>NC_060139.1:859697608-862197608 GCF_021461385.2 Schistocerca piceifrons
ATATCAGAAACAAATACTGAATACCATTTGCAAAAAGGTAGTTGTATGACCTATGTTAGTTTCCAGATAATAAGCTGTAATGTATGGGATAAATAATATGCTGCTACAAAAATCTTTGGTCATTTACCAAAAAGCATTAAAAGCCTGACAGAGAGCCAACCAGCATTTAAAATCAAACTAAAAGAATCTATGAATGACAGCTCCTACTCAGTAGACGATTTTTTAGGTATAAATAAGTGATTGGAAGAATTGTCATGTAATGATAGGTCTACCTTTCATTAAACTGACACTGTGAAGTATCGTATTCATGATCTGTGGAACAAGTATTCATGTAAGTAGGTGCTGATTTTGTAGATATCTTATTTGATACATCTACGAAACAAACTGTTTAAACCAAAAAAGAGCTTTCAAATGAAACTGCTTTACGTTTTGTGGGTGAACGACACAATTGAGTTCGTTACATTCGATGTGAACACGTGTGTTTACGTTACAGGTTTCGTTGTTTATGCCCATTTATGAAGTCTATAACACTTTCTACAACCAAGGCACTAAAACACACACACGCAATATTTACATTTTATTCAGTGCATAACGCATATTGTTAGTAGAGAATGCATCTCATAATTGGTAACACTGAAATATTCGCGGCGAATATATTGCCGAACATAGAAAGTGTTTCAGCAGTTCACAAAGTTCATTGTGAAGTAATGGCTATAAAACCAAATTTGTACCGTGGTTAAGCAGTAATTTATCACTTCTAGCTGTGTTTACATAAGCTACATTTAATGTGGTGAAGTTAGCAGGAAATCCACTGAGAAATACTGGAAGTGAAATCAGGAATCAGAATGCTGCCTTGAACTCCCGCCGACGTTCTGCCAACAGTCACGTGATTCTATATTGCAGCCACACCAGATGTATAGCCGCTGCACTGCTTGCCCAGTCTATTAGTATCTATGGTCGAAGAGATAGCCTGAGTGATTCTAACCAGCTCCTCCTTTATCCTCAGCAGGTATTATCCTCTACATGCATTGGTAAATACTCCCTTATCGAAAAGGCATTGAGACACCTTAAGCAAGTATGCTTTTCATTTTCATGTTTACTCAACTGAGAGGAGTCAGGATATGTCTGATCCAAACATAACGATAATTGCTTTTCTCCTCATTTTTCTCATTGGAGAACAGGAGCGTGTTCACATGCAACTTACGCCTAAAGGCAAATTTTGAGAAATGAAGGGGTCTCATGACTACAAGTTGATCCTGCTCATCTGTCTTTCATTGCTCCCAGCCATAAACATGAACTGATATACCGGTATTCTGGGTCTAAAATTTAGGTATGTCTTGAATCTTGGTGGGGAACTAGACACCATCGAAGTTATAACACCTCTGAATATTATCACCTATGCGATATGCACCAGGACGCTCAGAATGATTTCTTTAATTGTAATTTCTCTCGCAAGCCAGGATTGACCAAGCAAAACAAGCGTCATCATTTTTATTTTCGACATTAATGCATTACTTCTTGGCTACTATATCTTTAGAAAGCTTGATATAACTGGACTCTCCATTTACTGGATCATAGACAAGTGTATGGATGTCCAGGTGTAGTATTCAGCTGAATGCTTTAGCTGACCCTTTATTTTCTCATAAAATGGGGCCAGCATAGCTCTCAAGGTTGTCTCACGAACCCAGAACCCACTTGCTGATTAATGTGCTCCGCGATATTACGCCATTATCCCCCCCCCGCAAAATATGAAGTCTTGTCTCTTCAATGCCAGAGGCATGTTCAGGAGGGCTCAGCAGTTTTATGCACAGTACTGCACCGCGTTTAATGGCAGGATACCACAGACCATTACAACTTTGAGCAGCTCCGTTTCCACGACAGGAAGGCATGCTCTTAGAAATCCAACAGGGTCTCAGTGCCCTCCTGCCGGATTCTCGATTCTAGTGAACGAGATTCGCTCCTCAAAGGCGTCCGCGATCACAGAGTATTCTAATTGCTGTAAGGAGTATCCTGCTCAGACTCCCGTTGTTGCAAGAACATGCTCATATTATTTTAAATTTGTCTTTTCTATGGTGCCTTGCATACGTTTCTCTTTCATTATTTCTGTCACCATCTCACTCCTTACTCTTGAAGCACACAAGCAGTTTTATTAGCTGTGTGGAACATACCGTAGTCATGGACACCTAACCTGTGTAGAATATGTTTACTAGTTTTGAGCACATAATGAAGGTCTTACAACATACTCCAGCACGGTTTTACCCTTAAAAATCATGTTTGATAGGAAATCAACTAATTTCACTTCTGAACTCATAGAATATTCTGCACGCAAACCAATCACAAAGCAATAGAGAGAAGAAATTATGAGGAAAATTTTGAAAAAGAAGGAGAAGTAAAAAAAGTGACATGATTGAAAGACAAAGGCAACCAAGTTTAAAGTAAGAGATCCATCTTCAAGATCTGTGAAAGATCTAAACTGATGACTGCAGAAATGACAGAGTTTTTTGGCATTTACATAGAGCCTTTTGAGGCACTGTACAAGCCATGCTCAATGGCATAAACATTCATTTAGTGGAAATCTAAAAAGTTTTTTATGGTAAGGAACATAACTAAATTCAAACCATACAAGCAAAGCACATAAAAAGTACAGGAAAAGTTCTTCACTAATCACAACTTACTAAAATCGAACGTCAATTCATGTGATATATGTGTGAGTTGAAACATTTTACCTTGTGATATTTTATGTATAAACTCTTCACTAATAATAAGTTACTGAATTTTAATGTAAAGGTGTGGTGTGATTTGCCAAATTTTATTCATTTGCGCACAATTGCAAAAACCCTCAGGGGGCCATACAATCTTCGAATGTTATGAGCTTAATGAGTATATGACCTCAGGGTAACTAGCTGCATGTTCCACTTATTTAATTTCTGAGGTTCATTATTACACTATGTATCCTATTTATCTGATACAGTTATCTTGTCCTGTCTGTCCACCCTCTACCTGCCATTTTCTTTTCTTTTGTTATTGTTTGGTATATTTCTGATACTCTCATGTGCATTAAGCAATATTATCATAATTTATTTATTCATTTATTTATCTTACAGATCGAAACATGTATTTAACATGCATGGGCAATGATACAGTAATTACATGTAGATTATTGATACACAATATAAATAGATTACATGCTATTAAGTAAAGGATCAGTCAAGTATATTTAACATAGCATTCCTGAGGTCAAATCATCTCAGCACCATACTGTATGGGCACTTCAATATGAGCCATTTTTTTAAACTCATTTTTAAAAATTCTACCAGAAAACTGTTTCAACTTGTTTGGCAGAGAATTATAAAATATTGCTCCCTTAAGGAATGGGGTATTTTTTGTTAGATTCAATCTTCTGCTCACTATATGAAAGTCTGATTTGTGTCTTGTATTGTAATCATGAATTTCCATATTCCTGTTTATCACTTTTTCGCCTTTTTTCACTAATAATTCTGGAAACATCCCCCAGGCTGTGGCTAAGCCATGTCTCTGCAGTATCCTATCTTTCAGGAGTGCTAGTTCTGCAAGGTTCGCAGGAGAGCTTCTGTAAAGTTTGGAAGGTAGGAGACGAGATACTGGCAGAAGTAAGGCTGTGAGTACCGGGTGTGAGTCGTGCTTCGGTAGCTCAGATGGTAGAGCACTTGCCCGCAAAAGGCAAAGGTCCCGAGTTCGAGTCTCGGTCGGGCACACAGTTTTAATCTGCCAGGAAGTTTCATGTAAGCGCACACTCCGCTGCAGAGTGAAAATTTCATTCTGGAAACATCCCCCAGGCTGTGGCTAAGCCATGTCTCTGCAGTATCCTTTCTTTCAGGAGTGCTAGTTCTGCAAGGTTCGCAGGAGAGCTTCTGTAAAGTTTGGAAGGTAGGAGACGAGATACTGGCAGAAGTAAGGCTGTGAGTACCGGGCGTGAGTCGTGCTTCGGTAGCTCAGATGGTAGAGCACTTGCCCGCGAAAGGCAAAGGTCCCGAGTTCGAGTCTCGGTCGGGCACACAGTTTTAATCTGCCAGGAAGTTTCATGTAAGCGCACACTCCGCTGCAGAGTGAAAATTTCATTCTAGATGTTATTTTACCACAGACATGATCTATTTGCTGATTCCATGAAAGTCTGTCATCTATATATATCCCCAGAAATTTACATTCTGAACAGGTATTTTGCTGAATGTCCTCATTTACAACAGTATTTTTATTTGAGCCACTTGTCTTAAAATAAATGAAATTAGTTTTGTTAATATTGACCCTCAGGTTTTCTTTTTCAAAATGTGTTTAGGCTTTTTCAACAAAATTCTGTACCACAGAATTTAGGCCATTATTACTACGTACCCAGCAAACTCCAGAGGTGTCATCAGCATATGTAGTAATATGACTGGTGTCTAATACTTTTGGGAAATCATTCACGTAGCAAATAAACAAGAAGGGGCCCCAAGATAGAGCCTTGTGGCACACTAAAATTTATATTTCTTATCTTTGATCTTCTTTTTTCGATTACCTCTCCATTATCATACACAACTTCTGTGCATTGTTGTCTATCTTTAAGGTAAGATTCTATTAAAACAAACAGTTTCCCACTGACACCATTACAAGCAAGTTTACTTAAAAGAGCACCATGATGGACTGTGTCCAACACTTTGGAAAGATCTAAAAATACTCCTGCCGTTTTGTAACCCTCATTTATTTTCTCCATCAGACAGTGTACAAACTGTACTGCTGCAGATATGGTGCTCCGACCACTTCTAAAGCCATGTTGGAAATCTATTAAGTTATTCGTATTATAGTGCTCAATTAAGATTTCTAGCATTATTTTTTCAGTTAATTTACTGAACACTGAGGTTAAGGCAACTGGTCTGTAGTTCTGTGGTTGTTTTCTTTCCCCTTTTTTATATAAAGGTTTAACTATAGCAAGTTTCAGTTTTTTTGGAAACACACCTTCTTCAAGTGCACAATTTATTAGATGGACTAATGGACTGGCTAACTCACCCTTGCATTTTTTCAGAAGAAAAGGAGAAAATTCATCCCATCCAGCTGATCTTTTATTTTTTTAGGCTGTCAGTTAGCTGTGTTACGTCCTTGATGGTTACTGTAGGTAGCTTACAAGAGTCCCGTTCCTTTTCCTTATCATATTTAAACTCCCTCTCTTGTTTCATACATGTATCATTTTCAATAGCATCTATAAAGTAATCATTAAATATATTGCTAACTATATAAGGATCAGAAAAATTATCATTATGTATACTTAACTCTATATTATTAATTTTAGTTTTTGAATCAGTGTTCCTCATATCATTAACTACTGCCCAGCACGACTTCGAGACACAGTCAGAATTTATGATCTGTTTGCTAATATGTTCTACTTTCCTTCTCCTTACTTCCTTGCGATACTCATATTTATAGTTTTTATAATCCTCTTTATATAAATCAAGACTGGTTTCTCTGTGTAGCTTATACATATACTCCATTCCTACATTGAGTCTTTTCGTTTTTTCATCCAGTTTTACACATTTGACTACTGGAGGTTTATTTTTATTTACATTGATCTTCTTTGCCGGGATAGTAATATCTATATGTCTAGTTAAAATTTTTACAAATACTTCCCATTTGCTGTGAACTCCTCTTTCTCTATAAACTGATTCCCAAGATTCTTGACCCAAAGTTTTCTTTAGCAAGGTGATGTTGTATTCAGAAAATAATCTTCTATTCTCATATTTTTTGTTTTGTTTAAGTTTATTAAGACAACCAATCACTAATAGTTGTCCTAGGTGATCAGATATGTGCCCGTTCACAGTCTGTGCTGACACAACATTTTCATAATTGGTCATTACATGCTCTATGCACCTGCTGCTTGACTCAGTTATTCTAGTGGGCACATGACCAAGTAGATCTTTAATATCATAGGATCGTACGCAGTCTTGTAAACCTTTGCATTATTGGCTGTCGCTTAATGTGTTTATATTAAAGTCTCCTAACATTATAATATTTACTGTATTGCCACCCTTGCTTAGCTTCCCCAATACACTATCCAGTGCTTCCAGGAAAACCTAGAGATTACCAGAAGGGGCTCGATATATACTTACCACAATAAGTGGGATGGATACAATCATTAACTTAATTATCACCGCTTCAAAATCTTTCTCAATACAATAATCATTAATCCATGATACATTTTCTACAGAACTTATTAGGTTACATTTCGTTATGTAAGTGGCAACACCCCCTCCTTTATGTTCTGTTCTACAGAAAAACGATGTAAGATTATACTCCTGTAACTTATAATATTGAATATTATGGTTAGTTTTTTGATGCTCTGTTACTATGACTACATGCGGAGCTAGATCTGTAACTGAGGCCTCAAATACATCGATTTTGTACTCAAGCCCTCAACATTATAATGTAAAAATGATACATTAGTACAATCATGAGAGGATATATCCCTGTCAGGGTTAATATTATCACACAAACTGGAAGTTTCTAAATTAGGAACACTGAGGGATTTTGTTCTCCTAAAAAATCAACAGTCTTGACATTGCTGTGAGGAATTATTTCCGTTTGCTTGCTCTGCAGGCATATATAATTATCACTTCCGTCTTTCGTGTGTATGACATCTGAGGTACAAGGTAGCAGATTTGAATTATTGGTTTTTGTTTCCTCAGTAGCTCTGTTGATGTCAGTTGCTAGAGTATTCTTACCCAGACGATTAAGAAGTAGTCCATGTACAGTGAAGCTGCTTCTTTGATAACTGTTAAGGTCCAGCAGTCTCACATTTTTTAACTTGGAGCAGAAATGTTTTAATTTTTTATTTGTAGATCTGATTTCTCGGTTCGCACACTTTAATTTTTTATTTGTAGATCGGATTTCTCGGTTCGCACACGACCAGTCAGGCAGATCAAATCTCGCCGGAATATTTGACACGATCATATTTGTATGGGACAACATCATTAACATAACAATCAACTTTTTAATAAATGAACTGGCCTCGTTGCAATGAACGTCGTTTGAACCTGCTATAATAACAACGACATCACTTTCTGTAAAATCAGTGCAGTCATTGTTGACAGAGCTTGTTTCATCAACAAACTTCGCCCCAGGTTTAATAACAGATGAAATTCGCACGTTTTCTGTGGTCGAGTTAGACACAGAATCTGAAATATTGCGTGCATGACTATCTCCCTAAATTTTAACATTCATTTTACACTGAAATTGAGCTTGTTTAACCTTAGGACTATTTTTTGTAGTTTTGGTGACACTACTTGAAGTTGCACTTTCACACGTGGCTTTCAATTCTTGTTGCTGTTTTGTTTGATGTATTTCACCCACACAGGACTGTTTTTCACGCATTAATCTAGCATTTTCTTTTAAACGTAGTATTTCAGTTTTTAATGCCTGAGTGTCATTTTGTAGCAATTTTATAATTTCATTTTTGGAGTCCACTATACTTACAAGATCGGCCGTTTCGTTACGTAAACAAGCGTGACACGCCCACGGAAAATCCTCACTGATGTATTTTAAGTTTATTTTTGCGCACCAATAGTTGCACTTGACACACCAAATACCTTTCATTACTCGCTTTTCACTTTCTTTACACGACGAATTGCTTATTTTTGGCTTTTGGACGACAGCAGAGTGCCACTACACTTTTCTATCGGCGCCATCATCAACATGATGAAATTCATTAGACTGCTGGGTAATTACCATATCAATTTAATAGTGGAGGTCTGGGTGTTCAGATGAGTTACTGTTTCCACGTTATACACAATATTTTGATGACCAACACAGTCCTCCTCTTTATGTGATGAGTGATTTGCTGAAATGTGTACTTGCCAAAGGTCTGCATCTGGTGTTAATGTTTGCATGAATTATTCCATGGATGCAGTTCGGTGAAAGTCCAGCAGATGTCAATGTAGTCACTCTGCTTGCAGGCAGCAGTTGTATTCAACTTCCCTCACTCTCGTTTAGGCACTACATGCTCCAATGGCCCAACCTTCCACCCCAGGGGGACACCACCTTGATGAAGCACTGTCCGAGTGGGTGGAAAGGCTTGTGTATCCACGTGAAGCTGAGGGCTATGCCGAAGGTAGAGGACCTACTGCCGGAAAGGCCTTAGCTGATGGATCGGACTAAGAGTGTCCCACAATGTTCTGTCTTCCTTATCCACTCGTAGTCCTTACCCAATTCCCTTCCCCAACCGAAGGTGTGATGCGATCTGTATCAAGGGGTGTGTGGCACATGGGAAGATGTCACAAACGGAGCCTGAGGGATACTGGGTGACCTCCATGAGTAAGTAGCCTAACAACACGTGGGGTTTCCATGGTGTGGACCATGTAGATCCTCAAATCTCGTGAGACAACGATGGACATGATTGGTGAAAATAATTTACAACAAACTGAGGAGCAAACTGAGACCACAGACACCCAAACATTGGGGTCAGGACCAATGGAATGCACTCCCCCTAATGAATCAGGGTCTAGAACTGAGCAAGAAGTGGGAACCGTAACTGAGATGTTGGACCAGATCAAGATTACAGCCTTGTCTGGGGCCCAGAGGAGGAAACTTCTCAGGGAACAGAAACAGTGGAGGGAATTAAAAGGGCTTGAGCCCAAGACCCCAAGAAAAAACTGTCCCAGGTAGAAGGGGACATGCAGACACCTTCTCAAAGACAGGTAACAAGACTCCCTCCTCTCAGGATAAGCGAGTCCAGAAAAAGCTGAGGCAAGAAATAGGGAAACAGACCTATCCAAGAAGACTATGAACTGGTAAGCATAACCTTGCAGCAGACAGAGCTCGTGCAGATGGGCCTCTTTGAAAAGATTGGGGGGGAGGGAGGGGGGGAGGAAGCTGGTCCAGGACCCAAATTCAGGAGGGTCTCTAATCGCAGTGCCCCCATTTTTGTCTGTGAGGGAGTGCATACAGTGGAATGGCTCAAGGACAAGGTATCCCATGGTAGGATGGGAAGCTGTTGTCAAGACGGCAGCTGAGCTTCTTAAGACCGCAAAGGTATCAATATGGGTACCAAAGATCCTTAAGGATGTCTCTCCAAAGACTCTGTTTGAGAAAATAGGAGTCCAGAAACCAAAAGTCTCGACAGAGGATTGGAGGGCAAGCAACCAGAAGACTGTACCAGAAGGACAAACCCTGATGGTGGACCTTGGAGAGAAGTCCCTGAATGTGACGCAAGAGCAAGGTCTGAAATTGTTTTTAGGGTTCTCGCAAGTCACTCAGGGTAACCAAATATCTGAAAAGCACTGATGGCAGCAAGATGGAGACTTGAGATGCTGCAGAGTAATCTGCAGCACAGTAAAGGGGCCACTGCTGCCCAGAGCCGTTGCCTGGGGAGACAGCAAGTTGATGTGGTCCTGATACAAGAACCCTACTTATATAAACAGGGTGTATTGGGCGTCAGTGGTATTAGAGGCAAGCTGATTTATGCTAGAAATTTAAGAAACACCAGAACATGCATTTATGTGTGAAATGTAATTTCTTTAATGCCAATGATGGATTTCTGTTCCAGGGACCTGGTGACCATCAGGCAGGTACAAAGATTTTTTAACCTTGCAAGATGTAAAGGACAATGGGCAAAATATCGTGAGGCCATGGTCATCTACAACCTTCCAATTAGACAAGCAAAGGAGGCATCCTGGATGGCATTCTATGAGGAAGTGGAGGGCACGGCTGCTCAAGCCAGACATCACAAAATTGTCACTAGAGTACTAACTAATCCAGAAGGTACATTGAGGAAGGAGGATGGGGAATATACAAAGACAGTGCATGAGATGCTGAAATTGCTCTTCAAAACTCACTTCCCTCAATATGCACTGGCAGATAACACAGACCAGAATGTGATCCCTGAGAGACAATGGTTTTCAGGCATTCTAAGAGAGGACTGGGAATCGGCCAAGGAGTGTGTTGACTTCAGTAAAATCCAATGGGCGGTGCAAACTTCCAACTGTTCAAGTCACCTGGCCCAGATAGAATCTTTCCAGCTCTCCTGCAACAAGCAGGAAAGAATCTTATAAGAGTCCTATGCAGGTTATTCAGGGTTAGCCTAGCAGCAGGAATCATTCCCAATTCCTGGAGGGCAGTGAAGGTTGTCTTTATTCCAAAGCCAGGGAGAATTGATCATACAAAGGCCAAGGATACGAGACCAATCAATCTGTCCTTCGTTCTTAAAACATTGGAAAAACTAGTTAATGTACATGCTGGGAGAAGAGGCTAACTAGGGCCTCTCTACATTCAAACTAACATGCATATCAACCAGGTAAATCATGTGAGACAGCTTTCCACCAACTCATTGGGAAGGTGAAGAAAGCACTCCACTTTCAAGCAATAGCCCTCTGCATCTTCCTGGACATTGAGGGGGCTTTTAGTAACACAGACTTCGAATACATGGTTAGGACAGCAGAGGTGCATGACCTAGGGACTACTATGTGTAGGTGGACTAGGGCCATGCTTAGTGGAAGGAAGGTACCATGATGAATGAAAAGATGGTAATTAACACCACTAGAAAGGAGGAGTTTTGTCCCCTTTATTGTGGAATCTGCTAGTGGTGAACAAACTCATTGAGGAACTAAATTCTAGACAGTGCTTTTGCCAAGGATATGCAGATGACCTTGTCACAGTAATGCTTGGCAAATTTACTGACACAGTCACGAATATGGCACAAGGTGCGCTGGACATTGTGCAAGATTGGTGCAGGAAACAGGACCTAAGGGTTAATCCTAAGAAGACTGTTGTGGTACCATTCATGAAGAAGTATTTCCAACACTCAAGTTTGAATCTAAAGCTTTTTGATGAAACTCTACCTGTGAAGTGGATAGTGAAATATCTAGTGGTAACCTTAGATGAGAAACTAACATGGACCCCTCACATTATGAGCATCTGCTCCAAGGTGAAAGGTACTCTAGTGAGTACCAGAAGAGCTTGTGGCAAAAACTGGGGCCTAAGCCCCAGATGTATGCACTGGATATACAGCACAGTGGTTAGACCTAGGATAGGGTGTCCATTTCATTTTCATTGAAAAAGGGGACATTTAAAATAAATTAGAGAAAAACCTGGGACAATGAAAAAAACGGTACATAAATATTGTATTGGCTAAATTTAATACACATACAAGTTTACCTTTACAACGTGCATTCAGATGATCCGAAATCACTTTTTACAATTATTCTGCCACACTACCACCACACTTTTCACTTTTATGTACTTTATCAAGAAGTGCATTTTCGTTTGAAATTGTATCATAAAAGTCAGTACATGATTCACCATTAAAGTGCGTTTTGACAATGAGCCAGCCGGTCGCGGTGGTCGAGCAGTTCTAGGCGCTTCAGTCCGGAACCGGGCGACTGCTACGATCGCAGGTTCCAATCCTGCCTCGGACATGGATGTGTGTGATGTCCTTAGTGTTGTGTTGGCAGAAGAGCCAACACCGTGTTACTAGAGGAGGCCGAAATGCACGCGTTTTAGCTCACGCAGGCTGGCGTGAGGAGGGAAGAACTATACTGACGTGAGGTCTGGAACATAACAAGGAATTAGAATTCAGAAAGTGGGCGTAATTAGTTTGATACTTAACTTTAATCCATTTATGATGAACATCGCTCTTGACGGTACATCATTCACAATATTATCTGTTCAGAATAGTATCTGGATTTGGCGCCTTGCTAGATCGTAGCAAATGGCGTAGCTGAAGGCTATGCTACTGTCGTCTCTGCAAATGAGAGCGTATGTAGTCAGTGAACCATCGCTAGCAAAGTCGGCTGCCCAACCGGGCTGAGTGCTAGGAAGTCTCTCTAGACTAGACCTGCCGTGTGGCGGCGCTCGGTCTGCAATCACTGATAGTGTCGTCACGCGGGTCCGACGTATACTAACGGACCGCGGTGTCTGGCGGTGACACCACACTTAGGTTAGTTAGGTTTAAGTAGTTCTAAGTTCTAGGGGACTGATGAGCTCCGATGTTAAGTCCCATAGTGCTCAGACCACTTGAACCGTTTGACAATGAGCAAGGCCCTCACTGTTTCAACTTTCATTCTGTTTTTTTTTTTTTTTTTTTTTTTTTTTTTTTTTTTTTTTTTCATTTGACCACAAAGAGCTCACTAACGAAAACACACGTTCCGCAGCAGCATTTAACCTAGGAATTGCCAGACAAAACTCCACCAAATGAATCATGTTTTTCATGTTAATGTTTTTACTTTTGAAATAAGCAAATATTTTACACCACGTTTCACTAACACTTTGTCTCCTTCTTCACTTTTTATGAAGTTCTGTGCACATGAAAATTCATCGAGCAGTTCGTCTTCATCATCAGGAAAATTTGGTTCAAATGGCTCTGAGCACTATGGGACTTAACAGCTGAGGTCATCAGTCCCCTAGAACTTAGAACTACTTAAACCTAACTAACCTAAGGGCATCACACACATCCATGCCCGAAGCAGGATTCGAACCTGTCACCGTAGCAGTCGCACGGTTCCGGACTGAAGTGCCTAGAACCGCTCGGCCACCACGGCCGGCGAAAATTTGGTACAATACTTTTAACAAAAACACAACGGTCCTGAATATCCTTCCACTGTAGCCGCTCCTTTTCAGTATTAACCCAGTCAAATGCTTTGAAAGGTGTGAGAAATGGTAAACACCATTATTTAATATACTCAATGCAAGAGTCATAGAATATGTCGGCATAAATATGAAATTGTTCCACAGTAATTTCACACTCTTCGTCCAGTTTTCTTAGAGTCACATGTACAAAGGATGTGAAAAATATTTCAGATTTTCTAAATTGTAATTTGCCCAATAATTTGTTTATTTTTTGACATCTTGGGTTGTTGGGTGTTCTGCCGGATATCAGCGTCGTACTTGCACAATATTTCGGTCACGTAGCTCGTAACCTTCATCAGGTGCGACCTGAGACTGCTCCTCGAGTGGACCTGGTCCAGTATTTATGCCTATGGCCTTCCCCCTCCACCAACGGCTGCAGGCGCTTCCTCTGTGGTCCGCGCCTATTCCCTGCGACCTGCTGGAGCGTTGCTGCTCCGTTTTCCGTCCGCTGCGGTTCTAGGTGTTCCCTCTGCGGTCCGCGCCCACCAAACCCGCTCCTGGGGGTTTCATCTACGGTCTGGGGTACCAAGCGTTCCCCCTGCGGTCCGCGCCCGCTCACCACGACCTGTTGGAGCGTTGCCGCTCCGTTTTTCGTCCACTGCGGCTCTGGATGTTCCCTCTGCGGTCCGAGCCCACCAGTCCCACTTCTGGGTGTCCCATCTTCGGTCTGGTGCACCTGGCAGTCCGTCAGGGGCTCGTTTTCCATCTCCATGTCTCTGGTTCTTCTGTTTGTGTAGTGTTGCAGCTGGCCCCGTTGCTCCTTTAACAATTCCAGAGCCGGATCCCAGGCTCTGCTTAGCTGGTACCTTGTGTCACGGATCATAAGATCGTCAGCCATTTTAATTTCTATCGATTCTCTTATAATACTGTCCCAAAATCTGGGTTTGTGCTAGAATCTTGGTATCCTCATACTTCATGGCATGATCTAGTTCTAGACAGTGTTCAGCAATGGCTGACTTAGTCACCTGTCTTAATCTAGTGTGCCTCTGATGTTCTTTGCACCTGATCTCCACAGTTCTTGTCGTCTGGCCAATGTAGGACATGCCACATTGACAAGGTGTATTGTAAATCCCTGGTTTCTGTAACCCCAGGTCGTCTTTGACACTCCACAGCAGTACCCCGATCTTGTTGGATGGACAGAAAACACACTTGATATTGTGTTTACGGAGGATCCTACTGATTCTGGCAGAAATAGAGCCAGCATAGGGCAGATATGCCACCTTCTTGGCTTCATCTTGGTCTTCTTCAGAAACCTGTGGTATAGAGGCTAGTTGGAGTGCCCTCTCAATTTGTCTGTCCGTGTATCCATTCTTGGAGAAAAATGTTTTGAGACGTTATATCTCTATAGGTAGATTCTCTTGGTCTGACAGGGCACGTGCTCTGTGGACCAAAGTCTTCAGAACCCCATTCTTCTGTGCAGGGTAGTGACAGCTGCTGGCCTGCAGATATAAATCAGTATGTGTTGGTTTTCGGTACACACTGTGGCCAATTGATCCATCTGCTTTCCTCTGGACTAGTACATCCAGAAATGGCAGCTGGCCATTCTTCTCCAGTTCCATGGTGAACTTGATATTAGGGTGGCATGAGTTAAGATGTTCAAGAAACTCATTGAGCCTGTCCATCCCATGTGGCCAGATCACGAAGGTGTCATCCACATACCTAAAGAAGCATGTGGGTTTAAAAGTGGCTGTCTCCAATGCCCTCTCCTCGAAACTCTCCATAAACATGTTGGCAACCACAGGGGCAGTGGACTGCCCATAGCTACACCTTCAGTTTGCTCGTAATATTGGTTTCTGTACAGGAAATACGTGGATGTCAGTGTATGACTGAACAGGTCCAACAGAGCACTGTCAAATTTCTCTGCAATCAGTTCTAGTGAGTCCTTCAGTGGGACCCTGGTGAACAGCGATACCATGATGTCCGAATCTGTGATGTGCAGTTGCTTGAGGCGTTGCAGGAAATCTTCTGAGTTTCGGATGTGGTGAATACATTTCCCCACATATGGAGACAGGAGACCTTTCAAGTACTTGGCTGTTGTGTACGTAGGTGCCCCAATATTACTGACAATCGGACGTAGGGGCACGCCCTCCTTGTGTATTTTAGGCAGACCATACAGTCTAGGTGGCACTGGCACTTTTTCCCGTAGTTGTCTGATGATCTTATAGGGCATCCCTGTTTCCTTCAAGAGAGCACTAGTCTTCTTGGTCACCTTGTTCATGGGGTCACACTCCAGAATTCTGTATGCAGGGTCCTCCAGAAGTTGGCGTATTTTCTCATCATAATCCACCCGCTGCAAGATGACAGTGGAGTTCCCTTTGTCTGCTGGCAGTACCACAATGCTGTTGTCTTCCCAGAGTTTCTTGAGTGCAAGCCTCTCCTCAGTTGTGATGTTCGATTTCGGTGGCCTGGCCTTGGTGAGGGTCCTGCAGGTCTCTCGGCGGACTTCCTCTGCCACATTAGGTGGAAGTGTGGCTGCAACTTGTTCTACTGCACTGACGAAACCTGAAATGGGTACGTTTCTAGGGGTCGTAGCAAAGTTGGGACCCTTGCTGAGTACCTTTAAGGTTGTATCATCAAACTGTATGCCACTCAGATTCGTCACAGTGCGTGTCTCTTCCATCTGCTGTGCTTTCTTACTCATGCAGTCAAACTTTGCAGATTGGCAAGATGAGGCATTCCTTCTAGCACACTCAGCTAAAGACCAGGAGGCATGGTCTACCCAATCCCAATCTTCTCTTGTTAAGGAGGCTGCCATGTACAGATGAATGTGTAACTGCTCCCTGGCCACAACATCTAACCTGTGGCGCATATCTCGAATCCTCTCTCTCACCAGTGCCATGCTGACTCTGCGTTTTATCTTGGTAAACTTCCACTATTGTGATTTCTTGTTTCTCAATACATTTAATTGTTGTGGAGAAAGGCTGTAGCTGGCTAACAAGAAAATGTAGAAGAACAATGGACACAGGATAATCAAAGAATTGTTTAAGGATAACAAGACACTTATCAAGGGAAATGAAATATGATTTCAAAGCAGGAAATATCTCTACAATTCTTTCCAATGCTGGTAGCAGAGAAAGCCACCTTGTCTTGCTGTGCCCAAGTACAGTTTTGTATTCGATTTCAGTAAACTTACAGAATGACTTAAGAGATTCAACCCTTACTGTATACATGTGGAAATGCTGGTAGATTTTGTTTACAATTAATTGGCAGTCGATGGGTACGCAATCTGAGTCAGTTTGTAAGGAATTGTGCACCACATGTGCTGGACAGCCAACACCTACTATATTATTCACTGTGTTCTGTTGCAGTTTATAGAACAAATTGTTTTTTCCTTTCCTCTGCTTACCACCAAAATTTGTGTTAGTATTGTCTGCAGAAACTGCAATCACCTTTCACTCAAGATCATATTTCTTTAATACCTCCAGCACATAATTCTCAAGTAAATCTGAAGTTTCTCCAGCTGAATTAACCAATTCGAGCACTTTCAATATGATGCCATTTCCAGGGTGAAAATACCTGATAAAGAGAGCAACCAACTTCAAATCCAGATGATTCGATATATCAATCATTACAGAAATGAATCGAGCACTTTTCAGTTCATTTAAAGCTTGCTGAGCTGCATACGTTGCAATAACATTTGAAATGATTGCATTACATCTTGTGTGTCCACATGTGAATTTAGGATTGAAAAGTTTTTTAACAACTTCTGTAGTACAGTCCATTGACTTAAAAGCTATGGTTATGCATTGCACTGTGGTATGCAAACGTAGCTTTTTGTGCTGCCAACTGCCTATTCATTTCTGTTACTGATTTTAAGTTTATATAGCAGTCACTCACTCATTTATTTGCTCTTTTCGTTTGATCACTCCTGCGATGTTTCTTCGTCTTAATGTGATTCACAATGTCAGACCTTCCACCATGACCAATAGCAAATTTTGATCTGCACAACGTACATTCTACAGTTTCTCCACTACCAGTGATAAAAGGAAAGGCTTTTTATATTGCTGTTAAAATTGCACTTTCGTTTTGGCATAATGAAACAGTGATTGCACAGTGCAAAATATTTACAGTGTGGTGAAGAAAGCCAGAGAGCAAGTATCAGTGGTGTAGAGTATCTCTGGACCGAAAGGACAGATTCAGTGGATCGATTTAGAAGAGAAGAATCTTCCTTGTTATTCGTAACCTACAGTGCGTTTAAAATTACTTGCAATTTTTGGCAGTTCGGTACAGGTTTGGGGTATGCTGAAAGTCATCACACGCTTCCTAGCGTAAATAATTGTGCAGTTAATAGCAAGTCAGACAACCAGTAGTGTAAAATACTCTAGCCAAGTAGAATCATAAAGAACGGGACATTTGAGCGTCCCCAAAAAAGCTTTCGGGACAGCGAGACATTTTGGTAAAAAACGGGACTGTCCCGGGAAAAACGAGACGAATGGACACCCTAACCTAGGATCTCCTACAGGGTTGTAGCGTGGTGGAAGAAGGTGAACAGCAGGTTGCAACTAAGGAGCTTGCTAAGGTGCAGAGACTGGCCTGCTTAGCATAACAGGTGGAATTTGCAACACACCAACTGCTGGGATGGAAACCATGCAGGATATGCCTCCATTACACCTTTGGGTCAAAATGGAGGCAGCAGCTGGTGCATACAGACTCAAAACTGGTAAAAACTGGATCTCATTGGGATATCCAGAATCGCACACTAAAACAGTGAGGTAAATATAGGAATGGTTGGGGAAATGCTGGACGACTACATAATAACCTCCAACTGCTTCAACAAGCCTTACAACATAATAATTGGAAGCACAGAACAGTGAGAAAAAACATTTCGACACCGTACTGGGGACATTGTCTGGTTCATTGGTGGGTCAAAATCAGACCTAGGCGCTGGGGCTGGGGTGTACAGGGTTCAGTCAAGACTGGAGGGCATCATCTGTCTAGGAAAACTGGCCTCAGTATTCCAAGCCGGAATCATTGCAATCAGGGCATGTGTGGAGGAGAATATGCTTAGGTGCTATAAGGACCATAGCATCTACATCTATTCAGACAGCCAGGCAGCCCTGAAATCATTGGCAGAAGGTCTAAGATTGTTGCAGAATGTGACAGGGTCCTGGTGGAGCTAGGGGGAAGCAATAGGGTAAACCTAGTGTGGGTTCCTGGCCACTCAGGGATCGGTGGCAATGAACAAGCTCAGGTTGGCCATGGTGGGAAAAAGACTCCATTCATTGGACCAGAACCTGTCCCGACAATCACCAAGGCTACGATCGAACTAAAACTATGGAACTGGCTCAGAAGACAGCATTCAGAATACTGGAACAACGTCTATAAGAAAAACGAAGCAAGGTAATGATGCCAAAGCCATGTTTTAAAAGAAGCTCTGTAATCCTGGGCTTGCCGGCCGCGGTGGTCTAGCGGTTCTGGCGCTGCAGTCCGGAACCGCGGGACTGCTACGGTCGCAGGTTCGAATCCTGCCTCGGGCATGGGTGCGTGTGATGTCCTTAGGTTAGTTAGGTTTAAGTAGTTCTAAGTTCTAGGGGACTTATGACCTAAGATGTTGAGTCCCATAGTGCTCAGAGCCATTTTTTGTAATCCTGGGCTTGTACAAGAAAGAGATTAAACTCATGGCTGGGACTTATGACAGGCCATGGGAATTTAAAAAAACGCCTACATACAATGGGTATAACGGAAGAAGACCCTAAATGTAGGATATGTGATGAGAGTGAAGAAACTGCATCACACCTATAATTCGAATGCACTGCATTGGAGTGCAAAAGACACAGAATTTTTGGGGCAACTAGACCTGAAGAAATTGTGTCTAACAGAAAACTGGTAAAGGGACTTCTTGCATAACTGAAGGGCATTGGTTGGCTTTTCTAGGTATACAGGGAGCAATACCGCACAATAAACTCGGTTTTGGTGCGAGCAGTGGCTGGTTAGACCAAAGCTGTTTTAGTTGGCTTCCCTGCTAAAATCAAATCAAATCCACCCTGGGAATGGGGAACAATCCATTTCTCCAATTTCCATGTTGCAAAAACGTCACACCATTTTACGAACTTATTTTCATCCTGATGAAAAATGAAAACTACTGATTTCAATTTTGCATGATTTTTTTTAGTTCCAAAATGTTTCTCAATCGATTTTGAAGAAAATAAGCATTAAAAAAAGACAAAAAAAGTTTTTCTCACAAATTGTAGTGTCAGATCTTACCTTCTTAATAAATCATTTACCACAGACATTGTGAAATGATGCTATATGTCAAGCATGCGCACTTCATTTACAAATCTAGGAACCGATCACTATGTTTTAGAGCATACATCACTGTGTGTGAAATATAGCTGAAAGTACAAAAAGAGTTTTTGAAATGGTAGTGACACTTTATTAAATGGACCAGTGACATAATCAAAAGCCACTGGAGTTCGCACAGGTTTAGCCTCTTGTTGGAGAGTTTTAATAGAGGTTTCTTGTGATAGAACTGATCCAAAAATCTTCATATATGAATCTGTCAGCCTGATGCTGTTCATAATAAATGAAATGAAATGATAATATGACATTGATAGCCGGGAATCCCCACCTGGGGAAGTTGAGCTGCCAAGTGCATATCTTTTCAAGTGACGCCACATGGGGCAACTCGCGTGTCGAAGATAATGAAATGATGGTGATGACAACACAACACCCAGTCCCCAATTGGAGAAAATCCCTGAATTCACCAGGAATCAAAACCAGGCCTGCTGCTGCTTGGCAGTCAGACGGGCTGACTATTCAGCTAAGGGGGCAGACTTGTTCATAATAATAGTTATTTATTCAGTCTTGAAGGTCACCTATGTTTACATGAGAAAAATGAGTTTCCCGATTTTCTTGCTATAAACAATATAGGTCATTAAACTGTAAAAAATACTGTATGTAAAAAGAGCACAGCTACTTCAACTTCTGGAGTTAGATTTTCGGTAGAGATTCTTATTTTCCTTTGGATTTGCATGTTTTATTCAGCACGGTATAAATAATTATCTAAATATATTCACAATTGCAATTATAAACAACCATCAGCTGTAGAATAGAATGACGAAAATGAACATTAGTGCTGGAGAAGGACTCGAACCTGGATTTCCTGCTTATCGCGAGCGACTGACTTACCATCTGGCTATCCAAGCACGACTGGCAGCCAGATCAAAACTTCCATGTCTTCAACCACATGTTTACAACCAGTACTTGTACGTCCATTATGTATATTCCCAAACAGGTGAGACATTTTACTTGAAAGTCGCTTGCCTGGTGTCGGTGAATAAATAAGGTATGGCAGGAACTTCGCATCGTAATTCAGAATAATACAGACACTGCAATATTGTATTGATCCGCCAACACTGAGCAAGTGACTTTGGGCAATGCAATATCATGTTGATTCACCAACACTGGGCAAGCAACTTTGGGCACTGCAATATTGTACTGATCTGCTCACACCGAGCAAGTGACTTTGGTCACTGCAATATCGTATTGATTCGCTGACACCGGGAAGTGACTTTGGACACTGCAATATTGTATTGATACGCCAGCATTGGCAAGCGACTTTCAAGTAAAATATCTTCCCTGTACAGGAATATACATAATGGATTTACGAGTACAGATTGTAGACACTTGGTTGAAGACTTACGGAAGTTTGGGTCTGGCTGTGAAATGTTCCAGCACTCCCTGGTGAACAAAAGCCTGCACATGTTGTGCGTGATGTCACAACAAGGTGACAGCAATAGTCTGTGGAAGCTTGTAAACATCAAGATGCCCATTATTGTGTCGTAATTTAGCTCATTCGTGGGTGGAGTTACCGTGTGTTAAACATGAATTCTCTTTGTTTTCTTGGTCTACAGTAGACTGGATGGTTTGTGTGTGCCCTGTCAAGTCTCATTTTTGTTATAATGCTGTTCTGTTGTTGTGTGCTGAACTGTGGAGGCAACTATGATAGAGGCCCAAAAGTTTCTGTATTTAAATTTCCAGAGGACGAAGAAATGAGGAAAAAATGCTTACGAAGAATTCACAGGAATCACTTTACTGATGCTCCAGGTTCAAGGATGAGTATTTGTTTTGTTTAAGTTTTTAAAAGAATTTAATTCTAATGAGAATCTGGGACTACTGAAGAATGGGATACAACCCGTCGGCTTTGACCAGTGACATCAGAATTTACCAGAAATCATTTGTTAGACAGATTTAACAGCAAAGAAAGAGAAAACAGATGGTAGAGGTATATTGTGGCCAGAAGTCAACTGAAGTATGGGATACAAATTTTACAATTGTTGTCTTTTTTGCCTGCGCTACCACTAATAGTCTGGCCTTAAGTAGATAGTATTACTACTGAAGGAGCAAAGATCTACATACATGATATTTGTATCTCATACTTCAGTTGACCTATGTAGCTCAATTGAAGAATAGGATACTACTGCTAAGGAAAACGAGGAAATCGAAGTACGTTACATTGGCAACTTGTACCTCACTTCAACTACGTGAAGATGGAAGAAGATGACACACATAATTTATTTATTTATTTTTGCCTTCGATGCTAATAATCTAATTGAAAGTTATCATAGTCTTGCTAGCAACGACAAGAAAACCAACTGCAGTGAAATTTGTATCCCATTCTTTAGTTGACCTATAGAGGTCAGCTGAAGAATAGAACATTAGTACTACCGAATGGGAAATAACAACATTTATAACGTGCATAGTCTGTACTTCAATTGACTTGTGTTCGTCAACTGAAGAATAGGATACTTGTGCTACTGAAGGCGAAAAATAGTGCCACACAGAACATTTGGAAATTTGTTATAAGGTCTTATGGCACCAAACTGCTGAGGTCATCAGTTCCTAAGCTTACGCACTATTTAATCTAACTTAAGCTAACTTACACTAAGGACAACACACACACCCATGCCCAGGGAGGACTCGAACCTCCAACTGAGGGAACTGCGTGGACCGTGACAAGACGCCTCAGACCGCACGGTTACCCTGGGCTGCAGAACATTTGTATCCTGGTCTTCAGTTGACCTATATTGGTAAATCACATCACTGTTAGATATATTGCTTCTTTCGTCTAGCTACCACCAGTATCCCGTACTCCTCCGCAAAAAACGAAGCTCGCCTAGAAAGACATCAACAAAAATTACATACCCACATATGCAAGAAACACTAAACATTACAAACACACACACACACACACACACACACACACACACACACACACACATTCATATCAGTGAAATGAAGTTAAAACAAAATCCATAGAAGAAAATTATGTAACATGAAAATGAAGAAAGACGGATAAACCCCAAGAAATCCAAACCAATATTTTAACCGTCTTGACCAACCCCACACTTCTCCTTAATTATCAGTTAGCCCCCATCCCAATCTGAAATTAACTAACAAATTCTGGATGATACATTTTCCCAACAAGGTTAAGGAAACACTTAAACGGGCAATATGTATTGGGTACACTACACCTCCATGAATATTCATCTAAGTGACTCTATAATGTCGAAATCCACCATTTCCCCCTCCCTACAACAAATTTTATGGCTGACCAATAAACTTCTACACTATTGGTACAAGCCCCAGTTGATGAAGATCTGAATTCAATCTTATGATTAACAACAAGATGCTTAAAACCCCTAGTCCTCAAATCCCTATATGAAGAAAAACCATTGGAAATAACTACGGAACCCTCTGCAACACTATCTTTAATTAATTTCACCAAAACTTCTTTGATTCGATTAGGAACTACTTTAAAAATTACATCATCACATTCTAGACTTGAAATTACAGCCCCCCAAACCCATAATCGTACTGCAGGTTCCTCCTGCCTACAATGGGCGCACACTTACACAACATTCATGCACTCACAGCCAAACAGGATACCTCAAATACCAACAGTATGTAATTTTATGATATCCCTCAAGGCGAGCTTAGATTTCTCGAACCATATTCCTCGTCTAATTGAGTGCCATAACTGATCCTTGCAACACCTCCATAGGAATAAGTCGTGAGTACAACGAGCAGACACACTTAGCAGGCGCATATGTTCGCTGCATTAATGACATCGAATGTAATTGGCAACAAGACCAGATATTTGTAAAAATCAATTGGTTCCCATCATGTCTACGCCCATAGCCTCCTTTAAGTCATCCAGATTCAATGGAATAGATAAATCCAAACCTACAAACAAAAATGAAAAACTAAAAATTCTCCTAAAATAAAAAAAAAAAAAAACTATTCGTCCAAATTATATCAAACTCACTAAGAATGAAATCAAGTACTGAATGAATTGCAAAAAAACCCATTATTTAAATCAATGCACACAAAAGAAATTTTATGCAATGTCTAGCGCTACCTTTTAAAACCACATTCATTTTTTTCAATGTGCAATAATGGCGCTTATCCACAGTAGACAACCCGTTTATTATCTATGGCCTGAAAGTAAACACATAATATCTATGAGCAACCTATGGCGTCATTGGTCAAAGCCGATGGGATATATGCCATGCTTCAGTAGATCCAGAAAAATAGTTATTTGTGCATTGTAAGATCAGAAACATTTTTCACTCAACATTAAGCCCAAAATTACTAACAGGGATTTTTTTTTTACAGGCAGCTTACTGAAAGTTTGGGTCTACTGAAGCATGGGATGCAACGTGTTGACTTTGACCAATGTTTTTCATGTGCATTGTTTGTGGGGAACATATAAGAATAGGGGGCCATTGGGGAGGGGAGAGGGGTGGGGGGGTGCTATAGTCAAAATCGATGAGTCACATTTTGGCTAAAGAATTTCAGATAGATGTTCAGTGCCCTATCTTTTCTTCATTAAGTATGAAATTAAATTGTTGGTAAGTAATTGTGTGCGCAGGTTTCTGCTAATATACAGCATGTAAGTGGCAACGTTTAAGCTTTGTTAACACTGTAAGTTTTTGTGTATGAATTGACTGTGAACTAGTAGTTACACAAAGGTTCACAAATACTCCATAAAAGCAGTATCCTTTAAAATAGTTCTTAGTTATACAGGTTACAGAAAGGTTTTGATAGCTACACAGATCCACAACTTGTAGTAATTATATTACTTTCTTTCACAATAGGTTCTGTAGAGACTAGTGCTCTCTCCTCACTCTCTCTCTCTCTCTATGTGTGTTTTTCTCTTCCTAGTGAATTCATGAATATGTCGCTACACCAGATTTCTGAGATTCATGTTAACAAACCATAAACATTTGTATTATCACCATCATTAATTTATAGCATTTGAGCACTTCACAATACCAAATACCTTTAATATATTATGAAACAAGTTCACTTCTTTCCTCTTCCAGCTGTTGTTATTTGTTCTCTTGAATTTATTGCCGTTGTGCATTGGCGTATGTTCCACATCCCCCCCCCCCCCCCCCCCCCCCCCAATGTTATTTTGCAATGAGAGGATTGTTGTGTTTTTACAGCTTTACAGCAGGACACTAACTTTATATAGGACATATAGCAATTTTGATAAATCTATTATTTGTGCATTTCCCATTATTTATTCATTCATATTTACAGGTATGCCATGTCCACTTTCAGAAAGATGATGTTCTGTGGGAAACACAAATTTGGGATGAAAGAACAGGACAATTATTATGCGCTTCCCTCCAGCATCCACATTTGGAGCCTACTTATGAAAAGAAGACAGCAGACGTGAAGGGCCAGACGAGAAAAAGTTTAGGTTAGAAAATGAACAGCTAGCAGCAGCACTACAGCATAGTTTGTGTACTAAAAAAGCCTACGATGAAGCTTTCAGCTACCTGAAGAATTACTGTTATGTGCCATGGAAGTGGAATTGTCCTATGGGTGGAGTGTAAGTGAAAGGAAGAATGAGTTCATGTATTTTTTGATCACAAGAAACCCAGATCATTGATATCTCATTCTGTTGTTGTAGATTTAGATTTAAATCTTTCATTCAAGAATAAATTGCAGCTTAAGGTATTAGGAAATAGGTCTTCTCCTAGATCAGTAAATAATATATAAGAAATTGTGAGTCTGTTGCAAGAGTTTTCAGACATAGATCCTAGGTGATCAGAAAGCTGCATAGAGAATATAGTGGCCATAGTGACAGAGAGTTTAGGAGTGCTAAAAAGTAAAGGGGAGGTGTGTGAAAAGGAAATGTTGGAATTTATGTCTGAACAAATTAAGCTTTTAAATATCAAAAAATTTAATCGTAGGTTTCGTTCCACATTCATGATATTTTGTTGTTTATTGCTTTCTATTTCTTCTCATACCTGTAAGTTTGTATGTAACAATTCATTACTGAAAATGCCCCGTCTAAGTACCCAATGTAAAATATGCAGCAGTTATAATGTAAACCCATCACATAAAAAGTTTGGGGAAAAATGTGTGGCTTAAAATGAAAAATGAAGACAGAGATATGTTCTAGCCTCAGTTTCCAGTCAGAGAGGAACTGGAACAAAATAAGTATACAGTAGCTTCTTTTAAAACACTAGAAAAAACTTTGACACACATTACAGTTCTATTGTTAGATATGATCATACACTTACTCTGAAATCACTTTGCCCTACATCATTAGAGAAACAGAACATGAAGCTAGTGCTACAAATATTCAATCAGCATATTTCAGAGGGCCTTGAGGTAGCTAGCAGTAAATTCAGTTTGCAATATGGGTCATCAACAGCTGAGTTCATTAGAATAATATCAAGATGGTTTGAGGTAATGAATGCCAAATCAGTGTTTCAAGGGAAACACAAGCAAAATCCATGTATAGATCCATTAACAACTGATCAATCAGGCACTGTTTTGAACATTATTGTTTATACTTATGTTGTCATAAGCATATTATTTAAAGATCATGAACAATATTTTCTTTCCTGGCAATCAACGTGCTACTGCATCTCCAATATCACTTTCTACTATCAAAGAAACTGACATTCTATTATTTGATGGATTTTGCTCCAATGGACATTCATCTCTCACAATAGTGAAAAATGTTGTTTGGGTTGGTATCAACATATTTTTGAATAACTATTGTAAAAAAAATTAACGGCAACAAAATTTCAAAGAATACCCAGTGAAAACTGTGAACTCTTTCTAATTAATTGTTCCACTTAACATAAATAGAACTTACTATGTGAAATTGTTCTTTTGCATTTACCTTAGTTACATACGTGTAGCAATGAAACAATCTATTTCAGACATGTATTGTTATGTCACTGGTGCAGAGTGATAAATAAATAATTTCCTATCATAATGTTTCCTGTCTTTCAGTTTGCATTAGTTTATATAGTACAAGATGAGAAACAAAAAATAAAATTTCTCCCTAATGTACTTACATTTTCTTTAAATTTACTTTACTGGCATATTACATATTTGATTCTGTATTCAACAACAGAGGCACCTCTGTAAAAGGTGTGTCAGATAGATCTCTGAAAACTGGCTTTATAATGTCCTTAGCAGCTTACAACCAGTAGTGCCATTTATGAACTTCCTTGAAATCAATACAATTTTTCCACCCACTGCACTGTTATTTTGATGGTACATTTGTCTCAACAAATCAGCAGGAAAAATTCCATGCCTGTGTGCCTAGCTGTTACCAAACGAAAAATCTTTAGCTTGTCCATTATTATATATTTCAATAGAGACTACACTCTTTCAGGTATTAAATAACTCTGGCATCAATCACAATTTGCTTTTGACTTTTAATATGCATTGAAATGAGGTAAGCATTCTTTTTTTCATCATAATTTCATTAACCCTTTGTTAACTGTGCTGGGATTCCATATACCCTAGTTGATATATTTCTCAACATTGCCATGGGATGACACATAATTTGTTCTTGAACACTTGAGCAGCTTACTTTTATAAACTTAGTGGTATTATAGAAGTAAATGTCAATTAGTTTGGTTTGTGGTGGAAGACAGAGGTGTTTTTTTGTTTGTCCATTATCTAGTAAATCTTTTCTGAATTTACCTTGCGCCTTTTTTGATGAACAAGCATAAAGTGTGTTTAACTATGGTGTCAATGTAAAGATTATATTATGACATAGCTCAATCTGTTACCATAACCTTTATTTGGCTTTAATATTTGTTGTCTTCGCCAACTCTCAGTTGAATTCTCTCTCTTCATAACCTAGACCATGGGCTACACTACACAACTAAGGTTGGGGGGGTGGGGGGGGGGGGGGGGGGGGGAGAGTTAAATATTATACATCACTCTCTAGTCAAACATATCAGTACTACTGGGTAAAGCAAAAAGTATAAAATTTCCTTGCAGCAAACTAGCTTCTGCTTTCATTTCTTCAACTGTAGATAAGTTATACACCCACAGCATGAGACAAAATTCTTAGAACAAGGTGTGGACGTCAGTCAACAGATGACACATGAAAATTATCATTATAATGCTTAAATGCAACTTTTAGTTGTTACTTGTGAAAACTGTGATGTCTTGCTTATTAATATTTGTAAAAGATACATGACTTCTTGCCCACCTCTAGCGGGCGGGAAAGGTTTTTCAATAATGAAGAAGACAAGTAATGAACATGGTTTGTACTAAATATTATGTGTAAGCTAATTATACAACTACAACGAGGACAATATGAGTTTATTCATTATTGCTCTTGCTTTTGTCAATGAGAGCATTAAGGAAAAGAAACCATTCCGTCTTCATAACTATCAGAGGCAAGGAAGTGAAATTTTTATAGATAATCAGTGATTTGATCTTATCTATAACATAATTTGAAAATATATACTGAAATACAGTTAGCCTACAGAAAAAAAGCGAATTTGGTGAAATTTATGAAGTAGACCTGTCATAACTTTCTGGAAAAAACAAACATATGCAGCTTGAAGAAGGGGGCATTTGAATGGAGACTTGTTTCTGCAGAGGAGGCTATTCAAACGGTGAAGAACAATAACTTCAATTACTCTTCTTTTTGCCACCTTAAGATTACTGCATTTAAAAGAAGTTTTTCACCATCATTTTTTGCTTGTATTTAAAAAGCATTTTCTGTGTTCACTGGTGTTTTCTCTTTTTACACATTTTGAAGTCCACTGCTTTTACCTGCGTTGTTAGAGGAAGTTAGACTTGGAAAAAAAAAAAAAAAAAAAAAAAAAAAAAAAAAAAAAAAACAACAACAAGTTTGCACATTTACTTTTAGTGATTTCTCGGCTTTCACAAACTCGCTTTTTTTACTTTTTTGGCGATCAGTCATGATTAACGGGAAATTTGGTTCGAGTTCCAGTCTGACACAAATTTTCATGGTCGTCATTCCATTCTACAGCTGATAGTTGTTCATATATGCAGTTGCGAATACATTTAATGTATTTCATAATGGCTGTAGTTGCTGCAGTGCCTGTTCGTTTATATGTGCACGTTTGTCCAAAGGAACTTTGCATCGTCATTCAGAATAACACAGACACTGCAATATCATATAAATAGTATACCTAATTCAGTTCTGAGAAAGCTAGCAAATTTTGTATTGTGGGCATACACAGCTGTAGAATTGTGCCATGAATAAGACTGCTTCAGCTGTATGATAAATCGTTATTTATGATACAACTAGTTTCACAATGTTAGAGTCACATCTTCAGGGATACATACTAGGGTTGACTGAAAAGTAATGCCTCCTCCTTTATAACTCTTCAACAGTTGGCAGCATTGGTATGTGGCAGGTACTGTCTTATTCCGTAGCCTCTTTTCTATAGCTCCAGTTGGCGGGAAGCCTTAACACTGGACGGTTGTGTTGTTACAGTGTAAAGTGTGGAACCCTGAGCAGACGGTCAGTCAATGCAATTTAAGCAACGTGCAGTCATTGAATTCTTGGCAGCAGAAGGTGTCGCCCCAAAGGAGATTCATAGGAGAATGAAAGCAGTTCATGGTGATTGTGTTGATGTGAGTACTGTGTGTCATTGGGTGAGTAAGTTTAAAGATCTTGAGGCGGAAACATCTGACCTGCATGACAAAAAAAGAGTTGGATGTCCTGTGACAGCAAGCACTGAGTTTCAGAAGCAAAATGTTGACAGATTGATTCAGGATGATCATTGTTATCACTCAGAGAGAAATTGCATGGACAATTGGCATTTCACAAGAACATATGAGTCACATTATTGCTTTGCGTGGCTATCGGAAGATTTGTGCACGATGGGTACCCCAGATGGTGACTCCTGAAATGATAGCGCACAGACTTGAAATTTGCCAGGAACTCCTCTCGTGTTACGAGAATGAAGGTGATGCCTTTCTCCATTCAATCATGGGACATCATTATGCTTCTGATGGAGATATTGAGAGAACTGTGTTTGCAGAAACAGAAGGTCAACTTCTTCCGTGACGGCTTCACAAAACTTGTTCATCGTTGGCAGAAATGTATCCAATTGGCTGGTGATTATGTGGAAAAGTGAATATTGGTAATTATAGATCACATTCTAAGGATTATTTCTGCGTTTTATTTATTAAAATATTCCCATACACACCCAATTAACGAAGGTGGAGGCATTACTTTTCATTTAACCTTTGTATTTACTTCATAATTACATAAAATGGTAATCAATACATGACCCAACATTCTTTGTCCAATTGTGATAAAATGTTTAATTGTCAAGAGGTTGGTAGTTCCATTTAAGATAGGGCAGAATGCAGGGAACATCATCCCAATACAGGAAATTTAAGCTGTAATGTAGTTGTGACAACAAGTCTGTAGTGACCACCTAGGGAAATTGAGCTGAAACCAGTCCGGCATGTAAAATACGGCTTCAGGCGTAAAATTAGTTTTGCTTTATTTCAGTTTCACGTAAGTTAACTATCAAAATTTTACTGGCCCAGTGGCAAAGTTTTATCATGGAATCTGCTCAAGAAGTATGCAAGTAAACAAAATCTGAAAGGCGTAACTTTGACACTGTTGGACAATTGCAGGTAGAAAGTAGAATACTGTTAACACATTTTCTAAAGAATTTTTATTGTGTTTACAGTAGAAATCTGGCTGTTTGCTTATGTTAATTAAGTAATTCCTTTTTCTTTTACAGAACAGGTTTGAGATTGTGAAGAATTGTATAGCTGCCTAAATGTTATTTCAAAACTACTACAGAATCCCCGTGCCAATCAGGTTACTGCAAGTGCCAAGAAAATCCAGTTGATCATCTCTGCAATTAAAACGAAAGAGGGCACTGTGTACACTGACCTATGCGAACAATTGAAAGCTGATTCAAATGTGACAGTTCTTTGTCGCAAAGGTTGCGTATCAACATATACGTCAAAATGGCATATCACAACGTTTATAAAACACAAAGTTGTGGGAGAGTCTGGGTGTGAAACACTGGAAGAACATCGCTGTTCCAAACTACCAGGTTTTGATTGCCTTCAAGAAAGGGACAGCAAACATCTTGTTGTAATAATAAACATCATGAGCGGCAGTGTTGCATCTTCGTCACTTAATATGGGCCAAGCAGTTTCCAACGGAAGGCAGTAGATGCAGACATTCGAAGAAACATGGCCAGGAGAGTTTCACAATTCCATTCCAAAAAAGGATGTAATGCTGTTTGTCATGAAGAAAAAAGTGAAGGTCGGTACAGAGTTTGTTTTCAACACAGCATTGATTTACTCAAGGGTGACTGTCTTGATGTCTTCTTGATTAATTTATGTTGCAGGCTTGTTGCACCACAAACTGGCACCCTTCCACATCTCCCTCTTCAGAGATTAAGGATGGATGAGATTCACTAGCAAATCAAAGTTGAAAGAACTGAGACACTTTTGTCATCTCTGAATGCATTTATTGTAGATGGGTATTCTGGCAATCACTTGGCTTACAAATAGGACAAAAGATTACTCATTTTGTAGAAACTAGAAAGCAAGTCCAAATGTCAGTTCACTCTGTATACAGCTCTCACACCATAGCAGGTACTACTGAACATGACTGAAAACAAATTGCAAGTAATTATGATCCTATGCAAACATCTGTCTGACAGGTGCCTTTCTATCAAAGAGGCCCACAAGCTCATTCTCACTAGTAAAGATTATGTGCCTATTGAAGTAACAGACAGAGAATCAAAGCCAAGAATACACTTGTACATTTAACATGAGGAAGTAGATTTTAGAACTGCTCCACAGGCATTACAGCTAACAAAGGAGACTGTATGAGTAAGTGATCACATTAAGGTAATATCAGATGACACTAATATGTTAGCTCTTCTGCTTCACTACTATGCTGAGAATTTAACTGCAAGCAAGATAACCATGGAACGAAGCAGCCTGAGAAAGACGTCTATTGATGATGGAGCAACAGCATTGAATCATGCTGATATTTGCACCAACCTCCTTACAGCGCACACACACACACACACTCTTATCTGGATATGATATTTTTGGGAGCTTTCATGAAACAGGGAAAAAGAAAGCAGCTCAGAAGTTGAAATAGGGTTATTCATCTTTGGATACCCTAACATCAGATCTATCGGACATAATCAGAGAAGTGACTGCTGTTATTGCACCATGCTACAGTCCCAAAGTAAAAGAGGGTATGTCCAATATGCAAATTTTTGTTTGAAGTACAAAAATTGCAAAACCGAGAATCTGATCTGCTTCCAAATCGGAATTGTTGCCCCCAATGAATGAAGCCTTCCATGAGCAACTTAAACGAGCACACCTACTGTGTGAAATTTGGAAATCTGCAATTGATGAATGACCAGCCCTGTTGGATCCTCTAAAATATGGATGTAGTCCTGAAGAAGTGTCAAAAGTTTAATTTCCGTGGACACTACTGGATATCATATCCGTAGCTCTGGCAGACACGTAGCTCTGGCAGACACGTAGCTCTGGCAGATACTGTTCTGACGAATTGATGTGGGTGCTCCCAGAGGTCTCTATGCAGTGCAATGGTGCTGCAGAAAAGTGCATCTGTTCAGTATTTTGCGGTTGTACTGGTGATAGAAACTGCGCAATATGTTCACAAAAAAATCCAACTTGACTGATACGTCAGATGATGAAAGCATTTATGATGGTGATGAAAGTGATTGAACATTTACCAACTCACCCTGAAATATCAGTTGGACCAAAATATGTTATGGGAATACAATATCAGAAAAAAATCTTTTGATCTAATTTTTAATATTGTATTTAATTCCAATGTATTTCATGTTTTCTTTCTGTTTTTGGTATTTTATAGCTATAATAATTTGTCCAGCAGAGCCGAAGTTTCACCTGTCAAATATTGTTTTCACATTTTTCACTAAGATGCCATCATAACATGTTGAATGTAAGTGATTTCCACCTCAGAGGGAATTCTTTAAATCTACCACCAGGCTATCTTTTCACATGAGGGACATGCCCTGCTGTAGCAGGGAAAAGAAGTAATAAGTGGAAAAATGCTGCTATTGGAGCACAATATGCTCTTGTTCATTAAAAGGCATTAACTGAACAGTGGTGTACCAGCTGCCCCATTCTAGCTTCCTCAGCACCTTTAAAAGTTTTCATTAATACTTTGATTTGCAAACATATTTACAATTTTTTATGCTGAGACAGGAGACAGTCACAGTGGGAAAGAGACAGAAAAGTGATAATACTGGAAGATAGTAGACAGTGTTTGTGTATAGAAAGAATGGAGGAGACAACGGCAGTATGAGAAAAAGAGAGGGACACAGTGACAATGGAACATAGTTGACAGTAACAGAACAGTGCTAGGAAAAGAGTGAAGGAGACAGTGCTAGTGGGAGAGGAATAGATATATGGAGAAAGTGGAAGTGGGTGAGAGCCAGTGATAATGAGAGACAGAGTTTATGATAATGAAGAAGAAAGGGATAGTGACAGTGAGGAGAAAAAACAGCAGTGGGAAAGAAGGAACGAGATAGTAGCAGTAAGAGAGAGTAAGTAACAATGACAGTGAGACGCCAGTAGCAGAGCAATATAAAGGAGACTGGCTGTGGGACAGTGACAAAGAGACACACATTGATAATGACAATGAATTGGGCTGAATGAGTGAGTGAGAATGGGCAAGTGGAAACAGCTAGGTATAAGCGACTTACTGCGATGGGCTAGTGGGCATGAGAGAGTTACAGTTAGGGAGCTTCTGGGTGTAAGATGTTAACGGTTAATTTGGTGGGAGGAGACCAAACTGCGAGGTAATCAGTCTCATTGGATTAGGGAAGGATGGGGAAGGAAGTCAGCCATGCCCTTTCAAAGGGCATTTAGGGAAATCACAGAAAACCTAAATCCAGATGGCTGGATGCAGGATTGAACCGTCGTCCGCCTGAGTGCAAGTCCAGTGTGCTAGCCACTGTGCCACCTCACACAGTGTGAGATATAAGTTGCTTGTGAAACAGAGCATGAAGATGTTTGCATCCCAAAATTTTTGGGAAAATTTTTAAAGGTGCTGAGGAAGGCAGAATGAGGCAGCTGGTACCCCACTTTTCAGTCGGTGTCTTTTAAACAGAAGCAAATTTGTCTTTTTTGTGCTCCAACAGAAGCATTTTTCCACTGATTGTAGTAATTTACCTCAATTTTTGTTAAGTACATAATTTATTAAACTTTAGTAACAATTTATTAAATATATGATCATTTTTGGTTTAACACGATCTCAGTGCACATTTTAGTTTACTGTGAGTAGATTTGAATATATGGGGCAAAGGTGACATTACCTCAATTTTTTGAAGAAAATTAAAGGCATAAACAGTTTCTATAATATGATAACACCACATTGATTCAGTCACACGAGGGATAGATACTAAAAAAGATATTATAGCCCTATTACAGTTTACCAACACTTTGTCTTACGACGTTTTTTCCTTGGGCTGTATATGGTAATTCTTTCCTATTGTTAATTTTTGGTGCAAGCTATTGCTACTTTTAAGAATTTTCAAATACTTTTTTATGTTTGTTGGATGGTGATTCTGTGCCATATGTGGTACACAAATGTTATGTGGGAACCATTACTTTTTAATGCCCTTAGATGTTGAGTACTTCTGCTTCTGAAGTTCCTACATTTTTAGCCCATATATAAAGATTGTCTACAATTGCCGGTTAATTGGTAGATCCCGGATTGGTTATACACTCAGGTGACAAAAGTCATGGGATACTTCCTAATATTGTGTCAAAACTCCTTTCAACAAGTCTTTGGAAAACCCCTGCATATTGAGCCGTCCATAGTTGCGAAGGTGTTGCCAGTGCAGGGTTTTGTGCATGAATTGATCTCTCAATTACACTCCTGGAAATTGAAATAAGAACACCGTGAATTCATTGTCCCAGGAAGGGGAAACTTTATTGACACATTCCTGGGGTCAGATACATCACATGATCACACTGACAGAACCACAGGCACATAGACACAAGCAACAGAGCATGCACAATGTCGGCACTAGTACAGTGTATATCCACCTTTCGCAGCAATGCAGGCTGCTATTCTCCCATGGAGACGATCGTAGAGATGCTGGATGTAGTCCTGTGGAACGGCTTGCCATGCCATTTCCACCTGGCGCCTCAGTTGGACCAGCGTTCATGCTGGACGTGCAGACTGCGTGAGACGACGCTTCATCCAGTCCCAAACATGCTCAATGGGGGACAGATCCGGAGATCTTGCTGGCCAGGGTAGTTGACTTACACCTTCTAGAGCACGTTGGGTGGCACGGGATACATGCGGACGTGCATTGTCCTGTTGGAACAGCAAGTTCCCTTGCCGGTCTAGGAATGGTAGAACGATGGGTTCGATGACGGTTTGGATGTACCGTGCACTATTCAGTGTCCCCTCGACGATCACCAGTGGTGTACGGCCAGTGTAGGAGATCGCTCCCCACACCATGATGCCGGGTGTTGGCCCTGTGTGCCTCGGTCGTATGCAGTCCTGATTGTGGCGCTCACCTGCACGGCGCCAAACACGCATACGACCATCATTGGCACCAAGGCAGAAGCGACTCTCATCGCTGAAGGCGACACGTCTCCATTCGTCCCTCCATTCATGCCTGTCGCGACACCACTGGAGGCGGGCTGCACAATGTTGGGGCGTGAGCGGAAGGCGGCCTAACGGTGTGCGGGACCGTAGCCCAGCTTCATGGAGACGGTTGCGAATGGTCCTCGCCGATACCCCAGGAGCAACAGTGTCCCTAATTTGCTGGGAAGTGGCGGTGCGGTCCCCTACGGCACTGCGTAGGATCCTAGGACAAGGGAGGGGATCCCAACTCCAAATATGTGTGAGAATTAATGAGAGTTACTGCAGAACCAGCGTCCACTTGCATGCGAATGTCTTTATCCAGAACACAAACAGTAACAAACAACTTATTTGTTTGAGAAAGCACACAGTTAACATCCATGTCCGATACCTCGTCCTCAGGAACTTTAGGGGACTGACACACAGAACCACTGTGGCCTTTTTTCCTACATGAAGTACACGTGGCCCAACGTTTTGGACACGCGGCCCTGTCATGCTGTACAAAACAATGTGGACAAGAAGGAAGTGCGGAACGAACCGGCTTCTGTGGTTGCTGTTTTCGCTGCGATCGTTGCGGCCCAACGTGATGTTGTTTATGTGAGTGAACCGCCGCCACATCTTCGTTCTCCTGTGAAACAGGCAAATTGTCCGTGTTGAAAGTTGACTGTACAGTGCCTACATCACACCATGCGTCTATTTGCGCGCCAGCAGCGTGACACTCTTCAAAGGATTGAGCGATGCTTAGAACTTCCGACAACGATGGGTTTGGCAGTTGTAGGGCACATTGCCGAACTTCTTTATCAGGAGCAAGCCGTAGAACAGCATCCCTAACCATTGAATCAGCATAAGACTCATGATGAGTGTCCGTGACAAACTGACATTTCCTACTCAGACCGTGTAGTTCAGCCACCCAAGCCCGGTACGATTGATGGGGCTGTTTACGACACCGGTAGAATGCCACGCGGGCGGCAACGACATGGGTGTTTTTTCGGTAATAGTTAGACAATAAGTCACACATTTCTTGGAAGGACAGAGAGGCAGGTTCCCGCAGAGGCGCTAACTGAGATAGCAGCTGATAGATCCGTGGGGAAATCAAAGATAGAAATAACGACTTACACATAGGAGCGTCGATAACGCCGAAAGCCAAGAAGTGTTGCCGCAAACGCTTCTCATAATCCTCCCTATCTTCAGAGGTCTCGTCGTAAGGAGGGAATGGAGGTGGAGAAGGGGAAGACAGACGATGAGTAAGCGACATCGACAATGCCTGAATAGCAGCCGTCAGCTGTGTTTGTTGTTCAATGAGCGCTTGCATAAGCTGTTCCATTTCTGCCCCGTCACGAACACACAAATCCGCAACGCAGTGAAAATATCCAACCTCGTCGCCAAAAAGTGCTATAACCTTTAATCACCAATAATTGCGTGGATATTCAAACACACTCACTTAGAAACAATAGCTCATTACATGATAACAACTCAGTATCTCTTGTTCGACTGCCATGCCGTGACATGCGGCTGGTGCCGTTTGTAGCTAGGTGGCGCTCCCGCGCTCAGTCGAGTTGCGGAGCGCCTCTATCGCCGTTTGCGCGTACTGTCATGGTGGCACTGTTAAATGTCATGGCACTGTCACAACATGCATGCAAATTTTCAAAACTGATGTAGGTTCTGGAAATTTATCCTGAAAGTTTATGAGATGTACTACACCAATTCTATTACTTTTACTTAAATTCAGCTGATTTTCCTCCACAAAATCATACAGACAGAAAAACATCTCCTAGTAGTTCTGCTCCATCTGCCCAAGTTTTCTATTAAACGCAAGCACTCTCTTGTTTAGAAAGATGATAACGCTACTTTGGTTATGAAGTGACATGTTAAGATCATTCAGTTTCTCAAAAACGTCACCCAAGTGACAAAACATTAGAGGCCTTTTTCATGCAGAAACTGAGCCACAAGTGTGGGACTGCTGTTCAATTGGGAAAGGCGAAGTTCATATTGCAGCTCCACATTGCGACAAAGAACTTTACCATGAGGCAACCAGTATACCTCCGAAAGTGCTATAGAAATTAACCATGAGTAGAACCCATTTCCTCGCAAAGAATGGAAAATAGCCTGCTGTTTAAAGTGAGTGATTTCACCAAATTTACAACAGTGACTACATCACTGACTTTCTGTTGTACTACTTTAGAAGCCATTGGCTCCCTGTGTATCACACAATGTGTGAATTTTACAGAAGGAGAAACAGCACACACTCTTGTTATGAATTATTTTTAGTTGCATTTAGTGCTGCTACTCAATCAGTATATACCCCAACACAATTTGTCTATGTCAGATTATTGTCAACAAAACAGGAATTCACATGAAAGACAATATCTTCACACTTAGTCCTACCTTCTAGAGCTTTACAAAACAGAAGTCTTCACGCATTTACTTTTTATAGCAGTAGCGTACAAACACAAGGCACTGGGAAAGATTTTTGATATCAACGCTGTCATCAAGTTGCGGTGTGAATTTTGGGCTGATGAAAACGTGGAAGCAATTTATTTTTCATGTCAGTCACTATTGCATCAATACAACCGGCCATAGTATCATGTGAGAGTGGTATTGGCTTCAGACTCATGCCAAACTTTTCGCCTTGCATGATTTTAACAGCTGTGGGAGGATGTAATTTCTTGACAATAATACATGCTGATTTGAAGGATACCTCTAGGGATGTTCCTACACCTTCCTTAGCAACTGATACTTTTTGTTTTTTGTTTTTAGCGATCTGACATTATCTTTTTGTTGTTGCTCACGACACTTAAAAGTTTGCAAAGTTGTATTAACATGGCCTGCACGTTTTGTCTGCAGGTATCTCTTTAGTTTTACAGACCTCAAGCTATCATTAGTTCAAATTCCCAAACAAACAACACATTGTGGTCCATTCTCATTGCTCAAAAGAATGCTGGTAAAGCCTACTGTCAGATAATCGACTTGATATTTACGCACTTGGGCTCTGCATTTAGAACTAATGTTTCTGGTAGGATTGGGAAAAACATGAAAGAAGAGTGTACTTCAATTAAATTTGAATCTTTTTCCTTATTAGAACTATATACTTTCAAAGGAGATGATCAACTCAATGAAACACTTCCCTGGGATCTCTTGTTGCCACTGAGAATCAGCCACTCATGAACGGGAAAGGCAGAACTTGTATCACTTTCTTTTGAATTGTTAAACCAACTGAACACGAGCTAGTACTGAACTTCTAGCTATCTCACTGCCTTTGAGCTGACTGGAAGCCTAGCTGAAATCGCGAGGAAAGTCAAAATGGCTGTAAATAACCATCTATTCTTGTAGTCAGTGCTGCAAGGAAGTGGCAGTCATGTTGTCAAGCAGCTTATTGTCATTAGTGACTATTAAATGTTTGGGAAGTGGCTAACCCTGGGGATATGTGATGAGATTTGATTCATCCCTTTCCCGCTTACAGGATCTACTGCTCAGATCTTGTGAAATACAACAGCAAATTAACAATGGGTCAGCTAGCTAACTTGGTCCATAGAAATGAGAATCTGATGCTAGCATGATTTGTTCACCGGAAATCTTTTTCTTACATAATATGAAATACATATATTTCAATGAAAGCCAGTGCTCCCCCCCACACACACACTGAGGGCAGCTGTCTAGGGTTGAACCAATAGGGTTACAAGCACAGGAGAGGTAGTGCAGGCGATGTTGCGCTATTAAAAGGTAACTGTGTCAGTCATCTGCTGACATAGCCCATTAATGCCAAATTTCACCACACTGTTGTAACGAATTCGTTCATCGCACATCCCACAATAATTTCAGTGGTTATTTCACACAGTGTTGGTTGTTCATTACCACTGACAACTCTACACAAACGCCGCTACTCTCGGTCATTACTTGAATACCGTTGGCCACTGCATTGTTCATGGGGAAAGGTGATGCCTGAAATTTGGTATTCTCGGCACACTCTTGACACTGCGGATCTCAGAATATTGAATTCCCTAATGATTTCCAAAATGGAAGTCCTATGCGTCTTAACTCCAACTACCATTCCGCATCAAAATTCTATTATTTCCCATCATGTGACTATAATCACATTGGAAACCTTTTCACATGAATCACCCGGATACAAACGACACCTCTGCCAATGCACTGTCCTTTTATACTCTGTGTACGCGATACTGTCGCCATCTGGATATGTGTGTTTACCAGTGTTAGTGTTTTGTCTTTCAAGTTCTGTATTTTGCTATTGATTCTGTATGCTATGTTGAGAACCATCCTTTTAGTATGTTTTGCTACCCTGTGTATTTTGTTGTTGTATGTGTTATCTGTTGCTTATTTTCTGCTGATTTGTTGTGTAGTGTACTGTGTCTGTTGCCATAGCATAAATATGTCTCAGTTACGTAACAATATGTCATTAGCTATATATGCAAACCAACACAAAAAAGTTGAACCTTAATTATCATTCCTTTATATGTACAACTTTAAGCTGAAATTCCAATGTTGTCATCTCTTCATAATTTTCAGGCTGGACAAGAAAACAATACCACTGAAAATAGAAAAAAAGTGCTGAAATATGTTTGGGTAAAGAAAAACTAAACAAACATTGTCTTGCATATGGTGGACTCTCTCTCCAATTTTTCTCAGCCAGCACAGAATGAAAGAAGTGCATCAGCATCCCAAAAGCAATTATCAATAAAATAGTTCGTGAATTTGATTAGTCACAATATGTTAAAAATAAAAATTTCTCATGGCACATCTTCAAAAACAGGGAGTCATCTTATACTCAGGGTTGTCTTATAGTCAGGTAAATACAGAAACCCTATTTTTGCTGCTACATTTAGAAAATGATTGGTTACAATACTTGTAACCTGCAGATTATCAGGTACATTATTATCATTTAGTTTAATTGTTGCAGTATCTTTTACATGAACCGGTTGTCCTGTCTCCTGTTTCACAATATGCTATTTAGTTTTAATCTTGTTATTTGTATTATTAACATCCATCAGGGTGCACACATTTATGGACGTTTCAAGGAGTTTCCCCAATAGTATGAATAATAGAGTAAGATTCCACACATATAGCGGATTATGATCAGTGATGGATGTTGTACAAGAGCACATGAACTCCCCAACTTTTGACACCTTGCGCAGATTTATTGGTTATTTTTCTTTGAATGCTGTTAAACATAAAGTAGATGAGGTAATCTGTAATACATGGCACTAAATATATCGTGCTACGCTACATTGCAACTTCACACTTAGTGAAACCTGACATCAGGGCCACAGGCACATTTTAAGTTGTGCATGTTTTGAGGAGCTTTTGCACAAGCGCAACTGGCATGACATAATTGCCTTGATGGCCAAATACATACAGATTTGATAAACAACATGCTCAGTTCACAGCCTCAGCTAGCCCTTACTACTCAACTTGAAGTTTACGTCAGTGCCACCAGGTAGCACCACACTGCAGCAGCCTTTCATTCCCATTTGTCTGGAATAATTCCGTTTCGTGGTAGCACATTCCTCAGGTATGTCAATTCACTCACTGTTTAGTAAAATTAGACCAGAAATCAGTATACCTTGTAGTTACACTGAATGAGATATTTAATATTAAGTTACGGATTTTATCATACGGTAATCCTTTTGAGGTGCTGAAAACTATTAAAGCATATCATTCTCAATTGTGATACTGCAGCATTTATTCATGCTTCTGAGATCTGATGACCTAATGGTGGGTCTGGTTTATCTATTCTGTAGACCTACATTGTGAAAAGCTGTTTCACTGGTTTCTCTGATAGTCACTTAAATGTAGATTTGAAGACGGTGTGCTTTTAGCCCTTATGGTTTTTAGCACCTCATCTGTAATCTAGTCAAGTGATCTTGTTGATAGATAGTGCTACTTGAATTTCGTAATTTCCGCAAATGGTAATTTGTCTTTGGAGTTGTCTACTGTGCAGGAATTGGTTTTCTTTCTTGTGCAGTCTCAACATGAACTGTTGAGTCTGTTTTTAAAACATGAACTCTATTGAATCTGTTTTTAACTGCTAACAGAAAAGAAAATTACCAGGAAAAATTAGCTACAAAGGAACTAGGGTCTCCCCGATCAGATATGTTGTCTGAGAAAGTGACGAAATCAAATAAGTGTGACTACAAGTTGTTTGCCATATATATTTCCATACGTTTCCCCAACAAATTTTGAGATCTCAAGGTAAGTAAGTACATAAGTTGGAAAAAAAAGTAAGGACTTCCGTATTTCTAAACGTGTGACCAAAATCTTAAACACTAAAATACACTTCTTTTGTAATGAACTATTTTTAAATGGATAAAGCAAACCAGATGGTATACATGTTTCATTAAGATCACTGATATTACTTTGTTTCAATAAAACAAAACACATTTGGTGACAAAAATACACATTTCATTGGAGATGCAAGACAGATTTAAAATACCTTACTGGTTTCAGAAACAACCTCAAAGAAAAAGTAGGCCTCTTGATAGAAGTGTATAAGGCAGGGAAGTTTTGTGTCAACCAACACCATAGGTGACCGCCAATAAAATGTTGGTTCTATTATGTTTGTTATTGTTGGCTATTACCCACTGTGTTATGTCTTATTCTACAGGTATTGTATGGTTTTTCTTTCAAGAAATATGTGAGTACATAGCGTACAAACTGCCTGTGACTGCCACAATTTTCTTCTTCTTATCATCCATACTTTCTACTATATAAACTACTTTCAAAGTTACAAAATTTACTAGAATAAATAAAGCATCTATAAAACACCACACTGTATAATGTACTTGCAGTGAGACAGTCCCAATTCCTGAAATCCATTGCCTATGGCCTCTGGCCTGCCAAGAAGCACCAGAGTTCTGAGTCCATCGTCAAACCATAAAAATCCACCACATTACACCACAAACAAACAGACCTGGCCTGCTGGCAGATCTGTGAGACTAGATCTGACGAGCAGGGTGTGTACACTTGTGTTGCCACATAGTCACATGTCACAGACATCATGCTGGTGAAATGAGACTGGTTAAGGGAGGAGAAGGGAAAAGAGAGGTAGGAAGTGACAATAGGTTATAGAAGAAGTAGGAATAGGACTTTCTCAGAGAGTGTTGTTGTGAATGTGGAAAACAGATTTGATCTGTTGTCACAGTTGGAGCCGACCGCAGTGGCCGAAGCAGTTCTAGGTGCTTCAGTCCGGAACCGCGCAACTGCTACGGTCACAGGTTGGAATCCTGCCTCGGTCATGGATGTGTGTGATGTCCTTAGGTTAGTTAGGTTTAAGTAATTCTAAGTTCTAGGGGACTGATGATCTCAGATGTTAAGTCCCTTAGTGCTCAGAGCCATTTGAATTTGAATCACAGTTGGAAACTGATGAGCCACAAGCAGATGTAGGAATAGACAAGGACACAACAAAAAACTTTCAAAAAGTGTTTATAAAAGTAAGAAGTCACAAAAAATTGTGAAAAGGAAGAAATTTTTGTTGTTAGGTATTTCACATGGTAGAGGTGTTGACCAAATATTGCAGCACGAACTAGGGTCAGGTTACCACGTCACAAGATTTTTTAAGCCTAGTGCAAGTCTGGGTCGGGTGATAAGAGGATGTAGGTTCACTTTGCAAAGACTTCACAAAGGAAGACACCATGATAATAGTGGGTGGGGTGGGCAACAGTACAGATAGGAACCCTAATTATTCAACTGAGAGTTACCTAGGAAAGATAGCTTCAGCAACAAGACATACTGGTGTTGGGCTTGTGTTTGTCATGAGGTGCCATGATCAGCCTCATTTAAACTCTTCTGTTAGGGGAGTTAATTTAGAGGTGGAAAGGATGCTTGGATCAGGTATTGGGTCTCATACCAGTGTGGTTGCTGTTGACTATCAGTAGGTGGGACTATGCTAGGCATAGCCTCACCTCAGCAGGAAAGGGAAGGGAAAATTGTCTGGACTAATAACAACGTAAGGGGAGCACTAGCACAAGTGGTAAAGTACCAGTTGTTACAAGTGACAGAACAGCAGTTTTTTTGGAATAGTGTGGGGGAAAAAAAAAAGATGTTCAGAGACAGGCTGAAAGCAAATTTTAATGTACACAATTCATGCAGACAGTTTCTGATTGAAACTAAAGATACTCAAAAAATGACAGGACAGTTACGTTCATCCAGTTGTAATACAGCCAGCGTACAAAATCAGTTATGTTTATTGTTCTGGCATAACCACAAGTGTCAGAACGAAGACGAAGAACAGAAAACCAGAGAAGGCGCTTAGGAAACGTCTGCCAATAGCCTGCTGACAAGGACTGAGCCACACCAGGAACACCCCCTGCGAAAAGTGAATATAAACGCTGCTCCTGCCAGCCTTGTCCACTCAGATCGGACTCAGTAGCGCAGTCTTCGTTCTGGCACTTGTGGTTATGCCAGAACAATAAACATAACTGATTTTGTACACTGGCTGAGTTACAACTGGATGAACGTAACTGTCCTGTCATTTTTTGAGTATCTTTAGTTTCAATCAGAAGCTGTCTGCATGAATTGTGTACATTAAAATGATGTGAGTCAACTTGCCTGAACATTTCATATAACACAGGACACTGAATTATATTGCATGTTGCCCATCATTTGCCATTCTGTAAATACAAGTTAAGTACTGTCATTCTGCTTTATAGAAATAAAACTACTAATGTTATTTGTTTGAATTGTTGTATAGCATTCGAGAACACAGCATCCTATAGGCATCCTATAGGCACCCTATAAGTGATGAGTGGGCAAGATCCAACACTTGTTGCATCAAAATATCTGAGGACTATGCGGTAAGCTTAATGAGTTGCTTATTTGTGGTGAAGAGTTAGAGTTGAGCAAACCGGCTGATATAATCTGCCTCGCTGAACATCATGTGACCACTGGTATAGGTATGTTAAATGTTACAGGATTCAAGTTAGATTCTTACTTCTGTAGAGAAAATATGGAGAAAGGAGTTATCACATTTGTCAGAAACTGTTTTGATTTCAAGAACACTGATATTAATAAATTTTGATCACAGTAGCTCTTAGCAGCTTGCACAACAATAGTAGTATTTCACAATAACTCCTTTATAATAGTAAGTATATACAGATCACCTTCATGAAATTTTAACCTCTTCATAAAAAACCTGGAAGCTCTGTTGCCCCACCTCACAGTCAAACCACAAGGAAATAATGGTTGATGGTGATTTTAAAGTGGATTTATTGAAAAGCTCTGTCAATGAAAAATTATTGCAATCAGTAACACAGTCATTCAATTTAGTTCCTACTGTGAACTTTGCAACCAGGATGTGTGAATGCTCTGAGACTGCTACTGATAATATCTTTGTAGACAAATCTAGGGAAAAAAAGTCATATCACAAAACCAATAGTAAATAGGCTACCTGATCATGACATGCAGCATCTTGTGTTAAATGTTGAAATTTGTCAGGATAAAAAAAAATCTATTAAATCTGAGTACAGGAACGTTATAAACAGTCAAAAATTGAGAAATTCAAGAAATTGCTCAGAGACATTAACTGCAAAGATGTTTACAATACTTCTGAAAGTGTTTCTGAAGAAGAGAAATTTGTTAACATCGCTTTCCTTGCCATTGCCAGTCTACATTTTATATCCTCTCTACTTCGACCATCATCAGTTATTTTGCTCCCCAAATAGCAAAACTCCTTTACTACTTTAAGTGTCTCATTTCCTAATCTAATTCCCTCATCATCACCCGACTTAACTCGACTACATTCCATTATCCTCGTTTTGCTTTTGTTGATGTTTCATCTTATATCCTCCTTTCAAGACACTGCCCATTCCGTTGAACTGCTCCTCCATAGAAGAAATATTAGTTAGATTTTCCAGGTTTTAGGCTGCAGGGTGGTGGTGGTGGTGGTGAATACATGGCCAGTCTGAAACTTCCTGGCAGATTAAAAATGTGTGCCGGACCGAGCCTCGAACTCGGGACAGTTTTAATCTGCTAGGAGGTTTCATATCAGCGCACACTCCGCTGCGGAGTGAAAATATCATTCTAAGTTTGTTTTGTTTGCAGAAGATACAAATACTGAAATAAGTAGCAAGTCAAGTACAGATTTAGAAATATCTGCTAATCAAATTTTCACTGACGTTAATAAGTGGTTTAAAGCTAATTCTTTGTCATTAAACTTTGAGAAGACCCACTATATCCAGTTCAGAACCAATAAGAGATATCCTTCCAGCATGTGCATAACATAGGAAGAATGCAGATCGAAGAGGCTGACAGTGTTAAATTTCTGGGTTTGCAACTCAATCATAAATTAATTTGGGAAGGGCACATCACAGAATTGCTGAAATGCCTAAACAAAACTGTATTTGCAATGAGAATGAAGTCATATGTAGGAGATATAAATATAAAAAAAAACTTGCATACTTTGGTTGCTTTCATTCCATTATCTCATACAGGATCATATTCAGAGGTAAATAATCAAACCAAGCAAAACTTTTTAGCATGCAAAAGTGTGTAATAAGAATCATTTGTGGTGTAAATTCAAGAATATCATGTAGAAATGTGTTCAAGGAACTATGTATTCTAACCATTGCTTCTCAGTATACTTATTTATTCCTTAATAAAATTTGTTGCAAGTAATATATCTCGATTTCCAACCAGTAGCTCAATACATAGTATCAATACTAGGAATAAGAACAATCTACATAAAGACCTAATATCACTTGCCTTGGTCCAAAAAGCTGTCCAATATTCAGGAACACACATATTCAATAAATTGCCAGCAACCATTAAAAACTTGGTTTGAGATAAATCACAGTTTAAACAGAGTTAGAAAGATTTTTTGATAAGCAACTCCTTCTACTCTATACATGAATATCTTAACAGGGACTGTTAGACCATATTAAATAAAAATGTGTGTTAAATTTCACTTTTGACAGGACTTGGTCACAGCAATCAAGATGAGATATTTTGTGCATGATAAATTTATCAAAAGTGCATAAAATGTTTCATTAATTGCATTAATTCTGTAAATATTAGCAGTTCCAGTTTACTGTGATGTATTCAACTACACTCCTGGAAATGGAAAAAAGAACACATTGACAGCGGTGTGTCAGACCCACCATACTTGCTCCGGACACTGCAAGAGGGCTGTACAAGCAATGATCACACGCACGGCACAGCGGACACACCAGGAACCGCGGTGTTGGCCGTCGAATGGCGCTAGCTGCGCAGCATTGGTGCACCGCCGCCGTCAGTGTCAGCCAGTTTGCCGTGGCATACGGAGCTCCATCGCAGTCTTTAACACTGGTAGCATGCCGCGACAGCGTGAACGCGAACCGTATGTGCAGTTGACGGACTTTGAGCGAGGGCGTATAGTGGGCATGCGGGAGGCCGGGTGGACGTACCGCCGAATTGCTCAACACGTGGGGCGTGAGGTCTCCACAGTACATCGATGTTGTCGCCAGTGGTCGGCGGAAGGTGCACGTGCCCGTCGACCTGGGACCGGACCGCAGCGACGCACGGATGCACGCCAAGACCGTAGGATCCTACGCAGTGCCGTAGGGGACCACACCGCCACTTCCCAGCAAATTAGGGACACTGTTGCTCCTGGGGTATCGGCGAGGACCATTCGCAACCGTCTCCATGAAGCTGGGCTACGGTCCCGCACACCGTTAGGCCGTCTTCCGCTCACGCCCCAACATCGTGCAGCCCGCCTCCAGTGGTGTCGCGACAGGCGTGAATGGAGGGACGAATGGAGACGTGTCGTCTTCAGCGATGAGAATCGCTTCTGCCTTGGTGCCAATGATGGTCGTATGCGTGTTTGGCGCCGTGCAGGTGAGTGCCACAGTCAGGACTGCATACGACCAAGGCACACAGGGCCAACACCCGGCATCATGGTGTGGGGAGCGATCTCCTACACTGGCCGTACACCACTGGTGATCGTCGAGGGGACACTGAATAGTGCACGGTACATCCAAACCGTCATCGAACCCATCGTTCTACCATTCCTAGACTGGCAAGGGAACTTGCTGTTCCAACAGGACAATGCACGTCCGCATGTATCCCGTGCCACCCAACGTGCTCTAGAAGGTGTAAGTCAACTACCCTGGCCAGCAAGATCTCCGGATCTGTCCCCCATTGAGCATGTTTGGGACTGGATGAAGCGTCGTCTCACGCAGTCTGCACGTCCAGTACGAACGCTGGTCCAACTGAGGCTCCAGGTGGAAATGGCATGGCAAGCCGTTCCACAGGACTACATCCAGCATCTCTACGATCGTCTCCATGGGAGAATAGCAGCCTGCATTGCTGCGAAAGGTGGATATACACAGTACTAGTGCCGACATTGTGCATGCTCTGTTGCCTGTGTCTATGTGCCTGTGGTTCTGTCAGTGTGATCATGTGATGTATCTGACCCCAGGAATGTGTCAATAAAGTTTCCCCTTCCTGGGACAATGAATTCACGGTGTTCTTATTTCAATTTCCAGGAGTGTATTTTGACAATCTCCTGACAAATGACCAGGGTATTAAGTATTGTATTCAAATGTTTTATGTTAAACTTTCTGAAATGTTCCACACGCACCAGAATCATCTCATTTTTTGGGTCTATAGAACAAAACTGAATCCAATCCAATCTAATCTGTGATGATAAATCCATGCAACAGATAATGTGCACAAATACTCTGAGAATAAATACTAATCAGGGTAGGTAGCAACTCATCGTAAAGATGATTGCTGAGCCATAAACAGGTATGTGGGAAAGACAATCACACACTCACAACTAAATTTTTGGCCACAGCCTTTGTCGGAAAATGAGAGTACACACAAACACACACTTTCACACAATCACTCAGACACAGCTCATGCACACATCACCTCCACCTCCAACTGCTGCGTCAACTGTCTCTGAGAATCAGATCCAAATGAACGACTCCTCACATCTCCCTGCCTCTCGTTGGCAGCTGCTAGGCTAGTGGCACAAAGTGGTGGCAACACTGATTGCAGGCTGTGGGGAGTGGCAGAAAATGAAGAAACAGTAAGAATGAGCAAGTAGGGAAGTGGCACATGTACTCAGCTGCATCCAGCCAGAAACAATGCATGCATCTCATCTCAGTAAATAAACGATTTCATCTACTGAGACAAAAATGAAATTTTTTTTCAGTGTTTTTTTTTTTCTTTTCCATATTTCCCTGATTTCTCTGACACATTTGAAATTCCCTGATTTCCAGAACTTGTGGCAACCCTGGAACATTTAACAAAGAAGTGTATAAGAAGTATAAGTTGTTGATTGATTGATTCTATTTCATGTTCCATAGGTCCAACTGTGTTGCGTTCACAAGTATGTGGAACAAGTCAGTTTTTTTACAAATACAATATGATAATCTTATAGCATATACAGACATTTGTTTCTCTCTCTTTTTCTGTTTTTATAAAGAACTGAATAAAGCTGGTATTACTGGAACTCAATGAGAGACCATTATCCTTGAGACAATTAAGCACATCTGAGAGTATGTGATTAATGGGTTCCTCAAGATTACTATCTGTTCTACTGCTCATAAAAATTGTGGTGTCATCAGCAAAATAAAGCAAATTTACACGGCAGGCTTGTACATGATGATAGATCTTTTATAATAATAAATAATAGTAGCCCCAGAATTGAGCCCTGAGGCACTCCACACACAATGGAATTCCATTCAGAATGTGCAGAAACACCACATACTCCACCTGAGCTTTTCAAAACAGCTTTTTGTTTTCTGTCTTGTAGAGACAACTGTAGCCAATCACCTGAAACATCACTTATTCCTACTAATTCTGCTTTTTGCAAGAGAATGTGGTGATCAACACCATCAAATGCTTTAGACAAATCACAGAAGACACCATTTTAGATGAAATAAACCAGTAGTATTCAATTGTGATCAATTTATAGAAAGAGTGTACCACAAACCCAAAAATGTGTTAAATCACGCAGGCTGAAATCATCCTTTGGAGAATTAACATAGAAAAGCAGTAAAATGAGAGTCCATTATAAGGACACTGGATTCATGTTAGAACCAAAAGCTATATTTTAATTGTATAGTAACCAACAGAAATAATTAAAGTATTATTAATGATGTATACTTCATGAAATTTCATGATTAAAACTGAAATATATTAACATTTTAATTATTTGAAAAATGTAGTCATGATTTGTAAAGCTAAAATCTATAACCAATTTTTTGAAGGCATATAAATTTCAAGTGTAAGTTCAATTTAAACAATATGTTAAGTGCTCACTTAATTGCTGTCTTATAAAAGGACCAGTGCCTGTAACTGTGATGTCATCTGCTCTTCGACAATCAGCAAGTTAAATAATAGAAATATAGCCACTAAAAGCTGGTTACTTTTTATCCTTCGTACATGAGATTTTAATCCCTTTAGTTATCCATGGCTTACTTATTTTGTTTTAAGTGGACTTTCTGGATAACTTTTTAGAAAAGCTAATTTCAAATATTGACATAAAGTTTGCTAAGGATTATGCTGAATTTCATATTAGCAGCTATTTCTAAATGTACCATATCCCATACCATCATCCTTACCTTATTCTTAAAACATTGAACCATATTCTCACTGCCTTGTGTGAACATGTCTCAAACAGCTGTAAGGTGCTACAGTTTTTATTGCCATGAACTATGTATCATAATCAAATAGTGAATAATTGTTACACATAAATTGTTTCAAGAATGTCCTCAAGATTTTGCTGTGCATGAATTGGAAAAATTCACTACTGAAATCAGATCAAAACAGCCAAATAATGACTCTAATTCATATTTCCTGTCAGAATATTTAAAAGGACTTACATTGAAATCTACACAAATTACAAGGTGTACAACTTTGCTTCCGAAGTTTGCCGACAGGTGGCGACAATGGTAAGTAGCGGTCGAAAGAAACAGATCGCAGACATCAGGCAGTTGGCTAGGACCTTGGTCAACATAACCTCATTCAAACATTAGTTGATTTGTGTCTGCATCATGAAGTTGTTCTTGATTGAAAATGTCAGTTTACGAGCCTAATTCTTGTCATTTGCGGGATATGTTACTGTTTTGTTTTAATATGAAGAAAACAGCGGCTGAGTCTCATCGAATGCTCTCAAGTATGTATGGTAAGGACTATTAGTGAAAGAACGTGTCGTGAGTGGTTTCAACGCTTCAAGGACGGTGACTTTAATGTCGTAGACTGGCATAGTGGTGGAAGAGAATATTTTCGAAGATGTCGAATTGGAGACATTGCTGAGTGAAGACTTGCGTCAAACTCAAGAAGAATTGGCACGATTAGTGGGAGTGATATAGCACGCCACTTCAAAACGTCTCAAGGCTATGGGCATGATTCAGAAAGAAGGAACTTGGGACCCGTGTGAGCTGAAACCAAGAAACGTTGAACGGTGTTTGTGAACATTTGCTTCAGAGGCAAAAATGGAAGGGATTTCTGCATCGCATTGTGACTTAGGACCAAAAATGGGTTCATTATGATAACCCTAAACGCAGAAAATCATGGAGATAGCCCAGCCATGCTTCCACGCCGACGGCCAAACCGAATATTCACAGCTCCAAGATCTCGTTCTGCATTTGGGGGGACCAGCTTGGTGTCATGTACTATGAGGTGTTACAACCAAGTGAAACAATCACGGGTGCTTGTTATCGAACACAATTAATGCATTTGAGCAGAGCATGAAAAGACAAATGGCCGCAATACAGCGAGAGGCACGACAAAGTGATATTGCAGCATGACAACGCTTCGCCCCACGTTGCAAAAGAGGTCAAAACATACTTGGAAACATTAAAATGGGAAGTCCTATCCCACCCGCCGTATTCTCAAGACATTGCTCCCTCTGACTATCACCTGTTTAGATCAATGGCACATGGGCTGACAGACCAACAGTTCCGATCTAATGAAGAAGTCACAAATTGGATTGATTCTTGGATCGTTTGAAAAGATGAACAATTTTTTCGATGCGGGATTCATACACTGCCCAAAAGATGGGTGAAAGTATTGGCCAGCAATTGAAAATACTTTGAATGATACACATGTAACCAATTTGTTTCATTAAAGCCTCAAATGTTGGGGAAAAAATGGCGGAAGCAAAGTTGAACACCTTGTATTAAGTGTTTCTCCTTGTCTGACAGGTAGGTCAATAATGCAGCTACATTTCACTTAAATATTAGAAAGTTTAAATCAAACAATGGAAGATCCAGGATGGAATAGTCAAAGACTGTCAGACAAGCTTTTGGCCTTCAAAGGAATCAGACAAAACAAACACACACACAAACAAACAAACACACACACACACACACACACACACACACACACACATCCACACACACACGAGACCACAGTCTCTGGCAGCTGAGGCCACACTGGCACGGCCGGACAAAAGACAACTTGTCTAGTGCAGTGGTAATTTTATTTATTGTACAGACCAACCTGTAGAGAACATTAAGTGAATACCATCACTTTCACATAAATTAAACAGTTTAAGCAGTGCAAGCCAGGAAAGTTCTAAAGAGGCACAAAAATATTATTTTTTTCCATATTTAATTAACGTTTGGACTGGCATCTCATGGCAATGATGGGAGCTGTGTGCTACTGTCTGCCCTTTTTGCCCTGAATTAGTCTATCTACACTCATGCTCATAAATTAAGGATAATTGCAGAATGTGGTGCCACACAATGTGGCATTACACAAAACTGGCACTAATAGCATAGGCACATAGGGAACACACACGGCACAGATCTGCAAGTCCACAGTATTGGAGATAAGTTCAGAAAACCGCCCTGAAACACATGTGGTACAAAATGCATGTACCCCAACATCAATATGGGATATGACCACCATGCACATGTACACAGGCCGCACAACGGGTTTGCATACTCTGGATCAGGTGGTCGAGCAGCAGCTGGAGTATAGCCTCCCATACTTGCACCAGTGCCTGTCAGAGCTCCTGAAGTGTCCTAGGGGTTTTGAAGACGTGCAGCGATACATTGACAGAGAGCATCCCAGATGTGCTCGAGGGGTTTAGGTCTGGAGAACATTGTAATTCTGTCAGAGACAGCAAAGGACTTGGAAGAGCAGTTGAATGGAATGGACAGTGTCTTGAGAGGAGTATATAAGATGAACATCAACAAAAGCAAAACGAGGATAATGGAATGTGGTAGAATTAAGTCGGGTGATGCTGAGGGAATTAGATTAGGAAATGAGACACTTAAAGTAGTAAAGGAGTTTTGTTATTTGGGGAGTAAAATAGCTGATGGTGGTCGAAGTAGAGAGGATATAAAATGTAGATTGGCAATGGCAAGGAAAGCGTTTCTGAAGAAGAGAAATTTGTTAACATCGAGTATAGATTTAAGTGTCAGGGAGTCTTTTCTGAAAGTATTTGTATGGAGTGTAGCCATATATGGAAGTGAAACATGGACGATAAATAGTTTGGACAAGAAGAGAATAGAAGCTTTCGAAATGTGGTGCTACAGAAGAATGCTGAAGATTAGATGGGTAGATCACATAACTAATGAGGAAGTATTGAATAGGATTGGGGAGAAGAGAAGTTTGTGGCACAACTTGACCAGAAGAAGGGATCGGTTGGTAGGACATGTTCTGAGGCATCAAGGGATCACCAATTTAGTATTGGAGTGCAGCGTGGAGGGTAAAAATCGTAGAGGGAGGCCAAGAGATGAATACACTAAGCAGATTCAGAAGGATGTAGGTTGCAGTAGGTACTGGGAGATGAAGAACCTTGCACAGGATAGAGTAGCATGGAGAGCTGCATCAAACCAGTCTCAGGACTGAAGACCACAACAACAACAACAACAACAGGCAGGCCACTCCATTCACCTGATATCTTCTAAGTACTCCTCCATGATGGCAGCTCGGTGGGACTGTGCGTTATCATCCATCAGGAGGAAGGTGGGACCCACTGCATCATGAAAAGGTGGACATACTGGTGCAAAATGACGTCCCAATATACCTGGCCTGTTACAGTTCCTCTGTCAAAACCATGCAGGGGTGTATGTGCACCAATCATAATCCCAGCCCACACCGTCAAACCATGACGTCCACACAGGTCTTCTTGTGGCATTGTACACTGTGGATGTCCCGTACTGTAGTGCCTGGATACGTTTCCTGTCTGCTGGAATCGTTGGCATAATCTTGAGATCACCCTTTGTGGCACAGGGAGGGCCCACGGTATGACATGCTGTGTTTGACCAGCGTCCAGTCGCACTAGTATTCTACCCCCCATAACGTCATCAATATGTGTTCTTTGACCCATTTTCAACACTTAGTCATTATTAGCACATTTGAAAATGTCTGCACACTTACTCTCTGCACCATACTCTTGACATGCACCAACACACCTCTGTGTATGTGGACTGCTGCCAGTGCCATTGTGCGACCACTGCAGGTCAAATGCCCCACATGGTCATACTCTGAGGTGATTTAAACCCGCAAACCATCCACCAGAGCATTGTTTCACCATGTATCAGCATTATCCTTAATTTATGAGCATGAGTGTATTAATGAAAACCACATCAAAATCCTTACAGCACCTCCTGAGATTAGCTTGAATACACAGACAGAAACCACAGCAGGAGACTTAATTTATAATCTGCATTGAAGAAGAAAATATGTACAGAAGTATAGAGTCTGGTAATAATTATTTTGAATGGCTCAATGGCCTAGTGCAAGTCTTTCACCACTTCATGTACATACTGGACAACACTGACTTCATCCATCAAATTGCATGGGCAGCACAAAATTTGTGAACCTCAGAACAGTAAATGACAATAAGCCACACAATGGAGTAAATGGAGTCTCAGGATGAGAGGACAACCACCACTGCCATGTGGAGCAGCAAAGATCAAGTATTCACTCACATCATCGTAATAATCACAGAAAGATAAACAATGTGATGGAAACCACTCATATTGTTCTGCAAACAAGACGATTACAGTTGTGGCATGAAAACAAATATGAGCCAGGCTATCAAAAAATGAACACTGATGTGAGCAACGGATGTTGAACTGTGAACCAGGAGTGACAATAACTGAACCACTTTACTAGTGAAAGCCGCGTCCAAAGCCCTACCATAATTCCTGAGATTAGCCTTCCCCTAAAGACTGAAAAAACGTTCTGGGGTACTTTAATTTATAATCTGAATGGGTGATTTCAAATTCTGAAATTCATTCCTAGATGGCAATGGCACTGTTTTCAAAGCAGCAGGGAACTTCAGTTCATCACAGTTAGTCAATTTGTATAAAATATTTATACACATTAGACACAAACCTTCCTTGTAAATCAGTCCATCTATTAGTGAGAATTGTATCAAAACCATTTCCTGATATTAGCCTGTACATTCAGAGAGAACTGCAGTAAGGGACTTCAGGATTGTTCGGACTGTGTCTACAATCATACAATGTGTCAGTATACTTAACCTGTTTGGAGCATGTTTTACATCTGTTCCTCACAACATGTTTTTTCCCTGCAATTAGTCCCCCACTTTTGCACAAAGTGTGTTTTATTATGAGATCTCTCTTCCACATCTCTTGGAATTTGCAATGGAACAAATAGTCCCTTTATTATTTTTATTCTACAGGGTGTTTCAAAAAGAACTTTGCAACTTTAAAAACTCATATAAATTTATTGAAAGAAGAAATAGAGCTGGTTTTAGTGTTATTTTGTAGGGAAACACATGAAGTTTTTTTACCTTAAACTAAAGATATTGTATTTGGTTTCCATTGGTTGTCGTGCACACATCCCATCGAAAGTGAATTTCTTCCAAAACTCACTGTAGCATTGCAGATGTAACTTGCTCAGTGGCAGTGTACAAACACGATATAAAAATTGAGTTGTGTCAGGTCTGGGGAATGTGGGGGCCATGCAACTGGTGCATCATGGCCAATCTGGCCAATCCACTGACTTGGAAACAGGTCACTGAGAAAATCCCAGATGTCTTCCAGATAGTGGGGTGGTGCACCATCTTGCATGGAGTAAACATTTCGTTTTTGGTCATCCTCACTGGTCTGTGTTATTAAAAATTGTTGTAACATATCCATGTACACTACCCCGTTGATGGTTCTCTCATGGGGGGTGGGGGGTGGGAAAAAAAGGGGGGGGGGGGTGTGTGCCATGAACTTTGTTTTTCCTCAATGCCCAACAAACATTCAGTTTTGGGCTATCACAAAAACGTTGCAATAGTTGATGTGGATGTATGGAAATTATGCTGAACTGTTGTTGCCAACTTCGACAAATCTAAACAAACAGCTAGCACGCTCAGGTCCTGTGAAGGCAGCCATCTTTAACACTAGCGCTCCTTACGGTGCAAATCGACACTAGTGAACTATGCGAGACAAAACTTGATTAATTTCCCTACAAATTGACACTACAATCACCTCTGTAAGTACTATGAAATAATTTACATGAATTTTCAAAGTTGTGAAGTCCTTTTTCAAACACCCTGTATAATCACAATACAGCATCATTTAATTCCCCGAGTATTTGTTGTATAGCTGAGAATTAAAGAGGTAGCATGTCAGTTAAGTGGGAGAACAGTGTTTTTAGGCCAGCGGACAGTCTTTTGTTCACATAAAGAACATGACAGCATCTGTTAATGCCTATCAATCCTAGAGATACTCATGTTGTATTTGAGAATTGGCAGCAGTTGTGAGATTGCTTGCTGGCTTGGATTTGATGCTTGTACTATTATATTATGAAATAGTGTGGATGTGTAACTAAACTCTCATCCAGCCTTCCATTTTCTGATCATCACACCTTGTGAATAGCAAGAAATTGTGTTTCCTTTACTCAGTTTTGTAGGTACAACTTATTTAGGAATGTTCCTACTAAAACCTTAGTGTGCTAGTGGAATGCATTTTCTGACTCAATAAGGTTTTAGCTAAGGCAAAGCTATTGTAATAATTGTTCACATAAATATGAAAGCCAGCAAATACTTTGTCCTCAAACAAATGTAAAACAACCTAGTCAATATCAGATTTTCACGCCATATTGTCAAGCATCCCTGTGTACATAACGAACTAATTCATAAAACTATCCATATTGTTCAGCATGTGCATTCTGATGCTATATTTATGCCTTTTGTTTTGTATACGTTGTCTAAAGGACAATCTCCCCTTCCAAAGAATCAATCAATGATTCATCTAAAGATAGGTATCTTCCTGAGTATACACTTGAAACATTCTGTTGTTAAAATAATTTAGAATAAGCTATATTTTGTATAATCGATCATCTAGTTTTGGATGTCTTGGCAGCATATTTTTTGCAAAATGTAAAGAGCATAAGATGATCATTTATATCAATCTTTTCATGCTCATCGTTATTCTTCTACTTTGAAACAGTGGATGTATCTTCCAACTGTCCTGTGATCAGATGGATTTCACATTATACACAGGTAATGAAATACCCAAGACGACAAGCATTTATTCTATACTAACAGGTTTTCAGCTACAAATCTTAGACCCAGCCCCCATAATATTGCTCAGAAATATATTGACATTGTTGTCATACATTTCATCAACTATACATTACAGTATGTGTTTTGTAAACAGTAGCTTAAGGAAATCCATTGGTATACTGCTAGTAGGATGAATAAGTAAAAATTCTGATTTTCTTAAACAGGTGATAACACATGTCATGTGGTGCATCATCATGCCAAGTCTCATCTGTTTCACTAGCTTCTGCAAGCATTGGTTCTTCATAATCAACAAATTCATCATCATTTTCACCCTTACCTTCTGATTCTGGATAATTGCAAAATATATCTGAAAGAACTGGTACCATACTATCATCACCAAGGTAAGCTTCTGCATTTTCAAGATTCTAAACACCCTTTATCTTTGATCTCAAAATCACTAAGTAACTGATCACCAACAATTTTTTTTATTCTTCCTACTCTTTTTAGCATTATAGGCCCTGGCACTAGTTCACCACTGTTCCTGGAGACTTTCTTGCTAGTAAAAACATCTGTTGAAGCTAGACTGAACAATTTGCCTCTGGATTTGCATACTTACAAGCAACCTCTGCAGAAATGCTTATAACCATTAGCAGCAGTGGGCTGGTGGCTCATGCTGATGTTTCCCGAATGGATTATGGAGTACACAAAATAGTATATCTTTTAGTTTTTTTTAAGATTAGTACAAGTGTTTGATTTTCACTTGGTAGTAAACATTGTGTAAACAGTGGCACAGTATGCATCACATACAGTGAAGGTAAAGACATTAGTTGGAATCTAATAAACTATTTACATTCACTGCACAATGATCAAAATAAATGAAGTATTGAGCAAGTGGCTTTATTTAATCCTGGAACAAACTGCAGTTTACACAGTATAAAAAAAGGGAACACTTGTAACATGAACATTCACACTGACACAGTTTTCTGTAATGATTGAATCTGTGCATAGGCTTCTAACAACATAATCTGCATTAACCATACATAAATAAAGTTTATGCACACACATATACACACTCCTAAAAAAGTGTTCACATATTAGGATAAGCTGGACGTGCTGACCCATCAAGTTCCCCAGCATGACGATTGCCCGTATGTAGCCGATAGCCTACACCACCAATTGTAGCTTTGCAATCTGGACATCTTCCTTCATGTACTGCTCCTCCACAGTTTCCAATAACATAGTAATGTCCATTTTGGCATTTGAACCAGTGACCAGATCGTTCACCTACTGCTTTCACAACTTCTCTCCTTATTCTTTCAATATCTCCAGTGATGACCTTCAACTGTTTGTTCAGTTTTTCCAAAACTTCTTTCAGTTTCTGGTCCTGTATAGGTGTATATCTTTCAATAGATTTTACTTCTTGCACAGCTTTCTTGTGTAAATCCATAACAACACCATCAGATTGGGATGTTTTGAAACTGTCGCTGCTCTCAATACTACGGAACTGAGCTACTCTCATAAATCTGTTTATTTCTAAATTAAAATCATTTACCTCCTGTTGGCTCATGTTTGTATTCCTTGTTCTCATCAAATAAATCAGCCTGTCAAATTGCTTCATAAGTTTTTTACATGGTTCTCCATTCAAAGCTTTATGAAAGATGTTCATGGTTTCGAGAAGTTTTGAGACAAACTCTACTTTAATGGATAATGAGTCAAGGCCCGTTTTTGAAAGGAAGATTTGTCTTTTCCTCCGTACATTTTGTAGGTTAGAATGCAGTAATGTTAGCATCTCCTGTATTTCAGTACTTTCTCCTGTAAAATCAATACAAGTCATTACACAAAATAGAGAAACAGAATTAAATATATATATCATATAGAAAACTCTTGCACAATAAAATAGTAAATTTTGAGAACACAATTCAAACAGGCTACATTAAATCAATGGTAGACATTGTGCACTTGAAACAGTACTCACCCAGGTCAAAAGGCTTTATCAGCAGTGTTGAAAAAATACTCTGAATGCGAAGGAATTTCTGGAGCCCTCTTTGATGGCATTGTTTACATAAAGCTATATGCAGCTTTGGCAATTAAAAACACAAACTTTCGGCAAAAGCTGTGTGTGTGTGTGTGTGTGTGTGTGTGTGTGTGTGCGCGCGCGCTTGTGGGAGGGAGGGGATGGGGGGAAGGAAGGAGTTTATCTACTATAGCCTCCACCAGCACTAAGGCATTTATAACTAGCAACCAACTTCTTCATTCCATTCACATAAAAAATCTGTCACCTAAATTTGCAAACTACTGCAGAATGATCTTTTTGGCATCTGTTGTTACATTGGAAATGGCTGATAAAACAGAAGTAAAAACTGTTGGACATTTGGAGCATTTGCAGCCATTTTATGTGGTGAGATCTTTTGTTTGTTTTGCCATACGTGAATGCACACTGAAACAAACAAAAAAATCCTTTACTGAGCTTGCCACAGCTTATGTTTTTGATTGCTTTATGTCCTTTAGTTAAGGTCTCATAACATATCTCATAAATGATTGTGTTACAGTGGGGCAAAAATTAACAAGCAATGCCCTGCCTATCCCAAAACATGGTGTGCAAGCTGAAATGATGTGCTCTAACTTCACATTTTTTGTGATGTTGGATGTGACCATTTTGTGGGCCTAGATGATAGAGTAACATGAGCCACACATTTAGTCTTCAGTGACTGTGTGGATTGAAAATTCATTACCTTCATTACTGTAGCACTCACAGAAATTCTGTGCATCAGTTATTCAACTCATTTTGTTCAGCTCAGTCAGCATTATCAGCATGAGTACAACATCTGTTAGTTTAATTACTCTGTGAGAATTCTATAAAAAACATCTGTATGTTACAGCATCCAGAGGAAACTCATTAGAGAATGATGAAATCACCAAGTTTCTATATTCTTGAACTTATTCATCGACTTTCTGCAGCAAGTCTTAAATGATGACAGTTGCAGTTTATCATTAACATTTGTTTGGATATCTTTAAATACTCTAAATCAGTGGTCACCACACTTCTTTGCTCAAGAGCCAATACTGACATTGTGGATGGCATCTCGGGTCTCATACTGTATTAACCTTATCATGAATAGGTAACCTACATAAATTAGCATGTTATGAGCTCCCAATTGACTAGCTATAGAAAGGGCACAATAAGTTGTCCCCTGGCTCCAAGTACTGATCATTAAAAGATGACATCATTCTGAACACTTCATACCGACTGTTCTCTGTTTCGGATTGCTCCCACCCTCAGTGATCCAAAGCTGAGGCACTTTGATTGCCTGACAGTGTGGTGTTGTCCTGTCTCTATGACTGGATGATTTAACTGATTAATAACTGTAATAGTACCTACATTTAAATGCATTACGCAATATGAGACACAATCACAAATGTTTACAAGATTTTGAGAGGCACACAGGTCTGTGAGTTGTCAGTACTGGAATACAAACTGTAAAACTTCCCCCTCCCACATCCTCTAAGCCTGCAGTGGCCACACTACTTACCTCATTGATCTGAAGTAAGTGGCCAACATTACTCAGCTGACTTCAGGAACAGGAATTAAAGTTAAGTGCATCTAAAAACAATACTGTCCTTGTAAGTATTTTTGTTTGTTAATGAGCAGGAAAACTATACTATTAAGAAGCTCTTAATGTTTGTTGATGTTACTAGATTAAGTTGTTAGCTGTTGGATGCATATAATTATAAAATACGGCACACAAATGCATATAATTGTAAAATACAGCACACAATCGCAGACCACCTGAATACTGCGATTCGGAGCCACATGCAGCCCATAGGTCGCAGTTCAGTGACCACTGCTGCAACTCATTTCTTTTACCATTCCAGCACTCATAAACTGTATTGTCAATACATCTTGGCTGATTTTATTTCTTTTGCACATATAAGACAAATCACTGTATGTATTTCACACTCTGCAGGATTTTCGCCTTACCTAAGGCATTTTAAAGAAGCATAAACAAAAACAAAAATGAATGCTTCCATTATGGCATCTTAGGGTAGCTAACAGATGCAAGTACCCAGTGCACATCTGGCAACCATAGAGATTAATCTAAAAAGGTGCTAGTTTAATAAAACAATCCGTGTATTTTCTTGGTACAACTTTATCCCCAGGTAACTGTGTACACAAGCTAACAGTGTCAAACAGTAAGCCATTATCACAATTATTTGAACATGTTTCTCTCTGGTTACGTCAGAATAATTCCAATACCACAATTAAAAGTCACATAAAAAGGAAAGTCTTGAGGTATATAGCAGTCCAAAGATGTAGTTAGTTTCAGGGAGAGGGGAGGGGGTATTGTATGAGTACAATAGCCATTTCATCAAAGTTCCTATCTCATCAGCTGGTTCATGCTCATACCATGATGGCAAAGAAATCAGGATAATTTGATAATTTATTAATAATCGTATTGCAGAAACACTGTTAATTAACCTCAACATATTAATAAGATTTAATGTCTCTGATTGAGGTGCTAATACGTACAAGGCATTTCAATCATTACAGAATTACACATGCATTATACATACTTCAAACATAGTGCTCAAACAGAAATTTTGAAATGGTCATGGGAATTTGCTACCACCAAGCTTGATGTAAGAAATGCAGATTAGATGAAACACCCATTTACTGCTGATGCTGCTGTTGTGTACAGTAAGGTGTCAAAGTTGAGAGACTGTAGGAAGATACAAGGTGACTTAGACAAAATTTCCAGTTAGTGTAATGAGTGGCAGCTAGCCCTAAATGTGGAAAAAAGTATGTTAATGCCAATGAGCAGGCAGATCAAACATGTTGTGCTTGGATACAGTATTACAAGTGTCCTGCTTGACAGAGTCAAGTATTTAAATGCATGGGTGCAACGTTGCAAAGCGATACAAGATTTAACAAGCATGTGAGAACTGTGGTAGGGAAGGCCAATGATCGACTTTGGGTTCTTGGGAAAATTTTAGGAAAGAGTGGTTCACCTTTAAAGGAGACTGTATATATATGATGCTAGTGTGATCTATTCTTGAGAACTGCTCAAGTGTTTGGGACCTATACTGCTCAGATTAAAGGAAGACACTGAAGCAATACAGAGGCTGGCTGCTAGATTTGTTACCGGTAGGTTTGAACAACATGTGTTATGGAGATGCTTTGGGAACTCAAACGGAAATCCCTGGAGGGAAGGCAATGTTCTTTTCCTGTCACCAACATACACTGTACATAAGGACCACAAAGATAAGATACAAGGAACTGGAGCTCATATGGAGGGATATAGACAGTCATTTTCCCCTCACTCTATTTGCGAGTGGAACAGGAAAGGAAATGACTAGTAGTGGTACAGGGTACCCTCCACCACACACCATACAGTGGCTTGTGGAGTATCTATGTAGATGTAGATGTAGAAATACTTGAAGACAAGGGCATCTTTAAAAAGCCACAGTAATTATTACATCAACATTGTAAGAAAACTCGTGCCATATTACAGCCATTCAATAATGCAAGAGAAGTGCTTGAAGCCAAGAAATATCTTAAAATTCAGTTTGTTTTGTTGCGAGAATATAAAATTAAAAGTCATTGCAATGCAGGACTTGATGAAACAAACGGATGTTTCGATAAAATAGTTTTCATGTTTGGTACACACTGTGTGCCCAGCAAATGCAAACTGAACTTACTTGCATATATACCATGTGCAGTGTCAGTGGCATTTGATAGTTTTGTTTAACTTTGGTATTATTATGAAACTAGAGTTTCTCCCAACATATAAAACGTTCAAATAAATGATTTGAGTGCAGCCGAGTGATATCTTTGAAAACCACCGATATTTTGACAGGTGCACACCCCGTCACTTTCAAGGAACAAACAGAACAAGATAGTGTTGTACAAAAAAAATTATAACCTCAGTATATGGTGCACATGCTCAAACACAACACACACACACACACACACACACACACACACACACACACACCATAAGCACTACTGCCACCACACTACCAAAGATTACGAATGTCATAAGTTATTAATACAGAATATTAATCACCAACAAGTGAGTAAGTGGCATCAACCATTGACCTGGGAGACAGCAAGATTCCATGTATAATTTACGCCATAACATCTCTATTTATAAAGTCACTTGGTGGTTTAATTTCAAATGCTTTTTTAATAATGCTATCACAATAAGAAGTAAATGTCGGAATTTTTGTGTTGTTATATACCACAGGATGACCAGTGCCAAGGGAGTGCTCTCCAACAGCAGATTTGCTCGGCTGTTGTAAGCATGTGTAATGCTTATGCCAGTACAATGGTCTCCAGTGGACCTGATGGTCTGACCAATTAATGATTTGTCACAATTTCATTGGCAATGTAGTTGCCCCATCTGGAGGAGACCATCCAATGTCTGTCTTGCTGAGTGGCCACACCTTTGAGGTAGGCTGTTGGTTAAGCATGATATGTGGAGGAATGTTGTCTTGCAAGTGACAGGAAAATAACAGATATGGCAGACATATGCCTTATGCAAACAGATCATCTTTTACAGTCCCTTAAAGGGCCCAGTCCAAACCTGTTGGAAATGGCACCAGTGTAAGGCATAAATGCCTTAGACTTATGCGCCATGTTGTTATTTTCATACTCACCTGATTCACGGTTGGTCAGTAGCACAATGTGGGTCCGATCTGTCTTTCACTGCAACCATTCTGGTGTAATATGACTTCAAGGTGGGCTAACTCAGCTGACAAACTTTCAGGATCTGAGATGATGTGGGCCCTATGAACCATGGTTCAAAGTCTGATGGTGACAATCAACTTAAAAATTCAAATTATATGTAAAAATAAAGATGCTGTTACTTACCAAACAAAAGCGTTGGTATGCTGACAGGAGACAATAAAAAACACACAAACACACACACAAATTTCAAGCTTTCACAACCCAAGGTTGCTTCCTCAGGAAAGAGGGAAGGAGAGGGAAAGACGAAAGGATGTGGGTTTTAAGGGAGAGGGTAAGGAGTCATTCCAATCCCGGGAGTGGAAAGACTTACCTTAGGGGGAAAAAGGGACAGGTATACACTTGCGAGCGCGCGCAGACACACACACACACACACACACACACACACACACACACACACACACATCCATCCGCACATATACAGAGACAAGCAAACATTGTAAAGGCAAAGAATTTAGGCAGAGATGTCAGTCAAGGCGGAAGTACAGAGGCAAAGATGATGTTGAGTGACAAGTGATGTACGAGGGGCGGCAACTTGAAATTAGCGGAGGTTTAGGCCAGGTGGGTAACGGGAAGAGAGGATATATTGAAGGGCAAGTTCCCATCTCCTGAGTTCTCATAGGTTGGTGTCAGAGGGAAGTATCCAGATAACCCGGATGGTGTAACACTGTGTCAAGATGTGCTGGCCGCGCACCAAGGCATGTTTAGCCACAGGGTGATCCTCATTACCAACAAACACTGTCTGCCTGCATCCGTTCATGCGAATGGACAGTTTGTTGCTGGTCATTAACACATCAAAAGCTTCACAGTGTAGGCATGTCAGTTGGTAAATCACGTGAGTGCTTTTACATGTACACCTTCCGGGTTACAGGACTGGAGTAGGTGGTGGTGGGAAGGTGCATGGGACAGGTCTTACACCGGGGGCACTTACAAGGGTAGGAGCCAGAGGGTAGGGAAGGTGTTTTGGGGATTTCATAGGGATGTACCAAGAGGTTACGAAGGTTAGGTGGACGGCAGAAAGACACTCTTGGTGGAGTGGGGAGGATTTCATGAAGGATGGATCTCATTTCAGGGCAGGATTTAAGGGAGTCGTATCCCTGCTGGAGAGCCACATTCAGAGTCTGATCCAGTCGCGGAAAGTATCCTGTCACAAGTGGGGCACTTTTGGGGTTCTTCTTTGGGAGGTTCTGGGTTTGAGGGGATGAGGAAGTGGCTCTAGCTATTTGCTTCTGTACTAGGTCGGGAAGGTAGTTGGGGGATGCGAAAGCTGTTTTCAGGTTGTTGGTGTAATGGTCCTCTCTTCCCATTACCCACCTGGCCTAAACCTCCGCTAATTTCAAGTTGCCGCCCCTCGTACATCACTTGTCACTCAACAACATCTTTGCCTCTGTACGTCCACCTCAACTGACATCTCTGCCTAAACTCTTTGCCTTTACAATGTCTGCTTGTGTCTGCATATGTGTTGATGGATGTGTGTGTGTGTGTGTGTGTGTGTGTGTGTGTGTGTGTGTGCAAGTGTATACCTGTCCCATTTTCCCCCTAAGGTAAGTCTTTCCGCTCCCGGGATTGGAATGACTCCTTACCCTCTCCCTTAAAACCCACATCCTTTCGTCTTTCCCTCTCCTTCCCTCTTTCCTGACGAAGCAACCTTGGGTTGCGAAAGCTTGAAATTTGTGTGTGTGTTTGTGTGTTTTTTATTGTCTCCTGTCAACATACTAACGCTTTCATTTGGTAAGTAACAGCATCTTTATTTTTAGATATATTTTTCCCATGTGGAATGTTTCCCTCTATTATATTCGTAAAAATACAAATTCGTTAGAATTGGCTTACTATAAATGGTATGTACCAAGGTACAATCAACCTTCCTCCTGATCAACACATCAATGAATAGAAGGCAGTCATCTTTTTCCACCTCCATCCTGAAGTGAATCTATGGGTGGACTGCATCATGATGTTCTAAAAGGTTGTTTAGTTCCAATTCCATGAAGCCAAACAAAAGTATCATCTACATACCTGAAAAAGTGCACAGGTTTCAATCCTGCCATTCTACGGCTTATTCCTTGAAATCTTCTATACACAGATTGGCAATAACAGGTGAGAAAGTGCTGCCTGTCATTAACTACATACGTCTGTTCACAAAACCGGTCATTTAATCAAAAGTAAATGTAAGTCAACACATGCCAAAACAGGTTCATCAATACAACACTAAACCTACACTCAATAAACTGTAAGACAGATGAATGCAAGCGAAGACAGAGACCAAATCTAAACATACTAAAATATCAGTCATTCAAATGCAATCCTTCTAATCGACATAAGAAATCTTCTGAGATCTTCATGTTCTGCACGCACTATCCTATTAATGTGCTCAACATAGTAGTAAGGTGTTTTGCTACACAGTATGTGGGAGAACCATTGTTAACGACATTAGGGCTAAGAGGTATCCATTCCTTGTGGAGCTTTGTAAGGCCATATAATCTAGAGGAGGCAGCACAATAAGATTTAAGGACCTTGATTGTCCCTTGTGACAAGAAACCTTTTCTCCAGAGTATGTTAGTCTTCCTCTCAACACTTTTTGTTGGCTCAGTGCTTTGTGTGTAATGCCCTGGATCAGATCATGAGCACTCTACCTTTTTAATGTAACACCACTTGTCTAACACAACTGTACACCGCCCTTGCCCCAGATAAAATAACTTTAGTGCCCCACCAGAGATCATCACGATGGAGGCAGATGAACTGGTGTGGGTAGCACAGTGGTGTATGTAGTGTGGAAACCTGCACATAATAGGGGCAGACCCCACTGACAGGAGTTTTTACCAGCAGATGGCAGTAAGCTGACTGGGGCAGTGCTGGTGCTGAGTTCAACCACCACGGACCTCACTTTTCACTTCGTGCCAAATGTTGTTACCAAGTGCTCAGTCGTGAACTGCATACTGAGGTTATAAATTTCTTTGCACGGGAAAAATTGCTGGCTACTGATCTGTCAAAGGCAGTAGACTTTGTAAATTACAATATCCTATTATGTAAATTAGAACGATATGGTGTAACAGGAAACAAAAATTATTGGAACACACAATGTTCTATCTTAGGGCCCTTATTTTTTCTTGTGTGTACCAATGATCTTTCAACAGTAATATTTCTGTTTTCTTTTTTTTTAATGGATGACACAAAAAATGCAATAAATACAAAGTCAAGTATAATCTTAAAAAGATTGACTAATGAAATTTTCATGGACATTAATAATTGGGTCCTAGCCAATTTTTTGTCACTAAACATTGAACGAACACATTACATAAAGTTTACAACTCGTAAGAGGTTTCCTGACAGTACATACCCAAAAAATGACAAGAAACAGACAGAAGATGTTGATAGTATTGATTCTTGGATTTAGAACTTCATAATAAATTCAATGTGACGAGTATACCACAGAGCTGCTGAAGCACCTAAACAAATCTCTATTTGCAATGTGAATGTTGTCAGACATAGGTGATACAAAAATAAAAAAGCCAGCATACTATGCTTACTTTCATTCCATAATGTCATATGCGATGATTATTTGGGGTGACTCATCAAGCCAAGCTACAGTTTTCCACATCCAAAATATTTGTAATAAGAGTTAGCTATGGTGTGAACTCAAGAATATGCTGCTGAGGCCTGTTTAGGGAAATAGCAATACTAACTACTGCTTTCCCATATACAGTGTGTGGACAAAAATATGTAAACACCACACATATAACACATATCTTGCCTAATACCATGTACGAAATCTGTTGTCATCCTAAACAGCTTCTAGTCATCTCTGAATGGATAAATACAGGACCTACATGGTTTTCGAGGGAACTGTATACCATTCCTCCTGCACATTAGTGACAAGTTGAGGTAACAATAATGGAGGTGGATCGTGATCGCATGCCCTTCTCTCCAATGTAGACCACAAAGGCTCAGTAACATTTAGATCTGTGACTGCAGTGACGGGAAATAAGACAATTCATCCTCATGCATATAAAGCCAGTCCTGGCCAATGTGAAGCATGTGAACATGGGTTCTGTCATCTTGAAACACAGCATCACTATTGTGGGACAAACATGGTGGTGTTATAGTGTAGTCATGTTTTTCAAGGAGGGGCCTTGCACACCTTGTTGTTTTTCAAGGCACTATCACAGCACAGGGCTCTAAACTGATGTTTGAAGCACCTTCTTGCTTCCACTGTTGAAGAGCAATTCAGGAATGGTGACTGCATCTTAAACACGTTTGACCACCTATTCATAATGCACAGCCTGTGGAGGAGTGGTTACATGACAATAACATCCCTGTAATGGACTGGCCTGCACAGAGTCCTGACCTGAATCCTATAGAACACCTTTGGGATGTTTTGGAACCCTGACTTCGTGCCAGGCCTTACTAAGCAACATCAATACCTCTCCTCAGTGTAGCACTCCATGAAGAATCGACTGCCATTCCCCAAGAAACCTTCCAGAACCTGACTGAACATATACCAGCGAGAACCTGACTAAATGTATACCAGTGAGAGTGGAAGCTATCATCAAGGCTAAGGGTGGGCCAACACCACATTGAATTCCAGCATTACCGATGGAGGGTACCACGAACTTGTAAGTCATTTTCAGCCACGTGTCTGGATACTTTTGATCACGTAGTGTATGAGGACGCAGGATGTCTGTGATGCACCACTGTGTTATCAGTCCCCTCAGTCATCACCAGCCATGACCTGAAACCACGTCTGATGGCTCCTCACACCACAACTCCAGGAGTGACACCATTCCAAAATATAGCAACAATGGGACATCTCTGCAGGTCACTGCCATACTCGTCAATGACGAGTACCACATTGCATCCCTGAACACTGTTCTTTTTGTTGCTATTGTGATCTTCAATCTGAAGACTGGTTTGATGCAGCTCTTCAAGCTACTCTATCCTGCACAAGCCTTAACAACTCTGAATAACTACTGCAACTTACATCCTTCTGAATTTGCTTGCTGTATTAATCTCTTGGTCTTCCTCTACAATTTTTACCCTCCACGATTTCCTTCCAGTACTAAACTGGTAATCCCTTGATGTCTCAGAATGTGTCCTATCAACTAATCCATTCTTGTAGTCAGGTTGTGCCACAAATTTCTTTTCTCCCCAATTCTATTCCATACCTCCTCATTAGTAACACAATCAACCCACCTAATGTTCAGCATTCTTCTGTAGCACCACAATTTAAAAGCTTCTATTCTCTTTTTGTCTAAACTGTTTGATGTGCATGTTTCACTTCCATAAATGGCTAAACTCCATCAAATACTTGCAGAAATGACTTCCTGACTTAAATCTATATTTGACGTTACCATATTTCTCTTCTTCAGAAACACTTTCCTTGCCATTGGCAGTCTATATTTTATATTGCTTCTACTTCAGCTTTCATCAGTTATTTTGCTGCCCAAATAGCAAAACTTGCCTACTAATTTAAGTGTCATATTTCCTAATTTAATTCCCTCAGCATCACCTGATTTAATACAACAACATTCTGTTATCCTTGTTTCACTTTTGTTGATGTTCATATTATATCCTGCTTTAAAGACACTGTCCATTGTGTTCAACTACTTTTCCAAGTCGTTCACAGTCTCTGAAAGAATTAAAATGTCACTGGCACACCTTTAAGTTTTTATTTCTTCTGACTGAACTTTAATTCCTACTGCAAATTTTTATTTTGTTTCCTTTACTGCTTGCTCAGTGTACACACTGAATAACACTGCGGGCAGGCTACAACCATACCTCACTCCCTACTCAACAACTGTTTCCCTTTTGTGTCCCTTGCTTCTTATAACTGCCGGTCCGCCACCATAGCTGAGTGGACAGCGCACCGGCTTGACACGCCGGAGGGCCTGGGTTCAATTCCTGGCTGGGTTGGAGGTTTTCTCTGCTCAGGGACTGGGTGTTTCTGTCATCTTCATCATCCTCACCAACACGCAAGTCGCTGAAGTGGTGTCACCTCAAAAGACTTGCACCAGGCACTCAGGTCTACCCACTGGGAGGCCCTTGCCACATGACAACCCATTTCATTTATAACTGCCATCTGGTTACTGTAAATGTTGTATGTAGCCTTTCGCTCCCTGTATTATACCCCTGCTATCTTCAGAATTTCAAAGAGAATATTCCAGTCAACATTGTCAAAAGCTTTCCCTAAGTCTACAAATGTAGGTTTGCCTTTCCTTAACCTATCTCCTAATATAAGTCGTAAGGTCAGTATCGCCTCACATGTTCCTACATTCCAAATTGATCTTCCACAAGGTCAGCTTCTATCAATTTTTCCATTCTCCTATAAAGAATTCATGCTAGTATTTTGAAACCACGACTTACGAGTATGCTGAACACTATGTGATGTCATTCATCAGCAGTCCATGCCTCGTAGTCACAACATCGCTCCAAATGCAGCCCTTTGTGTTGTGCTGTTATCAGTAAGGTATGTAGTTTTTAACAGTTGAGTGTTGGATTCTGAGAACTATGTCATCAGAAGTGCCAGCCAACTGCAGAGTAAGAAGCTATTAATCGATGGAGTTCGTCCAGGTGGCAATCATAGCCATTACAGTTCTAGTGAAGGAACATCAGACTGGGATCTGAGAGAGAAGTGAATGGGAAACGGGAGTATTAATTAGTTTGCTGTTGAGTCATGTTCTACCTGAATGTGAGTCTTCATCGCTGTTCGTGAGCTTGATTGCTGGGGGCACAGGAGAGGTGGGTGCGTAGGTGGGTAGGGGGGGGGGGGGGGGGTGATGGAATGGGGGCCCCAGAACACCAGAATTAGATTTAACCTTCGATTTATCCTTCTTGTTCCTGTAAGGTTTTGACTTCTGTGAGAATTTCCCTGCCTTGTCTTCTGGGACAAAAGAAGACCACTCTTTCCTATGACCTGTACCATGTCACTAGTTGGTGGTAGATTGCTGGTCTGTTTCATCCTGGGGAGGGGAGGGGGGGAAGGGGGCACTTGGCAGGTGTCTTCTTCCCTAATGATGGCAGAAGAGAATAAGGCATACCCGGCTGCACCAATGGCGTGGATACCACCAGTGTTGTGGGTTTAGGGCTGGAGGGAGTTGGCTGGGGCCAGGAGCTGCTGTTTGAGACCTCATCATCACACTAGGTATGGATTCTGACACAGTGCTTGCAAATTTAGGCATCGTATTAAGCAGGTGTAGTTGCTCCAACTTTTTCTTATCTTGTTCAGACAAGCAATCAAGTGTTTTATATTCCTCGATTTTGTTTTCCTCATGTTGGTGCACGATGGATTGGAAATCTGGGAAGTTTACACACGCAGGGGGCTGTTCACAAGGGTTGGCCTCATGTGTTGTCCTTCCACACACTCAACAAGTAGCCTCATTAACGCAACAAGAGAACATGTGTCCAAACCCCTGTACCTACAACATCTCATAAGAGGCAGAAAATATAGTCTGATATCATACCTGGAAACCATGATCTTCACTTTCTGAGGTAAAACATTAAGACTAGGATGGAAGGTCCAGTGCCCACCCTGTTATTCTTAGGTGCTCTCTGGAACACAGCAAACAATATGGGCTCTATGCCACTCTAGGTTAGCACAGAGTTCTGCATCTGTTCGTAGCATCAGGTCCCAATGCGAGATGGCACCTTGAATCCTGTTGAGTTTGTTATGAAGTGACACTTGAACTGTTATATCCCCAAGCTTGTCACATGCCTGAAGTAGTTAGCATTAGCATTCAATATTTCAATCAACAAAGGTCCATTTCTCATCTTCTCTACTGCAGCGACTTTTCCAAACTGATCTTTAATATTTCCAATGAAAAAAAGTGGCTTCATTGTTGCAAAAGGTCCTCTGACAGTTCTGAAGGATGCCAAAAACTGCTCAAACTGTCCACCTCCATTTCTCCTTGCTTGACTCTCATCCCATGCCATGACCAAAGAAGAACATACCACCATGTAGTAAGCCTCTCCATTAAAAACTTGTGTTATATGCACTGAGACAGCCATGCTTGTACGGCCACCAATATGTGTGAATTTGTTCAGTTTCATTGCGGATCATCTGCTCTGTTGCTTCTCACTCTGAATGGAGGTTCTTCCCATTGGCACCAGTCCACCACAACAAAGGCTACCTAGCATACTAGCTATTGCCTGCAATCCCTGTGCCTCAGATTGAACATGCACCTGCTCCTCGGCATACGTTGGGATGTTACAACTAATGAATTAGTAGTGCGATCCCTCTGCATTGATAGGGGGCAACACTGGTGATGATACGTGAAGACACCCGTTTCCCCACTTCATGACAGATTGGCTACCTCTATGGATTTTGTGTGTGAACCTAAATCCATTGAAATAGTAGGTGCAGAAGATCACGGTGCATGACAGACAGATTATGCACCACATAAGGTGCTCTTCCTCAAATGGCCCACTCTTCTACAAAATTTCGAAAAGTTTATGCAAACCCTAAAATGTTATGCCAAAGAGTTTGAAGGAAAGGTGAAATGAGCAAAAAATTGGATGAGTAATCACCATAAAAAAGTCTCCTCTTAGCTGCCTCTTATGACAGAAGGTATAACTGTAAGTCTATTATAGCTCTGACACCGCAGGGGGAAGAAATGGGTAAGATTAGCTACGTTACGGTAATAAGATGACTCCCTGATCCCCATCCTTCTTCCTATGGGCAAAATCACATTAGGTACTTACTGGACTAGAAAGAGATAACTGACATAAGGCAGTGCGAAACAAGGTTTAAAGACTGTTCCTGTGCCTCATAGCACTGAGCCAGTGAACACAGTGTAAGTATAGAAAGGGAAAAAAGAAAACACCTAAACATATAGGTTACTTGATAATATTTTCTCCAGACTAGAATAGGTGAATGTAAAGTGTAAAAGAATTGTAAATATATTAGTGCTTTTGTTATAGCCAGTTGCTCAAGCAGGAATCTAGTGGGCCACATTATTTCTAGAAGGGAGGAAATGTAACAGTACAAGCCTAGAAGGGAACCTGTTGGTATCTTCAGGCCACGAGCTACAACCAGCCACTGCACCATTTCTCCACACTGTCAGGTTCTTGAATAACAACCAAGTTTTCTGGGCAATAACCAGCCTTTACAAAATTGTCATGACACTGAAGTATGTGGTAGCACACATCTTCTGCATTAAGATGCCCCTCTGGTCACAGATGTACCCTGGGTCGGCCAAGTAGGTCACTGGGACTGCTCCAGCCATCAGTCTCGGTTTTCATCACCCAGTGCAACACACCCAACTGTCGTGTCGCCAGGTGACCAGGCTGCCACACTGGAAGCCTTCATCTGGCTGCTGCCATGAGCCAACCGAGCTGTGGGGCTATGACTGCCACCATCATCTCAGCATTGCTGAGTAAGAGTACTGCTTCCCAGAAGTGTGTGCAAACTCCAAGGACATCCTCTGCACCCACTCCACAAATCCAGTGAAACCATGGGTCGATGTCAGGCTGTGCCCAGGAGGAGGGTGCACATCTGTTAAAGCTTAATGTAATAATAAAGAATTCACATGTTCACAGATTGTTTGCTGCTGCCATGCAAAATGGACTACTGTCTCCCTCACCTGGTATCCTAAGGTGGGAGAGCTGAATGCCTACTGATTAACCCAAAACAGGGCTCTTCCAATCCTCCATAATGACCACTGCCACACCCAGATGGTAAAGAGTCATTGCACGTTTACTACAGCAATATCCATCTTAGTAGTGATGATCACTATGTTACACCTATACAGAGCTGCTCAACTCATGAGGGGACCATCAGAAGTGTAAATAATGGTTTTTGATAGGTCTCGGATATGTTGTAGAGGGACATTCGATGAGTATGACGCTATCCGCTTTTGTAACAACGGGCTTTGGTTTTTGAGAAAATTGATTTTGAAGCTCACTGCGTGCCATAATACACGCAATGTTAGCCACGTTCCAACCAAGTGAGCGTGGAGCAGCGGTTAAGGCCTACAGCTACCACACTAGAGGTACCGTGTTCGGGTCCTTTCCGTGTTTTTGCATCTTTTAATTAGAATAGTCTCACATTTTTCCATTTTATTTTACAGAATATCAACAAACAGTGTATGTGCATTGTGTGACATTACTACGAAATATTCAATTTTGCCATAGTAGTTGAATTTTCACATCATTATTACAAAATGTTACTCGCTATCGCCTGCATCACTTGCTATGCCACAACAGAAATCCGTATGATATTTGTCATAAAAGCAACCGAAAGACAATGTTTTACAGCACCAATCACATTTCATAGAAGCTACTGTCTTGCAGGCACAGAGTTTTTAAGAACAATACTGAAAAACGTTGTTCATTTACATTCAAAAAGGTTTCTCTTTTATCCGTTAACTTTGGTGCGGACCCTGCATATTTGATCGTATTCGAAACAGCAGGTGTCCTGAACTGATGCAAAATTAATGAGTGTAGTTTTATGGAATTGTCCCTAGACGTGATCGCTCTGATGGTCTTCAACAAATCGGGAGCATTCTGAATTTTCTTCGTGAAAATTTTAACCTTTCAGTAAAAATATATGTCACAAGTGGAGTAACTTTGGTCAGATAACTTTACAGTGTAGGTGTACACTTTCCTCTCATCCATGAAGATGTGATTGTATACAGTCAGATCAGTCTGCCCTCCTCACATACAATGATATACAGAAATTTTTCCTGTTCCACATACGGAAGAATCACAGATTTTAAAAAGTTTTCATACACCAGTTTTGTGAACTTTCATGCAGGACACAATTACATTTTTAAATTTGAGCATTAATACATCCACTCTTTTCTGAATATTAGGGCCAAATTGTCCCAATGGTTTCTGCATACATAAACAAAGTATGGGATCACCTTTCCTGTTACAGTTAAGAATGTACTATCCTATGTACATATGGCTTATCCTGTTTAAATCTTTTCTCTGCATGAGAACAGTTCTCACCCCTTTCTCTAAGAAGGATGTATTGTATGTTAATTGATATTGACAGCCCGTTTGATCGTGTTGATTATGTAGTCGAGGTTAAAATTACCGATAATTATTTTCCTTTGTGTGCAGAATTCTTCCACAGCTACTAATACTTCATCCATCATTGCACATTCTTTGGAACTGATGAACTTCATAATCTTCCTTTGCCTGATTTTATGCTTTCGTTTCAATCGTTCGACCCAATCTGAGCTGGCCTCGAAATTAAAGGTGTCTGATAAAAGTGGAACAGCAGCATTCATCGCCCACTGCTGTAAAGTTCTGGTTGTCACCTGCTCATGGAAGAAATTATATTATTTTCACAAGCCAGTCTCTTTCTTACAATGTATTTGCCATATATTTTGATACGATTTATCAGTTCCAAATTCTGTCTCACTTCGACGAACTGTTCATATGGCTCACGATTGATTGTGTTCCACTTATCGTGGTGAGTTACACCTCGTGTCACATCCTCTTTCCTTTGATATAGCATTGATTTATGTTTTAACTGAGAGACGCAGTGGGAATGCAAACTCTTTAGGCTCCATTTCAGATGAGCTACTGCAAGAGCAACTGCTCATTCTTTATAGGACAGAGGTACGTAATCATCTGGTTCACGTGCGAATTCATTGGCGATGAAATCGCCACCTCCCTCTAGTCCTGTATACGACAAAGTAGGTAGTTTTATATTATGTCACTTTGTTTGCAAGAAAGGGAACACCCACACGAAAGTGAAACTTAGCACTTCATATTCAACGATCCATCTCTCGGCCAACAGGTCTTGTATTGCGATACATATCTCATTGCCAATTGCAACTGAATTTGCAGAAATCGTGCTCGACGGTGTATTTGTTAGAAGATTTAAATCACGAAGGAACTTTTTGGCGTATTTGATGACGTTAGTGATTTCGTCCCTTGATTGTTCATTCAAATTCTCTACCTCTGATGTATCTTCTTCTGGCTGCACTCCTGTACTCACACTTGGGTCGTCCATTTCACTGTATTCTTTGAACATGCACAGCACTAACAGCACATTGCGAGCAATGGACGTTGAAGACAAATGCAAACTGGCAGTTCAGGAGCTAGGTCGCTGCTGTTTGTTTGACCATGGCGATACATGTTCATAATACACAGTGGACTGTCCATGCGAACTCTGTGTATCATCAAATTATATTGCCGTAGCCAAATAAAAGGAGCTCACCATGGTGATACACTGTCACAAGACACAGAGTTCACATGGGATGTTCGCACAGACAGTCCACTTTCTGTTTGACCAAGCCTACACAATTTAAACTTCTTAATAAGTTCACACAATGTATACTGTCTGTTGATATTCTGTAAAATAAAATGGAAAAACGTTCGACTATTCTGATTTACAAAAAAGCAAAAACACGTAATGGACCCAAACACAGTACCTTCAGCATGGTAACTGTAGACCTTAACTGCTGCACCACACTCACTTGGTTGTATTATGGCTAATGTTACATGTATTAAAGTGCACAGTGATCTTCGAATTCAATTTTCTCAAAAACCAAGGCCTGTTGATAAAAGAGCAGATAGCCTCATACTCAGGACATGTCCCTCAATAACATATCCGAGGCCCTTCAAAATCCATTATTTATATTTCTGATGGTCCCATTGTCATATGTGGCTGGCCTGAATCCTGATGGTGAAAGGAATTCCTACCACTAGTATTTTGACAAGGAACGGCAGAAGAGTCACTGAACACCAGGTTTTGTATCACTGTCTGGGACAAAATTCAAAACCTCCATGCAGTATCAGATGGAGTGAGCACATGTTGCACTGTTGATAGTGATCCACTCTTTGGATGGGATGTTAAGCTAAATGGACCTCTAGCTGTTATTTGATACGAGTAGGCTATATGCCTGCCCCAGGTTTCACCCTCTCCTTTCTCTCACTATCATACTGCATTACATCACACAACACACACACACACACACACACACACACACACACACACACACACACACACACACGTGCGCGCACACACGAGGAAAGGCCTCACTGTGTGTGGAAGAAGAAAATCCTTTGTGATCAGGTGGCTGGAACCTACCCCTCAGTGTCTCCCAGTCAACAATGCCATATTACTTTCTTCTATTTACTAAAAATTAGCATGGGTAACTAAAAAGTCAAGGAAAGTTCTTACACAAACAAACAAAGGTTAATCTTGTTACAAAATTAGCAATGAATTTGGCAGTGGTAATGTGCCCAAAACTATGTGGAATGGAAGTGAAGACTAGGGATGTAAAAGTAATAACTATGTTTTGAATCATATTCTAACATGACTATTTATCCAGCTGTCCTTCAAGTAGAATTAAAATGCACAGTTCCAGAAACTTTAGAGGTAGTGAGGGATAAGTAATGCACTTGATGGCATGTGTAAAGTATAGGTATTATCCCAGTGTGGAAAAGACTATATGAGAAGAAGCATAATTTTCTATGGGATATGAACTTGATACTAATAACAAGAATTATCTGAAGTGGTCCATCATTGACAGCAGAGCTAATATGAGGCTAAATAATCATTCCGTGTGTTTTATTAGAGTATATTTCATAAAAGAGAATAACAACAATGTTTATGCAAACGAGTAGCCCAGATGCTAAAGCTGCTAAATGCCTTTTTAATTGATTTTGCGTTGAGAACACGACTGTACAGATTTCTTCAGCGTCTATACTATGAAATAGGTTTCAGGGTGCAAAACCTGCTATAAACCACTGAAATTGGCTGTAGAAAATTATGTTTGGTTGCAAAGGCCGCTAAATGGCCAGCATTTGCAATGCTGTGTGATGTCTAGATGCAAGGAATACCACCTAACATAAGACTTACATTCAAAGCTACCTTTCACTTTGTTACAATACAAGGGATTCAGAGTTAGGTTGAATGCGCTGCAGTGAATGCGTATGCAACAATGAAGCTCTCACTGCTCACGCATTTTTGAAGTACACGCCTGTCAAGCACAGATCAGCTGATGAGTAGGATGTTTGTTGATGTATTTGCGTGAGTGTTTTGAAGAAAATAACTGATTTTGTGGACAGTTAAATGCAGAAGATGGTGCAAATAAAGTTGGAGCAATTGAAACAATAGGTATCCTGCAAGAATCAAATCCATCACTGTAGTTGCAAGTGACCAGAATGAGACTTAGGGTGACAGTCCCTCCTGGAAAAGGAAGAGGTGTCCTGATCAGTGGAAAAGAAATGGTTCCAAAACAAAAATGTAAGAACATGAAAAGTATTATTAAGGCAATGTTATGCCATGAATACTGTTTCGACACTAACTATTATGCTGAACATGGAAGGATTGGTGAAAGTTATTGGTAACTAGCTTTTCGAGATTCAAAAAGCCAAAAAATTGTGTTCACAAAAAGGAAAAAACAAGAAGATTTGTCTAGTTCATGGAGGGCTCTTCTACAACTCTGAAGCTGGAGATGGGATTAGCATCCTGAAGACGAGAAAAAATTTCCACAAAGGAAACGACCAAACACCAATCACAGCTGGTGTAAAACTTGAAGATGTCAAAAAAGGTTTTGGAGCTCCATTTTGGTGAAGACTGGGTGACCAACAACAAACTCAGATCCTACACCGAGGTGTTATATGAGCAGGAAGGCACTCCTTGAGTCGCTCCTGCCGCTGCCAGAGATGATTTTGAGTTGATGAGCAGGGTTGAGGTCGATGTCACTTGAAAGCTATTTTCAGCTAATTTAATTTTATAGAATTTTTTGTCACTGGTTTAACAAAGATGCAACTTTTCACCTATTTTATTATTTTCTAAAATTTTGGTGATGTTTTACTAAGACGCAATTTGGAGCTTATTTTATTTTCTGTAATACCTTGTGATGTCAAAAACACAATGGTGTATTTTTTTTTTTTTTTTTAAACTTAATGTCGAACATTCATATCTGTTCTCTTTCTGATGTTAAGTAAGTCAGCTTTCCCTGGTAAAATAATGTCACCTTCGTATTTTTATATGCCGATTTTGGAGACTGTTCAGACTTTTCTTTAAATAAAATTCCACCTTTCTGTCATTCCTAACATATCACCAGATAGTGGGTTTTGCAACCAAATGTTTGATTTGTAATTAGATCCATACACTTGCAAAACCCGCTAACTGCATAAATCAAGGGCAAAAACCACAAAGTCAATATTTCACTTAAGATTTTAACATATAAAACATAATCGCAGATTTCAGTCATCAATACCATCCAATTAATTATTTTTTACCTTTTTTTTGGAAAAGAAATGAAGTCTTTAACTTTGATAGTTTTTTTGCGATTATCTCAGTTTCACTTATCATGCAATTAGCGTCTTTTGCATCTGGGCTACTCAAACATTCTAAGCTCTAACTCAAATTGTACAAGTGATTGAGCATCGGTGAAGTTTTCAAAAGACATTGTTGAATAAAAATGATGTAGGCTGTTTCTTACAGTAAAATGTGACTTTGACACAGGTCAGTAAACTTGCTTTGATGCTCATGCAGCCTGTAGATCACTTACTGTATTTTACAACTAGTAGTTTTTGGGCTTATCTGTGGAGGCATTTTAATGGATATTAGTTTTTGTAATTACTCAGAATGAACACAGTAAAAGCACACTGCAACCCAATAACATGATTATTATTTTACAACAAAGCTATCAGTGTCCTACCCCTCACAATAGCTTGCGATTCACCAGTTTTTCATGTCTCTTTTTTTTAATGGTAGAAGGCTTGTGAAGAACACACACAGTCATTTAACATCAAGAGAATTGGTTTAGGTAAATGGAACATGAATTATGATGATGGATATAAATTGTGGTGTAATATGTTGTTCCACCTCTTTCTTACAATCAGATGAAAGATGTTTGAGTAAAAATGTTGTTTAGATAGTTAGCATGTCAAGAGCTTTCCACTGTGTGCGCACTTATTTTATAAATGTACAGGGATGTAGCGAGATGCACGAGCACAGGACATCACCATGCTTACACTACACTTGTTCGTCCTCTGTTAGAATATTGCTGCGCGGTGTGGGATCCTTACCAGGTGGGATTGATGGAGGACATCGAAATGGTGCAAAAAAGGGCAGCTCATTTTGTATTATCACGTAGTAGGGGAGAGAGTGTAGCAGATATGATACGCGAGTTGGTAGGAAGTCATTAAAGCAAAGACGTTTTTCGTCACGGCGAGATCTATTTACAAAATTTCAGTCACCAGCTTTCTCTTCCGAATGCGAAAATATTTTGTTGAGCCCAACCTACATAGGTAGGAATGATCGTCAAAATAAAATAAGAGAAATAAGAGCTCGAACAGCAAGGTTTAGATGTTCGTTTTTCCTGCGTGCTGTTCGGGAGTGGAATGGTAGAGAGATAGTATGATTGTGGTTCGATGAACCCTCTGCCAAGCACTTAAATGTGAATTGCAGAGTAATCGTGTAGATGTAGATATAGATGTGATTGGGCATCTCCACCTGATGCGAAGGGGTCATTTATGATTTGGTGTCTTAGCTTGGCAGCATTTTGGAGGGCAGAGAACAAGAGGCACTGTGTACAATGACAATGACCAGAAACAATTTAAATAAGCAAGAGAAATGTCATTCTATTCTGTTCTGCTTTGAGATTCAGTTCAGTGATGTCTTCTGGTTAATAAGATACCTGTCTGCCAAACGTTGTATTTGTTACATAAGATAGTTAGTTGATGTAGATGTGAGATCTCTTACAGCCATCGACCCTCTGCAGCTGGAGAAGAAGTCACACACTTATCATGAAGAGCATCAGGATGACATCATTAGTGAAGTTGTTGACTCATTTATAACCTGTAAGTCGAGTCGTACACTTTATTTTGGCAACTGTGACAGGATATAAGAGATCTTGAAATAAGAGAGCTTTTGTGACAGTAAAAAGAACTTTCAATAAATACTAGAAGAACATATGACATTGCCTAGAGCAACACAAGTAAACAGTGAAGAAGAGGCATGTACACAGTGTTATCTAATGTAATTACAATATTTAAGTAGGAGTAATTCCATGATTTGTTAAACAACAAATACACGTGAATTATCACAACAGAAGGGATAAATGAAATAAGATGACCACAGCAACCAGGTCTGCAAGAAGAAATATTTACATGTCAAAATAACATTCAAAAAATTAGTCAAGAAGTATTACATTGATGAAACGGAAGATTTCAGTATGCTGATTCTCTGAAAGCAACTATGCAGCAGCTGACCAATGCAACAGCAATGCGGCGGCTTTGCTTCGCAGGGCAGCAACCAGTTAGCTAACTATGGGATAACTGCACAGCTGCTGGTTGCGACATTACTTCACCCATGCACAACACGGTGGCAGGATGTGTTGTGTCCAGTTAGGTAAGCTGTAAACAACACCAAGCAAAAATTTTTTTGTAGTGATCTGCTTTTGAAGTGTTGTTGATATACATTCTACTGATTCTTCGAGTTGGTATCAAAACAGAATCACAGGATTCCAGTGTTCTTTGTGTGTGTGTAGATGTCATTATTGTATGCCACCTGCTGCCAACAGCATGGAAAGCAGTTTAGCAGAAAGGTTTGAAAAACAAAAAACTAGTTGAACTGTCCAACAACATTAGAACACAAGCAGAAAAATTAGATAAGTTAGACAAAATGTCTAGTAAAATTACTACCCACAGCCAGGCATTAGATGAGGTATCTACAAAAGTAGATAAAATTTCTAAATTAAAAGAAACCTAAGGAGTTGCTGACTGAAATAGAAAAACAATGAAACTTAGTTAGTAAGGAGGTTTGAAAACAGTTTTAAGAGGGAGACGACAAGATGAAACATAGAGCGGAACTGTTCGCCCGAGAATTCAAAACTATACACTTACGTCTCAGAAACACAAAGCTGAGTGGGATCATTACAACACATTATAGGTTTTGGCAAAGTAATAGGTATCCCAAACATTTTGACTAGTTTGTGAGAGTTGGCTGAAAAAAGGTATAAGAGAAAGAAGACAAATTCTTTGGGCAATACTGTGAAACATCAGAATGAAATTCAAAAGCTGTGGCAAGCCTTACAAAAGACACAACAAGAATTAAGTGAAAGGGTGGCTGTAAGTAACATCTGGTTACCAAATGATGTAGTACAGGAACTTCAATTTAGAAGTAGTTTGGGTTCATGTAAACATTATCTGAAGTTTAAACCTGATCATGAAGAACATATTACTTACTTTCAGTGAGTATATTCTAGATCATTACCTAAGTGGGAAGATCAGAAGACAACAGACTTTGCACTTAGTTATTTGGTGGGGGACGCAGCTGAATGGGGGACAGCTCATACAGAGGATTTTAAATACTGGTATGATTTTCAAGGGGAATTTAAGAATAAATATTGGTCCTCTAGTTCAGAATCGTTAGGCCTGAAATACCATAATAGTTTTTGGGCTAATTATAAGGATTACACTAATTGGCATTTAACTAGTTCTAAATATTTACTGGTAGATAACACAATAGAAGAAGCATGCCTTGTGAAGACATCAGTATACTGCTGACCACATTATGCATGGAACGAAATTTGGTGTAGTGGATGAACAACTGTTAGTGATTTGTTGACCTGGGTGTTAAGGGTAAGACACATTGAATAAAGAATGTAAAAAAGATGTCCAGGGAGAGAACTGGGGCAATACTGATACAGAAGGTAAACGTTTTCCCAACTATCTTGCAAGAAAGGTGGAAGCTAATTCACTCACAAGAGGATGGAAGGAACAACACACAGTTGTGAGCATTTATACAAAATGCAGCCAACAATGATAGGGGTAATACAATACCTATGAACACATCTATCGCCAATAATGGGGCACTAAAAGGAAATTATCCCATTATTATAATGGAAAACACTGAATGTCCTGGGACAGGGGATATGATTCAGAACATGACTATACAATCACAGGCACATAAATCGAAAAGTCTATAGCCGTTTCCCCAACAATACCTATGTAAGAATGGTTACTAGAAGAAAATCAGTAAACTGAGGAAGACCAACCAAAACCCATAATAGTTGGTGAAATATATGGAAAGAAAGCAGGTACTTTTTATAGATTAAGGCACTGAGATTTTTCTGATCTCACAGGAGTTTTTACAAACAATGAGAAATAAAGACCTGTGGCCTATACTGGCTATTCCAGGTGCATACACCACAGGCATTTCTGGAAGTAAAGTTAAGTTAATTATACAAGAAACATACATACCTATAAGTATACGAAATTGTTAATTTACACAAACTTTACTGATGGTACAAAATGCTAATTCACAAATATTATTTGGTGTGCATTGGTTAATGAAGTATAAAGTGACTTTAGACTTTGATGCAGCATTATTGTTTTGGAAAAATGATGATTGTCAGACAATACTACCTTTCAAGGCGAATCCAGCAATGGGTAAAAAAGACACTTTGGTATACAATATATGTTTAATTGCAAATGAGACATTGATGAGCCAGGAAGAACCTGCATCTAGTATGCAGATTAATAACAGCCAAATGTATAGTACAGCTTATGAATCTATCCTCTTAGGGGAGAAGTAAAAAACAGAATAATACAATATTCTATGAAAATGTATACACCGGTCTTCCCTGATAAACTGTGAGCAATATGTGATTACATTTGTCATTTTAAAATAAAAGATAAAATAAAGATGTCTTTTGTAAGCCCTATCCTCCATCTTTAAGTTTACAACCAGCAGTACAAGAAGAAATATATAACATTACAGAAAATAAAATTACTGCACTAAGCCAAGTGTCTGCAACAATCCGTTGTTAGCTGTTAAAAAAGCCAGCAGTAGGGTATGATAGGGTATGGCTGGTCTGAAATGCGTGTACTCTACACATGCATGTAGAAACCAAAAGAGGTAGACAAACCAAATATTTCAGTTCAATCAATCTGACAGCTGGGTACGAGCAAGTAAAATAACATGAAAATTCGAAATGTTATACAGTTTTCTTGTTTGATGGAAAGTCATACCAAAAAGTGCTACGTCTTGGCCTAAATATTTCAATTTCAGTATGTATCCGAGCCTTAGGTGAAGGCTTGGGGAAAGAATTATTACATGCTCTAATTATCTATGTAGATGACGTATTATTGGGATTCAAAATGGATCTAACACCCAGATACTGGGAAGTAAAACTACGTGAAAATTCATAATGTTATACAGCTTTCTTGTTTGCTGTAAAGTCATATCAATTAAAAGTGCCACCTTTTGGCCTAAATATTTCAGCTACAGTATTTATCCAAGCCTCGTGTGAAGCTCTGGAGAAAGAGTTATTGCAGGAACTACTTGTCTATGTATATGACATCTTATTAGTATCCAAAACTTGTGTTGAGCATTGTATCTTACTAACAAAAACTCTACAGAAGTTCTATGAGAAAGGTATTACTATTAAGTTAGTCAAGTCTCATTCTGGCAGGGAGAAACTGTTGTTATTAGGACATATAGTAGCAATACATGGCATTAAACTGGATCCAGACAGGATAGGAACCATAAAAAGAGTGTCCTGAACCTCAAAACGTAAAACAATTATGGTCGTTTCTCAGATTAGCTGGATTTGATCATTGACATGTGCAGGGTCTGGTAATGAACAATCCATGACTGTTATCAGTATTAACACTAAGATCTAAATCGATGTGTGCTGGTAATGAACAATCCATGACTGTTATCAGTATTAACACTACGATCTAAATCGACGTGGGATGAGGGAGCAGACGAAGTTTTTATGGATATTAAAGAAGCACTAATGAATGTAAGGCTCAATTACAACACATAGCTTGGGTCATTCAACACTTCATTTTGGCTACCAAGAAGCATAGAAGCATGCTAAAGACATAACCAAAATGGAGATGCGATCGTTGAAGAACCTTGTAATCATAAACTGAAAAGCCTGAAGTAAGAAATATACATGCACAAGCATTGTAATATGAAACTATAAAATTAAGTATGATTTTAATAAAGCTTAATCATGTGATACATTAAGGTCCACTTCTTCCTCGCAATCAGACACAAGATGTTCATGTAGAAACATTGCTTAGGAAATTAGCATTTAGGAAACTTTCCACTGTGCATGTGATGGTTTGATAAATGTACAGTGTTGGCATCAGATGCACAAGCACAGAACATCACCAAGGCGAAACGGCAATTGGGTGTCTCCACCTGCTATGAAGGGACTGTTTATGCCTTGGTATCAAGGCTTGGTGGTGTTGTGGAAGGCAGAGAATAAGAGGCACAGCTTACAATGACAATGCCCAGAAACAGTTGAAAGAAGCTGAAGCGAAATGTCATTCTCTTAAGTTCTGAGATCCAGATCAGGGAGGTTCTGATTAATAGCAGAACTGTTCACCAAAAAGTGTTGTATTTCTTACATAAGAGCAACAAAATACAGAAGCATTTTTTAAAATGCAGTTACATCATTTTTTAGTGAGTGGGTGTAGATGTGAGGTCTCTTACAGCCCTCAACCTCTGCAGCTGGAGAAGTCACACAGTACAAGGAGTGGCAATGCATAGCAGTTCCACAGCTTTAAGAAGCTACGAGATGGCAACCATAAGAAAATAACTAAGGTAAAAGTTACCATGAAGAGCACCACCGTGACAGATTATTAGTGAAGTTATTGACTCCATTACAACCCTTACCTTCTAGTCATAACGCTTAAAACTGTATTTGTTGCCAACAATAGTTGGCTTATGTTGTAGCTAGAGCCTGGATTTTTATGTAATGACTTGTGCTTTTTCTTCCATGTATGCGAAACGTGTAAATAAGAACAGTAAATGTTCACAAATAATGTTGCCCGCAGTGATAATTTTTTCATATTTTGCTACAATTCCATATTTTTACAAATTTTAACTTATGCTACATGAAGTTATATCTAACTGCTTTTTTACCCTTCTTCATATTTTCCATCCACTCAGTAGGCTGCTCCCTTGGAAAAATAACCAAATCCAATCTACCATAAAAGTTGAAGATAAGGGATAAATTATCGTTCAAAATCATGTTCTAGTGCAATAAAACATGGTTAATTGGACCTTGACTTGGATTATGAGGCATGTACTTCTGCTTAACTTTGTAAGATTCAGAATTTCAGTTCTTAAAAGAAATGTAGATACAATAACATTACTGTGTGTAGCATTGTAGCAGCCATTATTTCTAGTAAAGGGCTTTTTATGCTGCCAAGATTGGCAGTGCGACAAATGAAAGACTGGCAGTCTGAAGTTTTCCAACTAATATAGCTTCCACTGATTCAAAATCATAAGTATGTACACTAAGAAAAGTTTGCTAAATAGTACTTCTTAAGAGTTCATGACTATTTGTGTTCTTGATGCCTCCTGCTGCAACGAATTATTATATAAATTGCAATCTTGATGGACAACACTTTTGCCATTGATGGAGAAGTTGTTCTATGTCAAGTGTGCAATACGTAGACTGGGTGTTCTATGAAGTTCCTACTTTAGCAAGACATCCATTGAAGAAACAATGGATGTGTGTGGACATTTCACTGACAATTGCATTGTTGGCAAACTCAAAAGTGAAGATTACTGATTTCCTGCAGAATGTTAAAACACACAAATTATTCAACAGCAGCTAGTTTTATGAATGACAGTCTTAAAGTGTAGAGGACTGAGGGAATTCAGTAAGAAAAAGTTCTAGTCATGCACTCAGATACTGCGGCCTAGAACCTGAAGGCAGCATCTGCCCCACCCGTATTCTATCTGCTCTTAATCTGTTTCATCTGTTTGCCCCACACACTGTCACATATCACCAAAGAGGTATCCAGGAGAAAATAAAAGTAATGTCACCTATCAAGAAAGTGTTTCTCAAACACCCACATCATGTGTTGCTCAATAGATAACTGTTCCGAATTAAGAATTGCCACCTGTGTTTACCCTAATGAAGTGAGGTGTACGGATTGAAGCTGTTAGTTTTATAATGAATTTTTGAAGCTATGAAATCTGTGACTGACTCATTTACAACAGTCTTCAGTTTCAAACAAGAGGCTCAAAATGCTTTCACTGAACCTATGATCAAAAATGTTCTGCATACATCCAAAGCAACTTTGACTTCTTTGCCAGCTTCAATAAAGAACTAGTATATATAAGGTTCCTTTTGAAGAAGTTGTTCGAAATTGCTAAGATTGACAAATGCAAGTTGACTGACATTATAATAGGTAATGAACAAAGGATTGTGAATAACATTGATGCTGTTCTGACAAGAAGTCCAGGCTACTCACTTTTGCTACTATCTGCCACGTGGGGGAGAAGAAGATGCTCCAATGGAGATCTTTCCAGAAATATTTCATATCCTAAAACTTGTACCATGACTGTCTTGTGATGTGGAGTGATCATTTCCCTCCAACAGAAACATTCCTTCTGATCGGTGACATTCCATGATTGTGGAGAATTTGGAGGTGTACTTGGCTTTTGTAAAAAAAAGTTAGGGTTACACATTATTGCCATGTGAAGAACAGCTTATAACAGGAGTTTGTACACCATGCCCACCTAGTGCACAACTCGATGAATCACTCATACTGCACCGTGTAGCGGAATTATCCGTAGTTCACTGACACCAATTTTAAGCATCTAAAGTTTGGTTTACAATGGAGCAAATGGAAGTGAATACGTGCAAATGAGCAAATGCAGAAAATTCACTACCATTCGGTTGTATACGGGTAGAAACGTTTATACTGGAGGGAATGGAATAGAACACAAGACAGCCAACATTGCTTATGAATGCTGTGTTATTAGTTTTTGGAGCTAATATTTGGCATACATGATACAACCCCATGTTGTTAGAGCCACAACATGAAATGTTGCTATTCAGTGAGGATTTTGCATGGCGAGCACACTGCCCTTGACGGAGTATGGAAAATGGAACAGGGAAGGAAGAATTTAAGTGTCTCAATTTGTACGGAAGCCTTATGTGCATGGAATCATGCACGTTACCAGAAATGCATCTCCATCTCTCCTTAGCACTGGTTCAAAATTGCTTATATGTCGGCTGCCATTTTTCCCTGGCTTTTCATTACCACTGATGGGAAATTTACTAACAGAACACTAATTAGTGACGTTGAGCAACATTTCAAGACCTGACGCAGCTAGCATTTCTACTATGCATGAAAGGTCTAATGGTCATATCCCCCCCCCCCCCCCCTCCTCCTCCTCCTCAGACCACAACTTTTTCACTATGATTTTTAGCCAAGCATTGATTCTCACAGATGGTGGAGTGGCCACGAAAGACGTGTGCTTCAGATTCCATGTTAACCTTCAGGTCTCTATTTTCCGATTAGGTGACTGGGGAAGGTTAGCGACATATAAGTAGCTGCAGTGACGTGCAGTTTAAAGACCTGCAAGAGGTCTATCGGGTACACCAGACAGAATTTTCTTTTGCTTGTGCTTGTTACCTTGTGTGCTCTGGTGAAAATTTGGCTTAAACTATACAAGCATTTTTTTTGAATAACTTCATATCAACAATTCAATTCTTGCACACGTAACTCTAATAACAGTGGCTGGCAGAGAAAATAAAATCATGGCAGTGTTTTATGTCACAGATGGCTTGCTTCAACGAGGACTTGTAATTTGTTGAAATGAAATGTGTCCTGCAGTACCACATTTTATAACAATTCCTGTAGGCCATTCCATATAATAATGTGCGAATGTTGTGCATTTGATTATTCCCTATAGTCATCACAAAAATGCGAAGTGTCTATTGAATGACAAAAACAGACATTTTTCTTGCACCAGGCACACCGGACAAAAGAAAAAGTAATGCAGTTAGGCACTTCGCAGTAACCAATAGTTTTATTTAGACAGAACTGGGATGGAATCAGAAACGGTCCCAGCCGTTGTTCTGCATACTGTGCTCCATACCACGTGTACTTGATCAAATTCATGAAACATGGCAATGAAAACTGGTAATGTGAAAATGACTGGAGCTTAAGAATAATGTTCCACTGATAATCCTGAAATGAGAGAGAAGTATGGAAATTATGTTGTCTGATAATTTCCTGAAAAATACTTTCCACTGTTGAGCGAGAAAAATTCTTTATCGATAGGTTGAATCGCACTAGTTGTTCCAGGCGGAATCCACATTACATCTACAGAGTCTTCACTGTCCTCCAGAAAAACAGAGGTGTTGCTATGTCCAGACCATGAATCCAATCTTTCCAATTTTTACAGATTTTGATATGTCGATTACAAGATTTTTGCAACTAAACAGTCTATTTTTTTATTTTTGGTCCCTATTTGCCTTGCTGTTCTTGAAGACATATAAGGAGCGGCAGACACAGTAAACCATTCATACTTATCACTGGCATTATTGTATATGAATGTGTCGCATTCCTTGATTGGGCAACCAACTCTGTCTTTTTGTTCACCCCGAAATGATAAAGTACAGTGTGCATTTTCACGAAACCTGACTGACCAGCTTTATCAACAGCAGTTGCAGGGATAACACCAAGTTTTGTCTTTATCTCAGCTATGAATTTCTCTACAGCAATGTCTATCACTGGCAGCTGCTTTACACAATTACGTGACGTAAACTTGGAAATTTTGCGACTTCCTAGTCTGTATGATTTCTTGACCCTGTGTAGCCAGGTCAACGAAGCTTGGAAATTAGCAATGTTCATGTCAGATGCAATTCAGAGGGCCCAGTCCCATAGATCTCCACCGGTAATGGTGCATAGCCTCTCACGAGCTGTTCTAAATTTTTCGAACAGATTTTCATTCAGATAGTTTTGAGTTTCCGTTTGGCGCATATTTCTTACTTCATGTAATTCATTCTTCCATTTACACAGTCCACGCTCCAATTGTATGAAACGAAAACACCTCTGCACACTGCTTAACTTCAAGTGTTTTTTTCCCTCCTTCATTTAACCAATATTTCACTGCCTTTTCTTTGCCGTTGAAAGCTGTTGCAGTAAGTGTTTTTTTTTTTTTAAGGCTTGGAAGGTGGTGTTCTTCTAGGAATTCGGCAATTTTCAGCTTTTTTTTTTTTTTTTTTTTTTTTTTTTTTTTTTTTTTTTTTTTTTTTTTTAAAGAAATAATACTTGCAGTATCTCTCAGCAGCTAAAATTTTGCCAGTGCATTTCTTTTATTGTCTTCTTCCTGTACAAAAAATTTCACGATAGGTTTTGACATGTCTTACTGGACCATTCCCTTGTTCGTAATTTCAGTGACAATGGACGTTTTAGACAATAAATGACATGTAAAATAATTTTCTTTTAATACCGCAGTTTAGATTTTCAAAATAAAAAATTAAGTAAAGTAAAATGTAGCTTCTTAATACACTTTTAATGTTTCTGGTATGTTTAAGCACATTAAGATAATATAGTAGGCTATGGTGTAATTCAGAATTTGATTTCTGTTAAAATTATTGTCTTATGTTGAATGCTTAATAAAATATTTTCTTACATATTGCACCAAATTTCATTACATAAATATGTACATAGTTTTTGTGTTGGCATTACATAAAAATCCATGCTCTAACAGTATTCATAAGACAGGGCAGTAAATATTACACGAAAACATATTCCTAGTCTCTCCTCATGTTTCTAGTGCAATGCTATGTAACATTAGCATTGGACACTCTGTTTCATACCGTTAGCACCACCATTTTCAACTAGCATTGGACCGCTCATGTTTCTGTATCACCTTCGGTTTACTACCATAGCACTTGTGTCTGGAAATCCATTATCATCCTTATTAGTATCACCAACACCTTTAATCTCACTTCTGAATGGTGTACTTATAAACAAAGTCATGGAATGGCTATAGGCACCTGCATCTACCAAACTCTTATGGGTTATTGTGAAATCCTAGGATCATAAGTTTAAGAGTCATTAACAATAACTTTCTGATTTGATGAACAGGGAAATAGTACCATCATTATTCCTTTAGAGGACTGACATTCCATTTCACTGTTTTACTTTATGCTGCCCAGTGATCAGTTATTCATAAAATAAACAACATTCCAATGGCTCTTTAAAAACTTCTGTAAACATCAGATTTATCACGGGGTGCCCCCCCCCCCTCCCCCTCAAAAGAGATAAGTCTATGTTTAATGCAAAATATTTTTTGGCTGTTTGTCTGTGGGCTAGGCAACAATAATGCGCTTCTGGCTTGATGAGTTGCAGAAAAGATTCTAGTTCAGTAACAGGAAATGTCACAGGGATTAGTGAGTGAAGAACTGCTCCAGAATGCAGCTGGGGTGTGCCGAGTTTAATACAAGACACAAAAGAAAGACCCTGCACAAAGAAGAAGGGGAAAACACTAACAGAGAATGACCATTTCCAAATATAGGCAGAAATTACCAAAGTAATGGCAGTCTCCTCATTTACATGCTGGCACAGCCACAGTTTGTTGATCACAAGCACAGTGTAAAATGAAATAATTGCAAAGATAAGTGCACATTCCAGTTTTGCATCATGTAAATTATGAGGCTGACAAAGTTGTGAATTTTTCCAAGTGTAGCTTTTAAATCAGATGCATGACAAATATATGTTACATTTTTGGAAGAACACTGTTAAAATGAAGTTCATGGTAGTTATGCTAAAGAGATGTAATAAGCACTTACGCAGATAATGCTGATTAAAAACAGTTTCCTTTTAGTATTTAGATAAGTAATGGATATACTTTCATATACCATATTTTATTAATTAATTTCACAAGTTTGGCATGAAAGGAAGGTAATATAAATAATTGATTAAATATCCAAATCATTCACGTTTTTGTGTGACTTAAAACTTAATCTTCAAATCTACTTCAAATGTCAAAACTAAAACATTACATTTATCATGCTTGTGAAAAGTGTCCAGTTTTAAACCAAGCATGGCAAACCATTAGAGATATGCATTTTTGTCATTGCCAAAAATTCATAATTATTTATACACAGCAGATTTGTTGTTTGGCCTGGTTTGGCATAGGCATAGGGATTATACAGGGACCCTCAACAAATATAGTAAATGAATCTTTCACATCAGGGACATTTCCAGAGCAGTTAAAACAGGCAAGAGTTCTAACTTTGCTTAAGAAAGGTAATGCAAAAGACATAGAAAATTACCGAACCATTTCCCTGCTGTCAGCATCCTCAAAAATAATAGAAGCAATTATGAAAGTCAGATTAATGAATTACCTGAACAAATACAATCTTTTAAACGAAGCACAGTTAGGTTTCCGAAGTGGCATAAATACAGAGTCAGCCATAGTAGAATTCACAAAAGTTGTACTTGATGCTCTTGATAAAGATGAGTGTGTCACAGACATATTTTTGGATCTTTCTAAGGTGTCTGATACAGTCGACCACAAGATTCTATTAAATTAGACGCATTATGAATAAGAGGGGTAGCTAATGACTGGTTTCGATCACACCTTAACAGATAGGGTACAAAGATTAGAGATAACACACACTTCAAATAGATCTAAACATTTAGTAAAACACTTATCAGAATCAAAATACATTAATATAGGGGTTCCACAAGGTAGCATATTAGGACCAATACTGTTCCTGATATACATCAATGACTTTCCCAGTAGTGTTACTCATGGAGGAAGAATCCTCTTCACTGATGGCAGCAATATTATAGTCACTGAGAAAACGAGAGCACTCCTTGTCAAAAAAGCAAATGAAACTCTCAAGGAAGTTTATGATTGGTCAATAAGCAATAAAGTGACATTGAACATAAAGAAAACTAATGCCATTAATTTCAGTTTGAAGAGGAAAAATGACCATGTTAAATTAAATGTAGATGGCACCTGTATAGACTGTGTAACAAATGCAAAATTTCTAGGAATGAATATTGATTCTCAGTTGAAGTGGTGCAAACACACAAAGGTACTTGCAAACAGAATGTCATCAGCATGTTATGCCCTTAGAATCCTATCATCAGTGTGTAACATGCAGTGTCTTTTAGTTACATATTATTCATATGTACACTCAGTTCTTAGCTATGGCATTCTTTTTTGGGGAACAAATGCAAAAATATGAACACATTTTTCAAACTCCAGAAAAGAGCCATAAGAATTATAACCGAAAATACTAGTTGAGCTCATTGTAAAGATCTGTTCAAAACACTATGGATTTTAACAGCTCCATATCAACACATTTACTTGTCAGTTGTATACATCAAAAATAACATTGGTAATTACTGCACAAACAGCTTTGCCATGACCATGTAATGAAATCCTAAACTCAGATTGGAATGTATACCGCAGAGACAGGCTGGACAGTGAAGGGGGAGGCGTGTTTATAGCGATAAGAGGTGTAATAGTATCGAAGGAAATTGACGGAGATCCGAAATGTGAAATAATTTGGGTGAAGGTCATGGTTAAAGCAGGCTCAGACATGGTAATTGGATGTCTCTATAGGCCCCCTGGCTCAGCAGCTGTTGTGGCTGAGCACCTCAAGGATAATTTGGATAATATTTCGAGTAGATTTCCCCACCATGTTATAGTTCTGGGTGGAGATTTTAATTTGCCGGATTTAGACTGGGAGATTCAAACGTTCATAACGGGTGGCAGGGACAAAGAATCCAGTGAAATTTTTTAAAGTGCTTTATCTGAAAACTACCTTGAGCAGTTAAACAGAGAACCGACTCGTGGCGATAACATATTAGACCTTCTGGTGACAAACAGACCCGAACTATTTGAAACAGTTAACGCAGAACAGGGAATCAGCGATCATAAAGCGGTTACTGCATTGATGATTTCAGCCATAAATAGAAATATTAAAAAAAGGTAGGAAGATTTTTCTGTTTAGCAAAAGTGACAAAAAGCAGATTACAGAGTACCTGACGGCTCAACACAAAAGTTTCGTCTCAAGTACAGATAGTGTTGAGGATCAGTGGACAAAGTTCAAAACCATCGTACAATATGCGTTAGATGAGTATGTGCCAAGCAAGATCGTAAGAGATGGAAAAGAGCCACTGTGGTACAACAACCGAATTAGGAAACTGGTGCGGAAGCAAAGGGAACTTCACAGCAAACATAAACATAGCCAAAGCCTTGCAGACAAACAAAAATTACGCGAAGCAAAATGTAGTGTGAGGAGGGCTATGCGAGAGGCGTTCAATGAATTTGAAAGTAAAGTTCTATGTACTGACTTGGCAGAAAATCCTAAGAAATTTTGGTCTAATGTCAAAACGATAGGTGGCTCAAAACAAAATGTCCAGACACTCTGTGACCAAAATGGTACTGAAACAGAGGATGACAGACTAAAGGCCGAAACACTAAATGTCTTTTTCCAAAGCTGTTTCACAGAGGAAGACTGCACTGTAGTTCCTTCTCTAGATTGTCGCACAGATGACAAAATGGTAGATATCGAAATAGACGACAGAGGGACAGAGAAACAATTAAAATCGCTCAAAAGAGGAAAGGCTGCTGGACCTGATGGGATACCAGTTCGATTGTACACAGAGTACGCGAAGGAACTTGCCCCACTTCTTGCAGCTGTGTACCGTAGGTCTCTAAAAGAGCGTAGCGTTCCAAAGGATTGAAAAAGGGCACAGGTCATCCCTGTTTTCAAGAAGGGATGTCGAACAGATGTGCAGAACTATAGACCTATATCTCTAACGTTGATCAGTTGTAGAATTTTGGAACACGTATTATGTTCAAGTATAATGACTTTTCTGGAGACTAGAAATCTACTCTATAGGAATCAGCATGGGTTTCGAAAAAGACGGTTGTGTGAAACCCAGCTCGCGCTATTCATGCACGAGACTCAGAGAGCCATAGACACGGGTTCACAGGTAGATGCCGTTTTTCTTGACTCCCACAAGGCGTTCGATACAGTTCCCCACAGTCGTTTAATGAACAAAGTAAGAGCATATGGACTATCAGACCAATTGCGTCATTGGATTGAAGAGTTCCTAGATAACAGAACGCAGCATGTCATTCTCAATGGAGAGAAGTCTTCCGAAGTGAGAGTGATTTCAGGTGTGCCGCAGGGGAGTTGCTATTCACAATATACATAAATGACCTTGTGGATGACATCGGAATTTCACTGAGGCTTTTTGCGGATGATGCTGTGGTATATCGAGAGGTTGTAACAATGGAAAATTGTACTGAAATGCAGGAGGATCTGCAACGAATTGACGCATGGTGCAGGGAATGGCAATTGAATCTCATTGTAGACAAGTGTAATGTGCTGCGGATACATAGAAAGAAAGATCCTTTATCATTTATCTACAATATAGCATGTCAACAACTGGAAGCAGTTAATTCCATAAATTATCTGGGAGTAGGCATTAGGAGTGATTTAAAATGGAATGATCATATAAAGTTGATCGTCGGTAAAGCAGATGCCAGACTGAGATTCATTGGAAGAATCCTAAGGAAATACAATCCGAAAACAAAGGGAGTAGGTTACAGTACACTTGTTCACCCACTGCTTGAATACCGCTCAACAGTGTGGGATCCGTACCAGATAGGGTTGATAGAAGAGATAGAGAAGATCCAACGGAGAGCAGCACGCTTTGTTACAGGATCATTTAGTAATCGCGAAAGCGTTATGGAGATGATAGATAAACTCCAGTGGAAGACTCTGCAGGAGAGACACTCAGTAGCTCGGTACGGGCTTTTGTTAAAAGTTTCGAGAACATACCTTCACCGAAGAGTCAAGCAGTATATTGCTCCCACCTACGTATATCTCGCGAAGAGACCATGAGGATAAAATCAGAGAGATTAGAGCCCACACAGAAGCATACCGACAATCCTTCTTTCCACGAACAATATGAGACTGGAATAGAAGGGAGAACCGATAGAGGTGCTCAGGGTACCCTCTGCCACACACCGTCAGGTGGCTTGCGGAGTATGGATGTAGATGTAGAGACAGACTCAACTTACATTTACCAAGAAAAAATAAACATAAAACTCAAAACAGCATTTTCTACCAAGGAATAAAACTGTGCAATAAATTACTAAAAGAGATTATAGAAATTGCAAAAATATGCTTATTTAAAAAGGCAGTTAAAAAGTACCTGTTATGCAATACATTTTATACATTGAAGGATTACTTAGATAAAACAAGAGTAGGGGTTTGATAAAAAAATGTAATACAAATAAATAATAATAATAATGATGATTATAAAACATCCAACATTCCACATAACACCTTCACTTTATGTTTTTTCCCTCCTTCTTTCCTTTCTAGAACTACTTACCCCCACACTATGCACGAACACCTCTACCTCTTTCTGAGCTCAACATCTCACTCATGATGGAGGGATGCTGACTCAGTTTTTCAGGATAGCAAATGGGAAGTTGTGGTAAAGAAAATGGCCCAGAGATCAACAGTGTGTGTGTGTGTGTGTGTGTGTGTGTGTTCTGAGTAAAGTGTTACGAAACAATGTGTGTATAGTGTGTGAAGTGACTGACAGTGAGATATGAGTGAACAGTGTGGCATTACATTATTTAATAAGTTATTTGTAAGAAAAGTATTGTATACCAGGAGTAAATCTAATGATTGTCTCTTAACTTGAATTCTGTAAATATATGTGTATACAAATTAGCTTATTTTAAATTGATCTAACCTGGTAAATACTTTGACATGTCCTATATTCTTGTAAAAAGAAATCTAAGGTTGAATTAAGCTGCTACTACTACTACTACTATGTAAGATAAGCTTCCTCTTCTGGCTCCTAATAGCAACTCCATCTTTGCTTATTAAAACTTCAGTTTGGTCTAGAAGATTGCTCCCAGCCACCATTTCTAAATTCATGGTGTGTCTAGAAACTACATAAAAATCTGTTGCAATTTTCCCATTACCAGTCTTCTGTAAAATACCCTTATGGAGAGATCACGTTTTTCCCAAATCCTGTCAAGACTACACCTGCATCCTGCAGTCTTGGGAGCTTTCACCATCTCAGAAAAAACTTGTCATAATGAATTAAGTTGACTGTCACAGTTAATTAAAGTCTCCATCTCTCAGTTACTTATTTGTATATTTTTAAATTTACAGCTGTTAATAAGCTTTTTAACAGTGTTTGCATTCATTGTATTCTTTTGATTGTTCTTCTTCTTCTTCATACATTCAGATGAGATATGGCCAAACTCACTGAAATTGAAGCATCTCTTTCCCTTGCTCTTGTGGCTTTAAAAAAAAATTCCAGGTATGGGGAGCAAGATGGTGCCAATAAGCTCTTGATAAACTAATGGTGACCACACCGTAGGGGGCAGAGCAACAGCATACCCCAATAATGACTTTCTTCCCTCTCACCTGAGCTATAGAGCTATATACCAGCCATAAGCAGTAGTTTAGCCTCAGTTTTACACATTGATAATTTATATGGAATAATATTCATATACACTGAAGAGCCAAAAAACTGGTATACCTGCCTAATATCGTGTAGGGCCCCCCGGAAGCACAGGGAAGTGCCGCAATGTGATGTGATAGGAACTCGACTACTGTTTGAAGTAGTGCTGGAGGGAACTGACACCACGAATCCTGCAGCGCTGTCCATAAATCCATAAGAGTACAAAGGGGTGGAGATCTCTACTGAACCGTATGTTGCAAGGCATCCTGGATATGCTCAATAATGTTCACGGCTGGAGAGTTTGGTGGCTAGTGGAAGCATTTAAACTCAAGAAGAGTGTTCCTGGAGCCACTGTGTAGCAATTCTTGACATGTGGGGTGTCACACTGTCCTGCTGGAATTGCCCAAGGCTGTCGGAATGCACATTGGACATAAGTGGATGCAGGTGATCTGACAGGATGCTTACATACCTGTCAGCTGTCAAGAGTCTTATCTAGACGTATCAGGTTCCCATATCACTCCAACCCACACCATTACAGAGCCTCCACCAACTTTAACAATGCCCTGCTGACATGCAGAGTCCATGGATTCATGAGGTTGCCTCCACACCAGTACATGTCTGTCTGCTCAATACAATTTGAAAGACACTCTTCCGACCAGGTAACATGTTTTCAGTCATCAACAATCCAATGTTAGTGTTGATGGGTCCAGGTGAGGCCTAAAGCTTTGCGTCGTGCAGAGATCACAGGTACATGAGTGGGCCTTCGGCTCCGAAAGCCCATATAGATAATGTTTCATTGAATGCACAATGACACTTGTTCATGGCCCAGCACTGAAATCTGCAGCAATTTTCGGAAGGGTTGCACTTTTGTCACATTCAACGATTCTCTTCAGTCTTTTCTGGTCCTGTTCTTGCAGGATCTTTTTCCAGCCGCGGCGATGTCAAAGATTTGATGTTTTACCAGATTCCTGATAGTCACGGTACACTCGTGAAACGGCCATAGGAGAAAATCCCCACTTCATCGCTACCTTGGAGATACTGTGCCCCATTGCTTGAGCACCGACTATAAAACCATGTTCAAAATCACTTAAATCTTGATAACCTGCCATTGTAGCAGCAGTAACCGATGTAACATTGCCAACTGCAGTGCCATATTCCGCTTGTTTACATATCTCTGTATTTGAATACGCATGCCTATACTAGTTTCTTTGGCACTTCAGTGTAATTACACTCTGAAATACACTGAAGGAAAAAAGTTTTAAAACCAGAAAATAATTAATGTATAGTAATGACATTTCAGAAATACATTTGCTAGGCAATATATTTAAGTGATCAACATCGCAGGTTAATGTAAGTGTGATATCAAGCCTTTGCAGTTGTGAAATTATGATACATTAAGAATGTTGAACGCAAGCATGCAAATATGCTTGCATTGTGTTGCACAGGTACCAAATGTCAGTTTGTGGGATGGAGTTCCACGCCTGTTGTACTTGGTCAGTACATACAGAGATGGTTAGCACTGATTGTGTATGATGCCAGAGTTGTCATCCAATGATATCCCATATGTGCTTGATTGGAGACAGATTTGGCAATCGAGCAGGCCTAGGCAACATGTTGACACTCTGTAGAGCATTGTGGTTTACAACAGCAGTATGTGGGTGAGTATTATTCTGTTGGAAAACACCCCCTTTGATTACTGTTCATGAATGGCAGCACAACACATCGATTCACCAGACCAACATACAAATTTGCAGTCAGGGCATGTGGGATCAGGGCAGTGTTCCAGCTGTCATATGAAATCGCACACCAGACTCCAGGAGTACGTCCAATATGTCTAGCATGCAGACAGATTGTTTGCAGGTCCTCAACTAGCCTCCTCCTATCCAACACAAGGTAATCCAGATTTCATCAAAAAACACAATAGATCTCCATCCTGTCCTCCAATGATCTCTTGCCTGGCATCACTGAAGTCACAAATGGCAGTGGTTTGGAGCCAGTGGAATGCATGTTACAGGGTGTCTGTCCTTGAAGTAACTGATTTATGACAGTTCATTGTGTCAATGTGGAGCTGACTGCTGAAATTGCTGCTGCAGATGCCGTATGAAACATCAGAACCCCACACCAAGCACAATGGTCTTCCCTCTGCGTATTGCTATGTGGCAATATGGACCGTGGTCTTTCTGCAACCACACATTCTCATGGCCACCACTGCCAGCAATCGTGTACAGTGATTACATTCCTGACAAGTCTTTCAGCAATATTGCAGAAGGAACATCCAGCTTCTTGTAACCCTATTACACGACCTTATTCAAACTCAGTGACGTGTTGATAATGGTGCCTTTGTCACCTTAAAGGCATCCTTTACTAACATAGACTCACCAAGTCCAATCTCAAAGGCAACTAATGCTCATGACTGTTACAGCATGTATTTAAAGCATACCTGATTGGCATCCTCATAGTGGCACATCTTTTAGATGTAGAAACATGCCTACCAACTTTCGTTTATGTCACACTACTTCTTCTTGGTGTTGTAATTTTTTTCTGTCAGTGCATCAAGTATTTTAAAATTTGCGATTTATAAAACTCAATAGCATTAAACTTCAATACATGGTTAAAAATGAACAAATCCTTGAGATTTTATGAAATTACTGCAGTTCCCTGAGACTTCCCAAGTTTCTCCAGGTAAAATGTAATTACCTGATTCTCTCAAGCATTTCCAATTTCTTCTGAAAATGTTCCAAAAATATACTCTTGTAGAGATCTAATGGTTTTATTTGACACAAGGGTTACATTTTATTTACTTTTCTGATGTCGGATATTTCTCATTTTGTCTCAAGATTTAAAATTTTTCCTTGCTTTTCTCTGTTGCTGGTAGTCGTCATTAAATTGTGAACTCCCATCATGCATCCAAAATCAACACAACTACAAATCACAATGTCATTGTAGGCAAAACGTTGCTCAGAAAAGTTTTTCATAAATGTCACAAATTAGGTGTCATCACTGGTTCAAGTGAAACCCACATGAGCAACCAAAAACTGTAGGAAAGATGGTTCCAACTTGCAAGTAGAACTATTTATTATTCTCACAGAAACAGTTGGCAGCTCGTGGTTTTGCGATTAGCATCATGGACAACCATCCCACTTCCACATTACTAAAATGCAATCGCAGAACCTAGTACCAGTTGTATCAAAGCAGCAACAAAAATTCAATTTTCAATATTTTGCATAATTGAAGATCTTTGTGCAGGAAGGGGTATAAACCACATTTGTAATGCTGTGTAAGGGGGAAAAAAAATTCCGCCTCTTCTGGTAGACAGAGAAATCCCATGCACGTATACCAGTCTCTATAAGCTTTAGAATATTATTCATTGTATTACTTTGGTGGAAGAAAGGGTTAAATACTGGAGATATCCCTGTTTTGCTCCAACATAGTTTTATGAACTTTCACAGTCAGGCATCAAGTAACTGTTGATGTGATGAAAGCACATTTCCAGATCAGTTAACAGAAAGATGGGGACAAATAGTGATGAATTTACTGATTTTACGAATTCTGGAAGAAATGGACAGTGACTGACCCAGGAAAGTGTGCAAACAGAATGGTAAGAAAGGATGAGAAATCCAAGTGCTTGGAAGAAAAATATTGCTAAATTTGCGGTGATCATGCAAAAGCCTATATTAGATACAAATGAAAGATAATGCCAGGACCAACACCAGCTAACAACTGTAAATATAATGAGAAATCTCTGAGTAGCCTTAGTTAGTGATACTTGTAGCAAGAGGAAGAGTTAAATGCGGTGAAAGATTCCATGAGGTTTCGGTTGTGGATCAAAAAATAGTATGCGTTCAAATTTTTAGCGTAATTAAATAGTATTCCATAACATATGTGCTCTTTACTCAACTAGATAACATGGAGGTAGTATATATAGTTTCTTTTTTATGTTAGAGGTGGTTCAAGTGAAAATGAGCTTGGCAAGATGGGGTTTTGTTTGCTGTTGGCTAGAAGAGAGTCAAAAGGATTGCAAGCCATATTGCTAGCAATTTAACCTCTACAAGTGGCGGCAGGAGAAAACATAACAGAGCAAATGGTACTCCAGAAAATATAGAACAGCAGATTGACAGCCATATCAGGAGCTTTCCAAGGCAGTCTTCACATTATAGCAGGAATAAGAGCACCAAGTATTCTCTCTCTCCATTATTAAATATATTACTGAAGTACATGATGTACCTGAAAACGTACAAATCTGAAGTGTACCAAATACAGGAAAAGCGACAGGAAACTCAGCCCATCATGGGTTACAATTTTTATCACAGACATTTCCAAAACAACTTTAATTATACATTTGGATGTCCCCAAACAGACACATGCAAGATAGGTGATACACTACAAATCAGATTATTGGGACAACAATGGAAGATGAAAAGTAGAAATTAAAAGCTGAAAATCTGGGACATTTAACTTAAGCAGAAGTGTTTTATATAGACATTAAAGAAAAAACAAATGAAGCTGAAACAAATAAATATATAGACACACTCTTATTTGACTATCAGCAAAATATGCCATTGCCTAAGCAAACTATGACACTGCCTAAATTGCCATCCTCTGATGCCTTTTCTTCTCATCAGACCTGAATGTTTAATCCTTGTGTTTCTTCAGCAAGACATAAACTATTCAGCTTTATCTGTATGATTGAATTGAATTGAATTTTATTTGATCCTGTAAGATTACATTGTGTACAGTAAATGTACATGTAATATAGGACATGTCAAAGTATTAACATTCATTATCACTTATTTTTCTACACCTTTAGCTTACATTTTTACATCACTGATAATGAATAACAATATGTACAAATTTAATGGCATAAGTATTCTGCAACACTGTAAAACTCTTTTTCAATGAGATAGTCTTTAAGTTTCTTTGGAAAGTCATTGTGAAGTACACTATCCTGCAGGTTTTTGGGCAGACTTCTTAGTAGTCTGATACCAGAGTACTGGGATTCTTTTTCTAGCATTGCCAGTCGGTGGGGTATGCTCCATACTTCATTCTTCCTTCTTGTATTGTGGGTGTGTACACTAGCATTTGTAATCCAGTCCTCACTACCTTTTGTGATGTACATTATTGTTTTGTATATATACAATGATGAAAAAGTTAAGATACCTAAATTCTTGAAACAGTTTCTGCACGTTTCAGAGGTCTTTCTTCTTAAAATGGTCCCAATTGCTTTTTTTTTTTGTAATTTGAACACTCGTTTTGTCTCTTGTTTGTTTGAGTTTCCCCACACAGTCACTCCATACTGTAAGTATGGTTCGAAAAGTCCATGATACACTGTACACAGTATGTTTTTTCCATTTCAGTTCATTATCCACAAGAATATCTAAGAATCTAGCAGATTCTACTTCTTCCAGCCTTGTTCCATCAACCTCTAAATCCATGTCTACAGCCTTTTCCTCGTTTTTAAAAACTGCGTACATAGTCTTTTTTAGATTTATAACCAGTTCATGCCCCCCCATGAACCATGGACCTTGCCGTTGGTGGGGAGGCTTGTGTGCCTCAGCGATACAGATAGCCGTACCATAGGTGCAAACACAACGGAGGGGTATCTGTTGAGAGGCCAGACAAACGTGTGGTTCCTGAAGAGGGGCAGCAGCCTTTTCAGTAGTTGCAGGGGCAACAGTCTGGATGATTGACTGATCTGGCCTTGTAACAATAACCAAAACGGCCTTGCTGTGCTGGTACTGCGAACGGCTGAAAGCAAGGGGAAACTATAGCCGTAATTTTTCCCGAGGGCATGCAGCTTTACTGTATGATTAAATGATGATGGCGTCCTGTTGGGTAAAATATTCCGGAGGTAAAATAGTCCCCCATTCGGATCTCCGGGCGGGGACTACTCAAGAGGACATCGTTATCAGGAGAAAGAAAACTGGCGTTCTACGGATCGGAGCATGGAATGTCAGATCCCTTAATCGGGCAGGTAGGTTAGAAAATTTAAAAAGGGAAATGGATAGGTTGAAGTTAGATATAGTGGGAATTAGTGAAGTTCGGTGGCAGGAGGAACAAGACTTCTGGTCAGGTGACTACAGGGTTATAAACACAAAATCAAATAGGGGTAATGCAGGAGTAGGTTTAATAATGAATAGGAAAATAGGAATGTGGGTAAGCTACTACAAACAGCATAGTGAACGCATTATTGTGGCCAAGATAGATACGAAGCCCACACCTACTACAGTAGTACAAGTTTATATGCCAACTAGCTCTGCAGATGACGAAGAAATTGAAGAAATGTATGATGAAATAAAAGAAGTTATTCAGATTGTGAAGGGAGACGAAAATTTAATAGTCATGGGTGACTGGAATTCGAGTGTAGGAAAAGGGAGAGAAGGAAACATAGTAGGTGAATATGGATTGGGGGACAGAAATGAAAGAGGAAGCCGCCTTGTAGAATTTTGCACAGAGCACAACATAATCATAACTAACACTTGGTTTAAGAATCATGAAAGAAGGTTGTATACATGGAAGAACCCTGGAGATACTAAAAGGTATCAGATAGATTATATAATGGTAAGACTGAGATTTAGGAACCAGGTTTTAAATTGTAAGACATTTCCAGGGGCAGATGTGGACTCTGACCACAATCTATTGGTTATGACCTGTAGATTAAAACTGAAGAAACTGCAAAAAGGTGGGAATTTAAGGAGATGGGACCTGGATAAACTAAAAGAACCAGAGGTTGTACAAAGATTCAGGGAGAGCATAAGGGAGCAATTGACAGGAATGGGGGAAATAAATACAGTAGAAGAAGAATGGGTAGCTTTGAGGGATGAAGTAGTGAAGGCAGCAGAGGATCAAGTAGGTAAAAAGACGAGGGCTAGTAGAAATCCTTGGGTAACAGAAGAAATACTGAATTTAATTGATGAAAGGAGAAAATATAAAAATGCAGTAAGTGAAACAGGCAAAAAGGAATACAAACGTCTCAAAAATGAGATCGACAGGAAGTGCAAAATGGCTAAGCAGGGATGGCTAGAGGACAAATGTAAGGATGTAGAGGCCTATCTCACTAGGGGTAAGATAGATACCGCCTACAGGAAAATTAAAGAGACCTTTGGAGATAAGAGAATGACTTGTATGAATATCAAGAGCTCAGATGGAAACCCAGTTCTAAGCAAAGAAGGGAAAGCAGAAAGGTGGAAGGAGTATATAGAGGGTCTATACAAGGGCGATGTACTTGAGGACAATATTATGGAAATGGAAGAGGATGTAGATGAAGATGAAATGGGAGATATGATACTGCATGAAGAGTTTGACAGAGCACTGAAAGACCTGAGTCGAAACAAGGCCCCAGGAGTAGACAATATTCCATTGGAACTACTGACGGCCGTGGGAGAGCCAGTCCTGACAAAACTCTACCATCTGGTGAGCAAGATGTATGAAACAGGCGAAATACCCTCAGACTTCAAGAAGAATATAATAATCCCAATCCCAAAGAAAGCAGGTGTTGACAGATGTGAAAATTACCGAACTATCAGCTTAATAAGTCACAGCTGCAAAATACTAACACGAATTATTTACAGACGAATGGAAAAACTAGTAGAAGCCAACCTCGGGGAAGATCAGTTTGGATTCCGTAGAAACACTGGAACACGTGAGGCAATACTGACCTTACGACTTATCTTAGAAGAAAGATTAAGGAAAGGCAAATCTACGTTTCTAGCATTTGTAGACTTAGAGAAAGCTTTTGACAATGTTGACTGGAATACTCTCTTTCAAATTCTAAAGGTGGCAGGGGTAAAATACAGGGAGCGAAAGGCTATTTACAATTTGTACAGAAACCAGATGGCAGTTATAAGAGTCGAGGGACATGAAAGGGAAGCAGTGGTTGGGAAGGGAGTAAGACAGGGTTGTAGCCTCTCCCTGATGTTGTTCAATCTGTATATTGAGCAAGCAGTAAAGGAAACAAAAGAAAAATTAGGAGTAGGTATTAAAATTCATGGAGAAGAAATAAAAACTTTGAGGTTCGCCGATGACATTGTAATTATGTCAGAGACAGCAAAGGACTTGGAAGAGCAGATGAACGGAATGGATGGTGTCTTGAAGGGAGGATATAAGATGAACATCAACAAAAGCAAAACGAGGATAATGGAATGTAGTCGAATTAAGTCGGGTGATGTTGAGGGTATTAGATTAGGAAATGAGGCACTTAAAGTAGTAAAGGAGTTTTGCTATTTGGGGAGCAAAATAACTGATGATGGTCGAAGTAGAGAGGATATAAAATGTAGGCTGGCAATGGCAAGGAAAGCGTTTCTGAAGAAGAGAAATTTGTTAACATCCAGTATTGATTTAAGTGTCAGGAAGTCATTTCTGAAAGTATTCGTATGGAGTGTAGCCATATATGGAAGTGAAACATGGACGATAAATAGTTTGGACAAGAAGAGAATAGAACCTTTCGAAATGTGGTGCTACAGAAGAATGCTGAAGATTAGATGGGTAGATCACATAACTAATGAGGAAGTATTGAATAGGATTGGGGAGAAGAGAAGTTTGTGGCACAACTTGACCAGAAGAAGGGATCGGTTGGTAGGACATGTTCTGAGGCATCAAGGGATCACCAATTTAGTATTGGAGGGCAGCGTGGAGGGTAAAAATCGTAGAGGGAGACCAAGAGATGAATACACTAAGCAGATTCAGAAGGATGTAGGTTGCAGTAGGTACTGGGAGATGAAAAAGCTTGCACAGGATAGAGTAGCATGGAGAGCTGCATCAAACCAGTCTCAGGACTGAAGACCACAACAACAACAACAACAACCAGTTCATTTTCCAACAGCCATTGAGCTGTGACATTTGCAGATATGTATGCTCTTCTTTCAAGCTGTTCCATATTTTGGTCACTATTTAGTATTGTCATGTCATCAGCATACAATATTTTCTTTTCTTCCTCCTCAACACCTATATCATTAAAAAACACATTAAATAACAATGGCTCCATTACCGAACCCTGCGGCACTCTATATTTGATGGGTTTGGTTTCTGATTGGTACGAGTTCCCTAATGATACATACTGCTTGCGGTTGCACAAGTATGATTTTATCCATTCACCTGGTTGCCCCCGAATGCCATAGTTGCTTAATTTTTGTATCAGCATTTCATGGTCAATGGTGTCAAATGCCTTTGAAAGATCCAGAAACATTGCAGAGACAACCTTTTTCTCATCTAAGGACTGTAAAATGTATTCTGTTAGACTGGCAATTGCTGATTATGTAGATTTACCCTTTCTGAAACCATGTTGTGAGGGTATGAGAATGTTATGTTTGTCCAAATAGTTAACTAATCTGGTATACATAAGCATTTCTAGGATTTTTGAGAAACCTGATATCAGTGAAACTGGTCTATAGTTGTTGGGATCATTCTTATACCCTTTCTTGTACACTGGCACTACCTTCATTAACTTCAGTTTTTCTGGAAAAATTGCATCTCTGAAAGAACAGTTTGCTATGATCAGCACTGGTGTTATTATCTCCTCACATACCAGCTTTATTACATGATTTGATATTTCATCATCACCAGCTGATTTCTTGGACTTCAGTTTCTGTATAGTTTTCCGCAATTCGTCTTCCGTGACTGGTCTTAAGAACATAGTACTGCATGATCTTTTTGGTACCTTAATACCCTTCTGTTTTTGACTATTTCTTTCCAATTTTAAGTTTTCTACTACACTGATATAGTTATTATTCAGTGCGTTTGCTATTTCCATACCATCTGTGACCACTGTGTTGTCTATTTTAATTGATCTAGTACCTTCTTCTTTGTTTGACCCATCTTTTTCCTTTCTTTCAGCATTGATTGCATTCCAAGCTGCCTTTGCCTTGTTTTTTGAGTTCGCTATGGTGGTGTCAATTGCTCTTGCTTTGGCTTCTCTTATTGTTTTTCTATGCTTCTTTTTTAACATTTTATAGTTTTCAGCTTCGCCCATCTGTCTCACATCCTGAAGCTTCCTTTGCTGTTCTAGTATTTCACTGGTAATCCAGTGTGTTTGATCTTGCTGCCTTTCTTGTCTCTTTACTTTGGGAAATGCTATGTTAAAATGGTACTTCATTGTTGAAATAGATGCATCATATTTTTCGTTTACACTCTGGGCCTGTAGGGTTTCATTCCAGGTTTCCTTACTTAACATTGTTCTAAAGATGTTGATATTTTGTTCACTGATGATCCTAATTTCTTTGGTTGTTTGTTTTGGTTCTGATACTGTGTCATTACTTCTGCAAAAGCTGATTAGTTGTCCATGATGATCAGATATTTCTGTATGAACTACATGTGACTCATAGTTACACATATTAGTAATTACGTTGTCAATAACTGTCTCACTTTGTGAAGTCACTCTTGTTGGTGCAGTTATTGTTACTTTCATGTTATGCTGTATTAACAATTCTTCAAAATCCTGTCTTATTTTGTGTCTTTTCCCATTTCAATGTTGAAGTCTCCACATATAATAAGATTTTTCTTCATATTCATTCTCAATAAACTAGCAATTTTTTTCAGAAAGTTGCTAATATTGCCACATGGTGACCTGTACACACAAAACACTATAAAATCCTCTGCCACTATACCAGTAACTTCAAAGCCTTTTTCTCTAGCTATGGGCAATGTAGCAGCTTCACTGTTTACATTCTTTGATAGAGTTCCTATTTTAATATATATACAAACGCCACCTCCCTTATATTTAGATCTGCAGAAGTAACTAGCTAGATTGGAGACCTTTATTGAAACATTATGTATTTTACTTTCAGTTAGTCCATGTTCACTTATGCATAATATGTCTGGTCTTACTTCACTCAGGAGTACTTCTGCTTCTAATTTTTTGTTACCAAAGTATTGAATATTTTGATGAAGTACTTTTATGTAATTTTTCTTTCGTTGGTTTACATGTTGTGAGCTGTATTCTGGGGCAAATTCTTTAGTATCGTCTTTTTTTTTTGTATAGTGCTTATATTTTTCTTTTCCAGTTAGAGTGTATGATTTTTCACCCCCTTCAGGCCATATTAGTTTCCCTTGCTTCTAATGATTTTGCAGACATCTGCAAACATTCTGCTGAACGTTACAGACCCCAGTCTATTTAAATGCAAGTCATTCTTTGCTAGTGAGTTTTCACATAGGAATTTGTTTGGGTCTATAAAAATTGCCCCAAGATGATCACATTGTTCTTTAAGAGCACAGTTTATTTTGGCTATATATTTTTCACTCACCGATTCTGTTTATGATTCCACTAAGTATCAGCCAAGATCCTGCATACATATTTCTTGCAGAACGAATCATGTTTCTTGTTTCGTTTGCCATTTCTTCCTCACTGCTGCTCCTTAACAAATTCGTTCCAACATGTATAAACACCCCTTTATAGTTATGTCTGGTTTCAGAATCTGGTTCTGTAGTATGTCTTGCATTTACCATATTTTTAAAATGTTTACCGAGTTGTTGCGTTCTAATTCCAGGTCGTACGTCGATCTTGCAATTGGGGACAGCGATATTCTTCAGCAGTGAATCGCCAATTACTAAAAAGTCATTTTCCTTTTGTTGCGTATCTGTCGCCTTGTTTTTGCTTTCGCTGTATGTCACCACCTTCCATTTATATTTATCTTCTGGTTTTTGGCTTACTGAGTTTACTGAGACATCAAAGGGAACACTTGAAATGTTGTTGGTTTTTAAAGTCTGATCAGTCACTCGTATTTTCGCGATCTTCTTGCTTTTCCGTTTGATAGCTTTTACACACAACCGACTTCTTTTCTTGTATTAATGTATTGTTATCTTTCTTGATGGTCGAAAGTTTGGTTTTTAGTGCCTCAATGTCACTTTGTAGTGACTTTATAATTTCGTTTTTTGTATGAACTGCACTTACAAGATCGGTCGTTTCGTCACGTAAACAACTGTGACATGTCCACGGAAAATCATCGCTGATGAACTTTAGGTTTACTTTCGTGCACTTTTCGTGTAACCAGTAGTTGCAGTTGATACAAAGAATACCCTTCATCACACGCTTTTCACATTCTCTACACGAAGAACTGTTCGTTTTTTGCCTTTTTACCAAGAGAGAAGCGTCACTACACTTTCCTATCAGTGCCATCTTGAACAGTGTGCATGGAAAAGAAAGGATCAAATGAAGTGATTTCTTTTTAAAAATACTAATTTGTTAATGTGCTGGAACCATCTATTAAGACTCCCAACACTTTTACAGATAGTTGCAGTGCACAAAATAAAAATTAGGCTGTGGTAAAGTATATTTCTGCCTGCATAAGGCAGCTAGGTTGGAAAATTTAAAAAGGGAAATTGATAGGTTGAAGTTAACAACGAACGAAAATACAGATTCCCATTTGCCGAAAGGCAAACATGTCAGGTTGCAGACAGGCGCAATTAAAAGACACTCACATATAGCTTTCAGCCGCAGCCTTCATCACTGAAAGACAAAGGCAAAGACACACACACACACACACACACACACACACACATACACACAACAAACAAGATGCCTTGTGCACACACAACTGCCAACTCCAGCATCTCAGGCCAGAATGCAACATCACATGGGATGCAAGCAGCAATCTAGAGAGAGTGGGGAAGAGGGAGGGGATAGGATAATAGTGTACATGTGGGAAGAGAGAGACAATAGCTGTCTGGTGGAGTGTGTATGGACTAGACTGCCAACAGCCACAGCATCAGGAGGTTGTGGGGCAGGGAGGTGGGGGAAAAAGGAGCAAAAAAGGAGAGGAGCGGGGAAAGATGAGCGGATGTGTTGGCAGAGGGCTGCAAATGAACCGCATGAGAAATGACAATGGAGAGGAGATGATAGGACTGAGGAGGTTGAAACTGTTGGATGGAGGGTGTGGGGACAGTATGTTACTGTAGGTTAGGTCAGGATCATTATAGGAGTGGAGAATGTGTCATAAGGACAACACCCATCTGCGCATTTTGGAAAAGCTGGTGTGGAGGGGAGGATCCAGATGGCTTGGATAGTGAAGCAGCCATTGGAATCAAGTGTGTTATGTTCAGCTGCATGCTGTGCCACAGTGTAGTCTACTTTGCTCTTGCCCCCTGTTTGGCGATGGCCTTTCATCCCGGTGGACAACTGGTTGGTAGTCATACCAGTGTAAAACGCTGTGCAATGATTGCAGCAGAGCTGGTAAATGACGTGGCTGGTTTCAAAGATGGCCCAACCCCTGATAGGGTAGAGTAAACCTGTGACATGACTGGAATAGGAAGTACTGGGTGGTTGGATTGGACAGGTTTTGCCCTCATGATTACCTATCATCGTGCCCTGAAATGAGGGACATCCTAGCTGAGAGTGGTGTTCCATCGCCCACTCAACCACCACAAGATCCTAGACCATCCCTATGCCACTCCCAAACCCACCCCCTTGCCCAAAGGATCATATCCCTGTGGAAGATGCAGGTGCAAAACCTGCCCAATCCACCCACCCAGCACTTTCTATTCAAGTCCTGTAACAGGTATATTATGCCCCACCAGGGGCTACGCCACATGTGAAGGCAGCCAAGTCCTTTAACTGTTCTGCTGCAATTATTGTGCAGTGTTTTATATTGACATGACTACCAATCAGCTGTCCACCAGGATGAAAGGCCACCACCAAACTGTGGCCTAGAGCAAAGTAGACTACCCTGTAGGTGGCGCAGCATGCCGCTGAACATTTAATTGAGTGCTTCACTACCACAGCCATCTGGAGCCTCCCCCCCCCCCCCCCCTCCCTCACCAGTTTTTCTGAACTGCACAGATGGGAGTTATCCTTACAACACATTCTCCACTCCCGTAATTATCCCGGCCTCAACCTGTGGCAACATACTTTCCCCACACCCTCCACCCAACAGTTTCCACCCCCTCTGTCCTACCATCTCCTCCCCATTCTCATCTCCCACCTTGCTTATTTGCAACCCTCTGACAATGTGTTCGTCTGTCTTTCCCCTCTTGCCTCCTTTCTTGGTCCTTTTTTCCTCCACCTCCCTCCCCCATAACCTCCTGACACTGTGCCTGATGGCAGTCTAGTCCCTGTACGGTCCACCAGACAGTGTTCGTCTCTCTCCCTGCCTGTACACTACTATCCCTTCCCTTTACCCACCCCCTACAGATTGCTGCTTGCAGCCCACATGATGTTGCACTCCAGCCCCAGATGCTGGAGTTGGCAGTTGTGTGTTTTCCTGACGTAGGCTGTGGTCAAAAGCTACATGTGAGTGTCTTTTCACTGTGCTTGTCTGCAGCCTGACACGTCTTTTTTACTGTAAGTAGCAGTTTGTCTTTTCCTACATTGTTGATGTTCCTGCCTGGAGTTCCCATTGTTTGATTGGTTGAAGTTAGATATAATGAGAATTAAAACTCAGTGGCAGCAGAAACAGGACTTCTGGTCACGTGAATACAGGGTTATAAATACCAAATTAAACAGGGGTAATTCAGGAGTTGTTTTAATAATGAATAAGAAAATATGAATGCAGGTAAGTTAAAATGAACATCGTACTGAATGCAGTATCATAGCCAAGATATACAAGAATTCCACAACCACCACAGTAGTACAAGTTTATATGCCAACTAGCTCTGCAGATAATGAAGAAGTTGAAGAAACATGACGAGATAAAAGAAATTATTCAGATAGTTGAGGGAGATTGTGTTTGGGGAATGGAATTCAATAGTATAGGAAAAATTGTAGGTGAAAATGGACTGTGGGAAAGGAATGAGAGGAAACTGCCTGGTACAATTCTGCACAGCGCATAATTTGATCATTGCTAACACTTTGTTTAAGAATCATGAAAGAAGGTGGTATATGTGGAACTGACCTGGGACACCAGAAAGTTCCAGTTGAGTATATAACAATAAGACAGAGATTTCAGAAGCAGATTTTAAATTGTAAGACATTTCCAGGGACACATGTGGGCACTGACCAGAATTTATTGATTATGAACTGCAGATTACAACTGAAAAATTGTAAAACGGTGGGAAATTAAGGCTATGGGACCTGGATAAGTTGAAAGAACCAGAGATGGTTGTGAGTTTCTGAGGGAGCATTGGACAATGATTGACCAGAAGAGGGGTAAAGATTACGGTAGAAGACAAATGGGTAGCTTTGAGAGATGAAATAAGAAGGCAGCTGATAGTCAAATAGGTAAAAAGACAAGACGTAGTAGAAATCCTTGGATGACACAGGAGATACTGAATTTAATTGATTTGAGGAGAAAATATAAACATGCAGCAAATGAAACAGGCGAGGGAAAATACAAACATCTAAAAATTGAGATTGACAGGAAGTGCAAAATAGCTAAGTATGAATGGCCGGACAAAAAATGTAAGAATTTAGCATCAGATTTCACTAGGGTACAGATAGGTACTGCCTACTGGAAAATTAAAGAGGTCTTTGGAGAAATGAAAAGCAGCTGTATGAACACCAAGAGCTCAGATGGAAAACCAGTCCTAAGCACAGAAGGGAAAGCTGAAAGGTGGAAGGAGTATATGGAGTGTCTATACAAGGAAGATAAACTTGCAGGCAATATTACAGAAATGGGAAAGGGATGTACATGAAGATAGGATGGGGAATATGATACTACAAGAAGAATTTGACAGAGCAGTTGAGACAAAGCCACAGGAGTAGACGACACTCTGTCAGACATAATGATAATCTTGGAAGGGCCAGCCATGACAAAACTCTTCCATCTGGTGTGCAAGGTACCTGAGACAGGTAAAATACCCTCAGACTTCAAGAAGAATGTAGTAATTCCAATTCTAAGGAATGCAGGTGCTGACACATATGAATATTACCAGACTACCAATGAATTCTTTACAGAAGAATGGAAAAACTGGTAGAAACCAGCTTGAGGGACTAGGATATAGTTGTAGGTAAACAACTAGAATTCTCTCAGATACAGATTTATTAGCACTTTGCTTCTACACAGATACAAGTCCGGAGGCTAACTGCCGTTAGTGGCCAACATCCTGCCCAAAGCCCTCTCCTCAAAGATAGCACACTTATACACTGAACAAATACCGATATTTATGGCGCTCTACGCCACATAGCCCCCTTCTCCCCCTGCACAGTATGGAGTACGTCCCTGTGAATGGGGGGGATGAGAAGTTAGGAAGGTAACGTATAGTTCTTCCGCATCAGGCGGAAGTGGCCGACTGGTAGGAGACCGGAGGGTGAAACCCGGTACGTCGATGGCGAAGTCAGCAAGCGATGCCGGCGGCTGAAGACGACGTCCCATCCTGGAGTGGAGGTGTAGCACTTTGTCAGCAGGCAGGCGGAGAATCACCTTGCCAGAAGTCCTAACAAAGGCACGTAAATTGCAACACGCAGCACTTCTGCTCAATTTAAAGTGGCGCACCACATGAGTTTCTGCACTTCCTCCCTCAACATTGTCACACGCAAGTACCACACACATGGTATCGCCATCTACGACAACAGATAATTTATGTATGTCATCAGGGTGTACACGTGTTGTGAATTCTTGGGTGGCATCTGTACGAGCAATGGCAGGGAGGCAGGGAGGTGTGGAAAAGCCATGGCAGCGGGAAGCATCTGCTAAGAGGGGGGGTGGACTGTGCAGCGACAACCTCGGGCAATCAGCTGACGGACGAGGGAGCGTAGCGTGGATTGAATGGCGTGACAAAGAGCTGTCACACGAAGATGGTAACACAACGGTAGAATACGAGTGGTTGGCAGTTCAACTGCGAGGGCTGTGAGGAGTGAAACTCTGAAAAGATTGGCCACTCGAATTAGATGAACACGGAGAAGAAGCAGTGCTCGTCAGAGAAGCACGCTGTGGAGAATCAATACCCGAATGTATGGTATGAGAAGATGGATGGCCGCTCGAAGCAGGATTGGGAGAAATGGGGGCAGACTCAGCGAGGTTCACCTGAGGCTCAATGAAAGCTGGTTCCACTCGGTTGAGTGAGACCGTGGTTACAGAGTCTTTTATGAGGAGATCCATGTTATTCTCGGAGCGTTTGACGACCTTGTAAGGACCTGTGTAGGGCGACTGAAGTGGGGCTTTGATTGAGTCATCTCTGAGAAACACGTACTCACAAGAGTCTAGCGTGCGCAGTACGTACAAGCGCGGAGGTGTATGAGTAGCCGGAGGTGGCGGCTGAATTTTGCTGCAGTGCAAGCGCACTCGCTCGAGAAGTGAAGGGAGTTCAGAGGGCCGTGGAAGCGGGGTGGGAGTGACTAATTCTCCAGGCAAAACCAGGGGTTGGCCATACACAAACTCGGCTACGGAACCCTTCAGGTCTTCCTTGAAAGTCGCATGAAGGCCAAGAAGCACGAAGGGCAGTGCTTCTGTCCATAGTGAGTCACGGCAATGCAAGGCAGACTTTAAGGTGCGATGCCATCGCTTGACAAGCCCACTGCTTTGGGGGTGGTATGCAGAAGTATGAATTTTGACAATACCACACATTTTGCAAAAGCCAGAGAAAACTGAAGACTCGAATTGTCGTCCCTGGTCAGTGGTGAGGTAAACAGGTGAGCCAAATCTAGATATCCACGAATCTAAGAATGCTCGACTTACTGTGTCAGAGGTAATGTTCGGAATAGGCACAGCCTCAGCCCACCGAGTCATCCTGGCAATAGCTGTAAACAAGTAACAGAAACCCTCGGAGGGGGCCAAAGAGCCTACGAGGTCCACATGAACATTGTGAAACTGGCCTGGCGGTTGGGCAAAACAGCCAAGGGGTGGGAAAGTGTGCCTGGAAACTTTTTTCTGTTGACACAACACTCGTGCCCTGGCCCAAGACTGACAGTCGTGGCGCATGTCTCTCCAGACAAACCGTTCAGCTACCAGACGGGTGGAAGCTTTGACACCGGGGTGTGCTAATGTGTGTAATTTGTCAAAGACCTGGCGTTGAAGGGGCTTAGGAATGAATGGCCACAATGTACCAGTCGATTCATCACACCACACTATGTCAGATATGCCAGGGAAAGTAAAGCGTACCGGTTGGAGAGAGGAGCTGTGGTCTGAAATTAACTGCATGGTATCGGGGTCTGCCGATTGCAACCGAGGTAGGTCCGTTAAGTCAATTAAGGTTGTGACAGCACTAATGCGCGAGAGAAAATCAGCAAACAAATTGTCTGCTCCTCGGATGTAGCGAATGTCTTTTGTAAATTGCAAGATGTAATCGATGTGACGAAAGCGTCGTGGGGGCGGATCAGCCGCAGGATTTTTTATGGCAGGAACCAACGGCTTGTGATCAGTGAGCACAAAGAAATCTCGTCCCTCAACATCAGTTCTGAAGTGTCTTATGGCCTCGTAAACTGCAAGTAACTCTCTGTCGAATGCTGAGTATTTCTTCTGCGCGTTGTTTAGCTTTTTTGAGAAAAATTGCAGGGGGGTCGTAAAATCATTGTATATGTGACTCAGTACTGCGCCGACAGCATTGTCACTAGCGTCAGTAGTGATAAACATTGTGGCGTCCGCACATGGGTGAGCAATAGTGGCAGCGGAGCCCAACAGCTGTTTGAGTTTGTTAAATGCTTTATCCATGTCTGATGTCCATGGGACCTGGCGGGTGCCAGAAGTTTGTGGGCCAGCGAGAGTATCTGTGAGAGGAGCCTGCACCGCAGAAGTGGCTGGCAAATTTTTACGGTAATAATTAACTGTTCCGATGAACCTGCATAATTCCCTATAGGTCTGGGGGTGTGGCATCTCAAGGACAGGCTTGATCTTGTCCTGCGGTGGTGTCAGACCGTCCGACAACACAACATAACTTAGGAATGTGACGGATGACTGGTGCAATTGAGTCTTTTTATTGTTCAGTTCAATACCAGCGGCTGCTAAAATATCTGTCATGACTTGAACACGCTCCTCACTCTGTTCCAAAGTAGAAGCAAAAACCAATATGTCGTCCATGTATACAAAAGAAAAGTCTAAGAGGGGATAAGGTTTGATTGATGAAACGCTGCCACGTTTAGCAGGCGTTTTTCAACCCAAACGGCATAAATTTGTATTGAAACAGCCCGAAGGGAGTGGTTATGGCAGTCTTTTCAATATCCTCCGGAGCCATAGGAATCTGATGAAATGCGTGCTTACAGTCCAAAACAGAGAAGTACTTTGCACCTGCGAGCGCATGATTGAAGTCCGCAATATGTGGGACCGGGTATTTATCAATGATGGTGTGGGCACTTAAATGCCTATAGTCTCCGACCATACGCCAAGTACCGTCTTTCTTTTGGTCAAACAGGATAGGATTAACCAAGCAACCGGAAGAAGGTTTAATCATTCCCTTTTGTAACAGATCATCTAATTGTTCTTTTGCAATTTTCATAAATTCCGGCTTGAGGCGGCATGGGTGTTGCGATATGGGCGGCCCATCGGTTAGACGTAACTGATGAACTGTGCCATTAGTGATTACTGCAATACGTGATGCGGCACGACAGTCAGATGTCCGTGAAGCGGAGCAGGCAGTGGCGGACGGGCAAAGCGGTGGTGCTGGGGACACGGAAGTACAGGTGTGCCAACTGCTCGCAGGCTGCGTAAAGGCCGCACGCGTGTTAACATGGGTGAGGTTGGTACACTGGTTCTTGGTAGCGGGCCATGCCGCTACGAGCGCTGTAGGCACGAGTGGGCGTGGCCGAACAGCAGATGGCCGTAGTTCATTGCCACGAGCTTGGGAAGTTAATTGTCCATTTGGAACGCAAGGAGCATGAGCACTCGGGCATACACTGTCATTACAAGAGGGGGTGCTGACACAGTTTACAGAGTTCACAACATTGTCATTAACGTGCGCGGGCACAGGAACACCAGATTGGCACAGACTGACCTTGTCTGTATCCGACGAATCGTCTGCTTGTAGTGTCGCGAGGCGTTGTGTGGAGGCCAACTCGTGGTGTATGTTGCGGAGATGCAGCAGCATTTCCATACGTTCCATCTGCAACTTCGAAGACTTGGCGCACTCCACTAGCCACTTGTTTGTCCAAGATTGCAGCTCCAAGGATAGGTTTAAACACTTCTTAGCACAGCACACATGTTTGGTGTTAGCCGAACTGTCACTCAGCAGAGCGAAATGAATGTATTTGTTTAGTGGGGGGTAAAACACAGTATTTTGCACAAAATCTAGTGACAACTGATAGTGCTTGAGGAAATCAATTCAGAGAATAGGTTCTTCAATTGTTGATACTAAAAATGTCCACTCCAGGCTGCACTAGGGGGGAAGGTTTCACTGTATACAGAGTAGAACCCGAACACTGTAGGGTAGACAAGTTCACTGCACGAAGCACTGTTTTGTGTGGTTGCACTTTATTGGTTGCTAGGCGAACTGGCAGCAAAGAGGCGTCTGCGCCAGTGTCTACTAGAAAACATACACCTGATTGTAAATCGTGAACATAGACTCAACCACACTACTGTTGTTGTCCGAAACGGAATGCAACGTTGGATGGTGCCCGTTGTTTACATCACAGGAGGTGGCACTGTAGCCTACCTGCGGTTGGAGTTTGGGTAACAACAAGGTGACTGGCATCTGCGAGCTTGCTCCCCGAATCTAGCGTGGAAGAAACAGTAAGGTTGGGCGGGCCTGTGCTCCTGTGAGTAGTTGCTAGGTGACGGAGTATGTGACCCAGAGTCTCCCACAGAGGCCGATGCACTGTCGTTGCGGGGAGTTGAAGGTGCAGGCAGGGCGGCTAGTTTAACAAACTTGTTATTAGCAGCACCAGAGAAGGGCGTGGTGTCAGAAAGCTTCTTAGTGCAGTCACATCCAGAATGCAGTGCACGGAGCTCACGTTGCCTGGCAGAGTATGCTCTGTCGGCGGTGCGTAAACGTTCATTTACTGCCCTATCTTCATACGCAGAGATTGCAGTCTAGACAGGCAAAGGCAGCTTTTCCGTCCCGATTTCTGCGAGCGTGTCATCAGACATAGCTTGCTCATCGACGAGAAGACGAATGCACCGCTACAGCTGGGACGGAGACCTGTTGCCAAGATGCTCTTCGTAGATAAGCTGTCGGATGTTTTCTCTCTTGGTTTTTGAGATGTGCTCCAGTATCGTCTTTTTCGCCACAGCATACTTCCCTGCTAGGGGGGTGGGGGTGCTTTGACCAGATTGTAAATTAAATTGATGCAGTCATGAAGATGGTTCATGAGGCAGGCGAAGCGTGCGTCGTCGTCCAAAGCACAGACATTGAATGTTTGCTCAACCAGGTTAAACCAAAACTCCAGGTGAGCGGGTTTGAAGTCTGGTAGTTTCGGCAGATTCGGTGCTGCAGTCACTGCGGAGGTGCGCCTATTTCTTCGGACGGAAGTAGAGCATGCAGAAGATAGCGAGTCCGAATTATTGGCGTCCCGTAATGCGGGTATCGCGAAATTCATTTGACGCCGGGGGGCAGCTGAGAAGCAACGGACGCTCGAACAGTGTGAGAATTGTAGTCAAAATGTGCATTCTCATTGACGTGGTAGCTCGGAGAGAAGCCACAAGTACGTAAGTAGGCCGGTGAATGTCCGTTATGAACACTGTATTCACTTGACCGTGAGTGGTGGGGCTGGTTGTAGATGTCCGAGTAATTACTGTCCAGCACAGAATTGTTGATTTGATTAGAAGCAACACAAGGATCCCACACATGTCCACTAGGATGCACATTCAGTGTGATATTTGCTGTTTGGCGAGCATTGAGCACCTGTTGACTAGCCGGCACGGAAGGATACACATGTGGCAGGAACTGATTCGAGTTTGAATTTACAACTGGATTTTGCAAAGTAGCAAAACTTCGCTCGACGCCATGAACTGTATTGAATTGTGCGTTTGACACAGGAGTAGAAATGTTCCGAACAACACTCTGTGGAGAACACGTGGAAAGGTCTAGGCTAACAAAGCCAGAGTCCGCGACCATTGGCGGTTGGCAGAAACTGGCGGCACTCGATGAATTCCACTGCAGGTTCAAGCTGAAGGATTCTGAAGAGTCTTGTGGCATGTCCACTACGACGGCAGGAGTGCTGGAGAGATGTTGCTGAAATCCGGGCGGCGGTGAGTGCTGAAAGGCCATTGTCTGAAGCTGAACAACGGCCCTCGCGATCGTGAAGAAAACCAACGCAGAAGGCGCGTAAATAACCTTCGGGCGGTAACTCGGACGTGTATTACACAAAAAATGGGGTCACCAGTGAGGGGATAGGATATAGTTGTAGGTAAACAACTAGAATTCTCTCAGATACAGATTTATTAGCACTTCACTTCTACACAGATAAAAGTCCGGAGGCCAGCTGCCATTAGTGGCCAACATCCTGCCCAAAGCCCTCTCCTCAAAGATAGCACACTTATACACTGAACAAATATCGATATTTATGGTGCTCTACGCCACAAGATTTTGAGAAGATCTGTTTGGATTCTGGAGAAATGTGGGCACATGCAAGGCAATACTGACCCTACGACTTATCTTAGATGATAGATTAGAAATGCCAAACCTACGTTTATGGCATTTTTAGACTTAGAGAATACTTTAGACAATGTTGACTGGAATACTCTTTTTGAAATTCTACAGGTAACAGGGGTAAAATCAGGGAACGAAAGGTTGTTTATAACTTGTACAGAAACCAGGCGGCAGTCATAAGAGTCGAGGGACATGAAAGTGAAGTAGTGATTGAGAAGGGAGTGAGACAGGGTTGCAGCTTATCCCCAAAATTATTCAATCTGTATATCGAGCAATGAATCAAGGAAACCAAAGAAAAATTTGGAGAAGGAAATAGAGCTCAAGGAGACGAAATAAAAACTTTTAGGTTTGCCGATGACATTGTAATTCTGTCGGAGACAATAAAGGACTTGGAAGAGCAGCAGAATGGAATGGACAATGTCTTGAAAGGTGGATATAAGACGAACACCAACAAATGCAAGACAAAGATAATGGAATGCAGTCGAATTAAATCAGGTGACGTTGAAGAAATTAGATTAGGAAATGAGACACATACAGTGGTAGAAGTGTTTTACTACTTGGGGAGTAAAATGACCTATGATGGCCGAAGGATATAAAATGTAGGTTGACAATGGCCAAAAAAAGCATATCTGAAGAAGAGAAATTTGTTAACATTGAATATAGACTTAAATGTTAGGTAATGAGGAGGTACTGAATAGAATTGGGAAGAAAAGAAATTTGTGGCACAACCTGACTAGAAGAATGAATCTGTTGATACAACACATTCTGATACATCAAGGGATCACTCATTTAGAACTGGAGGGAAGTGTGTGTGTGTGCGTGTGTGTGTGTGTGTGTGTGTGTGTGTGTGTGTGTGTGGGGGGGGGGGGGGGGGGGGGTGTTAAATTGGTAAAGGAAGATTGAGAGATGAATACAGTAAGCATATTCAGAGGGTGTAATTTGCAGTAGTTATTCAGAGATGAAAAGGCTTGCACAGGTTAGAGTAGCGCGGCGAGCTGCATCAAACCAGTCTTCGGATTGAAGACCACAACAAGAAGCATGGGGAGATTTGAAAATGTACACTGATTTCCAGAACTAGGCCATAGCTTCCTGCCTTGCAATGGATGTTTTGAATTACACTGAACAAACTTAGGGAAAAAGGAATGAATTTATATACCTGAAGCATATAAAAAAAAAACTGGTTAAGAAAATGTTGTTAATGAAGTTCAGGGTCACTGATGTTGAACAGGGTCATTTTCAAAACTATGTCAGTTAGCTAAAGCTAAAATTCCTTAAAAGTATGAAGAGAAGGATGAATAAAAAATTCAATGTATCTAGATATCATGTGTTCTGCAATTCAAGTGCATCAGATGCCTTGCTATGTTGTGACCACCGGAGTGGACTGCACTATGAAGAGTTTTATTTGATGAAGTCTGCACCACAAATAACACTCACTGCAAAGCCTGTGTATAACAGTAGGCATCCTGTTAAAGATGCCAAACTCAAGAGTACAATGAAACTAGAACGGAAGATGGAAGAATGACTGTTCTGGCTGTACATAGCTGTCAATAAGAAATGTTCTTTCGCCTCTGTGTGGTGTGCTTCATTGATGACCCTTACTTTGGATTAGGACTCAATTGTGGTTTCAATGTGACAGTGTTTGGAGGAGATCCCAGTTATATCACAATCTGTACATCACAATGGCTTCAATTGGCAACATGAAGGCCATTGCCTATATCGACAGGAACTGGAATACAAGCGGTACATCTTTCCTAAGATCTCTATGTTCAGCAAACAGCAGTAAGTCAGCTACTCATAAGGCATTCATTGGTGTTATCGGAGATGTTGGTCAGGATCCAATAAAACTGCAAAATGCAATAGCTGGGATTACATGTTGAGTTTGATAAACAAGTACTTTTATTTGGACAGTATGTCATCAGTGGTTTGAAAACAATGAAGAAAAGCTCAATAGTTGGGACAAATTCCACAATGATTTGAAGAAAAGATTTGGTGACAATCAACAGTAAACCCACTTAGCAGAAATGTACCACAATCTTCTGGTAAAGGATGTCACAAAATAATAAGTCATCATGTGGTGCCAGAGCATTGAGGAAATGCAACAAAAAGGCAGATGAAATGGTCAGCTCCCAAACGTGGTCTCTATGGTTGTCACGGAAGACCACCATAACCTTACTTCTCCCATATACCAGGTAGTAAGAGAAGACATACAGTAGTGTATGGCAGCCAGAAATGTAAGACCAAGTATACAAGAGACAGCAGGCAAGAATGTCGAACCCATATGTCAGGAGGTGAAAGAGAATAATGAAGAAGAGGTGTATTGATCTTTGGCATCCATCTGCATCACTATCTGAACACACCTTGAAGAATGGACTAGGGCAAGTCAGTCTTATTGTGCCACTATTAAATGACATCCCAGCATCTAACCAACGCAGGTAGATGCAAGTCGCACACAAACTAGGATGCCCCAACAGAAGAAAAACCACTGCTCTGTTTTCACTGTAGACACATTATACACTACTGCAGAGAAAGAAAACAGGTGTTCAGTGACTATTATGCAGCCAGATGTTAACCATCACAATAGCCTTATAGATGCCAGTCACCTGCAAATGATTATAGTCGACATATAAGCCAAAACTCATTGGTGTCTTATTGGACGAGGTCGCTCCCCAACATGCCATAGCCATTCCCCATTGCCGTACAGATATACCAGCTGCTTGCCTAGGCATCAAAATCAGGAAAACTAAGTGAGGCAACCATCTATGAAGGTGAGGCCGCCACAGACGGAAATCCTCAATAGATGACAGTTAATAAGGTGACACGAAATCTCACCAGTATCTTTATCAATCGCCAACCAGTCCAGGTGCTAGTGAGCTTCCTTTTCTGCAACACTGAATGCTTACCGACACATCGACAGTCAATCAGTCAGGGCAATAGCTGACTCAGCTTCCTACTTTTCTGTAATGTTGAATGCTTATCCTCACCAGCTAATGATGTTCCGTGATACAAAAGCAATTGTGCTGACGGTTGTGAATGGTAAATACATCCAGGCAATAGGAACATGTATTGCAAGAATAACTATCAATGACAGAACACGGCCTTTTGAATCTGTCACTTTAACAGAATGCCGTCGTGTTATTCTTGGGTGTGACTTCTTTTCAAGTGTCGAAGTGTTCACACATTGTGCAACATCAGTACTTCAGATTGGTAAAGCTATTCCAACAATCACATATAAATAAGATTGCTAAGGGCAGTTGTTTGACTTTGAAGACATTGTCCTGCCACCATCAATAAGAAGCATTTCAGTCCAGTCACCAATTGAGATGAACAGTTAAACTGTGAAGCTTCTGTCAACTGCAAAAAGTTACTCAGACTCACTAAAGGATTCTACATGCCATCGCAGGTCATAAGCACTACATATAGTCAAGGAAAACTTTGGATCACTGTCATGAGTTGCCACAGCTCATCCCTAAAGGTTTGTGCTTAGGGACAGTCAAACCATTCTAGGAAAGGCAGATGTAGGGAAAAATTGCAAAGAAATTAAAATTTCTTTTATTCTCTAATTTATTAGATTGATTCTTTAAGAATAACAATACAAAGTTTCATAATCAAATTCTGTTTAGAAATATGTTTTAAAAAAGTTTTCTTGGGCATTTGCACCTTCCATGCCCCTTCTTTCTAGGCTGTGATACACACCTTCTCTACATTTGAAATTTTTTGTAAGTTAATTTTTCGTTCACACAATCTAAACAAAGTAACTGCAGATGAATCTATAAGGCTGTGAGAAAGATTATCTTTGCTTGTTCCTTTGTTTATAATGTGTTTTTTTAATAGCATATGCTACAAACTTATTTCAGTTTTTAGTTCTATACAAACTTATTTCAGTTTTTAGTTTTGCATATATCAACCTATTTTGCTCGAAATGGGTCATAACAGTGGATGCATATTCAAAAAAAATGAGGAAACAGTGAATATTGCGTGTAACAGGTACAGAAAATTTAAATACCAGTGTTACAAATGCTGCTCCTAAGTGTGAAGAACAATTTTCGACAAAGTCACTGAGTTCATTGAAGAAGAAAATTAGTAAAGGAATTGATGATGCTGTGTACGGTGCCAAAGATGATTTTTCCAGTAGATTTAGGGTAACTGACTTAGGAATACTTGTCCTTATGATTAACGTTTCACGTGCATGTGGTAATTGTGGGTAAAAGGGCCTTAGACTGTATGATGACAGTGACAGAACTGGCATTGTAAGTAATATAAATATTTTGCGTAAATTTTGTGAATATGATGTTCAGTTCAAGGCTTCTGCTCTCCACAGGAAGATGTACGAGCGACTACAAGATTTTCTTATGCCACGAGATGCTTAAGTGTAGGCAGAGAAGGCACAAATTTGCTTTGTGGTTTGATGAACAGTGACTAGACTCAGTGATTACAACAGAACACTCCTCAGCGCTCTTGAAGTTGAGTGCAAGGAGGACATAAAAGCAGCTAATGAGGAAGCTGTAGATATTAACAACGAAGGGGAAGAAGGACACTGTGTAGTAAAGACCAGTCTGTGCATCTATTGTGATGGGACCTGGATGAAGAGGGGCCATACATCACTTCACGGCATATCATATGTCATTAGAGTGGATACAGGGAAAATCTTAGACTTCCAAGTAATGAGTAAATATTACTCTCAGTGTGACACAAGAAAAAACAATGATGACAGTGAAAAATAAAGGTGGCAGCAGGAACACCAGAGAATGTCTAGCAAGAATTACCAGGTGTCAAGTTGTGGGATGGGAAAAAGCTGGGATGAAACTAATATTCCAAAATTCATCTGAACAATTTGGTGTTAGGATGTGAAGTGTCTAGGTGATGGAGATTCCAGTGCTTTCAAGACTGCCTTGGAGAGCAATCCTTATGGCTCAAAAACTATAATTGAAAAACTAGAATGTGTAAGGGCATGTTCAAAAATGAGTTCAAAAACGAATGAGAGGTAGACTTCTCAGACTGAAGAAAGCAATGAAAGGTAAGAAACTAGAAGATAGAAAGCCACTGGGAGGTGTTAAACAGACAGACACGGAAATTCACACTTTACAAATATATTATGGAAAATGTATCAGGGATAACTTAAATAGTGTGAAAACAATGCAACAAGCCATATTGTGTGAACAATATTCTTTCACAAACTTTCCACAGATGATAATCCCCAACATTCCCTTTGTGACAAATCATGGTGCAACCATCTTCAGGCAGAAGCCAGTGGAAAGCCGTACACCCACAAACATGGTTTGCCACTTGCTGTTTTAGATGTTACAAAACCAATTTTCAGGTACCTAGTCAACCCTGTACTGCTGAAAAAATGCGTACCTGGGAAAACACAGAATACAAATGAGAGCTAAAATCACCTTATATGTATGTGTTGTCCAAAAAGCAATATTCGTTTCCTCAATTGTTGTGAAGATATCTGCATTTGATGCCTGTCTAGTGTCCAATAGTGGAAGTACTTGAAGAGCCTAAGCTTCCATCCAGGTGCATTCTCACTGAAAATACTCAAAAAGATTGATGAAGTGTGAAAGGACAAACCTCAGCCAGCGGAAGAAAAAATGCAAAAGTTGGCTAGGCAAAGGACGCAGAAGAAGAGATTACTCCAGGAAGATGAGGAAGAGAATAAAGATTATTGATATCAGCATTAGTCACTAGACATATAGCAATATTGTCAAAAATTGGAATAACACAGAACTGAAAAATTAATATCAAAGCAACTATGACCGCAAACAAAAATTTGTTCCACGTGATTTATTAGCCTCTTATGCAGATGTAAACTGTGAAATTCCAGTTTATTGCTGGATTAGCTTACAAGAAAAGGTACAATGGTAATTAAAAATTCAAATTCTTATAAAATGTATGTCGAAGCGTATTTTCCAACAAAAATGACACAGGATATCAAGCATTATGCTGTACATAATAATCTCAAGTCTTAGTAGTTTCACTGTAATATTTTTGGAGATATAGATGTTCAAGTACACAAATGCATTTTGCCCTACGTCTGTCTTTAATGTCATCGACAAAGAATTGTTCTCCATTACCAGGACGCTACCACTGAAATGCCAACAGGATCTGGGCTCACTAAGGAACAATGTCAGCAAGTAATAGTCATTTTGTGTCAGTTTTTGGATGTTCTTAAATCTATAGTGGTGAAGGAACAAACAAGTGGCCCACAATAAAACATTGTATGAATACTGAGGATCATCCACCAATTAGTCAGCACTAATACAGTATAGCTATCTAAGCGACTGATAATCCAGGAGGATGTAGAGAATATGTTGCAAGATGATGTCGTTGACCCTTCAGAGAATCCTTGGTCCTCTCCGACGGTCCTTCTGAAGAAGAATGATGGTACATGGTGTTTCTGCATTGGCTATTGACAGATGAAAACAATCACGAAGAAAGATGTATATCCATTGCCATGCATTTATGACAGCCTGGACTGCTTGAAAGAATCAAAGTTTTTATCTATTGTGGACATGCAGTCAAGTTACTGACAAATTGAGGCTGAGAAAGGCAACTGAGAAAAAACTGCTTCATAATTCCTGATGGGCCTCTATGAGTTACAATTATGCCAATTTGGCTGTGCAACGCTCCAGCCCCCTTTGAATGTATGATGGACAATCTGCCTTGACACCTTAATGTAAATGTGCCTTTACTATCTGATGAGTTTGTCATTTTTTGAAGACATTTGAAGAACATCCAAGCCAACTTTAAAACCATGCTAAAGTGTGCTCAGATTTTACGTCTCCACCCGAATCTGAGAAAGTGCTTCTTCATCACACAAGAAATAAAATTTTGGGACACCTAGTGAATGGTGATGGAGTCCTACTGCAAGGAGATGCAAATTTTCCTGGAACAAGGCAGAACAACGAGTTGAAACTGACGGATAGCTACCTGCACTGATTACTTCACCCGCTATGCTGTCACCAAAGCTGTGCCGGATGAGGAAGCACTGGAAATTGTGAAGTTCCTCGTAGAAGACATCATTTTGAACCACAGAGCATTTCATGTGATGATCTCTGTTCATGGAAAAGTTTACCAGCCAAGATTTGCATGACAAATAATTTCAAGTTGCAACATAATTCACAGGATGAAAACTGCCTACCACACAGCACAAATGAATGGCCTTACAGAATGATTTATTGAGACTTGGCAGATATGCTCTCAATGTATGCTGATGTCAAACAGAGAGATTGGGATGCAATACTTTCCGTCAAGACATCCGCATACAACACAGTGTAGCAAGACAATACAGGTTTCACACCATTCTTTCTGCTCCATGTTTGTGAGGCTGAAATGACAATGGATACACTGTTCTCATTTCAACCAGATGATACTCAGGATGAATACATGGAACAACCTGATTGCCAGGACTGAAGAAGCAAGGGAATGGACCTTGGCTGCCCTGAAGAAAGGCCAAGAGAGCTATAACGCTAAAATCCGCCGAGTGAGACACACCTTGGGAGACAATATGGATTGTTATGCCCGTGGAGAACTGGTACTATCAGAAAAGCTACTAAAGTGTTACTTTGGGCCATACTGTATCCTTTGTCACTTGTCGGAAACTCACATAAGAAGTCGGGAATTATGACTCTTCATCAAGAAGACAAAAGTGTGGAGATGTCATTCATGTTCTCCATATGAAGCACTGCTATAGTTTAGAGGTTATTGGTATTAGCACAAAATAGACATATTTTGAAGAGATTATTTCTTTTTGTGCCATATTTAAGTATTTGCCTTACAAAACCGTTAATTAAGGCCACTTTTTTGCACATGTGATTTGCATTCCTTAATTTTGTTCATTAGCCTTTGTGTTCCAACTTCCTCTTCTACTTACTGTGTTCCGTCTCACTTTCAATCTTCAGTTTTTCTTCTCTTCAGTTCATCTGCTAGCAGTAGCATCAATTTCATTCTTTTCATGAGTTTATTTGTTATTATGCTGCAGATAATCTTCATATTTATTGCCAACATAGCAAAAATGTTGAAAAAGACATGTACTGGCTATCTCTTCCATACAATCTTTGTAGTATTTTTTATGGGTCGTTTGGTTAGTAACATTAACTCTGTACTTCGTGCTGTTACAGAAAGAAACAATTTCTTCTTTCTTTCTTTGCTTCAGCAAGCAAAGTATACATGAGTATCATTCTTGTTTTTCTTTCCTTGATATATATTCAATCAGTGACAGGATTGTGGTGAAGTATACTTCAATGTTTAAGTTTTTCACCACAGCGTAACAACGCCAGCCACATGTGCTGGTGAAACGTCAGAAAAATCATCAAACAAATATCAGCTGAAGAACCTGAGACAGAAGCCAAAAGGGCGTTTGTCATCAAGTGATTTACTGTAAACTTTGCACCCTTTTGAACTAAGGCACTCGTGAGCTGTCAGGCCAATAAACCAGTGACAGCTCATAGGTACACAAGCTGACTGTCAACAAATTTTAAAATTCAGATAAATATAAGAGTCCAAAATTAATAGAATCTGCTGTATAACAGTTATGCTTATCAACACATTTATACAACTTGAGCCACTTTCAATAGTACTAATAATATTAATATGCATAACTTGTCTGAAAAAAAAGGAAGAATTTTTTTTGTGGAATTTTGTGGTTTTGTACATTATTAAGTACAGTTTATGGCAAGAATGAAACAATGTTTAAGCTTTCACTACTCTCTGTTTCACATTTTTGTATAAGTGGGAGTTTTATTGCTTTTTTATTTTTTCGGACAAATATACAAGATCCCTAAGCCATGTATTAGCTAACGAATTAACTTCCAGTCTGAAAATCGCACATTCTTATGTTGCATCAACATAACAACTTACACTTATTATACACTTCCCTGTTAAAGGTTTGCTTGTAGTCACGCTTATTTGATTATGTCAATACCTCAGACAACAGATCTGATCTCAAATGCCCTGTTTTCTTTGTGGCTAATTTTTCCTGGTAATTTTCTTTTCTGTTAGTGCTTAATACAGGTTCTACACAGTTCATGTGACACTCCACAGGAAATCTGATTTGTGCATAGTAGAAAACCAATCCCAAACACAACCTGCTGTTTGCAGAAATGACTAAATTTTAGTAGTACTGTCTACCAACAAGGTCCATTGAGTAGAATACAAATAAGGCGCTGACAAGGGAAACTCCCAATTGCAACAGTTCAAGAAGTACAATAAAGAGAAGCTGTGAAGAAATGTAGCGTCCTGGTTTAAGTTATTACGGTATATGACTACCATGTGGCCGAGCTGTGCTCAAACCCTCCTTGTGCATTTTCTTATTTTTATACAACATGATGAACTGTCCATCTGGTCACTGAAATGCTCTTTCACTTTCTGTAGTCTTGGCAGTTGTCATACTATACATTGGTTACATCCATACAAACACCCACACCGAGCATATCTCACTCACTTACCGGTTGTACAAATTAGATGTGTCGATAAGACATTCCTATCATATGAAACATGTACTGTCACTAATGTCGTGTATGACACTCCAGGTGTGTTTTCTGGTGGAGGGCTCGTTCCACTTGTCACCTTGTCATCAACCGTTTGCAGTCCCCATTCGAAAGCCACTTCCTTTAGGCTTCTAACAGAGTAGTTGTGCAGACTCAACTGTCATTATAGGTCTTTACCTTACACCTTGCTGTTGCAAATGGATGTTACACCATGACACAGACACAAATTTGAATAAAGCGAACAGCAGAAAAAAAAGAGAAGAAAGAAATTTGCATGAGGCAGGTCTGAACATTGCAACCACAACACCACTTGTCTACATGGTTTCTCTATATTGCACTTCTTATTTTTGGAACGTTCACTGTTTCTATTTTGCTTTTTTTCACAGCCCAGTACACTTTCTTCCTCTTTTCATGCTTGATCTGTGTTCAGATTTTGATGGGTTGTCCACTGGGTCATCTTACCACTGTGGTCTGAAAGTGCTGTGATGGGGAGTTTTCCTTGTGAGAGCCATTAGGCTGAAAAGGACACCATCTTCGACCCCCAACATTTAAAAGAATATCAGAGCAGCCAGTGAGACACCTTTTCATGAATTTTCAGATATTCGTACAATGTGGGCTTACAGTACAGATAAATCCGACCCACCATAAGATCAAGAGATGTCAGAAGCATGAACAAATGCTACTCTCACAATTGACGATGATGAGCTTTTTGGTTCTCAGTGCCTCAGATGAATTACTCTAGGATAAAATCCAAAACTTAATGTACAATATATCTTAATATGAATCCCACAAAATACATTTTTATATCAGTATAATTACAACATATACTGAAGACTGATCTAATTTTACTATACAGTGAGTGAATTCATCTGTGGAGTGTGCTACTGCCTAGCGTGATTTATGCCAGGCGAACGTACATAAAAGTCTGCTGCAGTGTGCTACCACCTCGTGGCATTGACATAAACTTGTAGTTCAGTGGTAAGGGCTAGCAGTGCTTGCAGTAAACCATGCGCATTGTTTATCAAATCCGTATGTATTTGGCCTGAAAGGCAATTACGTCATGTCAGTTGCACATGCACAGATGCTTTGTAAAACGTGCACAAGTGAACGTGTGCTCATGACCGTGATACCAAGTTTCACCAAATCTAGAGGCGCAATAAGTAGCAGAGCGAAGTAGATTTAGTGCCATGTATTTCAGTTTACTGCATCTATATTACGTTTTACAGTATTCAAAGAAAAATAACCAATAAATCCTCAAAGTGTCGAAAGTTAGTGCATTCACATGGATTCTTTCATAGCAGTCGCCAATGCCGATGACACAGGTCTGCGTTGAAAAAATTGTTTCAAATTTTTATAGTAATTCTTATAGTATTAGTTATGCTGCATACAAAAAAATTGTGAAAAAATTCCATCACCCTTTGTTTACCCACAAATCACACAAGAGGATTTTTACTTTTAAGGTGTTTTTAACATACATACAAACTGTAACCTCCCAGTCACACCTAAATAAAAACTTTAAAATATAACATTTTTAGCCTAATAAATTAATTTGCAAATGTAATTAGTCTAAATTTAGGCTGCCATCATGAGACAGCCCTTCTTTTGTTAAAAAAAGTGTACAATAAAACTGGTAGAATCCAGTTCATACTAGATTTTTGCCAGTATGCTGTCTGTGTCAGTACCCCTTCCAGGCTTCCTCCTTCCCCATCCACCCACTATCTACTCTCTACTTCAAGGTCAAGCTACTGTCAGTGTGGATGTAACCTCTCTGCTGAGCATATTTCCATTGTTTCTTCATTGAAGAAAATTTAGTTGTGTGTTTATAATGGCTTCCAGAGGTTGTGTGAACTCTCCTGATTGTTTCGGGTATATTTTTGGGACTTATACTGTTAAAATGCAACAGGGAAACATCTGTGATTTTGTTAAAAAGATATACTCTGCCTACTTTGGTATGAAACTGGGTGGTCAAGGCAAATCATGGGCTCCTCACAAAGTGTGTTCTGTGTGTGTGTGTGTGTAGAACAACTGAGACAATGGTTTCACGGTAAGAAGAAATCATTTAGTTTTGCAATACCTATGATTTGGAGATAACCCAAAAAATCACAACAAAGACTGTTATCTTTGCTCTTGCTTTGTGCAAGGTTTTAATTTGAAAAATAAAATGGAGATTTGGCATCCAAACATTCTCTATGTGCCCTATTCCTCATAGGCTTCATTTTCCCATACCTTGTCCTCCAGATATACTTGAAAACAGAAACTGATGTTGATCAGTTGTCTCAAGGCAGTGATGATGATGACAATGGTGGCGGCTATGAGTGACCCCCCCCCCCCCCCCCCCTCCACCAACAAAGAGGCAAAACTCTTCAAAAGTTAGAAGTAAATTATTTGGTTAGACACTTAGGTCTTCCAGAGGATTCAGCCGAGGTTTTAGGGTCAAGGTTGATAGAAAAAGGGTTTTGCCTGCTGGAGCATCCTTTCCTTGGTACAGGAGTAGAGAAAAAGAGTTTGTGCCTTTTTTCTCTCAAGTGGGTGACCTCTTCTCTTGTACTAATGTTGCTGGGTCGATGGAGGCATTAAATATCAAATACAAACCCAATGAATGGAGACTTTTCATTGATTCTTTCAAACGAAGCCTGAAAGTTTTTCTTCTGCACAATGGCAGCATACCAGTAGGACATTCAGTTCATTTGAAAGAATGTTATGAGAACCTTGAATTGGTCCTTAACAAGCTTAAGTACACTGATCATAAGTGGACCACTTGTGGGGACCTGAAAGTGACCTCTATGCTACTTGACCAACAGAGTGGCTACGCAAAGTTCCCCTGCTTCCTCTTTGAACGGGACAGCTGTGATAGTAAACATAAAACAGAATGGCCAGTAACAAAAATTTTGGTTCCTGGAGTTTAGAATGTTGAGAAGTGAGTTTAGAGGATCCTAATAAGATTTTACTTCCACCACTTCATATCAAGTTGGGACTGATGAAACAATTCGCTGAAGCATTGTCTAAAGAAGGAGAGTGTTTTAGCTACCTTTGTGAGTAATTTCCTGGCTTCTCTGAGGCAAAACTTAAAGGAGGAGTATTTGTTGGACCTGATATAAGAAAACTTCTGAAGGATGAAAACTTCAAGTTGGAAATGGAAAACCAGGGAAGGAAAGCAAGGAAATCTTTTAAAGAAGTGGTAACCAGCTTTGTTGGAAGTAAAAAAGACCCGATCTACAAGAATACTGCTGTCGATCTGTTAACTAACTACAAACTGCTGGACTGCAACATGAATATTAAAGATCATTTCCTTCATTCTCATCTGGACTATTTTTCGGAAAACCTTGGAGCTGTCAGTGAAGAACAAGGACACGATTCCATCAAGGCAGAAAAGAAATGGAACAAAGATGTCACGGGCACTGAGATATGAACATGGTGACTGATTACTGTTGGGTGTTAAAAAGAGAAAATTCTCAACTCCACAGCAGGAGGAAAAAAAAACAGTTTGGGAGGAAAAAGGAAATGTTACTACATGATGGCTGATTACTGTTGGGTATTAAAAAGAGAAAATTCTCAACTCCACGGCTGGAAAAGTACATAAAACAGTTTGGAAGGAAAAAGGAAATGTTACTACAAAGATTTGTAATAGTGTTGTAATAAAGCTTTATTAACTTTTCTTAATCTATGTTTAAGATTAACCTATGTTTAATGCAGTTTAATTACACTGTACACAAATAATACTTATATAAAAATGGCCTTTTAGGATTTTTCCTAGAAGTCTTACCTCTTTTTGTAGACAAACCTTAAATTTAAAAAAATCACAATATCATTTCTGAAATCAAAAACTACAGAAAAATCATTTATCAAAACAAAAACTTTTTTTGCAAATTTGTGTAATCTTTACAAACAACTAGTCAAATAATCTGTTGTAACTTCCTATGATTTATCTGGAGAAAGAGAAGCCCTTTTGACTCAGCAAAAGAAAAAATCAATAGACTGGTGATGTAGGGAAGAACTAGCTCCTTAGTTACTGTTAACGTGGATCTGATATCAAACGAAGACTCCCTAATTAAAAGACAAATCAAGAAGGGTGTAGCCAATTATCAGCAGCATACTCTTCTGCCACTGTCACATTATTTCCCTGTGTGGGCACAGAGATAACCAGGATTTGTATCACAGTAGTAACATAAAACATTCTATTTGAGATTATGAAGCAAGAAAAATTTTAGTGCAGAAAAAACAGTTTTGATTCTCACATAAATTATTTATCATCACTACAGTTACAAACTCTAATGATGAGCAAAACAAGACCAGTAGAATGTAATCCGGTTTTTCATCATTTATAGATATTGTAACTTTGTCAAATCGGGCGCATAAAAAATCTTGTTTCATTTCCTTTTTCGTTCATTTAATAGCATTATGCCATTCCACAAGGTTGATGATTTCATGTTGCCAAGAAACAGTGTTATAAAGCACTGGAAAATTGCAGGAAAATTTGATAATACAAATGGAACTTTCTTGAACTAGACCTGCCCTGATGTGTTACAAACAAATTAAACTTTCAACTTTCCTCTTCAACATCAATGTGAAAAAATCAATTTGTACAAAACACACAGAAATCCTATGGTTTATCTATAAGATCTTGTATAAGGGACAATGGGTAGCAATGTTTTACTTTAATTTTGTTTAGTTCTCTGTAGTTTATACAGATATGATGCTCCCCAGTTTTCATTTTTTTCAACCAACATGTCTAGCATATTCAGATGAACTTGAATCAATTGTTCCTCAACCATGCCATACCTGGACTTGGTTATCAACTGATGATCTTCTGTGTCTGTTGTATACTGGTAGTTGTTCTTTCCCAACACTCTTTATTCTGACACTGGAGGTTTTCTGAATATAATGGTGTGTAATTAATCACTAAGTCTTCAATATGTTCCTTTATTTCATTGGTATTTCTGGTTTGTCTGCCATACAGGTATGCATGGGCTGTACTTCCCTTTCTGGCTTCCTAATTGTAATTCTGTACTTGTTCATTAAAACTTCATTTAGCTCTAAATTCATATATATCAATTTTCACAATCAGTCTCAAAAGCACCTATAAAATACCCTTGTGGAGAGAGGAAGCTTGTCCCAAATTTTGTAAAGATTACATCTATATCCTTCAGTCTTGGAGCATCCATAGTGTAACTGATATTATATACCTCTCTAATGCAACAAGTAAAATAATGTAAGAAATTTTTTTATAAATTATTGCAACCAGGAAACCTAATACTTGAGTTTGCATGAAAAAAGATACAAAAGTAACATTAAGAGTAATAAGAATAATGTTATTTAAAAACAAAGAATACTGTGTAATTTTATGTAAGCTCTGTACTAGTTGTATATAAGCTATAACTTAGAAAAGTCTTGTTTTTATTCGTGTTTTTATGTCTTCTCTAGATGACTTGTGTAAGTGTGGATTCTCTTAAAGTGGAAAAATATATGTATAAAAAGGGACTTCGTATTATTCTTTTACAAGAATTAATCATCTACGAATGACCAAGAGATGCTCACTTTTTCATGCACTTAACGCTGACTAGCTTTACCATGGCATATTAAAAAGAAGACTGAAATTATTATTACATCTTTAAGTGAGAAAATTAACTAATCTTTTCATGTAGTAAAAATTGGTAGAATTTTAAACCCTAAATAATCAAGATAGTGTGGGAGTTCTTTCACTAAAGTGCAAGAAAAAGTAGTTAATGTAATAATATTTGATTAGAGACTTCTATTCTCATGCCCATGGCAACAAGAACATGCATGTTCCTTGATCTGGCTCATGATAGATTTAAATGTTATTTTTTAATTTTAGCTGTGGGTCAGTGATAACTAAATACTGGGGACCTTTCACAAGAAAGCAAGTAATAAGTTAACAAGAAGGACAAATAAATGTAGGTGCCCTTCATTTTTATGATGTTCCTTCAAAGTGGCACTATACTGCAATAAGAAAAGTATTATGCATTCACCAGGCCATTTCATAATAGTACTGAATAAATCCCAAGAACATAAGGTAACTTAATAAAGGTCTTGTCAGAGTAAATTAAGTTCACTGTCACAGTCAGTTAGGACCTTTACCTGTCATTTACATATTTGGACACCTTTAGATTTGTTGTTGTTGTTGTTGTGGTCTTCAGTCCTGAGACTGGTTTGATGCAGCTCTCCATTTCAGGAAATTGTTAGTAATGAATGTACTGTGTCTGTAGCTACCGATAATTTTTTAGGCAAAAGTTTAGATCTGTCTCTAATTCCAAAGAAATGACGATTTTTCACCAGAATGTGGGAGGACTTGGTAATAAAGTAAATGACATTACTGTTCTGTTAGAGGAACCACAAGGAATAAAAGATACTGATGTATTATGTTTTAGTGAACATCATGTGAAGGATACTGAAAGGTTGCAACTAAGTGGTTACTGTCAGGCAACGCATTACTCTAGAACCATCATGGAAAAAGGTGGAGTGGTAATTTATGTAAAAAACAACATATCTTACAATGCATTAGATTTAAAGAGCCATTGTATAGAGCAACAAATTGAAGTATGTGGTGTTGAGATTACTGTAAATGACTTCACGGCTGTAGTGTTAGCACTGTATAGATCTCCCTCAGGGAATTTGAATGTATTTCTTAAGCACTTAGATTCTTTATTATCCATTCTGTACTCAAAGTCCAAGAACTTGATAATTACTGGTGACTTTAATGTTGATTTCCTAAATGAGAGCAATAGTAAAGCTGATTTAGTACATTTAATGGAGTCTTATAATCTGATGGCAATAGTAGATTTCCCAACTAGGATTACTGTTAACAGTAAAAGTCTGATAGATAATATATTTATAGATAAGTCTACATGGAATGAGATCACTGTACATCCAATCACTGGCCTTTCTGATCATGGTGGTCAATTGCTTAGGCTCAATTACATCAGTGTGTGCAACAGTTCCGAGCATTCTTGGAAATCTTTTAGAATAATAAATGAACAGGGCCTTAAAAAATTCAATGATAGCCTAAAAGAGATAGACTGGAGCCGAGTTTATAGGGAAACAGATGTAAACAAAAAGTACAATTCATTTTTAAATGAATTCATGTCTGTATTTGAGTCCATCTTTCCCAAAAAAGTAGTTAGAAATAGTCATATAGGCAATGCCAAGAAGTCTTGGATCACTACAGGGATAATAACATCTTGTAGAACAAAGAGGATGTTATACAGTTCTCTCAGGACTTGTAATGATCCAAAGAAACGACAACACTACAAACTTTACTGTAGCATTCTCAAGAAGGTTATAAATAAATCTAAAAGTATGTGCATAAAATCAGAAATTGAAAGCTCAGAAAATAAAATTAAAACTATATGGAATGTAATAAAGAGGGAAACTGGCAGGACAACAGGGAACATGTCTCAGGTAGAGATTAATACAGGGGACAGTATCATAAAGAAACCTGAGTTGGTTGCAGAAATATTTAATAACCACTTTTTGAGAGCAGCAGAGAAGACAGGCTGTAATGGTTCTATGGAAGAATCATTGTCCTTCTTACAGAAAGCTATTAGCAACAGAATCCCACAGTTATCCTTACCTCCAGTTACTGTAAGCGAAGTCATAAAAGTAATTAGATCATTAAAAAATAAAAATTCTGCTGGTGTGGACAATATTTCTAGTAAAATACTGAAACACTGTTATAAATTTGTTAGTCCCGTCTTATGCAACATATTCAATGCATCCCTACAAGATGGGATTGTCCCTGACAGACTTAAGTAGGCTGTAGTGATTCCTCTCTTTAAAAAAGGGGATAAAAGCATTGTTACAAACTATCGCCCAATATCCCTATTAACTACCTTCTCGAAAATTCTAGAAAAACTCATGCACAGGAGGATTGTAGACCATCTCAACATCCACAGTATCTTAAGCAAAAATCAGTTTGGGTTTCGTGCCGGTCTTTGTACTGAACAGGCAATATTCTCTTTCAGCAACCAAGTTTTGGAAGCCATTAACAAAAAAATGTCTCCAGTGGGTATTTTTTGTGATCTTACGAAAGCCTTTGACTGTGTAAACCACCAGATTCTTTGGAAAAAGGCAGAATACTATGGTTTAGGTGGTACTGTTGGCTTGTGGCTACAATCATATCTACAGGATCGGAAGCAGACTGTAATGCTAAATGGCTCTTCTGGAGAACCTGCCTCGTCTGAATGGGGCACGATAACGTGTGGTGTGCCTCAAGGCTCCGTTTTGGGCCCACTGCTTTTCCTCATCTTTATTAATGATCTTCCTCTTTGTTCTGAGACAAACAGCAAATTTACCCTGTTTGCCGATGATACCACAATTCTAATTGACGATTTGATTGATCATGATCTTGAAAAAACTACAAATACTGTTTTTAATGACATCTTAAATTGGTTCTCCTCAAATGGTCTCTCGCTCAATGCAGATAAAACTCATTATATGAGGTTCCATACATCACAAAGTAATCCCGATGAAATTAACATAAAATGTAGAGATCAACCAATACAGAAAGTTGAAGACACAAAATTCCTGGGTGCTTACATAGACAGTAAATGTAATTGGTCGGTTCACATTCTTCATCTATGTAAAAAACTTAGCTCGGCAACATTTGCATTACGGGTAATTTCTTCAGTGGCTGAAGTTGACACTATTAAGGTTGCCTACTTTGGCTACTTCCACTCATTGATGTCATATGCTATCATATTCTGGGGGAACCAACCACTTGCAAAAAAAGTTTTCACCATCCAAAAAAAAGCAATCAGAATAATGTGTGGGGTCCATCAAAGACACTCTTGCAGGCACTTGTTTCGGAAGATAGGTATCCTAATAACTGCCTCACAGTATATTTTTTCCTTGCTGACCTTTGTGTGCAAAAATTATTCCATCTATCAAGACAACAGTAAATTCCATGGTTATAATACCAGAAACAAAAACAATCTACATTTAGAAATGAAACGTCTCACTCTGGTACAAAAAGGAGTTTACTATGCCAGCATTAAGCTGTTCAATGCTCTACCACTACATATCAAATGTGTTCATACAGAACTGCCAAAATTTAAACAAGTTCTCAAAGATTACCTGACAGAGAAATCTTATTATACTGTGGATGAATACCTGAAAGAAAATGTATACCATCACTAAACTTATTGTGTCTAGAAGTAGTTCAATTGATTTTATTGTGCATTTGGGCATTAGCGCACTTTTTGTAACAACAGATTGGCTGTACATGTATTTACTCTTGTAGGTCTAATATCTGATTTAACTTTGTGCTCTTATCTTTAACCTTTATTTGAAACTCCTTTTTCTGTCAAATGGTAGTTATGTTATCTAGCTGACATTGTATCTGTTACTTTATTTATAGTATGTCTTACTTAAACTATGTACAATTTTCCATTGAATTGCCCTTGTATTTATTGTAAGTTTAAATTGAAACCTGTACAATTTGACACGTTCCATATCCTTGTGATTGACTCACTAACTGGATCTACGGAACAAGAAATAAATAAATAAATAAATAAATCTGTCCTGTGCAAGCTTCTTCATCTCCCAGTACCTACTGCAACCTACATCCTTCTGAATCCGCTTAGTGTATTCATCTCTTGGTCTCCCTCTACGATTTTTACCCTCCATGCTGCCCTCCAAAGCTAAACTGGTGATCCCTTGATGCCTCAGAACACGTCCTACCAACTGATCCCTCCTTCTAGTCAAGTTGTGCCACAAACACCTCTTCTCCCCAATCCTATTCAATACCTCCTCATTAGTTATGTGATCTACCCATCTAATCTTCAGCATTCTTCTGTAGCACCACATTTTGAAAGCTTCTATTCTCTTTTTGTCCAAACTATTTATCGTCCATGTTTCACTTCCATACACGGCTACACTCCATACAAATACTTTTAGAAACGAGTTCCTGACGTTTAAATCTATACTCAATGTTAACAAATTTCTCTTCTTCAGGAACGCTTTCCTTGCCATTGCCAGTCTACATTTTATATCCTCTCTACTTCGACCATCATCAGTTATTTTGCTCCCCAAATAGCAAAACTCCTTTACTACTTTAAGTGTCTCATTTCCTAATCTAATTCCCTCAGCATCACCCGACTTAATTCGACTACATTCCATTATCCTCGTTTTGCTTTTGTTGATGTTCATCTTATATCCTCCTTTCAAGATGCTGTCCATTCCATTCAACTGCTCTTCCACGTCCTTTGCTGTCTCTGACAGAATTACAATGTCATTGGCGAACCTCAAAGTTTTTATTTCTTTTCCATGGATTTTAATTTGTTTTGTTTCCTTCACTGCTTGCTCAATATACAGATTGAATAACATCGGGGAGAGGCTACAACCCTGTCTCACCCCCTTCTCAACCACTGCTTCCCTTTTGTGCCCCTCGACTCTTATAACTGCCATCTGGTTTCTGTACAAATTGTAAATAGCCTTTCGCTCCCTGTATTTTACCCCTGCCACCTTCAGAATTTGAAAGAGAGTATTCCAGTCAAATTGTCATAAGCTTTCTCTAAGTCTACAAATGTTAGAAACGTAGGTTTGCCTTTTCTTAATCTAGCTTCTAAGATAAGTCGTAGGGTCAGCATTGCCTCACGTGTTCCAATATTTCTATGGAATCCAAACTGACCTTCTCCAAGGTCGGCTTCTACAAGTTTTTCCATTCGTCTGTAAAGAATTCGCATTAGTATTTTGCAGCCGTAACTTATTAAACTGATAGTTCGGTAATTTTCATATCTGTCAACACCTGCTTTCTTTGGGATTGGAATTATTATATTCTTCTTGAAGTCTGAGGGTATTTTGCCTGTCTCATATATCTTGCTCACCAGATGGTAGAGTTTTGTCAGGACAGGCTGTCCCAAGGCTGTCAGTAGTTCTAATGGAATGTTGTCTACTCCTGGGGCCTTGTTTCAACTCAGGTCTGTCAGTGCTCTGTCAAACTCTTCACGCAGTATCATATCTCCCATTTCATCTTCATCTACATCCTCTTCCATTTCCATAATATTGTCCTCAAGCACATCGCCCTTGTATAGACTGTCTATATACTCCTTCCACCTTTCTGCTTTCCCTTCTTTGCTTAGAACTGGGTTTCCATCTGAGCTCTTGATATCCATACAAGTGGTTTTCTTTTCTCCAAAGGTCTTTTTAATTTTCCTGTAGGCAGTATCTATCTTACCCCTAGTGAGATAAGCCTCCACATCCTTACATTTGTCCTCTAGCCATCCCTACTTAGCCATTTTGCACTTCTTGTCGATCTCATTTTTGAGACGTTTGTATTCCTTTTTGCCTGCTTCATTTACTGCATTTTTATATTTTCTCCTTTCATCAATTAAATTCAATATTTCTTCTGTTACCCAAGGATTTCTATTAGCCCTCATCTTTGTACCTACTTGATCCTCTGCAGCCTTCACTACTTCATCCCTCAAAGCTACCCATTCTTCTTCTACTGTATTTCTTTCCCCCATTCCTGTAAGTTGTTGCCTTATGCTCTCCCTGAAACTCTGTACAACCTCTGGTTTAGTCAGTTTATCCAGGTCCCATCTCCTTAAATTCCCATCTTTTTGCAGTTTCTTCAGTTTTAATCTACAATTCAAACGAATAGATTGTGGTCAGAGTCCACATCTGCCCCTGGAAATGTTTTACAATTTAAAACCTGGTTCCTAAATCTCTGTCTTACTATTATATAATCTATCTGAAACCTGTCAGTATCTCTAGGCTTCTTCCATGTATACAATCTTCTTTTATGATTCTTGAACCAAGTGTTCACTATGATTAACTTGCGCTCTGTGCAAAATTCTACTGGACGGCTTCCTCTTTCATTTCTTAACCCCAATCCATAATCACCTACTACATTTCCTTCTCTCCCTTTTCCCACTACCGAATTCCAATCACCCATGACTATTAAATTTTCGTCTCCCTTCACTATCTGAATAATTTCTTTTATTTCATCATACATTTCTTCAATTTCTTCATCATCTGCAGAGATAGTTGGCATATAAACTTGTACTACTGTAGTATGTGTGGGCTTCATGTCTATCTTCGCCACAATAATGCGTTCACTACACTGTTTGTAGTAGCTTACCCGAACTCCTATTTTTTTTATTCATTATTAAACCTACTCCTGCATTACCCCTATTTGATTTTGTATCTATATCCCTGTATTTGCCTGACCGAAAGTCTTGTTCCTCCTTCCACCGAACTTCACTAATTCCCACTATATCTATCCATTTCCGTTTTTAAATTTTCTAACCTACCTGCCTGATTAAGAGATCCGACATCCCACACTCCGACCCGTAGAACGCCAGTTTTATTTCTCCGTAGAACGCCAGTTTTATTTCTCCTGATAACGATGTCCTCTTGAGTAGTCCCTGCCCGGAGATCCGAATGGGGGACTATTTTACCTCCGGAATATTTTACCCAAGAGGACACCATCATCATTTAACCATACAGTAAAGTTGCATGTCCTTGGGAAAAATTACGGCTGTAGTTTCCCCTTGCTTTCAGCAGTTTTACAATTGTTAATAGTACTCTTACCAGATTATCAATTTATTGTCAACTTTTGATTATTATTCTCCTTCATGCACTGAGACGAGATAAGGCCAAACTTGTTGCAATTCAAGTGGCTTTTCTGTGCTCTTGTGGCTGCAATTACTTGACTTGTGGCCATAGGCACCACAGTTGAAACACTTTCTGTTTGGATCAATATGTGTGGTTTTAGTGCTTCTGTTACATGAGTCTTTAGTACCTTTGTCATTGGAGTTTCTGAAATTTTAAATCCTGTAATTTTAACTATTTCTTTTTGGCATCTCCTTTGTAATGCCTCATGTTTTCCTTCAAGTCTTTCACATTCCCAGCACTATAAAGCAGAAATTTTGGGCCTGTTACTTTTTATCCTGTCTCTCAAGTACTGAAATAAAGGGTGAATACCAACAACAGCACAGCTGGTAACATCAATAAGAGAAAATATTCTTAAAGAGAGACTTCTTACTTCTTCTTTTGTCTAGACAGCAGTTTGTGGACCTCTGCTGCACTTGTGTTTATGCTGAATTCTTCTTGCAAAGCTTTCTTCTGTGCAGCCCTAATATAAGACCTTTCATGCACTGAATAAAAAGCTTAGCAAAACCTTTCTACATTAATTAATTTTTATTTTAAAAATTCGATTTTCTTTCATCACAAGCTCCAGTATTTATGTGGACATCCTTCACTGCCACTAAGTGACTGAAGAGAACCCTAACGTCATGAAACCAGAGAGGAAAACTACATTGATTCTGCGAATGTGATGAGAACTGTGCTTCCCTTTAAATAACTTGTTCCTGCATTGTAGCAATATTATGAGAAGGAAAGTTACTACTCACCATATAGCGGAGATGCTGAGTCGCAGATAGGTACAACAAAAAGACTTTCACACTTAAAACTTCCGGCCAATGGCCTTCATCAATAATACACACACACACACACACACACACACACACACACACACATTCATGTAAATACAACTCACACACGACTGCAACCTCAGGCAACTGAAACCACACTGCAAGCAGCAGCACCAGTGCATGATGGGAGTGGTGACTGGGTGGGGATAAGGAGGAGGCTGCGGCAGGGAGGGGGAGGGATAGTACGGTGGGGATGGCGCACAGTGAAGTGCTGCAGATTAGGCAGGGGACAGGGGAGAGGAAGGGGAGGAGAGGTGGGGGAAGGAGCGGAAAAGGAGAAAATAAATTAAAAAATAAAAAGAAAAGGACTGGGTGTGGTAGTTAATGAGGGGTGGCTTGGGGGCAGTGGGGGTGGATCAAGATTGGATGGAGGAGTGAACTGAGTTAAGCTTGGTCTTGTCTTGGTCTTAGGTTGAGTCTGATTGATAGGGTTGGTAGCGAAAAAGTGTTTCCACTGTAGCAACTAGGAGAAGGAGAGAAGGTCTTTTAACAAGTCCTGTATGATTGAATTTGGGAGTGGGCAAAAGGCGAGGCCTTTGGAAAGGGCTGACATTTCTGTGAGGCAAGGCTTCTGGAGGAAAGGTTCATGACTGTGTTGCAGGTCTGTTTACGTTCTGGATTCTATGTGGTGGTGGGAGTGAGTTTTGGAGGGTGGGGTAAGTGTAGTAGGTCTGTGAAACAGGGTTTGTCAGCTATGAGGGGGTGCTGGGGAGGATTGGAGGTTGTTGTAGAGGTGGCGACCAATGGTACTCCAAGGCGGGAGAAGGAAGTGAGCAGGATGGAAAGCTTTTTGAAGTGGTGGAATTCATGTTGCTCAAGATCCTGCAGGGCAAGAGTTTCAATTTGTGTTATGGGTTTGAGGAATTTGGGATGAACATGCTGCCAAACATGATATCCTTGATTTCAAGGGCTGCTTCACAGCTTGTGCCGTATGGATCCTTCCCACCAACACCTGCTTTTCTGAATTGCACAGGTGGGAACTTTCCCTGCAATAAATCCTACAATCCCATAACCCTCCTGGCCTTAACCTTCGTTAGTCGCTGTCCTCACCCATCCAGCCCCTTCCCTGCTCCCATTCCAGCACTATACAGCTGTCATTCCGCCACCAAACACAGTCTTTTTATTTTTTAATTTATTTCTCTCCTTTTCTGCTATTTCCCTCCGCCCCCCCCCCCCTCCCCACCACTCCCCTGCCCTCTGCCTAACCTGCAGCAATTCACTGCCATCCCCACCACACTATCCCTCCCCATCCCCACCCCAGCCTCCACCTTACTCCCTTCCAGATGCCACTCCCATCAAGCACTGGTGCTGCTGCTCCCAGTGAGGTTTCAGTTGCCTGAGACTGCAGTCGCGTGTGTGAGGTGCATGTGCTGGTGTGTGTGTGTTTATTGTTGACAAAGGCATTGGCTGAAAGATTTAAGTGTGAAAGTCTTTTTGTTGTGCCCATCTACAACTCAGCATCTCCGCTATATGGTGAATAGCAACTGTCCTCAGATAATATTGTTACATTCCATCCTGGATTTTCCATTGTTCCGGAATTGGGTTTTTTTGTCTTTTCCAACAAACTCAATCTTTATCAGTACCCATTTGGACTGGATCATCATCTTCATCATGAACATGATCACTCTCTTTACATTCTATGGTGTCTTTAGTTCTCAATAAGTTTTTCTGTGTTCTACAATTAATAACAAAATTCAGATGCCATTTCATTTTTCGTCCTACTACCTTTACAATACAAAATACATCGCAAATTTCTGTGAACTTAATTTCTGTAAATGACTCTTCAATGAATGATTTCTTAGCTTAAAGTTCCCCAGCTTTTAATTACAACTAAAACCAGAATATTCTCTTTAGCATTCTGTCATCTGTAAATGTTTTGAAAATTAAATTATCTAAAGATTTAAGGGCTTTTAGTAGTACAGAGGCTATATTTCTATTAACTTTTCAATTTCCTCTGATACTTCCATCTGCAGATACATTTTATTGTTTCACTTTTCGGTATGTTTCAAAAACCCCAAATGAATATGTTATAATGACCAAAATTAGTGCATAGGTAAACCTGTGATTGCGAGTTCCAACTCAGTGTTCCATGTTTAATTTGTTTAGTCTAATTTGTTTCATCATTATGAGTTGGGAGAAGTCAGCAAGTTTCATGCTGATATGGTGCACTACCAACTGCTGTGGAACGAACATTGTAAGAAAATTGTAAATTGTTTTGTTTGCTGTCAGCACTGGGCATGCATAAATGCTGACACATTTTAGGAGAACTTCATCACAATTTGCAATGAGAAAGTGAATGTTATCTCAAAATTTGTGTTTCATCATCATGGAGATTTTGCCACTAATATCTTCCAACATGATATTATATCAAGAAAATAATACATAGTGCAATGACTTTATGCCTAATGAGTTGTATATGTGGGGAAAAAAGGATATTACTTTCATGCCAAATGGGAATTTTTTGTAACAGAAAAAGTGGCACATGCATTTGTTTATTGCATCAAGCTACTATTGCATTTGTGAAATATCTGTGCACCCAAGTGTCAAACCGAGTTTCAATCATACAATGAACTGAGAAAAGAAAAAAAATTAAGGAACTTAGTATCCGTTAAGTTTTCAGCAAAATCTGTTCACAAAACCAGCTGTCAAATGTGTTGTTGCCACTCTTGCTTCTTACTGTGTCTTGAATGTATTGCCAAAAGGAGGAAATACTTTAATGAGGGTGAATTCGGAGATAAAAATTTCAAGGTGCTGCTGAAGAGTTGTTTCAGAATGTCAAAAACAAGTCTGAAATCATGGATGCCAATGAATCCCTTCAACTTTCATCAAGGACAATCACAAGAAGAGTTGAAAACAATGTCCAATGATGTTTTTTCTTTATTGAAAATTTACTTGGATGAGTGTTGTTATTTTGCAATGTAATTAGATAAGTCCTATGATGCAACAGGCACTGCTCAGTTGCCAGCTTTTGTAAGGATGATTTTTTATAATTTTATTGTCAAGGAAGAACCTTTGAAAGTAAATTCTTTGGAAAGAGGAGAAGATACTTTTTTTACTGTGAAGCAGCTCATCTTATCTGAGAAAATAACTATCTACAAGTTTGTTTGCCAAAGAGATGAAAGTTTTCAGCAGTTTATAACATACCACTATATTTTACACCAACAGTCTCTGTGGGTAAAGTTTCTTCTCCACAATCTTTTACTGGCTATCAAACTGTTTTTGCAAGGACTAGAAGAGAATAGTCTGTTAGCTTATACTGCAGATCCTTTCCAGCTTATGAATTTTGTGTCTTATCTGAAAACCTTAATGGTTAAATTTGAAATTTCAAGCTAATGCAAATGTATTGCTGATATGATATTTGAAGCAAATTCTTTGAGAAATACCCTATATTAGTTAATGTTGCACTTACAATAAAGGCTTTCTTTACTTCTAGTTACCTTTGTGAATCATTAGTTTCATAGATGAATTTATTAAAAATAAGTGCAGAACAAAGCTGACAGGTGAATGCCTGAATTCCTGTAATTGACCGTGTAACAAGTTATATACCAAATACCAAGGACAATGTTAACAGAACATCTATGAGGTTTCACATTAGCGCTGCCTTAAATGATGTAAGATAGTTCTTATGCTACGAACATAAGAATATATTTGTAAAATATTGTGAAATAAAATTCTCATGTTTAATACAAATAGTGAAGATATGAAACGTTTATGGTTAAATGGTTGTTTAACAGTATCATAAAATTACAAATGTAGCAATTATTGTACTTTTATAAGAAATTGAGCACTTTGATACATTGATATGGAACAGTAGATTGCAATGCCTTTGTGGCTACCTACCCTTGGACTAAATTGTACTGTTATATTGGATAAAATAAATTTGTAAAGCATTATAAATCACTTAAAGTAATACAAAATATTTAAAAGCATCAAATTTAGTACATAATACAACTTTGGCAGTTCTTGTAATACAATCAGAATAAAGCTATAGGGAAACCCAGTGTGTTAGTAAGACAGTAATTTTACTTACTGGACAATCCTGATAACAGTACAGGTTACTATTAAGGAATCAAGCATTAGAGGCCACCTGATTTCAAACATACAGTCATAAAATTCTCCTCAAAGCTGTAGAAAGTCAACATTTACTTTGTGTCTATTTTTACTCAACATAGTAATCAGTTTCATGAGACTTTAATGAGTTATGATTGCAGTACCTATATTCCAGCCAAATGCGCTAACTTTTAAGCAAACACACAAATCCTACAACATGCTAGTTTCTGGTTTTCATTTTACGTCCTTTATTTTGAGCTAATCTTAATTTGAGCCCATTTTGTGTTATAGACAAAATCTTTTCTTTTCTATCCCTATTAACAAAGATGTAAGGCACTTTTCAATGGTTATTATTTGCTATATCAGGAATTAAACTTACTGGTCTCTTGGAGGGGACTGAATATGACTATAATGTCATGTATATCATATTACCTACAGTGACAATCATACAAGGGATATCCATAATAAGCTGGATACTTGGTGATTTGCCCCCCCCCCCCCTCCCTCCCCGGCACCTGCCCACCTCGTCCCTAGAAGAAGACAGGGACTGTTGCCCTTCTTGAATTTCTACTGGTAGACCCATATGTCTCAGAGTGTATTTAAAAAACATACAAGCCACTTTGACTATATTGTCTTTTTAACAGTATTAATGTTCACTCAAGACTTATAAACGCAAAGTAGAAAAAAAGAATATGAAATTCATAGTACCATATTTAATACACTATAAGATGCCCTTTTTTCTTTGAAAAATTGCCTCCAAAATCCAGATTCATCTCATGCTTGAAATTAATATAAGAATGTACAGTGTTTGATTTAAAATTCCCACCAGTTTTAAAAATGGCCATATATTCAATGCTGCGGAAACCTATCTCTATCTGGCAACACTGGTTCAACTGGAGCAGCAGTGCACCGATGCAACGAAAATGAGTTGCGAGGATTCACAAGCTTGCTGATGATGTCTCCCTTCTGCCCAACTGTCACAAGCCTATGATGCATCATTGCATTCGACAGTGCCAGTGAACTTGAATTGAAAGTTAGCTATGTTATTTGTAACAGTGCAATATTTCTGTTAGTAGCTAGCTTCCTAACAGAAAAAAATAAAAGGTGTTCATATGATGCGGGCTATAAATTGAAACTAATAGCATATACAGAAGAACATGGAAACCTCTTGGAGTCTCGATAAATAAACCATTTAAAGTGAATATGAGAGAGGAATGGAACAGCTGGATGATGAATGAAACCAAACATGAATTCACGCTGAAGGGAGCTTTAAAACACCCTGCAATCAAACAAGTATGTCAGTGGATAAAACGGCCATGGTCTAGAGTGAGAGAAGACATTACTGTTAAATCTTTCAAGAAGTGCAACATAAGTAATGCCCTCGATGGCAGTGAAGACCATCTTACATATGAAGAGGACAACAAAGAGGAACAAGAAGAAAATTCAGATGATGATTTTCAGGGATTTTAAAGATCAGTTCAGTTTTATAAGCTAAGAATTTTTTTAGTCTCGCTTTGCAATCTAAAAATAAAAATGGTAAAAAAGTTACTTAAAAAATTGGGAAGTGTATATAAGAAGCTCAATACACATAAAAATAAACCACTGCAATCAATATTTCAGTACTTACGTCTTACTATGTGTGGAACAACTATTCCTTTCAATGTAGTATTCAGTTGTTCCCTCTTTGCATCATTATCTTTCAGATTACCAAAGACTTTTTTCTTTATATTTTGGATGTCAATATATGAAATTTTCAAATAATTTAAGAATCGCAAGGTTCTCTTTATTGATGTTTTACAAAGCGGGCAGCTTTTGAGACCTATTTCAACGTTTTGCTGTTTCAACCACTCATCCAATGCCTTAGACTCGATAGTATGTTTGCAATCCTCCAGATACACAAATCTGAAATCACAAAATATTACTGGTGCTTTTTAAAAAAGATTTTCAAAAAGAATTTAGTAAAAAAAATCTCAACTAATATAGTGACATGAATGATAGCTTCTAACAATGTAGCCTGCATCTAATCTACAATGTTAAACTAGTGTTAAAGCACTCTTGCAAAAATTCTATTATGTTTTAATACTATGGATATTTGTCATTCACGGCCAACTTGGGATAACTACATTGGCACTTTTCTAATTATCAGAAACTATTTCTTTGGGATGGGAAACACAGAGGTATTAAAATTTACATGACAGTACCCACATCAGTCATCACTGCAAATCTTTTAGGGATTTGGTCTAGACATAAAACTTGTAAATGTCATTGGAATGATCATTAAGAGTACCAGATCAAAAATTAGATTTTGAGGTGATATGTCTGAAAAATTCAAAATCTGAACCAGCCTCTGACAGGAGATGGACAGGCCGTAGCTGCACTTTGGAGAAAGTAATGTGAAACTTGAGTAGTAAGAAATGCCAACCAAATACCAAGATTGGAAGAAATACCAAACTTAATTGTATAGGATTTGGAGATAACCCTGCACTACTGACAAATAATGTGGAGGAGGCTAAACTTCACATTGTAATACTTGAAACAATAACACATAAATGATGCCAGCCTTCAAAGTTGAAACATCATCTGCTCAACTGAACATTAACAAAGAAATTAAGACTCTTAACACGTTGAAATACTTTGGTGAAATCAAAACCTGGAGCTTGAACAAGAGGGGCTCAACAGAGAGTTGAACAACTAAATTGTAAAAGCACAAAAAAGCATCTGGCCAACCTACAAGAAAAAATCTCTGTCACTGAACACCATATTCAAAAATGACTACTCCATTATAAAGCCTGAAGCAATGTATGCAAGCGAAACACTATTCAAGTTAAACACTAAATCAACAGCAAATAAACTACAGATGGGAGACAAGAATCATCAGAAATGCCATCCACAAAAAAACACCAAATAGATGGGCGATGAAGATTGCTACATAACAAAGTGATGTATCGGGAAAGTGAGTCAGTAACAGATACCATGCAAAAAGGAAAGGATACCACTTTCTTCCATACATAAAGATTACCAGAAACCAGGCTAGCAAAACAACTATTCAACTTCTTGTGAAAAAATGAAATTACAAATAATTGGTTCAAAGAGGAAAAAAGATGGTTTAGAAGAGTTGAATATAACAATGCAACCAACTGTAAACTGGGAAGGCAAGATGATTATAAAGTAAGGGCAGAGAATGATGAGGTTTAGGGAGCAGAGATGAAGCAGAAAAGCCAAATCTCTAATTGTAATATTTAAGTGTATATGGACTTATTCAAGTGCTCCAACATGGTTGTAAACTACATATAAAATGAATCTTCAGCTGCAAATTTACTGTAACATTTTCTACTGTTTAGTTAGTCAAGTAAAAAGAATGTTTTTGATAGGGAAATAGATTCTCATGTACACAATAGGTTGCCTGTGTGTCATAAAACAAAGGAATACAACAGAGTGCTAGCCCGTGGCTCTGACATGTGCATCAAGTCATTTTCCCCCAAGGATTATTGTCTGTGCCACCAACTGAGTGAACTTTCTAGGCACATGTCCCTTCACCTCATTACAGTTAGAAAAATATTTCCCACAGTTGTGACTAGTGCTTCCTTATGGTGGTTTCCAAAAACAAAATGCCATGTACAACAAACAGTGCTAATTTGCATTTTTTCATTCAGTTTGGTTCCTGGTTTCCTAAAAATGAATAAATGCACTGAGATGGCAACTAATATATTTTGTCCACCACTTTCACTGCATTCATTTGGTAGTGTGAGTGTGTGTGTATGTGTGTGTGTGTGTGTGTGTGTGTGTGTGTGTATGGGGGGGGGGGGAGGCTGTTTTTCAATGGTCATCAATCATCTTCATTTATACTCCGCAAGCCACCCAACAGTGTGTGGCGGAGGGCACTTTACGTGCCACTGTCATTACCTCCCTTTTCGGTTCCAGTTGCGTATGGTTCGCGGGGAAGAACAACTGTCTGAAAGCCTCCGTGCGCGCTCGAATCTCTCTAATTTTACATTCGTGATCACCTCGGGAGGTATAAGTAGGGGGAAGCAATATATTCGATACCTCATCCAGAAACGCACCCTCTCGAAACTGGCGAGCAAGCTACACCGCGACGCAGAGCGCCTCTCTTGCAGAGTCTGCCACTTGAGTTTGCTAAGCATCTCTGTAACGCTATCACGGTTACCAAATAACCCTGTGAAGAAACGTGCCACTCTTCTTTGGATCTTCTCTATCTCCTCCGTCAACCCGATCTGGTACGGATCCCACACTGATGAGCAATACTCAAGTACAGGTCGAATGAGTGTTTTGTAAGCCACCTCCTTTGTTGATGGACTACATTTTCTAAGGACTCTCCCAATGAATCTCAACCTGGTAACCGCCTTACCAACAATTAATTTTATATGATCATTCCACTTCAAATCGTTCCGCACACATAGTCCCAGATATTTTACAGAAGTAACTGCTACCAGTGTTTGTTCCGCTATCATATAATCTATCTGTCCAATCATCACCTTAACAGCCCCTTGCATTAATTTAATCGCAAACTTCTCACACCCGTCTCCTAGGTGGTCTTCCATGTTTCCTTCACTCAGCTCATGTCCATTCTGTCGTGGTGCATCCGCTTATGCCACCACCATAGCTGCAGAGTTCATATTTTGCACCTCCAGTGAGAGACCACAATGTGTGTGCCTGTTTTGCTTGGTGCCAGCAGTGGCAACAGCTGGGTGGACCCAGCAGCCTGCTGCCAGTGTGGTCCAACTCTCTCTTGCATCATCCGCGTACTTTGAAGGTTCAACTTGGTGATTACGGCTGTTCTGTAATTTTGCTGTAATGAACTGGCCACTTACTGGACTTGGGCTGGACTGTTCTTTCCGTGTTTAACGTCCACATGCATGTGTAACTCTGATACTAAGTAACAGTAGCTGTATTTTCCAGTGTACTTATTTGTTGTAATAGAAACTGTACATACTATAGTTTTTGGCCATGGAGTTTTTCTTCATATCTGCAAGTACAATGAATGCAATGTTGGTTCATTTGTTACAACAGCAGCAGATTGAACAGCAACGAGAGCAGTTTAGGGTTGCTTCACAAGTTGGTTATGAGATTGCAGGTTATCTTAGTTGAGGAGGTCCTGGCTATTGCTTAGGCATTTGAAGTGTCACAGGCTATGACTGAACAGCTTGAAGACATACTGGATGTAGTGGAATTGTGTTCAGTACCACAACAATGGTGTAGTTCACAGACTACCACGTCATTTTCTTCAGATCCACACCATTCGCAATTGGCCTGACTATGGCTCTTCCCAGTATCATTTCTGAACACATGCCCATAGTCAAAGTCTTCCCAGTGTGAGGCCTGCCATAAACATGCATATTTGGCAGCCATCTGTCATGGCTGCTCGCTTGAACAGTTTTCAGATGTGTAGTTCCTGGAAGTTCACAGTGTCACACCCGTGCATAGCCAAGAGTTCAGTGTTCCCAGTAAGATTAATCCTACTTTGCTCATTCAGCAACAGCCATTCCATTTCCAGGTCAATACCACGGCCTCTGGTGTTTGGTTGTTGTGATTAGCGAATTCCTGCTCAAAGCCAGTTCCTGATTGATAATGAGTGTCAGCATATTACATGGGTGGTCATGTTTTTGGCTGTCAACAGGGAGATGTCTGAAAACTGTTTGGTCAGTTTCTGGGTTTTCAATTGAGGATGTTGTGCATCTCGTTTCCAACTTCATACTGTTACAAGGGTTGGACAACCTATGTCACAAGTCTGGCTCTCTGTTTTTGCTGGGATTGGGTGCTGCAATAAAACTATGGGGCCCATACCACCCTTAAACCAATTGTCAGTCCCAAATTTAGTTGTGATATGCCTATTCCATTTGCTCTGCAGCTGTCAAGGAAATACGGAACAGACTACAAGACCTGGGCCTCACTGAATCCATTACTCCTAGCCAGTGGGCTATGCTGCCGGTTGTTATTCAAAAGCCTCAAGGGGGCCTTTGTGCAGGAATTTTAAGTCCACCATTAATAACCAATCAGTAGTAGATTGCTATCCTATTTCCCACCCTGAAGAAATACTCGCTAAACTGGTGGATACGCAGTTTTTTTGTACAATTGAATTGGCGGAGGCATACCTGTAGATTCAGCTGGATTCCACCTCTTCGCATATTATGGTTAACACTCCCTTCAGTTTGTATCATTATATAAGCCCACCATTCATCATTGCGAGTGCTCCCACTGTTTTCCAGAGACTTTTTAGAAAAGTTTACACAAGACGTTCCACTTTGTGCAAACTATCTTGATGACATTATCCAATTGTTTTTGTGCGAAGTCAGTTATTATTCATAATTTCTCCCTAATACAGCAGATATAAGTCATTCATTGAACAAGTTGCATAAAAAAGGTGTTCTTTTTGTTCAGTCAGCGATTGTGAGAGAGTATTACTAAAGACATCGCCATGCCTCGGCACCTTTACACTGGGTAAACCACTTGTCCTTACCACAGATACTCCCCAATATGGAGCTGTGGTGGTTTTGGCTCACAGAAGCACTGACAGCTCAGAACAGCCTATCGCATATGCTTCCAAATCGCTGACAGCCACTCAACGCAATCATACTCTGATATAAAAGGAAACTTTAGCCATCATGTATGCAGTCTGTCAGTTCAATGTTTTCCTGTGTGGCAACATATTCCATCTCATCACCGACAATATGCTACTTGTGGCACTACATAAAAAGTAAAATCGTACAGCATGAGTGGCTAGGAGGCCCCGAAGGGCAAGTTCAGCTTTCTAATTGGAAAACTTATTCCTATCCTTCATGCCAGCAGACACCTTTCCATCATGATGTATTGGAAGCATATCTGTGCAGGTGACTGTAGTGTGTGTGTGTGTGTGTGTGTGTGTGTGTGTGTGTGTGTGTGGAGTGTAATGTCATGTTCTTTTTGGAGATGATGATAGAAGGGAGAGGGTGAAACTCAATGATGACAGTTAGCCTGCCCGTGCTGAACAGCACCAAGGGGCCACTGAGCTTAATGTTCCCCTCTGATGGATGGATCACCATCAACAGTGTCACATGCCCTCGTGACACACAGTGAGAGGTTTGGAATTTAATCAAAGACATTGGTGCAAAGACAAGTGATGGGGGACTTTACGCCACCAACCCTCCTGTCTCCTCTGCCTTAAAAGCAAAAGGAAAATTGTCAACAGCACATGGCTAACCTGGACAGTCACCCATCCAAGTACTAGCCATGCTCGACAATGCTTAATTTTAGTGATATGACGGGGGCCAGTGTTTCATATTTGGCACATGTGGCACTATTTTGTCCACTGTTTGTGGCTACCTGACAGGACCATGCAATGACTCCAATGTTTGGCTTTGTTTTTGAGTACGTATCACTATGAAATTCCTCACAGATCCACAACACAGCATGTTAGTGTGGATGCATTGTTGCACCAGCCTATGAGATCCCATCCTGCCTTTGAGATATCTGAAGTTGTCCATTTTCAGATTGAGGCTCAATTGCAGCATGTGGTGGACAGACTTCCAGTGATGGCCTATTGTGTAGCACAAGACACCTGGCAAGACTCTATGGCCTGACAGGTGGTTGATTTTGAGTGCAATGGTTGACCAAAGTGCTTGAACACCAAGGAGCCTCTTCCATTCTCCATGTATTTCTCCTCTGCCATTGGCTGTCAGTAGTTGTTGGCACTCTCCTCCTTATCACCAACACAGGTGTCCCACAGATTATCATCCAGTCCTGTGGGCTTGTATCTTTACTCTTTTACACCAAGGCCATTAGGGGATGACCTGCCATCACACGGCATTTTGTTTACTGATCTAGCATCCATTAAGACGATCATCTGTGAATGAAAACAGTGCACAGAACAGTAAGTGCCACAGCCATGAACTTCCACTCCACAGTCCGTACTGAGTCAGCCTTGGGACCATGTTCACAATGATATTGTGAGCCCCTTGCATCATTCCATAAAGTTGGTGGTGGTTGACACATACTACAATACCCATATGTGCTGTGCATACCCTCTACCAACACAGAAGATACCGTATGGAGTCTCAGGTCTTTGTGATTGAGAGTTGTCTTTTAGATTAGATTAGATTTGATTTACTTTCATTCCAATTGATCCGTAGTGAGGAGGTGCTCCAGGATGTGGACCATGTCAGAAAAACAACAATACACGACAAATATTTACAACTAAAACAAGTAAGCTAATGTACCATTCCACAGGTCCCAAGTGGAATGATCGTCATTTTTTAATGAACACTAAGAGTCATTTTACAAATACTAATGCACTGAATTTAAAATAAAAAAGTTTTTTATTTATTTATAAGGTAATAAACATGTAATACAACTACTTTGATACTTATTTACAATGAACACATTACTGCACTGAAATGGTGCAGAAGTTAGATTATACTTACACACACACACAAATTTTGAATGAACACATTACTGCACTGAAATTGTGCAGAAGTTATGTTGTACTTATATACAAATCAGTTGGTTTTACTAAGAAACTCATCAATGGAGTAGAAGGAGTTGGCCACCAATAAATCCTTTAGGCTTCTCTTAAACTGAATTTCATTGGTTGTTAAACTTTTTATGGCTGCTGGCAAGTTATTGAATATATGTGTTCCTGAATAATGCACACCTTTTTGTACAAGACTAAGTGACTTTAAATCCTTGTGAAGATTATTCTTATTTCTAGTATTGATTCCATGAATTGAGCTGTTGGTTTGAAAAAGTGATATATTTTTAATGACAAATTTCATTAAGGAATAAATATATTGGGAAGAAGTAGTTAGTATCCCTAGTTCCCTGAACAGGCTTCTGCAGGATGTTCTTGAGTTCACACCACATATAACTCTTACTGCACGTTTTTGTGCCCGGAAAACTTTAGCTTGGCTTGATGAATTACCCCAAAAAATAATCCCATATGACATTATGGAATGAAAGTAAGCATAGTATGCCAGCTTTTTCATTTTTATATCGCCTATGTCTGACAAAATTCGCATTGCAAACAGAGATTTGTTAAGACGCTTCAGCAGTTCTGTGGTGTGCTCCTCCCAGTTGAATTTATTATCAAGCTGTAATCCCAAGAATTTAACACTGTCCACTTCTTCTATCTTCTTGTCATCATATGTTAGACATATACTCTTGGGACATCCCTTACAAGTTCTGAACTGCATGTAGTGTGTTTTTTCAAAGTTTAGCAACAAAGAATTGGCTAGGAACCAGTGATTAATGTCCACAAATATTTTATTGGCTGATCTTTCTAAGACTACACTTGATTTGCTATTTATTGCAATGTTTGTATCATCGGCAAACAAAACAAACTTGGCATCTGGTAATGCCTGGACGATCATCCCCTGTAGTGGCCTGCAGTTCACATCACCAGTGTTCTGAGACTTCCAGCCTCAAAATGTATTGCCCATCTCACATCTGCGCTGTTTCACCCATGGTTGAGTGGCAAGGTAGTGTATACGGTGTACATTTCTAAGACACAGTTACAAATGTGCTTGTCAGACTATGCATTGCTTTTGTTTTTTAACACCTGCAGGAACACACCATTGCACGGCTGAAGCCTGGCAGAGTCCCCCCATGGCTGACAGCCCCAGATTCTGTTGCACCTGTCTAGCCCTACACCACAGCCCGAAATAAGCATGCAACTTTGTGATATGCCCCAGTCAACACTGTCTGAGTGCATACTTTCAGTTGGCAGTCTGGATGGGCACCAGCGATCGTTTGAATGATTTACAAATTTTGAATGTTTACTGTAAACACCACAGAGATGTCGCTGTCCTCCCATCAGGACCAGCTGCATCCTTGATGAGTTATCAACCAGCTGCTAGTGTCACCCCACACCCAGGGCCAGATACCACAGGGGCACATCCAATACATGTGCTGTTGGGCACTGGCAAAATTGACATGTGCCTGCCAGTCACGTCAAGCCCTCAGTTGATGTCTGACAGCAATTGTCTGGATGTCATCATCCCACAGGATCACGCTGTGGCCCTTCCCCAATTACCGCTGTCCCGCCCTCGCCACTGACAGTACAGTTCTAGGCCAACAACATGTGTGGGGTCTTTTATACGCCTGGTTCCCTATATACTGCAGGCCACTTCTGGCCATATGCTGTGCCAGGCTGGAGAAAGTTGATGTGAGTTCCCACAGTGGCTATGCCTCTTTGGATGCTTACAATCCAATGTCCAATGGAGGTGAACATTGTCAATATGCAGCTGCTGCTGCTGCTGTCCCAATGTCTCCTGTGTGGACCTAGTGGTCTCTTCAGCTGTGCCAGTCTGTATGCAGCATTAGTCCTGCCTGTTTGGTCTCCTGTCTTTTCCCACTGACACCTGCAGCACAGATCACAGAAGGGGAGGAGAGAGATGGTGGTACATCCACTTATATCGCCACCACAGCTGCAGAGTTTGTATTTGGCACTGCTGGCAAGGGATGAAAATGGGAGTGCCTTCTTCAATTGCTGCCAGCACCGCTGCATGTTGAGTAGATGCAGCTGCACACCAGCAGCGTGGGCCTGCTCTCCCATGTTGTTCATGTTCCATAAAGGTTCAACTTGCCGATTAGGACTACTGCATGATTTTACTACAATGAATTTTACTGGTTACCCGATTGGGCACGGATTGTTCTTCCTCTGTTTAATGTCCATTTGTTAAGTCACTGTGATTGTATTACCCTGTGCACTTGGCTGTTGTAATAAGAACTGCAGATACCACACATTCATAGATAATTTTTGGCCATCGGTTATCACCCACTCCTCACTTCACCCATCACTCACTTCTGACATGTTGCACTATGGAAATGCAACAACTTCTTTGAAAGTCTTCTGATGCACCTTTACCCACTACCATGTTTGTCATCTTTTTTGAGTGTTATTCATGTAGTTTCCTGAACATGTAAATGGAGTTGTCTTTGTCTCCTGCTATCACGACCTGGTCTTCGCTGAAGAGGCGAGTATGCAATATTTCTTGTCCTACACAGATTTCCATTCCACCTCATTTCTTCTTCCAATTTTGTAAAACTTCTTTAAGTCAATACTAATGACCACCCTTGCCTTAGACCCACATTTATGGAGAATTCTAGGGATATTTTGTTACCTACCTTAACCATACAGTTGCAACTCTCACACAAGCTCTTATTGACAGAATATACTACCGACACCAAAATTCTGCATTGCTACCCAAAATTCACTTAGTGCCCCTGTATCATATGCCTTCTGCTGATCGATAAATTTTAAGTGAACCATCATTACCCTTGCTAGCCTCGTTTTGATCGGGTGTTTAATGAGTGAATATGCCATCTGTACATCAGTGTCCCACTCTAAACCCATTTTGCTTCTGCAATTCTGTTATTTGTGCTTCTATTAATAATGCTAATTCCTCTATAATTTGCAAAATCACATTGGTTTTCTTTTTTAAATATGGATGAAGCAATCGCCTTTTTCCATTCATTTGGCAGTTTCTCAACTTTTAAACATCTACTAAATATTACTGAAACTGCTGAGGAGACTACCTTTAAGGTCTACCACAGCTTCATTTCCAAGATTGTAGCTTTCCTACCTTTCATTTGTTGAGAGAGCTTTACTTACATCTGCTGAGTCTACAAGTGTGTTTGCTCCGTTTTATGATGAGTTAACATGATGGTTTTCATAACCGGCTATGAATTCTGCCCTACTTTTGATTAGAAGATTTTGTAATAGGTTGTCCACTCCTCAGTAGAGATACGACTCATTCCTCCAATGTCTTTATGTCGTGTTCACATTCCTCTGATTAACTTTGATGCTTTATCAACTTTTGTGTTTCCTCCTTCTAGGTTGATATCTTGGCATCTCTCTCCCTAGTACTCACTTTTACCCTTGGATTTATTTATATCAGCATAAATACTGTAGTGTAACACAGTATATAAATGAAACAAATTTTAAGACAATTTTATGGAAATGGGAGAGGTGATTCTGTGAGGACAATTTGACAGTAATTGTAGCAGCTGTGTTGAAACAGGGGAATCAGACATGGTTGCAGCCTAACCACCAATGTTATTCCATCTTTACCTTGGACAAGTAGTAAAAAAAACCAAGGGCAATTTTGGAAAGAGAAATAAGATTCAGGGAGAAGGAATAAAAACTTTGCGATTTGCTGATGACACTGTCACTCTATCAGAAATGGCAAACGACTTGTTTAGTTGAATAGAATAGGTAAAGTTTTGAACACAAATCAGTGTAACTGAAATAAATAGGGGGATGATGAGAGAATTAAACTAGGAAATGAGACAGTAACAGTAGTAGATGAGTTCTGCTATTCGAGCACCAAAATAACTGATGATGGTCGAAGTAGAGAGGATATTAGATGCAGTATGGCAATAGCAAGTGAAGTATTTTTTTTAAATGAAAAATTTGCTGACATCAAATATAAATTAAACTTTGGAAAGTTTCTCCTGGAAGTGTCTGTCTGGAATGCAGCATTGTATGGAAGTGCAATGAGGAGAATAAGCACTACTGACAAGAGTATAATAGAAGCTTCAGTAATATGGTGTAACAGAAAAATTCTGAAGATTAAATGGATAAATTAAGTAACTAATGAAAAGATATAGAATCAAATTGGAGAAAAAAATAGATTTATGGCACAACTTGAATAAAGGAACGGTTAGTGTGAAAGGACACATCTGGGGCATTAAGAATCATTAATTTGGTAATGGAGGACAAACTTGGGGGGGGGGGGTTGCAAAAATTTAAAAAGAAAGACAAAAGTTGAGTACAGTAAGCAGGTCATGATGAATGTAGGTCACAGTAGTTATGCACAGATGAGCAGACTTCAACAGAGTTGACTAGCAAAGAGAACTCTGAAGATGGCTGAACGTTATACGGCCGAAATATTAGAAGAAGAAGGAGATTTCTTGCGGCTGCACACCCGAAACTTAATGGAACTGCGTAAAACTAGTCTTTAGACTGAAGATCATAAGGACAACATACCAGACCTAGTCTTAGGATGGACCCCACCTCCAGTCACACATCAATCATGAACCCTGTGTCACGTGTGGAAAGTGTCAGTAGATTTCTTGAATCTATTTCACATGCACTGTGCTTTTTTGTGCAAAACTATTTCTTACTGCATTTCATGTCAGCTTTATGATAATATTTTGAGCAATTTCATTCCTTTTCATGTTTCAAGTGACTAATTTTTGTCTTGTGATCCCGTAAATTATCAGTGCATGCTGGTGAGCTGTGACTAGAGTTCATGTAAACCATTAATCACTATCAGTTTTGTTCCCCATAAATCTCCTGAGTAGAGTAGTGACTGCTTCCTGACCCATAATAGATGCAATAATGTGATTCTAGAGAACATTTTTTTTTTTTAAATTTAGTAGTTGCCTAGTTGCATATTATTAATTATATGCACTTATTAATGATAAACACTTGAAGAGAGACAAAGAAATGCAGATGGTCGCATTTCACATTTGTCATCTAGCACTCACCATTGGCACTAATCAGAACCAGTGAATTTTTCCTTAGTATTTTTACAACAATAAAACAATTGTATTTTTTATCTGTTTTATTTCAGTTCATCTAGCATAAAAACAAAGAAACAACTTAAAGTTGCTGATGTGCTGACAACAGGCATGGTAACACCAATAACTAATTGAAAACATAGGAAATTGTGGCACTGAAAATGGAAATGCAATGTGGCTAGGCCCTCCTGTCGGGTAGACTGTTCGCCTGGTGTAAGTCTTTCGAGTTGACGCCACTTCAGCGACTTGCGTGTCGATGGGGATGAAATGATGATGATAAGGACAACACAACACCCAGTCCCCGAGCGGAGAAAATCTCTGACCCAGCCGGTAATCGAACCGCACCATTAGGTATGACATTCTGTCGCGCTGACCACTCAGCTACCAGGGGTGGACAATTGTGGCACTGAAACCATTACACACTGACCAAGCTCCACATGTGATGGATTCTTGTCCAAAGTTTGAGATATTCTCTGTGGTAAAAGGCTCTGAAACTACTGAGAGAGATGATTTTGAGCCAACAATATCTTCAGTTGCATGGAAATGATGACATAAAATATAGTAAATTTCAACAGCAAGAAGGTAATAGGGTATTACAACATTTAGCTTTGCAATCTTCAATACATCAATAAAATTTTAATCATATAAGGCTACTTTCACTGCAGAGTCACCAAACTACTCGGTGAAGTTCTCTAAGTTTCAGTTTCACCCAAATCATATATTAACTGGTCCCAACTGTGATTAAAGCATTTCCGGATAGTTAATATTAATACTTTTCCTTCAGTTTTACCACCAAAGAGCTGACAGACAAGACAGAAGAGGTCACGAGCACTTAGGAAATGCCTGTTTCCATCATTCAGCTTACAACCTCTATAATACGTGAAGCCGCTTTCCTGAACAATTTTACTGGGTGGTAGGATCTCTCTCTCTCTCTCTCTCTCTCTCTCTCTCTCTCTCTCTCTCTCTCTCAGATGCAATGTGTTTTGACAAAAGATAAGCCCAGTTAGTTTTCAGCTCTTTCATCACATTGAGGTAGGATCTTTCTCTCAGAAGCTATGTTTTTTGACAAAAGAAACACCCAGAGTTTGTTTTCAGCTCTTTCATCAAAGTATTAAAGATGCACAACATAACAGTGAATATTAAATTACCAGACTTCACAGTTCCAAAATTAATTCCAAAAGGCTGATTCATTTTCAAAATGAAGTCTATATACAATGGTAGTAAAATTTATCATTGTTGTTGTTGTATTCGGTCCTGAGACTGGTTTGATGCAGCTCTCCATGTTACTCTATCCTGTGCAAGCTTCTTCATCTCCCAGTACTTACTGCAACCTACATCCTTCTGAATCTGCTTAGTTTATTCATCTCTTGGTCTCCCTCTACGATTTTTACCCTCCACGCTGCCCTCCAATGCTAAATTTGTGATCCCCTCATGCCTCAGAACATGTCCTACCAACCGGTCCCTTCTTCTTGTCAAGTGGTGCCACAAAATCCTCTTTTCCCCAATTCTATTCAATACTTCCTCATTTATCATTACAAAAATTATTAAAAAAATTAATAATAAAACAAAGAAGTAAAAAATACTTCATTCTTTTCACAGAATACAAAATATGAAATTCCATATCGAAAAATATACCTGGCATCCTCTTCATCTTCTGAGCCAAAGAAAATTGTTGTTAATTCTTCTTCATTACAAATTCTACATAAAGGAGGGCATGGTTCACCACAGAAGCCAACACAATCATGGCCACATTTAAGCTTTTTCTCGCATGGTTCATAACATGGAGAACGATTACAAAGCTCATAGCAAAGCTTTGTGCATCGGATATGTTTACAGCGCCATTCACACGGTTCCTGAAATTTAATACACATGGTTTTAAAATGATTACTGACATACTGTAGAACAATTTACTTTCTTCTCTGTACTGTATTATCAATTCAAATATTCAGTGACATGCTTCAAAATAAATATGGCGCAACATGAATATCTTAATGGAGATAGCATGTCCATCAATTTTTATCAATACCGAGTGCTCGCTGGTCCCTACCTCCCCTATACAGAGCCCCTACTTACTCCTGAGGTGCCACATTCATCAAATAGACAAGCAAAGATACATTTCTTGCAGAGGAGTCACTATCCATTGGAGGGAATATACTTGAGGCATCTTTGACTTCTCTGGGACATGACTCAGCATTTCACCCAACATACCAGTTTGAAGCAGCCTCCAACCCCTTGACATCAGTCAGTATGATTTCCAGCAACTTACAAACAGCAATCAAATCATTCCATGTTCTAAACCAGTATTCTAAATGGGGCTGCATTATTACTGGCTCAATATTTATCTGAACACCAAAAAATTAACTTTAAATTAGCCTCACTCATATTATTTTAATTGCAACATCTGTTCCACTTGAGCAATTGCAGGTTCCCTAAAGTATCTAAAGCTAATAACACTCAAGTAAGTTGTTTGTATAAACAACAATTGAAAAAAACTCAAAAAATTGCAGGTATTTTTTAAGGAGACAATGGGTCTTGAACATTTGTTGAGGTTATGCTCACTAAGCGACTCATGTAACAGTGTCCAGAACAGTGCTAATGTATGAAAAATGTCCACAACATACATTACTGTTTAAGCAAGCAACTAAATTAAACATTATGTGTCAGTAATAGTATGTGCAAAATACAATAATACAATGCAGCAGTTGAATTCATAAGAACTAAGTTTACACAACAATCATATAATTTCAATCACCGATTTAACTGAATTTCATTAAAAGGTTACCGTTTTTACAGTGTCATTCTTTCTTGCCGTATAAATAACATTTAAAATATGTGATGCCATTACTGAATTTTGCTTTTCTGGAATGTTCAACAATTACTCCAATGAAGAGTGAATGTACTGCTATTCAGCAAAATGGCCGAACCAACGTTCATGATGAAGAGCAGTGTGGGCACCCGAATGCATCATATCCGGATGGAACATTCACTCACTACATTGTTTCCGTACACTTCGAACACTTCACGATAAATTTCTATAGGTTTTAGGCTTTTTGCCAACAACAACCGTATCACAGACCACACCTCACAACTGGCAGGATTTTTTATTGCAGCGCACAGAGCAAATGAAATTTTGACAGAAAAGTTTGGCCAGACTGCTACACTATTAAGGCCTAGTTACAGAGTCCCTGGCTAGCAGCTGCTAAAGTTCTATTCTAGAAGTAGTGTGGAAAATGTGTTGCACGAACAGATAATAACACCTAACTGGAGAATAAATGCAGGATAACTAATCTGGTGATTGTGGCAGTGTTACTGAAGTTAACCAGAGAATAAGTTTTGACACTGGCAGGAATAGTTACAGAATTTGTGATGACAAGATTGTCAGAAAGAGGAAGGAGAAGAAACGGGGACACAAACAAATTACGGAAGAATATGATAATTCCAAATTTATATAAAAATTTCGTACTACTAATTTCGACCTCATGCTTCAGAAGCTAGAGAGTATGAATGAAACGTGAAACTATTTCCTAACATAAAACTTTTTGCTTGTAGTAGGCCTAATAGGCATTTGATATTGGTACTTCGTGAATTATAATCTGTTGTGTTATAAAAATGACAATTTGTGCCAAAACAGTCTCGTTTATTTGGTGTGTGTAACAATTGCTGCAATATTAGGTGGGTTTATTTCGTTTTATCTAGCAGAAAGTGACAAAACACATGTAATCAGATCAAAAAACAACACTAGTCTTGGGCACCATTTGTATTAACAGCTTCTCTAGTATTGCTGTTGTTGTTGTGGTCTTCAGTCCTGAGACTGGTTTCATGCAGCTCTCCATGGTACTCTATCCTGTGCAAGCCTCTTCATCTCCCAGTACCTACTGCAACCTACATCCTTCTGAATCTGCTTAGTGTATTCATCTCTTGGTCTCCCTCTACGATTTTTACCCTCCATGCTGCCCTCCAGTGCTAAATTGGCGATCCCTTGATGCCTCAGAACATGTCCTACCAACCGATCCCTTCTTCTAGTCAAGTTGTGCCACAAACTCACCTTCTCCCCAATTAGATTCAATAACTCCTCATTAGTTATGTGATCTACCCACCTACTCTTCAGCATTCTTCTGTAGCACCACATTTTGAAAGCTTCTATTCTCTTCTTGTCTAAACTATTTATCGTCCATATTTCACATCCATACATAGCCACACTCCATACAAATACTTTCAGAAACGAGTTCCTGACACTTAAATCAATACTCGATGTTAACAGATTTCTCTTCTTCAGAAACGCTTTCCTTGCCATTGCCAATCTACATTTTATATCCTCTCTACTTCGACCATCATCGGGTTTCTTGCTGCTCAAATAGCAAAACTCCTTTACTACTTTAAGTGTCTCATTTCCTAATCTAATTCCTGCAGCATCACCCGACTTAATTCGACTTCATTCCATTATGCTCGTTTTGCTTTTGTTGATGTTCATCTTATACCCTCCTTTCAAGACACTGTCCATTCCGTTCAACTGCTCTTCCAAGCCCTTTGCTGTCCCTGACAGAATTACAATGTCATCGGTGGACCTCAAAGTTTTTATTTCTTCTCCATGGATTTTAATACCTACTCCGCACTTTTCTTTTGTTTCCTCTACTGCTTGCTCAATATACAGATTGAATGGCATCGGGGAGAGGCTACAACCCTGTCTCACTCTCTTCCCAACCACTGCTTCCCTTTCATGCCCCTCGACTCTTGTAACTGCCATCTGGTTTCTGTACAAATTGTAAATAGCCTTCCGCTCCCTGTATTTTACCCCTGCCACCTTTAGAATTTGAAAGAGAGTATTGCAGTCAACATTGTCAAAAGCTTTCTCTAAGTCTACAAATGCTAGAAATGTAGGTTTACCTTTCCTTAATCTAGCTTCTAAGATAAGTCGTAGAGTCAGTATTGCCTCGAGTGTTCCAACATTTATATGGAATCCAAACTGATCTTCCCCGAGGTCGGCTTCTACCAGTTTTTCCATTCGTCTGTAAAGAATTCGCGTTAGTATTTTGCAGCTGTGGCTTATTAAACTGATAGTTCGGTAATTTTCATATCTGTCAACACCTGCTTTCTTTGGGATTGGAATTATTATATTCTTCCTGAAGTCTGAGGGAATTTCGCCTGTCTCATAGATCTTGCTCACCAGATGGTAGAGTTTTGTCATGACTGGCTCTCCCAAGGCGATCAGTAGTTCTAATGGAATGTTATCTACTCCCGGGGCCTTGTTTCGACTTAGGTCTTTCAGTGCTCTGTCAAACTCGCCCATTTCATCTTCATCTACCTCCCCTTCCATTTCCATAATATTGTCCTCAAGAACATCGCCCCTGTATAGACCCTCTACATACTCCTTCCACCTTTCTGCTTTCCCTTCTTTGCTTAGAACTGGGTTTCCATCTGAGCTCTTGATATTCATGTAAGTGGTTCTCTTTTCTCCAAAGGTCTCTTTAATTTTCCTGTAGGCAGTATCTATCTTACCCCTAGTGAGATAAGCCTCTACATCCTTACATTTCTCCTGTAGCCATCCCTGCTTAGCCATTTTGCACTTCCTGCCGATCTCGTTTTTGGGACATTTGTATTATTTTTTGCCTGCTTCACTTTCTGCATTTTTGTATTTTCTCCTTTCATCAATTAAATTCAGTATCTCTTCTGTTACCCAAGGATTTCTACTAGCCCTCGTCTTTTTACCTACTTGATCCTCTGCTGCCTTCACTATTTTATTCCTCAAAGCTGCCCATTCTTCTTCTACTGTATTTCTTTCCCCCATTCCTGTCAATTGTTCCCTTATGCTCTCCCTGAAACTCTGTACAACCTCTGGTTCTTTCAGTTTATCCAGGTCCCATCTTCTTAAATTCCCACCTTTTTGCAGTTTCTTTAGTTTTAATCTACAGTTCATAACCAATAGAGTGTGGTCAGAGTCCACATCTGCCCCTGGAAATGTCTTACAATTTAAAATCTGGTTCCTAAATCTGTGTCTTACCATTATATAATCTATCTGAAACCTTTTAGTATCTCCAGGGTTCTTCCATGTATACAATCTTCTATCATGATTCTTGAACCAAGTGTTAGCTATGATTAGGTTATACTCTGTGCAAAATTCTACCAGGCGGCTTCCTCTTTCATTTCTTAGCCCCAATCCATATTCACCTACTACGTTTCCTTCTCTTCCTTTTCCTACTGTCGAATTCCAGTCACTCATGACTACTAAATTTTCATCTCCCTTCACTACCTGGATAATTTCTTTTATTTCATCATACATTTCTTCAATTTCTTCATCATCTGCAGAGCTAGCTGGCATATAAACTTGTACTACTGTAGTAGCCATGGGCTTTGTGTCTATCTTGGCTACAATAATGCGTTCACTATGCTGTTTGTAGTAGCTTACCTGAACTCTTATTTTTTTATTCATTATTAAAACTACTCCTGCATTACCCCTATTTGACTTTGTATTTATAACCCTGTATTCACCTGACCAAAATTCTTGTTCCTCCTGCCACCGAACTTCACTAATTCCCACTATATCTAACTTTAACCTACCCATTTCCGTTTTTAAATTTTCTAACCTACCTGCCCGATTAAGGGATCTGACATTCCATGCTCTGATCCGTAGAATGCCAGTTTTCTTTCTCCTGATAACAACGTCCTCTTGAGCAGTCCCCGCCCGGAGATCCGAATGGGGGACTATTTTACCTCCAGAATATTTTACCCAAGAGGACGCCATCATCATTTAACCATACAGTAAAGCTGCATGCCCTCAGGAAAAATTATGGCTGTAGTCTCCCCTTGCTTTCAACCGTTCGCAGAGCCAGCACAGCAAGGCCATTTTGGTTATTGTTACAAGGCCAGATCAGTCAATCATCCAGACTGTTGCCCCTGCAACTACTGAAAAGGCTGCTGCCCCTCTCCAGGAACCACACGTTTGCCTGGCCTCTCAACAGATACCCCTCCGTTGTGGTTGCACCTACGGTACGGCTATGTGTATCATTGAGGCACGCAAGCCTCCCCACCAACGGCAAGGTCCAAGGTTCATGGGGGGGGGGGGGGTCTCTAGTATCAGACAACGACATTTTGTTTTTTCATGTAACAAAACGTGCCGAACTTTGATGAGGTAATAGATTCTTTCGCAGAGAGAAAAGTATGCCACATAAAGCTGTGGCAAGATTAGAGAGGAAAAAAAGCTAGGACTTAAAGATTGAAGAAATGTATGCTGTCTTGCTTGTCTCTTGTCTTTACTTGTTTTATGTATCCTATATTTAATTTTATGTCACAAAAAACAGCAAGTTATTAGCTAATAGGCAGTAAAGACTGCAAATTTTATGAAGAGTTCTTGTTCCGCCGGTTACAAATAATCCCATCCAGTATTAATTGCGAGATTTTTTTTAAAGAGGAGCAGGATGTCAAACAGGCCGACTGGGAACAGGAGAGGCACCACAGGAGATTTTAATTTCCACTGGCCTGAATATAGTTTGATGGCATCCATTACAATTACACGTTTGAATTCCACAGAGTGAAATACAGAGGCGTGCGATGGAAGAATGCTGTGTGAAGAGGCATGGCACTGCACTTCGGCACACTTACGACCAAATAACATGTCTTACGTTCCATCGAACACGAATGTTTTATGTATCAGACTCTTCAGAAAGATGTGCGCTACAAAATTAAGATATTTTTGAAAAGTCGATTTTGAAAATTTTTGGCATCCTACCTAAAACGCTCGAGGGAGGAGCAGCGCCACTATCTAACATCACCATGGTTCAGAAATAACATAGATCCAGAGCTGATGCACAGAGCATTCTGAGTTGTAGTGGGGAAGTGGTAGTCCCCACAAGGCCCGTGTTTACGTTAAGTGGTTTTGCTGTTTCCTCTTCATTTGTTGCTCTCAGGTCAAACGAAAAGAAAACGGATTTCTGTGGCTGGGAGCTATCAAGTGAATTAAAATACATTCACATAATTATGGAAGAGTCTCCTCGGTGTATGGGACCTCATCACCATCATCATCATCATCATCATCATCATCATCATCATCATCATCATCATCTTGGACAGTTCCAGCCACTGGCTGGGTCTGTCGGGAACACAAGCCTCTCCATCGTGTTCTGTCTTTCCACCATTCCCCCTCTTCCACCTTTGTCCAGTTCTCTCCTCTTCTCGTCACACATTCCTTCACTCCCTTCACCCATCTATCTCTTGGTCTTCCTCTGGGCCTCTTCCCCTCCAGTTGCAGATCAAACATCCTCTTTGGAATTCTTCCCTCGTCCATTCTCTTCATGTGTCCATACCACTGCAGTCTTGATTTTTCTATCCTGTCCTGTACTGGTTCCTCCTTTAGTCTTTCCCTCACATACACATTTCGCAATCTGTCTCGTCTTGTTACACTCAACCTGCTCCTCTGGAACTTCTTTTCACTAGCCTGTATTATACTTTTGTCGCTTTTGTGCATTACCCATGTCTCACTTCCGTATGCCAATATGGGGACAAAGTAAGTTCGGTATATAATTCCCTTGGATTTCTGTGGCACCTCCTTGCTCCAAATAAGCCCCCTAATGCATTTGTAGAACTGCCCTGCTTTTCTGCACCTTTCATTCATTTCCATTGCGTTTCCCCCCTTACTTTCAATCATGCTTCCCAGGTACTTGAAGTTCTCTACCACTTGTAGTTTTTCCCCTCCACAAGTTATATCCACATTTGGCCTATTCTTCTTCCTTGTTGTGACAATTATTTCACTTTTCTTTGCAGAGAAATGCATTCCATATTGAGCTGCCGTTGCCTCCCATGCATCTAACTGCTCTTGCACCTCCTTATCACAATTTCCCCATAACATCAGGTCATCGGCAAAAAGCACTGCTTTCATTTTATGATCTCCAATTGCATCTGATACTTGCTGTAGGATTTCATCCATAACAATAATAAACAATAAAGGCGAAAGTGCACTTCCCCGTCGCAGCCCATTTTCCAGCTTGAACCATGCAGTACGTTCCCTCCCCACTTTCACACAACTCTCACTTCCCTCATACGTTTTTCTGACTTTTCGTGTTATCTCTCCATCTATCCCTTTTGCGTTCAGCACATCTCAGAGCTTGTCCCTACAGATACTGTCATACGCCTTCTCAATATCTAAAAAGGCCATGATTAAGTCCTTCCCGTACTCATAGTGCCTTTCCTGCAGTTGCCTTACCGCAAATATGAGGTCTGTTGTTGATCTTCCTGGTCTGCAACCGTACTGCTCCTCTTGCAGTCTACTTTCAATACTGCTTCTTATTCTCTTCTCCAGGATCTTCTCATAGATTTTTCCACAGTGGCATAGCAGGGTGATTCCTCTGTAGTTCTCACATCTCCTTTTATCCCCTTTCTTGAAGATCGGGACTATAATTCCTTTCTTCCAATCCTCAGGAATTCTGTTCTCCTTCCACACCACCCTCAGCACTCTGTATAGCCACTGGGTTCCTACTTCTCCTGCTGCTCGTATCATATCCACTGTTACTTCATCCCAACCTGGTGCCTTGCCCCTTTTCATCCTCTTTATGGCTTCTTCCACTTCATTCCAAGTTAGATCATCAATTTCCCCACTATTATAATCGTCTGCAGCCTTAGGCTCTCCAACGCTGTTAGTTACCCGCTTGGCGGCATTCAACAGATCTTCAAAGTACTCCTTCCAAATCTTTTTGAGCTCATACATTTCCTCCACAACTCTTCCATTATTATCCATGATCCTCAGGCACTCGCTTCTGTCGTTCCTCTTATTTCTTACCATGGTGTAAAGTACTTTTTTGTTCCCTTCACTGTCCTCTTCTAACATTCTTGTCCATTTTTCCATCCACTTCTTCTTCTCCGCCCTTACTATGGTCTGTGCCGCTTTCTTGCTTTCCTTATATTTTACCCTAGCTTCCTCTGTTCGGGTCTGGAACCATTCTCTGAAGGCTTTGTTCTTTCGAAGTACTGCCTCTTTACATGTGTTGTTCCACCATGGGGTTTCCTTACTTCTCCTCTTTGTGCTAGTTCTTCCGCACACAGTCTCAGCTGCCTCAACTAGAGCCCTCTTAAAATCTCCCCACTCTTCTTCCACTGTTCTCTGATCTTCCTTTGGCAGCTTCTTCCTGACCAGTGTCTGGTACTGGGTCCTCCGTTCATCCTCTTTCAGCATCCATGTCTTCAACCTTTTCTCCCGTATATCTGTTGCCCTCCTATCTTTTTTCTCTCTCAGGGTGGCTACCAACAGCCGATGGTCACTGTCTAAGGCCTCAGATGGAATGACCTTAACATCTATGAGGCTGCTCATCATCTGCCTATCCACTAGTACATTCATCAAAATATGTTATTAGTTTCAGATTTTAGTTTCCGATTTTATTTTGTTTCCACCTTTCTGACAGTCAAGCGTTAATCGCCTTGCAGAGCAAAGAAGTTATTTTTGTCGGTTTTTAAAGAAATTTGACTTTTGTTAATCTTTTCCGCTGAGGCAGTCATTTCAACTGTTCGCTATATTTCAAGTTCACGTTTTCATCTTCTAGAACGTATGGCATTATGCCATAATAAAGAACCAAACATGAGATAATACAGTACTGATACTCCAAGAAAATTTAAATCAGAATCTGGACATACGAATGTGCACTTTAAGCCTAATTATGCATTTTAGTATGGTCCACAAAATTCCCATGCTCTTGGAGTATCCTCTAATGTCTTGTTTCTTTTGTACCACAATGTAAGATGTTTTAATGTTTTAGACATACAAACATACGGGCTTCCTGTGCCATCGTAGCTGCGCAAGCACAGCGACACCTGTTACCTGGCGCACTCTGGCAACTGCCGAAGCGAATCTATTTCTAACAGGTTGCTGGAAAATATTCTGAATGGTTGTTTGAAAAGCATTACTTTCAAAGTAAATTTCCTTTTACGCAAGATGAACTCTGTGCATGAATGTCCGATGAAAAACTTAAATCACAGAGCGTTTGACTCTCATTCAAAAGTCAAATCTTCGAAGATGACCATTTAGAATATTTTAGAGCCCAGAAGATCAGACATTTGTATTGTTGTTATAAATTTTACTGTCACATTTGTGTGATGTATCTTAAAGTATAACACGTGCAAAAAATATCAACATTATGTATGAAAGCTTAGCTACTCTTACAGCTTATTAATGTTAGTGACCACATTTATACATCTACATGGTTACTCTGCAATTCATACTTAACTGCCAGGCAGAGGCAAAACTATGTATATTAATTTAAACCATTACCTTTTCCTATTTGTGTGTATGTGATACTTAACGAGTGATGTTGCTATTGGTTGACTACATCAAGTGTCCTATGCTCTGAATATCCGTTGTCATTGACTGGCAAGATCGCTTGACATGAGCTGCAACTGGCTTACAAAAGTGCATTGCAATCTCGATTTTGAATTCGAATTTATACTTTTGTAATACGAAAATATGCAGTGTACATGTTGCTGCACATCAGACAACTTTCCAAAATGGGTTTTTCCCCAAGTTTCATTTTCTAAAGTGCCGGGAAATTCTATGCCAGTGTATAAAACCACAACCATTGAAAGGATTGATAAGTTTTACAGTTCTATGAAAGAGTATAGTGTTACTTAACACACAAAGAGTGTATTTTCATCCAGGAGAAAGTGTATTTTTAACCGAGAAATCCGGGAATTTTTTTTCTTCGTCCACGTATACACCCTGAAAAATGGTACAAACTTTAGATACTAACTGTTACGACTGTTTCTGACAGAGAGAGAGAGAGAGAGAGAGAGAGAGAGAGAGAGAGAGAGAGAGAGAGAGAGAGAGAGAGAGAGAGAGTGTGTGTGTGTGTGTGTGTGTGTGTGTGTGTGTGTGTGTCCGTCCACATGCACGTTTCTAAGAGAGGAAGAGACATTGGACATAGTTAGGTATAAAAGTCATTCGGATTTTAAAAATTGCAATTGTCAAGAATGGTACACACTTTAGTAACTAACTGTTAGCACTGCTTCTGACAATACTTACCCTGCAGGGTGTACAAGGAACACCGCATTTCAAACTGCAACGTGAATGCTTGCATCGATATTCGCACTTCTGCTTACAAGGCGGGCAACTTTTTGCACAATCAACATTGCAGCTGTAAGTAAAAAGACAACTCATTCAATGGACATATTATGACAAACTGTAATATTACAGCCATAAATACAAACAAAGTTTTATTTATATACAAATAATGATTGAACAACCATGAGAAAGATATTGTCAAAAGTCAAACAAAAATGAATGAAAACTTCGCTAGCTCTCAGATGAATCACTTTTTGTAGAATGAATTTGTTTTATTTCTGTATATGATTACAAAATCATTAGGTCCTTAGACCACCAGTTTCAATCAGCAATTACCATCTTCAGATCTGTTTTAAAACATGCCCTAATGTAATAGAAATGCTTTAAAACATCAGAAGATGCTCATCGCTGACCAAAACTGGTAGTCTAAGGAGCTAACAATTTTGTGGTTATAAGACAGAAATAAAACAAATTTATTCTACACTTTCTGGACCACAGTTCTATTTGTGACCATGTTGCAGCTTGTGAATCCTTTTTGAGTTAGAGTGTGTGCGCGCACGCACCCATCCACCCCCCCCCCCCCCCCCCCCCCACCCACACACACACACACTGGTGAACTGCAGTCCTCACATTCCGAATTTAGATGGCACAATGTAGATGTGTGTGTGTGCGTGTGTGTGCGGACACATGCATGTATGTGTGCGTATCTGTATGCATACTTTAGGTCAGAAAATGATTCATCTGAAAGCTAGCGAAGTTATCATTCTTTATGGTGTGCCTACTTTCACTAGGTGGTGAGTTGTTAGCTTCACTTCTAAATTATCTCCACTCAGCCAGAATTTTCCTTACCATATTTAAAAAGATATTTAACTCATTAATGTAGCTTAAAAAAAAACGAAAATCCAAATTTCAGTGTAGATTGCGGAATACTGATAGTGCTAACTCATGAAATAAAGCAAGTAGCTATAAGGCTGCTGCAAGTAATAGGTGGTGGAATAATCATTCATAATTTGTATAAAAAGATAACAGTGAAGTATTCAACAACAGAAAATAACTATGAAGCACAACAGAATGAGATGCAAATACACTTACCATTAAATTCATGAAATAGCTACATGCCTGACGATGTAACACTCAAATTAGTATCAGATGGTAATTATTTCCCTTTTCCAGGAAAGTGTTTCTTGCTATTACAAGTCTGAATTTTATTTCTTCCTTACTTTAACCATCGTAAGTTATCTTGGTCCACAAACAGCAAAACACATCTTCAACTGTTGTTCAGCATCTCATTTTTTAACCTAATTCCCTCAGCACTGCCTGACTTAATTTGACTACATTCCATTATTCGTGTTTTACTTTTGCTGAGGTTCATACAATATTCTCTTCTAAACACATTAACCACACAGTTAAACTTAGCTTCCAACTCCTTTGCCATGCCTGATACAAATACACACTCATCATGAAATATCAATGCTTTTATTTTTTCTCTGTGAACTTTAATTTCTTTTCTAAATTTATCTTTGTTTCCAATTATTATTTGCCCAAGGTACAGATTGAATAACATTGGGGATAGGCTACAACTCTGCTTTACTTATTACTGCCTCATTTTCACCTGTTCAACTCTTATAACTGCATTCTGGTTGTAGATAAGCTTTCACTCTCTATATTTTATCCACGCTAATCTCAGTATTTAATGGTGTGTAATTGACACAGTAATATGTAGCATATCAGTAGGTATTTTTCGTATCTGCTATGAGGCAGAGATGATGTTAATTGGGATGTTTATTTAACCCTTGAACTGAAACATAGCCTGAGAGACCTTTAAGGGTTTTTTAAATGTTCCCTGTCACATCACTGTTCTGTTCGTCACTATCTCTTCCACAGTACCTTCTCACTGTCAAATCATGTACACAACAGAAGCATTTTAGAGATGAAACTTTCAGAGTGGTTGCCAGAGAGCAGTAATGAATCTGAGGTGGAAAATGATTACCCAGATGCTGATTCTGACGTTATAATTACCTAAGCAAGAGAAGATTATTAGAGAAGAAAAAACAATAACAACCGGCTCATAATAAGTGAGAGTAGTAGTGATGATGATGATGATGATGATGATAACTGTGACAATACTGGAAGATGAACAAGAAATAATTGTTGAGAACACACATGGAAAACAGGTGGCATGCCAGATAAAAGAAATAATGATTTTGTGTGGAAAACACTAGAACCAACAAAAACACCAAGCCATAACATAGTGAGACAATAAGCTGGACTGACGAGTGAAGCTACTAACTTAGGTAATCTCAACATTCCTGCAATCTTGAGTGTTTGTTTGAACAAGCTATGATTGACAGTGTTGTTTGGCATACAAATAATAAACTTTTGTCAGTGAGAACCAATCTGAATGACACAATGAACTAACTATTGTAACACCATTTCTGTAGAAACTCATGCCCTTTTTTTGGTGTGGTAATGTTTGCATCCATCTTGAAATCTGAATATGAAATGTGATCTCTCCACTTGCCAAGGACTGACTGAAAGCCCAATATTTAGAACGACATCTGTCAAACAGTTTGATATATTGATCAACTGCCTACGGTTTGATGGTTATACCAAAAGTAAGGTGAGGCAACAAGTGACTGTGAAAACAAAGATGATGTGACTTACGAAACAAAAGTGCCGGCAGGTCGATAGACACACAAACAAACACAAACATATACACAAAATTCAAGCTTTCCCAACAAACGGTTGCTTCATCAGGAAAGAGGGAAGGAGAGGGAAAGACGAAAGGATGTGGGTTTTAAGGGACAGGGTAAGGAGTTATTCCAATCCCGGGAGCGGAAAGACTTACCTTAGGGGTAAAAAGGACAGGTGTACACTCGCACACACACACACACACACACACACACACACACACACACATATCCATCTGTACATACACAGACACAAGCAAACATTTGTAAAGGCAAAGAGTTTGGGGAATACAAAGTGAAACTACTTGCAAAAACAGAAAGAGAAAATAAGATGACAGGAAAGATTTCGAAATGCAACAGTGACAATAACAAACGTAATTGTTGGGTTCAAATTAATGATATGAACATAATAGAGGGAAACATTCCACGGTGGAAAAATATATCTAAAAACAAAGATGATGTGACTTACCAAACGAAAGTGCTGGCAGGTCTCTGTTACTTAGTTTTTCACTCTTATTACGTCATACATGACGTTTAGGCAGTAATCCCTGTCTTGCATATTATCCTGTCTTTCAGCTTTAAGCTCTCAGGTTTTCAAACCTCATATGATGCGGTCCCCAACAATCGGTCTTTCCTTCTCATCTCGTGTGATGTCTCCCTTGACTCACAGTTTTGGGTGACTTTCCTAAAGTCTACCTCTTTTTCCTAGACCTCTCCAGCCTTTTCCTTCACCCCTCTTCCTTCCCCATCAGCCCTTCTGCCTGAAGAATGAGCCACCGGCTCCAAATGCTTGCCTACTTACAACTCTCTTTTAGGTGTGTGTTCTGCCACCGCTTGGTGAGTAGATTTTTTATTTATCCAATTAAATTATTACCTTAAGGTTTGGAAGATTTGATTAATGGTGAGGCAACACACGACCTTCACTTTAAAGCCCTAATTGGAGTAAATTTCATTAGATTAAAAATACAATACCACCATTGTTAACTATTAGCCATCAGTTTTATCATGCATTTCACTATGTATAACACTCTTCCAGCCATATTGTGTAAACTCTGTGCATTGAGATTGTAAGATGAATATACATACAGATTTGAGTTTGAACAGTTTCAGGAGACTTACAAAAGGATATGGAAAAAAATTATCTTTCGACATAATCAAGTTACTAGTATTAACTGAAACATTTCCAACACAGATAATCTTACATTCACTCCTAAAGCAATCAAATTATTATTCTGCACAAGGTTTACACTATCATGGCACTATACAGTAATATTTTAATCACCAAAATCTTTCTCTAAATCTAGAAATGTAATAAATATAGGAAGTTTGTGTGGGTGTGGCCACAATCTCCAGCAAGAATATGCCTTCTTCTATCTGCAACCTATATTTATATACATGTGGGACACCTTTCACCTTTTACTTTAAACCATCTTCAGGAGATTTAATATGGAATAATACAGTTTTTGTACATGCAATACTTACAGGTCAAAAAACAATTCACACCATAATTGTTACATTAATAAATTATTACTTACACTTATTCTTTTTTTTGTCCTTAAAACACTGACACATTTTCATGTCCCAATGATATTCTTATCTTGTAGCTTTCATATTTCCTAAGCTAACTGCTGTGGAACATTACTATTGGTGGAATGCAGATTTAATAGGGGTCAGAAAGTGGATAAAGAGTTTTAGGGGTTTGGATGATTGGACATTTGGTTTAGAGGTTATATGGGGAGGATCAGGTATGAGCAAGAGGAAAGGCATTATTCTGACGATTGTCTGATGGAGTGTTAATCTACATTTTACCTATTAAGACAAATATTGAGTTGTTTGTTGTGTACACCTTGTCATTCAAAAGGGTTTCTCTTCAGCTTTTTTTTTTAATATGATATATATTTTTTGGACCACCTTTACTTGACAAACAACTCACTATTCACAATCGTAGATGAAATAGGTCCGGTAAGTAGTGGTTGAAAGAAACAGATCGCAGATGTCAGGCAGTTAGTTTGGACCTCGGTTAACATAACCTCATTCAAACATTTGTGTATGCATCATAAAGATGTTCTTGGTCGAAAATGTCAGTTTATGGGCCTAATTCTCGTCATTTGCAGGAGGTGTTAATGTTTTATTTCAATATGAAGAAAACAGCAGCTGAGTCTCATTGAATGCTCTGAAGTACATATGGTAAGGATGCTATTAGTGAAAGAACATGTAGTGAGTGGCTTCAACGCTTCAAGAATGGTGATTTTAACATCGTAGACCAGCATAGTGGTGGAAGAGAGAATGTTTTCGAAGATGAAGAATTAGAGACTTTGCTGGGTGAAGACTTGCATCAAACTCAAGAAGAGTTGGTGCAATTTGTGGGAGTGACACAGCAAGCCATTTCAAAATGTCTCAAGGCTATTGGAACGATTCAGAAATAAGGAACTTGGGTCCCGTGTGAGCTGAAACCACGAGACGTTGAAGGGCATTTGTGTGTTTGTGAACAGATGTTTCAGAGGCAAAACCGGAAGGGATTTCTGTATCACATTGTGATCGGGAATGAAAAATGGGTTCATTACGATACCCCTAAATGCAAAAAATCATGGAGATATCCTGGCCATGCTTCCATGTCAACGGGCACACCGAATATTCACGAATCCAAGATCATGCTCTGCATCTGGTGGGACCAACTTGGCGTTGTGTACTATGAGGTGTTAAAACCAAATGAAACAATCACAGTTGCTCGTTATTGAATGAAATTAATGCGTTTGAGCAGAGCATTAAAAGACAAATGGCCGCAATACAGTGAGAGGCACGATAAAGTGATTTTGCAGCACAACGCTCGATCCCACATTGCAAAAGGGGTCAGAACGTACTTGGAAATGTTAAAATATGAAGTCCTACCCCAACTGCTGTATTCTACAGACATTGCTCCCTCTGACTATCACCTGTTTAGGTCAATGGCACATGGGCTAGCTGATCAACACTTCCAATCTCATGAAGAAGTCACGAATTGGATCGATTCATGGATAGCTTCAAAAGATGACCATTTTTTTCGATGCAGGACTCGTACACTGCCCCAAAGATGGGAGAAAGTAGTGGCCAGTGATGGAAAATACTTTGAATGATGCATGTGTAACCAATTTGTTTCATTAAAGCCTCAAATGTTGGGGAAAAATGGCAGAAGCAAAGTTGTACACCTTGTAAGTTGTGAACTGTTTTAGAGTTGTATGACGTCATGTCCCCCCTACTGGCCACCAGTATCCCTGGTAAAAGGTGACAGTTATATTATATTCTTCAATACTTATCAAATTTGCTGGTTTTTGAAGTGTAAACAGAGTATAATAAATGCCTCTATAAGTAACAACACTGCCTATCTTCAGTATCAGTTTCTGATGTAAACAATAGGACCATTTCATCACAGCAGCATACTGTGAGAACAAATATTTTCTCTTGTTTCTATCTCTGAAGATTCTCACCTGATAGAATGATCTCCATTCCAGACGCAGCACTACCACTGTCACTCTAGTCTGTGTAATTTCCTTGATAAATGGTTTGCTTGGTACAACCAGTTCACTGTTGGGTATTCTTTAAGACACACCCCATCTTTCCTTACGCTGATAGCTTCAAAGGAACATTCACTGTTTGGTATTCTTTAAGACATGCCCCATCTTTCCTTACGCTGATAGCTTCAAAGGAATACTCCCCCCCACCATTAACCATGGATCTTGCCAATGTGTGGCGGCCTGTGTGCCTCAATGGTACAGATAGCTGTAACATAGGTGCAGCCATCACAGAGAGGTACCTATGGAGACCAGACTAATAGTGAATGCATTACTGTAACCAATTTACACATACACACAAAACCAACACCCACCAAATTATTACACGTTTGTATGCATAATAGCTCCAAAGATGATTAAGAGGTTGAATGAGGTAAAATAAGTTATTCAGATAGTTAAGGGAGACCGAACTATCAGTTTAATAAATCACAGCTGCAAAATACTAACACAAATTCTTTACAGACGAATGGAAAAACTAGTAGAAGCCGACCTCGGGGAAGATCAGTTTGGATTCCATAGAAATGTTGGAACACGTGAGGCAATACTGACTCTACGACTTATCTTGGAAGAAAGATTAAGGAAAGGCAAACCTACGTTTTTAGCATTTGCAGACTTAAGAGAAAGCTTTTGACAATGTTGACTGGAATACTCTCTTTCAAATACTGAAGGTGGCAGGGGTAAAATACAGGGAGCAAAAGGCTATTTACAATTTGTACAGAAATCAGATGGCAGTTACAAGAGTCGAGGGGCATGAAAGGGAAGCAGTGGTTGGGAAGAGAGTGAGACAGGGTTGTAACCTCTCCCCGATGCTATTCAATCTGTATATTGAGCAAGCAGTAGAGGAAACAAAAGAAAAGTGCGGAGTAGGTATTAAAATCCATGGAGAAGAAATAAAAACTTTGACGTCCACCGATGACATTGTAATTCTGTCAGGGACAGCAAAGGGCTTGGAAGAGCAGTTGAACGGAATGGACAGTGTCTTGAAAGGAGGGTATAAGATGAACATCAACAAAGGCAAAACGAGGATAATGGAATGTAGTCGAGTTAGATCGCGTGATGCTGAGGGAATTAGATTAGGAAATGAGACACTTAAAGTAGTAAAGGAGTTTTGCTATTTGAGCAGCAAAATAACTGATGATGGTCGAAGTAAAGAGGATATAAAATGTAGATTGGCAATGGACAGGAAATCGTTTCTGAAGAAGAGAAATTTGTTAACATCGAGTATTGATTTAAGTGTCAGGGAGTCTTTTCTGAAAGTATTTGTATGGAGTGTAGCCATGTATGGAAGTGAAACATGGTCGATAAATAGTTTAGACAAGAAGAGAATAGAAGCTATCAAGATGTGGTGCTACAGAAGAATGCTGAAGATTAGATGGGTAGATCACGTAACTAATGATGAGGTATTGAATAGAATTGGGGAGAAGATGAGTTTGTGGCACAACTTGACTAGAAGAAGGGATCGGTTGGTAGGACATGTTCTGAGGCATCAAGAATTTAATACTGGAGCGCAGCGTGGAGGGTAAAAATCGTAGAGGGAGACCAAGAGATGAAACACTAAGCAGATTCAGAAGGCTGTAGGCTGCAGTAGGTACTGGGAGATGAAGAAGCTTGCACAGGATAGAGTACCACGGAGAGCTGCATCAAACCAGTCTCAGGAATGAAGACCACAACAACAACAACAACAACAACTAGGGAGATGAAACTTTAATTATAATGGGAGACCAGTATTTGATAGTACATAAGAGACAAGAAAGAAAAATATCAGAACATGTACTGATGGGAAAGGAATCATAGAATTTCCCACAGAGCTTAATTTAATCATAGCTAATATTTGGTTTAAGAATCATGTAACAAGGATGTATATGTGGAAAAGACCTTTAGACACTGGAAGGTATCATGTGAATTATACAGGGTGTACATGAAGTCTGGGAACACTTTCAATTGTTTATTGCACAAGAAACAAACATTAAACAGCAATCACACATATGCCATGTTGAAGAGAAACCCCGAAAGTTATTTTTCATGTATACCGCCACAGCATAGTTTGGTAATTTGCCGCTAGTCAGCACTAGTCGCAAGGCGAGTTCAGGTGTGGAGTGAGCTTTCTGTGTGTTGGAGTTCGACAACAACAAGTGTGATACAACTGTGCAATGGATGTTTAGAACGAAGTATGGTAAGAAGCCATCAACAAGGAAGGCCATTTACTACTGGCACAACAGATTCATTACAATGGGTTGCTTGTGCCCGGCAAAGACAAGCGGACGTCCCAATGTGATTGAAGTGCATGTGGAATGCGAACGAGAGCACTGTAACTGGATATTCCTACTTGGACAGTGGCTGATGCCTCAAATTGCAATCAGACTCTCCATTCGTCTTTCAGCAGGATGGGTCTCCACCCCATTTTCATCGTGAAGTTCGTGGATGCCTGAACACGGAGCTGCCAAATGCTACAGAAGGGGACGGCTGTTTCATGAAATGGGCTCCCCCATCACCAGATCTCACTTTTTTCTGTGTAGACACATTAAAGATCTGTTATATGTACCGTCTCTACCAAGAGATGTAGCAGAGCTCCGGGAGAGAACACGGGAAGCGACTGCCACAGTCGATGGTGCCCTCCTAGGACGGGTATGGCAAGAATTCGATTACTGTATTGACGTCTGCTGGGTCACTCATGGTTCGCATATCAAATGTTTGTAAAAAAAAAAAAAAAAAAAACTTCAGAGTTTCTCTTCAAAATGCAATATGTATGACATCTGTACAATGTTTAATTCTTGTGCAATAAATAATTGAAAGTGTTCCCGGCCTTTATGTGCACCCTGTATAATGGTAAGACAAAGATTCTGAAACCAAATTCTAAACTAAAAGACATTTGCAGGAGCAGATGAGGGCACCAAACATAATTTATTAGTTATGAACTGCAGATTAAAACTGGAGAAACTGCAAAAAGACAGGACATTAATAATGATAGAACCTGAATAAATTGAAGGAGCCACAGGTTGTTGTGAGTTTCAGAGGGAGCATTAGGCAATGCTCAACTGAAATGGGAAAGGAATACAATAGAAGACAAATGGGTAGCGTTCAAAGATGAAATGGGAAAGACAGTAGAGGATCAAATAGGAAAAAGACAGGGCCTAGTAGAAATATTTGGATCACAGAGACGATATTGAATTTAACTTATGAAAGCAGTAAATGTAAAAATGCAATTAACTGAGCAGGTGAAGAGGAATACAGGCTTCTAAAAAATGAAATTGACAAAAAGTGCATAAGTAGGAATGGTTAGAGGACAAACATAAGGTCGCAGCTTACAAGTTATCGGAATGTTAGATGCCACCTACAGTAACCCCCCCCCCCTACACTATTCAGCAGTCTGACCCAAAAAGTGTAAAATACAGGAAAGCACAGGAAACACAACAAGCTGTAGATTTTGTGCCAATTATTCTCTGCTACTATTTTAACCAGTAATGTGTTACAAAATTTTATTTACTGCCATTTTTTTAATGATTATCAATAATGAATCTCACATTAGGACGTGAATATCTTTTTAATGTGGTTTCACAGAAGACTTTTGCTTATTTACACCATTGGACATGATCAGAACAAAGAAGGAAACACCCATGATTACCGTGAAGGTGGTGGCTGAGTGCTAACACAGCACTCAGCCACAGCCATTGTGATAATCAGAAGGCAGTGGCTGAATGCTGACACACGCAAATGCGAGTGCAGGTTTGCCTCTTCATTTGGGTCATGTCCAATGGTGTACAAACACTGAAGAAAAAGTCTTTTGTGAAACCACATTAAAAAGATATTTGTGTTCCAATGTCAGACTTATTATTGATAATCATTATAAAATTATGGTAAATAAAACCTGTAACACAATATTGGTTAAAACACTGAAGATGGTAGTCTTTGCAAACAGAGAAGAATAGACACAAAATCTACAGTTTGTTGCTCACAAGGAGGTCACTCAGTTCAGGGATATCCTAGGCAAGAAAGAAGGCAGAAATTTTCATCATGTTACGTGGCCTCTTGACGAAGAATGTTTATGTCTGACATCAGGTCGTATGAACCTAAGGCTGTGCACCTAGTATTGGTTAGGGTACTTCACAAGGAGGTAACAACAATTCCTGAAAGCACATTATATGGACAGCCATCTCCAAAAGATGTGTTTATTTGTATAAATGACTGTGAAATTAAATTAAAGCCGACATAATACATCACAGTGAGCAGAAGGAAGGTTGCTACTTGAGCCACTACCATCAGATCGTTATTATCATGAATGCAGTGACTCAGCATACTTTTCCACCATTCCAAACAATGTGAACCTGTAATACAGGTGGCTGTGACTCAACACACCAACACGTGTTTTCTGCTTTGATCCAAGGAATGACTTTGAGCAGGAATATATGATTCAATTTTAGCAGAAATCTGTATGAAGATCGATGTTAAAGGTCATGATAACATCAAAGAAAACTTAAAGTGTGAGGAACGTTGTAACATGGAAGTGTTAATGATGGGAAAGCATTATATTGAGAGAACATGAATTCTGTTGGGACTGACCAAAATAAACTTAAAAAACAAGAAAACATAAAATGATGTAATTAAAAAATAGGTTTTTACTGTATAGGAAAATTAAAGGGACCTTTGGAGAAATGGAAAGCACTTATAAACTTATATGAGTATCTAGAGCTCAGATGGCAAAGTAGTATTTAAGCAAATAAGGGAAAGCTGGAAGGTGGAAGCAATATACAAGAGCTATAAAAGGGATATGAACTTGAAGGCAGTATTACGGAAGAGGAAATAGGTGAAGGTATGAGAAGCATATGTCAGAACACTTGAAGACCTAAGCCAAAACGCACACATGAAGTAAATGGTATTCCCTCAGAGGTACTGAGAATTCTGGGAGAGCAAGTCATGAACACATACTCCACCAGGTATGCAAGATATACAAGAAAGGCAAAATACTCTCAGATATAAAGAAGAATGTAATAATTCAAATTCTGCAAAAGGCAGGTGCTGACAGTAGTGAATATTACTGAATGTCACAAACTACCAACATAAATTATTTAAAGAAAATAGTGGGAAAATTGTAGAGGCCGACTTCAGGGAAGATCTGTTTGGGTTCCAGTGAAATGTTGGAACAAACAAGATAAAAATGACTCTCAAAGCAGTGGCAGGAGAATACACATTCAAAAAAAGGAATTATGTATGTAACCTTTCAGAGCCACTGGCTCCTTCTTCTGGCAGAAGGGTTGAAGGAGGAGGAAGATGGGTGTAGGAAAAGGACTGGAGAGGTTTAGGAAAAGGGTTTACAGTTTGGAAAAGTCCCCAAATGCTGGGTCAGGGGAGACTTACCAGATAGGATGAGAAGGAAAAATTGATTTCTGGGGACTGCAATGGATGAGATTTGAAAACCTGAAAGCTTAAAGTGGACAAAAGGGTAATACACAAGCTAAGTGCATTGTATGTGATAGAGGTGGGAGGGGGACAGCAAAAAATAGGCAGGTCAGAAAATGAAAGACATAGAAAACTAAAATGGAGTGAAGAATGGTGTAGTTACTGTGAAGAAATGCCAAGACGGAAGAAATTAATGTAAATGGAGGCCAGGTGGGTGGCAAGAACCAAGGACACGCAGTTCCCACTTGTGGAGTTATGAGAAACTGGTGTCTGGAGGAAGAATCCAGATGCCACAGGCCCCGAGATCACAATTGTTATGTTGTAGAGCATGCTTTGTAACAGGATATTGTGTACCACCAGTACACACCATCTGCCAATGGCCATCCACCCTAACCGACAACTTGGTGGTGCTTACACTGATGTAAAAGGCTGAACAGTTTAAGAATGGTTAGTATATGACATGTGTCATTTCCCAGGTGTCCACCACTGAACAGTTTAAGAATGGCTGGTATATGACATGTGTCATTTCCCAGGTGTTCACCACTGTAGCTGAGTGGACAGCATGCCGGCTTGTCATGCCGGGGGCCTGGGTTCGATTCCCGGCTGGGTTTGAGATTTTCTCCGCTCAGGGACTGGGTGGCTGTGCCGTCTTTATCATCATCATTTCATCCTCATCGATGCGCAAGTAGCCAAAGTGGCATCAACTCAAAAGACTTGCACCAGGCACTCGGGTCTACCCACTTGGAGGCCCTCGCCACACGACATATCATTTTCATTTCACAGGTGGCTCTCCCTTTGATGGTATATGTTTTGCCAGTAACAGGGCTGGTATAGGTGGTGGTAAGAGTGCGCATAGGGCAAATCTTGCAGTGGGGATGGCCACAGGGGTAGGAGCCTTAGGGTAGGGACATGAGTGCAGAAGTAGCTTAGGGCCTGACAAGGATACTGCAGAGATTGGGAGGACGACATAAAGCTATTCTAGGTGTGCTGGCAAAAACTCAAGACAGAATGGACCTAATTTCAGGGCTTGATTTTTAGGAAGTCATGGCCTTGTCAATGTAGCTGATTAACACATTCGAGACCATGATAATACTGAGTGACAAGCAGTGTACTCCTAAGTTGTTTTTTTGGAGGGATCAGCAGTACCAGGATTGGATGTGATGGCCTGGGAAATCTGCTTTTGAGATAGGCTGGTGGTATAATTATGTCCAGTGAAGGCTGAGGTGATATGTGTTCTCCTGCTGCCACTTGGTGAGTAGATTTTTTTATCTATCCAATTACATTATATTATACTGACAAAAAATTATTATTTACATTGTTATAATAATGACTCTGGAACTTTTCTTGGAAGATAGGTTAAATAAAAGAAAAATCTATGTTTTAGCTTATAAATTTAGAGAAAGTTTTTGAGCATGTTGTGTGAAATACACACTTTGAAATTCTTAAAGCCCTGGGATAAAAGTACAGGGAGCAAAAAGTTGTGTACAGATTTTACAGAAACCAGATGGCAGTTATAATAGTTGAAGCTCATTAAAAAGAAACAGTAATTAAGAAGGGAATGAGACAGGTTGTGGCGGTTTCTTGATGTTATTCAATCTATACACTGAGAAAACTGTAAATTAAGTCAAGGAAAATAATGGAAAGGGATATAAAAACTTTGACGGGATTATAGTGTCATCAGCAAATCTCAGAGATGGCAAAAGACTTTAAAGAATAGCGAACAGGATGGACAGTGACTTGGGAAAGGGTATAAGGTGAAAATCTACAAAAGTAAAATGAGAGTAATGGAATGTAGTTGAATTAAGCATACAATTTAAATTAGGAAATGATACACTAAAAGTAGTAGATGTGTTTTGCTACTTGGTCTGTAAAATAACAGATGACACCGAAACTAAGAGACAATATAAAATGCATGAAAAAGAGAAGACTTGTTAACACAGAATATAAATTCTCATAATGTTAAGAAGTATTTTCTTTACGCATTTGGAGTATAGCCTTGGACAGAAGAGAAATGTGTATGTTAAACACCTCAGACAAGAAGAGAACTGAAGCTTCTGAAAAGTGGTCCTACAGAAGAATGTCGAAGATTACATGGGCAGATCAAATAACTAATTAGGAGGTACTGATTGGGGTAGGGGTTAATAATAATAATAATAATAATAATAATAATAATAGTAAAAGAATAAAAGAAAAAATAGGCCTCCGGTATGTTCTGCCAGTCGTAAAAGGCTGAAAAGAACAAACCACTAATAGGGCTAACCCCCATTTTAGTGTGATTAGTTGGTTCAGGACAGAACTAATGAAGCCTCGGACAAGAGCTGTCGTGGTCGGGGACGATGCTTGAACCCTATGCCCATCAACAATGGTAACGACACTGCTAGCCACACGGAAAATGACTTAAATCCAAATAGAGGTGTTTTGAAGGATATGCTCCCTGCAACCACTCTAGTAGGAAAACAAAGACAGAGGATGAGATGGTTAGATGAAGTTAACCGACACCTCATGTTCTGTTATTACCAAACAACAAACTTAGGAACCAACACAACTGGATACAGATCACAAGTATACACAACATTTATTACCAGATACCCAGAATTAAAATTTTTAACAGAACAATGACTAGCTGATCAGATCCGTGTAATAATAAAAAATAACAGGATACCCCAGTCAGAATTAGAAAACATCAAACAACAAGTAAAACAAATACTGGAACAAAATAATGTGCAATCAGAAGAAGAAGAAAATACAGTAATGGACTCAAACATCCCAGAGCAAACAAACAAAGAACAATACGCATCAATTAAACAATCAGACGAAAACGAAATCTTAAGACGGCCACCAGAACAAGCACAAATAGAACACGAAGTGACACACATGTTAGATATAGAAGAAAAATTTCAGCCAACATATATAGAAAACAAAGACACAAATACAGACATTAGGCCGTTCTTGCATAGACCACCAAATAACCCACAAGTCGAAACAACAATAACAACTATCAACACAATCATACACAGTAAAATAAATGAAAATACAACTATGAAAGAGTTACAGCTACTGGTTTATATAGGAGCACTCACTACACTAATTATACACACTAGGCAGAGTTCAGAACAAACCAACACACAGAAAAAACCCACAAAACCAGCATGGCAACACAGGCTACAGATCAGAATAGAAAAACTGAGAAAAGACATGGACAACTAACACAATTTATAAGAAATGAAATATCGGACAAGAAATGAAAAAGGTTAGGTAAAATCTCACAACAAGAAGCGATAGAGCAATTAGATGAAAAGAAGCAGAAATTACAGGCATTGGCCAAACGACTTAGAAGATACAAAAAATGTGAAAATAGAAGGAAACAAAACCAAACATTCAACACAAACCAAAAGAAATTTTATCAGACAATAAATAACACACATTAATATAGACAACCCACCAAACATAGCAGACATGGAACACTTCTGGAGCAACATATGGTGAAACCTGGTACAACATAACAGACGTGCACGGTGGGTACAAGCAGAAACAAACACATACAAGATGCCTGAAGTGATAATTTTGCAACATGAAGTCACCCGAGCAATTAATTCTACGCATAATTGGAAAGCCCCTGGAAAAGATAAAATAGCAAATTTCTGGCTAAAGAAGTTCACCTCAACACATTCACATCTAACTAAATTATTTAACATATCTAAAAACAAAGATGATGTGACTTACCAAACGAAAGCACTGTTGATAGACACACAAACATACACACAAAATTCAAGCTTTCACAACCAACGGTTGCTTCATCAGGAAAGAGGGAAGGAGAGGGAAAGACGAAAGGATTTGGGTTTTAAGGTAGAGGGTAAGGAGTCATTCCAATCCCGGGAGCGGAAAGACTTACGGGGAAAAAAAGGACAGGTATACACTCGCGCGCCCGCACACACACACACACACACACACACACACACACACACACACATCCATCCGCACATACACAGACACAAGCAGACATTTAACAGTTACATTGCAGACCCATACACATTCCCTGATACACTTACACATAGAATAACTTATCTGAAACCTAAAGATCAAGCAGACACAGCAAACCTAGCTAAATATCACCCCATAACATGCCTACCAACAATATACAAAATATTAACTTCAGTCATTACACAAAAATTAATGACACATACAACACAGAACAAAATTATAAATGAAGAACAAAAAGGCTGTTGCAAAGGAGCACGAGGATGTAAAGAGCAGCTGATAATAGATGCAGAGGTGACATATCAAGCTAAAACTAAACAAAGGTCGCTACACTACGCATACATTGATTACCAAAAAGCTTTTGATAGTGTACCCCACTCATGGTTACTACAAATATTGGAAATATACTGGTTCTGCCTTGCTCTGAACCCACTATCCAACATGCTAAACAATACAAATTATGGATACAATATTACTGGAACATATCCACACAAAATCACACATTTGCTATACATAGATGATCTAAAACTACTGGCAGCAACAAATCAACGATTCAACCAATTACTAAAGATAACAGAAGTATTCAGCAATGATATAAATATGGCTTTTGGAACAGACAAATGTAAGAAAAATAGCATAGTCAAGGGAAAACACACTAAACAAGAAGATTACATATTGGATAACCACGACTGCATAGAAGCGATGGAAAAAACAGATGCCTATAAATATCTAGGACACAGACCTAGAAGCACTCAATACACTTACACGATCACAATGCCACAAATATAGAATACATCACTTACATTCAGCAACAGAAAGATTCACATTAAGCAGAAAGGAAGGAGGAAGGGGATTTATCGACATAAAAAACCTACATTATGGATATCAATATAATAGAGGGAAACATTCCACGTGGGAAAAATTATATATAAAAACAAAGATGAGGTGACTTACCGAACGAAAGCGCTGGCAGGTCGATAGACACACAAACAAACACAAACATACACACAAAATTCAAGCTTTCGCAACAAACTGCTGCCTCATCAGGAAAGAGAGAAGGAGAGGGAAAGACGAAAGGATGTGGGTTTTAAAATGTTTCCTGATGAGGCAACAGTTTGTTGCAAAAGCTTGAATTTTGTGTTTGTTTGTGTGTCTATCGACCTACATTATGGACAGGCAGACAATTTAAGGAAATCTTTATAGAACGAGCAGAAACTACCAAAAAGACACAAAGCAATCACTCATATAAATGCATCGGCTACACCATTGCAATTTCATAACCACTTCTACAACCCTTCAGATCACTTAACATCAACAGATACGAAGAAAGTAAATTGGAAAATCGAAACACTACATGGCAAGCACCCGTATCATCTAACACAGCCACACATCGATCAAGGCGCATCCAACACATGGCTAAGGAAAGGCAATATATACAGTGAGACGGAAGGATTCATGATTGCAATACAGGATCAAACAATAAACACCAGATATTACAGCAAGCATATTATTAAAGATCCCTATACCACAAGAGATAAATGCAGACTTTGCAAACAACAAATAGAAACAGTAGATCACATCACAAGCGGATGTACAATACTAGCAAATACAGAATACCCCAGAAGACATGACAATGTAGCAAAAATAATACATCAACCGCTTGCCTTACAACATAAACTTACAAAACAACACGTTCCCACATACAAGTATGCACCACAAAGTGTACTGGAGAATGATGAATTCAAATTATACTGGAACAGAACCATTATAACAGATAAAACAACACCACATAACAAACCTGACATCATACTCACCAATAAAAAGAAGAAATTAACACAACTAATCGAAATATCCATACCCAATACAACAAATATACAGAAGAAAACAGGAGAAAAAATTGAAAAATACATCCAACTGGCTGAGGAAGTCAAACACATGTGGCATCAGTATAAAGTTGACATTATACCAATTATACTATCAACTACAGGAGTCATACCACACAATATCCACCAGTACATCAATGCAATACAGCTACATCCAAACTTATATATACAACTACAGAAATCCGTAATCATTGATACATGTTCAATTACCCGAAAGTTCCTAAATGCAATGTAACATATACCGTACAGTTAAAAAGGAAGTCACGCATGATCAAGGTCCGCGTCACTTTCCATTTTTAGCCAGATGTAACGTCTGAGAAAAGAAAGAAATAATAATAATAATTGTTACAGTATGACTAAAAGAAGGGATCGGTTTAGAACTCATCCAGAGGCATCAAGGGGTCATAAATATTGTAATGGACGGAAGTGTGGTGAGTAAAAATTGTAGAGGGACACCAATGCTGGAATCCAGGACACAGGTTCAAATAGATGTGGAATGCAGTATTTACAGAGGAGAGAAGTGCCTCATACAAGTGTGGATAACTGCTTCAAACCAGTCTAAAGACTGAACACCACCACCAAAACAACAACATCAACTGGCCACAAACAGGATTATGGCACACAATGTTCATAATGATGTATGTGTTCTGTATCTCCTGTCAGATTTATTTTTAAATGGCAAAAACAGTAACTGTCCTCAACTTCTGTCGACTGGTAGGATAACTTTTTTCACAATTTGGAAAATTTATTCTTAAATAAACTGCATTATTAATGGTCATCAGTTATATATCAAATCTTACCACATGAAAATCTGTGTATTACAAAACAACTGTTAGTTATTGACACTGAGCTGACTGATTCTTCATATAACCAATTATCAACTCTGTTTTGTGGGAAAGGGAGTACTGCTGGGAAGCTATCAGCTTAATGGAACAAATCTATGCTCACATACAACAAATCTACTCTGTCAAAGTCTAATAAAGTCAGTTTTAATGGCTTCAAAGAATCGCCTCATGTACCCACAATTCAGTAAGTTGTTACAACCAACAGTTGTAAGAATGTGATATTTATTACCTTTTTTAGGTTGCAAGATGTAAAACACTTGATATGATAAGTTACAAACTCTGTAGCTTATCAATATATTAAATATGCAAAAGAGATAATAAATATTAAATCCTTGAAGATACTGACTGTAGCAACTCACTGTTCTGTGGGTATATGAGGTGTCACTTTTAAGCCACTGACAGCCTTAACGGGCTCTGGCAGAGTGAATTTGTTGTAAGCAAGCATATCATTGTTCCTCTTGACGGAATACTTTAGAACAGTGATGCATTCTGTCTGCAATTCAGATTTAAGAGTTCTCTAACATTATATCAAAAGTATTTTGACATGTTCTATTTGAACTAATGTAGTGTATCTCTACTGTAATTTTACAAGTCAGTAGGTCTCTTATTTCTTGCATGGGCAAGGTTTAAGCAATTGTGCAGAAAGTGCCTTGCTTTTCAACATTATTTCACTTGGTCGGCACATAGATCGCCCTGAAGTAATTTTTTTTGGTACTGCTGTGATCCAAGATCTTCGAAATATACAAAAACACTGCTACTGCCAATAGTGATAAGTGGACCATACACAAAGTTAATTTTAAAAGAGCTGGTGGCAATAATCAGCTACAAGTTCATACTTACCAAACCCAGACCCAGAAACAATTATTAGCCCCGTAAGTTGTTCACCATTTAGCAACACTCATGGTAACATATGTAGCTTCATGATATATATATATATATAAAATCTCCTTGCTGTGAGAGAGCGTGCATGAACCAGGTTTTAACAGATTCCTCTAAGCTGTTCTATTACCTTTGCTCAGTCATACATTTTTTCTGCTCTGAGGTACAAAAATACAGTTTGATGAAAAGAAATATTCACAGATTGAGTTATTGCACTGATCCATCAATACAACCTTTTTCTTCACTGCCATATGCCAAGAATAGTTCCCTCTCGTTAAAAGACAAAACTAGCTTTGATTTTGTTTTCTTTATCCTGTTATTTGATTAAAAGACTACAATTTTAGGAATCGGAATCGTTTATCGTAGGAGTGAGTTGGGTTGGGTTGGGTTGTTTCGGGGAGAAGACCAGTCAGCGAGGTCATCGGTCTTATCGGATTAGGGAAGGACAGTGAAGGAAGACGGCCGTGCCCTTTAAAAGGAACCATCCCGGCATTTGCCTAGAGTGATTTAGGGAAATCACGGAAAACCTAAATCAGGATGGCCGGACACAGGATTGAACTGTCGTCCTCCCGAATGCGAGTCCTGTGTGCTAGCCACTGCGCCACCTCGCTCGATCGTAAGAGTGACACACTCCATGAAAATTACTTTAATGGGCCTACACAATATTCAACAGCAAAGTCTGCTAAATTTAATACTAATTCCTTCCAGAAACTGAGGTTCAATTCCACATTTTATTAAATATCATAGTTCTTGGTTTTCTATATTTATCATCAAACAGTAAAAAATATGGGCCACATAATAAACATACCCGTGTCCACATATTTGCAGACGACCACACTTTTCCTGGCATGGCAAATGTAAACGACCTTGATGGCATTTACCACAAGTCCCAGCACAGATGTGTTCACATTCCAGGACTTCCCCACAAGCCATTTCACACCTCGATAACAACTTGGCACTGTATGGTGATAATCCTGAAATTAAAGTAATGATAATATCTGAGAAAATGAATCAAAAGAACAAAGAAACAACAAGACTTGGATGACAAGGTTGTGCAAATGAATTCATAGGACATTCACGAAACACTAAGAACTGAAATTTTGCATTGTGGCTACACGAAAGCCATTGAGTAATGATTTAAAATATCCACAATGATTTTCCTTGTTAATCCGATTCTGCGCTGAGGTTGCTATGCATGCCTGTGTGATGGCACTTGGCTCTGTGATAAGCTGGTTTGAATTCTGCTCATGGGAAATTTTCATTGGCAGTATTTTGTTGGTAAGTGGAGGAGTAGTATTGGCATAAAGTTCCTGATCGCAAGTCTTTGCATCAATGGTTTGGATTTAAGTTCCAAATCTTTCCACATTATCTCATGAAGTGAGGCATGTGATATTGTTGATTGTGATCCATCTGTCAGATGGAGACATTAAGCTCAGTGGCCCCTTGGTGCTGTTTGAGAGAAGTAGGTTATGTGCTGGTACTGAATTTCACTCTCTCCCTTCGTTTCTTCCATAACAACGGTGCCCTGTACAAGCATTAATCACAGTCATCCATATGTTACAGGTACACACTTGACACTTTGTAACAAGTTTGAGGAAGGCAACAGCAAAACACCTCCGCAAGGACCTTATGTGAATCCATGATGCAGGATTCCAGCATCTGGTGCCCAATGCTTAATCCATGAGTATGTGACACTCTTTGGCTTCTGATTGTTCTACTTAATTGCATATCAAACAAGCCAATTAAAGTATCAAAATTCAGCAGGAAGAAAAAAATAGTAATGCTGTCATACAGGAAGTATGTGTCATAAGGACAGCATGTGGTTCTACAAACCAACAGGGGCAACCATACAGTAACAAATTTGTAACACCAGCCTTCATCTACAATTTCCTCGTAATTGGCCAATGAACTTTTCCCAGTTTTTACACTAAAATACTGCACACTTACAAATCTTAACAAAGGGTTGCATCTTTTGTTCTATGGATCCTATTAATGAATCATTCCAACTGTAAAAACAAAGCATAGCCCAAAAAATTCAGGAAGCTGAAATCATCAAAAGCTCCCCAAAAAATACTTTTTGGCATTTATAATAATGTCCAAACTGTTTCCTAACACATATTTGTTATACAGATTAATCAAGATTCTAATGAAAATGCTTGTAGTAATACTGAAAACATAAGTTCATTTCTTACAATAATAACAAGAACAACAGGAATACTGTTGTTGCTAACTGGTTCTTTGTGTGTGTAATGGCTTTGTGACTACATGATGATGCGAGTTATTCATAAAAGTGTCTCATGTTCATTTCAACCACTGAAATATTTCGTATACAGGACACTGACAAAGCTTATGTAGTAGCTACTAATTACAAATAGCCCCCAAAGCACTCTTGTCAGACACAAACAGTAGTTTGTTAAATTGTTTTCTATATACAGCACAAGATAACATATTCTTTGAACATTCTCTGGTTTTACAAGGAAAATATTTTCACACATGATCCATTACTAATTTCCTTTTGCAAATTTGTTGAGATTTAAGCAACAGATACTTTTTTTATAGGTTGGATTTGTATGACTACCTGTGTGGTACCAGATCCTCCACAAACACTTTTCAGAGAATTCCCGAATTTAATTTTGGTCACACAGTAGAGTAGAAATAAATACTGATGACCATAGAAGAGCCTTACATGCCTGAGTCCACCAAATACAACTGAAGTATGACACAACAGTGGTAGTCTGATAAATGATTTTTAAACATCAACAGCCATCCACCGAGTGTGCAACTCATTCCAAGGTGGAACTTTCGTTTTTATAGAGCTTTTGAAGTATTTCATGGTTATTTATTTAATTTTGTCAAGTTAGGTCAATATGTTATAGTGATGGCTGTCTTAAGAGTCTCCTGCTCATACAAAATAAACTGAGGTAGACCCAACTAATGTCTTGTTAATCAGCTGTAAAACTCAGGATCTTTAAATTATGTGAGAAAGATATGTGTTATGACTTGAGTCCTATGAATGTTTAACTTCCTTTCACCAGTTATTACAAATGGTGCTCTGATGTTGGTTGTTATCTGAATTTATGCACCTGCAGTTTGATCTGATGTGAGACTACAACAAATTTTCTGACGATTGAAATGGGAAGGGAATGTTAAAACCTTAATGTTCCAGTTTGTGGTTGAAAGTTTGCACCATTAATGCCTTGCTGTCCACTGTCTGCTACAGTGCCTAGTACTGAAATTTACAACTTATGACCCTTTTTTTGGGAGTTGCACGGTTCACATTGGTAGCAGAGTTCTTATTATATGAGTGGGATCTTGTAATGTTTGTGCCATCCTCACGATAATGATAATCAGTTCACTTCTGGAAGCAGATCAAAGAAATCCCTAGGCATTCTGATGCATTACTGTCTTTATCTACAATCCATCACACTATTCAAAAGTACATTTTGTAATTTCATCTGACCATCCATCATCTGTTACGTTTTTGTCTCATTCTTTCCCTATTTTTTGAAACCCCGCAAAGAAGTTCCATATCTATCTGCCAGCCATTTGCCTGGTTACATGTCTCACCATCCACCATTTAAGTTTCATTACAGTCACAATTAAATGTAACAGTACAATTTGCTTTCTGATAACAGTGCTTTGTTTTCAGTATCTCATAGAACTTTGTATTATAAAACTCTCCACTGCTCATTAAGCAACACTCAATTTTGGAAGTTTTCACACATAAAGCCAATGTCTCCTTACAATGAGCAAACACTGCTAATATGTACTAATTATAAACTCTCTTTTTCAGATTAATTCATTCATTTACCATGTACAGTACATCCCATCAAGAAGGGGAAGCTTCAGGGATGTGGAATGAGTCAAAGAACTAATAAAAAAACTGTCACTATACTTAGTGCTATTCACACTTATGCTAATTGAATAAGTCAGTAAGAAAGCTGCTACTGTGAAAAAACCTAATGTTGCATCAGTTTTATCCTAAGTGATATAACAACCACTGCTACTTGGGGTGCAGCTAGAAGAACTTCTCCATCCCTGAATCTAGATATTTAGATAATGTGTAAAAAAAAAGTGCCTAATGAAGTCCATTTTTATTTTTATTATTTTTAACGGGCAGATTTTCCCAATTTCTTGCTTTATGTTAGACATGAGTCTGTGGAACATCTTACCACTCCATTCTCAACCTTGGACAAGGATACAAAATATACATGAAAATTATTTTTGTATCTTGTATTGTGACTGTATATATCACCGTTCAGGCCTGGTAGTTTAGTGGTAAAGTGCATGCCTGAAAGCTGAGAGGCATAGGATCTAATCCATGATGGATCAAAGATTTTTCAGTCCGCATTTTAACCTAGTCTTCGCCTTTCAACAAAGTGAGGGGTTACCAGAAACAACATATGTTTTGGAATCTCCAGTTGGATAAGTGGGGTAGCTTAGGGACATGCAAATTGCCAAAGTGGAGTCCAATAAAAGATTTGCACTAGGCCATTGAGCCACACGGAATTATTATCATTATAGCTGAAATTGACTTCTGTAATCAGTAACTCATACCATTAAGGAGAAAAACCAGTGCCACAAAAAAAAAAAAAACTAGTGCACCTGAAAGATGACATTGATTTTGATCTGATGAAGGCACATGCCACTTGGAGGATAACAGATGCAGAGTCCATGCAGGATAAGGTTGCCGATGCACAGTGACCAATTTTCATCCAAAGCACTTGGCGAGTTCATCATTTGTTCAGGAGGGGAGATCAACAATGTTTGCAACATTTTGGCCAATCAGCGATGACAGAATTGAAGAGCAAGCCCTGCAATCTTTCTCAAATGATTTTACAGATATTATTAGCTAAAAAAATTATTTTTGCATTACTTATAGTTTCAGATATCAGGTTCTTGATGATGTGACCATCACTTTGTTAACTGTCATAGTTACTGTGATATTTACATGTGAGTAAGACACTGAGAGAAATTTGAAAAATTTTGCAGTTAGTGCATATTACATAATATGTTACTGTGTATGAAATTTAGCTAATACATCAAATTTTTCTTTACACTTGGGTGGAGCTCTCCATCTGTCACCAAGCTCAAGAAAATTGATCTGCTGTTGTACACTCATTTGCGATCATGCGGGCTCATGAATCAGCCAAATTGAAATATCCACAACATTTCTCACATTTCATAAATGATTTGAGATATCAAAAAGAGATTTTGGAAAATGACAGCACACAAAGAGGAAAGCATTATGCCATATGTTTATTATGCAAAACTTCATTATCTAACGCGTTATTCCACTAACTATAGACTTTTTTCAATGAAAGAATGTAATTTTAAAGGGCCATCAATAGCTGGTGAAATGAGAAATGCTAAGGGTTTGGGAACAACGTAAGTGAAGAAATTACATTAATTAAACAAACACTGTTTTTTAGCCTTGTTTCACAATTCATTATTAATGTTATTGCACAACCTAGGTTTCGGTTTATAAGCCCATTTTCAAATACATTACTGATTCCTGATTCCCAAAGATGATAACGCACAATTAAACATGATGACAAAGCAAAGATAATCATCTCAACTCCTTAAGGTATCAATCCATTGCTTAATGTACAATTACATCCATGACCATTTTTAACAAATTACAAACATTAGTGCACACTTACCAATTACACTACAATGATCGGGCTAAAGTCATCGTGCATCAGTCAAGAGCTTTTTAAACATGATGGACTGGCACCCAAAGTTTTGCTTCTATCCTGGGGCTGTGATCTCATCTAAAAGAGGTGAATAATTGAATTGGGTTTGCTCGTTTAATAATAGGTGTGGGATATACACATCTGTTTTTTAATTTCTAAAATTTCTAATTGGTTGAGTTTGGCCCTCTTTTCCTCTGTGCGTAGGACTTGTTCATCTATTGTGTATCTGTGGTTATTGTTCAGGGAACGTTCTGCAAAGGCTGAATCAGGCTTCTTCAATCTCCAAGCTTTTGTGGTGTTCTTTAAGCTTGGTGCAGATTACCCTCCCCGTCTGTCCAACGTAGCAAGACTAACACTATCGGCATGTGATTTTATAAACCCCACTTTTTGTGATAGCTGGTTGGTCGTCTTTTGCATTGAACAAGAAACTACGTATTGTCTGATGGGCATAGAAAACCTCAGAGAAAGCCTTTGCCTTCAAGATGTTACTTATGCTATTTGATGTTTTCCCTATAAAAGGTAATTTGCACCATTTCTTTTCCCATATGTCTTGTGTTTCTCATTGTGTACAGTAGGGACCTGGCGTGCTTCTTCTTACCCAAAATTTTATCAATGATGTTGGGGTCAAATTCACATAATAATGAATTCATCTTTAAATGTAATTATTTCATGTTCTCCACATGCACTGTTGCAACAATAAATCTTGAGATAACTGAAAACCTCTAAGAGGGTGTACTAATTTCTTTCAGTTGTGCATATCAGGATATGAGTGTAAGAATGTCACGATCTTTAACATCTATGGTTACTGCACAGCTACAATGCTGCTGTCATGCAGCGTGTCGAACAACCTACTCTGTGATTCTGCAATGGACTCAGCTCCAATCGCAAACTGGGCTACTTTCAAGCCACACTAATCCAACCAGTTGGATTCATGTAGCCTCTCTTTGGCCAAGATGTCATCTGTGATATGCACGAATTCATTCACTCCAGGCCTCATGCAGCCAGCTGCATTGCCTTACAACTCACCTACTGCGCATCAAGTTGTGCCATGTGTGGAGCCAAACTGCACTGCTGTTCTTCCTCTATGGATGTCACCATAGCAACCTACTGGACTGGGGGCTCATCTCATCATTTAGATCAACCAAAGCATGTGGTTCACCACTGTGGAAAGCATTTTTATTTCGAATGTCATCTGTGACAGCACAAAGTTCATGACACAGGTTACTCACTTGGTTGAGTACATGGATGCAATCAGCGATATCAGCCTTGCACCACCCTTGACCAATAAATACACAGCTATTAAAACAGAACTCCTCTACTGTCTCTTCTGAAGGTACAAGCATACGGAATAGGTTCACAGATATGTGAGTGGCTCAAAGACTTTTTAAGGAGTACGTTGTCCTTGACGGCGAGAGTTCACCAGAGACAAGGGTGTCATCAGGAGTGCCCCAGGGAAGTGTGATAGGACCAATGTTGTTCTCTTTATACACAAATGATTTGGCAGATGGGGTGGGCAGCAATTTGCAGTTGTCTGCTGATAATGCTGTAGTGTACTCTAAGCTGTTGAAGTTGTGTGACTATAGAAGGATACAAGATGACTAACACAAAATTTCTAGTAGGTGTGATGTATGGCAGCTAGCTCTAAATGTAGAAAAATGTAAGTTAATGCAGATGAATGGGAAAAACAAAGCCATAATGTTTGGATACAGCATTAATAGTGTCCTGCATGACACAGTCACGTTGTTTAAATATCTGTATGCAAAGCAATATGAAATGAAAGAAGCATTTCATGACTGTGGTAGGGAAGGTGAAAACTTTGTTTTTTTGGGAAAAGTTTAGGAAAGTGTGGTTCATCTGTAAAGGAGCTTGCATATAGGACAGGATCCATACCAAATCAGATTATAGGAAAACATTGAAACAATTTAGAGGTGGGCTGCTAGATTTGTACATGAGTGTTACAGAGATGCTTCAGGAACTGAAATGGGAATCGCTTGAGGGTAGGCAATGTTGTATTCGAGGAGCAGTACTGAGACAATTTAGAGAGCCAGCATTTAAAGCTGACTGACTTGTTCAGGTTGTGCCAGAGCAATGTGCTGCGCACTTGCTGCTGTTAGATCGTTTCATTTTTCAGTGTTTTCTGCTGGCTTAAGCTGTTATTATGGCCTAGAGTATCTTTTTCTGATGTTTGCATGTCAGCTACAGCACCTTTTCTAGTTAAATAGCACATATGACATGTGAAGTTGTCACAATATTTCTCTGCTGTGAAGACGATCAATGCTTGAAACTGGTTGTGAATAAACATATTGTAAGACAGCACAGTGTGTGCCCTGCACTTCTCCAAGTGTTAGCATTTACTTAGACACTGAAGGGACATCATTTAGTTCCAATATGATGCCTGTATAGGAGTTTAAACTGACTGTAAATCACTCTCTGGACATGTATGTAATGAGTAAGTGGATGAAGAACAAAACCACAGTAGTTTAATAAGAAAATTTGGAAAATGCTGAAAAGATAAAGGCCAGGTGTGAGCAGGACTCACACCCTGAGGGTTCCCCACAAACTTAATTATTTATACAAACAGTTCATCCATTCTGTGAATTGAGAATCCTATCGAATTTTGCCTGTTATAAGCACTGGTGCTCACAAGATATTCATCCCCCAGGGATTTCAAGGCTTTTGAGAATGTTTTAACTTCAAGTTTGAAGTCAGATAACAAATGACATTGACAGAATTACAAATTAACATTTTTTCCCTTTTCTTGTGATTTGAATCCTGGTTTACTGCTAAATTTCAAGTTTCTAGGCCAACAGTAAGTGCCCTATATGCTTTAATGAGTGAGTTTGCGAGTATCAAACTACATGACATAAATGCACAATAGCACTGACTTACATGCTTAACTTTTTTACACCACCAAAGAACCATAGACCTCAGTAGGTGACATAAATTTCAACTTCATCTTAGAAGCTTACATTTAATACATTGCCAAGGGACTATATACTTTAGTATGTGACATTCAGTTCAACTTGATATGTCTATCTGTTCCTGGAAAAAGGAGGGGGGAGGGTTATGGCTTAACAGACTGATAACAAATGACAGAAAACATTTTTAATTACAGATTCACAAGGTTTGGATTTTTTACTTTACTTGAGCAGTGAAATCTTACTTCTTGCCAAATTTAAAGATTCTAGATAATGGAAAGTACCCAATGGGTTTTAATGAGTGACTTAGCAAGGATCAAAATATGTGACATAAATGGCCATATCTTTTGGTTGCACTGACTTAGAACCTTACATTTATTACACTGCCAAGGTACCACAGATCTTAGAATGTGACATTAATTTCAATATTTCATTCTAAATAAAGACACACATCAATCTCTTTCAGATGTATGGTGAACATGTAATAAAGTCCAACTGTAGTTCCAAGTAGTTGGAATACTGATTTTGAAGACATTGGTGCCGAATCAAGTTTTCAGAAGATTTCATCTAGCATGGAGTTCGACAATTAATACAACTCAGATATGTAGTTTATTATTAACATATGTATTATACACCAAACTCTCACAACCTCTTGCCTCCCTCTCGATATCAGTGACCCTTTCCCAACCTACCCTCCCACACCCAGCCACCTTTCTTTTGTCACCCATTCCGTCTGAAACAGCCCTTCACTGCAGTAACTGCAGAACTGCAGTCCCAGCACAATGTATTCAGCCATCACAATGTAGCATTACAGGTGTGTGCATGTATGTGTGCACTCTAGTGTAGAAAAAGATTTTTCCAAAAGCTAGCAAAGTTTTCAGTCTTGTTTACATGCCTATTGATGACACAGCACCTTCACAAATTGGTGAGTTGTTAACCTTAACTCTACACAAAATAAATCTCTACTTATTTTCTTGCAACAACAAACACAATAATATTTCCAAGTGCAGTCCCAGCAACTATATAAATAAGGTTGGTTGAACAGAATGGATAGTGTATTCGAAAGATGTTATAATGAACATTGTCAACATAAGTAAGACAAGGGTAATGGAGTGTAGTCAAATTAATTCACATGATGTAATAGGAATTTGTTTGAGAAAGACAGCACTAATAGTAGTAGAGAAGGTTTGCTATTTGGCATGCAAAAAGGTACGAGTAAACTTGTTGTTTCATTCAAGATTATTTTTGTGTACTGAGAATTTTAATTGTCCTATTACACTAGTTGATAAATTTAAACTTTTTTCCTGCATCTGGTTTGTAAATGGGTGTATTTACCTAATTTTGGGGTGCTGAATATACTGGTAAAACCAGTTTTTCTCTGTGACACCACATTTCCTAGATACACAGCAGAATAAAAAAAAAAAAAAAAAAAAGGTAATAGCGACAATGGACACCATTAAGTCAAACAAAAATACACATTCAGAACGTTTGAAATCAATACTATTTTGTATGTATATATGGACATGATGCCAATAAAAGGTCCAAATTAGTTCTGAAGATATTTTCACTTTTAATCGTCTTTGGTTTTTTAAAAATGCGATGACAGAGCTCTTGTTTTTTTGCTGTTTCATCACTCTCCCCAGCAGTAGTCACCCAACGTCAAAGGGTTCCAATGGCCTTAGTAACAGTGTTCCATGGTAAGAATGTGTTTGTGAAAGTATTCACCATGCTCATTGCTTATGGCTCCCAAATTTTCTGGGAAGAAATGAAGGTAAGAGTGAAAAAAGTGAATTTTAACAGACATTCTACACCCCATGTTCTTATAGTTGTCCAACAAATCATTCACAATGGTAACATAGTTTTTGTCTTTTCTGTTATCCAAAAAGCCCTTCAAAATTGCTTTAAAAGAAGATCAAGCAGCTAACTGGATCTATGAGTTTGGTATCAAAGGTTGGATCTTTCAGCAATTTTCTTATTTGTGGTCCAACAAATATTCCCTCTTTCAGCTTTGCCTCAATTTGTGAAACTTTTCTTTTAAGAGATTGAAGGACTCATCTTCATTATCCAAAGCTTTTACAAAGTTCTTGATAAGGCCCAACTTGGTATGAAGGGGAGGAAAATGATTTTATCGAGCTCAACCAATGGGGTATTGTTCACATTTATGTTTCCAGGAACATATGACTTCCTTATAGGCCATTCCTTGACTGTATAGTGGTTCTTGGTGTCACAGCTGTCCCAAAGACACAAAAAGCGGCAGTATTCACGAATCCAGCCAGTAAACCTGTAAGAAGCGCTACAACTTTTAATCACAGCAAAACTTATATTTGATTCCTCTAGCAGCAAAGGCATGGTTTCGTAAGTTTCTATCATTGCTACTGCGTAAGCCAAAGGTATCAATGGAAATGCATTGCCATTATGCAGTAGTACCACTTTCAACCTGGTTTTACTGGAGCCAATAAATAGTCGCCACACCTGTGAATTATGCTGTACACCTAGCTGCATCATCAGACCACTGACATCTCTACATACACACATTGAATTCTGCATATCAAAATATTGAGTGGAGGATGCACCTCTTGGTCTGAAACAGGAAATTTTTGTCCCTGGAGGTAGAAGGTTCCGTTGTTGCAGTCTCGACTCAAAGAGTTCGGCTTGCTGTTTTGAAAGTTTTAGATCGTGAACCAAATTGTTCAATTCCTTTTGATTAAAGAGCTGAGGCAAACTGTTATGATATTGAGGGCAGTACTCTTCTATATGTTCACTACTTTCTGATTCACTTGACATTGAATTTCCCACACTCATAACAAAAGTTGTCGGGGTGTTTAGACAGCAACGAGATTTACTAGTTGCCATTTTTCTTAGTGCAAGTTTTAAACACAATAAGTTTGCACTGTCTTTCGCAGGAAACACTCACTGAGGATGTTTTTCACACCACTGGATTACCACATCAACCACTTACTGACAATTTGTGCATCTTCTAGCACTCCTCTGCAAATCAAAAACAAACAATTCAACATCAAAGCAGAAGAACAGTAAAAAGTGAAATACTGAATACAAAAAACAAAAACCCTATAAAAACTCAAAAATGGTGTGTGGTAGAACACTTTGAAAGGTATATTCGGACTAAACACGAAAATACATAGTAATTGATGTATCACATCCCAGATGCAAAATGGTTGTTGACTAGTGTTATTTTCCTTGGGGATCATGTGATATTACTTTTGTTTCTTTTGTACATTTGCTATCCATTGTAATGAGGTGGTTTCCATCAGTAAGAACTGTTCCAGGCAGTCAAATATCAACTGACATATTTCTTATGACTGTGTCTCATTTACCACTCGAGACGTGATGCACTCCTCCTCAATGGGAGTCTACCCTATCTTTCTTCTCCTGGGATATACCAATTAACTTTCTGACATATATTTCATATGTTTCCAATAATTTTTCTATGGAAAGAGGGATTTTAATCATTGATTACTTGTAGTTGTGAATGATGACAGCTGCCAGAGACAATCATATGCATTTGGCACCACAGAATGAATGGCAGTGACTTGTACACAGCCCTGGACAAATCTACATTGTGGGCCCCTCGAGCCTTCTAAGCAGTGATCAGGGTTTCAGCTCTAGTGATGTCACCCACAGATGGAGGATGAAACATCAGTGAAGAGTTTTGTGTACTGACCACAGCCTCTTGCACTAAAAATTTTAAGATATTCACCACTATCTATTAGGATTTCAACTACCTTTTATGTCTTAGTACCAGGTGTGGCTGACTGCACTCTATGACAGACATGATGATGATGTGGCATGGAGTGTCATACATGCACAAGTAAGAAGAGTGCAGACCATTTACAATATTTGGTCTGGCCCAACATTAGCTTTTCGAATGCAGGTTGCGTTGATAGACTGTGATGTTGATTGGTGGTGTAGCCTGATATATAGCTTTTTTGAAAGGTGGCTGGCTGGGAGCTGCAGAGTACATCAAACACTTCAGTTAATTCAACAAATTTGCATTTAAAATTCAAATGTCTCTAAGCACTATGGGACTTGACATCAGAGGTCATCAGTCCCCTAGACTTAGAACTACTTAAACCTAACTAACCTAAGGACATCACACACATCTATGCCCAAGTCAGGATTCGAACCTGCGACCATAGCAGCAGTGCGGTTCCGGACTGAAGCGCCTAGAACTGCTTGGCCACAGCGGCTGACGTTGCATTTAAAGCTGATTATATGCATGGATACCAAGGTCTGATATTCTTCGATGGCTTGAAGTCCAACATTGAACATCAACAAAGGTTTTCATTCCCTGGCTTGGACATCAATCTACATCTACATCTACATGGTTACTCTGCAATTCACACTGAAGTGCCTGGCAGAGGGTTCATTTAACCATTTTCATACTACTTCTATACCATTCCACTCTCAAATGGCATGTGGGAAAAAGGAACACCTAAATCTTTCCGTGTGAGCGCTGATTTCTCTTATTTTATTATGATGATCATTTCTCCCTACGTAGGTGGGTGTCAACAAAATATTTTCACATTTGGAAGAGAAAGTTGGTGATTGAAATTTCGTAAATAGATCTCGCTGCAAAGAAGACCACCTTTGTTTCAGTGACTGCCACCCCAACTCGCATATCATATCACTGACACTCACCCCCCTATTGCGTGATAACATGAAACGAGCTGCTCTTCTTTGCACTTTTTCGATGTCCTCTGTCAATCCTACCTGGTTAGGATCCCACACTATTCTTTGTTTAGTGCCAACTGCCACTTTTCGCACTATACAAAAATTCTCTCTAGATCATTTTTAATTGGAATTGATCATTTGATGATTTTACTAGATGGTAAATTACAGCATCACCTGCAAACAATCTAAGGGCACTGCTCAGATTATCACCTAGTAGATCACTTATGTAGATGTAGACGTAGAAATTTCATAAGTTGGTGTAGATTTGTTAAAATGTAAAAACCAGTTGGAAACCAATATCTTCAAAATAAAACAGGTTAAAATGAAATTTTTTTGTCATAGTCCCATTCCATCAACATGAATGTCCCATTTCAACACCTGAAGAAATTATGTGAATAAAACACGTAAGATTATATAAAACTGTTAATACTGATTTGAATACTGACTCATACTTATCAAGCACACAAGATTTCAGAGTCCAGTTGGATGTAATGTCACATGATTTTTTTTACAATGGATGTAATGTCACATAATTTTTTTACTATGTTACTGCATATGCATTTTATGTCCTGTGTGCATCCCATCTGCCATCCGCCTATTTTTACTTATTTATGAACTACTATACAACATTTCTATAATTTTATGTTACTAAAATTATATTTATGACTATCTCATTTTATGGCCACAGAAAGAGAATCCCTGTTTCAATAGCAATTCGATCTTGAAATGTGAAACATGTTAAACTGTTATGTGTATATGCACGTTAGATCACATGGAATGACAGAGATGGTCCACATTTCCTGAGATTTGTTGCAATTAATCTCAGTGTGGCACCTGCCTTAAATCACTCTAAACATATACTCTCAGTTATTTAATGGAGATTACTATTTATAGGGATTATTGAACAACTTTGTAATCAAACAATGGATCTGTCCATTCGTTTATATGCAAAACATTAATATTTGTCTATAGTGAAAGTCAACTGCCAGTCTGTACTGGAAGCACTGACTGTCTGCCAGTCTTTCTACACTTCATTACTATTTTATAGTATTGTGACTGCTCCATACATAAAAGCATTATCTACAAACAGTACCATGGAGGTTGTCCTGTAATACACTCTGGGACATGCTCAAGGTTACTTAAGCTACTTAAGGTTTGTCTCAGTTAAGAATGAAATGTTCTGTTCTATTTGCAAGAAACTCTTTGATCCAGTCAAAAGGCTGGTTTGATATTGTGTATGCTTGTTTTTTTGTTCATTAGGTTGTAGTACGGAACTGTGTTGAACACCTTCCTCAAGCCCCAGAACACGGCATCAACCTGGGCATCAGTACCTATAGCATGCTGTATTTTGTTGATGAACAGAGCAAATTAGGTTTCTCACAATTGTTGTTTGTGGAATCCATGCTGATTCATGCAGAAGAAATCTCATAATATGTGAGCATGAAGTGTGTTCCAAAATACTACAACAGACTTAAATCAGTGGTATAAGACTACAGTTGCTTACATCTCAGTCTGAAGACCTTTCCTGAAAATAGTAATGACATGTGAATTTTTCCATTTACTTGATATGCTTTGTTCCTCTAGCAACATAAAATAAGAATACTGCAAGAAGAAGAGCAAGTTCTTTCGTGTACTCTATGTAGAATCTTCTTCATACCCATCAGGTACAGTTGCTTCTTCCTGTTATACCACTACCACTTACCTTCATATCTGACAATGTTGTGATCATGCAATAACTGGAAGGAGAGATCACAGCATTATCCTTCTCAAAAAAATTACCCTAATTACAGTGTGCCCACAGGTACTGCTTAAGCAGTCATTCTCTCAAAGTCCCTTTATATGAATGGATAGGAAGAAACCTTAAGAAACGTTGGAGACTGGCAACTTAGAAGAATATTGGAACTAGGAAACTGGCCATTAGTGCTTTTATTTAAAGCATTACTTGATGTATCCTCAAGAACAACACACTCTAAAAGAAGGGCTGAGTTTCAAGATTTATTCCTCCAAAATAATTCTAGAAATTGAAAACAGAAGGGAGAACCAGTCAAGGGGCAGGTCACAGTACGTCTGCACATTTTCCTCATATGAAATGAGTCCAGTTTTCAAATGAGGTGACTTGCGCATTGAGAAAATAGTGGCCTGGTGCCATCTTTTTAACATAAGTTGGGGCCTGAGCTGTGCTTGATCTCCAAAGTGTTAATTCATTGTGCCACAGAACGTATCTTCGGCCATGTGCTCCACACAGGTTTGTAGAGTGTAGGTATTGATGGAGAGTCCCTTCTGATCTTAATGGAAAGAACTGGGTCAGATTGGTAAATAGTGAGTCACAGCAATAATGGAAAGGTTAAAAAGACAATAACTCCACTTCATTTATAGGACTGCTGCTGACTGAATAAGTGCTGACTGCCTTTCCAATAGCATTAAATAAATATTTAGTAGACTTATGAAGTATTTATAAGATACTTTTTACAATTTTCCATAGATCACTATGTAAAACTTTTACAACTATGTGTAAAGCTGTTGTAAATAACTGTGGACCCAAATTTATACACTATTGAAATATTTATCATACCTTTGCTTCTCAGATAACATGGAATTTCAACAGCATGACCACATACTGGTCTAATATGACTGTGTACAAGTTCCTCACACTGTGAAGTGCATGGATTGCGGCACATGCTCTTACAATGATGTCCACATGGGAGAAGTCTTTTGCAAGTCTTTCTACACATATTACGTGTGGGTTCTTTAGAACATTCTGCAAGAACTTCATGTCCACAGTCTGGAATAACTTTTTGTACCTGTAAGAAGAAATCAATCCTTCTTATTCACTACATCAGATGATAATTAGTCATTTTCAGTAGAATACAGTTTATAAGACACCAAACAAGAAACATGAATTGTCCCATTGAGTCTGTAAGAGATGAAGGACATATGTGTTACTTCTTTTTCAACAATAACAGTTTTACAAATAGGGGATGAGCACATAATATTTTAACAGCTTTGCAGTGGAGTAAACAGATAGGTAGAATGGCATAACTCTAGCAACTCTGAACTCAAAAAATTCTCAAAATAAGGGACCTAATTTCCAAGGCTTTCACACAACATGTGTTGATAAAAAAAAGACTCTTAAGGAACAAGTCAGAGTTTTTCAGCCACAAACATAACTGATATTCATTTTTTACATACAGTAAGATTCAACCATTAATTAAAATTTCTATTTAGTAAAAATGAACGACATCATATCATTTTGCTTCCTGGATCAATACAAATTCAGTCTCACAGTTATCTTAAAAATGTAAATTATTTTATGTTTCCCTCTAGAAATCACAATTCTAATACAGTTTCATTTGAACATTTGTTTGTCAACATAGCCTAGATCTGACTTACAGCTTTCAAAATTAGGAAGCAATTAACACTCACTAGGAATCAAAAGAGTAAAAATAAACAGTGCGAAAATTAAAGCATGTGGTTAATTGCATAAGAAACTCTCTGCAGCAACTATTAATTAGGTGATCTCTTTTGATAAGATATGTTTGGAGAGTTTTCCCCTCAGATAATATGATTCACTAAGGTCACCCCCCCCCCCCCCTTTCCATCTGAAATATGTCAGAGAATTCATATACAATTAATTACTGCAATGGTTGACAAATGCATAATTTATGGCATTTAATCAATAGCAGGCCGATTTCTTATTGGCTTCTAACAAACAGTTCAACAAATAACAAACTCTTAAAAGTAAGTTAAAAACTAATCACAATGTTAACACTCATATGGTGTAAATGAAATGATAGGCCTCTCCACACACACACTAAAATTCGAAGATTAGAAGAGTCATGAGCATTGTTACCCACAAAACATTATTTGTTTATTAACAAATTTGTTGGTAGTTCAATGTGTCGGTGTAGTCAGAGTGTAACCAAAAAGTTGCTGGCTCAAATCTCATTAGTAGCTTACTTTTTTTTTAATTCCATATTTATTAACAAGTGTAAATATGATTAATAAATAAGGAATAATAATTTCTTCATAAAAATAACATACTTCTATTTTTAAATACCAGTTGTATGAAAGTGCGAGCGTTCACAATAAATTAAAATTTGGAACAAAAATGCAGAACATCAAATGAAAAGCAAATAATTTTTGATAACTAAAGATGGAATAATATTATTTGATGCTTAAAATTTTTTTCATTTTAAAAAGGACAAAATAAAAAACATTTTTTTACAAAAAAAATTAGGCTTCAATATTTGTTAATTAACATTTGCAATCATTAATAACTATGCTATGTACTGAGCTAACAATGAATTTGTTAATAAACAATAAATGATACTTAACAACATTGCAAATTTTCTAATCTCCAAAGGTGTTTTTGAGAATTATGCCATACTGATTAGGGAAATTGGTGTCTGGGCATTGAATTTCAAATCCTATGACTATAAATAAAATTGAAGACACCTGAGCTATTTGTAAGGCACCCTTGTCACATATGATACAGAACCATTATTGGTCATAGTATATACAAATGATTTAGGGACTGGAAAACATAGTAATTATTTTCTGCAAAATTTGCATATATTTTCTGCAAAATTTGCATATATTTTTCTGAAATTCACACACGAATTTAAATAGTTGTCATGCTAGTGGAGTGAAGACAAACAAATCCTTTGTTCTTTGAAGTTGACTGATAACAAAAATGTTAATTGGGAACTTTTTGACTGGAATGTTTGCTTTTGCAAAAACTTCATCACCTTTTCTTATGAAACAGCCTTTATTTTTGTCATTTGGCTGTAGTTAAGCTTTCAGAAATGATTGTTCTGTTGAAAAGCAGTGGCATTTTTCCACCGGTGAACTTAATGCGTCTCCGATTTAAAGTGCTTCTGGACATTATTTGCCTTTTCCTGTGAAATTAAATGACTGCAAAATCTGCGGACTATTAATTTTGACCTTTCGTGTGCATTCACAGCCATGCAACACATGCCTCACAATGCTAAAATAGAATTGACAAGACATTCAGCAAAGAAGTAGAACTGAATGTACAGTAACATTATTTTAATGTTAGGGGAAGAATTTCAGCACAGTTGAAAAAATGTTAGAGATTTTGTTTTCCCATTGCTATAGTGCAGAGAGCAGGCTGTAGTGCCAGATGGCTGCAAGGATAAACAAACTAGAATTTTGACCAGCAGAGAGGCAAAGAGTGGTGCAGAGAAACAAGCCCTGCTTCCCTCTCACACGGTCGCAGTCTGTTACAGAACTGGCACATTCTCACAGGGATCGCCAATCTCTTCTGGTGATGTAAGAGTCATAACTGAAACCTGTGATGGATCAGGACTAATTGCTTCACTTACTTCAAAATAATAAGTGAACACCACAAGTAAAAGTCATGTGGGCTCCCGTCAAAAATTGTATCTAACTGGCAAAATGTGTCGAAAATGCAACAAAACAGTAAAGAATGCTACTATCTGTGCGCTGTGTAAAAGTGTCTTCCATTTCTGTTGCAGAAAAATTGATCCTTCAGTGAAAGAAAATCCATAACTGCTAGCACTCTGGAACTGCATCACATGCTACGATCAAAACAGTGAAAGTAAAGGACAGTGACTTAAATTGTGAACTATCACTAATGTGCGAGAAGTTATTTGATGAATTTCGCCATCTCAGTAAAGAAATTGACTGACTTCAGAAGAATGTGGCTAATTTACCCAATACAATAACCATGTGCTCTATGTCAAATGTGAAGAGAGTTATTCTTAATTCTAGAAGTGTTGCTAATAACAGTATTGAAATGAGCCAAACTTGTAAAACTAGGATTGTGTATGTCAATCAAGAATGCATTTTGTGTTATACCAATAATAAAGAGCCTGAAAAATATGAGATAGAATTAGATAAGATGGTTAAAGTGTACACTATTCACCAGGTAAGCCCAACAGTTTGTAGTGTAATTACACAAGACAAGATGAACTATACCGTTACTAATCTCGAAAATAACTCCGATAATATAAACAATTCGGGCATTCAGCGATCAGGAAACAGAAATCAGGATGGTGTAATTGATACTATGAATCATATTGAGCTTCAAAGTGTAGACAAAAAAAGGACTCACGGAAATGCGTAAGATAAGGTTTATTGTCCTTGGTGACAATCATGGTTGTGGGATTGCTACATGGATCAGTTACAGAATATCTGAAAAAGCAATAGCATTTATTAAGTCTGGTGCGCCCACATCTGAAATAGGAAATCTCGTCCACCTGTCTGAAGTAGGCAAATTAACCCATAATGATTTTATTGTGTTGTTTGGAGGAGCAAGTGACGTATTTAAAAATGAAACTACAGAAGCTACTGATGCATTAAAGAAGTGTTTAGGACACTTGACTCATACAAATGTTCTGTTAATGACTATTCCATACCAATATGACCCACCTCCACGGTCGTGTGTAAGCCGAGAGATAAGTTCTGCAAACGTGTTACTCTCCAAAATATGTACACAATACGAAAACGTAGAAGCTATTGACCTAAGTGGTATAGGATGTAAATTCCACACTAAATATGGACTACACCTAGATGGGCTAGGGAAGCAGCTTGTTGTGGAAAAAATAAACATACATGTTGTCAAGAAATTGGAGATGAGACATGCAACATCAAAGGAAACAGATACATCATCACATCATCTCTGTTCGCCAAAACAGCAATCATCTCCCTATTATGCAGAAGTGGTACACAGCACACTGGAAGAAATGAAGCAGATTCCATCAATGGAGAAGAAGACTCCAGGCTCCCACACAGATGGTTTTTTATGGAAAGATCCTTACCAAGCAAGAATGAGGTCAGTGACATAATAAAATGCTCTTAGGAATCTCAAATGTTAATGTAAATTCGGGTACTTGTAATCACATAAATTACAGCAACAAAAATCTTTCTGTTTACCATCAAAATATTCAGTCAATAACAAATTTTTATATGTAGAGATCTTACTAAATACAGAACTTAACTTTATTAATGTTCGGCGCATTACAGAAAACTGGCTAAATAATAACTAAATTGACTCTTTTTCTATACCAGCATACACACTAGCAAATTATTTATGTAGAAACAGCTATAAAAATGGAGGTACCGCAATTTTCATCAAGCATGGTTTAAAATATAAATCAATCAATAAGTTTCAACATCTCAGTGCAGAAAGAGACTTTGAGCTGACACTTATTGAAGTCAGTGAGGCAAATACAGTTGTAGCATGTATTTATCGCTCCCCAAATGGAAATTTTGATTCATTTCTAAATAAGCTTGTATATGTACTACACAGTCTTCATCTAGTACAAAAAATCAAAAGTGCTTTGTGGGGACTACAACATTGATTTTCTTGGAAGTAGCAAAGAAAAGAACTATTGCTCAACCTCACAGATACTTTCAAATTAAAACAGACTATAACAATCCCAACAAGAATTACAAAAACTACTGCTACTGCCTTGGATAAGATATTTGTGAATATAAATTTTACTGAAAATTGTATAAGTATAAGCCTTAGTGATCACGAAGCTCAAGTTGTCACGATCCAAAGCCACTTACTGCCCACCCAGAACTATAAAAGAAATATAACAGCAAGACAGTTTAATACGCAAAACATAGGTACATTCAACTCTCTGTTATCTGGGGAAAGGTGGGAAGAAGTCGTGCAAATAGATGACACCAACAAAAAGTTTGAGAAAATCTCTAGCATCTTCATTGATTACTTTGAAATTGTATTCCCTCTCAAAACACAAGAAATAGGAGGCACAACGAAAAAAGCAAAGCTATGGATAATAACAGCGATCAAAATATTAAGTGCGAGGAAAAGAGAATTACTCAAATACAGGAAAAACAATAATGTACCCCCTGTTTTAAACAATTACAAACAGGAATACATTCAAATCTACAGAAGAGTGATGCAAAAAAAAGAGCCAAGCAGTATGGAAAGTCATAAAGAAGGAAGCAAATAAAGTGTCCCATAAAATGTAAAATATCTCTTAACAATGAGGACAAGAGTATAACTGATGCCCAACACATCACAAATCTTTCTAAATGTTGCTTTGTAGTTCTCACAAATAATTTAATAGTCAGTGACAAAACAGATACTAGAAAGAAACAGAAAAAAAAGTGCACTCATGTTCGTCTCAGCACTCATGTTCGTCTTCAATCTACATTGAGGGAACAACCCCAGATGAAATCATAAGTGTTGCATCAGCTCATAGGAAAAAGTCATCAGGAATTGATGGTATTCCTGATTACAACATAAAGCAATGTATTAAAAACATTTCACTTCCTCTCGCAGATACAGTAAATTCATCTTTTGTGACAGAGTCATTTCCAGACAGTTTAAAAATTGCTAAAGTGATTCCTATCGATAAGAAAGGAGACAAAACAAATATAGAAAACTATAGACCAGTTTCATTATTATCAGGCTTTAGTCATATCACAAAAAAAGTAATGTATAATAGGTTAATAAAATTCTTAGAGAAAAACAAAATTCTCACTAATTCTCAGCATGGATTCGAGAAAATAAATAAACAACTAGTGCAATCTACGATTTTATAGAAAATGTCCTCCAAGGAAAAAAAAAGAGCCACTGGCATTTTTTTAGACGTAAGTAAAGCCTTTGACATACTGAACCACAACATACTGTTGGAGACGCTCCAAGTATATGGCATTAGAGGCACTGAACTAAAATGGTTCACTTCGTACTTGACGAACAGGAAACAAAAAATACAAATAAAACATGAACTACAGGAAAACAGGAGGACCTGCTTCTCAGATGCATAAGTTCTAAAGAAAGGAATCCTGCAGGGATCGATTCTTGGGCAAATCCTCTTTCTCCTGTATATAAATGATCTAGACCGGAACACTGAGTCACAAACAAACACTTTTTTTGCAGATGACACAAGCATCCTAATTACAGGAAATACCCCAAGTCAGCTTCAAACAACTGTTAAGAAGACTACAGAACAGCTAAATAGATGGTCTGAGGGGAATAAACTTATGATAAAGACCAAAAACCAACATTCCTAAATTCCTGTTTAAAAGGTGATGCAAGCTGCACCAGTGTGACAATAAACCCCAACAAAATTTCATCTTCTCTGGAAACAAAGTTTTCAGGTTTATGGCTTCAGAATAACTTCAAATGGCACACTCACACAAACATAATTAATGGAATATTTAATAAAATATGTGAAGTCTGCTTTACTCTCTGTCAAAGCAAGTTATAGCACGGTCCGAACTGCCTACTAGGCCCAAGTCCACAGCATCCTCTTGTATGGAATTATATACCACCTAATTCAGTCGTCTTCTTAACTAAAAAAAGAATAGTAAGAGCAATGCAACAAGCTCAACAAACCGATTCTTGCAAACTTCTCTTTAAAAGTCATCAATTCTCCCTCTTCCCTGTATGTATATACTAGAAATCTGTAAATGTATTAGAAAGAATTTAAAAGATGTAAGTGTAAATTTTAATAACCATGTACATGATACAAGACAAAAGAAAAAGTTCCGTGTATAGTCAATAAGGACATCGGCCTATAAAACCTCCACAGTAAAAGATGCTGTACAATTTACAATAGTCTTCTGTATAAAGTAAAAGACATTTCATCATTCTTACTCTTTTGTAAAACCCTAAGGGCATTCTTATTGGATCATTGCTTCTATTCAGTATCAGAATTTCTAGATCATTTAAGATACAATAGACTTGAAAAAAGACAGTGCAGCTACTGCAAGAACCTTTGTGGATAAAGCTAAAATTCATGTATCTGCTGAATATATTATAGGATGAATAAATAAATAAATAAAAGATTTTTTTTGCACAACACAAAGCATTTGGGAACACTTTCGCGCAAGTCCTTGTTGAGGTTAGCAGAGTACTGTTTGCAACATAGCAGTGTTCAATGGAATGACAGTTCAAAACACCCGCCATGAAATTTGCCACAAGTGTCTGCATTATACCACCTTGTGAGCTTTAACATATGTTTTTCTATGTTATAAAATGCTAGGTCCAATGGCATTAAGCAGCATGTCTCTTAAATAGATCATTCAACAGCCTGCAATTGGTACGGCACCAGTTCACTGAGAACACTGATATGTCATCGTGTTCATACACTTTTTATTTTGCTAACAGTCTCTTACGCACTTTATTTTTTCAAATTGGGCTTTACTAGATGATGGAGAATACAAGTAACTGGAAATTGGATTCATTTTTGATATTTATATGCAGAAAATGAAGTTATTTCAAATTATCTCTGATAAAATAGTTCATCTAGATACAGTTCACTACAAAACAGCATCGATTAAGTAATTTAGCATTTTGAGGCTGAATTCACATCTATTTTGCTTATGTCATAAAATGTGAATTTTCCAGTCCCTGGAAACTACCTGGTCCTTACAAAAGACATGGTACATGCTATCACCAACACTCCACTTCCTCTCCAGATGATGCAGCTAGCTACAGGTAGATGGTGTCCCAAGAAAAGTGTGATTTGCTTAAGAAACCTTTTGACACATGCCTAGTCCCAAAGGATCAAATCTCCATCATAATGGAATGAGTCAATAAACGAAATTAACACCAGAAAAGTGATAATAGATCAATTAAAATGTACATGAATCCTATGTCAACAACAAGCTAGGAGTATATATTAGCATAATCAACAATCTAATACAGGAATTAGCTTATATTTTTCCATTAACTCCCAAACAAAATAGAAGTGAGCCATGAGGAAATTCTTCAGTTCTTGAAAGGGTCAGGATTAGTGCTACGATTTTTTAATTTTTGTGATAGATTATCGAGAATGAATGCAGCAGAATGCTACACACCTTTCTGCGCAAGAATCACGCAGGTGTGATCCAAATGCAGACTGGATTTCTGCCTCATATTAACTGAATGAAAGCTGCTAATTCTTGCCAATTAGCTCACATTGCTAACAACAAAATACATTAAAGAAAAATAAATACTGAAAGGCCAATGTCAAAATGTCAAACTACATCTATAATGAGTTCACTAATGATGGTGGTGACTTGGAACTCACTCCCCACTTCCTGCTGCTGTCTGCCTGTACCTCTGCCATTAAAACTACATCCTAGGGGATCTTCTTCTTTTTTGCATGAATTTAGAAGTAATGTAGGCTTCATAACTATTGTAGTTTACTGCATGTTTCCTACACCTGCAGCTACAAGAGACTCCTCTCAACTCCAACAATCTACACTACTGGCCATTAAAATTGCTACACCAAGAAGAAATGCAGATGATAAACGGGTATTCATTGGACAAATATATTATACTAGAACTGACGTGAGATTACATTTCCACGCTATCTGGGTGCATAGATCCTGAGAAATCAGTACTCCAAACAACCACCTCTGGCCTTAATAACGCCCTTGACATGCTTGGGCATTGAGTCAAACAGAGCTTGGATGGCGTATACAGGTACAGCTGCCCATGCAGCTTCAACACGATACCACAGTTCATCAAAAGTATTGACTGGCGTATTGTGACGAGTGAGAGATCTGGAGAATGTGCTGGCCAAGGCAGCAGTCGAACATTTTCTGTATCCAGAAAGGCCCATACAGGACCTGAAACAAGTGGTCGTGCATTATCCTGCTGAAATTAGGATTTTGCAGGGATCGGATGAAGGTTAGAGCCACGGGTCGTAACACACCTGAAATGTAACGTCCACTGTTCAAAGTGCCATCAATGCAAACAAGAGGTGACAGACGTGTAACCAATGGCACCCCACACCATCACGCCAGGTGATATGCCAGTATGGCGATGACAAATACGCGCTTCCAATGTGCGTTCACCATGATGTCGCGAAACACTGATGCGACCATCATGATGCTGTAAACAGCACCTGGGTTCATCCGAAAAAATGACGTTTTGCCATTCGTGCACCCAGGTGATCTCATTGAGTACACCATCGCAGGCACTCATGTCTGTGATGCAGTGTCAAGGGTAACCGCAGCCCTGGTCACCGAGCTGATAGTCCATGCTGCTTCAAATATCGTCCAACTGTTCGTGCAGATGGTTGTTGTCTTGCAAACATCCCCATCTGTTGACTCAGGGATCGAGACATGGCTGCACGATCCATTACAATCATGCGGATTAGGTGCCTGTCATCTCGACTGCTAGTGATACGAGGCCGTTGGGATCCAGCACGGCGTTCCGTATTACCCTCCTGAACCCACAGATTCCATATTCTGCTAACAGCCACTGGATCTCGACCAACGGGAGCAGCAATGTCGCGATACGATAAACCACAATTGCGATGGGTACAATCCGACCTTTATCAAAGTCGGAAATGTGATGGTACGCATTTCTCCTCCTTACATGAGGCATCACAACAATGTTTCACCAAGCAATGCCTGTCAACTGCTGTTTGTTTATGAGAAATCGGTTGGAAACTTTCCTCATGTCAGCACGTTGTAGGTGTTGCCACTGGTGCCAACCTAGTGTGAATGCTCTGTAAAGCTAATCATTTGCATATCATAGCATCTTCTTCCTGTCGGTTAAATTTCGCGATTCTTCTCCTAGCACCCTTCTGACCAGCTGCCAGTTCCCACTACCCTGCCCCCCTTCTCCCTATTCATCCTATCTAGCTCCTCCCTTCCATTTACCGACTGTATTTGAGAGGAGTGTGTATGTATCTTACAATTCTAGGAGAGGATTTCACTGAATGTCCAATAACTTCCCCACAGCATTCGTCCCAAAGAAAATGCTTTTCCCAGATCTCATCAATGTAACCCAAAACAACAAAGCCCACACTTCTTATGAATGGTAAAACCTTTGCAATTGTCAGAAAAAGGTATATGTTTATGTAACCTAAGTTATGCCACTACAGTAAAATGATTTTATGAACTAATAACAGTAATTCCATATTTTACTCTCTAGAAAGAATGTAATACCTATTACTGATACTCCACTACTACTACTACTACTATTACCACTGCTAATATGTCCACACAATTATGAGTTTAAAATAAAAATTTCACATGTCCACTAATATACAGGGCTATTACAAATGATTGAAGCGATTTCATAAATTCACTGTAGCTCCATTCATTGACATATGGTCACGACACACTACAGATACGTAGGAAAACTCATAAAGTTTTGTTCGGCTGAAGCCGCACTTCAGGTTTCTGCCGCCAGAGCGCTCGACAGTGCAGTGAGACAAAATGGCGACAGGAGCCGAGAAAGCGTATGTCGTGCTTGAAATGCACTCACATCAGGCAGTCATAACAGTGCAACGACACTTCAGGACGAAGTTCAACAAAGATCAACCAACTGCTAACTCCATTCGGCGATGGTATGCGCAGTTTAAAGCTTCTGGATGCCTCTGTAAGGGGAAATCAACGGGTCGGCCTGCAGTGAGCGAAGAAACGGTTGAACGCGTGCGGGCAAGTTTCACGCGTAGCCACACGGAAGTCGACGAATAAAGCAAGCAGGGAGCTAAACGTACCATAGCCGACGGTTTGGAAAATCTTACGGAAAAGGCTAAAGCAGAAGCCTTACCGTTTACAATTGCTACAAGCCCTGACACCCGATGACAAAGTCAATCGCTTTGAATTTTCGGCGCGGTTGCAACAGCTCATGGAAGAGGATGCGTTCAGTGCGAAACTTGTTACCAGTGATGAAGCAACATTTTTTCTTAATGGTGAAGTGAACAGACACAATGTGCGAATCTGGGCGGTAGAGAATCCTCACGCATTCGTGCAGCAAATTCGCAATTCACCAAAAGTTAATGTGTTTTGTGCAATCTCATGGTTTAAAGTTTACGGCCCCTTTTTCTTCTGCGAAAAAAACGTTACAGGACACATGTATCTGGACATGCTGGAAAGTTGGCTCATGCCACAACTGGAGACCGACAGCGCCGACTTCATCTTTCAAGAGGATGTTGCTGCACCGCACTTCCATCATGATGTTCGGCATTTCTTAAACAGGAGATTGGAAAACCGATGGATCGGTCGTGGTGGAGATCATGATCAGCAATTCATGTCATGGCCTCCACGCTCTCCCGACTTAACCCCATGCGATTTCTTTCTGTGGGGTTATGTGAAAGATTCAGTGTTTAAACCTCCTCTACCAAGAAACGTGCCAGAACTGCGAGCTCGCATCAACGATGCTTTCGAACACATTGATGGGGACATGCTGCGTCGAGTGTGGGAGGAACTTGATTATCGGCTTGATGTCTGCCGAATCACTAAAGGGGCACATATCGAACATTTGTGAATGCCTGAAAAAACTTTTTGAGTTTTTGTATGTGTGTGCAAAGCATTGTGAAAATATCTCAAATAATAAAGTTATTGTAGAGCTGTGAAATCGCTTCAATCATTTGTAATAACCCTGTATTCAGTGAAAACTGAACCCTACACAGTTAGCAAACTTTTCTGGAAGTCATTTATCATTTTTCTTCCCCATCTATAAAAAGGTGTGAGGCCACTTAAATTTTATTTCTGCACTACAAGAGAATGCAAACAGTTTTGGTAATTTTCCGTGATGAAATTTTATCTTGTTATCAGTTTACTGCCTAGTAGCAGTGTTGTCTTGAAGCTTTAACATATATGCTGTCTAGAGGACTAATACATTTCAGCAGCCGGCCATAATGGCCGTGCGGTTCTAGGCGCTACAGTCTGGAACCGAGAGACCGCTACAGTCGCAGGTTCGAATCCTGCCTCGGGCATGGATGTGTGTGATGTCCTTAGGTTAGTTAGGTTTAATTAGTTCTAAGTTCTAGGCGACTGCTGACCTCAGAAGTTAAGTCGCATAGTGCTCAGAGCCATTTGAATACATTTCAGTAACTATTTTCAGCTGAATACTGTTCATCTGTAATGTATGTAAAATACACAAAAATATTAGAGCACTGTGGAGGTAAGGTAAACATTACTTATAGTAAAGATAGATTGTTGACACATCAGAAAAAAAGTTGGGAAGATTAGCCAAGCAAACAATTCTATCAATGACACATAAATTCTTTCTGAGATATGACAATTTCTCATGAGATTGTCTTTTTACTTCAAATGGAGATTCAGCATAAAAGATTAAATTTTGTTGTGATAAAATACTTCAGCACAAAAGAGAAAAATTTGCCAAAGTTGCCAAAACATAAACAAGCAAAATAATATGCTAAGCAGTTATCAGACAGGACAAAATGCATTCAATAAAGGGGACATTCGTCCAATAACTAAAATAGGCTATATGTAGCTGGATTACAAAAGTTGTCAAGTACTCTTTGTACATCCTACCAAGAAGTGTGGAAGTATGTGTTCAGAACATAAACGAAAAGGCAGAACGAATATTCAGAGCAGCTAATAAGAAGTGTATCTGAGGACATGGTGCGATGTTGGGTGAATCATAGAAATAGTTCCACGAAAATTACACAGAGCAAATGGTTGCCCATGCCTAACATCAAGAGGCATAAGTCCCAGTAATGTGAACAGAAATACTTCAGTCAGAAATTAATGCTAACTGCTTCAGGAACTGTATTATTATTATTACAGTTTCCATTGGCAGCACTATTAATTTCGCTCCTGAAGGTTAAGTACTGGGCGGTCTTCCTATTTGTCTGTCATACAGAATGTAGATGATGTCTATAATCCATGCTGTGCATCAAGAATTACTGTAATTTTTTTGTAATCATCTACATTATTTTTTATGGTACGCATCATTTTCATTGTTTCTATAGTAGACAACTTGCACCCAACAAGGCTAGCATCAGCATCTGGATCAGATGACTTCTGAAACAAGTCCAGTGATGTATGGCTTTTGCCCCCCCCCCTTGCCTTTCGCATGGGTGATACTTCGCAGAACCCCTCCAGGTTTAGCATTCATGCTTGCACCAATGTGGTTCTCTCTTTACATCACATTGCTTTGTTAATAAAAAACATAGGTTTTTTAAAAATTAAAGGATTATTTCAGTTGATTTCTAAACGTCAATAAGCAAACAGTATGTAATTACAACAGATTTTATATGGAGCATAAGCCCATGGTAATTTTATATGTATGACCAGATGGCGTATCTAATTATTATATCAGGCACTTTCAAAAATCCACCTTTCTTTCTGGTGTACTGCTCGTAAGCAAAGCATGTGATCATATAGCATTTACTACACTCGCCATCCAGTGGTGAGATAGGTAACTTTGTAGGAAGTCTGCCACCTCTATTTAACATTTCCCTGGCTGTGTAGGCATGTGAGAACAAGTTTGCCACAAACTTGCATGGACGATACAAGGATTTTATCAACTGTGTGCTTTTTATCATTTGTGGGTATTTTTTCAGCTGTGTAGATTTAAACAACTGGATTTTTATCACGACATGTATACATGGGGAGTGACTTTTATGCTTTGACTTCATGTAATGTGACATGGAAATTTTATAACAAGTTCCATAAGGTATGTGGAAGAAGAGGTGAAGAAGAGGTTCATAACTTTCTGAACAGTATGGCGGCGAGCTGGTATAACATGGGCATACAAAAACTGCCATAGCATCTACAAAAATGCATCATCAATAGAAATGGTGGTTATGTCAAAAAATAGCTAAATGTTCAAGCTGTAAACTATTGTAAACCACTGTAGAAATAAGCAGGTCTATATACTTATAATAAAAATAGGAGATCTTACTTTTGGGATTACCCTTGTACAAATTGTAGCCTCCCTTCACTCCACCTCATTATCTTTACGTTTCCCCTTAGATCAGATGATGGCAACGTAAGGCTGTTAAAACCAGTCATCTTAGAAAAATAAAAGTGTCTACACTGTGATCACAGTGTACAAAGAGTGTTCATTTTCACTGAAATTATGAAATACAGTACCTCTTTTATCCCCTCTAGATGTATTGAAGGGTGACTATGGAACTATCAATGAGTGTCATTCCATCTGCATCTGGCAAGGGAACTGCCGGCAAGGAATACACAGCATCTCCAGCCAACCAATTCCGTGAGATTAGGTGCCAGTCAATTTAAGCCCAGGTGGCCACAAGCTTTCTCTCATTCTCTTCAAGCCATTCAATGCCACATTCTGATCTAATCAACACCTCCCTAGATTATACAACTATACTTACAAATTCTGCTGGATAATGAAATGGAAGGCTCTTGTTGTTGTACAAGCCAATTACACTGTGTGCAAGATTGCTCCACTGAAGTTAAGCTGTGAAGCTTATGGATTAGTATACTTATTGAAGCAAGTAAACTAACTATTATAGTGTTTTCCACTGCTGTATTAGAATCACTACAACAGTGTTAATACACAGCAAACTGGTCTGTATTCAGTTAAACTGCGTGCACAGTTAATTAGTTGTGCAAATTCTTTAATTTTCTTGTGGCTTGCGACAATTATTTTTACAGTGAACTTTTGTTTCATGTAGCATCATCCTTTTGCAAGTGTAATATACAATTGCTACGACAGACGAGGGAGTCACAAAATTGGTAACGAGGTTACCTTCATATCAAGGTGTAACTACCAGGGATACAACATTTTTTGAACTGTGGCAGCAACAACTTGATCAACATCAGGAACTGGTAAAGCTTTTGATGAGTTCAATGCTGCAACAGTCAAAAGTGTTGTCAGCTATGCCAGCTTTTCCACCATTCAAATGATGCATGGGAAAATTGGGTAGTGTATGAGAAATGGCTAGTACTGCATTTTCAGGCAACTGCTATTAACTGCCCAAATGGCCAGTAGAGATTTTGGTTGTCAGCCAAGTGCTGGTTGTATTACTTATTACAAAAATTGGATCCATTGTCAGATTTTTCAGTGCTGTCTCTATCAGGTATTTCTGCATTACTTTTGGAAAATCTGCGCACCGAAATGCACATTGTAGCAGATCTGATTCTAAAAGTTATGCTTTGTAGACTGGTTCAAAGTTTTAACTAGAAAGTGCAAATTTACATGTAAATGTAGAAAATACTATGCTGAATGTTTAATCTGAACTGTGATAATCCTTCTGGTGCCTAGTAAAAGTGTTGTTCTGGGGTGCAGCTAATGATAGTTTCAGTCGTTCACTAGCAACTGTAATATGGTGGACCAGGTTGTATATAACGAATAGTGTGCTACCACTTTCTAGCAGCTGACTTAATATCTGATTTTGTATAGTTTTGAAACATCGATCACATGATTACCTTTTGCTGACTTTTTTTAATTCAATATGACATCAATAATAAATTTCAGTAGATTGAATTGCGTGCCTCAGCGATACAGATAGCTGTACCGTAGGTACAATCACAACGGAGGGGTATCTGTTGAGAGGCCAGACAAACGTGTGGTTCCTGAAGAGGGGCAGCAGCCTTTTCAGAAGATGCAAGGGCAACAGTCTGGATGATTGACTGATCTGGCCTTGTAACAATAACCAAAACGGCCTTGCTGTGCTGGTACTGCGAACGGCTGCAAGCAAGGGGAAACTATAGCCGTAATTTTTCCCGAGGGCATGCAGCTTTACTGTATGATTAAATGATGATGGCGTCCTGTTGGGTAAAATATTCCGGAGGTAAAATAGTCCCCCATTCGGATCTCCGGGCGGGGACTACTCAAGAGGACATCGATATCAGGAGAAAGAAAACTGGCGTTCTACGGATCGGAGCGTGGAGTGTCATATCCCTTAATCGGGCAGGTAGGTCAGAAAATTTAAAAAGGGAAATGGATAGGTTAAAGTTAGATATAGTGGGAATTAGTGAAGTTCGGTGGCAGGAGGAACAAGACTTCTGATCAGGTGACTACAGGGTTATAAACACAAAGTCAAATAGGGGTAATGCAGGAGTAGGTTTAATAATGAATAGGAAAATAGGATTGCGGGTAAGCTACTACAAACAGCATAGTGAACGCATTATTGCGGCCAAGATAGATACGAAGCCCACACCTACTACAGTAGTATAAGTTTATATGCCAACTAGCTCTGCAGATGACGAAGAAATTGAAGAAATGTATGATGAAATAAAAGAAATTATTCAGATAGTGAAGGGAGACGAAAATTTAATAGTCATGGGTGACTGGAATTCGAGCGTAGGAAAAAGGAGAGAAGGAAACATAGTAGGTGAATATGGATTGGGGCTAAGAAATGAAAGAGGAAGCCACCTGGTAGAATTTTGCACAGAGCACAACTTAATCATAGCTAACACTTGGTTTATGAATCATGAGGTCCGGCCCCGGTAGCTGAGTGGTCAGCGTGACAGAATGTCAATCCTAAGGTCCCGGGTTCGATTCCCGGCTGGGTCGGAGATTTTCTCCGCTCAGGGACTGGGTGTTGTGTTGTCCTAATCATCATCATTTCATCCCCATCGACGCGCAGGTCGCCGAAAGTGGCGTCAACTCGAAAGACCTGCACCAGGCGAACGGTCTACCCGACGGGAGGCCCTAGCCACACGACATTTCATTTCATATAGAAGGTTGTATACATGGAAGAACCCTGGAGATACTAAAAGGTATCAGATAGATTATATAATGGTAAGACAGAGATTTAGGAACCAGGTTTTAAATTGGAAGACATTTCCAGGGGCAGATGTGGACTCTGACCACAATGTAATGGTTATGACCTGTAGATTAAAACCGAAGAAACTGCAAAAAGGTGGGAATTTAAGGAGATGGGACCTGGATAAACTGAAAGAACCAGAGGTTGTACAGAGTTTCAGGGAGAGCATAAGGGAACAATTGACAGGAATGGGGGAAAGAAATACAGTAGAAGAAGAATGGGTAGCTTTGAGGGATGAAGTAGTGAAGGCAGCAGAGGTTCAAGTAGGTAAAAAGACGAGGGCTAGTAGAAATCCTTGGGTAACAGAAGAAATATTGAATTTAATTGATGAAAGGAGAAAATATAAAAATGCAGTAAATGAAGCAGGCAAAAAGGAATACAAACGTCTCAAAAATGAGATCGACAGGAAGTGCAAAATGGCTAAGCAGGCATGGCTAGAGGATAAATGTAAGGATGTAGAGGCTTATCTCACTAGGGGTAAGATAGATACCGCCTACAGGAAAATTAAAGAGACCTTTGGAGGTAAGAGAACCACTTGTATGAACATCAAGAGCTCAGATGGAAACCCAGTTCTAAGCAAAGAAGGGAAAGCAGAAAGGTGGAAGGAGTATATAAAGGGTCTATACAAGGGCGATGTACTTGAGGACACTATTATGGAAATGGAAGAGAATGAAGATGAAATGGGAGATACGATACTGCGTGAAGAGTTTGACACAGCACTGAAAGACCTGAGTCGAAACAAGGCCCCCGGAGTAGACAACATTCCACTGAAACTACTCACGGCCTTAGGAGAGCCAGTCCTGACAAAACTCTACCATCTGGTGAGCAAGATGTATGAAACAGGTGAAATACCCTCAGACTTCAAGAAGAATATAATAATTCCAATCCCAAAGAAAGCAGGTGTTATGTGAAAATTACCAAACAATTAGTTTAATAAGCCACAGCTGCAAAATACTAACACGAATTCTTTACAGACGAATGGAAAAACTAGTAGAAGCCGACCTCGGGGAAGATCAGTTTGGATTCCGTAGAAATACTGGAACACGTGAGGCAATACTGACCTTACGACTTATCTTAGAAGAAAGATTAAGAAAAGGCAAACCTACGTTTCTAGCATTTGTAGACTTAGAGAAAGCTTTTGACAATGTTGACTGGAATACTCTCTTTCAAATTCTAAAGGTGACAGGGGTAAAATACAGGGAGCGAAAGGCTATTTACAATTTGTACAGAAAGCAGATGGCAGTTATAAGAGTCGAGGGACATGAAAGGGAAGCAGTGGTTGGGAAGGGAGTGAGACAGGGTTGTAGCCTCTCCCCGATGTTATTCAATCTGTATATTGAGCAAGCAGTAAAGGAAACAAAAGAAAAGTTTGGAGTAGGTATTAAAATCCATGGAGAAGAAATAAAAACTTTGAGGTTCGCTGATGACATTGTAATTCTGTCAGAGACAGCAAAGGACTTGGAAGAGCAGATGAACGGAACGGATGGTGTCTTGAAGGGAGGATATAAGATGAACATCAACAAAAGCAAAACGAGGATAATGGAATGTAGTCGAATTAAGTCGGGTGATGTTGAGGGTATTAGATTAGGAAATGAGACACTTAAAGTAGTAAAGGAGTTTTGCTATTTGGGGAGCAAAATAACTGATGATGGTCGAAGTAGAGAGGATATAAAATGTAGACTGGCAATGGCAAGGAAAGCGTTTCTGAATAAGAGAAATTTGTTAACATCGAGTATAGATTTAAGTGTCAGGAAGTCATTTCTGAAAGTATCTGTATGGAGTGTAGCCATGTATGGATGTGAAACATGGACGGTAAATAGTTTGGACAAGAAGGGAATAGAAGCTTTCGAAATGTGGTGCTACAGAAGAATGCTGAAGATTAAATGGGTAGATCACGTAACTAATGAGGAAGTATTGAATAGGATTGGGGAGAAGAGAAGTTTGTGGCACAACTTGACCAGAAGAAGGGATCGGTTGGTAGGACATGTTCTGAGGCATCAAGGGATCACCAATTTAGTATTGGAGGTCAGCGTGGAGGGTAAAAATCGTAGGGGGAGACCAAGAGATGAATACACTAAGCAGATTCAGAAGGATGTAGGTTGCAGTAGGTATTGCGGATGAAGAAGCTTGCACAGGATAGAGTAGCATGGAGAGCTGCATCAAACCAGTCTCAGGACTGAAGACCACAACAACAACAACAGATTGAATTTGCAATCAAAAGCTTAAAAGATGCTTTACAAACGAAGTGTAAACACTGGTTTTTACATTCCTTATAAATTTCTTTGATAAGAACCAAACACACATTTTGGGTATACCTTATAACAGGAAGTCATGTCATTGCTGGGGATATAACTTTTGTAACACTCATTGTTCAGCATGATGTAAAAGGAAATCTTCGATAATAAAAGTTTAAATGAGAAAGAAACAAAACCTACACCTAACACTGAAGACATGTTTGACAAGATGATGTACATGAGATTCACTAATACTCATATTTCTAACATGTCTTTTCAAGGTTATACGAATCTAAACTTTATTCTGTGCAAAGAAGTGATTCTAATATATAACAGAAAACATTAAACGCAACCCTGATGTCATCTACATTATTTACAGAACCTATTCACACTACTGATTATCCAGACCAGCAGTTTTCTGCAGTAAACGACCCTTATCTTCATGGAGAACAACACTAAAAATCAGATGAGTATTTACAATACTCTGCTTTGTTAAAATTAACTAGTACGTGATGCAAACATATATACAAATAAAGTTTGTAGGCTTTTCACATGAGTCACGAATTTTAAATTTTGAATCAATTAATCACATAACAAGCAAAATATCACATTATCCAAACTGTTTTACATTAGATGCACACTGGGAGTGTCCTCATTATGAAGCAGAATGCCGCCAATTTTTCGAGAAGGGCACATTGCAGAGATGTGTCAAATTGCTGCCAGTATGAGGCCAAGTCCCTCACTAACTCAGATTAATAATATTACAGTGTTCTTGTAGTAGTGCCTAGGAAGATATAACATGCAGAGCTACAGGAAGAGCTAGTGCCATTTCTCTTTGATACTGTTGCATCAGTCTTGATGACCAATCAATCCAGATATTTCGGCATTGGTGCTCCACCAACAGACAATACGCAGTCAAAATGGATGTCATGAAAGTCCATTGTCAGGTCACATGCAACTTTCAGTCAATGTAACAAAACTGCTAGGACAGTGCCTTTCCTGGTGGTCGCCAACCAACACATGTATGGAAAACATTTTGGACTGGAAGCATGCTCCATATCTGGGCTTTTTGTTTAGCATTCTGTGCTTTCTGTTTAACTTTAACCATTTCCAGTCCAATTTTTCTATTCGATGCAGTCACCCAACTCTTATTTACTTTACTCTAATGGAAATGTTAGAGTTGTAGAGAAAAACTGTAATGTCAGACACAGTCCAACAGTGGATCCGAAAGAGTAAGCAGGATGTGAAACAACAGTCCCTATCTGCTCTCAGTTTGCATGGTTGTTTGAGACACGGTAGGAGAAGACTGAATTTTCATGCCCACAGAGTCTTGAAACTATCAGTGGGGCCAGTAGTTCTTTAACTCCTTAATGCCTGAATAAATTTCTTCAGCAAGAAAAAAATAAAAAGTTATGACCCTCTAAAAGCACCCAAAACACTCAGGGCATGACTGCACTTGTCAGAAGTGCTGGTTGCTTCATATGGAATCTGCACCTACCAGCACTGGCACTCGAAAACAGTTAATCTTACACTTATTAAGAGTTGCACTGATTTGATACGAATTAGCGATACCTGGGGTTAAGGAGCTAAGGCGTGTCAGATTCATTTAGCTCACTGAAATGTAATTAAAAATTGAAAAACAGATTGCTACTTACAATAAAAAAGACATGTCAAGTTGCAGACAGGCACAATTAAAAAGACAGTCACATTAAGGTTTCAGCCACAGCCTTCGTTAGTAAGAGACACACACCATTCACGTACATACAAAGCAACGCACACACAACTGCCAACTCCAGCATCTCGGGCCGGAATGCGGCATTTTGACCCGAGATGCTGGAGTTTGCGGTCATGTGTGCGTGAAGTGTGCTTGCTTGAGTGTGTGTGTGTGTGTGTGTGTGTGTGTATGTGTGTGTGTGTGTGTGTGTGTTCGAGGACTGCATTGTTGCTGGTTCCAAGAGACAGTTGTGGTACATGCATACATGTGCTTTGTACTTTATGAAAGTGCGTATCCCACAAATTATGTATCTCTGTTGCTTGTGTAGTATTTGTCACTTAACGCCACCATCAGCCATGACAACTCAGAACAAATGGAATAAAAATTCACTAAATAAATGGCAACAATCATGTTAAACGGTCGCAACAGAGTGCTCAGCACAGTGTTGAACACTTATTGGCTGTTGGATAATGCATGATGTAGGTGCACAGAACAAGCCTAAACTTGACCGCTGTCATTCAGCAAATAGTGTGATTTCAACTATTGTTGCTGCTTGGCTGTCAAAAACACACACTGAGGTGCTAAGGACACCACAAGCCAATCCCAACGTAACAACAACAGTAATACCAAGTGTCAGTTTCTTTAAATTTTATAGCCATTTAATTTTTGTCGCATTTCAAGCTATATTAAGTGATTCCATTTTTGTCTAATACTGTTATTCTACATGCTTTCCAAGTGAAATAAAACTCTTGAGGCAGTTTGCCTTCTGTTTGTGTACGAACAGCTCAATCTACAGTACACATATGTATGAATAAAATAAAAGATGAATACAGAGATTATTTGAATAAGTTTGAGCAAAAGAAACATGAATTAAATGCACAATCATCTGAAAACTGCAAAGAACTGGAACATGAAACTGATACAGAGATGGATGGTAATGATAATGAAATTAAGTTTCAAAAATAGCAATTTCTACTTGGGAAAAGACAAATCAACAAAATGGATAAAGAACCCTCAACCAAGAAAAAGTACATAATCTTAAAATATTATTATTCAGCTATAAGGTGGGAGAGATTCAGCAAGAATTGCAAAATTGATCTATGAGTGCTTCCTTTTGTTTTTTGATGAAGGTATGTTCAAAAAAATTTTGTGGATATACTAATGTGTACGTAGGAAGAATTTTGAACAATTCTGTCCAAAGATACTCTAAGCAGGCAAGAGAGAAAGAAGGTAGATAAACTTGCACCTATTACAGAAATATTTTAACTGGTCCAGGTGAACTCTTAAGACAAACTTTACCTGCATCTGATTCTTCACTAATCCCAGTTGATAAATTTTGGCGTTTCATGGAAATACTTCAGGGTTGCTGATCACAGATGACTTGAATTGACAGAAATAATTTCTGTCCCCTGGATAATAGTTGTTCTTATGCAGCATTCCATTTATTAACTGGAATTCTCCTTTGGTGAATTCCTCCTCCTTCAAGGCATCTACAGTTTTCAGCCGTGCTAGATCTTCCCTCTGTTCAGCAGCAATGTCATTTAAAGCAGTGATGACTGAGATTTAATCCAAGCTTCTGTGTTCCACCAGAGGATTTCTTGAAGGGCAGCCTGCATTTTTTGTGCTTGCGTCTGCTTTTGTATACCACTGTGGCGTAATACCACTAAAGCCTTAGCGCCCATCTTGCCAGTCGACCTGACAGATCCTTTAAGGGTCATTCCATGTCATTTAAAGCAGTGATGACTGAGATTTAATCCAAGCTTCTGTGTTCCACCAGAGGATTTCTTGAAGGGCAGCCTGCATTTTTTGTGCTTGCGTCTGCTTTTGTATACCACTGTGGCGTAATACCACTAAAGCCTTAGCGCCCATCTTGCCAGTCGACCTGACAGATCCTTTAAGGGTCATTCCATGTCAGTTAAACCAGGGGCTCCAGCTCATAGTCTTAGATTTGACTGAAATTCAGTACACTAATTCTACCATGTGTGGAACACTCATGTACAAAGTATTAGTTTCCTCTGCCAATTAGTTCCAGAATTATGACTCGAGAAAGAAGGTGGCGTGACCCAGAAATTCCAACCCGCATCTGGCAATCTGTCTTCAGACCCAACTTCAGGTCTTAATAACTTTGGAACTATTCCACACAGTCCAGTGAAATTTTTACAACCCAGTAACATCAATTTAGAGAACACACTCTATGAATCAAAACACCAACACCATATTTCTGAGGGAAAATAAAAAATTCCAAAATGTGATTAAAAAAATGTAATACGTTAAAAGGTATATATTGTAAGTGCCCTCTATGCCAAATATAATTCACTCAAAAAGGGTATAAATTTTTTTGTGGTAAGCTTAATGTGGCCTAAACACACATAGAACTCATCGTGCCCATATCAGTCACAAAAACTGAGTTACATGCACACGAAAATACCAAAATTTAAAAAATAACCTGAAAAACATGGGTTTTCGAAGTGTGGTAGCACAAAAGGGATAAGTGGTATCCTAGCCAAATTTCACACACTGCATAAGTAGACCATAATGATATATATATCAAAGTTTCAGCATGTTATTGCAGGACATTTGTGTCCAATGGAAGTTGACAGATGTATTTGGTGATGTGGCCATTGTTCCACAACACAGTTTTGTAAAAACATATCATAAACTGTTCTGCCTCTTCTTATGCTGTCCCACAACTATTTAATCACTAAGCATCAACATATAGACAGATTAACACAACCTATCATTAATGTTCACTTCACCTTAACTGCTAAAAACCAGTCGATTGTGCTTCAAACAGTTCTCCCACATTTTAGCTACTGTATCTGTACATTGAATGGCAAATTGTACTGTCTTCCTGACCCTGTGGTAGGAACTGGAACTGTCATAAGAATATGTTCAAAAGGAATCCAACACCTGTCTGCCAAATGTGGCCAATGAAATGATCTTGCTGGTCCTACTGGTGCCATGAAGTTCACAAACACATCACCTTCTGCTTGACTGCACTCTGCAACACATCCTAAGTACCATTTGTCATCATAAACAGCAATAAGATAGCAACCTGGTTGTATGTTGCTGCTTTTGCTTCTAAATCCTGAGTCAGATACACTGTGAAGACACATGCTGTGAGTCCGCTGGAGAGAAGTGATGATGGCTCCTTGTGCCTGCAACAGTTTTAACGTGTTCTAGTCTGCTTTTTAGCAACTCTTCGACTGATTTCAACTCATCTTTCGAAACATAGAATGATTGTATGCCAGAGATATTTTTCTGTACCCAGGTAAATAATTGAAGAGGTGTTAGAATGTGACCTTGTGTAGGGTGCTGCAGACTAGCTCGTGATGCCATGCGCTTAATGGTAGCACCAATACCATCACATACATTTTTACCATGACTTGTTGGGAAAAAATTCCATTCTGCGTGAATCTGAAAATCATGGTAATGCGTGCATAAATTTTAGAGATTTTTACAGTTTTTGTACTGACTACCTGCCTCATAACTGAAGTATTTCGAAAAATGTATGTGAGGCAGCTTGTTTTTCACATATGCCATGACAGTGCAAATGTGGGCATGAACTGCAATGTCATCATGGATTAAACAGTCACTAAAAACGCACTGGTTCATGACAGACACATCACCTGATTCACCTCTATAGTAAATCGCAAATGACTGGAGAGTTGTTTGACTGTTGTCCCAATGATATCCTTGGATGGCATCTTGAACTATAAATGCATATTTTCAGAAAAGTCTAGTATTACTATAATTTCATCTTGTTTCAAATTATCCTCACAAAACTGGAGATAAGCTGATTGCACTGTTGCTGTGAAGCTGTGTATGGTCAGTTTGTCTGTTTTTTGACAACACATTTCAACAAAATCTTCCACTGTACTTTGCTTTGTTTCAAGACTTGTGCAATCCATGTGTGTCCACTGTTTATAAGAAACAAGTTCATCGTCATCCATAAGGAGTTCACCATACAGTTTGTTATTCATGTGTTCTGCAAGATTTGCCTTACCAGGACACATTTCACACCTGTAGACACTAGCAGCTTCATTGCACCTTTGTAATCCAGACCAGAATCCTTTATAGCAGCAAACATCAGCTTAGCATTTTGATGGGTCTCACATACACAAACATTGTGTGCCCCCCTTGCACTTACAGGCACAACCCATTTTGGCCGAAGATTGAAAAAAGATGGTAAACCTACTTTGGTATTGGGGTACTTTTCCTTGAATTCTGCACATAGTTCTGATATGTTGCATAGCAACAGTCTTTTTTGCATCTGTACACATACATTTCCCATTTTCATCATTACACAGTCTTTTTTCCAGGCATTATTCGGCTGTAGTAATTATTTTCATAAAACTCCGACACTAGCACCTTTATTTTGGGACTCAATTGCTTACCCTGAGTCTGCTGAAGTTGTGGAAGCACTCCTTGGGTTGCTTTTATTTTCCTAGCTTGCTTTACCATAGACCAGCTGGAAGGTGCAAGGGTTGCTGAAGTTGTGGAAGCACTCCTTGGGTTGCTTTTATTTTCCTAGCTTGCTTTACCATAGACCAGCTGGAAGGTGCGAGGGTAAGAATAGCTACTTTTTTCTGGCATGTGGATACGGCACATTTTTCTTTCAAATCATGCACAATTTGTCCAAATCAGAGCATTTCTGGCATGATTTCTGTTCCTTTGGAGCAGATAGTTCTTCCTCTTTCACCATTAGTGTGTCAGCTATTTTGTGTTTTAATTCCATTAGAGCTTCTTGTAGTTTTCTTCTACCATAGCTGGGCCTGTCTCCTTTCCCAACTTTGTGTGTCTTTATGGGAGACAAACCAAGAGCAGTCACTGAAGTATTTCATTGCTCATCCGCTGTGGATGTAGGTGGCTGATACTCTTCGTCACTGTCATGTAAATTATCAGAATATTCTTCACTTTTTAGCAGTGTAACACACCTAGAACATAACTTTTGCCCTGGTTTCATGTTAAGTCCCATGCACTGATTCACTTTCAATATTGATTTTATATCAATTTCTCTGAGGCTACACTTCACTGTCTTCTTATGAAACCGAAATGGATCAAAACAACTTCTTTGTAGGAAAGAATTCTTATCCAGAAACACTTTCATATGATGATAACAAACAGTAAAGTTTCCAGGAACTGTACTTCTTGTGCCCACAGGGTGTATCCCGGATCTCCATAGCAACAAATATTGGTCCGATTCATCCAGTACAAAGCAAATCCCACATTTTGTTCCACATGTTGTTTTATGACATTCAGATGCTTATGCTTTACCAATACTGCAACTTGTTTGAACAAATGCACCACTAGTACACTCTTCTACCTACATACCGACTTTCCACGACAGTACTGACCAGTTTGAACTAGAATCTTAAAAACATGAGTAACTTGTACTTGTTGCTTGTTTCCTTTGTTGTTCCTGCCTAACAATGACTCATTCTGTCCCTGAAAACTACCATTGTTTAACTTTCTGTTGCCTAATGGTTCCCAACAATTGCTGCAGCTTTATCTGAAACAAGCTGTCTGCATCATCACTATTACTTGCTAAATCATGTTAAAAGAAACATAACCAAATGCATCTCTGTCAATTTTTATTGTACACAAATGCCTTGCAATAACAGGTTGAAATTTTGCCACATATTATATTATGGTCCACTTTTGCAGTGTTTGAAATTTGGCTTGGATATCACTTGTCCCTTTTGTGCTGCCGCACTTAGAAAACCCATGTTTTTCAGGTAATTTTTCAAATTTTTGTATTTTCGTGTGCATGTAACTCTGTTTGCGTGACTGATATGGGCAAGATGAGTTCTGTGTGTGTTTAGGCCACATTATGTTATTGTTGTGGTCTTCAGTCCTGAGACTGGTTTGATGCAGCTCTCCATGCTACTCTATCCTGTGCAAGCTTCTTCATCTCCCAGTACTTACTGCAACCTACATCCTTCTGAATCTGCTTAATGTATTCATCTCTTGGTCTCCCTATACAATTTTTAGCCTCCACGCTGCCCTCCAATGCTAAATTTGTGATCCCTTGATGCCTCAGAACATGCCCTACCAACCGGTCCCTTCTTCTTGTCAAGTTGCGCCACAAGCTCCTCTTCTCCCCTATTCTATTCAATACCTCCTCATTAGTTACATGATCTACCCATCTAATCTTCAGCATTCTTCTGTAGCACCACAATTTGAAAGCTTCTATTCTCTTCTTGTCCAAACTATTTATCGTCCATGTTTCACTTCCATACACGGCTACACTCCATACAAATACTTTCAGAAATGACTTCCTGACACTTAAATCTATACTTGATGTTAACAAATTCCTCTTCTTCAGAAACGCTTTCCTTGCCATTGCCAGTCTACATTTTATATCCTCTCTACTTCGATCATCATCAGTTATTTTGCTCCCCAAATAGCAAAACTCATTTACTAAGTGTCTCATTTCCTAATCTAATTCCCTCAGCATCACCCGACTTAATTCGACTACATTCCATTATCCTCGTTTTGCTTTTGTTGATGTTCATCTTATATCCTCCTTTCAAGACACTGTCCATTCCATTCAACTGCTCTTCCAAGTCCTTTGCTGTCTCTGACAGAATTACAATGTCATCGGCGAACCTCAAAGTTTTTATTTCTTCTCCATGGATTTTAATACCAACTCCGAATTTTTCTTTTGTTTCCTTTACTGCTTGCTCAATATACAGGTTGAATAACATCCAGGAGAGGCTACAACCCTGTCTCACTCCCTTCCTACATTACGTTCACCACAAAAAAATTATACCCTTTTTGAGTGAATTATATTTGGCATAGAGGGCACCTGCAATATGCACCTTTTAATGTATTAAATTTTTTTTTATCACATTTTGGAATTTTTTATTTTCCCTCAAAAATATGTTGTTAGTGTTTTGATGCATAGTGTGTGTTCTCTAAGTGGATGTTACTGGATTGTAAAAATTTCACTGGGCTGTGCGGAATAGTTCCAAAGTTATTAAGACCTGAAGTTGGGTCTGAAGATAGATTGCCAGATGCGGGTTGTAATTTCTGGGTGATGCCACCCTCTTTCACAAGCCCTAATTCTGAAACTAACTGGCAGGGGAACTTGAAATTTTCTACATGAGTGTTCCACACTTGGTAGCATTGGCGTGCTAAATTTCAGCCAAATCTGAGACTATCAGCTGGAACATTTTCTCAAATGGGTTGAATTGACATGGAATGACCCTTAAGTGAGTCAGCCAGCATAGAGAATGATGGTCCATCACAATGGTGAATTGTTTGCCAAACAAATACAGCCAGAACTCGATGATGGTCACTGTAAAAGTTTGATACTCATCAAATGAATACTGGATAAGATATAGTCACTTGTTTTATTCCACGTATGACTGCATAGAGTGAGTATCAATTTATTCTGAGCTGCTGTATCTTGGGCAATATTGCGCTGAAAGAAATGAAATTTGGCCATCTTGTACAAAATTATGCATTCTCTTAACAATAATTATTCAAAGAATTATGAGCCATGTTCATATAGAAAACTTTAGGAAAATTCGCCTGAAAAAATTTCAAAGTTTGGGTTCTTATAAATCAGGCACTGAAGGTGCGATGAAAGTGAAACTTGGCATGTAGTAACCTAATAACACATCGTTCTCAGTTATAAGGTTTCATTTATATACCATTTTTCAGTACTGAATAAATTAAGTGCAAAGTTAAAGATTTTGTGAAAGGGTAAAAAATGCGGTATTTTTGACCTGATTTTGCAAAAAAAAAAAAAAAAAAAAAAAAAAAAAAAAAAAAAAAAAAAAAAAAGGTTGGGGGCAAAGATTGCAGTTTGAAATAAATGCAAACTTTGCATTCTTATGTCTTGCAGAGCAAATGAATGCTGAACGTGGAACCTGCTATGCAAAACACCAGTCTCATTCAGAACAATGTGTTTTAAGTCCCTACCAGAACAGTGGGTTTAATATACAACATTGGCTAATGATGCTACATACATTGAGGCAAAATAGCCAGAAAAATTGTGTTGCAAAACTTTAGCTTATTGTATCTTGTTCATTAACTTTGGACAAGATAACTTAGCAACTTAAGATATTCCAACATAAAATATTATTCACAAAGTGCTTTCTAAATTTCTACAATATCAGTTCAAACTTGATTTTTGCAAAGATTACAAAAATAGATCACATTCAATTTGTTTTTAGAAAATCTGTTTTCCATAATTGATTTCAAACTAATCACAGCTGGAAAGTGCATGTTCTCAAGCATTCAGAAAATCAAGTTCGATTTTCCAATGTATGTTAATAACAACTGAAAACGGTGGGCAAATTTGAGGAACTATACCATGGCGACATGCTAAATTATAGTGACTGGTTTTCTGTGTTTCATTGCATGTGGTTTTTATTTTTAAATTGAAACATAATATCTCACAATATTGCACAGTGCCATTGTCACTACTGTTTCCACAACATGAACCAGCAACCCCGTTGCCACAGGAGTCACACAAGGTAGCAGTGCAGCATCAGCCATGAGCAGGTTTCTTCACTCAGGTTACAAAGCCTGTAATTTTCTTTCTCAATTTAGGATCTAAAACCTTGAGATGGCAAAATGAACAAGCCAGGCCTTGAAGATGCATAAATTTTATCAGGGGCTCATTCTGGTTTGTTGATATGTCTATAATGTTGCCTATCCACCATTCATTAATCATACATACAGACAATGTAATGACCAGGAAACATTTCCGTCAAATTTAGATTTAGAATGGCTGTGCTAGATACCTTGGCTGCAAAATTTACTGTTATGAACTGAGCTGGAGCCAAGTGGCATAAACTGATGGTGGTCTCTGTGCTGCTGTCTCGTCATATTTCATCTTGAAACATTTTAGTTTCTCCAATTTATTGATTTGGAACATACATGTATTTGAGACCATGTATAGTTTGGCCAAAAAAGTTGAACAGATCTGTAGGCATCAATAGTTGATTTTTTCAATGTCCTTTATGGGCCTGCACGAGTAGCCAATTGCTTGGTTGTGTCACCAATCCCCCTACATGGAGATTTTCCATAGATGGTGCCAATAAAGGTCTATTCTGCATCAAAGATAAAATTGTTTTTGTGGTTACACAGATTGACAAAACTCTCATAATTTTTATATTGTACAGCTGAGCCACCACTGAAATAATGTATTCTGGTAACCTTTGTTTGAGTTGACGAAAAGGCAAAAAATTTTCAAATAAACAAATGTAACAGATACCGTATCATGTTAAAAGTGATCAGAAATAATGTGACATTTAACAGTTTTCTACGAACAGCTACAGGAGGGTTGTAATACGCCTACAAAATAGTCCTTGGTGACTATAATGCCAAACTTTGCAAAGAAGAGGCTTTCAGAAGCTTGTTTAGTAAGGAAAGTCTGCACGATGAAACTAATAAACTGTAAGATTGGTATGAGGGTTCTACATCTACATCTACATCTATATGGATACTCTGCAAATCACATTTAAGTGCCTCACAGAGGGTTCATAAAACCACATTCACAATTCTCAATTATTCCAATCTCATATAGCATGCGGAAAGAATGAACGCCTATATCTTTCCGTACGAGCTCTTATTTCCCTTATTTTATTGGGGTGTCGTTTCTTCCTATGTAGGTTGGCGTCAACAAAATATTTTCACATTCAGAGGAGAACGTTCATGATTGGAATTTCATGAGAAGATTCAATCGCAATGAAAAACACCTTTCTTTTAATGACGTCCAGCCCAAATCCTGTATCATTTCAGTGACACTCTCTCCATATTTCGCGATAATACAAAACATGTTGCCCTTTCGATGTACTCTGTCAGTCCTATCTGGTACGGATCCCACACCACGCAGCAGTATTCTGAAAGAGGACGGACAAGAGTAGTGTAGGCAGTCTCCTTAGCACATCTGTTACATTTCCTAAGTGTCCTGCCAATAAAATGCAGTCGTTGGTTAGCCTTCCCCACAACATTTCCCATATGTTCCTTCCCATTTAAGTTGTTCGTAATTGTAATTCCTAGGTATTTAGTTGAATTTACAGCTTTTAGATTAGACTGATTTATCGTGTAACCAAAGTTTAATGAATTCCTTTTAGCACTCATGTGGATGACCTCACACTTTTCATAATTTAGGGTCAATTGCCAATTTTCGCACCATTCAGATATTTTTACTAAATCATTTTGAAATTTGTTTTGATCTTCTGACGACTTTTTACTCGATAAATGACAGCGTCATTTGCAAACAACATAAGACGGCTGCTCAGATTGTCTCCCAAATCGTTTATATAGGTAAGGACCAGCAGAGGGCCTATAACACTACCTTGGGGAACGCCAGAAATCACTTCTGATTTACCCAATGACTTTCCGTCAATTACTATTAACTGTGACCTCTCTGACAGGAAGTCACAAATCTAGTCACATAACTAAGATGATATTCCATAAGCACGCTATTTCACTACAAGCTGCTTGGTTGGTACAGCGTCAGAAGTCTTCCAGAAATACAGTATTGATCTGAAATCCCTTATCAATAGCACTCAATACTTCATGCGAATAAAGTGATAGTTGTGTTTCAGAAGAACGACATTTTCTAAACTCACACTGACTGTGTGTCAATAGACAATTTTCTTCGAGGTAATTCATAATGTTCGAACACAATATATGTTCCAAAATCCAGCTGCAATCGACGTTCATGATATGGGCCTGTAATTTAGTGGATTACTCCTACTACCTTTCTTGAAAACTGGTGTGACCTGTGCAACTTTCTAGTCTTTCGGTACGGATCTTTTGGCGAGTGAACGGTTGTATATGATTGTTAAGTAAGGAGCTAACACATAAGCATACTCCGAAAGGAACCTAACTGGTATACAGTCTGGACCAGAGGACTTGCTTTTATTGAGTGATTTAAGTTGCTTCACTACTCTGAGGATATTTAGTTCTATGTTACTCATGTTGGCAGCTGTTCTTGATTCGAGTTCTGGAATATTTACTATGTCTTCTTTTGTGAAGGAATTTCGGAGCACTGTGTTTAGTAACTTTGCTTTGGCAGCACTATCTTCAATAGTACCTCCATTGCTATCATGCAGAGAAGGCATTGATTGTTTCTTGCCACTAACATACTTTACATACGACCAGAATCTCTTTGGATTTTCTGCCAGGTTTTGAGACAAAGTTTAGTTGTGGAAACTGTTATAAGCATCTCGCATTGAAGTCCGTGCTAAATTTTGAGCTTCTGTAAAAGATTGCCAATCTTGGGGATTTTGTATCTTTTTAAATTTGACATGTTTGTTTTGTTGTTTCTGCAACAGTGTTCTGACTCAGTTTGCTTCTGAGAGCTAATTAAAGGCAATAAGTACAAGTTTCCCAGGGAAAAATATCTACCAAGGGACCTGGAAAATACCAGGAAAAACTGAAGAAAACCAAACAGATCATGTAGTGGTATCAAAGTGGTGTGAATCTGATATGGATAATTTCCCCACTGTCTGAGGACCTATATCAGATTCTGACCATTATCTAGAAGGAGCCAAAATGAGGCAGAAACTTACTATGGCTGCCAAAGAAAATATTACCAGAGTAAAGGAATAGAATATAGAACAACTGAAATATAAGTTTACCGAGGCCTACTGTTCAAGAATATCACAACAGATTGAGAAAGCAGTTACAAACAAAAGATGGTGAAGAGCATATAGGCTAAGAAAGGCACTCTACTAAAAATTGCTAGAGGAAAAAAGGAGACTTAGAACTGAAGACTAGTATGCTGATGAACACGCACAGCAGTGGAACAGGAAGCAAGACTGAAGTGCTCACAGTGAAATACAAGATCATATCAGGCATTATACAATGAAAAGAGAATAGAGGCAGCATGGGTCTGTAGGAGAAAAAAGGGAAAGCCACAAGGAGAAAGATAAAGAGGAGATGGAAGAGCACTATCAAAGAAATGAGAGCAGAAAGTTTTACAAGAAAATTAATGAAGGAACTCAAGAACATACACCAAAAATAACAGCATGTAAAGACAAAGAAAATATTTGCTGGTTGATAAAGAAGGTGTTCTGGATAGATGGAGAGAATACTTCAAGGGAAACCTGGAGGGCAATCCCTCAAGGAGTGTGCAGCCACTCTATTACACTGCAGATCCCACATCTGAGGAGGTACAGAAAATAGTCCACTGTCTAAGAAACATAAAAGCACAAGAAACGGATGCAATAACAGCAGAACTGTTGAAAAAATGGGAGAACTGGTCTCCATAAGTGAATCCACAAGCTTATGAAGTTGATATGGAATTGGGAAAGAATCCCAGAAGAGTGGACCTTAGCGGTAATCCTACTAATTCACAAGAAAAGAGACAAGACTTGTTGTTTGAATTACCAAGGAATTACCATGCTCAATGTAACTTATAAGATTATCCCCAGTGTTATTTACAACAAGCTAGTTCCATATGCAGAAAAGATTCTTGCAGAAAATCAGTGTGGATTTTGGCCTAACAGGTCAACAACAGATCAGATATTTGTGTTGAGCAAATACATGGAAAGGCGTATGATATTGAGCGTCCTAACCTCCATGTACACTTCGAACAGGCCTTTGATAGTCTTGACAGGGCAGAAATGCTAAATGATTTGCTACTGTTTGGTATACTATCTAAGCATGAGCGCTGACTACGTGAGTGCTCTGGGGCTCTAGCACCCACATAAATTATCATGTAGACGCAGTATACCCACAATAATTTTACTTTGAGAAAAACAAAATGAAATAAACATTTCTCACTTGCTAGTATCAAAAAATATAAGCAGTTTAAAGTTTGAGATGGAAGTTGAAATTTCTAACCTTTAAAATGTAATTGCTTGTTTCAAAAGTGTGTGAAGGTAACCAAGCAACACACTACCCATTTCTTTGCCTGTTTCTAGCCAAGTGAAAGGCAGTCCCTACAATAACAATGATAGTATATTGTGAACAGAGTCCCACCTTTTCAGCTTGCTTTGATATTTTTTTTAAAAATGACACACTATAATGCCCTCAGTCCATTAACTAACAATTATTTTAAAATAACTACCTGCACTAAGAAAGAATAAACTGAAACACAAGGATGTCGATTGTGACCAACTTAGTCAGTACTGTAATCAATTTTCTACCTCTTTTGTTTTGGTCGGATAAGAGATTCAGGATTCAGTGAAGTTATTTTCATGTAATCTGTATTGTTATTGTTTGTTTGTTCTCCGAGCCACAATGGCTTGGAAGGAATGTGGGAGCTTTGATGGTAGACCAGGATGTTCTCCATTTCAGAAAAACAGGGTGTTACCTTGTTACTATGGTTGCCATCCATCCCTATATATTTGGATAGTTATAATTATGAATCTTCTTGTCCTGACATTCTGACAGGACACATTTTTGTCTCAATTCGGCAAAATACTGTTACAAGCTTGGCTCAATCACTGACGCAACGCTATCTGTTAGCACAACATGTAAATACAACCTCAGTTGGTTTTATTTATATCAACAAGTTTATGCTGCAAGGTCGTTTCACTGATGGCATTGAATGCTGCATTTCCTATATTGGCGATGCAGATCTAGAGCCATCATTTGAGAAAATACCAAACTTCTCCAGCAGAATGGGGCTGGAACAATTTAAGCAGCAACATGTGGAAGAATTGGGCAGTTCCCATTTGAATAGCAACCTGATGATACGATTCTTTCTAAACGTGATACAAACAAGTGCAAGTTTAGTAATGTTTAAAGTGTTTACTGTGGGTATATATGGCGTGAAATGTATAGTGACGCGTACTTCGATGAATGAAGTGTTATTGTCAACTTTTAGCATCTAATAAGCTTATCTCATCATAGCTTATGAAAATGCCCAAGGATGGAAAGAACATTGTCACTTTTCGGGTGATTAGATAAGAGTGGTCTTTTGTCAAGAAAGAACATACGGATCAGGAAACATTGTGTGAAATCTGTAGCTGTTTCATCCGAGTAACTCACAAAGGTAAGGCAGATGTGAGGCTGTAATGATTCGAGAATTTCCAAGTAAATTCTAGAACCACTTGCTCATCTAATGTCTCGAACACACGATATTTTAAAAATACGCATGCGAGAACATACATACTGTGCGACACAAGTTTGTGTGTGCAGGCTGGGAAGGAGTCACGAACACAAGGTAAACGTGACGACCGAACGGCATCAACAAGTGTTTGCCGCTTGCGCCACGGAAGCTGTAATCGAAAAACAAGAAGTAATTATGTATTATTCTTTGCTGTTTTAGTGACTGTGATTATTGTTAAAGAAAAATGAACAATTGATTATAGACTTTTAAGTACTTCACGTATTGGACCCGCTAGAGGCAAGACGGGTTCAGAAATTATGTGGTTGTTAAACCAACTATATTGCAGATGAATTTTGAGTCTAAAGCAAGATGAATCGGTTGACCTGTAAACATTCAAATATTGATGTGAGAAATGGTGAATATGTTATTTATGAAAGTTGAAATATACCAAGACTGAACTAAATGTATTCTTTTAGTACTAAGTTACTTCAAAAATAAAGAGAGAGTCTTATAAATTCCCGTAACCAGCATTATTCTTTGGAGAAGAAGGTTTTGGAGACCAATGGAGCTGGCAATCCAGAGAAGATGATTGGCTGGGCAGACCATGTAAGTCAACCGATGTGAGAGAGGTGTGGGTTTTGCTTGCAATCCAACGTGACACCGCTTCTTATTGTCACACATCATTAGAAGGCGTCACATTTCTATGAAGAATCATACAAATAGATTTGTGGTAGCATAGACATCAAAGCCTATTTCTACATTTATAATTAAAGAAGATACCCAGGAAGAATTGCTCATTGCTGCCAAGAACTAACAACAGCTTATAAAGTTGTCAAGCATAATCAAACCCTCAAATCTCTTGACCGTACCGTAAAACTAAATGCTGCAATGTATCCTGACTCCAAAGTCGCCGCAAAACAGTCTACATTGAGGACCAAAGCTGCGGCGATTGTTAAAATATTCTCGGATCACACTCCTTGTTTGAATGCATAAAACAATTGCATGAAGTTTTGTTTTTGGCACAGGCACTGAAGCATAAAACCACAATGCTCCATAGATGTTTCCTTTAGTTATTCAATACTTTACTGAAACTTACAGAATCCAACAGAAGCAGTTGAAGTTTAATTTGCTGAATAACAAAGCATCGGAGACAACGGCTAAGTTTTGTCTAGACACTTTAAGCCAACTGCAAATTCCGCTACATAAACCAATCACTTTCTTTGGAGACAATACCAATTCCAACTTCAGAGGGCCAGTGGAATGTGTTTCACCGAATTAAAAAAGAACTAGGAAAAAATGTAGAAAGAATCGGATGCTGTAATACTATACCAACACTGCTGAAGTCAACTGTCAACATCGGAATAATTGTCATGAAAGTACTTAATTATTTTTCAATATACACAGTAAGGACAGAGAAGCTGAAAGAGTTCTCGTTATACATAGATGTCAATCATCAGACTCTTCTATCTCACTCAAAAACAAAATAGCTATCATTAAAGCCCACAGTTGAGACACTTCTTAAGCTTTAGATTCCATTAAAACAATTTTTTGACAACAAAGACAGGGAAACTAAAGTAGTTTCAGATTTTTTCAATAGTCCAGTCAGTGAAATGTACTTCATGTTTTTGCAGTCAAACTTGGCTCTATTTGAAAAAAATAGAAAAAGCATGAAAAGAAAGCAGTGTTGATAATTGAAAAATGAAATATATTAATTGACACTCAAAGATGTCTGAATGAAATGACGACTGCCAATTTTATTATCGTGCAAACCAAGATGAATTTGAGCAAATGAAAGAATGAGAATGCTAACCAAGAAATAATTAATGTTATTTAGAAATTTGAGGAAGAGACAATGGATTTCTATACCATAGCATTTGATTACTTAGAGAAATGGGCTATTTCTTTTAATAAATATCAAGTATTTGATGGATGACACTATATGATACCTAGGCAGCACTTCACTGTCCGCCATCCCTGCCCCAGCCTCCTCCTTTCCCCCACCCAGTCGCCACTCCCATCATGCACTGGTGCTGCTGCTTGTAGTGTGGTTTCAGTTGCCTGAGACTGCAGTCCTGTGTGTGAGTTGCGTGTGTGTGTGTGTGTGTGTGTGTGTGTGTGTGTTTGCGCGTGCGCACGTATGTGTGTCTATTGTTGACAAAGGCCATTGGCTGTAAGTGTGAAAATCTTTTTGTCATGCCTATCTGTGACTCAGCACCTCCACAATATGGTGAGTAGCAACTTTCCTAATAATATTGTTACATTCCATCCTGGATTTTCGATTGTTTGACTTTTAGAAACTAAGCATGACTCGGAAGAAAGAAAGTCTAAATATTCCATGGAAGACAGATTGATTTACTTTCTTAATGAAACCGAAAGCCTGAATGAAAATTCCATTAAAATTATGCAAGTATTTGTTTTCTATTCCCGCACACAATACCACAGTGGAAAGAGTATTTTTGCTGATGTTGGCCCAGTGGACTGATGAAAGAAATTGACTGCTCCCAGAGACTGTGGAATCCATCTTACAGTGCCAGTTTAACTACAATCTGACTTGCATGGAGTTTTATAAATAAGTGAAAGGGGAAAAAAAACTTGCTGACAAACATGAAGTCTCCTGATAAATATGGCATACCAACTACATCTGCTGCAACAAGTTCCATGTAACTGTGTTCAAAATAAAAAGTAATTATATTAAATAAAATTTTTACTTCACTTTCACACCCCCACCTCAGTGTGTCTAGAGAAGGCCGCAGCTAGCTGTGACAGCCCTAAGTGTGAATAGGGTCTACTGGCCGGATGCATGGAGCAATTTCTCTTCTGGAGGCAAAAATTATCAGAATTTTCAACCATTGCATGATAACTGGAAGCGTGTGAAAAACTGAAATACACTGAGTATTAATATTGTGAAAAGGAAAGTTGCTACTCACCATATAGCGGAGATGCTTAGTCGCAGATAGGCACAACAAAAAGCCTGTCACAGATATAGCTTTCGGCCAGTAAGGCCTTCGTCAAAATTAAATGACAAACACACACACACACACACACACACACACACACACACACACACATGACTGCAGTCTCACGCAAATGACGCCACACTACGAGCAGCAGCACCAGTAGTAGTGACTGGGTGGGCATAAGGAGGAGGCTGGGTCGGGAAGGGGGAGGGACAGCAGGGTAGAGGTGGCAGAGAGTGACATGCTGTTGGGGAGCATGCAGGGATGATGTGGAAAGATGGTAGGGCAGCTATGTGCAGTCGGGAGGTTAACAGAGGACAGCAGAGAGGTAGAAGGGGGGGGGGGGGGGGTAGCAGAAAAGGAGAGAAGTATAAAGACTGGGTGTGATGGAGGAATGAGGGCTGCGTAGTGGTGGAATGGGAACAAAGAAGGGGCTGGATGGGACAGGACAATGACTAATGGAGGTACTGAGTACTGTTTTTTTACATATCTTCAAATTTGAACAGTATGTTTGCTAGCAGCAATGGATAAATTTGTCATACATTTTTCATCAGTTATCACAAGTGAATATTACTGAGAGTGAACATATTGAAAAGCATGTTCAGTCGAGAAAATAAGGGATCCAAGAACATATATTCTGCCAGTTCCTGTACTACAACAGCAAAAAACAAATAAAAGTAATCATTTTGAAAAATATCGAGGCTCCCCTGAAAATATATATCACATTCTGCCATCAATATGCACCCACAGAAATCTTGTATAAAGTCAGTGCCCATGCTTCTAAGTATATTTCACATATCCAGGAAACATGGCTGGTTCCACAGCTGCAGTGCGAGTAGATGGAGAACTCAGTAAATGGTTCAGCTTTAATAAAGGAGTCAACCAAGAGGATGCCCTTTCTACAATGCTTTGTAATCTGACTCTTGAAGTGCCATTCTAAAGCTTCAAATATCTGGTTATGTAGGTACAAAGTCAAACCAGATATGTGCATATGCTGGTGATGTAGCAATTATTAGTACAAGAAGTGTTTCACCAGTGACAACAATAGGTGAGCTGAAAGAAGCCTCACCATCTAGAGGTCTTGCTATTAATGAAAAGAAGACGAGATACGGAATTTCACCATGAAGGGAAGTAATTATTTGGATAAACTATCAGCAGCTGATTTCAATTTTGAACATGTGCAGAACTTTAATTGTCTGGGATCTAACTTAATACGATAAACTCCTTGTCAACCGAAATAAAGTAGCGCATCATAAGTGGTAATAGATGATTCCACATGTTTAAGAAATTATTGGCCTTTAAGTTTATAAGGTCATGATCAGGCCAGTTGTAACCTAAGGATGTGAAACATTGACAATAATGAATGCTGAAGAGCAGCAGCTCAGGGAATTTGAGTGTAGAGTTCTGTGAAAGGTGTATGGGGCAATTCAGGACAACAATGTTTTATGGAGATCTAGAATGAACACTGAGCTGGACTGCCTTGTACAAGCAGCTGATATTGTAAGAATAATAAAAAGTAGGAGAATAGCCTGGCCATCCTTAGGATGGATACTGGACAAACAACTAAAAAAGGTTTCTGAATGGAGGCCAACTGCAAGAAGACAGAGAGGATGGCCACAAATATGAGAGGATGGCAGAGAACTGTGCTGGAGAGAGCAGAATGGAGGAAACTTGCTGAAGATGAATGCAGGTTTGTAATGTCATGAGGAGGAGGAGAAGAAGAAGAAGAAGAAGATGAAGAAGATGATTATTATTAGAGACGTCACTGATATGAATTGAGGTTGAGTTGAGTGGTATAAATTGATGATGGTCTCTGTGCTACTTTCTTGCTATCTTTCTTCTTGAAACTTTTTGCTTTCTCCAATTTCTTGATTTGGAACATACATGTATTTGAGGCCATGTATATTTTGGTCACAAAAGTTAAATATATTTTCTGGCATCAATTTGATTTGTTAATGTCCTTTATACGTCTGCACAAGTAGCCAATTGCTTGTGCTGTGTAACCAATCAAATTGTGTGGAGATTTTCCATAGGTGGTGGCAATAAAGCTCCATTCTGCATCAAAGTTTAAATTCTTTTTGTGGCTACACAGATTGAAAAATTCTTGTAATTTTTATATTGTACAACTGAGCCATCACTGAAAGAATAAATGTTGGCGGCTTTTGTTTGAGTTGAAATATATTTTGGTGACCTTTATTTGAGTTGACAAAAACTTGATCAGTTTTCAAATAAACACATGTACAGATACAGCATCATGTTGCAAGTGATCAAAAGTAATGTGACAACTAACATTTTGCAATATGCCCTCACTGAAATAGCAGATAGAAAAGGATGTAATATAACTTGTGAAACTTCCCAGTGAAATCCCTGAGCAGCTTTTTGAACAACAAACAAAAAATTTTCAGCAAAGTCCATCAAAATAGTCAATTCAGTTTCTTCTAAGTCACCCTTCGACAAATAATGACTCCAGGGTTTACATATAATGATGGCTAGTCAACCTCCAATTTTGGTGGTAAGGTTACAAGTCAACTGTTAATAAACTTGTTTCCAACATCTCATGGTCAGTGTGGACCTACTGTTTGAATTCTACTGATTCTTCTGGACTGTAGTCAGTACACAATTTTTCCAAGTGTGTGGACAATGCTTCTTCTCCAGGACAATTTTGGCATCTTTATAACACATAAGCATCTCCGCTATATGGTGAGTAGCAACTTTCCTTCTCTGGTATTGTTATGTTCCATCCTGGATGTTCCAGAGGTCTAATATATATTTTTTCAAGAGAAATTCATGACCACGAGTTGACATGACCCGTATCATTTGAGGTGAAATCACCCTTCTTTAATTGAACACATCCAACTAAATTCACCATCTCCACAGAATTTTCAACTCCATCCATAAATTAATTAGCCAAGGTTTTGACAACTTTAACATCTGGTATAGCACAAATGCCTTTACCCTTCTTTAATTTTTGGGCTGGCTTGACAGTGTGTTCTGAAGCACCAAACTTTGGTACTATTTTCTTTGCTGACTTACTTTCTGGGGCCATAGTCAGCAGCTGTAGTTTTCTTGGCCTGTTGAATATATCAACTGCCTTTCTTCGTCCATCAAAGAGATCAACATACTCTTTAAGAAAGTTGCAACTTATTTTTTTCTTCTGCAGAAAATCCAGCAGTAGATGTGATCTTGTCTGCAATCAGACTTTTCACACATTCAGTTTTCCTTTTTATGTAGCTAGGTTCACCTCTAGCAGTTAACCTCAGAATTTGCAATAGAGAAGTGCCTAGAGAAGTCAAACCTTGATTTAATGTTTCAGAGGCATCCAATTTAATTCATCTGAAGACAGAGAATCTTAATGTTAAACTATAGTTCGATGTACTGCTCTTTGCATCTAGTGCAAATTTTATGGCCAGGTATTACATTCTTTTTTTGCCGCTTTTTTGAAAGCACTGGACATTACAATGCAATTTTTCTTTCCAAATGGATTGCAACCGAATTTCTGTGCTATTTCATGCTTGTCGAGGTATTTTGCTTTGTGGTGCAACCAGACTTGGTCATTATCCACATGCTGGACCTCTCATTGCAGAACAACAAGTAATTTTTGCTCTGCTGACCAACTGTCCACAGACTCAAGCCCAATTTTTTTCAAATAAAATTTGGCATTGTGGCATTTTGATGATAATTTTTTCCAGTCACATATTCAGGCACTGGACCATCATTTATCAACACACTGGGATCCACTCCAAACAGAATTTACGTTACTGGTAAGCAATTCCACTAAGTTTTACAGCACTTTGTAAGGAGCATTATAGTGAGGTGAAGAGTGTCATGCAATAGCAATATGCACATATACAGATGGTGATTCCACATAATTAAGGTACCAAAGGGCAATGAACTGTACTCAGATGATTCAAGTGAAAAGGTTTCCCATGTGATTATTGCCGCACAATGGGAATTAGCAAACTTTGAATGTGGATTGGCTGTTGGAACTAGATGCATGGGAAATTGCATCTCAGAAATCATTAGGGAATTAAAAAGTGTGCCAAGAATACCAAATTTCAGGCCTTAACTCTTACCACGAACAATGCACTGGCCGATATCCTTCACTTAATTACCAGGAGCAGCAGTGTTTGCGTAGAGTTGTCAGTGCTGACAGACAAGCAGCATTGTGTGAAATAGCTGGAGACGTATGGCAAATGTATCTGTTAGGGCAGTGTACTGAAATTTAGTGATAATAGACTAATGGCAGCAGGAGACGACTGACGCAACTAACAGCATGACATTGCGTGTAGCGCTTCTCCCTGGCTTGTAATCACATCGGTTGGACCCTAGATGATTGGAAAACCATGGCTTGGTCAGATGAATCCCAACTTCAGATGGTAAGAGATGATGGTAGGGTTCCAAGCATGGCACAGACTCCACAAAGCCATGGACTCCTCAATTTGTCAATAAGGAATAATGCAAACTTGTGGTGACTCCATAATGGCATGGGCTGTATTTACATGGAATGGACTGAGTCCTCAGTTCCAACTAAACTGATCACTGACAGGAAATGGTTACGTTTTACTTGGAGATCATTTGCAGCCCTTCATTCATGGACTTCACATCCCCAAACGATGATGGAATTTTTATGGATGTGAATGCAGCACATGGCCAGGCCACAACAGCTTGTGGTTAGTCTGACGAACTTTCTGAAGAATTTGAGTTAATGATTTGGCCACCCAGATCACTCGACATTCTCATTGAACAGTTATGGGACACAATGAAGAGGTCAGTTTGCGCACAAAATCTTGTACTGGCAACACTTTTGGAATTATGGATGGCTATAGAGGCAGCATGGCTCAATATTTTTGCAGCGGACTTCCAACGACTTGCTGAGTCCATGCCACATCAAGTTGTTGCACTACGACAGGCAAAAGGAGGTCCAACACGATATTAGGAAGTATATCATCACTTTTGTCCTCACAGTGTATAATTAACAAACACAGCCTCTAACAATAAGTAAGCAGCATGCCAAAAGAGGCATTGCTGTGGGCTCAAATTGAACAAAGACACTGCATTAACTATTCTCTGGGTTAAACAAACAATGAAACATAGTACACTGTACACTGTATCTTGTGAGTACACAGTGGCACACAAGTAAACAGTCAAAATTTTCACAGTGAGCAGGAATTGTTTTTGTGGACCAGCAGGCAGTCTCATCTTAGGGGATGGGGCCGCACACCAGAAAACCGGTCAGTTCAGCTGGTGGAGGCCTGGATAAAGGGAGAGTCAGCATAAGGCGTCAGGTGAAGGTGTCTGCTGGATCTCAGTTTTGCAGCTGAGTCCATGTTCACTGCTGGAAGTCCACTGATTATTTACTTCAGCCATTTCAGTGATAGGTGGCATGCGAGATAGGATCATGGCAGAAACTGTGAACAATGTCACCGTGGACCAGCATAATATAGCATATACTACTTGCCAATATACAAATTAAAAAATACATGTAACAAAACACATACAAGTTTCCTCCTGTGTAGCCTTTTGCCATGGTACATTTCCTCAAATCTGTCCATCATTTTCAGTTATTGTTAGTGCATAATGGAAAATCAAACATGATTTTCTGAACACTTGGAAACATGCTCTTTCCAACTGTCATTAATTTGAAGTCAGTTATGGGAAATAGATAGAAAAAAGTGAATAAAATGTGATCTATTTTTGTAATTTTTATTAATATCAAGTTTGAAGTGATTTTGTAGAAATTTAGAAGGCAGTATGTGGATGGTATTTTTTATTGGAAAACCTTATGTTGCTAAGGTCTTGTGTCCAAATTTTCATGTTTATTATGCTTTTAATAAACAACATATAAAAAGCCACAGACAAAACTTTAGCAGCAGTGCAATTATCCAGGCTATTTTGTTTCTGTTTATGTAGCACTCTTAGCCCATGTTGTAAATTAAACCCCAGGGTTCCAGGGAAGGAGGTGGGGGGCTTAAACACATTATTTCAAATCAAAGTGATTTTGAAGCTCTGAAAATGGTATTTGTAAAAGAAGTGTCAAATATGCCCTGTTTTCAATGAATCTGTAGATTATTGTAAAATATTTGGCGAATGAAATTTTTATTCCATAACCTTGTGATACTGACCTACTGCATATTAGGTCTCATTGCTCTATGAGATTTAAGATTCCAACATTTACATTTTTTCAAGCCCCAATTTTTGTGGGCAGCTTTGGTTAAAATTTTCTAGCATTCTTCGCCAGTATAGATAATTAAATAGAATTTTTTTGCTATTAAAACCATTGTCTTTCTAATGAGCCCAATTTGAAAGTTTTATAGAGCACACCTTTTTGCAAAATCAGGTCAAACATAGTGCATTTTTGACCTTTTTACAAAATCTGCAACTTTTAGCTCAATTTTAGCTCAAATGGTAGAAAAGTTAAACTTTGTATTTGAGAATCTTGCATTGTTGGTTATTACATGCCAAGCTGTACATTTGTCATACCTTTAGTACCAGAGATAAAAGAAGCCAAACACTCAAATTTTTTCAGGCGATTTTGCCTAAAATGTTCTAGCTGATTATGGGTTGTAACATTCTGTTCATTATTACTGTTAAGAGAATGCATAATGTTGTACAAGATGGTCAAATTTCATTTCATTCATACAATATTGCCTGAGATATAACAGATCAAAGTAGCCTGAAATTCACACTTGCTCTTTGCACAGTCACGCACAGAATAAAACAGTTGACTATATCTTGGCCAGTATTGATTTGACAAACGTTAAACTTTACCCATGTTCACTTGGGACACATGCAAATGTTCACATACTATTTCATCAAAATCTGTGATGGTCAACCAGGAAAATGTTCCAAAATTAGGTGATTTGACATGGAATGACCCTAAAGCAATACATTGTCCAAAAGGCATAACTTTAAACTGATAGATGGCATCAGGAGTTATAAAGTAATACTTTTCATGGCCAGTCTCATTAACTTCGATTTGCCAGGAGCCTGTCAGCATATTCACAGCTGAGAAATACTTTGCTCCTTTCAAGCACTCTAGGATGTCACAAGGCCTGACAATGGGCAGGTATCCTGCTTCATGATTTTGTTCAAGTCCCCATTACTCAACAAAGGAATGCCATGTCCCATCCTTCTCCTTCACAAGGACACACTAGAGGACCAGGAGCTCCCTGCAGATTCAATGACATCATCTTGCATCATCTTATCCACTTGCTCCTGGCTCATCTGTCATTCAGCCAGCAACACTCTATATGAGCACTGTGTTAATACAGGTTTTTGCACTGGGCTGCTTGGTCTATCTTGTCTCCACTATGGATTTGAGACCCTCTGAAAACTGATGCAGGATGGCTATCACTCATTGCTGTTGTTCCTCAATCAGGCCAGATACTACTGGCAATTCAACAGTAACTTCCTCCTCTGCATTGCCTTTAGTGACAGCAGAGCAAGTTCTTCATTGAAGACACTAAGTTGCCCTGCCTGGGCTGGTTCACCTGTCTGACAAAAATAACTTTAGTGATGAGCTATTGCTGCTCACGACAATTAGTGACCCGAAGTTCTCCTTGGCCATCCGCAACACTTGTGATCATTGCTGGCTTCTAGAATTCTTTTGTGAGCCTCAGTAGCTTTTCACAACTGACAAAAGCTTCACAGTTTAACTAAGCATCTCAAATGATGAATGGAGCTCATCTCACTGATATCAGCAGGATAATAATATCTTCAACAGCAAACAACTGCACAGAGCAATCTTTGTTGTATGTTCTTACTGGAAGAGTTTCACCTGTGTGGAGCTATGATCTTCCACAGCTTGTGATGCTTGCAAGAACTCCCAACAAATAACAGCATTATGACTACATTTTGCTATATTGAGAAATTCCAAGGCCTGCATTCTAATTATCCTTGCAATACATATTCCAGTTGGCTAACATATTTCCCTTTTGTAACTTTTGGCACAATCTTTTTTTTTCATGGAGCAGAGTCTTCTTTAGCTGATAATGACAAGCATCCAACATCACAGAAAAGGAAGCACTGAGTCGACTAGTGCCTGGACAGGTTGCCAATCAATGATGATGTCACTGATATTTCCTGGCATCTTGGCGATTGTCATCAATGAAGGATTATGGTCTGCAGTGGCCTCCCTTCCACAGATGGTTCCCTCACACAGTTTTTCTGAAGTATGCAACAAAGCGAGCATCCTGTACCTATGAAGGGCGATGTGGAATGGTTCACACCACACTACCTTGTTCAGGGTATGGCAACAGGCTTTGTCCCACAAGTCAACTATAATCATCTGCCGCTGGCTGGTGTGAATAGAACTGTTGTGATGTTTGACATCTGGTGGCATAGTAGTAATTGAAAACTTGCCTTCTTTCTCTGTAACAGCGTAGAATCTGTGCAGGGAGTCAGAGTAAACACCCCACTTTATTGTCCTCTGCCCTCCAAATGGCTGTTCTGCTAGGCAGCATTCTATTGGCATAGTAGTTGGTTGTACCTGCGTTGGGTGGTTCACTGGGTTGTCATTTGATGGCTGTGGCCTAAGCTTGAGTTGGTAGAGTCCATTCTTCCTAGTGTGTTCAGCTGGTGACGGAGTGCTCAAGACTAAAGCACTTCTTGAAAATTCTCTACTACCCCCTGATATATCAGGTCAATGTCCAATGCAGCCATGTCTTGCATCCTCAGTCTAACATTTCTGGCTGCCATGCTTGGTTGTATCTCTTTTCTTACTATCTTGCATATGAGTTCATGGTGGTACTCCACACCTGCCATAGGGATCACATTCAGCAGTCAGCCATCTCTTTCATCAGAAATGTGTACTTGCATGGTCTCTGTCTCTCTCTTTTTATTTACGTTGCATTTCCTCAATTTGCTGCCACCACTTGATGAATTACTCTGTCACTGTGACATCCTCTACCAGAAGAGCCTGGTACACGTCTTCTATAATTTCATCCATCAAGTGTGGGATTTTGTTAGCTTCTGTCTTATGATCAATGATGCGCCATGGGGACAAAACATTTGGTATGTACAAATGGGTCATTTCTCCATGATGTTGGACCCTATTCTTCAATTGGTCTTTTGCTACGCAGACTTCTTGCTAGCTTCTGTTTGGCCTGGAATTTGTGCCAGCTAGTGAGTTTCTCTTTGTTGTTCTCAAACTACTACTGAGCTGTGCTGTTCAAGTAAAAGTACTTCTTCCCCATACACATAATGACATCCCACCTGTTGTATTTGGTGACTCAATTGAATCCTTTCAGCCATTCTATAGGGTTCTGACCAATGTCTCTGGAAAACACTGGATGCCTGAGTGCAGCCCACTTACTGTTGTTTTGGAATCCATCTCTCTCCTAAATAATATAGAGTTTAGCAACAATCTCGTGCTTGTATTCTGGTTACTGTCCACGTAGGAAATGGCTTTTACATAGCCTAACTGGAGCCTTAGGTATGTATATGTTTCAAAGTACCTGGCGTCCCAATCAAATAATGTCACGTCTTTAAAAGTACAATCAAGTCCAAATCTGAAGGCAGGATCATCAATGAAGTACAACACTTAAAACTGAAACCATGTTTACTACTCACAGCAATCTACAAGCAGAACAAAACAGAACTCCTTGAAGGATTGTGTAGCTATTTACACAAACAAAGAATATTCCAGAATTCTGGTATTCATACAAACACTGAATACAACAAAACATAATACATTTGAAAAACGTTCAAGTAATAATGAATACTAAGTAACAAATAATTCCTGATTGTTAGGTTTGAATTGGTGACCTGTAGCAAGCCAGCCAGCACAACTAACCACTATTCCTGCAGCAGTATCGCTACATCTTGGTTAATATATGACAAACTGGTTTTTACTCAATTAACCTGCATGCAAAGTGAAGTAGTTGTGGAAATTCTTTAATTTTCTACTGGCTCAGGACAATCAACTTACTTTATTGTAAATTTATTGACTTTTGTCTCATGTTGTTGTGTAGTTTTGAGGGTGTAACACACAATTGCTGCCATAGAAGAGTGAGTCACAATAGCACCATTGATAGTACAAACAACAATATTCCTAACAGAAATAAAAATATTCTTCCTTCACCAAATGTAAGTTATTCACAAATTGTATAAATTCTGAAGCAACTACTCTACTTACCTCAACTGCACAATTTCCACACTGCTCAAAACAGAGAAGATGACATTTGTGCCCACATTCCATTGTACGCTTGCAGTTCCTACGACATTTCACTTCTGATGGATCAGAACTGCAATGTATCTGATGCGTATGTCCACAACTTAGTTGTACTTTGACTTCGACAACACATTCTCCACATTCCTCATAACACTTCTTGTAGCACTTGTGATTTTTTTTGCAACCAGCATTGTTTTTTTCACAAGGTTTATTACATTTGTACTGTAAAAGAAATCTGTTGAAGAACATTAAAGAAATCAAACCAAAATAATTTTTGAAACAGGTTTAAAAAATATATTTAGAACAGTGTTTTGTTCTATGTTTAAGAGTAATTATTGCAACCTAACTTGCACAGCGCAATAGCCTACTGACGTATTCTTCATTAAGATTAGTTAACAAGAACGTGACTGCTCAAGAACAATCTAGTTTCAAGAAAAGTGAAACACCAAGACAAAGAGATGTGATCAAAATGTAATTTATTCCACTGATTAGGGACATGACACTACACGAATGATTAGGCTTAGAGACCTGTACATGCACTGTGACTGTGAAAATACAGTACAGAGTAGAGCCACTGTGTAGTGCAATCAGAGCCGCTAGATGTCATGGTGTGGAATAAAAGAATGCCTGAACATGTTGCTGGGTAATACTCTGCCACACAGTTTGTAGGCGCATACATGAAGTACTGACTATGGCTGCAGGAGGGCCTAAACTAACGTATTGCTGACCAACCATATCCCAAACATGTTCGATGGACGACATAACAGGCAAACGGCAGGCTAGGGAAGCAGTCGTACCCCTCCTTCTTCGAGGAAGGTTTGCTTATTCTTCACCACATGTGGCCAGTCATCACCCTGCCGAAACATGGCACGTGGGATGGCCTGCAGCAGAGGCAGTGCACTGGGTTGTTAAACCTCCCTGGTGTAGAAGTAGCTATTCACATTGTCCTCAGGATGCAAGAGTTGAGATCGCTTGTTATCGTCGCTGGTGCTCCAGTCATCCAACTTGGTATTTGTCCTTTATGATCTCCAACAATACAGTTTGTCTGATTGTATTCACCACGGCAGCATCAAATGCATATGGGGCCATCACTCTAGGACAAGTTCAAGTGGGACTCATCCGAAATCACTACATTTTACCACTTAGCATGACAGTGTCAGCTTTCATGTACCCATTGCAGTCTGTGGTGTTGGTGGATTCTGGTCAATGTAAGTCGATGCAATAGCTTGCATGCCACAAGTCCATCATGCAGAAGATGGCATCAAATTGTCGATGCAGACATGCCCACACCCGTTACAGTGCTGCAACACTGTGGATGAAGCTGTTATGTCTGTAACAGCCACATGGACAGGATGGCGGTCATCTTGTGCTGTCGTCACATTGAGTCGTCTGGTACTTTGTAGGCACTATGTACGGCCTTCAGTTGTGTATGATGGAGGTGGTGATTATTGTATATGTAAGAGCACAAGCCAAGCTCTGAAATAATAAAAGGATGAGTAATAATACATAATCAATGAAGAAAAGATACCACAGTGGGAAACATTCACTGGCATCAGAATGGTCTAATGTTCACAAGACTGAACTGAGTAAAGTGAGCAAAAAGAATAATACCAAAGTACTCAGTGCATGACAGATATTGTGCACTGTGAGAGAAAAAGAGAGAGGGCTACACTACACAACTGGAAACCAATGAGAAGCCTAGAATTACACAATATCATAAAGGACAGGGCATCTCTCTACCTGAAATCAACCTTTGAAGCACACAACAGAAAAAGTGGTAAGTTGCACTCCATGAAAAGTGAGGAACACTTGACATGTTGAAGACAGGTGGGGTAGGAAGAGAAAGTTAATGGAACATGAGAACACAAGGTCTTCATAGTCAGTCAGTCAATAGTTCACTTAGTGACACAGTCAGTTCTCAAGTCTCGGGTGTTTGTTTAGATGGCTAATCTCAAGTGACTCAGAGAACAGTTAAGAGCACAGACTGCACTAGATAAGAAAAGTCAATTTCAACAGAGGTCACAAATTCTTTGCTTGTGTGATATTATGGGAATTTAGGCCACGTTAATGAATAATATTTGATCTTGAGTTTACCTCATTAGGTTATTTCTCAACAGTATTTAAGACAGCTATTCAAATACTGCTTGTATGGCCTTTGGCTGATGTTCCTCAGTCACCAAATCCCTTGCAATGCCCATGCCTGGGATTCAACTATGTTTCAGGGTGCTCAACAGCTATAGTTATCAGTGCCCTTGCCAAGTATGACAGTATACACTTAATGAGGCGACTGAAGTCTTCATTCCTATGGAATCGTTTTGGACATCCAGAATGGGATTTTCACTCTGCAGCGGAGTGTGCGCTGATATGAAACTTCCTGGTAGATTAAAACTGTGTGCCGGACCGAGACTCGAACTCGGGACCTATGTCTGGAAACATCCCCCAGGCTGTGGCTAAGCCATGTCTCCGCTATATCTTTTCTTTCAGGAGTGCTAGTTCTGCAAGGTTCGCAGGAGAGCTTCTGTAAAGTTTGGAAGGTAGGAGACAAGGTACAGATAGAAGTAAAGCTGTGAGGACAGGGCGTGAGTCATGCTTGGGTAGCTCAGTTGGTAGAGCACTTGCCCGCGAAAGGTCCGAGTTCGAGTCTCGGTCCGGCACACAGTTTTAATCTGCCAGGAAGTTTTATGTATTAGTGACTTCAATGTCTGTCTGGCATTACAACACAAATGACAGCCACTTATCAGTATATTTAAAATGTGTAATAAAAATCAAATATGGCTGCAGCATGTTTCCACAAATATTCATGATCTTTCCTCATAATGTAATAAAACTATAATATACACAGCCTGCTCAAAAAAAGTGAAGTACTGAGGAAGAGAGGAGGAAATGAAGTGAACTTCATGAATTGAGAGGGTGTGTGACATTATTTCAGTGGTCACAAAATCAAGTCAAATTTACAAAGAAGTTGGCGGTATGAGCCCACTTATCAGTATGATGTTGACCCCCTCTGACCTGGATGCATACAATGACTTGGATTGGAAGGGTGTCATGAAGCCATTGCATCCTCTCCTGAGAGAAGCTGGCCTACAACTGTTGTGCCTGGTCCTTTACATCCTGGATGCTGCTACTGGGACAGAGTTAAACATCCAAGCTGGTCCCACACAGGTTCAGTCGGGAACAGTATTATGGATCTTGCTGTCCACAGGAGTTCCTCAGCATCACACAGACAGTTCACAGAGATGTGTAATTTGTGGATAAGCATTTTCTTGTCGAAAAATGAGAGCACAATACTGTCGTGAGAGATAACACATAAGGCGCCATATGGCTGAGCTGTCAAGAGTTCTCTCTATCACCACCAGCGAAGACCTGAAGTCATACCCAGTGGCTCTCTACACCATGACACCAGGAGCAACATCACTGTGTCTCTCCATATTATTGGAAGAATGGGGCCTCTCCCAATTCACAGACATACTCGCTGATGATGGGTCATCCAAGTTAGTGCAGAACCATGCTTCATTACTGAATGCAATGAAATAGCTCTCATCAGCAGTCCATGCTCCCTGATCATGGCACCACTCCAAAACACAGCTGTTTGTATTGGGGTGTTAACATCAGTCAATGCATTGGGTGGTAATTCCCTAGTCTGGCTGCTGCCAGTCTCCAATCAATGGTGCAGCATGAAACAGGGTGATGAAGGAATCCATCACTTGTTATCGGATGGTAGGCAAAGACGTGAACCTCAATGATGAGTTTGCCTGCCCTCACGTTCCTATGCAGCCCATCATCGGGCCAATGTCACATCCACTTGCCCCACAAATCTGGATATTGCACGACCACCCAGGTGGCAAAATGAGCACCCACAATGAGGCCTCTTTCAAAATGTCAGGTGCTGATAATGTTGTTCCACATGAGTTCAAATCATTTGTGTGTCCCTGATGGAGACTGCTCTACATCTGATGCTGTTCATGTCCCTTATACACAGCTTTCCAGACCTCGTAATATCACTAAACATGAACAACACTAATGCACTTGGGTGGCTGTCCTACCAGTCAAAAACAACGGAAAACTTGATCGTTTGCAAAGCATTTTCCCAGGTACATCTTACTGATTGTCCACTAATAATAAATGGAGTAAGCCTCAAATGGTCTGATAACAAGTAAAAGTTGGTTAACAGTAATGTACAAATACATTAAAAATATATCTTAAAAGAGAAATGGCCACACATTCAGCTTAAATATACAACTCAGATGATCACGGTTAGTTTGATCACTGATTAAAGGATGAAAGACTCACTCTGAAGCACATTAAAATAACTTACCCAGTAATTTGGGCAGGAGTGTGAACAATACAGAAAAACTTCCTCGCTTGATGATTACAGAACCATTGTTTGTCCACATTCCAACATAATGATAAGATTATCACACTACATACTGAGAAGATACTATAGAATATACAGTATTTCAGCAATGTGTATGCTTACATTTCATGGTCAATCATGGTGATATATATATAAAATTACTAATTGCTACAAACCTCAAGATGGTCTGGATCATCTCCTGCATGGCAATTTCTCACACAGCTATGTCCACAAACAAGCCTGTCTTCACATGGAAATGGACAATGCAATTTTTGAATATCTTGAAAACAAAGTTTTTTAGTTTTGTGACTACATGGTTCCAGTACAGCTTCCACTACTTCCTGACACTGGTACTCACTAGCATTGACATGACAAGCTAAGGTCTTTACATGTGTACAAGGAAGCACCTTCTCCATAGGCATCTTACAATCTCCACAATCTTGGAAACATTTCTTAAGACACTTGTGGCCCAATGGACATTGCTGCGGAATCCTGAATAACAAATAAAACTGGAATAACTGAAAATCATAATCATAATGAGTACTTGCCATGATTGCCCTTATAAATAGGTGCCAACATCAATGTATTTGACATAGAGTAATTTCAATACTTTTTCGGAAAAACACAGCTAATCTGTCTCTGTGAGCAATAAAAATACATCCCAGAAATACAATGAATGAGCTATTTAAAATATTGCAGTGCAATTTTGCGAAGAACAGAATGAATATATCTTTACCATCAAAAGGCAACAGACTGTACATCATTTAGTTTCTTCCTTACATTTGTCTGTATGACATCTTAAATTTTTGGTTTGTCTTTGAGACACATGAATGTACACAAACATAAATGGAGACACACACACACACACACACACACACACACACACACACACACACACACACAGAGAGAGAGAGATAGAGAGAGAGAGGGGGGGGGGGGGGGACTTTGACACCCTCTAGGAAGCTCACAAAAATATTCAGAACACAAAGAGATCTGACAATTTAACTCTATCATGATATTTTGATACATTTCTGAGTAAATGCTGTGGCTGGCATTGATCGGAATACAATCTCTCACTATTATTACAGGCAAGGAAAAATTCACTCCATCACCTATAACTGTTACTGAAAAGATGGGGTTGTCAGGTTCGGTAGATGCTGCTATGGAATACCTCAGACCAGACATTTCAAGTAACTTCCATAATATGAATTTGATCCTCACTACCCCAGCAGAAATAATGTCCATCATAAAATCTTTAAAATCATAAACATCTAGTGGGTATGATGAAATATCAACAAAAGTTAATTAAAGATTTGATTCTGAGCTAAGTAACATATTAAGCTATCTGTGTAATGAGTCGTTTATCAGTGGAATATTTCCTGAATAGTTGAAATATGCTGAAGTTAAGCCACTGTTTAAGAAGGGAGATAAAGAAATAGCATCAAATTTCTGTCCAATTTCACTGTTGAAAGCATTCTCAAAAATTTTAGAAAAAGTAATGTACAATAGGCTTTATAACCATCTTATCTCAAATAACATACTGTCAAAGTCACAGTTTGGATTTATAAAGGGTTCTAATATTGAGAAGGCTATCTACACTTACAATGAAAATGTGCTTAATTCATCAGACAAAAAATTGCAGGCAACTGGTATATTTTGTGACCTGTCAAAGGCATTTGACTGTGTAAATCACAATATCATTTAAATAAATTATAATATTGTAGTGTAACAAGAAATGCTGCAAAAAGGTTCAAATCTTATATCTCTGGCAGGAAACAAAGGGTGTTATTAGGAAAGAGACATGTATCAAGCTATCAGGCATCATCCAACTGGGATCTAATTACATGTGGGGTCCCACAAGGTTCCATTTTGAGGCCCTTACTTTTTCTTGTGTATATTAATGACCTTTCATCAATAATATTACCAGATGCCAAGTTCGCTTTGTTTGCCGATGATACAAACATTACAATAAATAGCAAATCAAGTGTAGTCTTAGCAAGATCAGCTAATAAAATATTTGTGGACATTAATCACTGGTTCCTAGCCAATTCTTTGTTACTAAACTTTGAAAAAAACACTATATGTAGTTCTGAACTTGTAAGGGGTGTCCCATGAGTATATGCCTAACTTACGATGACAAGCAGATAGAAGTGGACAGTGTTAAATTCCTGGGATAACAGCTTGCTAATAATTTCAACTGGGAGGAACACACTACAGAACTGCTGAAGTGTCTTAACAAATCTCTATTTGCAATGCGAATTATCAAACATAGGGGATATAAAAATGAAAAAGCTGGCATACTATGCTTACTTCCATTCCACAATGTCATATGGGATTATTTTTTGGGGTAATTCATCAAGCCAAGCTAAAGAGTTCCAGGCACAAAAACGTGCAGTAAGAGTTATATGGGTGTGAACTCAAGAACATCCTGCAGAAGCCTGTTTAGGGAACTAGGGATACTAACCACTGCTTCCCAATATATTTATTCCTTAATGAAATTTGTCATTAAAAATATATCACTTTTTCAAACCAACAGCCCAATTCATGCAATCAATAATAGAAATAAGAATAATCTTCACAAGGATTTAAAGTCACTTAGTCTTGTACAAAAAGGTGTGCATTACCCAGGAACACACATTTTCAATAACTTTCCAACAGCCATAAAAAGCTTAACAACCAATGAAATTCAGTTTAAGAGAAGCCTAAAAGATTTATTGGTGGCCAACTCCTTCTACTCCATTGATGAATTTCTCAGTAAATCCAACTGATTTGTGTGTATATCTTCTGCACAATTTCAGTGCAGTAATGTGTTCATTGTAAATGTGTGTGTGTGTGTGTGTGTGTGTGTGTGTGTGTGTGTGTGTGAGTGTGTGTGTGTGTGTGTGTGTGTAAGTACAATCTAACTTCTGCACCATTTTAGTGCAGTAATGTGTTCATTGTAAATAAGTATTATAGTAGTTGTATTACACGTTTATTACCTTATAAATAAATAAAAAACTTTTTTATTTTAAATTCAGTGCATTAGTATTTGTAAAATGACTCTTTCATAAAGTGTTAATTAAAAAATGGCTATCATTCCACTTGGAACCTGTGGAATGGCACATTAGCTTATTTGTTTTAGTTGTAAATATTTGTCATGTATTGTTGTTTTTCTGACATGTTCTACATCCTGGAGGACCTCCTCACTATGGATCAATTAGAATGAAAGTAAATCTAATCTAATCTAATCTAATACTTCACACAGTGACATATGACTGTAAATACCTTGCAATGTTCACACAATCTTACCTCCAGCTACAAAAAGGTGGTAATGGAAACCTTGGATAAATATTATACTTACTGCTGTTTTTTTATCAGCTCTTTGTGACTGTATTGAGGACTGATGATTTCTTGGTAGGGAGGAAATACCATGTTATCTCAGATGTAGAAGTAATTTCAGGAGTGCCCCAGAAAAGTGTGTTGGAACCCTTGTTGCTTATGTTATATGGCAAATAATATTAAGAGTGACATCAGACTCTTTCAGATGTTGCACTTACCTATAATATAGTACTGTCCGATAAGATAGCATGGTGCAAAGAATAGAAAGTTGTTTTAACCCTTTCCCCACAGTGTCATGAAAGCAGATGAAAAACCTGTGTGTGGTGCCTTAACAGATAATTTTAAATTGAAAAGTGAACCCGTATATATACAGGCATAGCACCTGATGTGTAGCAGCTGCCATCCATTTATATAAGAGTACAGCAGTGAAAGGGTTAAATGTTCAGAAAAGCAAATTTTGCACTTCACTATACACAAAAATATACTATCCAATGATTACAGTACCAAAGAGTCACAAATAGAATGAGTCAACTCATACAAATACCTGGTCTACAAAGCAGAGTGCATATAAAACATCTGCTATCCTACAATATTGTTGAAGTGTATGGGACTCATACCAAATAAGACTAACAGATAATATTGAACAATTTCAAAGAAGGGCAGCACAGAAAATCATGTGTTTATTTGACCCACACTAAGATACTGAAAACCATGAGACTTGAAGATCTACACCAATAGCAGTCAAACTGGTCCCTACTGCCCATTAGCGGGTGTTCCAGCTTTCATGGTGGGTGGTAGGAAGTTAAAGATATCTTCATTAGGTTTTCATAAAATTCTGACACAATGTATTTCGTAAGTAAATATTATTATATGCTTTCACTTGTGGCAACTCTACTTTATAAATTTTATGACATGAAGTTACTTTCTTAGTTTATAAATGGCCATTACTGTGGAAATAGTGGGTGGTTTAAAAATTTTATTACTAACAGAGATACAAAAGTGGGCGGTAGGTACAAAATGTTGACTACCCCCTGTATACACAAAGTATCCTGCAAAAGCGTACATACAAATATTCAAGATGCTATATTACATAAGGAATCCGGGAACACCAATGTTCCACCCATGCATGGCACCTCTAGCCCTTTAACTGCTCTGGACGTGTTAACGCACATGCCTTTGTACCTGTCCCTGTGTGCTCTAAATGTGTTTACGCGCGCCACCAGTCCTTCTACCTGGTACTCTGGACGTGTCTACGGGTAGACATACTCAGAGTACCAGGTAGAAGGACTGGTGGTGGGCGTAAACACGTTCAGAGCACACAGGGACAGGTACAAAGGCGCATGCATTAACACGTCCAGAGCAGTTAAAGGGCTAGGGACCACAAAGAGAAAATTAGACTCATGACAGTATCCACAGAGGCATTTAAGCAATCATTCTTCTCATACTGCCTGTGTGAATAGAACAGAAGATACCTTAATAAATGACACAATTAGCAGTACCCTTCGTCATGCGCCTCACATTAGTTTCAAAAATATAGAGGTGGATTCTCAAGAATGGTTGTCCCTGGATAAAAGTTTCAGGCTGTAAAATAAGGCATGATTCGAAAGACAATTTTTCTTCCAAAATGGAAGTCAAAAGGGCTATAATATTTCCCAGATGATTATACCTATACTGTTTCCATCACATTCTACTTGCTGTTCTTACTTCATGACCCAAAATGTGTAAATAAAATTTTTGTATTATTCTGATGCCTGATTTCCTTTGATAAATATATACACTAACAAGGTGAGGTCCTGAAGGGTGGGATTGACTTTTTGAAACCATTTATATGATGATGAAGGTTAGTGTCCCAGGTATCACATCCTACAGCCATTTACCAAAGTGGACCACTGTTTGCAAGCAATAGATGAAAATGGATTTTTTGTGATCCTTTAGAGCCTTAAATTGAGTAGTGCTGTCCAGAGTGGTAGGGTAGAGTAGTGAATTAGCTGCATTCCAGACATGTTGATAGTTGTGGGTTTGAAACCCCAACAGGTGCCTCAAAATTTTTATTTTTCTATCTTTGTCAAAGCGACTTTGATCATTATTTATATTTAGGTAACTGGTTTAAATATAATTTACTTAATACTAATCCTCTGCTATGTCATTTTACTCATTGTATTACCTTTTTTATTCGCTTCTATTTTTTCTGCGTATCACTTTTTTTTAAATTTGGAATCTTTGTGTGTGCTCTTTTAATTATTTTTATGTATTAACTTAAATTTAATTTTTTCCATTTTGTATTATATTTTTGTCCAGGTTACAGGATTCATTATTCCTATTATTAATTTTCCTTGAATTTCATTATATTTATAATCCTTTCTTTTGTTTAATAGTTATCTACATTTTTTGGTCCATAGTGCAACTAGAATTTATGTTTATTTAAATATTGTGATGCATAACTAAAAATAACTAAATTCTTCATCCGTGTGCCCATTATTACCCATAGTTGCTTTATTACAATATTGAAAGGTGCTTTGCAACTACAAGGAGATGCTTAATAATAATTAATATCACATGCACCAAGATTCTAAGAGAAAAGAATGATAGGAAGAAAAACTGAGAGCACGCAATGAAGTAAGTGTATTTCTTTATTAGCAGAAATCAGTACAGGATTAAAAATACAAAAAAACTACATTTAAACCAATTAACTGAATAAAAACAATGATGAAAACCATTTTGATAAAGATTTAACAACTGAAGCACCTGACGGGATTCAAACTCACAACCTTCAGCACGCCAGGAATCCCTTTGCTACTCTGGAAAAAACTATTACATTTAAGATATCAGTGAAATTATTTTAAGCTCATTACTCACATACAAGGATACACTTTGGTGAATAGCTGCAAGATGTTATATATGGGACACTAACCTACACCACTGTATACAGGGTGAAGTGATTGGCACCCACAATGTCAAATGAGATTAAGACGCAAAGAGTGGCTCAGTAAACTTTCACAGTGAGTACTCGATGATATTTATATTGGATCTACAGCCAGAATATAACATTACCTTGACACAATATTTCGGCAGTCCACCTAGTCACCATCTTCAGGTGAGTAAGCAAGCCATCACACTAACTTTCCGGAACTCAAACTGCATCAGTAGCTATTTTGGATACCTCCAGTAGGTCCACCATGCATGCACGAATGTAACTGTCCTCTAGTACAATGCACGAGAGCGTACCAGTAGTGAAGACTCACTGAAACAGTAAATCAATATCAAACACTGTTAACACCTTTTGATGACTGAATCAAAGATAGTTATTTCTAAAGTCAAACAAAACAGTGTTCCATCTGTTACTTAAATGATACCCCTTATCTCTCCTTATAATATTGTCAGATAGCAGGATTCCAAAAGCTTCTTGCACTACACAGTCCCAATAACACAACGCAGGGGCAACCTCTTATGTCTCATCATACAACATTTTATATCCTTTGGTAAGACAATGTTCCCCAACAGCAGATTTTTCTGGGAGAAACAAATGTGTGTGACGAAGGTGCTCCACGTATCGATCCTGGACCGTATGAATCATTTGTCCAACATAGACTTTCTTGCAATTGCAGGGAATTATGTAGACAGCACACTTCCTCAAAGCCAATCATTCTTCACTGAGCCAAGCAGCACTCTAGTCTTAGCTGGCAGATGAAATACACTTTTAATATCAAATCTCTTTGAAATTCTTCTTTTTTTGAGGGTATGCTTCCTGCGAAAGATAGGAATGCCACTGATTTACTTGTATCTTTTGAAAGTTGCCATAAAGGTCCAGTCTGTAGAGCATGATGGATCTGATTCAGTATAACCATTCTGCTTGGACACTGCTTTAGATGATCCAGATGTTGTGTCAAACTATCTGCATCTGAAATGGCATAAGCTCTTTTTACCAATGTATAGGACCCCTTTGCATTGGTACAGCAGATCACAACTTGATGCATAAAGATATCAGTCCATATGTGTGGGCATACGATAAACACTGTGTCCTAATGTCCCATCATCCCTCCTGTAGACCAAGACATATAAAAATGGAAGTTTTCCATCCTTTTCAACTTCTATCATGAATTTAATATTGGGTTGCAGATGGGAACGATAAAGAGCATGCCTCCCATGTGGCTACACAATAAACGTATTGTCGACATATCTCCAAACACAAGTTGGTTTTAACAACACTGTCTTCAGTGATGTGTCCTCAAAATCTCCAATAACAAACTGATGGCTATGGGGGATAATGGACTCCGCATAGCCACTCCATCTGCTTGTTAAAAATATTTGTCATTAGATAAAAAGTATGTTGATGTCAACACATACACACAAAGCTTTGTTGTTTCTTCGTCAAATACTTCACCAATTAGCTGCAAAGAATCTTCAAGAGAAACTCTGGTAAAAAGTGACACAACATGAAAACTAATGAGCAAGTCCATGGGACTGTGACACAAAAACTTCAAACACTGAATAAAAACTACAGAATTGGAATTATAATGTTTGCATTTTCCGATACTGGGAATCAGAATGGATACTAAATACTTGGCTAAGTTGTTAGTAGGAGCACCCAAATTGCTGACATTAGGCCAAAGAGGAAACCCTTGCCTGTGTAACGTAGGCAAACCATATAATCTCAGCAGGATTGCAGCACCAGGTTGAAGTTTTTTAAGAACATAGTCAGATAATGAATTCTTCTTCAAAAGTGAAAGCATCTTGCATTTTATACATTAAGTTGGATTGTTCTGTTATCTTCAGTATGTCAAGTCTGCAAGTAAAAGATCCATTTTTCCCAAATAATAATTCTGTGGTTACTTGGGGAAAATGGATCTTTTACTAAAAGACTCAGCGTACCTAAGATTACAGAACAATCCAACTGAATGTATAACATGCAAGACGCTTTCACTTTTGAAGAAGAGTTCATTATCTGATAATGCTCTTAAAAACTTTGACCTGGTGCTGAGTCCCACCAAGATTATACAGTTTGCCTAAGTCACAGAAGCAAGGGGTTTCTCTGTGCCCATCGTTGCAATTTGGGGCTCCTCCTTACAACTTGACCAAGTACACTTGTGTCCAAAACTATAGTAACAAATGGAAATTTTGCAAGGCTGCATTTATTTTGCCACAAAACAGTATCAACAGGTAAAGTAGAAACAGTGTAAAGAATACAGAGTGTAAACAACTGCACATTCTGACAAGCTAATGTGGTCAGTATGGGGTTTAACCATCTCTAAAAGCAATATCGGCTTGACAACAATTGAGCATCCTGTGAATGCTGTCATCAATCTCATGTTGAAGCAATAATGCCCATTCTTCCTGCAGGACTGCACGCAAGTCTTAGAGAATGGTTAGTGGAAGCTGATGTGATGCATTCCATCTCCCCAGTGCATCCCAGACATGCTCTATGGTGTTCAAATCAGAAGAGCGAGCAGGCCACGCCATGCATGCAACATCTTCCATCTTCAAGAAAACATCAGCGACCCGTGCTCTACGAGGTTGTGCATTATTGTCCATCAACATGAAGTCTGTGACCACAGCATGTTGCAACACTGCACATGAGCTTCCACGATCTCATCACAATACCTTGCAGCAGTTAAAGCTACCCGATTCACCCATACAAGTTGATGAAGAGGTGTTTGAGTGGTCATCATAATCCCTGACCACACCTTTAAGGATCCTCCTCAATATCAGTCTCTTTCTGCAATGTTTGGGTCTCGAAATCATGTTCCACATTCTCTTCAGATGTGACTCCATCGAGAATCACTCTCTAGATGAAATTGGGACTCATTTGTGAAAAGAACATTGGTCCACTGTTTGACCGTACAGGTAGCATTTTGATGACTTCACTCTAGATGTTCCCTTCTGTGAAGACACATCAGTGTACAAATACAGCAAGTCCCCAACAATAAAGGCCATCTGCCAAAGCCTTCTATACACAATTGCCTTGATACAACACATTTAGTGGATGCTGCAAGGTCAGGGTCAGTAGCCATGCAGTACTAAGGCGGTACTGTCGTGCCCTTGCAGCCAAAGAACGGTCCTCCCTTTCTGATGCCATGTCTGTTGGCCATGCCCTGGTCTTCAGGATAGAGTTTTGGTCTCTCACATCATTTTGCGACTATTTTGTTCCCATTCTTCCTATGGCCCTCCACCATAGAGAGGCTGGTAGGCATCTTCTCTGTGCCATACTGCACTGTCTGTGACTGTATACACAGCAATTGTGAATGCAGGACTACCTGACAAACACTACCCTGTTTGATAGGTTCCCTGACATCGTCATTGGCATGGTTGTCCACTGACCAGAATGTCATCTTCGATGCAGAACACGATCGTGCTGACACCTGTTGATAGTCTGCATGATTATATTGTGAATTAGACACAGTATGAGGAAACTGGTTTTTTGCTTTCATTTCGGACATCAGTGTATTTAGCATCCATTCTCAGTCCCTATGTTGGAAAATGTGAACATCTTGTTTCCAATTCTCTGGTTTTTATTTAACATTTGAAGTCTTTGAGTCCCAATCCCACAGATTTTCTAGTTACTTCTGATGTTGTGTCACTTTAACCAGAGTTCCTCTTCAATATTCTTTGCAGTTTTTAGTGAAAAATTGGACAAAGAAACAACTAAGCTTCGTCGCCATGTGTTGACATCAACATACTTTTTATTTAATGGCAAATATTTTTAACAAATGGATTGAGTGGCTATGGGGAGTGCATCATCCTCATAGTCACCAGTTTGTTTATGGAAGATTTTGAGGACATGTCACTGAAGATGGTGTTTTTAAAACCAACTTGCTTTTGGAGATATGTTGATGATACACTTACGGTATAGCCACATGGAAGGTATGCTCTGGATCGTTTCCTAGATATTTTTAACTGTCTGCATCCCAATATTAAGTTCACGATGGAAGTTGAAAAGAAGGGAAAACTTCCATTTTTGGATATCTTGGTCTACAGGAGGGATGATGGGACATTAGGATATAGTGTTTATCATTAGCCCACACATACAGACCAATATCTTCATGCATCTAACATTGGTAAAAGAGCTTAAGCTATCTCAGATGCAGACAGTTTGACACAAGAGCTGGATAATCTAAAAGCAGTGTTCAAGCAGAATGGTTATATTGACAATCAAGATCCATCATTCTCCACAGATTGGACCTTCTCAGGAACTAACAAAAGATACAAGCAAATCGGTGACATTTCTACCTTTCGCAGGAAGCATAAATTCAAAAATTAGAAAATTTTTGAAGAGATTTGATATTAAAAGTATATTCTGTCCACCAGCTATAGACTAGAGTGCTGCTTGGCTCAGTGATGATTTGGGTTTGAGGAAGCCTAGTGTCTACAAAATTCCCTGCCACTGTTGGAAAGCCTATATTGGACAAACAATTTGTATGGTCCAGGATCGATGTGTGGAGCACCACCACTACACACATTTATTTCAGCCAGAAAAATCTGCTGTTGCAGAACGTTGTCTTACCAAAGGACATAAAATTTTGTATGATGAGACACAAGTGGTTGCCCCTGCATTGCATTATTGGGATTGTCTAGTGAAGAAAACTATTGAAATCCAGCTGTCTGACAATATTATAAACAGAGACAAGTGGTATCCTTTAAGTAGTAAGTGTTAGAGCCCTGTTCTGTTTGGCATTAAAAAACAACGGTATTAGATACAGTCATCAAAAGGTGTCAACAGTGTTTAATATTGATTTATCGTTTCTGTGAGTTTTCACTACTGGTGTGCTGTTGTGGTCGTGCAAGAGGGCAGTTACATTTGCACATGTGGAGCGGACCTACAGATAGGGTCTAAAGGAGCCAATGCTGCGGTCCAATTTCAGTTCTGCCGAGTTAGTGCGATGGCTTACTATCCTGTAGATGGCAGCCAGGTGTACTGCCGAAATATTGTGTCCAGATCACATTATGTTCTGGCTGGAGACCCCATGTGACTATCATAGAGAACGTCTGAGACCACTTGTAACAGCAGGTGAAATGTAACAACAAAGATACCAGCACTTTTATGTCTCTGGCTGGAGACCCCATGTGACTATCAAGACAAAAAGTGTTTATTCTCCACAACATGATCGCTGTTCATTCTATGTTTTCTGTAATTATTCCTTGGCTTTGTCTTTCGATCTTTTATTGAGCTGTGTGTATACTTGTACGCTTTATTACTAAATGGTGCCACTAAAGTGAACATACTTAAATCGCGACATTTTGGTGCCCTGACATAACCTCTGACATTAAGTGCCACTTTGTACAGTCACACTTTGAATTTCAAACATGAGACAACTGTGCTGTGCACCTTCCGCATACAGACTGTAATTTTGCAATGCCACAAACTGTTGATCTGTCCACAAGTGCATTATTAACTATACCATGGTAAAAACCACCACCATTCTGGCAGAAAAACCCAGTATTATGGTTTGCACAACTTGACAGCCAGTTTGTGACACCTAACAGAGCTGCTGATGAAACTAAGTACAGTTACGTTGCTGCTTCATTGAGTGATGATATGGCTACGGAAGTATAGGACATTTAGACTTTACTGCAATGCAACGGCTCTCCTTCACAGCTGCTATTCTGCCTGCAAACTCTATCAAGTAACACACTTAATGGGGACATTCTACAGTACATCTGGCTTTTGCGCCCAATGCCAGCAGTGCAGAAGATACTTATACTATTTGCCGGTGATCTTGAAGCACTTATACAAACTGTACACCATTTCGCAGAGATGTATCAGTCCACATATAAAGCAGCCATTTGGCCACAGTCAGACAATAATCTCACACTATCGCAGGTGCAAATTGCTGAATGTACTGTGCAAGTCACTGCTGTGCAAAAATAGTGTTCATCGCCAGTCACAGTGCCACCACTCGCTGAGGGAATGCGATTGATTGCCTTCAGCCTCAAAAGTTTGTTGGTACTACAAACAGTTTGGCTTAACGTGTGCAAACACAGTCCCCCTTGTGAGGCTCTTCCACTGCACTTAGGTGAAGCTGACCCCTGTGATTACTCGAAATGCGAGTAACTTGGGCACTTAATTCTAGGTAGTTGGCACTGCACTCATGCTTAAGGGCAGCACTGGCTGATCATACAGCTACCACAGCACAGATAATAGGGCTTGTGAACCCAGATGTATCTTTATTACTGGGACAATGGACATGCACACCTGTAGCCCTGTCTTTTGGTAATGCCGCAGCATTGACATGCATGGCTCGACTGGTGCCGTCAGAGTATCATTTGGAACATGGAATAGCACATCGTGGTCTTCAGCAATGAAAGAAGATTCTGTCTGCACACAAGAGATTGTCACTTGCATGTACAGTGCAGACCTGTTGAGCACTGCCTCAGAGTGCATTCGTCCAAGACACGCTGGCCCCACCTCAGGGCTTATGGTCTGGGGTGCAATAAGCTATAACTTTCATTTCTTGAGAGGACACAAACCAGCGGTCATTACATGCAGAACATTGTTAGATCCATTCTTGCAAAGGTAATGCGATGTGTTTTTCTGACAGGATAATGCTCGCCCACACACTGTCTGTGAAACTCTACATGCTCTGCAAGATGTGCAGCAACTTCCCTGGCCAACACAATCTCCAGACTTGTCTCCAGTCGAGGATGTATGGGATATCATGGGATGACAAGTGACTCATGAGACTCATCACCCAACAACTTTACAGAAGTAAGTGAACAAGGTGAGCAAGTGTGGTGTAGCATATCTCAACGTAGTATTTGCCGTTTGTATGATCAACTGGATGCAAGTGTCAGTGCCTGCATTGCTGCCCTTGGAGGATACACCATGTACTAATACAGGTGTTTCAGCATGGGTTGATAACTGGTATCTCAGAACCACTTGTGATATCTGTAAATGTAATTATTTCATGTATTCCTCATGCACTGTTGCAACAATAAATCTTAGAGTTAATTGGAAACCTCTAAAAGGTGTACTATTTTTTTCTGGCAGTTTATATAAAGACTATGTTAAAAAACTATTATCTACAAAAATTGGCGGCAGCTCAACTCACTTTTACTGCATCTATTTAACTGAAAAAGAGATGTGACAGTACTCAGACATTTCAATATCAATTTCCAATTAGTGGGAAGACAGACATGGAAAATTTGACATACACCTACATCATCCCAGTGGTCAATTTTCCCTGCAGTGTAACTTCAAATTGAAGCACTCTAATTGACAACATTTTTATAAATCAAGAGAAATTGGGAAGCATCATCATTAGTAAAATACTGAATGGACTCTTTGGTCATGATGGTGAGAAATGTACTATTAATAAAATGAATATTTGTGAGAATAAAACTGAGTCCAATAGAAGATAGCCAGACCTATAATGATAAAATGATTAAGGCCTTTTACTCACGCCTCCAAAATATGTACTGGAAGTCACATCTGTTCTGAAACAGATGTAAATTCGAAATGTAGTGTTTATTTGAAATCGCATCAATATCCAAACTGTCATGAAAAAAAGAAGTTTACAAGAATTGGCCTAAAAGAACCACAAAAAGGCATGGATCCTAAAGTACTGTAAAATATTAAGTAAAGTATTCAAATTGTCAAAAAATTTGTATTTTAGCTGCACTATCAACCACTTCTGTAATAAAATTCAAACCATCTGGGACATAATAGGGAGTGAGACAGGTATCAACTGTGCCAGTAAACCCAAAGATTTTGTTTTAAATGTTGTTGATAAACATAATCAAACAAAAGGTAATTGCAAAACCTTCTATTACCCTTCCATAAGTGCTCTTGAGCAAATAATGTGCAATGGCTCTCTAGAAAGTGCCATGGAAATACAGAAACACAGTTTTCTGATTCCTGTGAGTTTAGTGTACGCTCCACAATCAGAAATGAGTTAAAGAAAACCACTGCCTCTCTTAAAAAGTAAAGGACCATCAGGTGTAGATAACATTTCCAGTAAACTGCTATAAGTCTGCTCTGATTAATTATTCAAAGTTTTTGCCCACATACATTTATAAGGGTGTCTCCCAGATGGAATGAAGCTTGCTATAGTGAAGCCACTCCACAAAACGGCAGACACAACACACGTCACAAACTATCATCCCATCTCTCGAAGACAGGAAATAGAAAATAGTTCTCAAAGAGGGGAGCAAATCAGGTGAGGAGATAAAGTCTGACTGGGGCACTATACTCTATAGAACCCCCAGTGAGCTGTTCTTGGCCCACTTGTTTCTCACATACATAAATGACCTGTGTTAGTCACATGAAACATGCAAGTTCATCGTGTTTGCTGATGGTACTGTCACTGTGATAAACAACAAGTAATCCATCAATCTGGATCAGTGCTTCACAACCTTTCTCAGACCATTACCCCTGAACACAATCAGATATTAGCTAGTACCTCACCCCTCTAAACTTCAGAATAAAACAGAATTTTCATTGAACACTTACTTTCAAAATGTAGGTGTTCTATTAAACCACGAACTAATGAGTCAATGAGACAACTGGAACTGCGTATTTCTAACTACGAAGTAATTCTCAGCACAATGTGAATGCTACCTACATGTCCATCTCAGAGAAGGAAATAGCTGCATTGAGGGTAGAAAATCGTTAGAAAAAATGCTCCCTTTGCACCACTCCTCTCAGTAGCAACACTTCCTTCACCTAGATCCTGCACTACCACTTAAAATCAACCAAGTTTAAATTCTACACCCTACTCCATTTATAAAGCACTTGATTGCTCCACTTGTTACTGCTGAACAGAAAGAAACTGGAAGACTCCAGGCTGCCAGTGCTTTGTGTCTGACCACCGTCACTAATAATAATAATAATAATAATAATAATAATAAAAGTAATGATAGTAAATATTACAACGTTCTAACAACTTACAGTGTGAGTGTGAATCTGGGTTGTTTCGGTTTATTCCTCCAAACCACCTTCCATTTCTTTATGAGATGACTTACTTGGGATTTTCAGCCTCTCTACTTTACTGGATAGCCAGCTGCTGGAAACTCTCTTGACTTCTTTTCCATTGAATAACGCTAGGTACAGGAACTTTTAAGCCTCTTTCTACTTATGAAATAAGTAGACATGCAAACTTCGCTTTTTGTCAATCAACGATGTATTTGACTTTCAAGCACAACAAAATTCTCACTTTAACATAAATATGTAACTTCCAGTAAGTCTCTCATACAGTCGAACATCAGAAACAAATTAATTTACATTTAAAAGAAAGTCGACTTATATACCGTGACTTTTCTTAACGTGAATCATAAAATGAGTCTTGCCTATAACAAGGCTGAGTCAAGAGTCTACAAGAGTACTTTTTCACCTGTTCTTGTTTTAATAACAATAGTCAATGACACAAAAAGCACAGAGCTGCATATAAACTCCATGGTTCTTCCTTACACATGCACTAAAACCTCTATAGATTGCACAACAGGTACTTGTCGGTGCCGTTCAACTGCCACGTCTACTTCCTTTCCACGACTGATTTTAAACCTGCACACACAAATATGTGATGCGCAGTAGGTAGGATTCTACCATCCCACACTCAAATCTAGAATATCGTGTGTTCGAGACAGTAGAAGGCTGAGTGGTTCTACAATTTACACAGAAATTCTCGAATCACTACACTATCTACAACACAGAAAAGACATTTTCATAAGATATTCAAGCATACATGAGGTATATGTCTCAATTTCACTGTCAAAGATGCACAGTACAAAGTAAGTGTGTAATGGGTTTACTGTATGAGGAAGATGATGTTCACACATTCATTTCACAAGCTGTAATCTCCACCATATTGCGTCACAAGTTAATGCTAGTGTTAACGTTTTTCGGACAACATGAGACAGTGTGGTACTGGGGTGCAGACTCTCACGTCTCTCGCAGTTGACTTATGTATTGTGTGCAGCCAATTCTCTTCTCTGGGTAGTCAACTATGTCGAGCTCCCAAAAGGTTCTTTCCCAAAGTCTATAGAGGATTACAGGAATTTATTAAGCTACTTCTCTATTCTTAAAATAATCTGTGTACTTGTGGAAAACTTACAGTTCATTCTTGGTATATTTTCATCTCTCAACACAAAGCAACATTTACTCTTTTTCACATAAGTAATTAAACTTTGGCAAGCCAACTGGTGTCTTTAAGCAACAGACTTGATAAAACATAAGTTCAATATCATAGTAACAATCGAATAATTTATGGACATCACATGTTTCCTGCCTCATGCAGAGCTAAGACGTGAAGCAAAATAAAAGTCTTTAGTCTCAAGCGAGTCCAATACATGAATGTGCATAGAAATCTATATTCAGTTGTTCATTAGTATTTTTTACAACTAACACACCAAAGAATACTACATAATTATTCCTTGGGTTTTCATCACGTCTTCTGTGGTGCTGGCGGCAAACACTTGTCATCGTCAGTGACTTGCCCCTCTTACACTCTTCTAATAACAAACTTCCGACCTGTACATAAAAACAGGTGGATCGGTAGAAATGTTCTCACATGCTCCAGTCCTGAATCCCTGAACCTTACACCAATAACCTGAAAACACCGCAACTACCCTCCCGACCTGGTACAGAAGCAAATAGCTAGAGCCACTTCCTCATTAACTCAAACCCAGAACCTCCCACAGAAGAACCCCAAAAGTGCCCCACTTGTGACAGGATACTTTCCGGGACTGGATCAGACTCTGAATGTGGCTCTCCAGCAGGGATACGACTTCTTCAAATCCTGCCCTGAAATGAGATCCACCCTTCATGAAATCCTCCCCACCCCACCAAGACTGTCTTTCCGCTGTCCACCTAACCTTCGTAACCTCTTGGTTCATCCCTATGAAATCCCCAAACCACCTCTCCTACCCTCTGGCTCCTACCCCTGTAACCGCCCCCAGTGTAAGACCTGTCCCATGCACCCTCCCACCACCACCTACTCCAGTCCTGTAACCCGGAAGGTGTACATGATCAAAGGCAGAGCCACGTGAGAAAGCACCCATGTGATTAACCAACTGACCTGTCTACACTGTGAAGCTTTCTATGTGGGAATGACCAGCAACAAACAGTCCATTCGCATGAACGGACACAGGCAGACACTGTTTGTTGGTAATGAGGATCACCCTGTGGCTAAACATGCCTTGGTGCGCGGCCAGCACATCTTGGCACAGTGTTACACCGTCCGGGTTATCTGGATACTTTCCACCAACACCAATCTATCAGAACTCCGGAGATGGGAACTTGCCCTTCAATATATTCTCTCTTCCTGTTACCCACCAGGCCTCAACCTCTGCTAATTTCAAGTTGCCGCCGCTCATACCTCACCTACCATTCAACATCTTTGCCTCTGTACTTCCGCCTTGACTGACATCTCTGCCCAACCTCTTTGCATTTACATGTCTGCCTGTGTGTGTACATGTGCGGATGGATATGTGTGTGTGTGCGAGTGTATACCTGTCCTTTTTTCCCCCTAAGGTAAGTCTTTCCACTGCCAGGATTTGAATGACTCCTTAACCTCTCCCTTAAAACCCACATCCTTTCGTCTTTCCCTCTTTCCTGACAAAGCAACCTTGGGTTGCGAAAGCTTGAAATTTGTGTGTGTGTTTTTTATTGTTTTTATTGTCTCTATCAATATACCAATGCTTTCGCTTGGTAAGTTACAGCTTCTTTGTTTTTAGATATATTTTTCCCATGTGGAATGTTTCCCTCTATTATATAAATATACATTTGAGAGTGACAAAAAAATAACGATGTAGAACCATCACATATCAACAATGTAATATGTGCTTCTACTCAGATGTACATATATCTTTATTCCCCTACATCCCTTGGCAGTTCTGACATCACTTCAGGTATCTAATTCGCAATTCTCCTGTTTGTGTTTTCACCTTCACCTTTCAAGCCCTAGAAGAAAAATCTTAGCAACACCTATGGAACAGCAAATGGTGAAGAATCAGTTGCGCTTGTCTGTGAGGGTTGTCTGAAAGGTGAGATGTGTGACTAGTGCTAGTCTTGCTTGTACTTACTTTACCCACCCCTTCCAAAAGTGATACAAACCCTCCTATTTACGTTACATCTCACAAAAGTTATAAAATATTCTATAAAAATAGAAAATTAGACAATACAATCAAATAGTTGTTTAGTTAATCACTTTACACTATATTTTATACACACAAAAAATATTCTGTTTAGTTTATGTCATCTAGATATCACTCTGCTTGAATAGTACCATGATATTATCTTCATAATAGTACTATATTCTATTTATTTCATTCCATGTTTAGAGATTACTGTTTATCTGTGATTCCCTTAAATTGGTCTCAATCTTGTAGTCATATCCGGTTTCATATACACTAAACTTATAGGATAGTTTAAGAATTCAAGAATAGATTACAGAATAGTTTAAGATTTGAAGGGAATTCAGTGCAGGAAAAATAGTACAGAAGAAACACTGAAAATAACTTGGGATCTGATGGTTATCACTCCGCCCGTAAACACAGAATGTTAACATCCCTGGGAGACAGATGTGACTCTGCCTGGATACCATGGATCTGACATTAACCTCACTCGATTACTTACGGACCCATACTTCTCCTTAAATTTTGTATGAAAGCCTCCCCACAACAAAACAATTACCACTTTGCTAGGAAACACAAGTTATTCTACTTTCTACTTTGTCATGGACAAGTTTTAATTCTTTGCACAAGTCATCCATAACCTTGCAAGCATCATAAAGTTCAGACAAAGCAACCGTTGAAATGTTTCTGGAGATTTTACTCTCGGTAACTTCTCGATCTTTAATTAGTTCAAATGGTTCCGCCACACTACTTACATTTATAATGTCCAAGTTGGCTATTTTTCCTTTAAAACTTCATCCTATTTTATCTATTTGCGAACTAACAACATGTGTAGTAACACCTGGGATTTTCGATTGAATAATTGACATTACTTCCTTAGGTCGATCTGTGCTCTCCTTCGAAGTATTCATTTTTAGTCTTACAGAATTAAATTTAACATCACATGTATTTTTACAAAATTTTAATTTTTCACTAAACTCAGATTCTATATTATTACACTTATCTTCAATGTCAAATTCTAATGTTTTAGTAAAATCTTTAAGTTGCTCATCCTGTCTCTGGTTAAATTCAGTAAATAGTTGATTAACATGAGTATTCAAAGGACTAGTGAGTTCACTCTTTAAATCTAACTTCAGATTTTCTACCTTATTATTTAAAGAGTCGAATTTAATCTTTAACAAAACTATATTTGCTGCTTGACTGTTCAAGGTTTCACTTTGAGCATCTAATTTTTCACTAAGAGTGGCTGAATCAGCCTTCTGGTCATCCAACTTTGCACTTTGGTCATCTAACCTAGCATTTAACTGAGTACTTACTGAGTCTAACTTTAGACTTTGTCCTTTGATTAAATTTGAAACTTCAGTCCAGTCTGGCATGTCCCTATTCACTGTCATGGCCATGGCTGGTCCTGAAGTTTGTTGCTTTTCTTGATCCACAATTTTATTTATCTTAGACCTAGTAATCATCTAAAAGAAAATTCACCACTGAGTACAATAACTATAATAACAGTTTATAATTCAACTGTCCCCTCCACTTTTACCAAATAATTATTGGTTTTTGCTCACCCGGCATAGAGTTCTAGCTGCGTTAGTGAGCGAATGTGTAATCAGTGCTGGTGGACAGCACTGGTGCCGGTGGCATCGAATGTTGGTTTCAGCGTTGTCGTCGGCGAGCAGACACGGAGTCAGCACCGGTGAGCAGCAGCTGATGCAGTCGGCGTCGGTAGCCAATTACTGCGTCGGCATCAGCGCGATGTACGTGTGTGAAGACTGCTTACTCTCCACATCCAATCTTCTTAGTCGAAAAGTTGAGGTCTTCTCTCCAGTTTTCTCCACTATTACTTTCTCATGTCTTTTACTGCACTGCACTCGCAACTTTCTTCTATTGGTTTGTTGGACTCAAAACGATTACTGGAAACAGTTATCGTATCTTGTTATGCATAGTTGCTATGGTAACGCCTAATATCTTCTTTCCATTTCTGTCTTTAAATTTCCATTTCTGTCTTTAAATTCCCATTTTCTTCGGGTCTTGTCACCTAGGTCGCCACGTTCTAATGTTTTTTGGACAACAGAAAATAATATCTTTTTATTTCTGTAATCTATTGATCACATACATGAACTTTAGTGTCAACGTACTTGTTGATTGACGATGTACTAGAACTGCTATGCAGAACAAAATTCTCTTCTTAGACATATAAATATCCTCGTCGTCTCACTCGTATCTCAAGCTTTAGAAATAATTAAGTATATTGAGACATAAGAGTTGGTTTCAAAACCATATGAAAATATGAACATGCGCCTTGACTTCTCCAAGTCCAAGACATGAATGAGCATAGAAATCTATTTTCAATTGCTCATAAGTCTTTTTTACAATTAACACAGGCACTAACACACCAAAGAATGCTCCATAATTATTCCTTGGATTTTCATCATGTCTTTTTTATTTATTAATTTTTTTATTTGGCCTTTGAGTGTGTACTCAATTTAGCCATCGGCAACCCATAGTGACAATGTACACATAATTGAATAAATAAATACAGAAATGCATATTTACAAGAATAAAAAGCTTAACTGTTACATGTTTGTACATAATGTTTTAAAAATTGAATTGAATTGAATTGGAAAATAATTAAAAGTGCCTTGGCTTACAATTCACACCAATTCTGAAATATCTTCATCAGCAAGACATATTTATAATTTACGTACACCATTAAAACCTACAGATTGTGACCAGTACTCTTAATGAAGTTAACTATCACTTTATATAGACGAACGTCTTTAGTACACAAAAGAGAAGAAGCTGATTGAGGAAGATGGTAGCCCATACTCAGCAATGTCTTCAGAAAGACCAACCATTCACGGTCAAATTTGGGGCACATAAATAAGATGAGGTTGACATCAGCTTCCGACTCAGGATCACACTCACATACTGGTGAACTGTAAATGTTGATCCGATGTAGACGTTGTGGGAAAGAGGCATGATTGAAGCGGAGTCTTATGATGGTAGAAATTGTGGATCGGTCCAGATGTGTCCTCGTCTTCTGTAGCACTGATGGAAAACACTTGTTGTTGTCGTCAGTGACTCGCCCCTCTTACAGTCTTCTAATAACAAACCTCTGACCTGCACACAGGAACAGATGGATTGGTAGAAATGTTCTCACTCTCCCGCACTCGTACCTAAAATATTGGGTGTTCGTGGTGGTGGAAGGCCGAGTGTTTCTACAATTTACACTGAAATTCTTGAGGCACTACATAGCCCCTGTAAAAGAATCTAATTCTTGGTGACTAATGCAATCATTATTATAGTCTTATTAAATAGTGATGGCAAATATCTTTTAAAAATAATTTAGCTTCAACATAGAATCACAGATGAACCCTTTTCTTTTATCCCTCTGAAAATTTCCATTTTACCCCTCAGGGGGTAATTACCACCACATTGGGTACCACTGATCTAGAGGCTGATGTGGAGTGCCCCCAAGAGCCTATAGCCATAATATGTTCACAAAACTTTCAATACTTTCTAAAACTTCTAAATATATTTATTTCATTACGAGTTTCATGGCTACAATCCTGTGCATTATGAAACCAGTGAAATGTACGATAATCACCATACAAGGAAGAAGGCTCACCTCCATTCCAATCTGAAAAATCTAGCTGTTACAGAAAGATGCACAGTAGTCCAGTGTTAAAATCACTACCAACCTACATCAAAGACCTACATAGTAACAGTTGATTATTCATAAATAAAGATGTATTTTCTAGAAGAAACTTTTTATTCATTAGATTTTTCAACAGAGAAGTATAGTCGCTGAATGCATATACATTTACTGTGTGTTTGTTAGGTTTTGTACACCATGTGTTAATTCTTGCATGATGTCATATCACTTTGCTTCTATTTTGTTCTAGTTTTATATTTTGTATTTTCCCTATAACTGTTTTTGTAAAATAACTGTACAATGTTCTTTATGATCTACACTTATATATTCCTTATCTAGTTCAACATTGTAGCATCTTATCACATAAAAGCACCTACGGAGTACATATATAAATAAAACAAAACAACTATGCATGTACTCAACAACTTGTAAATGACTGTGATTGAAAGTCTTACCTTTCACAAGGAAAGTAGCACTTATAATTTTCATGGAATCTGTTCCTTACATGACACACACTCTGACATTTGTGGCCACACTGAAGATCTGCCTCGCAAGGAAGGCTGCAACCTCCTTCAGGAACAGCCTTAAAGTCAGCTGCTGAGGCGACCTTTGTTTCCTCAGTTGGATGTATCTGACATTTTAATGTCAGATGAGAGCCAAATGCATCTTGTTTCATGAGTGTTTCGTTTATTTTTGGCCATATTTGGCTGCTCTTAGTTAGTGTGTCCATGTTACCTACGCAGTAAAAATAACACAACTCAAACTGCTAAAATCACCAAACAAGGAAGCCTTTTATTCACTAACTGTAATTTGTACATCAATGCATAGTGAAATACTCATTGGGATACCAAACAAAAGGTACTGGAAACTTTTTACAGTATGAGTTTTTTTTATTTACTTCACATAAGTTTTAGTTCATTTATATTACCCCCTCATGTTTTCCGTTTGGTGGACATTAACATTTACTGCTACTATCTAGTTTTGGATCCAGCTGTTTATAATAAGAGGATTGTATGTGCCACTGATGATTGAATATATTAACAGTGTTTTTCAAAATATCAATACTGTTTTATTTCAATAAAATTTTAAATAACAAATTATGATCTGTTGACGTAGAGATGCAATGAGCCAGTGGAAAAATGCTCCTGTCAGAGCACTAAAAAGGGGGAATACGTTACTCAAAAAAGACTCTGACAGAAAAGTGGGGAACCAATTGCCTCAAGCCTCATTCCACCTTCCTCACAAACAATTTTGGCTTGTGAACATATTCTCATGTTCACGTGCCAAAATTTTTGGAGAGTAAAGCAGAATGAGGATTGGGGCAGCTGGTTCCTCACTTTTCTGCCAAAGTCTTTTAAAGGGGAACATATTCCCCTTTTTTAGAGCTCTGACAGGACTTTTTTCCACTGGTTCAGTGCACATCTCTATATTACCAAATAATCAATTGTCATTTAAAGTTTCATTGAAATAAACATACTGTTATTTTAAAAAAGCAATTTTAATCGTCATTCTTCCTTACCCACTAAAAATTTTGGCATGTGAACATTCAAATATGTTCACATGCCAAAATTTTTTGTGAGGAAGGTGGAATGAGGATTGAGACAACTGGTTTCCCATTTTTCTGTCAGAGTCTTTCACAGGGAAAAATATTTGTCTTTTTGAAATGATAAGTAAATCAAGACCATACGCTGTCAACAGGCATGGATATACATCAATGGGGACAGTTGGGCATATTTGTAGAGGTGTGAATTGTCCAATGTACAGAGACAGTGCCATAAAGTTCTATTGGTGAAAAAATGCTGACTAAAAACATAGTTTGGTAACCTCAGAGCCCTTGAGATGACCCAAGCACTCTTGCCATGTGTTCACTAATTCAGTTAAAACTACATTTACACCTCAGACTAGACATTATATGGATATTTATGTGCAAAACAATGGATACTTTGAGCCTTTGAGTGTCAGTAACGGATAATAATATTGAAAAAAAGTTTCAAGGTTCTCCGAGATCATCATCTTAAAACATATGCCACTAATGGAACTTATAGAAGTGGCCATCTCCATAATTTGTACTTTTGTTACCAAAAAATCCCCAGTTAAAAACTTTTTTTTTTTTGCAATTTTCTGCACTTTGAATCTCTGGATCTTAGCAACTGGTAATAACACTGAAAAAAGTTTCAAAGGTTCACAAGAATAACATCTTAAGAACATATGGTAAAAATTTTGATGATCTCCCATGAATAGAAATGATACAAGTGGGCGTTCCCATAATTGGTGGTATCAGTTCCTAATTTTTTATTTTCATTTATTTATTTATTTATTTTTGGGCGTGGCGGGAGAGGGGGGGGGGGGTTTCAGAAACTGCCTGTGAACAAATGGTGCTTTTATAAGCCACATAAGATCCACCCTACACCACACCTAACACAAAAGGACCAACCGATTTGCTATTTTGCCTGGACTGGAGAATGAGTGTAGTATTTAAATTTTGACCCTGTATTGTAGAATAGGTACAGTACATCCATTCTTCTGATAGGTGTACAAATGGTTGCTAGGCCAAGGGCTATCCAAAATCCTTGGCCCCTTATCTTCGTGAACAACAGAACTTGAGATATGAATCCATGTAAATCGCATGTTCATCTGTGGCTTTTTGGAAAATATTGGTACTGTGAACTGTTGTGCACAGAATGATAACAGTTATTCATATATAACATGAGGAAGGTTTCTACGAGGGGTGTTCAATAAGTAATGGGCCACTTTTTTTCTGTACATATTTATTGTTAAGAGTCATAATTTGGTGAAAATATACATCAACATGTCTTGTCCATGTCCTATTTTCCTACATAGTCTCCATCACATTCTATGGCCATACGCCAACGTTGTGGAAGAGCATGTATTCCCTGCCAGTAAAAGCTCTTGTCCTGTAGGCATAGCTATGTTTTCGCTGCATGCCTAACACATTCGTCATCTTCATCTTCACTCCTGTAGAGTGGTGATGCACCAGTCAGCACAAATAATGGCATCCGCATCATTCAGCATGTCTGGGACAGTGGCTGTGACTGGACATCCCGAGCATGGCCGATCATGGAGGACTGTTTCTACATTTTCTGAGGCTGTAACTTTCTTTACCCATTGCCCCACTGTACTCCTATCAACTGCAGCATCAACATACAACGCACACAAACATTTATGGATGCTCACCATGGTTTCTTTTTCTGCATACAAGAATTCAATAACAGCACGCTGCTTGTAACGTGATCATATGTAGATGCCATTTTGCCACAATAGTATGGCCCTGCCATCTGCCAGAATAGTTCGAAACTTCAGTGGCACACAGAACAACCAACAAATGTTGTAAATAGCCTTTTGCTATTCAGAGTAGGAATTAAAATCCATAGAGAAGAAATAAAAACTTTGAGGTTCACCAATGACATTGTAATTCTGTCAGAGACAGCAAAGGACCTGGAAGAGCAGCTGAACGGAATGGACAGTGTCTTGAAAGGAGGATGTAAGATGAACATCAACAAAAGCAAAACAAGGATAATGGAATGTAGTCGAATTAAATCGGGTGATGGTACGGGAATTAGATTAGGAAATGAGACACTTAAAGTAGTAAAGGAGTTTTGCTATTTGGGGAGCAAAGTATCTGATGAGGGTCGAAGTAGAGAGGATATAAAATGTAGACTGGCAATGGCAAGGAAAGCATTTCTGAAGAAGAGAAATTTGTTTACATTGAGTATAGATTTAAGTGTCAGGAAGTCATTTCTGGAAGTATTTGTATGGAGCGTAGCCATGTATGGAAGTGAAACGTGGACAATAAATAGTTTAGACAAGAAGAGAATAGAAGCTTTCGAAATGTGGTGCTACATTAGAATACTGGAGATTAGATGGGTAGATCACATAACTAATGAGGAGGTATTGAATAGAATTGGGGAGAAGAGAAATTTGTGGCACAACTTGACTATTAGAAGGGATCGCTTGGTAGGACATATTCTGAGGCATCAAGGGATCACCAATTTAGTATTGGAGGGCAGTGTGGAGGGCAAAAATCGTAGAGGGAGACTGAGAGATGAATACACTAAACAAATTCAGAAGGATGTAGGTTGCAGTAAGTACTGCGAGATGATGAAGCCTGCACAGGATAGAGTAGCATGGAGAGCTGCATCAAACCAGTCTTCGGACTGAAGACCACAACCACAACAGTCAGAATCTGATGCTGGACATATCAAATATCATGGGGCTGTCTTACAGGATGTGTCAGAGGATTTTGTCCAATGAACTGCACAAGCAATAGTTTGCCGCAAAGTACATGCTGAAGATTCTCGGCAATGAACAGAAACAGCATCGTGTGCAAGTCTGTAGAGAACTTCAAGACTTGAAAGTGAAACAGACTTTCTTTCGAAGGTTATTACTGGTGTTGATAGCTGGGTTTATAGGTATGAGCCCAAAACCAATCAGAAACAAAAGATTTCATTGTCACACTGTCCCTGGAAAGCCTGGCAAGTGACTAGTAAACTGTTTATTCAACATGGAAAAAATTGTCCATAAGGAGCTTGTCACTCCTCATCAGTCCATCAGTGCAGTGTTCTACTGTGATGTCCTGAGGTAAGTGAAGAAGAGCAGAAGAAGAAAACATCTGGAAAAGTGGTGCCCAGACGATCAGCTCCTCCATCATGACAATGTTGGGTTACACACTTTCTTGATATCCAGGAGTTTCTGAAAAAAAAAGGTTCCTCATCTGCTGTTCACCTCACAAGGCATTGAGTGGCTTTCTCTTATTCACCAGAGTGACAGTCAAGTTAAAAGGCCAAAGATTTCACCCAGTTCCCAGGAAACATTCATTATAGGGAGCTTTCAATTCATGAAAAACTGCTGGGAGTGATTTATACATTCCCAAGGGGCTGCTTTGAAGGTGGTGTGAAAAGATCCAAGTAAAGTGTATTTGGATTTTACCCAGTACCTCCACTTCTCCTAAAAAGCATGGGAAAACAGCTTTTTATGAGAGAGGTGGCAAGTGTTTTTCTACAATGTTCAGCCACCTGGGAGACAAATAGAATCCTGAAAAAGAGCCCATCGGAGTAGTCAAAAGTCGAGCATTCTAGTAGTTTGAAGAGGGTATGATGCGACCTGAAAACTCAGAAGACCATCAGCCCAGTAATAAGCCTGCACACCTCATTTAGTGCCATGTCAACCACTTGGTCACGACCTGTGCCAGAAATTGCATGTGAATTTTTTCATGGAGTAATAGGGTAATAGCACCATTATCTTCCTTATGATGTTATAACCAGTGCCCATGATCAGCCATGTCTTATTAGAGTGCTTCTTGGATGTCAAGGAATCATCAAGTGTAACACTTAATATTTTGGTTAAGTTTAGCAGGCACTGAGTTCACAGTGTGTCTGTTTTTTTTTTTTAAGACAGGAAAAAAAATATTTTGATTTTAACTGGGTTTGGATGTAGCTGTCCAATAAATTCAACACAGGATTTTAATACTCTACTAGAAATAGTCATTACTAGAAGATAATTACTTTTTAGTGACCTAAAAGCTTTGTAACCCTTTAAAGAAATGTAAACACACACACACACACACACACACACACACACACACACACACACACCACTGTAAGTAGTTTTTGCTAAATTTGAAGGCTGGTGATTTCAATTCATAATTTTTCTTAAACAAATTTTTTGTATAATGCTCTAGATATGTACTACTTTACTTTTGTTTTATGCTCAATGCATGTGTTTACATGTTATGATAATGGACAGGAGGATTTTGCAATATGGGAGGTAATGTAGATTCCAGTTGTTTATACCAGCTTGTATTCTGAATGAAATGGAACATACTGTTCTTGGTGCAAGAGACCTTAATACCAATTGTTGTTCATCTTTTCACTTTCATCCTGATCAATTTAGGTCTCAATTCTTTGGAGGAAAACAGAACTCTTTGGAGATTTAAGAAAGATGTTCATTTTTGTAGTTATGATTTGTAATTGTACGAGGGTGGTTCAATAAGTAATGCCCCACATCTTTCTCTAAGTCTACAAATGCTAGAAATGTAGGTTTGCCTTTCCTTAATCTATTTTCTAAGATAAGTTGTAGGGTCAGTATTGCCTCACGTGTTCCACCATTTCTATGGAATCCAAACTGATCTTCCCCGAGGTGGGCTTCTACCAGTTTTTCCATTTGTCTGTAAGGAATTCGTGTTAGTATTTTGCAGCTGCGCCTTATTAAACTGATAGTTTGGTAATTTTCATATCTGTCAACACCTGCTTTCTTTGGGATTGGAATAATTATATTCTTCTTGAAGTCTGAGGGTATTTTGCCTTTCGTATAAATCTTGCTCACTAGATGGTAGAGTTTTGTCAGAGCTGGCTCTCCCAAGGGTATCAGTAGTTCTAATGGAATGTTGTCTATTCCCGGGGCCTTGTTTCGACTTAGGACTTTCAGTGCTCTGTCAAAATCTTCACACAGTATCATATATCCCATTTCCTCTTCATCTACATCCTCTTCCATTTCCATAATATTGTCCTCAAGAACATCGCCCTTGTATAGACCCTCTATATACTCCCTCCACCTTTCTGCTTTCCCTAGATTCTGACTAGCAGTAATATTTTCAAAAGCTGGTTAGTTGATTAATTTCGGGGGAGGGGATGAAATAGCGAGTTCAGCAGTCAGATCGGATTAAGGAAGAATGGGGAAGAAAGTTGGCTGTGCCCTTTTAAAGGAACCATCACAATATTTTCCTGATGTGATTTAGGGAAATCACAGAAAACATAAATCAGGATGATCGGATGCGGGTTTGAACTGCCATCCTCCCAAATGCAAGTCCAGTGTGCTAACCACTGCCCCACCTCACTCAGTTTTCAGGAGTAATGCGAGCTGATGGCCATCCTGAATGGCAATCATCATCAAACAGTGTTCTGCCATCTTCAAAATGTTTGAACAAGTCCTATCATTGATTGTGACCTAAGGTATCTTCTTCAAACGCTTGCTTCAACATGTTACATGTTTCTGCACACACTTTGCTCCCAGATACCTGTCATTGTCAATTTCACATGACATGCAACACACAACACTGGGGAACTAAAGATAACAAAATGACACAAAGGTGCTTGAGGCACTGACTGACAAAGGATATACAAGCTACCACCTGGTGGTGTTCTGTCTAAGTAACTAGACTTCACGAGCTAAATATACATTCCAGGAACATTTGGGTAGCACCTCATATACTTGCTGTTGTACCAGTGCTGTGGCTTGCTGACTTTTTTAATATTTCTAGCACACATTGGCTGGTGATCCCATGATGGCAGGTAGCCATAAAACCAGCAGCCTGTAGCCATAATCTGAAACTGCACTCATTACTCAAGACTTAAACAGATTGTCAAACTGTCCTTTAACAAACGGTACTTGCTAGCAATCTTATGTTATTAACATCTAAAACCTGGCCACATTCTTAATGCTCTGCTACCACAGATTTTACATGTGTGGCATTCACGCTCTTTAAAGTATTCTGTTATTGTCCTCATTGTTTCTCCTGCAATTTCCTTTGTCACAATCAATCATCACTTTACAGACTCCCACTGCGTAGATGTGATCAATCACATCTGTTGTAGATTGGGAAAAGTTGTTTATTTGTATTAACTGAAAAATTTAGTCCTTATACGTTGCCAACTAAGAAATTCGCCGGTATAGTCTAGGTACTTTAGTAATGACAACCTTACAGAATAAGAAGGAGCTTTCTCATTCTTCTTGTTTGCATTATTATTACTGCTTTGTGTAAAGGTCCTCTTATGGAAATATTTATAGGAGAGGGTCAGTCCGGTAGAACCCAAGACTGAATTTAATCCTTGAGAGAGCATGCAGATTTTTATACCATGAGTGGGCATGCAGGCATACTTTATACACATTTAAAGGATAGCTGTCTTTACATTACCAATGTAAAAATGTATGAGGAAAATCACAGTTTGATCTTAATTTGATTAAACAATGATAACACAAACTTACACTGATCAGCCCGAACATTATGACCACCGACAAACTGTTGGTATAAACCTGCCCAGGTGATAGCAGCATCACCTGGTGATGAATCACTACTCGTCAGACACATGCACGGTGGGTGCATGTAGTATCAATGAGAGTGATGTATGTGTAGAGAATGGGAAAGCCACGTGATCTATCCGTGGGCTGGTGGTGATGGGCCAGAGGCTTGGCACGAGCATTTCGAAAACTGCACAACTTGTCAGGTGTTTGAGTAGTGCTGTGGTGAGTGTCTTCAACATATGGGGAAACCAAAGCGAATCCATGTCCAGACATCATGTGGTTGGATGGACATAACTCATTACAAATGCCAGATGTTGTAGGCTGGGTAGACTGGTAAAACAGGACAGGCAGCAAACGTGGAGGAACTAACATCAGACTTTAATGCTAGGCAGTGTAGAAGTGTGTCTGAACACACAGTGCATCAAACACTCCCACCTATGAGCCTCCACAGCTAGTGACCCATGCAAATGCCAATGTTAACACCATGACATCGGCAACTACGATTGAAATAGGCATGTGACCACTGGCACTGGACCCTGGTGCAATGACAGAGAGTTGCATGGTCTGCTGATACCTTCTTCATCATGCTGATTGGAGAGTATGAATCTGTCATCTTCCAGCTTCTTGACCCTGTACAGTGGCCGGAGACAAGTTGGCGGTGGCTCCATTATGCTCTGGGTAACATTCACATGGGCATCCATGGGTCCAGTGGAGCTCATGCAAAGCACCATGATGGTCAAGTAATATTGTACACTGGTTGCTGACCACGTAAACCCCTTCATGATGATCATATTTCCCAATGGCAGTAGCACTTTTCAAAAAGACAATGCACCGTATCTCAAGGCCAGGAGAGTGACAAAATGGTTCAAGGAACACTGTGGCGAGTTCCGACCAATATGCTGGCCCCCCAACTTGGCAGATGTGAACTTGAACCAAAGCACCCGAGATGTGATTGAAACTGGTATCAGAGCTCATACCCCCTCCCCCACCTGGAATTTGGAGCCATTAGGTGACTTATTGACTTGTGTGTGCAGACGTAGTGCCAACGCCCTCCAGCTACCTAACAAGGCCTCATTGCTTTAACGCCACAACTTTTTGCTGCTGTTATCAGTGCCACAAGTGGACATACAGGCTGTTTGGAAAGTGGTCATAATGTTCTAGCTGATCACTGTACATTACATGAGCTAAACCACTGTTTAATTAAACAATAATAAAATAAACTTTCATTATATCACTCTGGTGCATCATACAAGTGTTACGGCACAGTAATGACCCACTCAGAGCATTAAACAGCACATTTGCATCAGATCACTACCGAACACTTATTTCATTACTAATTATTGTGTAGGCAACTGCCTTATTAGAGGGTTGTGCACTAGCTCGCAGTCTGGGCAGATTTCGAGATAACATTTAATGACACAAAAAGTGTTTTTATTCTTAGGCATTGTGGTATTGACTAATTCACTCTCTTTACACAGTACACATGAGAAATTAGCATTGGTGGAATCATATACAATGCCAAAATCAGGAAAGATGTATGGCAGCATTGCTCATTTTCATACTTGTATATTGAAGAAGCAACGAGGAGGTGTTTGTCAAGGACAGAAAATTTGCACATTACAGCTTGTTGATTACACAATACTAGCTGCCAAAAGTGAATGGGGCGCTTAATGAAGTGGAACATATGTTAGCTGATAGCTACAACATGCACATAAACAAATATCTACATGGAGATTTCACTACTGTTCTCATCTCGGACAGTACTGTTAACAGCACTAATAAAGTTACTGATGTCTAGCTATTGTTTGTTTCACACAGTAACATTCCCAATAAGAATGAAAGAACATACTGCAAAAGGAACTCTGAATTTATTCCTCAATTTCATATCGTTGTGAAACACTTTATCTAATCCTGACAGTCAAATAGTAGCAATTAAGTATCCCCAACAATTGGATTTTTCTAAAAAGGGGAAAAGTACGATTTCACACAATCACAGATGCTGATACAGTAACATTATTCAGGGAGAATTTACAGGATGAGCAAAGGTAAGATGTTTACCATAGACATATGTCAGATGATAAATTTAATTTTTTCCTTAAAAGATATTTTTATAGCACTACAAATCTAGATTTGCAAAGGATGTGAAAAAATATGTGGATAAGATTCAGGATCAAAGTCTCATGTGCCAGCAGGAAAAGGCAGCTTTATTTAACAAAAAGTACTAGTTCTAGTCAAGATTTGAAGGTGCACTGCAAGCAGTATTTCATGAATCTTCACCATGTACAAAAGAGGGGGAGGGGGGGGGGGGGGGGGAAGGGGTGGCAGAGACCATACAACATACACAAAAAACTCAAAATTTCAAGAACAGAGCAAAACAATGAAGCGTGAAACAAATAAACTACTGTATTTACTCGAATCTAAGCCGCACCTGAAAAATGAGACTCGAAACAAAGGAAAAAAAAAAATTCCTGAATCTCAGCCGCACCTGAAATTTGAGACTCAAAATTCAAGGGGAGAGAAAAGTTTTAGGCCGCACCTCCAAATCGAAACAAAGTTGGTCCATTGTAATATGAGTCACAATTTAGGTCGAATGAATGACGATACAGCTACAGTAGTTTGGTTCGAGTCGTAAGCTTAGCAGTTAAGCTTTACCAGGTAGCCATTGCTATGCGTCAGGCGCTCCGTCAGTATTTATACGGGTACCCTTCCTTTTTCACACGCTTCGTCTGGTTTGAATCGATTGCTTATTTTGCTTTGATCTGATAAGTGCTGTTTTCTTTGTTATAGGTGTTTACGCCACTCTAAGCTGAAAATGCATTACTGTACTGTGTCATGCACTGTTTGTAGCATTCTGATAGTGCGTGTTTACGGCCTGTTGCCGCTCGCGGCATGGCTTGCTTTTGTGCGCGCTACCGCCGCTTACAATTAAAAAAAAAGAGAGAGGAATCGTCTCATTAGCGAAACAATGGCAAGAGACTGCTATTTGTTGTTACTTACACTGCTGCTTTCTTTGATAATGATCAACAAGAACCAAATAATAGACTGCGTATGATAGAACATGTTCTGAACGAGAGTTGGGCGAAATTTTTTCTCCGTTTGAAAATCTTTGTGGCCGCTTCTTTAGTACATCAAATTCTGCACATAAATTAGTCATCTTAGATTTAAAAATCTAGTCAGTTGCCGTGTTTAATTTCTGACTGTCACTATTAGGCATAAAAATAATACGAATATAAACATGACACGATACGTATATTCTTCCGCGTTTGCTGTTGTCTTGCTCTAGTTTCGTAGTTTATTAGGAAGACAGGATTTAAATGAGATAGCAGCAAACACGAAAGAATACATGGCAAAATGTTTATATTCGTATTATTCTTATGGTGAAGAGAATAGTGCATGTGATTCACATTTCATCAGGTTCCTATTAGCAACCATCTCTTCTCACAGGTAGGAAAAAATTCAGAACGTAGAGTTGGCCATATTGACAAACATCCCAAACAGTCTTGCCAGTCGTATTTTCGTAGTACATTGAAATTCTGCTACATTCGAAGATGAACAATACGGAATTTGTATTTACTTCGTTGGATAATGTATGAAAATGGTCGAAACTCGGGCCGGAGAAAAAAAGCTCGTCTTCCACCTTTTTTTAAAATTTATTTATTGACGCAGAGGTTTTGGCGCCAGTATTTATCTTTGCATCTACAAAGCATGCCTGTGTAACGCTACATATATATTCGACGGCAGAAGTTAGTTGTGGCGGCACCTGCTAACATTTTTCAGAACTTCCGCTTGCTTTGCACTCGATTCTAAGCCGCAGGCAGTTTTTTGGATTACAAAAACAGGAAAAAAAGTGCGGCTTAGATTCGAGTAAATACGGTAAGTAAGGAAAACTGCACTGAAAGTCCTAGATGGCAGCAGTAGTGAGAGGTGATGCTAAATTGAAATCATTACCCACTACTCAGTGAATTTTTCTTAACGGTAGTTAAAAACAGAGCGATAACAAAAGGATTACTGAAAGAAGATCCATTAGATTTACTCAGACCAATGATTCCCAACCTTTCTAAGACCATCACCTCTGCATGTAGTCAGATATTAGTTAGTACCCCCCTCACCCACCATAATTGATATTTTTGCCTAACAAAATTTTATAATGACATAGAATTTTGTTTGAACACATTTATTTTTAAAATTACAGAAGATAAATGTTATTTACTCTTCATAAATCATGAACTAATGAGTCAAATAGTACTGCTTATTTCCAAAATCTTTTTTATAGAATGATGGAAGTAATTCTTACTGCATCATGAGTGTAACCTGCAGTTCCTTCTAGGAAAAGAAAACCAACTATCCACATTAAGGGTAGACACTTGTTGCAAAACACGCTTCCTACACACCACTCCTTTCTCTAGGGACACCCACTTCATTCATGTCCAGCACCCACACTTAAAATCAGTCAAGTTAAAATGGTTACATTGCACTCGCTGTTTGTAAATCATTTGTTGTTGGATCCCTTCATTCTGGACCAGCAGAAACTGAAAGACTTTAGGCTGCAAATGCTTTGCGTATGGCCACTGGCACTAATAATAATAATAATAATAATAATGATAACAATGCCCGCCCACAATGGTAACGACACTGCTAGCCAACTGGAAAATGATTTAAATCCAAATAGAGGTGTTTTGCAGGATATGCTTCCTGCAACCACCCTAGAAGGAAAACAAAGACAGAGGATGAGATGGTCAGATGAAGTTAATCAACACCTCATGTTCTGTTGTTACCAAGCAACAAACCTAGGAATACAGATCACAAGTATACACAACATTTATTACCAGATACTCAGAATTAAAATTTTCAACAGAACAACGATTAGCTGATCAGATCCGTGTAATAATAAAAAATAACAGGACACCCCAGTCAAAATTAGAAAACATCAAACAACAAATACTAGAACGAAATAATGTGCAATCAGAAGAAGAAGAAAATACAGTAATGGACTCAAACATCCCAGAGCAAACAAACAAAGAACAACACGCATCAATTAAACAATCAGAGGAAAACGAAATCTTAAGACGGCCACCAGAACAAGCACAAATAGAACACGAAGTGACACACATGTTAGATATAGAAGAAAAATTTCAGCTGACATATATAGAATACAAAGACACAAATACAGACATTAGACCATTCTTGCATAGACTGCCAAATAACCCACGATACAACAAAACAATCTATCAACACAATCATACACAACAAAATAAATGACAACACAACTATGGAAGAGTTACAACTACTGGTTTATATAGGAGCACTCGCTACACTAAATATACACACTATGCAGAGATCAGAACCAACCAACACACAGAAGAAACCCACAAAACCAGCATGGCAACACAGGCTACAGATCAGAATAGAAAAACTGAGAAAAGACATTGGACAACTAACACAATTTATAAGAAATGAAATATCGGACAAGAAATGAAAAAGGTTAGGTAAAATCTCACAACAAGAAGCGATAGAGCAATCAGATGAAAAGAAGCAGAAATTACAAGCATTGGCCAAACGACTTAGAAGATACAAAAAAAGTGAAAATAGAAGGAAACAAAACCAAACATTCAACACAAACCAAAAGAAATTTTACCAGACAATAGATAACACACACATTAAAGTAGACAATCCACCAAACATAACAGACATGGAACACTTCTGGAGCAACATATGGTCAAACCCGGTACAACATAACAGGCATGCACAGTGGATACAAGCAGAAACAGACACATACAAGATGATACTACAAATGCCTGAAGTGATAATTTTGCAACATGAAGTCACCCAAGCAATCAATTCTACTCACAATTGCAAAGCCCCTAGAAAAGATAAAATAGCTAATTTCCGGCTAAAGAAGTTCACCTCAACACATTCACATCTAACTAAATTATTTAACAGTTACATTGCAGACCCACACACATTCCCTGATACACTTACACATGGAATAACTTATCTGAAACCTAAAGATCAAGCACACACAGCAAACCCAGCTAAATATCGCCCCATAACATGCCTACCAACAATACACAAAATATTAACTTCAGTCATTACACAGAAATTAATGACACATACAACACAGAACAAAATTATAAATGAAGAACAAAAAGGCTGTTGCAAAGGAGCACGAGGATGTAAAGAGCAACTGATAATAGATGCAGAGGTGACATATCAAGCTAAAACTAAACAAAGGTCGCTACACTACGCATACACTGATTACCAAAAAGCTTTTGATAGTGTACTCCACTCATGGTTACTACAAATATTGGAAATATACAAAGTAGATCCTAAATTTATACAGTTCCTAAAAATAGTAATGAAAAATTGGAAAACCACACTTAATATCCAAACAAATTCAAATAATATCACATCACAGCCAATACAGATTAAGCGTGGAATATACCAAGGAGACTCAGTAAGTCCTTTCTGGTTCTGCCTTGCTCTGAACCCACTATCCAACATGCTAAACAATACAAATTATGGATACAATATTACTGGAACATATCCACACAAAATCACACATTTGCTATACATAGATGATCTAAAACTACTGGCAGCAACAAATCAACAACTCAACCAATTACTAAAGGTAACAGAAGTATTCAGCAATGATATAAATATGGCTTTTGGAACAGACAAATGTAAGAAAAATAGCATAGTCAAGGGAAAACACACTAAACAAGAAGATTACATATTGGATAACCACAGCGACTGCATAGAAGTGATGGAAAAAACAGATGCCTATAAATATGTAGGATACAGACAAAAAATAGGAATAGATAATACAAATATTAAAGAAGAACTAAATGAAAAATATAGAAAAAAACTAACAAAAATACTGAAAACAGAATTGACAGCAAGAAACAAGACAAAAGCTATAAATACTTATGCTATACCAATACTGACCTACTCATTTGGAGTAGTGAAATGGAGTAACACAGACCTAGAAGCACTCAATACACTTACACGATCACAATGCCACAAATATAGAATACATCACTTACATTCAGCAACAGAAAGATTCCCATTAAGCAGAAAGGAAGAAGGAAGGGGATTTATCGACATAAAAAACCTACATTATGGACAGGGAGACAATTTAAGAAAATCTTTATAGAACGAGCAGAAACTAGCAAAATAAACAAAGCAATCACTCATATAAATACATCGGCTACACCACTGCAATTTCGTAACCACTTCTACAACCCCTTAGATCACATAACATCAACAGATACGAAGAAAGTAATTGGAAAAAGAAAACACTACATGGCAAGCACCCGTATCATCTAACACAGCCACACATCGATCAAGACGCATCCAACACAAGGCTAAGAAAAGGCAATATATACAGTGAGACGGAAGGATTCATGATTGCAATACAGGATCAAACAATAAACACCAGATATTACAGCAAGCAAATTATTAAAGATCCCAATACCACAACAGATAAATGCAGACTTTGCAAACAACAAATAGAAACAGTAGATCACATCACAAGCGGATGTACAATACTAGCAAATACAGAATACCCCTGAAAACATGGCAATGTAGCAAAAATAATACATCAACAGCTTGCCTTACAAGATAAACTTATAAAACAACACGTTCCCACATACAAGTATGCATCACAAAATGTACTGGAGAATGATGAATACAAATTATACTGGAACAGAACCGTTATAACAGATAAAACAACACCACATAACAAACCTGACATCATACTCACCAATAAAAAGAAGAAATTAACGCAACTAATCGAAATATCCATACCCAATACAACAAATATACAAAAGAAAACAGGAGAAAAAATTGAAAAATACATCCAGCTGGCTCAGGAAGTCAAGGACATGTGGCATGAGGATAAAGTTGACATTATACCAATTATACTATCAACTACAGGAGTCATACCACACAATATCCACCAGTACATCAATGCAATACAGCTACATCCAAACTTATATATACAACTACAGAAATCCGTAACTGGTAGGGAACCATTGCCTTAGACTCAAGAATTGTAAGCAATTACTCTTCTGGTTATGGTGGCATTTCAACTATCGTACTAAAACACTGTGCTGACTTGATTGGGCCTCACTGAGCTTCCTCCCTAACCAATAAAGAAGTCACAGTGTATTCCATCATTTTTTGGCCCGGGATATTTTAAATTAATTGTACAATATTTCAGCTAACAACCTTTCAGCCATTCTCAAGATGAGTCACTTGCTAGTTTTTAAACCTATTTATACACTACAGAATAAACACACATGCAAATTTACTCTACAGCAGGTCTATTCAGGAGGTGGCTCAGAGAGCATGAGCACTCATGCTCGCTTGCTGCCTGGGCAGTGAAGGCTTGTGGTAAATGGTGCACTTGGTCATTATGTACTGCAGAGGAAGTGGAAACTGTGTGCTCTCTTCAAATGAATGACAATACATTAAGTTTGCCATAGTTTTGAATGCAAGTTTATACACATAATGGCACAGTGCACATAATGGCACAGTGCTTAAAATGGAGAGTAGCTCCTTTAAAACGGATAAAAAGCAGCATTATGGCTGGTTTAGGAGCTTCAAAGCGAAGGTAGACACATTAGTATCAATTTTAATAAACATTTTTGGAACAGTGATCAAAAAGCTCGAAATTTAGTGCAGACGTCAATGCAAGATGCTTTTAATAGTTTCCACAATGTAACATCGTCTCAAAATATGGTAGAAAACCCAAAGAGATTCTGGTTGTACACCTGTGGCAAAAAACAGTCTATACCGTCACTGCGCGATGGCGATAGAAATGTTACCGATGATGTTGCCAATAAAGCGGAATTGCTAAATACAGTTTTCTGTAATTCTTTCACGAAAGAAGACGAAGTAAATAATCCAGAATTCGAAACCAGAACAGCTGTTAGCATGAGTGACATTAAAGTAAATATCTTAGGTGTTGTGAAACAACTCAAATCACTTAAGAAAGGCAAGTCTTCTGGTCCAGATCGTTTACCAATCAGGTTCCTCTCAGAGTATGCAGACACAATAGCACCTTTCCTAGCAATCTCATACAACCCCTCACTTGTCGAAAGGTCTGTTCCTAAAGACTGGAAAGTAGCACAGGTCACATCAGTATTCAAGAAGGGAAATAGGAGTAACCCATTGAATTACAGACCCATATGACTGACCTCAATTTGCAATAGGATTTTGGAGCATATACTGTACTCGAACATTATGAATCACCTTGAAGAAAATTACTTATTGATACATAACCAACATAGATTCAGAAAATATTGTTCCTGTGCAACACAGCTCTTTATTCCCATGAAGTAATGAGTGCTGTCAGCAAGGGATCTCAGATCGATTCCATATTCCTAGATTTCCAGAATGCTTTTGATACCGTTCCTCACAAGCGACTATTAATCAAATTGCTTACATATGGAGTGTCGTCTCAGTTGTGTGACTGGATTCGTGATTTCCTCTCAGAGAGATCACAGTTCATAGTGATAGATGGAAATCATCGAGTAGAACAGAAGTGATATCTGGCGTTTCGCAAGATAGTGTCATAGACACTCTGCTGTTCCTGATTTATGTAAATGATCTAGGGGATAATCTGAGAAGCCCCCTTCGATTGTTTGCTGTCTAGTAAAATCATCTGACAATCAATTCCAATTACAAAATGATCTAGAGAGAATTTCTGTATGGTGCAAAAAGTGGCAATTAGCACTAAACATAGAACCCACATGGGTACTAAAAGAAATATGATAAATTTTGGGTATACGATAAATAGCACAAATCTAAGGGCTGTCAATTCGACTAAATACCTTGGAATTACAATTACGAGCAACTAAAATTGGTTAGACCACATGTATAATATCGTGGGGAAGACGAAACAAAGACTGTGATTTGTTGGCAGAATACTTAGAAGATCCGTCAAACCCACTAAAAAAACAGCCTACATTACACTTGTCCGTCCTCTGCTGGAATATTACTGCACGGTATGGGATCCTTACCAGGTAGGATTGATGGAGGACATTGAAAAAGTGCAAAGAAGGGTATAGAAGTAGTATGAAAATGGTTCGATGAACCCTCTGCCAGGCACTTAAGTGTGAATTGCAGAGTAACCATGTAGATGTAGATGTTCATGCACCGTATTAAATTATACGCATGTATGATCCATATCATATGTTTGGCAACTCTGGATATCAAAAACAAGTGGAGGTCATGCAGCAATTGCATGTTACTAAAGCCAATGAAAATTACTGAGAAAAGTTATTAAAAAAACCGAGGAACATTCCCCTTCTGGTTCCAAAAATCTCAAACTTCGATTCATTGATGAATAACACCTTTTTCCACTCTTCCTATGTCCAATTACAATGTATTCTAGCCCGTTCAAGTCTCCTCTGTTTATTTATGGACCTTAAAGGGGGTTTTGTTGCCGTGACACATCCTTTCAAGACAGCTTCAGTCAGTCTCCTCTTTACTGCTGCAACAAATATTGTTGCCGTGTTCATTTCTACCAATTCTGCACGAATTTGTGGCGCTGTTTCGAATCTGTTTCTCTTACTGGTAATTCTGATATATTTATGAACACTTTTAGTTGTTTTATGAGGTCGTCCTGGTCATGGTATGTCCTTATTGTTACCTGTTATCTTCTGGTGGTGAAGGGTGTATTCCGCTCCCCCTGTAGACACTCTACACTGTTTAGCAATTTGGCGAATAGATAAACCCGCTTGGCTAAGTGCTACAATTGCAGCACGTTTTTCTATGGCTATCTCCACTCGTGGAGCCATACTAACAATGTGCACACTTCAGTGTCACAAAGGAACTGACGTGCAGGAACCACATGTTATGTATTGTAGCAATGCCTGCCATTCGCTGCAGACATCACATCACTGCAGGGAACAACAGAGGCGCACCTAATGTGGTATCCGTTGGCAAATAGGTAAACAAAAATATCAGATAGGTACATAATGTTAACGTACACAAAATTGTTTGTTGGATACTGTTGTATCTCGATGACTACAAACAAAAATCATGATGTGTACAACTTTTGTACTATTCCTTTGCTTCCTCAACTGTACCCAAAGTATTAGACCTAAACTACAGAGAACTAAATGTCATTTAGTGGGTGTATTGAAATTAATGAGCGGTAGTGTACCTAAAGTCAGTGATGTGTGACTTATTTCAGAAAAGACATCAGTTATTATATAGGAACAAATCTCTAGTACTCTGTTGGAAAGACCATCAAATCCAGATGAGCATTTATTTTTGGGAAAATTTATAATTTTCTTGATTTCAGAAGGAGAAGTATGTGAGACATACATGATTTTATGTAAGTTGTCTGTCCAACATACCACTCTGATAGTTCTCTTGAACTGCTTGTCTTTAATTTTTTCTGCTACATTTATGAAATGATTATTAAGCATACCTACTATCTGTGATCATTTATAGCCCTCCCATTCAAGTCAATGGTGATGTTATCCTGTTATGCAGCCCATTGTCCTGTCTCTAATTTCACTACCTTTCATACAGACTCAAGTTTGTTGTCAGAATTACTGAGTTCGACATACTGTGCATGTTCCTCGGTTTTTTTAATAACTTTTCTCAGTAATTTTCATTGGCTTTAGTAACATGCAATTGCTGCATGACCTCCACTTGTTTTTGATATCCAGAGTTGCCAAAAATATGATATGGATCATACATGCGTATAATTTAATACGGTGCATGAACATCTACATCTACATGGTTACTCTGCAATTCACACTTAAGTGCCTGGCAGAGGGTTCATCGAACCATTTTCATACTACTTCTATACCCTTCTTTGCACTTTTTCAATGTCCTCCATCAATCCTACCTGGTAAGGATCCCATACCGTGCAGTAATATTCCAGCAGAGGACGGACAAGTGTAATGCAGGCTGTTTTTTTAGTGGGTTTGACGGATCTTCTAAGTATTCTGTCAACAAATCACAGTCTTTGTTTCGTCTTCCCCACGATATTATACATGTGGTCTAACCAATTTTAGTTGCTCGTAATTGTAATTCCAAGGTATTTAGTCGAATTGACAGCCCTTAGATTTGTGCTATTTATCGTATACCCAAAATTTATCATATTTCTTTTAGTACCCATGTGGGTTCTATGTTTAGTGCTAATTGCCACTTTTTGCACCATACAGAAATTCTCTCTAGATCATTTTGTAATTGGAATTGATTGTCAGATGATTTTACTAGACAGCAAACAATCGAAGGGGGCTTCTCAGATTATCCCCTAGATCATTTACATAAATCAGGAACAGCAGAGTGTCTATGACACTATCTTGCGAAACGCCAGATATCACTTCTGTTCTACTCGATGATTTCCATCTATCACTATGAACTGTGATCTCTCTGAGAGGAAATCACGAATCCAGTCACACAACTGAGACGACACTCCATATGTAAGCAATTTGATTAACAGTCGCTTGTGAGGAACGGTATCAAAAGCATTCTGGAAATCTAGGAATATGGAATCGATCTGAGATCCCTTGCTGACAGCACTCATTACTTCATGGGAATAAAGAGCTGTGTTGCACAGGAACAATATTTTCTGAATCCATGTTGGTTATGTATCAATAAGTAATTTTCTTCAAGGTGATTCATAATGTTCGAGTACAGTATATGCTCCAAAATCCTATTGCAAATTGAGGTCAGTCATATGGGTCTGTAATTCAATGGGTTACTCCTATTTCCCTTCTTGAATACTGATGTGACCTGTGCTACTTTCCAGTCTTTAGGAACAGACCTTTCGACAAGTGAGGGGTTGTATGAGATTGCTAAGAAAGGTGCTATTGTGTCTGCATACTCTGAGAGGAACCTGATTGGTAAACGATCTGGACCAGAAGACTTGCCTTTCTTAAGTGATTTGAGTTGTTTCACAACACCTAAGATATTTACTTTAATGTCACTCATGCTAACAGCTGTTCTGGTTTCGAATTCTGGATTATTTACTTCGTCTTCTTTCGTGAAGGAATTACAGAAAACTGTATTCAGCAATTCCGCTTTATTGGCAACATCATCGGTAACATTTCTATCGCCATCGCGCAGTGACGGTATAGACTGTTTTTTGCCACAGGTGTACAACCAGAATCTCTTTGGGTTTTCTACCATATTTTGAGACGATGTTACATTGTGGAAACTATTAAAAGCATCTTGCATTGACGTCTGCACTAAATTTCGAGCTTCCGTGAAACTTAGCCAGTCTTGGGGATTTTGCGTTCTTTTGAATTTGGCATGCTTTTTTCGTTGCTTCTGAAACAGTGTTCTGACGTGTTTTGTGTACCATAGTGGATCAGTCCCGTCTCTTATTAATTTATGTGGTATGAATCTATCTATTGCTGTCGATACTGTATCTTTGAATTTGAGCCATATCTGGTCTACCCTTACATAATTAGCTTGGGAGGAATGGAGACTCTCTCTTAGGAAGGCATCAAGCAAATTTTTATCTGCTGTTCTAAATAGATATACTTTGCATTTAATTTTAGTGGTTTTGGTTGATATGGTTTCGAGCCTCGCTACACTGACCTTGTGTTCACTAATCCCTGTAGCCATCATGATGCTCTCTATTAGATAAGGATTATTTTTGGCTAAGAGGTCAAGTGTGTTTTTGCAACCATTTACAATTCATGTGGGCTCATGAACTAATTGTTCAAAGTAATACGATCCACCCTTCAGATCACACATATATTGCACAATCTTTAGAAACGCTTTACTTTTGTTACGATTTATCTTTTTTATTGTATTAATTTTTATGCTTTGTTTAATTTTTGGCAATTTATTTCAGCAATACAATTTTGAGTAGCTTACTTGCCAGTTTGTCCAGCCGTGGAATTCCCCAATTTCATTGTGCTTCAGCTGTATAAGTCATGTTAGGTTATTCCCTGAGAAGAATCCCCTGGGGAATTCACCATACTGACTGCTTTGCACCCTGCATGGTGCTCATACATAGTGAAAATGATTAGTTACCTTGTTGGCTCAGGTAAGGACAGTGAGCAATTCATAAGGTGTTAAGTATTGCAAAATTGTGTCAATGGAAACAAGAAATAGTGATAACGATCCCACTACAACTAAGAAATCTACAGCAGTTGTGTTTAAATGTAAGAGGTGAAAACAAAAATAGAGAAACGTCTGGGAAACTAATCCTGAATTGAAAAGTTGGTTGTGCACTGTTGAATCAAACTCTGAAAAGGAAACATGTAGAACCTAAATGGATAATTAAAAAAATCTACTCACCAAGTGCCGGCAGGAGCACATGCACATAAAAGGGTTTAACTTTTACAAGCTTTCAGAGTCAGTGGCTCCTTTTTCTGGCAAAAGAGCTAGAGGGGAAGGAGCAGGGGTGAAGGAAAAGGACTGGAGAGGTTTAGGAAAATTGGTACAGTTCAGAAAAGTCACCCACAACCCTGGGTCGGGGGAGACTTATTTGGACAGATGAGAAGGAAAGACTGATTGTCCAGTTGTTAGATATCAAAATTCCTTCTCATCCTGTCCAGTAAGTCTCCCCTGACCCAGGGTTCTGGGAGGCTTTTCTGAACTGTACCCCTTTTCCTAAACCTCTCCAGTCATTTTCCATCATCCCCCTTCCTTCCTCTTCAACTCTTCTGCCAGAAAGAATGAGCCACTGGCTCCGAAAGTTTGTAAAAGTTAAACCTTTTTCTGTGTGTGTGTTCTCCTCTGCTACTTGGTGAGTAGACATTTTTATCCATCCATTTATATTATATTGTCAATAATTGATTATTTTCATTGTTATAGCTGTAGAATCTGTAACATTTACTTTTGTATCTGAATTGCATTTTAAAAGTAAAAAATTGTCAAAAAAGCAAAGGTGGTGCTGTCTAAAAGACAGACAACTTTGCTGTCATTTGTGAAGTCAGCTGCAACTGATCTTTAAATAATCAGGTTCACAGTGCTGCAATTAAATTGGCAGGCTTCATGGCAGAACACAATCATCCTTTCAACATTGTAATCACCTATAGGGTGTAGTTAAGAGTCGCTTTTCTGATTCTAAAATCACTGGCTCTACACATTTGCATCACACTAAATGTTCCCAGATCATATAGAACATTATAGGAGAGAGTCATAAGAGCCAACTTGCAGAAAAACTGAGACATACAAAATTCAGTGCTCTTACTGTTGGGTCAAGAGACATAGGATCTGTTAAAACATTGTGTGGCATGGTTACATATTTTGATAAAGACACAAATAAAATTGAAAGTAAATTTTGGAATACTTGTGAAAATTTTAAGCAGGGTGAATACGATAAGGTAGATGAGGAAGCAACAAGGTAGATGAGGAAGCAACAAGTAAAAGCCTTTATTCTCAAGTAATGCTTTCATTTTCTGAGTACAACATTTATGAAAACAATATTATAGGATTTGCTTCTAATGGTTGTAATTCTATGATGGGATCAAGAGACTCTGTTGCTATTTGGTTACCTGAAAAATGTCCTTAGACTAATTGAGGGGGTCAGCACAACAGTGGTCTAAGCCACTTTTTTAAGAAATAGAGAAACAGAAGGTCAAAGTTATACAATTGTGGTTTATCTTGGAATTTCGAAATCCCACTTTTTTTGGTAGTGATGTATTCAATGACGATTGGTTAACTTAAGCACAATGTTATAAAGTCTTTTGTGAATTAGTTTTAGAAATAGTGCAGTTTTTATGAGGCACCTGCAATTTGTTTTCTTGGTTGGACCACTGTTGCATTGACATTTTTGTGTACATGAGAAAGAAGAAAACATATTATTTGAATAAATGTAATGTAATTAATCATATGTTCATCCTAATAGTTCTTTTACAAGTTTTAATATGAATTTAAAACACATTACACAAAGTAGTTCTGTCAGTAAAATATTAAGATTATAAACTTATCATTACAAGCAAGAGCTTTCTTTATCAGTATACTTTTTCAGTATGTGTTTTGCAAGATTACACAGTAGGCCTACTATACATAATCAGGAATATCAAAAATGTCTTCAGTGTCATCCTCCACAGTATGTTGTATATTATCATCTTCCTCAGTTCTCTTTTGAGATACCAGAGTATTGTAAAATGAATGGTGAATGGGTAGAACATATTTCAAAAGGTCATTAATATCTTGTAAGTTTCTTTGGGTTTATTGGCCTTGGGTTGGAATATTTTGGTACTAGCTGAACATGTTGTAGTCCAAGGGTGTGTTTATTTTTTCTCTTTTGTCCTTTAATGATACTCACATATGCACCTTGCTCTATACCATCTGAATAACAATACCTGACACAATATTTCCATGGTTGTTCAACAGAGACTTTCAGCATTGAAATGCGACTGAAAGCAACAGGTTCTTCATCCCCAGTAAATTTACAATTAGTTATTTTATCAGTTAAAGGCTTTGAACTTACGAAATCAACCTGTTGCATTTCAGTTACATTAAATTTTCTTTTACCTGTCCTAGTATTTCTTCTTTGAGTCCAAAGTCCCTATCACAGGGTAGGTAGCTATGACCTGATATTAGATACTTGTGAACTAATTCCTTAACATATTGTTTGTGAATAAGTTGCAACCAAAAACATACTAAGGATGTATTCTTATTTTGAGCAAAACAGTTATCAGAATACATGATTAATTTATCAATATTTTGAAGATTGTTGGAAGTATATTTAATTAAACATGATATTATTTCATCAGCACCCCGTCCTACAATATGTTCTGGCCATACATACATGTGCACATCATCTGAAGTACAATCATGCACACAACAGTTGTAAGTCCACAACTGTCTCTTGTAGAAAACTTCACTAGTGTGTAGATGGGGAGTAGGCAGAGCTTGTTGTGAATCAAATGCTGTCACTTTCACAGAACTGTGGTCTTTAGAATAAGCTGTATCAGTCTTTATATTATTATATGCCTGTTGTGCTTTTAATTGATGCAAATCTAACTCTTTTTGGACATTAGCTTTTTCAACATCTTCCTCCGCATGTGAAAGTTTTATGCGCAATGAATCACACACCTTGCATGTGTCAGTAGATGGTGAGGAAAAAGACAGGTTGAATTTTGTATTTAAAATATCCCTGTAAATATACTCACTAACAATATCTTCAGGATTATGTACCTGTTGCATCCAAGTAACATACAGTTAATACATCATAGCTGCATTAAGATCTCATGCAATGGAAAACTATTAATAGGATTTACAACTAAATTGGACTGATGATCACTACCTTTATTGGGTCTATTTCCAAGTCTTCCACGACCATCTTGTTTTGGTGTCTGTTTCCATGAAACTGCCCTCGAAAGTCTACCATTACTGATTCCAAGATAAGAAATCAAAGATATGAAAGCCTGTTTGCAAACTCTTTCATCACAACCATCTAACGAAATATAATACTCACGGGTGTGTTGTCTCCTGCTCTCATTTCCACTTGCGCCATATATTTTCTTCACTAGGTTTACTTTCACACACACACTAATATATGCATTTTATAAACTAGTTTTCATTTGTGGACTTTCTTGCCTGTTCTCCCTACATATTCTTCTCCTGCATTTCTTTTCCTCTTCTTTATGTTCCTATCCCAGGAATGTATACCCCTTGCCCTTTTCCTTCCACAGTTTTCCACTGTTTCTTCATTATTTTCATTGCTCGAGACATCACTCTCGCCCTGAATGTCAGCCATACTTGATGTTATTACACGTGATCCAGATACTGACCTGTCATTGGCTGTTTGAGGTTGGACCAATGTTGCACTCAAACAAAACAAAGTTTGTTTGAGGGAAGAAATTAGTGGCTTCTAAATAATATGTACGAGGTGATATTGGTCTATGCCGCATGATAGAAAGGTAGTTCACCTCACTAGACAACAGATGGCACCAATACCTCATTTTCCGTATTGGAGAGGGTTAGACCACTGTTGCACCAACCTCCTCAATTGTTCTCAAATGCAAATGTATAATTATTCTCAAATGTATAGTACTTGCTTCACATATGTGCCAGTCAGTGAAGACTGTAAATGTCATCCAAGACATTGTGAAAACCTGGCTAGAAACTTTCATAACCATTTTAAAGCTAGTGTTAAGACACAGGCACAACTGCTTGAATTTCAAAAGTTTTTAGATATCAAAGTTCATAAATTGGAACATCCATCACAGTCAACATAGCTGCCTTTGTGGACCACTGTAGTGAGAATTTTAGAACAGTGGAATGTTTTGCATATCTATTTTGATTCTAAATACCTAGAGGAATAAGTTCACCAGTCACTCAATGACAATTTTTTGAAATTATTTTATTTTACAGAAAGTCACAGATTAGTATTTCCAGAGTGGTAAAGTTGTTAACTGTGGTGTCACCGCCAGACACCACACTTGCTAGGTGGTAACTTAAATCGGCCGCGGTCCATTTAGTACATGTCGGACCCGCGTGTCGCCACTGTGTGATCGCCGACCGAGCGCCACCACAAGGCAGGTCTCGAGATACGGACGAGCACTCGCCCCAGTTGTACGGACGACATTGCTAGCGACAATACGGACGAAGCCTTCCTCTCATTTGCTGAGAGACAGTTAGAATAGCCTTCTGCTAAGTCCATGGCTACGACCTAGCAAGACAATTCAGAAACCCAAAATATACAATGATTTGTTACCACTGCTTGCAGCCCGGTCTTTTAAACAAAGGAAGAGAAAAAAACTCCCTCTCTTACAAGTCTTATGCCAAAATTGCCAAGAATAGTCCCTCTATATGATGATGACCATCTACAACAAATTTATGACAACTGGAGGAAACTTCCTACAGCTAAAATAAATGAAAATATTAAGAACTACTCCGAAATGGACATGTTTTGGCGGAACGTACTCAATATAAAATAATTATTAGATGAGAGAGAATTCCCAGCTCTGCCAGAGTTTGTGCTCTCATGTGTATCCCTTATACATTCAAATGCTGACCGCAAAAGAATTTTCAGTAAGATCCATTTATACAAAAAAGAAAAATAGGAATAGGCTCATCACCTCCACAGTGAATGGATGTTTGCTTGCGGCAAGTGAGTGAGGAGTACCAGTTCATGCAAAAATTTTGTTCCTATGGAAAATGCTCAGTAGTATGAAGAAAATACAGTTACATTCGTACCATCTACTTCCAGTTCTTATGTTCATGACCCTCCAAAGGAGGAAGATGATGGTGATGATACATTCTACTTTCAAGTCTTCTTCCATGGTAAGCAAATAACGAAGCAATTTTTTCATATAGTTTTATGATCCCCATTTAATTTTTATAAATTGTTTCCTAATAAAAAAATTAAGGATCAGTAGCATTAAAATTTGGAGCAGTTTGCATGAAATAATGACACTTATTTTTATGTGGTACCAGTATAAAGCACAGGCTGAGGCTAGCCAGGAGTTCTATCCAATGCACTGCAAGAATCATAACAGCACTCTAATTTCATTATCATATTGAAATTATTCTTCAAGTTTGTCGGTAGTTGCTAAGTGCATTCATTATGAAATACGGGACGATGATTACAGGATGGGTAATTTGCACTCAATTTTAAGCAAAGTTTCACAAATCTCATTATTTCTGAGGTCAATGCAGATACTGCATTCAAAATGGGTTGTGAATGGCATTACTAGTAAAGAAGTGATAAATTAAAATGGCACACCTGATGTTGAAGTGTTATTGCATACCAATGCAAACAGAGCTCGTTTTTCACACATCTAAGTGCCTATCACGTCATACCCCCGAGAACTATGCACCATACAGTGATATACTCTCATGTTCAGAAAAAAAGAACAACTTGAATGACCAGAGATAGGATGTTTCTAATCACAGGACATGTACATTAGTATGTTGCAGAAATGATTAGTATTTGAACCATGTCGGACCTCAGGTTCATGTTCAACATCAATATTGAGGTGCAACACCATCTACTGTAAAAATGTGCCTGCAGTTTCCATTGTCGCTATAAACCGAAGGTAATGGATGATTGTGACTTAAGCAGACATGCAGGATGCCTCGCAGGTGTCTGCACAAATATTACCGTCAAACCAGTGAGTTTGAAAGACTGTGCATTATTGGTATGAGAGAATGTGATCCATCTATCCAACAAATTGCTGTTCATGTGGGATGAAGTGTTTCAGCAGTGCAACAGGTACATGCAGAATGTTTCACGGAAGGATGTAGAACATAAGGTGATGGGTCAGGTCATATGAATCAGAACACCCCCCCAAGAAGATCGACACCTCATCCGAATGCCACTGCCGGTCAGATCTGCCTCCTCCTCGGCTCTGGCATGACAGTGTGACACATATACATTATCAGGGGTGACAGAGTCCACAGCTGTTTATCACAGCATGGGATACATGTGCATCCTCCACTTCTCCACATACCTTTGATGAATATGCAGAAGCATGGTACACGGGGCTAAGGTGTACGGGGTGACACAACTGGGGTCAGGAATGGCATCAGATAGTGTTTTCAGATGAATCCAGGTTCTGTTTGTTTGAAAATTATGGCCGCATTCTGCATGTCCAGGGCACTGTGACTAGTGTGACATATTTGGCTATACCACAGGAGGACATTCATGCCTCATATACATCTATGCCATCACGCATGGAACTGGGCCTTATATACATCTATGCAGTCATGCATGGAACAAGTTATCAGGGCCCATGGCAGACCCTGTGTCCACTAGGTAACCAGACACATGCTGAACTGAGGTGACTGAAATGCTATCATTTATATAGAACATACTAATGAACATGTCCTGTGAATATGAATATCCTATCTCTAATTTGTTCAAAGTGTTCTGCTTTTTTTCTGAGCATGAGTGTAATTTTGCAGGTGCATTCAGTGGTGTATGTAGATACTGTCTGCAAAGTATGTTGCAAATAACATTAGTAGTAAAAAGTAAAAAACTAAAATGTCACGGCAGATGCAGATGCTAGACCACATCAACAGCGAAAGTGTAGCAAGCAATAAACCTTTTTTCCTTCCATCATTTTGTGGGGGCTGTCAATGAGAAAAAGTTTCTTATACGTTTGAAGTTATGTGTGAAGTTTGTTGGAAGTTGCTAAGTGTTATTATTTTTGAGTAATGGATAAACGAAGTTGGAATATTTGACTGCCATCAGATTCAAAACAAATACTTAGTTTCTAATTGTAATACTTATTATAGAGTTAAACTTAGCTTAATCTTACTGAGTAGATTATAACAGCATGTTAAAGTTTCAAATTCAGTCAATAATTATGTGAAATATTGAAAATGAACTTTTTGTTGCCCCTGGAAGCCACCAGCCCCTGGAAGCCACTAGATAGGCCAATTGCAACAAAAAAACCCAGGACGGACACCCAAAAATAGACTTTATATTTTAGGTTGTAAATAAGCATGATCCCTTAACAAAATGTACGATAATTTCGATGCAATTGTGTGATCCAGTAATGTTGAAAGGTTGATAATGCTCTTGCCAACACACACATTTCTCTTTTCCTTTCACAAGATATTTTAATCCCCCTCATGACACATCATTTTTTACATGGCTGTTTAATTTCCTTTCTGATTAGTTTATGAGGAACGCTATTTACAAATTTATGTCAGTAGTTGGTTCATTATAAATGTTATCCCAAGTCATTTTTTGTAAACTATTCTTAAATGCTTTTACCTGCCATCTGGTTCCACCTCAACAGTTGCAGAATCACTGCAGAAAGTCTACACACAGGAGCACGGAAATACCCCCATCATGCGATATTAGTTGGAGGTGACTTTAACCTACCGGGTATAGACTAGGACATCGCAAGTGGTGCGAAAGTCTTGTGAAGTAGTTATGAATGCATTTTCTGAAAACTGCCTGGAACAGCTATTTCAACAATCCACGCACAACAGAAATATTTCAGATCTTGTAGCAACAAACAGGTCCCACTTTGTCGACAGTGTCAGTACAGAGACAGGGATAAATGATCATTATGTTATCATAATAATAATGGTTACTAAATTTATAAATCCATCAAAAAGACTAGGAGAGGTTTTATGTTAGGAAGGGCAGATAAGCAACTGTTGGCCTCCTACTTAGGCAATGAATTGACATCATTTGGTTCCACTGTAATGAACACAGATGAATTATGGGCATGGTTTAGTAACAGAATTTGGACACTGCTAAGGAAGCTGAGATTGTTGCACCCTCAGTTCAAAGTGCTTTGATATCAATGTTGAACGGGAACTTGTGGGCAATACATCTGGTGTCTGTTATCCAAACAGTGAGCTCAGCCTATTGGAAGAGAGACATAACTTTATTGAAAAGGAAAGAGACAAAGGAAAGAGACAACTTAAAAGTGAACATAGAAAAAACTAATATTGTTCATTTTAAACCAAGTGGTCCAAACAGAGAAAATGCTGTGATTGATGAAATTCTACCAAAAACCTGTACAGATTGTAACTTCTTGGGTTTATGCATAGATGATTGGCTTCCATGGAAGCATCAAGCTGATTATGTCTGTAAAAAAATAGCACCCAGTCTTAATGTATTAAAAATTACCACATCTTAATTCTGAAACCCTAAGGACTGTATATTATGGATTAGTGTGCCCTTTCTTGTCTTATGGAATAGTACTGTGGCATGGAGCATGCCAAACTAATATGAAAAGGGTTTTCATACTGCAGAAGCGAGCCTTCAGGATCATAGCAGAAGTAAAACCAGAAACTTCTTACAAGCCCCTATTAATTAGACACAATATTCTCACAGTTTATGCCATGTATATACTAGAAACTATAATGTTAGTGAAAGTAAACACTAAGATCACAAAAAGAAACATGGATATTCACAACAATAAAACAAGGCATAGAAAATACTTTCATATGGTTACCACAACATTAACTTTAACAGCTAAAAGCCCCTATGCTAAAGGAGCTGTTTTTAATAACTTGTTACTAAATGATGTTAAGATATAGATGTGGGATACTTTTAAAAAGCAAGTCACACAGTGGCTTATCCAAAAATGCCATTATAACTTGAATTTATTGTGAATTATAATGTAACAAGAAATAACATAAAACTAAAACAATGTAATTGTAAAAACTTTATACTTAGCTGAAAACGCACATGTATGTAAAATTATGTGTTATGAGCAATAAATTGAATTGAATTGAATTGAAATGAAGCTCTGTGTGTGAAATTCTTATGCATCTATATGGATAATAAATAGAGATGGCACCAGTAAATTGTACACTAAACAACAAGCTCAGTTGTGATTTCTCTTTGTTTTTGTCTCCAGATATGACAGACAGCAAACTTGGTGGATATTTCACTCAATACTCCCCTTTGACATTATCATCTGTGGTAATGCAACTGGGGTGAAAAAATTATTTATTCTACAGAAGCAAACAGTAAGAACATAGTGTAAAGTTGGTAACCGGAAATTTTGCAGAAGCCTCTTCCAGGGACCTAGAATTCTAACACTTACATACCAATACATGGTATATTAAGAACAGTGTGATTTTCTCATATTCTGCAGAACTCTAATGTCTTTTTAAACACTTAAACACGTATTAACTCTTGACAGTGACATTACATAAAGTCTCTGTTTGAAATATTAGATAAGCCTAACAGCTGAATGGTATAAGACGAGGAAAACTGTATAATAGGTTCCTATACTTATTGCCAACAAAAAATGAAAAGGACACATCAAGGACCTCACTTCACTACGTGTAAACCTGCCCCCAGACAAGAATGCCTTTGCAATCTGCTTGATAGGTGTTCTATTGGGCAGCCAGGTGCATAGTTCTGTATGGTCACCGAGTTACTTATACCCACTGTTCCAGTGTGTATCACGGATCACAGTCCAGGTAATCATAATACAAGTTGCACGCATCCATTGGCAGTATACCTCCATCCATACTAATATTTGTACCCTTGGATATGTGTTGAGCAGAGGAGTGTATGTGAGACAGTGTCTTCTACATGTCAGAGCAGGAGGGTGGTTATGGATAGTATGTCTCCTAGTGAATTGTTATCCACCACTTAACTGGTGATTTGCTGGACTATGGTCCAATCTAGTCACTGTTTTAATCTGAAACAGTTAACGGAAACCTACATTAACCACAATCCTTCAGATCTGATTCTCAAAATATGTTCATGAAACAGTTTCATGAGAAGAGCCCAGTGCTTACACTGCCTTCAAGATGTAGTATCCACTCACAACTGGCTGTTATCAACTGTGGTGATATTACATGTCTTGCCTGGATGTACTTGACTGTTACCTGGAAGACACAGTATGACGACCTCTTAATCAAGTGAAATACCAAACTAATCAATTCACTTTGGTGACAGGAACTTTCTCTTCAATACAACACATATCTAATTTTGAACTGCTCATGAGTGTATTTTGTTGAGATAAATACGAACAGAAATAGTGAGGTATACGTAAAGTCCTGGAAAATGCCTTGTTCTGTTTTTACCTATTCTGATTTTCTGGATGTGAAACTTATGGGGTGGAATTATGTGTTGTTACTGCTCTACAATGATATGCTATTTCATTATGTATAAGGGGCAGTCAACTGAAAACGAGACAGATGGAAAAATGTAAACAGTTCTTTATTTCAAAAATAACTGCCAGAACTGTTAATACATTCACCCCACTGCGAGACAAGATGATCGATGCCTTCATGGAAAAATGTTTGCGACCACCTGCAGAAGCCTGATTGAACCTTGATGTGCACATCTTTGTCTGAAGCAAATCTACGGTCAGCAATATCTTCCTTCAGGGCTCCAAAAGTGTGGAAACTGTGTGGGGACAGATTGGGACTGTATGGAAGATGTGTAAGGGCTTCCCAGCAAAGCTTCAGCAGCATAACCCAAACAACCCTGACAGCACGTGGGCAGGCGCACATGATGTTCTTGATGGAAACAACTGCTTCACAGCCTATGCCACCTGGACTCTTTACACCAGCACAACCTTTTCCAAACTGCGCAGCCAAGAGATCTCCCTGTTAGTCTGTTTCCTCCACCCTCACATCCACTTCCCTTCTCTTGCTCCAGTCTTTCAGACAACTTCTATCTTACCAGAACATCTGCTGTATAGTTCTCTCGCTTTACCCCCCTCCCATATGCCCCTAGAACAACCCACCGATACTACACCTAGCAGTCCACTATCCTGTCCCCAAGTTCTGCACTGGCATCCCCTACCACTAGACTGGCAAACCTCCCTCGCCCCACTCCCATCCTAGCAAAGATTGCTGCTCACTTCAGACATTGTCGTAGTCAGGATTTAGTGCCCAGAGATAATACTGGTCACGTGTACGAGTTGTGATTGTGTGAATGTATTGGAGTTGGCTACATCTGCTGATAAACTTATTTCCATATCTGACTAATATCTAGCAGGGTTTTTCATTGTGCCTGTCTGCCACTTAATGCCTCTTGTATGTGGTGAGTAGCAATCTATCCTTTTCGTATTGTTGTTATGCCATCCTGGATTTTCCCTTATTTAAATACAGTTATGAGATACCCCACACACATGTTTGTCTAGTCTTCTTCCTTTTCTTTTTTTCACTTCATGTTTATATGGTCATGATGATGGTTTTTCAATTTTTAAATAATTTTTTCTCTCAATTTTTGGTCATTCTGCTGCCTTGCTCATTCTAATTTCATATTTATTTCTACTGGAAGTATATTTCCATTTGTGATTGTTAAATTACCACATTTTTGAATAACAGTATAGTAGGATTATGTTATTACCTACCAAAATTGTATCTAAATTTCATTTGAGATATTATATGGCAGCCTTATGAAAGTTACCACAATAAGCATTTAAAAGCTGAATACAAACTATTCTTCATATCACATTGTAATGACTACATTTTTTATACAAAACAAGACTTACCAATTATGTAAAAGCCTTCTTTAGCTCTTGAGAGGGCTACACATACTCTGTTTTCAACTTTAAGGAAACCAATCTTGCCATCCTCATTGCTCCGTACCAATGACAGTAAAATTATTTTGTTTTCTTCTCCTTGGAAGTTATCTACAACAGTTATTCGAATGTTTTGTAGTGCACCAGATTCCCTTCTCAGCTGTAAAATTTAATGCAGTGGCAGTGAGACACCATTTTCCATGTACATTATACCAGTCTACACTACAATGAAAACTCATTTTACAGCATCACTATTTTGTGCAGTACCTTTAAAAATTATTTTTAGTTTACAGAGAAGCTTACGTTTATATAGGAAAATGTTTATTGTTTTCTGTTCACAATCATAAAATCAGTAATTTATGTTATGTTTGACAACCCTGGTAAGTATCTGTAAGTACTGTCGTATATCAATATATCCTCTTGGGTCACTGGGGCAGGACAATATAGTTGCATGTGAATGTTCATTTCTGTTTGTTCATGTTTGTTATCTCTGAGGAAGGACATTGTCTGAAAGCATATCCACATGCTCAATCTCATGTATGTGCTTGTCTATCACTCAATGCCTCAGTTATGTAATCAGCAGTTGTCTTTACTCTTTCCATGATTTGTATTTCAACCAGGAATTTTTCTATCACATCAGCATGATTAACAGGATAGAAAGGCCACAAACATAAAATAAAACTCTACGTTAATAAATACATAACATTGAATACAAATTAATCTCAGGACTGCGTATTAGTACCATTACTCGATAGCCCTAAATGATTTCCCACATCGTGTGTAGTGTTTTACTTCACTGCTTGTGTTATTCTAGGGAGATTCTTCATTACCTCTTGATATTTTTTGGTCATGCCTTCGAAAGGCTATGACAGACCTCTTCCCTGATCGTTTTGTAATTGCTGTAATGTAATGCAATACTACTTCCCTAATTGTTCTTGAGTAGTATATGAAGACCACTGATATTCATAACTCGCATACGAGGTGCTACCCAAAATATCTGAGAATTTCATTGTATCAGTCAACCCAGAAGCAGAATAAGATTCTGCCGCTAGATGTATCGAGGTGCACATCATAACTACTGAGACACAAAGTTGCGTTGTCTTTGGTACACACAGTTGTGAATTGCAGTGGTGCATGTCGGGATGTGTTTCAGTGCTTCTGCAAATTGTGAAATGGATAAAGTGAAGGAGCTACAGATTTTCATCAAATTCTGTTTCAAGCTAAAGAAAACTGCAGCCGAAACCTGCCACATGCTGACAGAGGCATTTGGTGAGAGTGCACTGAGTCAAGCAAGAACATTTAAGTGGTTCAAGAACATCGAGGAAGGGCAAGAATTTGTGGAAGATGGCAAAACATTCTGATTGACTTCAACATACACAACACCAGAAATGAACATGAAAGTAGGTGATGTGATTCACAAAGACCAAAGGCTGATAAATCACGATGTTTGTAACAGACTCAGGCTGTGTTATGGCACATATCAACATATTATAGCCAACAAACTAAACACAAGAGGAAATTGCAGCGAAGTTCATCCCTCACCTTCTCAGCATCGACCAATGAAACCTCAGGATTCAGACATGCACTGAGCTGCAACCGAGAATTCGAGAGTGTCTAAAATTCTTATCCAGTTTCATAACAGATGGTGAATCTTGGGCCTACAGTTATGACACTAAAACAAAGCAGCAATCATCACAATAGTAAAGACCATCTTCTCCAAGGTGATAAAAAGCTCATAAAGTTCATAGCAACATGAAGTCAATGCTGATCATTTTTTTTTTCAACATTCAGGGAATGGTGCATTAGGAGTTTGTTTCAATTGGTCAGACTCTCAACAGGCAGTGATCAAAAATGGTTGGTACCAACTGCCAGAGTTATGGAAAAAGAAAGACTGGTTGGTGCATCATGACAACACACTTGCACACTCCTCACTGGTTGTGAAGGAATTCTTGGGCAAAGGCAACACTGAAATGGCTTCCCATCCTCCCTACTTGCCGGGCCAAATCCATGTGATTTCTACCTGTTCCCTGAGAACCCCACTGAAAGGGCGATGCTTTGACTCGACTGAAGACATCCAAGTGGAATCACAATGGACCCTTCACTCCATGGACTTCCAGGAGTCCTTCCAAAAATGGGAATAATGCTGGAATTGTTGCATATGTGCACGAGGTGTCTACTTTGAAGGTGATGGAGGACATTAAGATGCATTGTATAGTTTTCTGATTTTTACAATGAAATTCTCAGATATTTTGGGTAGCACTTTGTATTGTCCATAAATATAACTACACATCACTAACTGGATGACATTACATTTGTATCAACATCAATACCAGTGTGAAGTTTGTACATAGAACAAATGAAGCAGCAACACTTTCTTGGTCTGAATCATGACAACTTTTTTCTAAATTATTGGCAGTTCTTCAACTTAGGTTGTTGGTAATCGGAACTTCCATATTCCCACTCATGCAGGTACTTCCTCTCATTGAGTTACTCAATCAAGGTCCCATCTTGGAGACAAGTGTTGTCTTATGGCATAATTCTCAATATACAAATAAAATAACACATCTGCAAGATATATGAGCTTTACTGTACAATAACTCATTTTATGGTTTTTAATTTGTGAATGTCATTCTGTGGTAAGGATATTTAGGGATACACATAGCTCCTCTGGAATGATACGTAACACAAGTGTTACACAGATACACAAAATTTCATTTTTCAGTGACAACAACACTCTCATCGCAAAAGAGTAAAACTCCTAACATAAAAAGCAAATGAAACAATTAATGAACATCTACAAATTTTCAGTGTGCGTTAACATAACCCTGAATGTAAGGAGAGCCTTAAATGATGATAGCTGTTAGCGAAAGATCACTTGGATTGGTAATGCTACAAAGACGATTACCTTGAAAACTACTGCACACTAATAGTACTCTCCCAATACTTTACAAATAAGTGCAAAAACTGAAGCTAGTTTTCCTCAGCATTTTTAATAACTGCTATGAATTTGTGATTAGGCACTACTCAGGGAATGACGATGATGACAGAAGTAATTTCCACAATTATTAGTGTGAACAGAGTAGCACAAGTCGCAATTTGTTGTTAGTATAGACACACGTATACTCCATAACTGAGGGGTCACTGTGGATAACTGTTATGCGGAGAGCCTGGATTTGATTCCCTGTACTGCCAGACATTTTTCTTTGGTTGGAGGACGAGAATGGGGCACACTCAGCATCAATTCAATTGAGAAACTACATGACTAGGTAGTAGCAGCTCCAAGTTATAAAAACTGACAACAGCTGAAAGAGAAGTACAAAGCCTCCACATTCCTAATACATCCAATGAAGCCATTGGCAGGGAATGACACAGTGCTCAGTGGGCACTGATGGACCTGCCAGGGCATGTGGCTGGAATTTACATTTCATATATAAACATTTTCCTCTGGAATACAAATCTAAATGACAATTTACTTGAATATTTTAAATCTGTAGAAAATACTATTTTACAGTATTATTATTGAAGCTTTACAAAAAATAATTTGCATTTCTTTCAACCTGATGGTACACAATATACATAACCTAAGGTTTGCATGAATTAACAAAATTCAACATTTTTGATCTGAAGAAAGAAAAATAGAACTTATTCAAATGTTTAAATCAACAAGACAAAAACTTTCAATTGGAACATACTGCACATCAATAACTGAACACTGGTAACATAAAAGTAGTGTCTTATATAATCAAATTGTTCCAAATTACCATCTTTCTTGTTCAGTAAGTAAACATATCTATTTAAGTTTAACTGAACACAAGTAATGTCATTTAATCACTTTTCTTTGTGTTATTGTATGTTAGGTTTGTTGTTGTTGTTGTTATGGTCTTCAGTCTGAATACAGGTTACTCTTGCCTTGCACAAGCATCTTCATCTTCAAATAACTACTGCAACCTACTTCCACGTGAATCTGCTTACTGAATCCAAGCCTTGGCCTCCCTCTACAATTTTAACCTTTCACACTTTCCAAATTGACTATCCTTTGATGCCCCAAGTTGCATCCTATCAATTAATCCCTTATTTTAGTCAGGTTGTGCCAAAAATTTCTCTTTTCCCTGAATTTGATTCAATACCTCTTCATTAACTACTTGATCTATCCATGTATTATTTGGCATTCTTTTGTAGCACCACATTCCAAAAGCTCCAATTCTCTTCTAGTCTGAACTGCTCATAGTCCACATTTCACTTCTGTACATCATGTATATATGTTTCATTTTTTCTCCATTGAAAATGACATGCTTTGTTCTATTCACTAGGAATTCTCCAATCCAGTCACACAGCTAGTCCGATATTCTGCAGGTTTGTATTCTGTTGAATAAGCAAGTATGGCAAACTGTCTGAAACACCTTCCAGTAGTAAACGAACACAACACTGACTTGGACACAAATAGGTACAGCCTTCTGAGTTTTGTTGATGAACAGAGTGAGCTGGGTGTCACACGATCATAGTTTGATTCCTATACAGGAGACTGTTTCTCTCCAGAAAGATCATACTACATTAGTATAAAAACATGCTCCAAAAATTGAAAACAGATTGAATTTAGGGATATAGGCCCATAGTTGTGCACATCTCTTCCACAAATCATCTTGGAAATTCGAATGACCTGCACTTTTTTCCAATCACTCAAATCACTTCATGCTTACAGCAATTTACAGTAAAATTCTGCTAAAATAGGAGCAAGTTTTTTCGCTTACTGTATGTAGAATTGCAGTAGCTTGCACTGATATCTGGCATATCCCAGTCTCATATGTCACACATTCGCACTTCCTACTAATGCAACTTCACATATTAATAGATCTTAATGTGCACATGACCCCCCCCCCCCCCCCCCCCAAATAAGAAAAAAGTTAAAAAGGAATGAAAAACATTAAGCCTATTATTTAGAGTATTCTTGTCTCAATATCCAGCTAAAAGACTTAAGACTTCAACTGTGTGATTTGTAGTCTTATTAAAATTATTTTGCACTGATAATATCCTTGTATGACTCAACTTCAATTACATTTCATAGCACATACTTCTTTCAGGGACCCATCTAGCTAGCCAACCACATTAGTGCCTGTTTCCATAATGTGGGGAGACACACCTGCCAGATATTTAATCCATCTCAAGGACAGGCAATGGCAACCAGTGTGCTGGCTGGAATGAATGTGGTTTCTATGCAGTTTTCCACATCCACTTCTAGCTGTGCCATCTGGATCCTTCCTACAAACACCAGCTTTTTTTTAATACATCCTACATTCCTGTACCCCTCCCTACCTTCAACCTTTGTTAGGTCACTGTCCTTCGCCTAACCTATACGTAGGTGATACCCTTCCCTGTTCCCATACCAGCATTAAATGGCCTTCTATTACACCAACGCACCCAGTCTTTTTACTCCTCTCCTTTACTCCCCCCCCCCCCCCCCCAATCACCCAAGTGGCTCTAGCTGCCCCACTCTCCTCCCCACCTCGTCCCTGTGTGCTCTCAGAAGCAGTACTCTACCGTCCCCCACCCCTACCTTGCCTATCCCACCCCTGGTTCCTATCATGCACTGTCGGTCAGAGTCTGGCCCCAGCAGCCAGAGACGGTGATCATGCGGGCGTGAGTTACGTTTGTGTGAGTGTGTGTATGTTGTCTAATTCTTGTGTTGTGCCTGTCTACTTCACTTCATACTTCTTTATCCACACATATGAGGTCTGTTCAAAAAATTCCGGAAAATTCATAACGTCGCACTGATGGTGTGTTGAGTGAAATGCGGTTGGCATTCCTGCACACGCCTGTGTTTAATGTGTAGCTGCCGGAAGTTTCATTGTTGTAAGCCTGTTAGTTCTTGTTTAGTGCTGTATTGAGTAGAACATTGTGTCACACAGTTTGTGATAATCGAGATGTCAGAGTTAAAGGAGCAACCCGTTTGCATTAAATTCTGCATGAAACTCAAGAAAGCCTATACAGAGACACAAGAAATGATGCAGGAAGTCAATGGTGATGAGTGCTTAAGCTACAATCAGTGTTACAAATAGTTCACACAGTTTAAAAATGGCCAGACGCAAGTTCAAGGTGACCCCATTCAGGATGCCCTTGGACGTCTACCGACGAATCCTGACACCGCATCTTGGAAAGCATCGTGCTGCTGCTAAGTTTGTCCCGCAGCTCATGACTCAGTACCAGAAAAACCTTCGCCTTGCAACCTGCAAAGAGCTTTTGGATTGTATGAACAAGTTGTTCCTTAAGAGAATCAGAACTGCTGATGAGAGGGTGGTCTATGATTATGATTTTGAGATTGAGGTTCAATCTTCACAATGGATTGGGAAAGGCTCAAGACCAAGAAAAGCTCATCAAGCCATGTCAAATGTCAAAGCTATGCTGATAGTTTTCTTTAACTTTGAAGGATTAGTTCATGATGAATTCATGCCACAGAGACAAACTGTTAATCAATGGTACTATTAGGATGTGTTGTGATGCCTGCAAGAAAATGTCAGAAGGAAACACCATGAAATGTGGCAAGACAATTTGTGGCTCTTGCATCACCCAAAGTCGAAAACTCCGTTGAAATGACAAAGTTTTGCAACAATAGAGGAGACAAGCAAAGAAAAAAGTTTGTGGACAAACTTCTGGAATTTTTTGAACAGACCTCATATTATAAAAGTGTATATTTGTAAGTATGTGTGTCCACATATCCTCCTAATCCACTGGATGACTTCAACCAAACTTGGTACACAAATCACTTACCGTCTGGAAAAATAAAGGTTTGAAATTACGTATAAAGTTGGTTGCAAGTCACAAAGTGCTCTCATTCTCAAGAACCACCTACCTATCAAATTGGTGGGGTGGGTGTGAAAAATTAAGTATAGCTCACTGTGTGCAAATAGCCATTTTATATTCATTCAGTATTTGGGAATGAGAGCACCTAAGTGACTTGCAACCAACTTTACACATACTTTCAAACCTTTATGCGACTTTTTCTTGATGACACCCCCCAAAAAATGATGAAAGGAGAAAAAATTATCGCTTACTACATTTTTGCTGTTCAGTAGTACAACTACTGCATCAAGTATGACCTTTAATTTATTAATTTTTTACTAATACCTCTATTTGGAGCACATTTTGTAGACACTATTCAGATATAGCACTGAAGGTACTTGCAAAAATATATCATTGTATGAAACAGAGTTCAGAATATATTATGTCAAAAACACTGAGATGTGTGAAAAGCTGCCATGTCATGCATGACATTTTAATTTATTGCTTCTTTACTACTAACTCTAGTCGCAACACATTTTGCAGGTGGTGTCCACATATACCATTGTGTCTACCGCAAAATTTTATCACTGTATGACACATACTTCAAGATATACGATGCCATAAACATTGAGTTGCATGAAAATGAAACTGCAGGGCAAAATTCACCAGAGATACAGCTGAAATATGTGAAATAATATTTGTGATATGTACTTATGTGAGCAAGGCCATGGGTAAAAACCTCTTCCTAAACCCCTGGATCGATTTCAACCAAACTTGGCACATACATTACTTACTAGCTGGAAAGACATAACTTGACAGTAACAATCAGCAACTTCCTATTGGTGTGGGAGTGATAATGTGCATAGAGAAGGGGTCAGGAGGAGATGGACAAAGAGGGGGAAGGAGGAGGTGGTCGCAAGTAGTGGGGAGTATTATGTGGTCAGAGAGGGGGGAATAGACAGAGATAGAACAGAGCAGGAGACGGAGAGAGGGAGAGGGGGGAGGAGATGATGAACAAAAGGGGGGGATGAAGAAATAGACTTACAGGGGGTGAGTAACAGATAGAGGGGGGTGGGGGGGAGGGAGGAGAAGATGGGCAGAGTGGCAAGGAGCAGATGGACAGGGGCAGGAGGAGATGGACAGAGAGTGGAGGGTGGAGGAGGTAGACAGAGAGAAGATGAAGGGGTAGATGGGTAATGAGAGAGCCGAGGAGATGGACAGAGAGAGGTAGGAAGTGGTGGACAGAGAGAGGGGGAAGGATGGGGTGGACTAATAGAAGACGAGAATAAATACATAACAGGGCAATGCCGGGTACTCAGCTAGTGAATTCATATTTTGTAAGGTGTTCAATTAGAGTTACAAATGTGTAAAAATTTTCCACATTTTGTAAGCATTCCCAAAAGAGGACATAAACAATGTTATTTTCTAAAAGTAAGTAAGAAAGAATGGCTCTCTCACTCTTATCTTGTAAATTGGCTCAGATTTCATTAGCTACTATTACTTTTTCTCTTGTTCCATCACTATTTTACATCATTTAAAAGACCACCTCCAGTCACACCCTGTATGTATTGCGTATCCTTAAAAGTTTGCTACATTGTAAATCATCGTTTAGTCAGACATGCAGTGTACAGCAGTTAATGCAATATTCAATCACAATATACTTTGACACCAGGTGCATTGTTGCGATAGTACGGACTCTTGTAAATTCTCTAATTAAATATTATGTATTTCTGACCAGTACTTTTTCATGACACTTTGCAAGTATTCTTACATGTTTTGATACAAGTTTATTTTATAAGCCCATGACTTGCTGTCTTCTTTGAAGAGACTGCATACAATTTCAATTCTTTCTTCACTCGGGCTGGTAGGTATCTCTCTGTGGTAATCAGAATCATATCCACTGAATGTACAGGATTTCTTTTTTGAATTCCAGCTCACTGCATTTTTTTTCTCATGATGTGATTCAAAGGAGTCAATGGCTACTCAACAAACAATAGCTCAATTAACCATTACGTTGCTTTTCTGTAATTTTTTCTGCCCAATTTTTCACTGTATCTTCAAACTTCTTAGATCGGTCCTGTAATTTTAACTTCTACTTTAGGCCCCCAATGCTGAGGCTTGTTCCTGCAATTCTTACACCTTCGATGTGCACTTGCTTCACTTACATGACTTGAAAACAATTCAACTTATGTCACATGTTCCAAACCACATAAACTTAATTCCCCATCAGCATTTGACAGACCAAGGCAATAATATAAAAAAAGAATCAATTTTCTGATGTTAATTTTTGATTCTTCTTCTTTTATTCTGCCTCTTGGTTTAAAATATGAATTTAAAAACTAACTTAATGAAACAATCATTCAGATATTCATTACTTCAAGTTACAGAGATCTTATAATGGAAGAGGAAAATTACAGGTGTGGAATGAGCCAAGATACACGTCAACAAAGTAAAGCACCTGTTACAGTTCTGTATCTACACAGAACTGTAAATGCTGACTGAGTTATACTATTAAGAGACAATTTACAGGATGAGTAATGGAAACAAATTCTTACATCATCTTGAATCCAATCTTCCTTTACAATGGGCCAAGAACATTTGCAATGGAAACCAAAAAAAGGGTGGCTGACATCTAGGATCAAAAAAATCTTGTGCTGAAAAGAGAGATGATTATCTAATCCAGAGGAAGAGATTTAAAAATGCCTTACAAGCAGTACTGCAAATTCTTCAGTGTGCTATAAAAGAAGCCAAAACGATGCACAAAAACTTCAAAATTCCAAGAACCAGGCAAAAAAAAAAAAAAAAAAAAAAAAAAAAAAAAAAAAAAAAAAAAAAAAAAAAAAAAAAATTGAAGAATTATTAGGTATGAAACACATAAACTTGGCAAGGCAAATGATACTTAAGACCCAGATAGCAGTAGCAGAAAGACAGGTGATACAAAATTAAAATCAGAGGCTACTCAACAGTATCTAAAATCACAATGACAAAAAATTGTCCATCAAAAGCACAGCAAAATAAACTTAATTAGATCGGCAAAGCATATGTCACCACCAGACATAAGTTTTAGCAACTCATCTGTTAGAGAAATAACTAAAAAGTAGCACCTCTTCTGGCTATGATGTTATCTCAGCCAAGGTAACAAAATCTTGTACTTACTCGGTAGTATTACCCTGGAGTTACCTCTGTAATCAGTCAATGAGTCAAGTAGCATCTGGAGTACAGAGTTTTTATTCACTGCAGAATTCTCATATATCATGAAAAAGCATCAATTTATATCATAACAAGCTGGAGCCACTCCACCTGCTATGTTTCCACTCTTGCTAATAATTAATATTTTCTCTTTATTCACTTCTCATCCTAGTATCTACGTGGTGCATACATAGTATGTATCTGAATCTATCAAGACATTAATTACACTTAGCCTCACATATCTTTATTACTTGAACCGTTATTTTCAATGTGCTGACTTCATTAGTGTATACAGGTCCACTGGAAACCAAATTTATTAAAACCTTTTAAGAACTGTGAACTTATTACTACAGTATGCTATTGCAGGTTTCAAGTGAGCTTATATGTCACTTTGGATAGATTGACACCTCTCATAGAAACACTGGTATGTAGACATTATGGTAACATATTTTAATTTTCCTCAAACTAATAAACTTATCAGATAATACTACTACTACTACTACTATGTGATTGGGTCCAGTGGACTGCAAGCATCTACAAGTTTCCTCCTCCACTGTATTCTGTCAATTGCTGCTATCCGCCATCAGTTCACATCTACTGACACTTGGTTTAAATCTTCATGTGGTCCATCCCTCCAATGATTCTTGGGTCTCCCTGGTGGTCTCTTTCCTGTAGGTGTGAAATCCGGGAGCTTCTGAGGTCATCTGTGATCCTCCATCCGGGCCACATGGCACTGCATTTGTTTGGCTTTGACAGTTCCTGCTATATTGGGCTGCTGGTATAGTTCTTCAAGCTCTTGGTTGTATCTGATCCTCCATTCCCCTGTATCTGCATCCAGAACCAGACCGAAGATCTTCCGAAGCACTTTTCTCTCAAAAACAAGGAGCTTATGGGAGTCCTGTTTCCGGATACTCCATGTCTCACAGCCATATAGAACAACAGGCTGGATCAGGGTTTTGTACACTCTAATATTGAACTGTCTGGAGAGATATCTGGACTGAAGCAGGTAATATTAATGTTTAAGTTCAAAAGCACACAGATTTTCCATTGCAGTTTTAGCCATTGTACTTTTTAGATTCCAGCTTGTACCATTACACTTTTGTTGCCCTAATTTTTATGAGTTGAATGAAACAATTCACTAAATAATGAAGGAGTTAAATAAGAAATTGCATAATTCATCATAATTTTTAACATGGCACCCATACCGATAAATGGGTTATTCCTCACTCAGGAATACAGTATGATTTCATGAACCTTTACATTTTATTAGCTCACTACATATTTTGTAAAGCAAATTACTGATGTAACACATAACTCAGTCCAGTTAGCTAAATTTGACTTAGCAGATTTTTAAACCATTATGTGGTTTGTGAAAAACTAAAATGTTCATACACCAGTCTTTACAAGGCCAACCCCACATCAAAATTTTCAGTACTTTTCCGGCAATCGCTTGATTCACATAGTAGTAAAGTTTACAACCAGTAGCTAAATGAACAACATCTATGTGAAGAGTGTCTTATGGCTGAATATCAGTATCCCCACATCTCCACAAAAGTCAGTCTACAAGTTACATCGACGTGAAATGCTGGAAGGCTGTGACCCGTTTACATTATATCAGAATTGGTTCCAAGTCTGTTCCCATTTGATATACATGTAATATCATATAGAGACCATCATTCATACTCCCAGTATAACTCAATTAACTTTCGAGTTTCAACCAATGATTTGTGTTACCTTTCATGCACTTCTCATTTGAGTCAATTTATGAATTACTGACACTTTAGGCATGCACTGTGTCTACTCAATGGATATTTTAGTATATGTGTTGCTTATCAAGGACCACTGTGTGTGAACTTTTTTCATAAAATAATGTCAGTGCTGTGAAATTATAAGAACACGGTTCAGTAGTGTATGTCATCCTAGTTAAGGGGATGATGGAAGAACCTACCTGTAAAGAATATTCTTTGTGAGAAATGGAACTGGTCATTGTAAAGCTGATAAGAGACAATAAATGTGGAAACAGTCAAAGTTAACTAAAAATAATGTAATGTACATTATTAGACCAATTTGCAATATGGACTCTGTAGGTAGGTGCCCTTCCAAATTCTGAAGAGTATAAGTTTGTCACCTATGAAACTGAGTTCTTGTGGCTTGAGCCGCCTCAAAACTGAGAAACTCATTTACTTAAAAACTGGTAATTCTCCAGTCTTTCTGCCTCTCCCTCCCCGTCCCCCTCCTGTGGGTGCCCGTGCATCATAATTAACACCAATACACAAAAAGGGGCATAAGTAACTGACCTCTAACTATGCTCAGTTTGGTTTCTGTAAAGGCTTCTCTATTGAGAATGCAATACTTGGGATACTGTAAAAAATTCTAGTAGAACTAAACAACAAAAATTACCCTGTTGGCATTTCTGGGGCTTTGCTAAGGCTTTTGACTGTGTGGATCATTAAATACTGATTTCTGATTGGGAAACTAAAATGGTATGGCATTAGAGTGGGGAAACATTAAATATGATATGCCATAAGGTTCATTGCTTGGCTTACTCCTGCTCTTGGTCTACATAAATGATTTAAATGGGACACTGAAGAACTCTTCAAAACTTGTAATGTTTGCTGAGGACACAAGTATATTGATGAAAAGTACCAACACATTCATACCACACAGAGTTAGATGAATAATGGAACAGGCTAACAATTGGTTCACAGCCAATACACAACTCTATTCTGAATCCCAGAGAGGGATGAATAGTCAGAAACTTTAATCTTCAAAAATCTTATATTTTGAAATTCTAAAGTAGAGATCAATGGGCATACACTCAATATGACACCATGTATGAAGTTTCTATGTAATAAGCTGTGGTGGGATCAGTTAGTGGACAAGTTGACCAATACATTCAGTTCTGCGTGCTCTGCTCTCAGAAATCTCTCTCGTGTTGACCAGCACAGAGGACTGCCAGCATACTTACACTCAATTCTGACCTATGGAAAGATCTTCTGGGACATTGCAACTAATATGAAGAAAGCATTTATTCTACTGAAGAGCCGAATTAGGATACTGTACAAAGTTGGCAACCAAACATCTTGAAGAAGCCTTTTGCCTTTTCAGGGACCTAGGAATTTTTACACTTAAATGTCAATACATGTACTACGTGATGATATATATGGTCAACAACAAGAAAGAATTTAGGATGAGCTCAGTAATTCACAATGTCAATGTTAGAAGTGGAAATAATTTCCATTCTGACTATTCATCCCTCTCTGGGATTCAGAGTAGAGTTATGTATTGTGGTGTAAAAGAAATCAATAACAGGTTGGCAGCGGGTATCAGGCAGGAAACTGAAAATCTCAAAGTATTTAAATGCAAATTGAAAGAATCCCTCATTAGCCACTGCTCCTACAATTTATCTGGATATCTGAACCCAGGAATGTAAATTCTGATAAAATCTAATGTTTGTACAGATAATGATTTTGTCAGTATATACACAACTAATATTGGTCTGTGGTCAAAACATGTTATTTGAAGTATTATGTAATAACAGCATCTTAGTAGTATAGAAGGAGGGACAGTGACTTTTATCAATGTAATTGTTTTTCCCCTAACATACAAATACAAAAAATTTACAAGTAATCATCTTTGATATCATACTATCATTTCATCTTTGTCTCCATTTGTCACCACAATAGGTAGGTCCCTCAGAACCTGGATTTTGAGTGAAGCGTCCCTCTCCTACAGCCTAATCCTCTTTACTCCCTGAAGAAGGCACATTCAGATCCAAATGACAAGAACACGTTTTTTATTTTTTAAATTTATTTTTTATTTATTTATTTTTACAGAAATTTCATGTTCCAAAGGCAAGGCAAGTCAGTCATTTTGTTTCCTTGTAACATGAGAAATATTTGGGTAGAATGGGTGAATATTATTTAAACTTGTATTGCAGTCAGTATTTATAAATATTCTATCTGAAGGGTCGCCGATTGACTGAATTCATCATCCAAAGAAGCTAGTGATAACAAAATGTTTCTTCGCAGAAATCGAGATATCAGAAGGTGAAAAAAGATTCTGAAAATACCAAAATAACACACTAAAAACACTCTCTCATGATCTACAACGCACCATAATTTTTTATGTCTCTCCTGTCTCATTATTTTATAATGCTGACTTGTATGTTCTTATTGTGACTATTCTTTCTGTTGCTGGTTAAAATGTTCTCACCATAATAAGTTAGTGACTGAAGCTATTATACCGTGTGCACTCATCTCCATTCCAAGATTACTAACCAGACCAGAAATTTTATTTACTTTAAATAGTCTAGTGTTCCTTTGGTTTTTTTTATTTCAACCATGTGCATTTCATGGAAAAGCTAAACAAAATATCTTCCTCAAAATATCAGAATAAAACCAAGCATAATCACTTACTTTCCTCAAGTAGAACATTTGCCCAGAGTAAGTTGTCAATATGGTAATTTCAGTTTCTTCATATCCTTGAAGTAAAAGGTATCTGCAAAGAGCGATTAGGAATTCTGCTTCAAACAAATTTCGGCAGCTGACTATTTCAGACACCTGAAATAACAAAACAAATGATGATAAAAATGATGATGCACTGGCAAGTCATTCTATGACATTTAAAATCAGTTTTCAGTGAAAGGTGATACATAAATGCTTTCAGTATAGCAGCTCCATGTAAGTCTACTACATTAAATACTTGTAATTTTCTCCAATACTTTCTCAAAGTACCTATGGGAAATATTTGTAACATGCAATGAAGGCTTTCACAACCAGTTGTCTTAACTGCTGATGAATCTTCCAGGTTGTATGACTGTGCTTCATGAAACATTTTTGTTCTTGACATTTTGTCCAGAAATGTGTTTGATATCTGTAAAGACAAAGGTGCACTTGGTTCCAATGAGTCTTACTGATTCAGCAGAACCAAAAGCAACTCTTTAGGTACCCAATGCAGCTCTGGACAAAAAGCCATAAATCAAAAAGGTTCATGTGTTCATGGACCATGACCATAAAACTGGGAAGGTTCACCAGCAGCTAAAATTGTAAAACTATCTCCCCCCCCCCCCCCTCCCCTCTCACTCACACACACACACACACACACACACACACACACACACACAATAGGTCAGTGTTCCTTTATAGCAGTACATGTCCTTATGTGGCCAATAAACATAAGGATATGGTAGAAGCAATAATGAAATTAGTATGGATACACCAAAAATGAACCAAACACGAAAAGAGAAAGTATAATAATGACTGATTATTTCCACTGAATGTAAAATACAATCAATGTCTGTACAGGATATGTGTGAAAGACAAAGTCATGTAGCAGTGCAAACCCACTGCTGACAGATGGAAAGATAGGTGATGTTCACGATGTCACAACAAAGATTATATTGAGCTGGTAGCAATATTACATATGAAGTTATGATTATTGATACCTATTAAATACCATATTTACCCTATTATAAGGTGAGATTTTTTTCCCACATTCATCTTTCAAAAAATACAAATACAGATTATTGCTGAGGTTAATATTTTAACATTGCTTAATAGAGTATATAGGAGTCATATTTACAGATGAAGCTTTGGCTATTGAGGTCACATGCTCATTTATTTTGAAGATTTCAGAAGGGCAGGGATGGGCTAATGATACTCGCGTATTAACACGCTCAAGACTTCCTGATACGTCGAAACACTTGATACAGTATCGGCTTTGCTCGAACAATCACAACATTTGACTCGTGCAACACTGATGCAAGGGATATGCAAGAAACTATGAAGTAGCCAATATAACAAACTACCACTCTGCTTAAAATTTGATGACTTCAGGAAACACAGAAGGAAATAGCACTACATTCTGTAATCTTACAAACTCTCGTTGTATTTTTTGTGGCGGTGTTCGTAGCGACAAACACTTGGCTGTAGAAATGGCTTACGAAATCACCGCCACACTTTTAATAGCGGGCCGACCGGTCCGCTGGAACAGTAAACAGAAAGATGAAAACCCAAACACTCTGATTAAATAAAAGTCGGTACTTATCTTTATTAATGAAAATACAGAAACACAGTAGTGAACTCTGTGTCTACAGAAATCTGTCTAGTTTGAGTCGGAGCGGCTAGGTCAGCGTCAGCTGACGACAAACAACAACTCTGCTGCGATGAACACACAACTGACTAGCAAGTACACAATTCGGTGGCGAGTATACAACTGAGCGGCGAATACAGAACTGTCCTAGTGCTCGCGACTCCAGCGCTTCAGAAACCAGAAGCCAGCGGTGGCTCGCGCAGACTTGCGGCGATTTCCTGTCTCGCTGGCGCTGCTTATGCGGACGGCGTCCGGACTTTGATGCTGTCAACCTTTTGGCAGCGGGCTCGGGTGGCATTACTGGCTAGGATATAACACTCCTCCCCCCCCAAATCGCCGCACCGTCGTTGAATAATGACGTGGTGAGCGTCGACGGCGGGGGAGGGGTCTGGCCGCAGGCGTAGCAGAAGAGACCGGGGCGGAGACTGTTGTCGGTGGCAGTCCCCGGTCCGCACCCCAGCATTGGCTGCGCGGGGCCTCGGGAAACACCGACTGAAAACCGAGGTCAGGGTGCACGCCTGTGACCACAGGTGCAGCTTCTGGTACTGGACGCGACGGGGCGTCGGGACCCACGAAGAGAGGCAGCGTCTCCTGACACTGCGTCGACGGCTGCTGAGTGGGCACCGGACAAGGCACTGTGGTGTCAGACTCCTTGGGGGTGCCCAAGGAAAGCGGCTGCAGGACAGGCTGCACAGCCACCGCTTGGGAAGGCGGCCCGGCTGAGGGGTCGACGTCCATCAGCTCCGAAGGCGGTGGCGACGGAAGAGGGACCGCAGGCGCCGGAGTGACCACCTGGGGCGCTCCCGGATGAAGCTGCGCGGGAGGCATCAACGGGACGGGCTGTCGGCGTGGTAGCGGCGACGGCTGCTGCTGCTGCCCTGGGGCGGCAGCGAAGTCGGAAGGCACGGGTGGAACCCGCCGCGGACCAAATCTGTGGACAAAGAACGAGCGGCAGAATCCGGGCGGCCAGCGCGGCGCAACTGGTTCTGATGCCTCCTGTGCACCCCAGTAGCACCTTGAACAGTATAAAAAACGCGACCCTGGACACTTATCACGGTACCACGTTCCCAACGACGGCGACCGTGATAAACTCTGAAAAAAAACGGCGTCGTTGCGCTGAAAACGCGTGCGATGCTCAGAAGCGGCGGGTCGATCCGGGGGGTGCAACAACCGTAGTAGGGTGCGATGACGACGGCCGTGGGGAAGCTCTGCAGGCGAAGGGCCGTCGCGTGGCGTGGTCCGGTACGACGACAGGAACGTGATGAGGGCCTGCTGACGAGAGTGCGTAGCACGAAGGCGGTCCATATGATCCTTGAATGTGCGTACAAAACGTTCCGCTGCACCATTCGATTGAGGGTGGAACGGTGGAGTAAGAACATGGCGAATGCCATTGGCAGAACAAAAACTTTCAAATTCAGCAGAGGTAAATTGTGGACCATTGTCAGACACTAAAACTTCTGGAAGACCCTCAATACAAAAAATTGAAGTCAACGCCTGTATAGTTTGTGCAGACGTTGTAGACTGCATGGGCACAACAAACGGAAAATTACTAAATGCATCTATCACAATGAGCCAACGAGAATTCCAATATGGACCAGCGAAATCAATATGTACTCGCCGCCAGGGACCGGCAGGGCGTGCCCACTCAAAATAGCGTTGAGGCGGAGCAGCTTGGTGTGCGGCACACGTCGAACAATCTGTAGACATCTGCGTAATCTGCTTATCAATGCCGATCCATGTACAATGACGGCGGGCAAGCTGCTTGGTGCGGACCACTCCCCAATGACCTTGATGCAACAAGTCGAGGACCTTGGATTGGAGCACTTGGGGAACCACGACACGAAGCTGGTCATTCTCGGTGCGTAACAGCAAAACTCCGTGCGAAACAGACAACAGATGACGTTGCGGATAATAGCGACGAACCACAGGATCCGATATGTCCTTTGCCTTGGATGGCCAACCACGTTGAACAAAACGTAATAGTAAACTCGGATGAGGATCCGTAGCTGTCTCACGTGCCACCTGACGATAATCAATCGGAAAATCCCGGAGGGATTGATGCTCATCGGCGTCAATCTGATGGCAAGAGTCGTCAGAGGAATCGAAGACATCATCCGCAGCAATCGGCAATCTAGAAAGCGCGTCAGCGTTTGCATGCTGAGCTGTAGGGCGATACAGTATCTCATACCGGTATTGTGATAACAAAAGAGCCCAATGTTGTAGTCTCTGAGCTGTCCGCTGAGGAACTGGTTTAGACGGATGAAACAGTGACGTCAGGGGCTTGTGATCTGTTACTAAATAGAATGGTCTACCATAAAGGTAGTGATGGAATTTTGTGACACCGAACACAATAGCCAACGCTTCCTTGTCCAATTGGCTATAATGACACTGAGCTTTGTTGAGCAATTTAGATGCGAACGCAATAGGACGTTCGGTGTTACTGACTCGGTGAGACAACACAGCACCGAGGCCGAAAGAAGAGGCATCACAAGCTAACACCAGAGGCTTGTTAGGGTCGTAATGGACCAGACAATAATCATTCAATAAAGCCTCTTTAAGCTGCTGAAAGGCTGATTGGCAATCAGCTGACCACACAAACGGAACAGTCTTACGGCGGAGACGATGCAACGGTGCAGCAATCTGTGATGCATTAGGTATAAATCTAATATAATATGTCAATTTGCCAAGAACTGCTTGCAATTCATGCAGATTGCGAGGGGCGGGCAAATCACGAATAGCTGCTAAATGTGACTGGGAGGGATGAATGCCTTGAGCATTAATAACATGTCCCAGATACTCCATCTCCGTAAGGAAAAATGAACATTTATCGATGTTGCAACGTAGGCCTGCCTGAGACAACACTTTAAACAAACACTCCAAATTACGGAAATGTTCAGCAGGTGTCCGACCGGACACAACAATATCGTCTAAATAGTTGCAACACGATGGCACATTAGCCAGAAGTTGTGACAAAAAACGCTGAAAAACAGCTGTAGCTGACGCACAACCAAAAGGCAAACGCAGAAAACGGAACAACCCCAACGACGTGTTTATGACAAAATACTGTTGTGATTGCTCGTCGAGGGGCAATTGCAAATATGCTTCACGGAGATCAATTTTGGAAAAGAAACGAGCTTCCCCTAACTTATCCATCAGCTCGTCCGGTCTAGGCAAAGGAAAAGAATCAATGACAGTCTGAGGATTAACTGTCGACTTAAAATCAGCACACAAACGTAACTTGCCAGACGGTTTCTTTATAATAACTAAGGGAGAAGCCCACTGGCTCGCTGAAACGGGTTGAATAACACCGTTGTTTTGCCAACGACGAAGTTCATCTTCTACAGGTGCCCGGAGGGCGTGAGGCACTGGACGAGCACGACAAAATCGAGGCTGAGCATTATCTTTTAACGTAATATGAGCGGCAAAGTTCGCAGCACAACCTAGTTCGTCTTTAAATATGTCACTGTATCGTTTACACAAATCGGTTATGCTGTCTTGAGGAACAACAACAGAATTAATTTGCAACACATTGTCTTGGATAGACAGGCCAAACAAGTCAAAACAGTCTAATCCGAAAATGTTTACACTGTCTGTAGCGCGGAGCACTGTGAATGAAACTGTTTTTGTATTGCCACGGAATGTGGCTGGCACGCTACATACACCTAACACAGGAATTTGTTCTCCACTATAAGTAGCCAAAGAATGTTTTGCCGCCGAAAGTTTAGGGCGGCCGATAGCCGCATATGTAGCACTATTGATGAGAGTCACAGACGCACCAGTGTCTAATTGAAAATTGAAGGTCTTATCCTGGATGTGTAGCTTCACAAATAGTTTATTACACTGTCTCTGGATCGGTGCAGTGGAGGCGGAAGACACAAAATCAGCGCGTTTAGCGCGTGTTCGCTGCGTACGACAACTCGTGGGTTGGGCGGGTGGAACAACAACTCCCGCTTCACTTGCAGTCTGTACATTACTTTTTACAGCGTTTGAATTACGCTTGGGTCGCATAGCAGAGGGCTGGTTGGGTGGCTTATTGCGAACAAGTTTATTACCCACACGAACCGTGGAAGAGTCTTTAAACGCGACCTTCTGGGCGGGCTGGCTTTGAAGAACATGAATATCCATGGGCTGGGCAGCACTAGAATTGGTCTTGCGTTTACGCAAACAAACAGTCTGGATGTGTCCTTTCCTTTGACAAAAGTGACAAACCGCGTTTCTTAACGGGCAACGTTCACGAGGATGAGCAAGAACACACTTAGGGCAAGACTTAACTCTATCATTTTGCACACGCGGCTGACGAATGTGTTTAAGTATGACGCGGCCGGCTAGTGTTTACAGTCTGACTCTGCTGGTGGGTCCGCGGGCGTGACATAACTTGCTTAGCACAGGCAATTTGAGAAATACATGGCTGATCTAACTCACACTCAGCATAGTCAAAAGTATCTTGGGCTTCAATGATGTTCATCACAGTCTCTAATGACGGGTCAGGCAACTTTAAGATAGCAGCACGAATACGAGAATCTGCATTGTTTTGAGTAATAGCGTCTCGTAACATGACATCACTGTAGGAAGCTCCACACACACAATTAAATCGGCGCTGACGGGTGAGGCCCCATAAATCTGTTAACCACTGTTTATTAGATTTATTAGATTGATGTGGCAGTTTCTTTAATCTGAAGAACTTGAACCTGGCTGCTGCCACATGAACTCGCGACTCGAAATACTCAGCAAGCTTGTTAACAACAACGTCATAGTCTAAAGCTTCTGGCTTGGATTCCGGGAACAACTTACAAAGTAGTCGATAGACTTCCACGCTTGCAGTGGAAATTAAATAAAGCTGCCGCTCAGTACCCGTGATTTTGTAGACTGTCATGTGCGCCTGCAACTGCGCGAAATATTCTCGCCATTCTTCTCTTGATGCATCAAAAGCACGGAAAGGTGGTGCTGCCTGTGCTTGTTCCTTTTGTGTTGGAGGATTAGCCGCTTGTTTGGCGATTGCTTCCACCAGACTTTGTATTTGCTGACTCTGTAACAAGATCAACTGTTGTAATTCGGCAGACATAGTGAACACAAATTAAACCAGCCCCCAAAATTTTATTGCTATAATTAGTATAACCAGAGACAAGTTGAACCAGCCATGCACACGAGTTCGGAAGCCCTCGTCGCCAGTTTTGTGGCGGTGTTCGTAGCGACAAACACTTGGCTGTAGAAATGGCTTACGAAATCACCGCCACACTTTTAATAGCGGGCCGACCGGTCCGCTGGAACAGCAAACAGAAAGATGAAAACCAAAACACTCTGATTAAATAAAAGTCGGTACTTATCTTTATTAATGAAGATACAGAAACACAGTAGTGAACTCTGTGTCTACAGAAATCTGTCTAGTTCGAGTCGGAGCGGCTAGGTCAGCGTCGGCTGACGACAAACAACAACTCTGCTGCGATGAACACACAACTGACTAGCAAGTACATAATTCGGTGGCGAGTATACAACTGAGCGGCGAATACAGAACTGTCCTAGCACTCGCGACTCCAGCGCTTCAGAAACCAGAAGCCAGCGGTGGCTCGCGCAGACTTGCGGCGATTTCCTGTCTCGCTGGCGCTGCTTATGCGGACGGCGTCCGGACTTTGATGCTGCCAACCTTTTGGCAGCGGGCTCGGGTGGCATTACTGGCTAGGATATAACAGTATTTCAACAGGTTTACAATGAAATCTCTGATACATGTATGAAACAGACATTACTGTTGCTTTTTAAGTAAAGGTAACAGTCAAAAACAGAAATATTGTCCTTCAAGAAACATTACCTGATTCACAACAGAGCTTAATATTTTATTTGATCATGAGAGACTGTAATTATTTACCAAGTGGGTTACAAATGAGAATTTGGTTGCTGTTCACATATCAGAAATCCAAGTACAAATGTTACCAACTTTTAATCAGATTTAGAGCAAGATGGTGACCTTCAGACAAGAAGGAAAATTAATCCTGAATGAAACACCTAACAAATGAAATAAATCAATTTCAACTAGCTAACTGTTGTTGAAAGAATACATTACAGCAGCAAGACCCATCATGGAGATAGTAACAACAAATGTTAGTAGATCGCAAGATTGAGAAGTGGACTAAATCGTGATTGTGTTCTTTTATATGTGCATTAATTGCTGTTGTTAGATATGACTTGCACTGGAGAAGGTATTGCCATGTGTTTCACAGTTCTTCAAGCACAGCAGCACTGTAGAAGGGTTGGAGGGGTTAACAGTGATACAAGCTTGGCTGAGAACTAAATGAGAGTGGGGAGAGAAATAATGAGCAGGCAGCAAATTATTTCATGTTGACGACCATGGGAATCTGTAAGATGTACTTTGGTTTTATGAATTTCTACTACATTTAAACTACAGCTTGCCTGAATCCATTTGTAGTCTGAATTAACTGACTTTAAAATTGGACAAATACTCAACAACAGTATTCATTTCTGTAGGGGACAGTAAAAGTCTACATACGCACCAGTGGTGCATTTATGCTGCAATGTAGTCAACACGCAACATGACGTATGATGGGAATAAAGGGGTGTGTCAGCTGCAGCCAATGAGAGAGAGGTGGGCAGACAATATGTTTAGAAGCGAGATACATTGTAACATTCTCACATCATTATGGAAGCAAAATCCAATATTTATTTGGATAAAAACAGCTGTTCTCTCAGGTCCCACAGTAACAACCACCTCATAAATGGCAACATATTTGGAAGAAAAAGCCAAATATTTGTGATAGTGAAGATACAAATTTCACAGCTGTGCTATTAGGATGATGATTAAAAATAGTGACACCACAGATGACAGTGCTAACAAGTGAAAAATGTGCAAAAGAAATGGTCCACAAATTAATGTAAATCATTTATTTTTGTTTATTTCTGCTCATATTATCAAAATGCAGACAATCAATAAATGGCATACATTTAGAATTGGTATAATGTTAACTTTTTAGGCAGATACTTTATGTCAGTAAAACAATCTGTAATTATCATTAGTCAGAATATGTTAAAATTAAATTTTTCTCAAGAAACTTCCTGGAAAAAAAGAGGTTATCTTATAATTGGGTAAATACAGTATGTTGATTTCGATAAAGTAATGGAAAAAAAAAAAACTTTGGCACACAAAGTAGTTGGCATTATAGGCGGTGTTTCAAAAAGATTTATTCGATTTTACAGAGTTATGTTTTCTACAATGTTAATTTGATTGGAAGATCAAGGTATTTGCAAAGAAATTATTTGCCTGGCTAACTACCATATAATCACAGACCAGAGAGAAAGAAAATCTTAATGTAGGTAAGTGATTATAAATTAGCTACATATTGATGTAGATCCAATACACACCCAGTTAGCCTACCACATTAAAGTGCCCATTTATGATAAAAGAGGTGGCACTCTGGCCATAAATTGAATAAATGATAGGGGTTGGTGCGACAGCCAGTTTGGCTGAGTTTTTTTAGGAAGTTTTCTACATCTGTCTAGGTAAATACCACATTGGTTCCCATATCCCACTTCACTTAAATGATGAGCAAATGCTTTCAAAGTACCTTAGACACAGACAGAAGGGAGTATACAGATTCCTCTCATATGGGAGGGAGGTGGGGTGTGGCATTTAACAGTAGCTTTAAAGTGCCATTAGGAGTGACAACCTCATCTTAATAAGAGCCTCTTTATAGGTATGGTTGGTTCTACATGGAACTGGAGAAATCCCATAGCAGTCCCAGCTCGGCACTGGCTGGATACAAAGTATGAAAAAGTAAGAAATGAATATAGATAAATAAATTCTGTGCAGATCAGGGCACAGAAACATGTGCTTGTGAGCTAATATTGCTTGTTAGAATATACAGGATAGTTTACAGGATGACAGTAAGATGGTATTGTTAACTTATAGTGATTTTGATGGAAAAATTCTTGAAGAGATCTAAAGGGTAAAGTGACTGACCACTTATAATTTACTATCCCTACATATTAAAAATTATATAATATTCTACGTATTTTGATACAGTTTTCAGTAATAGACAGACTGATTCAGAGGGAGGTTTGTGTATATAATTTAAAAGCCATGGTAGATCACTATTCAGTCAAAAATTTCTCTCCTCAAGTTGCTCAAGACAGCAGTGCTCTTATAGACAATGCATTCACATAAGAAGAGGATGTCAAAGAAATACTTGTCTATCATGTGATAAACAGATTGTCAGATCATGATGTACAGCTGCCAAAATTACATAACTCAGATCCATGTACATTCAATACACACTCAAAGAAAAAGTGAAGCTGATTATTGGCAAAACAACTGAAAATTTTCAAGAAAGCTTAAAAATGTATGACCAGGCTGAAGTTTACAATGAACTCAATGTATGCTCTAAATTCTACATATTTCTTATGACACTGTATCCATTTTAGGGTTTCATACCTCAATCGGAAAAAAAGGAAACCTTACAAGATCACTTTGTTGTCGATCTGTCTACCTGGTCAATGGTGAAAATCTCTTTTTCTCAGCAATGGGCAGATATATCAAAGTGAAATTTATGTCACATACTATGATATATAGTCCCTTAGTGGTGTAGTAAGTATAAGCTTCTACACTACTGGCCATTAAAATTGCTAAACCAAGAAGAAATGCAGATGATAAACGGGTATTCATTGGACAAATATATTATACTAAAACTGACATGTGATTACATTTTCACGCAATTTGGGTGCATAGATCCCGAGAAATCAGTACCCAGAACAACCACCTTTGGCCGTAATAACGGCCTTGATACGCCTGGGCATTGAGTCAAACAGAGCTTGGATGGTGTGTACAGGTACAGCTCCACATGCAGCTTCAACACGATACCAAAGTTCATCAAGAATAGTGACTGGTGTATTGTGACGAGCCAGTTGCTCAGCCACCACTGACCAGACGTTTTCAATTGGTGAGAGATGTGGAGAATGTGCTGGACAGGGTAGAAGTTGAACATTTTCTGTATCCAGAAAGGCCCGTACAGTACCTTCAACATGCGGTCGTGCATTATCCTGCTGAAATGTAAGGTTTCGTGGGGATCAAATGAAGGGTAGAGCCATGGGTCGTAACACATCTGAAACGTAACATCCACTGTTCAAAGTGCCATCAATGCGAACAAGAGGTGACCAAGACGTGTAACCAATAGCACCCCATACCATCACACCAGGTGATACGCCAGTATGGCGATGACAACTACACGCTTCCAATGTGCGTTCACCTCGATGTCGCCAAACATGGATGCGACCATCATGATGCTGTAAACAGAACCTGGATTCACCCAAAAAAATGAGGTTTGGCATTCATGCACCAAGGTTCGTTGTTGGGTACACCATCGCAGGCGCTCCTGTCTGTGATGCAGTGTCAAGGGTAACCGCAGCCATGGTCTCCGAGCTGACAGTCCATGCTGCTGCAAATGTCGTCGAACTGTTCCTGCAGATGGTTGTTGTCTTGCAAACGTCCCCCTGTGTTGACTCAAGGATCAAGACATGGCTGTACGATTCGTTACATGAAATCAAGTCTGTATGGGATACCATTAAAACACAGACAGGGAAAGAAGCCACAGAAGATGAGATCGTTTCTGTTTAGGAGAAAGGGAGCATTGTAAAGACAGTTCATGTGTAGCAGAAGTTTTTAACAATTACTTTTTGAAAATAAGTGAGGATATTTGTGCAAATAGTTCAGAAGAAAAAGCAAAACCTTATGCCAAAGAATCACCATATAGGACATACTGTAAAATAAAAATTGCAAATAGTTCAGAAGAAAAATGAAATTTTATGCGAAAGAATCAACATATAGGACATTCTGTAAAATAAAAATTAATCTTACATTCACATCTGAAATGAGGAAGATCACGACTCTAAAAAATAAAAGTTCCTATGGGTGGATAATGTCTTCAATGAGCTACCAAAAAGTTGAGGCCTTATAATATGTAATGTTCTTGGTCACTTATGCAGTGCGTCATTAATTCAGGATATTTTTCCTTAGGCCATTGTTAGAGGGGTGACTCTACAGATATCAATAACAATCATACAGTGCCAATAATTACATATTTATCTACAATTTTTGAGAAGATAATGTACTCCAGGGTTGTCACCCAACAGTATAGTAACAGGATGCTTAGCAAATCACAAATTGGATTTCAAAAGGGCCACTCTAATGAGATATTTAGCCCACTAAACACATAATAAAAACTTTAAGTGATAAAATATCATGTTACGATCTTCTGTGACTTATCAAAGGCATTTGACCGTATCAACGATAATATTGCATTAGAAAAATTAACTATTTATGAATATATGATTCTGCACATGCCTGGAATAGTTCTTATTTATTTTGGAATGCCGAAAGTTACGCCAAGCAATGAAATATCAGCAGAGAAAATAGTAAATGATGTTTTCATGAAAGTTACTGAATGGTTTCATGCAAGTAGAACCTTTAAAAAACACTGATCATCCAGTTTTGTACTGACAAAACCACCCCACCCCTTATTAACCTTAATAATAAAGAAGGTAGAAAATTCCAAGTTCATGATGAACTGTGAAAACCACACAGTATGTAGCTTCAGTTAGCCATAAGAGTAACTGTCAATTTTTGGGGTGCAGAAGTCGGTAAGTAAACATATTTTGCATAGTCTGCTTCACTTTTGTCTTACTGAATAACATTTGGGGTCATGGGGATGAAATTCCTTATTGCGGCAAAAAGTATTCATTACACAAAAGAAAGTAATTAAAATTACGTATGGGATTTACACACATACATCTTGCAGGCATCTATTTAAGCAACTGGAAACAATAACCAAAGCCACTCAGTGCACTTATTCACTTTTGAAATCTATTTTAACAATCCAGTTGAGCCTGAGAGTGACAAGAGACATTCACAAGTACAGAACTAGTAGGGATAATGACTTGCATTACCCTTACCTAATCTAATTTTAGTACAGAAATGAGTGAAATAGACAATTCTTTGACAATCTACCCATGGAAACAAAATATCTGAGGCAGCTACACTGTTATCGGATGTAGATTAAAGATTTTTCTCTTTAACAAATCTTTCTATAACGTCGAGAAACATTTGATCAGATGACATGTTCCATATCACATTTACTGTGAAAATGATCTGTTGTTGTTGTTGTGGTGGTGGTCTTCAGTCCAGAGACTGGTTTGATGCAGCTCTCCATACTACTCTATCCTGTGCAAGCTTCTTCATCTCCCAGTATCTACTGCAACTTACATCCTTCTGAATCTGTTTAGTGTATTCATCTCTTGGTCTCCCTCTACGATTTTTACCCTCCACGCTGCCCTCCAAAGCTAAATTGGTGATCCCTTGATGCCTCAGAACATGTCCTACCAACCGATCCCTTCTTCTAGTCAAGTTGTGCCACAAATTTCTCTTCTCTCCAATTCTATTCAATACCTCCTCATTAGTTATGTGATCTACCTATCTAATCTTCAGCATTTTTCTGTAGCACCACATTTCGAAAGCTTCTATTCTCTTCTTGTCTAAACTATTTATCGTCCACATTTCACTTCCATACAAGGCTACACTCCATACAAATACTTTCAGAAACGACTTTAAGACATTTAAATCTAAACTCGGTGTTAACAAATTTCTCTTCTTCAGAAACCCTTTCCTTGCCATTGCCAGCCTACATTTTATATCCTCTCTACTTCGACCATTGTCAGTTATTTTGCTCCCCAAATAGCAAAACTCCTTTATTACTTTAAGTGTCTCGTTTTCTAATCTAATTCCGGCAGCATCACCCGATTTAATTTGACTACATTCCATTATCCTCGTTTTGTTTTTGTTGATATTTATCTTATATCCTCCTATCAAGACATTGTCCATTCCGTTCAACTGCTCTTCCAGGTCCATGTCATCAGCGAACCTCAAAGTTTTTATTTCTTCTCCATAGATTTTAATACCTACTCCGTATTTTTCTTTTGTTTTCTTTACTGCTTGCTCAATATACAGATTGAATAACATCGGGGATAGGCTACAATCCTGTCTCACTCCCTTCCCAACCACTTCCCTTTCATGCCCTCCACTCTTACAACTGCCATCTTGTTTCTGTACAAATTGTAAATAGCCTTTCGCTCCCTGTATTTTACCCCAGCCACCTTCAGAATTTGAAAGAAAGCATTCCACTCAACATTGTCAAAAGCATTCTCTAAGTCTACAAATGCTAGAAACGTAGGTTTGCCTTTCCTTAATCTATTTTCTAAGATAAATCATAGGGTCAGTATTGCCTCACGTGTTCCAACATTTCTACGGAATCCAAACTGATCTTCCCCGAGGTCAGCTTCTACCAGTTTTTCCATTCGTCTGTAAAGAATTCGTGTTAGTATTTTGTAGCCGTGGCTTATTAAACTGATAGTTCGGTAATTTTCACATCTGTCAACACCTGCTTTCTTTGGGATAGGAATTATTATATTCTTCTTGAAGTCTGAGGGTATTTCGCCTGTCTCATACATCTTGCTCACTGAATGGTAGAGTTTTGTTAGGCCCGGGTCTCCCAAGGCTGTCATTAGTTCTAACAGGATGTTGTCTACTCCTGGGGCCTTGTTTTGACTTAGATCTTTCAGTGCTCAGTCAAACTCTCCACGCGGTATCATATCTTCCATTTCATCTTCATCTACATTCTCTTCCATTTCTATAATATTGTCCTCAAGAATATCGCCCTTGTATAGACCCTCTATATACTTCTTCCACCTTTCTGCTTTCCCTTCTTTGCTTAGTACTGGGTTTCCATCTGTGCTCTTGATATTCATGCAAGTCATCCTCTTTTCTCCAAAGGTCTCTTTAATTTTCCTGCAGGCAGCACCCTTAGTGATATGTGCCTCCTTACATTTGTCCTCTAGCCATCCCTGCTTAGCTATTTTGCACTTCCTGTCGATCTCATTTTTGAGATGTTTGTATTCCTTTTTGCCTGCTTCATTTACTGCATTTTCTCCTTTCATCAATTAAATTCAATATCTCTTCTGTTACCCAAGGATTTCTATTAGCCCTCGTCTTTTTACCTACTTGATCCTCTGCTACCTTCACTTTTTCATCTCTCAAAGCTACCCATTCTTCTTCTACTGTATTTCTTTCCCCCATCTTGACAATCGTTCCCTAATGCTCTCCCTGAAGCTCTCTACAACCTCTGGTTCTTTCAGTTTATCCAGGTCCCAATTCCTCAATTTCCCACCTTTTTGCAATTTCTTCCATTTTAATCTACAGTTCATAACCAATAGATTGTGGTCAGAGTCCACATCTGCCCTGGAAATGTCTTACAATTTAAAACCTGGTTCCTGAATCTCTGCCTTACCATTATATAATCTATCTGATACCTTCCAGTATCTCCATGTATACAACCTTCTTTTATGGTTCTTGAACCAAAGATTTCATCAATCTTTTATCTCATTATACATTTCATCAATCTCTTTGTCATCTGCGGAGTTAGTTGGCATATAAACTTGTACTATTGTGGTAGGCGTGGGCTTCGTATCTATCTAGTCCAGAATAATGCGTTGACTGTTCTGTTTGTAGTATCTTACCCGCATTCCTATTTTCCTATTCATTATTAAACCTACTCCTCCATTACCCCTATTTGATTTTGTATTTATAACCCTTTATTCACCTGACCAAAAGTCTTGTTCCTCCCGCCACTGAACTTCACTAGTTCCCACTATATCTAACTTTAAGCTATCCACTTCCCTTTTTAAATTTTCTAACGTACCTGCCTGATTAAGGGATCTGACATTCCATGCTCCGATCCGTAGAATGCCAGTTTTCTTTCTCCTGATAGCAACGTCCTCCTGAGTAATCCCGACCTGGAGATCCGAATGGGGGACTATTTTACGTCTGGAATATTTTACCCGAGAGGACACCATCATCATTTAACCATACAATAAAGCTGCATGCCCTCGGGAAGAAATTACAGCCATAGTTTCCCCTCGCTTTTATCCGTTCACAGTACCAGCACAGCAAGGCCATTTTGGTTAGTGTTACAAGGCCAGATCAGTCAATCATCCAGACTGTTGCCCCTGAAACTACTGAAAAGGCTGCTGCCCCTCTTCAGGAACCACACGTTTATCTGGCCTCTCAACAGATACCCCTCCGTTATAGTTGCACCTATGGTACGGCTATCTGTATCGCTGAGGCACACAAGCCTCCCCACCAATGGCAAGGTCCATGGTGGGAGGGAAAATGATCTATGGAACACATAAATAACTGGAGGTAGAACAACCTACATTTGCTCAGATGATATGTTCCATATCACATTTATTGTGAATATGATCTATGGAATGCATAACTAACTGGAGGCAGAAATGTAGGATACATATTAACTTCCACATGTAATAAAGTTTTTTTATTTTCAATAGAACCCGTGATTTTACATGGGTCTATCTTTTAAAAGCATATACCTACAACTTTGGGCACTTCATAGTCAGAATGAACACAAAAAACTCTACACAGTGTTATTTATTATCATCATGAAAGATTTGATACTACGGCTGTAAAAGTACGGACTAAATTTTCTACCATATGTATTCTATGGGGAATTGCAGATGGATAAAAATCAAACAGTTATTTTGTAAAAAAAGAGTCCTGAATTGAATCTTCATCAAATGTTGCAATAATTTGTTGTTCTGTTTGGGGTTCAGGCATGCATGCCATTACAATTAGATCAAACTCAAACTCTGAATACCTTCTGACACATTCATTGGAGGAATTATTAAATGAACCTCAGGTCCAAATGAGTCGCTTTTGACAACCTGGATGTGGAGAGTTATTTGTGGATCTGTAACCAATTTCAACAATTAATTTATCAAACAGCTTTTTGATAAACTGGTGCTCAATAAGCTTCATATATTTATTTGAATTCACTATAAACTGCTTGCGACACCTAAAAGTTTCAATAGTCACTTTGTTGTAAGAGGGCAGTTTTTTAAATAATTTGAGAACTTTGATGATTTCTAGTACTAGCTGTCATTCTTCTCATGATATATTTTGCACCAGACTGGATAAAAACACAACTTAGCTTCTTATGGTTCTTGCACATTAGCTACCCTTGCTAAAATTTCTACTGTACAATTTAATTTAGTTGCAATACCTATTTAAAGTTTTAATACTAATGGAATTTCCTGGGTGGTATGACATAAAATAGGGGAATGGCAACCACTCACCTATAGCAGGCTAATGTGTGGTGAATACCGTATTTACTCGAATCTAAGCCGCACTCGAATCCAAGCTGCACCTGAAAAATGAGACTCGAAATCGAGGAAAAAAATTTTCCCGAATCTAAGCCGCACCTGAAATTTGAGACTAGAAATTCAAGGGGAGAGAAAAGTTTTAGGCCGCACCTCCAAATCGAAACAAAGTTGGTCCATTCTAATATGAGACATGATTTAGGTCGAATGATTGACGATACAGCTACGGTAGTTTGGTTCGAGTCGTAAGCTTAGCAGTTAAGCTTTACCAAGTAGCCATTGCTATGCGTCAGGCACGCCATCCGTATTTATACGGGTACCATTCCTTTTTCACGTACTTCGTCTGGTTTGAATTGATTGCTTATTTTTCTTTGATTTGATAAGTGCCGTTCTCTTTGTTATAAGTGTTTACGTCACTCGGTGAAAATGCATTACTGTACTGTGTCATGCATTGTTTGTCGCAGTCTGGTAATAAGTGTTTATGACCCGTCGCCACTCGTGGCATGGCTTGCTTTTGTGCAAGCTACCGCTGTTTAAAAAAAAAGGAGAGAGAGAGAGAGAGAGAGAGAGAGAGAGAGAGAGAGAGAGAGAGAGAGGAATTGTCTCATTAGCGAAACAATGGCAAGAGACTGCAATTTGTTGTTACTTACACTGCTTTCTTTCATAATGATCAACAACAACCAAATAATAGACTGCGTATGATAGAAGATGTTCTGAACGAGAGTTTAGCGAAAAATTTTCTCCATTGGAAAATCTTTGCAGACGCCTCTTTAGTACATTACACTCTGCACAGAAATTAGTCATCTTAGATTTTAAAATCTAGTGAACTGCCGTGCTTCATTTCTGACTGTATCACGATTAGGCACAAGAATAATACAAATATAAACGTGACATGATATGTATATTCTTCCACGTTTGCTGTTGTCTCACTAGTTTCGTAGTTTATTAGGCGGACAGGATTTAAATGAGATAGCAGCAAACACGAAAGAATACATGGCAAAATGTTTATATTCGTATCATTCTTATAGTGAAGAGAATACTGCATGTGATTCACAATTCATAAAAGTTCCTATTAGCAACCATCTTTTCTCACAGGTAGGAAAACATTCAGAACGCAGAGTTGGCCATATTGACAAACATCCCAAACAGTCTTGCCAGTCGGATTTTCGTAGTGCATTGAAATGCTGTTACATTCGAAGATGAACAATACAGAATTTGTATCTACTTCATTGGATAATGTATGAAAATGCAGTGGTCGAAACTCGGGGCGGAGAAAAAAAGCTCGTCTTCCGCTTTTTAAAAAAATTTATTTACTGACGCAGAGGTTTTGGTGCCAGATTTATCTTTGTGCCCGCAAAGCATGCCTGCGTACCGCTACATGTATTCGACAACAGAATTTAGTTGTGGCGGCACCTACCAACATTTTTCGGAACTTCCGATTACTTTGCGCTCGATTCTAAGCCACAGGCGGTTTTTTGGATTACAAAAACCAGAAAAAAAGTGCGGCTTAGATTTGGGTAAATAAGGTAGACACAAGTAACAGAAAATACACTGCTCAACAAAAGTTTGGAATACTACTGTAAAATGTAGTCTGTGATAGTGAGGTCTCATTAACCAAGGCACTTCATGCATTAGCCAGTTAGAGACCGTATTCTGGACACAGTTTACTACTGGCATGATTTGTGACCATTTCCCAGTCATGAAAAACATGCTGCTGCCGCAGCGCCACACTGCGAGCAGTCCAGTATCAACAACAGTTCGTGTTCAGCATTGCAGAATCATGTCATATATATGCATACAACACTTTGATAGGGTCAGATAGTGGCTTTACTTTCAGCATGTCATACATAGCAAGATGTTGCTGAATGGTTAGAAGTCACTCACAGTGATGTCTCTAAGGTGTGGAGAAAGTACAGAAAGATGGGAAATGTGAACAGACCTCCAACTGGTCATCCTCATATGATAACACTAATGCAAGATTGTTTCCTCCAACTGCCAGCTCACAGGCACCCACCATCAACTACCAGAAATAACTGAAATGAGTCCTTGCGTGCATTTGTATCTCACAACAAAATGTGCACAGTAGATTGCGGAACCGACGTAGTTGAAGGACTTGGGCTTTTACAGATCAACATTTGATGATTGCAGAGAGGAGTAACATCATGTCTGCTGACGAGATGAGGACTGGTTTGTGACAGGACACTAGACGTGTTAGGGTTTCGAGAAGTGTTAAGATGACACCAGGAATGCCAAAATATGATCAGAAAGTCGCCCCATTTGCAGGTGTAAAGGTAATGTTCTGGATGGCAATAATGATGGGATGGCAGTCCCCTCCAATTCCCATCTACGGCAAAGTTGACCAGTCCCCGATACTTCCAAGAGGTCCTACAAATGATCATAAGGTAATACAGATGTGAAGTCAGTGATAACTTCATCCTAGGCGATGACAATACAACACCGCACCATACTCTAGGACTGTCTCAGTGTCTTCAAAACTGCAACATCAAACAAATGTACTGTCCAGCACAGTCCACAGACATGAATGCAACTGAGTGTGCATGGGACATGTTGAAGGTGGCCACTGCACAGTGTTTGGATCCTCCTGACAATCTTTAGAACTGAGCGAGGCAGCGTAGTGATTAGTGCGCAGGACTCAGTTCAAACTCGCATCCGGCCATCCTGATATAGGTTTTCCATAATTTCCCCAAATCACTTCAGGCAAATTCCAGGACAGTTCCTTTGCAAGGGTACTGCTGACTTCCTTCCCCATCCTTCCCTAATTTGATGAGACTGATGACCTCACTTGGTTCCCTCGCCCCCAATCTACCAACAATCTTCAGAACCTCAATGAGGCTGACATTGTGGAGTGGGTCCTCATACCCCAAGATGGTCATGGTCATGGTCTCACCTACAGAATGCCTCACAGAGTGGAAGAACTTATCTGCGCGCGGGGAGGTAAATACTGATAATCATCATCATGAGTTAAAGATTTTCACTGTTTTTGTTTTTTAAAAAATGTACACTTAGGAGAGAGCCTACTTTGTTTTGAAATGATTTTTTGTAACTAACCAAAATTGTTCTTGTTTTCAGAAGTAAGAATGTTTGTTTTCTTAATAAGGTATTGTACAAACCTCAATGGGTGTACTATAACAAGACATTGTAGTGAACTCTATGACAATCCAAACTTTTGTGGACATGATTGGTATTCTCCAGCTTTCGAGCTCTGCTTCTTTTTCTAGGACAAAGTACACTCATTCACAAACACACTACAAACACATCCTAATGCACACCACTGCCGTCATGGTTTCTCTCTTATGCTTGGGTCTGGGTGCCCTGTCCTTCCTTTTTAACCTTCCCAAAGAAACTATTGGTCTGAAAGGTACATAGAGTATCACTTCATTTTATATCCATCTACCAGTAGTACTGCACATTTTGCCTCCTTTTCCACAGCAATCCTCTCAGCCTGCAAGGTCTGGGCATTCACAGAGGGTGGAATTTATGGTAGTTGGGAACTCCAATGTTAAGCACATGATGGGGCCACTTAGGGGTAAGTCTACAAAGGAGGGGAAGGAAGCTGGTGTGCATTCTGTGCGCAGACTGCGAAGAGCTATACAGATGTGGGGTGGGTGCTTCCGGACACCTTGGCGAGTGCAGGGTGCAGCTAACTGCAGGTCATGGCTCATGTTGGTACTGATGATGTGTGTCACTTTGGATTGGAAGAGTTTCTCTCTGGTTTCAGGTGGCTAGCTGAAGTAGTAAATACTTGCTTTGCTTGACTGTGAGATAAAGGTGGAGCTCACCATCTGTAGCATCGTTGACAGAACCGACTGTGGTCCTTTGGTACACAGCCAAATGGTGCGTACGAATCAGAGGCTCAGACAGCTCAGAGACCATGTAGGCTGCAGATTCCTCTTCTTGCGCTGTAAGGTGGTAGCTTCCAGCTTCAGCTAAGTAGGTCAGGAGTCCATTACACACAGGAAGTGGCTATACTGATAGTGAGGCCTATGTGGAGGGGTCTGGGCAGTTTTTTAGGTTAGAGGGCTTTGGGAAACTGCAGAAAGAGCTTCAGTTTCAAAGGGTGCAGCAAAACCGAGGAACAGGGTAGACACAGCAAACTGTCTCAGCTATGTTGACAAAGAAGCACAACCCCAAGAGCCAATAAAACGCACTGAATCTCAAATCATTAGTTTCGGAAGCTGCCTACAGTTGGAAATAATTTCAGCTAAGATTTAGACAAAGGATCTAACTGTGTTTACAAAGGGCAGATTAACTGTAGTTGGTGGTGGAGTGTTTACTCCTGTCAGAAGTAATTTACCCTGTGGTGAAATTGAAGTAGATAGTTCCTGTATGTTAGTAGTTGCTCCTATGAGTCATACTTGTCAACTGGAATAAATTAATAATTGGTTCCTTTTACTGACCCCCCCCCCCCCCCCAACTCAGATGATACAGCTGCTGAACAGTTCAAAGAAAACTTGAGTGTCGTTTCAAATAGGTGTCCCACTCGTACCATTATACGAGGGTTGTCAACAAAGTAAGTTACATTTCTATTTCTATCTGCGGCAGTGCTACTATCGCAGTTCCGAGCATGCACGGCAGTTACTCTGACTCAAGAAGAAGACATGTGCGCCATTTTCAGAGCGCTGCTGCCGATGTGTGCTTTGTAGTGCTTCTTTATAATGTCACCCATAGTTGAAAATGCTGCCGATTGTGAAATCAGATCTGTGATTTGTTTTCTAAATGCAAAGAAAGTTAAACCATAGGAAATTCATCAGCAAAGCTGCGAGGTTTACACACAAAATGCTATGAGTGATTCAATGGTTAGAAGATGGGTCAGACTGTTCAATGAAGGACGTGATCAAGTGTACAACGAAGAACGAAGTGGACACCCATCTGTGGTTACTGACGAACTGTCTAATGTGTTACGACCATTTAAACTGCGAAAGTAGACAAACAAACTTCACACTTCCTTATGGGATTACTTACTTGGGATTTGCCGCCACTCTTTTTTATTGGATAGCCGGCTGCTGGAAACTCTCTTGACTTCTTTTCCATCAAATAATGCTAGGAACAGGAACTTCCAAGCCTCTTTAGGCTCATGAAATAAGTAGCCAAACAAACTTTACTTTTTGTCAATCAACGATGTATTTGACTTCCAAGCACAATAAAAAATTCTCACTTTCCACAAAATATGTAACCTCCAGCAAGTCTCTCGTACAGTCGTACATTAGAAAGAAATTATTTTACATTCAAAAGAAAGCTGGTTTAGACACCATAACTTTCAGAAAAAGTGTCTGAAAGTATGTCTTGCCTCTAACAAGGCTGAGTCAATAGTCCACAATACTACTTTTTTTCAACTGTTCTTGTTATAATTAACGATAATGAATGACACATTAAGCACAGAGCAGCATAAAAACTCCATGGTTCTTCCTCTAAAACATCTATGGATTGCCCTACAAGTACTTGTCAGTGCCATTCGACCACCGTGTCTTTCTTCCCTCGACTGATTTTAAACCTGCACACACAATTAAGTGACATGCATTAGGCAGGATTTTACCATCCCACACTTGTATCAGGAATATCATGTGTTTGAGATGGTAGAAGGCTGAGTAGTTCTAGAATTTACACAGAAATTATCGGATCACTACATTTCCCCCCTCTCAACACCCGATATTTTATATGTAATCATTATACAAGTAATATCATTCATAACAACATTTCATATCTTAACAATATACATTGTTACACAGGTTTACATACACATCTCTCCTTTCCATAACAACAATCTTTCTCTTATTGTTTCTATATTCTTTTCTTATTTTACTTTGTTATTAAAATATGAGTATTTACTCGTGGTTTTGGTCAGCTTTACTAATATTTAGGAATAGTGAGGACTTTTTCTCTTTTCTTTATTTTCTTTTTCAATCAAAAATGTCAGGTGTATAAGACACATGAATAATCTATTTTCTATTCTTATGTTTTTGTACTACCTTTTTCCTAGTAGGTACTATTTTCATTAGTTGTAGCTTGGAGGAACTCTGGGTGAAATAAAAGTGTTCTTTTGACACTCATTTATTTCTACAAAACATAATAATGCTAATCATTCATAGAATTTATACTTTCCAGAATAATTCCTATAAAATTTGTAACTTTTGTAACAATACTGTCCCCTTCTCCTAGGATCAGCACCAATTCTTTGCTTGTGGGTTGACCTTATGAGAGCACTTCCTCCTTGCAATCTGATAGTTATACCCCTTACAAAACATCTCTACTTTTTAGGCCACAGATCATCCTATCTCCTCATAGGTACATTTGCCCTTTATATTTAGTGAATGCCGTGTATGCCCCTTTATCTTTTCTGAGTAAGCCTAATGGTCCCATTACTCTAGTGTACATTTCTATGTATACCGTAATTAAGTATCTTCTGGTACAGATATAAATTTAACTTAAACATTACATTCATTCTTTAATATATCATTCACTCCCTAGAGTCCTCCTCTACTTATCAACTTTTATACTTTCAATAGATATTATGTTTATTTTTTACAACTAATGTCCCACTATCCTTCAATTCATCAGAGTTTTTAGGGCACTGACATTGGTCACACCTTATTTCTTATTTATCTATTACTCATTACTATTTTATAGTTGTTCGTTATGTATGGGCACCTCCCCTTATGTATATTCGATGTAGAACCATCATAACTCCCCATATACGTGCGCAGAATTCCCTATGTACACACTTTTTCCCCTACAACACCTGGCGGTTCACACATTGTGACAGAATTTGTGTTATATAATTTAATGTTTGCGTAGTAGTGTATATTTCTGTATATGTGGATGTGTGTTCGTGTAGTCTGATTCTTCGGCCTTCTTATCTAAAGATAAGATGTAGGTTATAAGTAACCACGGAAATAAGGAAAGACTTCAGAAATAGAAGTTTATGAATATGAAAAGAGGGAAAAGATAGACAGGTCCTCAAGACACGAAGTACGAAAGGAAAAATAGATGTGGTTGCTAGGATCGAAAACGAGAAAGAAGACAGCCCCAAAGAGAGGAAACCCTTCCCACCCCCCTTCACCAGGATCCCTACCTCTCAGGTACTTGAGTGAAATGCTGAAGGAGGTTTGGTGTTAAATTGTCTCCTACAGAACGGACTTGACCCACCTTCACCATCTTGAGGTCCCTGAAGGAAATCCTAGCAACTCTATGGAAACGGCAAATGAAGAAGAATCAGGCACACTTGTTTGTGAGGGTTGTTTGAAAGGCGTTTTGTGTTAGTCATGATTTATCTGTTCTTGTAAATCAAGCTTTTAGCTACAATACCCACCCCTTTCATAATTTATGCAAACCCTCCCATCTATATCACATCTCGTAAAACGTATAAAATACTCTATACAAAATAGAACATCTATACACTACGATATAACAACTGTTCAGTTAGTCACATCTTATTATATTTTCCACAAATATAATACTCTATTTAGTTTATTTCATCTAGATATCACCCATTTTCTGTGATTCTCTTAAGTTGTTCTCTATTTTATGGTCATATCCGGTTTTTTAAGCAATAAGATTATAGGATAGTCATAGATTTTAAAAGAATTTAGTACAAGAAAACTATTTTGGGAGAAACACTGAAAACAACTCGGGGTCCAACGGTCATCACTCCGCCCATTAACTCAGAATGTTAATGTCCCTGGGGGATAGATGACAGAATAGTTTAAGATATTAAAGGAATTCGGTGCAGAAAACTATTTTGGAAGAAACACCGAAAACAACTCGGGATCTGATGGACGTCACTCCACCCATTAACTCAGAATGTTAATGTCCCTGGGGGATAGATGACTCTGCCCGAGTCCCTTGGATCTGATATGAACCTTTTTTGAACACTTGCAGACCAGTACCTCTCTTTAAATTTCTTTTGAAAGTCTCCCCACTGCAAATCAGTCAACACTTCACTAGTTAACACCACCTTAGGTGAGGATACCCTTTTTTCTACTTTGTCTTGGATAAACTTAAATTCTCTCCACAGGTCGTCTATACCCTTTCTGGTATAGACGGTCCTTCAGACGAAGGAATAAGTGATACGTTCCCAGATGTTATTCTCTCGGTAACCTTTTGATCTATAATTTCTCCAAATTGTTCCTCCAAAGTAATTACATTTATAATATCAGAGTTAGCTATTTCCTCTTTGAAATTCTGTTCTACATTATCTACTCGTATACTGACACCTGTAATTTGCGAATGAATGATTGGTATTAATTCATTATTCTTATCTACACTCTCTTCCAAAGTATTCATTCACTGTCTTACATCATTGTATTTAATATTGTACGTGTTTTCAAAAGATCCTATCTTTTCAATAAGTTCTGATTCTACATTATTACATTTGTTCTCAATGTCAAGTTCTAACCTTTTTGATAAACTGTGAAAAGTGTCATTCTGTTTCTGACTAAGGTCAGTAAACATATGATTTATATTAGTGGTCAAAGAATTTGTGAACTCGATCTTTAAATCTACTGTTAAATTGTCTACTTTATTACTTAAGGCACTGCATTCAGTCTTCAAAGCACCCATGCCTTCGCATAGATTACCAGATTCTTTGCTTTGAGGATCTACTTTGATGTTTAACAAACTTAGATTTGTCATTTGAATTTTCAGTTTCATTCTGACCCTTTAATTAAGAATATATTAAGTCTAGGTTTTTTATTAGAGTCACACTCTGAGCATTTAACTGAAAACTCAATGAGTCTAATATAAGATTCAGAGCATTTAAAGTTTCACTCTGAGCTTTGATTAAATTTATCAACTCAGCCCGGACTTTCATGGCCATTGCTGGGTCTTGAGTTTCCTCAACCTGTTGTAGATTTTCCATACCTTTATATGCTTTAGCTCTCTTAATCATTTAAAACTAACTTCAAATATGGTAATTACACAAATAAAAGTTCACTCAACAGTATTTTGTACCACTTCGTACTAAAGTAATGAAGTTTCGTTTCACGCTCACCTGGCATAGAATTCTCGTAGCGTATGTGAGCGGATGTGGAGGCAGGTCAGCACTGGTGATCGGCAGCTGGTGCTGGTGGCGTCATATGTAGGTTGGTTTCCACATCTGCGTCCCCACAATGTGTGTGAGAGCTGTATACTCCCAGCACTGGATCTTCTTGATGTAAATGCCATGCACCTCTTTCGAGTGGACGCCACTTCAGCGACTTGTGAGTCAATGGGGATGAAATGATGATGATAAGGACAACACAACACCCAGTCCCCCTGAGCAGAGAAAATCTCTGACCCAGCCGGGAATCGAACCCGGGCCATTAGGCATGACATTCCGTTGTGCTGACCACTCAGCTACCAGAAGCAGACATCATCTTGATTGAAGTGTTCTAGGCATACTTCTTCTTAGACAAATAAATCATCTTTGCTGTTTTATCATTGTGAATTTTTCACGTCTTCACCACTTTTCATTCAAATTTTGCTCCATAGGATACTTGAACATATTTCAATGTATCAGAGAAAGTCCCTTGTGTTATTATGTTTGGTTGCTATGGCAACACACACAGCTTCTTTTCTCATATTTGACTGAAAATTGCTGTCTCCCCTGCCCACACACACAGGTCGCCACGTTCTAACGTGTTGTGATGACTTTCTTAATAGACCTTCTCTTCTAAAACTTTGCTCTTTCGGCAACTCCGTTCATGTATTTAACTTTCGTGCACATTACAAAATTCTCACTTTCCACAAAATATGCAACCTCCAGCAAGTCTCTCGTACAGTTGTATGTTAGAAACAAATTATTTTACTTTCAAAAGGAAGTCAGTTTAGACACCATGACTTTCAGAAAAAGAGTCTGGAAATATGTCTTGCCTCTGACAAGGCTGAGTCAAGAGTCCACAATACTACTATATTTCAACTGTTCTTGATGTAACTAACAATAATCAATGACACAATAAGCACATAGCGGCATAAAAACTCCGTAGTTCTTCCTCTGAAACGTCCATGGATTGCCCGACATCAACATGTCGGTGCCATTCGACCTCCACATTTACTTTCTTCCCTTGACTGATTTTAAACATGGATACATAAACAAGTGACGCGCAGTAGGTAGGATTTTATCATCCCACACTCATATCTAGAATATCGTGTGTTCGAGACGGTAGAAGGCTGAGTGGTTCTAGAATTTACACAGAAATTCTCGAATCACTAGAACTGGTTCACACAATTGAAGAGAAGATGAAGCAAAACTAAGTTTACACTTAGTGTCCTTGCTATGGAAGTTCCACAGATCTCACAATCACTAATTCACGAAATTGCTAGTGAAAAACTGAAACTTGAAAACTTTGCTCACGTTGGGACCCAAAAATCTTACTGAACAACACAAAAGACAATGGATGGGCAGTGCACTTCAGTTTTTGACACGCTAGAATGAAGAAGGAGATGGTTTTCTTTCTCAGATAGTCACGGAGGATGAAACTTGGGTATTTACAACACCCACGAAACAAAATGGCAATCAGTGGAATGGAGGCAAACTGCAACCCCAATGAAGGTTAAGCCTAAGCAAATCTTGACACCTTGGGATAGAAAAGGCATTTTTCTGATTGATTTCTTACCATGAGGCCAAACAATCAGTGCACATGGTTACTGCAAGAACATTAAGAAATTGCGCCGCGCAATACAGAGCAAGCGCCGAGGATTACTGTCAAAAGGTGTTGTTTTTTTTTCCATGATAATGCCCGACCTCACACGGCGAATGTGACCAAACAACTCTTATGGGAATTTCACTGGGACATGTTTGTTCATCCTCCATACAGCCTGGACCTTGCTCCTAGCGACTTTCATCTCTTCTTACATCTAAAATCTGTCCTTGGTGGTCAACACTTCAACAATGATGATGAGCTGAAAGAACTTGTTACCACATGGTTGAATACACAGGCAGCAACCTTCTATGAAGAACGCATACAAGAAACTTGTGCCACGCTATGATAAGTGCCTACAAAATTTTGGAAGCTGTGTAGAAAAGTAGTTTAACAGTTGTAGATTTTTTTACAATAAACATTTTTTCTGTATCTGTACTAATTTGTCTTATATAACCAAATGGAACTTACTTTGTGGACATACCTTGTAGTTGGTGCTGACTTCAATCTACTCTCAATATGATGGCGAAAATACATGTTTCATGTCAGTGGTCGGTATAAAACATCATCTGAAATTGCACTGAATGCTTTCTAAGGAAATTAATTTGAACATCTAGTTCAGGAGCCCAACTGAAGTGTACATGATCGCAAAAAAATGCTTGACCTCTTAGCAACAAATAACACTGACCAACTAGGAAGCATCGTGATGTATACAGGGATTAGTGACCACACGGTGGTTGTAGTTAGATTGAATACCGTAAAATCCAAACTCACCAAAATCAAACGCAAAATACGTCTATTTGTAAAAGCAGATAAAAACTCGCTTGGCACCTTCCTATGACACAGTCTCCACTCCTTCCATTCTGACTATGTAAGCGCAGAACATATGTAGTTTAAATTCAAAGAAATAGCATTGATGGCAATTGAGCAATACACATAAAATAAATGGATATGACATTGTATTTATCCCCCATGGTACCAAAACAAGTCAGGAAACTATTGCAGAAGGAGTAAAAGAACCATGCCAAATTTAAAAGAATATAAAATCCCCACGATTAGTGAAGTTCTCCAGAAGCTCGAAATTTTGCAAAAACATCAATGTGAGTTGCTTTTAATAGTTTCCACAACAAAACTCTGTCTTGAAATCTGACAGAAAACAAAAAAATAGATTCTGGTCGAATGTAAATTACACCAGTGGCAAGACCTTCACTGCATGATAACAATGGTGATGTTATTAATGACAGTGCCATTAAAGCAGTCACTAAACATGATTTTCTAAAATTCTTTCACAAAAGAAGATGAAGTAAATATTCCACAATTCACATCAAGAACAACTGCCAACATGAGTAACTCACAAGTAGATATCCTTGGTGTAGCAAAGCAGCTTAAAACACTTAAAGAAAAACAAGGTGTCTGGTCCAGATTGTATACCAGTCGGGTTCCTTTCAGAGTATGCAGATACAACAGCTCCATATTTAGCAATCATATACCGCCACTTGCTTGTAGAAAGAGCCATACACTAAGACTGCAAAGTTGCACAAGTCACACAAATATGCAAGAAAGGAAATAGGAGTAACCCACATTGAATTACAGACCCATATCACTAACAGATTTGCAGTAAGATTTTGGAACATACACTGTGCTCAAACATTATGTATCACCTTGCAAAAAATTATTTATTGACAAACAGGCAACATGCATTTAGAAAATGTTTTTGTGAAGCACAACTAGCTCTCTATTCTCACAAAGTAATGAGTGTTGTTGACAGGCGGCGTCAAATAGATTACATACTTTAAATTTCCAGATGACTTTTGACACTGTTCCTCACAAGCGACTCCTAATTAAATTGCATGCCTATGTAGTATCATCTCAGTTGTGTGACTGGATCCATGGTTTCCTGTCAGAAAGGTTACAGTTCCTAATAACTGAAGGAAAGTCATTGAGTAGAGCAGAAGTAATCTGTGGCATTCCCAAACAAAGTGATATATGCCCTGTGTTGTTCTTGATACATAAATGATTTAAAAGACAATCTGAGCAGCCCTCTTAGATTGCTTACAGATGATGCTGTCATTTAAAATCATATGAAGTCATCAGATGATCAAGATAAATTTTAAAATTATTTAGACAAGGTATCTTTATTTAGACAAGATATCTGTATGGCGCAAAAGGTGGCAATTGAGTCTAAATCATTAAAAGTGTGAAGCCATCCACATGACTACTAAAAAGAATCCACTAAATTTCATCTAAAAGCTGTAAACTCAGCTAAATACTCAGGGATTACAATTACGTAATACTTAAGTTAGAACGATCACACGAACAAAGTAAACCACTGTGGAGAATCCTTTACAAAAGTGAAAGTGAGAGACACGTAACAAACTTTGCTTCGTAAATGAGTCAGTGTGGTATTCTATCATGGGCCACTTTCTGGAACACTTCTGAAATGAATGGAATGAGTTATCAGCTACAACTTAATTTGTGCTGTCAGACCTCTGCAAAATGTGAGCACACAGACATCAGAGGTTTACTGGAGCAAAATACTTTATTGCAGTCACTATATTTAGCAAACAATGTGAACAGGTAGTGCAGCAATTATTACTGTCCTTCGAGTATTCATCAGAATCTAAACTCTGAAGTAAATCATTCTTGAATGTACGAATACTCAAGAAGAAGGCAGCAAGAACAAACATAACACACAGCACATAGGAAACACATAAAAATTCACAGCAAGGAAAAAAAATATTACACAGGGACATAAAAAGTTCATAGGAAACACAACACTCCTGCTGGCTAGCGCAGAAGCTGCTTAGCAGCTGTGATTCTCTTGTTACCATGCATATGTGACACTACACCACTAAACATAGGGGCCTCACTTGGCACGAACTTGATTTTTGACTGTGGCGATGATATACAACAACATAGCAGACACTACATCAGCCCCTGTGATAGGAGCAGAAAGTCATCTCGGAATGGGGCACATAAACACCCTTTTCACAGCTGGAACTGGTTTTGCGCGCTTGTCATTGGTCTGTATCGGCTGTTTGTTGCCCCTGTACTGGAGATTCTGACATGGCAGTGGAAAATGTGGATGGTGACTAATCCCTGGAAATGTACACGGGCTTGAGAGAGTTGATGGCAATGGTTATTGGCTTTCTGCTTACCATGATGTCCAGCATCTGTGTGCTTCTCCACAGAACATGGTATGTGCCATGGACCGCCTGTTCAGAGCATCATGTGCGAGGACCTTTCTAAGTTGCGGGGCACATAAGTGGTCAGCATACCAAATCTGGAGGCTGTGGAAGGTCATATTAAAGTGATGTGGTCCCTTAACTGCTGAAGAAATTCCAGTTGATCTTGCAGTGCTGACTGGAGTGAACTGGTCATAACAAATTCTCTGGGAAGACGCAATGGTTCACCATAGACCAGTTTTGCAGCCGAGGAGTCCAAGTCCTGCTTATATGTTATTTATAGTATCAGGACAACTATAGGGAGGGCAGAAGTCCATGGTGTTCCATGGCACATTAGAGCCACATTCAGAGAATGCTACCATCTTTCAATCATTCCATTACTGATGCAGTCATGGCTGGTAGTCTTTTGATGAACATCCCCACAGAACTCTGCCAGCTGGATGAATAAATCCAATGCAAACTGGCTGCCACGATCAGTGGTTATGCATAGTGGACAGTCAGTGGTTATGCATAGTGGACAGCCAAACCTAGTTAGCCAAATTGATCCGAACGCAGACGCTAAGGTTTACGCTGTGACATTGTCCACAAGTTTGCACAGGTACAAAAAAGAGAGGTTGCATCTGGAAAATCTCTGAGGGGCAGGACAAGTTACAGCATTGACATTGGAGGCATGTCTATGTCAACTTTCAGAATCTCTCTCCATCCCTGCCCTCACAAAATTTTGTGACACAAGGGGAAATATTAAGTGGGCTCCGGGCTGGCACAGACTGTGCAAACTGTCAAAGACTTGCTGCTGAAATGCAGTCAGTATGAATGGTTGTGGTCTTCTCTCTGAAAAGTCACAATACAACTGAGACTCTTTGCCAACAACACTGACCAGCTGCAACTTTAACACCAAAGTGGTATTGTTGATGAAAATCTGGAGCTCTCGGTCGCTCTGCTGTGTCTTGGCCATTTCCGAAAAGTCCATCGGTCGGAACGCACTATTGTCGCATAAAAAACCATTGGTCGCCACATTCTCAATGCTGTAAATGTGCTTTATGTCCATGCTAAATAGGCTTATAAAGGATGATTGAACTGATGGGGACAGCAGACGATGCTATTCTGTTTGAAAGCATAGATCAGCGACTAATGATCCATGAAGATTGTACACATCCTTGCTTCTATTTGTTGCTGGAAGTATTTAACAGCCAGGAGGTCGTGAAAGCACACACTACTCTTCTGTTGCAATGGTGACAATTTGTGTGAGAAATACGCAAGCGGTTCTCACAAGTCATCCAACAATTTTTGCAGTGCCATGCCAATAACTGTTTGACTTGCATCTGCTACCAACGCCAAAGGCATGTAAAGCTTGGGATGCACCAGGTGTGTGTGTGACCACCATTCCTTGCTCTGCAGCCTTGAAGGTGGAGCACATTGCTTCCGACCACTGCATTGGGGTACTGTTTCTGAACTTTGGACCGGTGAATGCCACACTGTGTAGTTCTTGCAGTTCTGCTGCACACAGTTAAATGACGGTGATAAAAAGTTTAGCATTCTTAGGAGTCGTGTAACTATTAGGTCATTGTCAGTCACAGTATCTGTAGAATTACTTTGATCTTCTCTGTTAGTGGTAGGGAGCCTGCAGATGACATTAGATGGTGTAGGAAAGTTGTCTCGTGTTAATACATTGAAAGATCTGCCTCAGTTGCGAGAATTTTCTGGTCTTTACCCAGGTTTTGGCTAAAATAACCTAGCCTTCTTCAGAAGCATAAAATTACTATAACATGCCAGAGTAAGGCACAGTCAACATTAAAAATTAAAGCCTATAGTTCCGTGGTACCACACTGAATAAAAACTACTTAACTGAAGTCCAGCCCTGTCATCACTTCACTGCGTGGTCAGTTGGCAGCAGCAACTATTAGTGCCAACGTAGTTGCTGCTGCCAACCGACCGCGTGGTGAAGTGATGCCGGGGCTGGACTTCAGTTAAGTAGTTTTATTTTGACATGGTACCACAGTACTATAGGTTTTAATTTTTAATGTTGACTGTGCCTTACTCTGGCATGTTACAGTAATTTTATGTTTCTGAAGAAGGCTAGATTATTCTAGGCGAAACCTGGGTGAAGACTAGAACATTCTCGCAACTGAGGCAGATATTTCAATATATTAGTGTATCACAGTTGCTGACGGGGCTGCAATATACTAAAAATGCCTCATGTTACCCAAACACACACTTGGCCTTGTTTAACACCACACCAAACTGCTCCAGATGTTTAAATACCTCTTGACGATGTTGGTGATGTTGCTCCCTGGTGGCAGAACACACGAGTTTATCACCTAAAGGAGCAAAGCAAAATGGCAGTCCTTGCAGAATGGAAGCGATAAATCTTTGCCAGTTTTGGGTAGCATTTTGTAACCCAATCCATTAACACTGTAAACCAGCTGATTGTTGGCTACATCTGCAAAGAGTTGCTAATGTGCCAAGAGGTCAGGTCCCGTAAGCAGCTCCATATAGTTGGAAATGGTGAAGTCCCAAGTGAATGGGTGGCGCAGTCCAAAAGTCAACTTGATCTGCTGCATTGCATACACTTAGGTTAGTGGGTTATTAGCTGCTGATAAATGGAATGCTATTGATGGTCTATAGCTGTGCACTGAAGTTCTCAGTAGTATGCTTAAATCTGAGACATTCTCTATAAAATTCTTCTGGCTGGACCTTCTATCATTAATGAACAGGTACCATGACTTTCAGGACATTCAGTTTTGCCCAATACTGAGTGCTGCTGGCATTTGAGTGTGAACATGGTGCAATACATTTTTGCGTTTGTTCACCGAACCTACGGTGGGACCAAGTACATGGGTTGTTCCGTGCTCAATGATGCAGCACTAGTCAACGATCAGCTTTGGGACCTCCGGATTAATTCTGGTTTTGACCTTTCATATGTATTCGCTTGAGGTTGTGCAGAAATCACATCTTGTACTTCTGTGGCATAGCAATGGTCAAGCTGACTCACGAAGAGGGCAAATTTTTTCGAGTCATAAGTCCAGCACAACTAAAACTGGTTTCTACTTGGGTGAACCAAAGGATTGAGTTGTTCAGCCAGAACGGATGCAAACAGTCTGCTAATCTACAAACTGTTGGCACACTGGTCATCTTGTGTAATAATTAAAGCCAATGGTGGTTGTTCAACTTTCTTCAGCTCAGATTACATTGGGGTCACAAACTATCAAGTAGATCTCAATTTAAGCTGTCCGACAGATGCAAAACATGAACACAATGAGACAGGAAGTTTACCGGAGCAACATCTTTACTGAGTAACTGGCCATGAGTTTTGATCAGAAAGTAAACTCTGAAGTAAATCATTCTTGAATGTATGAATACTCGAGAGAAGTCAGCAAGCAATTACTATTGTAACCCGAAGTGATAGAATCAAGAACTGAACATAAACCACAGAACACACAAAACATATAAAAATTTGCAGCAAGGGATAAACTATACACAGAGACATCAAAATTTATTAGAAAACCTACACCTCACGGCTGGCATGGAAGCTGCTTGACAGGTGCGATTCATCTGTTATCATGCACATGTGATACTACACCACTAAACACATGAGCACCACAGGTTGATGCAAACTTGACAGTTGACTGTGGCAGTGACACGCAACCAAGTAGCAGACACTAAAGAATGACATAGGTCAGAAATTAGTTGGTTTGCGTATCTTCAGTTTTGAAATGGTTGTTACTATAGCATATGTAAGTCTGGCAGGTAATATGCCCCAAGTCATTGGTTACAAAGATAGTTTCTTGGTAATCCTATGAAGTTGGCATAATATTTTAATACTCTTATAGAAAGACTATCATGGCCAACAGAATTACTGCTTTTAGTGACCTGATGAATGTTGTAATCTCTTTAGGGACTGTTGTGCAAAACTAATGTTTGTTGGTGGTGAACGCAGTGTCTACATAAGTAAAGTCTGCCGCAGCTATTTTCTGGGAACGCAGTTCCATTTCAGTGTCTAGGTTTGTTTGCTTCTTGTTACATATTGCAAATATCTTTTACTTTATTATTGGAGTGTTATATTTTTTTAACAAAGTATATGAGTTTTGTTTTTTTAATGACACATTGAATGATTTTACAACACCAGTGGTAGGGGAGTAGCAAATCTTGACTGCTGCTTACCCCTCTTCCTTCCCCTTCAACTCTTTTGCCATAAGGTGAAGGCATTGGCTCTGAAAGCTTGTAAAAGTTAAACCCTTTTGTGTGCTTGTTCCCCCGCCACTGCTTGGTGAGTAGATTTTTTTATCTATCCATTTACATTAATTAGTAAGTAAACTTTACTGTTAATATTTGACCATCATTGTCAGATAAGCCACTGAAAATTGGTTTTGTAGCTAAATCACTGCAGGCTGCTAGGTCTAAAAACAAACTATCAATGACTGTTGCACTATGTCCTTCAATACACTTAGGAGAATTTACTGTGGAAAATAATCCTAAGCTGGACGTAAACAACCTTAGGTGACCTCGGTTAGTATTACCTTAGAAAATCAACATTAAAATCTCCACAATGATTCACCAGTTACATCTGTGTAACTATCTGAGAGCTGATCATACATCCAGTAAAATCTTGATCTGATTTCAAAATCAAAGTTGACAACTTGCTGTAAATATTCAGAAAAGTGAAAATTGTGCATTTCAAAAAATGTGAAAAATTAATATCTTTTAACTAAAACATCAATGAATGACAACTGGAATCAGTCAACTCAAGCATATACCACGGTGTTAACATTGTGAGGATAAGAAATGGAATGTTTACAGTCTCAGTCATAGATAAAGCAGGCAAGATACCTCAGTTCATTGGTAAGATAATGGAAAAATTAAGTGAACCTACAGAAGTGATTGCTTAGAAAACACTAATGAAACCCATTCTAGAATATTGCTCAAGTGATTAGGATCCTTACCAAAGTGTACATACAGCAGATAATAAACATGTGCTGTACAAATGATACCAAGCGTTACTTGTTTTGTAAATAAAACCTCCTTTTCCTGCTGCCCCTTAATTTACTTATCCCAGATGCGTTTCGCATTTTTCTCATTCAGAGGCATCATCAGTGGGATGATTTGCTGATCTGCATTTCCTCTCATCTGGTCTGCGTTTCCTCTCATCTGGTCTGGAGGTCACACTACCACTTTATTACTGACTTATAAGCACAACTTTGTGTTCTGACCTTCTTCACATTGTCCACCATGTTGCTCCTTCTTTTTTGTGGTGTACTATTGTTCTTTTGCCACTCGATATAACTATTTCATCCGACACTGCTTTTAACAATGTCTATATTGCAACTCCATTGAAGCTGTAACATTGATGTTGTTTAATAGCACCCCACGAAAGTTACTTATGAAGTTTCCAGAACCAGTATTATCTGTAGAAACTAGGAATATACTACAGTCCCCTACACACTACTCCCACAGCCACTGTGAAGACATTAGATTAATTACAGCATTCAGTAATCCCACACCTTGTATTAAAATGTTATGAGAAAAAATCCTAATTTGTGGTACAATGGGAAATACTTTCTGCCATGCCCTCCCCTGTGGCTTGCTATAGATGTAGACACACATTTCATTGAAACAACACAGGAAAACTTCAGACTTCTTTCAAATAATATTTCATGTGCATGTTTTAGTTTCCATTTTCTAATTTAATCATGAAATGGAAATGAGGGTATGGCATAGTTGGCTGGGAGGCCCTTATTCGGGGAAGTTTGGTCGTCAAGTGCAAGTCTTATTTCATCTGATGCCACATTGTGCGACTTGCGCACCGGTGATGAGAATGAAATGATGATGAGTACAACACAACAGCCAGTCCCGGAGCGGAGAAAATCTCCAACCCAGCTGGGAATCGAACCCGGGCCTGCTTGCATGGGAGGTGAGCAAATTACCACCCAGCTAAGCAGGCGGACATTTAATCATGAGATTTTATGTCACAACAGAGTTTGTGTATTACATTGAAAGTTTATCACATACCTCTTCTTCATGAAATCTGTGGTTGATGAAAAACAGGTTTTTTGTGACCCCTTTCACCTTCTCATATTGGTAAACAGATGGTGCACTCTTTAATGTTGGATAAATCATTGGAGTGATAAGATTTGCTATTTCCGGCCTCATCCTGTGCTGAACTTCCAAACAGTCATATTGCATTCCATTCTGAAGCATCCGTTCAAACAACGAAATGTCAAAATTAAAATTTTTTGCTAACTCAAAGACTGCAGTTGAAGGTCGCAGCTGTTTGTGATCACCTGAAAATTAATAAGTTTTTTTATTGGCATCAAAATTTCCTAATATATGCAGGCAATTTTACACATCTGTAATTTTTCACAAGCTGTGCTTCAAATGCAAGGAATTCAGTAACAAAATAGACTACAAACTCTTGTTTGTGATACAATTCAATAAAATAAACACTGAATAATCATACACTATGTTACATAAAACAAAAAGACATTCTGTTAAAAAGTCATCTCTCTCTGAACCATTAGAAGTAGTTGTAATATTGAGCAGTTAGTTATCTTTTGTTTATCATACTTACCTATGAGAATGAGATGTTCACAGGCCTTTGTTAAAGAAATGACAACATGTGACTCTAGCACTTCTGCTGCTTCTTCAACTATTACTGAAAGGAAAAGAAAATTTCAATTACCAGTTTATTAAGTTACTCTTTATCAAAAATTTCTTAAAATATTATACCATGAGAAAATTATTTACATTACTATATTGTTTAACAACTACATTTACAGGCACTTAACTATGTACTGTATACTGCAATCAAGTCAAAAAATGGGAAACTAATTAGTGCAAAGCTGATGTCACACAGAAACAGGGCAAGTCGGACCATACATGGGGGGAGGGGGAGGGACCGGGGGGGGTGGGGCAAATTTGGAGGGCGCTCAATCTGGCTGGAAGTCCAGAGAATGCCAACAAACTGTATTATAAAATATAAATAAAAAACACAATGTAACCAGTCACAAAACTTTAAGTATTTATTTACAATGTGTTTAGGAGGCTTCATTCTATCGTCAGCTCCTGATGATGAATTCTGAGTTTTATTATGTAAAATAAACTGGATATTTATTTGGTCTGTTCAAAAAATTAATACCTGCTATTGTGTACAAGAAGAGGATCTATAATACTAAAATTAAATATAAGATGGTTTGAAGGAGCACAAAATTGATGCTGACCATGTGGACCATTAAACCCCTAACTAACCTGTTTCCACCAGTAACAATTCATTTCAGTTACTCTATACTAAGTCAAGTTTTAATGACTAACTTTATCTGATGCTGTTATTACATAATGTAATTTTCAAAGATTGGAGAATGCTCACATTCTGATGAGCAAAAACAGTTAATAAATCACACAATATGTGACCAGTGACAGTTTTATCTACACAGTGAGTGAGTTTCCAGATATAAATTCCCACATAATATAACAAACATATCAGTCAATGAAGTTTTGTAATTCAACTCTGTAATTTTGTTAGAATTTCTGGAGTAGTAGATCATGGTTGTTGCATAAAACTATTCATTAAAATTTTGTCCCGGTATGCGGGAGGTATCTTCAGATATAAAACACTGGCAATTGCATCAAAGCTGAAGGGCCCTCAAACTGCTTTTGATACAGTATATTATTTATTTCTAAAGGTGTTTCCCACAGACAAGGACAAAACACTAGTGAATAGATTTGTGCATCAAGCATAGCCACTCAGAGAGGGAGTTTTAACAGAAGTAAACTCTGTATGTGAGGAACCTTTGTTTTGTTATCAATACCGTAATATTTTCCAAGAGTTAAATAGTCCTTGAGCATCACTTCATGTCTGATGTTTCATAGGCTCTCAGATAGATGTTAACTCTCTCATTCCAAACACACTATCACTTCATAAATTTATTCACAGAGTAAAGTTTCCGAATAAACTAATGGTGACTTTAATTCTGGTGCTTCATTTTTCTAATGAAAATCTGATTTAGTATGCCTTTTTTGAAACTATGCCTTCTGATTTGTGCATCATGATTGGTTTACCTGGCACCTTTTAAAGCCATTTCCTATAGATAGAACAGTTTTTCTCTGTATTTAGTTACTAGCCTTGCAGTCCAGTTCTGTGGAAAAAAAGCTGGAAAGTTTTCCAAAGTTAGCATTTCTTCGCACTGTTTATAATATCACAAAACTGCTGCCTAATAACACATTTATCTATTCATACACAGACACAAGCAGACATTTCTCAAATGTCTGCTTGTGTCTGTGTATGTGCGGATGGATGTGTGTGTGTGTGTGTGTGTGTGTGTGTGTGTGTGTGTGTGTGTGTGTGTGTGTGTATACCTGTCCTTTTTTCCCCCTAAGGTAAGTCTTTCCACTCCCGGGATTGGAATGACTCCTTACCCTCTCCCTTAAAACCCACATCCTTTCGTCTTTCCCTCTCCTTCCCTCTTTCCTGATGAGGCAACCGTTTGTTGCGATAGCTTGAATTTTGTGTGTATGTTTGGTTTGTTCGTGTGTCTATCGACCTGCAAGTGCTTTTGTTTGGTAAGTCTCATCATCTTTGTTTATATATATAGACACACACACACACACACACAACAATGGTGCCCCTCCTGATCAGTAATACGGGATTCTTGATCTTTGTTACATCATCCTTTCTGGCCTTAGGTTACACCTTATTCTCTACACTGTCACACTGTTTTTTAGTGTGTTTGTCAGTCTTCATTATTTTGTTCACAGTCTCCACAGCATTGAAGCTATTTCAGATGGTTAAACTGATGTTATCAGACTTGAAACATCACTCACAGATTTGGAAGCCTTGTCTCCAATCTAGTTTTTGGATCTGGCCCTAACATTACTATTGCTGCCTTCAACTTACAATAGAGCTAACTCCTCTTGTATCACTACCCAATCAGCTTTAAGTTCTGGGATTCGCTGTGAGCCATATCCAATCAGCTATAAGTTTCAAGATTATCTCTGCTAGTATTAGTCCAGTAAAAAAAAGGTAGACTGAAGGAAAAAATTGTGCAGTAAAGGAGTTTTGTACAGTGGTAGGGGTGAGCGTCATGAAAAACATGCTAAAAATGCTGACTGGTGGGATGTGAGGATGGGGGTGGAGGGTAATGGGAAAAGGTCACTTTTTAAGTTTTTCTTGAATATCTCAAAAACTGCAGCATCTATCAAAATTGTTTCCCAGCACAAAATTAAAATAAATTAAATTTCCTACAATTTCTCTAGGACTGACAGTGCCCAAACAAAGGGGGTGGAAACATCACCGATTATTAAAAATAATGTTTCAACACTATAAAATTAATATATATAGTTAAATAACATGAGTTAAGAACAAATATTAAATGAATGTACCTCATGTCAGTGCAGTAGAATCGTATTCAGAGATAAATTGTGTCATGTGGGTGTAACAGTGTGTATAGACATGTGTGGAGTTCAGAAGTGTGAGGGAAGTTAGTTTGCTGGACTCTGGTCACGTACTTTCCTCCTTCAAAGTTCAGCAAAAAAACCGAGCGCGCAGGCACTTCCTCATCCTCTCTGCTGCACTATGCCACAAAAACCAGCTGCAAGGTGTTCACAAAGTTATAACGACCCTTCTACAGCTCACTGGTGACACTGTATGCGACATGCCTGGGAGTGTTTATTCCTCCCACTCCCATGCTCACACCACATCAGTCGGGATTTTTAATATGTTACTCATTACACTCCCCACCCCCTTCCACTGTGAAAACATTGTGACTACACAAATTTTTCCCTCTCATTTTCCTTCACTGACTAGAGTGTACTGTATGGAAATAGTGACAGTCACTGCCATCTCTAGAAATGACCAACATCATGCCTCACAAACATCAGTTCACAACATCCCGAATGAGAATAATGCTGACTTTCATTACACTTATTTCAATTGCTGACAATTTGGTGGCATTTTGCAGACTTGCACATTTTGACAGCAAAAATTTGCTATTGGGATCTGGTTCTACATCTATACACTGCAAACCACCTTCAGGTGCAATTGTGTACCTCAACAACTAGCTCCCAATATTTATTTATGTGAATGTTTTCTTTTCTTCATTAGTAATAAGAAATGTGCACATTGCCACAGATGACAGCAAAGATAGGCTTTTAAAACCATCTTTGTCACAAAAGAGCAATGTCAGAAGAATATTCAATTGTTTAACAACTTTTGTTTCAATCTCGCTTTAGAGGACTTATAATTTTAGATCTCACACAAAAAGGACATGTAATTTTTACTCGTGCATCAACAATGTGTGTAGTAAGTGCTATGTGTGATAAAAAAATGCAAGAAAATATATATATTAAGAGTTATCGTAGCCGCAAGAATGTTTTTATTTGTTACGTCAATATTTGTTTACAAGCACTACTTTTGCCTGCAATCATAAGAAGAGGGAGTAATTTTTTCCACTCTGCAAGACATCTAAAATATATATATGTGCTGATGATCAAGATTTAGTGGATGGACTGTATGATCAGCAACCACAGAAAATTAGAAATAAATTAATGATGTCAGCATAACTTAATAGAGACTTTTATTAAATATACACTATGATCAAAAGTAACTGGACACCCCCAAAAACACCGAGCGAGGTGGCGCAGTGGTAAGACATTGGACTCGCATTCGGGAGGACGACGGTTCAATCCCGCGTCCAGCCATCCTGATTTAGGTTTTCCGTGATTTCCCTAAATTGCTCCAGGCAAATGTCGGGATGGTTTCTTTCAAAGGGCACGGCCGACTTCCTTCCCCGTCCTTCCCTAATTCGAATAGACCGATGACCTCGCTGTCTGGCCTCCTTCCCCAACCAACCAACCAACCAACCAACACCCCCAAAAACATCTGTTTTTTATATTAGGTGCATTGTGCTGCCACCTACTGTCAGGTGCTCCATACCAGCAACCTCAGTAGTCATTAGACACCGTGAGAGAGCAGGATGGGGCACTCTGCAGAACTCATGGACTTCAAACATGGTCAGATGATGTCTGTATGCGAGATTTCCACACTCCTAAACATACCTAGGTCCACATTTCCAATCTGATAGTGAAATAGAAACATGAAGAGACACATACAGCACAAAAGCATACAGGCCGACCTCATCTGTTGACTGACAGAGACCGCTGACAATTGAAGTGGGTCATAATGTGTAATAGGCAGACAGCTAACCAGACCATCACACAGGAATTCCAAACTGCATCAGGTTCCAGTGCAAATTCTATGACAGTTAGGCTTGGTTTTCATGGTCGAGCAGTTGCTCATAAGCCACGCATCACAATGCCTCGCTTGGTGTAAGGAGCGTAAACACTGGACAATTGAACAGTCAAAAAACATTGTGTGGAGTGACGAATCACAGTACACAATGTGGGGATCCAATGGCAGGGTGTGGGTATGGCGAATGCCCGGTGAACGTCATCTGCCAGCGTGTGTAGTGCTAACAGTAAAATTCGAAGGTGGTGATGTTCTGACGTGGTCGTGTTTTTCATGGAGGAAGCTTGCTCCCCTTGAGGTTTTGCATGGTACTATCACAGCACAGGCTTACATTGATGTTTTAAGCACCTTCTTGCTTCCCACTGTTGAAGAGCAATTTGGGGATGGCGATTGAATCTTTCAACATGATCGAGCACCTGTTCAAAATGCATGGCCTGTGGCAGAGTGGTTACATGACAGTAACATCCCTGTAATAGTCTGGCCTGCACAGAGTCCTGACCTGAATCCTATAGAAAACTGCTGGGATGTTTTAGAATGCCGACTTCGTGCCAGGCCTCACCGACCGACGTGAATACCTCTCCTCAGTGCAGCACTCTGTGAAGAATGGACTGCCATTCCTCTAGAAACTTTCCTGCACATGACTGAAAGTATGCCTGTGAGAGTGGAAGCTGCCATCAAGGCTAACGGTGGTCCAAAACCATACTGAATTCTGGCATTACCGATGGAGGGCGCCACAAACTTATGTCATTATCTCTCATTGTGTAAATTTCATGCCAGTTCACACTCTTTTATGTTAGCTGTTGGGCTGTCTCCCTGTATGGTTATTACAAAATCAACCAACAGACCTAACATGGTTGGTGACTGATTTTCCAGCACAAAGTCATAGCTGAACATGAACAGACTTTTTCTAGTGTATGTTAAATGCACATACACAAAAATTTTGTCATTACTGTGTAAAAGAAAAACTAATTTTTGTCTATTTTCATATAGCATTAGTATGAGTGCATCAAAAGCTATTATTATATGAAAACGAGGAGCAGACAATTAAAAAGACCAATTTATCCACCAATGGGAGACGTAAGTGAGCTGGTTCACTATGCAGAGAAGCTACAAAATTTGTGCAATAGCTTACATGCTTACACTTAGTAGCGTCTCTCTTGTCATATTTAGCTTTCTTTCCTTTTCCCTTCGCCATTTCCCTAGTAGAAAACTTATTGATCAAAAGGATTCAAAAATCATACCAACGTTATGAAAATTCCAATCATTTGTGTTGTAATACTTTTCAACAAATTGACAGGAATTTATCGAAAAGCGATTTCACAGCAACTTGCAGGTTTCAAGAGCAAGATTTATTTGCATAAAAATTTTTCTGCTGATTTTTATTAATTTTTTTGGTAATCAAAATGGCTGACCAAAAATTACCCACTGTTGATTGTAATTCAGAATGTGCAATCGGCCAAAATGGCGGTGATTTGCAAGAAGCTGACATAAACCAGATATAGATATCACATACGTAACAAATGACACGACAGATACACGGACAAACTATGACAACACCATGATGATTGTGAACAAAACAGAGGAACTTCAAACAGCAATGTATTTTGACAACATAGGACGGACACCGATTATTGGTAATCCGAATATTACCATGCAAAGTACAGCAGACAGCAACGATAATAGTATCCCCGTTTGCTGTTACAGCAATTACTGACAACTATGATTACAAAATTCAATACAGTTACACAACAGCTTAGTAACTTGAACATAAAATGTTGCGAATTGTTACAAGGGTTTTCAGATTCCAAAACAGAACAAAAACAGGTGTTGGAAGATATCCAAAACCGTGTCACACAAAAACTCAATGATCTGACAGAAAGTCTACACACAGAGACATCTGAAAATTTAAAGGAAATGAAGAAACAATTAAAACAGGAGTTAATTTCTGATGTTAAGGAAAGTACTGAGATTTTGAACAAAAGGGTAAGTTCAATTAGTGACAAGCAAAACACACAGAAAGTGAATTAAAGAAAATAACGGACATAAATAATAGTATAAGAGCAAATCAAAACCAAATGTGTAATACTATAATGAAAGTGACCACTGTCAACAAGCTACACAAGGACTATGAAGGTTTACCACTGGCAGTAGAGGAGTTAACATTAAGAGCAGAAAGCTTGGAATTAGAGTCTGAATGTGCCAAAAGAAAAAGAACTCAGATAAGGAAAAATTTAGACAATATAACGAAAACAGCAGAAGCAGGTACCTTAGATCAAAGTAGTACATTAGCGCAGAAGGTAGTATCGGAATGCAAAGTATATAGACATGGTAGAAGAGTCCATGAAGAAAAGGGAAACCGAATCATCAAATGAAGTAGGTCAGGTTGCTAATATTCAACTACCTGTGCCAAAGATTGATGCATGTAATAGTTCTCCACATCTTGTCACAAGCCCAATAGCGAGCATAAGTAAAGACTGTAAAATTTTGTAATTTACCTGCAGCAGTCCCTGCAACATATGCACAATTGCTACACAGTGCTTTGCACACTTGTAACAACACACCGATGTCAGATAATGCTGCATGTTTAACATTTATCTTCGGTGGTGAAGGGTTGCTTAGACATAGGCAGGTTTCCATGTATTCGACAGATAGAAAGCGGATAAATCCAGTAGTTTTTATCAGTGCGTACCACAATGTATTTCTGTGTTAACTGGACAGAAGCTCAAAAAGATTTGTTGTTGGCAATAGCCAAGGTGACATTCTTTTGTGGGCCACTGAAATGGCAGAATGTTGTCACGGCTGAGAGCAATTTGAACATGCTTTCTTAGACAAGTACTGGTAGGAAGCAATTCAAGAAAGATTAAGATGTGAAGCCTTTAACCTGGCTCCATTTAACAGCAAGCATGGAAGCTTGTGGGGTTATTTGGAAAAGTATTTAAATAAGACCAGATATTGGACCAATCAGATATCACAGGTGGATGTATTAAAGAGCCGACTTCTGCTACACATAAGGGAAAAATTAGTAACCACAACTCCTAGTACTTTTTGTCAGTTTTGGATTCCACTAACCTGTTTTATGAAGAGGCACCATGGCAACACAAAGCAGCAGATAAACACCTCAACCTGTCTTTAGAAAGCAAACTGTAAATAATAATGTTACTACACAACAAGCATGGCAACCATATATGACGCAGTACGTACAAAAAGGTAATGGAAATGGGATAAACAAAAGATTTAAGCGAGGTTATCAGAACGACATGAACAATTACAACGGACAAGCAAACTACAGTCTGCCAACCTCAAGGCTAGCCGCCGCCTGTATGTGATACCAGCCAGCTTATGCAGTGGCAAGCGATCAGCAAAAATCAAATGCCATGTGGTGTGCCACAGCCAACCTTTGGACAACATAACAGAGCGAACTATAGTTTCACACGAAGGTGGGTCACGCGCAGCCAATGACACGAATTGGTGTAAAACAACACACACTCAACAGCTAGCTGAAGTTACTTCAGTCACCAAGGTCAATGCTCCTGCACCGGCAGAAAACTCCAACTGGTTGCAGTGAGACCCCACAGCCTGGTTGTAGTTTATGCAAAGGAAAATGGTAGCTTCTACAAATTCTCAAAAACACACATTTCATTGTGTTGATATACAATGAAATTCAGGGTGACATATTCTTTTGCGGAACCACAAACACTGATTTGCTATGAAATAAATTATGTATCCAAAACACTCCTACTGGTTTAACTTACAAAAAAAAAAAATTATAAGAAGCATCCAGAAATTCTCAAAAATAATCCATCTCTCACGTAACTGTACAACAAAATCAGAGAATGACTGTTTTGAACAAGGATAGGCTTACTGTTTTCAAAAAGTTTAAAAGAGTACAATTAAGTTTAAGCCTGTAATTAACAATAACAGTAAGAGTTTATCGCAGCAATCATAAATGTTCAAAATTTCACAACATATCACAATACAAATGGGTATTGATTCAATCAATGTATATAAATAAACGTGCATATTGCATGAATTTTTTGCTTAGCCGATTCTGTGCACACTTCTACACTAGTATCCCAAAGAAGAACACTGCAGCTTTAGTTTATCTCAGTTAAATTCACTAAAATGTGCAGTACATACAAAGCACGTCTTTCGCCTGTTGCCTATTGAAGTTATTTGTTGAATAAAATATAACAACAAAGGGTTTCTAAATTATAGCAATAACGGAACTTCCTGGATGCAACACTATGTAAAGTAAGTGACTGACGTGTGGGGCATAGAAACACATAAGAGGATATTATATTCACACTAGCTTTTCAGCTCTTGCTGTTTTTGCAGTAAAGTACATATGCCCACACACACAACCACACAGACACCCAAACACACACTCCCGTGCCTGCAGCCAAACTGATATTGTTTATCCTTAGGCCCATCCCAGAACCACTCCCTTGAATCTACCTCTCTCCACACCCTTACCTCTCCTTTCACTCTTACCTTGTACATGCTTCCTGAAGTCCATAAACTCAAACACTGTGGCCAGTTACTGTGGTCCTAATGACAGGATCTCAGTCCACTTTGAGCAACACCCACAACCTACCATCTTATATAAAAGAAACCACCATATCCTCCACTGACTTGGCACAGTTTCTGTTCCTTTATGACATGGCACACTGCTCGTCACTGTTGAAGCCACCTTTCTCTACACTAACATCCCTAATGCCCACGGCCTTGTCACTAAGGAACACTACCTTTACAAATGCCCAACACTCCAAACCTACAACCTTCTTCCTGGTCCTTATCCACAATTACTTCTCCTTTGAAGGCATCACCTATAAACAAATCCTTGGTACTGCAATAGGCACCCACTTGGCACCATGCTATGCCAACCTAATCATGGGCCATTTAAAGGAATCCTTCCTAACCACCTAGAATTCCAAACCCTTTAACTGGTTCAGGTTCACTAATAACATCTTCATGATGTGGACCGACAGTAAGGACACCCTATCCACATTCCTCCAGAACCTCACCACCTTATCCCCCATTCGCTTCACCAGATCCTCCTCAACCCAACAAGCCACCTTCCTCGATATTGACCTGCATCTCAAGGATCATTATATCAGTACCTCCATCTGTATCAAACCTCCCAACCACCAGCAATACTTCTGATTTGATAGCTGCTACCCCTTCTACACCAAGAAGTGATACACATACAGCCTAGCCACCATCCATGGCTGTAGCATTTGTAGTGACGAGCAGTCCCTCTCCTAACATACCAAGGTTCTCACTGAGGCCTTCACAGACTGCAGTTACCTTCCCAACCTTGTACAGCGATAGATCTCCCATGCCTTGTCCCTTCACCCTTCAATCACCTACCACCTGTCGCCATATCCACCGTCAAGCCAAGAAGGACCAAAGGACCACTTTCCTTCTGACTAAGTACCAGCCAGAACTGGAGGAGATGACACACTTTAAGCCAGGGTTTCAACTACTCTTGCTCTGCCCTGAAATGAGGAATATCTACCCACTATCCCCCACCATCACCACCAGCAGTATTCTGCCACCCATCGAACCTATGCAATATTTTTGTCCGCCCCTCCTTCCAACCCGATGCCTGATTACTCATGTCCCTGCAATAGATCTAAGTGAAATACCTGTCCCATACATCCTCCCACCACCACCTACTCCACTCTGGTCACAGACAACACCTATCCCATCAAAAGCAGGGCTACCTGTGAAAGCAGTCATGTGATGTACCTGCTAAGCTGCAACCACTGTGCTGTTCTCTATATGGACATAAAAATCAACAAGCACGAATGGCCACTGACAACTGGACCACCCAATTGCTGAACATGTTGCCCAACACAATGTATGTCACTTAAATGACTGTTTCACAGTCTACACCATCTGGAACCTTCCTACTAACAACAGCTTTACTGTATTACACAGGTGGGAAATCTCCCTGCAATATATTATACATTCCCGTAACCTCCTGGCCTCAACCTTCACTAGCCCCTGACCTTCACCTCACTAGTCCCTTCTCTCCTCCCACTCCAGCACTAAACAGCCTTCTATTTGATCAATGTACATACTTGTCTTCCCTCCTCTACTTCTGTCCTTTTCCGATCTGTCCCTACCCACTTCCGCTCACTGACAAACCTCCCTACTGCACTACTGCAACTAACAACCCTATCCTGTACTCACCACATCCCTGGACAATCCCACAAGCATCATTACACCTTCCCCAACTCTATCCTGCTATCCCTCCCCTTCCCTGCCCCAGTCTCCTCCTTACCCCCACCACCCACATATAGCTTCTCCCATCAGGTTTGTTTGCTGTATGCAGTCCAGCCTAGAAAATGTAAGGTGATGCAGTAGGAAACAGATTAGCAGAGGTTTAGGCCAGGGGGATTGAGAAGGTGCAGGATATACTACAGAGACGATTTCCACTGTATGGTTCAGAGAAACTAGTGCTGAATGGGAGTAACCAAATGGCTCATTCTGTGAAACAGCTGCTGAAGTCATTTGTGTTGTGATATACAACATGTTCAGCAAATGGATGATCAAGTTTGCAGTTGGCCACAGTTTGGTTGGTTGGTTGGTTTAAAGGTGGGAGAAGGGACCAAACTACGAGGTCATTGGTCCCTTGTTCCTAATAAAACAATGCCACAAGTGTGAGAATAAAATGGACAAAACAAATAACACAAAATACAAAGAGTCTAAAAGCACTAGGGTGGAGGACACAGAGGGACAAAGGACATGCACTAAAAACTACATACATGGATAAAACATAAAACTAAAGCTGCTGTGGAGGCATTGTCGCCCAACACCAAAGGCAGGATGCTGGGAAAGTTAAAAGTCTGCCACAGAGCGGCTAAAAGTGGGCAGTCCAGCAAGAGGTGGATGACAGTCATTTGGGAGCCACGACACTGAGGTGAGTCCGAGTAGGTAACCCTGCATTAGCAACGTTTGGCCAATACGGAGCCAGCAGAGGACAACTGATTCCCAGTGAGAGGCCTGCATGGAAGACTTCCAGACATTCATAGTCTCCTTAATGACACACAGTTTGTTGTGCGTGCTGTTATGCCATTCCATCTCCCAAAGCCGGCAAACCCTGCGGTGTAAGACAGAATGCAAGTCAGCTTCGGAGATGCCTATCTCCAGAAGCGGTTTCTGCGTCACCTGTTTGGCCAGCCTGTCGGCAAGTTTGTTGCTGGTGATTCCGACATATCCTGGGGTCCACACAAACACCTCTGAATGGCGGGACTGTTCCAGGGTGTAGATGGACTCCTGAATGGACGCTACCAGACGGTGGTGAGGGTAGCATTGGCTGATAGCTTGTAGGATGCTCAATGAGTCAGTACACAGGAGAAATGACTCACCGGGGCATGAGCGGATGTACTCAAGAACACGAGATATGGCCGCCAGCTCTGCAGTGAAAACACTGCAGCCAAGTGGCAAGGAGTGCTGCTCAATATGTCCTCCATGAACAAATGCGAAGCCTACGTGACCATCAGCCATTGAGCCGTCGGTGTAAACCACTTCCGAGCCCCGGAACACATCAAGAATCGAGAGGAAGTGACAGCAGAGAGTGGCAGGGTTAACGGGGTCTTTAGGGCCATGTAAAAGTTCCAGACAAAGCTGCAGCCGAGGCGTACACCATGGAGGCATACGTGAACAGACCACAAGTAGAGGTGGTAAAGGGAAGGAATCCAGTTCAGAGAGAAGGGACTGCATGCGAACCGTAATCGTTAGCCCCGATCTGGGCCGCCGATCTGGGAGATGGACTGCCGTGGACGGGAAAAGGAGACGGTAATTCGGATGCTCAGAGGAACTATGAATTCGTGCTGCATAACTGGCGAGCAGTTTTGCACGTCTGATCTGCAGTGGAGGGACACCAGCCTCCACCAGTACATTGGTCACCGGACTTGTCCTAAAAGCTCCTGTCACTAATCGAACCCCAAAGTGCTGCACAGGGTCGAGTAAATACAATGCTGAAGGCGTTGCCAAACCATAAACCACACTCCCATAGTCAATTCGGGAGTGGACAAGGGCTCTGTAGAGCTGCAGCAGCATACAGTGATCTGCACCCCAATTGGTGTTGCTCAGGCAATGGAGGGCATTGAGGTTCTTCCGTTCTTCCAGCACTTTTGCTTAAGCTGACGAAGATGTGGGAGCCAAGTCAATCAAGCGTCGAAAACCAGTCCTAGGAATTGATATGTCTCCACTACAATCACTGGATTGTCATTAAGGTAAAGTGCGGGTTCTGGATGAACGGTACAATGCCGACAGAAGTGCATGACACATGACTTTGCGGCTGAAACCTGGAAGCCGTGGGCTAGAGCCCAGACTGCGCTTTGTGAATGGCTCCCTGGAGGCGCCGCTCAGCAACAACAGTACTGGAGCAGCAGTACGAAATGCAGAAGACGTCTGCATACAAAGAGGGTGAGACGGAGGGCCTGACAGCTGCTGCTTGACCGTTAATGGCCACTAAAAATAGAGAGACACTCAATACAGAGCCCTGCAGGACTCCATTCTCCTGGATATGGATGGAACTATGGAAGTCACCAACTTGGATATGGAAAGTACAGAGCGACAGGAAGTTTTGGATAAAAATCGGGAGTGGTCCCCAGAGACCCCATTCGTACAATGATGCAAGGATATGATGTTGCCATGTAGAGTCGCATGCTTTACGTAAGCAAAAAAAGACGGTAATCAGGTGTTGCCGCCTGGAAAAGGCTGTTTGGATGGCAGACTTGATGGACACCAGATCGTCAGTGGTAGAGCGACCCTGGTGGAAGCCGCACTGACATGGGGCCATCAAGCCCCATGGCTCCAGGACCCAACCCAACTGCCAACATACCATACGTTCCAGCAGCTTACAAAGAACATTGATGAGGATGATGGGGCAATAGCTATCCACATCAAGTGGGTTTTTACCAGGTTTGAGCACCTGAATGGTGGTGCTCTCCCGCCATTGCGATGGAAAGACGCCATCGCACCAGATCTGGTTGAAGACGATGAGAAGGTGTCGCTTGTAGTCAGATGAGAGAGGTTTAATCATCAGGCTGTGGATGCGATCAGGCCCAGAAGCTGTGTCGGGGCAATGTGCAAGGGCACTGAGGAGCTCCCACTCTGTAAATGGGGCGTTATAGGATTCACTGCAGCGTGTAGTGAACGAGAGGACTTTCTCTTCCAGCCACTGTTTGAGTGTGCGAAGGCTGGGGGGTAATTCTCTGATGTAGAGGCTCGAGCAAAGTGCTTGTTAATCACATTTGTGTTAGTACATAACTCGCCATTTATGGTAACACCAGGGACTGCTGTTGAGGCCTGGTACCCGAGAAGATGTTTGATCTTTACCCAGACTTGGAAAGGTGACGCGTGGCACCCAATGGTGGAGACGTATGTCTCCAAACACTCCTCCTTCCATTGTTTGATAAGGTAGCAAACACGGGCACAGAGCCGTTTGAAGGCTATGAGGTGCTCCACGGAAGGGTGCTGCTTATGCCACTTGTAGGGCTCACCGACGCTCTTGAATTGCTTCAGCGACTTCCGGCGAATACCAAGGGACTGCCTTACACCTCAGGCACCCTAAAGAGTGAGGGATCACATTTTTTGCCGCAGAAACAATTTTGCTAGTCATCTGCTCAACCATCACATTGACGTTACCGTGTGGGGAAGATTCACCGTGTGGGGAAGATTCAGCGGTGACAGCAGAGGTGAAAGTTCCCCAGTCCGCCTTGTTAAGTCCTGGGCTGCAAATTGATAAATCAATGGCCAAGTATCTACCATGAGCCCCACTGAAATGTGTGGCAGCCCCAGTATTTAAGAGGCAGAGGTCAAATTGCGACAGTAAAGTTTCAACATCTCTGCCTTGGCCAGTAAGCATGGTACCACCCCACAACGGGTTATGGGCTTTAAAATCTCCCAGGAGTAGGAAAGGTTTAGGGAGTTGATCAATCAGTGCAGCTAATACATTCAGGGGTACTGCACCATCTGGACCAAGATATACATTGCAGACAGTTATTTCCTGCATCATCCTATTTCTGACAGCCTCAGCTTCAAGAGGGGTTTGAAGGGGCACATGTTCACTAAAGATCGAGTTTAGGACATAAACGCAAACTCCACCTGACACTCGATTATAGTCACTATGGTTCCTGTAACATCCCTTATAGCCACAGAGGGCAGGGGTCCGCATTGCTGGGAACCAGGTTTCCTGGAGGGCAATGCAGATAGCAGGTGTAAAGCTTAACAGTTGCTGTAGCTCAGCCAGGTGGTGAAAAAAAACAGCTGCAATTCCACTGGAGGATGACATCGTGAGACTGGGAAGGCACAGAACAGTCAATGAGGCAGTTTACGCCTCAGAGTCACCTGCTGCCACCGATTTATTGCCTGAGCAGTCTCTGTCCATTGTGTCTGAGGGTCTGGTGAGATCTAGGTCCTCAGCAGACGCCAAAATCTCCACCCTACCCTCAGCCGCAGACCTTGTAGGTAGCGGTGGTGTGGATGCTACCGCAATTTCCTTGGTCTTAGGGGTTTTCTTTTTGGATTTCCCTCGCTGCTCCTTGGGTTTCCCTCGCTAGGAGGACTTCACTGGCTCTGTCTCCGGGACTGAGGATGAGCGTGAAGCCCTACGACCAGCTGCTTTTGGGTTCTTCAGCCACTGCCAGGTGTCTTCTTTCCCACTAGAAGAAACCTGGGAAGGGAGTGAATCAAGGGACCCCTTCCTAGTGAGAGAAGCTGAAGACGAATTACGCTTCTCCAGCTTAGATGTGGGGATGGACATCTCCGATGGTTGGGGGGGTGTTGCTCCCAAAGTAGGTGGTGCAGGAGCAACAGGGAGGGAAATGCCCAACCACCATCAAGGTGGCAGGTGCAGTCTTCTGGATCTAAGAGGTGACTTGGGTTGGTGGAGATGATTGTGCCAGAACTGCTGTAGCGGCAGCGTAAGACGATGTCATATGCACAGGATGCAGGCTAAATTTTCTCTTAGCCTCAGTGTAGGTCAGTCGGTCTAGGGTCTTGTACTCCATGATTTTCCTTTCTTTCTGGAGAATCCTGCAATCAGGTGAGCAAGGCAGTTGACACAGATGGGAGGGGGGCACATGGAGTATTGGGATGTGATGGGCGTCCGCAATCTTGGCATGTGGCACTATAAGTACAGTGGGAAGACATATGGCCAAACTTCCAGCACTTAAGCACCACATTGAGGGAGGGATATAGGGCTTTACATCACACTGGTAGACCATCACCTTGACCATCTCGGGCAATGTATCACCCTCAAAGTCCAAGGTGAAGGCACCGGTGGCAACCTGATTATCCTTCGGCCCCTGGTGGACACGCTGGATGAAATGTACACCTTGCCACTCAAAATTGGCATGCAGCTCATCGTCGGACTGCAGAAGAAGGTCTCTGTGAAATATGATGCCCTGGACCATATTTAAGCTCTTATGGAGCATGATGGTTACAGAAACATCCCTCAGCTTGTCACAAGCGAGTAACTCCCGTGACTGGGCGGAGAATGCTGTTTTGATCAAGACTGACCCAGATCTCATTCTGGACAAGCCCTCCACCTCCCCGAACTTGTCCTCTAAATGCTCAACAAAAAACTGAGGCTTCATTGTCATGAAAGATTCCCCATCAGCTCTCGAACATACAAGGTACTGGGGCAAATAAGATACACTGCCATCCTTAGCCTGACATTCCTCCCATGGTGTGGCCAGGGAGGGTAATGATTTGGGGCCGTACTTCTGTGCATTGAATTGAGCTCATGATCACTTTAGAGACTACTGGTGTTTCACCACCAGCAAGAGATGATAGACTATGCTTCATCACGTGTCATCCGTCCTGATTCCACCCACTCCAACCAGGGGCCCTCCCCATGGGCGCCACCCAGCCGCAGCAAAAGCCACCTGGCAGGATGGCCATTGCCGGGAGTCCTGATGCCCCAGCTGGATGGGCATCTACCCCTTGGCATACATGGGGAGCCAATGGCGCAGACATCAGCAGAGCGATCCCTGTGTGATCAGGGGACTACAACCAACAGGGTATATGGCGGCCCCATCACAACGGACTGGCTACCGTGCTGGATATCTGGTGCAAAGAAGTCCATAGTCACTGTCGACGCAGAAATCGACACTGCATAGTGCATGGTGGAAAATGTGCCCAGGATGCTATCCTTGGCCAAGAGATGGAGAATGGGCAGGACTGCAATGCGACGATGAGAAAGTGGGCTAAAGATCTCAGTGCACGATGGACACGATGCACCTTGTAAGGCGCCCTTCCCCAATTGGCTCACTCTTTGGCAAAATTTTGAAGAATGGAGGCCAAACCCTACAGGGGACCATGACATAAAGGCCGAAACATGTGAAACTCTTTTTAGTCACCTCTTACGACAGGCAGGAATACCTTGGGCTTATTCTAACCCCTGGACCCACAGGAGGGGGGGGGGGGGGGGGGGGGACACAGTTTGGGAATGGCCATTCATCTGAGTAGTCCGTTGGTTACTTGTCATGCCCACAAAGATTGTTCTACACCAGTTGCAACAGAACTGATATATAACGTGGCTGCTTTCACACATGGCCCTTCCTTTTATTGGGTAGGAAATGCCTGTGACTGGACTACGGCAGGACGTGGTGAGTGGGTGTATGGGAGAGATCTTGCATCTGAACTGATTACAAGTGAATGATCTGTGGGGTGCAGGATTGGGAGCAGCACTGGAATAGCAATGGAAAAGGATATTCTGTAAATTGGGTGGGGGACAGGAGACTACTTTGGGTGATGTGGCTAGGATTTTGGGTTTCCCTCATCTCAGGGCATGAGGAGAGGTAGACGTAGCTCTGGTGAAAGATATGGCTGAGCTTTTTAAGGCCAGGGTGATACTGGGTGATCAGAGAAGTCTTGGTTGTTGGCTGGTTATCAGGTGTATTATTGTCAGAGGAAGAGGTGGCACAGGTTCAAATGGCTCTGAGCACTATGGGACTTAACATCTAAGGTCATCAGTCCCCTAGAACTTAGAACTACTTAGACCTAACTAACCCAAGGACATCACACACATTCATAACTGAAGCAGGATTTGAAACTGCGATTGTAGCGGTCACGTGGTTCCAGACTGAAGTGCCTAGAACTGCTCGGCCATAATGGCCAGCTGGTGGCACAGGTGGGTAGGATATTGTCTTGTCAATAAAGGATCTGTATATTTCGAAAGCTTCTGCTTTCCACTGCAGATGCAGCACCCACAGGTGATGACACTGTATGGTAGAGACTTTGCTTACCAGTTGTCAAAGTGGAGGTTCTGTATAGGTGGTTGGTGCACTTCATATGAACAGATATAATTATAGAGCCATCTGAGAAGTGGAGAGATGGCTCATGGAGTTAAGAAGAACCAGGTGAAGTGGATTTGGTAGTCAGTGTTGAGGTTATTGTGGAAAAAGCAAAGGTTGTTCTTGTCATGAGTCAGTATCAAGAAAATGTAACGCAGGAACTGAATCAGACAAGGGGTTTTAGTTCTGACTGGATAGGAAGGATTCTTCCAAATGGTCCATAAATAAGTTGGCACTGGATGGTGCCATGCACAGGTTTATTTATAGATTTGGCCTTCAAAGGTGAAAAATTTTGTGTCAGGGTGTGGTAGACTAAGAGGATTAGGAAGGAGGTACTGGGTTCGGCATCAGGATGTTGGGAAGGGTAGTATTCCAAAGACAGTAGTTTGTTCTGTGTGAGCATTGTATCCAGTTACAAAAGGATGATCAGACCTGTATGACTAGGTTTACTGGGCCTGGGTAAAAGATAGGAATGTGGAGCATTGCTGGTGTGAGGAAGGAGATGCAGTCAAGTGTCAGGATTTGTGGTGGACTTACAGGATTGAGGAGCTGCCAGGGTCCTGTTAGACTTATGGGAAGGGATCATAAGATGTCGAAAAGGTGGTGGAGATCTTCAGCCATTTATTCTCTATGATTCATGATCACTGGGTGAAGCCATTGTCTGTGGGAAGGCTGATAGGTCTGGATTGGTTTTCAGGTTACGGATAGCTGTGCGTTTTGTAGGAGTAATGATAAACTCAATGGGGAGGCATTTAGGAAACGAAAGCGAGGCCAGGTCGGAAATGAAGAATTTCTGAAAGGTTGTACCAAGGGATGACTGTGTGGAAGAGGACGCAGATCTCTCTTGGAGGCAGTTGGCTGTTGTCAATGGGGTGCATGGCAAAGAAATGCTTTCACTGCAGAAAACATGTAAAGATTCTTTACAAGTCCAAAATGGCTGAACTTAGGTTTTGAGCTAAGGTGAGGATTTTAGCAAGTACTGAGACTTCTGCCAGGGTCACAGTTTTGGCAGAAAGATTGGAAACAGTATTTTGGGACTGGTACTCAGGAGCAGTGTTTTTCATGGAGGGTGGAGGAATTTTTTGGTTATGTGGAGGACAGTAAGTCAGAAACACATGATCCAGGAGCTGTGAAGGGTTGACAGTAAAGGAGGAGGGGGGGGCTGGGATCAAAAAAGGTAGGCTCTTACTTGAATATAGGTAATTCTAAGAGGGCTAAAGACAAGAGTAGCAGAACAGCTTCCTCAGATGATAATGGGAATGCTGTTCCAGTTTTCAAAGGGCAAGAGTTCCTATTGCAATGATGGCATTCAGAAAATTGTGGTCACAGAGTAAAAAGATTTTGCAAAAGAGTAGAGGCCGTCAAGTATAGTTTGAGTTTGCGTTCTATGATTATGAAGGACCAGACTGGTGAGAGTGAGGAACTGATGGAATTGTAGAATGTACATTCTTGCAGATGCCAGTTATAATGGTAATCTGATTAGGTGGGATAGCATGTGCCAAACAATAATTCAGAAAGAGGAAGTGTGACTGGAGTTTTGCTAGGACAAATCCATAATTGTTAAAGTGCACTTCAGTGAATTTATTCGAATACACCACCTGGAAGACAGTCTGGCTATCTGCTGACGAAACCACTGATTCTTGCGGCTGGTATATGGTGCACGTCATAGTAGGAAAACTCTCTGCTGATAAGGCTGGGCGACGACACCTCATACTGTGCAAGGAAGTGGAACGAACGCCACACACCACGACTGCATGCACAGTGCACGAAGCATTGTTTAAGTTTTGGCAACACTGAATAGTTTACAATAAATTATAGGTAATATAAGAGTGCAGTTTTTCATATCATATCCTGAGCCAATAGTTAGTTTTTCACATCATGCCCCAAGCCAATAATAAAAGAATTTGTAAAATCCTTTGATTTTCTTTAGGCGTGCTATGGAGAAGTGAAGATCAGAAATGTGAGGAGAACAAGGTTTTGGCCATTGTGATGGATAGTGCCGCATACATGCTGAAGGGCACAGAATGGTTGGTTGGTTGGGTGGAGAAGGGACCAAACTATGCGGTCGTCAGTCCCTCTGACCTTAGATTAACTAAAACCGATAAAATCCTACATTAGGAGAGGGAACTACAATGTCCATAAAATGATAAACTAACGACATGGAAGGAAGAAAAAGGGTGGAAGAAGAGGTGAGGGAAAGAAAGTGACTAATCACAGGGGTGGGAAGGAAAAAGCACAGGAGACAAGAGAGATGCTCAATGCATAACAGACCTCGTAAAGAAAGGAGTGGGAAGGCAGAGGGCCGGGGAGAACCACCAAGCTCAGTTGAAGCCAATCCAGTCAGGGCGAAGGGGGGAGGAAGAGGGCCTGCCACCCCTCCACTCACCAATAAGGTGGAAGGTCCCTCCCTTAAATAAAGCAATAAAAACCCCCATCACGAATAAAACTTAAAACGAGATCCTCCGGTGAGGCATTGTCAGCCAACACCAGGGGTAGCGAGTCTGGAAAGCTAAAAGTCCGTCGTAGGGTGGCTAAGTTACGGCAGTCCAATAAGATGTGAGCCACAGTCAATATCGATCCACGACAGAGAGGAGCGTCCTCATGACGGAGGAGATAACTGTGAGTCAAAAAAGTCTGGCCAATGCGGACCGTCATAGGACGACAGAGGCCTTACGAGAAGCCCATAAGGAGGACCGCCATGGAGTTGTAGAATCCTTAATTGCCCTGAGCTTGTTCGGCGAAGAAAGAGTGATCCATTCTGCATCCCAAAGGCCCAAAACCTAATGCCAAGCAAAGGTCTATTTCTGGAATGCCAACAGCAAGAGATGGCCTGGTAGTAGCTAATTTAGCCAGTTGATCGGCAAATTCATTGCCAGGAATCCCAACATGGCCTGGGGTCCAAATGAAAACCACTGAGCATCCACCTTGAGCGAGGAGAGAAAGGGAGTCCTGGATAGCAATGACCAATGGGTGGCAACGGAAGCACTGGCCGATAGCGCACAGACCGCTCAATGAGTCACTACAGGATAGCCCCGAGCAGGGGCGGATATGGTCCAGTGCACACAAGATGGCTACCAATTCTGCAGTAAAAACACTACAGCCATCTGGCAAGGAACGAAGTTCTGTGCGTTGCGCATAAGCGTAAGCAAAACCAGTGCAGCCAGCAACCATGGATTCATCAGTATAGATCACTTCTGAACCCTGAAAAGAACTGAGGAGACAGGAAAACTGGTGGTGAAGAGCCATAGGAGGGACAGAATCCTTTGAATCAAATGAGAGATCAAGACGAGCTGCGGCCGAGAGACACACCACAGAGGGGTAAGTGGGTGAGCGGAGAAGAAAGGCAGTAAAGGCAATTGCTGGAGCTCAGAAAAGAGCTACTGAATGCGGACAGCCATGGTAGGCCCACATCCTGGCCGCCGCTGCGGCAGGGTGAACTCCATGTCTGAATAAAGGAGACCATAATTAGGGTGCTTTGGGGTACAGCGAATGCGGATCACATAAGATATCAGCTGCTGCTGGCACAAAACTCACAGTGTTGGATCCCCGCCTCTGCGAGAAGGCTAAGTACGGGGCTAGTCCGGAAGGCACCAGTCGCAAGTTGGAACCCACAGTAGTGGATGGGGTCTAGTATCTGCAGTGTCGAAGGTGACCCAGAACCATAGACACAGGACTTCCATAATCGAAATGAGATTGTACCAACACTTGACACAATCGCAGGAGAACACAGCGATCTGCACCCCAGGAGGTATTGCACAGACACCTAAGAACACTGAGATCGGACCAGCATGTCCTCTGCAGCTGGCGAAGATGAGGGAGCCATGTCAATCGGGCATCGAAGGCCAGACCCAAGAAGTGATGGGCGTCCACCACCTCGAGGGGCTGGCCATCAAGGAAAAGTTCCGGACGGGGACGGACTGTACAGCGACGGTAGAAATGCATGACACAAGTCTTGGCCACCGAAAACTGAAAGCCATGGGAGAGAACCCATGAGTGTGCCCGACAGATTGCCCCCTGTAGACGGCATTCTGCAGTGCCCGTTACAGGGGAGGCAAGGTAGATACAAAAATCGTCAGCATACAAAGAGGGGAACACTGTCGGCCCAAGAGCTGTCACCAGACCATTAATGGCTATGAGAAAGAGAGGGATGCTCGGCACGGAACCCTGTGGAACCCCATTTTCTTGCCGGTGGGGAGAGCTGTAGGAGGAGCCAACTTGGACCCGAAAAGAGCGACAAGAAAGGAAGTTACGGATAAAACCGGGCAAAGCGCCACGGATGGGTAAAAGCCGACCGGATAGCAGACTCCAGGTGGACCAAGTTATCCACCATAGAGCGGCCACAGCGAAAACCACTTTGAGTCAATGACAAAAGGTTGCGGGATTCTAGGATCCGAAACGGCCACCGACTCACCATGCATTCTAGGAGCTTGCAGAAGGTGTTAGTAAGGCTAATTGGATGGTAGCTATCCAACTGAAGAGGCAGCTTCCCTGGCTTCAACACCGGGACAACAATGCTTTCCTGCCACTGGGTAGGAAAGACTCCCTCACTCCACAGACGGTTGAAGAGAGTCAGTATATGATGGTGGCCAGCCACCGATAAGTGTTGGAGCATTTGGTTATGTATCCGCTCTGGTCCAGAAGCTGTGTCAGGACAAAGGGCGAGGGCGCTGGCAAATTCCCACTTGCTGAATGGGGCATTATATGGCTCCGAGCAGTGAGAAACAAAAAACAAAGGCAGTCGTTCTGAACGCTCTTTCAGGAGAAGGAACTGGATACTGAGCCGATGCTGAAGCTTGAGCAAAGTGTTGTGCGAAATTTTCTGCTACAAAGTCCGGATTGGTAAGGACAACACCATGCACAGAAAATTCCTGCAATCCCAGTGGGAGGACAGTGGCCAAAAATATGCCTGAGTTTCGCCCAGACTTGTGAAGAGGGGGTGTGTGGTCCAATGGCAGCTACATATCATTCCCAGCAAATCCGTTTCTGAAATTTTATTAGGTGGCGGGCCCAAGCGTGGAGTCATTTAAAGACCAGAAGAGCAGTAGAATGGTGCCACTTGAAGTGTTGAAGAGCACAGCGGCAGTCTTTTATGGCTGCAGCAATTTCCGGAGTCCACCAAGGGACTGTCTTCTGGCAGGGGAACCTGAGGAAGAAGTGATTCCTGAAAACAGCTGCTGAAAGGTTGGCGGCAGTCCAAGTCTGAGTACACTCATCAACGCTGGCATGTGGCATTACAAGGGGGGCGGGAGCAGAGGAGAAGGCACCCCAATCAGCCTTACATATGACCCACCTGGGAGAGTGACGGAGTGAGAGACACTGAAGGTAGGTCAAAACAATCGGGTAAATGGTCGCTGTCACATAAGTCATCGTGGACGCCCCATTGAATGGAGGGAAGAAGGCCGGGATTGCAGATGGAGAGGTCAATGGTTGAGAAAGTGCCATGTGCCACACTAAAGTGTGTGGGAGTGCCTGTGTTTAGTAAACAGAGGTCAAGCCCTGCCAGAACAGCTTCAACTGTCCTGCCCAGGGCAGTAGTCGTATGACTACCCCAAAGAGGGTTGTGGGCATTTAAGTCCCCTAATAACAGGAAGGGAGAAGGGAGTTGTTGAGGAAGGGTGGTGAGGGCATGGGATGTGGGTTTTACAGATTGTGATTGGAGTGGCCAGATGGACCCTGAGAGCAATGGCTTCCAGAGTGGTATGGAGGGGAACCCACCTGAAATGTCCTTGCGGACTAAGGCACAAACACCACCAGAAGCCCGCAAGGGGCCAATTTGGTTCCGACAGAAAGTGTGGAACCCACGAAGGGCGGGTGAGTAAGAACTGACAAAATGGGTCTCCTGGAGTGCAATACAAGCAGCAGAGTAGAAGGAAAGAAGGGGAAGCAAATATCCACTACAATTCCACTGGAGGATTCTCAATCCGGAGTCCAAAGTGGAAGTGTATGGTCCGGAGTCGGTCACGCCACCGAGTCGCTATCCGTCACCGATAAGGATGGGGTAATATACACGTAGATGGGGTCAGACTCTGTTGGTTCACTGACTGTAGGAGGGGAAGGCTGCACCTCAGGGGGGTACCAGAGGGGCCTTGCCCTTGTTCCTGCTTATTCTCTTGGGAAGGACGAGAAGGGCAGACTTCAGCAAGGGCACACATGGAATTACACTGGGCAATCTCGGCGCCCACTGGCTGCGGATCACGCTGCTGATGTAGATTGCCTTTCAGGGGGGTGGCAACAAGAGGAGTTCCGGGAGGGAGCTCCACTACCAGCGGCTGCCGAAGGAGGGGAGCACTTCTCCAGTGGGGGAGGGGGAGCAGCACCCAAAGGGGTGGGTGTGGGTACTGAGGGGGAGGGGAACTGGGAAAGGGGGGAGGAGGAGGAGGAGGCTGAAGGCATGGGGCAAAGGGGGTGGGCTGTGAAGAGGAGGGGGTAGGAGGGGGAATGGGCGTAATTGAAGCAAAAGTAGAAGTCATAGACACGGGATGGAGCTGGTCATATTTCTGACGAGCCTCAGTGTAGGTGAGCCAATCTAAGGTTTTGTACTCTTGAATCCTTCTTTCTTTCACAAAAACTGGGCATGTAGGCGAGTGTGGAGAATGCTGTCCATTACAATTTACACACATTGGCAGGGGAGCATGGAGTCACCACAGAGGGGATCAGTGGTGCAGCAGGAAGACGTGTGCCCAAACCGTAAGCATTTAAAGCACCTCATTGGAAGCCGAATATAAGGTTTTACATCACACCGATACACCATTACCTTGACCTTCTCTGGGAGGACATCCCCCTCAAAGGCCTGGATAAAGGCGCCCATAGCGATGAGATTGTTTGGAGGGCCTCGCTGCACATGGCAGATAAAACGAACTCCTCGTACGGAGCTCCTCATCAGTTTGCAGAAGGAAATCTCAGTGGAAAATAATACCCTATCAATTCAACTTCGTCATACTTATCTTCAATAATCTCCACGAAAAACAAAAGCTTGGTCGTGGCAAAACTACTGCCATCCGCCCTGGTACAAACCAGGTACCAAGGGAAAGGTTTCAGTCCAACCCGGTGAGCTTGACCCTCCTCCCAGGGGGTGGCCAGGGAGGGGCAGGCCGAAGGATCAGAAGGAGGAGTGTCATGTCTGCTACCACTCTTAGAGATGGCCATAGAATGGCCAGGATGGTGAAGCTTTTGTCGCTTCATGCGCAAGACGTCCGCCCTAGTACCACCCACTCCGATCAGGGGCTCGCCCCGTGGGCACCACCCAGCCACAGCAAGAGCCGTCTGGCACAGCGCCCATTGCTGGGAGTTCTGGCGCCCCAAAACGATGAGCATTGACTCCTGGGCATACACGAGGTGTTAACAGCTCAGGTACTAGTAGTGTGATCCCTGTGGTTTCAGGGGGCTCGGCTAAGTGGGTACTTGACAGCCCAACCACACAGACTGGCTACCGTGCTGGTGACCCAGCAAGAGGGAGGCCAGGGCGTAAAAGGAAAGGGGAGGGGAGGTGGAGAGAAATCTGCACCATGGAAGCTACGTAGGGAGTTCATCTCCAAATGGCTCACACTGAACGGAAAATTTTGGAAATGGAGATCAAACCCCAAGGGGACCAAAAATGCTGAAAAGGAGATGGAAACAGCAAACTAAACAATAGCCCAGACCAAAACAAAGCCAGGAGTATAGCCAGGTTGACATAAAGAAGTCCACTAAGAGGGAAAAGAGGGGGCAGGGACAAAGGAGCAAGGATAGGGAGGGAGTGGAACAGGGATGGTAATGTAGCCTGGAAAGGAAAGGAAAGGAAAGGAGACTGCAATAGCTCGGGACCCCGTGCGCGCCACACACATACCCACAAAAGGACTGTGGGACCCCAGGGGGGAGGTGGGGGCGGGGCGCAGAGTGTTTCTGGTTGTTTTACCCTAAAATTATTCACCTCACATGTCTGGCTCATTGCATCCATCGAGTCACTGAAGAGGCCAGAGCCAGACTGCTAGAGGTCAACAGCCTTATATTTTTGGCAAAGAAGGTTTTCATCAAGGAACCAAGTCAAGTGAGAGCTTTCAAGACTGCTTACCCTGACTGTCCTCCTGCCACCTGAACCCGTCTTGACAAGGTGGGGAACGTGGATTTCAGCTGCTATTATGCAGACAACCACAGAAACGTTGAAGAGGTATGGATGCGTATGTAGTTCTGGATAAACTGAATAAGCTAAGAAAACGAATACAACATAAAATTCCAGTATTAAGCTTATTTATCTGCACAGCAGTTTTCAGCTTGAAACCGACATTCACTAGATTACTACTTTCTAGTTCCAGGTCCTAAAGGGCTTTGAAGATAGCGAAAATTTTGCCATACCAAAAGCCAAGGACGTCCTGAGGAATTCCAGTGTGTTACACTCATTCAAGCGCACTTGGGTGGCCTTTCAGACCTAACTGACAAATTTGAGCCTCGTAACATCGAAGTTATGAAGACAGTGGCAATCAGAGAAGGACTCAAGACACAGAGCAAGAGATGGCCAGGTCCGATCAGTGAGAGACTTAGGAGAAAAATGGTTGCAGTTCTTCATAGAAACGCTCTGAGAATCTCGATGATTTCATGTCGTCTGATGTCACCGCTCTTAAATTTTTTTCCTGTAGTGTCATGTGATGTTGAACGATCATTTTCAAGATTGAAAATGTTATTATCTGACCACAGGAAAAATTTTTATGTAGACAATATGGAAAAAATGTTGGAAGTTCAAACAAACTCTAATTTTCAGAATTTACCAAACTTATCGTATAAGTACCTATGTTATACTTCATTTTATTCATTGAATTGTAGCCATTATTGAAAATATTTGATGCTTATTCATTAATTTTCCCAAGTAAGATGCATATTTTAAAGAATTTAAGAGAAATATATAATTACAGAATTTTAGCTGCATATTTAAAGGCATATACTTGCAGGTAAGAGCATATTTTAACTGCATATTTCGAGGAGTTTTGGCACATATTTCGTGGGTTTTAAGTGCATATTGGTCCGAAACACCAGCTATTAGAATATGGAGTATAAAATTTGTTTGATTATGTCAATATTTTGACTCTCCAGAATATGACAAATGTCGTAAGTAGAAAGTGAATGACAAACAGTACGAGGAAAAATGGGCAATTATTTAATGAAAGTGAACTGAAAGCAAGTGATACAAGATAAAGGGTAATTTTGAAGGAAAAGGAGGATGGAGAGGAAGAGAAGGAGGAAGAGGGGAGGAAAAAATACCACAGAAACACCCTAATCAAGCATAAAATACCACATTTTCCCTATCCCTACTTATTAGCAAATGTTACAAAATAATTTAATGATGATGAACGGTAAATTCACTTGAGAAAACTATAAAATTCTGTGACAGATTTGCTAGCCAGTACTTATTCTCAGGAGGCGAAAGTTTGGCTTTACTCACATATAACAGTACATGGAATTACCCTAGTTCTTGCAACTATTAGTTCCTTCCTGGAGAGGAAAAAGGGGTGGGTTGGGAAAGTTTAGAAAGGAAGTGCATGTCACTCAGTCCCAAGGATGAGATGGAGCACACCTGTTGTGAATATGCAAGGAGAGGAAGATGAAAATGGAGGAGGGAGCAGTTCTCATAATTTCAAATTACATAGAACCAAAGATTGAAATTTACTTTTTGCTACACATCAAATAACAGTTTTCTTGTTAGTTTCGCTATGTTAAACTTAACATGCTGAAAAACAAGTGGTCTATGGAAATGTAAGTATAATTATCAATGGAGTCTGTAAAATCTGTTTCACTTCGTTGCTCTATTATTTAACTCATCTCACATCTCTGAATGCATATTTCATGATGGAATCCTAGTAACATAAAGAATGAATGAATGAACAATTGTACGTGCTCCCAAAACAGTTATCTTCCACTTCAGGATGGTATTTGTGTGCAAGTGCCAGAGATTAGGACAGAATTCAACAAGTGAGAGTGTAGCCTCAGATCTCCGACTTCTAAACTGAATGCTTACTACGTTAACATTTATCAAATTCCTAATGGTTTTCCTGTAGTTTTATTTCCCGTGTAAAACCTAGTACTTGTCAACACATTCACCTGCTTTCCGTGCCTCCCTATTGCATTCCATTCACTTGCTAATGTTAAACTGCCTTCTCCTTTCTGAAACCTTATTAACTTATGGATTTCCACCTGCTTTTTCCCCCACTTTGTTCATAAAATTCTACCTATAAAGTGGCCACTTTTGTAATGGTTACTGGTCCTCTTCAAATTTTCATTTTGCGAAAAATAATCACATCTCTCCCGTTTGGTACTGTTATATTCATAATGCCATTAATTCAATGTTTGATCTCTTGAGAAAAAATTAGTGATTCTGAAAGCTAGAGACAGCCAATTTTTCTTAACTTATTTCTCAACTACAAGCAACTAACGATGAATAAAGATAAACCCAGGAAACAGCTACAAAACTATTACACTGAAGAGGGATTAAATCTGAGTTTTTACTTACCTATTCGTGGTTTCAGTTCCTGCAACAAAGACTGCTTCCTTGCAGCACCAGATGTTGTCAGGCCAACAACAAGGGCATCTTGCATTATACAGAGATCCGCAATATCACGTATTTCATCATATCGCATACACAACTGTTTGTATTGTGCTTGTAACTGCCACACCCTCTTCATGAGAGTTGAGTGTAAACATTGACACCAATATTTGTACAAATACCAACGTTCTTCTATGTTAAGATCCCAGAGGTTGTGAACACGTGTCAATCTCTCAGTAAGATGTCCATCCATACTGACATCCTGTGTAAGGCGGTTCTTGAAGAACCTATAAAAGATAATGTGATTTGTATCATGCCTAGTGCAAATTCAATGCATTGCTAGTTCACGGTTACATAATTCAAGAAACTGAGATTCACATTCAACTACCTGTCAACATCTTATGCATACTTCGGTGTGTGATGACAGAATGGATAATGGTCCTAAGATTTTTGATTTATATTAAAGATTGTCATTTTTTCTCTTACTGGAGGGCAGAAACTTTTGTGTTCTGAGGTACCAATGAACAAATATAAATAAACAAGTTAAAATGAATGAATGGTACATTTCAAGTAGTTGAGTTTCAGAAACAGAGGGAGACTATTTGAGAAAGAATGTGGGAAATGGTGCAAGGGAGAAAACTTTTTCAACACTGACACATTCTCATGTGCCTCCCAGTAACATATGTCCTCTGTAACATTTAGTGATAGTTCAGCATGAATTTCATATGAAAGAATAATTCTTTTCTTCTGTCATTTCAACTCAATATGCAAAGTGATTTAAGATGACCTGTATATTCACCGAAGGTGTTTCCTTTGTTTCTTGTATCTGAATGTGTTATTGTTTCTAGTATCTGAATGTGTTACTCAGAGAGTGGAGGAGAAATGTGTCACTTCAGGGGACATTCACATTCATCACAGTGCATGAACACAATATGATGTTGCTGTCAGATAAGTCAATTGGCTGAGTGTGTAGTCCTGACCTGAACTCAAAAAGGGTGTTCATACAAACATCTGGACCCAACCATCTGGCTCTCTCTTCCTCTGTTCACATCATTTGAAAAACTTAGTTGATTTTACACATTCCAAAGTTACTGGGATGTACATTTATGACCACAGTTACAAACTCTGAAATTTTCGATGCTTGAACTTAGTATACGCACGATGGAGGCTCCTACAGATAACTCAAAATTTTGTTTACAGTACTGCCCCTTTAGGCTTTAAAACTGCTTAGTGTAATGAGCAATGTCATCATTGGTTTTTATGGATATTTATGGTTGCATCTTCATTCTTTAAAATTTACAAATCTGACAGGAAAAATGAATTAATTTTCATTTTGTGTGAAGTTGTTTGTGTGAAGTTAAATGAACAATACGTAAGTCCATTACACATTTTTTGATAGACATAATTCATCAGAAGGGTGGCTTTTGGTTGATAATATCAATTTTATTAGTTCTGGCTAGCTCACAGTGAACTATGTTTCATCATGAACAACCTTTTCTTTCCAATTTTCTGTGCACATGTAGCATAGTAAAAGGCATGATAAGTGTAGAATGACTGTGACTACTGAAATCTTACTTTCCATACAGTAATTATAATCATTGCCCATGGAGTTAAGCACAAGAAGTACTGGAAAAATCAGAAAGCAGGGGAATAAGTTTCAGCAAACATTAATTTTTCAATGTTTTTCTATCTATAAAGCAAGATATATATCATGAATCAGGCTTCCTAGAGCTATAAACTTCAGACACCAACCCCCTTCATGATTAAAAGTTTTACAGATACAGAAGTGTGAACAATAACAACAGTTGTTATTGTTGTTGTGGTCTTCAGTCCAAAGACTAGTTTGATGCAGCTCTCCATGCTACTCTATCCTGTGCATGTCTCTTCATCCTTGAGCCTACATCTGCAACCTACATACCACTGAACCTGCTTACTGTATTCATCCCTTGATCTCTCTCTCTCTCCCTCTCTCTATGATTTTTACCCCCACCACCATGCTTCCCTCCAGTACTGAATTGGTGATCGCTTGATGCCTCAGAATGTGTTCTACCAACCGAGCCCATCTTTTAGTCAGGTTGTACCACAAATTTTTCTTCTTCCCAATTCTATTCAGTACCTCCTCATTAGTTACATGATTGACCCATTTAATCTTCGGCATTTTTCTGTAGCACCACATTTGAAAAGCTTCCATTATCTTCTTGTCTAAACAGTTTATCACCCATGTTTCACTTCCATACATGGCTACACTCCATTCAAATACTTTTCAGAAAGGACTCCCAGACACTTAAATCTATACTCAATTTTACAAATTTCTCTTCTTAAGAAACACAGTTCTTGCCATTACCAGTCTACACTTTATATCCTCCGTACTTCAACCATCATTTGTTGTTTTGCTTCCCAAATAGCAAAACTCAGTTATTGCTTTAAGTGTCACATTTCCTAATCTAATTCCCTCAGCAACACCTGATTTAGTTGGACTACATTCTGTTATCCCCATTTTGCTTTTGTAGATGTTCATCTTGTCCTCCTTTCAAGACACTGTCCATTCTGTCCAACTGCTCTTCCAAGTCCTTTGCCGTCTCTGACAGAAATATAAAGTCACTGGCAAATCTCGCTGTTTTTATTTCTTCTCCCTGGACCATAATTCCCACTTCAAATTTTTCTTTTGTTTCCTTTTTACTGCTTTAATAGTATAAAACAAAAAATTTATCCCTGGTTCAATGATGTAAACATAAACATGCACTGGTTTTGTGTCCCTCACTTACATTAGTATAAGCAACATTGCACAATTTTTTCGAGCTGGTGTTTTCAGTCACTAAATGAGGACAAATAGTATAAGTTATATGACAAAAATGTCCTCCACCAACATCCTCTCTTAATTCTCAAGTGTTTTGAATATGGACAAAGAGAGAAAAAAGGCAAACACATGACGCTGTATGAGTGCGTCCTCTAAGGAAGTGTTTCTGTTATCCATGCCATATGTATAAACTTACTTTTTGAGTACAATATTTAACTTGTCACACCCACCAACAGTTTTAGACCATAAGTACAGTATATTAAAAGCATACATGATCTGCTATAGCACTACAAATCCTTAATTTAAAACTTTTCTTACAAAATGTTCACCATTATCATAGAATTTAATTTTACTGACAATATGTAGGTTGATATTAATAGTATTTCATTTCTCAGCTTCAGAAAGTCAGAATATGACCATATGATCACAATGTAAGTAAATAATACACTCCAGTTTTCAAGTAATTGCAATATTCGATTTGACAAACAGGCAGGCAATGAAAGAGACAGCAGTAAGTCATCTGGAAAAAGCAGGACTGTTATCTCATCTACTCTCACTGTATGTGGGATACAACATGAGACTTACAACAGGGCTCATAATATTTGAAGTGTCTAGGTTACTGCGCAATACAGAAGTGCCATATGGTGTGGTTGATTAATGGGCGAGAGCCAGAAAATATATCCGGCAATTCAAAATTAAAACAGTTTTAATTTGCCAGGAAGTTTTATCTCAGTGCACACTCTGCTGCAGAGTGATAATCTCATCCTGGAATTCAAAATTAAATTCATATTTTGTCTGAGGATTATTTCGGGCGCCTTTTGAGTTTCACTCTGGGAGTACTTTGTGTGTGCAAAGCATGCAAATCTGCACCGCAGTTAACACTCAGCGCTAGGTGTTAATTTGTTTGTGAAACCACAAAGAACACAGCGCTAGTGTTCAAATCAACCTTCAGGCTGCCTGCCTCACTCTCTAAAAGTGCGAAACAATGTAAAGCCCAGAATGGAATGTAACAATATTATGAAAAGGATAGTCGCTACTCACCATATAGCAGAAATGCCGAGTTGCAGATAGGCACATCAAAAAGACTGTCACAAATTAAGCTTTCGGCCAACAAGGCTTTTGTCAAAAATAGACCACGCACACACACACGCACACACACACACACACACACACACACACACACACACACACACACCACAGCCTCTGGCAGCTGAATCCAGACTATGGGTAGCAGCAGCAGCAGAGCATGAGAGGCGAGGCAACTGGATAGGGGTAAGAAGGAGGCTGGGGCGGGGAGGGCGAGGGATAGCAGGGTAGGGGTGGGGGATGGAGAAGTGCTGCTGGGGAGCGTGCAAGGACAAGGTGGAGAGAGAGCATGGCAGCTAGGTGTAGTCCAGAGGTTAGATGGACGGCGGAGTAGCCAAAAAGCAGAGAAGTAAAATGACAGGGTATGTTGGTGGAATAGGGAGCTGTGTAGTGCTGGAATGGGAATAGGGAATGGGAATAGGCTAGGTGGGTGAGGACAATGACTAACAAAGGTTAAGGCCAGGTACTCCAGGGAGAGTTCCTACCTGCGCAGTTCAGGAAAGCTGGTGTTGATGGGAAGGATTCATATGGCAGCAGTGAAGCAGTCATTGAAATGAAGGATGTCATGTTGGTCGGGATGCTCAGAAACAGAGTGGTCCAGTTGCTTCTTGGCCACAGTTTGCTGGTGGCCATTTATGCAGACAGACTGCATGTTGGTTGTCATGCCCATATAGAATGCAGCACAATGATTGTAGCTTAGCTTGAAGATCACATGACTGATTTCACATCTGCCTTTGATGGGATAGGTGATGTTTGTGACCAGACTGGAGTACACTGTGGTGGAAGGATTTACGGGACAGATCTAGAATCTCAGTCTATTACATGGATATGGCCCATGAGGTAAGCGGTTGGGAGTAGGGGTTATGTAGGGATGGACGAGTATATAGTGTAGGTGCAGTGGACAGTAGAATACACATTGGGAGGGGTGTGAAGGTTAGTGGGCAGGACATCTCATTTCAGGGCATGACGATAGGTAGTCAAAACCCTGGCAGAGTATGTAATTCAGTTGATCCAGTCCCAGGAGGTACTGAGTTACGATGCAAATGCTCCTCTGTGGCTGGGGGAGACTTCATAGGATGGTGCCATGCGGGTGCCTATAGCTGTACTCCGGATTTGTTTGTAGGTAATGCATTCAAAGGAGAATTAATTGTGGGTGAGGATATAGTTGGTCATGGCAACTCGGAGGGAAGTTGTTGGATGTTAGTGTAAAGGGAGGTGGCATCAATAGTGATGAGCAGGGCACCATGTGGTAAAGGAACAGGAACTGTGGAGAGTTGTTGGAGGAAATAGTTGGTATCTTTTATATAGGAGGGTAGGTTCCTGATAGCAGGCTGAAGTTGTTGGTCTATGGGAGCAGAGATCCTCTCAGTGGTGGCACAGTAACCAGCCACAATGGGGCATCCTGGGTGATTGGGTTTGTGGACTTCACGAAACACGTAGAAGGTAGGAGTGTGGGAAGTGGTAGGGGTGAGGAGAGAGATGGACTCTGATGAGTGGTTCTGGGATGGGCCTAAGGATTTGAGGAGAGGCTGGAGATCCTGCTGGATTGCTGGAATGAGGTCACTGTGGCAAGGTTTGTAGGTGGATGGAGTCCTTCTGCCAGGTAATCCTTGCATTTCAAAACAACAATGGTGGAACTATGTCCACAGAGGGATTTGGGCAATGATGGTGAGGCAAGGTTTGAGTTTAATAAATTCTGGAAAGTTAACAGGGGATGATTTGGGGGCAGTGGGGGTGGATCACGGTTTGATGCAGGGAACCCACATGACACCGTCCTATGCCAACCTATTCATGGGCCATCTAGAGGGAATCCTTCCTACACACCCAGAATCCTAAACCCCACAGATTCACTGATGATATCTTCACAATCTGGATGAAGGGTGAGGACACTCAATCCACATTCTTCCAGAGTCTCAACACCTTCTCCTCCATTTGCTTCACCTGGTCCTACTTCACCCAACAAGCCACCTTCCTGGATGTTGACCTTCACCTCAAAGATGGCTACATCAGTACCTCTGTCCATATCAAACCTACTAACCAACAGCAATACCTCCATTTCGGCAGCTGCCATTCATTTCATACCAAGAAGCCCCTTTCGTACAGCCTAGCCACATATGGCCACTGCATCTGCAGTGATGAGCAGTCCCTCTTGAAATATACCGAGGGTCTCACTGGGGCCTTTACAGACCGTAATTATCTTCCCAACCTTGCACAAAAACAAACCTCTTATGCCTTATCTTTCCAGTCACCCACCACTTCCCAAAGTCTCAGCGTCCAGCCACAGAGGAGCCTTCCCCTTTTAACTCAGTACCAATCTGGGACTGGAGCAACTGAATTACATTCTACACAATATACTTGTCCAGTCCTACGCAACCCCTGCTCCCAACCCCTTATCTCATCGCTCATATCCCTTTAATATGCAGAGATGCAAGACCTGTCCTACACATCCTCCCATCACCACGTACTCCAGTCCAGTCACAAACATCACCTATCCCAACAAAGGCAGGGCTACCTTGAAACCAGTCATGTGATCTACAAGTTAAGTTGCAACCACTGTGCTGAATTCCATGAGGGCATGACAACCAACAAGCTGTCTTTCTGCATGAATGGCCACTGACAAACCGTGACCAACAAACAACTGGTCTACCCTGTTGCTGAGCAAGCTGCCCAACATGACATTTTTCATTTCAATGACTGCTTCACAGCCTGTGCCATACAGATCCTTCCCACCAACGCCAGCTTTTCTGAATTGCGCAGACGGGAACTCTCTTTGCCATATATGCTACGTTCCCATAACCCTCCTTGCCTCAACCTTTGTTAGTCATTGTCCTCGCCCATTTAGCTCCTTCCCTGTTCCCATTCCAGCACTACACAGCCCTCTATTCCACCAACACCGCCAGTCTCCCTTTTTACATCGCTCCTTTTTCACAACCCCCATCCTCCACCTAACTTCCCGACTGCATCTAACTACCCTACCCTCTCTCCATCTCGTCTCTGCACACTCCCCAGTAGCACTTCACCATCCCCCACCCCTAGCCTACTATCCCTCTCCTCCCTGCCCCAGCCTCCTCCTTACCCTTACCTTTTGTGTGTGTGTGTGTGTGTGTGTGTGTGTGTGTGTGTGTGTGTGTGTGTGTCATTTATTTTTGAAAAGGGCCTTGTTGGCCAAAAGCCTACTTTGTGACAGTCTTTTTGTTGTGCCTGTCTGCGACTCAACATCTTCGCTATATGGTGAGTAGCAACTATCCTTTTCATAATATTGTAAGCAAATATTTGCAATGAGAATGAATGGCTGACATTAGCTTACAAATTCACTTACAACATTTGATTATTGGTTTTATAATAGTGTGTATGATAGCAGTTTTACATACAGGATATTATTTTTGAGGAAGCCTGTGAAGCCTGTAGTACAGTGCAATGAAACAACTAGCCAAATTATCTTTTGACAAATATATGTGGAGCAAAAAATACTTAGTAGTAACATATTTTGTTGAAAAATAGGACACACATGAACTTCAAGATGTTACCTGTAGAGGCCTGTGTTATACAGCCACAGCTGCTGATACTTCAGGAAATCCTCCTGGTTATCTTGTGAACGCTCCATCTGCTCTTGACAATATTGACTGTGTGCACGAAGATGTGATAGCTGAAGGGCATATTTTAACTGTATTGTGCTTACAATTTGTATAACCAGATCGTATTCATCATGGAATACATTAATGTTGTTGTCATCATCATCATCTTCAGCACCCATGTTATCACCAGCTTCACTACATAAATCATCAAGACTTGTACTATTACAGGAATTTGCCTGACCCTGCTGAAATTCATTATCTGGATTGTCATTTCCATCTCCCTTCAACCATTCTATGAAAAGTTCATCACTGACTGACTGTTTATCTATAAATGATACAAGTTGTTTATCAGTAAGTCCCATTTCCTTCAATGAAGAAACACTGACTACCCCCCAGTTGTTAGCCATTTTCTCTATATCTCGTTGCAGAGAATGAATGTGACTGATGACATCTTGCATTTGTCTGAATATCTCCCTGGTATGTGATGTAGATAGTTTCAGTGCACGAGTTCGTCTAATTTCTTTCAGATTATATGGCTCTAGAGCTTTCGACTGTGATTGACCACCAATTCGAATTATTCTTGTTGTATGTTGTAAAGTGCCTTCCAGGACTTGATCCAGAGCATGGTTAGTGTAGCAAACTACAAGAATAGGTCTATGGTTAATGTTCCATATGTTTTGGTTGTTGAGAAAAGTATGCATTATCTTCAATCCCAGGAAAGTTTTGCCTGTTCCTGGTGGTCCCTGTATTATAACAAACTCCTTTGTCAAAGCAGATTTGAATGACTTATACTGTGAAACATCCAAATTCAGTTCATCTTCTGTAGGCCAAGCATCCAATTCAGTAACAGGCACTCTGAAGTCATCAATGTTGTACACTGCTGAATCTGGATTTGCATATATATACTGGGGTAGACTCACTTCTGTAATCCCATCAACAATATAAGGCTTCATTGGAAATTCTGTAAATGGCATATTCTGCAATGCATTTAATACCTGCCTGTATGGTTCAAAGTAAACTTCGCTTTCTGCTACCGTAAAAAATTCATAGAACATGTTTGAGTCTATTTCGGCACAAAGTTCAACCACAACGCAACCCTTCTCTAGCTGTTTCTTATCCCTGTCCAGTACTGTACCAAAAAAGAAGGTACCAAAATTATCTCGTGTAAAACACAACAAAGAACCAAACATAAAACGTTTGGAATGTTCCCAATGAATATTTTTCAGCTTCCTTTTGGTATCAAAATTTAATAACACACCTACTTTTTCTTTAACAGTTACAGTGTTTACGAACTGAGCATCACGATATATTCGCACATTGTCAATCCTCTTAAATCTTTTCTGGCCTTGAAGACAATGTTCCATATATTGTGCTATACCCTCACGTAAAGGACCCACAAAGTCTTCTCTCAACAAGCGGAACTGGACGTCTAGGTAATGTTCAACATCAATATATGCCCCTTTGACGATGCTAGGTCGCAAAAATGGTTTGTTAGCAAAATCTTCAACAGTTGGGAATATACTGTAGTGTCTAAAATTATCAGGGGGCTGCAAATATTGGAGCTGCTCCATTTTGCTACTTGTTTTTATTGGACTGTGTTCATATTCTTCTCTCTTGCTTTTTAGCTGGGCAATAACATCTTCAAGCTTCTTCTTAATGTCATCACAGTTTATGTTTTGGTATCTCTTAGCTCCTTCTATGGACAGTTCTGTCATAATAAACAGATTATTAAATTTTTCACATGCAGTTTGTGGGAGTACATTAAGAACTGTTTCATAAAATATTAGAAGATTTTCTAAGAAAGGCAATATTTTCGATTTCCTCGACTGCTGTTCAGTTGGAATTTTGTTGATTTGTCCTTCGAGCTGGTTTAAAAAATATGGCTGGCATGCTATAATCAAAACAGTTGTTTTGTTGTGTTGAAACCCAGCTGCACAGACTTTTTCTGCGAGGATTCTTATTGTAAGGTGTATTAAATCAGGGCTCATTTTCTTTTTTAACATTTCATCAAACCCAGTTTTGGAGCTTGCTAATTTTACAACAACATCTATTGGATCTTTATCAATAAGATTTTCCAGAAACTTATATCCAGTCCCTTTAATTGAGGTAAAAGATTTCTGCTTGTCTTCAAACCATGATCTGTTCCTAACAAATCTAGAACTAGTTTCATCAATACAATGTCTGTGAATGCCCGTTTTGTATACGCCTCCTGCAGTGACAGATTTCTCATCGGAATGTTGGGCACCGGTTTCAAAACTAGCTTTTGTTGAACTATTGAGCTGATCACGGGAACTCCACTGAACAGTATTTTTCTTTTTTTTGCTGTCATGTGATAATAAATGACAATTACTTCCCGACTGTTTTACACTGGTACCAAACCACTGAGTAACACCTAAGTTCTTATATTTTGAAGGCAACCTGCCACGACCACTTTTGTCAACATTACTGCATGTTTTCTTATTATTTTCTCGCTTTTCAGTTGCAGCAGTAGAAGAAAGACTGCCCAAAAAAAAACTGTGTGTATCTCCTTCTTCTTGCCTCCTGTCTTTGGGTTCAAATGTCTTTCGCGGGGCAGAGTGAGGACATTTGTGATCTCTTATTTTTCTTCTGATTTCTTTACTGGCAATATCACACACAGAAAACAGTTTGTCTGAGAAACCTTCTGCCATATCTGCACCAATGAAACTGTCCTGGAATAAATAAAATAAAATACAATTAAAATAATCTATTCTCAAAACACATTTTTACATACTATGTTCTAGTAGAAATGTAGATGAATAATGTTTCTATTAAATTTCTCAAGCGTGATTTCCCTCAATGTTAGAAACAGTACACAATGGCCACTCAATTTGCTGAGAATATATGTCATGTTTTCATATAGTATGGAAGCTTATACAGTTTTGACAATTGTGTTATTATTTGTGTGTGTGGTTTGGTGTTACATTCATGTTTAATCAAAATCTCTCAGTGCAGTATGTGACATAACTATCTTATGCACTGTTATTTTTAGCAAACAAGAGGAACACTTATTCGGCCAGAATGATGATGATGATGATAATGTTTGATTTGTGGGAAAACTCAACTGCGTGGTCATCAGTGCCCATACGGAGTCCCAATTTTTTTGTACACAGTCCAATGTAGCCACTGTCACGAATGATGATGATGATGAAATGATGAGGATAACACAAACAGCCAGTCCCTGGGCAGAGAAAAATCACCAACTCAGCTGGGCATCGAACCCGGGACCCCGTGATCTAGAGGCAGCAATGCTAGTGTACTGTGATAAAATTAAGTGTGATTAGATTTGTGAGATGACGTGTCGATTGTCTCATATTTGTGTTTAACAAGAATACGTTTGTCTATGTTTTAACATATTAACACTAGACAGTGACTCAGAATTACCCTACATTCACATGCAGCTCAGCAATAGCTCTGTAAAGTCTACCTTTTCAAGCTGATCACCCTTACCCATTAGCAAAGATCGTGAACGAACTTTAAGCCTTGTCCTTATTTCAATTAACAGTAGCAGAAATTCTAATATGGATCACTACAAGTGTAACCAAAACATGTGCAATAAACAGTGAAGATAATAAGGGAATAGGCCCTTCTGAAATATGATACTACAGAAGAATGGTGAAAGAGAACTCATGAAGAGGTGCTGAATCAAATAAGTGAATGAAGAACTTTACAGCAAAACTTGACTAAAAGACGGGTCAAGTTGACAGGACACTTCCTGAGGCATTAAGGAGTATACGCTACTATGGAAAGCTGCATCAAACCAGTCTGCCCAAAATGAAACCCAGGAACCTCACCGAATCTTTAAAATTTAAAATTCTGTCCATCATTTTACATCTACATGGATACTCTGCAAATCACTTTTAAGTGCGTGGCAGCTTTCCGTACAAGCTCTGCTTTCCCTTATTTTATCATGGTGATCATTTCTCCCTATGTAGGTGAGTGTCAACAAAATATTTTCGCATTCGGAGGAGAAAGTTGGTGATTGGAATTTCGTGAGAAGATTCCGTTGCAACGAAAAACGCCTTTCTTCTATTCTTCTAATGATGTCCAGCCCAAATTCTGTACCATTTCTGTGACACTTTCTCCCATATTTCGCCATAATACAAAACATGCTGCCCTTCTTTGAACTTCTTCGATGTACTCCGTCGGTCCTATCTGGTAAGGATCCCACACGGCACAGCAGTATTCTAAAAGAGGACTGACAAGCATAGTGTAGGTCGTCTCCTTAGTAGATCTGTTACATTTTCTAAGTGTCCTGCCAGTAAAACTTAGTCTTTGGTTAGCCATCTGAGTGATTGAAAACACACCATGAATGGGAATTAAAAATAGCACATAAAGATTTTTCGTTGGAAAATGTAAAGCCAGTATTAATTGACCTTGTAGAAAGTTAAAAAGTTGCCCACAAATGATCACACTGTTAACATGGATGCATTGCCATTAACTGCTGTAAAAAAAGATACCATGTAGCAAAGCTGGAAGTTATACCAGAAAAATGATTTGGATTATTTTGTCTTCAGGTAGTATTTGTAGTATCTTTACCATACAGCCACCAATCACACAGCAGACAGCCGCAGGTTGCAGCTTTCTCAATATGCCCACAACTCACCTGCCAGTGCAGTATTTGGCACAGCACTGCTCCTACCTATTGCTCATCTCTGCAGGCCACATTATATAAGCACAACTTCCCATTATTCCTCTGCTGGGCAACCAAGGCGTCGCCCACTGCATGGCCAGTCAGTCTGTGAGCTCCAGTTCCAGTTCAAGAGTTTGACAGTGACGCTCACTGAGCGTCATTCATCAGAGCACAGCACAGGCAGTCAGAACCAAGACCTTGATAGTGTAGCAGATATGGACTTCTATGGCAGGGCTTCCTTACTGTAACTGACTGTGTATTCGACTATACCTTCAAGAACTGCCATTGAGTAGTCCAGTTTTACATCACATTAGGAAGAACTCTCAGTTTTATTCATTCAGAAGCTGTTCAGTCGCTCTTCAGAACCTAATGTTTGGGTGTATTCTCTGTCACAATAACAGTTCTATTGTTCTTCGTTTTCTGGGTGCACCTCCCTTCTTGTGGCATGTTACCACCTGCATCACCATATGAAAAAATATTGTAGGTCTTCTCAAGATCGAAGAAGATACCTGCTAGTTAGTGCCTGCTCAAAAAAAAAAAGATACGTGTTAGGTGGTGCCCGCTCGAAAGAAAAAAAACTGAAGTTTGCTCAAGAAAACCTGTAGTATAGCTGCCTCCAGCAGGACTACGTTACAAGTGATTGAGTGATACGAAGTGGTATCCAGAAGTCCCCCAAAAAATATTAACCCATAAAAATTGAATTTTTCTTCTCACTGCATCCTCCCCAACTCTTATTTATTTTATGCGTGTAAGATTGTAAGGCATTACAGGTTATTATGCTACTGTTTTAAAAAAATAAAGTACAATATGAAGTCACTTGACAAGTTTGCTATCTTTTGCACTAGTTTTTGGAATTGCATAGGTGTCTGTTTATGGTTGTTCTGTGAGGTATTTTTAAAAATATTGAAAGAGGCCCTTGAATGTTTCACTGTAGAAAACAGTTTTTCTTTTTCCATCTTTCTCCTTGCATTTGCTGAACACCATGCGAATCCTTTGTAGATTTCATTCTGCATTATAAAATGCATCTTTCCATTTAGCCTCTCCACTGTGACAGATGATGATAGTCACCTGGCCAACTGGCTGTCTCATTACATTTCTTCTGTTAGAAAGGTGAGTCTGCAGTTGTTCTCCATGTTTGTTTGTGTCTACTGAGTAAAGAATATAATAGCAACTTCAATTAACCAGAAGAATAATTTTTTCACCCCTTGTATGACCACCTCGTAAAACCACAGTGACCAAAGTACTGATCAGCCATTTCCACTCTCCCATAAACACCGTGTATTCCAAAATGACAATGGTTTTCAGGAACTTCACAGGCTCTTTCTTCCTATGACCAGTGATCAATTGGGCTGGAGAACCAAAGAATGTACAGCATAATCCATATCACTTCAGGCAGGGGGTTACCTTCACAGTCTCTGATGCTATTGAATTTAGCATATGTTAAAATTCAGGAGTAAGTAAGAAACATGTATTTTTGTTTTCTCCAAAAAAAAATCCTGCCCTGGGATACAGGCCTCCAAAGTTAACACTGTGAACACCATTCTGAAGATGCAAATTTCGGGCAAATTTTTAAAATGCTGTATATCTGTAACACTTCTAGATAGCTTGTTAGATTTTTTATTTGATTGATAATTGCTTTATGATTACAATGGTATCCTCTGTTTGGACATGTGGTGCCGATGAGGTCGACACCAGCATCGATATACGTTTGTCTCTAGACTCCGAGCATCGTCTTTGGATGCTGAGCATTGTCATTGAGCTGATCCGTCATGTCAGTTCATTGTGAGCCTTTGATGTGCTTAGGTGAATAAGGGAACTACTGTTAAATTGGTGTTGTTTGGTGTAACCAACCCGAACATCCACTTCACTGGTGACCCCGAGTTGTAATGTTTTCCGTTTTCGCCATTTTACTGTGTCCGTGACCTCCGCGTCGGTTATTTTCGCGTGTATTACATCGACACAGCATTCGAACAATGACTTCAGCCCAGCGCCTAATGCCGAATTTTGTGATCGACATGCATCATGTTGCGGGCGATGTACACCCGCCAGGACTGCAACATGATGCCTCTCACTCGATGATTACGTCGATTTCGCCGGATATTTTCGAGCTTGCAACAATAGGTGAGGTTAGGACTGTGCATGTGCCCTCCCTCATTGACAGTACAGTTACCTCTTACAGATCTTCGTGCAGTGCAGGAGCAATGCTGATTTCTGCAAATGCTTCGTTGGACAACCTACCACCGCCAGGACAATGATTTGCCACGCCACAATCCATGCAGTACCACATGGATACCTGCCACGTGGCCGGAACTGCTTCGTTCAAAGGTCAACCTTCTCAGCATCCAACCACGCACACGCCTGCCTCGGTTCAGCATCAGCACGTGCCTTCCTGCTTCAATACCTTGGCCTGCAACAGGAACAATAACTTGATTTCTGTGCCTGACCCTCCATCTCCGTCCCACTGTTAAGCCTCAGTGTTTTGTGCCACGACATTCACCTTATCCACACACCGTTTTGGGTGGAGTGACTATGAACAGTGAACATTCACACATTCCGTCCCACGTTCGACATCATTTCCCACACTGTGCTTCTGGACAGCCCGCACCTCCGCAGCCTCCCAGCAACACAGGTGTCCCCGGCTCTGATCATACATGAAGCTTCCCACAGACTAACACGCGTTCTCAAACTTTGAACTTTTTCTCACCTGTCGCCAGCGCGCCAGCTCCAGTCGAGCTTCCGCTATTGTTCTCGGCACATTTCGGTGCCTCATCTGCCTTGGTCTTCCGCGACGCGTCAATCCGAAAACACCCGCAATGTGTTGAGCTACCGCAACCGCAATCGACACATTACGGTTTCTCACCCGCGTCGGCCTTCCGCGGCGCGACGGATCACACTCAACCACAACGCATAACCTTCACACTGCCACCCAACCAGCCATCGTCGCCACATCCCCTGGAGGCACACTATCCTGGAATACAACAGCAACAACAACTCGTTTCAGGCAGTGCCCTGACGAACTCAACTCAACCTGTTCTTCCGAACATTCTACAACGCTTACCAACGCTGCTGCCGTTTAATCCCAACAGAGCAACAACGTGGTTCAAAATTGTGGACGAAGTGTTCAATCATTACAAACTCGACAAGTCAACCAGGTTTCTGTGCCTCATCACCCACCTGCACGACCAGGAGGACTTGATTACTGACCTGGTCGATGCTCCGGTACACTCTAGCCAAAAAGACAGTTCTACATCGGCTTGCACGCTCAACTGAGGCAGCAATACGGCAAGTGCTCCACGTCGAGCAACTGGGCAATGACAAACCTTCCCAGCTCTGGAGACAGCTAAGTGCCCTGGTCAGTGCTGATCTACTCTCTGACACAGCTCTCCTCGCCATCTGGTCAGGTAAACTATCTCCTTACATCGGCTTTGCTCTGGCTCAGAGGTCTCTCGAACCTGTCGAGCAAAGAATGACAATTGCTGACAAGCTACACGATGTATCACTGCTCCATTTCGCCAGCCACTGCCTACCTGACAAGTCTCAGGTTGAGGCTCATCGTCCTGCGGCTGGACGTGGGTGGGACCGCACTGTGCCGACTGTTCCGCTCGCTCTGGGAAGCAGTAAACAAGCTACTGGGACGTCACCAGCTCCACCCATGGTCACGCCCCCCCCCCCCCCCCCCCCCCCAGGCAACTGAGCCTGCTGCGGCCACCGAACATAGGCCACCACCACTGGCAACGAGCGTTCCGCAGGAAATGCAACCACACTACCCATACAGTTACCTCCACATACGGTTTGGTGAGGCGGCACGGAACTGCAGACCACCTGGCTACTTCCCAAATGCCAATCGCAGGTAGGTCCGGGTGCTGCCTCCTGCGCACAACATGACAGGCACCCCCCAACGCTCCATTCTGTCTGGGAATGACCAGATAATTGCAGACGACTTTACATTAAAGACATTTCGTCGCGATACCTTTCCCTAGTGGAGACAGGCGCCAATGTTTCGCTGCTGCCTACGTCCTTAGTGTCGTCGAACATCCGCCCTCATCATACTTCACTGCAGGCCATGAATTCAACTAAACTACAATGCTCAAGTTCAACTCCCAACGTCGTCTCACTCTCTGTAAACTGCAAACTCGAGTGGACTTTTTTAGTGTGCGAAATTGATGAACCTATATTAGGCACTGACTTCTTGCGACACCACAAACTTTCACCGGATCTAGTGCAAAACACCGTGTTTCATAACCCGTCCAAGACTCCCTTCCCCTGTGCTCCGTCAAGCAAATCTCCCCGTGAGACATCGGTCCAGGCTCATCTCATTCGTACATGCTCGTCTCTGTCGACAACATTACAAGAAACAAAGCACAGGTGCCATGTAGAGCTAGAAAACGTCACTCGCCTATGCAAGGAAAACTTCGAGCTCTCCCTCCGGCTCCACGAAACTCAGCTCCAGCTCTCCGATGCAGCAAAGGAATTACAGGCACTACAGCAAGGACAAAGCAAGGTCAGTAAGTGCGCCAAATCTGCTTGCAATCCTAGCAATCGAGCTTCAGTGATTACCACCCGCTACCCGTCGCAACTATGCTATCAAGACTGCCATACCACGTACTGACAGCTCTGCCGGGCCACACCCTCGTAACATGGCAGCGTTTGACACTCGGCCGGTCACAAGTGGGCATGCGCAACAAGCGTCATGTGTTCCCGAACTGACGGCTCCTACCCCGCCCCTCGCAGACAGCACCTCAAACTATGCAACTTCGGCTCCTGCGCGCCGCCATGCGACTGCCACTGATAACACAAACAGTGCACTCATGCCAAGCGCTTCGCCCGCGACCGTGCTGCCACAGGTCACGCCCTCGGACAATGGACTCACTAACGGCTCACAAGCTCTACCAAGCTCACCTGAGCATTGTGCCACTGCTTCGGGCCAGCAGCCATCTTGTTGCGTTGACTCCTGGGACACTTTGCCGCCTCGGCTCCCGTCGGATCCACTGAGAGGCTCCGAACACCACGACCATCCCTCGCCTGCCCCGCCCCCCCATGCATTGTAAACAAACTGCCTCCCGTGCTACCGGCAACATTTCCGTCGTCACCCACGGCATGGTTCACAAGCTTCGCCTCACGCGAGGTCCCCCGATCTCCAGTAAACCACGTCGACTTTGTCCCGAGCACCTCTCCGACCTTAAAAAGCAGATTTCTCAACTACTAAGCTGCGGCATCATTGAACCCTCTGGCAGTAGCTGGCCTACGCCCATACATATGACATCCAAGAAAGACGGGTCCTGGCGCATGTGCGGAGACTACCGTAGACTAAATGCATGAACAATTATGGACACCTACCCCATACCCAACATTGCCGACTTTACCAGTTCCCTCGCAGGTGTGACCACATTCTCTGTCATTGATTGCAAACGGGCCTACCACCAGATCCCCATGGCACCTCAAGACATCAAGAAGACAGCAAACACCACCCCGATCGGGTTATTTCAGTTTTGATTCATGCCCTTCAGTCTGAAAAACGCAACACAGACCTGGCAACACTTCATTAACAAAGTGCTATTCAACCTAAAATTGTGCTTTGCATATCTTGATGACATTCTTGTGTTCAGCTCCTCTGTCGAGGGCAACATTCGACATGTGCAAACTGTCATTAACACTCTCGCGGCAGCAGGCATCGAGACCAATCAGGACAAATTGCAGCTACATCAACCCGCTGTCACTTTTCTTGGTTTTCGAGTCTCTGCTGACGGCATTTCGCCGCCCCCTGAGAAAGTACAAACAATACTAAACCTACCCAGACCTTCATCATTCAAAGAGCTCTGGCACTTTCTGGGGACGGTTAATTATTATCGTCGACATCTACCTCGGGCTGCGGAGATTCAGGCTCCACTGATGGATGCCTTGGCAGGCATCAACACTTCTGGATCTTGGTCCATACCATGGACCCCTGCTATGACTGACTCTTTCACTGCCCTCAAAAATCTTCTTGCCGAGGGATGCACCATCGCGCATCCTCATCCCAATGCGCAGCTTTTCATCACCACAGACGCAAACGATACTGCCATCGGTGCGGTCCTTAGCCAGACAATTGACAGCCACACATCGCCTCTGCAGTTCTTCTCGCGCAAGCACAACGGAAATATTCCGCCGGCGGCCATTACAAACCCGCCAGCTGATCCGACCCCTCGCTGCTTCAGATACATGGACTTCATATCTCAGTTCACCACCGATGTCAGACACATAAAGGGTGCTGACAATATAGTTGCTGGCCGAGAGGTTCTAGGCGCTTCAGTCTGGGACCGCGCGACCGCTACGGTCGCAGGTTCGAATCCTGCTTCGGGCATGGATGTGTGTGATGTCCTTAGGTTAGTTAGGTTAAACTAGTTCTAAGTTCTAGGGGACTGATGACCTGAGATGTTAAGTCCCATAGCGCTCAGAGCCATTTGAACCAATATAGTTGCTGATTTCCTTTCACGAGTCAACGCCGTCCATTTGCTGTTAGACCTCTCTGAACTGCCTAACCTCCACCCCGCTGACGACGAAACACAAAACCTGATTTCAAACTCTACTTCTACACTACACTTTGTACGCACCACCTTCCCTGGCATCTCTGGTGGGATCTGGTGCGACGACAGTACGAGCACGTTACGCCCCCTCATCCCAACCACGCTCCGTCGAGCTGGCTTCAACGCATTGCATAATTGTAGTGCTTTGTGTGGAGAAATGTCAACAAGGACTGCCAGCAATGGGCACGCTCCTGCGTCGTGTGCCAATGCTGCAAAGTACACAAGCACACTTCACCCCCCCCCCCCCCCCCTCGGCGCCTTTTCGATCCCTCCTGGGTGTTTCCAGCATATTCATATTGACATTGTCAGCCCTCTCCCTCCCTCTAACGGCTTTTGTTATGTTCTCTCATCTATCGACCGAACAACTCGCTGGGTCGAGGCTGTCCCTCTCCCCAATCTTACAGTAGAAAATGTTGCTCGAGCTTTCTTCGAGTTATGGGTATCGCGTTTCGGATGTCCAGCGATCATCATGACTGACCAGGGCAGAAAATTTGAGTCGGTCCTGTTCAACGAGATATGTAACATTTGCGGCATCCGGCGTATCCATACCACAGCATATCACCCGCAAAGTAATGGGCTAATTGAGTGCTGGCACCGCACTTTCAAGGCAGCTCTTCGATGCCACGACTCTCTACGGACGCAGACCCTTCCCCTTGTGCTACTCGGCATTCGTGCGATCTATAAGCCGAGTTTGTATACGGGCAGAACATTGTTCTCCCTGGCAAACTTGTGAGCCCTTCCACTTCTCTCCCTCAGTCTGACTTACCTTCCTTCGTGGACCACATCAGACGCCACTTCATCAACCTCCATATCCCTCCGCCTGTCAGCCACTCCCACCCTAAGGTTCATGTCCCAAAATCTCTGGACAACTGCGAGTATGTCATGCTCTGAGATACACTGTCTGTGTTCCACTCCAACCGAGTTATCCGGCGGTCAGCCATCACCTATGACATCCAGGTGAAAGATTCAGCTGTTACAGTCTCTCTCAATAGACTTAAGCCTGCTCATGTTGAGCCTTCTTCCATCCCCCTTCAGGCCACGACCACACCACTCACTGTCGTGGCTCATGACGCTCCAACCACTCCCTCCAAGTCGGACTTACACACTCGATCGAGTGGCTTCCAGTTCTAACCGTCAAGCTCTCCTCCGACCTCGCCCCCTACTCCAGTCTCACACACTCCGTTGAGTGAGCACATGCTCCCCATGTCGAGCTTACCTACAATCACGTCCTCGCCGTCAGGTCCTTCGCCGGTCCCTTCGACCTCTCCACCGTCGCCTGCCTCGCCCTGTTGAGGTTTCTCACCCCCCCCCCCCCCCCATCTTGAATGTGCCCCCGCTTGAGGTGTTTGTGCCTGTACCCCTGGACATAATCCACAATATCTCAATAATACTATGCGATTATACACTGTTCGTCATGTGTTTCCCTTCATCCAGTGATCATGACACAACCTCCGCCATTCCCTGCCACCTGGTGAAATGTGTTCCCCTCTCGCCCGACGTCGACCTGGACACGCTTCGTGTGTTCGCCACGCCCACCGGAGACATCATCGTCATCGCTGCGTTCCACCAGCAAACTGTCGGCCTAACTGTCGCCGCACGACCAACACGCCCAATATGACACCCGGCACGCTTCAACGACTTCCAGGCTCGGTGGCCGAACCTTCCTTCACGACCGACATCTACCCACGCAGCTCCCCGACGATGCTGTCGAGCTGACCGTGGTCCGGCTCCCGTGGACCACCAACCCTGCTGAAGCCTTAGTCACTGCCCCCCCCCCCCCCCCCGCCTATCAAGAGTACTCTATACTGCTGGGGGGGGGGGGGGGCGGCTATGTGGCGCCGATGAGGTTGACACCAGCATCGATATACGTTTGTCTCTAGACTCCGAGCATCGTCTTTGGATGCTGAGCATTGTCTTTGAGCTGTTCCGCCATGTCAGTTCTTTGTGAGCCTTCAATTTGTTTAGGTGAATAAACGAACTACTGTTAAATTGATGTTGTTTAGTGTAACTAACCCGAACATCCACTTCAGACATATCTGTGAAAGTTCTTTTACTGTCACCCTTTGAATTTTTTTGTAATTTACTGAAAAATTTTTTTTTTTTTTTTCAAAAAATGCCAATCCAATAAAGTGAAGATTTTTCTCTGTTGATTAGTGCCATGTAGTACTATTTTATCTGTAAAGCAGATCTTCCACTTTTAAGATGGACAGGTTTTATTTTTTAAAAAAAATAATTATCTTCTAAGGGTAATGTATGTCTTCACTGAAGTTGTTTCTTACTAATTTCTTTGTTACAATGTTTACTTCTATTGTCATTGTTGCAGTTATTTCTTATCACTTTCTTTGTTGCAGATATTTCTTACACTTTGTTGTAGTTTTTTGTCAGTTTCTTTTTGTCATGGTTGTTCATTGCAGGTTCCTGTATTGTAGTTGTTCAGTCTTCTAAGAAATCTGAGACCATCCAGTGAGTTCTGTGTTTTCATGAGGAATTTGCCAGTTGACACAGTTGCAGTGTGTTTTGTGAAAAGGACTGTTTGAAATGTCTTCTGACTGGGCAAGAGGGAGAGTGAAGTGTGCTGACTGTTTGCATATCCATAAAAGAATGATATACAACACTAACAAAAAAACAGACTTTGCTCAGGTTTGGAATAAGTGTTCGCATTTGAAGACTGTTTCAAACTGAAGATGTTTCCAGTGACGACTTTTTGTGTTCTAAATGTTTTGACAGAATAACTACAATGATAGTATCTGAATGAGGTGAAGCCTCCCATGGTGCAGATGATGCAGATTTTGAATCAATATAGGAAGAATTAAATAACCTGAATCAGCAAGTCAACTGCAGAGGTAGGTGTAAGTCCTGTTAAGAAGTCGTGGTCAGTGAAGTCGAGTCATAAGCTCTATGCATCATGAAAGTGCAGAGAAATTACTAAAGCTATGGATGAATACACTACAGCAAAACTTACCACACTCTTCAAAGTAGAAATTCCATCTTCAGACAAAATGAACTAAAGCACTCTTGCCAGGAATTTTTCACAAATATCAATTCAGTTGTTCAATACTGTGCATCCTCCAGTGAAAATGTGCAAGTTGTAATTATTATTCCAGTGAATTTTTCAAAGAAAACAATTTTGAACCATGTCCCATCAGTATCATAGTACATGGTGGACAAATCAAGAAATGTGAGGTCTGTAAAAACAGTCTTTGGAAGACCAGATCCCTATTATGGTCATCCTGTAGAAGCAGCTCAAGTTCAAATAGTGCAGTCATTTTATCTGGAAGATAAAACTTGGTTTTCGCCAGTGTGCCAACAGTAAAGATGCTATAACTGTAACAGTTGAAGGTCAAAACTTGTGAAAGTGAAGAGGTACATGACTCGCAGTATTAAAGAAACTTTTGCAATTTATAAGAGCAACTATATAACTTCACATATTGGAAGATAAAAATTTTATGCACTACAACCTAAGTGGGTAATTCCACACCCACCTAGAGATGTCTGTCTGTGTGTGTACTGTGCGAATTTTGAACTTCGTGTGATAACACTGAAGACACCTTGGTTGGGCATGTGAAGTCATTAGTAGTCTGTGACATAAAGCGAGAGATTTGTTTGTTTCAAGAATGTGGTGACTGCCCTAGAAAGGGAGGACTTTCTTTACAGACACTTAACCTGGAAGACACAGCAGATAACTCTGCAGAAATTGTGTATGTGACATGGGAGGAAAATACGCTAATTAAGAAAACTGTTGCCCTTAATAGTTTCATTGATTAACTTGGTAAATGGTCAGTGAAAGCTGTAATTATCCCACAAGAAATACAACGGTATCATTGGACTAATGACCAGGTTTCAATTTTTATAGGAGTGGGAAAAAAAAAAAAATAAAAAAAAAAAAATAAAGAGACCACAAGTGTTGCAGTTATAAATGATGACATAGGACATGACTCAGCACATGCTTTGCTAGCAAAGCGCAAAATTCTTCAAATTCAAATAGGGGTAGAGGAGATCATCATCATTTCTGATGGTGCTCCTACTCATTTTAAAAATTGTTACCAGTTGTTTGAATTGAGTGTCGCTTTTGCCAACTGACTGGGTATACAGTGCTACTGGACTCCCGTGTTCAGTAGCACTGTATACCCAGTCAGTTGGCAAAAGCGACTTGTGATGGTGTAGGAGGCCTGCTGAAGCACCATGCTACAAAACATAATTTTTCCAGACCAAATACAGCTGCAATTCAGAATGTTGAGGATTTTACGAGAGTCGTCAAATCTTACACATTCACAGCCCTCATTCTTTCCCTCATTCTTTTGTCCAAAGAGGAAATCGAAGAATTCCGTGAGCAGAAAGAAGAAGAAATTTTGTTAGTTTGGCCAACACCTCAGAAAGAGCAGGATAATATTCAGATTCAGAACCTGAGAAGGGAGATGTTTGTAGCGTGTGTGTATGACTGTAACTGGTGGATTGCACAGATTATAAGACACCCGTTATGAGTTAAACGAAATTGTAGTGACCTTTATGCTACCACATGGACCAGTTGCTGGATATAGGTTTCCAGCTAAAGGACAGCAACAATGCCATCAGTGCTAACTTCCTGTTCACAATGTTTTGAAAACTGCAAGTGCTCCAGTTCTTATTGGTTCAACAGGAAGGCATCACTCTACATCAAAGGAAGATACTGAAGCAGTGGAACATATTTTTAGTTCATTGACTGACTAATTTCAGTATAAAACACAATACACAGGAGTTGTATAAATTGAACCTGTAAGTCTTTGGACCTTTCACATACATTTTGGAACCATTTAAAATGCTTGAAAAATGAGTCTCTTACTCATCTTTCAAAACTAAAATTACGTTAAATAAGGGTAGGTTTTGATTTTTATGGGCCTGTTATGTAATAATGTGGTAATAAAACAAGTTTTAGGTGTGGCAAAAATTTCAACTGTTTATAAAACCTGTTCAACCTGAAAGTGGAAGCTCTCCTTTTCAGGGAATGTAGAACTATATAGTACTAATCAATAGAAAAAAATCAAAATTTTATGGATTGGCATAAAAAAGTGCTCCTTACTTATTCCTTAATTGAAAAATATGCTAAATTCAATAACATACAAGACTATGAGGGGAAGATTTTTTTCCTAGCCTGCCTGAATTGATATGGACTATGCTGTACTCAATGAAGTCACTAACCTCTTTTCATGGAATGAAACAGACATAATTTTCATCTCACTTTCATAGGCACATAACTCATATTCAGCATGTTTTATCTTATTCAAATCACAGGGAAATTACTTCCCAGAGGCCATAACTGTACCTCTTGGATGAAATTTCATTTCGTGCAATTCCCAAGAAAGTTGAGGGCAGTTGAGTAGCCTGAACCAACTGCTGAAGTTAGCAATTGCAGTGGACTTTCTTGCTTCCCACTATTGAACAGCAATTCGGGCATGGTGATTGCGATTGCATCTTTCAACACGATCGAGCATCTGTTCATAATGCATAGCCTGTAGCGTAGTGGTTACATGACAATAACATCCTTGTAATGGACTAGCCTGCACAGAGTTCTGACCTGAATCCTGTAGAACACCTTTGTGATGTTTTGGAATGCCGACTTCATGCCAGGCCACACTGACCGACATTGATACTTCTCCCCAGTGCAGCACTCCTTGAAGAATGGGCTGCCATTCCCCAAGAAACTAGAACTCTGTGCAGGCTAGTCCATTACAAGGATGTTATTGTCATGTAACCACTACGCTACAGGCTATGCATTATGAACAGGGCCTCCCATTGGGTAGACTGTTCACAACGTGCAAGTCTTTCAATTGGACGCCACTTCGGCGACTTGCACAACATGACATCCAGTCCCTGAGTGGAGAAAATCTCCGATCCAGCCAGGAATCAAACCTGGGACCTTAGAATTGACATTCTATCGCGCTGACCACTCAGCTACCACAGGTGGACAAGGAAGTCCTTAAAACTTCAATGTAGGTCAGTGCTGTGATAGTCCCATGCAAAACAACAAGGGGTGCAAACCCCCTCCACAAAAAACACAACCACACCATAGCATCACCACCTCCAAATTTTACTGTTGGCACGACACACGATGGCAGATGACGTTCACCAGGCATTCGCCATACCCCCACCCTGCCATCGGATCGCCACATTGTGTACTGTGATTTGTTACTGCAAGCAACATTTGACCACTCTTTATTGTCCAATGTTTACGCTCCTTACACCAAGCGAGGTGTCGTCTGGCATTTACCAGCATGATGTGTGATTTATGAGCAGCCGCTCAAACATGAAATCCAAGTTTCTTACCTCCTGCCTAACTGTCATAGTGCTTGCAGTGGATCCTGATGCAGTTTGGAATTCCGGTGTGATGGTCTGGATAGATGTCTGCCTATTACACATTACAACCCTCTTCAACTGTCAGCAGTCTCTGTCAGTCAACAAATGAGGTCGCCCTATATGCTTTTGCACTGTACGTGCCCCTTCATGTTTCCACTTCATTATCACATTGGAAACAGTGGACCTAGGGATGTTTAGGAGTGTGGAAATCTTGCATACAGATGTATGACACAAGCGACACCCAATCACTTGAGCAAGTTGAAGTCCGTGAGTTCCACGGAGTGTCCCATTCTGCTCTCTCTCGATGTCTAATGACCACTGAGGTCGCTGATATGGAATACCTGGCAGTAGGTGTCAGTGAAATGCATCTAATATGAAAAATGTATGTTTTTGGGGGTGTCCGGATACTTTTGATCACATAGTGTACAAATATACTTTTAAAATGCATATATTGAATGATTCCTTTATATTCCACCACACAAGAAGTAAATTGAGAGAAATCATTCAAGTCATGATAAACCACAAAGAAGAAGGTGAAGATGGAATTGCCACAGAATTGTGGAAACTGGCTGATGGAAATATGTTGCAGATATTAAAATACATAATGCAGAATGTATGGCTAAGAGAAGACATTCAAGGAGTGCACATTAATTTTCCTTTACATAAAAAAGGAGATAAAATTGATGCCAACAACTACAGAGGGGGATGAGTGTAACCTGTTACATACAAGATCCTTTCCGAAGTGCTACTTATGAATAGTAGGCTAGAGAAACAGATACGCAACAAGACTGGGTACTTTTGGAGTGGAAGGCCATATGAGGAGCAATTCTGAGTCTTACGCTTATAATCCAAGAGAGAGTAGCAGGATCCATGCCCTATGTTGCTGCATAAAAGCATATGTCTCTAGTGATGGAACACATGGTGAACATGATGAAACAAGAAAAACAATTTAGCAAGCACTAATAGACAAAAAATTTAAAAGTTTCAGATGTGAATGGACAAGGAGATTGTCTATTCTGAAATCCGTTCAACTGTGTCCTTTCAAAGACCACGAGGAAATGAGTAGGACTTGAAAAATGTGGAGTAAATAAGCAAGTGCAATTGGGCAATAAAAACAAGAATCTTAGAATTCAGGGTTTAGCCTTCACTGATGATCTTGCAATATTGCCCTCACAAAGAGTAATGAGCAAGAAAAATCAATCTTTGGAAAATAATTGCAGAAGACATTGGTCTTTAAATATGACAAAGTTGCAGACATGCACAATGAGTAGAGTGTTACACATTTAGCATTCTTCAGCTATCTCTGGCCACTCTGGCCAAAATGCCAGAGATAGTGGTCATATGTGTGTGAGGTGTGCTTGCTTGTGTGAATGTGTTTTTTTTTCTTTTTTGAAGAAGGCTCTGGCTGACAGCAAAGTGTGCAACAGTTTTTTCATTGTTCATGTCTGCAAATCAATGTGTCATCTTTATGGTGAGTAGCAATCCATACTTTTCATAATATTGTTGATATTCCTGCCTGGACTTTCCATTGTTTAGTTTTTAAGTATCTTACAAAAAACAGAATGTATGGCAAATATAAATGATACTTCAAATTTCATGAACATAAACTGAGGAAAAATTAAATGTCTGTACATTCAAGTAATGTGATGAGGTAATAAACTCAAGGCAAGGAAGATGGATGTCTGCCCCCAGTAGCTGAGTGGTCAGCGTGACAGAATGTCAATTGCAAGGGCCCGGTTCGATTCCCGGCTGGGTTGAAGATTTTCTCCGCTCAGGAACTGGATGTTGTGTTGTCATCATGATCTTTTCATCCCCATCGACACGCAAGTCGCTGAAGTGGCATCAAATCGAAAGACTTGCACCCACCAAACAGTCTACCTGACAGGAGGCCCTAGTCACACAACGTTTCCATTTAATGAAGATGGAAATGGCCTTTCAGTTGAGAAGAGAGTGAGTACAATAACAGATGTGTCTACTTTCAAGAAAAGTTACAGATCTATGTTACAGCAATAAAACAAGAATCTTTATACACAGCTGAATGCCTGGATCTGACTAAGACAGGTGAAAAGGAAAACATGAAAAAGAAAGAGGGAAATCACAAGAAAAATATAGGGACTAATAAAACACATCTGTGAAAACAGGAACCATAGTAATGAAGATTTGTATAAGAAAACTGAACAACTAAATGTAAAATGAGAAAACACAGACTGATGTTTCATAGCCATCTGGTTTGGATGAATGAAAACAGTACATGCAAGAGAATTCTGGAACATGTCAGCCAAAAAAAAATCAGTCCACCTAATTTTCAACATTCTTCTGTAGCACCACATCTCAAACGCTTCAATTCTCTTCTGTTCCCGGTTTCCCATTGCCCTTGTTTCACTACCACAATGCTATGCTCAAAAAATACATTCTCAGAAATTTCTTCCTCAAATTAATGCCTAGTAGACTTCCCAAGTGGTTAAGAATGCTCTTTTCGCCTGTGCTAGTCTGCTTTTTATGTCCTCCTTGCTGTATCCATCATGCGTTATTTTGCTGCTTAAGTAGCAGAATTCCTTAACGCCTTCTACTTTGTGACTGCCAATTACAATGTTAAGTTTCTTGGTATTCTCATTTCTGCTACTTTGCATTACATTCGTCTTTCTTTGATTTACTCTCAGTCCATACTCTGCGCTCATTAGACTGTTCATCCCATTCAACAGACCCTGTAATTCTTCTTCACTTTCACTGATAGCAATGTCGTCAGCAAATCTTATCACTGATATTCTTTCACCTCATATTTTAATCCTTTTCTTTCATTTCCATCACTGCTTCTATGATGTGAAGATTTAACAGTAGGAGCAAAAGACTACATCCCTGACTTCAGCCTTTTTAATCTGAGTACTTCATTCTATAGCTTAACCATATTTTTCTGATAATTTTGAACATCTTGCTCCATTTTACACTGCTGAATGCTTCTTCCATTTCAACAAATCCTATTGAGCTGTCTTGATTTTTCTTCAGTCTTGCTTCCACTATCAACTGCAATGTCAGAACTGCTTCTCTCATGTCTTTACATTTCCTAAAGCCAAACTGATAATCATCTAACAGACCCTCAATTTTCTTTTCCATTCTTTTGTCTTTTCCATTCTTTTGTATATTATTCTTGTCAGCAACTTGGATTCAAGAGATGTGAAGCTGATGGTGTGATAATACTCAGTAATCTTTGGAACTGGTGTTTCTCCAAAACTCTGATGGTACATCGCCAGTCACATACATGCTACACACCAATGTGAATTGTCATTTTCTTGTCACTTCCTCCAATGACTTTAGAAATTCTGGTTGAATGTTGTCTATCCCTTCAGGCTTATTTGATCTCAAGTCTTCCAAGGCTCTTTTAAATTCTGATTCTAATACTGGATCCCAAATCTCTTCCCTCGACTCCTGCTTCTTCCACTGTCACGTCATCAGACAAGTCCTTCCCATCACAGAGGCCTTCAATGTACCCTTTGTGCCTACTCCCCCCCCCCCCCCCCCCACCCTCTCCTTTGCACTTAACAGTGGGATTCCCTTGCACTCTTAAAGTTACTACCCCATGCTTTTAATTTCATGTAAGTTCAGTTTGACATTTCTACATGCTGAGTCAGTCCTATCAACAATCATTCCTTTTTTGATTTCTTCACAGTTTTCATGCAGCCTCTTTTGCCTTAGCTTTCCTGCATTTCCTATTTATTTCATTCTTTAGTTACTTGTATTTCTGCATTCCTGAATTCCATTGAACATATTTTTGCTTCATCCTTTCATCGATTAACTGATGTATTTCTTCCACTACCCATGGTTTCCTCGTAGTTATCTTTGTTGTACCTATGTTTTTCTTTCCAAGTTCTGTGATCACTCTTTTTAGAGATGTCCACTCATCTTACACTGAACTGCCTAATGGGCTATTCGTTATCACAATATCTATGGCCTCACAGAATCTGAAGCATAATCTCGACACTCCTTAGCATTTCTGTATCACACATCTTTGTGCACTTATTTTTCCGGACTAGTCTCTTAAACTTCAGCCTACTCTTCATCATTCCTAAATGGTGATTTGAGTCTATGTCTGTTCCTGGGTATGCCTTACAATCCAATATTTTATCTCGGGGTCTCTGCCTGACCATGGTGTGACCAAACTGAAACCTTCCCATAAGTCCCAAACATTTTCAAGTATACCTTCTCCTTTTGCAATTCTTGATGAGTGTATTCACCATTACTAGCTGACATTTATAGCAGAACTCAATTAGCTTTTCTCCTCTCTCATTCCTACTATGAAGCACATACTCTTCTGTAACCCCTTCTTCTACTCCTTCCCCTACAACCACATTCTAATCCCCAAGACTCAAATTTTCATCTCCCTTTATGTACTACATTACCTGTTCAACATCCTCATATACTTTTTCTACCTTTTTATCTGCTTGCAGCATCGTGATGTATACATGAACTACTGTTGTCAGTGTTGGTTTGTTGTTCCTGTAGGTTTTCTGTTGATTCTGATCAACCCTATCACAGAACTGTTAACAGAAAATCACTATACTTTTTTTTTCCTTACAGGATGAAGCTCCTCCTTGCCCATACTAACGTGGTGGTGACCATCTCAAAAGACCTACTGTCACCTCCATGTTCGTTAGTTACTAATCGAGGACTTCATGGGATGTGGGGCCATGATGTTATCTGTACATACGTCATGTCAAACAGTGGCAGAAATAAAAAAATCAAGGAAAGCGACAAGGGAAAAAAAACCTCTGTGATAGGCTGGATGGGCAGTAAGAGCAGTAGCGGATTTCTAGCTGTCTGCAAAATATCAAGCAAGGGCCGGTTATTTTAGTAGTGGGGATCATGCAACAATACCGTGTCTTGGCACAGTTCTTCTGCATGTGGTCTTTTTGAGCAGTTCTGCCTCCTCATGTAGATTTCAGAAGATTCTTCTGTAAGAAGACAGTCAGCTTCTTGTGCTTTGGCAATGGCTGCTGCTGTCCTCTCCTTGTCAGTGGTCACCCTCGCGGTGTCAGGTGCTGTCGCCATAACCAGAAGGGTGAAGGGCATCACCTTGCTGGTGCCTGTCTGATGCAATGCTGTTGGTGCAGCTGCGAGGGCAGCACTCGGCACTCGGATGATGGCCGCCTTTTTGGCGGCACCCATGTCCTACACTGCTGCTGATGCTGTCGTAGGAGCTACTTGGATACTGTGATGCTCTACCCAAAGCTACTGCAGGGCTTCCTTCTTCTCAACAGCCAGAGTTGCCATGCATTTGATCCTATCTGCCACCACGGCAGTTTTATGGGCCGTGACTGCTTTGCCGAAGACACTGTGCACAGCTACACGCACGTCTTTGGTCATCTGTTGCTGCATCATCTTTCTGGTCTGGTTTCTTGACCCCTTCCTTCTGTTTACGGCCAGTCCTCCCCACCATCGGTGGGCAGTTCACCTTGCTGCTTCTACGGATTCTTTGTTACCTGGCATCGACACCTTCTTCTTCTTTTCTTGCTTGGCCTTGTAGTTAGGGCCAACATTCCGCCATTGGTCTGGCTGCTGCTTCAGAAAGCCAGGTAGCTTTGCCACTTGGTGACGTAAGAGTCCACCACATTAAGCACACATCAGAGTATCTTGCTTGCTCCTATCACAAGTACGACTGTCGTGCTCTCTGGAGCACTTGACACACTTGGCGCAGTTGTGGCAGTACTTGGCGACATGCCCAACTTTCTGCCACCTGAAGCACTGTGGCTTCATGTTCAGGTCAGGCAGGGGGACTTCAGACTAGACAGGAAAGCTTAGTAGCTTCTGCAGGTGGAAAATGCTATCTGCATTGTCGGCTGCGTGGATAGCGACAGTGAACAATCCTCCTCTAACTGTGGCCTCATCTAGAACCCGCAGTAGTCCCCTGAAGAGCGCTCTGGTCTGCTTCTCACATGGCTTGTCTTCTTCACTGGAGGTGTTTCCTCGACAATGGGGGTGGCCACAGAGCTCTTGAGTACACTGTGGTTGGCCACGTTCACCGCCTACAGCTCTATACTGGTATTGTCGTCCATGGACTTGTTGTTGTTGTGGTCTTCAGTCCTGAGACTGGTTTGATGCAGCTCTCCATGCTACTCTATCCTGTGCAAGCTCCTTCATCTCCCAGTACCTACTGCAACCTACATCCTTCTGAATCTGCTTAGTGTATTCATCTCTTGGTCTCCCTCTACGATTTTTACCCTCCACGCTGCCCTCCAATGCTAAATTTGTGATCCCTTGATGCCTCAGAACATGTCCTACCAACCGATCCCTTCTTCCAGTCAAGTTGTGCCACAAACTTCTCTTCTCCCCAATCCTATTCAATACCTCCTCATTAGTTACATGATCTACCCACCTAATCTTCAACATTCTTCTGTAGCACCACATTTCAAAAGCTTCTATTCTCTTCTTGTCCAAACTATTTATCATCCACGTTCCACTTCCATACATGGCTACACTCCATACAAATACTTTCAGAAACGACTTCCTGGCACTTAAATCTATACTCGATGTTAACAAATTTCTCTTCTTCAGAAACGCTTTCCTTGCCATTGCCAGTCTACATTTTATATCCTCTCTACTTCGACCATCATCAGTTATTTTGCTTCCCAAATAGCAAAACTCCTTTACTACTTGAAGTGTCTCATTACCTAATCGAATTCCCTCATCATCACCCGACTTAATTCGACTACATTGCATTATCCTCGTTTTGCTTTTGTTGATGTTCATCTTATATCCTCCTTTCAAGACACTGTCCATTCCGTTCAACTGCTCTTCCAAGCCCTTTGCTGTCTCTGACAGAATTACAATGTCATCGACGAACCTCAAAGTTTTTATTTCTTCTCCCTGGATTTTAATACCTACCCCCAAATTTTCTTTTCTTTCCTTTACTGCTTGCTCAATATACAGATTGAATAACACCGGGGAGAGGCTACAACCCTGTTTCACTCCCTTCCCAACCACTGCTTCCCTTTCATGTCCCTCGACTCTTATAACTGTCATCTGGTTTCTGTACAAATTGTAAATAGCCTTTTGCTCCCTGTATTTTACCCCTGCCACATTTAGAATTTGAAAGAGAGTATTCCAGTCAACAATGTCAAAAGCTTCCTCTAAGTCTACAAATGCTAGAAACATAGGTTTGCCTTTCCTTAATCTTTCTTCTAAGATAAGTCGTAAGGTCAGTATTGCCTCACGTGTTCCAACATTTCTACGGAATCCAAACTGATCTTCCTCGAGGTCGGCTTCTACCAGTTTTTCCATTTGTCTGTAAAGAATTCGCGTTAGTATTTTGCAGCTGTGACTTATTAAACTGATAGTTCGGTACTTTTCACACCTGTCAACACCTGCTTTCTTTGGGATTGGAAGTATTATATTCTTCTTGAAGTCTGAGGGAATTTCACCTGTCTCGTACATCTTGCTCACCAGATGGTAGAGTTATGTCAGGACTGGCTCTTCCAAGGCCATCAGTAGTTCTACTGCATTGTTGTCTACTCCCGGGGCCTTGTTTCGACTCAGGTCTTTCAGTGCTCTGCGAAACTCTTCACGCAGTATTGTATCTCCCATTTCATCTTCATCTACATCCTCTTCCATTTCCACAATATTGTCTTCAAGTACATCGCCCTTGTATAGACCCTCTATATACTCCTTCCACCTTTCTGCTTTCCCTTCCTTCCTTAGAATTGGGTTTCCATCTGAGCTCTTGATATTCATACAAGTGGTTCTCTTTTCTCCAAAGGTCTCTCTAATTTTCCTGTAGGCAGTATCTATCTTACCCCTAGTGAGATAAGCCTCTACATCCTTACATCCATGGAATTAACACCCACTTATTGCTTGCAGCAGCCAGTGATGATGTCACATAGTGCTGTCCATGCTGTGTCTGCCATGAATGTACAGAGGCGGTGCAGGCTTAGTCATCATCATCATCATCATCATCATCATCATCTTCTTCTTCTTCTTCTTCTTCTCTCCTCTTTTGCTACTCCATATCAGTGCATTTGGCAAGCCGAATCACCGATCCACCCTTGGCAGCATCGGTTTTCACATGTGCTGAGCAACTGCTCTTACTGATACTGTGGCACAAGAGACACGACTGTTAAAACAGCACACGAAAGTTTACTCCTCGCGTGCACAACAGCAGAGGCAAGCCTTGTCAGACCTCTGCCAACCCAACTAACTGAACATGCAACAGCAGCAGCGTGTTCATTATGGTTGTTCAAGCTAAACTTGATAGCTTGTACTTATCAGACCAGAAATTCTTGTCTTTCCATTTCACTTCACTGACCACCATTATATCTAAACTAAGTCTTAGCAGTTCCCTTCTCAGATATTCTAGTTTCCCTACCATGTTCAAACTTCTGATATTCCACATCTCAACTCATACGATGATATCCTTTTGCTGGTTATTCAATCTTGTTTTAATGGGCAGCTCCCCCTTGGCAGTCCCCTCCAGAAAATCTGTATCGGGACTAGTCCAAAATCTTTTGCTAACGGAGAGATCATCATGACACTTTTCAAGTATTACAGGTCACATGTCCTGTGGATATGCATTACGTGTCTTTAATGCAATTATTTCCACTGTCTTCTGCTTCCTAATGCCATTGCTGATTCTTCCACATTTTAGAGGCAGTTTCCCAGCCCAAAGACGAGAGTGCTCTGAATTTCTACCCGCTCCCCGGCCCTCTTTGACAAGGCCGTTGGCAGGATGGGGTGACTTATTATGCTGGAAGTTGATAGGAGGCCTAAAACATTAAATTCAAAAAATTAAAAACTGCACCATCACCTCCAAAATAGCCTCTTGGGAGCTGTGAATACACCAATTCTAACGTTTTTGGTCACTTCTGAAATGCATCCCGTATGTCTTTCTTTGTCAGGACGTTCAATACCCTCCATGATTCTAATTGAAATTCCTCCACTGTATGAAGTCCACACCTCTTCGACTTTCATCTTGGAAAATAAGAAGTTACACAGAGCTAATACGACAGGTGGGGAATAACTCTCATCGAGTTCATTGCCAAAGTTTCCCGGAAAATGTAGATGATACGTAGTAGTGTACTGTCATGGTGCCATATACGGTCATTTATATGCCAAATCTGTTGATGTTTTCTCCTGGTATCTTTCCTCAAACTTCTTAGAAATTGCAGTAGAACTCTTTATTGACTGTCTGACCAGAAGGAACAAACTCTTTTATGAATAAACCTGCCACTATAAAAAAGTGGTCTACTTGGACTTATGTTATTCTTGTCAAGCTTAATGTGACTAAGATGGAGGTCTTTTCCATTGCAATAATTGCTTTTAGTTTCAGCGTCACAGCCATAAACCCAACTTTCATCAAGAACAATAACCTTTGAAACAAATTTGGATCTTCTTGAAGTATTTATCATTCCCTGTAGATTTCCATACGATGATGGTTCTGATAATCTTGAAACAGTTATGGCACTAACTTCACCACAGTCCTTCTCGTGTTTAATTCTTATTACAGGATATGTTCACATGTACCGTAAAGTATTCCCAATGTGTTGCAGGCATCTCTGATGATCTGCCTTTGATGTTCCAGAATCAGATCCCTCACTTAATGATTATTTTCTGGTGTAATACTATTTTACAGCCAATCGGAATTGTTGCGATAGTCATTCACCTATTTTTCAAATGGTTGTTCCTTCAGTCAAAAGTTTTTGTCAGACGTGAAGGGCTGTCTTCAAAATTTGAAGCTTTTCTGTAGTGGTTTCCCCAATTGATGTTCACCTATTTTTGAAATGCTTGTTCCTTCAGTCAAAAGTTTTTGTCAGACGTAAAGTGCTGTCTCCAAAATTTGAAGCCTTTCTGCAGTGGTTTCCCCAAGTTTGAAGCAAAACTTTGTACAAATATGCTGCTCTTTCAGGTCAGCCATTGCAAATTAATGAAAACATAATAACTGAAATATGCTCACCAGCATCGAGTCAGATCCCTCAGTTCACAGCTACTTGCCACAAAGATTGAAGAAGCACACAATTTAAATTTCAAGAACTTTTTTATACCAACTCCGTAACTCCTGAACCCACACTATAAGTGACTTCGGAGCTGTCTAGATTCTAAGGGTACACTTATGTTGCTGCTCACACATCATTGGTAGTGCCTAGCAGTGACAAAACAATCCTGGTAAATTTCACACATGTATGTAAACTGCAGCACTGCTGCTTGTTCTGCTGCTCACTCTGAAGACATCAACTTGCTTCAAGTTTCAAGTAGTGAACTATGCTACCCTCCTGAAGTTTGAGCTGCCATTGGATGCTTCAGGGTCATTCTAACCTTGGCTTTGATAATTTCACTGTTGCTTGTTACATAGTTTCTTGGGCACCATAAGCATGCAGCTGTGTTTGTTGTGAGCTCTGTAAATAACTTCAAGTGCAAAAATTATAGCTGATGATGTTATAGGTATTTATTTCAGCCATATTTGAACACAACGCTAGGGAATATACAGAGCCCTTTCACCTCACATACACTGTAACAGCAACTGCTTGCAGGCTAGTCAGGGAGAGGACTGGTACAAACCAACTAAAAAAGATCGTTACTCCTCCATCAGCAGCCTCCCCTCTTAGCTCACCTTTTCTTCTTTTCTTCTTTTCTGTTGATGTTAACAGAAAGGCATCAGATAATTTAAAGCATTTTCCTACATCTTCATCTACTAGCCTTCTCTGCAATTCACACTTGGGTGCTTGGCTCAGGGTTGGTTGGTTTAAAGATTAAAGGGACCGAACTGCAATGGTCATCGGTCCCTTGTTTCAGAAACACACCGAGCACAGTGAAACCATCCATTAATAATTCTAAGCACTAAAAGAGAAACTCCAGGGGAAGAATAGCCCCAAGGTCAATAATAAAGCAACATGGAAAACGGAGCACAGCAACAAAAACAAATTAGAGAAGAAAGGCAGAACGAACTAAAAGTGTACAGCAGAGGATCGTGGCTGGCTGATCACGAAAATAAAAGGATGAGCCAGCCACTCTGCAACACGTTAAAACCTCCAGCCTAAAAGATTAGGGTGGAGTCGAATTACAACACAAAACTAATTAAAAGATACAGCTCAAAAGAGGGTGATGTAATAAAATTAAATGGACCTATAAAAGCCGCTTGCGGGAATAAAACGTAAAACCCGATCTGCCATAGAGACACTGTCACCTAAAAGAGATGATAAATCACACTGGAGATTAAAAGTTCGCCTGAGAGCGGTTAAAAGAGGACATTCCAACAACATATGGGCCACCGTCATGTTTGCACCACAGTGACAATGAGGGGGGTCCTCTCGACGCAGCAGATGACCGTGCGTCAGCCAAGAATGACCAATGCGGAGCCTACACAGAACAACAGAATCCCTGCGAGAGGCCCACATGGAGGAACCCCACACAGTCGTGGTCTCCTTTACTCGCCGCAGCTTGTTGGATGCAGACAGAGTGCGCCATTCGTCTCCCCACATCCTAAAGACCCAACGGCGCAACACCGATCGGAGATCAGTTGCCGGGAGGCCGATCTCCAACGTCAGTTTGCGGGTAGCTTCTTTGGCTAACTTGTCGGCGAGTTCGTTTCCCACTATTCCGTGTCCTGGGGTCCATATGGACACCACTGAACGTCCACGCTGTTCAAGAGCATGAACGGACTCCTGGATGGCAACAACAATGGGATGGCGTGGGTAGCACTGGTCAAGAACCTGCAGACTACTGAGAGGGTCACTGCAAATGACAAAGGGCTCTCCAGTGCTGGTACGAATAGGGCACGAAAAATGGCTGTTAGCTCTGCAGTGTAAACACTGCAGCCTTCTGGCAAGGAGCGCTGGTCTACATAGTCCGCATGAGCATAAGCGTACCCCACACGGCCATCAACCATCGAGCCATCTGTATAGACAACCTCCAAGTCATGGGATGCGTCGAGGAGAACAAGAAATTGGCGGCGCAAGACTGCAGGAGGAACCGAATCTTTTTGCCATCGTGAGAGGTCCAGCCGAAGCTGCGGCCGATGAATACACCAAGGTGGTGTATGTGGGCGGACCTGAAAAGCAGATGGAAGAGGTAAAGACCCGAGTTCATTAAGGAGTGACCAAACACAGATCCCAATTGTATGGCCTGATCACGGCCGCCGGTGTGGGATATGGACTGCCGCATTAGCGAAAAGGAGATGGTAGTTAGGGTGATGGGGCGAACAACGAACGTGGGCCGCATAGTTGGCTAAGAGTTGTTGACACCGAACGCGAAGTGGAGGAACCCCAGTCTCAGCAAGTAGGCTGTTAACAGGGCTGGTGCGGAACGCTCCTGTCACCTGTCGAACCCCACAGTGGTGAATGGGGTCCAGCAGTTGCAACGCTGAGGGCGACGCTGAGCCAAAAACCACACTCCCACAATCCAGTCGGGACAGCACGAAGGCTTTGTAGAGCTGCAGCAGTGTATTACGATCTGCACCCCACGCTGTGTTGCTGAGGCAGCAGAGGGCATTCAGATGCTGCCAGCACTGACGCTTGAGCTGACGAATATGTGGAAGCCAAGTAAGCCGGGCATCGAACATCAATCCCAGAAAATGATAAGTGTCAACAGCCCTGAGCATGGCATCCTGAAGCTAGAGCTCAGGGTGGGGATGGACAGTTCGACGCCGACAAAAGTGCATAACACAAGTCTTTGCAGGAGAAAAGTGAAACCCATGGGCGAGGGCCCACGCCTGCGCCTTGCGTATTGCTCCCTGCAACCTATGTTCTGCAACACTAATGGTGGAGGAGCTGAAAAAGATGCAGAAATCGTCAGCTTATAACGTGGGTGAGACAGACGACCCCACTGCTGCTGCAAGGCCATTAATGGTCACAAGGAAAAGTGGCACACTCAATAAAGAGCCCTGTGGAACGCCGTTCTCCTGGACATGAAGTGAACTATGGGATGTGCCACGTAAAACACGGAATGTCTGAACAGATAAAAAATTCTGAATAAAAATGGGGAGAGAGCCCTGGAGACCCCACCCATGCAACGTGGCGAGAATATGGTGCCGCCACGTCGTGTCATATGCTCTGGAGAGGTCGAAAAAGACGGAGACGAGGTGTTGGCGCCTGGAAAAAGCAGTGTGAATTGCAGACTCAAGGAAGACCAAAGTATCGGCAGTGGAACGGCCCTGACGGAAGCCGCTCTGGCACGGAGCCAGAAGACCCCAAGACTCGAGCAGCCAATACAGCCGTTGACTCACCATACGTTCCAGTAGCTTGCACAGAGTGTTTGTCAAGCTGATGGGCCAATAGCTATCCACATTAAGCGGGTCCTTGGCTTCAGCACCGGAATGATGGTACTCTCTCGCCACTGCAACGGAAAGACACCATCGCCCCATATGCGGTTGAAGATGGCAAGAACACATCGCTGACAGTCTGGGGACAGGTGTTGGAGCATCTGATTGTGGACGCCATCTGGCCCAGAGGCTGTATCGGGGCACTGTGCCAGGGCGCTTTGGAGTTCCCACGAACTAAACAGGGCGTTATACATCTCAGGGTGGCGAGAAGCAAAAGAAAGTTGTTTGCCTTCCTCCCGGCATTTTAGCGCACGAAAGTTGTTTGCCTTCCTCCCGGCATTTTAGCGCACGAAACGCAGGTGGGCAATTCCCTGACACAGTGGCCCGAACACAGTGCTGAGCGAAATGCTCGGCGATTGCATCGGCATCGGTGCATAGACGTTTGAATAAAATGAGGTTCTCCAAAGACGGGTGCCGCTTATGTCGCTGAAGAGCCCGCCGATGCTCTTTAATGGCTTCAGCAACCTCCGGAGACCACCAAGGCACTGACTTTCGCCGGGGGCACCCTAATGAACGAGGAATGGTACATTCCGCAGCGGAAACAATCGCTGCAGCCAGTGTCTCAACCGCCACATCGATGGTACCGTGGGGGAGAGATTCAACAGCGGTTGCAGAGGAGAACACTTCCCAGTTTGCCTTGCTAAATGCCCATCCGGGCAAGTGTTCATAGGAGCGACGCTGGGGTAGTGAAAGGAAGATGGGAAAATGGTCACTACCACACAAGTCGTCATGGACTCTCCAGTGGACTGATGGTACAAGCCCTGGGCTGCACACCGACAGATCTATGGCCGAGAATGTGCCATACGCCACACTGAAATGTGTGGCAGCGCCAGTGTTTAAGAGGCAGAGGTCGAGTTGGGAGATGAGATTCTCGACAGCTCTGCCTCGGCCAGTAATCTTTGTTCCACCCCACAGGGGATTGTGGGCGTTAAAATCCCCCAGGAGAAGAAAAGGTGTGGGGAGTTGAGCGACAAGTGCAGCCAATTCGGCCAGGGGGACTGTACCACCTGGAGGGAGGTAGACACTGTAGACGGTTATGTCCTGGGTAGTCCTTACTTGGACAGACACAGCTTCCAATGATGAGTGAAGGGGCACGGGAGCACTATGTACAGAGGTAAGGACATACACGTAGGCTCCACCTGACACACTATTGTAAACGCTACGGTTACAGTAATAGCCCCCGTAACCACGAAGGATAGGGGTCCGCATTGCCGGGAACCAGGTTTCCTGGAGGGCAATGCAGAAAGCAGGTGTCATGCTTAGAAGCTGACGTAGCTCACAGAGATGGCTAAAATAACTGCCACAATTCCACTGGAGGATTGTACAAAGCATGTCCTGTAGGGGCATGAAGACACTGAAAAAGCAAATTACTTCACAGAGTCACATGCTGCCACCGACTGAGTGACTGACGTCGCAACTTCCACCATTTCTGAGGAGACTGCGAGATCCAAGTCATCAGGGGACGCAAAGAGCTCGACCTCATCCTCAGAGGCTGAACTGACAGCAAGTGGTGGTACGGGAACCACAGGGTCCTTATTCTTTTAGAGAGCTTCCTCTTCTCTCTCTTTCTCGGGAGGAGGGTGCGCATGCTGGGAGGGCTTTCCTGACGTATTGTCAGGAACAGAGGAAGAGCATGAAGCCCTTCGACCAGCAGCTGGTGGTTTCTTCAGCCACTGGCTGGTGTCTTGTGAGACATTGGTAGAGTCCTTGGAAGGGACTCCCCCAAGGGACCCCTTCAGAACTAATGAGGCCAGAGGAGGCTGTTGCATCTCCGGCTGAGTAGCCGGAGAGGGCTGTTGCATCTCCGGCTGAGTAGCCAGAGAGGGCTGTCGCTTCTCTGGCTGAGTAGCTGGAGAAGGCTGTCGCTTCTCCAGCTGAGAGGTGGGGACTGACGACCCCAGTTGTTCGGGCCGCACTGCTCCCAAACTGGGTGTTTCAGGAGTAGTGGAAGACAGAGTGGCCCGTACCAGCGGTGGGGCAGGCGTAATGTGATTGCTCTGTGGGCCAACGGAGAAGGGAGTCTTTGCAGAAACTGGCGGTGGCAGTGTGACAGTAGCATAACTCCTCAACATAGGTGTGGGAATGAGTCGTTCTAGCTTCTTCTTTGACTCTTGGTAAGTTAAACGGTCCAAGGTCTTAATTTCTTGTATCTTCCGCTCTCGTTGGTAGACTGCACAGTCTGGTAAGCAGGGAGGATGATGCTCCCCACAGTTAACGCAGGTGGGAGGCAGAGCACATGGAACATCAGGATGCGAAGGTTGTCCACAATCACGACACGTGGGGCTGGCAGTGCACCTGGAGGACATGTGTCTGAATTTCCAGCACTGGAAGCATCGCATAGGGGGCAGGACATAGGGCTTGACATCACACCGGTAGATCATGACCTTGACTTTCTCAGGCAAGCAGTCGCCCTCAAAGGCCAGGATGAAGGCACCGGTAGCGACCTTATTATCCTTGGGCCCCCTAAAGACAAGACGGACAAATTGTACACCTCGTTGTGCCAGGTTCTACCATAGCTCGTCATCAGACTGTAGCAGAAGATCTTTATGAAAGATAATCCCCTGGACCAAATTTAAGGACTTATGGGGAGTGACGGTAATGAGGATGTCACCGAGCTTCTCACATGCGAGTAATGCTTGTGACTGTGCAGATGAAGCTGCTTGTATCAGAATGGCCCCGCTCCTCATTTTGGAAAGAGACGCCACTTCCCCAAACTTATCTTCGAGATTGTGCACAAAGAAAAGAGGCTTAGTCCCCAAAAACGAATCCCCATCAGTTCTGCTGCACGTAAGGTATCGCAGTGAATACAGCTCCTGTTTGTCTGCAGCCCTACGTTCCTCCCATGGTGTGGCTAGGGAAGGGAACGATTTGGGGTTATATGTCACAGCGTTAAATTCCATCTTACCATGCTTAGAGACATTGGCAGTTGGGCGACCACCAGATTGAGATTTCACCCGCTTCATTGTGGGGCATCCGCCCCGATGCCACCCACTCCGACCAGGGGCTCTCCCCACGGGCGCCACCCAGCCACAGCAAAGGCCACTTGGCAGGATGGCCGTTGCCGGGAGTCCCGATGCCCCAGAGAGACGAGCATCTACTCCTTGGCTTATGTGGGGAGGTGTCTGCTCAGGCATTGGCAGTACGATCCCTGTGTTGTCAGGGGGCTACAACCTAGAGGGTACATGACAACCCCACCACAAAGGGCTGGCTACTGTGCTGGATTTTGGGTGCCATGGGTAGTCCATAGTGATCGTGGGTGCAGATGGTGACGCACTAAGGGCGTAACTTACACAAACCATCAGGTGTGTATGCCCAAAATGAGGGATGGAGGGTGCAGTTACAACGCCAAGACGATAAAGAGTGCCAAGGTCTTACGGCACAGAGGACTGGTGGTGCACCATGTTAAGGTGTCCTTCCCCAAAAGGCTTGTACTTCTGTTGAATTTGGAAAAATGGAGGTCAAACCCCAATGGGGACCATCACATTAAAGGCCGAAACAGTTGAGACTCCTTTTAGTCGCCTCTTACAACAGGCAGGAATACCGCGGGCCTATTCTAACCCCCGAACCCGCAGGGGGATTGGCTCAGAGTTTGTTGAACCACTATCCGACTATTTTTCTACCTTTCCACTCTCAGACTGAGTGTGGAAAAAACAAACACTTACATCTTTCTGTGCAAGCCGTTGCTCCTCTTGTTTAGTTATGATGATCACTTCTATCCATGTAGGTGGGCATCAACAAAATATTTCTGCATTCATTGGAGAAATCTGGTGATTGAAATTTTGTGAAGAGATGTCACTGCAATGAAAAATGCCTTTGTTCTAAAGATTGCCGTCCCAATCTGTCAATCATATCCATGACACTTTACCCCCATCACACGATAATACAGAACCAGTTGCCCTTCTTTGAACTTTTCAATGTCCCCTGACAGTACTACCCAGTACTACCTTGTAAGGACACATATCATGCAGCAGTAATCCAGAACCCGACACGCAAGTGTAGTGCAGGCAGTATTCTTAGTAGATGCGTTGCATTTGGTAAACCCAAAACTTAACAGATTTCTTTTAGTACTGTGGATGAATGTACCTTTTTTATTATTTCAAATTAATTGCCACTTTTTGCACGACTCATGTATGTTTCTACAATTTGCAATTGGTTTTGACTTTCTGACGACTTAACTAGATGGGAAATGACACCGTCATCTGCAAACGAGCTAAGAGGGTTGCTCAGACTGTCTCCTAAATTGTTTAAATAGATTACAAAACAGCAGATGGTCTACAAGTCCACCTCTGTAGCCTTGTCATGCCACGCGGGGTAGCCACGCAGTCTAAGGCGCCTTGCCATGGTTCGCGGCGGTTCCCTCGTCGGAGGTCCAAGTCATCCCTCGGGCATGGGTGTGCATGTTGTCCTTAGCGAAGTTAGTAAGCTGGCACGGTAGCTTAGTATGTTTGGTCAGAGGGCTGGCTGCCCTCTGTAACAAAAAACTGAGTGAAGGAATCAACAATGAACCTGAAAAGGTGTAATCAGACATCCACCCCAAACAAATGCAACGAACAATAACAAAATAAGATTTTTAAAAATGTGGTCAGTGTAGCTGACTGCCATGTGGAGGACCTGGGTTCGATTCCTGGTACTGACAAGGATTTTTCCTTGGTGGTAGGGCTGGTAAGGGGTGCACTCAGCCATGTGATGCCAATTGAGGAGCTACTTGAGCAAGTAGTAGTGGTTCCACAGTCTGGAAAAGTCTGCAAACTGGCCAACTGTTTTACTCAATGGCTTTCTCTGTCAGTTACAACTAAGTGTGACCTTTCTGACAGGAAATAATAAATTGAGACTTACAACTGCACTGATACTCCATAGGTAAACAATTTGATTGGAAGCTGCTTATAAGGAACAGTATCAAGAGCATTCCTGCTGTAATGCCACTACTAGTTTTTGGGTGTTATCACTGAAACTAGCCATTTGGCGTCAGCAGTGGGAGGCATTAGGTGGGCTCTTACACACTGGTATGTAAACTGCAGCACTGAGGACTGTTTAGAGAGCACTGTGGTGGCCCGGTGTAATGTTAAGCTCCCTCTATACAGCTTAAGCGTTTTCGTGGATTTACTTGTTGAAGAATGCTGGTTCTGCTTTCTTGCAGCGCCGATGTCTTCTGCTAGCACCGGATGCGTCTCCGAAGATTTCACTGCTAGGAAGGGGAAATTTTCACTCTCTCTCTCTCTCTCTTCTTATTTAAAAAATACGCTACTCTTGGAATATCATTCAATGCACCAGAACATATTTATTTCCACTTTGTACAAAAAAAAAACAGGTGGTCAGGTGGCTGTGCTTCAATAAGAAAGACTTGTTTCTGCTCTACCTGCTGCTTTTATGAGCAATATTTAATTGTTTTAAATAGTTCCTTGAAGGTCAGCCACATTACCAGTACTCCAGTTAGCTGCTAAAATTAAGATTCATCCCATTTGTAGAAATGTATATCACACACTTAACAGAAAATATGCGGCAATAAGCTATGCAGTGAAAATATACAATAGTTGTCACTCTGGAGTGCAACTGCAGTGTAAAGCAATTCAGAATCTTTACCAACATATAATATGATCTACAAAGGCAAGGAAAAACAGCCATGGACATGCAAGAATAGTAATATTACGTCTCAAATTCAGGAAAATGGCAGCCTCTCCAGAGATTTACAAACATACATACATAGTTTAGAGTAGTTGCCACAACTTCTGTCTTACGGTCTTACAACTACAGCAATCAAGCTTCTTACAACTACAGCAATCAAGCTTTATATATTTATCAGTACAATGTATATTTTTAAAATGTACAGGATATTATATATTTTTAAGATGTGGCCAACCTAAAGCTGACTAGTCCTTGCAAATATTAATATGTGATGTAAAAAAAGGATTTCCCTTGACAAGCTTTGGAGAATCCAGGTTTCAGAATCATGTCTAATTTATACTCATGCAGTTGTAATGGATACTGCCAGTAAATTTATTACTTACACTTGGACAAACGTAAGGATTTTTTCATCAAACTTCATAAACACCATTCTCAATATTATTCTTGACTGCTCTACTTCAGGTGCCTTCCTCCTGAGCAACAAAGCTTGCTAACAGTAATGGCACGTATGCATCATCAGATTGAAAAATGGAATTAATATTCTTGCATCGCGGACCCACAACCTTGATAAATGATGTAAAAATACTAAGAGAATTCCTGTTTTACAAAGACGTCCATGCCAAAATGGCCAGCAGCAATACATATTGAATAAAGTGACAGCCATTTGGAAAAATGATTTCAAAAACGAGTTTACTTTGATGGAAACAATACTCATGTATTCTGGAAGTATAGCACTGACCTCTCCATGAGAAGTAAAAATCCTCCCATCTCAACTGGATTTGGTTGTACCTACACATCTGAATACTGACTGCTGAAAAGGTAGTACAGCAAAGTAATTTATTTTTTTCCAGGTGTCATTTTTACAATGATAAAGATTTGCCAGCTTAATAAAAAGGGAAAAACACAATCAAGCCATAGTTACAGGCAAATAAAAATATAAAAACATGTTTAAAAAGTTTTGGAAAGGTGGTCAGAGGGGCTTTGTTGAAGAAATAATCTCAGCATTTGTCTGAAATAATTTAGGAACCCCCACAGAACACCTAAATCAGGGTGGCCTGTTAGAGGACAACAATCAATCTTTCCAAATACTGAGACCAGTGTCTTAACAAATGCACTACCTCATTTGGTTTACACCCACTGTATAATAACTAATTTCCAGTAGTATCAGCAAAAAAGCACAACCAAAAATGCAGATCCTTGTAATATGTCTAGGTGGCATGGGAGGAGAGGTGAAGGCATACTACAGTAATACTTGGTCAGAGCAGAATGTGTATAGTTTGGAGATGTGGCCAAACTGTAAAAATATTTCAGTCCCAATACATTCAATCAATTTTATATGCTGATTTTATGTATAAAGTGGAATGTGCCTAACGTGAACATGGAATGAAAATTTTAAGACATAATTAATAATTCATTGTATGACACAAAAGAGAAGCTTATACAGTACTACTGTATTCACGTCTATAGAAGGCACTACTTTTAGCCACGGTTTAAGTCACAACTGCTTTTTGCTGCTAGACGCCTTTAAAATAGGATTCACGAAAGTGTGACAACATTCTAACCACAGAAACAAAAGATTTTTTTATCGCACTTTTCATTGGCATGTGTGGAACTTTATTCTTTTGACCCTTGCAAAAGCTGGTACTGGGGTAGAGGGATCCCAATGAGGCTATGAATAAAATTACTCAATCTGTCATAGAACAAATGAAACACTGCCTTCTCTACTAGAATGTACAACAATCTGTCTTTAGTGCTTAGAAAGGCGGTAAAGCCCTTTGTTTAAAAAATAAAGATGTGATTAAACTTACAATCACATGGTGAAGCAATAAAAATTCTTGTATGGTGAGTGGTCTTAAGGAAGAATTGCTGGGCTCTTCCAATACCCCCCCCCCCCCCCCCGCCTAAAAACAAAAACCACCTTTTCCTAGACAATGCAACCTGCCACCTGCAAGTCAAGTTATCACACACAAAACTGGCTTGTTTCCCACCAGGTTCAACCAGCCTCACACCATCTATGGACCAGGGGGCTATTTACACATTCAAGTTCCATTATAGCCTTACTCTTAGTACTGAAGAAGCCGAATGATCATTTGCTCTTGCATCATCAGTTTCTGTCCTGGAACCAGTTAATTTGTTTGGCTTGGAAGTAAGGGAAATAAAGCCTGAAACTGTCATCAAGTGCTTCAACAAAGCAGGGTCTGAAGGTGATGACCAAGATGCTCCTGCACTTATCCAAACTCAAGAAAATGTTGCAGCAACTGCTGAATTAACTCAAATGCAAAACATTTCACACAGTCCACACAACTATATTCAAAGTGATGACTTTCTGTCAGCTCTCTCCACTTTTACTTTGGCAACAGATCTAATTCAAATCTACAACACAGAAGATGATAAGGAAGAAACAAAGGAAGAAGAACAGGAGCACAATTATGTAGCCTGAAGAAGCTATAGCATGCATAAATGATGTTATGTAATTTGCAGCACACTACTGTACAGTGCAAAAAATTGCACAGAAAAAAACAGATTTGACCAGGAAATTGAAACAGGTCTCCCTCGTTGATATGTGCTGAAAAAGTGAAATGTAAAGCAAATAAACACAGGATTAATACGTTTGTGGAACAATACACAAATTTGAAGTCACAGTAAAAATGCACACATGTCATATTAATTATGAATTAGTGTAACAGCCTGGTGTTCTGTTGTGCAATGTACAGAAAAGTGAACATCCACTGAGCAGGAGTAAAGGTATGTGCAATGCAAAGTCCCACACTCATGCTATGAGCATAGGGGAACAGATTCAGGAACCCTGCAAAGACCAGGCAAAGGAGAGGGGGGCCTCCAACCCCCCCCCCCCCACCCCACCCCCCAATTACCTAAATAAAATTACACATGACTTACATGCCATGCAGTGAAACTGAAAAACATTTTGATTTTCAACCATGACAAAAAAGGGATGCACACTACCGATACTAAACATCGCCGCCAATAGGTTTAAACTATCAATAGCACTATCTGGTACTGTCCATTCCTGCTTTAGCCAAGACCAACTATTGTGCACTGTTGGCTTCCATTGAGCTCAGTTGATGTTTTGTTAAGCACTTGAGTTCTTGCTTCAGTTGAATTTAATGTCAGTGCTGCTGTTTATTGTACTGTGTACTGTTGTGTTAGTTTCTAACTCTTTATAGGTTTGCAACAACAAAAGAGAGGAGAACCGATTTTGATTTGTAAATGAAGTGTTGTGTTAAGTTAAAAATATGTACATGCTAATTACCTATCTATAGCAGTTTAATATTAGCACAGGAGTCATTATTTGGAGACTGGTAGAACTTTCGGGGTGCAATATTTCAGTATGTCACAAGGTAGTATACTGCCAAACATCATTACTTGTCTCTGTTGCCCAAAAATTGTGCTGATCAGCAAAAAAATATTGCTCAAAATTACATCATTAATGACCCAAATAGCTAAATACCATCCAACTGGGAATCCCAGGCAGTATTCGATTATGAAAACCATTAAAGATATGGAACATTAGGGAGAGATCTGTGGAGAGCAGAATGGGTATGTGATGACAGCACATTCTAAAGTTTGTTCATTTCTAAAAGATATTTTTAACTGGTTGCTTGAATTCGTCTGAGCTGTCTGCACCCTGCATCCCCACCCTCTTTTTCAGCCAAAATCTACTTAGGCTCTTGTAACCTCATACTAATTGAAGCCACAAATTCCATGCACAATTACATCTTATAATATGCATGCATTCATGGACTATAAGATGACCAAACACGCACAATTAAAGGAAAAATGTGCAACCTCAGAATTCCATCTTTTGTTGTGATGCAATGTATTTTATTTCAAAACAATATACAACAATCCGTTTTTTCCAAATCCCTGGATTTGGTGGTTTAAATCATCTGCCAGCAATCTTGAAAATGTTTTTCGTGTGGTTTCCCATTTTCAGTTTAAGTAAATGCTGGGGTTGGTCCTATACTACAGCTCATAGCCAATTCCTTCCGAGTTCCTTTCTTTCCTGAAAGATTCCAATCCCTCAAAAATACTTCAATGAAAAGAACTGCATCGAAGGCAAGCCAAACGTATCTTCAACAGACATACTGATGTATCATGTCTTCAAGTTTTATGACAAGAACATTGTTCTACTGTGAAATGCCTTATTTCTAATATCCTTGGAACAGTGACTCCAACCATCACAACACTAACGATTTATAAATTAACATCAAACGAAAGGCAACACATGTTGTACAGTGTAGTTAATTGTTAGTTACATGTTCCATGGATCATTTGAATGATTCTTTTACTGAAATGATGTAAAACGAGTCAGTTTACACATTATGTATATGATGAACACATCATTATTTTATTCCTACTCATGCAACTATACTTAAAACAAGTTTTTTCCCCCTACGATCCTCAAACTGTAGGTTATGGTATTTGTATATTCTGTTTTTTTTTCTAATATAATAGACCAAGTATTATTTGTATGAAAGCCTCCCAAAAGAAATTATGCACATAAAATTAAATAAGCAACAAATATATTTTCAGAATAAATGAAAAACATGAGCCTCTTTAAGTTCCTCCTTAACAAATTGCTGACCAAATTTCATCCACATCAGGATTCACACTGGCTATCTCAGAGTTGAGAGCCAGTGTACTAGCGGGCATTACCGGCCCAGCTACAAAGGGGAGGTGGATGTGTGTAAATAAGTACATAATTACAAATTAATACTTTTGTGAATGCTACTTGACATATTTTATGTACCCTAGTATGTTTTGTGTAATCTAGAAAATTGTCTAATTTGGAAATTTATTCAACAGTATTACACATGATGAGACTATTTGTCAAACTCCATGCTAAACACCAAACCACATCACAGCACCTCATGGTGTGAAGGCATGCAATGCTTTATGATGATTGAGCAACCCATTAAATGCAGACATGTTGTTTGGCAGCTTCTTTGTTGCTATTTCACATGAATAGGCCAGGTTTTGCAATCACCATTCCTGTTATATCATGTTATCTATAACAACAAAAATGAAATATTTCTGCATTAATCAGCCACCTAAATGACAGAGATACAGTAAATACCTGAAAATTCAATAAAGGTCTGGAGATGGAACAAGTAAAGAACCTCCACCAGAACTTTATAAATAAAGTAGTGCAGAATTCCCATTGTGCACCTCAAGCTCAACATATTGCCCTTCTTAACACCTTGCTGTGTCTTTGTCTAAGATGATTTATCAGTGTTCTGATGCAATGCTGATCAATGACAGGCTTTTACGTCAAACTTCTTAAAATACATGAGATGTAAATTTTGAAATTTTCAGTTGCTGACACACTTTCACCTGCTTAATTAGAGACACAAATGGCTGTGACGAGGGAATTTGGATCCTTCATCAGATTACTTACTTCTGTTATGAATCATATCCATTTCAACAGTTTTTTAAGGTACTTATTTAAGGGGAGGGGGGGGGGTGTACTGATGAAATTTTAAATAAAAAAAAATTGCAGGGGACTGAAAATCTCTTGACATGCTGAATGCATACATGCATGCTTTGCTAAAAAAAATTTTTTTTTCATCACTTTTGAATTTTAGATTGTTGAAAAAAATCACTATATTTTCGAACCCATACATGGAGTTGTTGGTTATCGCATAACGTATTCACAAAAAAGTTTGTGACCACAAATTTTTAAAACTTGGACAAAACGCATTTTGTCACTTTGGCCATTGTGATTTTTCAAAGAAATTGAAGTAGGCCTATAGTGACCTCTTTAACACTATAGACACACGAAAAGTGTGAATGAATTACAAAAATTTTGTTATAATGCACAACAAGATTTAGGGTAAAAGAGAATTACTACGACACAATGTTTGGCCACAAGACGACTTGATACATTTGAAAATGGTATTCTTCCTTTTCAATTTACATATTACATCACACAACCCTCTCTCCGCTGCATTCGCATGGGCAGGTCATTGGCCCTGAGTACAGCTGGCCACTTGGAACAAATTTGGAACCCTTTCTGGCTGCCAGGTGGCTGTCATCAATCATGGGCTTCCATGTCATATTACAGCTGGCTAATTGCAGGGGCGTTACCGCTACAGTGTACGTATGTATGAATAATATTAGATAAAGCAACTAAACTGTGTTCGAATGTTGATCACCTGCTCGCCCTAAGAACCTCACACCCCTCCACCACCCATTCTGGACCGGAAACCTCAATAACTCAGTCCGCCGTGAACATGAATCTGTATACTGAGATTTTCACTCTGCAGCAGAGTGTGCGCTGATATGAAACTTCCTGGCAGATTAAAACTGTGTGCCAGACCGAGACTCGAACTCGGGACCTTTGCCTTTCGCGGGCAAGTGTTCTACCAACTGAGCTACTCAAGCACGACTCACGCCTCGTCCCCACAGCTTCACCTCTGCCAGTACCTCGTCTCGTACCTTCCAAACTTTACAAAGCTCTCCTGCAAACCTGCAGAACTCGCACTCCTGAAAGAAAGGATATTGTGGAGACATGGCTTAACCACAGCCTGGGGGATGTTTCCAGAATGGTTTGCAGGAGAGCTTCTGTAAAGTTTGGAAGCTAGGAGATGAAGTACGGGCAGAGGTGAAGCTGTGGAGACGGGGCGTGAGCCGTGCTTGGGTAGCTTAGTTGGTAGAGCACTTGCCCGCGAAAGGCAAAGGTCCCGAGTTCGAGTCTCGGTCCGGCACACAGTTTTAATCTGCCAGGAAGTTTCATCAATCTGCATGTCTTCTGGACATTGCAAAAAATTATAAATTACTATTTACTTTCACCAATTTCAGATGTACATATAGATTAAGCACATATACGATTATGGAGATACGTACAGTTTATGCCCATATACAGACTTATTCATATGAAATTAATGTTTCAATTAAACTTCTGCACTGTAAAACACAGATGATGTGAGTTACCGAACGAAAGTGCTGGCAGGTCGATAGACACACAAACAAACACAAACATACACACGAAATTCAGGCTTTCGCAACAAACTGTTGCCTCATCGGGAAAGAGGGAAGGAGAGGGAAAGACGAAAGGATGTGGGTTTTAAGGGAGAGGGTAAGGAGTCATTCCAATCCCGGGAGTGGAAAGACTTACCTTAGGGGGAAAAAAGGACAGGTATACACTCGCACACACACACACACATATCCATCCGCACATACAGAAAATGTCTGCTTGTGTCTGTGTATGTGCGGATGGATATGTGTGTGTGTGCGCGAGTGTATACCTGTCCTTTTTTCCCCCGAAGGTAAGTCTTTCCGCTCCCGGGATTGGAATGACTCCTTACCCTCTCCCTTAAAACCCACATCCTTTCGTCTTTCCCTCTCCTTCCCTCTTTCCTGATGAGGCAACAGTTTGTTGCGAAAGCTTGAATTTCGTGTGTATGTTTGTGTGTCTATCGACCTGCCAGCACTTTCGTTCGGTAAGTCACATCATCTGTGTTTTTAGATATATTTTTCCCACGTGGAATGTTTCCCTCTATTTTTTTTATATATATATATATATATATATAATTTATTTATTGTCTTTTTCAAAACATAAAACTGAAAAGTGATGACAAATGTTGTTTAGCAAACTGGATTTACTCACTGAATTCAGCTAGCCAACATAAGTAATGAAGAATATTTTCACCTCCTTCAGACTTTTTTATGAATGGAATGAAATTTCACTGGTACCTAACCTTAAGACAGGCCATCTAATATCTGTGATCTGAACTTTATTAGTAAGGTTTAACAAAGTGCCCACAATCACAATGAAAATAAACCAAATCACATTAGGAGTGGGGAACTGAGAACTCTGTATGATAGACATATAAAACTAGCATTCTATGACAGCAAAATTATGTTCATTAGAAATGAACCATTTCCTCATCATCTTGGTCATTATCGCGTATGTTCATTTCAATATTAGACGGTATCATGCCAATACACTGATGACTTGAGACAGTTCATGCACCAAAACCATGAAAACATTAGCAAAATCAAATCCTACAAACAATCAGGACTTCCATGGTGATTGGAGTTTTTAGATCTGGAATGTCCACATCAAACGTGCAAAAAATTTGAAAATATCAGAACACAGTGGCAAATAGGTTTTGATCACGGATGTAACTTTAACTACTGAATGAACAAAAACATATGGAAAACAAGTCTGTCATTGCAAATGACACTCACAAACAAACTGTCACATTTCAGCCTATTAGGCCAAAAAAGACCCCCTGAGAATTGCAGTGGGCTAGGTGCTGCAGTTTTATGCGCCTACCTTATCAACCAACAACAGAATGTGATTTTGTAAATGTCTTTATGACAAAGCCTCAGTGTTGTCTCAGCTGTATAGATGATTACTGTTTTTGCATGCAGCCATTAGACTGACAGTAGCTATTCTAGTTGTCAGGGACCTCCTTAGCCTAGACCCTGGGGTACCCTACAGTTCACTCTGTTACTGCAACCTTTAAAAACATGAAACAAAAAATAATGGATTCTAGCATACAGCACAATCCAAGACACTGTCCCCTTTAATGGATCGTCATCTCCACTAAACCTATACCGGCCATATAAACAACAGGATCTAAGCCACCACCTGTAATAAATAAATGACATAGGCCTATCATGAACAAAACATGACCAACATCCATAATTCAAACATATAAGCAAAATCATTCCTGAAAACATCAAATGACATAACACTTCAAAGAATACATCAATTTCTTTTACATTCATTTGTCTGTGTAGACACGCAAAAGTTTTCTAGGTTGCTGAAAGAGTTGTGTATTTAAATAGACTACAGTAATGCTTCTGACTGAAAGCTTGCTACTTCCACCTGTAAAGCAGTATCTAAGGTAGGCAGATTAAAATGATTATACAGATATAAGCTTAACAGAAATGAGAGTTTCAGTATTTTAAAGTTGGATATAGCTACCCTACCTACTTCAAACTTCCATTAATTATGTACTCTGGCTAGCATACTCTAAACAGATATTGATACAATCAAGTAATGCATATCTTCAATAACAAAACGGTCAAAGCCTATCACTGGGCAGTTGATGCTAAGCTGACAAGTTTTCATAAGTATCTCAGTAAAACTGAACAAAATACGAAAGTATTGTAAACAGAGTCTTACACATGTACAAGCAGCATTTCAAGCAGCCTCTTTGGTAATCATCTTTCAATCTTGCACTCAGCCGAACCCGGTTGACACTTCCAATGAGCTAACATGTATCATCTATTACGTATACCACTGTATGTAAGGAAAGTCAGCTGTTAACAGTGGATGAAGCCTAACAGGGGCAACAGACACTAGCAGTTCATTGGGAAATATGGAGCACAATTCTGCAAAATACGGAAGAAATGTGAACTGTCAAATCAGTATTCCAATGTTTCCAGACACATGGGAACCTCACATTAGTATAGCATGAATAAAATACAGCAGTCACGGGAAGTTACAAGAGAAATAGAGGAGTCTCAATATTTAAGCCACTATAAGAAATAAAAGATGCAGCATTTTGTTAAACCTATGTCTAGCTGCAAGCTGACAGAACACGCCAGTTCATTAGAGGATGAAACTATAATCTAAGCATCAGTGATCAAATGCTGAATACCACTTTTTTTCTTTTTTTAAAATATCGATCCTCTTGAGCTTTGCAAGTGTATCCGTAACTTTGATTTGTAGGCATTCATCTTTATAGAACAGTAACAGAATGTGAGATTAAGTATCTTTTTTCCCTTCTGAAGCTGTTGACATGATTATACATTGTTTTTATATTAATATACTGTGTTATTACTATTAATGCTGCAAAAGCTTATCAGTACTGATACCTGTAAGATAGTTCTATCACAATGTTTTCCATGGATCATAAGATCTCTCCGAATCATTACTAGTCAGGCACTTAACACACAGTATGGTAGGCAGGGCTACTACTGTGAATCTACTACTAAATCTGTCATCTAGTGCACTAACACAAAACCTTTAAGGCACCATCATAATTCAATTAGTGATGGGTGAGTTCTTTTGCTTCCTTTTAAGACAATGGGAATTTTGAAGGCAACGTTACTATTGTAAGAAAAGAAGAAGTTCAAAAAGCATCTTAAATCTATCCCAGATTAAACTTTGTAGACTTGCTCCATATGTGATGACATACTCTATTATGGTTCATATGGGGAATACTCGACAGATAACTGAAATAACGTGCACAAAAAAGAAAAACGTCTCCTGACTTAGTACCTGAAAATACGATGTATTATAAGTAATACAATCGCACGATACTGACGCCATAATTAGTTAAAATGCAAGAAACTAACAATTCGCACATGTGTATTAACAAATAGCTAAGGATAATCATTCCATTACTACATTCCAGTCCATCCGGAAATTATATAAAACATAACATCCGTCGTTGATGTTACTTCTTCGAGATCGTGAATCATATCGTTTGTTAAATAATTCTTTGTCATTCAGCCAGCCAACCAGCCTTGGCCTGGGGCAGACAGCGTCAAATTTACAATAATATTACCACTTTAAAATTAATAAAATATCGCAATTTAAACAATGATACTAAAGTGGGTGAACTTAAGAACTAGATTACAACAGTATGACAATTATAAAGTATCACAGTTGCTGTTATTTTCATTGGCACGGAGTTGCAGCTCAGGTAGACGCTGTTCCATCACCAGAGAAGCATTTTTATATACTGTAGAGAAGTTGTACTTTTAGTATACACAAAATGTTGGACCTAAATATTTCGATGGCTAATGGCTGTATACCCTTCGGTAGAGCATTAAATAATAATTTTACGGCCACTATAGGGAAGCCTGACAAGCGCAGCAGCGATGTCAGAAAGCTGCCCGCCTTTTTATATTATCTACGAAAAATATAAACGCTACACAGCAGTGTCGAGTAAACTGTATGTACCATTAACACGAACGGAATTTTTTTACACATGGAAGACAACTTATCGCACCGGTAACGACATTCTAGGTTCATTTACGAAAAACAAACTTGATTTTCATGGTACTCACTCTTTTTAGTGGCCTACTGATGCTTTACACATCGGACACAGAAAACCAAAATCTTATGTGAATGCTACGTATTTTCATTGCCTCATTTTCCCTTTCCTGGCATCCGTTTCCACAAATTCAGCACTACAACTCACAAAAGGTCCTTTGTGAAACAACAATAGTTCATTTACATTACTTGTACAATGGACTGGGATTCCCCTACCACCGATCAGGGTTACTTTCAGATACTTATGTTCTTAAATCTTTGTTAGTGCTCTGAAAGTACTAATTCCTTCCAGAATGCTTCCGATGAAGAAAAATAGTTAGCAATCGCGATTCTTCGAAAAAAGTGACTTATTCAGAGTACAATGAAAATATATTTTTCCTCCACAGATTATTATACTATCCTAAACAGTGTCACTAACTCTTCAAAAACGAAATCAGCAAAAAGTGTCTACAAAAACTGCCAGAAAATAGCTGAAACAAAAAAAGTGAATTGTTGTTCAATTTTATGTTACGATGCGAGCTAAGGCCCGACACAGGCGTGTGTCAAAGTACATACACCGAACGTAGAGGCGTAGAGATATTAACAACTTGGTCTAAAGTTCGGTACGAACTAGTGACTAGAAGTAATCTTGAATTAGAAGACCGGTGCACAGATGTCAGCCGCTTATAACACCATCCTGCCCGTCTTCATTAGCAGGCAACCTGGCGGTTCTTCGTTGGTGGCGATGTGCAAGTGCCGCTCGCAGCGCCAGCAGGAAAGTTCCAGGCGTCGGCTCTGGTAGTATCAATAGGCTGCGATACTACATTTTATTTTTGTATCAATTGTACTGTTATAGTGTAAAGATTTTAAGTGAGGGAGGGACGTATACGAAAATTCAGTAAAGTAGATATAGTTGGATAGCTCCAAGTGTATGAAGAACAATTTGATCAACTCTTGTACACAGACAAGCCAGAATGTAGTCAACGTTGATATTACTGATATTTTCATGGATTTTTTTCCACTTCATATTAAAGATCTTGAAAACTAATTTACTTAGATTTACTCACATGAGGTATTAATTAACAATAACTTCAGGAAATAACTGTTCCACCGGATTTTGCATCATATCTCAAATATGTGTACGACGTTTCATTTTAATAGCTTTAATAGCCAGAGAGGAAAGCGCTAAAGAATAAAAATTTAGAGGTGTGCCTCGTGCACTTATTTAGAGAAACGATTTCTGGATGCATAATGCAGATACAACAATTTAAGATTTTATTTCTGTGATACACACATAAAATATGAGCCTTTCTTTAAAACCCCGATATCTTGTGGCAAAAATGAATTTAAATAAACATCTTCATCTTAGTTTCTTCTGTATAACTTCCTTTTTCTCATACATTACTTTGTACATTTAGCAAACTGCTGCACTGAACACATGTTCGCTGTTCCTCTCCTCAGTTCAGTTGTTGGTACTTTGTTTATTACAACTGTGAAGTGTATGACTCTTGATTCATCACACATAAATCAATGTCTGCTTTGCATAGAACAGCTTTCTTTATGATTGTAAAGTTACGATACTTGCTGATGTCACCTGTGCTGCAACAGTGTTTAATAAGGCTCTCAACTGCTCAACTTTATTCGATAACGATAGAAGCCGAAGCAATGAATTAAAATTTGTACCACAGCTGGGGCTTGAACTCAGGTCTCCTGCTTGTTAAGTGGATCTACTAACCACCACACGACCATAGCACTGGTGCTAGGAGAGCTACATGGACTACCTCATCCAATGCATTGTATTAGGTTAGTCGGTGCAGCTGTGGTAGCTGCACTGTTATGGTGCTGTAGTGGTTAGCACATCTGCCTAGGAAGCTGCAGACCTGACTTCTATCATTTTACAAATATGTAACGGAAAATCACAAAATATTCACGACTGTTTCACAAATTTTAATTCATTACTTCAGCATCTTAATGAAGATAAAGTTGAGGAAAAGATAATTCCATGTTTATTTTTTGTGGTTATGTTTTTGGTCTTATGTATGTGAATGATGACAAGCCCATAACATACATCAACACAGCTTTAGTTTGCTTTGTTTTGATTTTTAATTCAGTCTAATAATATATTTTCATTGAATATTGAAGCACGTTTTGAAATCCTAGATGAGTGTAAATAATTTTCCTTTAATCAACATTGATTTTAGTGCTTTCCTATTGTCATGAGAAGAACTGTAAAGAAGCCAAATGATTGTTAAAAAAGCCATACTCCAGGTGGATTATTCATTTGTCTGCTGAGTGATGTTGAAAAGAAGTGAGAGGGAACTCAAAGAAAGGTCACTGGGCAACATTGATCCTACAGCAACTTTATCTTCAGTTAACCAAAAGAGAACTAATTGTATAGAAGAAATGTTTTTGTAAACATCTCTAGTGTAAATCGCCAGTTTTGAGAACAGTTCACGATAAAAGGGACTATAAATTGGAAATTTTTAATAGATTCACATGTAATTTGACTTTGTACCAGAAACATAAAACGAATTCGCACATTGGCAGTAATAACTGAGCATTTGACCACACTATAAAATAAACAAAAAATGAAAACTAGGGAAACAACCACCAATTGTCAAGTACTAAATTAGTTAATCTGTATTAATTACTTGGGATATCTGCCACACTATGATGCCATTTGAGTTTTGGCCTCTCTAATGCATCTTGAGAAATTATTCGAAAAACTAAGACAGCTTCAATACATGTTTTATTTTAGTTGAGACAGTGTTAAGATACACACTGAAAGCTTCTCTCCATTACAAAATTACTAGTCCTAGATGCCTCAAGGTATTTTCTATCAACTGAAACCAGTACCTGCTTTTAGTTAAGTTGGGGAAAACAGTATATTTTGTTCCAATTCTATTCACTACATCTTCATTGGGTATCCAAAAAAGTAATTTAATCTTCAGCTTTTTTATGTAACATCACAATTCTAAAGCTTCTATTTGTTGGGGATATGTGAAAAAACATTTTCCAGTGTGCATAGTGGCACACAAAATATGATGTGCAGAGTGTATTAGACTCTATGGAATATATATGTTCCGTGTTTGTTGATGGGGCAACGTAATATAATTTGATAGTCAAATGTATTAATATGTCTTGTGCGAATAAAGCATAAGTTTATTTTGTCCCTTAAATCGTGTTACCTGTCATTTAGCTGCGTTAACCTGCATAAACTACAACAGGTTATGGGCCCAGGTACTTGATTAAAGCGAAATAATAAGTTATAAGGTGACATGTATTTGCACAAAATGTGCGCGGAAGTTCGTATAAACTTGGATTGTGTACGCTATTCGAAGAAGAAAATAACTGTAAAATGAGTACAACACAGATACTGCAAATGGAGCGGCTTGTAAGGCGCGAAAATTACGCGATCTGGAAATTTTCCATTGAGGCGTATTTAAACTTGGATGACTTATGGGACGTCGTAAATGGTAAATTGGCACCTACGGAATCAAGTTTTGCTACTAAGGATCGGAAGGCGAAATCAAAACTAATCCTTTTGATTGATCCAGTGAATTATGTTCACATAGAAACGGCTACGTCAGCAAAGGAGGTACATGGGACGAACTGTAAAACGCATTTGAAGATGGTGGTTTTAACAGAAAAGTAGCATTACTTCGTGAGATGATAACCACAAGATTGAATAAGTGTAAAAGCGTCGATGAATATGTGAATAAAATAATTTCAATCTCCAATCGTCTGAGGAATATTGGTTTTGAAATTGCGGATGAATGGATTGGAACTTTATTGTTAGCTGGACTATCTGAGAAATATTCGCCAATGATTATGGGTTTGGAAAGTTCGGGAATATCCATTACAGCGGATAGTGTTAAGGTAAAGATTCTACAGGACATGAAGAATGAACCAGATTCTAATGCTTCAAAATATGAAACAGCGTCGGCTTTATACTCTAAGTACAAGAAGAAGAAGCCAATAAGATGCTTCAGATGCCAGAAAATTGGACATATTGCTTCAAAGTGTAACGAAAAGTTAAGTATAAAAGAAAAGAAGCATGTTAATGCTAGTAGTCCTGGGAGAAAGACTACCGATAAAGTAAAGGCATTTTCTTTGTTTTTTACTCTTTTAATGAAGGGAGTGACGATCATGCAGAATGGTTCCTAGATTCAGGAGCATCTGTGCACATTGCCAAAGCTCCGTCTAGTTTGTATGATGTTCAGTCATGGACTGACATTGGAATTTCTACAGTTGACGGATCTAAGTTAAGGTGTGAACTCATAGGAAAAGTGCATCTTAATTTGCTTGTGAATGGGGAAAAGGAAAACGTTACTGCTCATGATGTACATTATGTAAAGAATATTGCAACTAATTTGTTGTCAGTAAGCGAAATAGTAAAGAAGGGTAATAAAGTTATCTTCGATATAGAGGGAGCCGTTCAAAATACTGATGAAACAGTAGATCACTCTGTTTATGCTGCAAAAGGTTTCTTGTGCTATAGGAGACTTGGACATCTGAATAGGAAAAGTATGACTTTACTGAAGAATATGGCAACTGGGATGGAAAATTATGGAATGAATAATGTTCAATGTGAGGTGTGTTTGCAAGGGAAGCAGGCTAGATTGCCATTTAAATCGAATCAGAGCAGATCTACTGAAGTCTTGCAACTCATACACTCAGATCTCTGTGGACCTATGGAGAACGAATCCTTAGGAGGTAGCTGCTATTTCCTGACATTAATAGATGATTTTTCTAGATACATGCATGTTTATTTTATAAGTAACAAGGATCAAGTGAATGATGTATTTGATGTTTATTGCAAAATGGTCGAGAGACAGACTGGGAAGAAAATTAAAATCATTAGATCAGACAATGGATCAGAATATGTAAACAGACAGTTTAAGGAACAGTTGAATGGAATGGGTATTAGGCAACAGACTACCATTCGCTACAATCCTTCTCAGAATGGAGTTGCAGAACAAGCCAACAGAACCATTGTAGAAAAGGCAAGAAGTATGTTAAGCGATGTTGAACTACCTAAGTGTTCTTGGGTAGAGGTTGTGTCAACAGCAGTGTAGTTAATTAACAGTTCACCTACCAAACCTATGAGACACAAGACACCTTATGAAGTATGGATTGGGAAGAAACCATATCTAAAGCACTTAATAGTCTTTGGATGTGAAGCCATGGTTCAGATTCCAAAACCATTAAGAGGAAAGTGGGATGCAAAATCTCAAAAATATATTTTTGTTGGCTACTGTGAGGATTCAAAAGGCTACAGATTTTATAATCCTGTGAATAAGAATATAACAAGTAGTAGAGATGTAGTATTTTTGGAGCATTATAGACCTAAAATAAAGGAAAGTAGTCGAAATGACACAGTAATGCAACCAAGCATAATGTGCGATAGTGGTGAAACAGAGATGGAAACTGAAACAGAGGAAGACGAGAATAAAAAGGAAACTGATGTGCTACCCAAGAATCAAATTGAGGAAGAAGATTCAACAGAGGAAGTCAGTTTCAGGCGGTCTTCACGTATAGCAAAACCAAAAGAATATCCAGATTATGAAATGCATGCTGCCCAAACAATCAACAATGAACCAATCACAGTTGATGAGGCTTTAGCAAGTTCAAATGCTCAAGATTGGAAAAAAGGTCATTGAAAAGGAGCTGCAATCTTTTGTGGATAATGATACATATGAATGGGTTGACATGCCTGAAAAAAAATCCACTAAGAACAAGATGGGTGCTTAGTATTAAAAATCCTGAGAGTGCAATACCAAAATTCATAGCCAGATTGGTAGTTAAAGGATATTCCCAGAAAGAAGGAATAGATTACAATGAAACTTTCTCACCAGTGGTGAAGTATTCAACATTAAGATACCTTTTAGTTCTGGCAGTAAAGGAAGACTTATTAATTCATCAAATGGGTGTGAAAACAGCCTACCTGAATGGAAGACTGGAAGAGGAAATATATGTGATTCCACCTGATGAAGTTAAGCGACCTTATAAGGGGAAAAGGAGAATTTGGCGTTTGAAGAAAGGCATACATGGATTAAAGCAAAGTGGCCATTGCTGGAATAAATGTTTGCATAAAAGTTTGATAAAACTAGGCATGTTACAGTCAAAGGCAGATCCAAGTATATATCATAAAAGGAGTTATGAAGAAATTGCAATCATGGCCATATGGGTAGGTGGTTTTTGAATTTTAACCAATAGCGAAAGCCAAATGGATTTTTTTAAAGATCAGTTACGGTCAGAATTTAATATGCATGATTTAGGGAAATTAATCAATGCTTAGGCATGAAGATTCTAAGAAGTGTCAACAGAGAAGAATTATGGATTGATCAATCTCTGTACACAAGAAAGATCTTAGAAAAGTTCAAAATGGAAAATTGTAAACCTTTTTCTACTCCTATGGAAAACAATGCAAAACTGCTAATAACTGATGATGACAAGAAATGTAAGGAATGTGTACCCTATTTGGAAGCTATAGGAAGTCTACTGCACTTAGCACAGTCTTCCAGACCAGACATTGCATTTGCCACAAATGCAGTAAGCAAGTTTTGCAGTGATCCAAGAGAAAAGCACTGGATGGCAGTCAAGAGAATATTCAGATATTTAAATGGAACTGCTAATTATAAGTTAAAATATTCTAAAACTGGAAATGTAAATTTAGAAGGATACAGTGATGCAGACTGGGGAAATGAGTTGGAAAGCAGACACTCCATCACTGGAAGTTGTTTTAGACTAATGGGAGGATTGATATCATGGTCTTGTGAGATACAAAGAACTGTTGCTCTGAGTACTGCAGAAGCTGAATATATGACTGTGTCCTCCACTATCCAAGAAGCTCTTTGGATCTGTACACTGATGACTGAAATAGAATCTCCTCTGACATTAAAGCCAACTGTGATATTTTGTGACAATATGGGAGCTATTAAACTTGCAAAAAATAATGTCACCAGTGTAAGATCCAAACATATTGATATAAGGCATCACTTTAAAAGACATCATGTGGAACAGGGGAATATAATCCTCAGTTATCCATGCATGGAAGAAATGTTATCTGATCTCCTAACCAAGTCTCTCAGTAAGGACAAATTTCAGAAGCTTGTGAAACATTATGGTTTAACCTGGGATGTATAGTGTTGAGTAGCTGAAAAATATTTGCTCAAGGGGGAGTGTTGGGGATATGTGAACAAACATTTTCCAGCATGCATAGTGGTGCACAATATATGATGTGCAGAGTGCATTAGACTCTAATATATATATATATGTTCTGTGTTTGTTGATGGGGCAATACAATGTAATTTGGTAGTCAAATGTATTAATATGTGTTGTGCGAATAAAGCGTTAGTTTATTTTGTCCCTTAAATCGAGTTACCTGTCATTGAGCTGCATTAACCTGCATAAACTACAACACTATTCTCCAGTTCTCTTTACTGCTACAATACTGTTTATCATCTACAACACATTTCACTTGCATTCAATGCTCCTTTCCAAAGAAATTCTTTACAATAGACTTTCTAACATTTAAATTTATAAAAGTTCTTCCATTCCATCATTGCAGCTGATGCACCAATCAGTGTAAGATTTGAGATAAATACAGTATTGGCTGCAGAGGTTTTCATTTGCAAATTTCAATGGCGCGTTTCGCATATGGTAGGCATCCACAGATTATTTAAAATGTAAAAAAATACAATGATAGATGCAAGGAAATGTTCCGATCCCAACTAGCGCAAGAACATACTCTGTGGGAAAAGTTTTTATAGAAGCTGCTCACGGTGCAAGACGTCCACAAAAACGATCACACGATCCGAATACCTAGGCAAAATGCGATTAAGACATCAAAAAGTTGAAAATTCCAACTGTTTGTCAAGAGTATTCCTGAAAAGAAAAGAATGAAGAAAGATTACAGCGAAACAATTTTAAGGTTTGAAAAACTATAGTTAATTAAATTTGAAAAGGGTGGCTAAGCAGACCATGAAAATAAATACCGAAAAATCCTTTGATGACCTTACTCGTTGTGACCACACAAGTTGGAACAGATGCACAGCAGAGCTTCATGGAGTGTGATCAGACATGTATGAGCAGCCTCACTGACAAACAGAATGGAGAAAAGTATGGTAATGAAATGCAAGTTGTGCAGTAGTGTCATGTAGATAGCATTGACCAGTCTATACGATATCTGTTGTGCAGGACTGAATTCAATACAGAATGTGAGGTAGGCCTATAAATCAAAATGTACATAATTACTAAAATGAGAGCCCTAAAATTAAGAGTAAAGTTAACTGGCACGTATCTGATAAATAATTATATTGTATGAAAGGGCCATAAATGTAAACGAACAATAATTAAATTATGCCGTGAAGATAAGGGAGTCAAAGAAATAACAAAAGAGATGCCAGTATACTTCACAGCAACAAGGCTAAACTTATTTAAAAAGGGACATCATTAATTCGAAAAACGATTTTTGCTGATAATCTGAACATTGAGGTGGCCATCAACAAAAAAGTGCGTTTAGAGATCTCAAACTCCTCATGTAAACTGCGTTTCCATCCCTTATGGGCAAAATGCAAAATTTGCGTATTGTTAGTTGGTGGGCAAATGCCAGGTGCCATTAGATGTTCTGCTAATAGCACGTGTTGTTCTATCTGCCACCTTTTTGTGAGCAGGTGTTCCTGAAATCTGGTTTTAAACATACTTTCCATTTGTCCAATATATTAAGAGCTGCACTGGATACATTCTAAGCTATAAACCTTATAATACATAATTTTCTGTGCTTGTTCGTTGTAAATAAGATGATATCATGTAGATACCCCTAGTGAAAGCTATACGTGCATTTGTATGGCGTAACAGCTTGTCTGTCTCATAAGACTTGTTGCCTAGGAAATGGAGAGTGATCCGCTTTAGCTCTGTTTTAGGATGTTCCTTGGTAGACGAAGCATTCGATTTCTTTTCTTTATACAGCTTCTGGGCTAAAGAAATCTTGTAGCCATTTCTACTTGCTATAAATTCTAAATTATTCATTTGTTTACTGATAACTTCTTGACTAAGAGATAGACCAAGGTTGCAATCAATCATGAAGCAGTAAAAACTCAGTTTGTAATTTCGTGCATGGCAAGATGAAGCATGTGTGATTGAATCAGTTCTTTACTGATGGCATCTTGACCAAGAGGTAGACCAAGGTGCAAATCAGTCATGGAGCAGAAAAAACTCAATTTATAACACCTTGGATGAAAAGATGAAGCATGTTTGATTCAATCTTATGTGTAGACGAAAAAAATATCATTACTAATCAACTGTAACTGGAGTTCTAAGTAGTTCAGTTCACCCGAGTCATCCAGGACTTTACATGCAAATGACGTTTTTGGATGCAGTTCATTTAATTCAATGGTAAGTTGCTGTATTTCAGAAGAGTGGTCACTTAAAAGAATGAATATTTCGTCCACATAATGTTTGTGAACCAAAATCTTCTTGTACAGTGTTGAATTCCTCCGTAAATAATTTTGTTGATGGTACTTGACGGAAACATTGGCCAAAAGACCCATGAGGCAAGTACCCATTGCTAATCCATCATCTTGTTAGCAAAGAGAATTATTAAAAGAGAAATAATTATGAGAAGTGGAAATTCTACATAATGTAATAATTTCGTTCATATCAAGGTGACCCTGCTTGAAAAAATTTTTTGGATAGTTGAAACAGATTTGTTTAAGTGCACACTTGTGTAGAGATTCTTCATGTCTAGAGACAACAGAGAAGAATCATCCAGAATAGAATGTTCATGTAATAGGTCCACCAGCTGCTTCCTATTATGAATAGAGAAATTATGAAAGCAAATCCTCTTTTCAAAATACATAAAACAAATCGTGATGCAGTTTCTCCTGGGTTATCACTGTCATTATTTACTGGACGAATAGAGAAATTTTCTTAAACGGTATTTACTTATGCTGCTAGATATCGGGTCCTAGGATTCATTACTTTCAATCTAAGCAACTCTAAGGTGGAATGACGTAGGAGCAAGCATCTAGGCAGTTTCTGAGCTCGTTTGAGTAAGAAGAGGAGGCTTCTTCAACAATTTAAGGTCTTTTCTGCGTAATTATCTTTATAGATCATGACTGCAGTACTCCCTTTACAGTACACATGATAAAGAGATTTTCATCATGCAGTTTTTTTATTAATCAGTTTTAAAATCCTGTATTCAGATAGAGAATAATTATTACTAGATGCCTTAACAGTAATGCTATTAGCTTTACAAGCAGTTTTAACATTTTCCGCTTTTGTGCAATCAATGCAATCAGTAGCTATTTTGAGATCTGCTAATAGAGCCAGTTCATTCTATCATTAAGCTGGAGTTGGATGTTATATTTAAGGACTTTCTCTAAGAAAGTAATTTACTAAGCATTAAACTGTACATCAGTTAAATTTACTATATGTTTGGCAAATAGGAAGACGTTATCAAAGGATTTTGTGGATGAACAAATGGAGGAAGTACATACACATCTAAGATTATGATCATGTGATTGATTGATCGGCTGACTACATTGTCAAATTTTTGAATTTAAAATTCTTTGGTATCTCTTTTGTTATTTGTTTGACTCCCTTGTTTTTGATGCATAATTTAATTTTTGCTCGTTTAAATTTCTGATGACCTTTCCACATGGGATAGATGTGAGTTACCTTTACCGTTATCTTTAGGTATGAAATTTTAGAAATTATGTACATTTTGATCTATAAGGCTTCTTCATGTTGTTTGTATGCATATGGTACTGTGCAATGGATAATGTATCGACTAGCCAACGCCATGTGTATGATTCTACTGCACTACTTACACCTGAGGCCTGAATACCATACTTTTTTGAATACTGTGTTCTTCAGTGGCGCCACTGATACAGCTCCATGAAGCTCTGTTGTGCATCTGCTGCTAACTTGTGTTGCGTACTTTATGCTTGGCAATGAGAAAGACAATTAAAGGATCTTTCGTTTCTATTTTCATGGTATGCTTAGCTGCTCTTTTCAAACATAATTAATTACATGTTATCTATCGAGCCTTAAAATTTTCGTTGCAATCTTTTATTGTACTGGTCCTTTCCAGGAACCCACTTGACAAGCATTGGGAATTTTCAGCGTTTTGATGTCCTAATCTCATTTTACCTAAGTATTCACATCGTGTAATCATTTTTATGGATAGCATTGTGCTGTATGGAAGTTCGCATAAAAACGTTTTCCATAGAATATGTTCTTGCAGAAGATGGGATCAAGACCTTTCCTTATATTCTGTTTTTATATTTTTCTGCATTGTAGATAATATGGAGATGCCTACCGCAGGCGAAATACATCACTGAATTTTGAAATTGAATAGTTCTGAAACCAAGACTGTATTTTTATCTCAAATCTTACACTGGTTGCTGTATCAACCACAACAGTGGAATGGAAGAAATTTTATAAGAATCTGTCTTGTCGGGTTGACAAAAGGGCATCATGAAAGATCTATGAACATTTCATTCAATAAGAGATGTATTTCCAAGAAGCTTATTCCCATTTATGTTCACAAGTATCAATGTGCAAAAAGAATTATGGCTGATGAAGTTAGGCACTGGCATAAGAAAAATAATATTTTGGCTTTTAACGCTTATTTTGATGCCACTATCTGTTTAGCGCTTCCAGTTTTGACAGTATAACGAGGATTTTAAATTTTACAGTTTGGAAATGCAGTCAGCTGATAATTCAACCATAATATATAAAATGTTGGGAATGTATATCCTCAGTCAAAACGTTTTTCCATCTTCCCATTTGCCAAACATATAGTAAGTTTAACTGATTTCAGTTAAATGTTCTGCAAACCACTCTGTTAGAGAAAGGTCTTAAATATAACATCCTGCCTCAACTTAATGACAGAATGACCACAGCTCTGTTAGCAGATCTCAAAATAGCAAATGACTGCGCTGATTGCCCAAAAGAGGAAAATGTTAAAACTGCTTGTAAAACTGAAAGAATTATCGCTAAGATAGTCACTAAAAACTCTTCTTCCACTGAATATAGCGTTTTTAAATCGATTTACAAAAAAACGGCATGAGTAAAAACCCATTTTTAAGCATTTTGATAAAGGGAATACTGCAGTCATGATTTACAAAGTTGATTATGTAGAAAAGATAGTAACTTTTTTAAGAAAAATAACATAAACAAATAGATGTAGGCACTATCACTTCTTACCCTGAAGGATCTCAGAAACTGCCAAGGTGCTTTCACATACATCAGTGCACCTGAAGAGTTGCCTAAACTGAAAGTAATGACTCATAGGGCCCCATATCTAAAAGGCCAAGTAAAGACCCATAAAAAATTGCTCTATTCGACTAGTAATGGATAGCAGTAATAACCCAAGGGACCCTGCATCAAAATTTGTTTTATGTATTTTGCAAAAAGAATTTGTTTTCGAACATAATTACTCTATTCGTAATAGAAAGCAACTGGTGGACCTATTAGATAGACGTTCTTTTCTGGAAGGTCCCTCTCTATTGTCTCTGGACATACAGAATGTATACCCAAATGTGCCTTTAGCGGAAACTATTTCAATTATACAATTCAACTTTTTAAAGCATGGCTGAATTGATATAAATGAAATCATTGAAATTATTACATTACTTAGAGTTCTTAGTTCTCATAATTATTTCTCATTTAATAATCCTCTTTATAAAAAAGGTGATAGATCATCAATGGGCTGTTGCCTCATGGGTCATTTGGCTCTTGCTTTTGTCAGTTACATTCAACAAAATTATTTCAGGAGTAGTTAAACACTGTGCAAGAAATTGTTTGTTTACAAACGTTATATGGATGACATATTCATTCTTTCCAATGGCTACTTTTCTGAAATACAACAACTTGCCAATAAATTTACTGAATTGCAGCCAAAAATGTCCTTTACGTGTGAAGTCATGGATGCCCTGGATGAAGTAAATTTCTTAGTTCTCCGTTTACAGCTGATTAGTAATCACATGATTTTTTTTGTGTTTACAGAAAGCCAACCACTAGCGATTCAGTCGAGCACACCTCATCTTACCATCCATGGAGTTATAAACTGAGTTTTTTCTGCTCCGTGATTGATTGTATCCTTGATCTACCTCTCGGTGAAGATGACATTAGTAAAGAACTGATTAATTTAAAATTTATAGCAAATAGAAACTTCTACATTATTTCTTTAGTTCAGAAGCTGTATAAAGAAAAGAAACTGAAATAAATTGTATGCTTCGTCTACAACTGAACACGATAAAACAGGTAACATATAGCCCCACCCCATTTCCTGAGCGATATATCTTATGGAATGTCCGCCCCTGGTAGCTGAGTGGTCAGTGTGACAGAATGTCGGTCCTAAGGGCCTGGGTTCGATTTCCGACTGGGTCGGAGATTTTCTCCGCTCAGGGACTGGGTGTTGTGTTGTCCTAATCATCATTTCATCCCCATCGACGCGCAAGTCACCGAAGTGGCGTCAAATCGAAAGACTTGCACCCAGCGAACGGTCTACTCGATGGGAAACCCTAGTCATACGACATTTACATTTAAATCTTATGGAATAGACAACCTTTTTCGATGTACAAATGAAAGTATAGGTTTCACTGGTGGTACTAGCATATGACATCAATTTCTTCATAATGAAACGGCCCAGTTTTATGACAAGTAAGTGGTTTACAGATTAGAATGTGCCCATATGGCTCTGAATTTATATGACAAATGGTCGGAGATTTTCTCCGCTCAGGGACTGGATGTTGTGTTGTCCTAATCATCATCATTTTATCCCCATCGACGCGAAAGTCGTCGAAGTGGCGTCAAATCGAAAGACTTGCACCCAACGAATGGTCTACCTGATGGGAGGCCCTAGGCACACGACATTTACATCTTATAGAACAGACAACCTTTTTCGGTGTACAAATGAAAGTATAGCTTTCGCTGGTGGTACCAATATATGACATAAGTTTCTTCACAATGAAAGGGCACAGCTTTATGACAAGTAAGTGGTTTACAGACTAGAATGTGCGCATATGGCTCTGAATATATTGGACAAACGGGAAGAATATTTAAAACAGGTTTCAGAAACGCAAGCTCACAAAAAATGAGCAGATAGAATTTCACTCACCATTTGCAGAACATCAAAAGGCATCAGGCCATTGTGCACCTACTAACAATAATACGCAAATTTTGCATTTTGCTCATAATGGATGGGAACTCAGTTTACTTGAAGAATTTGAGATCACTAAACGAATGTTTTTTTTTTTACACTACTTGTCCTCAAGGGCCAATTATCAGATTTTTCTGCATTCTACATTTGTCAGTAAATAAAAAAGTCGTGTGACTAGGGCTTCCCGTCAGGTAGACCGTTCGCTGGGTGCAAATATTTCTATTTGTCACTACTTGCGTGTCGATGGGGATGAAATGATGATGAATAGGTCAACACAACACCCAGTCCCTGAGCGAAGAAAATCACCGACCCAGCCGGGAATCGACCCCTGACCCTTAGGATTGACATTCTGTCACGCTGACCACTCAACTGCCAGGGTCGGACATTTGTCGGTGGGGCTGCTCATATATGTTTGCTCCTGCTCCATGAAGCTCTGCTGTGCATCTGTTCCTACCTTGTGTAGCTTCCTTTACCTACAGCAAAGAGTAAGGGGAGCTAAGGATTTTTCGGTATTTATTTGCATCGTCTGCTTAGCCGCCCTTTTCAAACGTAATTAATTCCAGTTTATCAAACCTTAAAAGTTCTTCCCAGCTAACTTTCACAGTTCTGGTTCTTTTCAGGAATCCCTTAACAGGCACTGTGGATTCTCAATTTTTGATAGTCTAATCGCATTTTGCTGATGTATTCGCATCATGTTGTTATTTTTGTGGACCGCGTGCTCCGTGATTTTTTTAAATAAGTTTGTATAAAACTTTTCGCGTAGAGTATGTTATTGGGATCGGCACGTTTCCTTACATCTATTTTTGTAATTTCTGCACTGTACATAATCTAAAGATGCATACCACAAGCAAAACGTGTCATTGAAATTTGAAAATAAAAACTCCACAACCAAGACTGTAAATTTACCCCAAATATAAATAAAATATATGTAAAATGCTGACGAGCAATAGCAAGAAAAGCTTTTATGAGAAGAAGAGGACTATTTTGACATCTAATATATATATATATATATATATATATATATATATATATATATACTGCTATCGCTTGTCTGCATTTTCTATATGTCCTTTTTACTTCTTCTATCAGCATCTAGTTTGCCACTCAGACAACGAAATCACCTATTACTCTTTGTGTCTCATTTGGTAATACAATTCCCACAGCTTATCCAGATTTCGTTCGAATACGCTCCATTACCATTGTTGCACTTTTGTTGACCGTCCGCTGTTACCGAGCGGTTGTAGGCGCTTCAGTCTGGAACCGCGTGACTGCTCCGGTCGCAGGTTCGAATCCTGCCTCGGGTATGGATGTGTGTGATGCCCTTAAGTTAGTTAGGTTTAAGTTCTACGGGACTGATGACTTCAGATGTTGAGTCCCATAGTGCTCAGAGCCATTTGAACCATTTTTTGCACTTTGGTTGATGTTCATGTTATAATCTGTTTTCTAGACACTACCTATTCCATTGAACTGATCTAAGTCCTTTGCTTCCTTTGACTTAATTACAATGTCTTTGAGAAACCTAATGTTTTTTATTTATTCTCCTGGACTTGAGTTCCTTTTGCTAGTTACTCCACAGTTCCCCTTACTGCTTACTCAACGTACATATTGAGTGATATGGAAGATTGAAGAAAGAGAGATGGAGAGCAGGCTTGTTCTTCAGGCACTTTCAACAGGAGATAGTTAATAGGTGAGCCTACATTCAAATCTAATTTCAGTACTGGTATGATACACGCCTACTTTACAAAGTTTGTGCCTACTGTTTTACCGATGCCTCTTCTTTTAGTCGTCTTCTTGTGTCTCCCAGCTTCTTGAGATCTCTCGATGAAGAGATAAGATATAATAAGTTTCGTAGTGATACAATGAAGTTACCCAACAGTTGGTGATTTAACTTTTGAAACTGCCAGTTTATTGGCATTTATGGAAAGAAAAGCACTCACATACTCTCATGCAGTCACACGTAACATTTTGTATGTGTAATGTGACTTACTGCGTCTCAAATAGTTCTGATCAATTAATTAAGCTGCATTAAAGTGTTGCTAGGCAATGTTACCATCAGGGTGATATGTGTCTTAATTAGAACTGAACCTCGATATTTTAAATAAACTTTCGGTTCATTTTTGTCAAAATCAGTACTTGTCTCCAAATTTACTTCAAACTTAGTGCATTAAGTCCAAGCGCATTGGCAAATATTGTATACGATTACAGGACAGCTCGATTACGCACTGGTGTGAAACATATTTTAAATCGAATGCTTAAGTTTCAGTTTTCCGTAATGGGCTAAACGACTCTTTTGTAATAACATGATCTCACGTAACTGGAACTGGATTTGTGTCCATCCAAGTCAAAATCATAAAAAATAAAATTCACTGCACAGGTCAATGAACTTGTAGCGGCGCTACCGCCCGCTAATTCAAGCTCGCCGGTGTGTGTGTGGCTGTGGTGTGTGCGCATGTGTCAGTGCAGTGCTGTGTGGTCGTAATTGCTGTACACGACGTCTGTGTAGTTACGTGCCCAACCTCTAGAGGCGCTGTGTTTTCTAGCTTTTATATACGTTCTGTTTATTATTATTATTCCTTGCTTTTTGAGTTAATTGGTAGTTCCATGCCTCCTGGCTTTCGTGGACGAGTACTGTTTTCTCTCCAATAACTACGGAAGTTTTCCCAGGATTAAGGATCCTTCTGTAGAGGCCGGAAGCAAATTTCGTAGCTCTGATCAGTCCATGCAGGCCGGGCGTCGTCAGATACGCACTCCCAATAAAGTTATTGTTGCTGAACTGAAGGTCCTTATTCTTCTGAATCACGTTAAGCAAAGGTCGGACAGCCACCAGTTTAGCTGAACCCGACAAACTGTACACACGCACTTTCGCACTCTAAGTGATAACACGTCTCAGAGTAAAAGCTGCACATAAATGCACACTTTTTTATGCATACAAAAATCAAAACACCTTTAATTAAACAGATAAATTACGGCATGTATTACTAGTTAAACATATCCGACTCTGAATTAACTTCAAGACCTAGTATTTCATAATCAATAAAATTTACCGCCTGAGAGAAACTATTAGTTTGCTAAAACGGATTCAGATTACAGTCAACTCGTGTCTGGACGATGAAGTCACAAATTGACACTTGCTTGGAATGTACGAAATACCTGTACTGAAAAATACTGTTCGTTGAGTGATTTACTGACTTTTACGACAAATTTGGTACCGCATTGCATTGCTACACTTTAGTGTCGCGATAAGATCGATGTCGTTACAGGATTCACTGAAGCGTGCTAGGGTGGTGTACTGTGCTGTTATACCTTAGTTCAGGCATTCCAGGATTCATATGTCTGTGCCTGATATTGTCTTGTCAACAGAAAAACAAATTGAATGCACAATTCTTCCAGTTCTTTGGCGAATGTGTTTCATAATTTGTTTAATAAAGATTAGTTCTCTTGAATTTGGATTACAGCATTTGTTGTCTGTTCAGAGGCTTGAAGCTGCTCACTGCAGGTTGGCAATATTCTCATCGATGTTTGCCTTGTGATGTACTGCTGTGTTTAAAAGGTTTTACTCATCAACTGTCAAGTGCTGGTTTATTGTCATAAAAAGTGTGCTACAGATTTGGCTGTGCACATTTCCCTTGTTGTGCAGATCTGCGTCTGCATCATAAATACTGTGAGTATTGTTCACCAGTATTTGTTTAATGCATTTTTCGTCGTATACATTGTCATGTAATATTGAAATTTGTTCTGTGACATAACTGTCCTCAGTTTATATTAGACAATAGTCCTGCCACCTTCCTACCACCTTACCTTCATGAGATTTATATTGATTTTCCTTACTGTAATGGTTATCAGTTCATCATTAAATTCAAATAATTATTTCCATATGTTTTGTATCATAGTTTCATTGTCTTCAATACATTTTTTTAATTGTGTTTCCCCGCTTATATCGTCGATTAGACAGTTACGTCAGCTACTTTTTCATTCCTTTCTCATATTTCCTCTAGTTTTGATTATGCCCATTACACACACATTAAATATACTTTCTACTGTTAATACATAAAAATTTCCTTCAACAATTCTTGAATACAAAATATTTATGCCTCTAGAGAAGCATTCTTTTAAACTTAACTAATCATCATGAAGTCAGTTAATCTTGCTTTATCTTGTTCTTCAATCTATTAACTGCTTTTTTTCTTTCCAGAAATTATCTTTTCTGTGAAGTTTTTCATTTTAATCTTCTTACATTATGTTATTGTGGTGTGTTTGTCATAACACATACATTATATTTAATAATAACTGAATAAAATAATTATCTTAACCATATATAATATAATGAACAAAATAACACATTTTGTAGCTCATTCTGTGGCTCAAGTCTAATATTGGTGTCCTGTTAGTAAATACTCTTCTCATTCTCTTTTCCTTCATTTTCTCTTCATAAATGGTCCATATTTTCTCATTGATAATATTTCTTTATCTCTGTGTGATGGAATAAACCTTTGATCACATCAGAATCAGTCAGCAAGTATATAACTTCCTTCATGGGGAATTTGTATGATTCTTCATAGTCCAGTATATAAATACTGCCATTTCTTATTTAACTTTTTCTTTATTGAGGCTTTGGATGGTTTTCCAACAATATTTCTTCAAGAGCATAGGTTATTAAATCTTTACATTTTATCGAATTTGGCTTTTCATAGTTGAGCTTGATGTTGTAGATTTCAGTAAACTTTCCTTGAGATGTCTGCCTTAGTGAGATTGTCTCCTTCAAGTTGTGGCCAGTACAAACTTCTGGTATCAAGGGATGTCAGGAAGCAGGCACCACAGAATTTCCGAATTAACTCATCCAAATTCTCAGGCCTTGCCTGTACCGGTATGATTATCTTGTTATCTCTCTGGCGTTGTGAACTAATCTGATGTCACCATCTGTTTTGAGGACTGCTAAAAGAGGGCTATGATATTCGGAATGAGAGGGCTGTATAATTCAGCACTCTACCATTTTCTTAATTTCTTTCTTGACTGCCTCTCTCTTTGACCAAGGAACAGAATAGGAAGTGCAACAAAAACGTTAATGTGGATACATCTTAATGTTATATTCAAAACCTTTGAGTATTCTAGGATGTTTGGTAAGTATGGGCAGATAATTACTTAACAAGCAAGAGAAATCTTCTCGTTGACTTGCAGATAGGTATTTGGCTTCGGAGATCTTCTCCTGAAGTGTAACTTGACTTATTTCTTTTCCAGTATATGCAGTACAGAAAATATCATCAACTAAATTACAGTCAATATCAATCTAGTTAACCATTAACTTCATGCAATAGTGATCTGGGACTACTTTGCCCTTTATCACAGAGACTGCCAAAATGTCGCCATCAAAGTCCAAGCTATATGTTCCTTCTTTTAAACTGATGACTGCTCCAGCATCACACAAAAAATTTAGACCCCCAAACATATGGTACGGTCATTCTTGAAATAATTATGAAGGTATTTTCCACTGAAGCCCCCTGCATCATAATGTTGACTCATACCTGCTTTGAGACCTTCTGCACTTTCGCACTAAATACTCCAGATACAGTGCATCCAGTAACAGGAAATTAAGCAGTTTTGCTCCTCAACTAATTTATTAGGAACAAGCATGCATCATTGCGCTAATGGTTGCTCCAGTATCAATTAAAATTTCAACATCAATTACTGCTTGAACTACTGCCTGCAAAACTGGTCCACACTTATTCAAAATGTAAGGTGTTTCTTCAATCAGTTCCTCCCTTAGGTCCAAATCGTCATTATACCTCAGTACATTCACTTTAAAATGATGCCTGCCCTCCTCATCCTCTCCAGTCATCCTAGGAAGGCTTTAGGTGACCAGTTCTAGTTTAATTTTTTAGTTGATGTCATATTCGGTGGTTCATGTACTTCAACAATGCATACAGTATGGTTGGAATTTGGTGGTTGTTCCCTTAGCGACTTTATTGCTCCATTGCCAAGTGGTATCAGTCCTTGCAGTTGATGTGCTTGTTGAGTTACATTTGTATCTACCCATCGAACAGGTGTCAAAGGGTCTGTACAAGGTTGTATACTATCAGGATTTTCTTCAGGGTATATATCGCGTCTGCATGAATTATCATACTGATTATTCAAATCATTCTGTTTGCTCTTACGATTTGGTTTTCCTGTACTAATCTGTTTCACCTGATGATTATTATTTCCATAGGTTTCTTTAGTATAATAGGTGTTACATTTATACTGATTATTATTATTGGCTTTACTATAGCCGTACGATGTCGCTTGTCCTTCCTGTAGTATGGGTTTAGGATTTCCATCTCGGTTGTCATTATTGTTAATGTTATTATTATTATTAAATTGCGACGTAGAAATTTGATTATTATTCCATACTCGGGCACCTTCGGGTATCATATCGATCAAATCGACTACAGACAGAAACTGTTCCACATCATAGTCAGGGACATTTAAAAGTTTCTCAAGTATATGACTAGGTAATCTTTCTTTCAAAATATGTATCACTTCCCTATGAGAAATAGGATCATTCCAGTACCTCGTTTCATTAATGTAATTTTCGAAATACTGTCTTAATGAACCTCGTTTACTATTATAAAATTCCGGTTATACACCTCCTTTTGCAGCCTCTCTTGTTTGATACTCGGCCAGTATTTCGCTAGGAAAAGTTGTTCAAACTCCGTGTATGTATTACAACTCTCACTCGCTTCTGCAGCCCACAGTGCTACTTCACCTGTGATCTTGGACAGAATAAATTGAAGTCTATCATGTTCAGACCAACTGCAAGGAAAAATACGCTTAAAGTTGTTGATGTAAACTTTTGGATGGATGTCATCTTTTTCAGTCGAAAAGCTAGGAACCAGTCTGCTTTTGAGTATGATTGTCTCAACCTTTAAAGACGAAAAGTACCCTCTTTGGACAAAAGTGTCATTTTACTTCACTACAGGATTTATTATTCCTAAACATGTCTTTGGAATAGTTGCCTTTAGTTAATACATTTCATGAAGATTTTTGTTCTAATTCTGACAATTTACAATTTGTTTCACTGTGCCACTTAGGTAATTCCTCAGTTACTTAATCTTTAATAGCCTGAAACTCACTAGTAAATGTTCCTCATTTTCAATTTGTTTTTTCTTAACTACCTCAGCTTTTTTCAACTAGAGAGTGGTATTAACTTTCTCTCCGATTTCCTTATTTTTAACTTCTATCCACTCAGAAAGACCATTATCTTATTTTTTAGTTGGGTCCTTTAAATATTTATCTATGCCCTTGCAAGTGTTTATTTCGAATTCTGACATATTTTTAGACAGATCCTCAGTTTGCACATTGGTCTTCAAGTAACTACTTTCACAGTTACAGATTTTATCTGATGTTCATGTTATAATCTGTTTCTAGACACTACCTATTCCATTGAACTGATCTAAGTCCTTTGCCTCCTTTGACTGAATTACAATGTCTTTAAGAAACCTAACGTTTTTTATTTATTCTCCTGGACTTGAGTTCCTTTTGCTAGTTACTCCACAGTTTCCGTTACTGCTTACTAAATGTACGTATTGAGTGATATGGAAGACTGAAGAAAGAGAGATGGAGAGCAGGCATGTTCTTCTGGGACTTTCAACTGGAGACAGTTAATAGGTGAGTCTACATTCAGATCTAATTTCAGTACTGGTATGGTAGACGCCTACTTTACAAAGTTTGTGCCTACTGTTTTACTGATGCCTCTTCTTTTAGTCATCTTCTTGTTTCTCCCAGCTTCTTGAGATCTCTTGATGAAGATATAAGATATAATAAGTTTCGTAGTGATACAATGAAGTTACTCAACAGTTGGTGATTTAACTTTTGAAACTGCCAGTTTATTGGCATTTATGGAAAGAAAAGCACTCTCATACTCTCATGCAGTCACATGTAACATTTTGTATGTGTAATGGGACTTACTGCGTCTCAAATATTTCTGATCAATTAATCAAGCTGCATTAAAGTGTTGCTAGGCAATGTTACCATCAGGGTGATATGTGTCTCAATTAGAACTGAACCTCGATATTTTAAATAAACTTTCGGTTCATTTTTGTTAAAATCAGTACTTGTCTCAAAATTTACTTCCAACTTAGTGCATTAAGTCCAAGTGCATTGGCAAATATTGTATACGATTACAGGACAGCTCGATTACGCACTGGCGTGTAACATATTTTAAATCGAGTGCACAAGTTTCAGTTTTCTCTCATGAGCTAAACGACTCTTTTGTAATAATGTGATCTCATGTAAAGTGTAACTGGAACTGGATTTGTGTCCATCCGAGTCAAAATTTAAAAAAACCTAATTCACTGCACAGGTCAACGAACTGTACACGTGCACTTTCGCACTCTAAGTGAAAACTCGTCTCAGAGTAAAAGCTGCACATAAATTCACACTTTTTTATGCACACAAAAATCAAAACACCTTTATATTAAACAGATAAATTATGGCATGCAATTGTTAATTAAACATTACCGACTGTGAATAAACTTCAAGAACTTGTATTTCGTAATCAATAAAATTTATCGCCTGAGAGGAACTATTAGTTTGCTAAAACGGATTCAGATTACAGTCAACTCATGTCTGGACGATGAAGTCATGAATAGATACTTGCTTGGAATGTACGAAATACCTGTGCTGAAAAATACTGTCCGTTGAATGATTTACTGACTTTTACGTCAAATTTGGTACCCCTTGCATTGCTACACTGTGTTGATATGTAGATCATGCTTTAAAATTCATATAGATTCCTTGGACTGTAAACAACTATGAGATGGAATATACAAATGTTATTATACAGATATTAGTTATCTTGTACTCATCACATAATTTTGTTACACGAGTTACATATAACAGAAATTAGTTGTTCGCTATAAGACGCTCTTGGTTTGTTCACCTTCATATTTATAATAAAAGATCAACCAGTTTTCGTTATCTATTAAGTCATCTGCATCACAGAACTCACTTTCTTTCTACCATGGCTGTACCCCTTCCTTAAAATTTATTTTCATGCAGATCCTTTGTGTCATGTGGTACACTGTTGAGAGTAATTTCACCAACAAGTAAAAAATTAGTTTTGGTTTTACTTAACTGAGTCCATCGAATGTCCAGTAAGTACCTGTTTCTGTCTGCACATGAGTGCACATCTGGTCTAATTTACACATGTGGACTCTGTTTGACATACATAAGTACTCTTTACATGTATTCACTGGGCTCTGTAAGTATTTTGTACACCACAATGAGGTATTGTTTCCAAGTTAAATTATTTAAACCAAATGTATGTCTAATGGTTTTCTTTTTCGAAAGGAAGACCTCTTGACTCAACAGTTGCCACAAAGAAGTTTCCCTTTGCATAAATGTGCATGGAAAAATGCGTAGTATGTTTCGGACCTCACTTGGGAGCAAAAGTATTTATGAACAATCCCTAATTTTTTGTATGACATTTCTGATCGACAGCTCATAAATTATCAGTGGAAGTACAATTTATTTTTCCAAGAAACTAATTTCCTGCAATTCTGCCTGAACTATCAATGACACTGTCTGCCAAGATGATGAAATGGACGGAGTGTTGTGTTGTTATTGAAAATTTTGCTGCCTAAACACTTCTGTGTTTAGAGCTCACATAATATAACTCCTGTGGAAAATCACATTCTCATTCTCAGTGAGTCTACCACCCTTTTCCCCATGGGCAGCCGTCTCGGTTTACTCTTCCTTACTGAGTTGTGTGCTTCGTCTATTACGAACAAAACATTCTCTGGCCACATCAGTGTGTGCGGCAGCCGACTCAGTATAGTGGGAATCGAGGTGTGCACACACCCACTGCTCTGCAATCTTTCACAAACGATTTTAAAGAAGCTATTCAGTAAAAGATATTGATTCTCTTCCATGTATTTTGCTATTTTTGACATTATGTAAGCAATTGAAGGAAACTCGAATAAAATAATAGTAGCTATGAGGTTGTGTTTGATGCATGTTAGATCATATATTGCTGTGTACAAAATGTAGTTAAGCTTCGAGCGAGTGCGCTGTTTTATAAGACAAGCAGGCATGCGGCGTACTTCGTACACATGTAACGAATAGGAGTCCTTATGTTACAAAGGTAAACATGTTTGAGCAAAATCACAGTTTAATCTTAGTTTAATTATACAACTATAAAATAAAGTGACACAATATGAACTATATCACTGTTTAATTAAACGATAATGAAGAAAAATTTCAATATATCACTCTGATGCGTGTACTAGTGTTACCCCAAAGTAACGACGCACTCGAAGCATCAGACAGCGCAGTTGTATCAGATCACAGCCAACCACTTATTTCATTGCTGATTATATCGTAGACAGCTCCCTCATTGTAGGATTGTGCCACTAGTTCAGGATTTGGGTAATTTTCTTGCATGGATCATAAAATATTTTCTCGCCTAGCTCGCTGTTTATTTTATATTACTGCTGTTCTCTTGTACCTACGACAGGACAACTGAGCACTGTGTTAGCTGAACCAATAATGAAGGGATAGGTACAGGCTTGCAATTGTAAAGCAACAATGTTTCGCCGGCTCTCTTTGCTTTGTTTTATTATTACTCGCGTACCTACTAATATACGAGATAAAATATGTTGCTACGAAAAGAGCCCCGAAATACCTTTTAGTGATGCTGTGCTGTGACTTTCTTTGGATCATTAATTTTCAACAAAACAAAATATATTATGTTCTTATTATTCTGGATCTGGCTTTCTATTAAGGGAACATTTTTTGGTCACTGTAACTCGCCATAAAGTTCACCATATCTTCCGTACTTTACCGTTATTGAAAAGGTTAATGAAAATTATTTCGTTATCAATACTGATGTTACAGTACGGAATGATTGTTCAACATCAAAATTTTGCAGTGGATTTTTGTTAACAGTAAAACACCAATAAGTACCACGACTAACACGAGAACTTGAGACTATTATCATAGAAAAAGATGTTTTTACTATAAGATTTGCCAGACCAGAACTACGCACAGCAAGATTTCTTTTATGTTGTGAAGGTAAATTATCTTTTTGCACTGTTATTAATATAGCATTAGCAGCACACGTCAACCTGTCCGTTTCTTTGCGGTATGATTGGTTTCATTTAATGCAGTTTGAATGCGCCGCGGCAGCGGCTCGTTCGTTCGTAGCGCAGCTCTTACGTAATGACGTACATCTCTCAATCTTGATAAAAGAATGCTACGCAAGCGTACAATATAACGTCACAGGCTCTTCCTACTCACGTAACTCAAAGAAGACGATAGAGAAATTAATGTTCGGTCATTACTATTTATACTAGTCACATATTCTCATCTTCGTTTGATATTTAGTATCGTCTGTGGCGGTTTCAGTACTCGCCGACACAGATATTATCTTTAAAAAAATCAGTTCATAATTCTATACAAGAGCAAAACATGACACATAATCCTTTCTCTTTATTACATAAAATTCACACAATCGTTGTCCACACAATTACAATTATCCAGTTCAATTATTCTTTTCTCCTTTTCTTTTTTACCCCATATAAAATGTCTTTTGCTAAGAGACGTTAAATGCCCCCTGGCAGCAATTGACTAATTTTAAGAATGTTCGGCAATATGCTGCCACTAACGTCCGTTTCGTCATTGTTTCTCACCTTATTTGGAATATTCGCTATTCACTCGTTTGCTCTTTTACACTATAATTTTATGTACACTCTTTATAGTTTTCTCACACTTTTCGAGGTGACCGTAAACCTAGTCCCAGGGTCATTACAGTTTTCTGGCTCCCCCATTCGGGCTATGTGCGGTCAGAAAACCTGGGAAAACTGCGCCGGAGCCATGGTCATCTCGCCTGGTTTGTCATAAAACGCAGTCTGATTGTTCATCAAAACACGTTGGTATTTATCAAATGTTCGCAGATAACAAAGGTTATTTATGACAAAATGTTAAACTTTTAGTCCCCTTGTTGAAAATGTACCTTCTAAACTCTTTCACATCCGTGGTAATGTTTGTGTTCCGTGTCACACTGAAAGTCAATCATTAAATAGTTTTACAGTAGTGTAATGGGTGGTCTCTACAGTTAGTCACGACTAATGTTCTACCATGGTATGGCATTCGTGTCAGTTTGCTTCACTAATATGACGAAAACATATAACGTCTAACAAAATAATATTTTGAGTTTATACACAGTAAACTAAAGAAAAAAATGTTTGTCACGTAATTTCGTGTCCAATAAATCATTTTCATGTTAGTACTTTAACAGCGTTGTTGGTAATGTTCGGTTGAATGTCGACGATGTCGTACGGAGCGGGCGGCGCGAAGCAATTGTTGCGTAGCGTCGTCTGGAACGCGGCGTGTCAACGACCGCTGGGGTCGACGTCCTGCTCGCCGTAACACCGACGGCGTGTTAGGGTGGCGCCCGCTCAGTCGCGAACTGCGCCGAACCATTCACCAATGTCGGCGTGTTCAGGTGTTTCCCGCGACCGGCTGGCGGGCGGCACGGCACCCGTCTCTGCTTCTCCGCATGACTCCCCGTCACAACGCATGAAACAAATATTCCACAACGGTGTACTGTCTTTAAAGATACAGATTATTAGCTGTGGAAGAAAATGCAACTTGGTTAAAACCGTTTATTGTTCAGTAAGCCGTCGTCTCGCTGGTCTGCACAGGATGTTTTGGCGTGTTAACGGGTTTCTTGTGGCTTCACAACTGAATCGCATTGTGACACTGCTATTTAGAGTTCGTCACACGCACGTTGTACTACACACTTTCACTTGTTCTCACGGTCGATACGCTGCCAGAGCGTCTCTCAACACTCGAAAATGTTTCGGTTCACACAAATTAAATGTTTCCGTTGAGCGATGTTTGTTTGAATCGACTCAGAACGCATCACTAACTACCGTTTTTATACAGAGTAAATTTATTGTTCGTTGAACACTGCACTATGACAGTTGGTCACTCAACACTTGACTTATTCCGACGTATATATTGGTGCAGATACAACAGTCATTTTCTGTCCCTGCTACACACAATATTCCGTCCTGTCCTAGATTGTTCATGCACACAGTTTATTTTTAATGCATAATCACTCTCATCTATATTGAGTCCATTGTGTTTACCATGTCATTACACACTTTTAGTATTGTTACTAGGCATATTTGGCTTTTTTTTGTAATTATTTAAAGGTGTGTGATTTTAGGTACATAGTTTTCTTTTCCGTTTTCGGTGTAGCTTGCCAGGTTATCACCCATGTAGCAAAAAGATTTTACCATGCGCATGACAGCTGGCTTGGGCATATTGCTCAATAAATACTTCATATAGTATTAGTATTTTTTTTAAATGATCTGTCGTACAGGAATACAGTGTAGTTTCCGCGTAGATTGACTTGATTCGTGTACCGCGTAATTAATATTCAAGGACGTGTACCAAGTACACGGGCTTCAATTGAAGCATCGATACATTCAAAGTGTAGGTTACACGGAACGGGTTTGTCTTTGAATTCTGCTCCAGTGTCGTTCTCAGATCACTATTGGCAGTAACACTACATCACATAATTGTTCATACTACAAAGTCATTTTTTGTCCAGTAGAGACTCTCTCTCAGGGTTCCTTAATTCTAACACAATTACACCTGTTACATTACTATATGATATCTCATCATTAATTGTACTTACTTACTTACTACAAATGAGTCAGCCCCCGGTAGCTGAGTGGTCAGCGTGACGGAATGCTAATCCAAAGGGCCCAGGTTCGATTCCCGGCTGAATCGGAGATTTTCTCCGCTCAGGGACTGGGTGTTGTGTTGTCCCAATCATCATCATTTCATCCCCATCGACACGCAAGTCGCCGAAGTGGCGTCAAATCGAAAGACTTGCACCAGGCGTACGGTCTACCCGACGGGAGGCCCTCGTCACACGACATTTCCATTTTTACTACAAATGAAAAATGATTCACGAAATTATTCATTACTTTGTCAACAAAAAGATTGTTCATTGCTTGATGAGCATATAGTATTTAATGACACTAATTGTCTGTAAACAAAATCTTCAATTTGCATGCCATTGCTCAGTTTATTGATTCTACTTTCATGCTATGCTTTCTTATTTATGTATTGCTTTCTCAAAATTTTAAATACACACAAATTATTTCTTAAAGCTAACATACTTATACTCTAAAACACAACTGAAATCTTCTTACTGCTACTATTTACTGCTACTATTTACATCTGACAGGTCATTGAATAAATAATTTTACTATTCCACTCTAACATCTTCCAAATCTCTTTAGCCACTACTTCCCTCCTCGACCAACTGATGGGAGTAAGATGCGCGACAGTACGTTTTGTGGGACATCACCTTTATGTGATAGTGGTACCCCTTGATTATTCCTGGTCGGTCGGTAAATACCATGGTATATTCCGATAGCAGCTGCGTTAACTGTTGCTTAAACTTTCAGATTCCTGTACTTTGGTTTGAAATGCATCAACATTTGTTTCAAAATTTCTATCTTCCATACTAGGATAATAAAGATCTGTCACATGTGAACAATCATCTAGGTGTAGTACCCAGGGGTTCCTACATTTGATATTAATTCGGTTGCAACATGGTACAAGTACCTCCTTCGATTTCATCATAGACAACTCAATCCTCCTACCTTTATTAACTATGCTTAGTTTTCCCGAGGAGAGGTCGATCACTGCGTCCCTCTCACGGAGAAAATCTACTCCCAGAATGCAGGACACCGTTAACCCTTTAACAATGAGGAACGAGCTCACTATGGCTTCGCCCTCCTTACAAATCTCTACTGCACTTGGTGCCTAACTAATTGACTCTGTTCACTTATAGCTCCACACACCTTGCAATTATTAACCGGGAAAGTCGGTATGCTACGTCCCTTCCCCAGCGCATTAAACAATTCTATATTCATTACACTCACTGAGGCACCTGTGTCGATGATTATATTCACTGCAACATCACTGATTTTCGCTTCTATTATGGCTTGCACATTTTCGTTGCTATCTTTATTACATTCATGGGGTTCGGTCAGTAGATCTTTATCCATACTGATACCGTCGTTGTATCGCAGCATATGTATTCCAGGCATATTATTATCATTCGTGTTGCTCTCACTCCACCCCTCGGCCAGCGACGGAGAGCATATCGTGGCCGACTCTAGTTTGTTGGATGGCTTGCTTGCGAGGTACTTGGACGGCTATTGTCCGTGACCTCTACTATGTGTACGTTTTGATTTGTAGGCCGCCACGACTGCGCAATAGGTGCGTTTTGCAGTGGTGGTCTGTTGTTATCGTACCGGTCATTACCTTGCCGTTCTCGGCTTGGTCGCTGATTCTGATTCCAATTGCGATTACCGTCGCTGCAATTGCTATGCCACTGACCTCGCGCATTTTTCCAGCGGTTGGTCCAGGGCGGTCCGGAATCGTAGCGGTCGTCAAATCGACGCTTTTTATTATGGGACGGCTGCCCATAGCCGTTCTGACTTCTACCATTATTACCATTTTGCGAATGCTCTTGCCGCTTGTTACCGCCCCCACCATTTCCATGGTTGTGGTTTTGTGCACTATTATTTCTGTCATGTTTGCACCCTGATCCATTGTTCCATGAGTGATGACACGCTGCTTTTGCGTCTTCCTGGATTAAGTCTATTGAATCTAGAACAGACAGGAAATGTTCCATGTCGTTCTCTGGTACTTGTATTAGTTTCTCTTTCATATGAATGGGTAAATGTGATTTTAGGAGTCTTATTATGTCTCTTGGTGAGATAGGCTCATCCCAGTAGCGCGTCTTGTTTATATACTTCTCGAAATACCGTCTCAGATTCCCAAGACGGGGTGAGTACGGTTCGGGATTGTATACTTCTTTTCTTAGCCGCTCTTGTATACAAGGCGACCAGTATTTCGACAAAAACGCCCTTTCGAAATGTTTATACGTCATGCAGCTGTCTGCTACTTCCGTAGCCCACAACGCTACATCACCCTGAAATAGACTTGGCCACTGTTTCTATGTTTCGATACGGTGTATAGATACGAGGAACTGTTTCAGTGTTTCGGAACGGCTATGGTTCACTGTTTCGAAAAAGCGGTGTTTCATTCCGCCCCTGCCTCGGATAACCGAACCAGATTCAATCTCGAGCCAGACACAGAAACTGTATCGTTGTTTCAAAATAAGACTGTTTCAGTCCACCTGTGCTTGGAACAGGCTAACTGTATCGAAACAGTGATGTTTCATTCCGCTCTGTGTCGGAGGAGATTCGGGCTCGGCACAGGTACTGAAACATATTTAACATACCACTTCATGAAACACTTTCAAGACTGTCGAAATCTTTTTGACAAGCAATAGCATGAAGCTTAAGATTTTCGAAAATACAGTTTCGTTTCTAGCTGACTGTCCTATTCCGAAATGGCGTAACATCTGCTTTATAAACATTAACCAAACAATAAAATAACGCACGCTATTCGCATTCAAAATAATAAATGTGTGAAAATCATTCAGTTAAATTATAATTTTTTATAACATACGCTTCTCTGTTCATATACTGTAATCATATTAAGAAACGCAAGTAAGCCTACCTCATTTTGAACAAAAAAAGGCGTAGAGTGACAGTTATTAGACATATACATAAATTTGATGTAGGTATGATTGCAAGCAATCTGTTTGACGCATCACTGAAAGTGTAATGGTGAATGGGAAGGTCAGGGAAGCATGGTGAACTTATAGTAATGGTTCGAAACACGTTGTGAGACAAAATTTTTTCTGTTATATTTTGTTATTAATTCGAGTTACTCGGCGTTCTTTGTGAGTCTATAGTCACTGTGCCTGTTATCCACAATGATTCCTTTTGTGTGTATGGAAATTAGCAGGATGGTTATCTTACCCATACTAATGGAATGTGGGAATCCCAGTGGCGTATCCGTTGTTTCTGCAGTTTGCTCCCACCTCCATTCGTCGTGGTTCTTCTGTCTTCAGCTATGGCGTTACGAAGCACGGTGTGGGATTATTTTATGAAGATGAATCCTGAGGAAATTAAGTGTAACTTGTGCTCGGCAGTGTTGTCGTTTAAAAGTAGTTCAACGTCTTGCTTAAAAAGATCTTTGCGACATAAGCATCCAACAGTTAATTTAAGTGAAACTCGTTCGAAACCAGTTTCTATGAATCTGGGCAGTGAAAAAGTCAATTCAACTTTCACAGCAACTGTTCAGGAATCTTCCGGTTCAGTTCTGGGTAGGTGTGGTAGACAAACAAAGATTACTGGATTTGCACCAAGATCAGCGCCTTCATCCAAGTGAGCCATCATACACGAACAGATTTTAAGACTTGTTGTTAAAGAATATCTTCCGTTTCGTGTAACTGAGAGTGTAGAGTTTAGAAAAACGACTTATTTATTAAATGAAAACTGTATACATCTCTGTAGAAAAACCGTCTCCAAAAGCTTAATCTCTCAAGTGTTCGACAACACACTAATATGAGAAAAATCTGCAGTGCAAGCTGCATCCTCCATCTGCATTACGACTGCTTGATAGACATCTGTGAAAAATGACAATTATATTGCAGTGGCTGCTCACTTCATTGATGAAAACTGCAATCTGTTATCTAGTTTTAAATTCCATAACAAGCTTACAGTTGAAAACATTTCCATTGAATTACAAAATGTGACTTCTGCTTGGGGTATTACCAATAAAATTATAGCTTGCACTACAGATAATACACCTAGTATGGTGAAGGCAGTGATGATGCAAATGGTGGCATATACCTCGCTTTGCACATGTACTGAATTACATTGTGAAAGAGTAAGCCTTGAAGCAATTACACAGACAAGGACAAAAGTGAAGTCAATAGTGGAATTTTTCAAAAGAAGTCCTCAAGTATTTGAGAAATTACACAATATTCAGAAGCAAATGGGCTCCCGTATTTTAACGGCGAAACAAGATTGCCCTACGAGATGGAATTCCATGTATGAAATGGTTGACAATATTTTGAAAATCATGTAGCCTTTGCACCCTCGCCATCCTCTGTTTGGATCACAGACAAAACTGTCCAATGAAGACTGATCAGTTATTGAAAAATCTTGTGAAATACGGTCTCCCTTTGAGCAAGTCACAACAGAAATTAGCAGCAAAATAAATGCGACCTTGTCAAAAGAAATCTTATTAAGCATAGATTTACAAAGTCAATGTCTGAGACTGTGAAACTCAGATTACAGCAATGAAGCCATTGATACAGTAACTGTTAAACTTGAAGATGGAATCTGTACCTGCCCCGTTCAAAAGTTTGCAGATAAAGCAATTGGATCCTCGCTTCACGGAGCATGGGTTCATAAAAACTTGGCATCAATTAAAAGTAACAAAAGATGCCATAATTAACAATTGCTGTTTAATACAACAGAAACCCACATGGTGTTCTACAGACAATCCACCACCAGCAAAACCATTTGAGGTGAGGACATTCAACTCTAGTTTTGGCAACATTTGGCAAGATTTTGACCAAGCTGTAGGAGAGTTGATCCAAAGCGTAGACAATCCTCATGCTACAAGTATAGTAGAGCTTGATAAATATATGAAGATGCCAGATCACAGTATCCATTGCTGTGGTGGAAAGAAAACCATGTGTTGTTTCCTCCACTGTTCGAAATAATGAAACGACGTCTTTGTATTATGGCTACATATGTTCTATGTGAGCACATATTTTCAAAGCAAGAGCAAACAATAAGAGGCAGACGATCCCGTCCTTCAACCGGAAAAGTATCAAAAATGATATTTCTAAACTAGAACTTAGAATAGGTACAATAGATCTACTCAAAAATAAAAAAGTAAAATTTCAATTGATTTTGTTCTTCTCTTGACAGTGTGCACTGACTTTGTATCCGACTATATTTTGTCTAGTCCACTAAATCCTACATGTAGCTACCTTACAAGAACATATTTCTCAAATTTGTTGCACACAGGAGACACGTTTTTGTTCACCAGTACGTTTCTTGTGTGTTTGAGAATAATCATCTGATTTATGTCTGTATATGTTTGTGTGTTTATTTTTGTAAATGCATTATGTTTGGTTAGTACACAATATAGGCGTCTTAATACTTGTGTATCATAAATAATTCTCAGGCAGTTCAACAATGGTACTTTGATACTTTTGTTTTTGTCTTTCGGATACTGTGATAAAAATTGCATTCCAACAGCAATTTAACTTCATCTCTGATTTCCTGTCGAAGTTTACAATAAAATGAAAATATATCTGCTTGCTGTGAGTATTTGAGTGATCCCCATATGACTGTACATCAGACAAACTTCTTTAGCAAGAATTGTAAGCGGTGTAGAGCCAGATTTGCCATGATGTAAGTATCACAAGGGCATCGCACTGTATGAATTGTTTTAAATGTTAGTCTGGCTTTTATGCTTCAAGGAAACATACCGATCTCTGCATTTCAGTTACGTTGAAATATTTTAACATGTTTTCTGGTTCTATCAAGTGTACATATTAAGAGCTGTATTCAGCTGACTTGTGAATGTTTGATGAAAAACTGCCATACTTGACCATTGCGTTATATGCTCTAGTCTGTTATGATAATTTTTTTATCTACGTGCATCAGTCACTTTGCAGACCTGCTCTGTGTGACAAAAAACGGAAAATTTGACTAAGAAAAGTGTGGGTGGCACACTCATGAATGTTAGTTCAGTGCCTCGCTTCCCTGAATGCTATCTCAATAAATTACATCTCATGATATGCCTTTTCAAGAGCACACACGGATTTTCACTCATGAAACCTATCAACATTAACAGCTAGAATACAGGGAAACGAGTTTGGCAAAATCTACTATGTCAAATATACAAACTCTGTCCTCAGCCCATTGAAAAGTATGGAAGTCACATGACACGAAAGCAGTGCATTTGCTGCAGGAAATACGAAACTGGCAAGACACCTAAGTGAAAGTTTCATACTTTCTGCGATATGATTAGCGCTCTCGCACCTCATTTGTGTTTATATGGACATACTTATACAGTAGACATTCAAGATGATAAAATGTGTAGGTCTATTCGATTACAAAACACAAACTGTTTCACTGTTTCGGAGCAGTGTATCGAAACATTACACTGTACTGTTTCATTTGTTTCGAAACAGTTACGTGTTTCAGTTTGCCCATCTCTACCCTGAATGTATGACATTAAGTATTGAATTTTCTGTGCTTCGTTCCACACACTAGGCAAGATATTTTTAAAGCTTTTTATGAATACTACTGGGTGTACTGACTTCCATTCAGTAGCAAACGTTTGAAACTGCCTTTTTTTGATCAAACTTTCTTCAACCAATATTTTTGGACTATACTGGTTTGCTCCTGGGACATAGGCTGTGTGCTCCAAACCGGAACTACAGCTCTTCGTATTATCGCCTAAAGATTCACCATTGTTGCGTCGCGCGTAAGTTTGTTGTTGGGGACATAGTTTCATGTTCAAGATGTTTGCTGCTCTGTTCTAAACCCTTTTCCAAGTCGGATATCCGTTTGGTAATATTCACTTGCCACTGTGGAATATCCTCATTGAGTATTTGTTTGATGGTTTGTACGTCGTTCTGTACTTGACTGTTTACTGCGGCACTGAACGATTCGGAATCTCTATTCTCTATCTGCCATGGCTGCTTGTACCTTAGAATCAATATTTTTGTCGATCTCGCTCTCCTTCGCTTCTAACCATGAGTTGAATTCGGTTTCAATTTTAGTTGCTTGTTCGTTCCACTTCTGCTCTACAAGCTGTGTGGAGTCTATTTCTAGCTTTTCTAATCGGTTGACCAAGACACGCATCTCGTCTATAATGTTAATGTTTGCCACTTGCAGGTTGTTGACCTGTACAGTCAACTCCTGCACGGCCTTAGGTATCGACTCATAATTCTGTTTCATACAGGCAATCTCTCTTTTCATAATTTCTAACGATTGCACAAGTTGCTGGTCACGCTCAGCAAGCTGGCGATCCCGCTCAGTTTGCTGGCGATCCCGCTCGGCCTGCTGGGCAAGAAACTTTTCCTCTAGCTGGCGATCTCGCTCAGCTTGCTGTGCGAGAAAGCTCTCAATTTTTTAGTCCTTTTCAGCTTGTTGTTGCGCAAATTTTGACAGGTAATCCAGCACGCGCTCTAATATTGCCTGAAGTGAATACCCACCAGGCATATTACCACTCTCTGGTTCCTGCTTTTCTGGGGGCGGTACAATTTCTTTATCTACATCTCCTTGAGCACTGGTGGACGGTGGCACCGGTTCCTTTGCCCCTGCCCCCACATTTTCACATGGTATATCCTCAAAGAGAGTACTTGTATTGCTTAATGCACCCGTTTCTACAGTTCCTGCACTAACTAATGGTTGTCCCTCAGTATCCATATTGCTCGGACGTTGACTACGCAATTTAACCATATTCATAAATTATCTACTCGAACACAGGATCTAACAGTTTTGCCACTTGCACAGAAAATATGGTAATTTATCTACAATACACTGCACACTAAACATTACTATCTACACTCAACTTTGCCCTGTCATAAATAATAACGCCAAACTACGCACACCACTAGCGATATGAGATCACTTCACTGGAGTTAAGCTTCTACGAACAGAACAACTACACTGTAGTCTTACCTTTAGTTTATCTGATTTCGGGGTTCGGCTGCCCCTGGATTATGTAGCTGTTACAGTTTCTCAGTACTATCAGGATCTTTTCCCCTGACTCGATTGCATTGGTGCGTTTTTTCATGAAAGAATTTTTGTACATTCGTTAATACATGGCATTAATCATGAGACACATACAGACATTTATCACTAAATACATATATGTGTACAACAAAAGACAATGAAAGAAAACACATAAAACAGTTATTATTTTCGTGGCCACTGCAAATTCTGCCCCACGCTTTTGGGCGACAGTTTCGCCGGTTCTGCTTTGTTTTATTATTACTCGCGTAAAAACTAATATATGAGATAATATATGTTGCTACGAAAAGAGCCCCGAATTACCTTTTAGTGATGCTGTGCTGTGACTTTCTTTGGATCATTAATTTTCAACAAAACAAAATATATTATGTTCTTATTATTCTGGATCTGGCTTTCTATTAAAGGAACATTTTTTCGTTACTGTAACTCGTCATAAAGTTCAACATATCTTCCTTACTTTACAGTTATTGAAAAGGTTAATGAAAATTATTTCGTTATCAATACTGATGTTACAGTATGCAATGATTGTTCAACATTAAAATTTTGCAGTGGATGTTTGTTAACAGTAAAACACCAAGTACCACGACTAACACGAGAATATGACACTGCTATCATAGAAAAAGATGTTTTTACTATAAGGTTTGCCAGACCAGAACTATGCACAGCAAGATTTCTTTTATGTTGTGAAGGTAAATTATCTTTTTGTCCTGTTATTAATATATCATCAGCAGCCCGCATCAACCTGTCCGCTTCTTTGCGGTATAATTGGTTTCATTTAATGCAGTTTGAATGCGCCGTGGCAGCAGCTCGTTCGTTCGTAGCGCAGCTCTTTACAATGAGTACATAATGGCGTACATCTCTCAATCTTGACAAAAGAATGTTACGCAAGCATACAATATAACGTCACAGGCTCTTCCTACTCACGTAACTCCAAGAAGACGACAGAGAAATTAATGTTCGGTCATTACTATTTATACTAGTCACATATTCTCATCTTTGTTTGATATTTAGTAAGTATCGTCTGTGGCGGTTTCAGTACTCGCCGACACAGATATTATCTTTAAAAAATCAGTACATAATTATATACAAGAACAAAACATGACACATAACGCTTTCTCTTTATTGCATAATGTTCACACAATCGTTGTCCACGCAATTACAATTATCCAGTTCAATTATTCTTTTCTCCTTTTCTTTTTTACCCCGTATAATATGTCTTTTGCTAAGAGGCGTTACAAATGGAATGGTACAAAACAAAAGTCTGGCGTGCTTTATACATAGTCGTGCTTCCTTGAGGGTTACCATATTGAATTTTTCTTTCACTTGATATCAGGTTTGTAACTATTGTCTCTACTGTTGAAAAAATGGAATTGCATTGATGCTCTCACTTCTGCTCATGTTTGACAACAACAGAGTACAAATGAAATATGGTTGAGATATCATAACGAGTTACTGGCAAATGGTACCACAGAATGCTGAGAGTATTCTGCCATATACTGAACATGTGAAACTTTCTTATCTACTGTAATGAGTAACCACAAAGAAATAATTTAATTGTTTTACAGACCATCAAAAGCTGGAGAAATGAGAGTTGGTATGAGTTTGCAACAACTTAAGAGAAGAGACTACATGCTTATTTTTACACGAAACATGAGCTTTTGATAAGCTAGTAACCTGACTTGTTGTCAGTTATTTGTTCAAGAATAAACTGTTTCAGGATTCTGTCCAATTAAAGCTGCTTCAGCATTTTAAAGATTTGAAACTGCGTAATCTCCACTGTGCTTTGCACAAGTAGTTAATTTTAATATGGCAACTACAGCAAAAAAGAGAAAGGTTTACAATTCAGGCAGAAATAAACCGTTCCTTCTGTAGCGATTTTGGTGTAATCCTGTAACTCACTGCATTTTTAATAATAATTGGGTGATCTGCAGAATTATTGGTTGTACTGGCATTATCTGTTAATATGATCGTCTCCAAACTTGCTAGCTGTAGCTTACAAGTTCTGCGTGTGAGAGTAACTTTCAGCTGTTGAACTGCACGTCTCCAACATGCGGTGGCTACTCACATTGGAACCTCCACCACTACCATTGTTCACAACCCTACCATGCTATTCTGTGTGCTCCCTGCCAGTATGGCTCGGTGGCTCAATGATAAAGTGCCAGCCTACTGATCCAAAGTCTTGTGTCCGATTCCAGGTCAATCCTAGGATTTTCATCTGGTGCTTTTCACTTCCTCCAGCTGAGGCAATGATTGAAAACATGAAAAGATGTCGAGTTGCACCGTGGCTTGGAATCCATGTTTAACAGTGGGTCTTACTATGAAGTGGCTGGATATGTCATCTTGAAAGTTGGAGAATGGCAAAGGCAAAGCACCTGTAATAGGATCCTGAGTAGTAAAGCAATGTGGTGTTCCAACCATAAGTATGAGCACTTTACTCACACAATCCTTCAGTTATCTTATCAGACATAATCCCGTACCAACTTATTGCATAACCTTTTTTATGGGTATTCCAGCACAATTTACTATTGAGGTAAATGCCTAACAATTTTGCAGAGTACTTGAGTTTATTTTGTCCATTATTAATATTTCTAATGGAAAAGCAGGCATGTTCAGTTTTCTATCACCCAGTGTCAACCGATTTTCCTGGAACCAGTGAGCTGCCTTTGCCATCATGGTACTTTTCATTTGTTGACAATATACACATCATTATGTGATATGATGAAAGTTATATGTCATCATCATATGTCATAAATTTTTGTCATAATAGGCTGGACAGGTCATTCACACAGACAATGAAAAGAAAGGTGCCAAGACAGGTCCTTGTGGGGCTCTGTGATTTACTGTGAGAAGGTCAATTTTTTTATCTGAATTAACAACAAACATTTGGTTTCTGTTTGTCAAATACAGTTTCAGTTCTGCTAGTTCAATTTTAGGTATTCCATCTTTTTCAAGCTTTTTGGTTTAAAAGGTATGTGAGATAGTGTCAAAGGGCCTGGTCAGATCTACTACAGTGGCAGAAGCTTACTGCTGATTTTTAAAACTTTGTTGTACTGACAATAGAACTTCTTGAGCTGCCACGGTTGTTAATAGCTCACTTTAGAACCTATATAGGGCCTTGTTAAGTAGGTTGTTACAGTCACAAAACACTTAATTCAGTAAAGTTTCAGTATTGTTGGTACTATTGCTACAGGTATGTAATTATGGAATGAATTTCTGTCATTTTTCCATTTTTATTTGTGGGCAATACTATTGTCAGTTTCTTCCAGTTTTTAAAAAGTCGGTTCTGTAAACATTTTATTTATAAATATCCTATTTATAATGTAAGCCAGTGGTATGACTGTATTATTTATTTATTAGTATTAAATTGGGGAATCCACTCATTGGAACGAAATGTTACACTGATGGTCCACATCAATTGTTAAATGAAAAATACGAAATTTTTTGCTTTGGAAGAAGCTGGCTTGATTAATTAGCCTGGGGTCACGAATACGTCATTATACGTGTATTCAAGAGATATGAAACTGTGACAGACATTACTAGTCCCAACTACATGGGCTGTACCATTTCTTACTTGCTCCTTAACAACATTCAATTCTTTTTCTGCATTATCCGTTTGAGTAGTAAACTGAGAGTATTAAACTGTCCTTCCACAGAGGCAACTCTTCTGTCAGAGTCCTTTGTATTTGTCCTAAATCAGTCTTTGTTGCCTATACTGAAGTACTTTGTTCTGTATGTATCTCAGTACTAGTTTGCTGTCTCGCCACTTTTAGCTCTGACTCTAACCCTTCTGTGGTCTGACCATCTTCTTAGAAATTCATCTACCTCTTTTCGTGTTTGGTAGAAAGAACCTCTCTACTTGTCTTACTATGAGCTGAAGTGTTGATTTTAAACTGTTTTGTTCTAATTGCGGAGTATTAACGTTCCCAGTCAATCGTTTTACCGATTCAGAATAACTTTAACTGTGTTTTGTAATCCTGAAATTTCGTTTGTTATGCTCTCTAGGATGTTTCATAACACTTAGGTTATGTGACTGGGAAATTCTGGTTTCAACTGCTCAGTTTTATTTTCGATCTTATCACTAATCTGTGTGACCTGAGTAGTCAAATGGTTTTGTTGTCGCTTCTAAGTAATAAAATAGTTGCCCATATACACTTGTCTTTGATTCATAGGAGACACCTCGTTAGTCAACTTACTGATATTGTTACGTAGTCCCTACTGCAGTTCCTAATCTCTGTAACATTTCCATAACAGGACCGGGTGTTACAATAACAGATTCAGCAGTAGTTCCTTTCACAATAGGCGATATTCATCTCACATGCTGAAGTGGAAAGGCCATGTACATTTTCACCTTCGAGTTCGCTCTTGGGTACTTAAACTGATATATTTCTGCATTTAACGAATGCATTGTAGTAAGCTGACGCCTGATCCTAATCATGTTAGCTATCCCTGATCGTACTTCAGTGACCATGTAAACAAGTCACAGATAGTATTTGCGTGCAGCACCATGTTATTGACGAAAAACATTTCTTTGAAAACAATTGCAAATTACTACTGAAAACTGCGCTTGCTTACTCATGAATATCTTGGGAAGTGTATAATAACTATATAATAATTACAATTCGTAAATAACAAATGCTCTACTAAAAAGAACACATATAAATGGATTTTTACCAGTATGAAGGCGACACTACAAAGTATTATGGCATGAAGTGAAAGAATGCATTATCCTGTTTTGTCGTAGATGGTAATACAGTATTTTCAACAATTTCTTTTCTTATGTATTTTTCCTATTTTAGTCCTTCTATTGTATTTTATTGCATTGTTCAGTTCTTTCTTGACTGTTACCGTAAGATTTCTTTCTTTTTGTGTTCAATTCTCATGCAAGTTGAATGAATACATGACAAAAATGAAGTCATGAAATATATATAGTCTTGAATAATATTTGCTGTATACAAAACATTTTATATTTATAGTCCTGCTTCGGTTGGTAGTGTAACAAAATGTTAAATTGATGGACTAGATCAAGTGTTAAAAGGAAAGCTCAAAATACTGTATTGTGCTTTAGAAGTAGATGGCTTGTTTAATAATTCTGGGGCCATGAATTTTAAATATCTCAAGTGTGCCAATCTTGGTTGCACTGGCAAATCGAACTTCATAAATATAAAACAAGCAGGTTATACATAATCACTACAGTTAGTAGTTATTGCAATCAGATATCCACAATGGCAGCTAAATAGATGATGTCCAAGTAATCTAATTCTGATCATGAAACAAACTCAACTGACATGCATTATCAGAAGACAATACTGCCCAGGGTTTCCTGCAAACACCGTTCTGCAGTGTTTCGGATAACAGGCGCATCACAGTGTGGGCGTAAAATGGCATAGCAACTGGAAACACACTCCAAAGCTGAAGCATGTTTGACAAAACATTCTTGTGGGAAAAACGTCTAAATTGCACACAGATTCGCCCTGAAATACTGACGATGTAGGAACCAAATGCAATGTCGCGTCCAGCTGTGGTGAAATGACATCAATTTTGACGTGGGTGATGATGAGTGGGAAGCAATACAGTGGACTTTGATCACAAATGACAATGTCAAGCAATTGGGGAACTGATTTGAAGCAACCAAAGATTTTCTGAATATGCCCACAAGGCACTTCTCAAATGGCTCTGTGGCCAAGGAGTGGATTTCTAACGTCGAGGAATTGAACATTGGCAGAATGTCCTGGTGGTGACTGTGTAACCAAATGCAATGTCGCGTCCAGCTGTGGTGAAATGACATCAATTTTGACGTGGGTGATGATGAGTGGGAAGCAATACAGTGGACTTTGATCACAAATGACAATGTCAAGCAATTGGGGAACTGATTTGAAGCAACCAAAGATTTTCTGAATATGCCCACAAGGCACTTCTCAAATGGCTCTGTGGCCAAGGAGTGGATTTCTAACGTCGAGGAATTGAACATTGGCAGAATGTCCTGACCATTGTTTACCGGGTGGTGGTGACTGTGTTGAAAACTGTAGTGTCTTGTATCTGTGTAGCGTAACCATTCAATAAACGTTACTTGGCCTTCTGTAATAGTGAGTAACTTGCTTTTTGACGGGGGTGGGTATACAGGGTGTTCCAATATGATTTTTACAGTTTTGATCATAATTTTTCAGTAGTGGGGATAGGTATACAGGAGCCTTTAGCATGCCCACCAATGGACATCACGATGGGGATGGATAAGCTAACGTGGTTATGAGGGTGGAATAGCGCACTGAACTGCTATAAGGGACACGTGCAATGCATAGAGTGGTTAGACCCCTTGATAGATGTGAATACCTGCGGGTGACAGTAAGCCAGGCCAAGCCCGCCCAGCTAGCCATGCGGTCTAACACACTGCTTCCCAAGTGGGAAGGCGTGCTGGTCCCTGGCACGAATCCGCCTGGCGGATTAATGTCAAGGTCCGATGTGGTGGACAGCCTGTATACGGTTTTTAAGGAGCTTTTCCATCTGCCTCGGCGAATGCAGGCGGGTTCCCATTATTCTGCCTCATTTACAATATGTCGGCGATTGCTGCTCAAACACTGTCTCCACGAACCCGTACACCGTAATTACTCTACCATGCAAACATTGGGGTCTGGAACGAGATGTTCCCGGCAGGGTCCACTGACGGCCAAACCACGCAACCACCATAGGTTTGGTTTGGGGCGGCAGTGGGGTGAGTGGATTGCTGTCGCCTGTTGTGGGGTTGTGTACCACTGAGGGCTACAGTGGGGACCAAGCCTCTCTTTCGTTTCTAGGTCCCCAGCTCAATACATACATACATACAAGCCAGGCCAGGCAGTTGTAACACTGAGTTCAACCACTGCAGATCTCGCTTTGTGCCATGTGCCGTTTCCGTGTGCTCAGTCATGAGCCGTCTGTGCTTGCCGTATGTCGTGTTCATCCTCATGCACATCTCCACGCGGCTTCAGACTTTCTACTTCCCCTTAGATTCACTCACATGCTGAGTTTTCATTTTCTACTGTTGTCTAGTTTCTGTCAGCCCAAACTGCATGCTGTGCCAACAGAACTGTTTAGTGGCGTTGTCACGTCTGTGCAGATAGTAAAGTGGCGACGAAGGCGCCTGCTGCGCAGTTTTCTCCCCTATCCCCAGCACCTCGGAGGCCGTTTGCTGGTTTCAACGATTTTATGGTAAGGTGAAATATTACCTGTGCCAGTTCTTGCTGCACTGACACGTAAGGTGTATCCTCGACATAGTAAACAAAGCCGTCTTGTTATTTTCGAGCAGTACAGGGCTGCACGAAGTTATGCAAAATCTGAGGCCCCCACTGAGCCCAAGAAAGTCCTCTTTGACGATTCTTTTTGAGTTATCATTTTTCTGACTGTTTTGATGCTGCCCACGACGAATTCTTCTCCTGTGCCAACCTCTTCATTTCAGTGTAGCACTTGCAACCTACCTCTTCAGTTATGTTAGACATATTCCAATCTCTGTTTTCCTCCACAGTTTTTGCCTCCCACGCTCCCGCTGGTACCAAGGAAGTAATTCCCTGATGTCTTAACGATGTCCTACCATCCTGTCCCTTCTTCTTGTCAGTGTTTTCCACACATATCTATCATCTCCGAGTCTGCACAGAACCTCCTCATTCCTTACCTTATCAGTCCACCTAAGTTTCAACATTCTTTTGTAGCACCACATCTAAAATGCTCCGATTCTCTACTGTTCTGGTTTTCCCACAGTCCATGTTTCACCATCATAAAACGCTGTGCTCGAAAAGTACATTCTCAGAAATTTCTTCCTCGGATTAAGGCCTATGTTTGATACTAGTAGACTTCTCTTTGCCATGAATCCCTTTTTTACTAGTGCTAATCTGCTTTTGATTTTCTCCTCGCTCCGTCCGTCATTGGTTATTTTGCTGCCTAGGTAGCAGAATTCCATTCGTGACCATCAGTCCTGATGTTAAGTTTCTCGCTGTTCTCATTTCTGTTACTTTCGTCTTTCGTCGATTTACTTACAATCCATATTCTGTATTCATTATACTGTTCAGTCCATTCAGAAGATGATGTAATGCTTCTTCACTTTTACTCAAGGTAGCAATGTCATCAGCGCATCATATCATTGATATCCTTTCACCCTGAATTTTAATTCCACTCCTGAACCTTTCTTTTATTTCCATCATAGCTTCCTCGACGTGCAGATTGAACAGCAAGGGTGAAAGACTACATCCCTGTCTTAGACCCTTTTTAATCGGAACACATTGTTCATGGTCGTCCACTCTTGTTATTCCCTCTTCTTACATATTGTGTATTACCCGTCACTCCCTATAGCTTACCCCTATTTTTCTAACAATTTCGAACACCTTGCATCAGATGGCATGTCCCCAGACTCATACATTCTACGCACCAACGTGAATAGTCGTTTTGCTGCCACTTCCCCCAATTATTTTAGAAATTCTGATGCAATGTTATGTATTCCTTTGCCTTATTTCATCTTAAGCTTTCTTAAATTCTGATTCTAATACTGGACCCCCTATTGCTTCTAAATCGACTTCTGTTTCTCCTTCTATCACATCAAATCTTCCCCCTCATAGAGGCCCTCAATTTACTCTTTCCACTTGTCCACTCTCTCCTCTGCATTTAACAGTGGAATTCCCGTTGCACTCTTAATGTACCACCTTTCCTTTTAATTTCACCGAAGGTTCTTTTGACTTCTCTATATGCTGAGTCAGTCCTTCCAATCATCATTTCTGTTTCGATTTCTTCACATTTTTCATGCAGCCACTGCGTCTTTGCTTCCCTGCACTTCCTGTTTATTTCATTCCTCAGCGACTGGTATTTCTGTATTTCTGAATTCCCCTGGACGCTGTTGTACTTCCTTCTTTCATCTACCAACTGAAGTATTTCTTCTGTTACCCATGGTTTCTTCGCAGTTACCTTCTTTGTACCTATTTATTTCTTTCCTCTTCTGTGACTGTACTTTTTAGAGATTCCTCTTCAACTGTACTTCCTGCTGAGCTATTCCTTATTGCTGTATCCATAGCCTTAGAGAACTCCAACCATATCTTGTCATTTCTTAATACTTCCATATCCCACTTCTTTGCGTATTGGGTCCTCCTGACTAATCTCTTAAACTTCGGCCTACTCTTCACCACTTGTGATCTGAATCTGTAACTGCTCCTGGATACTCCTTACAATCCAGTATCTGCTTTCGGAATCTCTGTCTCACAATAATGTAATCTAACTGAAATCTTCCTGTATTACCCGGTCTTTTCCAAGTATACCTCCTCCACTTGTGATTCTTGAACAGAGTATTCGATATTACTTGCTGATATTTATTACAGAACTCTTCCTCTTCTCTCATTCCTTGTCCCATACCCATATTCTCCTATAACCTTTCCTTCTACTCCTTCCCCAACTACTGCATTCCAGTCTCCCATGAGTATTACATTTTCTTCCCCCTTTACATACTGTATTACCCTTTCAACATCCTCATATACTTTCTGTATCTCTTCATCTTCAGCTTGCGACGTCAGCATCTATAACTGATCTGTCGCTGTCGGTGTTGGTTTACTGTCGATTCTGATAAGAATAACCCTATCACTGAACTGTCCACAGTAGCACACTCTGCTTTACCTTCCTATTCATAATGAATCCTACTCCTGTTATACGATTTTCTGCTGCTGTTGATATTACTCGATACTCATCTGACCAGAAATCCTTGTCTTCTTTCCACTTCACCTCACTGACCCCTACTATATCTAGATTGATTGAGCCTTTGTATTTCCTTTTTCAGATTTTCTAGCTTTCCTACCATGTTCAAGCTTCTGACATTCCACACCCCGACTCGTAGAAGCTTATACTTTTGTTGGTTATTCGATCTACTTCTCATGGTCACCTCCCCTCTGGCAGCGCCTTCTGGAGATCCGAATGGGGGACTATTCCTGAGTCTTCTGCCGAAGGAGAGATCATCATAACAATTTTTCAATTACAGGCCACATGTCCTGCGGACACACTTTATGTGTCTTTAATGCAGTGGTTTCCATTGCTTCTGCATCCTCCTAACGTTGATCATTTCTGATTACTCCGTCTTTAGGTGCTGTTTCCCACCCCAAGGACAAGAGGGTGCCCTCAACCCCTATCCATTCCTCCGCCCTGTTTGACAAGGGCGTTGGCACAATGAGGGTGACGTCTTATGGCGGAAGACTTTGGCCTCCAATGCTGATTACTAATCAGAATTTAAGCGGTGTCGGTTTCGAACTCCTAATTACTAATCAAAGCTACCTCTAGACCACGTGTGCAACAACCGTATGTGGTGCAGGGCATGATTTCAGTTTACCCGCACCAGACGCGCCTCACGCAGTTATATGCGACTTGGATCGACGATTTGTAGTGTGTCTCGCGCAAATGTTTTGAGTGTCCCAAATATACTACCTAATATGCAGACGTGCTATTTCTGGATGTGATCGTCCGGTTGGCGCCTGATCCTCAGATCCGAACTGTAGTATTGACCTTGCACAATCCTTCTTTAGCTGACGTTACCTAGACTGCGGAATCGCACGAGGTTACAGTGGCGGCAAGCGACGTCTTTACCGACAACTGGCAGGTGATGCAATTAAGCGTGCATAGTAAACAGCTCTCGGTGCGTCACGGGGTTCCATAAACGACCATACCACTAACCGGGTCGCCGAGCGTTGACCCGTTGACAATTTCGATGCATCGCTCTGATCGAGCTCGTCGGGTTCGCACAGCATCGTAATTGTCGCCTGTGGCGATTTTTGGGTCCTCGGCATTGCTGTTCTTCCGCTAATGAGGGAGCCAGATCCTGGCCTGATTATCTTCGACGAAACTGCCTGCACATGGAGGCCATGTGTGGAGTATGCCATCGGGTGGTCTATTTAGCAAGTGTTTGTGACACTCAACGAGCCATGGGTCACTGATTGGACCACTATGCTTTTCACTGGCCTCTGGGACTATCTCCAACACTCTGAACGTGTCTCCCCAGTCACGTATTCTGCTGGCGTTGGTAGTGGATGGGCGACCAGCTTAAATTCAAGTAGAATCGGCAGCGCTGGTCTGCCTCATTAAGTTAGATACATACAGGTTCTTGGGCTGCCCAGAGTTGCAACTGGCGCTCCATCAAGTTCTGTCTTACAGTAGACAGTATATTCCTTTGAGGGACAATTCGTCGTCTCTGCACACTAAAAGTCTGTTGAACGGCAGCTTACATTGTAGGTGGTCAATTCCCTACTGGCGCAAAATATTCTTGGACTAGACTTTTTTCTGTTTGTCTCTTCCAGCTGACAAAGTTAATCTAGTGTCTCAGTCGGTACCTTTTCTCGATTTGAACTTCTTCCTTAGGTCATACCACCAGGTGTTTGAGAATATTGTGGGCCAAGGAAGATATTTCGAGTCACACGTTTAAGCTGTTAGTTGTGCCTACATATTCTCGCCGCAGCCCCCTTTATTTCACCACGTGTGGCAAGATCAATGCCTCGGTTTTCCTATTTCGTCGAGTCAATGGACAACCCAATTAGAGGTGATTCAGAAACCTGATGTCGCTGTGTGCCTTTGTGGTGATTTTAAACAGACGTTCAACATGCAATGTGTCACTGATTTTTATCCACTTCCACAGCTGGAGCTGAGTTTTGTAAATTCGAAATTTGTGGTAGAGTCTTATGGGCCAAACTGCTAAGGTCATCGGTCCCTAAGCCTACACTCTACTTAATCTAGCTTAAACTAACTTACGCTATGGACAACACACACACCCATGCCCGAGAGAGGACTTGAACTTCCGACGGGGGGCCGCACGGATCGTGACAAGGCGCCCTTAGACAGCGCGGCTACCCCGCGCGTCGGAGCTGAGTTTGATGAAGTTGTTGGAGGACCAGTATTTTTCATGTGTTGACTTGAGCAATGCAGTTGCCAGTGGATGGAACTTCTTGGACTTGGTACTCAACACTGTCTTTCAGATTTACCAATTTAATTGCCTGCCTTTTGGAAACTCATTTGCGTTGGGAATTTATCAACAATATTTGGCGCAGGTCATTCAGGACATTCCCTGTTGCATTAACTGTCTTGATGATATCTGAGTTGTGGGCTGCTCAGGAGAGGAACATTTATGAAACCTGCAGAGAGTTTCAAAATGTCGTCTAGAGAAAGGTCTTCGTTGCAAGTTGGAAAAGCGCAATTTTTGCTCCTTAAAGGAGCATGTTTTGGGAAAAGTGCTTAGAAGAGATAGTGTGTCCCCGTGGACAAACACATCACCACCATCGTCAACCTGCTGGTGTCCAGGAACCTGAAGGAGCTACAGCCTTTTTTGAGCAATATTTCGTATTATGTTAAGTTCATTTCCAGAATGTGTGCATCTGCCATTCTCTTAACTGACTTTGTCAGAAGGGCGTTAATGCGGTCTGATATGCAGATTGCCAAAGCGTTTTTCATTCCTTCAAGAAGAGTTTGCGCGCTGCTCCCTGTTTGGCTTACTTTATGCCAGGTAAATCTTTAGCCCTGGTATCTCAATACGGCACTGGTGCAGTTCTTTCCCATCGGAACCAGGATGGCACTGCTTAAGCGTTAAAGATGCTTTCCAAGCACAGTGTAGGTATTCATAGGTGGGGCAGGAGGCATTGGCTGTTGTTTTTGGTATTAAGAAGTTATGTATTTTCTTTTATAGGGCAAGGTTCCTCCACATTACCGATCACAGGCTGCTGGTTTCCTTATTTGACCCTCATTCAAAGCTCCCAGACTGCAGAAGTAGGACCCCTTTCTCAGTAATTAATGTTGTGAAATTCATTACTGCTGCAGTGCCCATGATGCAAATACTGATGTGCTATTGTAGCTGCCAGCAGGACCCGATCCTGAGTTCGAGTGGCAGGAGGTTCTGTGTTCTTCTTGGGTAACACCTAGCAGCAAACTTTATCGGATTTTTTATTGACACTGTGAGAAGTCGCGACTACCATGGCCGCCAAACTGCTTTTCTGGAAAATCGTCTTAGCTGTCCATGTGGGTTGGCCAGTGTGTTTTCTCAGGTACAGACTGGCATAGCGTACATGTCTTTTTTACATGATCAAATGAACGTTGTGCAGGAGGCCTAATACTTACCAAGAGGCTCTATACTGTCTAGTGTTCACCACCCCTACCCCCTCCAGTGTTGTATCGCCAGATACTCCAGTTGCTGCCTGCATTGTACTAGGGTCTGTTCTGTACTGGCCAACAGTCGATCACAGTATCGAACACCTGGTGTGAGGTTGCAGGGCCTGAGTATAGAACTTGAGGTTTTCCCCTTAGCGAACCACAGAGCACCCTCAGGCAGGTTACATGTTGGTTTCGAAACTTCGTTTTTCAGCAGCATGTGGTTGTTGGTGATTGGTTGCCTGTCAAATCAAGATCAACCAGTTAGCGATGCTATTGGACAAGTTAAACAAGGAATTGAAGGATTAGGTGACAATGTTTTGAAAGCTATTGAAGAAAATAGAGATGTTAAGAAAAAAATGAACCCATAACGTCACCATGAAGATTTTGGAGATTTATCACCAATTACACAACTACATGAGTGGTCTGAAGATGATATTGGTAAATATGACTTTACATTAAGTGGATCAGAAATTCAAGATGCATTGAATAAACATGAAGAAGAGAAAAAAGCCTGAATATGTTGAAAAATTAAAATAGATTTGGACTAGTAAAAAAAGAAGTGATGAAATTGTTAAAAAACAAATGTATGTGAAAAAATGTTAAAGTATCTTAATCATAGTGAGGATCCATCTTTTCGATTAAGACCTGTTGATAGATTTAAATTTGTTGGCCTTTTGTAGTTGAATTCGATTGAGACAAATTAAAAATAGGTGGAAAATGATATGAAGGAACAGATGGATTAATGTCTTTTAACTAAAAAAACAAATTTCTGTTGATGATTTGAAAGAAAAATTTGATCTGTGATTTATGAAATTATGCAGATATATTGTTCCATTTAGGAGCACTTTATTCTGAAAATAGTGTAAATAATATCAAATCAAGTAGAGGCAAAAAATAAAATAAACTGACAAAAGAAATTGTTAATGTCCCAAAAGTATGTCAAGTACCACCAGATTCAAATTCTTCAGAAATAAGTTCACCTGAGAAAATGGGTAAAGAGTTGATTAAAAAATATGCAGAAAAACCAGTTTGAATGAATGATGTTAAAGATTTAATCGCTAGATTAGCAGTAATTTATGAAGAATTAGCAGGAAATAAAAATTATCACAATGAAAAAGTTGGAGTAATACAGATGTTGACAAAAAAGTTTAGTGATTTTATTATAAAAAATCCAAAAGATATTCTATATTTGATTAGATTTTTTATTAATTTACCACATACATTTTGGAAAAGTTAAAAATATGGAAAAGGATTAGTCAATTGGGTTTATAATAATTTCCCAATGTTAGAAATGCATTTAGCAAGATATTGATAGTAGGGACCTTTTACTAAACTAGAAGAAAGATTAGCAAGTGGTGATCCAGGAATAAATAAATTAGATGACTCTTGTAAAGAAACATGATATTGCCTATCATGAACATAAAGATTTAGAATCTAGACATCAAGCTGGTAAAGAACTTCAATTAGCAGAGAAAAGAATGTACATATCAGATGGTACTTTGAAAGCGAAAATGCAACTACTGCTGTTACAGGTCACAATGTATGAAAAGAGAAAATTGGGAATAGGTTTGGATGTTGCGTCAGCTGAAGGCTTAAGCCACAGGCTTGATGAAAATGGGTGGGGATTGTAAAAACTATTAATACATTTTTAATCTATATAAATGAATAACTTTAGCATTAATTGTACGTGACTACCAAGTGGCAAAACTAAACCAAAATCAGTTAGACTTAAACTGAAAAACGATCAATTAAATAGTATTGCACCATTTTAAGCTGATGTTCAAAAAAAAAAAAAAAAAAAAAAAAGAGAAAAAATTGGTGGAAATTTACTTATTATGTTAGGTATTCCTGTTGTGAAAAAGATTACTGAATATCTAACAAAAAAGAAAGAAGGAAAAGGACTAACACAACACAAAAGTGGTTTTCGTCCTTTAATTTTAGCAGCTTTACTTTGTCTTGGAACAATTGGATCACTTGCTGGCAGATCTGCAACAATTGCAAATGGAGTTATAAATAAAAAGAAACAGGATAAAGAACTGTAAGAACAAAAAAGACATAATTTGGAAATGGAAAAGGAAGCTGGTGCTGGACTCAAAAAATAATAAAAAAAGAAATAAATAAATTCGAAAAATAATCAGAAAGTATAATAACCCTTTATCTAATTTTGACATAGAAAATTTAGCTAAACAGTTACAAATCAGTCACCTTCATGGTGTTTTTATGATTGATGAATTACCTAATGATCTAAACAGTAATGAATGTGGAATAGGTAATTTAGATGCATCTGATTATATTGGTACTCACTAGATTTGTTATTATAAGAATCACAATAAAAATTTGTTTTTTATTCATCTGGGGGATATATTTATGAAGAATTGGTTAAATATCATGGGTTCAAATGAGCCATATTACAAAGGGCAACAAAGTCTAAATTTTGATGAAGTAATATGTGGTCATTTGTGTCTGTTTTAAAACTATTGTGTGATAATTATAATTGTAATTGCATTTCGAATCTAATAAATGGACATATTTGAAATAAACTACTGCCTAAAGGTGGATTAAATTATGGGAACTTAAAGAATGGAGATCTAGAAAAAACTTGGAAGTGAAACTGATCCAAAACTAGAAAGCTCAATCAAGCTGTTTCATAAAGAACTTTGCACCATTTTTAAAGCAACTGAAACTTATGTTGGTTTTTAAGGTAGAACAGTTGTAGATATAAAAGCTCTGGTAAATGGTTACTAAACAATACATAGAAAAGAATACATTACAAAACCTGAATACACAAGTATTTTAATACATTCCTGTAACTATGTCACTACTGCGCAGCTCAATGATAAATTAAATGGATTCATCCACACAAATATAACACTACAACAAATTTCTTTACAAATAAGGAAGTAGAAAAAAGTTTTACATATTATTGTCAAAGGTAGATTTAACATCATACGTAAGTCAAATAAGTGATCTCCAGAAAAGAATGTGTGACAAATATAAACTCACACTTGATGTTAATGCTGGTACAGATATATTGAAATACAAAGTTAGGTATAATGGAAAATTTAGAGAATTATTTTATTTGGAGCCAATGTAAACTGTGACCTGTCACCTACTGATTTTAAAATAGAGATAAAAAGATTCAGTGGTGAGGAACTGCAAATTTTATATCCAACACAATTCAATAATCAATCAATTGAAATGAAATGGAAAGATAAAATTTTAATACCTCTAAATCAATTTGTTAAAATTGTACCTGTTTCAGGTGAATATAATGATGATGGAAGAATGGAAACATTTGAAGTTACATTATTAAATTTTTAATCTATATAAATGGACAATCACAATCACATGTATTGTTTAAAGTGTAAAGCACTTACTGAAACAAAATATCCTCACAGAGTAACAACGAAAATTAGCAGACAAAGAATCCAAGTTCTTTGTTCGATTAGTAAAAGTAAAAAGAGTAAATTCTTTTAAAAAAATTTGTAGGCGATACTCTAAATACGCACATCGAAAATGAACTATGTCCATCTGGACGAGTGACAGCTAAAGCATTCAGACTGCATCCTATTCGTGAGTAAATTATTAATGAAGTACATAAACCAATGAGAAAAAATTTTGAAAGAAGAAATGTTGTTTCCTTTGCTATGGACGATTTATGCCAAGCTGACTTAGTTGGAATGGATTTGGGTAATCTGAAATGAATTTCAAAAGTAAATAAAGAATATAAATATCTATTAACTGTTATTGATGTTTTTCAAAATTAGCTTAGGCTGTTCCAGTTAAAGATAAGCCAGGCAAGAATATAGTTGCTTTTGAAAAAGTATTTCAGTTGAGAAGTCCAAAAATTTTGCAAACTAATAATGGTAAAGAATTTTATAATATGGGTTTTCAAGAATTAATGAAAAATACACAGTAATCATTATTCAACTTTTACAGAATTAAAAGCATCTGTTGTCGCAAGATTTAACAGAACATTAAAAGAAAAAATGTGGAAAAAACTTGACTTACAGGTAAATTATGAATGGACTGAATTGGTATCAAAATTAGTTGATGAATATAACAATGCAAGACATTCATCTAAAAAAAATGAAACCAATAGAAGTAAATGAAACTAATTTTAAGATTGGCACCATTGTAACGAATGATAGAAAAAGTTGCAGACTTAAGTCTGCCTTAGCCGACACTAAATTAAAAAAAGGCAGTTAAGTTACAATTAGTAAATTAAAAGGAAAATTCGAAAACTGATTTGCAGCCAATTGGTCAATAAACATTTTTGAAATTCAAGATGTTATTCATTCTAATCCAATCACATACAAATTAAAACTTCAGGAAGGTGAAGAAATAAAAGGAAATTGTTATGAGTTTGAATTATAGAAAACTCAACATAAATATTGTTGAAAAAGTCTTGAGAAAGAAAGGAGGTAAATGTTGTGTTAAGTGATTGGGTAAATAATGACAATGCAATTATTTAATGCTCAATTTTAAAATCCATTATTTCTCTTATAAGCACATCTTCACTTTAATATGTGTCAAAATGATTTCCTTGAGAAATTATTTATGATATTTCTTTTGTTTTGTTATATAGATTTATAGAGTTTGGATTTATGATTTTCAAAATTATTTCCATTTCTGGATAATCTGCTTGTGATTCATTTAATCTAAAATTTGCAGAAATATTTTGAGTTCTTGTAATGTAATATAGAAAATTCCACATATGTTTTTCTTGATTAAAGTAAATTCGCTATATTTATCTTGATTAATGATTTGAGTGGAGATATGATAGTCAATAATTTCATTTCTCTCTTGAATTATACCTCTAGCTATGTCAAATAGAATTCTATTACTATTTTTCATACTTTCAACTTTATTTTCTATGTAATTAATTTTATTTTGTAATTTGTATTCACTATACTTTCTAATTGATGTTAAAGCTTCATGAGTAACCCATTTTTAAACCTTTTCGCTTTTTCTTTCTTAGTAGTTAAATGAGAGAATAAAGACTGCATTCACTGATGAAAATTGTTCGTTTTTCAATATAAGTTAGACCCTGTCGGATAGGGGATTAGAAATATTTTCATATTTTGTTTTACTGTCCAATTTTATATTTACTATAATAGTTTGATCGGTATTTGTATACTCAAGAATTTCAGCAATGTCTATTGCCATGAAGCATGGACAATTTTCTTGGTCAGTCCCAACAAAAAGTTCTTTATTGTTGTATGCAAGCTTGTTGTTGTGTAGATCTATAATCGACTCCATTTAAGAGTAATAATTTTTATTAGTTTTTAAAAAATAAATAAATTTATTTTGTCTGAGTTTTTCAGTGTATTCAAGATTATAATGTTTTAAGCATTTTTACTAAATTCCTTTTATTATTATAAACATTTTCAGACAGTACACTTATAGCTTTTGAAAGTCTATTTAATTTTACTATTTATTTCATTCCAGCTGAATGTAGGACCTGAAATTCCATAATGAAGAAAAATATTATGACCCATTCAGGTCTAAAATATTGTATTATTTCAGTCTGATGCAATCAAAGACTACCTTAGCAGTCGCTGATGCAGCATATTAATATCATTAATCAATTGTTCTTGAGTAAAGTTATTCAAAATATAGAAATAGCCATGCCTACAGACAATCCTCAAGTTTCTTTCACTCTTTGATGTAAATTTATTGAGTTAGGGTCATATTCAAGTCCCAACATTTCTTCTTTATTTGAATGTTTGTCTACAGTTCCATATAACTGTCTTTGTAAATTTCTTCTTTGTATTCTAATGACATAATAGTCATATTCTTATTCATCATCGAATAATTAAAATTACAGATGTAGGTCTTAAATTAATATCTTCAGTTGGTGTAGCTACATGTGGTTGTATTTTGTAAATTATTTTGTCTTTCTGATTAATTTGTTGTCTTGAGTTTCGAATGTCTTCTCTTCTTTTCCTCAGAACACACATAGCCATTTCCGTATCAGTCTGTAAATCTTCAATTAGGGCTTGTAATTTTTGAGTTGTTGATTGTAGTTTATATTAACCATGTTTTCTGATTGAAGGTAAAAATTCTTTAGTTAAATAGTCTGTAAATTTTTCACCTGCAGGTATTTTAAATCTCAATATAACTTCGTACAGAGTTGATTTGTTAATATGAGTAGTTTTTGGTTTCGTATTATAAAGCATCTTTGATTGACCAACTGTTAATTCAGTATATGTTTTTGTATCTTTCTTCTCTATATTTTCATGTATTGCATCTCTGGGTCTTTTATATTCTAAAATTCTAGCTACATCTATTCCTTGAAACCATGCCTTACTCTCATTATCAATTATAACAAAACTTCTTAATGTTATATGTAAGCTTTTTGTTAAGTAGATCTATAATCGACTTCATTTGAGAGAACTAATGTCATCAGTTTCATAAAGAATAAGTAAATTTATTTTCTCTGTTTAATTTTCCAGTCTCTGGGAAGCAGAGAACTGAAATTCCATAATAAATAAAGCATAAAGTGTCTTTTGCTTTCAAAACATCTTTTTGATTGGCCAAAGTCACAGGCTTGGAAGCCAGCATTTGCAGACACAAGGAATCGAAATGTCATTGAAACATGATAATTGTGCTATATTGATATGTATCTAATGTCATTATCTTTGAGAAATTGAGTGAAATGATCCTTATTTCTTTTTAAAATTGCAGTGCAGTAATTCCATACAAAAAAGTTAGAATGTCCTTAGAAATTCCGAATTTTCCGACCACTGACCTTTTTTTAATCCCTTATTTCAGAGTGGCAAATGTTGCCATGCTAACTTTCATTAATAAGTTAAATAAAATTAAAATTTGGTGTAAACAGTGATCGATTTATTCAACTGATGACTCTCACGGAATCCCACATAAAAGATCAGTTTTTCACTAATTTAAAAAACTAAAAATAACCTGACAAAACAACTTATTGAGCTCATTGACAATGAGCTGAATGAAAAACAACAACTAATTGAGATGATTTATCTCACATGTAAAAATTTTAATTGTGGACAATTGTATGCCTTGTATTTAAGAAATGGAATGTGTGGAAATAAAGATGTTGAATATATTAAAAAGGTAAATCCATTTAGTGCACATTTCTGGAAATACATAATTCCAGGTTACATAAATAACCCGAAAAATTTATGATATATTTACATGATAAATTGGTCTTGGATGATATACTATGAAGCCATAAGATATCTGAAGATTTTATAAGAGAATTTCAAGATCAATCAGATTGGAAAAATTTATCAATTGAGCAAAAATTATCTAAAAATTTTAAGAGAAAATTTCAAGATAAATTGATTTGGATTCATATATCAGCATCCCAAAAATTGTCTGCAGATTTTATAAGAGAACTTCAAGATAAAGTAAAATGGAATTGTGTATCATTAAATCAAAAATTATCTGAAGATTGTATGAGATAATTTCGAGTCAAATTAAACTGGGAAGAAATATGATATCAACAGACACTGTCAGAAGATTTCGTGAGAGAATTTCAGGATGAATTTGATTGGAAAGGCATATCAAATTACCAAAAGCTGTCTGAAAATTTCATGCGAGAATTTCAAGACAAATTAGATTGGGAAGCTATATCATACACACAACAAATGCCAGAAATTTTATGAGAGAATTTCAGGATAAATTAGATTGGAGAAGGATACCAAGTTGCCAAAAAGTGTCAGAAGATTTTATAATGAAATTTAAAGATAATATTAATTGGAAATAAATTTTAAAAAGGCAAGAAATATCTGATTCATTCATACAAAACACATTTAAACCTTTTGAACTAATTAAACACTCTGAAGGTAATGAATGTCCTATATACTTAAGTAATGAAAATCATCACTTTATAAAAACAGAGTGTAATCATATTTTTCATAAAGAATGTATTGATGATTGGTTGAAGGAAAATATCCAATACGTAGAAGATTTCATAAATTAAATATTGAAAGTAAATTTAATCATCAAAGTTGAATTCCTGTAATCTCTGTGAGCACACTGAATGGACTGACTAGCAAGTTGAATTTTTGTGGAAGGGACAGACAGAGACACCTCCCATTTTAAAATTTTATTATATTTTAATTGTACATAAATGAAGATATTTCTGCTATTATGTTTTGTTAAAATAGTAGTAGCAAGAGAAATGAGCAAGGTAGCTAAATATTTATCTGATTATGGACTGATTATGGAGCTGCAGATGGTCCGGTACCGCCTAGACTATATGGACTCCCGAAGGTTCACAAAGAGGGGGTACCATTACGCCACATTGTCAGCAACATCAGGGCACCTACATATTTGTTGGCCAAATACCTGACGGGAATATTAAGTCCTTATGTGGGTAAATGCCCTCATCACATTCGTAATTCCGTGGATTTTGTTAAACGCCTTGATAGCTTCAGGTTGGATGAGTCAGATATCATGGTGAGTTTTGATGTCGTTTCCTTGTTCACGAGGGTACCCCTGCGAGAGTCTCTAGAATTGATTAGTCAGAAGTTTGACGAGAAGACCACTGAACTTTTTAGGCATGTCTTGACTTCCACGTATTTTTAATGGAGAATACTACAAACAAACGGAGGGAATCGCCATGGGTAGCCCACTCTCACCGGTGGTAGCGAATTTGTACATGGAGAACTTCGAGGAGGAAGCCCTGTCGTCATCCGAATGGAAACCTACTTGCTTTTTCCGTTACGTGGACGACACGTTCGTCATCTGGCCACATGGTATGGATAAACTCCTTGACTTCCTTACACATCTAAACCCCAACATCAAATTCACTATGGAGACTGAAACGGAGGGTAAATTACCTTTCCTTGACGTCTTGGTCAAGAGAAGGGCTGACGGCACCCTAGGTGATGGGGTGTATCGGAAGACAACGCACACTGATCTGTATTTGCACGCAGACAGCAGCCACCACCCTTCACAGAGGAATGGGGTACTTAAAACTCTAGTACATAGGACGCGCACTATCTCTGACGCAGAGTGTCTACCCCAGGAACATCTGAGAACTGTATTTCGAAAAAATGGGTAGTCAGCGTGGCAGATTCAACGTGATCTCCGACCAACCACTACAGCACAACCTGTGGAGATGGATGAAATCACGAGGGAGGAGGTAGGCACTGTGTTTATTCCATATACAGGGGCACTCTCAGGGAAAATCGCCCGCATTTTGAAGAAACACCGGGTCGGAACTACGTTTTGTCCTCCGAATAAAACTCGTGCACTGGTGGGGAGCGCCAAAGATGACCTCGGTTTGAGGAAGACCGGCGTGTATCAGATTCCGTGTCAGTGTGGCAAGTCGTATATTTATCAGACGATGCGTACCGTCGAAGATCGATGCCGTGAACACCAGAGGCACACTCGACTGATGTATTCGAGCAAGTCGGCGGTCGCTGAACGTTGTTTGTCGGAAAATCACGCTATGGAACATGAACGCACGAGGATTCTGGTACAGACGTTGAGATACTGGGACAGCGTTGTTAGAGAGGCCATCGAAATTCGCACCAATGACGACCTCATAAACCGTGACTGTGGCTATAATCTTAGCAAGGCTTGGGAACCAGCGATTGGGTTAATCAAGAGTAAACCGAGCAAACGTATAGTTGTGACGACCGCGGCGGACAGAGCCATCACACCGACGTCATCTCAGACGCCGTCGCAATCTGTTCCACCGCGCGACCGTGGCGCGGGGTGCGGACAGTGGAGTGAGCGCGCCACGGGCGGAGGGTATTTAAATCGGCCCGCGCTGGGACCGAACCCAGTTCCCCCTGAGCAGCCATAGCGTACGGATCTCCGTGCCGGCACGTTCACAGGAGCTCAGTCCGTCAGTTCACCTGATGATGGCGACATGTATGATCGCCGAAATATTGTGCCTGTTGGACACTGTAGACCGGCAGTACACCCGTGAATATTTTGATTAAATGTTGCTGTTTCTGTTAGTAGCACGGACCGCCGATTGCATCAACATTTCCCCTTACACTTCTCTGTCCACCGCAAAGACCAATATTGTCATTTAGATTTTTGTTCATCCTTTTCAGCAACTGTTTTTGAAGAATGCCGATCTGAAGACATAGCACACTAGTTTCGTTAAAACAAATTTTAACGCAATTGGTGGACTACTTCTCCACATCGGAAATCCTGTTCTTTCATTCACACCGCCCCAATGACACCGCACTTCTTCCGTGTGCCGCCTTTACTTGCCTCATACAGTCATAGAGAAAGATTGGCTGCGATGAAACTTCAAAAAATGGTAAGACTCTTTCACACAGCGAAAGTAAAATTATGTTTTACTATAATTTAAAAAAAAACCACTTTCAAATATTTGCCAAAAATTGCGAAAAAATATAATGTAAAATAAAAATATCGGTATTGGATGTTGCCAATTCAGTGTCGATACATCGATATATCGGGAGAAGAAATATCGCATATATACGTCCATATCTTTTTGCGAATATATCGATATTTTCTCAACAGACCTTGTGTACGTCTGCAACCAGTGTACGATACTCCTTGGCCATCGTGGTGCCTTGTACATGCTTCACTGGATCTATATATGCCCATGTAAATGTTCCACGGAGCATAATGGAGCCGCCGGCAGCTTGTCTCCGTCCAGCAGTACAGGCATCAAGGAGCTGTCCCGTGGAAGACGACGGATTCGTACGCTTCCATTGGCATGATGAAGAAGGTACCGGGATTCATCAGACCAAGCAACGTTCTGCCACTACGCCAACGCCCTGTGTCGATGATCACGAGCTCACTGCTGTCGTGTTTGCCGATGTCGTGGTGTTAACATTGGCACATGCACGGGTCGTCGGCTCCAGAGGCCCATCGTTAGGAGTGTTCGGTCATCTGTGTCTTCAGACGCACTTGTTGCTCTGACAGCACTGAAGTCTAATACACTACTAGCCATTAAAATTGCTGCACCACGAAGATGACATGCTACAGACGCGAAACTTAACCGCCAGGAAGAAGATGCTGTGATATGCAAATGATTAGCTTTTCAGAGCATTCACACTAGGTTGGCGCCGGTGGCGACACCTACAACGTGCTGACATGAGGAAAGTTTCCAACCGATTTCTCATACACAAACAGCAGTTGACCGACGTTGCCTGATGAAAAGTAGTTGTGATGCCTCGTGTAAGGAGGAGAAATGCGTGCCATCACGTTTCCGACTCTGATAAAGGTAGGATTGTAGCCTATCGCGATTGCGGTTTATCGTATCGCGACACTGCTGCTCGTGTTGGTCGAGATCCAATGACTGTTAGCAGAATATGGAATCGGTGGGTTCAGGAGGGTAATACGGAACGCCGTGCTGCATCCCAACGACCTCGTATCACTAGCAGTCCAGAAGACAGGCATCTTATCGGCATGGCTGTAACGGATCGTGGAGTCACGTCTCGATCCTTGAGTCGACAGATGGGGACGTTTGCAAGACAACAACCATCTGCACGAACAGTTCGACGACGTTTGCAGCAGATTGGACTACCAGCTCGGAGACTATGGCTGCGGTTACCCTTGACGCTGCATCACAGAGAGGAGCGCCTGCGATGGTGTACTCAACAACGAACCTGGATGCATGAATGGCAAAACGTCATTTTTTCGGATGAATCCAGGTTCTGTTTACAGCATCATGATGGTCGCATCCGTGTTTGGCGACATCGTGGTGAACGCACATTGGAAGCGTGTATTCGTCATCGCCGTACTGGCGTATCACCCGGCGTGATGGTATGGGGTGCCATAGGCTACACGTCACGGTCACCCCTTGTTCGCATTGACGGCACTTTGAGCAGTGTACGTTACGTTTCAGATGTGTTACGACCCGTGGCTCTACTCTTCATTCCATCCCTGCAAAACCCTACATTTCAGCGTGATAATGCACGACCGCATGTTGCAGGTCCTGTACGGGCCTTTCTGGATACAGAAAATGTTCGACTGCTGCCCTGGCCAGCACGTTCTCCAGATCTCTCACCAATTGAAAACGTCTGGTCAATGGTGGCCGAGCAACTGGCTCGTCGCAATACGCCAGTCACTACTCTTGATGAACTGTGGTATCGTGTTGAAGCTGCATGGACAAGCTGTACCTGTACACGCCATGCAAGCTCTGTTTGACTCAATGCCTAGGCGTGTCAAGGCCGTTATTACGGCCAGAGGTGGTTGTTCTCGGTACTGATTTCTCAGGATCTATGCACCCAAATTGCGTGAAAACGTAATCACATGTCAGTTCTAGTATAATATATTTGTCCAATGAATACCCGTTTAGCGTCTGCATTTCTTCTTGGTGTAGTAATTTTAATGCCCAGTAGTGTATTATTCAGTCACAGTTCGCCGCCTATGCTGCCTTACCAGGCTGCCCAGCCTATGCTGTAATGAAGGGTGGCCGCCCAAACCCACAACGTCTGGATGTGGTTTCACCTTGGTTTCGCCATGTGTTGAAGACATTTCGCAGGACAGAGCGGACCAGGTTGTGGAAAGGGGCCAAGGTCGATTACTGTTAGTTATAGAAGAACACACAACTTATTTGCTCGAACCAATGCACAGTTTTCTCTTTAAAACAACAAAGATGAGTTCACAGCTGAGGGCCCAAGTAACTTCTCTAGAATAAGTTTAAAATGACTGCTTTTAAAACACCAGAATTTAGAGTAACGGTTGAAGGCATTACTTGAGTGAAATTACAATATCTTCCGGATAAAGGCCATATTAAGCAAAATTCAAGTTAATTTTTCGGTTGAAAGCCCATTAAAAAGTTTCTTTACATAATAAAAAAAAGAGACATTAAGAATAAGCCTTTACACAGTACAAAAGAAAAACATCTTAAGAAAACTTGAAGTATCTTGTCGGCTAAAGGCCCAAACAATTACTCAAGAATAATTAAAGACAACATTAAGACAAAGATTTACAGAACACGGCTGAAGGCTGTTTCAAGAATTAAAATAGTTAAAGAGCTTACAGACAATAATTTACATATTAAAGCCACAGATTCTGAAACAAACTCGGCTGAAGGGCTAAATACAGAGCAACAAGCATTGTAATTGAAACACGTCTGAAGGCCTAATCTTAAAGTTGTTATGCAGTTCGGCTGAAGGCCATATACTAAACATAAAACAGACAATATTAATACACAGTTGAAGGCCTGGCACGGTACTGGCGACCAAATAAAACGACAATCACAAACAACAAACGGTGATCCTCAGAAGTGTTCCAAGGGTCGGCCTGGGGAGGAAACTCTAACCGCAGTTTAGGTGAGACAGCCAGCCAAGTGTAACACTTAACAATCGGGTTGCAGCACGATCTATGGACGGCTGACGAACCAACCAACCGCCTAACCAATTCCGTTCCACCCGACCAACAGCATGACAACCAAAAGTACCAGCGAAGGCGAGGATCGCAACAGGATTATGTCTTAATAATTGGCGTATAAACACAGTCAAGGCACAACAAACACTCAAAGAGAAAAGGAGAACAACACCAAGCTGTCGAACTACACGCCGTGCCGGACAGCATCAACACAGCGAGGAAAACACACTGCCACAAAACTACTCTAACGACCAGGTCAGGTAACCGGAACGTTAAGGCCACACGGCAGAAGATACCGCTGGTGCACTTCACTAATAAATTATAATCATTTCAAAAGTTAAACACTATACAGGGAGACGGCTACAAAATTTTGCTGACTCCAGCACACCATCACGTTGCTGCTTGCGGGTTAAGCCCAGGATGCAACAACCAGCAATCAGTGAAGAGATGTCACAACGACTGAGCTTTCATCACAGGTTCACTGATACTCAACTCCAGTACGCAGGTGCGGTGGGCGACGAACTTACCAGTTCTCGCAGCTAGTGCCACACAATTCCGACCGTGCGTGCATGCTGCCAGCGGCCCAGACCTGACCACATGCTTCAGAAAGTTCCTCGCTACTCTGCCGCAACCGGCCAACTCCCCCACACCTGGAAACGGTCAAAAGATCAAATACACGTCCGCCGATGAGACGAGCAAACGAACGACCAACTAACTGTCATTCCTGCTCCAGTTTTCTTCACTCCGACGGTCCACGGGTGTCACCAGGGGTCAGCAAGTACTGGCTGTCCGCCTCTCACTGGGGCTCCGTGCCCGACGTTCCTTCGTCCCCGACTGCAGCTCCGTGCCCAACTGCTGCTCCTTGCCTGGCTAACTTCCAGGCACACGACGACCTGCAAAATACTCTCGGTCGCTCCATTGATAGTACTACAGAGCACTTATCGATAAGCGCTGCTGCTGCCACTCACGGGCAGGTAAGGCAGGAAGTTAGTGACGCCAGTAAATGGAATAAGAAAACGAGGTGGCAGTAGATAGCAAACAATACGAAATGAACACGAGCCGCGCACGACCCAACCTCCCCCCACCCCTCCTCAAACACCAACCCGGGGGTGGAATACCAAAATGAAAGTGACCGGCAGCTTCTAAACGAAAGCAAAAGACAATGGCCATGAGAAAGCCGCAAGCGAGAAACTCGCCCGGACCCATCCACGCAGAGGGAACACGTCCACTGGCTAACCGACATCCCTGCACCAACCTAAGTCCCACAAGATGAGCAACTCAAGTACCATTGCTAGCTCAACAGCGAAAGCAAGCGAGACACCCGCTCGAAACCAACCAGGCAGAGGAAACAATGCCGATAGGCAACCCGACATCCCTGCACTGAAGAAGGTACCGAGCTAAGTTTCATAAGATGACGAACTACAAGAACTACTTGCAGTTGATAACGAAAGGAGCTACTAGAACTAACGCATTAACTATGCCCCACCCTAACCAACTGACTGTCACTCGATTGAGTACCTTCCAAAACACCAATGGTATGCTCAAGGCCCCTAACTGCCTTAAACAAATATTCCAAGGCTGCTTCAATCTCACCCACCACCGCTGGCGTAACGCCAACCAGGTGGAGAACGGTAGTACGCAAGCGCACCACTAAGTCTGAAACACTGCCCACAATCAGGTGGAGCATTATGGCCAACTCATAAACAAGGTGCTCCTTGCTCAACAGGCCGACCCCCAGACACTGCCTGACCGCCATTTAATACTTCACCTGAAACAATTAACAACCAAAGCAATATGATGCAACACTAACAGAAATAAAATTCGAAATAACAGTAACTGAAATGGGAGTGGCACAAACGTAACCACGCTCTGCTACAAGTTGAAATCTATAGCGAATGTCCCGACAGGTCTTGTAGCTTCCGAAATGCTCGTGCCGAGTCTCTGGACCATCACAATCTGTCCTCGGTCAAACTCAGGTAGGTCGCGTACCTTCCCCATTCTACTCATGGACAGCAAGCTCACTGATACTACCTGCATCGTGTGTGCGTCTGACTAGCAGTCATTCCTCGCCAGGTGATGCTCATATTGCTTGCTGGTCATAACGTTCTGGTTGATCAGTGTATATGTCACATCGTTTTTTTCACGTAAAATATTGTGCATAACTAATTCCATTATGTGACTAGATAGTTTTTCGATATGAACACTTTGTTACGCAATTTTTTATGACATAGCAGCACTACTGGTCTTTACGTGTACTTTTCTGCATTGCTCATTGTTTGTCCATGAAGCTATGTCCGATACGTCACAATGTTTTTCTTTCTTTCGTATAATTGATCTATTGTTGCATGAAATCTTACGTTACAGTTACACTGAGTTTAACTATGTGTATGAATCAGTGTTCCATCTGAAAAAAAAATTGTACCTAATGGCCGACATTACAGTGAATGCACAATCAGTCCACATACTACCCTGTAAAAAGTTATACATCTTCTTTGGGGAGTCAGTATGAATCCCTGTAGCTATTTAAATTCAGAGTGCGGTAATGTTGTCAAGTTTCCGACACCTATCGTGAAAACATGAATGTGTATGAGTTGGGCATTAGTCTCGATTTTATACGTATAAAATAACTAAATGTGAAGCTTCCTGTGATTACTGGCCAAAATTTGTTACCACAGCTTGTAGCCTGTCCTTCTGGCATATGTGGTTGTATGAGTGCATAACTGTTTGTGAGGGGACTCCCTGTGTGTGTATCTGTGATGAGTGGGGTTTATGGAGCGAGAAGCTGCCAGCATCGTAATCACTCTACAGTTCTGCTGTATTACCATTTGTAGTGACTTGCTGGTGACAATTTATCAGATCACACTTTAGAGACTGATACACTACTCCTACTAAGTGAGCCAGCCAGTGACCAGAAACGATCTAAAATGACAGACGGGGGGGAGGGCGGGGGGGGGGGGGGGAGGAGGGGGCTTGTGGATTTGACATGTTTTTTGTGTGCCTTTTCTGTTTTTTCCCCTTCCACACTCATTTTTGCCATCTTTATCATCTTTTTTATCATGTCACTATGGGAGAAGGCCACGTAAGTTCATTCTGGATAATGCAATGAGTATCCAGAACTCTAGTCATCCTTGGTGAGGGACTTGCATGTTGTATTTTGCAGTACTGTTAGTCTTCATTTGGGTGGTCCTAGCAGAGCCAGAATACCTGTGGGGGCCAGTGAAGGTAGAGGCGGGCTGACTCTCAGGCAGCCTTCCGGCAAATTCTTTAGGGTCTGCAAACAATAGGGGTTGCAGTAGGGGGACAAGGAGGACACCGCCCCATACTACATTGTTGCCAGGTGTATCCAACGTGGCGGCGATGACGTCATCCAAGATGGCAGCATGTAGACCTGGTAACAGTACATGATGTCATTCAAGGTGGCGGATTTTGGCGGGAAAATAGGTCAATTGGGCTATCTCCACTAACCTAACCCTCCAAAAAAAATGGTGGGAAGTTCCAATTCCAATAGGATAATGCGTCACTCCTAAGAAAATCGCTGGAAGATAAGTCACTTGAGGTTTCGCTGATAATCTAAGAAAATCATGGCAAGGAGGTCAATTGGGCTACCTCCACTAACCTAAGTCAGCCGACCGCCACTTCCTCCTACGAACTGGCGCCAAGTTTGAATTTAGGCAGTAAACAAAGCTCACTTGGGTTTTCGCTACCAACCTAAGAAAATTGTTGCAAACGAAGCTCACCTCCAATAACCTAATTCGCCAGACCGCTACTACCTCTTCCTAGGGGTTGGTGGGAAAAGGACTCAGACCACACTAGGCTGATCGAGAGAGGAAGGAATGTACTTTATTTATTTTGGAGCAGTTCATTTAGGCATGGAGTATATTTATCATAGAGCACACGCTCTGACATGTCCCACAGCATACAGACCTGCAAACTACTCCTACACAACCTGTGTATAAGACTCTACACGCATATGCTTGGTAATTGTAAACAGTAAAAAATAACCCATTGCACAGCCTACAGACATGCAAACCACTCGTATATAATGCAATACATTTATGGCCATAGAGCCAAACAACTCTTAAATAATAATAATGATCCATCTAAAAGACTCTGCTAGCTAACCGTCAACTGACGAAATAATACAACAGTTTTATTTACAGAATTAGAGGCAGCACCACCACCCATTGTATCACCACTGAGTCCAGAGCCCAACTGACTTAGTTCATATCTATGCCACTAGAGGACGCTATAGTGGCGTCAGGTGATGATGCAAGTACAGCTATCCCTGATGGCGGCAAACAGTGTGCTCTCCACGAGGTCTAGTACCCAGTACCACCAGCGAAGGACACTGGCCTCCTTCTCGTGATGTAAATCAAGACGGTGAGGAAAAATGGTGGGAAAAAGATTCAGCCTGCTCTGGGCTGCTGGGGAGAGTAAGGATGGAGTGCATTCTATTTTCAAACAACTTATTTAATGATAGAGTATATCTATCACACTGATACAAAACATCCACGCTGATGTGCCTGGGGTCATGTTGCACAGCCCACAGACACGCAACCAACCCGCTATTTCAGTACACAATAGCAAACTGCTCCTAAATAATTCTTCAGACTGATGTGTATACACACTCAGTACTCGCAAACTGTCCAAATAGCGCATAGCATGGCCTACAAAGCCACTCGTGAACTAATGCAATCAACATGCGCAAGCACAGTCCACCGCCTCCTGTCCAGTAAAGTACACAGGAGGTAGTGATAAGTGACGCATCCATCAGAGGTCAAACCGCGCACAGCCCCTGCTCAGCTTCCGCAAACATGAGGTGGTGGCACCCCCATTCATATGTAACACATGAGAAATTCCTATCCGCTAGACACTGATGATGACGCGATCGCATGTATGTTGGACACGGTCGTCAACTGTCTACCATGTGCAGGCCCCTTGCCCGCATCCCGCAAGCGGCAGCAACCCCATTCATATGTAATACCTGAGAATTTCCTATCGAAATACGTGTTCACCTACACACATGTGCTGACGGGATCGGGTGGGAGCGCAACCGCGAGCTGCAGCCGAATGCAGGCAAAAGTTGTATGTAGGTGCCATTATGACCGGGGGCTTATTTACATAGCGTGTACTCCAAGCAGAGCCGCGTGTGTGGGGGGTTCCTCGCTACCTTCACTCTAACTGCAGTCCGGTGAAGACGCTGCAGAATTCCATTCCACAATAGCAGAACTTGCTTTCCCCTTAGCGATTCTAATGGACCATAAGTGACGTTTGGCTGACGCTTCACCGTGCGTCACTCTAACTGCAGTCCGGTGAAGACGCTGCAGAATTCCATTCCACAATAGCAGAACTTGCTTTCCCCTTAGCGATTCTAATGGACCATAAGTGACGTTTGGCTGACGCTTCACCGTGCGCAGCTACATACCACCTCGAAGTGAGGCAGCCGCAACTTGGGTCCTGCGCTCTCCGTCACAATCCCCGAACCGGCGTCGTCGAATACCGGTGAAAGTTGCATGCCTCTATACAGTCACCATTATACTGTCATAGCATTCCAAAGCACGTTCACGTCATTCGAGGCGTCTCCAGGCGCCAATTGTCTATACCACTGAGGGCAGAAAAGTACAGAGCATGTTGGCACATGCGTTCAACCTCAGGAACCTGCCCCGGCGTGACTGACACATCGCCATCTAAAGCATTCTCAGTGTTATTCTTACATCACATGGCCTTGTGAAAAAAAGAAACATCAGCCAAGTCCAGCTCTCCGTAATTTTATAATGCACCAGAAATAGTTAACACTTGCTTTCTTGTTGTCTCAGCTCGTTTGCGCCAAAATTCCTACCCTAACAGAACCTGTTTACCCAAATATCTCCCAATCCAATCTACCTCCCAGGCATAACGTGATAGCTTTCCTGCTCTCAACATACACAAATGTTCTCACCGCTCCTATATCCCACCACAATCAATGGAGCATTCTCATTGGCGCTTATCGAATTTACCTGCCAAATTAGTGATGCAGCCGGATCGAAGCACAATCCATTTTTTCTTTTCGAGGCTTTCTGTGGTTATTTTGCGCAGATCGCTAAATTGCACTGACAGTTAAATACGCCAAGTTGCCTACACATTATCAAATACATACGACATTCACAAGAATGTTTGAAGTGAGGAAGATATTTACCAGTGTAACTAAAATTAAATATTACCGTTGCTGCTACATTCTGACACTGGACAATGTACAGTTAATGTCTCCTCTTGAATACTGTGTCTCAGTATCTAAAGCGCATATAATTTTCCATGTAAAAAATTGCTCACCATTATCCACGTACTCAATCTATATGTCCCTCACGATAGGACACGCAGTCATCCTCTCTAGTCATCCCATAACATACACAATAGTAATTTTACAATGCACAGTTTACAAAGTGTTAGCCACACTAACTTTAAAATACAATATATGCACATTTTACACAAACAGCGCTGTTATCTTTTATATTTCTTCAGCACCCGAGAAAATTATGGTATGCCCACACACACACACTGCCTATATGTCACGATACTCCCCCAGTCCTAGCGAAACACTGTCATCCTGTTCTTTCTTTCTACAGACTCTACAATCAACGGTAATAAACTATTTTACAGTGTACACCATTTTGCACCGACAACTAAACATCGCAATGTTGTCTGCAGGTCATCAAGCTCTGAGCTCTGAGCACTATGGGACTTAACTTCTAAGGTCATCAGTCCCCTAGAACTTAGAACTACTTAAACCTAACTAACCTAAGGACATCACACACATCCATGCCCAAGGCAGGATTCGAACCTGCGACCGTAGCGTCGCACGGTTCCAGACTGTAGCGCCTTTAACCGCTCGGCCACCCCGGCCGGCACAGGTCATCAAATACATACTAGACTCACAGGAATATTGGGGCGTCAAACCGATCTCCAGCCAGGGAATATGTCACCGAGTACCGTCTCGATCTAGTAAACATGCAATTCGTATCCCCCAGCATACCAAATCATACCCTTTACATCAGTGAACTGAAGTCATTCTCAGAACTTTTGTGCAAGGAGAGGCTCGTCTCCCCTCGGCACAAACGCGTTATTGTTTCCGATTTCTTGCTCGCATTTCTACAGACACCTCCAGACTCGTCGATTACAAGAACACCCATATTTTCACTATAATATTAGACCATTTTAGCTGTACCTCTCGAAATCAAGCACCAGGAAACATGCTACCGATCACTCAAGCAACATAGACTGGGAAGTATTTCTCTACAAACCAGAAACTTTAGCTAGGTGGAGCCTGCTCTAGACAACTCAATAACTAGAAACAAACAGACGAAAAATGATATTTGCACTCTCGAATACCATTGTCGGTGATGTAACATATCCCAAATCATCGCTATAATTTATAAGCCAACTAAGATCTTTCCCAGGTCTAGAGAACAGGCAAACGTGAGTCCAGCACACCACAATCGATCCTCCCTCAACTAAATAAAGGCACTAAATGTGCATAATCAGTCAACCGAACAATTTACATAGGCGAGAATAACACTCCACCGCAAGCATACCATCTTCTCAAAGTTCCACTTGATCACGAAAGCTGTCCAACACATACTAAGTATTAGTTCACTATCTGGCCGTCTAGACACGGCAAACTTAACTCATATACATTCCTACATTCCAACAGACCTCAGCATTTACACGGATGCTGCTATTAACAGGAGACGTGAATCATTACCACCACGGACTTTTCATACCCAGATTCATTCTGGGGAAACGGTTCCATATATGTTTATCATTATACTTATAATTAAATGTTACGATCGCGCTCTCAATTTAACAGCATTCCAGAATGAGCGAAGTATCGGAAATACACCCTCTTGTCGGCAGTGGCTCTGGAAATAGCTGTACTTTCCATAGAACTAGACACACTCTTCCCTTTGCTATTACAGTACTCCAAGTAAAATCCATACCCTCCCTACAACAGCACATAGACATTTCCTTTCCACAGGCACATATACTTTATAAAACTGCTGCTCAAATGCAAACATATCACACACCCAGCACTAATACTAAGTATAATATTACCTTCTCAATAACTGTATGCATAAGATACCAAATAATACTGATCGAAAATCAACGATGGGTGTGCATGTCTCTTAAGTTCTTCTTTCGAGTCCTACCACTGTGTCGTAGACGTATTCGAGCAGATGTTAAAGAGAAAATTCCGATCCCAGCAACTACTCCACGTTACTCTAACAATCAGTCATGGTTCTATACGTGCACACAAGTATCCATGTTAAAACTTACGCCCACATTAAGAATCGAGGTACGACATTACCCCTGAATGAGGTGGTGTTTTCCGGACAAATACCGTGACGGTGATCTTAGAAATGTGTCTATTAACAGCCAACCATGCAGCCTAGCGATAAAATCACTGAACTTTGAATGTGATTCCGCTAAGGAACGCGGTATGCACGTGGTATTTGCGACTCCATCACACGGCACCCAGCTAGATAATTCTTCAGTATTTTTAACGCATTCTGTCCGTGATATTCGCGGGTTTATAGGCGGTGACAGACAATAGTAATAGATGATGTGCTGACTGAGGTCGTAAGAAGAAATATGTACGCTAACTTCTAAGATGTCTAGCCTTACGCTACATATTAGCAATTACGTCCATTCAAACACATACTTGCATACGCTCACACCCACAAGTCAATCATATTTCACGCACTCTCATATCTCTAAACGATTCACCTTCCTCGAACGCGTCTGCTTAGTAAAATTACAACCTCGTTTTAATCACACCCTACACATCTTGCAGTCGCACCCATTTCTACAGCTTTCCACAAGTGCTCGTTCCAATTTAAGTCCGAACTGAGCAGAAGTCGGAGAAAGACATATCCAACACCTTCTGCAACCCGTATAGAAACAGTTCGAGCTGAGTTACTGCAACAGGACCGTGTTTTGACCATTTGGTGGAAATGCGAGCAATGTGGTACGTCCCCAAACTAGATACAAGTACTGCACATCCACGTCCATTCAAATCAATCATCCCAAAATGGAAGAATTACGAACTATAAAAGCTCATACGCATTAGAAGTCACCAAGGCACTGATGTGGGCGCAATGACGCATAGCTGCGGTCGGCCTCCAGTGCGAAGAAAGAGATTTCACAATACTTCCCCAGAATAGCGTAGCGTGCTGCCATCGAAGCAATCCTAGCGGTATAGCCCCTTCCTCTCGGTCTCTCACCTCAAACTGCTACTGTTACACCTGCTGGGTCTATAACACGATTCTATTAAATATACAGACACCGCAGAGACCTCTTTAAAGTTTCGTCACCTATACTCTAAGCGAATAAGCGCATGAGACGCTTCTTCTGCCCTGATTCAAACACTTGTTTTCTAACACGCTGTTGTACATTGCCAAACATTTCGTTTTCTACCATGACTTCGAGGTGTGTGTCAGATTCTAAACTGACATTAAGACGCTCCGATTCTCGACCTCTCACAGAAAACTAGACATCACAGGGTGTAAACAATATTCTTACGGCAGATAGCATAACAATGGATCATTTTTAAATAAAACACACTTACAACATAAGGAAATTAGAAGAGTTTGGCAGCGTTGTGGGGAGTTTCCAAACTACCGTCCGAAAGTGATTGACGACCTCGACATATAAACTCATGTCACAGTGACAGAACAGATGTTGGCTCTGCGTTCCATTTCCACTCATTCCTCATATTGCATTCATGTACACAATCCGTGTTTCGCTGCTAGCAACCCCCGGAAATTGTCGTCTATCTACGAAAACTTTTTCCCCAACTCAAACAAGCCATATCAGTCAATCATTATCTGCTAACCAATGCAGGGATGAGGTGGAAAAGGCACCATCCGTGTACTCTAATAATAAAGATGAAACCTGATAGTGTGAACAATTTTACACAATCATGTGACAGCATATTTCCTCAATTTCAGTATCATAGCTAAACCATCCATTCTCTACTTGGCGAGTATCATTGTGAACATGGATAGATGACTACTCAGGACGCCCATTCACAGTTAATTCTCGAACACTTAAATCATCAAAGTATACAAGACATCGCTCTACATATTTCTAAGACCTCGAGCACAGCACTTAATTTACGACCCCTCTCTCTGCGTATGGGAGTGACAGAGGATTTTCAATTCTAAATTATTGTTCTAGAGTCTAGTATATGTACCTGGAAGGTATTGGTAAGAGAGAGAGAGAGAACATAAACACATGCACTCCTAAGACTACAACGTTCTGCACTTAAAAACGCGCAATAATGTTAGATCTATTACCTTTCCCGCCTATCAGACAGACATCCTTCTTCACAGTTTCTCTACACTGAACTATCTTATCGAATCGTAAAATGAAAAAACTACTTCCGTAAAACATTTACTTTGCATCATACGAGCACAATATAGCTTTGCGAAGACGTGTAGTGTCCGCTCTTCACATCCGATCACAGTTCAGGAATTATACCATGCCTGCATCAAAAGCACAGCAGCAGCGTCCGACATGTGAAAATTACAAGTCATTCGGCCATTAACTCTGTAGACACAACGTATGTAAGGCAAATGTGTACAGCGGGATTGTAGCGTGTCATAAGCTCATACCGACAACTTAGTTATGACGCTGAAGACTCGATTTTACACACACAAGATGCGACAGGGGCGATCGCATGAATCAAAGCTCGTTTAGTGGAGTGCGTCAAGTTTTTCACACATGAGGTGGAAGTCCTCTGATGACAGACAGGTTTACCTTCAATGGTCTCAAGTAGACAGTGCTTTAAAACACGTAGCTGTATACGAGTAGAATCCGGGCTATGTTAGGTGACTGATGCATCCAGAAAGAACACTTGAAAAAAAAAATGACGTCGATCAACTTATCATTCTTTAGAATGAATCCGTCAACCATTAAATCGTACTGTGATTGCATTAGTTCTTGAGGGACTCTGTAGGCCCTACTATGCGCTATTTGGACAGTTTACGAGTACTGAGTGTGTCTACACATCAGTGTGAAGAATTATGTAGGAGCAGTTTGCTATTGTGTACTGAAATTACGGGTTGGTTGTGTGTCTGTGGGCTGTGCAACATGACCCCAGGCACATCAGGTTGGATGTTTGGTATCAGTGTGATAGATATACTGTATCATTAAATAAGTTGTTTGAAAATAAATAGAGTGCACTCCCTCCTTACTCTCCCCAGCAGTCCAGAGCAGGCTGAGTCTTTTTCCCACCATTTTCCCTCACCGTCTTGGTTTACGTCACGAAAAGGAGGGCAGCGTCCTCTGCTGGTGGTACTGAGTACTAGACCTGGTGGAGAACACACTGTTTGCCGCCATCAGGGATAACTGTACTTGCGTCATCAGCTGGTGTCACGGAGGCGTCCTCTGGTGGCGACGAACTGTACTAAGACGGTTGGGGTCTGGAGCTCGTGGTGAACGCACTAGGTGGCGCCATGTTAGATTACGGTACTTGCGTCATCACCTGACATCACTACAGCGTTCTCTAGTGGCATAGATATGAACTAAGTCAGTAGGGCTCTGGACTCAGTGCTGAAAACACTGGATGGTGGTACTGCCTCTAATTCTTTAAATAATACTGTTGTATGATTTCGTCAGTTGACGATTAGCTAGCAGAATCTTTTAGATGGATTATTATTATTATTTAAGATTTGTTTGGCTCTATGGTCGTAAATGTATTGCATTATTTACGAGTGGTTCGCATGTCTGTAGGCTGTGCAATGGGTTATTTTTTACTGTTTACAATTAGCAAGCATGTGTGTGTAGAGTCTTATATACAACTTATGTAGGAGTAGTTTGCAGTTCTGTATGCTGTGGGACATGTCAGAGCTTGTGTTCTGTGATAAATATACTCCATGCCTAAAAAAACTGCTCCAAAATAAATGAAGTACATTCCTTCCTCCCTCCATCTGCCTAGTGTGGGCTGAGTCCTTTTCCCACCAACCCCTAGGAAGAGGTGGTGGTCTGGTGACCCAACGTGTTGGGTATTCCTATTTTTCCAGAAGAGGACGCTAAGCAACCTGCTGGATACCACTCTCTGGTGCTGGCAGTTCGATGGACTTTTCATCTTATATGTGTAGCCGTGGAGAGGACTTTTCCCGCACCAGTGTAGACATAGGAAATCGATTGAGCAGCTCATGACGAAGCTCTGTGATGGCAGTGAGCCTTGTCCTGAAACTGTCAGGACAAGACCACATTGGATGGGTATATGTGGAATTTTCCACTACACCTTGAATCTTGCGATTGGTGGATGTTCCCACGGCCGCTGTCGACTGGGAACTTTCGACAGTGGTGGGGATCGCGGGTGGCTCAATTTGGAAAGAGTGAGTGTGGTGCACAATGGGTAGGTCACTCTGCATCTAGCCCTGGTACCGTCAGAGTACAAGATTTCGTATTTGGCATTCTTCTCTGCATCTCCTCCTATAGACACTTTATTGCGAGCTGGGAAGTGCACTGTCTCAATCACCCAGACAGAAGTAATTAGTGACAAGTTATTCTTCACAGATAAAGCATGTTAGAAGAGTCGGTGGCGCAGATTTCATCGGCTGCACCACCTGTTTGCTGTTTGCTGACTTCGTACTGCTGAACACTTTTGTGGTAAAGTATCTTGGCTGCTCCAGCATTGTAGGGACTTTTTAAAAGTTTTTGCACTGAAGTTCTCAGCAGTGCATGTTCTCAATGTCACCAATATCACCCAAATTTCTTTTTTCTTTTCTTTCTAATCAGAGTTCTCACTACCGATCACCATACTGTTAGATAGTCAGGGTGTAGCATTTAATGTACAGACTCAAGTGGTTGATGAGATCCATCTTTTCATTATTTGAGATTAGGAGCCCCTTCAAGTACGTGGCCAACTTCTTATTCAATATTCCAATCTTTTACTCTTACTGTGAGGGTTTATTGTAATGTATAGTATATTTTTTCATGACTTTAGATCAACAAACCACATTATTATACTTATACTGTTCGTCATTCAATAGTCAATTAACAGTTGTCATTCCTTCCAATAATGATTAATGACTACTAAGGAATCTAATTACTTGATAATTTATTTAAATTATCTGGTGTGTGAAACTCTTTGTAACTATCATTTACAGGATCACTTCACTAATTTATCCTTGCACTTTAATTATCGTCATAGTTAGAAAGGTAGGGATTGAGTGTGTGATCGAACCACAAACAGACTCTTTGGAATTAAAGTGTCCGCAAAACATTTCTTAGCCTCGGCACCTCGCAAAAATTAACCGTTACTTTGAAACCTCTGCAGCAGTGCAGTGAGCTGCTCAGTTTCTGTACAACTACAATCAGCATTACCAATTGGCTTCTGGTTATGACTTACATAACCTTATTCTGTTCTAGATGATTAAGTTCCTGCTTTATTTTATCTCGTGATACAGAAAGAATGTAGTGTGCGTTGATATATTGCGGGATCACATTCAGCATCAGTGTAAGGTGCGACATCTAACCTCTAACACTGATTCTTGCTTTAGAAATAATATCTTCAGTAGTAAAGAGATGGTGGCTCGAGCGCAATTTTCATATCAAATTGATATGCAAATTAATTCCCATATGGCAGATATCACACGAACTCAACTAGCACTGTCAAAGACTGATGATGATTGTGGTGGGGGTTGGGTTTTATATACCTCCATGATGTCATGTATTTTCCTCAGCCCCCATGTGGGTCACCACATCCTTCTCCCTCCCCAACCCTCCCCCTGCCCCTCCCCCTCCCCCACCTACTCTATTGGCAGGAATTTCGAATTCTGGCGAGAATTCCGAATTTTCTCTGTGAATTCAATTGTCAATTCAGAGAACGTAATATTAACGAGAATTGTTTATAAAATGGCTATAGGTGGTAGAAATCGAAAAAATAGGTGAGTCATGCTCTTAGGACATAATATGCATTTCATAGGACAGCGATACTCTTGTTCAAATTCCGATCACTTCATGTACTTTCAAGGGACAGCGATACTCTTGTTCAAATTCTGATCACTTCATGTACTGTGCTCACAAAGTCATTAAGACCCTCTGAGGTGCGACGCTGGGTGTGAGTGCAGTATTGGTGGGCCAGGATTCATTCCCTTCCTGCCGCCTCGTGTGACCTTGGAGAGGGGCGAGCCTCGGTCCACATTTCATGATTGCAGCCTCACCCTGCGGGATACTACAGGCCCTACCTCTCACCGCCTTCCCCCCCCCCCCCCCCCCCCCGCTCCTGCTCTGCTTAGGGCGCCTCACCAAGTGCGTTTGTAACTCTCAGGAGGCCTTCGATGACACAACCCATGCCACATGTGCCACTTGCCTCAGTGTCCAGCGGTCTGCCGGTGACCACTTACCTCCTGCCTCCCTAACAGTCCCCCAGCCCTCGACTTCCACGTTACAGGCGGGGGGGGGGGGGGGGGGCAGGAACCAGCATATTTGGAAATCGGAAGATGATTGTATTGTAATGTACAATGCCTTTCTCAAGGCGTGCTCCGTTGGGCACCTACCATGAACAATAGAGTTGTTTTCGAAGGTTAGCGTCTCCCCCCACGACTCTGTCCTAACTAAAACAGCAACATATATTTCGAGGGATGAATCTGTTTCAGAGTGAACTAAGGGTGTTTTATAAAGATAGCAGATGTGAGCAGTTGTCCATGCGCTTGCCAGTGAACAAAGGATATTTTCAGATGGGGCCTCTATCTGTTTCACAGAATTTTTCTGTCCACCACAGCAGCCAACTGAACCAAGCCTGCTTGAAGAAGAAAAAGGAGGTGAGGTTAGCGTCCTCACCACGCAGCTATAATCTGACTAACAACAATATGTATTTCGAAGGATACAGCTGACATCGGAAGTATCAAGCTATTGGTTTGTCTCAGAATGAACAAAAAGTGTTTTTCTAAAGCCAGTGGCTGCGTCCAGTTTTCCAGTCACTTGTCAGCAAACAGAGGATGTTTGTCTCAGATTTTTTTCTCGTTTACAGCCATGATCTGTTCCTCAAACACCAGCACCAAGCCTTCTTGGAGATAAAAAAGAAGGGAAGTTATAACTTGCTGATAAGACATTCTGAGTTCCTATTGGTCGTCTGCAAAATAGAGGCTCGAAATTGGAAATTTAGGGTAAGGTCTTATGGGACCACACTGCTGAGGTCATTGGTCCCTAAGCTTACACACTTCTTAATGTACCTTAAACTAAGGATAACACACACACCCATGCCCAAGGGAGGGATAGAACCTCCAAATAATAGAGGGTCGAGTCTGAAGGTATATAAAGTCCGACCCCCTCCACAACCGTCATCAGTCTTTGACAGTGTCTAGTTGTGTCCGAGTAATATCTGCCATATGAAATGCTCAGCCAGCAGTGATGTCAGCAGTAGTGGTGGAAGCAGCCAAACTTAGGTCAACTGCAATGTAAGTGTTTACAAAAAAAAATTATGAGTTCAAGTTGCGACAGCTATAAAATGCAGTAGCGGAAGTATTCAAATTTTTCGAGATTGTGATACCTTTTCGTAACAAGTGGTTATAAAAGTTTTTTTCTTCCTATCGCAGCATTCATTCCCGAAATGTTGGCAGAACTAGAACGCCAGCTGGAAGCGGAAAGTCGCCAGCAAGCTCAAGAGGTTGTGCTACCATCATGTAAGTAAATTTCCAAATTCTGTTTGATAGGCTACTTGTTCAGAGAACAGCTCTTGATGTATTCAGATCGTAACAAATGTTTATAAAATTTTTTATCTCGCTGTTGCAGCATTAGAGCAGCAGCTGATGGTCATTGAGCTGCTGCTGCTTGAGGCCGAAATGCAGCAAAAAGTACAGTTGTAATATATTGACGTACGTGTTTTTCTTTTGTGAGGCATATATTATCCATTGTTATACATGTTGCTATAGATCAAGAGAAGGATGGGATTCTAGTAGGGGTATGGATTGGAAATGATGACCAGGATTCATCATTTCCATTTGGTATGAACTTTTTATTTATTTATTTATTTATTCGTAGTTATCATAATCAATATCTCGCTGTAGGCAAATTCAGTACAAATTTATTGTTGTTGCTGTTGTTTCTTATAATCAATATCCTGTTGTAGACGACTTCTGTGAGATGGATCATTGGCTCCACAACAACAACAATGCTGGCGAGGGTGAAATACCAGAGTGGCAGCATGAGATGGTGGTTGCTGAACGGAAGTCTGATCTCTCCCTTCTGGGACAGGAGATGGAGATATTTGACTGGGCGGGAGAGCTACCAGAAAGATCGACTGAACTGCTCAATTCTAGGCCCAGAGTGAAAAAGTTGATTATAATGTGACCATCATTGTTACAGCATATAATTATTATTCAGGAATGCTGATGCACTTAATTGTCATTGCTTGTTTACAGCATATATTAAAAAAAAGTTGAGCACTGCACTTAATTTTTTTCCATTATTCGTATGTTACAGAGGTGTCACCAACACTGTATAACAACTTGCTGTGGCTTGTGCACCCAGGGCAGTGGTTGTGCGGGCAGGTATCAAATACTCATCCAAGCGACGTGCACCACCATACAAAGCACCACTTGTTGTCTTGTTACAGGTGGCCACAGTTGCGACAGTGCTGGCCTCCACACTACCACATACCCTCTGGCGTTCGTGGGTGATTTAGTCAGAGCAACGATCTCTCCCCACCCCGTCCTCCCAAAAGGTTGGCGATAGTGAAGGCTCCAGTATGCCTCAACATCAACAAATGCCTTCTCCACAGCGTGGGTGGTCCCACTGGAGCTCACTGCAGCCACATCCTCCTATTCTGGCTCCGGCTATTTGCCCTCGCCAGCAACGAAAGGTATGTTTACCTCGTTGCACACCTGTCCCCCCTGAAGGTGGCTCCTTCCCAGCGCCCTTATGCCCTTATCCACCAAATGGCCACAGTCATCTCCTATTTGTAGTATTAATGATAATGAATCTGTGGCTAGTGGTAATGCTCTATCCCATTCTGATAGTGAAGGACATTAGATCAGCATTGTCATGACCCCTCTAGAATACTCGGTGGTTCCTAGGGCCTTTGAGGGGTGTATCTCTTTTACTAGAACTGAGAATCCTCTTAGGGGGTATTGCGACGCAGCAAGGTTTCAAGAAGCCTGCCTCCTGGTGCTGAAGGCAGAGCTCATCAAAGTCCTAGATGATCTGATATATAACACCATTAAATGTAATGCAGTACACTGCAGCTAGTTACTCACCCTCCCAAACAGCAGGGTGCTGCTGAGGAGAAAAGCCTGCACTACATCTGGGGTGATAATAGCGTCATGTCTCAGAATACATTAATCGCCAAGTGGGATCGTGAATCCACTTTGGGTGTTATACTGACCCAATTTTCAGAGATGAAAGTAAGATGGCCAGCTAAAGCATTCATCCAAATACTGCAGCTTGACATCCATATTCATGTCTATGATCTATTAAATGGAGGGTCCAGTTATATAATCTCCATGAGTTTGGAGCAAGAAGGGTGTCACCCCACTCGCCATTGTTGGCAGATGTATCCAAGATGGTGGCTGTGACGTCATCCAAGATGGCGGATTTTGGTGGGAAGTTTGAATTTTGGTGGGAAGAAGGTCAATTGGACTACCTCCACTAACCTAACCCCTCTCCCCTCCCCTCCACCAGAAAAATGATGGGATGTTCAAATTCCAACAGGATAATGCATCACACCACAGTTATCTCTACTAACCTAAGAATATCACAGGAAGATACATCACTTGGGCTACCTCCAATAACCTAAGTCATGTGACACCACCTCTTCCTAGGAACTGGCACCAAGTCTGAATTTTGACTGTGAAATAGGTCAATTGGGGTATCTCTACCAACCTAAGAAAATGGCTGGAAAGAAAGCCCAACTCCACTAACCTAACTCACCTGACTGCCACCTCCTCCTAGGGATTTGACGGAAAAGGACTCGACCAGTGTGGGAAATAAGTCTATTATTTTGCAAGTACTATTTTATTTCAACAATTAGAGGCACTACCACCATCCAGTGTGGTCACCAGGGGGTCCAGACTCCAACTGACCTAGTACACAGTACCACTGCCAGAGGGCACTCTCATCTCTCCTGTGACATAATCCAAGATGGTGGGGGGAAATGGTGGGAAACAGTGTGGTCGCCATGGGGTCTGGACTCCAACTGACCACAGTACCACAGCGAGAGGGCGCTCTCATCCGTGACGTAATCCAAGATGGCCGCCATGTCATGAGTACCGTTATCCAAGATGGCAGGAAACAGTGTGTTCGCTATGAGGTCAGGGTCTAGTACACAGTATCACCATCAGAGAGCATTTTCGTCCATTCTGTGATGTAATCCAAGATGATGGTCCTGGGATGGGGGAAATGGTGGGGAAAGGATTCTGCCTGTGATGGACATAAGTCTTTATTTTACAGACAATGTCTCCACCACGAGATCTAGAGTCCTGCTGACCTAGTACACAGTACTGCCACCAGAGAGTGCTATCATCCCTCCTGTGGTGTAGTCCAAGATGTTGGTATGGAGGGGGACAATGGCATGAAAATGTCTCAGCCTATGTTGGGCTGCTGGAGAGAGTAAGGAAGCAGTGTACTTTATTTACTTTGGAACAATTTATTTAGGGAAGGAGTACATTTATCAACCTGCTACAAAACACACGCTCTGACATGCTAGGGGTCATGCGACATGGCCCACAGATCTGTAAACTACTCCTAAATAATGCAACAGACACGCTTGCTAATTGTAAGCTGTTGAAATATTGCATTCCACGGCCTACATACATGCAAACTACTACACCGAAATAATTTCAGTACTCAGTACACAGACCTGCAAACTGCTCCTAAATAATGCAGCACACTAATGTGTAGACACGCTCAGTACTCGTAAACTGTCCAAATAAAGCATAGCACAGCCTTCAGACATGAGCGCAAAATAATGTAACTGCGCACAAACAACGTACGCAGGCACTGCCCGCCACCCCTTGCACAGGAGGCTGAGAGTATTGAGAAGTATATTTCACTCTCCAAGCGAATGACGCCAAAAATTGCGCTCCACTTCTTTGACATGCTACGTTTTATACAGGCTCTACTCCAGAAAACTTGTTGAAACTGTACCTCTGGAGGATATGCATATCACCCAATCTGCAATCCCCAATGAGGTAAAGTTATAGCTTGTGACTACAAAAGGAGTTTTCCCTTATGAGTATCTGAATAGTAAGGCGAAACTCGACGAAACCAGGCTGCTCCTCATATCTGCATTTACCAAGTACTCTCACAGGTGATGCCATAACTATTGCAGATTATGAGCATGCCGTGAATGTCTGTAGGGAATTCAACATTCCAAATTTGGGTAAATATGCAAGACTGTACATGGACACCAACGTGCACTCGCTTGCGAATGTTTTTGAAAAGTACTGCTGAGTATGCATGGCCACATACTCTCCAGACTCCACCTTTTATTACTTGGCACCTGGGTTGTCCTGGGATGCAATACTCAAACAAACGAAGTGTAGCATCAAACTTTTGACATATGCTGCCATGCTTCTTTTCTTGAGCGCAGGATCCTTGTGAGACTTTGATAGTGTGTCCATAGCCACACCAAAGCTATTAATCCAAATATGGGAGCGAGGTTCAACACATCTCTCGATTCAAGTTATATTCTATATTTGGATGTGTATAACTTATACAGGCATGCCATAATGCTGCCACTGCCGTTTGGTAGGTCTCAGTGCATGCCCAAAAACGAATCAGAGGGATTAGGTGAAAAAATATGGGGTCTGGCGGATGATTCCGATGCAGTATATGTGATGGAGGTAGACCTCATATAACCTGTTAGTACGCATGAAATGACAAATGACTTGCCATCCAGAGCAACAAGTTCCATAAGGAAGCACTATCTCTAATCTGATGACCACTGTTAGACACAAGCAGAGGTATGTAATTAATTATCATAACCTCCAGCAGTGCCTCAGCTTAGGGATGGAGCTAGGCAGAATCACCCAGGCTCTCTCCTTCAATCAGTCCCCCTGGTTGAAGGAGTATATTGACTTAAATACCGGAAAGAGGGCGGGATATGATTAGTGATTTCGAAAAAGATTTTTATAAATTGATGAATAATTCTATTTTCGGTAAAGCCGTGCAGAATGTAAGAAATGAAAGTGATATATTGATTAGGCCCCATGGGATGGGCCGTGGGTCGTAAGAAAGTACATCGTCAGACCAAATTTTAAGTGGATCACTATTTTCAATGAGAACTTTGTTGCTGTGGAGATGTCAAAGGTTTCAGTAGAGCTTACAAAACCAATTTATACGGGTATGTATATACTGGACATCTCCAAATTCCATATCTATCACTTCCACTATGAGTTTGCTAAAACTCATTTCATGGAACTGAAGTTACTTTATATGCATACAGATAGTTTCATCTATTGGGTGAAGAATTGCAACCCATATGAATAATTAGATGTCATGGTAAAGAATTCGACACATGAAATTGTTACTGAAAAACTGAAATTTCGAAAACTTTTCTCACGTTGGGTACCCAAAATTCTTACTGAACAACACAAAAAACAACAGATGGGCAGTGCACCGCAGTTCTTGACACGCTACAAAGAAGAAGGCGATGGTTTTCTTTCTCGGATAGCCACGGGGGATGCCTAAGCAAATCTTGACACCTCGAAAAATCATGTGCAGCGTTTCCTGGGACAGAAAAAGCATTTTGCTGATTGATTTCTTACCATGAGGCCAAACAATCAATGTACATGGTTGCTACGAGACCGTTAAGAAATTGCACCGCCCAATACAGAACAAGCGCCGAGGATTAGTGTCAAAAGTGTTGTTTTTTTCCATGATAATGCCCGACCTCACACGGCAAATGTGACCAAACAATTCTTATGGGAGTTTCACTGGGACGCCATTGATCATCCTCCGTGCAGCTCGGACCTCGCTCCTAGCGACTTTCATCTCTTCTTACATCTAAAATCTGTCCTTGGTGGTCAACACTTCAACGATGATGAACATGTTACCACATGGTTGAATACACTGATGGCAATCTTCTGTGAAGAAGGCATACAAAAACTTGTGCCACGCTATGACAAGTGCCTGCAAAATTTCGCAAGCTATGTAGAAAAGTAGTTTAACAGTTGTAAATTTTTGTACAATAAATATTTTTTCTGTATCTGTACACGCTTGTTTTATATGACGAAACGGAACTTATTCTGAAGCCATACCTCGTATATGTAATGATTGCGTGGGATTTCGCCTATCGTGCGGCGCTTATACGTTTTTGGGAACAGGTGGCGCGCGATCGTGTCCACTTCCAAAGACACATAGCAAACATGGCTGAAATTATATCCCATGTGATTGAACAAAGCCACAGGTATAGGATCAGGGCAAAGCTACATACTATCTAAGTAGGAGCTACGTAGAAAGAAAGAAAAACACAGAATGTGAGGTAAAAAATTCATTTATTTTCATTACTCCAACTTAAAAGTAATTTTACATTTTCGTAAGCAGACACAACACTACTTTCACACATCTCCTTCTTCTTGAGCTGGTGGATAGCAGGGCACCTGTAAAATTCCATGTCATGAATAGATGCAACCTTGAAGATCCGCTGCATCCCTGTGATCTTCTTCTCGCCTTTGACGTAGATGTGGTCTCATGACGATCAAATATTCGAAACGACGTCATCATTTCTTTATAAGGTATACCAGAATTGTCCCAGCCAGTCCATTAAAGAAACATGTTAGCCACTTTACATTCCTCCATGCTTTAGCACAAATCACATCCTAAAACGGCCTTGGTGATGCAATTTTTGCCGAGAATGTCTCTATTACACCAGCATCTTCTGTGTATACGATGAGTGCAACATCTTTAAATATGAGTTGTCTACACTCATCATCACAGAAAGATTGAATGTCGGTAACGACGTTCACACTGCAAGTTGTCATTGTGAAATGCTCTGGGTATGACACAGCACTTGGTCATTTACACAGCACGCTGCACAACACTATGAAGTGAGCTATAGTTAATCACGCGAGCATGTAGAACATGAGCATACGTTGCAGTGTGTTCTGGGAAATTTGATGAGGATTCAAATTCGATTCGTGCATTCATTGGTCCTGATTTAATTATCTTTTTCTGATTAGAACAGTCTATGACGATGATTGGTGGCAGCTCCTTGAATTTGCGAGGACTGAGTAGGCATCCTTCCACTTCAGCACCTTCGTAGTAAGAAGCACGGAACATTGCGTACGTGTTAAATGCTAGATTGTATACATACTGATCCACTGTAACAGTAAATTGTCATATGGATATAATTCTGAAATAGAGCTGTCAAATAAGGCGGAATAATTTGCTAAATTCCCCCTTCTATTGGTCTGAAATGCAAGTATGATGAATCTCGGTGTTTCCAGCTGCACAGAGGTTTTAACAGCTTGTGTTTGTCTGATCGATGTCAGTTACACTGGATACCCAAAGACCTTCCATGAGAGGAGAGTTAATCGCAGATATGTACCGGTATTCAGAATTTTTAAAAGCTTCAAGTGCTCTCGTCTGCCACAGTGATGTGTGGCATTTTTCATATAATTTTATTGATGGTGACCTGATTGTCCTCTTGAGCTCCTTCAATGTCTGAGTTGCTATCCGTTGTACTCCATACCAGAATAAATTCTTGTTTAGCATTCATAATAGTTCCCTGAATGTCCTCAAAGTACCATATAACACTTTTAAAGGTATGCATGCAGTAAATGGGCGGTACTCTTCTGCTGTTCTGCCCACAGGCTCGTCTATGAATCATCCTGCATTTTCTATACCATTCAGATCCGAGGGTGATGATGAGACATATGATTTAAGTATTGATGCTATGCCATCATTACGTGTACGATTAATATCCCATTAAGTTCATATCGTACTTCCTGCAACAGGAATTCCGAAGTATTATGTAATAAGTTTTGATCCTATTGTATGACTACCACCTTTTTTTTTTAATTATCCATGCAAATTTGTGAAACACTTGAATGGAAGAGTTAAATCGTCTTGGTGTTGTATGACAATTCTAATTTCATCGTTCTTGTTAAATGTCTTTGAAACATAAAGTTTATGCGAGAAGTATTCTTGGGATATGATTCGCTCGTAATAGTCCACTGGGTGAGATATATTGAGCGACGACGTCATTGCGAGGTTTCAAGCCTACTGATTTAACAAACTCGTAGTTCTCACTTGTTATAACCTTGCGGTTCTAATGCGAAGTATACGTTGGTTTTATACCTTAGCCCCATCTTGTCTTAGATGTAGTCGTACAATGATTTCCTCACTACGAAATTCAACAAGTTAGTTATTCTGATCCACAATACGCAGCTCCAGATAGTCCAGTGTCTGAACTGTCACTGGAAGGTATAAAGCGTTGGTAGGAGTCTCAACAATCTTATATCCTATTCCAACTGAAGGGAAGAATCCGTAAATTGAACGAACCAATCTATCGTTGAGGTATGAGTTCGTTGCAGTGTTACACTCATTACGGATTGTACTGACAGGAAGAATACCCACTGTCTGATCAGATTTGAAAAATTTTTTAAATCCTCTTCTAAACCTGCCCCTTTGTGAAATCCAGTAGTGGGCCTATTAAACCTTTCTGCTTAAAGTCAATGGATGCATTCACCGTCCTTATTTCAGATTTAAGTGTACTGATGTTTGCACGGAGCTCAATGCCTTTCCCTGACCGTTTTAAAACTTCGTTTAAATCGTCAGTATCGTATGCACCATGTTCAATTTTCACAACTTCGTTTTCACCATTAATTTCCAAATGCGGTTAATTGTTAGCGTTTGTGACGATGTTGTATGTCTCCAGCCCAATTAGCGCGATACTCCAATCTCTAATGCTTACATAAGTTAATGGGAAATAATTTGCACGTAATACAGACCATCGTTCTTTCAGAGTCAGAATGTACGACATTGCATCTAAACATCAGCCGGTGAATGGATACTTAATACCCGTTCTTATATATCATTCGTAAACGTCAGGAGGAACATGATGCATAGATGACTACACAGGAATGTATTAAAGTCTTGTTAGCGTCGAAAATTGTAGGAAACATGTCTTCTGTCTGTTAAGCAGGTCACCGAATGAGTCGAAATAGTAGACGTTATTTGTATTTCTTTTTTTTTTAACATATGCTACCCAATGAGTCCAGGTCCTCCTGCTACATCCACATTCTCAATTCCGTTTTCTCCTGATTTCCGCAATGTCTTCGGTAATGTATTCCTTGTTAATACACCTCGGAATGTTGAATTTCTTCAGATCTGTATTTGTAACCTCCCAGTTTGGTAGGACTGCTAGGCGGCTATTTTTAATTGATGAAGAGACCTAGTCCTTTCTTGTACGGTTTCAAGCATAGCCCTTTTCCGATGGCTGCTGCCTCCATCATGCGGTTATGTCTTCGTGTCTCCTGCGGTTTCTCCTGAGAGTTTTGTGCATTCTTGACTGTCTTGGCAATGAACGCAGCACCCCCATCCGCATGTGTTAGCAGTGACATGAGAACATTTGTCTTGCCGCAGTTGGATGGACCTGCAATTATTGCGGGTATGTTATCGGTAATGAGTACGCCATTCTTCTTCTAGTCTTATTGCACTCTGTCACAGCTCCAGTCGCTTACAACAAAGCCTTGATGCTTCACCAGCCTGCCATGATACCTACTATCTCAGCTACTGTCATGAAATGGGATTTTACAAAGAATTTAGTTAAATGACATAATTCTCTGCTGTTGCATGTTTGCTGTGAAGATACTGGTGACAATAGCTTTAGTACTTGCAGTATAATGAGAGGTAAGAAATAAGAAGCACATACATGTTTATATACACAGGATGCGCTACATCAATGGGCTCTTTCTTTATCGTAACACCTATACAGAATCTAGAAAGTAAAGTCTTATTCTAAGCACAGAATTAAGCATGTATTTCTTTCAAACTTACTGACAGTGCATTAGTTTTCGCTAGCAACAGATTGTTCCAGTGTTCGAAGTTCTCTACATGCACACTGTTAATACTTAAGATATTCTGCAATGTCTCTGTGCACAGCTTTAACACAAGGCAACATCTGTTCAATCTTTCCAACACATTGGGTAGCACCTTTTGTAGATCGCTCAAGTTTTTAATGGTGGAGCACTGTAGATAAATGGACGTGACACCTGATTTCACACAGAGTGTAATGGATAGAGTTAGAGCAGCACAGTAAATACCTGGAGGAGGACGGCTCGGATGACACTCGATGGTCAAATGCTGCTCGATGTAAGATTTTGCACAACACAGTTCATCTCATTCCACCTCCGTACACCGCACTTGAATACTTTTAGCTGCACTCTCGATCTCTATGACAATACCCGACTCTGTGCCAGTGGTTGTTTCTATAGCAAAATGTAAACCTTTTGAACCACTAGCGGTTAAATTATACACTGAAGAGAAGAGTAGTGGTGCACAGGGCTTAACTGGTATCTCCTCATACAGTACATCCTCACTTCGTCCATGGCAGTACCACTGGAATATTCCGCGATGGCACGTATGATGGATACGTGAGTGCACACGTTGTGCGGGGAGGGGGGTGGGGGGCATTAGAGCGGCAGTTTTCCGCCACAGAGCAACTGGCTGACGGTTGCTACGGGCCTATTACGGGGCCTTGGATAAACCCGAGCGGGAGCTTGGCAGGGGAGCGCGTGGCTGTGTTTGCGCGATTGGAGGAATTTATACGCCAGAGAAATACTGATAAAAACAGAACTAAGAGTGACGTGGAGGAGCGAATTGGAACTCATGGACAGAAGAATATGTAAAGCTAAATTATCTAGACGCACCACAAAAATATGTTATAGTTTAAAAGTTATTGTTGTCATCAAAATTGTAAATTTATGAAAGTTTAAAAGCTAATATCGTGGCAATGCTTTGGCCGATTAATATGAACAAAGCGTTGTGGATGCGGCTAGTAGAGCCGATTTAACAGAATATGTACCATTTTTGGATGAGAGGTCAGAATATGGGATTGGATTGAGTGAATCTGTGTTTTTGGTAACAAATAAATTTAAAGAGACGAAACTAGTGGCAGCATTCTAAAGTTTAAAGAAGTAGGTGAGTAATTAAGCGAGTATTTTTATTTGTTTCTTTATGTTTAGTATCAAAAATCCGGGAAAAGCAAAATCACGCCACAAGAACATTGTTTGTGAAAAAACTGTGGCAGATACTAAAATTGGACTTAAAGTTATTGCCCAGGAAATTTCCATATTTTTGCACGTATCGTATGTGATTTTGTGTTTAGTTTTAGAATTTTCTTAATATTTTTTTGTCAAACATTGTTCTGAGTTAGCCAGTCGCTTCGAGGGTGTATAGGGCGGCCATCTGGAGTTGAGTTCGAGCGACGCTAAGAGCCAGACGTGCCGCCCATATTAGAAATAAACTACTTATTCAAATTATAAATCAACTTCAGTGACTCAATATTTCAAATTTCACTGCCTGCACTGTTTTTTTTATATTTTATTTCATCTTAAAAACTGAGTTAACGACAGGTGTGAGCTCGCACCCTCTGACGAAAAACGTAGCCAAACATTGAGCCCAGCCACATCTTTGGGGCCGCTCAATTAAGCTGAGTATATATATATATATATATATATATATATATATATATATGCTGTAGCACGTGGGGGCTCGAGCTAACTATTCAATCTAAACTAACTTTTTTTATCAAAAATCGGCGAACAGCACCAACACCAACTATATGAATATTTTCATCATTTTTAGCGAATTTTTACTATGTGTAGTGCCCAGTACCATCGTAATATGGGGGCTCGTTGGGTACTGTCGTAACTGAACAGGCTCGGTAGGCAGTGCAGAAATGGAAAGTGAAGAAGATTCAGAGAAACGCCTTACCGATCGCCGAGCAGTACCCTAAGTCCGACGTCGACCACCAAAGCTGGAGTTGAAGTACCGCTGGCCACCAAACATCGACGCGCTGACTTCGCCGCCACTCTCTGGAGCTAGGGCCGCTTACGCCGCTAACCTGCAAGTCGTTCCATGCAACCCTGCACCGCACCTCACCGCACGGCAGCCGACAGCACCAGGCAGCAGTTGTCACGCAGCAGCAGTCTCAACAAAGCTAAGTGTTGGCAGCAGGCGCACTAATTTCTCAGTTTTCTATCTGATAGTCAGTTTGGCTATGGAGTCCGAATTTAGCGAGATGGTGATAAAGTAGTCAGCTAGTGATGTTGAGTTTACAGCGAGTGGCAGTGAGCCTCAGAGCCCACATGGACAGGGAGAGGAAGCAGAAGCTAGTGTAGTGGCTATGTTTAAATCTTTAATCAGCCAAATGGGGAATTCAGAAATGAATCAAAAACTGATATGGGAGATTTCAAGACTGAATTAAAAACTGATATGGGGGTTATGGAAAGTTCTTTAGGGGCAAAAATCAGAAAATTAAATGATCAGTTGGGGGATTTATCAGAGAAATTTGAGGAGGTAAAAGGAAATTTGAATGCTAAGATTGATGCAGTTGCTGTTGAATTAAGGGGTAGAATTGATTCAGGCAGGCAGTTGTGTGACACAAAGAACGATGAGACAAGGCAAGCTCTGATTGATGTGGATCAGAAGATTGTGGCTAGTGGTGCTAAAACCAGAAGTTTATTATTAGGTCAACTGGCAGAGACAGTTAGCGACCTAAGAAAGGAAATTGAAAACGTGGCTGCTGTTGCTGTAAAGAGTAATGTAGAAATTGACAAAGGTTACAGTAGATTAAGTAATGTAGAATTATGTGGGGCTAATGGAAGTATGGGGTGGCGTATGGTACAAGTACCCAGTGATAAGACTTTTTCAAGGGAAATGAAGCACTATGCTGTAGATTTTCTGGCAGCATGTGAGGATTGTTTTATTGATGGTATGAGTGACAACGGCAAAATTAAACTGGTAAAAAGATTGTTGTAAGGTCCTGCTCAGACATGGGTAAATCAATGTAGTGAACAATTTAAATCATATAGTATACCTGAACAGATGTTTCTAAATAGGTCTTGAAGCCAAGCAAAACAATGCAGATTACAGATTTTGTGAATGGGCCAGTTTACAGAGGAGGTAGGGAAATTATAAGAGAATTTTGTCAGGAGGAATTAAGAAGGTAGGTACATCTGGATAGGCCATTGGGAATTTCGACTGAGATTTCTACTCTAAGGAGAAGGTTACCTGAAAATGTACAGTGGCAATTGAACATTGTCCAACAGATTATATAGAAAATTTCTTGGGTTTTATTGAGAGGATGGACCAGGCAATGAGCTATCAGCCAAACTCAGAGGGTAATAATTCAGGGAATAATCAGAGGAATAATGGAGAGAGAAGAAATAATGTGAGTTGGGGTAATAACAATGATAAGGAAATCAGAATGGTAAGTGAAGAGAACACAGAATTCAAAATGAAACTTGGAGGGATAAAAGGGAAAGATTTAATGATGATGTCAGGTATCAGAGAGGGACATAGGGAAATAGAAACAGGAGTGATGAAAGGCCAATGCAGGAACAGATATATGGAAGAGGAGAAGTTAATGCAAGGGGACCACAAGGACAAAATTCTTTAAAATGAGATTTATTCCAAACAGGGTCCAATTTTGGACAATAAACCATGCAGGAAAGAGGACCAGGAGATGGGAAAATAATTGTGGGAGAAATAATGGCGGATCTTTTAATAGTTTTAGGCAAAATACTGGGAGGTATTTTAATGAAAGCAAAAGCAGTGGAACAAGGGAAGAGAAAGTATGGAATAAGAATTATAGGCAAACTAAGAGGGGGTTTGTTGATCATGATAAAAATAAACAAGTGAGGGAAGAAACGATTTGTTGAATGGAGGCAGTTATGGGTAATGACGAAATTTTGAAGGCTGGTTTAATGAGCATGATAAGAGGAGGGCCTTTAGAAGTGAAAACAACAGGAAATGTAGGAATCAGGAAGAAGAAATAAATGTTGGGGGTTTGTTAAATAAAAGGGATCAAAATGTGAGGGATAATGATTCAAATAGTATTGGCTTGGCAATTATGTTAAGTAATGAGTCTGTATCAGCTGTGTAACCTGTGGGAGAAAATGTGTGCTGTAATGTTGAGAGTGTGTATGTGAATGACAGCAGGAACAGCAATAAGGTGATTGCAATGGAACTTTCACCACTGGTAGGAGGTGTAAATTATGTGGAGGACGCAGTGCCTGATTCAAATATTGTTGTAGATGGAGATATACAGGAAGGTACGTGCTCCAGAAATTTGAATGTATTAAAAAGTGAGCAGGCAGTAGATCCTGTATCAGATGGTGTCATGGATAATGATGCTGATATGTGGCACAAGGCTGCAAAATGTGTTGTTAATATATGTGGAGGCACTTACTCCAGTAACGACAGGGAACGTGCCAGTGAGCAGGCTACAGTTTCTGTAGCTGTTGAACAAGCAACAGTTGTGGGTGATGTTTTTATGTGCAGAATGGAGCTGCAGGTGTTGATATTGTGGTTGGAACTGTGAGGGATTCTCTTGATTCAAGTAAGTTTATGTCTCTTGCTAATGGTATGAGTGAAGAAGCTGGGCCGACACATCTTTTCAAGGAAGCATGGGAGAATGAGGAAGACAGTTATTTTTATTCTGATGATTCGATAGACAGGGCAAAATGGTTTCAGAAATGGGCACTTGAGGATTGGGAAATTAGCAAGTATGATTATGCCAGGCAAATCAGGGATTTATGGTGGGAAAGTGAGGTGTTCAAGCATACTTACAAGGAAATAGTTAATGGGGATAAAGATGTTAAGTCACTGGATGAAGAATGTGTATTTATGATGGGAAAAGATGGTAGAGGTGATAATAATACCGTGAATAATGATACAATTAGTGAAGAAGGTGAGGATGTTGATGAAATTCAAAATTTCATAGTGTATAATGATGAACAACAGATAGCCATACATGAGGAGCTAAATAATGAATGAATGGGGAAAGATGAGTGTGATTATGATGCTGATGACTGGATTAATTTTGCAATGTTGCACCAGCAGCTGATACCAGAGACCTGGAAAGAAAAAAAATGTAGAATTGCTGGAAATCTAGGGGGTTGAGTGTAGGAAACTCTGGAATTAAAGAGGCCTTTGATATAATACCTTCAGGGGATAACGAAATTGAATCTTTTAGTGAAGAGCAGGTGTGCACCTTGACTAAAGGTTGCATACACGAGATAGAGGAGGACTTGTTGGCTGAAACAGAATTGAAGCATGATTTTATTGAAAAGGTGCAGCCAGTAATAACTGTTGGTGTGGTAGGGATCTGTGAAACTGGTTTGGTGGATACTGAAAGTTCTGTGTCTGGGGTGGGAGAGAGATTTTATGATCATATTAAGAACAGGGAAACAGTGGAATTTCCAGTCACAGGGGTGAGAATTAAAAATGCTACAGGAACTTTCAGTAAACCAGTGAGAAAGCAGGTAGTTCTCGATGCAAACATTCGTGGTGAAGTATTTAGTCACTAATATTTGATGATCCCAAATTTAAGTATGAACCTGGTTTTGGGCATTGAATTCCTGAGTAAATATGAGATTGTAGATTTTAAGGATAAATATGTAGCTTGTAAGGACCAAATGGTGGAACTGAATACTGTTGTGGGAAGAAAATGGATTAAATTCAAAAATGCACTCAATGATCAAGAATTGGTGGCTAGTTTGCATGTCATACAGTGCTTAATGGATGAGATGGAGGTTGAGAAAGAGATAAAGAATGAAGTAAATGATACAAAGGGGATTTCTGAGGATGAGAAGGCAGAATTATATCAATTACTGAGTAAAACTAAAGATGTGTTTTCTGAAAAACCAGGGAAGGTGACTGATTTTGAGTATTTACTCAGGGTGAATCCGCATGAGCCAAATAAGGTCAGGTCACAGTCTATAGTACTGGCAGAGAGTGAGGCAGTTAGAGGAGAACTGAAACGTATGTTAGAATGGGGAATTGTAGAACATTGCAGAAGTGAATATTGCAACCCAAAAGTAATTGGCAAGAAGAAGGGCAAATCGATGTGCTTGGTTCTAGATGCTAGGAGGTTGAACAAAATAATTGTAAGGGAAACTGACCACCATGAGAACATGGATGAACTGATTTTACGGTTAAAAAATGTAAAACTATTAACAACTATGGATTTGATGGCTGGGTTTTGGCAGGTGTCTTTAACAATGGAAAGCAGAGAGTATACCACCTTCCTGTTTGAAGGCAGGGCCTACCAGTACAAAGTATTTCCTTTTGGACTATGCATATGTGTAGCTGTATTCGTGAGAGTGCTTAGGTATGGGCTGGTAAGTGAGCTCATAAGAAACTGACAACTTATGCAGAAGATATCCTGGTTGCTGCGTCAACTTGGAGAGAGCGTTATGGTTTGTTGCAAGATGTGTAGCCGGCCATTGTGGCCGAGCAGTTCTAGGCGCTTCAGTCAGAACCGCGTGACTGCTACGGTTGCAGGTTCGAATCCTGCGTCGGGCATGGATGTGTGTCATGTCCTTAGGTTAGTTAGGTTTAAGTAGTTATAATTTCTAGGGGGCTGATGACCTCAGATGTTAAGTCCCATAGCGCTCAGAACCATTTGAACCATTTTTTTGCAACATGTTTTCACAGATTTGAGAAATGGGGGGTGACTCTGAAATTGAAAAAATGCGAGTTTGTGAAGACAGACATAAAATTTATAGGACACGTATTGTCATCAGAGGGTCTTGTACCCAATGAAGAAAAGATAAAGGCAATAGCAGAGTGTGCCAAACCGAGAAATCACAAGCAATTGAAATCATATCTCAGAATGGTAGTGTTCTACCGAAAGTTCGTAGATGATTTAAGCCTTAATTCACCAAACCTATCATTATAGTTAAAAAAAAAAAATTCACCATGGGTGTGGACAGCTGACTGTGATGGGACTTTAATAAAATCAAGGATAGTTTAAAGTAACAATCTACTCTATTACCCAGATATGTCACTCCCATTTTACCTTGCCACTGACAGCTCAGACTGTGGGATAGGTGCTGCTCTGTTTCAAAAGAAGTTGGTTGACAGAAAGATGGAACACAGTACTACATTGTTTGCAAGTAGGATGCTGACTAAGCATGAGTGGGTCTATGGTATTGTTAGCAGTGGTGTGGGAGTTCATGAAGTTCTGGACATACTTGGAAGGGCATGAGACCATTGTAATGACGGACCATAGGTTCCTTAGTTATTTACAAGATTGTAGCCTGTTTAATAAGAGGCTCACTAGGTGGGCAATGTTCTTACAAAGGTTCCACGACCAGGTAGAGTATATCAAGGGCACTGAAAATGTAGTCGCAGATGTTCTCCCAAGCTTGCCAATTTGAAGTGACGGAAACATTGAAGAGGAGGAAGAGAGTACAGAATTTAAGATGATGTATATGAGGCGTGTGGAAGGAATAAAACAGATGAGGAGCACATGCAAGGACGTGAGGCGAATACATAATGCGGATCCAATTTTGAAGCTAGTTAAGACCAGACTGGGTACAAAGGACCATGAGAAGTTGAAAAGATTTTACAAGATATTTACAAGGGTCTCGTTCTGCAGAAATAACGAAAGCAAAGAGGACTGGCGACTGTGCTGGCCTAAGGAACATGTCCAGTGAATAACAGATTATGTCCATCTGAGCCATGGGCACTATGAGGCACAAAAATGTATAGGAATACTACAAGACTATGTGGTGTTCAGTAACATGGACAGTAGGGTGAGAAAACAACTAGGCGCTTGTGACAGGTGCCAGCAAGTAAAACACAGCACCATTATCAATCAGGGGGAGATGCAAAACATCTGACCCAAGAAACGCTAAAGAGCTGCTAGCAATTGATGTGTTCAGCCCGTTACCAACTAGTAGGGGTGGGCAAAAGTACATTCTGCTGGCAGTCGATGTATTCTCCAAACACGTAAAGATGTATGGGATGAAAGAGGCCACTAGTGGGACTATGAGTAAAAAACTATGATTAAAAAACTGGAGTCTTACTACAGTGAAATTGGTAAGCTGAATGCAGTGCTCTCTGACAGTGGGTCCCAATTCGCCTCCAAGGCATGGGAGAACTTCATGGAGCAGAGAGGTGTGAAACATATAAGGACCTATGTTTACCACCTGGCGGGAAATCCAGCTGAGAGGCATATGCGCGAGCTTAGGCGATTGTGCAGGACATACTGAAGCCACAGACATTCCATCTGGGCAGAATATGTGGCCAAGTTTGAGGATATCATGAACAGTTTGGGTTCACACCTCATGAAGTAATGTGGAATAAAAGGGCAACCAGTTTGATAGCTGAGGCCGTGAGCTTTCCACCAGGCACATCTATTTCTGAACAAGAGAGACAGGAGCTAGTTACTGGACAGCTGGCAAAAGGGGCCTTACAGAGGCCTTACAGAGGAAACAGAGGCATGATTTAAGTTACAAGCCTACAAGGGTGACCTAGTATTAATAAAGACAAAAGAATGGTCAAAGGATTTAGATGGTGAGATCAAAAAGCTTTTTGAATTGTGCCATGGCCCATTTGTTATCGTAAGGTGCTCTCACCCAAATGCTTACAGCTTGGAGTATCCTAAGTCACATAACGCATTGGGACTCAGGAATGTAACTGAGCTGCGACTGTACAAACAGCCACTGTAATCAGGTTGAATCCTTATTTTTATAGTAAGAATAGGTGTTTACTTAATGATGCTTATATATTGAGGATAATTTATCATGCATATGTTAGCTAAGTCTTTTTTTTTTGCAAGGGACTCCTTGCTGTGTACTATTTACATATGTGTTTAGTTTTAAGAGTTTTCTGGATGGCCTAGTGGTTTTCATGTTTATCTTGATAAAAATGTAGTGGTACTTGAAGTTGTTTAATAGCTGGTTGACACAGCTAATTCTCTCATAATGACTAGTGATACAGGCTACAACAGCTGTAGTCACTGCAGAGAACTTATATGTACGTGACAAGATAAGAATGTGAGAGAGGGACATTGAGTGACATTTTTCTTATTGTTTATAATGATATGAATATTGATTCAATTTTTCATGACTGGTGATTGTGATTTGATCATACACCAATTTTTTTTTTTTTTTTTTTTGGTGCATATGGATGGAGATAGTTCAGTATGGGACTGACTGATGAGGATAAGGAATTGAATGGTATACATATTATATGTTCTTGTATTCATTGAAGAAAGTTTATATTTTGGGGGATATCTAATTTGTTTTTATTTTTGTTTATATTTTATGATTACTTAGTTTCAGGGAAATATAGGCTGATTTGTGGATTATGTTGTGCCATGGGGTATTTTATACATTTGATTTTATTCAGTTTGCAGTGCTGTAATTTTCATTGGTCATTGAGCAGCAGTTAGATGATTGTTTGGGTTAAAACCAGAGACAGGGTTGTTGCTGGAACCTACCATGGAAACCATCATATAATAAATTTTTGAGTACTAAATGTTCAAATGTGTGTGAAATCTTATGGGACTTAACTGCTAAGGTCATCAGTCTCTAAGCTTACACACTACTTAAGCTAAATTATCCTAAGGACAAGTACACACACACCCATGCCCGAGGGAGGACTCGAACCTCCGCCGGGACTTTGAGTACTAATATGGTCACATATTTTGTTAGTTTCACTTTGGTTAGAGAAACCTTGCCTCAATGCTGTACAGTTGCAACGATTTGGGCCACAGGGGTAGGTTTACATCTGACCAGTTCTTGGAACCCAGACACCTTTGCTGATAGGTAACTGATCGCGAGAATTTTGTTTGTTCCTGGTAGAATCGGGTTAGCTGACTGGCAGAAGAACTTGAGAAATGGCGCTTGAGGTCTGAGCTGCAGCACTGACGCAGGTCAGAGGCACACCACAGAAGACTACAAAAGGTGTAGTGGTTACTGTATGTGCTTCGTAATTTCTACTAAGAAATATAGTGCATCGAAATAAAAAAAAGGACAATATTTAGAGGACTTTAAGAAAAATTGCTGGTCGACCTTCGATTAATTTATGTTTTGTTACTTACAAAATTTGGCCAGTCATTACGGAAATGCTGATGAAGAAATGTATTTATTGTAAGTTTAGTCAAGTTAGGGTAGGGAGGGTGGCGTATAAGGTAGTATAAGGACTTGTTCATTTCGATTTTTCTAATATCATATATAGAGTTTATTTTCGTGTTTTATTTCTTTTCCAAGTTCGCAGATTGGGTTTGATGCTACTTGCGACACCATGCACTGCGTTTATGGAGTAGGAAGTGGGGGTAATTGTGAGCGTACAAGCTGAGGGGGGAGATTAGAGTGGCAGTTTTCTGACGCAGAGCGCGTGGCTGGCGGTTGCTACGGGCCGATTACGGGGCCTTGGAAAAACCCGAGCAGGAGCTTGGCAGTGGAGCGTGTGGCTGTGTTTGCGCACTTGGAGGAATTTATATATCAGAAAAATATTGATAAAAAAAAGAACTAAGAGTGTCATGGAGGAGCGAGTTGGCATTCATGGACAGAAAAATATGTAAAGCTAAATTATCTAGACGCACCACAAAATATGAAATACTTTAAAAGTTATTGTTGTCATAAAAATTGAAAATTTATGAAAGTTCAAAAGTTAATATCGTGGCAATGCTTTGCCCGATTAATATGAACAAAGTGTTGTGGATGCGGCTGGTAGAGCTGCATCGAGCAATCGTAGCCGATTTACCAGAATATGTATCATTTTTGGATGAGAGGTCAGAATATGGGATTGGATTGAGTGAATCTGTGTTTTTGGTATCAAATAAATTTAAAGAGACGAAACCAGTGGCAGCATTCTAAATTTTAAAGAGGTAGGTGAGTAATTAAGCACGTATTTTTATTTGTTTATTTATGTTTAGTATGAAAAATCTTTGATAAGCAAAATCACGCCACAAGAACATTATTTGTGAAAAAACTGTGGCAGATACAAAAATTGGACCTTAAATTATTGCCCAGAAAATTTCCATATTTTCCAATGTATCATATGTGTTTTTGTGTTTAGTTTTAGAATTTTCGTAATTTTGTCAAACATTGTTCCGAGTTAGGCAGTCGTTTCGAGGGTGTACAGGGCCGCCATCTTAGGGGAGTTCAGTATGAGCGACGCTAATAACTGGACGTGCCGCCCATCATGGGGTAGTATGGGGTTGGTAGCCACGATCGGAGATAAGCATGTATGTAGCGATGTTCGAAAACGATCAAGTTGAGCACAATATAGTGGTTTAGGACAGCAGACAACAGTGTATTTTGTGAACTGTGTACAGACAGTCGTGTGCCGTGACCGCTACAAATGAATTTTACAGTGATGTGTTGTAGAATCAGTTATTAATGGCTGTGCTTACGTAAAAGCCCCTCAGACTACATTTTAAGTATTTAGTCAATACATTGAAGATGATTCGCGGAAAATTAGAAATAAACTACTTTTTCAAATTACAAATCAACTTGAGTGACTCAATATTTTAAATTTACTGCAATACCTGCCTGTACTGTTTTTTTTATATTTTATTTCATCTTAAAAATTAAGTTTACGGCAGGTGTGAGCTTGCACCCTCTGTCAAAGAACGTAGCCAAACATTGAGGCCAGCCACATCTCTGGAGTCGCTCAACTAAGCTGAGTGTTGAGGGTAACAAACATATATATAGCACGTGGGGGCTCGAGCTAACTATTCGATCTAAACTAAATTTTTTTATTAAAAATCGGCGAACAGCACCAACACCAGTTATACAAATATTTTCATAATTTTTAGCGAAATTTTAAGTGTGTAGTGCTTAGTACCATCGTAGAGCCCAGTAACCGACCTGCGTCATGCTGGTTAGGACCCCCGGTGCACTTCAGCGAGTCAGGGGCTGGCTGGGTGTCTTCAACCGACCATAACAGCTGATTGTCTTACTCCATCAAGCTAACCAGGTTTGCAACAGGATCCCAGGATGTTGCCGCTGCTCCAGGTCCCGACGGGCTGGGGCACATCGGCATTGCAGACCCTGACAGGCTACAGGACGTCGCATCCACTAACGAACAGAGAAGAAAAACCGTTACAAGCGATGATAGTAGCACAGACTGATATTCCTCACATGACAGTACTCAGACATCAGAGGGTACTTACTCTTCTGCACCTTCTTCCTATTCTGTTTCTGCTGTGGCTGTGCGGCGCTGGATGATCTCGGTTGGTGCTTCATGCTGATTGACTGACTGCAACTGAAGCTGCGGGACTGCTGGGCCCACCTTATATCCCCGATTTCAGCAGATGCTCCGTTCCTATTGGCTACTGCCAATTTCAAGCACCTCTGGTGGTATAATTGTGTTAGGTGGGTGCCCTTGGGCTTTCTTTGTAGCAGCACCGGTGTTGAACTCCCAGAAAGGGCACTGCCATTTTTAATTTTCCGCCAATTCCCGAGGGGGGGGGGTAGGGGGGGAGGTAATACGTCATCCCAGGCCTGGGACAATGAAATTCCCGCCAAATTTCGTAATTCCCCCAAAAACTCGAAATTCCCGCCAATAGGGTATGTGAAAGGGGGGGGGGAGATAGGGGGATGGGTGTGGTGGGCGAATGGTGCCAACGTGCAGGCTGAGGGAAACACATGACGTCGTCTGGGAGTGGGGGTGTATGTGGTTGGAGGTAAATAATTGATCAATTTCATTAATTTGCATATCGTCCCCCAGCTCCGTACCACTACCATCATTTTTGTGCGACAGCAGATTTAGCTTTCTATTGAGATTGTCAGTTTGAATTTGATTCAGGGTCTCATGAATGGTGAAGCCGAAAGCGGCTAGGACATCCGGTCCCAGTAAATTCGTTGCCTTATTTGAATTTACCACTACAAATGTAGCCAGTTTTGTGAATTTCTTAAAAGATATATGTGTAGAAAATTGCCCTTCACAGCAGTCTCATGATTGTCGTAACTAAACAGAGAACTGTGAAAATTTTTTAATCTGCACATGTTCGTTATGAACATTACTTGACTTTTCACTGTTAACCAATGCCATACGCTTGAGTGTCTGCAATTTTTGACGATATTGCTTCGTGTAACACACATCGGCCCTGTGTTCTGTCTTTCTATAGTAATTACAACGTGTATCGCCATAGAAACGATAGTGTCCTTCAAGTTTTGTTACACAACGTGAGCAAGACTGCTGTTTAGAATTTCTAGACTTATTTTCTGAATACTTCAGTCTAGTAGTGTGAGAAGCCTGTGACTTGGTCATCTGGCCTAGCTGTTTGCTTGGCCTTGCTGGTTGTCGTCATGTAATGAAGATGTCAGTGTCTTTGCACTGTATTGCTTCCTCAGATACATGCGTTTGCACGTATGCCCATGGCTAGGAGTCTTGTTAGGAAAACAGATCCTCTTTCGTTTATTGTAAGGGGAGTATATGGTAAGCGTGTTACGAATTATTTAGTCTGCATAAGATTCTTTGCATTGGTAACTTTCACAATGAAATCTACATTCCCACGTGGGGCCCCGTAATTGAGTAACCAGCTCTTTATTGTTTTTATTTGACCTCTCCAAACGTTGAAAAAATCTATACCTGGCAGCAGCAACATTAACTTGCAAACAAAAATATTTCGCAAGCATTTCCTTAATGTCAGAATAAGATAGAGTAATAAATTCACCCGTAGGTGACAATTTCTGAAGAAGTTGAAATACAGTGGGGCTTCCATATGCTAATAAAAATTGTTTTCGTTCCATATCACTCGGTATCTGATGCATGATGTAGCACTGTTACACTGAATGTAGTTGTTTTAGGACTGAAATTTCTGATTAAATGCCGGAAAGAGTGGTTGCGGCATCTGTAATTGCCAAGGTTGTTGTTTTTATAGTCCATTGATCTTGCTTTCTTCAAGTCTGGCCACTAGTTCCACCAAGAGCTCCTGGGTTGCTGAGCAGATTAAGGTGAGAGGAGGATATGGACAGTCACAGGGAGAAGGATGAGATGTAGAGACAAAGAGGGAGAAAGAGACAGGCAGATAGAGGATGGAGCATGAGGTGGATAAAATGAGAGGAGGTGGAGGAGGACGAGGATGAAGAAGAGGAGGAGGAGATGGACAGAAAGAGAGGAGAAGGAAGAGATGGACAGAGGGAGTGGGGAGGAGGAGACAGGCCAAAAGAGGGTGGAGGAGGAAATGAGAAGAGATTGGGGCAGCTGGAGATGATCAGAGTGAGAAGGAGGGGTGGTTAGAGAGAGGAGGAGGTGATGTACAGAGGGAGGGAGAGGAATAGACAGACAAAGAGAGGGGAAGACGAAGATGGAAGGAGAGATGAAGAGGAGTAGATGGACATTGGGAGGGGGGAGGAGATGGACAGACAGAAGAGGATTGGGAAATGGAGAAGGAGCAGGGACAGAGAAGGAGGAGGTGGAGATAGACATAGGGAGAGGGCAGGAGGAGACAGTCAGAGAGAGGAAGGAAAAGAAGAAGGAGAAGAGATGGGGAGAAGGAGATGGAGAGATATAGAGGGAGAAGGAGACAGTCAGAGAAAGGGGGAAGATGATGTACAGAGAGAGGTGTACGAGGAGATGGATCGAGAGGGGAGGAAGGTGTTGATTTGTCCAATGTATGTGATACACGTGGAGGCGGGCGAAGGTGTGTGTAAAAGTCTGGTATATATAAAAATGGGTGTATGTGTGTGTTTATGTATGCATGTATGTTCCACATCCTAAATCACTGTTGATGCAATGTTTCAGTTATACTACCAGGAATGATACCAGCTGATGTGTTCTGTGAGTGACCGCAGAAGTGACTATAGCTTTGTTTCAAAGCTGTGGGTGGCAAGGGCCGGAATATCCTCATTATATGTCAATGAGTCTTATTCGCATTTCTCTAACTAGGTTTAGGGTCTAGAGTGTAATTACTTGTAACACAAGGATGCACTAAGTGGAAACGAAATTAATATTAATAGCTACGAAATTATTTGTGTTTTACTGTCTTAATCGGACTGAAACCTTGAAAGTGTATTCATCAGACGCGATTCACAATTCTGGAGCTTCTCCAGTGATTGAGTTGGCAAAGTATCTTTCCTATACAATACTATCATTGAGATCACTGTCACTGGCACACCCGCCAAAAGACAGGCTTGACGTGGCTTCTTGTTGTCAGCTTTTCTGACGGATATTCTGTCTTTGCTCAAAACTTGAAGACTTAAGTTGAATTCGAATATTCCGTATGGCGAAAATCTGATGTTTCTATTCTACAGCTCTAACATTCAAAAGATAGTTACAATAAGCGGCCGGAAAGCGCTTGTGAAGCAACAATTAATAAAGCAGTCATAATTAGTGGAATCTGACAAACTCCATCTGTCATCTGATAATTGTGAAAATCTACTTTTTTCGTCTGCACAACACCGCAGTTTGAACTTAAGGGTTTCGTACGATTCCTATACTTAATTTCGTTGTGATCGTTTTCAATGACAGTGGAGGAGGAGCAAAACCATCTGACTTGAAATATACTTTTCCAGCGGGATTTCAATCTTTGGCTACAGTTGCAGTAGAAGTATATTTACATGTATGTGTATGTGTGGCGTCTGTTCCTTCAGACCCTACGATTCGAAACAGATTGCCTTGTTAATCAATTAAATGTCCAAGGAAGGATGTACAGGCTGCCACAGGGCGTTAAAATGACAGCTACGGCGGCAGATGAAAATTTATGCCTGACCAGGTTCGAACCCGGATTCGTGGTGTCTTTTCTTTCCAACAAGTCTGAAAGAACAGACACCACACATATATCCATACACAGGGTGTTTCAGGAAGAATAGTAGATATTGTAGCAGGTGGTGGTATAGACGAATTGCATAAAACATTCCATGTAAATGAGTCCACTTTTTATTGCGTACAGCCGGCAGCTGTGGCCGAGCGGTTCTAGACGCTTCAGTCCGGAACCGCGCTGCTACTACGGTTGCAGGTTCGAATCATGCCTCGGGCATGGATGTGTGTGATGTCCTTAGGTTAGTTAGGTTTTAGTAGTTCAAAGTCTAGGTGACTGATGACCTCAGGTGTTAAGTCCCATAGTGCATAGAGCTATTTGAACCATTTTTTGTATTGAGTACAGAGATACTGCTGTTAGTATGTAACCCTAAAAAACTCAAAACAAAGGTAAATGAGGACGTTCCAAGTTTGTTTTCAATAATTCCCCCACCAATTTCAATGCACTTTTGACTTCCCTTGATAACACCATGTGTAGCTCTTCTCAGGTCGTCTTTGCGTTATTTTATGAGGGCTGCACAATTCATAACCCGAACGATCAAATCGACTCTTGGGTTTACTTTTTCTTTATAGACTTCGCCTTTCATCATCTACACAAGCAAAAATGCAAAGGGATAAGGTCCGGAGGCCTTGGTGGCCAAAAAAAGTACCCATATGTACAGAGCCATGTTCCGGGAAATGTTAGGTTTGGATGATGTGTCACCTGACGACTAGAATGTGCAGGAGCCCCGTCATGCTAGAGGAACATACGCTTTCTTGTAGCCAAAGAAACCTCTTCCAATAATGCTGGAAGCTCATTTTCAAGGAAGTGTAGACAACAGAGTCCTGTAATGACCAGCAAACGAAACGAAAATGCATTGAACCCAGCTGTACGTACTCAAAAAAAATAAAAAAAAAAGGACACATGTTATATATCACTTTTTCTGCGATTTGTCTATACTACCACCTCCTACAATATTTAGTATTCCTGAAACATCTTGTATAATTATTCAGGTCTCGGTGGACCACAGAAGGTTTTTAGTGCTAGACGCACGTCATTGTCCTAACCCTCGCAGGAATACAGTGTGGCTGCGAGCGAGTGGAATAATGGACGGCGGGGTACAGCATATGTGGTATGCGGCAAAGATGGGAATTTGTGTTTGACTAGCAGCGTGTGTAGACAGGTCCTGCAGGCAGGTTGCCCGGTGTGTTCCGATAGTGCAATGGTCAGCGCGTCCCCTAGTAAGCAGGATGTCCAAGTTTGAACCCCGGTAGGGCACAACTTTTCTTCTGCCGGCGTTACTGTATTTCAACGCCCTTTGACAGTGTGGACGTCTGTCTTTGGATATTTAAGATGCAATTGTTTTCTGAGGCAATACGGGTGATTTGCGAAGATTTATCTTGCCATCAATGTAACGGGACTGCAATGGCATCCATTCCTTAGTCATTGCTTTGTGATAGCTCTAACCCAAGGCGCTAACCCATGTTATATGCATGCGAATCAGATTCTAGCCCACATTTAGTCAAGTAACGAATGGTCAGTATACAAGTATTTACGAACAGTAGAGGCAGGATTGCAGCGAGCTAATCGCTTTACCAAGTACAACGTGGAGTACCTATGTAGCCAGTTATTTCAGCTGCATAGCGGACGGTAATACTTGTCAAGCAATTCACTGCAGAATTGATATAATACCCGCACGATGATTTCTGTAGTCACACTGTATCACTGCAATAACACGAACTCCTCTCTCTTAATTCCACTGAGCATGCACTATGACTGGTGCTTTTCTGATGTAAAGCCCAACAGCTGTATCTCTGTACTTAATAAAAAGTGGACACATTTATATGGAACTTTTTATGCAATTCGTCTAAACTACCACCTGCTAAAATTTCTGCTATTCTTCCTAAATCGTAGGGTCTGAAACAACAGATGCCCCCCCCCCCACACACACACACATACACACACACACACACACACACACACACACACACACACACACACACACACACACACACACAATCGGAAAGTGTTTGACATCTGACCTACTCATTTCACTAGATATAGTTGTAATTTTCCGAACAATTTATGTTTAGTACGTGACAGTGATTTGGAAAACTTACGTTTGCAAGTTGGTTACTTTATGCGATAGTTAGGGTGTCTCTCATTGTTTACTTTGTGGGAAACCTGCTTCTTTCTGCCTCAGCCTATACTACAGCAATGTGTGAATGCTCACATTGTTAATACCTCACTGAATGTACTACTGCGACTGTAGCCAAAGATTGAAATCCCGCTGGAAAAGTATATTTCAAGTCAGATGGTTTTGCTCCTCCTCCACTGTCATTGAAAACGATCACAACGAAATTAAGTATAGGAATCGTACGAAACCCTTAAGTTCAATCTGCGGTGTTGTGCAGATGAAAAAAGTAGATTTTCACAATTATCAGATGACAGATGGAGTTTGTCAGATTCCACTAACTATGACTGCTTTATTAATTGTTGGTTACAGGCGCTTTCCGGCCGCTTATTGTAACTATCTTTTGAATGTTAGAGCTGTAGAATAGAAACATCAGATTTTCGCCATATGGAATATTCGAATTCAACTTAAGTCTTCAAGTTTCGAGCAAAGACAGAATATCCGTCAGAAAAGCTGACAACAAGAAGCTAGGTCAAGCCTGTCTTTTTGCGGATGTGCCAATGACAGTGATCTCAATGGTAGTATTGTATAGGAAAGATACTTTGCCAACTCAATCACTGGAGAAGCTCCAAAATTGTGAATCGCGTCTGATGAACACACTTTCAAGGTTTCAGTCCGATTAAGACAGTAAAACACAAATAATTTCGTAGCTATTAATATTAATTTCGTTTCCACTTAGTGCATCCTTGTGTTACAAGTAATTACACTCTAGACCCTAAACCTAGTTAGAGAAATGCGAATAAGACTCATTGACATATAATGAGGATATTCCGGCCCTTGCCACCCACAGCTTTGAGACGAAGCTATAGTCACTTCTGCGGTCACTCACAGAACACATCAGCTGGTATCCTTCCTGGTAGTATAATTGAAACACTGCAACTACACAGAATATGTATGGCAACTATGTGACCGACGAGTTACTTCCTTGATGGTACAGAACTATCCTGCTAAATTCACTTGATATTATCGTGTCATTTAATTGAATATGTCAGTGATTTTCTATTAAGATGTGATAAAAGGACATAAGTTAATACTTTTGAGTCCACGAACGTAGTTCCACACGGGAAATACAACTACTCTCGTCTCTTGTGTTGCGATTTATCTGTCATGGAGGCTAGTGGGCCAATAAGTAAGGCACCTGTGCCACATCTCTCCTCTAGCTCCGAGGTAATTGCCGGCATGGTAGCTCTACGTGTTCGGTCAGAGGGTTAGCTGCCCTCCGTAATAAAAAAAAATCTGAGTTAACGGATCAACGACGAACTGAAACGGGTTTCTTGCGACGTCCGCCCCGAGCAGATGCATCCAATTAAAGCGATCAAAATTAGATAAAAAAAAGCGTGATCGGTCAGAGGTGATTGGCCTCTGTAATAAAAAAAAACTGAGTGAAATGATCAACTACGAAATTGAATGGATGTCATGTGACGTCCGCAACGACCAAACACAACGATCAACAACGAACAAAATGAAAAAAAAGTACCGTGCTTGTTGCCTACCAATTGCAAGCTGCTTACGTTCGCCTTTCGCTGAAAGCTAGGTTTTTAATTCTTTTTGTAGCAGAGCTACAAGGAGGCAGGTAGAAACTCAATAAGGCAATCGCAATACAACGCTCGAGGAAAAGTCGTCTACCTATTTTCAGTACCCATTAATGTCACAGCAAAATCCTTATGGTACTGCAAATATTCATAATGCCACTTTTGTTTTCTGGTCACATATTTTTTGTTGTTGTGCATACGTAATTTTAACTGTGAAGTGCCACATTTTCGTAATACTTGAGTATGATACAGGACAAGAAGTAAATACACACCTTTTCGAAGTCAAAAGTTAGTAATATCCTACCAATTCGTGTTAAAATGGGCACAATCGTGTTACAGGAACCTAATGCGTCCTGATGTTTCTGTAGTAAGTTGAATTTGATTTCTACTAGTGTATTGAATATTGTAATTGCTTTTTCCATTAGTTTATTGAACACAACAGTAACCATCAAAGAGAAATTAATCAGCAACAGTATATTCTTCCACAGTATTTAAAACAATCTGACAATGCTAAAGTAGTTTACCAATTCTATGCCTGTAGAAACCTACCGGATCTAACGATGTCATTAAACCAGTGTAGTTTGAAGAGCATTTTCGTCTAGAAATGAACTGCCTTGACGGTTGATCGATAAAGAGCGGGAAAGGTAAAAGGTTACGAGTAATGATCAGAGGGACAAGTGCCTGATAGACGACTTCCCTATGAATACAAATGCCTAAAAGATAGACTTCCCTATCAAGCTCCTGGACTGTTTTGTTTCCCAAATCAACAGAGTGCGTTACCGTGCAGTAGCACACTTGATGTAGTTTTGTCGGTGAATTTTCTTACACTGCGACCGAAATGTGTCTCAGTTGTTGGCAACAAATTTCAGCTGTGATGGACAAACACATCGGGAAGAATTTGTAGTGCAAAACACACATTCGTAGCTATCAGATGGAAAATATTGTGTTCACACTACTCTGCTCGAGTTTACGTCTTTTGGTAGGGTTCAGACTTCCATTTCTTCTTAGGAAGTTAACGATGAAGGCATCATAACTCGTCACCAGTAACAGTATTGCGTAGTATTGCTCAATGAACGACCTGATGACGTTCAAGCAAAACTGCAATAATAGTCACTCTGCTGATTATTGTTGTTTCGAATTAGTGCATGCAGTACACCTACACCAGACTTCTGGACCTTCTCTATTGAATGTAAATGTCGCATGATGGTTAAACGGTAATCTATCACCCGTTATGAAAACATAAAAAGAAGACTTCGAAAAGATCATGCAGAAGAAAAGGTAGAAGTGTATACAATAGGTGGGGGGGACACCTATCCAAAAAAACAAGATACATGATCGGGCAAAACTGTTAGAAATTGTTGGTTCCTCAATGAAACCGTTAACAAATTCGTACGATTCCGATGCACAGTTTAGTATGGTTGTGGATGTTGTTAACATGGAGTGCAGTGCAGTACAATGAGAACACGCCACCTGCTTCAGTTGTCGAGTTAGCAGAGTGCACACAACTTAGCACTTCCCACACACCTGACGTTGTTGTTGTTGTTCTTGTCTTCAGTCCTGAGACTGGTTTGATGCAGCTCTCCATGCTACTCTATACTGTGCAAGCTTCTTCATCTCCCAGTACTTACTGCAACCCACATCCTTCTGAATCTGCTTAGTGTATTCATCTCTTGGTCTCCCTCTACGATTTTTACCCTCCAAGCTGCCCTCCAATGCGTAATTTGTGATCCCTTGATGCCTCAGAACATGTCCTACCAACCGGTCCCTTCTTCTTGTCAAGTTGTGCCACAAACTCTTCTTCTCCCCAATTCTATTCAATACCTCCTCATTAGTTATGTGATCTACCCATCTAATCTTCAGCATTCTTCTGTGGCACCACATTTTGAAAGCTTCTATTCTCTTCTTGTCCAAACTATTTATCGTCCATGTTTCACTTCCATACATGGCTACACTACATACAAATACTTCCAGAAACGACTTCCTGACACTTAAATCTATACTCGATGTTAACAAATTTCTCTTCTTCAGAAACGCTTTCCTTGCCATTGCCAGTCTACCTTTTATATCCCCTATACTTCGACCATCATCAGTTATTTTGCTCCCCAAATAGCAAAACTCCTTTACTAATATAAGTGTCTCATTTCCCAATCTAATTCCCTCAGCATCACCAGACTTAATTCGACTACATTCCATTATCCTCGTTTTGCTTTTGTTGATGTTCATCTTATATCCTCCTTTCAAGACACTGTCCATTCCGTTCAACTGCTCTTCTAAGTCCTTTGCTGTCTCTGACAGAATTACAATGTCATCGACGAACCTCAACGTTTTTATTTCTTCTCTATGGACTTTAATACCTACTCCGAATCTTTCTTTTGTTTCCTTTACTGCTTGCTCAATATACAGATTGAATAACATCGGGGACAGGCTACAACCCTGTCTCACTCCCTACCCAACCGCGGCTTCTTTTTCATGCCCCTCTACTCTTATAACTGCCATCTGCTTTATGAACAAGTTATAAATAGCCTTTCGCTCCCTGTATTTTACCCCTGCCACCTTCAGAATTCGAAAGTGAGTATTCCAGTCAACATTGTCAAAAGCTTTCTCTAAGTCTACAAATGCTAGAAATGTAGGTTTGTCTTTCCTTAATCTAGCTTCTAAGATAAGTCATAATGTCAGTATTGCCTCACGTGTTCCAACATTTCTGCGGGATCCAAACTGATCTTCGCCAAGGTTGGCTTCTACCAGTTTTTCTATTCGCCTGTAAAGAATTCACAATAGTATTTTGCATCTGTGACTTATTAAACTGATAGTTCGGTAATTTTCACATCTGTCAACACCTTCTTTCTTTGGGATTGGAATTATTACATTCTTCTTGAAGTCTGAGGGTTTTTCCCCTGTCTCATATATCTTGCTCACCAGATGGTAGAGTTTTGTCAGGACTAGCTCTTCCAAGGCAGTCAGTAGTTCTAATGGAATGTTGTCTACTCCCGGGGCCTTGTTTCGACTCAGGTCTTTCAGTGCTCTGTCAAACTCTTCACGCAGTACGTATCTTCCCATTTCATCTTCATCTACATTCTCTTCCATTTCCATAATATTGTCCTCAAGTACATCACTCTTGTATAGACCCTCTATATACTCCATCCACCTTACTGCTTTCCCGTCTTTGCTTAGAACTGGGTTTCCATCAAAGCTCTTGATATTCATGCAAGTGGTTCTCTTTTCTCCAAAGGTCTCTTTAATTTTCGTGTGGGCAGTATCTATCTTAGTCCTAGTGAGATAAGCCTCTACATCCTTACATTTGTCCTCTAGCCATCCCTGCTTAGCCATTTTGCACTTCCTGTCGATCTCATTTTTGAGACGTTTGTATTCCTTTTTGCCTGCTTCATTTACTGTGTTTTTATATATTCTCCTTTTATCAATTAAATTCAATAGTTCTTCTGTTACCCAAGGATTTATACTGGCCCTCGTCTTTGTACCTACTTGATCCTCTGCTGCCTTCACTACTTCATCCCTCAGAGCTACCCATTCTTCTTCTACTGTATTTCTTTCCCCCATTCCTATCAATTGTTCCCTTATGCTCTCCCTGAAACTCTGTACAACCTCTGATTCTTTCAGTTTATTCAGGTCCCATCTCCTTAAATTCCCTTCTTTTAGCAGTTTCTTCAGTTTTAATCTACAGTTCATAACCAATAGATTGTGGTCAGAGTCCACATCTGCCCCTGGAAATGTCTTACAATTTAAAACCTGGTTCCTAAATCTCTGTCTTACCATTATATAATCTATCTGATACCTTCCATCATCTCCAGGATTCTTCCATGTATACAACCTTCTTTCATGATTCTTGAACCAAGTGTTAGCTATGATCAAGTTACACTCTGTGCAAAATTCTACCAGGTGGCTTCCTCTTTCATTTCTCTCCCCCAATCCATATTCACCCACTATGTTCCCTTCTCTTCCTTTTCCTACTCTCGAATTCCAGTCACCCATGACTATTAAATTTTCGTCTCCCTTCACTACCTGAATAACTTCTTTTATCTCATCATACATTTTATCAATTTCTTCGTTATCTGCAGAGCTAGTTGGCATATAAACTTGTACTATTGTAGAAGGTGTGGGCTTCGTGTCTAACTTGGCCACAATAATGCGTTCACTATGCTGTTTGTAGTAGCTTTCCCTCACTCCTATTTTTTTATTCATTATTAAACCTACTCCTGCATTACCCCTATTTGATTTTGTATTTATAACCCTGTATTCACGTGACCAAAAATCTTGTTTCTCCTGCCACCGAACTTCACTAATTCCCACTATATCTAACTTTAACCTATCCATTTCCCTTTTTAAATTTTCTAACCTACCTGCACGATTAAGGGATCTGACATACCACGCTCCGATCCGTAGAATGCCAGTTTTCTTTCTCCTGATAATGACGTCCTCTTGAAGAGTCCTCGCACGGAGATCTGAATGGGGGACTATTTTACCTCCAGAATATTTTACCCAAGAGAACGCCATCATCATTTAACCATACAGTAAAGCTGCATGCCCTCGGGAAAAATTACGGCTGTAGTTTCCCCTTGCTTTCAGCCATTCACAGTACCAGCTCAGCAAGGCCGTTTTGGTTAGTGTTACAAGGCTAGATCAGTCAATCATCCAGACTGTTGCCCCTGCAACTACTGAAAAGGCTGCTGCCCCTCTTCAGGAACCACACGTTCGTCTGGTCTCTCAGCAGATACCCCTCCGTTGTGGTTGCGCCTACGATATGGCTATCTGTATCGCTGAGGCACGCAAGCCTCCCCACCAACGGCAAGGTCCATGGTTCATGGGGGTAATACAAAGTAAAGAGAGATCAAAGAATGTTCTGGTGTATGTCACCAAGCTGCAGTCTGTTTCGCAGTCTCCTGATCCACCCAGAGAAAACATTTGCATGGCATCGTCGCAGGATGCCTGCAAAACCATGGCCATCGGGAACAGTAATTGAAAATGTGTGCAAGAAGAGAGTGGAAGTACTGGAGGCCCCATTACATATGATGAATGCAGAACATAAGAACGAGCTGAGGATTAAAGATTTAAAGATTCTGGCCCTAAAAGAAAAACCAAAATACTGGAAGAAGAAAAATGCCAGTAATATGTAATAGTTTTTCCTGTGACAGTGAATTTTTTAAATTTTTTCTGCTGTGTTATATTCTATCTAATGTATTAAAGTTGTCTCATAGTTCACTCTGTTTCTCTGTGTTTGTACCATTAGTGATGGCTGCTACTATTGTAATTGTTTCTGTCTAGTATCTGCTTGTATCTTATTTGGTTTGGACTAAGTTTCAACCAATCACTTAAAATTAGAATTAATTCATAAATAAAAACAGGTTAGCAATACTGCTGTTTACATGTCAGTTCCAGGCTTGTAGCCATAATGTTGGGTGCAAATTTCTACTTAAATGACTTAACAATGAGACAGACTGTTAATGAAACAAAATAATAGTAATAAAGCATCCTTGTTACTCTAACTTTGAAATGGACATATGTGCTGTAGCAGTTGTATACATGAGGCCCAATGTATTCATGTTTTGCATTATTTATACTAGAAATATCCTCACATATTAAGTTATGAGGGAAAGTGCTCCAAACCACAACTTTGGGTGTGTCATTTTTCTAGCAATACTCTTCACCTGGTAATGTGTATAATGGAAACCTATAACTTTTATGACTATACAATTTGCAAATGGAAACCTATAACTTTTATGACAATACCATTTGCAGTGAGGCATTTTGAGAAATACATTGCTTTGATGGGCACTCTTTTCTGCAAAAGTAAGCATAGGATATGTGGCTTTCCTAGCAATACACTGCACTTGGTAATGTGTATGGTGGAAACCCGTAACGTTCATCACAACAATATTTGTAGAGAGGCATTATTACTAATATGGGCACTCTTTTCTGCAGTAGTGAGTTTAGCATTGTGTGGCTTCTCTAACAATGAAATGCACCTGTTAATGTTTACAATGGCAACTTACAGCTTTATCACAACAGATTTTGTAGCAAGATATTTTCAGTAATGTGTTCCTATGATGGAGCACTCTTTTCTGCAATTTTGAGAATAGCATTGTGTGTCTTTTCTAGCAATACTCTGCACCAGTTAATGTTTATAATGTCTGCCCATAACTTTTATCACAACAGAATTTGTACTCTGGTATTTTTCAGTAACACCTTGTCATGATGGGCCACTGTTTTTTGCAATAGTGAGAATAGCATTATGTGGCTTTTCTAGCAATACTCTGCACCTATTAATGTTTATAGTGTCTGCCCATAACTTTTATCACAACAGAATTTGTAGTTTGGTATTTTTCAGTAACACCTTGTCATGATGGGGCACTGTTTTTTGCAATAGTCAGAATAGCATTGTGTGGCTTTTCTAGCAATACACTGCACCTGTTAATGTTTGTAACGTCAGCCCATAGCTTTTATCACAGAATTTGTAGCAAGATATTTTCAGTAAAGTATTCCTATGATGGGGCACTGTTATCTGCTATAGTAAGCATAACATGTGTGGCTTTCTTAGCAGTACTCTGCACCTGCTAATTTTTTATGATGACAACCCATAACTATGCTATGACAAGGAATTCCCTTCTGCAAAGGCGAACATTAAATACGTGAAAAAACTCCATCAATATCAGTGGCAGAGTGAGGGAGGGATTTTTTATCAGAAATAACTTAAAGTATGACCCTTCTTACAGACAACCCATATCATTACGGTTCCGCTTTCATATCTTCTGAAGTAGCACACTCCTTACCTAATTATTGCTCTTGCGCTGATCCCCAAAGTATTAGACATTGCTGACAAAATTCCATTGCCTTTTGTAGCAATGAGAACTTGTTTTTGGTGGCAATTTCTAAACACGAATTTGTCTTCAATTTCGTCTATTTTTTTGATACAATACAGTTGTAAATAATATTGTGTAATGTGCTGCTACAGGCAAGACTGGCTTGAATTAACAATACAATTCAATTCTTTGCACAGTTTGTCATTACATCAATATTTTTCTAGAAATCGACAACCCCAGGTCACATAAGTAATATGGGCTACAACCTCATAGCCGCAAACACTTAAGTTTGAAGCAAATCATATTGTAAACAAAGAGTAGTGATTAATATGGAAACAATTTAACAAATAAACCATCCCAAACTGACATTTTATGTTATTACACAAATGATTATTTATTTTGTGCCTATGTGTTTACTGCATATTCACAAGTTTAACCTAATCTAGGTGTTAAGATTGCATTAATAGTGAGCAGAAGCGCAGTAAACTAATCTCTAATCTGAAAGGTTCTCATAATAAACAATGTGTTCTTTTAATATTGCAAAACTGTTGGACAGTCACATATTTGTTGTTACAGTACGAAATTTAAGAGATGTTTAGGATCTATAGTGAACACACTACAGAACTATCCCATTATATTTTATCCCACTCGCTTTTACTCTCACACTCTCTTAATGTAATGGAGGCATTTGCTCTCAAATTTAAGTACATACACAGAAACTAAACATGTATATAAATAACAGAGTATTGCATTGCTTTCACAACCAATGTGATACGAGAAATATATCTTTAATAATGAATTATCAACAGTTCCACACTAAAAAAATCTCTCAGAAAAGCAGCAGCTGGGTAATTGTCTCTAGGCAGCACATCCTGTCTCTGGCACGCCACAACCTCAAATTTCTCATCAAACACCCGGTTCAGTGAGCACTTTTACGTTCCCTAGACAACAGAAAAAGAAAACAGATTACATGCTGCAATAATCAGAAAAATTAAAAATACGGCGAAATCCCGTAACTATAATCGTAATTTTTCATTCTGAACAATGTCTGAATTTATGTTATCTTATAGGAAATGTTCATTGTAGCATGGTGAACTGCTATTCCTGGTAACATGTCATCACGATACATCTGCTGTCCAGGTAGCACAGGTTCGTTTTCTTCAATGTCGGGGCCTCTCTTGTCGTGTAACTGATTTAAAACTCGAGAAATTTCTGGATCTTCTGGTGGTTCTTCACTGCTTGTACTCCTCGCAATATTATGCAAGACAGCCATACCCACAACTATTGACATTGATTTCTGTGGATTACATCTTATTCCTACAGATAATATGCGAAATCTTCTCTTCCACAAGCCATATTTTCTCTCAACAGTGTCATCGGCGCATCTGATCACTGATATCCTTTCACCTTGAATTTTAATTCCACTCTTGAACCTTTCTCTTTTCTGTCATTCTTTCTCCTATGTTTAGATTGAACAGTCAGGGCGAAAGACTACATTCGTTCTTGGTCGTCCACTCTTGGTTCTTGTACATATTGTATATTACCCACCTTTCCCTATAGCTTATCCCTATTTTTCAGAATTTTGAAAATCTTGCGCCATTTTGCGTTGTCGAACGCTTTTCCAGGTCGACAAACCCTATGAACGTGTCTTGATGTTTCTTCAGTGTTGTTTCCATTATCAACAGCAACCTCAGACTTGCCTCTCTAGTGCCTTTACCTTTCCTAAAACCAAACTGATAGTCATTTAACACATATTCAGTTACCTTTTCCATTTTTCTCTATATTATTCTGGTCAGCAATTTGGATGCATGAGCTATTAAGCTGATTGTATGATAATTGTATCACTTGTCGGCTCTTGCAGTCTTCGGAATTGTGTGGATGATGTTCTTCTGAAAGGCAGATGCTGTATCACCAGACTCATACATTCACACACCATCGCGAATAGTCGTTTTGTTGCCACTTCCTCCAATAATTTTAGAAATTCTGAAAGGAAGTTGTCTATTCCTAATGCCTAATTCGACTGTAAGTTTTCCAAAGCTCTTCCAGATTCTAATACTTATTCTGGACTCCCCATCTCTTCCATATCGACTCCTGTTTCTTCTCCTATCATCAGACAAGTCTTCCCCCTCACAGAGGCATTCAGTGTACTGCTTCCACCTATCTGATCTCTCATCTGCATCTAACAGTTGAATTACCATTACTCTCTTAATGTTACCACCCTTCCTATTTATTTCAGCGAAGGCTGTTTTGATTTTTCTGTATGCTGAGTCAGTTCTTCCTACAATAATTTCTTTTAAGATTTCTTCACATTTTTCCTGCAGCTATTTCGACTTAGCTTCCTTGCACTTATTATTTATTTCATTCCTAATTGTCTTTTATTTCCGTATTCCTGAATTTCGCTGAACATTCTTTCATTGATAAACTGAAGTATTTCTTTTGTTACCCATAGTTTCTTCGCAATTACTTTCTTTTTATCTATGTTTTTTTCCCAGCTGACGTGATTGCCCTTTTTAGTGAGGTCCATTCCTTCTTCAAATGAACTGCCTACTGAGGTATTCCTTATCGTAGTATCTACAGTCTCAGAGAACTTCAAATGTATCTCATGATTTCTTAGTACTTCCGTATTCCAGTTCCTTGCACATTGATTTTCCTGAATAATCTCTTAAGCTTCAGCCTGCTCTTCATCACTACTAAATTGTGATCTGAGTCTATATTTCCACCTGGGTACACCATCCAATCCAGCATCTCTTCCTGACAGTAATGTGGTCTAACAGAAATCTTCCTGTATCTCCTGGCCTTTTCCAAGTATACCTCTTCCTCTTTTACTTGAATAGAGTATTCAGTATTACTAACTGAAATTTACTGCAGGGATCAATTAGTCTTTCTCTTCTCGCATTTTTAGTACCAATCCCATATTATCCCATAACTTTTCTTCTGTTCCTTCTCCTGAAGCCGCATCCCAATTTCCGATTACAATTAGATTTTTATCTCCTTTTATGTACTGAATTACCCATTCAGTACACTCTTATACTTTTTCTAGAGTTAGTTTGCTATCGATTCTGTTGAGAAATACCCTATCACTGAACTGTTTGCAGTAACTCACTCTCTGCTGTACCTTCCTGTTCGTAACGAATCCTATTCTCATTATACCCTTTTCTGCTGCTGTTGTTATAGCCCTGTACTCGTTTATAAATCCTTGTCTTCTTTCCATTTCACTTCACTGACCCCCCACTATTCCTAGACTGAGCGTTAGCGTTTTGCTTTTCAGTGTTTAAAGTTTCCCTACCACATTCAACCTTCTGAAGTCCGTGCCCTGACTCGTTGGTTATTCAATTTTTTTCCCATGGCCACATCCCTCTTGGCAGTCCCCTCTTGGAGATCTGAATGGGGGACTAACCTGCAATCTTTTGCCTATGGAGAGACCATCATGTCACTTTTTTCAATTATAGGTCGCATGTTCTGTGGACACACAGTACCGGGTATATGTCTTTAATGCAGTGGTTTCCACTCCCTTCAGTATACTCATGTTGTTGATCATTGCTGAAGGTTGCGGCTTCTTCTACAGTTTCCCACCCCAAGGGCAAGAAAGTATCCTGAACCTCTGTTCACTCCTCCACCCTCCTTGATTTCTTATAACAGATACCATATTGCAGCACCTGTCTTATTCTGAATTACACGTGCATGGTTGATGACATATGGAAATGTGGGTCTGGCCGTGAGTCAAGCACGGACAGTAAAATGGTACGGCGACCGCTCTTCATAAGCAGGAATTCTAGATTCGTGCCCTGGTCCGCCACAAATTTTCATTTCGTCACTCCATTCTACAGCTGATGGTTGTTCAAATTTACAACTGCGAATTCTTATAATCTATATTCTACAGCTGATGGTTGTTCAAATTTACAACTGCGAATTCCTATAATCTATCTTACAATGGAAGTCTTTGGTCGCCATTGCTGATGACTTTTATTCAAAATGTAAGAGGTAGTGGGGTTCAAACCTGGGATCGAAGATGTTTTGATTAGTGCTCCAAAACGCTAACCTGAAACCACGTGTCCATCATCAATTGACATTAACAAACTGGAAGTTGCGTAAATAAGAATGTAATGCTGTTTTATCCGCGACTAACTGCGAGTCGTTTACGAGACATCGTATTTTGAAAAGGTTCCACACCGATACTTGTTTGTGGCAGCCAACTTGAGTAGCTGCTAGGTGTGATGTTGTTATAGTTGATTACAGTGTGCTTGTGTGTTCCTTTAGTGCATCTTGGTAGCCAGACAGTGTGGACAGTCCAAGCAGTAGGTCATGAGTGGACGGTGGAATTTACCAATGCAGAAAAAGTCGACATGCACATGGCATATGGAGAATGTAGGAATAATGCAGTTCATTCTTGTATGGTATATATGGCAAGATGTCCCCATAGACGTTAACCATTTTGGCAATTATTTATCAACCTCTTCAAACAGTTATGTGGAAGTGGTAGTGTAACGCTTACACAAGGTAACAGAAGGAAACAAGTGATGACAGAAAAGGGGAAAATTAATGTTCTTGCTGCTGTTGCAGTTGATCTACAAGTTAGCTCCCCTGCAGTCACTTGAGGATGTGGTATGTGTCAGGCACTTGTCCTATGCATTTCTCATCGATGTAGATTCCATCCCTATCACATTTCTATCCATCAAGAGCTACATGGAAACGGTTATGAAGGATCGTGCTAACTTCTGTATATAGGCATTAGGATACTCCAGGTGTATCATGTAACTTCTTTAGTGATGAAGCCACATTTACCAATCATGGGCAGGTACACTACTGAAACCTGCACTATTGGTCTGTTAATCTCCATTGTTCTCGTCAAGTGGAATGTCAGCAGCCATGGAATGTAAACGTGTGGTGTGGGGAGTGAACCAACAGCTCATAGGCCCATTTTTCATAGACAGAACACTGAATGCAGACAGGTGTCTCAAACTCTTACTAGATCATCTCCCACAGATGGCAAAAGATATTTCTCTGCTGACTAGGAGGAACCTGTGATACTAACACGGTGGCTGGCCATTCCAGTACAACAGCATATCTTCACACATTGTTTCCAAATCGTGGGATTGGGTGCAGAGAACCTGTACCTTGGCGAACCCATTCCTAGGATTTGACGCCTTTAGACTTTTTTCTGTGTAGAAAGCTGAAAGACACTGTTTACAAGGATGTACCAACTACACACAATTATATGAAACGACGTCATGCTGCAGCATCCTCGGAGATCTCCACTGAAATGGTAGTTTGTGTGAAAGCAGTCGTTCTGTACCAGACTTGGTACCATAACACGTATTCTCTGCAGAAAAATTTCTGTTGGGTAAGATCCACCTAGCTTCAGCTAGCGTGGGGAGGATACAGGAGATGTACAGTGAGAAGATGGAGAGGAAATGGGGAAAGAGAGGGGTAGGAGTGGGGAAGAGATGAACAGAGAGCAGTGGGGGTGGGAAATGAATAGACTCAGAGTGGGGAGTGAGGGAGGAGGAACAGGAGATGCTTATAGACAGCAGAAGGAGATGGATAGAGAGAGGGGAAGGGAACGATTGACAGAGAGAGAGGAGAAGAAGGAGATAGACTCAGAGAGTGGGTAGGAGTGTAAGAGGAAGAGGGTGTAAGGAGGCAGGTGCTAGTGGAAAAGAGGGGGCGGGGAGAGGTGGAATATGGGTAGCAAGTGCTGTAGTAAATGAGAGAAGTAGACGAGGGAAAGTGTATTAGGATAGACATTTAAATTTTTTTTGCTTGTTCTGATGAAACAGCAGAGATTCAGGCAATATGTGTGCAATGTACATGCATACATGTACACAGGCAGAACCATGGATAAAAAGCTAATATATTATACAACTTCTGTTGAATGATCACTCATTAATGGAAACAATTCTGATTGAGGAGCTAAAAATATATCATGAGAAAAATAGATTATGTGTGGTTCCTAAATCCTTACCCAGGATGGATTTGATAAGTTTGAAGTGCATGCATTTAGAATTCCAGTTGTAGCAAAAAGGCGAGTGCTTCTAGCGAAATGACTAAACGCCTCTGAATGGAATATTAAAATAGTACTCTTTAGTTATCAGCTTTTTGTTTAATGAAAAACGGGTCATGCAGTGCAAATGCCAATTTTTAATGTTGTCAGAAGCTGTTGCCCCACAAGCAGTATATTTATGCCAAAAAGAACACTTCAATTAAAAATTCCAGGTTATAAACCTAGTTTCTAATTTCACTGTATTTCCCAACCAAATCTAATTTCCTATTCCATAAACAATCTCCTTTTCACATTTCAAATTTACAACTGTAATAAATTTTATTCTTTATGAAAAAGAATCATCAAATCCCACTTGTCTATACTGAAACAACCAAAATCTGATTTGTTTAAAAATAACAATCTAATATATTTATTCTTTATAAATAAGATCTGTCAACTTTCCCTATCTATATTGTCAATTTAAATTTAAATAAAAGATCTCAAAGGTTCAGTTTAACTGTAAATGTTTTAATAAAAAAATAAAATTTCATTCTATACAAATACAACCAAAACCAAATGAACAACATAGCTGAGCTATTTAAAAACTTAGAAAATTATAGTAGAGGAAAGTATTGATAAAGTTATAGAGATTTGGGAAATTATTATGAAGAAAATGGTTATTCACATGTAATGAGGGAAGATCAGACAGAATTTATTATATTTAAAAGGAAGAAATTAAGAATGAAATGGAGAAATGAGAACTGAAATATAAAACTGCAAAGGAACTTCAATTAGTTTGTAAAACAGATAATTTGAAGAATTATTCCAAACTTAATAAACAAAAATTAATCGATCTTATTGTAAATACTGTTGACAGTATTAATAACAATGATAACGATAACAAGTCGAATAAAAATATCTTTAACATAGTCTCATCAAACCTGTAAAAGGAAAAAGTAAAAAAATTCTTAATTTAGAAAAAGACAATTAATCGATCTCATCAAAAAATCGGATTGAAAATTATTAATGATAATGATCTGAATAAAAAATCTTAAGTGATCTTTGTAAAATTGCAAAAACGAAAATTTTAGAAATTATTCTAAACTTAATGAACAAAAATTAATCGATATTTGGAATAGATCTGAGTATACAATTAATAATGATGGTAATGAGAATTATTTTCAAAAGCTTCTAGTAAATAAATATAAAGACATTAAACAAAAAAATTACCAGAAAAATTTAATAGGTTTCAATTTTCTAAATTGAAGATAATATTAGATCACCTAAATGAATTTATAGAAAACTTTCAGCCTCTAAATTAAAAATAATGACTTATGGAATTAATAATGATGATAATATTGTTGTACTACAAGAATTTTGTTAAAGAGAAAATAGTCACCAAATTAAATAATATTTTAATACAAAAATGAAAATTAGAGTTAACATGAAATATTATTGTAATTTTAAAAGACAAGATGAGATATAAGAATTTAATTTTAAAACAACCAATCAACTTTTAGTAAGGGCACCTGATTTAGAAGCTTATTAGCAAATATCAGTGAATAAACTCTTAACTGAAATGGAAGAATTCAAAGGAAAAAATCTGGTTGGTCTTTTAATGTATACAACTAGATTACAATTAAATGATAATAAACATGATCCAGTTTTTTGTTGTTCTTACATCGATTGGGGTGTAAAAAGTAATTAAAGATAAAAAATCTGTAGAGAATACAAAAACAAAGAATGAAATGTTTTCTGTGGGCTACAAAATATGCTTTATTTACTGTAGATAAAAAACAGAAAGAGTTAGTAATCATAAAAATATTAGATTATTATTAGATGAAAGTTTTGAAAAAGCGAAAATTCATTTCCCAGTTCAGTTAACAGATATTCCAAATTAGAAAGAGATCAATTATGACAATTAATGTTTATGCATATGAAAACAATAAAGAAGAAAAATTATTATATATAAACATTACCATACACAAAATGATTAAGAAAACATCTAATTCTTCTTTTGTTTTGAAAAGAAAGTTCTCCACATTATTGTTTGACAAAATATCTATCTATATTAATTACTTCCAAGCAATTAAAAATGATCATCAAATTTATCTTAGAGATCAATGTTTAACATATTTTTTTCACAAGAAAAATCAGACATTCATGAAAACGATTATAGACAACATAAAGGAGTAAATAATAGATGTGCCTGTAAAAAGTAAAAAAAAATTGAATTCAAAAATTATAATAATTCATTACAGGTACCTTTTGTAATTTATACAGATTTCGAATGTTTATTAAAAGATATTAACACTTGTCAGCCAAATCCTGAAAAATCTTATATGAACAAATTTAAAAACATTAAAAATTTCATTGAGTTACTCTGTTAAATATTCTAATACAGTTTTTAAAAATTCAGTTACATATACTAGTACAGAAACAGCAAAAACCTGTTGAAATGTTAAAAGAAGAATCTAGAGTAATAGCTAAATATATGGTCGAAATAATCCAATGATAATGACTGTATAATCAATTTTAAAAATTCATAACCAATTTATTTGTGAAAAACAATTTATTTTTGGTGAAAAATAAGAGAACATTCTAATTTAACATGGAATTATTGAGGAGTTGCACATGCAGATTGTAATCTTAATATCCAAACTCCTTTTTTATTCAAGTTAATATTCGTAATTTAATAACTACAATGTTCATTTGTTTTTTCAGGGAATTAGCAATACAACACAAAGATAGTGATGCTACTCTAAATAATGACCAAAAATATTTTTTTAGTAAATATATTGAAGAGGGAAAAAATTAACGATTTTTAAATGCATCTAAATTTATGGCTTCAAGTATCGACAAATTATCCTCTGATCTTACATTAGAACAATTTAGAGAAACAGGAAAATATTATGAAGGTGATAAATTATATTTTATAATTAAAAAGGAGTTTATCCTTATGAATGTATGGATTCTAGTGAAAAATTAGGAGAAACTAAAATTATCTAAAAAGGCTTGTTTTTAATCAAGATTTAATAAAGGTAACATGTCTGGTGAAGCTTATAATAGTGCAGAAACAATTTGGAAAAAAATAAATATTAAAAATTTAGATCGATATAAAATATTATGTAATAAATCTGATGTTTTAATTTTAGCAGATATGTGTCTTAAATCTTATAAATTTGACCAATCTTGGTATTTTCCTGCACCAGGATTGTCTAGGGATTCGATATTCAGAATGGCAAAAGTTGGATTAGATTTACTATGTGATTATGATACGATTTTCTTTCTTGAGAAAGGAATTAGAGGTGGAAGTTTCTCAAGTATTAAAAGAATTGTGTAAATTAAATAATAAATATGTGAAAAATTTTGAGTCAAAAGAACAATCAAATTATTTTGCCTGTTTAGATGCAATGATTGGGCAACCTCTCAGCTCTTACGTTTTGAAAATTTTAGTTGGGTAGTTGATTATAAAAATGGTTATATTTTGAAAGCTGATTTAGAATATCCAAAGAAATTACATGATTTATGAAGATTTACAATGAGCACAAGGAGAAGGAAATAAATTAATAACAACTTTAAATAATAAAGAAAAATATGTTTTAATTTTAGATATGTTAAACCACCTTTGATTAAAGTTAAAGAAAATTCTTGGAATCGTATCATTTGAACAATTAGATACATTAATTGTAAAGCAGAAATAAGGAAAAGGCAGGTAACGATTTTGATAAAGATTTCTATAAGTCTTTGGAAAACAACAGAAAATATTACAAATAGACAAATAAAAAATAAAAACAGATAGTATCTAAAGACTTCCACAAGTAAATATGAATGTTTTAAGAAAAATGAAGACTGAAAATTGTGGAAAAATATTGTTAGAACACATTAGCTGAAGATCGAAAAAATATACTTTAAAATTTGGTGATAAAGAAGAGAAGAAATGTGAAAGAGTTAAGAAACCTTTCGCAAAAAATGAAGTTACTTTCAATGATTGTAAGGTATATTTAATTGAAAAAATAAAACAATGTAGAAAAGTGGTATTCATTATATAATTCAAACATGAATGTAATAAAATCGTTTTATGTTCTGATGATGATAAAAGTGTTCTGTTACAAGATGGAATTAATACGTTATGATATGATTATGAGAAATTAAAAGATGATGAGAAGGATTTCGTATGAGAATGAAACAGTTCACAGAAGATTAAATAAAATTAAAAATAGTGAGTATTTAATTGTAGTTCACTAAATGGTATTGTTTCAAATATTAGCAAATATAATTAACAATAAAATTTTCCACAAAAACAGTCAACATTTTTATAATCTCCTTCTTTATTTTTTTGATAAATAAAAGCCATTTTCTCATCTTTTGAATATCTACAGTTGTGAACATATTAATAGGAATTTTTATTTCCTTCCACAGTTTTCACATTAAACAATTTTAATACTCCAGTTATAAAGTTATACTTTTAGTTTCTTTCTTTTATAATCATTATAACCTGTTTCTAATGGCATATGTCTCCCATTGGTTTATGTAATTCATTACCAATTAGTTCACGAATATTTAGAACTTCACATATAATTTTTTTAACGAAGTTACTCCTTTTACTTTTAAAAATTGAACAAACCATTTCGATTCTTTGTCTTCCATTTTTTGTTGTTAATCTATGAAGAGTACATGTTTCTGTAAGCTTTTTGCACATCAGAGAGTAAATGTGACTGTCATTCTTCATTTATATAGAATGAAAAAAATTATTGGTGGATTAAATCTTTTATCACTTTAGCTAATCATTCTTCTAATTTGGCTCCTGGGCCACAATAATTATAACCAGCTACAAGCATTCCATATTAAGTTTGTTAATTAATGTATTAATTAAATCTTTTCCATAATTTTGATTTTTCCAAAATGTGTGTGGTAAATTATTCAAAAAGATAATTAAATAAGGTATTCCTTTTGGATTGTTAATAATATAATCAGTAAATTTGTTAGTTAACATTCGAGTTACTCATATTTTCTCACAAAGATGATTTTTATTTCCATATAATTCTTCTCCATGAATTACTGTTAATCTACCAATTAACTGATGAATATCATCCTGCCCAATATATTCTATTGGTGTTCCTGAATATTTTACTAAACCTTCACCGAATGAATCACTAATATTTCTTTCGGAAAATCAAGGACAATATTCTTCAACATTTGCTTTAATCAAATTATTACATTCATTTCCTTTAATGATTTTATTTTATTTGGATTGCTTTTATGATGTATGGCATTTGTGTTGAATAAAATTCTAACATGATTTTGTAAATCAACTAAATTAATCTCTGCACCAAAATCATTCATAGTTATCTGTTTTGTAGTTAAATGTTTCATTAATCCATCTGTTCCTTATTATTCTTTTTCACCAATTATTAATTCATCACAATTGAATTCTACTGGTAATATACCTATAATTAAAAGTACCAACAGATATCTTAATCCAAAAACATTTTCTTCACCATGGTTGTGAAATTCTAACTTTCTTTCACTTATATTTATTTTTTAAGATCTTTAGTTATTTATCATAATTCTTAAACAATTTTTTTTATTTCTGATTCACTGATTCAATGTGTAATCTGTCATATTGTTTAACTGATGGAATATCAGTTAAATCCTTCTAAATAATGTTGATTATAATGAGCCATTTGTTTTTCAACTTCTCTATTTTCATCATTTGCTTTTAAAACTTTTACTCCTAAACCTTCAATTCCTTGGTTACCTTTTCAATTATATCACTCACTGATGTTTTTGAAAATTTTCATACTCTGTTGTTGGTTGTTTTTCAATTTTATGAACTCACTATTTAGTTGTTCCTTTACTTTCCTACTTCGTTTGCCTTTTATAACAATTTAGGCAAACATTTACTAAGGATAAAAAATACGATAACCGTTTTTTTATTTTACATTCAACATTTATGTTTATCTTAATGTTCAACATTGTATGTTTAATGTTTACATTCACAGTTTTTCTTTTAGACTTCTGTCCAATATTTTTATTCAATAGTTTTTTTTCAGTGATTAAAATTCTTACGCTTTTCTTTGTATTTACCATTATTAATGTTTCTTGTCATATCTATTGTTCTAAAACGAAATTCATTTTTATTCTAACATTTACTGCATAGTTCTATAGTTCAGCAAATGGTAATTCACCACCAACACATTCATTATAAATATTATTTAAATTTGTATCATCTTCTCTAAGTATATTTAAAAATTAAAAATTATATAAATAACTGTTTTTGAATTTTTGAATTTTTTGATTTAAATAAAAACAATCTATTTCTTTGGGTCCTTCTCTAGTAAAATGCTCTCTATCTATATCTTGATTTTTAAGAATAAAGTCATCACAAACTAGAACTGAATTATCTTCACATTTGTCTAATAGATTAATTTTAACATTATTTTCAATTAAACAAACTATTTTTCACTAACTTTTTTCTTAATTTTCCACATCAGTTTATAAAATCATGATATTGAATGAACATACAAATGATTAATTTTTCCAATTTAACCACCCTGGTGCTAGAACATAATTATCGATCATTAATGTCGTTTTTCAAAAACCACTGAGTCCTATTAATACAAATTGAATATATTGTGCTAAACGATTATTATGTTTATTTTTTAATTTGTTCTCCTGAATTCTTATTTTTGGTTTCTATTTAGTTAGATAAATTTTGCTAATATAAATGAGTACCTTATTTCAGTTGATTGATAATTTATCTGTTGTAAAGAAATATTAACTATTGCAATATGAGAAATGTATAAAAATGTGTTACTAGTTGGCTTTCATTCAGCTTTCTTAACTCTAAATATTGCACTGAAAAATATAAACTTCACTGTGATAGACAGACAACAGAAATTACTGTTGTACAATATAGTGTGAAAAATTTAAAAAAATCAAAATAACCTAATACACACATTGGAGCCAATAAAATTTTAAATAGAATTGTTACTGAAAGTGATGTTAAATTGTTTATGGATAAAGAATACCGTGTTGGTCTAGTTTTAGGATTTAATAATAAAATTACACCAGCTACTAAAAACCTGTTGTTAAGATGTTCCCTAAAATCATTCCATTTGAATTAATTAGTGTACATTTTAATTTGGCTGGTGGAATGTTTGTTAAAGATAATGATCATTTTCATTGGGAAACTAATATTATTGCTTCATTTAAACCTAATTCTGAATTTGGTGGTCCAATAATTTATGAAACAAACCATCCTAAAGTATCCAATTTTTGATACTATTCAGAATTTAGTAATAACTTTAACTGATGAAAATAATAATTTAATAGACTTTAATCATGCTGATGTAACAGTTGCTTTAGAAACGAATAAATAAATGTTTCCCTTAATAAACCTGAACCAATGTCACTGTATTCAAGTCAATGAAAAACACAAAATAATCTAAATATTCCTAACAAGGAAACAGACATTAATATTGATCTTGGTGATGGTTGGATTCATCTCAATTGCTCATAACTTTATAAGCCTTCTCATATTCACACAGATGAGATGGAGTTTTCTGCATAGGATGGGAAATCGAATATTAAAATAATTGCCGATTATGTTTGAAAATTTATTGAAATTATTATTACAATTAAAAAAGGAAACAATATTTTATATAGAATCAAACATCTTTTTATTACTTCTGTAACTCTTATTTGATTAACTTGATCCTTATCCAGTGACATATGGAAGGAAATTTTCTTAACAATGGTAAAGTTAAATCCAAACATAATGAAGTTCTTTATCCATCAGGGATTAAAGGAATTTTTTAAAGATTATAAAGAAGTTATGTGGGATGGTGATTTTACTGTTATTTGGCAGTTCTGGAAAAGGTGAAGAAGATTCCATTCTTCATTGGACTACTGTAAATGATTTTTCTGCACTTCCAAAAGAAGATAAAATTGTTGTTAAAACAAAGGAGACTTGTGTTCCCTTTCTTAAACATGAACCAGAATATTCACTTGATCTAGAACAAGAAAGACTTTAAAATCCAAAAATTCTAGTTTCTTTCTTTGAACTCCAACAACTGAATTTGTTGGATTACAGAGACAAAGAAATTTTGAACTAGATATTACTAATTACTTTAATTATTACGAATTTCGTATTCCTTACTTTATTTTCGTTGCTATCCAAACTAATCGAAAAATAGTCAGTTGAATGATTCTTCTTTATTTAATCATATAAAATTACAAAATATCTAGGTTTAAAATGGAAGAAATGATGTTTTTTTTCCCTCTAGAACTATGGAATCTTGATCCAAAAAATAACTTTTTAAACTCATACTGTTCTTTTAGAGGTTTTAAAGGAATAACCAAATTAAATAGCAATATAAATGTGAGTTCATTCAATTTTATTCAAAATCATCTTATCTAAGTAATTTATATATCTAGAAGAAATAATGCTGTAACTACTCAAAAAATAACATTGAAATGACGTGCAGTCTTCAATGAAGATATCCCAAATGATACAATTGTATATGTTATTATGTGTGGTAACAGGAATTTAACTTATGATTCACAATATCGAATGCTTTCTGAAAATTTTTAATCATAAATGAATAAAACATTACAAAAAATTAAGAAGTTTTAACTTCTTGTTTTCATGTCTTTTGAATTTGCGTAAGACCAGAGAAGATAAAAAATGAAAGCTTTAGATTTTTAAAACTTAAAACATTTTTTCTATATAAATAAAACAAAATGAACATGAATGGTACCATTATTTCTAAGACTTTCCCAGCGATTTGTTGTCATCTCGTAGAATTGGGTGTACTGCCGGTGGTCTGCATCTTCCCAACATGATATTTTGACATTGTAACTCGGTGCCTTCATCAGGTCTTACCTGAGACTGATTTACAAGCTGACCTCGTCCCATATTTATGCCAGGGTGGTGTGTGGTGCTCATCCTTGACATTTCCAAGGAGTGTCCTTATCTTGTTAGGTGGGCAGAACACACTCTTGATATTCTGTTTCTTCAAGATTCTGCTGATCTTGGCAGATATAGGCCCAGCATAGGGTAGAAAAGCTACTTTCCTGGTCTCTTCTTCCTACTCCTCTCCTGTAGCCTCAGGTCTTTTGGAGGTATGGAGCACTTTGCGGATGTCCCCAGTGGAGTATCTGTTATCTGTGAACAGTCTTTGTAGATGTTCTAATTCTGCTGTCAGGCTGTATGGGTCAGAGAGTGTCTTGGCTCAGTGTATGAGTGTTCTCAGCACTCCATGCTTCTCTGCTGGGTGATGGCAGATGTCAGCCTGTAGATATAAGTCAGTGTGTGTTGGTTTCCTGTACACACTGTGGCCTAGGGTGCTGCCTGCCTTCCTATTTACCAGGACATCGAGAAATAGGAGCTGTTTATCTCTCTACCACATCGAAATATTGTGTTGGGAACATGCAGACCACTGGCAGTATACCTGATTCTATGAGATGACACGAATGGTACCAATGAAAAACTATTAACTTAACAATTATAGTAATGGTTGTACAGATGTGTTCACTAAATTATCAGAACATAAAAAACATAAATTTCCAAAGCTGAAATTTTATCAACTAAATTGGTAACAGAGTGTTATTAATTTTAGATGATAAATATAAAATTAGTCTTCCAGAATGTTGTAATAAAATCTTCACAAATGATGGTGATAAATTACATAAAATTGTTAGATTGCATTTTATTTATCAAGGTAAAAGGCAAAATAAGGATCATCCAATTCATGTTATTGGAATTGAATAAATTTATAAATTTGTTTTGTTTTGTAATTGAATTAAATATTTCATTTACAGTAATGTTTCGAGTTTTTTTAAATAAGTCAAATGTGTTCTTCATTTTGAAATGAAACCTTCGTTTTGTGGGTAGGGCCTATAGATAAAATTTTGGTTGGGGAATATTTCGAAATCAGTAACTTGGTTTATAACCTACAATTGTTTGTTGAAATGTTCTTTTTTCCAGAACTGTAATAAATATACTACTTCTAGTAAATATTGGTATTTGAAGAAGGTCATGATATACTGCCATGAGCTTCTGTTGAAATTTTTCTACAGAAGATCCCATCATCAGATTCATAAAACATTGTACTAGGCGGCATAATATAAACAGCATCAGATTATAATATGCATTATTTCGTCACTGTTCTCATGTACTAATGTAAATTCCATTGTAAATGATAATGTTGATTACACACTGTTTGAAGCTATCACAAAGCCTATATGTAAAATGTTAAAGCATAAATGAACAGAACAAAGCAGCTGCGTTGCTGCCAATGGTGAACTGAGGGGCTGTGACGAGATTCCTATGCCACTTGTGGCATCGGAGCACTGTCAATTAAAATTAAAATGGGGGACCCAGTTATGACAAGAAACAGATCTGAGGCACTTTGTCTTAATGTTATAAAGTTATTAATCTACTTCTTCTTACATGGTAATATGAAGGCCATTTCACACGGTCATTATGGCACCATTACATCACAGCACCTTCAAGTCAAGGAGTATTGACAACATCCATCTCGTCACGGCACTTCAAGTCAATTCAAGCTACATGTTTTCAACTTGCGTGACTGTCCTCAGCTCATATTGTTTTTCAAAGGAATTGCTATGTTATCAGCATGATTTTCAACTGTTTTTATGTGCAAGACGCACATTCATAATCCAGCAGCTTATATATGTGGATACTGGAGTGTGCATTTGTACAAAAATGACATTTATTGGACTCAAATAGTTTGCAACTCGCAGGTGTAGCTTAGGTGTTAGAGAAGGAAGACAGAAGTGCAGAACGACACAGAAAAAGAATGTGGGACATAAAAATGTCATTACCTGGTACAAAAGGGAAATTAGACACACACAAGGAGCTCAAGGAAGAGGAATCTGCTTTTCATATTTTAGGAAGTTGAAATATCGGTTTTTCTTTTTTTCATTTCTTGGGTGAAATCGCACCCAGAGTAACTGAAAGGAACACAGTGTTACTCACTGCCATCATATCTTGTGAAAAATTGGGATTAAGTTTAGTTGTTAGTTCAGTGCATATTTTTGTGCAACAGTCATATCTCCCTCATATGTTTCCCTTCAAGATTCATGGGTTTTCTTTACATCCTGTATTTGGCTTTCAATAGTTCAAGTGCCTTACAGGTACTGGGGTTAGCTAATGAAACCTAGTAAATATTTACCACTGATGCTTGTATACTGTTTCACACACAATCCAGAGAGATACTTAACAATAAATAAGCCTGCCACAAAAATATTCTGAAACAGACAACTTGCAGTGTCTGAAGGTTTCAGTCCATTTCATTATGAAACACAACAAATGGCTGACAACATTAAATAAATTCCATTTACTAATAAATGTGATTATACCCACAGTACTTTTTTCACTACAGGTTGCATCCATATTGCAATCAATTTCATTGAAAAATATTAAATACGGTCCTGGTATGTATAGAAGGGTAAGTGATTTTGTACACTCATATCATACAATTCTGTCTGCTACATCACTGCTTCAATTACTCTTTCGTCATTTATTATAAATTTTAACAAAAGGAATAACGAAACGAAACAGTTTATAACAAATTACAAACAACTAATATCAACCGCTAAAATCACGATGAAACGAAATACAGAGATCTGCACATGGCCATGCATCGGGAGGAAATGAGCTTGCGGGGTTACGTGATCAACAACAGACAGTTAAAGTAAACCCTCAAAACTTTTTTCCAAGATACCAGGACGGTGCTGTGTCGTGACATGACGGGAAATGATGACCAATGGGGATGCAACCATTTTAAATGCACTGCAGAATGTTTTGACAGGACATGACGTGACATGATGGCTAATGTGAATTGGCCTTAACGTTGCAGTCGGGCTAAACCATTTTAGTCGGGTTAATCATACTGATTCACACAATTTATGGTTTACATATGCACGCGCAAGGTGGTGGTTATTAAAAATAAAAGAGTACAACACTTCCATCTTTTGAGCTGAGGTTGAATAATGCAATCATTGTCTGAGCGGTGAGTCATTTCGGTCAAACACGAGCTATGCACAACTTCGGTTTCCGTTAAGCACGATAACGGCAGCAGAAGACGAGTCATTCGGTGACAGTTGCGAATCTCCGCGCGCCACATGCGCTCGCGCCTAGTAAATGGTCCGACAGTTGCGAATCGCCGTGTATCGAACGGTGGTAGCTGCTGTGAAGAGGAATGTCTGACGGTGAGTTGTGTCTTGAAGAGATAGCCTGCACACAAAATCTTTGGAGTTGAGGTTGAATAATGTGATCATTGTCAGCGCGTTAAGTCCTTTCGGTCAAACGACGAGCTATGCACAACTTCGGTTTCCGCTGAGCACGATAACGGCAGCAGAAGACGAGTCGCTCGGTGACAGTTGCGAATCGCCGCGCGTTCCATGCGCTCGCGCCAAGTAAATGATCCGAGGTTATGAAATATTCAACAAACGCCGGCTTAATGGCTCAACTCCATTATGCCGCGCTTCGTGTTCGCGCCTCATAATTAACACGATAGCGTGCCGTGCGTACTAAATCGGTCGGCGGCAGTCAGCACTCAAGGGCGGATGACGTTTCACGTGAATCGTCATCACTGTAACTGCGTTTATTAAACAGCAAATGGCAAAGAGCTCTAAATGAAGAATACGTTTGGAGTACTTTCTCGTGGAACATTTAAAGAGAAACTATTTGCGTTTATTTCATTCATTTGCGTTGAGCGCGGTGTAACTTGGAACTTGTGGATGTAGGCCTACCAGTAACTTCTTTTAGCAACGCCAACTGATTCCTCTTGTGCAGTTCATTTATAGCGTAAATACGAATTCGTTTACGTGTTCTTAGCAGCAACGACCTTTTATTTGTAGGTTGTTTCTGTCACATTAGCAATTTTGTAAAAAACAGACGAAAGTATATTTCATGTGATATATTTTTATTGTGTAGGAGCGCTTGTATTTGCGCAAAATGTCAGCTGTGTTTTTGGGGTTCTCGTTAAAAAAACTGTTCACGTTGTTTCTTACGTATGACTGCTCTCCACTGGATTTCAGATCGCCTTTCGAATATCTGAGGTTATTCCTCGAATATGCGGAGCGCCGTCAGAGTAAATGCGCTTAAAGAAAATGAATTGTCGTGTTAACAAATATATTGACTATATCAAACGGTGGTAGCTGCTGTGAACAGGAATGTCTGATAGTGAGTTGTGTCTTGAAGAGATACAGAGGGTGGCATGAACATGTCACTATCGAACACACACAAAAATTACCAAACATTCAACGTTTTCCCGAAAAATGTGCTAGGCAGAGGTCACTGCTTTTGTGGCGGTCCTAAAGAGAAGGCGATCCTTCATAAGACGAAATCCATACTTATTATAAAAATGTATGTATGTATGTGTGCATGTGTGTATGTATGTACACTACTGGCCATTAAAACTGCTACTCCAAGAAGATATGCAGATGATCAACGGGTATTCATTGGACAAATATGTTATACTGGAACTGACATGTGATTACAATTTCACGTAATTTGGCTGCATAGATCCTGAGGAATCAGTACCCAGAACAACCATCTCTGGCCGTAATGAAGGCCTTGATACGCCTGGGCATTGAGTCAAACAGAGCTTGGATGGCGTGTGCAGGTACAGCTGCCCATGCAGCTTTAACACGATACCACAGTTCAACAGGAGTAGTGACTGGCGTATTGTGACGAGAAGGCCCGTACAGGACCTGCAACATGCGGTCGTGCATTATCCTGCTGAAATGTAGGGTTTCGCAGGGATGGACTGAAGGTTAGAGCCACGGGTCGTAACACATCTGTCATGTAGCGTCCACTGTTTTAAGTGCCGTCAGTGCGAGCAAGAAGTGACCGAGACGTGTAACCAATGGCACCCCATACCATCACGCCGTGTGATACGCCAGTATGGCGATGACGAGTGCACGCTTCCAATGTGCGTTCAGCGCAATGTCGCCAAACACGGATGCGACCATAATTATGCTGTAAACAGAACCTGGATTCATCCGAAAAAATTACGATTCGTGCACCTAGGTTCGTCGTTGAGTACACCATCGCAGGCGCTCCTGTCTGTGATGCAGTGTCAAGGGTAACCGCAGCCATGGTCTCCGAGCTGATAGTCCATGCTGCTGCAAACGTCGTCGAACTGTTGGCGCAGATGGTTGTTGTCCTGCAAACGTTCCCATTTGTTGACTCAGGGATCGAGACGTGGCTGCAGATCCGTTACAGCCATGTGAATAAGATGCCTGTCATCTCGATTGCTAGTGGAGGCCGTTGGGATCCAGCACGGCGCTCCGTATTACCCTCCTGAACTCACAGATTCCATATTCTGCTAACAGGCATTGGATCTCGACCAACGCGAGCAGCAATGTCGCGATACGATAAACCGCAATCGCGATAGGCTACAATCTGACCTTTATCAAAGTCGAAAACGTGATGGTACGCATTTCTCCTCCTTACACGAGGCATCACAACAACGTTTCATCAGTTAACTCTGGTCAACTGCTATTTGCGTATGAGAAATCGGTTGGAAACTTTCCTCATGTCAGCACGTTGTAGGTGTCGCCACCAACGCCAACCTTGTGTAAATGCTCTGAAAAGCTAATCATCTGCATATCACAGCATCTTCTTCCAGTCGGGTAAGTTTCGCGTCTGTAGCACGTCGTCTTCGTGGTGTATCAATTTTAATGGCCGATAGTGTAGTTACATATGGCTGCTGTTTGATTAATATGGTATTTGCTTGACTTGTATTTTGCAGATAGCACGAGTTTTCTACGTTTTGTAAGAACAGAGGCCTATTTACAGCCATGGGCAACTGAATGAGACATCTGCACCTGGTAGCATGTAGCCTTCCAGTTTTCCAAAGGTAGACCAACTCGTTTTTTTACGATGCTGCAGACAATTTTTTTCTCCTCCTTACACGAGGCATCACAACAACGTTTCATCAGTTAACTCCGGTCAACTGCTATTTGCGTATGAGAAATCGGTTGGAAACTTTCCTCATGTCAGCACGTTGTAGGTGTCGCCACCAACGCCAACCTTGTGTAAATGCTCTGAAAAGCTAATCATTTGCATATCACAGCATCTTCTTCCAGTCGGGTAAGTTTCGCGTCTGTAGCACGTCGTCTTCGTGGTGTATCAATTTTAATGGCCGATAGTGTAGTTACATATGGCTGCTGTTTGATTAATATGGTATTTGCTTGACTTGTATTTTGCAGATAGCACGAGTTTTCTACGTTTTGTAAGAACAGAGGCCTATTTACAGCCATGGGCAACTGAATGAGACATCTGCACCTGGTAACATGTAGCCTTCCAGTTTTCCAAAGGTAGACCAACTCGTTTTTTTACGATGCTGCAGACAATTTTCTTCTAGTTAATATAGTCTTTCAACAACTGATGTACGTTAGTGGAAAATAAGTTTGGTTGGAAACTAACTTACCAGCGGCTTCACCCGCGTACGCGATTGTCAGATATATTGCAAACACACGTATCTGATTGCTGTTTTACACCATACGACTGTTAGAGCAGATGTCAAATTGATCTGTGTTATTCAACCGTATGGAATGATATTTGGTCCCTAACACGTTGACAAACGTATTACTTCACTGCTTTGCACATTATCGCGACTTGGTTTAATTCAACCGTGTGGAATGATATTTGGTCCCTAGACACGTTGACAAACGTATTAGTTCACTGCTTTGCACATTATCGCGACTTGGTTTAATTCAACCGTGTGGAATGATATTTGGTCCCTAGACACGTTGACAAACGTATTAGTTCACTGCTTTGCACATTATCGCGACTTGGTTGAAACACTGAACAGCACAAACAGTAGACAAATTGCGCTTCATACTTCAAGGTATTTCAAGTCAACAAAATTCAGGAAAGAATTACGAACAGCTCGTTTTATTAAATTTTTACTTATCATTACTTTGACACTCCTATATCCATCTGTAGGGTGATAGAAATATCTTAATCTCACAGTATTTTTGAACAAAAATGAGTCATATATACACCAAATTTGGTTGAAACTGCCCCAGGCGTGCGTGCACCACCATAGCCCTACCTTCAGCTGTAGGGGCTTTGGGCAGTCTTATTTTTATGCAGATTACATGTGTTACGTCTGGTCAGTCTGGCATAAATTTTCAGCAGTTAGAGAGATGAGCTGATACGTTACTGTCTTTGTATTATGTCTCTAGAAACCGATCACACACACACACACATACACACACACACACACACACACACCTAAGGACGAAGTGTCACCGGACTGTCACCAGTGAGAAGAATTGCATGTTTGTCATCAGCTGAACAATTTATTGAACAATTTATTGCTTACGTTCTACTGGTTTCAATAGTGGCGACGTTCTTCACACAGAACAGAAGCTGTATATTAGATGAATAAGCAGTTCAACTTCATAAAATGGTTTCCAATTGACCGTATTGAATCTGAATTACGTATCCATCTAATGCATAGCTTTCATTATTTCTGTGAGAATAGCAACTATGACTGAAATCGGTAGAAAATAAAGAATAAACTGCACGGATGATGACAAAAATGAATAACCTTTAAATTCCTGACTGCTTGGTCGGTCACCTTATCAAACATTTCGTCACCAATGAGCCTAACGACCACAAAAACTACGGATTCGATTCTAAATTGGTCATTATCGAATACATTTACGTGTTATGGCTTCTCATCTTTCTCTCCATCTCTTCCTTACCCTATCTCAGTCCATCTTCTCAATCCCCTCTCTGTCAAACTCTTGCTCCCTCCTCTCCCTGTACATTTCCTTCTCCCTAGTTATGGTAAGTAAACATTGTTAAAATCATTTTATTTTTATACAAGTAAAGACAAATAGATGTATACAATCAGGGTGAAATTACTCTGGACATTCCTAAGTTAAGTTTAAATGTCTATCAGTATTTACCGTCATCCCACCCCTTTGGTAAGTAGGGGTTCATACTCTACATCTACATCTACATAATTACTCTGCAATTCACATTTAAGTGCTTGGCAGAGGGTTCATCGAACCACAATCATACTATCTCTCTACCATTCCACTCCCGAGTAGCGCGCGGGAAAAACGAACACCTAAACCTTTCTGTTCGAGCTCTGATTTCTCTTATTTTATTTTGATGATCATTCCTACCTATGTAGGTTGGGCTCAACAAAATATTTTCGCATTCGGAAGAGAATGCTGGTGACTGAAATTTCGTAAATAGATCTCGCCGCGATAAAAAACGTCTTTGCTTTAATGACTTCCATCCCAACTCGCGTATCATACCTGACACAATCTCTCCCCTATTACGTGATAATACAAAACGAGCTGCCCTTTTTTGCACCATTTCGATGTCCTCCGTCAATCCTACCTGGTAAGGATCCCACACCGCGCAGCAATACTCTAACAGAGGACGAACGAGTGTAGTGTAAGCTGTCTTTTTAGTGGACTTGTTGCATCTTCTAAGTGTCCTGCCAATGAAACGCAACCTTTGGCTCGCCTTCCCCACAATATTATCTATGTGATCTTTCCAACTGAAGTTGTTCGTAATTTTTACACCCAGGTACTTAGTTGAATTGACAGCCTTGAGAATTGTACTATATCGATTAATCGAATTCCAACGGATTTCTTTTAGAGCTCATGTGGATCACCTCACACTTTTCGTTATTTAGCGCCAACTGCCACCTGCCACACCATACAGCAATCTTTTCTAAATCGCTTTGCAACTGATACTGGTCTTCGGATGACCTTACTAGACGGTAAATTACAGCATCATCTGCGAACAACCTAAGAGAACTGCTCAGATTGTCACTCAGGTCATTTATATAGATCAGGAACAGTGGAGGTCCCAGGACGCTTCCCTGGGGAACACCTGATATCACTTCAGTTTTACTCGATGATTTGTCGTGTATTACTACGAACTGCGACCTTCCCGACAGGAAATCACGAATCCAGTCTCACAACTGAGACGATACCCCTTAGGCCCGCAGCTTGATTAGAAGTCGCTTGTGAGGAACGGTGTCAAAAGCTTTCCGGAAATCTAGAAATACGGAATCAACTTGAGATCCCCTGTCGATAGCGGCCATTACTTCGTGCGAATAAAGAGCTAGCTGCATTGCACAAGAACGATGTTTTCTGAAACCATGCTGATTACGTATCAATAGATCGTTCCCTTCGAGGTGATTCATAATGTTTGAATACAGTATATACTCCAAAACCCTACTGCAAACCGACGTCAATGATATAGGTCTGTAGTTCGATGGATTACTCCTACTACCCTTCTTAAACACTGGTGCGACCTTTGCAATTTTCCAATCTGCAGGTACAGATCTATCGGTGAGCGAGCGTTTGTATATGATTGCTAAGTAGGGAGCTTTTGTATCAGCGTAATCTTACAGGAACCTAATCGGTATACAATCTGGACCTGAAGACTTGCCCGTATAAACCGATTTGAGTTGCTTCGCAACCCCTAAGGTATCTACTTTTAAGAAACTCATTCTAACAGCTGTTCGTGTTTCAAATTCTGGAATATTCCATTCGTCTTCCCTGGTGAAGGAATTTCGGAAAACTGCGTTCAATAACTCCGCTTTAGCGGCACAGTCGTCGGTAACAGTGCCATCGGCACTGCTCAGCGAAGGTATTGACTTTGTCTTGCCGCTTGTGTACTTTACATACGACCAGAATTTCTTTGGATTTTCTACCAAATTTCGAGACAATGTTTCGTTGTGGAACCTATGAAAGGCATCTCGCATTGATGTCCGTTCCAAATTTCGCGCGTCTGTAAATTTTAGCCAATATTCGGGATTTCGCATTCTTCTGAACTTCGCATGCTTTTTCCGTTGCCTCTGCAACAGCGTTCGGACCTGTTTTGTGTACCATGGGGGATCAGTTCCATCTCTCACCAATTTATGAGGTATGAATCTCTCAATTGCTGTTGCTACTATATCTTTGAATTTGAGCCACATCTCGTCTACATTTGCATAGTCAGCTCGTAAGGAATGGAGATTGTCTCTTAGGAAGGCTTCTAGTGACACTTTATCCGCTTTTTTAAATAAAATTATTTTGCGTTTGTTTCTGGTGGATTTGGAAGAAACGGTATTGAGCCTAGCTACAACGACCTTGTGATCACTAATCCCTGTATCAGTCATGATGCTCTCTATTAGCTCTGGATTGTTTGTGGCTAAGAGGTCAAGTGATCCTCACAGTGATACCCAGTACTTTTCTATTCATCTCCTCCTCTGCTCTCTCTCGACGCGAATTCTTCTACCCCCTCTCTCCGCCCAACTCCTCCACACTCTCATAACTGACCATCTCAATCTCCAACCTCTCTCCGTCCATCTCCTCCTCCTTGCCTCTCTGTCAGTGTCCTCCCAGGCACTCTACCCACATCCCCCTCTCTCTGTCCATTGTAAGGAGCGTGTCAAAACTCTCCATCACCCAAAACAATATATCCAACTTAACCTATTCTTTGCATTGTGTAAGCACTCAGATATCGATAGTAACAATCTGAGGGCGAAACATGGGAGTTTTGTTGTGAGACGAGGTCTGTCTGCGAAAATGGAAGAGTAGTGGCTGTCGAGAGCTCGGAGACAGAAGACGTGTCACGCTGCCCTCACGTCGATGATGGCAGATCTTACCACACTCAAGGCCTGATTTCATTTATATGGCTAGGAGAGATCTAGATGGCTCAACTACGCTTGAAGAAGGAATTAAAGGTAAAATTCGCAAGCATACCGCAAAAGCAATTGCAGGGTTAGGCTCGTGATCGTTAGTCCGAGTTTGCAATAATCCCATGTTTTGCTTGTCAGTGAAAGAAGCCTTCTTATCTTCCAAATAATAATAATTATTCTCCACATCTAAATAATATGCTGTGGTTATTAAATGTTTATGCAATTTTGAAATTGAATTAATTTGTTAACCTGGCACTCAGCCACTGTTGACACTATGTCATTTGTCATAGTCGTTATTATTACTTGTTCATGATGATTATGAAGTCTTAAATAGAATTAATTAATGAAATCCCTTCTCAAACGTTATTTAGTAGTTAACAGGACCCAATCAAACTCCTTTTTATCAAATTCATTCTTAGTAACAATAAGCTTTAGCCGCCGCTGCTGCATGCTGCTGCGAATTGCTGTAATCCACATGTAAAAAGGCTGCTGCTGCGGTCGCAGTTTCGAATCCTGCCTTGGTCATGGATGTGTGTGATGTCCTTAGGTTAGTTAGGTTTAAGTAGTTCTAAGTCTATCGGTCTGATGATCTCAGATGTTAAGCCCCATAGTGCTTAGAGCCATTTGAACCACTTTGAGCCGTATAAAAAGGCGGTCATCTAAAGAGGTGAGTACAAAACTTGTGCCAAAACCGACACTGACACACCACAACATGTCGTGTACTCTAGTTAAGTATATTCCATTGCACAAGTCAGATTCTGTATCACTTGCAAATTTTTGTTCAAAGACGCAGTGAGATAGCTTATCCAAATGTTGGTTTTAAGTTTTCCATGTAACGATCTGTTGAGGGCTGAAATGACAGTGAAACTGACACTCATATAACATGCACATAGTGTTATGAAGGTTAGATTCCGTTTACTGATAGCTCAGGTTGCTTATCGAGACGAACATAGGCAATACTGGCTGTAGCTACGTTACACATATATTGGTTGCATATACGTCACTCCCTTCCCTCACCTGGTCCATCTCCTCATCTGCCCTCTAACTGTCCATCTCCCCCTTTTGCTGCTTATCTTCTTCTCCCCCTCCCTGTTCACCTCCACCTCCCCACTCTTTGCCATTCTCTTCACCCAAGTCTCTGTTCTACATCTACGTGTTTACTCTGCTATTTACAATAAAGTGCCTCGCAAAGGGTCCAATGTACCACCTTCATGCTGCCTCTCTACCGTTCCACTCTCGAACTACACGCGGGAAAAACGAGCACTTAAATTTTTCTGTGCGAGCCCTGGTTTCTCTTATTTTTTATCGTGATGATCATTTCTCCCTATGTAGGTGGGTGCCAACAGAACGCTTTCGCAATCGGAGGCGAAAACTGGTGATTGAAATTTCATGAGAAGATCCCGTCGCAACGAAAAACGCCTTTGTTTTAATGATTGCCACTCCAGTTCACGTATCATGTCTGTGACACTATCTCCCGTATTTCGCGATAATACAAAACGAGCTGCCCTTATTTGTACTGTTTCGTTGTCATCCGTCAGTCCAACCTGATGCGGATCCCACACCGCACGGCAATACTCCAGAATAGGGCGGACAATGGTGGTGTAAGTGGTCTCTTTACTAGACCTGTAGCACCTTCTAATTGTTCTGCCAATGAATCGCAGTCTTTGGTTTGCTCTACCCACAATATTATCTATGTGATCATTCCTATTTAGGTTATTTGTAATTGTAATCCCTAAGTATTTAGTTGAATTTACAGCCTTCAGATTTGTGTGACTTAATCGAAATTTAGCTGATTTCTTTTAGTACTCATGTGAATAACTTCACACTTTTCCTTATTCAGGGTCAATTGCCACTTTTCGCACCATAGAGATATCTTATCATTTTGGAAGTCGTTTTGATCATCTGATGACTTTACAAGGTGGTAAATGACAGTATCATCTGCAAACAACGAAGACGGCTACTAAGATTGTCTCCTATGTCGTTAATATAGATCAGGAACAATAGAGGGTCTATAGGACTTTCTTGAGGGACGCCGGATATTACTTCTGTTTTACTCGATGACTTTCCATCTGTGGCCTTTCTGACAGGAAATCACGAATCCAGTCACACAACGCTGCGATACTCCGTAGGCACGCAGTTTGGTTAAAAGACGCTTGTGAGGAACAGTGTCGAAAGCCTTCTGGAAATCTAAAAAATATGGAATCAATTTGACATCCCCTGTCGATAGCACTTCTTACTTTATGAGTATAAAGAGATAGTTGTGTTTCACAAGTACGATATTTTCTGAAACCATGCTGACTATGTGTCAATAAATCGTTTTCTTCGAGGTACTTCATAATGTTCGAATACAGTAAATGTTCCAAAACGCTACTGCAAATCGACGTTAGTGATATAGGCCTGTAATTCATCGGATTACTCCTACTTCCCCTTTTGGGTATTGGTGTGACTTGAGCATTTTACCAGTCTTTAGGTACTGATCTTTCTGTGAGCGAATGGTTGTATATAATTGCTAAATATGGAGCTATTTTATCAGCATACTTTGAGAGGAACCTGACTGGTATACAATCTGGACCGGAGACCTTGCCTTTACTAAGTGATTTGAGCTGCTTTGTTACACCGAGGATATCTACTTCTATGTTTATTACACTCCTGGAAATTGAAATAAGAACACCGTGAATTCATTGTCCCAGGAAAGGGAAACTTTATTGGCACATTCCTGGGGTCAGATACATCACATGATCACACTGACAGAACCACAGGCACATAGACACAGGCAACAGAGCATGCACAATGTCGGCACTAGTACAGTGTATATCCACCTTTCGCAGCAATGCCGGCTGCTATTCTCCCATGGAGACGATCGTAGAGATGCTGGATGTAGTCCTGTGGAACGGCTTGCCATGCCATTTCCACCTGGCGCCTCAGTTGGACCAGCGTTCGTGCTGGACGTGCAGACCGCGTGAGACGACGCTTCATCCAGTCCCAAACATGCTCAATGGGGGACAGATCTGGAGATCTTGCTGGCCAGGGTAGTTGACTTACACCTTCTAGAGCACGTTGGGTGGCACGGGATACATGCGGACGTGCATTGTCCTGTTGGAACAGCAAGTTCCCTTGCCGGTCTAGGAATGGTAGAACGATGGGTTCGATGACGGTTTGGATGTACCGTGCACTATTCAGTGTACCCTCGACGATCACCAGTGGTGTACGGCCAGTGTAGAAGATCGCTCCCCACACCATGATGCCGGGTGTTGGCCCTGTGTGCCTCGGTCTTATGCAGTCCTGATTGTGGCGCTCACCTGCACGGCGCCAAACACGCATACGACCATCATTGGCACCAAGGCAGAAGCGACTCTCATCGCTGAAGACGACACGTCTCCATTCGTCCCTCCATTCACGCCTGTCGCGACACCACTGGAGGCGGGCTGCACGATGTTGGGGCGTGAATGGAAGACGGCCTACCGGTGTGCGGGACCGTAGCCCAGCTTCATGGAGACGGTTGCGAATGGTCCTCGCCGATACCCCAGGAGCAACAGTGTCCCTAATTTGCTGGGAAGTGGCGGTGCGGTCCCCTACGGCACTGCGTAGGATCCTACGGTCTTGGCGTGCATCCGTGCGTCGCTGCGGTCCGGTCCCAGGTCGACGGGCACGTGCACCTTCCGCCGACCACTGGCGACAACATCGATGTACTGTGGAGACCTCACGCCCCACGTGTTGAGCAATTCGGCGGTACGTCCACCCGGCCTCTCGCATGCCCACTATACGCCCTCGCTCAAAGTCCGTCAACTGCACATACGGTTCACGTCCACGCTGTCGCGGCATGCTACCAGTGTTAAAGACTGCGATGGAGCTCCGTATGCCACGGCAAACTGGCTGACACTGACGGCGGCGGTGCACAAATGCTGCGCAGCTAGCGCCATTCTACGGCCAACACCGCGGTTCCTGGTGTGTCCGCTGTGCCGTGCGTGTGATCATTGCTTGTACAGCCCTCTCGCAGTGTCCGGAGCAAGTATGGTGGGTCTGACACACCGGTGTCAATGTGTTCTTTTTTCCATTTCCAGGAGTGTATATTGGAAGTTGTTCTTGATTGGAATTCAGGAATATTTACTTCGTCTTCTTTGGTGAAGTAGTTTCGGAAAACCGTGTTTAATAACTCTGCTTTAGTTGCACTGTCATCAGTGACTTCACCTTTGCTATCGCGCAGTGAAGGTATTGATTGCGTCTTGCCACTGGCGTGCTTTATGTATGACCAGAATCTCTTTGGGTTTTCTGCCAGATTTCGAGACAGAATTTCGTTGTGGAAATTATTAAAAGCATCTTGCATTGAAGTACGCGCCATATTTCGAACTTCTGTAAAACTTTGCCAATCTTGGGGATTTAGCGTTCTTTTAAATTTGGCATGCTTTTTTCGTTGCTTCTGCAACAACGATCTGACCCGTTTTGTGTACCATGAGGGATCAGTACCATCACTTATTAATTTATGTGGTATATACCTCTCAATTGCTGTCGATACTATCTCTTTGAAAACATTCCACAACTTTTCTACACTTACATGATAAGAACTAAAGGAGTGAAGACTGTCTTTTAAAAAGGCGTTAAGACCATTTTTATCAGCTTTTTTAAATAGATATACTTTGCGTTTCTTTTTGATGGTTGTAGGTGTTACGGTATTCAGCCTAGCAGAACTGCCTTTTGGTCGTTAATGCTTGTATTCGTCACAATACTCACTATCTGTCCAGGATTATTTGTTGCTAAAAGGCCAAGTATGCTTTCGCAACCATTTACGCTTCGAGTGGGCTCATGAACTAATTGTTCAAAATAATTGTCTTAGAAAGCATTCAATACAATTTCGGATGACGTTTTATGCCTGCCGCCGGCTTTAAACGTATAATTTTTCCAGCATATCGAGGGTAGATTTAAGTCACCACCGACTATAGTTGTGTGAGCGGGGTACGTATTTGAAATGAGACTCAAGTTTTCTTTGAACTGTTCAGCAACTGTATCTTCTGAGTCGGAGGTCAGTAAAACGACTCAATTAATAGTTTAGTCCGATTGTCAGGTATAATCCCTAGACATACTATTTAACACGAACTATCTACTTCAGTTTCGCAACAAGGCAAACTACCTCTGACAGCAATAAATACTCCACCACCAACTGTATTTAATCTATCCTTTCTGAACACTGTTAGATCTTTTGAAAAAATTTCAGCTGAACTTATTGGCGGCTTTAGCCAGCTCTCTGTACCTACAACTATTTGAGCTTCAGTGCTATCTATTAGAGCTTGGAGCTCTGGTTCTTTCCTAACACAGCTAGGACAATTTACAACTGCAATACCAATCGTTTCTACAACCACCTTACTGTGTTTTACCTGCCCACTTTTAGATGGATGTCCCTTCTGTGGTTCCCTGAGACACTCTAACTGAAGAAACCAACCAGTCCTTTCCACCGAGTGAGGTGGCGCAGTGGTTAAACACTGGACTCGCATTTGGGAGGACGACGGTTCAATCCCGCGTCCGGCCATCCTGATTTAGGTTTTCCGTGATTTCCCTAAATCGCTCCAGGCAAATGCCGGGATAGTTCCTTTCAAAGGGCACGGCCGACTTCCTTCCCCGTCCTTCCGTAATCCGATGAGACCGATGACCTCGCTGTCTGGTCTCCTTGCCCAAAACAACCCAACCCAACCCTTCCACACAGCCCCCGCTACCCGTGTAGCCACCTCCTGTGTGTGGTGGACTCCTGACCTATTAAGTGGAACCTGGAAAACCACCACCAGATGGCGCAAGTCAAGGATCTGCAGCCTACACGGTCACAGAACCGCCTGAGGCTCTGATTCAGACGCTCCGATCGGCTCTGCACCAAAGGACCACAGTCGTTTCTATCGACTTTGCTGCAGATGGTGAGCTCCGCCTTAATCTCGGAAGCAAGACTGCAGTCTTTACCATTTCCGCTAGCCCCCCAAAACCAGACAGAATCTGCTCCGGTCCAAAGCGACACACGTCATTGATACTGACATGAGCCACCACCTGCAGTTGGCAGCACCCTGTACTCTTCATGGCATCCGGAAGGACCCTTTCCACATCTGGAGTGATTCCCCCTGGAATTCACACGGAATGCACACTGGCTTCCTTCCCCTCCTTGGCAGCCATGTTCCTAAGGGGCCTCATTATGCACTTAACGTTGGAGCTCCCAACTACCAGCAAACTCACCCTCTGTGAATGCCCAGACCTTGCAGGCCGAGAAGCTTCCTCTGGAACAGGGTGGACGACTGTATCCGGCTCAGAGACATCGTCAGCCACAGATAACACCCGAAACTTTGTCGTCAAACGAACCGGGGATGCCCTATGATCGGCCCCTCGGAAAGATTTTCACTGCCTGCCAGACTTTGGAGTGATCTCCCACTCGACCATAGGTGAGAGGTCTACCTCAGTGCAGGCAGTACCCGGTGCGGCCACAGCAATGGACCGATCGGAGTACACGTGGGATGTGCTTGACGTCCCTTGCATCCCTGCATTCAGTCCCCCACAGTGGCGCCCTTTGCAGCAGCCTCAAGCTGTGTGGCGGAAGCCAAAGCAGCCTGGCGCTGTGAGCGAAGGGTCGCCAACTCAGCTCATATCTGTACACAACAATCACAGTTCCTATCCATTACTGCAGTCGCTCCTGTTTGAAGCTCGTAAAAATATGTAACAAGCAAACGGTGTACTTGCCTTATTAGTAGCAGGAACTAGTAGTGCCGCTCTCGCTGACCGTCTAACCGGCACTGAGCTGTTCTAACCAACCAAACAAAAGCCTGTACGATACGAGGGTCGATACACTCGTCGATAACAACGGCGGTACTGTACGCTACACTGCTGTTGAAATAAAAGGTTCTGCCTAGTAAGCACTCAAACACACAAGAAATTACAAAAATAAACTAGTAACTACCCAGATAACAGAAAATAAGTCGCTCCTGTTTGAAGCTCTTAAAAATATGTAACAAGCGAATGATGTACTCGCCTTATTAGTAGCAGGAACTAGCAGTGCTGCTCTGCCTGATCTTGTAACCGACACTGTTCATCCCCTCCTCACACACACTCTCTCTCTGTTCATCTCTTCCCTTATTCCCTCTATATCCTCCTCCTGCACCTCTCTGTCCATCTACTCCTGTATCCACTCTGACCATTTCCTCTTCCCCCTCTCTAAGTCCATTTCCTTCCCCTGGCTCTGTCCATCAACTTCTGCACTGTCTATGTCTATCTCCTCACTCTCTGTCCACACCTTCGCTCTCTCTCTGTCCATCTCCTCCTCAACCATCTCTCTATCCATCTCCTAATCCCTCTCTGTCCTCTACCCACTTTCTCTGTCTATCTCCCCCTGCTCTGTCCGCTACTCCCTTCTCCTGTCTCTGTGCATCTCCTCCTCCTCCTCCAATCTCTCCTCATTTCTACCTTATCCCTCTATCCATCTCCCCCCTTTGTCTGTCTTTCTCCACACCTTTCACTGTCAGTCTCCTCCTCCATTCTCCCTTTGTCCAACTCCTCGTTCTCAGTCTTTCTTTCCATCACTTCCATCACATTCAGTGTTCTACTTTCACCCATACCCTCTATCTCCCCCTCCCTCTCTTCTATCCATCTCTTCCTCCCTCCTTTCTGGTCCACCTTCTCCTTCCCCATCTTTCTGTCCCTAGAGTCCTCTCTGTCCAACCTGTCCACCTCCCCCTCCCTAGCCATTTCTCTTCTCTTCTCTCTGTCCATCTTCCCCTCACTTCTCTCTCTGTCCATCTCCTACTTGCACTTCTCCTGTCCATTTTCTTGTCCCCCTATCTCAGTTTCCTCTTCCCACTTACTCAATATCCATCTCCATATTCCCCTTCCTCTGAATATCTGACTTTTCTCCATTGTCTATGCCATGTGGGGTAGCCGCATGGCTCGAGGCACCATCTCATCTTCATCCTTATTTCTGTCCATCTTTTCCTGTCTACCCGTGTAACTTTTCTTTCCCACTCTCTCTGTCAACCTCAACATTCACCTCTCTCTGTTCATATCCTACTTCTCTCTTCTCTGTCCATATCCTACTTCTCTCTCTACCGACATTTTCGCATCTCCCCTCTCACTGTAGAACTCCGCCTCCCCACTCTCTTTGTCCATTTCCTCTTCCCCCTATCTATAGCCACTACTCTATCCATCACTCCCTTCTTCTCTCTCTGCGACCATCTTCTCATTGCCTATCTCTCTGTCCAACACATACTCCCTCTCTCTCTGTACAACTGCATCTACACACCTCTTCCCATCCATCTTCTCCTTCCCATCTCTCTGTCCAACTCCTCCTCTTCTTTTTTGGACAACATGGTTGTGGAGAGAAGCAGAAATTAGTATGATTAAACAGTAATTCAAGAACAGTCTTGATCGCATATATTATTGTTATAATACCGCCAACAGGTTTCAACCCGGCGTAGGGGTCATCTTCTGGGCGTTTGCACCATTGGTCGACCGCTGGTGGTGTCACTCCTGTCTACCGTTATGTAGCAGTCGACCAATGGTGTAAACGCCCAGAAGATGACCCCTACGTCGGGTTGAAACCGGTTGGCGGTATTATGCCAATAATAAATGCGATTAAGAGTGTTCTTGAATTATTGATCCTCCTCTTCTGCCTCTCTGTCCATATGCTCCTCCCCTCTCTCTGTGCATCTTCACATCAACCATCCAATGTCCATCTCCCCGTGTTCCTCTCTGACCATTCCCCTCTTCCTTTCTCTGTCCCACTTACCGCAATCTCTCTATCCATTCTCCCCTCCTCCCCTCTCTGCCTTTCTTCTCCATTGTCTATGCCTTGGTTCGAGGCACCATGTCATGGCGTGCATGGCTCCCCCCATCGGAGGTTCGAGTTCTCCCTCGGGATGGGGGTTTGTGTTGTCCTTAGCGTAAGTTAATTTAAGTTAGGTTAAGTAGTGCATAAGCTTAGGGACCGATGACCTCCGCAGTTTGGTCCCATAGGACCTTACCACAAATTTCCAAACTTTCTTCATTGTCTCTCTATCAATCTCCTGCTCCTCTCTCTCTGTCAACCTTCTTCTCCTTGTTCCCCCTGCCTATCTTGTTCTCCTCTCTCTTCCTGTCCATCTCATCCTCTCCATTTGTGTACCATAACTGCAGTACAAGAGGAGGAGGTATACTAGGAAAACGCCTGGTGATATGGGAAGATATCAGTTAGATTACATCATAGCCAGACAGAGATTCCGAAATGAGATTCGGGATTGTAAGGCGTACCCAGGAGCAGATACAGATTGAGATCACAATGTAGTAGTGATTAATAGTAGGCTGAAATTTAAGAGAATAGTCAGGAGGAACCAATATGCAAAAAAGTCAGGAAGGATATGGAAGTACTAAGGAATGACGAGATACACTTGAAATTCTCTAAGGCTGTAGATACAGCAATAAAGAATAGTACAGTAGGCAGTACAGTTGAATAGGAATAGACATTTCTAAAAAGGGTAATCACAGAAGCTGGAAATAAAAACACAGGTACAAGAAAGGTAACTGCAAAGAAACCACGGGTAACAGAAGAAATACTTTGGCTGATTGATGAAAGAAGGAAGTACGAAAGTGTTCAGGGAAATTCAGGAATAGAGAAATACAAGTCTCTGAAGGATGAAATAAACAGGAAGTGCAGGGAAGCTAAGACGAAATGGCTGCATGAAAAATGTGAAGAAATCGAAAAAGAAATGATAGGTGGAAGGACTGACTCAGCGTACAGGAAAGTAAAAACAACCTTCGGTGAAGTTAAAAGCAAGGGTGTAATATTAAGAGTGCAACAGGGATTCCATTCTTAAATGCAGAGGAGAGACCGAATGGATGGAAAGAGTACATTGAGGACCTCTATCAGGGGAAAGATTTCTCTGATGTGATATTAGAAGAAACAGGAGTCGATTTAGAACAGATACGGGATCCAGTATTAGAATCAGAATGTAAGAGAGATTTGGAGCACTTAAGATCAAATAAGGCAGAAGGGATCGATAACATTCCATCATAATTTCTAAAATCGTTAGGGGAAGTGTCAACAAAACGACTATTCACGTTGTTGTGTAGAATATATGAGTCTGGCAATGTACCGTCTGACTTTCGGAAAAATATCGTCCAGACAATTCCGAAGACTGGAAGAGCTGACAAGTGCCAGAATTATCGCACAATCTGCTTAACAGTTCATGCATCCAAGTTGCCATCAAGAATAATATAGAGAAAAACGGAAAAGAAAACTGAAGATGTGTTAGATGACGAACAGTTTGGCTTTAGGACAGTCAAAGGTACCAGAGAAGCTATTATGACGTTGCGATTGATAACGGAAGCAAGAATAAAGAAAAATCAGGACACATACATAGGATTTGTCGACCTAAAAAAAGCCTTCGACAAGTTAAAGTGCTGCAAGATATTCGAAATTCTGAGAAAAATAGGGTAAGCTATAAGGAGAGACGCGTCATATGCAATATGTACATGAACCAAGACAGAATAATAAGAGTGGACGGCCAAGAACGAAATGCTCGGATTGAAAAGGGTGTAAGACGGGGATGTAGTCTTTCACCCCTACTATTCCGTCTACACATCGAAGAAGCAGTGATGGATATAAAGGAAAGGTTCAGGAGAATAATTGAAATTCAAAATTCGCTAATGACATTGCTATCCTGAGTGAAAGCGATGAAGAATTACATGATCTGTTGAATGGAATGGACTGTCTAATGAGTACAGAATATGGATTGAGAGTAAATCGAAGAAAGACGAAAGTAATGAGAAATAGCAGAACTGAGAACATCGAGAAACTTAACATCACCGTTGATCGTCACGAAGTAGATGAAGAAATTATGCTGTGTAGGCAGCAAAATAGCCAATGACGGATGGAATAAGTTGGACATCAAAAGAAGAGTGGAACTGGCAAAAAGGACATTCCTGGCCAAGAGAAGTCTGCTAATATCAAACATAGGCCTTAATTTTAAAAAAAGAAATATCTTAGAATATACGTTTGGAGCACAGCTTTGTATGGAAGTGAAACATGGACTGTGGGAAAACCGGAACAGAAGAGAATCGAAGCATTTGAGACAAGGTGCTACAGACGAATGTTGAAAATTAGGTGGACTGATAAGGTAAGGAATGAGAGGGTTCTGCACAGAATCGAAGGGGAAAGGAATATGTGGAAAACACTGACAAGCACAAGGGACAGGATGGTAGGATTTCTGTTAAGACATCAGGGATTGACTTCCATGTTACTAGAGGGAGCTGTAGAGGGCAAAAACGGTAGAGGAAGACAGAGATTGGAATACATCTAGCAGATAATTGAGGAAGTAGGTTGCAAGTGCTACTCCTCCCATATCACTACTGATATCCTCCGCCATGTCTCAGTCTTTCTCTCCCTCCACCCTGTTTCTGTCAATCTCCTTCTCCTCCTCTTTGTCCATCTTCTTCTGCCCTCTCTCTATACATCCTTTCCTCCTTTTTCTAACCTTTTCCTCCTCCCACTCTCTGCCCATGTCCTTGCCCCCCCTCACTGCCTGCCTACTCCTCTATCATTTCTGTTTATCTCCTTCCCCCTCTCTAAGTCCATCTTCTTCCCATTTTCTCTTTCATCCTTTGATCATCCGCTTGACTGTCCTCCCTTCATATTTCCCTGTCTGTCTCCAGCTGCCCCGACCCCTGTCTCTATCCAACACTTCCTCCTAGCTCTCTTAGTCCATCTTCTCCTCACTCCTCTCTCCATCTTGTCCACATTCTCTCTACACATTTCTGTCGCCCTTTCTCTTTAGAAAACCTCCTTGTTCTGTCTTTGGTCACCTACTCGTCTCCCCTCTCCCTGGTGATCTCCTCCTGCCTCTTCTCTGTTTACTTAAGTACACCTCTCTCTGTCCACCTTCTACTCCATCTCTGTCCATCTCCTCCCTACTTTACCTCTGGTCATATCCTTTTACCCCTATTTCTTTGCAACTTCTTCTCACTTTCTTCATCACCTCCACCCCCCTCTCTCTGACCATCTCGTCCTCCTCCTCTCTCTGTCTTCTATTTCACCCCTCTGTCCATCTCATCTTTCCCCCTATTTCTGTTTATCTCCTTCTCCCCCATTTCTTTCCATTTCCTCCTCCTATCTGTCTAGTCTCCACCCACCTCTCTCTGTCCATCTCATCCTCACCCTCTCTCTGTCTCAATCCCCCCTCTCTCAGTTCATCTCCTCCTCCCATCTCTGACCATCTTCTTGCCCATGTCTTTGTCTATCTCATCCTCCGTCCATCACCTCCTCCTTCTACTCCTCCTCCTTCTCTCGCTGTGAAATTCCTTCTCTCCCATCTCTCTGTCCATCTGCCCCCAGCTCGCCCTGTCCATTTCCATGTCTATCTCCAACCTCTCTCATCCTCTCCCTTTCTGTGTCTGTCGTCTTTTGCCAGCCTTTATGTCCTTCTCCTCATCCCTTGTCTATATCGTTGTCCTCCTAACCCATCTCTTGGTGCATTTATTCTTCCCCCATCTCTCTGTCCATTTCCCCCTTCTCCCTCCCTCGATTTATCTCCACCATCTCATTTTTTCATCTCCTCCTACCTGCTCTCTGTCATCCTCCTTCCTCTGTCTCTGTCCAACTCCTCCTCCAGCCTCTCTCTGTCATTGTCTACATCCCCATCAGTCCACGTTTACTCATCGAAATCACGAGATGTTAATACGCCAACAAGTGCGATTAACGCATATTGAGGACAACCTGTTATCATCCACTAGGCAAATACACAGCATTGCATCTATGATACTCCACCGATATGAAGCTTTTGAGAACATGCAACGGGACTTCGCGACTGTACAAGCCGAGATAATCAACCTTACACTCAACCTTGAGATCTCTGAAACCATTCAAACACTATCACATAACATACAGACCACCCAACTGCTACCTGTCAATTTACGTGACACAATACAACTAGGATTACGAGGAAGTCTTGAGTTCAGAACTTTTACCACCCAAACAATTTATTCAAGTACTACAGAATAACGTCCAAGTTATGCGACTGGATTCGTGATTTCTTGTCAGAGAGGTAACAGTTCGTAGTAACTGACGGAAAGTAAAACGAAAGTGATTTCTGACGTTCCTTAAGGTAGTGTTATAGGCCCTCTGCTGCCCCTTACCCATATAAACGATTTAGGAGACAATCCCAGCAGCCGTCTTAAGCTTTTTTTGCAGATGACGCTTTCGTTTACCAGCTAGGAAACTCATCAGAAGATCAAAACAAACTGAAAAACGGTTTAGAAAAGATGTATGTATGTTGCGAAAATTGACAATTGATCCTAAATAACAAAAAGTGTGAGGTCATCCACATGAGTGCAAAAGGAATCTTTTAAACTTCGGTTACACGATAAATCAATCAATTCCGTAAATTCGACTAAAAACCCAGAAATTACAATTGTGAACAAATTAATTTGACAGAAGACAGAAAATATTGTGGGGAAGGCGAACCAACTACTTAGAAGATGCAACAGATCTACTAAAGACACTGCCTCAAGTACGCTGGTCCGTCCTCTTTTGGAGTTGTGCTGTGCGGTGTGGGATCCTTACCAGAGACGATTAATGGAGCACGTCGACAAAGGTCAAAGAAGGGCAGCAAGTTTTGTTCCATCGAGACACGGGCATGACACAGGATTTGGTTCAAATGGTTCAAATGGCTCTGAGCACTATGGGACTTAACATCTGTGGTCATCAGTCCCCTAGAACTTAGAACTACTTAAACCTAACTAACCTAAGGACATCACACACATCCATGCCCGAGGCAGGATTCGAACCTGCGACCGCAGCAGTCGCGCGGTTCCGGACTGCGCGCCTAGAACCGCTAGACCACCGCGGCCGGCACAGGATTTGGGGTGGTTACGTTTAAAACAAAGGTGTTTCTCGTTGCGGTGGGATTTTCTCACGAAATTTCAATTAGCAATTTTTCCCGCCGAAAACGAGCATCATAATACAACAAGGGAAATCAGAGCTCGCACGGAAATACATAGGTGTTAATGTTTTCCTCCCACTATTCCAGAATAGAACAACAGAGAATTATTGTGAAGGTGGTTCGATAAACCCTCTGCCAGTTACTCACAAAGGAAACTCCCCAAAACTCCATATCGCACCCTCCGCCCCTCAGATTTATTGGTAAGAGAGCCCATTGGACAGCACGTCAAAAACTGAACACAGATCAAGCATGTGAACAGGAATAAGATGTTCTGAACTGTGAAAAAAAGAAGCTAAATAGAAACAGTGAACGGTCCAAGAACAAGAAATGCCATGTAGAGTGAGCAGGCAGGGTAATAGCGACGTGGGTAAGGGGTTACGATGTTGAACTACCAAGCGAGGGAGCCGTGTTCAAACTTCCCTCGCGTCAAACTTTTTTTTTTTTTCCTTGTTCCCTTTGTCCAAATTTGTGTTTGTGTCGTTTTGTAACGTCCGTTAGCAATAACGAGGAGTAAAGTAGGGACCTATAATAACAGTTGATTCTGCACAACAACTCTAGTAGCAGCCGAAACGAAGTAGCTTTCGAATGGGAACGCAAACTTTTGAGTCGAGAAGGTGACAAGTCAACTGAATCCTCCACCGGAAAACGCGTCTGGTGTGTCGTACACGGTATTAGTGACAGTTTGTGATAGGAATCATCTATCGACGCACCTAGTTTGTACGATTGGTAAGTGAGTGAGGTATGCCTCCTTTCCCGATATAGGTATTCATATGAATGTGATCACTCCCAAGGAAATGATGAAAACATAATAGTTTGTCACATAAGCTACAACAAATGAATCACACAGTTTCTCTGTGCTCTGTCGAAACTTGTGTTTTTAACGTTTTTGAAATTGTGTTCCGTTTTGGAAATCTTGACTCTTGAATTCCCCTGTTGTAATATAGTTCACGCCAGTTTATCTGTTGTTTTCTTTCTGTGAGACGTCTGTGTGGTATCTCGTCTGCTCCCACTGTTCATCACATTTACTTGCGACGGTAACGTGTTCTACCACGTGACGCATATTCTATAACTAATGTGTAGTATGACAATTGCCAAGATTACAGGAAAAGACAGTTGATAATGTTGTGAAAATAAATAAATAAATAAATGACACGAGAGAATTCTGAACACGGCATGTCGGCTTGGCAGTCCAACATCATGACCATTTACTCACGACGCCTGTACTGTTTCAGGTTGCTATTTGTTGCAGTTCTTGTTCTTGGACCGTTCACTATTTATATTTTGCTTTTTTCAAAGTTCAGTACATGTTCTTCCTGTTTTCATGCTTGATCTGTATTCAGTTTTTCACGGGATATCCATTGGGCCATCTCACCACTAAACCTGAAGGGGATGCGTTGGGGAGTTTCAATTGTTAGGTGTGATAATTTGCAGAGATGTAGGTGTAGAAGTAGATGTAGATGACTATCTGGCTGTACCGTGACGACTAGCGTGTGAGCGGCCTGCTCTTCATCCCCATCCACTCCCCAGAGTGTGGTTCATTAGGACGACGTCCCGCGAGCTCAGCTGAGCAGCAAACGCTTTACCCGCCGAGCGCGGCACCCATAAACAGAGCGGCGCTTTGTGTGGGCGGGTATCGCCTTTGTGACTGCGCTGTCCAGGCGCAAGGCAGGCCGCGCACTCTCGCTGCCCGGGGGCAGTTAATTAGGGCTAACAGGTGTCCCTGTGGCACACAGCGGCCTCGCAGCTCGTGCGGATTCACCACCTGCACGCGCCCACCGGCGCTCGGAAGCGAGTGACGTAAGAGTCCCAGCCCTGCCCCATATTTAAATTAGCTGATATCTGACGTTTAAAGGGACCAACACACTTTCAGTCTTGCTTGGTCTATCACATGTGACATTGCATTGATGAGCCAAAATATTATGACCATCTGATTAATAGCTTTTTTGTCTGTCTTTGGAACGAAATACATCACTGAATCTGCGTGTCAGGGATCTGACAGTTAGTTGTTAGGTTTGTAGAGATACAGTCATGGAAATAAGTATTCATACAGTAGGTGGTGACAAACTACGATGGTGTGTTGGTGTAGTAACTCACCCACAGCGCCGATACGAATAAGTACGGTGATGTAGCGTCAGAGAACCATGTTATTGGTAATGAGGCTTCCTGTAAACCGTGAATCTATTATGGGAAAATACAATATGTTACTCTCCGCACGGTCTACGACAGGGCAAAATTTGTTCATAGCAGTCTGGAACCGCGAGACCGCTACGGTCGCAGGTTCGAATCCTGCCTCGGGCATGGATGTGTGTGATGTCCTTAGGTTAGTTAGGTTTAACTACTTCTAAGTTCTAGGGGACTAATGACCTCAGCAGTTGAGTCCCATAGTGCTCAGAGACATTTTGTTCATATAGCGGACTACTTTCAACCAAACAAACGGCTGACGCAGCCCCGGAGTGTGTGCCACACTTGTGTAGTCATGTGGCCGTGAAGCAACAGCACGTCGGACGTGGGTATCGTGGAACAGCAGAATGGTCCGCAAGGGGAAGGAAACGACCATTAAGGAATGAAACATCGTTGTCGCCCAATATCTTCAACACAAGTCGTATGCCGAAATTGCGAATATCATAGAACGAAGCCGGGCGACTGTGCATCTATCATTAAGCGATATAAGGACGGACGTGTAGTAATAAACAGTGAAAGACACTCTATCTACAGAAGCTTACAACACGAGAGACCAGAATGCTACTAACAATCATCAAGAAAAACCCGGAAACGACAGCGTCAGCACTATCCGCATATGTACATGACCACTTCCGAAAGGACATCACTCCAAGGGCAGTTCTTACCATTCTCAAAAAGAGCAGGAAGTGGCGGATGGGTTTCGCGAAACAGCATGTATCCAAGACAGCAGACTTATGGGATACTGTATTGTTTAGTGATGAAAGCAAATTTAATATCGTGCACTATGATGGTAGGATCTTGGTCTGGAGGAGACCGAATACAGCCCTCGACCGAAACAACATTCAAACCACGGTGAAGCACGGAAGTGGTGGAGTGATGGTATGGGGCTGTATGTCAGCCTCCGGTGTCGGAAAATTACTGTTTGTGGAAGGTACCACGGACAGATTTGTGTATATGAACATTCTCAAACAGAACTTACAATAGAGTATTGACGCCTTGGGTCTTCCTAGAAGTTATTGCTTCCAACAGGACAATGATCCCAAACAAACGGCGCAAATGGTCCGGCTGTGGTTGCTCTACAACACTCCACATACTCTTAAAACACCAGCTCAGTGTCCGGACCTGAATCCCATCGAACACTTGTGTAGTGCGCTGGAAACACGAGTGAGAAAACACGACATCCGTAGTAAGGCCCCTTTGGAACAGAGAATGGGAAGGTATCACTTCGGGAACTACAAGAAAATTGGTCCATTCCATGCCACGGATGTTGCGAGAAGTAATACATGGGAAGGGTATGCATACGAAGTATTAAACATGTTCTGGCTTTGTTTGAAGTGTCATTATCTGTTGGTGTATGAATACTTAATTCCCAGCGCACTAGAGAACTTGGCAGACGTTTTCGTATTTTGTTTTTGTATAGCCTTGTTCATTCTCGTTCTATATACCAGCATAGCTGCATTGGCGACTGGCCAATGTATATAGTGCATATCCAATTAGTGTTTTTGGTTTCGTATTGTCAATAAAGGCAGTTTACTTTTCCACGCTCTAGTGTATGAATACTTATTTCCATTACTGTATGTGGCATTAGATGTCTATGACTTCAAATGGTACAATGTGCAGTGTCTTTATTTTCGTGATAACAAGGTATACGTATGTTAATTCTAAAAATTACTGTGTGCTCATGTTCTATATATAACGTAACTACAATTTAATTTTGCGTCACTTTTCTGAATATTGTTCTTCGTTATACGGCGATTATACAGAAGTGACTTGAAATAAAATAAGGGTCAGCGACGGCCAAACACATCAGTAGGTCAGAAACCAGTGCCAGACCCGGCTGGTGACTTATTTATCGTTTAAACCACTGAACAACCAAATCGTTACGCCATGAAATAAAATAAATTATGTGATACAGCATTAGACATGAAAGAGGTGAACGGTACTCAGTGCTTTCTACAATTTCCTGGGCTATTGGAATTCAAAATTAAAGTTCAGGGCGTATTTGATTAAAAGATGCCCATGTTTTGCAGTTATCCTAAATTCGTTCTGAGATGTTGCCATCTGTGTGGAATCCACCGTATAGGCTATCGTATTTGCTAGACGCTCACGGAGACTTCTCTAACACAAAGCAGAAGTTAATATAACAACATATGAAAATATACGTGGCAAAATATACACTGAAGAGCCAAAGAAACTAGTACGCCAGCCTAATATCGTGAAGAGCCTCCGCGAGCAATCAGAAATGCCGCAACACGACGTGGCATGGTCTCGACTAATGTCGGAGGTAGTGCTGGAGGGAATTGGCACCATGAATCCTGCACTGCTGTCCATAAATCCGTAAGAGTGCGAGGGGTGCAGATCTCTTCTGAGCAGCACCTTGCAAGGCATCCCAAACATGCTCAATAATGTTCATATCTGGGGAGTCTGTTGGCCAGCGGAAATGTTTTAACTCAGAAGAGTGTTCCTGGAGCCACTCCGTAGCAATTCTGGACGTCTGGGGTGTCTCATTGTTCTGCTGGAATTTCCCAAGTCCGTTGAAATGCACTACGGACCTGAATGGATGCAGGTGCTCAGACAGGATGCTTTTATATGTGTCACCTTTCAGAGTCGTATCTAGACGTACCAGGGGTTCCATATCACTCCAACTGCACAAGCCCCATACCATTACAAAGCCTCCACCAGCTTGAACTGTTTCCTGCTGACATGCAGGGTCCATGGATTCATGAAGATGTCACCATACCCGTACTGTCCATCCGCTCGATACAATCTGAAACGAGACCAGTTGTCAACAGTCCAGTGTCGGTGCTGACGGGCCCTAGCGAGGTGTAAAGCTTTGTGTCGTGCAGTCACTAAGGGTACACGAGTGGGTCTTCGGCTCCGAAAGCCCATATCGATAATGTTTCATTGAATGGTTCGCATGCTCACACTTATTGATGGCCCAGATTGAAATCTGCAGCAATTTGCGGAAGGGTAGCACTTCCGTCACGGATCTTTTTCTGGACGTAGCGATGTCGGGGATTTGATGTTTTACCGGATTCCCGATATTCACGGTACAGATGTGAAATGGTCGTACGGGAAAACCCCACTTCATCGCTACCTCGGAGATGCTGTGTCCCATCGCCCGACCACCGACTATAACACCACGTTCAAACTCACTTAAATCTTGATAACCTGCGACTGTAGTAGCAGTAACCGATCTAACAAATGTGCCAGACATTTGTTGTCTTATATAGGCGTTGCCGACAGCAGCGCCGTATTCTGAATCTTTAGATATCTCTGTATTTGAATACGCATGACTATACCAGTTTCTTTGGCACTTTAGTGTACTAAGCAGATAAAGCACAAGGCATCCAGTTATCCAAAATAAGCAAAATCGTGCCCCACTATGGCGACATAATGTATTAAAAAATGAAGCCTTTTGAAGGTTTAGATGAATTATGTAAAAGAAATATGTTTGGCCTAATAATATTCTAATTTGGTTTTGGGCACCGTCGGTCAAATGCCAATACCCAACAACCAATGTTGAATGTGAATCTTGCTGCAATAAAGGGACATCTGAATTTGGTTGATGCAGTGTCAGACTAAATAGATAACTAATTTCTCTCCAAGTGTATTTCATGAACAAAATTATACGATATGTAGAACAATTCAACATTGTAGAGGAAAAAAACAATTCCAATGTATGACACTTGTTTCTCAGTACATTGCTGGACAACAAATTACTATGAATAATTAGTAAAAAACATTTGCTATGCACCATGAATGATGATAAAGGTAAACAATTTTATATTTTTTGTGGGAACATAAACTTGTTTAGATAGAACATTGTCTAGTGACATTAACAAACTAAAAAAATATCGTAAATTAGAACGTCAGAGATGTTTGTTGCAGAAATGTGGTGTGAGTCGTTTAGGATATATCATATTTTGAAAAGTTGTCAATAGCTGTGGTAGCATACACTAAAGAGCAACAGAAGTTCATACACAAGTCGTGTTAATTCTGACCAGTAACGAGACAATTGACCATCATAGGTCGTGCTCAAAACGACCGTCGGAAGTGGCGATTCACTCTTCCAGTGCAGTATGGAAGTAATGCTGCACATGTGCTAGCATTTCAGTGGAGATGTCGCTGCAGGCTGCAGTAATACGTCGTTGTATATCATTGAGTGTAGTTGGTATGTTCTTGTAGACAGCGTCTTTCACCTTTTTTCACAGAAAAAAAGTCTACAGGCGTCAAATTCGGAGAATGGGCTGTCCTCTACGTCCAGCTCAACGATTCGGAAAAAAAATCGTGAAGGCATGCTGTATTCGTGCAGTATGGGCTGGACAGTCATAACGTTCGTGCCACAGATACCTCATAGTCTGCAATGGAACGTCTTCAAGGAACCGTGGAAGATGGTCTGTTCGGCGGCTGCGATACCTGTGCGTGTTCAGTGTTCCATGGACGCTGAGGTTCTACATCGTGAAGCCAACGGGAATTGTCAACAAAACAATAGTGCATGTTTCGGCGGTTTACTTGGCCACCATTGGTAAATGCGGCTTCATGACTAAACGATATACATGATACATCTGGAGTATCTTGTCTCAATGCCCATGTACAGAAGTTAACACGGTTCTCATAATCGCTTCCCTACAGCTCTTGGTGGAGAGAGATGTGGTAGAGATGGAACCTATGTCCATGGAGAATGTGCAATACTCTTGCCTGAGTCATGCCATTTCCTTGTGCAGCTGCGCGGGATTCCTCTCTTTTGTCGTCACTTGATTCCTTCTATTACGCTGTGTAGGTGTTACTCTGCCACTTTCACGTAACTTGTTGAAGAGGTTTATAAATAATTGCCGAGGTGGTCGACGCCTTTTGGGATATCTTGTACCATACACTGTATAAGAACAAGAACGAACTGCATTGTTGCTAAAGTCTCCATGCACCATGGGCATCTCATCTTTCTGTGCATTGTTAATAAGTCCCATCATCCACTCACGACTTACTGCTTGGACTGTCGCACACCAACTGACCAGCAAGTCGGAGTTCACTCAAGGAACACACAATCACACAATAAGCAAATATAACAACATCGTACCTAGGAACTGCTCAGGTTGAATATCACAAACAAGTGTCGGTGTGGAAACTTTTCAAAATACGATACCTCGGAAATGACACGCACACAGTCCTGCAACAACACCACTGAAATTACAATTTACCCTAATTTTAGTTTGTTAGTGTCAACAGGCATTGTTCCATTTAAAAAGTGTAAGTTTGCACAAAAACTTTGTAACTATTATTACAATCTGTTGATTGGTTAACAGTCAGAGCCCTTGACTATCAATCCATTCTGTGAAAACCGCACATCAATAGCACTTCACCCTGCACACTATGGTCTTTCAATTTCCAGTCTGAGGTAATAAAAAATTTCAATTAAATTCGTAGGATTTTTGAATATTTAATCGGAACTGGACCCATTCCAAGTGATTCATTGCGCAACTTACGTTTTCAATCTGTTCATTAGCTCAGAGGAATTTCATTTGGGAAATGTGTTCGTCAATTACAACTTCAACTTACTGGAGGTTAAATTTGGTCGCATACTCTGGTACAGACACAATATCGAAGACACACGTCAAAAGTTAAAAAGAACCAGAAGTAATACATTACAGCACCTTCTGAGAACGAAACCGACAGTAATGCTAACAACTTCAGAATCTCAAAATAGCTTTAGTGTACGGTGTCTGAGGATATAGTGCAGTTATATGATGCGTCTTATACATGTACAAAAAATCGACATATGGCTTGACGAAGTGGTGCGACTAATTTCTGGAAAATTCAGAGCTACATCTGTGTCCTGGCATCCGACGATAACGCAAATAGATACTACACTACAAATATAGTGAAGAATAGGCCAAATCACCAATAAACATTCTGACTTACCTGTCGACCCATTTCTATAGCGAAGTAGCTATCTCTAATTCCAAAACGCATTTTCATAGATAAACTCTATTAATCCAGATCATTGGGGGAGAGACTGGCAGACGAATAAGAGTCAAAATTACGCTGATGTTATTCTGTCCAAACAGGTACTTGGTTATGTGTCATGTAGTGTCTAAACAATGAAAAATCTGGACCACACTAAACAGCGTTCAGAATGGCATGTGACTTTAGGAGGGAATACCAAAGAATATCTGAATACTATTTTGTCAAAAACTGACATATTGAGCCCGTGGCTGTGTAAAAAATGTAGGATGACTCTTACACAGAAGATTACAGCAACCAGCCACTTTTTATAATGCTATTTATTTATTTAAACCGTGCTGTTACCGGTTTCGAACTGATAGGTTCATCTTCAGACGGCTAGTACACGCTTTACATTACATTTTTAGTTTTATTTCCCCATCTGACGAAACGTCCTTGCGGCGGTGATGCCAATGAAGAATCCGCGCCATTACGTTCCAGTGTCCAGTGCAGGTTGTTTGTCATCTTGCAAAATCGAAAACTGTACGATAGGCTTATATATATATATATATATATATATATATATATGTGTGTGTGTGTGTGTACATATATACATTATGTGCATATATATATATATATATATATATATATATATATATATATATATATATATATATATATGCACATAATGTAACGCACCATTCACACACATAGAAGTTTCATCACATGTGACGAACGGTGCGAGTACACAAAAAAGTGCATTATACAGTTTCCGATGTTGCAAGATGATAAACAACCTGCCCTGGAACGTAATGGCGCGGATTCTTCATTGGCATCACCACAAGGAAGTTTAGTCAGATAGGAAAACAAAACTCAAAATGTAATGTAAAACGTGAACTAGCCGTCTCAAGATGAACCTATCGGTTCGAAACTGGTAATGGTACTGTTTAAGTAAATAAATAGCATTATAAAAACTGGCTGGTTGCTGTAATCTTCTGTGTAACAGCAATGTATATAATCTCTGAATAACTCGAAAAGTATTTGAAATATTTAACTGCTTATATATCAGTCTTCACATTTTAAGTTTTTATTTAAACTTTTATTATACACTGCCTGAAAAAAAGTAAAGCATCCACAAGACATGGTCGGATGTCAATACAACTTCGTATCCACACACACCAGTGGCAAGTATGTACATGAACATAGTTGCAATTCCCTGTGATAGGTACCAAGGCCAGCATAGTGCAATAATTTTCTTCGTGTTACCTGTTGTTACTAAGAATATTTATACATTGGAGCGCCAAAGAAAATGGTATAGGCATGCGTATTCAAATACAGAGGTTTGTAAACAGGAAGAATATGGCGCTGAGGTCGGCAACGCCTGTGTAAGACAACAAATATCTGGTACAATTGTTAGATCGGTTATTGCTACTACAGTCGCAGGCTATCAAGATTTAAATGAGTATGATCGTGGTGTTATAGTCGGCGCACGAGCGATGGGACACAGCATCTCCGAGGCAGCGGTGGAGTGGGGATTTTCCCGTACGATCATTTCATGAGCGTACCGTGAATATCAGGAATCCGGTAAAACATCAAATCTCCGACTCGCGGCCGGAAAAAGATCCTGCAAGATCGGGACCAACGACGACTGAAGACAATCGTTCAACGAGACAGAAGTGCAACCCTTCAGCAACTGCTGCAGATTTCAATCTGTGCCATCAGTAAGTGTGAGTATGCGAACCATTCAATGAAACATCATCGATATGTATGTATGCTCGGGCCAAATATATTCCGTAATCACCTTACTACTTGAGGTAATCTTCAGTTAAGACTAGAGCCACAATTTGGCCTTAATACGGTAGCAGAATTTCTATCATTTGGTTTGGGCGCGTCCCGTTCTAGAAACATAGCGAGTACATATGTCAGCTACTAATTAAACGCTTGTTCGGGTCCACATAGACGGCCTTACTTCCTGTGTTCTTCCTTTATAATATCTTATACCCTCAGTCCCCCCCATGAACCATGGACCTTGCCGTTGGTGGGGAGGCTTGCGTGCCTCAGCGATACAGATGGCTGTACCGTAGGTGCAACCACAACGGAGGGGTATCTGTTGAGAGGCCAGACAACCGTGTGGTTCCTGAAGAGGGGCAGCAGCCTTTTCAGTAGTTGCAGGGGCAATAGTCTGGATGATTGACTGATGTGGCCTTGTCACACTAACCAAAATGGCCTTGCTGTTCTGGTACTGCGAACGGCTGAAAGCAAGGGGAAACTACGGCCGTAATTTTTCCCGAGGACGTGCAGCTTTACTGTATGGTTAAATGATGATGGCGTCCTCTTGGGTAAAATATTCCGGAGGTAAAATAGTCCCCCATTCGGATCTCCGGGCGGGGACTACTCAAGAGGATGTCGTTACCAGGAGAAAGAAAACTGGCGTTCTACGGATCGGAGCGTGGAATGTCAGATCCCTTAATCGGGCAGGTAGGTTAGAAAATTTGAAAAGGGAAATGGATAGGTTAAAGTTAGATATAGTGGGAAATAGTGAAGTTCGGTGGCAGGAGGAACAAAACTTCTGGTCAGGTGACTACAGAGTTATAAACACAAAATCAAATAGGGGTAATGCAGGAGTAGGTTTAATAACGATTAGGAAAATAGGAATGCGGGTAAGCTACTACAAACAGCATAGTGAACGCATTATCGTGGCCAAGATAGATACGAAGCCCACGCCTACTACAGTAGTACAAGTTTATATGCCAACTAGCTCTGCAGATGATGAAGAAATTGAAGAAATGTATGATGAAATAAGAGAAATTATGCAGATAGTGAAGGGTGACGAAAATTTAATAGTCATCGGTGACCGGAATTTGGTAGTTGGAAAAGGGAGAGAAAGAAACGTAGTAGGCGAATATGGATTGGGGAGAAGAAATGAAAGAGGAAGCCGCCTGGTAGAATTTTGGACAGAGCACAACTTAATCATAGCTAACACTTGGTTCAAGAATCATAAAAGAAGGCTGTATACATGGAAGAAGCCTGGAGATACTGACAAGTTTCAGATAGATTATCTAATGGTAAGACAGAGATTTAGGAACCAGGTTTTAAATTGTAAGACATTTCCAGGGGCAGATGTGGACTCTGACCACAATCTATTGGTTATGACCTGTAGATTAAAACTGAAGAAACTGCAAAAAGGTGGGAATTTAAGTAGATGGGACCTGGGTAAACTGAAAGAATCAGAGGTTGTACAGAGTTTCAGGGAGAGTATAAGGGAACAATTGACAAGAATGTGGGAAAGAAATACAGTAGGAGAAGAATGAGTAGCTTTGAGGGATGAAGTAGTGAAGGCAGCAGAGGATCAAGTAGGTAAAAAGACGAGGGCTAGTAGAAATCCTTGGGTAACAGAAGAAATATTGAATTTAATTGATGAAAGGAGATAATATAAAAATGCAGTAAATGAAGCAGGCAAAAAGGAATACAAACGTCTCAAAAATGAGATTGACAGGAAGTGCAAAATGGCTAAGCAGGGATGGCTAGAGGACAAATGTAAGGATGTAGAGGCTTCTCTCACTAGGGGTAAGATAGGTACTGCCTACAGGAAAATTAAAGAGATCTTTGGAGATAAGAGAACGACTTGCATAAACATCCAGAGCTGAGATGGAAACCCAGTTCCAAGCAAAGAAGGGAAAGCAGAAAGGTGGAAGGAGTATATAGAAGGCCTATACAAGGGCGATGTACTTGAGGACAATATTATGGAAATGGAACAGGATGTAGATGAAGATGAAATGGGAGATAAGATACTGCGTGAAGAGTTTGACAGAGTACTGAAAGACCTGAGTCGAAACAAGGCCCCCGGAGTAGACAACATGCCATTGGAACTACTGACGGCCTTGGGAGAGCCAGTCCTGACAAAACTCTACCATCTGGTGAGCAAGATGTATGAAACAGGCGAAATACCCTCAGACTTCAAGAAGAATATAATAATTCCAATCCCAAAGAAAGCAGGTGTTTACAGATGTGAAAATTACCGAACTATCAGTTTAATAAGTCACAGCTGCAAAATACTAACGCGAATTCTTTACAGAAGAATAGAAAAACTATTAGAAGCCGACCTCGGGGAAGATCAGTTTGGATTCCGTAGAAATGTTGGGACACGTGAGGCAATACTGACCCTACGACTCATCTTAGAAGCTAGATTAAGGAAGGACTTAGAGAAAGCTTTTGACAATGTTGACTGGAATACTCTCTTTCAAATTCTGAAGTTGGCAGGGGTAAAACACAGGGAGCGAAAGGCTATTTACAATTTGTACAGAAACCAGATGGTAGTTATAAGAGTCGAGGGCATGAAAGGGAAGCAGTGGTTTTCAATACTTCCTCATTAGTTATGTGATCTATCCATCTAATCTTCTTCAGAAACGCTTTCCTTGCCATTGCCAGTCTACATTTTATATCCTACTTCGACTATCATCAGTTAGTTTGCTCCCCAAATAGCAAAACTCATCTACTGCTTTAAGTGTCACATTTACTAATCTAATTCCCTCAGCATCACCTGATTTAGTACGACTACATTCCATTGTACACGTTTCGCTTTTGTTTATGCTCCTCTTATATCCTCCTTTCAAGACACTGTCCATTCCGTTCAACTGCTCTTCCAGGTCCTTTGCTATCTCTGACAGGATTACAATGTCGTCAGCAAACCTCAAAGTTTTTATTTCATCTCCATGAATTTTAATTTCTACTCCAATTTTTTCTTTTGTTACCTTTACTGCTTGCTCAATATACAGATTGAATAACATTGGGGATAGACTACAACCATGTCTCACACTCTTCTCAATCACTGGTTCCCGTTCGTGCCCCCCCCCCCCCCCCCCCCCTGCCACCTTCAGAATTTGAAAGAGAGTATTTCAGTCAACATTGTCAAAAGCTTCCTCTAAGTCTACAAATGCTAGAAAAGTAGGTTTGCCTTTCCTTAATCTATCTTCTAAGATAAGTCACATGGTCAGTACTGCCTCACGTGTTCTAACATTTCTACGGAATCCAACTGATCTTCCACGAGGTCGGCTTCTACCAGTTTTTCCATTCGTCTGTAAAGAATTCGCGTTAGTATTTTGCAGCCGTGACTTATTAAACTGATAGTTCGGTAATTTTCACACATGTCAACACTTGCTTTGTTTGGGATTGGAATTATTATATTATTCTTAAAGTCTGAGAGTATTTCGCCTGTCTCATACATCTTACTCACCAGGTGATAGAGTTTTGTCAGAGCTGTCAGTAGTTCTAATGGAGTTTTGTCTACTCCCGGGGCTTTGTTTCGACGTAGGTCTTTGAGTGCTCCGTCAAACGTTTCATTGATAAAAGGTAAAATCAGAAATTTGGAATTCTCGGCGCACTATGGACACTGTTGATCTCTGAATATTGAATTCCCTAACCTTTTCCGAAGTAGAATGTCCCATGCGTCTAGCTCTAACTACCATTTCGCGTCTGAAGTCCGTTAATTCCCATCGTGCGGCCACAATCACACCGGAAACTTTTTCATATGAATCACCTGAGTACATATGACAGCTCCGCTAATACACCGCTCTTGAATATCTTGTGTGTGGGATACTATCGCCATCTGTATACCTCACTGAAATGGCGAAGGGTGGACACACCCCATATTAATATCACTGACAGTTGCCCCGATACTTTTGATCAGACAAAGTTCGGGAGTCAAAACCAGGCCTGACGAATTCTTCTCGGGGAGCGTCAACGTAAGGAGAGTCATGCGTGAAGCGTTCAACACTTTTGAAAATAAAATCGAGTGAACAGTAAATCTTATCTACAATATGGAAATGGATCAAAGCTGTCTGTCCAGATGCTCATTGATCACAATGGTGACGAAACGGTATGACTGAGAAGAGACCGAGACTGAGGTCGAACGTCCAGCTGTTCTTCCTTTCAATCGTAGCACAACTGCCAAAGTGGCCACTGAACAAAAGTAAGCTAAAATTGCTCAACGGAGAAAAGGCGCTCGAGATGATAGCCTACCAATACGACTCTACATCACTAGAGGGGCGAAGCATTCCTAGTGATTGGAAGAATGTGCAAGTCTTTTCGTTTTCAGGAGGGTCATACGTAGGTCTCTATCGTGGTGTCTGTTGTGAAATTTTAGAATACGTTTTATACTCTCGTTTTACGACTTCAATGGCTCCAAGCACTATGGGACTTAAGATCTGAGGTCATCAGTCCCCTAGGCTTAGAGCTACTTAAACCTAACTAACCTAAGGACATCACACACATCCGTGCCCGAGACAGGATTCGAACCTGCGACCGTAGCAGCAGCGCGGTTCCGGACTGAAGGGCCTAGAACCGCTCGGCCACAGCGGCTGGATTTTACGACTTTCTAGAGACTTTAAATCTCCTCTGTAGATATCAACAGAGATTCAACAAACAATGATTTTCTTACGTCCAGCTGTTTTTGATTTTCTACTCACGCATTACCGCATTTTAGATAACAAAAATTTTGTCTACGAAAATCAATATGGATTCCGTAAGCAGAGATCTTACAAAGCACCATTCAATCCGTTCGTTCATGTGAAATCTAGAACCAAATTGCCCTAGTTGGTACTGTGGGCCTTGGTTTCCGGAAGTAATTCGACACGGTCCTGCACTGCAATTTAGTGGACAAAAGATCAACTCACCGAACATCTAACCAGTGTTGCGTCTGGATTCAGGACTTTGTAGGAGGAAAAACTCTACACGCTGTTAGAAATCGACAGATGTATAGGATGTGCAGTTCATTTCGTATCAGAAAGGGGTATTGGGGGACCGTTGCAGTTTAGAATACAGACAAATGATCTATCGGAAAGTTGCAACGGCAGGACATCAATAGAGGATCAAAGATAGGTGCAGGAACTGCCAGTTGACCTTCATCGTAAATATACTATGTGATCAGAAGTATCCAAACACCTGGCTGAAAATGACTTACAAGTTCGTGGCGCCCTCCGTCGGTAATGTTGGAATTGAGTATGGTATTGGCCCACCCTTACCCTTGATGACAGCTTTCACTCACGCAGGCACACGTTCAATAAGGTGCTGGAAGGTTTCTTGAGAAATGGCAGCCTCTTCTACACGGAGTGCTGCACTGAGGAGAGGTTGTAACCTCCCCGCAAAAATATGAAAGTCAATGTTAAGTAAAAATGTAAATGAGCCAAATGTTGTCTTCCCACAAAATTACGGAATGAAGATTGCTCATTAAACCCACAATAAAATTAATTAAATAATGAATCATGAACTGAATGTAACATCTGTACAGCAATAATTAAACCTGATAAATTTTATAGGCACAGCAGCGCTGACCTACGGCCCTGTGAAATAATCAAACCTGATAAATTCTTACCTCAGTAAAACTGTATGTCTATCTGCTCTTATTTTTGGCACAGCTTCGTGCAATGCTGGCGTATATTTAATTCTGATTCTTGGAGGAAATGCATACGAAAAATTCTTTAAATTGAAATGAATGCTTTTTCTTCAAAAGGGCGGAAAAATTCTTTAAATTAAAATAATTACTTTTCTTTAAAAGATTATAAAAAAATATTATTGGGGCAATTCTTGAACAAATTAATTACAATTAACATATGTTATTAGCTGAGCGCAATGCTGCTTCATTACCTTGTATAACAAAATACCTCGTCCTGAATCGTGACCAGAGATGGAGGGAGAGCACGCCGCCGACCCATGTCGACGCCCGCTCAATACAACCGTCCACTCGCTACAACTACTGCCGACAGAGTGCAACTCGCAACTGAACCATTCTCTCTCCCGACTCCACACACACTACTACTGTCTCGCGCGCGCTACTACTACTGTCTCCCGCGCGGTCAAGCGCAGACTAGCAACGATAAATAACTCTCTGGTCAGAGATTCTGTCATGCCTCGCCATCGCTGGTAATGAATACATATGAAACGTACGCGTTTCATAACCCTCCACTGGGGGGGCAAAAATTTGGCAGTGATGGTGAGTCATTTGGACTTGCCATGAGCAACAAATTTTTTCATAATTAATTGACTTTACAATTAGAGCATATATACAGATATATAGGTGCAGAACATGAAGTAAATATAGTGCACATGCACTGAGTACAGAACATATCAGGAAATCAAAAAATGTATACACAATGAGTAACAAATGACATAAGTGCATACGCACTGTAGTATTGAACATATCAGGAAATCACAAAATGTATACAGAATGAGTACAAATAACAAATAACTCAAATGTACATGTACTGTATATACTTTTCTTTACTATGTTACAAGAATTTGGATAGGAAAGGGAAGGATTGCATCATGGTTGTAGCACTTTAGGTTGCACGCAGCTGCACTGAAAGTGTATATCTTTCTACAGAAGCACAACACCAAGTGAGACAATCTGAAGTTCTTTTCCTTGAAGTATTAATCAGTGTAGCCAAAACACTGAACTGTCGTAGTAATATTCCACGTTATCATTTTGGCAGTACATTAGGTACACCAAACAGTGGGACCATAATAACATCTCCATCGCTCAAGGTGGTGGACAGCATGTCGTGTCAACACCACGTCCTTGTAAGGTACACCAACGTACAATTAGTGCAAAAATCAAATATAGTGCTCCATGATCAAGAGGATATACAGGACAAACGGATATTGCAGTAATTCAGGGTACTTAGCCCAGAAGGTGAAGGACATTAAGTCACATACTAGTCTTCACTGAGAATTACATTAGTAGTTTGCGACATTCATTGCCCAGTTATTGAACATTTCTGTACCATGTATGTAGTATTACAGAATAATGCTCATAGACTGGCGTTTTACAGAGAACATTGGCACTCATTGCCTAATTATATTACATAATAATATTCATGTGGCGTATTACAGAGAACATTGGCACTCATTCCCTAATTATAAATCACCAGAAGTCATTACATAATTATATTCATGTGGTGTTTTACAGAGAACATTGGCACTTATTACCTAATTATAAATCACCAGAAGTCATTACATAATTACATTCATGTGGTGTTTTACAGAGAACATTGGCACTCATTACCTAATTACAAATCATCAGAAGTCATTACATAATTATATTCATGTGGCGTATTACAGAGAACATTGGCACTCATTACCTAATTATAAATCATCAGAAGTCATTACATAAAACAGGAGGTAGTCAATAACATAGTATTACAGAATAATGTTCATAATTAATCATTGGTCATCTCAATACAGTAATCAGTAGCATTCATTTGTAGTCAATAACATAGTATTACAGAATAATGTTCATAATTAATCATTGGTCATCTCAATACAGTAATCAGCAGCAATCATTTCCCAGTTACATAGCATTATTATTATACTGTAACTATTACTCAAAGTCTGTGATAGCAAAACATCATACTTTTTTTTGTGCTAGCAATGCATTGCGTTGGGTAATTACAGGGGATAGAAAAAAATTGCTTTTGGGTTGTTGCTGTAAATGAAAATGTGTAACGTCATTCGTCATGAGTCAGCTGTAGCAAGATTATGAGATAAGTAGAGTATATGTAATCACATTCATAAATGACATAGACTTAATGAACAACTGCTTATAGCACATTAATTTCATAGATAATTTCTCCTGCAAAAATATACAAAAATGGAATATTAAACTGAAAGAAGAAACGCATTTTATGCTGAAAAGTAGTGAACTTCGAATTAACAGGTAGTGAAATGTGTATAAAAAATCTGTTCCATAGCTGTCCTTTCCAAAACCTTCAGTCATCATACTATGCAACATAACATATACTGTCAAAACAAACTGCAACAAATACTTGAATAACTACATAGCATAAATACATAACTTCAACATTACCCTCATCTGTAAAGAAAAACTTCATTATCCATCACTTCATTATCTATATTATCATAACTCCATTATCATCATCACCTGTAAAGAAAAACTTCACTATCCATAGTAGCATATTCTTCATCATTATTCATCAGCATTCATTATCATCTGCAAAAAAAATCACTTCATTACTCATTATACAACTATTCCTTATCTCTAGCATATTTCATCACTAAAACTAAGATGTGAAGTTCTGTCTGACAGCCTGCATCAATCGCCTCGTATCCTGAAAGAAAAAATTAGTTAAGGCTGCTATTCTGCGATGTGTATAGTATATTCTTGTTAATGCTTGTTAATTCCGATCCATTTACTCTTCATCACGAAGTATTGCATCTTCTTTCGATCATTCCGAAGGTGAAATTCCCATTTTGTTTAATGTATTTCCTTTACACGTTATTTCTTTCTGAAAATGATGAACAAAGATTAATGTCTTGCATTTACATCATATACTCACTAAATAATGACTGGTTTATGGTAACATAATTAAGCATACAGCATAACATGACAGAAAACGTAATATGTGAAAAAAACATAGATAGTGTTCAGAGGCAAAAATGTACACAGAATATCACAATGCAGCAGCAAAAAAAAAAAAAAAAAAAAAAAAAAAAAAAAAATGTAAAAATAGTCACGATGTTGAGATATCATAGGGCAAAAATGTCAAAGTCAACTGGTGTTTGCTATATCTTAACTATTTCATAATGCATACAAACAAACAGGAAAACAATCATACATACATTAAAAAAATGGAAAATGTGCACGGTCTGATTCGTAACGACAAGTAAAGCGACCTGCTAACCTTATCTTGCCGGGCACTTGCCAAGAAAAAATACGATAATCATCAATAAGTAGTCATGTGAATATAATTGCACAAGTGATTATAAAATTAGCAAATGGCATTATAGCATGTCAAATCATAAAGTATCTTCATTCAATAAAAGGTTTGATGTTTGACCAGTGGTGGTTTCCTTTCGATTTTCTGGTTCTCAAAGTTTCGACGTGTACAACATTGGGGTGAGGAATGCTGCGAATCCGATATGGACCTGTGTATAGAAGTTCAAATTTACTGCACCTACCTTTCCCTTTATTAGATAAATGGTGTGTACGTACTAATATCTTCTGTCCAATGTGAAAGTCACGGCGTATACAAACCTGTTTTTGCTGTCTTCTCCGGCGCTCTGCGGCACGTTTGATGTTGTTCGGCGCAATGTCAATTATTTCATGGTGTCGTAATCGACGAGATGTAGGAAAGTTTTTTTATGTGGTTCAACATTTTTCAGTATAACAGACGGAGATAGCATAGTGGATTCGTTTGGTATGGAATTAATTACATCCTGGAATGAGTGTATGTGTGTGTCCCAATCAATATGTTTTTTATGGCAGTAAATTCTGCACAGTTTACCAATTTCTTTCATTAATCGTTCACAAGGGTTCGAAGAAGCGTGTTACCTGGATATATAGATCGGAGTAATGTTTCTAGCTCGTAACATACATGTCCATATAGCAGATCGAAACTGTGGTCCATTGTCGGAAATTACTTTCAACACATGCCCTACATGAAATAAAAAATGTTTTACAAATGCTTTCGAAACAGTTTTAGCAGTAGCTTTGCGTAACGGAGTCGAGGTAACAAGTTTTGAAGTGAGTTCAACAGCGACAAAGATGTAGCAAAAACCTCTATTAGTTCTGGGAGTCGGACCAAAAATGTCTACAGCGGCCATATGTCTTAATTTAACAGGTACAATGGGATGTAATGGAGGAATATGTGAAGTTGTGTCTGACTTAGCTTTATGGCAGATTTTACATGACGCTAAAACTCGTCGAATACGTTTCTCCATGTTCGTAAAATAACAGTTCTGTCTCAGTATAAGAAAACATTTTCTAGCTCCGTAATGTGCGTAACTTAAATGAGTATACCAGATTAATTTGTTAACAAGTTCATCAGGAATGCATAATAACCAATTGTTGCTGTCTGGATTAGAGCGGCGAAACAGAATGTCTTGCGTACAGTGTAATGGTTTCTAATGGAAACATTATTCCTATCTTGCCAGAGGTGTGTAATCTCTTTCCACACGTTGTCTTTATTTTGCTCTTGTGCTATGTCTTGTAATGACGACGAAATGAAATTTTCAAATGCAACTTGTTGAATGTACATGACGCTGAAATTTGCTTTGCAGTTGTAGGTTGCGATGTCTTGCTGATTGTTGCCGAGAGAACGAGATAGTGCGTCTGCTATAACATTTTGTGTGCCGGGAATGTGAACAATTGTAAAATTAAATTCCTGCAAATAAAGTTTCCATCTGCTTAATCTGTCGTGAGTAAATTTAGCCGAAAGTAAAAATTGTATTGCTCTATGGTCTGTGTAGACGGTGATGTGTTTTCCATAAAGAAAATGCCTAAATCTTGTAAAAGCCCATACAACACATAATGTTTCCAGTTCTGTAACGGAATAATTTCGTTCAGCAGGTGATAGAATGCGACTTGCAAATGCGATGTTTTTAATTACTGTTGAGCCATCTTCTTCAATTTCCTGAAAAATATGTACGCCTAAAGCTGTGTTGGAACTGTCGGTGGCAATGGAAAAATTTCTGGTCAGATCTGGGTGAGATAAAAGTGGTGCATTCAACAAAGCATGTTTCAAATAACATTCTCGTGAACAAGATTCTGCGTGTCGAAAGTATTGCTTGCGTTACTGGAATTTGCAACCTGTACTGTATCTGGTCAAATTCTATCTGACGTGTTATTATTTTCAGGAGGATGCTGTGGAATTTCGACTATTTGAACTGTTCTGTTATTTCTTCCAGACGTATTACGTTCTGGGTGATACCTACTGTCTGGTTCATTCATGATAATATGTTGTTGCTGATGTTCTTGCTGCTGATAAGATCGACTGTTATTAAATGTACGCTGAAAGTTGTGCTCATTACTTTTACGTCTGTCATGATAGTCATTTGTATACGGTGCATTGCGATAGGAATTGAAATATTGTGTTTTCTGTACGTAGTTATTTCCTTGCTGCCGTGTGTTACTATTTGTTGGAGCTGAGACTATACGTCCACGCGGCGAAACATTAAAGCTTGGTTGACCTTGTAGACTACATTGTTGGTTAGGTATGCTAACCGGCTGACTTTCATGCTGTTGCGGAGAAAAACCTCTGTTGTTACAAAAAATGCGTTTGCTGTTAATTTCACACATACTGATGATTACGATTTTAACTGTTATTATAATTACGGCGATAGTTGTCATTACGTGAGTGTCTAAAGAGAACTGTCACTATCGGTATAACTTGTCACATCGGGTTTTCATTACTCTTTTCTTAACACTAAGTAGAGCAATAGTTAAAGAGCTGTTTTGATAGATATAAAGGATAGTAGAAGATAAGGCAGCAGTGCAGAAAACTAAAGCTCGGGGCCCCATGCACGCTACGGCACATATTCATTAAAGCGTAATGAATCCCCTGAGGTCTATTACGCGCTGCAAATACATTTTAGCTTTCGCGTTACAGGCAATGGCGGTAAAAATTCAGAAGCAAATTGTTGTATCCATGCTAATTCAAATTTCTGAATTACACGTAATGCTATTGAAAATACAAAAACAAATTGTCGTATCCAGTTCAATGCGTGTACCTGTGCTCTGTCATTATTAAGTTCCTTAGATTTTCTTACAGATACATATTGCTTATAATCAACGTTATCGTCTCTAAATTTGACAACACGTTCAGGTTTGTGTGAGAATCTATTTGTCTGTGTCATTTCGGATTTCAAGTTGCGTAGCTTTTCAGATTTTAAGCGTAGTCTCTGTAAATTGCTTAAGTTACACTGGCTGTACGAGCGTGACAAATGTTCGGAATTCGCCGTATGCTGTGACGTGTTATTAACTGAAATATTTTTTATCTCTGTTACTTTAATACGTTCGTCATTCTGCTTATTCATTTGTTCACATTTCTTCTCGACTTCCGCATCCACAGTGTGTGAAAGTTCTGGTGACTTTAAATTAAACTCGTCGTGTAACTGTGTCGCATTTTCAGAACATTGTTCAGCGACTGCATTAATTTCGTCTCTATGTAATTCTGTTGTGGCTGCATGTCTATTATCTAATTCTTGTGCAACAGATCTAGTTTCTTTACTACTATTACTAGCACAAGCCTTAATTTCGTCACGTAATTGGCTTTTAGTATCATGACATTGCGCGGCAATGGCTGTAATCTGTTCACTAAGCTGTTTTTTCCGTTCACTAAGTTGTTTGATTTTTTTATTAATGTTGTCTTGTCCTTCATTCGACTGTTTGTAACTTTCATTAATTAGTTTAAGTTGTTTGAAACAGTTTTCCTCTTTTTCATTCATTAGTAGTAATACTGCCACAATTTGATCAAATTTAAAATAAACATCTCTATTCTCTGTGCTGTGTGATGGTGTGTCTGCAATTGTTACTTTTTGTGTATCCATTTGGACATTCTGTGATTCTTGAAAATGTTTGCTAATTGGACGTGCACTGTTAGTCCCTACCTCGGAATTAAATAACTCTGTCGTACTCTGATTACACTGTTCCTTTTCGTTAGAAAAATTTATCTGTTTGTCACGTGAATTTTGCAAACCGGTTGTGTTGAGCTGGGTAGCGCTCATTGCAACAGAGCACCCCGCGTCATCAATTGTCGTTAGATTAACAGACGACACAATTGAATTTGTCTGTTCATCGTTAAGATAAAAATCATTACAAGTGGTCGGTACGCACTGATTGTCACTAAATGGAGGATTGTCATCATTACATTGCATGTCGCAAGTACTATCGGTCAAGTTGTTTAAGTCGGTTATTTCATTCATTATACTTAGCGATGTACTGTTAACAGTTTTTCGCGGCATTTTTCTCAAATCAAAAATTCAAAATTATTCACAAATGAAACAAACACAATGCAAAATCCAACAAACACAAATACAACAAAGAGCAACGAATTGCTGCTGATCTGTGGAAGAAAATGACAAAATTAGTAAATGCGTTGCGCCAAATCCTAATAATATTTTAATAAATAAGAGCAGACATCTGACTACTTCTCAGAAGATTCTCAAAGTAATACGATCCTGGCAGGGTCGCCAAGTGTAACCTCCCCGCAAAAATATGAAAGTCAATGTTAAGTAAAAATGTAAATGAGCCAAATGTTGTCTTCCCACAAAATTACGGAATGAAGATTGCTCATTAAACCCACAATAAAATTAATTAAATAATGAATCATGAACTGAATGTAACATCTGTACAGCAATAATTAAACCTGATAAATTTTATAGGCACAGCAGCGCTGACCTACGGCCCTGTGAAATAATCAAACCTGATAAATTCTTACCTCAGTAAAACTGTATGTCTGTCTGCTCTTATTTTTGGCACAGCTTCGTGCAATGCTGGTGTATATTTAATTCTGATTCTTGGAGGAAATGCATACGAAAAATTCTTTAAATTGAAATGAATGCTTTTTCTTCAAAAGGGTGGAAAAATTCTTTAAATTAAAATAATTACTTTTCTTTAAAAGATTATAAAAAATATTATTGGGGCAATTCTTGAACAAATTAATTACAATTAACATATGTTATTAGCTGAGCACAATGCTGCTTCATTACCTTGTATAACAAAATACCTCGTCCTGAATCGTGACCAGAGATGGAGGGAGAGCACGCCGCCGACCCATGTCGACGCCCGCTCAGTGCAACCGTCCACTCGCTACAACTACTGCCGACAGAGTGCAACTCGCAACTGAACCATTCTCTCTCCCGACTCCACACACACTACTACTGTCTCGCGCGCGCTACTACTACTGTCTCCCGCGCGGTCAAGCGCAGACTAGCAACGATAAATAACACTCTGGTCAGAGATTCTGTCATGCCTCGCCATCGCTGGTAATGAATACATACGAAACGTACGCGTTTCAAGGTACAGGTGTCGGACGGTGAGGCCTGGCACGAAATCGGCGTTCCAAAACACCCCAAAGGTGTTCTACAGGATTCAGGTCAGGACTCTGCAGGCCAGTCCATTACAGGGATGTTATTGTCGTGTAACCAATTCGCCACAGGCCGTGCTCGATCGTGTTGAAAGATGCAATCGCCATCCCCGAATTGCTCTTCAACAGTGGGAAACAAGAAGATGCTTGAAACATCAATGTAGACCTGTGCTATGATAGTGCCACGCGAAACAACAAGGGGTGCTAACCCCCTCCATGAAAAACACGACCACACCGTAACACCACCGCCTCCGTTGTCACTACACAAGCTGGCAGATGACGTTCACCGGGCATTCGCCATACCCATACCCTACCATCGGATCGCCACATTCTGTACCGTGATTCCTTACTCCACATCTATTTTTCCGCTGTTGAATCGTCCAATGTTTACGCTCGTTACACCAAGCGAGGCGTCGTTTGACATTTTCCGGCGTGATGTGTAGCTTATGAGCAGTAGCTCGACCATGGAATCCAAGTTTTCTCACCTGCCGCCTAAGTGTCATAGTACTTGCAGTGGATCCTGATGCAGTTTGGAATTCCTATGTGATGGTACAGATAGATGTGTATCTATTTCACATTACGACCCTCTTCAACTGTCGGCAGTCTCTGTCAGTCACCAGACGAGGTCGGCGCGTACGCTTTTGAGCTGTACGTATCCCTTCACGTTTCCTCTTCACTATCACATCGGAAACAGTGGACCTAGGGATATTTAGGAGTGTGGACACCTCGCGCACAGACGTATGACACAAGTGACACCCAATCACCTGACCACGTTCGAAGTCCTTGAGTTCCGCGGAGCGCCCCATTCTGCTCCCTCACGATGTCTAATGACTACTGAGGTCGCTGATATGGAGTACCTGGCAGTAGGTGGCACCACAATGCACCTAATACGGAAACAACCTTAGATCACATAGTGTAATATACAGCCCGTAGATAGGCAAAGAGAACCATTGCTGTTTGATTATACAGCTGGCAACAAAGCTATAAATACGGTTCTCGGTTGAGACGTGAGATGTCGTCATGAAATTTCCACAATATCTCGTCAGCGCGACTAGCCGACATCTTCAGGTGCGGCAAACGCACTGCTGAGGTCGTAACCGTCATCCCTTGATGACGCTGCGGTGTCGACATAGATGTTCGTAAGACAACCGCGAGAACTGGTACCAGAGGGCATAGAGGAAAGTCTCCGCCCCCCCCTCCCCCCCTCTTGGGTACCTACAGCGCCTAGTGCAGCGCCAGTCGCACTGCTGGTCCTCTGTGTTTTCTTGTTTACTCACTAACTCATCTAGCTTTTCCAGTCGGATTTGGTTTAGGTTTGTCAGTTTTCAATGTAACTGTAACTTCTTCATTTCGCAGCTGCCGACGGCAGAACGCGGAACTGAACTTTGTTTCATACAGACAGGACCAAAAGCGTCCAACAACACTCGGCAGTGCGCGCCACGACATTGTACAGTTACGTTATAGTCATAGTACGTTATTATAGTCGTAGTGCGTCACTACCTCTCCGAATTCTTAGCGTCTGCTAAGACGTAATTCAAATGTACGTTTTCGAAAAGTTATGGAAAAGTGTTCCTAAATAATGTAGTTGAGTTCTTTGGAAAGAAAAACCGGAACCTATGCTACGTTTTAAAGAACGTAAAAATAGATTATTTCTGATTGAGAGGGAGGAAATTATAGCATGACATGCACACTTTCATAGAAGAACGAGAGAAAACGAGAAAGGTGCGAAGAAACCTAAAAATATGATCTGAGACCAAACTACATGTGTTAGATCGTAAAACAAGAGTTTTGTTTTAATTTCGTACGCTTCTCTCTAGAAGAATGTGTTAATAGCAGTTGAAATAGAAATGCCGTGTGGCTAGGGCCTCCTGTCGGGTAGACCGGTCGCCTGGTGCAAGTCTTTCTCGAGTTGACGCCACTTCGCCAATTTGCGTGTCGATGGGTATAAAATGATCATGATAAGGACAACACAACACCCAGTCCCTGAGCGGAGAAAATCTCCGACCCAGCCAGGTATGACATTATCCGTCGCGCTGACCACTCAGCTACCAGGGGCGGACATAATAGTTATGTTACACTGAAGAGCCAAAGAAACTGGTACACCTGTCTAATATTGTGTAGGGCTCCTGCCAGTACACAGAAGTGCCGCAGTACAACATGGCATGGACTCGACAATAGATCCGTAAGAGCAAGAGTACAGGGGAGGGGGGGGTGGAGATCTCTTCTGAACAGCAAGGCATCCCAGATATTCCTGGGGAGTTTCGTGGCCAGCTGAAGTGTATAAACTCAGAAGAGTGTTCCTGGAGCCACTCTGTAGGAATTCTGGACGTGTGGGGTGTCGCATTGTCCTGCTGGAATTGCCCAAGTCCATTGGAACTCACAATGGACATGAATGGATGCAGGTGATCAGACAGGATGCTTACATACGTGTCACCTGTCAGAGTCGTATCTAGACGTATTAGGGGTCCGATATCACTCCAACTGCACACGCTCCACACCATTACAGAGCCTCCACCAGCTTGAACAGTCCCCTGCTGACATGCAGGGTCCATGCATTCATGAGGTTGTCTCCATACCCTTACACGTCCGTCCACTCGATGCAATTTAAAATGAGACACGTCCGACAAGGTAACATGTTTCCAGTCTTCAACTGTCCAGTGTCGGTGTTGACGAGCCCAGGCGAGGCGTAAAGTTTTGTGTCTTTCAGTCATCAAGGCACACGAGCAGGCCTTCGGCTCCGAAAGCCCATATCGATGATGATCGCTGAATGGTTTGCTCGTTGACACTCGTTGATGGCCGAGCATTGACATCTGCAGCAATTTGCGGAAGGGTTGTAGTTCTGTCTCGTTGAACGATTCTCTTCAATTGACGTTGGTCACGTTCTTGCAAGATCTTTTTTCGGCAGCAGCGATGTCAGAGTGTTGGTGTTTTACCATTCCCAGAATTTACGGTACACTCGTGAAATGGGCGTACAAGAAAATCCGCACTTCATGGCTGCCACGGAGATGCTGTGTGCCATCGCTCGTGCGCCGACTATAACACCACGTTCAAACTCACTGAAATCTTGATAACCTGCTATTGAAGCAGCAGTAACCGATCTAACAGTTGCGCCAGACTCCTGTTGTATTATATAGCCGCTGCCGTAAGCAAAGCCGTATTCTGCCTGTTTACATCTCTCTGTATTAGAATACGCATACCTATACTAGTTTCTTTGGCGCTTCAGTATAAATGACCACTTCAGTTACTAGGCAGCAACATCAGTTTTATTTTATTTCTTCATTTTCCACGCTCTCCCGTAAAATATATTAAAAGCGAAAGTACGGTTGTCTACTATACTGATAGCTGCATTGTTCTATCTTAAGAGAAGTTTATCTGCCTCTTGTTCATTTTTATAGATTTTCTGTATACTTGTGTTAACAGAACGTATATTTGTTCTATTTGCTGCACCTGTACCAAGTACAGATGCGAAACGGTGCTACATATTGACGGAGCGCAGCTACATCCCTCGTGCGTCATTTGAAATCAACAGCAGAACATGTCAATAGTTCGCAGCGCGCTTAGCTAAAACGGTAATGGTAATGTGAACAAGTTATACGTACATGAGCAAATTAATCCAAAAATATACTGTAGCTAACGTTGTGAGCAGTATAATATAGGCAGCACTGTTTCGTGAAATCAGAGACTCAAAAAATATAAGTCAGCGTCATGAGCTGATGACTCCTGGAGTCTTTTCATTTCGTTAAGTTTTTCTTTCATCGGTAACATACAAAAAGAGAAACAGGAGGTAACTCCGCACTCCGCATGGCAGTTGGCAATGGGCGCGCACGTGGTGCGTAGCTGACAATCTCGTCGCGGAGAATTTCCAATATATCTCACGTACTTTCTCGAGAATGGAAAGAAGTATTACTCTCCTTCCATCGTTATGTTAGCTACATTTCTTAAGCAGTAACCTATGTCCTAAAATCCACCGAACGTAAACTGGCTAGCGACTACATTTTTCGACGCAAACTTTTCAAAATATGGGCCATGATGTACTTTACTTCGAAGTATCGCAATAACTATGGGATATAATGAACAGAAAACAAGTCATCTATCAGGCTGAAATGTGCTGCTATAAGATGTGGAAATATAATATTTTCTTACCAAGTAGTTTCCTCAAAATCGGATAAGAAAGACAGTACAGCGGAGAACACGTGCGAAACCCAGAACAGTGGCTTTTATTTATTTATTTGCACGAAAAATTAAGGTTTTGTTGAGAAACTAACTGCAGAGACAGATGTACCTTTGTTTCATCTACGTAAAACAATTCTTCTAGGCATATCGGATGACTTGAAATTTCACTCCGCGTGCATTGTGCGATACGTGTGTCCTGGAGCGACCAGCACCTCAGTGGTTGTGCGTACCCAGAGAGAGGGGGGAAGCCTGACACACCTCGCGGGGTCCGAAGGCCTCTCTATTTACTTTTATGCCCTGTGATCGGTACACGGCAGCGCGAACACGTATATTGGCAAGTAACTCCCGACAGAGGACGCTGGGGCGGCCGACGTTAGCGCAGACTATGATTGACAGCCTCTGCGCGTGCGTCGAAGTTATTGGTTCATTGTCGCTATCTCTCTCTCTCTCTCTCTCTCTCTCTCTCTCTCTCTCTCGCTACCTGCGCTACTGGCCACCGAATTTGACGCATTCACGTCTGCCCGGTTTCTTCTCAGACTGGCATAAATAGGAGGCTTCGGCCACGGCCTCAGCAGTATGTTAGCCACACCTCAAAATGTCGGTCGGTTACACCGACGAAATACTGTGGAAATTTCACAACATTTGACGTCTCGCCCGAGAACCACATTTACAACTATAATTCAATTCTTTTATCTTGGCGGCTCGCGCATGCCCGCCCAGACGCGGGAGATTGCTGCGTTGCCAGTTGCAAACGACGCACGCGCCAAGAGAAGCAGCGCCATGGTATAGTATAGTTCGCAAGCTCACATTTAGGGGGGGAGCGCGCAGTTTATGAACTAAAGCCACCATGGCCGCATTAACCCTTTCGCTGCTACAGAGACGTGCTCCCCGCATTTTGTCATCACTGCACTGCTCGCCTGTGCAGACACATGGTGTTCCGACTGCTTTGACTCACTTGATCATTCGATTTCACAAAAACTATGTGGCCCCAAAATTAGAAAAACCGAAAACTTATTATGATTATAATGAAGAGACAAAGCACCAGAAATGTCAAAAAATTACGTTCAAACCAATAAAATTCATGAAGTAAGGCACTTCGATATTGTTTTTAAATAAATAAAATATTAAGCACCAAAGAAGGTTTGAACTCAGAACCTTGAGCATAGCAGTGAAACACCTTAATCATTACGCTTTTTTTTTTTTTTTCGTCTGCTCGCTGCGGACGTCGCAAGACAACCGTTTCAGTTTGTCGTTGATCCATTAACTCAGTTTTTTTATTACAGAGGGCAGCTAACACTCTGAGCAAACACACTGAGTTACCATGCTGGCACGCTAACACAGCTCGTCCTTCAACAAAACTCCTGGAGGGCTCTAAAATATCACGCAAAATACCGACAAACACTGTTGGTATGACTATGAATTACTCACGTTTCGTCGATGTACAATAGGAAATAAACAATTTCCGCTGTTCTTTATTGCGAAAAAGCGGTTCGTGAGAATGACACAAATACCTTTCCTTGCTATCGCCTGAATTAGGAGGCTTATTGCTTGTTTGATTTAATTAATTAATAGAATATGAAGCAATTGGTATAAAGAATGCTTTTTCCAAACTTTCTATAAAAGAAAGTCTGCTATCAAGACATTGGTTTTGTTCAATTACTTTATTTATTACTGAACGTTTCTAAAACTGAAGACAGTCGTCCGTGCTCTGCATTGCAGTCGAGCTGTGGCAATGTCGTGCTCTGTTCATTGGCTGACTGTGTGTAGTGGTGTCAGATGCGCAGAACGAACCTAAACTCGGCCGCCATCGTAAATGACGCGCACTATAGTCCATCGAGAAAGCCTCAAGCAACACAACCTCAAGACACCTCGGCGTAGCTGTATGGAGAGGCCTAAAGAGAAATGACCACACAAAAATAATTGCAGGGAAACTAGATGCCAGGCTAATGTTCATTGGAAGAATATTAGGAAAATGTAATTCATACATGATCGATGTGGTTTACAAAATACTGGAGTGACCGATTCCTGAAGGTTACTCGTGATCTGGAGAGAAGATGCAAGGAAGAGCTGCCCGTTTCGTCACTGGATCGTTTAGTAAGCATGAGAGTGATATGCAGAAGCTCTATGAACAGCAGCGCCAGATGCTACAGGAATGGTGACGTGTATCACAGAAAGGTTTTCTGTTGAAATTTTGAGAGAATGCGCTCCAAGAAGACTCGGCCAACATATTACTTCCTCCTACATATGGTTCAAGAAATAACCACGACGTGAAAATCGGAGAAATTGTTCATAAAGAGGTTTATTAGTGGTCGCCGGCCAGAGTGGCCGAGCGGGTCTAGGTGCTGCAGTATGGAACCGCGCGACTGCTATGTCGCAGATTCGAATCCTGCCTCGGGCATGGATGTGTGTGATGTCCTTAGGTTAGTTAGGTTTAAGTAGTTCTAAGTTCTAGGGGACTGATGACCTCAGGTCAGAGCCATTTGAACCATTTATTAATGGTCATTTCTGCTGTCACCATTTTCGAGCAGAACAGGTAGCGATATCACAAATACCCACTGCTACACACCATAAGGTCGTTTACTGGGCATAGATGTAGATGCTGAACAGGAAAAGTAATCAACAATTTTCTTTCACTTCCTTGGAGCCTACTCTTTTCAGAAATCCTGGAGATAACGTAAGACCTACATGTGGTCAGATCCTTTCCTAATACCATGAAGTGGAAACTTAGGAATCCCATAAAGAATTCATCATTCAATCCACCGAGAAACTCTACATTCACAAACGAAGCCCGATTGTAGGAACCTGCTAGTTTGGATATCCACCACAGCGATAACTCAAGGGTTATGCGTGCTCAGATCCCCGGTTATCGTGAAATGGAAACTTCGCTCTGGTAGGCCTCAGAAAACAGGTACTACTCTAAAGCATTTTGTAGGAACTGTCACTAGGTATCACTTTCATGTAGCATAGGCAACTTCTATTGTAGTTCAGGTATTGACCACACGACACGAATGCACTACGTTGCTTTCAGGAACACAGACACTTCTACAAAACCTGAGAGGGTGAATGAAAGTAAAAGCTCAAGAAATATACTATCTGATCAAAATTATCCGAACATCTGTCAGTGGACAAGAATCAGTGGCCAATAATATGGGGTGCGTCTAATCTCGGCCTTTATGAAGGGTTAAAATCTGCTGAGATACTTCAGTGATGTGTGTGGATGTCTGTGGAGAAGTGACAGCCTATTTCGCCTTAAGAGCCGGTGCTGGATTCTCGAGTGAAGTCGACGTTCTAATCACCCTACAGGTGTTCTGTTGGGTTCAGGTCAGGACTAGGGCAGGCTAGACCATTTGAGGGGTGTTACTGTCCGCAAACCATCGCCTCACAGATGCTGTACGCAGTACAAAGTGCTATAAAATGTGTTCACATCCTTCCGCATTTAGCATTTTCTTAGGTGCAATAAAGAATCACACACTAACCAAGAAAAAACATCCCTGGTGAGAGGTAATGCCTAAAATGTGGCATTCGTGACACATTCTTGACACTGTGGATCTCGGAATATCGAATTCCCTAACGATTTCCGAAATGGAAAGCTCCATGCGTCTAGCTCCACTACCGTTCTGCGTCCAGCCTGCTGATTCCCGTCATATCACGTCGGAAACCTTTTCACATGAATCACCTGAGTACTAATGACAAATCTGCCAATGCACTCCCCTTCATCTTCAGGCTTGTAATCAGTATCAATCGATTCTGTCTCGGGTTTGTACGTTAAAGTGACAACAGAAGTTTCTGGACTGTTGAGAAGATATTTTCACAGAAACAAAACTATTAGTGGTAACAAACAGAATAAAACACGATTACATTATTACTCTGTAGAAGACCCCGGACACCGTTTAGTCATGGTTAAGCGGGGGGGGGGGGGGGGGGGGGGTGTTGGGTTGTTTGGGGGATTGGGGGAAGAGACCAAACAGCGATGTCATTGGTCTCATCGGATTAGGGAAGGACGGGGAAGGAAGTCGGCCATGCCCTTTCAAAGGAACCATCTGGGCATTTGCCTGTAGCGATTTAGGGAAATCACGGAAAACCTAAATCAGGATGGCCGGACGCGGGATTGAACCGTCGTCCTCCCGAATGCGAGTCCAGTGGCGTACTGGGCCACCTCGCTCCGTCATGGTTAAGGAACTCTGCGTGTGGGGCTTGGACTTCACAAATGACATTCTGAATTTGAATAACGACGATATAATACCGTTTGTCAGCAGTTATAATTCCACAGGTATAGACAAGCGCGTATAATATTTTAATAGAAATACAGGGTGAGTCAAAAGTCCTTGGACACATTCAAAAGTTGGAAGAATAAAGGGAGAATTGAATGTGATGATGGGAACATAGGTTTCACGTGGCGCCGAAAGTTTTGGAGTGAATGTCATTCATGGCCGCCATCTTGAAATCCGCCATTTTGGATTCAAGTCTTTTTTTTAATGGGAAGGGGGGTGTATGACACATCAAATAACACTCGCTTGAGCTCTGGAATTGGGTGGTGTAATTTGGTTTTGTCTATTTTGCACAATTTACAAGTTAATAATGTTCAAAGTTACCTTGATACCGGGACGGACAACACGTAGAACATGTGTTGTAGCAGTCGGTATGAAGGTAATTTCCCAACTTTGAACATTAATAACCTCTAAACTGTACAAGATAGACAAAAACAAATTACACCACTCAATTCCAGAGCTCAAGCGAGTGTTATTTGGTGTGTCATACACCCCCTTTTCCATTAAAAAGGGATTACTTGAATCCAAAATGGCGTATTTCAAGATGGCGGCCATGAATGACATTCACTCCAAAAGTTGCGGTCCCACATCAAACCTATGTCCCCATCATCACATTTCAATTTTCCCTTTAATCTTCCAACTTAGGTGTCCAAGAACATTTGACTCGCCCTACACAGGTCGAAGTAGTAAAAGTTTTCGCCAGCTTCAGCTGTGGAATATCAGAGTGGCAGGTAAATGCAGGTCAGAAAATAGTTTTGGCCAACATTTTTGACAACCAGTGTAAATTCTGCATTCGTCCGATCTGAGCTGGGAGCACGTTCGCTGAGGTATATTTACACCACTCCCCCTCCGACCCCGTGTATATGTAACTACTACTTATTTAACTACTACGCGCAGCACTTCTAGAATCTGTTTTGTATATCACAGTCATTTTCTGCACCTGTGCGGTGTGCTGGTCCTTTCAGTGCCACATTTCCTACTCTTTGATGTCACTGCACATATTCCACTGACATGTCCATTCTTCTAACAGCTATCTTCCATAGACTACAGTCGTTGTCTATTATCGTTAGACATTCTTCATTTCATACTTCATCTGCCCACTTAATTTTTGACAGTCCTAAATAACACCATATTCATAATGCATCCAGTTCCTTCTTCCCCCAATTTCCAATGATACAATTATCCGTTGTTTTCCAGTGGCCCCGATAATCATATATCTGTAATTCTGTCTGACGCTTGTACTCCCGGATATGTAGATGACATCTTACAGAATAAGTCTGTGGAATTTATGAACTCTTGTGGCTGTCGCACCTAATGCTTATCGGGCGTATTTAGAACCAGATGTGACTTCCCCAGAGCTCGCAACGGACGTGAAGACTGAACTGAAAGTACTATAGGATCGTTCAAATCCATTCAAAAGCCATGATCGCATAAAATATTTCTTTATTTAAGACAACCAGTTGCGACAGTTTTTGCTGTCACGTTCAGATCTTAAACATCTTTTTGTTCTAAAACGTGTTCATTATACACTGACCCTCACGCACAAGATGCAAGTGCATAAAACTCAGCAGATTATAAAAGTATACCATCGTTATCTAGGAGAAATCAGTGTCTTGTGATACTGTATACTATCGAACACCTAGAAAAAGGATAATGTTAGAGGCCATAAGGCATCTTATTAATCACTTCATGACATAATGGTTAATTGGCGTCGGACTTTATAATGTGTTCTTCTTTTTTGCGTCACTATTATCAAGCTCACTTTTTAGCCAATACAACGGTTACTGCATTACTTTCTTTTGTGTTGTGAATGGTGAACACAAGAGAAACTTATCGATAGAACTGTGGCTGAAAACGTATACCAGATTCTGATCTGTCTCTTCCGGCCTTTCTCCCTCGCCGTCTTCCACCTCCTCCCGCACGCTAACGCTAAAAGAACCCGTGAAAATAAAACGGAATTAGCTGCTGAGCTTGTTGTTCAGAACTTGATGCTCCAGTACGTTTATGCAGTAGCACTGGAAAGTGCTAATGTTCGAGTGAAATTATTTTATAATTGGGGCAGCTCATTATAGTTGAGGTATCCTCAAAATCCGCAGCTCGTGGTCGCGCGGTAGCGTTATCGCTTCCCAAGCACGGGGTCCCGGGTTCGATTCCCGGCGGGGTCAGGGATTTTCACCTGCCTCAAGATGACTGGGTGTTGTTGTGTCGTCTTCATCATTATCATTCGTCCCCATTATGGTAGGAGGAAGGCAATGGCAAACCACCTCCACTAGAACCTTGCCTGGTACAGCGGTGCGGGTCTCCCGTATCGTCCCCTACGCTCCATCAAGGAGTACGGGACTTCATCATCATCCTAAAAATAGCTAAAGTTAATTTCTCTCTACTCATTGGTTTCACTCGGCTGAAATAAATACTATGTAAGTTATTTTAGAAACTGTTAAGAAGAGATGAAGTAGTAGGATTTTCTAACAACGCTGATTAACTGTGGACAGCCAGTAACAGAGTTTATTGCCCAGAACTGTTTGTACATCAAATTATAAACTGAACCATTTTTTATTTGATTATCTTATTTTGGCAAAAACGAACTAGTAAAGAGGAAACATCTGATAGTGACAAAAATTTGATGAACGATTTATTTTCTAAGATAAGATTTCTAAGATTTTCTAAGATATAAGGCAAAATACTAAGACCTAGGAATTTTACTATGCTACATATATGGTATCCGGACTGGAAACGCGATTAATGTGGCGCCATCTATTCATCAGAGGCACACCTTCGTAGTCCAGCATTCTTATTGTTTCCTCTTGTTTCTTGTACATATTGTATACTATCTTAGCGCCTGCTGATTCGTCCGTGTAGACTGTATGGTCTGCACAGATTTTTTTGGTTTTCTTTAATCGAATTTTATGTTTTTCACAAATTGCAACACACAAAATTTTCATGCTAATTAGGGCCATAGAAGCTTGGTATTTTCCGAATGTAGTTCTTATCAAAAACCGAGTCTTGTAGCTGGAGGCAAGATTTTTGTTAATCATGCCTTTTGCGTTCTTGTGGCGATATTTCCATAGAAATATCCCTTAACACATATTTCTTTATATCTAACTGAGAAGTGAAATGCCGATGTTCATAGATTTAGCTTTAAAAATTTTTAATATACCGTAAAAATTTTCATCTCTTGACACTGTGGATCTCGGAACATTGACTTCCCTAACTATTTCCGAAATGGAGTATCTGATGCGTCTAATTCCAACTACCATTCCGCGTTCAAAACCTGTTAGTTCCCTTCGTGTGGCCATAATAACGTCGGAAACCTTTTCAAATGACAACTCCACGAAAGCAATGGCATTTTATACCTTGTGTACGCGACACTACGACCATCTGCATCTGTACATTCACGATCCCTTGACTTTGTCACCTCAGCGCGTATTCCTGAATTATTGAGTCTTGAAATCTTGAAAGTAGGCTTTTACGTGATATTGGCGGCTATTTTCAAATGACTGCCTGTTCCTGTTTTACGGTATCTTAGTGACCTTTTCCCATACGTCACACCAACCTGTGGCCATTAGCACTGCCCTTCTTTTACTACCTTTAGTACCGCTCGTTAGTCCTATTTGGAACGTGTCCTACACACTTGGGCGCATGAGTGTTCTGTAAGCAATATCTCTATCGACAACACTGTTTCGCAGATCCTACCAATAAACCGTATTCTGGCACCTGCTGTTCCTACGCCCTGAGCCCATGTTATCAATCCATTTCATATCCTTACAGGCGGTTAAACGCAGGAAATTGTATGAAGTGACAGATTCCAGTGGTGACTCACTGATGTTTTAGTCATAGGATACTACATTTTTTTCGTTTTGTGAAGTGCACAGTTTTATAATTTGGAACATTTAAAGCAAGTTGCATCTCACTGAACGCGCTTTTCTTCTACGACTGTCTGGCTGTTGACTGATACCAGTCTATGCGGGCTGCCGAAACTCATGCGAACACCTTACCGCACGAATCTTATTTCCTTGACCCAAAACACACGGCACAGCCTTTTATTATCACTTCGTTCCATAATACCTCAGCACTTGCTCTTGACTGCCAGAGCGTCTGTAATCGCTCTGACGTTGTTATGATGTATCGTCTGATTTGACAATAAACGAGGTAAGTAATGCAACACATTTTTCTGGACCAACTTCGGTTGAAGAAATGAGGAATTTGTTGCGGGACATCGTGGAATATTCACGATCCAGCTGCTGTAGTTCCATGAAGTTCAGATTGACGGCGACGCTATAGGCAGCCTTCAAAATGGCGGAGGTACGTTCTAAGCAGAGAGCTGTCGCTGAGTTTCTTTTGGCGGATAACTAGAGCGTGGAAGAGATTCATTGGGGTTTACAGGATGGCTGCGGAGACCTAACAGCGAAACAGCGCGGTGAGTCGTTGGGCGATGCGTGTGCCGTCATCGCAACAACGTCGAGCGAATCTGTCCGATCTCCCGCGTGCCGCCCGGCCGAACACGTCTGTGACTCCTGCAATGTTGGAACGTGTGGATACCCTCACGCCAGGTGATGGACGGATCACAATCAAACATCTTTCTGCTCACCTGGACGTCTCTGTTAGTAGTGCTGACACACTCTTCTATCACCTGGGGTACTCAAAGGTTTGAGTCCGTTGGTTTCCGCCCGCCTAGCAGAAAGCCGCTTTGCGAATCTGATCGTGACAATTTTTTGTCGAACGTCGTCATACACAGTGAAACAGGGATTCATCACTTCGAACCGGAAACGAAACGGCAATCCATGAAGTAGCGCTACACCACCTCTCCTCCGAAGAAAATGTTCAAAGCAGCACCCTTAGCCGGTAAAGTCATGGCGACTGTGTTCTGGTAGTCTGAAGAGATGGCTGCTGGTAAACCTCTCAGGATGTAAAGTCGTGGTCCAAGAAACGGTTCTGTTCCTGACATTTCGTCCTGGAATGCGCTGGTCATCCTCAGAGGAGCTGCAGCATCGCTACACAGTTTTATCTTTGACAAGACGACAATCGATAGTTAAGTTTTATCTCTGACAAGGATTATCTCTGCTCGTCACATGTTACTTTGACCACGCCCACTTTCCTACAGTATTTATGTCGCTCTCGGACCTCCAACCGGTCAGCTGGCAAGACTCATCGAAGGAGCGCCTCTAAGGATGTCCAGCGCAGTCCTGGATGAAGCGTCAGGAACAGAAGAGTTTCTTGGACCACGACTTTACATCCCGAAAGGCTTACGAGCAGCCATATCCGGTCGTGAAAGCCTTCATTCTAAAGTCTGAAGAGATGTTTGATGTCCTCCCTCATGGTCCAAATATCAACTCTGAAGCGTATTGTTCTACCCTCAGGAAATTAAGGAAACGACTTCAGAGTGTTCATCGCCACCAATATGCGAACGAACTTCTCCTTTTCCATGACAACACAAGCCCTCACAGAAATCCACGCACCCGACAGGAACTCGCAAAACTTCATTGGACTGTTCTTCCTCATCCACCCTACAGTTCCGATCTCACGCGTTCAGACTTCCATCTGTTTGGCCCAATGAAGGATGCACTCGGCGGAAAAAAGTACATGGATGATGAGTGTGCCATTTCTCTGGCGCGTTACGTATCCGGCACTATCGATAGCGACTTGTATTTCTGTTTCCGTCTGGTTCGGCCCTCGCAGGCACTGAGACGGCTGCTGCCCCCTGGAGCGTTTTTCGTGGGGGGCCGCGCGCGCTCGGCTCGGCGGTTGGATTCGCACCGAGCGGGTGTTATTTTGCCTTCTGCCCCGGCACGGAGGTGTGGTCTCGTTGTTGGCGGGCCTAATTGATTTGGCCATTGGGCGGTGTGGCGTGTTGGTGATGTGCTGTAGGGGACAACAGATGGATCCCCGCACGCGATCGCTCGAGGTTCTCCGCCTCTGAAAAGGGTGCCACGATATCGCTTGGGTTTCCGCACCCAGGAGTTGTAACGACTGCAGGGCAGGCTTTCTGTGTGTTTGCTCTGTCCGGTCTGTGTGGCGGCGTTCGTTTCACCTTACTTCAGCTGTTGTTTATATTTTCTGCGTGATTTCGTTTCGGCCAGAGTCTAGGTGTCGGTGTTTTCTGCTGGTGTGTACCCGGTCGTCGCCCCCATTTTCCCGCCCGGGGGGCAGCCGTATCTGTTGGTGGGAATTATTTGGCAGTGTGTGTTTTGCGTGGACCCGGTGTGCTCACGCGCCCTGATTCTGAGTTGAAATTACTGTGGTCAGGCTGGCTCGGTTGCTGGAGTGTGTGTTGTTGGTTTTCTGGCTTGCTGGAGACTGCGCACACGCATGTTCCGTTTTGTGATGTGGCAGCAGTCTGATATTTTTATGTGTGATTGTTAAGTTGCTAGCAATTGGTTTTAGCCTTGTGATTACTTATTTTTATTGAAATTGCTGGGCATTGTCATTTGCCTGTTCTTTTACCTTTGTTTATTTCTAGTGTCAATTAAGGCTAAGAGGATGTCCAAGGTGCTAGCAATTGATTTTAGCCTCATGTGTACTTAATCCTATTTAAATTCTTGGGCATTGCCACTTGCTAGTTCATTTGCTCTTATTTATTTGTTGTGCCAGTTAGCCCTAAGCCCTTGGTATCTGTCAACCTTATTTTTTCTACTAGCGCTCAGGTGCAATATTGCCGGACCTATCCCGAATTTTGTCATTAATTGAGATGCTTTATACTGTATTTTAGTAGTAGGTTGGGCAAGTGCACTTGTGTATGCTATTTATTATGTCCTCCCCCCCCCCTTCCTCCTTCGTGTAAACTGATTCTGGTAAGATTGCTAGGTGGCCTGTGTTCTTTTATTACCTATGTAAGTTTCCCCGCTGCCACAGTCGTAACATGTTTTGCCGGCAAGCGGCCCATGTTGGCTAGAGTTTTAATGTGGTCTGCGCTGTTGAAATCAGCAAACTTTCTGTAAGGAAGCAAATGTTGGGCTTTGCCGTACATATATTTATTATTTGAGCTAGTCATGTACGTGTTGTTGTGTTAAGGGTTTTAGGGCATTTTTAATTGAGATACCTTTTCGAATTTTCTTCACTATTTTAAAGAAGGTATAGGAAGTAGTAACTTCGACTGAAAATTTAATTGTAAATTATACATTTGTGCTTTGTGGTATAAAATTTAGCTGTATTAAGTGAAAGTATGTAGTTTAATGCACAATGATTATTTGTTAATGTATCAAATTGTTTGGCAGTGATTCAAACGACACAAGAAATTTCTCTGTTCACCTGCGGCATATAACATTTTTATTACCTCATATTGTAAGCAGCTTGATTTGTTTGTGTCACTGTAATTTGTAAGCCTCAGTGTAATTTATTACAATTAATTAATTGTTTTGGGGAAATAAACCTTGAATTGTATGTCCCCTTTTCATTAACCAAATCCTATCCAAATCGTCCGCTCAATGGTAGCAGAGCTACCATCCTTCCTCTGGGGGGGGGGGGGGGGTTGTAGGCAAATAGCTTTGATCATAAGTATTTTGGCCTTGTTTGGTATTGTACTCATTTGTTCTTGTACTGTGTTTTCAGTTCAGACTGCTGTCATGAGTCCCCGACCAGTTCCCGGACTAGGATATCTGCGACGCGATCAGCTCCGTAGCGAGCTGCGCATTCGCGGCCAAGCTTTAGATGGCACCGTTGCCTAGTTGGTGTCGCGACTGCGCGCGGCGCTCGGATTACCAGTCGACATTGTCGTGGACAATTTTTCGGCATTCTGTTGGTCCTTGGCAAGCGTAGCACATAATCTTCAGCAATTAGAGCCGGTTCTGGATTTGTTTATGGGAAAGACACCCACTCAGAAACAGGTAGCTCGTATTCAGGCACACCTTTTGCATTATACGCAGTTTCTTATAGATCTTCTGTCGTTGGGTCAATCTGGTGAGGGTAAGAAGCAAACTGAAGACCTATTAACATCGTTGCAATCATTGCAGACGCGCTTGTTATCATTATCTTTGATCGAGAATCAATCTGAGGAAAGTAGTCAAGATGCAGTGGATGTGTCGATTTGTGCTTCCTTGGTCAGAGATCGGACAGCTTCCTTCGATAGTAGTTTTGCCCATTTACCGCATCCGCTAGGCTTGTTAGTTCACAGGATTCAATGTTTAGATGTTGATTCATTGCAGCAGCTTAAATATCTGCTTTGGCTGTTGGTTGAGTTGCAAGATCAGGCTGACGCTTTACAGATTTCACATTCCTTGATCCTAGCGGTGCTTTACCCATTAACTAAGGGTCGTTTAACTTCCGTCTTGGCTAAGTATATGCAAAATGTGGGATCATTGGTGGCATTGAGGAGACGTATTCGCACTGAGTTTCTCTCGGCACGCATGCGCAATCAGTTATTGTCTGATTATTTGTGGAAGGTGCAGGGCGCGGAAGAAACCTTAGCTCAATATTTTGAAAGAGTTAACGTAGCTAGGCTAGCCTTGGACGTTGATATTCCGGAACAGGAGGGAGTTGCTATGTTACTTGAAGGTATGAGGCACAAGGACAGGGTATCCTTTTTGTGGGCCGAGCGTCCAACTTCATACGAGCAGTTTAAAGCTCTGATTTATATGGCACAAGAGCTAGCTTTTGCAGAATCACAATGGGATCAGAATCATCTTATCTCCCATGTTACTCCCTTGCGCGCTCCACAGAGCTTGTCTGAGCGTCATGTTGAGAAGCCCAGGGAGCGGCGTTGTTATCGTTGTGCTTCTTCAGAACATTTGGTAGCTCAGTGCCCGGTACAACGGAAACCTCGTGTTTCTCAATGACGCCAGGTCATAGGGAGGAGAAGGAAGCGCGTTAGGAACTGGCCCGTTAATTGTAGAGACATTTCCTACCCGAAAAGGCGCTCAGTACCTTATTTATGCCTTGCTATTGGGCAAGAGCCTCTGTGTGCTCTCTTAGATTCCGGGTGCGCTTTGTCGGTCGTTGATAGACGTTGGTATCATGAATTTAGACGTTTGTGTGGTTTTACTTTACCCAAACCTTATGAAGGTAGATGTCGGCTCGCGGATGGGCAATGGTTACCTATCTGCGGTTTGGTGAAGGCAAAGGTCTCTATACAAGGTTTTTCATTGCCGACCCCTTTCTTGATTGCTGAAAAATTAAGCACCCCGGTTATGTTGGGTTGTCATTTCATTCAACGTATGGGTTCGGTCTTAGATTTCTCTGGGAACACCTTTTATTTTAATTTCAGTCCTAGCACTTCTATCGCCCTGTGAACCTGTAATCGCGAGAATCCAACCAAAACCCTTTGTGTTATACAAGATGAGGCGGGTGTTGATCTGGATCATCTTGAGCAGGTGTCTGCTAGTCAACTTAAGCAATTAATTGAGAAGTTTCCTGAGGTAATTACTCAACGCTTGGGTATGACTGCCCTGATTCAGTATGAAATACAGTTAACTGATAACGTCCTCATCTGTCGGGCACCTTGCCGCCTTTCTCCACCAAAAATGGGCATTCTTCGGCAAAAGATTGAAAAGGTGTTACAACAGGGAGTCATTCGCCCTTCTACTTCGGCTTATACTGCCCCGATGTTTTTAGTACCGAAAGACGACCAAAAGGACTTTAGGCCGGTGGTAGATTATCGCGAACTTAATAAAAAGGTAATTTTGGAGTCCGTCCCTTTACCCGATTTACATAACTGTTTTTGCTGGTTCAAGGGGGCTACCGTTTTCTCGGTACTGGACCTTAACCCTGCATATTACCAAACACCTCTCGCTGAATCATCGAAGCGAGTAACAGCATTTTGCACAGGCTGGAACCTGTTCGAATTCAACCGGGTCCCTTTTGGTCTCGCGAACGGTGCAGCTGTGCTTTCACGCTTGCTCGATAATGTACTACACGACTTAAAGTTTAAATGTGTGTACAATTATTTAGACGATGTTGTTGTCTTTAGTAAATCCTTTCCTGAACACCTTCACCATCTTGAACAAGTCTTTCAAAGGCTTAAAGACGCCGGGTTAACGGTCAGCCCCGCCAAGATGACCCTATGTAGAGATAGGACTTCGTTTTTAGGGCATATTGTTTCAGCCAAAGGTGTCGGCATTGATCAGGAGCGAACCAGAGCCATTAGGGAATTTCCTCCGACCCGCGATCAACGCGGAGTAGCTCGTTTTGTTGGCATGGTTAATTTTTTTTCGTGAGCATGTCCCTAACTTCGCTCAGTTGGCTGCTCCTCTAAATTATTTAAGAAAATAGAACGTGCCATTCGTTCGGGGGGAAAAGCAGCAACAAGCCCTTTTGGCTCTTAAGACCGCTATTAGGAATCCCCCTGCGTTAGCGATCCCAGATTTCAATCTCCCCTTTGTGGTTCAGACTGATGCTTCTCATGTGGGAATAGCGGATGTCTTGTTGCAGGAGGAAAACGGAGAGAGGCGTCCTGTAGCCTACGCATTTCGTCGTCTTACTGATACTGAAAGTATACGAATGTGAAGCTCTGGCTGTTCTGTTTGCCATTGAGAAATTTGCCTTTTTCCTCGAACATTGAGAATTCATTTTGGAAACTGATAACCAGGCTTTGAGCTTGGTCTTGGCTCATCCCTGTAAAACAGGTCGTATTGCTAGACGGGCTATGAGGTTGTCGGCATTTCGTTTTAGGGTTCGTCACATCAGAGGTGTTGATAACGAGGTGGCCGACGCATTGAGTCGTATGTTTACTGAAGAGCCCGAGGTTGAAGTACATGAGGTGGCCGTTAACACCACATTGAGCGAAGTGCCAGATCTATTTTGTGATTTACCTCAAGAACAGAAACAGGATTCTAAGTGGAGTGATATTTATACTTGTCTCCATAGTGTAGAGGGGGTGTCTGGCTTTTCCTTGCGTCAGCGGGTGTCTGTAAACAATGTGCTCCTGCAGCAGATTGGAAAATTTGCCTTCCTAGTAGACTCATTTTGATTGTCTTGCACTATTTTCAGAACGCAGCCCTGGCTGGTCATCTTGGTTTTTTTAAAACCTTAGCGAAGGTCCGCGAGAAATTTTTCTTGGAGGGCATGTATCGCACTGTTCGTTCTTACGTCAACAATTGTTATGATTGTAAAAAGGCTAAACCCGACTCCGGGGCTCGGAAAGGTCTGCTACAGTCTACTCGCGAGCAGTATCCTTTGGATTGTATATACATTGATTATGTCGGACAATTGCTGCATACTAAGAGAGGAAACAAGTACATCTTTGTGGCCGTTGATGCCTTCTCTCGCTTTCTCTGGTTCAGGCCTACCACTGGAGTTACTGCCTCTGTCACCATTCAGCAGCTAACCCAGATTTTTGCATGGTTTGGACCCACAAAGAGTTTGGTTTCCAATAACGCGCCGGCCTTTTTGTTTCGCCATTTTAAGGGATTTTGTTTAAATCAAGGTATTAGGTATATTACCACCACCCCTTATTATCCCCGCCCTTCATTTGCAGAAAGAGTTAAGCGCAATTTGAAGGCGGCTCTTTGTATTTATCTCGCTCGGGCCTCTTCTAAGTAGGAAACCATCTTAGGTTGGCTCAATCAGGCGTTAAATTCCGCCAGGCACGAATCCACCGCCTCTTGTCCCAACAAGTTGATGTTTGCTTATCAGGTCAATTCGCCACTCTCTAATCTCTGGACCATCAATGATATTCTTCTGGAGCAATTTACTCCTGCTATTCTCCGGGAAAATTGGGAGAGAGCGAGGAGAAACACCTTCGCGGCCCACCAGAAAGAGGCCGACATGTATAATAAGGGAAGGTGGCTATTTAATGCTAAGATTTGTGATTTAGTTTTTGTCCTTATGATTTCTGAGACTGATGGACACTGTTTGGGAGGGAAATTTACACCGCGGTTTCGGGGGCCTTGGAATCACATGGAACCCCTGATGTCGCTGCGTCTTCCGGCAGTGAGCATCTTACCGGTCAGCCATCACTCCAGGGTGAATGGCGGACAGTGGTGGGCTCGCGCGTGCCTGGCCGAAAGGCGAAGGTGGGATCTGGCCGCGTGGCAGCTGCCTTACCCCTTTCCAACAGGTACGGGGTGCTTCCTAGTGGTGATGACATCGTTTCCGAGCCACCACAGGATGCCTCGCCTGTTGGGCCAGTGGCCGATTCTCCGGCAAGGTCCCGACAGTCACAGAGGGCGGGCCTATTAGTTATAGGGAGCTCCAACGTTAGGCGGGTTATGGAGCCCCTTAGGAAAATAGCGGGTAGGTCGGGGAAGAATGCCAGTGTGCACTCGGTGTGCTTGCCGGGGGGTCTCGTCCGTAATGTGGAGGAGGCCCTTCCGGCAGCTATTGAACGCACTGGGTGTGACCGGCTGCAGATAGTAGCACATGTCGGAACGAATGACGCCTGCCGCTTGGGTTCTGAAGCCATCCTTGGTTCCTTCCGGCGGCTGGCTGATTTGGTGAAGACAACCAGCATCGCACGCGGAGTGCAAGCTGAGCTTAATATCTGCAGCATAGTGCCCAGAGTCGATCGCAGTCCTCTGGTTTGGAGCCGTGTGGAGGGTCTAAACCAGAGGCTCAGACGACTCTGCGGCTATAATGGTTGCAAATTCATCGACCTCCGTTATTGGGTGGAGGACTGTAGGGCCCCCCTAGACAGGTCAGGCGTGCACTACACACCGGAAGCAGCTACTAGGGTAGCAGAGTACGTGTGGCGTGCACACGGGGGTTTTTTAGGTTAGAGGGACCCCCCCCCCCCCCCCCCCCCCCCCCCCCTTGGGCGAAACGATAAAATACCTGACGGCTTACCAGAGAGGACATTATCATCGTTGATAAAGAACGTCCGTCCTCAGAGACCAAAAACAGGAAAAGTTAACGTAATATTGGTAAACTGCAGGAGTATCCAGGGCAAGGTTCCTGAATTAGTATCTCTTATTGAAGGAAATAGTGCGCATATAGTATTAGGAACGGAAAGTTGGTTAAAACCGGAAGTGAACAGTAACGAAATCCTAGACACAGAATGGAATATATACCGCAAGGATAGGATAAACGCCAATGGTGGAGGAGTATTTATAGCAGTAAAGAATTCAATAATATCCAGTGAAGTTATTAGCGAATGCGAATGTGAAATAATCTGGGTTAAGTTAAGTATCAAAGGTGGGTCAGATATGATAGTCGGATGCTTCTATAGACCACCTGCATCAGCAACCGTAGTAGTTGAGCGCCTCAGAGAGAACCTGCAGAACGTCGTGAAGAAGTTTCGTGATCATACTATTGTAATAGGGGGAGACTTCAATCTACCAGGTATAGAATGGGATAGTCACACAATCAGAGCTGGAGCCAGGGACAGAGACTCTTGTGACATTATCCTGACTGCCTTGTCCGAGAATTACTTCGAGCAGATAGTTAGAGAACCAACTCGTGAAGCTAACGTTTTAGACCTCATAGCAACAAATAGACCGGAACTTTTCGACTCCGTGAATGTAGAAGAGGGTATCAGTGATCATAAGTCAGTGGTTGCATCAATGACTACAAGTGTAATAAGAAATGCCAAGAAAGGAAGGAAAATATATTTGCTTAACAAGAGTGATAGGGCACAAATCGCAGAATATCTGAGTGACCACCATCAAACGTTCATTTCTGAGGAAGAGGATGTGGAACAAAAATGGAAAAAATTCAGAAACATCGTCCAGTACGCCTTAGATAAGTTCGTACCGACTAAGGTCCAAAGCGAGGGGAAAGATCCACCGTAACAATCATGTACGAAAGGTACTACGGAAACAAAGAAAGCTTCATCATAGGTTTAAGAGTAGTCGAATCATAGCTGATAAGGAAAAGCTGAACGAAGCGAAAAAGAGCGTAAAGAGAGCAATGAGAGAAGCATTCAACGAATTCGAACATAAAACATTGGCAAACAATCTAAACAAGAACCCTAAAAAGTTTTGGTCATATGTAAAATCGGTAAGCGGATCTAAATCCCCTATTCAGTCACTCGTTGACGACGATGGCACCGAAACAGAGGACGACCGAAGAAAGGCAGAAATACTGAATTCAGTGTTCCGAAACTGTTTCACTGCGGAAAATCGTAACACGGTCCCTGACTTCAGCCGTCGCACGGACGCCAAAATGGAAAATATTGAAATAAACGATATCGGAATTGAAAAACAACTGCTATCACTTAGTAGCGGAAAAGCATCCGGACCAGACGAGATACCCTTAAGATTCTACAGTGATTATGCTAAAGAACTTGCCCCCTTTCTATCAGCAATTTATCGTAGATCGCTGGAAGAACGTAAAGTACCTAGCGACTGGAAGAAAGCGCAGGTCGTTCCCATTTTCAAGAAGGGTCATAAATCAGATGCGAATAATTATAGGCCTATTTCGCTTACGTCAATCTGTTGTAGAATAATGGAACATGTTTTGTGTTCTCGTATTATGACGTTCTTAGATAATACAAATCTCCTTCATCATAACCAACATGGATTCCGCAAACAGAGATCATGTGAAACTCAGCTCGCCCTATTTGCCCAAGAAATTCACAGTGCCGTAGACACTGGCGAGCAGATTGATGCCGTATTCCTGGACTTCAGGAAGGCATTTGATACGGTTCCGCACTTACGTTTAGTGAAAAAAATACGAGCTTACGGAATATCGGACCAGGTTTGTGATTGGATTCAGGATTTCCTAGAAGAAAGAACACAACATGTCATTCTTAACAGTTCAAAATCTGCAGATGTAGAGGTAATTTCGGGAGTACCGCAGGGAAGCGTGATAGGACCTTTATTGTTTACAATATACATAAATGACTTAGTTGACAACATCGGTAGCTCCGTGAGGCTATTTGCAGATGACACGGTTGTCTACAGGAAAGTAGCAACATCAGAAGACTCGTACGTACTCCAGGAGGACCTGCAGAGGATTAATGCATGGTGCGACAGCTGGCAGCTTTCCCTAAACGTAGATAAATGTAATATAATGCGCATATATAGGGGCAGAAATCCATTCCAGTACGATTATGCCATAGGTGGTAAATCATTGGAGGCGGTAACGACCGTAAAATACTTAGGAGTTACTATCCGGAGCGATCTGAAGTGGAATGATCACATAAAACAAATAGTGGGAAAAGCAGGCGCCAGGTTGAGATTCATAGGAAGAATTCTAAGAAAATGTGACTCATCGACGAAAGAAGTAGCTTACAAAACGCTTGTTCGTCCGATTCTTGAGTATTGCTCATCAGTATGGGACCCTTACCAGGTTGGATTAATAGAAGAGATAGACATGATCCAGCGAAAAGCAGCGCGATTCGTCATGGGGACATTTAGTCAGCGCGAGAGCGTTACGGAGATGCTGAACAAGCTCCAGTGGCGGACACTTCAAGAAAGGCGTTACGCAATACGGAGAGGTTTATTATCGAAATTACGAGAGAGCACATTCCGGGAAGAGATGGGCAACATATTACTACCGCCCACATATATCTCGCGTAATGATCACAACGAAAAGATCCGAGAAATTAGAGCAAATACGGAGACTTACAAGCAGTCGTTCTTCCCACGCACAATTCGTGAATGGAACAGGGAAGGGGGGATCAGATAATGGTACAATAACTACCCTCCGCCACACACCGTAAGGTGGCTCGCGGAGTATAGATGTAGATGTAGAAATCTTGGGACCTTTTACATTTGAGGTAAGAGGTCTCTCTTCCGGACGAATTTCCAGGGTGCACCTCAGCCAGCTTAAATGCCCATCTTAGTAGTGTCCCCACCCGAGTTTACCCTTTGGGGGAGGGAGATTGTGCCATTTCTCTGACACGTTGCATATCCGGTACTATCGATAGCGACTTGTATTTCTGTTTCCGTCTGATTCGGCCTGCGCAGGCGCTGAGGCGGCTGCTGCCCTCTGGAGGGTTTTTCGCGGGGGGCCGCGCGCACTCGGCTTGGCAGTTGAGTTCGCATCGACCGGGTGTTATTTTGCCTTCCGCCCTGGCACGGAGGTGTGGTCTCGTTGTTGGCAGGCCTCGTTGATTTGGCCGTTGGGCGGTGTGGCGTGTTGGTGATGAGCTGTAGTGGACAACAGATGGATCCCCGCACGCGATCGCTCGAGGTTCTCCGCCTCTGAAAAGGGTGCCACGATATCGCTTGGGTTTCCGAACCCAGGAGTTGTAAGGACTGCGGGGCAGGCTTTCTGTGTGTTTGCTCTGTCCGGTCTATGTGGCGGCGTTCGTTTCACCTTACTTTAGCTGTTGTTTATATTTTCTGTGTGATTTCGTTTCGGCCAGATTCTAGGTGTCGAGTTTTCTGCTGGTGTGTACCCGGTCGTCGCCCACATTTTCCCGCCCAGTGGGCAGCCGTATCTGTTGGTGGGAATTATTTGGCAGTGTGTGTTTTGCGTGGACCCGGTGTGCTCACGTGCCCTGATTCTGAGTTGAAATTACTGTGGTCAGGCTGGCTCGGTTGCTGGAGTGTGTGTTGTTGGTTTTCTGGCTTGCTGGAGACTGCGCACACGCCTGTTCCGTTTTGTGATGTGGCAGCAGTCTGATATTTTTATGTGTGATTGTTAAGTTGCTAGCAATTGGTTTTAGCCTTGTGCTTAATTATTTTTATTTAAATTGCTGGGAATTGTCATTTGGCTGTTCTTTTACCTTTATTTGTTTGTAGTGTCAATTAAGCCTAAGACGATGTCCAAGGTGTTAGCAATTGATTTTAGCCTCATGTGTACTTAATCCTATTTAAATTCTTGTGTATTGCCATTTGCTTTTTCTTTTACTCTCATTTATTTGTTGTGCCAGTCAGCCCTAAGATGATGTCAGACCTTGGTATCTGTTAACCTTATTTTTGCTACTAGCGCTCAGGTGCAATATTGACGGGTCTATCCCGGATTTTGTCATTAATTGAGATCCTTTATACTGTATTTTTAGTAGTAGGTTTGGCAAGTGCACTTGCATATGCTATTTATTATGTCCCCCCCCCCCCCCCCCGCCCCCCTCATCCTCCTTCGTGTAAACTGATTTTGGTAAGATTGCTAGGTGGCCTGTGTTCTTTTATTACCTATGTAAGTTTCCCCGCTGCCGCAGTCGTAACATGTTTTGACCGGCAAGTGGCTAATGTTGGCTAGAGTTTGAATGTGGTCTGCGCTGTTGAAATCAGCAAACTTTCTGTAAGGAAGCAAATGTTGGGCTTTGCCGTACATATATTTATTATTTGAGCTAGTCATGTACGTGTTGTTGTGTTAAGGGTTTTAGGGCATTTTTAATTGAGATACCTTTTCGAATTTTTATCACTCTTTTAAAGAAGGTATAGGAAGTAGTAACTTCGACTGAAAATTTAATTGTGAATTATACAATTGTGCTTCGCATTATAAAATTTAACTGTATTAGGTGAAAGTATGTAGTTTAATGCACAATGATTATTTGTTAATGTATCAAATTGTTTGGCAGTGATTCAAACGACACAAGAAATTTCTCTGTTCACCTGCGGCATATAACATTTTTATTACCTCATATTGTAAGCAGCTTGATTTGTTTGTGTCACTGTAATTTGTAAGCCTCAGTGTAATTTATTACAATTAATTAATTGTTTTGGGGAAATAAACCTTGAATTGTATGTCCCCTTTTCGTTAACCGAATCCCATCCAAATCGTCCGCTCAATGGGGAAGTTATTAATGCCACAAGATGTCGTTTCCGGCGTCGATCAGCAGAATGGTACCGTACGGGCATACAGGCTGTCTCAGTAGGGTGGCGTAAGGCCGTAACGTTGAACGGAGATTATATTGAAAAATTCGGTTTAGTAGACATAAGAGTGGGGAATAATATGGTGTACTGGAACCATGAAAGAAACCAACCTGCTTTCAGAAAAGATTGTGTTTTATTACTTATCGAACGCCCCTCGTAGCTGAAACTTGCACCTAATCGTTTCCGTAGTCAACGTGTCTCTCCCCTAGACACCAAGTAAGTTGAACTGCCTTATTTTTCTATCGGGCCAGCGCTCTTCTCTTTGCCGGCAAGTTTTGTTACTTTGATCTTAACACAGGTCAGATTGCCTTAGTCTTTAACATCTGACTACCGATTCATCTTTAGATCAGGTTGGGAAGAAGCAGTATCCTTCACCAGTCAGTTCTGCAAATCAAACACGTTGTTTGCTGTTCAAATCTACTTTTCCAATGCATGTTGGCGTTAATGTCCACAAGGTTTTTTTTTCTTTCTTTGAGATATAATATACATAATTTGTCAGGGCACTTCTTCCAGAATAAGAAGCATAGCGAGTAGAAGAGAAAGTGTGCTGACTCCCCTCCCGTTAACACAGGCAGCATAGGACGGGTGGCGTGCCTCCGAACTACGAGCTGCACTGTCGCTTGAGACTCTAGTTCGCGCGGTTTTGCTTTATCCGCAAGGTGTGTTTCGCTATTGTCTGTGCTTATTTTGCGAGTGTATTTATGGTGTTGTGAGTGAACGTTGAAGAGGAGAAATCTGTGGTGAATAAGTGGTGTTTAGGGGTGTAGTTACTCGTGTTTGAAGAAGGTTAAAAAATGCCGACTTGTTTCGTTCCAGCGCTCAGATCTGGCTACCGAGAAAGTAAAGGTAAACATTTTCTTAGGCCTCCAAACGAAGAAGTAGAATTTGCAAAATGGGTCAGAGAAATTCCTCGGAAAGACAGAACTCTAACTCACAATTGTTTCGTGTGTGTTTCGCATTTCTGTGAGGAACTTATTATAAAAGCTGATGTGTTTATCTTCGACGGTAAACAAGTTAAAATTCCAAGACAAAGGTGGTCTCTAAAATCAGGTGCAGTTCCCCATTTATTTCAAAATGTACCGAAATATCTATCGAAAATATTACACAAAAGAACATCACCGCCAGTAAAGCACTCACAAAAGAGTAGCTGGTGTAAAGAAAACGTTCAACACGAAGTTCCGATGTATCCCAGTGTTTCATCTGCCGGGGAAAATGTACGGAAGGTACCGGATGCTGCGCTCATTTCGCTAAAGAGAACATTAAAGTGTAAGAAGCTGGAAGTTGTGCGGTTACGTAATAAACTAAGAACAGCGAACGCAGAAATCCATCTACTGCGAAAGCAGCTCTCAGACGAAAAGCGTAAGACAGCTCAGTCAAATCTTCTAGATCATTCCGAACTGAGTAAGATACAGAAAATGATAGTAGACACTATGATAAAGAAATGCCAGTTAAAAAGCACTAAGGGAATGCGGTATGATGACTAGTTTCTTCTGGACAGGTGATCTTAAAAATAAAGTCTCCCGAAGGCAATACTTGAGTATTGCTCATCAGTGTGGGATCCGTACAAGGTCGGGTTGACAGAGGAGATAGAGAAGATCCAAAGAAGAGCGGCGAGTTTCGTCACAGGGTTATTTGGTAACCGTGATAGCGTTACGGAGATATTTAGCAAACTCAAGTGGCAGACTCTGCAAGAGAGGTGCACCGCATCGCGGTGTAGATTGCTCGCCAGGTTTCGAGAGGGTGCGTTTCTGAATGAGGTATCGAATATATTGCTTCCCCCTACTTATACCTCCCGAGGAGATCACGAATGTAAAATTAGAGAGATTAGAGCGCGCACGGAGGCTTTCAGACAGTCGTTCTTCCCTCGAACCATACGCGACTGGAACAGGAAAGGGAGGTAATGACAGTGGCACGTAAAGTGCCCTCCGCCACACACCGTTGGGTGGCTTGCGGAGTATAAATGTAGATGTAGGATACAGACATTGTTTGAAGCATGGTTTGTTACCACTTCCTTCTGAAATACATCTTCGAAATTTAGTAAAGAGTCTCAAATGCTCATACGGAATCAATAAACACGCTGTGGAGGCCATTAAGAATTATTTTCGGGAAGAACAAGATGTAAACAGACGCTTAGGTGTGTTCATTTTTGATGAAATTAAGCTCCAAGATGAACTGCAATGTAATAACAATTCCCTGAAAGTTGATGGTTTCGTCAATTTAGGAGAGTATACTCCGGACGACTGTAAGAATAAACTTGCCAATCATGCTCTCATGTTCAGGTTTGTTCCTCTGTTGCATAACTGGATCCAACCTGTCGTTGTGTAAGCAAGTCGCAATGCAACTGCTGGCAACGTCGTCTTGCAGATATTAATTCAAGTGATTATCCAGATGGAACAAGCCGGAACAAGAATTACTGCATTCACTTGCGATGGCAGTCAACCGAATAAAAAGGTCTGGCAATGTCTTGTAATTAGTAGCAAAAAAAAAAAAAAAAACCTTGCTCTATATCAAATCCACAAGTTAACTTCCACCCACTTGAACCCGTCGTCATTTGAACGAATGAATGTAAGATTAGCCTTGCAGTTATTCAGTAACACAGTAGCCAACGGCATAAAAGTCTTCAGGGAAATTAAAGCAACAGGATTCGAAGGCAGTGAATCAACGGAATCATTCACTAGATGTATGACCAACGTAGTGGACACACTTAATTCTTCGTTTCCTACGGATGCATTGTACAAAAACTCAGAGACTCACAAAACATTAATGAAATGGAAAAGCATTCTCGCCGATAAAAATAACAGCTTTGCTTCCGAAAGAACTCTCCAGCCTCTAAGAGTAACCATTGAAAGTACATTGGAGATATCTGAATATTTATGGGAAAAAGGTTTCAGCTATGTCTTGACTGCAAAATTTAATCAGGACCCACTTGAACGTCATTTCGGTATCGTAAGATCTCTGATTTGCAATTATCACCCGTCAGTAATAGACTTCTTGAGCCTGCACATGTTACAGTGCTTTTACATTCCTGTAAAACTAGCCCTATCTTCCGGCGGAAACTGCGAACATAAATGTGAATTTTCATTGACATCATATGTATGCCAAATGCGGACGTTAGCCAGACATTTGCAGCAAAAGAACAGAGACAGGGTTCTGAAAATGGAAGATGTAATTAAAAAAACGCTGTATGTTCCACATAACTTCACAGTGGCTCATCCCAATCCACAACATATTCCGGAGAGTCTTGAAAGCACCACAGGAAAGGAATGTTTAGTTTATCATCTGGCAGGTTACGTGGTGTATCAAGCAAGAAAAGCCGTAAAATACCACAAGTGTTTGTGCATTCTAAGTGGAAATTCGTCTGACATCCCATTCTCTTTACTTACATCTATTAGAGATAACGGCTCTTCTACAGGAAAGACATTGCTCATATATCCATCGAAAGGCGTCTTCAATGTTCTTATGCAGGTGGAAAATATAGTCGCGGTAAAACTCCGTGAGGACAGTTTATGAGGCGACATTTTTCTGATTGCCTCAATAGTTTGGAATACATAAGCGTTGAAATATCTAACGTTGGATGCTGCGAATATCATGTGATGGACATCGTTCCAAAGCTGATTCTTCATTATATGAAATGCCGGTTTTTCACTGGCGTTAAACAAATTCGAAATGAGTTGAAGTCTTCAAAAACTTCCAAGACTGCACGGAAACTATCCAAACTAGCTGACAATTGATGTCTTCTGAGGTAAGTTAATTAAATTCATCTACTTTTCATATGATTACATAAATTTTGTGAATGAATAAGCTCACGTGCAGCGTTTGGCGTAATAACATGTATTTCCGTGGGTCACATGCGGAGCAACTGACATCTCGCGGCAGAACCTGTGAACTAGCGGCACACTTTTCTTCTACTCGTTCCCAAGCTGATCTGTAAGAAGTATGATTTTAGTAAGTGAATTGCTGTTAGTTTCATGGATAATATGTACCCGCAGCCAAAAGTGCTGTTGGTATATAACGCTAACTTGTATTCTTTGTATTACTATCAGTCTCAATAGAAATCTCACAAGAGATGTAGCCGAGCTCAAATGGCTGGAACCGAACAAAAGTGATGTTAAAATAGGAAGATGTGTCTCTTCTGCCCAAACCAATTTCATTTTTACATAACATTTTGCATTATGTACAAAAGGTGTTTGTATTAATGTATCTAAAGACTGCAGAAGCACAGTGCCATCTAACAGCCGGTTCTGACCAGCAGGTCCAGGAGAGCCATAATTGGAATATTATTTGGCAAAAATCCAAACATTTGCTGCAAGCAATGTATGTTCTCACATACAGAGTCATATCTCCGAAAGCAGAAGCTGCTGTGTGGTAGTACGTTCTTTCATCAGAGTGTCGAATGTGGAGTTTCGGTGAAGCGATTGAAAAGCAGCTAACAATACGAGCACTTGACACGGAAACATACGGACATGTCATATTTTCGATGCCAAGAGCAAACATGGACATCTTACATTATTTTCGGCTTATCCGAGCTGCAGTAGCCCAATTTCTAAAACCATAGTGATCACATTATTGAGATCCTTGACACGGGCCGTTGTATCCGTCCAAGTAGTCCCCGCCAGAGATGCGAAAGGGGCGACTATTTTATCTCCCGCAATACTTTCCCCTGAGAGGATGCCCTCACAATCAAATTATACGCTTCCTCGAGAAACATAACGGCTTCCTCCTTTAAAAGGGGCGATTATTTTACCTCCAGGGACATTTTACCTGAAGAGGATGCCATTATAATCAAATTACATAGTGGAGCTGCGTACTCTCGGGTAACATAACGGTTTTATCCTTCAAGTGACAAAATCTCTTTTTCCAACGTAACAATCAGATGCATGTCGGTATATACTCCTTGGTAATAATAATGAATAAAACAGTTCAATTTATTGTATGTTTTAAAGTCTACCATGGGTTATTCGATGGTAAACATTCATACCAATGTATCAGGAGCAAGGAATTTTACATGGTAGTTTCACTGGTAAATATTATTATAATTAATATGTTTTACAATTTTGCTACAATAACTTCAAAAAATAAGTCGATGACAAATGATTAATGTTAGTACATTTACAATGAAACAATTATCCTGTATAAAAATCATTAACGTATCTGTGTCATGTCCCTAGAAAAGGTAAATGTTTGACGCAATAGAAACGATTTCTGGTCGCCTACCGACTTTTGGTTTTTTTCATTCCTTTCTGCTTTTGTATTTCTGGACGAAGTGATCCTTTTCTTTTTTTTGCTACAGGAGGTGATTAGCTGGTTTGTCAGTTGACTTCTAAAATTCAAAAGGGTAACAGGTTCACATCTGCCAAGTTTGACTACCGATTTGTACAAGATGTACCTGTTGACAGTTGTGGCACACAGAAAAAAAAATCCTTCACCGGTGTCTGGATTTCCAAGTTAGTAGTCTTTTATAGATTTGGGACACTGAATACATTCTCTTTTGCCCTCTTTATTTCTTGTCAATATCTGTGACTTTACTGCAGCATTAAGCATGTTGCTGTCCATGATCACACATTTTAACCCACTTTCAATCCAAATATGTCATACGGACAAGCAAAGCCTGATACACCCAATTTCAGCTTTCTATCATCACACAGATGTTTCTTTCCTTTTTGAACGGAATGTTCCACGTGTTAATGTACCTACTTGCAGCAATTCTGAAAAGAGTAAAATAAAATTGAAGAAGTTATCAAAAAATAACCAATAGCCTTGATTTTGACAATCTTAAATATCTCTTTCCCCAAATCCACCTTCGCCATTACATCTTTCTCCTTTATAAATCTGAATACCCAACAAGTGCACAATATATTCTCCAGACTTTGGATCCTCTCTAAATAGGTTCTCTATTGCATAACCGCTTCAGAAGAGCTTCCGTCTTTGAAAGCAGTCATGCTTCCGCGATAGAAAGGAATCACTAAAAGCCTTATTTAGAGGTTTAGCAATTGACGTGCTTTGTGCTGCCTGTCAAACAGGAATGATTTTGTTTTTATCATTGAGATGCAATTTGTGTAGTATTTTTACATATATCTTTAGTTGCATAACGCTGGAAAATTTTGCTACGGTACACAAAAATTCAGATTGGTTGCAGAGTAGGAAGAGACTGAGATATCAGTGTTATCAACATATCCAGAAATGCCTCTGGTTCCTCCTTACTTAGCTTCGAATTTGTACCGTGCTGAACGTAGAAATTTGATTCAGCTACAAAATTGTAACCAAAGTCCAGAATGAGATTTTCACTCTGCAGCGGAGTGTGCGCTGATATTAAACTTCCTGGCAGATTAAAACTGTGTGCCCGACCGAGACTCGAACTCGGGACCTTTGCCTTTCGTGGGCAAGTGCTCTACCAAGGTAGGAGACGAGGTACTGGCAGAAGTAAAGCTGTGAGTACCGGGCGTGAGTCGTGCTTCGGTAGCTCAGTTGGTAGAGCACTTGCCCGCGAAAGGCAAAGGTCCCGAGTTCGAGTCTCGGTCGGGCACACAGTTTTAATCTGCCAGGAAGTTTCATATCAGCGCACACTCCGCTGCAGAGTGAAAATCTCATTCTGGAAACATCCCCCAGGCTGTGGCTAAGCCATGTCTCCGTAATATCCTTTCTTTCAGGAGTGCTAGTTCTGCAAGGTTCACAGGAGAGCTTCTGTAAAGTTTGGAAGATAGGAGATGAGGTACTGGCAGAAGTAAAGCTGTGAGTACCGGGCGTGAGTCGTGCTTTGTAACCAAAGTGTTGAAAAATTCTGAAAAATCTTCAGAAAATTGGCACAGTTTGAAATATTGTTAGCAAATGTATGTTCTTAGGAGAAAGATATTTTCCAAGGCACTGGAGCTCACAACTAACTCTATACCACACATGTAAATCCACATTTTCAGTATCAGTGTCGCAGTTTTACTACTTTCACGAAATGCTTCTTCAAGAACAGGCAAATAGTGTACCCTCCATGTTGCATTTGTTCTAGAAGTTGCACTCACTGGACAATTTGACATTGTGTTACCCAGACTACCTTCAGTTACTATAGTAGCTTCTGTAACTATAGAAACATATTATCTGCATCAGAGTCTGTTCCACATTATGAATATTCTGCTTAATCTTTTCGCAGCAGTTCATTACAAAATCAGAAATTCATCTGCTATGGATCTATAACACCTCTACGAAGTCATCCTTATAGATCTTAAAGGAATATTCATGAATGTTGGTTTGATCTTCCTAACTATAAAAAAGCCAACCAAATACGAGTAAATAATGTGCATGAGTAGGAGGATTAAGTCGACTTTGGGCCACTTTGACCGATTGAATCGAGGTGCTGCCATGTGCAATTACTGACCTTGAAAGCGTGACATCACACATTATGTCATAAGTCAGACCTCCTTTCAGTGATATAATCATGTCACAATCCAAGAAGCCACACCTCTTTTCTTGGAACAGCGGCAGAAGATAAAATATTATTCATCTTAAGTCAGCAGCCAATCACATCCCAATGTTTGACTGGCCATTTAAACGAAACAACCAATTAAAATTTCGCCCCAAAGCCGTCATCTTGCTAATGGGCAAAAGTACCCACACAATCTGAATTTTATGCCATGTTCAAGAGTATCGTAATGATTAGTGTTATTTATCGAAATACGTAAACTTCATTTAAATTGCGTAAATCGGCATCATGTTGAGAAGTACTCAAATTATCTGAATTTTAGCCGGTCGCTGTGACCGAGCGGTTCTAGGTGCTTCAGTCTGGAACCGCGCTAAGTAACTATTTAGTTGTCTAAATTGTATGTCGAAGAATGCGTCAGCAACACATTGTTATGTCAAGTGTCACAACGTTATTTTCACAAATAAAATTATACTATGTGAAGAAACGAATCTGACCAAGCCTGTAAGTGTACAAAACAAATGTTGGCTAAAATACTGCGGTAAACAGGAAAGCAATGATGGTTGACATAAAGAAGTAGACAGGCTAATTACTGTTTGGTAGCTGTAGCCTACTGGATGTGCGCAGTTAATGTGTGACTCACGCTTGATATCTAAAACATGACTGTGGTCTCTCAAATTAAGTGCCATTTCCAGGTCTAAATTATCTGTATTATTGTATGCCAGTACTTGGCATAGCTGTTTCCCCTCTCTAAGTAACAGTGATACCATTGTAGCTCTTGCATTCTCATTGCCCCAGGTGTGTGTGTATCAGCTGGTTTTGTGGAAACAGCGCCATGTTGAGGCGAGGTGTAGCCAAGGGTCACAATGGAGGGTGGTATGGCCGACTGACCTGAGTTGGCATGAATTAATTAGAGCCAGCATCTGAAGAGTCATGAACAGCAGTGGACAACCGTTGGTCTAGTGCCAGAGTCACACAAAGTGCGGTGGTGTAGCTAGTTCGCCTGTCAGTGTGGCTGGCCCATGTAGTTACCACTGTAAGCTGGCTCCACCTAGAAGGACTATAGGGCGGTCGCTGTCGCCATTGGACAGCCAACCTCCACAGAGTGATGCAGTTCAGAATGGCAAGTGAACAAGGATGCTGCAAGGAACTTGAAGTATGAGAGCATCCAGCTGGACGGGTGCATCAGGAAGCTAGGAGCCGAGCAGCGTAGCAGGCTTGTGGTGGCTTGGTGTCAAGGGGCTTCGTTTCAGCTGGAGCAGTGGACGGTGCTTGGCTTCACTGTGTCAAGGAATACAGCACAACCAGGAGTCAAAAGTTGCTTGCTGTGTGTTGTTTTTGGATATGACAGTTATAGAAAAATGTGTCTAGCGTGACCGGTGAACTTGTAATGCAGGTAGCTGACCAATGGAAGTTGCCAGGAAGTTATGTTTGTGAAATACAAAGGGCCGCTGTTGAGTCTGGAGTGTTCAGCTGAAAGGCTCTTATTGATTAAGTTGCATTTAGTGAGCATTTTTATCTGACTTTGCTGTTGATTTTCATTACGTTATTGTCCTTATCCTTTGGTTGGTTTTGCTGTTGATTTTTTTCGCTTTTGTATTGCCAGGATAGTGTTAAGTGAGGTGATAGCTTTGGTTGGGTACATTTTAGGACTGAGTTTTGGAGTAAGTTCATTTCTTGGGTAGTATCATGTTCTCCCTTTTTTTGTGTATTTCTATTTGTGGCATGTTTATTCACGACCCTTATATTGTAAGGATGGATAAGTTCAGAGGGGCTAATTTACTGGTTTCTTGTTCTACGTATTAGAGGTTAAGTTGTGATTTTTTTGATGGATTAATCGATGCGCCATCATTTTCAAGCTAACTGAAGTCATTGCGGTACGATATTTAAAGGTGTCTTATTTTGTATTAGTTGTTAAGTGGCGATCTATTAAATGGAACACTGATTTCTTTGGTCATGTATGCACTCTGAGTTGTTAATATTGATGAATATGGGATGATCCTGTGATGTTGCAAGTAAATTTTGCTGATAGCGGGACGTGTTATCCTTGTACCTGATACAATCAAATCTGAGGGAAGTTCATGTACAACTGAAGCCGATGACTTTTTAAAAAATTAATGAAATCAAGATGAACAATAAAATCTGTTTTAAATCAGAGATTGCTGATTTTCTCCAAGAACATTATGTCTGTTTTTGTAGATATTAACCGCAGGATCAAAATGAATTTGCTCACAAAATTTTTATCACCATTCCTTCTGAGTGACAGTAGGAAAAATATTCAAAAGTGGAACGCTAAAAGGAGAATTGGCAAAGATGCAATCTAAATATGGCAATAAAATATCTGACAGTTAGCAGAAATGTTTTAAAATGTAGATTAAAGATGCTTCTCCTTAACAACTCCTTCTTTACAATAACATATTTATTAAATATAAATAATCAGTAAACCCTCAATTGTTGAAAGAATCTAACTCCCATGTACAACATAGCTTCAGAAATTACAAATGTGTTAATGTGTCAAATATTTGACTTTAAATATATAAGTGAGGAAAAAGTTTGGGAAAGGTATGAAATTATGCTTAAAGTTGGAAGTTGATAAATGCTCTTATCAAACACTGGGCGAATATAGTCTGGGAAGTTTGTGCTCTATTTTAAGCCAAATCAAACTTTCATATATCTAGATATTTATGATTTCATGTGACCTGAACTAAGTGTTGTACAGTGATGTAACTTTGCAGGTACATGCAATGATATTTTGAATAGTGTCTGTGCAGTGTCTTGTGAATAGAGATAGTAGCAAACAAGCAAATACGTTTCGAGTACATCTCTCTGTATAATAAAGTAGAGTGTATTTGTGAATGTACATATATCTGGGATGTCCTCCCAAACCCCTGGAACGATTTCAACCAAATTTGTCACAGAAACAGCAGGCATCATGAGTACCAGCACTGTGGGGTTATAGCCTTCTGGCTTCAATAGCTGCAGAGAAACAGGTAAAAACGATGTTTTTTGAGCGCTACATATAGGCATGACGGGGGATTGTGTGGGAATAGTGTTGGCCTGCCTTACCACCCTGCTTTGCAGTGCACGCTACACATCAGAGGCAGGAAATGGTATTGCAGCCACCAACATGCAGGCTGCCCTGCAAAGCAGATGTGTTGTGTGGGAATAGTATTGGCCTCCTCTCCAACCCCTTTGCAGGGCCCATATGTACAGATGGGCAGAGGAGATTGTTAATGAGAGAGGGGGGAGGATGAGATGGACAGAGAAAATGGGGAGGAGGATAGTAGGATGGGAGGAGGTTAGGGACAGGGGGATGGGGGAAGAAGGTGTGGTCAGTGAGAGAGGCAGAGGAGACTGACAAAGATAGGGTGAGGAGGAGATGGCGAGACTGAGGGTGAGTGAGGAGATGGACGTATAGAGCTGGGAGGATGAGGTGGGCAGAGAGATGGGAGGAAGGAAGAGGAAAACACAGAGAGAAGGGAGGAGGAGGAGATGTCTGCAGTTCATGTGTCAAATGTGTACATGAGTGGCTTTGAGGAAATGGCTTACATAGATACAGGGTGACAATTATTGAACTATATGATATAAAATGGTCACAACTTCTGAACGGTTTGCGTCAGGACGTTCAAACTGAACGGTTGGCTGCGGGACATGGTGGGACTTTATATGCTAATGCATGGTATGGTTTAGCAACGAAGTCCATTTTCATTTGGTTGGGTTTTGTCAATAAGCAAAACTGGCGCTTTGGGGTGGGGGGGGGGGGGCGGGGGTGAGAATCCACATCTCGTGATCGAGAAATCTCTTCACTCTCAACAGGTAACTGTGTGACGTGCAATTTCCAGTCATGGAATAATCGGTGCGATATTCCTTGATGGAACAGTGACTACCAAACAGTACATGAAGGTTTTGGAAGATGATTTCATCCCCATTACCCAAAGTGACCCTGATTTCGACAAGATGTGGTTCATGAAAGATGGAGCTCGACCCCATAGTAGAAGGAGAGTGTTTGATGTCCTGGCGAAACGCTTGGGGACTGCATAGGCCTCGTTTAGCTGTCATACTCTCCGGATCTGAACTCGTTTTTGTGGGTCTATATTAAAGACAGGGTGTACAGTAATAACCACAAAACCGTTGCTGAACTGAAAACACTTTTCGTGCTTGTATCAGTCTACATTTTTTGTTCTCTCTCTGTTTCCGTTACCATTACTATTTTGCTGCCCAAATAGCGAAACGTATTTGCTGCTTTTAGTCACTTATTTATAATTTAGTTTCCTCTACGTTGTTTGATTTAATTCGACTACATCCCACTACCCTCATTTCACTTTTGTTGATTTTATCTTTCAATCTCTATCCAAGACGCTATCCATACCATCCCGCTGATCCTCGTTTCCTTTGTCTGTACTGCAGTTTATTTCATAAATTTCTTCTTTGTTTCCTTTTCTGCTTGCTCAATGTGAAGACTGAGTAGGCTACATTCCTGTCTTATTCCCTTCTGAGTCACGGTCTTCATTTAATGTCTTTCAGCTCTTATAACTGCAGTTTGGTTTCTGTACAAATTGCAGACAGCATTTCGCTCTCTATATTTTATCCTTGCTGTTTTCAGAATTTCAAAGAGTGTATTCCACTAAACATTGGCAGAAATTTCCTCTAAATCTTTAAAATACTATAAATGTAGGTTCGTACTCTTTTGCCTTTCTCAGATATGTCGTAGGCTGGTTACTCCTTCGCGTTTTGCTACATTTCTTCTTAGCCCTTTCTGATCTTTTCCTAGGTAGTTTTCTACCATATTTTCCGTTATTGTCTAAATAATCGTTTGTGACTATTTTGCAGCTCTGACATTAAACTGGTGCTCCGGTAATTTTTTCAATTCTCAGCGCCTTTTTTCTTTCGAACTGGAATGATTACAGTCTTGAAGTTTGACGGTATTTCTCCTGCCTTACTTATCTCACTTGTGAGGTAGAATAGTTTTGTGAGGAGCTCTTAATTCTGAGAGAATGTCGTCTGCTCTATGTGCTATCAGTACTCTATTAAATTCATTTAGTGCTTTCATATCTCCCATCCCATCTTCTAATACTTCCTCTTCGCTGTGTTCACCATCGCTTCCTTTGTGTAACACTTTTATATGTTTCCTGTATGTATGTAGGTGTTATTTCAGCTATATACCTAAAAAAAACTTTGTCGGTTCAGTTTCGTATTCCCCAGTTTTTGTTGCTGGGCAATTTCCTCTAATTTATGGAAAGTAGTATACATTGAAAGTGTTTTAGGAAAATTATTGGGTAGTGGTATTGTGGTGGTATTGTGTTGCATCGTGTTCCTATACTCGTCCCGATATCATCACACTGCAAAATCCAGCGTAGAACGTGGACCATAAATTTGCATGAGCCGACAAAAACGAGAGAAGATGCAAATCGTAAGCGCGTCGATGGTAAACGGCTTCCCCAGCGAGCACTGGCGCCACAGTAGTAGTGAGACAAATTCTGGGCGCCATATTTCAGCAGACCGCCCACCAGACCGCACGCGATTTATTTGCGGAAGACAACAGCGACGAAAACGCCATAAAACACTGGTCACACACAAAGCCGACCGCGCTACGTTTAATTACAGCGCAGAGGGGGGGAAAGCGTACTCTACATCTGTCTGTCGCGTTATCCTCAGCCAAAACATTTACTCCGTATGTTATTTGGGAGACAATGACCCTGCATCCAACTGCAATTACTCAGCACACATCGCTGTAATTATAATCGCAAATTTCCGATACACCTGTGATAGGAAGTTCTCCGCTGTTTGTGAAAATTGTAGCAGCTAACGGAAATCAAATATCCTGTCATAACAGGAGACAGGCAGTTTGAACTATAAAACCGTACACAGTAACACACCTCAGCATGGACACATCACAAGCTGTCTGATGCAGTGGACAACTGACACCAGGAATAGAGATGAGCGTGCGGCACAGGCTAATGTGACAGTGTGATTCGTGGGGTCGTTATATGACACGTGCTATGAGCTAAGTTGTGTACAGTGTGTCTGGTGGCCAGGGGTGTACGCTTCTTATCACGAGCTGCCTGTTCCAGTGTACAAAAGACACCCGGGATCTTTCCGAGAGTGTGGCAGAACTGCATGCGCCGTTGCAATTCGATGCACTGAGACTGGCGGTCGTCGCTTAGAACAAATATTGAGGCCTAGGTTAGTGTTATGCGATGTGTACCGTGATGTCCATAACACAATAAATATGCATATCCGACCATTGTTTTCCTATCTCAATGTAATCGGTTGCGCCTGCCGCCGTGGCCGAGCGGCTCTAGGCGCTTCAGTCCGGAACTGCGCTGTTGCAACGGTCGCAGGTTCGAATCCTGCCTCGGGCATGGATGTGTGCGATGTCCTTAGGTTAGTTAGGTTTAAGCAGTTCTAAGTCTAGGAGACTGATGACCTCAAATGTTAAGTCCCATAGTGCTTAGAGCCATTTTGTAATCGGTTGTGGTCCCACTATCAGCTGTTTCAGTTTGACCCAAAAGGTTTGGGGCTCCCTGTATATTCGTAAGATTATACCGACATTGTGAGCTCACTGCCTAAGCTTCTTCTTTTGATTTCATTTTTTCTACTACTTCTTGAGTTGTTCGTTGTCTTTTTCCAAATGATGGATTTATTTTATTTATTGCATTCTAAAAACCTGCCCTTTTTTTATGTCTGAGGCAGGATGTGTAATACATTCACAACATTCAAAAATTCTCTACATAACACTAATTTTTAAAATTCCTAACTGTAATAATGCAATAATATATTCATTTATACAACATAACCAAACAACAAGCATTATTAAAATTATAATTAATTAGCATGCATGTGAAATGAAATAAGCAATGAAACAGAACAACAAAAGCGAATGTATTAAGTTGCTTATAATGAGGATTTCCCTTAATGCTCTTCCATTGTCGGCTGCCTCGGTACGTATTCGAGTTTGGTCAGCACTGAATGGGATATAACCTACACTTACTTGCGCATTTCATGCAAATGTTTTTCCTATATAGACTATTTGTATTCTACAGCGAAGATTACAGTTAATAGCGACAAGACAATTAATAGCGAGTATACCCGGCGGGGTCAGGGATTTTCTCTGTCTCGTGATGACTGGGTGTTGTGTGTTGTCCTTAGGTTAGTTAGGTTTAAGTAGTTCTAAGTTCTAGGGGACTGATGACCATAGCTGTTAAGTCCCATAGTGCTCAGAGCCAATAGCGAGTACAAGCACACAAAAATACAAGTAAAGGCAGAAACGCTTCAGTAAAATGTGTCTGCTCACGAGTTTTTTGCGAGATAATTGCGGGTGTGTAATCATACGACGCCGCAGACTCCAGTATGAAATGTGGTTCTAGTTCACATATATATGAAGGGCAAACGTTTCAATTACTACGCCTTAACTTTCACCCACGGTCTATGTTGATAAGAAATAAAGTAATGCTTCAGTACGCTACATGTTACAAGTTGCTGTACTTTTATATCTGCTTAAGGAGGTATTCCACATTACAACTTGTCTTTCCTTGCAGATAAAAGTGAGAGAATTATTTAAAATAATTGAAAATATGCTGTGCATGAGTATGAGTTTGCCTTAGGAAAGACACATTGCAGATACAATGCGACGATGTGGCTAAGAATTTTACACACATCAATATGTAATTAGATGTTTTAGTACATTGAACCACTGTTGCTTTTAAATCTTTGGTCCATCGCTTTTATGCTCTTTCATTGTATCAGATCCTAGTTGTTATTGCGCATCTGTTTGGAGGCTCGATGACCATAAAATACTACTGTCAAGTCAACGTAAAAAGGAGTAATAAATATTCGGTCGGTCTTCGTAAAAAAACAGATCCGCAAAGCCACACGATGCGATGAGGAATCTATCGCTTTGACTTCAAACACTGTGAGCACAGGATTCTGTTACATCTGACTGAAAAATATAAAATCGTTAAACAAATCCAATGTGTTAATGCTAAGGGGTTCGTACAATAACTCCAGACACCGATATTTGTGAATGGAAATATTATTATTCCACAGAGTCTTAGAGAACATACGTCTTCGCACATCGAACGTTAAAACGGAAGTGAATCATAGCAAGAGGTAGTATCCGCTTCCTAACGAAAATCGTTTGTTTCTTTAAAAAAAAAAAAAGGACGTAGTTTTTCTTACAGAGGTTTCCTTTCTATGTTTCATACATGTAGTCTTTGAATTTTTCATTAATGTCAATTTTTTAATCATTGATATTATACAGTGCACTGGTCATGATGAAAGGGTTATTACAGTTTGAAAGTTTATTCGTAACAAAATAAAGAATACAACGTCTTCTTATAAAATACGCTTTACTGCCTCCCGGAATTCTGGAAGTTACGGTTTAAAAACATCCCAGTTCCAAGATCCAGCTGAAATTTGCGACAAGGCTCTGTTTAAAAAGAAAGGGTCAATATAGTCGCAGGGTCGAGCCGCTCATATTTGCTTTCACGCCGTAAAGCTAAATCGCTGCAAATAATAATCTGTAGCTGTGATCCTGCAGTCAAATAGTCTGTGCATTGCCTAGAATTGCGAGTTAATGGAATCCACAGTAATACGAAATAAAAGTTAAATGAATACTTTAATAACAAGGGTTCTATTCTAACTCTTGTCATTAATGCGGTCGATAGAGAATTATATTGAATAACCTTCATTCAAGAAAGGGTATCTCAAATGCAGTTACGATATGCAGTTAAGATACAGACGGAAATATCTTCATCAAATACAGTAAAGTTAGATTGAAAGGGCTATGAGGTTAGTAGCAAAATCCCCAAACTAAATTTTAATCAAAGACATGCGTATTTTAAGTCCATTTCGTGATCACAATACACGAAATATTGACTAGCTGAAAACAGCTAAGAGTTCAACATTACGATTAACAGATTATTACACGTGAAACAAAGAAAAATAACTCTGTCTACTGCCAGTTTCGTAATACAAGCGTAAAAACTTACGAGTCCTACCATGGGACTCACTCAGACGTCTAGAAATACACGTCCCTTCAGATGTTAAAGTATGGTAGTGGCCATTCACCGCCCAGCATCAAACACCTCCACCATCGAAAACAACTTGTTACCACAGGAAGGTTTGCCTCTTTCCAGAACGAGTAGAAGTGCCCAGAATCGTTCCCTTGAGCTCTTCACTCGAGGAAGTCCCAGTCTCCACTTGACTCCCGTAGTGCTCCGCTGCTGTCTGCTTTTCATTGTCTGAAGGCTGTCCTCACCAAAAATACATCGTTCTTAAGTTCTACACACATGATTTGATCCAGTTTGACCACTTCCCGGGCTAGACTAATATATTACAACAATATTTAAATAAAGAAATATTACAGACATTCGGTCACTCTCAGACCATTCACAAAAAATTTAAATAAAGGTTTCTCCATAAATAAATAAGCCAATATTCTCACGCAAGTGTGCTCACAAAAAATGACAACAATATTGTTTGAAAAATTATTTAGTCCTGCTTGTAAGAAGCGTCGTTTGGAACTCTTTTACAAAGGTGGTGTCAGCTAACACAAGCGACTGACAACTTTTTATACTACTATGATTTTGTGCTATCAGTTGTAATTAATATTTAATTAAAGTTACTGGCAAAACAGTACAACGTTTATTAAATAAACTCGCAAGAATGACAAAATGTCAGGTATTCATGTTGTAATCATTTGCTGTGTAATTGTGAAGTATACCATGCTGTGACAAACATTTGCATGATGAAAAGATATAAGAAAACGTAATAAATCGAGAAAGACGATAGATACAGGTATGTAGCTTTCAGAGATGATAGCTATAATGAGTGCTATCATTTGATGTATGTCGAAATAGCAGGGAACGTTTAAAAGTTGTTAATTCAAAGGTTCATTGTGAAAATGTTTATTCGCTGTGAAATATTAACTACTGTAGTACTGTTGTGTCACTGGATGCGCCTCATTCTTCTAAGACTGCAGATGTATTCAGATTTACTGCAATACTTGACTGAATTATTACAGAATCTTGAACAGCTGTAAGAAGCCATCTTTCAGTTTATCTGAAACTAGGCCACTGCTGGGAGCATAGCTGGCTCTGTTACGCGATCGACGCGTCGTCCAAATTCCGCATACCGGGATTTTCGCCACATCCAGCCCTTTGCTGACGCCCTTGTACCTGGCTCGCCTGTTCCGGCTGCTGCGATTTGCCCAGCCGTGGTGCTTTGTCTGGGGCTGCTACACCGCTCCCTGAGCCCCAGGCCCCTACAAGCAAATTTACCTTACTTGCTACCAATTCAAGGCGACCAAATCACTCGCCTACACACTACTAACGTTACAAATTACTTAAATGGGAATGGGGCATGGATACATGACTAGATTTAGAATTCTTTCGTTTGTACATATTTACACATAACAAAATATGACTCTTTTGTGCAAGAAGTTCGCGCGTTTAATGATTTCCTCAATCTGGAATCATTTTGACTGTAGTCCGGACAGGTACTATGGATTATTGACCTGTTTTGGGGCATGAGGAAAACCAGGCATTATAGCTCCAATCTGAACTTTAAGGCTTTCCCATTTTCAATGCTATTGATTACATGACTTCCAGTATGTACTACATTTACACTGAAGTGCCAAAGAAAATGATATAGACATGCATATTCAAATACGGGTATATGTAAACAGGCAGAATACGGCGGTGCTGTCAGCAACGCTTATACAAGACAAGAGTCTGGCGCAGTAGTTAGACCGGTTACTGCTGCTACAATGGCAGATTATCAAGATTTAAGTGAGTTTAACGTGGTGTTATATCGGCGCACGAGCAATGAGGCACAGCATCTCCAAGGCAGTGATGAAGTGCGGATTTTCCCATACGACAATTTCACGTGTGAGCTGTGAATATCAGGAATCCACCAAAAACATCGAATATCCGACATCGCTGAGGCCGGAAAAAGATCCTGCAAGAACGGGACCAACAACGATTGAAGACAATCGTTCAACGTGACAGAAGTGCAACCCTTCCGCAAATTGCTGCATATTTCAATGATGGGCCACCAACAAGTGTTAGCATGTGAACCATTCAATGAAACGTCGTCGATACGGACTTTCGGAGCCGAAGCATCGATCGTGAACCATTGATGACTGCACGGCACAAATCTTTACGTCTTGCTTGGGTACGTCAACACCGACGTTGGGCTGTTGATGACTGGAAACATGTTGCCTGATCGAACGAGCCTCGTTTAGAATTGTATCGACCAGATGAACGCGTATTAGTAGGAGACAACCTCATGAATCCATGGACTGTGCATGTCAGCATTGGACTGTTCAAGCTGATGGAGGCTCTGTAATGGTGTGGGGCGTATGTAGTTGGAGTGATATGGGAACCCCTTATATGTCTAGATATGACTCTGACAGGTGACAAGCACATAAGCATCCTGTGTCATTACCGGCGTCCATTTATATCCATTGTACATTCCGATGCACTTGAGCAATTCCAGCACGACAATGCGGCGCCCCAAACGTCCAGAATTGCTACAGAGCGCCTCCAGGAACACTCTTCTGAGTTTAAACGCTTCCGCTGGCCACCAAACTCACCCCCACATGAACATTATTGAGCATATCTAGGATGCCTTGCAACCTACTGTTCGGAAGAGATTACAACCCTTGTACTCTTACGGATTTATGGACAGACCTGCAGGATTCATGGTGTCAGTTTCCTCCAGCACTACTTCTGCTATTGGTCGAATCCATGCCACGTCGTGTTGCTAAACTTATGGACGCTCTCGGGGGCCCTACACGACATTACGCAGATATACCACTTTCTTTGGCTCCTCAGTGTATATCCCTGGTCTCTTTAGACCTAGGTTGTCTGTAACAGAACCCAGCATCGTTTGCACTCGTTCTGGAGGGCGGAAGAGACATTCTACACACATCAAAAATAGTTTCTTATCACGTCAATTCCCAGAAATCCTAAATAGAGACTTTGACTGTGGATGCTGTATCACAAACGCAGTCCCTTTGACTGTTCAGAGATGTCACTAAACTTATCCAAAGATGTAAACAACCATGCATGAGCAGCGCCTATTAGACGGAGAGAGTTCCACAGTCGATCAGTTCCAGTCATTCCACCAGGAAGGAGGTACATGGCTCGCGTTGCCTGTAGTTCAACCATGCCTAGATGGTCAATACCGCGGTTCGAACACATCCGCATTGTTACTTTGTGCCAGGAAAGGCTCTCAGCAAAGTAATGTCCAGGCGACTCGGAGTGAACCAAAGAGATATTGTTCGGACATGGAGGAGATACACAGAGACAGGAACTGTCGATGACATGCCTCGCTCAGGCCGCCCAAAGGCTACTACTGCAGTGGATGACCGCTACCTACGGATAATGGCTCGGCGGAACCCAGACAGCAACGTCACCGTGTTGAATAATGCTTTTCGTGCAACCACAGGACGTCGTGTTACGCCTCAAACTTTGCGCAATAGGCTGCATGAAGAGCAACTTCACTCCCGACGTCCATGGCAAGGTCCATCTTTGCAACCACGACACCATGCAGCGCGGTACAGACGGGTCCAACAACAAGCCGAACGGACCGCTCAGGATTGGCATCACGTTCTGTTCACCGATGATTGCCGCATATGCCTTCAACCAGATAATCGTCGCAGACGTGTTTGGAGGCAACCCGGTCAGGCTGAACGCCATAGACACACTTTCCAGCCACTGCAGCAAGGTGGAAGTTCCCTACTGTTTTGGAGTGGCATTATGTGGGGCCGACGTACGCCATAGTTGGTCATGGAAGGCGCCGTAATGGCTGTAAAATACATGAATACCATCGTCCGACCGATAGCACAACCATATCGGCAGCATATTGGCGAGGCAGTCGTCTTCATGGACGACAATTCGCGCCCCCATCATGCACATCTTGTGAATGACTTCCTTCACGGTAACGACATCACTCAACTACAGTGGCCAGCATGTTCTCCAGACATGAACCCTATTAACATGCCTGGAAGAGATTGAAATGGGCTGTTTATGGATGAGGTGACCCACCAACCACTCTGAGGGATCTACGCCGAATCGCCGTTGATGACTGGGACAACCTGGACCAACAGTCCCTAGATGAACTTGTGGATAGTATGCCACAACGAATACAGGCAATGCATAAATACAAGAGGACATGCTACTGGGTATTAGAGGTACCGGTGTGTACAGCAATCTGGACCACCGCCTCTGAAGGCTTCTTTATATGGTGGTACAACATGCAAAGTGGGGTTTCATGAGCAATAAAAAGAACAGAATTGATGTTTATGTTGATCTCTGTTTCAGTTTTATCAGAGTACCCGATTTGTACAAGCGAAGAGCGATGATGACTAAGCTCTGCTAATAAGCTACCTGCATCTTAGGTAATTATAGCCCTATGAATGAGAATCCTTAACACGCCATTCCATGTAAGCACAGCCTGCACTATTATGGAGTCTGCAACCAGCTTGCACATTGCCTTGTTGAGAACTTGGGTCCTTCATGGGATCTGCGCCATACTTGAAACTTACCGCCACCTCTTATCAACTGAAATCGGGAGTCATCTGACCAGAACACGGTTTTCCAGTTGGCTAGGGTCCAACCAATATGGTCACTAGCCCAGTAGAGGCGATGCCGACAATGTCCTGCTGTTAACAAAGGCCCTCTCGTCGGTCGACTACTGCCATAGCCTATTAAGGCTAAGTTTTTCCGGAGTGACCTAACGGATAAGTTGGTCAAAGGTCCCACATTGATTTATGCGGTTATTACGAAATGTTGCTTGTCTGTTAGCACTGATAACTGTACGCCAACGATGCTGCTCTCGGTTGTTAAGCGAACTTCGTCGCCCACTGCATTGCTCATGGTGAGAGGTTATGCCTAAAATTTGGTATTCTCGACACACTCTTGACGCTGTGGATCTCGGAATACTGAATTCCCTAACGATTTCAGAAATGAAATGTTCCATGTGTTTAGCTCCAATCACCATTCTACGTCCAAAGTATGTTAATTCCCGTCGTGCGGCCGGAAACCTTTTAACGTGAATCACCTGAGCACAAATGACAGCTCCACCAATGCACGGCTCTTTTATACCTTCTAATCACCTGAGCACAAATGACAGCTCCACCAATGCACGGCTCTTTTATACCTTCTGTATCCGATACTGTCGCCATTTGTATGAATGGATGTCGTTTTCGCATGACTTGACACCTCAGATGCCTGTTGTCTGACGGTTGAAATGAAAGGAAATGATCGTAAGGCACTGATGGTCAGAATAGCCAGGTCTTATCAGATGATGCAACACTGGATGACAAACGTGTTGATGATGAGAACAATACAAAACCCAGTCCTCCAGCGGAGAAAATCTACGGTCGGGAATTGAACCCGGATCAGCTCCATGGCAGTCAGACGCACTGCCTTCTCAGCTAAGGGGGCGGACTCTCTGCTTGCTGTGAGGAGGTGACTAGCATACAGTAGCGGCAGTCGGAGGTCCTTGTCGATTGAGGTCGTGTGTGTGCTCCGCGCTGGCCTAACATTGCTGGAAGGCGGCGGCCTCGCGTAGGGAGTGCAACCGGCGCAATCAACTCCGGTTAAGAACTTGACTGTCATCTATCCTCCCGACCGATCAGGGAAGCAAACGTGCTTGGCGAACTGTTGCCTGCTCATGTCGTGGACTATGATGAGATCTTTTAGTAACAGGCATTAACTTTGTGCTCTTTTGCGTCATCTCCATCTACATCACACTCCGCAAGCCACCTGATAGTGTGTGGCGGAGGTCTACTTTCGGTACCACTATCTGATCCCTCCAATCCCGTTCCACTCGCGAATAATGCGTGGAAAGAATAAATGTCGGTAAGTCTCTGTATTGGTTCTAATTTCTCGAATTTTCTCCTCGTGGTCAATATGCGAGATTTATGTGAAGGGAAGTAATATGTTGTCTCACTCCTCCTGAAAAGCACTGTCCCGAAATTTCAATAGCAAATCCTTCCGTGATGCACAACGCCTCTCTTGTAACATCTGCCAGTGGTGTTAGCTTAGAATCTCCGTAACCCCCTCTCTCCAGCTAAACGATCCCGTGACGGAAAGCACCGCTCTTTGTTGGATCTTCTCTATCTCCTCTATCAATCCTACCTGAGAGGGATTCCATGTAGATGAACAACACTCAAGAATCGGGCAAACAAGAGCCTTATAAGCCACTTCTTTCGTGGATAAGTTACATTTCCTTAAGATTCTTCCGATGAATCTTAGTCTGGTGTCCGCTTTTTCCACTATATGTTTACGTGGTAATTACACTTAAGGTCGCTCTGGATAGATATTTTACGGCAAACGCTGTCTCCAGCTGTTTGTCATCAGTGTTGTAGCTGTACAGTAGTGGATTTCTTTCACTATGTATGCGCGATGTATTACATTTATTTACGTTCAGGGTCAACTGCCAGTGCCTGCACTATTCTTCAATCCTGTGCTGGTCGTTCTGAAAATTCTTACTATCTTCTGGAGTTGCTACTTTGGTATAGACAGCTGCATCGTGTGCGAATAGCATTAAAGAGCATCCGTCGCTTTCGACTAGATCATTTATATATATTGTAAACAGCAACTGTCCTATCACACTTCCCTGTGGTACTCCGGATATTATCTTAACATCTATGGATTTTATTCCGTTAAGGGGAGGTTTTACTATCTTTGGCCCGGAAAAAGCATGTAAATTTTTTTCTCGGGATGTGTTATAGAAATCAATGCCAAATTTGGTCAAATGTTTATTGATATTTCCTTGCCGGCCGGAGTGGCCGTGCGGTTCTGGGTGCTACAGTCTGGAACCGCACGACCGCTACGGTCGCTGGTTCGAATCCTGCCTCGGGCATGGATGTGTGTGATGTCCTTACGTTAGTTAGGTTTAATTAGTTCTAAGTTCTAGGCGACTGATGACCTCAGAAGTTAAGTCGCATAGTGCTCAGAGCCGAGCCGATATTTCCTTTACAAACTGGAATTTTTTCGACTGGAAATGTCGAAAAGCAAAGACGAAAGTGCCATCGGAACGAAACAAAATTTCGATGTAGACCTCCACGTGCGTTATGTCACCGGCCAGCCGACTCGTCTGAAATCAAAATTGAGTTGACGTTAGCGAAGTATACAAGAATCTTTAGGAGTTGTACCTCGCTTAAGTTATTTGGACTATAGGAAACAAAATGGCGGCCTTTTGAAAAACAGTTTTTTTATCGATTTTTCGACTTCGTCGGCCAAGTAAAAAATTTATAGTTGATGGATAGGAATAAAAGTTGTACAAATCCTAGGCAATTTAGTTACGTTCTTCGGAAACTAAGAATCATGCCAATCGGTTCAGTAGGTTTGAATACCATATCACGCGATAAAAAAAAAAAGTCATTTCGAGAAAAATACGTTTGAAGTTTTGACTACATATAAATGCAATATTATGCAATTTACGTTCAATCTGCTATTCCGGGTCCATAAACTAGTCCTTCCTCTTCTTCATAGAGGGCGTTCTGCTCGATCTGGGCCATCCTGCGCTGCTCCAGAGCCGCTCGTACGGCCGGTGACAAGCGATTTTCGACGGCTTCAATCCGGTGGTCGTCCGAATGCTTGGCGAACTGCGTCGAATAGAGTCCCAGGGCGACGTCCATCGTTTTCATGGTCTTCAGAATTGCTGAATACCCTTCGTTGAAGCCGCTCACTGACAGAAAAGTTGCAATCTCCACAGTCTTCGCATCAGAATGCAAATGTTGGGGGGCTAACTTGCAAACACACGCGTTCGAATTTTCATTTGAATTTTGTGTTTTTCCTCCCAAGCACCGGTACAATATCTCGTCCTCCGAAAGAAAAGAGAAACTGGTACGTGAAAAAGGCCGATTTCAGGCAGGTGCATTTTTTTGTTCAACCGCGAATAACAAACATTTCGCCGGCCGGTGTGGCCGAGCGGTTCTAGGCGCTTCAGTCTGGAACCGCGCGACCGCTACGGTCGAAGGTTCGAATCCTGCCTCGGGCATGGATGTGTGTGATGTCCTTAGGTTAGTTAGGTTTAAGTAGTTCTAAGTTCTAGGGGACTGATGACCACAGCAGTTAAGTCCCATAGTGCTCAGAGCCATTTCTTGAAGAAAGTCTTGCTGATCGAAAAATGCCGCACCGCAGTGCTACGAGGGCGTGCTGTAAAATAATGCCTCCGAATATTTCATTCTGTTCTCAACATCGGTTAAGGTATTATTACATGTTGTGCATACTCCTCTTACTCGGTCGACTTTACCGTTTCACTGATAAAAGTTGCGCTCTCTACCGGTAGAGAACTTCGAAGTGCATATTGTGACACGGCGCTGTGTAATGCAACTATATCGGTGCGTGAGCAACAGCTTGCTGTAATTGAGTTTCCAACCCCAGAAAACATGCCTTCAATTGAAATCCATAAAGGAATCAAAGAGGTGTGTGATGATGGTTTACTGACATTAGTGATGCGCGACGTTGGGTTGTTCGTGCTCGCAATGAAGGAAACGGTGGTGGTGATCTCAACGTGTGTGATAGAGCTTGGTGTGTTTACCAAGCTTTAAGAACACCTTAGAGGACTTCACTTTGTTAGAGATGAAGTGGAGAAAGCAGAGGTAATACTGTGGTCCTGTCAACACTGACAGTAACAACGAACTGGTCCGTGAGGAATGCGTTATTTGTCAAGGTGACTGTGTTGAGAAATACATATGTAGACGTGAAGAATAAAGATGTAGAATGTTAATAAAGTTTGTTTTATTTAAAAAGCTTAAAGATTTTACCTATAAAGAATTAGAAGGCATTACTTTTCAGCACGCCTTTGTAAATTAAATGTCACGCTGTGCCGAGTACTTCCGAGAAGTACCGAGCAAAGCCGCTGAGGGAGAGGTCAGGACTGTATGGAGGATGTGTAAGGGCTTCGCAGCGAAACTTCTGCAACGTAGTCGAAACAGTCTTGGCAACATGCGGGCAGGCATTATCCTGCAACAGAATGATGCTGTCCATTAACACTCCTGTGCCTTTGGACCCGATGGTACACTTCAGTTTCCTCGAAGTGTCCACGTACCGCAGTGCGGTAATCGTGTCGAGTTCCAGTAAGTCAATGAGCAGCAGCCCCTCGTAGTCAAAGAAAAAAGTCATGATGACTTTCCCTCAGTTGTTTCGACTACGCTGCAGAAGTGTACCTGGAAATGCCTTACACATTCTCCATATAGTCCTAAACTCTTTCCATGTAATTTCCATATTTTTGGATGATTGAAGAAAGACATCCGCGCTCTTCGATTTGCTTCGGACGAATAGGTGCATGTCTGTGCATAATCACTGTTCTGTAGGCAACGGCAAACATTTTTCCACGAAGGCAGTGACAATCTTGCCTCACATTGGGCTAAATACACTCCTGGAAATTGAAATAAGAACACCGTGAATTCATTGGAAAAAGGTAAGTGAATTTATTATTATTTCAAAAGTAGATGCCATAACTGTTAATATACACTCCTGGAAATGGAAAAAAGAACACATTGACACCGGTGTGTCAGACCCACCATACTTGCTCTGGACACTGCGAGAGGGCTGTACAAGCAATGATCACACGCACGGCACAGCGGACACACCAGGAACCGCGGTGTTGGCCGTCGAATGGCGCTAGCTGCGCAGCATTTGTGCACCGCCGCCGTCAGTGTCAGCCAGTTTGCCGTGGCATACGGAGCTCCATCGCAGTCTTTAACACTGGTAGCATGCCGCGACAGCGTGGACGTGAACCGTATGTGCAGTTGACGGACTTTGAGCGAGGGCGTATAGTGGGCATGCGGGAGGCCGGGTGGACGTACCGCCGAATTGCTCAACACGTGGGGCGTGAGGTCTCCACAGTACATCGATGTTGTCGCCAGTGGTCGGCGGAAGGTGCACGTGCCCGTCGACCTGGGACCGGACCGCAGCGACGCACGGATGCACGCCAAGACCGTAGGATCCTACGCAGTGCCGTAGGGGACCGCACAGCCACTTCCCAGCAAATTAGGGACACTGTTGCTCCTGGGGTATCGGCGAGGACCATTCGCAACCGTCTCCATGAAGCTGGGCTACGGTCCCGCACACCGTTAGGCCGTCTTCCGCTCACGCCGCAACATCGTGCAGCCCGCCTCCAGTGGTGTCGCGACAGGCGTGAATGGAGGGACGAATGGAGACGTGTCGTCTTCAGCGATGAGAGTCGCTTCTGCCTTGGTGCCAATGATGGTCGTATGCGTGTTTGGCGCCGTGCAGGTGAGCGCCACGATCAGGACTGCATACGACCGAGACACACAGGGCCAACACCCGGCATCATGGTGTGGGGAGCGATCTCCTACACTGGCCTTACACCACTGGTGATCGTCGAGGGGACACTGAATAGTGCACGGTACATCCAAACCGTCATCGAACCCATCGTTCTACCATTCCTAGACCGGCAAGGGAACTTGCTGTTCCAACAGGACAATGCACGTCCGCATGTATCCCGTGCCACCCAACGTGCTCTAGAAGGTGTAAGTCAACTACCCTGGCCAGCAAGATCTCCGGATCTGTCCCCCATTGAGCATCTTTGGGACTGGATGAAGCGTCGTCTCACGCGGTCTGCACGTCCAGCACGAACGCTGGTCCAACTGAGGCGCCAGGTGGAAATGGCATGGCAAGCCGTTCCACAGGACTACATCCAGCATCTCTACGATCGTCTCCATGGGAGAATAGCAGCCTGTATTGCTGCGAAAGGTGGATATACACTGTACTAGTGCCGACATTGTGCATGCTCTGTTGCCTGTGTCTATGTGCCTGTGGTTCTGTCAGTGTGATCATGTGATGTATCTGACCCCAGGAATGTGTCAATAAAGTTTCCCCTTCCTGGGACAATGAATTCACGGTGTTCTTATTTCAATTTCCAGGAGTGTAGATACGGTTGAAGTTCCCTAAGGCTAAAGTTACAGCAATAACGAGTAGCACAGCAGGCAGTACAGTTGAAGAGAAATGGACATATCTGAAAAGGGCCATCACAGAAGATGGAAAGAAAAACATAGGTACAAAGATGGTAACTGCAGAGAAACCATGGGTAATAGAAGAAGTACTTAAGTTGATCGATGAAAGGAGAAAATACAAAAATGTTCCGGGAAATTCAGGAATACTGAAATACAAGTCGCTGAGGAATGAAGTAAACAGGACGTGCAGGAAAGGTAAGACGAAATGGCTGCATGAAAAATGTGAAGAAATAGAAAAAGAAATGTTGTCGAAAGGACAGACTCAGCATACAAGAAAGTCAAAACAACATTCGATCACATTAAATGTAAGGGTGGTAACATTGAGAGTCTACTGTTAAATGCAGAGGAGAGAGCGGATAGGTGGAAAGAGTACATTGAAGGCTCTATGAGAGGAAATATTTGTCTGATGAGATAGAAGAAGAAACAGGAGTCGACAGGGAACAGTTATGGGATCCAGCATTAGAATCAGAATTTAAGACAGCTTTGGAGGACTTAAAACCAAAGGCAGAAGGGATAGATAACATTCCATCAGAATTTCTAAAATCATTGGGGGAAATGGTAACAATAGGACTATTCACGTTGGTGTGTAGAATGTATGAGTCGATATACCGTCTGCCATCGTGGCAACATTCAGATCTTTAACTCCCGGATAACGATATAAGATGCCTCAATGTAAAAGTCCGACTTTCCTCTTTTCTGCGACGTGGTGGGTGAGGGGTAGCTTCGTGTCCAGGTATACGCCCACGTCTTTTTCAACAGACGACCAAGGAGTAGGTTGATTTCCGATGTGGAGTCTTCTCGTAGATGCGCACTTACAATTTCCTGTCTTGAAGGAAGTTTCTTTTTTTGGGGGGGGGGGAGGGAGGAAGGGGGGTCGGGGGGGGGGGGGGGGCGCCATCAGTCTTCTGGCCGTCACGAATTCCTCTTCTGTGCGAACCTCTTCATCCCAGATTAGCACTTGAAACCTACAACCTCAATTATGTCTTTGATATATTCCAATCTCTGCCCTCCTCTACAGTCTACAGTTTTTGCCCTCTAAAGCTACCTCTAGTACCAAGGAAGTCAGTCTCTGATGTCTTAACAGATGTACTATCATCCTGTCCCTTCTCCTTGTCAATGTTTTCCTCATATTCCTTACCTCTCCTATTCCGTGCAGAACTTCCTCATTCCTTACCTTAGCAGTCAACCTAATTTTCAACTTCCGTCTGTAACGCCACATCCGAAATGCTTCGATTCTCTTCTGTTCATGTTTTCCCACAGTCCATGTTTCACTACTAGCCAATGCTGTACTCCAGATGTACATTCTAAGAAATTTATTCCTCAATTTAAGGCCTATGTTTGATACTAGAAGACTTCTCTTGGCCAGGAATGTCCTTTTTCCATTACTAGTGTGCATTTGATGTTCTTGCTCCATTCGTGACGGTCAGAAGACTGATGACCCCCCCCTCCTCCCTCCCCCCCCAAAGAAACAAAAGCTTCCTTTAAGACAGGAAATTGTAATTGCGCATAGACGAGAAGGCTCCACATCGGAAATCAACCTATTACTTGGTCATCCGTAGTAAAAGGCGTGGACGCTTACCTGGACACGAAACTACCTTTCACCCACCACGTCGCAGAAAAGAGGAAAGCCGGACTAAGAACGTTGAGACCTCTCATATCCTTCTTCAGGAGTTAAGGATCTGAATGTTCCCACGACGGCAGATGGTATATCGCCAGACTCGCACATTCTACACACCAACTTGAATAGTCGTTTTGTTGTCCCTTCCCTCAATAATTTTAGAAATTCTGATGGAATGTTATCTATCCCTTCTGCCCTATTTTATCTTAAGTCCTCCAAAGCTGTGTTAAATTCTGATTCTAATACTGAATCCCGTAACTCTTCCCTGTCGACTCTTATTTCTTCTTCTATCTCATCAGACAAATCTTTCCCCTCACTGAGGCTTTCAGTGTACTCTTTCCACCTATCCGCTCTCTCCTCTGCATTTAACTATGGTATTTTCTTTGCACTCTTGATGATACCACCTTTGCTTTTATTTTTACCAAAGGTTGTTTTGACTTTTCTGTTTGCTGAGTCAGTACAGTTAAAAACACAGATTCAAGTATAATTAAACATTTATTAACCACTAGGAATATAGATTTTGTAATTTCTCAGGTTATTAAGTAAATAAAGGGCGGGAACAACTGTAACTGTTCTTAACACAGAAGGTTGTTTTGACTTTCCTATATACTGAATCTGTCCTTACGACAGTCATTTCTTTTTCGATTATTTCACATTTCTCATACAACCAATTCGTCTTAGCTTCCCTGCACGTCCCACTTATTTCACTCCTCAGTGACTTGTGTTTCCGTATTCCTGAATTTCATGAACATTTTCATATTTCCTTCTTTCAACCGTCAACTGAGGAATTTCTTCTGTTACCATGGTTTCTTCGCAGTTACCGTCGTTGTACCTATGTTTTTCTTTCCAACTTCTGTGATTGTCATTTTTAGGGATGTCTGCTCCTTTTCAGTTGTACTGTCTGCTGAGCTATTCGTTATTGCTGTACATATTGCCTTACAGAATTTCAAACATATCTCGTCATTCCTTAGTACTTCCGTATCCCAATTACTTGCGTATTGATTCTTCCTGGCTAATTTCTTAAACTTCAGCCCACTCCTTATCACTACTACAGTGTGATCTGAATTTATATCTCTCCGGTGTACGCCTTACAATCCAGTATCTGATTTCGGATTTTCCGTCTGACTATGATGTAATGTAACTGAAATCTTCCGTATCTCCCTGCCTCCTCTTGTGATTCTTGATCAGAGTACTTTTCTATTAGTAGCTGAAATATATTACAGAACTCAGTCTTTCCCCTCTCTTATTTCTTGTCCCACGCTCATATTCTCCTGTAACCTTCCCTTCTATTCCTTGCCATACAACTGCATTCTCGTCCCCCATGACTATCAGATTTTCATCTCCCTTAATGTACTATACTACCCTTTGAATAACCTCATATACTTCCTCTATCTCTTCATCTTCAGCTTGTGACGTCCGCATATATACCTGAACTATCTTTGTCGATGTTGGTTTGCTTTCGACTCTGATAAGAATACTCTCTCTGCCCTATCTTCCTATTCATAACGAATCCTACTCCCGTTATACCATTTTGTGCTGCTGTTGCTTATACCCTATACTCGTCTGACCAGAGATCCTTATCTTCTTTCCGTTTCACTTCATTGATTCCTAGATTGAGCCTTTGCGTTGCCCTTTTCTGATTGTCTAGTTTCTTTCTTGACTAGGATGGTAGTCCTGCTTCCTCTTTGACCGACCCGATCTGTACGGTACACGTGCGTGTTCCGTCTATGAAATGATAGCACCGTCGCAGTTCCATGCCTACAGCTGCTCTTGTAAGGCACAGAATATGGTTTCGTGGTTGAGCTGTGCAGTTTCCTTCGGCGGGTGGCACGGAGGCCGCTCTATTCCTCCGTCGTGAAGTTTTGTTGTCGTTTTCGGGTTGCGTCATGTTGTTATACACTACGGGGAGGCTTAGATCGCCGAAGCTGCGGCTAGTGGCTGAGTTGTCTACTTGTCCGCGATGGTCGCAGATCACCTCGCTGGTATTGTTATTATGTTGTCGATGAGAAGTATCGTTACGAGTGCCCCTGGTGGCTGTGGGTGGGCGTGTCGTGGGCCTCTCAAAAACCATAGTCGTTGCCGGGGTTGTCTTACTCGAGGGTCCTCCCGCCTTTGCCCTGGGTGCCTATTCTGTATCTTTCCGCCATTGTGCCGATCCTTTCCGTACTCAATAGCTCCGAACGGTCTAGTTCTCGAATTAGAGTCCCTTTGTTATTCAGTATGCATTTCGGCAGCGATACCGTTCGGGTCTAGAGAACCGAAGCGCTGTTGTCGGTTCGTGTCACGCAAACCAATCAAAAGCAAGAGGCCGCAGATCCGCGCATGCGCACTGCAGCGCGCACAGCGCCACGAACACAAAGCGGCTAGCAGACGACACAGGCGCGCTATTCTTCCAAGTACCGAAAATTGCGTTTACGTTGCCACAACGCATGACGCCGCATTCCATCGAGCTGACGTGCCCGCCTTCATCGCCTTTGCCTCCTCCTTAACAGTATCCGGCGCAGTATATCCTTTTCCGTGATTCTCAGCTGAAATTCATAAAAATTTTTACAGTTTCTCTGAGCACATGTTTCCATGCATGCATAATAACGATCGCGTATTTGACTGTATTCTGCCGATTATCGTAAATGCCACATTATGTCATCTTATTCTCATTCACACTGACACCGTGTTTTGGATTTTACGTTTCGGAAAATGAGTTAGAAATAGTGTGTAGTACCACATTGTACTAATACATCTATAAAAACACCCGAAAAATTGATTCTGAGAGTTTCAAAGAATAAGAAGATAAACAGAATGTGGTTATAACACGCTCTTAGAGATCCAGATGATTAAGTAGCTCACTTCCCTATATGATATGTCAACGATTTGGGTCTTAAAAACAAAACTAAAAAAAAACGCATTTTCGAGAACTCCTGCAGTTCGTCGAAGTTTATAATAAGCATCTCATGAATGAAAATGTTTCGTATATGGTGCTACAGTCTAAAAACATTACGGCAGAGATCTTTCATCTCTGTCTACTGTGTTTGAGGATTCGATCACAGATAAATACTTGTGACAAGCAAGATTATGAAGATGACTGCTGCTAGTTACATTCCCAGATTCCTGTCTCACCGCATACTCGGAAATCGCTACATATTCGGGAAGAATGGTGAATTATTTCTGACAAGTAAAAATATAAAGGCCACTGTCGGTTGTTTCACTCACAGCAATTTCATATTTCGTATTTTAAACACACAGAAATCACGAAATCATTACTGAGGAAGTGCGCTCTTACATGTAAGTAATAACGAATATTGCAAAAAAATCTTAACTTACACGAGTAACAATGTCTCAGAACGTGTTGCATATATGAAGAGAAAAAAAAAGGTTTTGCATTCACCCATGCGCGAACCTGTGACCTTCCGTATCGCATTCACGCGCACTAACCACTTGGCCACGCCAAACAGCAAGCAAGTGGCGTTCAATTTTTGTAGTATTGTGTAGAGGAACGTAGGCTGACTTCGTTGCCAAACGGTGCTGCGTGAGGCATAAATGCGTGTTAGTTTGGAAGGTTTCCAATATCAGGCTTCACATAATTGCTTTCCATTGTTACTTGAAAGTTGTAAACACGTTTCGATAATTACTAACTAGCCCATTTGTGGGAAAAAGTACACAAAGGCTCTAGTAACGTCAGTTCACACTCTTGTAATATAAGCAGAGCCGATGTCATGATATTTAATGATGTTGAAACTCTTATTTGCATAAAAATAACACGTATTTTGAGAGAATATTGATTGAAAACTTTTTTTTGCGTGTAATCATTCACAGTAACAACCTAACCTTATTTCTAACAAAGAAAATAGTCTATTACGAACTCACTTTCCAATCGGATGCGTCCTCTAAATCACTAAATCCAAAGATAAAACCACTAAATATATTTCAAATAACAAATTATAGGTGTACATAAACCACAGCTCACCGATAGACAGGGACCGACCGAAATCCAAAGCCTCTCGGTACAATTGTCGTAAAATCGGTGGGAGGACCGTTGGGTAACAAGTCTCAGAAGCTTACTGAAAAGGATATTTCGATAAGGAACCGAAAATGACGTCACTACCGAGACTAACCTACTACACCGATCGGTATGAACGATACAGAATAGGGCCCCTGGTCGTCGTAAGTGGGGCGGTCGTTGGGGGAGCCGCAGAGAGGCCTATCGCGCATGTGCTGTGGAAAATGGCTGTGTTGACGAACGCTCTTGCGATTAAAAGCTGAATTAGACCTCAACAATGCGCTGCGTCGATTCATGAATTGCAAGTTTTTGTTTCTTCTGTTTTGATTTAATGGCAGCCAGTGCTGGATTCCAAGCGGCGCTTAATTGAAGACCTGCATCTCTGCTGACAAGATTGTCCACTTTACTGATATGAACGACCTCGTTAAAAGCGTTGTCCTGGAAAGAAGACGCTGAGGATAAAACTTCATTTTTCTTGCTAAACAGCTCTGCCCCACGTCCAGGCAATGCTCTGCTACCTTTGATAGGTTGGCCCACGCGTGTATGACGACGATTTTCAACACAATGTTCCTGCACGGTTCGATATGTCTGCCCCATATAAAATTTCCCACAAAGGCATGGGATCTTATAGACGCCACATTTCCTAAGGCCAAGGTCGTCTTTGAACGAGCAGATCAAATTTCTCAATTTTGATGGTGGCCAGAAAACACTTGATGAAGATTCTTTCTTTCTTGAAGACATGCCGCCAAAATGCGGCAAGAACACTGTTGCAATGGGTGCCTCCGCATCTTCATTTACGTTCATAAGATGAACTTGTCTACAAGAGAATGCATTGCGTTTCTAGTAGAGCCGTTCCGTTGGAACGCCATTTTTAGGTCTTGTAGGTCACCAGGCAGGCTGTCGGTACCTAAGACCTCATGTGCTCCTTATACCAATGAGCGTAAGACTCTAACACGTTGTGCAGGATCATGACAGCTTGTGGTTTGCAAATATAACTCTGTGTGAGTTGTTTTGAGGTGGACACTATGTCCCAGTATACTGTCGACTTTTCTCCTAACCATGACATCCAGGAACGGTAAGACGCCATCTTTTTCCACTTACATGGTGAACTGTGTATTCCGATGGAGCGAGTTCACATGCTGGAGAAAGATAATGTCTCTATTCCTGCGGCCACACAATAAATCTTTATACAGTCATAAGCAGGTAGGCTGCAGACTTACCGACTGCAGTGCCGTTTTCTCAAAGTCTTCCATAAAATAGCTGGCCATCATGAGAGATAGAATACCTCCCATTGCACATCGTCCACTTGCTCAAAATACTGGTTACTGAATAAGAAGTGAATTGAGGTAAGTAGATGTTTGAACAGTACCACAACGCCTATCTCAAACTTGCTGCTGTTAAGCTTGAAACGTCCCCATAGAAAAATTAAGAATGACAGTGCTGGAAAACTTCTACGTTATGTGATACAAAGACAGCTGAGCAAAACTGAACGTACTCAGACAGTATTCTCTTTACTTATACTGATCATCACTAAACTGCTACAGAATATTTCTTTAGCGCAGCGCAATCTGACTTCCAATAATCTCTACAATAGAATGGCCCTGACTAACAACAACCTATCCTTTCATGAATCACTTACCTCACAAAAATCTTCGTTACTCGAACTACTGCAATACAGCGAGCGCCAAATACTGCCAGCTAAATAAAAAATTCTAACTACTGAAGGCACTAACTACTGATAGACATAGTTAGCAAATGAAAGATTTTGCTAGAGAACAAACAATATATTTACCTTAATAATGTTCAAAAGTCATCATATATATATATATATATATATATATATATATATATATATATATATATATATATATATATATCAATTCATGACATCCATCTTTACAAATTTCTTTTTTCTGGCGGACACACGTCCAGATCGTCCGTTTACAGTAGCCTCTCAAAACTCTGGCATCTCTCTCTCCACATCCACCACTGCTGGCAGCTCACCTCCAACTGCCCAACGCTACATGCTGTTCACATTCAACTGCCCAACACTACACAAGCGAATATTCCAAATATGAGTCCAGCCAGCCACCGACTGCACACAGCACAGTCAGTGATTTTCATACAGAGCGCTACGTGGCGTTACCAGCATAAAAACCTAGACAGCCTACTTATAAGCTCTAATGAGTTCTGCTGAGGAACTTTCGTGAATAAAGATAGAACGTCAAATCCCATGGTTGTAGTTAAAAAGTCTTCAGGCGTCCAATGAATTTCCCTGAATTCCGGATAAAGGTCATCTTTGCCTACGAGAGGCTCCACCAACGAAGTGAGATATTTAACCAGGGCTCCAATATTGCTCACTAGTGAGGAAGAGGGGGGCCATCCTTATGTATCTTCGGTAGGCCGTACTGTCTTGAGGGCACTGCAGCCTGTTGGCGTAGGATCTTAATGACATTAGCCAGAATAGAACTCTTCTTCAGATCATGTAACGTTTCTCTCTGAATCTTGCCAGTCGGATGCTATCTTAGCTTGCAGTATGCAGGATCGTCGAGCAGCGCCTCTATCCTCCAGTTACATTCAGTTCGTGAGAGAGGGACGGTGGCGTTCCCCATATCAGGAAGTAAAATAACGAGATTTCCAGAATGTCTCCTCATTATCCTATCTTCCAGAAATGGTAGTTCTGCTAGGTTCCCAGAAGGCTTCTATGAAGTCTGGAAAGTAGGAGACGAGATACTGGCAATATTTAAGCTGTGAGAACGTGTCGTGGGTCTTGCTTGGGTAGCTCAGTCGGTAGAGCACTTTCCCAAGAATGGCAAAGGTCCACTTCAACGAACTTAAACTGGACATAAATAAACGATTAGAAGACTTTAAATTCAACATGTATGACCGGATGAAAATTTCTGTTACCACAAACACTGAAGAGAATAAAACGAATTGTCAAGAAGCACTGTCATTAATTAGATAGGATGATAAATGTGAACATAAATTCGATAGTAATGGATATGAAAACCTACGTCAAAGTAAAAAGAAAAAAAAAAGCCTGTTGTATATCTCAATACGGGGAAAACGATATTCAGTTTACTGATAACTTTCGGAGCCTTACATGTTGTGGAATCAGGCCTTAGTGTTATTAATCACATTATGACCAAAGAAAGAAACCGCATGAATATCTTCGGAAGAGAAGATCTTCGTTTGTTCCTTCAAGTACTTAGTTTCATAGCATCAGCCTCAGAGATATTATTAATGCAATTTTCTAAATGTAATTTCATCTGTATTCATGGTTCTGTGTATGCTAAGTACAAATAAAAAGACAGATTTAACTAAAATAAGTTGTATTATAGACATTTATTCTGTCAAACTTAGCGAAGGTTCGACATAAAGCATCTGGTAAGTAGTCTTTATTACAGGCTTTAACTTGCTGTAACTCTGCTTTACGAAGTGTATAAAGAATAGATACGTTTCTACGTAATAAATCGCCATTACTGTTGAACCGGTGGGCGGCAAGAACATTTTAGTACTAACAGAGGTACAAAAGTAGACGGTAGGTCTACACTATTACTTCAACAACAATGGAATGAGATTAGTGTATCTGACAACTTAAAAAAAACATAAGGGTTATATGTACTTATTTTCCTTGCAAAAACATTTTTAAGTCAACCTGGAAATCATCCGACCAGAACACTCTGAACCAAACAGCCCACGTGCTAGTGGACGCTAGATACATTAGTGTCATTGGAAATGTGAAATCTCAAAGAGGAGCAGAAATAGAATCAGGTCATTGTCGAGTGTTGACAACTATCCGTGAAAGGAGAGAATTCTGTAACTGTAGGAAGAGAAAAGAAGAACGAGAAATTAACCCACGCCTACTGAGACCGGACCACGTAAAGGACTGATACGCTATTCAAACGCGAAACAGATTTGCGACAGCAAGAAGAGAGAAATGATGTAGACAACTCATGGTCCGACCTCAAGATTGCAGTCAAACATTCTCAACCATTCGAGAGAGAAAGAAGACAGAGGCTGGCCCATTGACAGGTGTAGAGATGCAACGAACAAGAGAAGAGCGAACAAGGTTGGGTTACACGGAAGCAGCTAGAGAGGCAAGGGAAGTCCTCCGAGTAGAAAAGCAAAGGTATGTGAACAACAAGATAACAATGGCAGAATGGGATCGAATATTAGGCAGTATAAGAGACTTTTACAGGACAGTCAGGCCTTCAAGAAAAAGTGTAACACAAGGAGTGACGTGATCAAAGGTCAATCCGGGCAAAAAACCTGTGGTGAAATGAAAAAAAAAACTATTTCGTTAATCTCCTGGAAGTGGAAAAAACCGTCAACAGTGCTACGACATCTAAGAAAAAGAACTGTACAGACAAAACAGAATGACAGTAACAACAGGGGAGAATGAACTGCCGAGCACGGAAAAGACAGAAGCCGTAAAAATGCTGAAGAAAGGAAAGACACGGCACGAGGAATAGAGGGAATATTTGAAGAGAAGCTGAAAGGGGGTAGAGATATCCTACAACAGTGAGTGTACCACCTGATCTGTAATAATTTGACGAAGATAAAGCATACCGACAGTATGGAAGCAATCCATCATCCGCCCTACAGTAAAGGAAACCCGATGAGATGCGGCAACTACAGAGGAATTACCCTATTATGTACAGCTAATAAGATCCTGAGTGTGCTGTTGCTGAACTGGTGAGCACCACATGTCGAGAAGTTACTGGACTTCCCGCTGTCATTATTTGGAGAGGGAAAATAATCCGCATGTAATAAAGCAAGTCTTATCGAAGGGCGCAGTATTTGGCAGAAATGTTAACTGTCTTTTTGTGGACTTCCAAAGTCATATGATAATATGAAGAGGCAAGTAATATGGCAAAAACTGGCAAGGGCGAAACTTCCCCGGATAATAAACTCAACCAAGAAAGTATACAAGAGACAACATGCACGATGAAAGCAAATGGAAACATGTCTTAGAAGTTCGAGGTGAGGACTGTGGTGCGCTGGGGAGAATACATTTTCCCCCTTTATTTAATCTAGAAGAGCACCGAGAAAAGCATAGGCACGGGATTTCAGCTGGGTGAAAAGATCAAGATCCTGGCCTACGAGGATGGTACAATTTTATTAGCATAGGAAGATGAGGCGACCAGAGAAGGCATGAAGATTAATATGGATAACACCAAATTCCTCATAGTGAGCAGGGAGAACGGTGGCAGACCTTGAGATGTGGACAGTAAAATCTGTGAAAGGGTAAAAGTGTTCAAATATCTTGGACCAGTACCGTGACAGGAATGAGGTGACCAGAATTCACGTGAGAAACAATTAAGGACTGCATTCTGAAAGCTGCTCAAGTCCCAGGTTCAATCGAATGCATGGAGATTAGGATCTGCAGGATTGTAATACGACCTGTAGTACTATACAAGCAGAGACCTGGACGCACATACAAAAGGTAGGAAGGAGACTCTGACATTTGAGAATGCTTTTCTGAGATATATTTTTGGACTAATGAAGGATGAGGACGACTGGTGAAAAAGAATAAACCTTGAACTGCAGGCTTGTACAAATCGCTGCACATTGTAGCAGCGATTGAAGAGAGAAAATTGAAGTGGTGTCGGCACGTAATTAGCCGAGAAGCCGATCACCAGGCAGGTGGTGGAAAAGACTTCAGAGGTAACAGACCAACGGGAAGAATACGGCTGAAATGCACTGACAGGATCATAAAGGATGTGAGTAATATGTGGCTAGCTGGAGAAGAAAATATGAACAAGACTGAGGAGGCCGATTAGCGAGGCCAAAGACTGACTGCGATTTGAGAGGCCAATCTAGTAAGTACATAAGTTTTCCACAGCTACATTCGGGAACAGATCAGCATGGCAGTGATGCAGAGAGTAGTAGCGTTTTGCAGAGTGTGAGTCTGGAAAAAGGAGGGTGATAAAATCGTGAATGAGCCATCGTATTACGGTTTTGTTCATTAATAGAACTATAGTGTGTGACTGTACACATCACTGTGTGAGAGCCGAGTCCACATTTTCAGCTGCACTGTATGCTTCACTGGGTGTGCCGCAAGCGCTTTTAGTGACCGTTCCGCGTTTTGTGTCGGGCTAATCCTCTCATAGCGAACGGAACAGTTCATTAACTGCGTAATGAAGTATTACGCGGCGCTAATAAACAGAACGCATAAACAATATCGGGCAATGTCGCATTCGCCCTGCTCCAAATCCGTCTCGTTTGCTGTTAATGGCGTTAGTAAACCGGAACACAGGACCACAGGTGTCAATCAGAGAGGTGGTCGGGCCCTGCAGTATCGGTCCTGAGGTATTCCGCTTCTGCACATGCGCTTTGGTCATTGTGCTGACATAAAATGTCGCCTGTCTGTCAGTGTTTGCCAGCGAGACAGTTAGGGAACCTAAAAAAAAAACAAGAAATTGTTTCGAAATTATACATATATTAGACTCCGTCCTTCTGATCTAAACGAGACACTTTCCTAAATTCAGGTCTGTATAAAATGAACAGCAATGACTATGATCAGTTTTACAACGGCCATACAGGACAGTTGTTTAAAAAATGTTTTAAAGACCATACATATTCAAAAAATGAAACAGTTTTTGGTACACTCATCGTCGAAAATAAGCACTCGCCCACAAACACAGAACGTAACATGAAAGTGCTACGTGCAGCAACTACAGGAAGGATGCTGGACGTATCAGAGGAAATTGAAATCCTTTGTAGCCAAAGTGCTCTCCTGAACAGATTCCAAATGAACATCAGCGTTTAATCAGAACGAGTATTTTAAAGTTTTTGGGGAACTGCTCTGGCGATCCAATACTCATGGTACAATGGTATGCAGAAAAAAGAGTGATTACGGCGCTCACTGAAGAATGGAAGACGGTTAGATTTTTTCTGCATAGGCCTTTCTGAACTTATCGAAGGTGCATCTGAGACTGGGAGCAACAAAAAGAAATAGCGTGCCGGAAGAAATCTACGCCTGATGACCGCAATGAACTCATCGATGACGCGATGTTCTCTTTCTGCCCTTCTGTATTTTCCATTTTATTTGTTAAATTATTTCTTAATTTAGTGATGTGAAATGCACTTTTTGACAGCACAGCATTCCATCGTTGTACCTTACGTTTCATTTGGTATATTACTTTGTAATTGATTAAAGAGTATCTTCCAATATCAATTAGCCTCCTTCTCATTAGAATTAATATTTTATCTTTTCATAACCTTCCCGACATTTTATTATTTTGCTACCAGAAGTTAACCTGCCAGAATTCCTTTGTATAATGTTTAACTTTATGAATGAAAACTTACTTCACAAACCGGTTTTAGACTTAACGTCATCATCAGGTACATAGATAAATACGTGGGACAATGAAATTTTGTTGTATCAAAGATTTTAAACTACTGCATCTACACAATATCTCCATTTACAGAGATGAAAATGTTGATGATAGATTTAGGAATAAAACGAAAGAAAATATTTCAGTGTAATTGCGATGTAACATTATACAACTAAGATAAAAATGTGTGACACGTTAGCTAATGATCTACATACAAATAACAACACTTTTTCGCAGAAGAATTAAATTACTGAAAGATAAGATACATGGGTGAGATTAAGCACCTATGTGAAACAGCTGTGATTGTACAAAGCATCTTTCTAACACGACAAGAGACTTTACGGTAACTGAAGCAATGGAAAATGCAGCTTGTGAATAAGAGAGGTAATCCATAACACGGCCTGGATGATACTATGAGCAGTATCTGCAGCTAGAAGTGGCGAATAAGAGAACTGTGTTTGCTCATTCAAAACTAAAGTTGGAAAGATGGACGTATATCTATTAATTTCCATTATTTCAAGAAAGTTTATCTTCCTTCCTTTATGGATGTGATTTAATACTTCTTGTTGTACTTTGTAATTATGGCCTCCTTTAAATAGGTGGTTTTCAGAAATAGTCTCCTTTTCTAAGTTTCCAACTTCAGTGGTGTTCCCTCCAGTGTGCGCATACTGACCTGCCAGACTGATCTGTATAGAATTTGCCACAGTTACAAGTGATTTTATGCATTTCACTCTTTTCCAAAGCTGGAGTGCGGTCTTCGCCAAAAAGTGTCCAACACTGTTGTGCACATAAAATGATGTTTTTACCTTCCTGTATTTAAACTTTATGGCTACATCCTGAGAGACTTTTCCTGAATATAGAATTGTGCACCACTTGTTGCTTTCTTGAGGTAAAGGGTAAAGAAGATACTGCATCTGTTGTTTCTTATTTCTCTGCATTACAGAGTCCACCAATGTAGCAGGGTATCCGTTGTTTGATGATATTTGACTGCATTTAATTCCATTTGGAAGTTATCTTCAGTCGTGAGGATGGATATTAGACGATGTATCATTGAATGAGAGACATGAAAGACAGCATGTTTAATTTGTTTTAATGTGATAAATTTTATTAGATAACTGTACATGCACGTGTGCCCTTGGAAAACGTCAGGCTTTCATTAAGAATCTGGATTTCAAGGAGAGAGCTGCCCCTCCGTCCGTCCAGCTGACGCAGATCTGGCACGCTCCCACACGGTACTTCGTACCTCTTCCAAATGTACTCTTATTTTTATCTCAAATACCACCACGAAACCATTTGTTTTAATGATTTAGTACTTTATTGTACAACATATGACGTGTTATTCTCTGTTATTAAAATTATGTGATACGTTATATGACACTACATTTGCTTCTTATATTGTACATATTGTAAGCATATAGAACTTTTGTGACAATACTTTTTCTGCCTGTTTTTGACCTGAAGATGACTGATGGCTCAGTCAAAACCGGTCATATTTTATAACTCGCGATACAGACAAATAAAAGTTGTAGTAAGGTTTCTTTATGTTTCATTCTAGTATGGAGCACGGGAAGAATGATTACTCTTCTACTCATGCTACAATTAGTCTAATCTTATCATCAAATGGCTCTGAGCACTATGGGACTTAACTTCTAAGGTCATCAGTCCCCTAGAACTTAGAACTACTTAAACCTAACTAACCTAAGGACACCACACACATCCATGCCCGAGGCAGGATTCGAACCTGCGATCGTAGCGGTCGCGCGGTTCCAGACTGTAGCGCCTAGAACCACTCGGCCTCCCCGGCCGGCTAACCTTATCATCACCGTCGCTACGGGGCACGATACGTACACACTGTGTTGTCGTAAATTCATAGGTTACTCTATCAATTCAATTAATATCTTGTAAGCACGTTATGCGGAAGTGTCTGCCAATTCAGTTTTTCAGCTCTGCCGAGGGTCAAACAATTTTCGGTCATCCATGCTGCCCTTCTTTGCATATCGCATCTTTTCCACAAAAGTGACAAAACGCAAAAGGTGAGATTTGCCACAAATCAAGAAAAACCGTTTGGGGCGTCAATGAAGCGTTATTAAGACAAACAAATTTATCTGCTACATCTACATCTGTATCTACATCGGTACTCCGCAAGCCACCTGACGGTGTGTGGCGGAGGGTATCCTGAGTACCTCTATCGGTTCTCCCTTCTATTCCAGTCCCATATTGTTCGTGGAAAGAAGGATTGTCGGTAGGCTTCTGTGTGGGCTCTAATCTCTCTGTTTTTATCCTCATGGTCTCTTCGAGAGATATACGTAGGAGGGAGCAATATACTGCTTGACTCTTCGGTGAAGGTATGTTCTCGAAACTTTAACAAAAGCCCGTACCGAGCTACTGAGTGTCTCTCCTGCAGAGTCTTCCACTGGAGTTTATCTATCATCTCCGTAACGCTTTCGCGATTACTAAATGATCCTGTAACGAAGCGCGCTGCTCTCCGTTGGATCTTCTCTATCTCTTTTATCAACCCTATCTGGTACGGATCCCACACTGTTGAGCAGTATTCAAGCAGTGGGCGAACAAGTGTACTGTAACCTACTTCCTTTGTTTTCGGATTGCATTTCCATAGGATTCTTTCAATGAATCTCAGTCTGGCATCTACTTTACCGACGATCAACTTTATATGATCATTCCATTTTAAATCACTCCTAATGCGTACTCCCAGATAATTTATGGAATTAACTGCTTCCAGTTGCTGACCTGCTATTTTGTAGCTAAATGATAAGGGAACTATCTTTCTATGTATTCGCAGCACATTACACTTGTCTACATTGAGAGTCAATTGCCATTCCCTGCACCATGCGTCAATTCGCTGCAGATCCTCCTGCATTTCAGTACAATTTTCCATTGTTACAACCTCTCGATATACCACAACATCACCCGCAAAAAGCCTCAGTGAACTTCCGATGTCATCCACAAGGTCATTTATGTATATTGTGAATAGCAACGGTCCTATGACGCACCCCTGCGGCACACCTGAAATCACTCTTACTTCGGAGAAGAGAATGGATATAAAACTAGGGTCAAATGTTGTGTTAGTCAGTACTAGCGTGGATCCCAAAGAACTGTCCTTAGCTATAGTTATGTCACTCTTAGTGTCTTGATCAGGGATATATATACCTGTTTCAGCAGAGCTGTATTTAGTAGAGGTAAAAAAAAAAGGAGTTGGCATTATGTCACAGACTTGAAGCCGACACCCACCATCTTACATAGCCAAAACATTATGTTCACCGTATTAATACCGTGGTTCACAGCGATTGTACTTCTCTGTGAAGTCCCCGTGCCCAGTTTCGTCCATTGTGGATATCTATCGACTTTCGTGGTCGTATCCCAATTAGCATCCGGTGCTTTGATCGTGTGGAAGTTGTTTAATCAAAAATGCCTTGCGTCGTCTACGCATGTACTAATCGATCCGTTCGTAATCTAAAATTTAAAGGACTCACATTTCATTCGTACGCGGAGCCGTTCATGCAATATTTTCCTTTATATACATGAATTATGGTTGCCCTGTTTACTTTTATTCTTTCCTGTGTTTTCTATTGCCCTCTAAACCTAAAACGTTCCGACTTCAGAGCCATACTCTTTCAACGGTCTTATGCGCTACGTGACCGCGCTAATTGTTGGTGCAACATCTCAAGCCATAAATTTTTCCCACCGCTAACTGTTCAGAAGTCATATTTCCTCCCTCTTTCAAAAGAGATTCTGGCTAGAGCAGGTGGAGACAGCGGTTTCCTGTGCAGGAGTGCCGGCCAGTGTGGCCGAGCGGTTCTAGGCGCTACAGTCTGGAACCGCACGACCGCTACGGTCGCAGGTTCGAATCTTGCCTCGGGCATGGATGTGTGTGATGTCCTTAGGTTAGTTATGTTTAAGTAGTTCTAAGTTCTAGGGGACTGATGACCTCAGAAGTTAAGTCCCATAGTGCTCAGAGCCATTTGCACCATTTTTTTGTGTAGGAGTTTTGTATGTGTGGTTGTATGAATGTGTGTATGTGTGTGTGTTCATGCTTGGTTTACTTCCTTCCCGAAGAAGGCTTTGGCTGAAAACGTATGTGAAAGCTATTTCGTCTTGTCTGACTGCTGTTCTGCGTGTAACTAGCAATCTATCCGCTTCAAAGCATTGTTACTCCATATAAAGTTTGCTGTGAATAATACTCTTCACATTAACAGGCACAATGATGTACATAACTACGACACCAGAAGAAAGAATAACATTCATTCGGTTACATTAAGGTTGTCTGTAGCTCAAACATGGATTCACAATACTGCAACCAGAGGTTTTGATAACTTACCCAGTAACATAAAATGCTCGACAGATAGCAAAGTAAAATTTGAATCTAAACTATTCCGCGAAAGGCTATTTATTATTGTAGTGTGTAAATAGTGATGTGTAGGAAATACTGACTACCTTCTGTCTGTCTTTAATTAAAAAACGAAAACTAATAAATGATTAGCAAAGAGGCATATTTACGAAAATAATTGATGTTAAATGACTGGTTACACATCATTACGATTTATCGTACAAATGGTACAAGGAACATGTAACTGACTGACTACTGGTATATAACAAAGCGTGGTATACAGTTCAGTACTTTGAAAATCTGAAAATGAAATTGAAAAGTAAAATGAAGCAGATGATAAAAGTAGACATGCATTCCAGTTGCGATGTATTTCTTTATTCCTAAAAAACTGACAGAGTTAATGGCGAGAAATATTCCGGGAAAAGAAGCAAACAGGAAAGGTAGGCGTGTAATTTACACAGGTTAGTCTATGATTACTAAAAAGATGACTTACATACACATTAATGCAAAATACCCATTTTATGGAGACTAAGCGTTTGAGACCATTCCCTTAATCACATTTATAGTATTGCATGTTTAAAAATACTATATCTTTTTTTACCCTGTAAATTGCCATTATTGGTCACACACTGAATGACGCATCATAGATAAGATTTCAAAGTGAGAAGATGTGTAAACTACAGTGAAACTAGTGCACAGACAACATAATAAAAATACTTTATACTGCATGGAGGTATACCTCTATGCAGTTCTCTTTCTTCGACATTTCAATAATCATTCGCTTTGTTCACATGCACAATATACGATAGAATGCCGTGCTTATTGCATGCACTTATGGGCTAACATAGAATACGTAGGTAAAATTTTTGTAAACTTGAACATTAAAAATGTTGTGCTTACTAGTTGAAAGCTGAAAATGTAACGAACAAGAAACAGTACCAGTAAGCAAACTAGCATTGGCTTCGGAGTTCCAGCATTATTTGATATCGATACACATACAGTAAAAGTGGAATTATGGATTACGAAAGCATACTTTTCACATCATTTCCTTCTCTTTTTGGTTATTCTAAACATGGAGGTTGTACAGAGTTTCAGGGAGAGCATAAGGGAACAATTGTCACAAATGGAGGAAAGAAATACAGTAGAAGAAGAATGGGTAGCTCTGCGGGATGAAGTAGTGAAGGCAGCAGAGGATCAAGTAGGTAAAAAGACGAGGGCTAGAAGAAATCCTTGGGTAATATAAGAAATATTGAATTTAATTGATGAAAGGAGAAAATGTAAAAATGCAGTAAATGAAGCAGGCAAAAAGGAATACAAACGTCTCAAAAATGAGATCGACAGGAAGTGCAAAATGGCTGAGCAGGGATGGCTATAGGACAAATGTAAGGATATAGAGGCTTATCTCACTAGGGGTAAAATAGATACTGCCTACAGAAAAATTAAAGAGACCTTTGGAGAAAAGAGAACCACTTGCATGAATATCAAGAGCTTTGATGGAAACCCAGTTCTAAGCAAAGACGGGAAAGCAGTAAGGTGGATGGAGTATATAGAGGGTCTGTACAAGAGCGATGTACTTGAGGACAATATTATGGAAATGGAAGAGGATGTAGATGAAGAGGAAAAGGGAGATATGATACTGCGTGAAGAGTTTGACAGAGCACTGAAAGACCTGAGTCGAAACAAGGCCCCGGGAGTAGACAACATTCCATTGGAACTACTGACAGCCTGGGGAGAGCCAGTCCTGACAAAACTCTACCATCTGGTGAGCAAGATGTACGAGACAGGCGAAATACCCTCACACTTCAAGAAGAATATATTAATTCCACTCCCAAATTAAAGCAGGTGTTGACAGATGTAAAATTACCGAACTATCAGTTTAATAAGTCACAGCTGCAAAATACTGACACGAATTATGTACAGACGAATGGAAAAACTAGTAGAAGCCGACCCTCGGGGAAGATCAGTTTGGATTCCGTAGAAATGTGGGTACACGTGAGGCAATACTAACATTACGACTTATCTTAGAAGAAAGATTAAGGAAAGGCAAACCTACGTTTCTAGCATTTGTAGACTTAGAGAAAGCTTTTGACAATGTTGACTGGAATACTCTCTTTCAAATTCTAAATGTGGCAGGGGTAAAATACAGGGAGCGAAAGGCTATTTACAATTTGTACAGAAACCAGATGGCAGTTATAAGAGTCGAGGGGCATGAAAGGGAAACAGTGGTTGAGAAGGGAGTGAGACAGGGTTGTAGCCTGTCCCCGATGTTATTCAATCTGTATATTGAGCGAGCAGTAAAGGAAACAAAAGAAAATTTCGGTGTAGGTATTAAAATCCAAGGAGAAGAAATAAAAACTTTGAGGTTCGCCGATGACATTGTATTTCTGTCAGAGACAGCAAAGGACCTGGAAGAGCAGCTGAACAGACTGGACAGTGTCTTGAAAGGAGGATATAAGATGAACATCAACAAAAGCAAAACGAGGATAATGGAATGTAGTCGAATTAAGTCGGGTGATGCTGAGGGAATTAGATTAGGAAATGAGATACTTAAAGTAGTAAAGGAGTTTTGCTATTTGGGGAGCAAAATAACTGATGATGGTCGAAGTAGAGAGGATATAAAATATAGACTGGCAATGGCAAGGAAAGCGTTTCTGAAGAAGAGAAATTTGTTAACATCGAGCATAGATTTAAGTGTCAGGAAGTCGTTTCTGAAAGTACTTGTATGGAGTGTAGCCATGTATGGAAGTGAAACATGGACAATAAATAGTTTGGACAAGAAGAGAATAGAAGCTTTCGAAATGTGGTGCTACAGAAGAATGTTGAAGATTAGGTGGGTATATCACGTAACTAATGAGGAGGTATTGAATAGGATTGGGGAGAAGAGAAGTTTGTGGCACAACTTGACTAGAAGAAGGGATCGGTTGGTAGAACATGTCCTGAGGCATCAAGGGATCACAAATTTAGCATTGGAGGGCAGCGTGGAGGGTAAAAATCGTATAGGGAGACCAAGAGATGAATACACTAAGCAGATTCAGAAGGATGTAGGTTGCAGTAGGACTGGCAGATGAAGGAGCTTGCACAGGATGGATTGGCATGAAGAGCTGCATCAAACCAGTCTCAGGACTGAAGACCACAACAACAACAACAACAACAACATGGGGCCCGAAAACGCATATTCTCCTAGAAATCGAGGAAATAAAGTTTTTCAGCTGCCGCTTATGCACGCGTAAGGTATGCAGTGTTAAACGAAACCGCCGCTGGCGTAATGGCCAAGGCGTCTATCTGGAATGCAGAGAACCTGTATTCGATCCCCAGTTGTGCGCTGCAGTTTTTTTTATTTGCTTTTTTACCGCACCGAAACTGATACGAATAGGAGGGTTAATAAGGCAAGGAAATAGGTAAGGACTAATCCCTGTTCTGCGATCATAGGTGGCACACCGCGCCTAGTACACGTCCACGGCGGCGTTCGGCAGCCACAGCACAGTTGCGACACCTGAGGATGTGCTTATGACAGCCCGAAACCGGTCGTGTGATAATAAATGAAATTTACTACTGAAGCGGGATTTTCAACCTCTGGTATAGACCCAAAGTAGGTAAATAAATTTCTCAGATGACTTGGATCAGTAAGGAATTAAAATTTTAAGTGTCGTAGTATGAAAATTTCGAGTAACGTTCTTGCCAAGATGAGCATTCGCCGTACGTTAACGCATAAGGGAAAAAAAACAAGCTCTTGTCGCAGTAGCCAATGTATATGACACATTCGTAGACGGTGCAATATTCCATCATAGCTTTTGGAAAATGGTTGCTGTTCTCATAAGAAGCTAATAATTAATTAGGTCCTCGGTGTATAGAAGAGATCAGTCTTTTAACCGATTCTTTCAAATGTGTTTACTTTGCTTGCTCCAAATCCAGGAAACAGAAGAATTCAGTTAACATGACATATTTTGAAGTTACTGATAAGTTTTGTCTGATACTGGATTCCTCGGGTGAAGAAACTAACACCGTCATGTGGGATAGCACGTATATAGATGACGAGTTCCAACGAGTTGGACGGTAGAAGTAATACCGTCAAACTGCACACCTGTATGCCAACCACGTGATGTTTATTTTATTGGCAAGTTAAAAACTTTACTTCGAGGCTTCAAAACTACAATCTGTTTCAGGAAATCCAGCGGAAATTGCACACCTGAGAAGATGCAGTAACGATTCACAGCATAATCCATTATAAACTTTCAGCTCCAATTTTTCAGACAATGTTATCTTATACGAGGCATGACCAAAATTAATTCCTGACAAAGAAATACTTCTAACTGTAAACCAAGACTGTTTCCGTCCGAATCTTCGGAAGAAACCATGTAGTTGCGCGAAGATTACATTTGTTAGATGTTCTTGGTGTCGCGAGTCTATTTGCTAAGAGTGTTTGTACGAGAAATACGATCCATCTAGTTGTTCGAAGAAAATTGAGGCCACTTAACAGATTGAGTGAACGAGGTATTGTAAATCGACAAACATTAAATTTTTGATTCCTCTCTAATCCAATCAGTTTGAGAAATTTGCTTGCCTAATTTGTTAAATTCCTTTTTATTTTATTTACCTTATTAACGTTCCTAAGCCTACAAATTTCTAAACGGAAAAATAAAAATAAAAAAGCTGAAGAATGCAGCCAGAAATCAAAAATAGGTTTTCCGTTCCGAAGGCGTCTACCTTGGTTGCTTTGGTTGAAAAACGTTTATTTCATGGGTACACAAGCGGCAGTCGTAAAACTTTCTTTACTCGATTTGCGTTTGCGGAACCCATATGCACATCAATGAAAAATGCTCGCTTTTCGATAATCGATCGATCCCCTCAATTCTGAGTTGAATGTGCGCTCTGAACTTGAGGGGTAGTTTTCTCAAAAACGGGTGGCTTTTGAGTCAAAATATCATAGAGTCTTTCATTCTAGGTTGTGCAAAAGCGACCTGCCAAATATAAACCGAATCGGTTTTTCGTGTCTTTCCCCTTGTGACTGATGTCAGGACAGTGGTTGATGTTGATTCAGCCGTAACAGTTGACAATAGTCCAGCTCTCGGTTTGTATGCAACAGTTACTTTCACGGAATATCTTGAGATACTTCAGCACCAAACTGTGAGTAACAGGTGGTTCCTGTCGATGTCGTTGTTTGAAATCCTCTATGATAAACTGGGTGCTCCTCTGTCTTGGTATCAGGATAGTCTCAATATGCTCAACTTGAGTTAATGCTATCAGCTTTCACGTCAGCTGTAAGGAAGAAACATCACTCAATGCGCAAACTGAAGACGCCATAGGTTTCCTCGATAATTCTCTATTTGGTATGTCACATGACTTCCTTACCGTTTGAAAATTACGAGTTCCATTGAAAACGGCGGCTTCCTAAATGGCAACCGTATTGACAACATTGCCTCACAGGCTTTTCCCCTCTCCCACGTCATAGCGTTTGCCTTTAAATTTCTGTTTATTCACCTGCTCTTGTTTTAGAAGGATGGTTAAACACTTGTGGATCACCCTGTATATTAATTGAATATGCCAAATCGACAGAAAAAGAGCAAGATTGAAATATGTGTGTGACTAACAATGTCACAGCTTTATTTTCTATGCCCACTAATTAATCATCCAGTACTATTCGATTAATATAATGATAATGATCACACAGGGTACTAACAACGACAACGAAACCATCGAAGCGCTCTGCCAGTGGTTCCTCACTTAATACCGGAATATTTAAATAAGTTTTTATTATAGCGCTTTCTCATCTGTCTGTTCTGCACAAATTTTGCAACTGAATTTAAACTAACTTCCCAATGAGATAAACACGTGAAATTTTAAACAAAACTTTGAACTGGATGACAAAGGAATAGTAACTGATTACTTGTCTGTCTGATCTGCCTAGCCACGATATGTGTGGTGATTGGTAATGCCTGACAGCTCGGCTTCCCTGCAGGACTATCGTGAAGGTAATGTTGGCTGTTGGAATGTGTTCACTGATGCGAGTAGATAGGCACAGCTGAACAGAAGAGACAGTGAGTATGTAGGGAGGGGGGAGGGAGGGTGTAAGAACTAAAGCCTCTGGCACCGTAAGTGACTAAAATATTTGAAACTGATAACTAACAAGCATCTAGCGTTAATTTGTTTTAATACTGAAATAAGAATATAGAAAAATTAATTTTGCTTGCTTATTTTATTTTGTAGGAAAACAACAGTTAAACAGATTTATGTTTTATTAGTAAGAAGGTGTAACACTATTCCACTTCACGTACGACCAGGTGGCAAAACACTGACAAACACGAAATTTAACACAGGCTTCTCTTATAATCCCATAAAAATGTTTAAAATTCATTTAGAAATTTCAAATACACAAAACTAACATTAGAAAAAAATTATTTAAATAAAAATAAATTTTTAATATAACACGTTTTGAAACCGGACTAAAAAGTATAAAATACTGTGTCCTAGTCCCATACAGATTCCTAACTCCATAAAGATAGTTTTGAAATTGCGGTAGTGAATTTGTTATAGCTACGAAAAAGATTTTTAACGAAAAATGCGGGATGCATGCAACAGATAATACTCAGATCAACCATTCATGTAACAGTTATGTATTGCAGGAAATGTATTCGCAGTTGCGAATACGGGTAACCTGCAAGTGAAAAAAAGGAATGAAGACATTGGAAATTTGTTATAGACTGGGACTCGAACACAGGTTTCCCTTTTATCGCGAGCTATCACCTTAACGGTTTTGTCAAACCATATATGCTTCATAGCCAGACCCATTCTCCAATACGTCGTCGTCCATGTGTCATTAACCTGTATTCATACACTTACTGTAATTACCGTGTCGTGAGGAGAGGCGTCATGTCACGGATTGCGCAGCCCCTCCCGCCGGAGGTTCGAGTCCTCCCTCGGGCATGGATATGTGTGTGTGTTGTTCTTAGCATACGTTAGTTTAAGTTAGTGTGTAAGTCTACGAACCGATGACCTCAGCAGTTCGATCCCTTAGGAATTCACACACATTTGAACATTATTTTGTAATTGCCGTACAGGGAAGACATTAAATCGAAAGTCGCTACACCTGGTATCAGCGGATAAAATATTGCATGGCACTTCTTATAAAGACAGATTCTGCAATATCGTAAGTGTGGACTGTACGTGCCTCACATTTTTCGTTATAAATTATATTTCTAGTCACATTTAAAAACTTGTTGTGTTAAAATTTTATTGTTATTTAAATAATTATTTCTCTCTTAATGCTGGCATTAGTGAAACACTGGCTTACGTGAAGTCGTATAATTTATTCTGTAGCGCTTGGTGGGAGACATCTAGAAGTGAAAATACACTCCTGGAAATGGAAAAAAGAACACATTGACACCGGTGTGTCAGACCCACCATACTTGCTCCGGACACTGCGAGAGGGCTGTACAAGCAGTGATCACACGCACGGCACAGCGGACACACCAGGAACCGCGGTGTTGGCCGTCGAATGGCGCTAGCTGCGCAGCATTTGTGCACCGCCGCCGTCAGTGTCAGCCAGTTTGCCGTGGCATACGGAGCTCCATCGCAGTCTTTAACACTGGTAGCATGCCGCGACAGCGTGGACGTGAACCGTATGTGCAGTTGACGGACTTTGAGCGAGGGCGTATAGTGGGCATGCGGGAGGCCGAGTGGACGTACCGCCGAATTGCTCAACACGTGGGGCGTGAGGTCTCCACAGTACATCGATGTTGTCGCCAGTGGTCGGCGGAAGGCGCACGTGCCCGTCGACCTGGGACCGGACCGCAGCGACGCACGGATGCACGCCAAGACCGTAGGATCCTACGCAGTGCCGTAGGGGACCGCACCGCTACTTCCCAGCAAATTAGGGACACTGTTGCTCCTGGGGTATCGGCGAGGACCATTCGCAACCGTCTCCATGAAGCTGGGCTACGGTCCCGCACACCGTTAGGCCGTCTTCCGCTCACGCCCCAACATCGTGCAGCCCGCCTCCAGTGGTGTCGCGACAGGCGTGAATGGAGGGACGAATGGAGACGTGTCGTCTTCAGCGATGAGAGTCGCTTCTGCCTTGGTGCCAATGATGGTCGTATGCGTGTTTGGCGCCGTGCAGGTGAGCGCCACAATCAGGACTGCATACGACCGAGGCACACAGGGCCAACACCCGGCATCATGGTGTGGGGAGCGATCTCCTACACTGGCCGTACACCACTGGTGATCGTCGAGGGGACACTGAATAGTGCACGGTACATCCAAACCGTCATCGAACCCATCGTTCTACCATTCCTAGACCGGCAAGGGAACTTGCTGTTCCAACAAGACAATGCACGTCCGCATGTATCCCGTGCCACCCAACGTGCTCTAGAAGGTGTAAGTCAACTACCCTGGCCAGCAAGATCTCCGGATCTGTCCCCCACTGAGCATGTTTGGGACTGGATGAAGCGTCATCTCACGCAGTCTGCACGTCCAGCACGAACGCTGGTCCAACTGAGGCGCCAGGTGGAAATGGCATGGCAAGCCGTTCCACAGGACTACATCCAGCATGTCTACGATCGTCTCCATGGGAGAATAGCAGCCTGCATTGCTGCGAAAGGTGGATATACACTGTACTAGTGCCGACATTGTGCATGCTCTGTTGCCTGTGTCTGTGTGCCTGTGGTTCTGTCAGTGTGATCATGTGATGTATCTGACCCCAGGAATGTGTCAATAAAGTTTCCCCTTCCTGGGACAATGAATTCACGGTGTTCTTATTTCAATTTCCAGGAGTGTAGATGCTACTTATTGGTTGAGTATTAACTTGGTTGAAATATCTAAGCCTGTGTCACTCTCGCTACTTCTACAAAATGATCGCCGTACGTTAACGACCAGCTGTTCGCCTGATTTCATTGCATGACGTAAGCTGGTGACGGGCGTTACTCTATGACATATATCTTCACCGGGGTATGTTTATTACAATATAAACGGTGTGCAGTTGATGACAGTTTTCGAGACGTTCACAGTACCACTAACCTTCCAACTATTCGCATCGTCTCTGCTGTTACACGGAACTTTTCCTTCGCCAGCGTCAGTGTGCCGTTAAAAGGTGTGAGAAAGAGGAGCTCAGTCTAATACCTGCCGGCTTAGGCGGAGGAAAATCTGAATTACAAATGAACGCCAGGGCTGTGGGAGCAGTTCTCAGCTGCTGCAGCTTGCGGTCGGAGCAAGCGAACACAAACTACAGCATTTTGCATTCTGGCATATTTTCTCTCAGTATAATTTCATAATTTTCAGGTCTCTAAATGATCTGAGAGAAGGTGGCAGTAATCGACGATATACCTTTGGAGCTACTGAAAACTATGGGAGGTGTAGGGACTAGGAGGTTATATCAATTTACATCAAAGATCTGCTAAACATATTACTAATCATTAGATTTTCAGTAAATACTTTATCATCACATTGACATAGAAGGAACGCAGGCATTAACGTTAAAAATATCGGACAATCTTATATACAGAGTGTAATAGGTATAAATCCAGATATTTCTGTTGGTGATGACGACAGTGTACCGAACATTACATTGGTATTTATATCATTTGCAGACTAGTAATCATAGGTTAGGTACACTACTGGCCATTAAAACTGCTACACCAAGAAGAAATAAAGATGATAAACGGGTATTCATTGGACAATTATATTATACTAGAACTGACATATGATTACATTTTCACGCAATTTGTGTGCATAGATCCTGAGAAATCAGCACCCAGAACAACTACCTCTGGCCGTAATAACGACCTTGATACGCCTGGGCATTGAGTCAAACAGAGCTTGAATGGCGTGTACAGGTACAGCTGCCCATGCAGCTTCAACACGATACCCAAGTTGTTCATTAAGAGTAGTGACTGGCGTGTTGTGACAAGCCAGTTGCTCGGCCACCATTGACCAGAAGTTTTCAATTGGTGAGAGATCTGGAGAATGTGCTGGCCAGGGCAGCAGTCGAACATTTTCTGTATCCAGAAATGCCCGTAAAGGACCTGCAACATGCGGTCGTGCATTATCCTGCTGAAATGTAGGGTTTCGCAGGGATCGAATGAAGGGTGGAGCCACGGGTCCTAACACATCTGAAATGTAGCGTCCACTGTTCAAAGTGCCGTCAATGCGACCAAGAGGCGACCGAGACGTGTAACCAATGGCACCCCATACCATCACGCCGGATGATACGCCAGTATGGCGATGACGAATACACCTTCCAATGTGCGTTCACCGCGATGTCGCCAAACACGGATGCGATCATCATGATGCTGTAAACAGATTCCATATTCTGCCAAAAGTCATTGAATCTCGACCAACGCAAGCAGTACTGTCGCGATACGATAAACCGCATTGGCGATAGGCTGCAATCCGACATTATCAAATTCTGAAACGTGATGGTACGCATTTCTCCTCCTTACACGAGGCATCACAAAAACATTTCACCAGGCAACGCCGGTCAACTGCTGTTTGTGTTTGAGAAATCGGCTGGAAAGTTTCCTCATGTTAGCACGTTGTAGGTGTCGCCACCGACGCCAACCTTGTGTGAATGCTCTGAATAGCTAATCATTTGCATATCACAGCATCTTCTTCCTGTCGGTTAAATTTCGCGTCTGTAGGACGTCATCTTCGTGGTGTAGCAATTTTAATGGCCAGTAGTGTACATGTGACAAGAGCAAGCCATTAATGATTGCGCAGAAGGTCAGGTGTTAAAGTGTGGACAGGTGGACGTAAAATGGTTAGTCTAGATTGACAGGCGTAGTCCACCTAGTGGTGCAAATATGACTGGGCAGAAAAATCAGGTGAGACGAGGTTTGTGACGCATGTTGTGGGAAGGCTGTTTGACACAGGAAAAAACATCCAAGACACTGATGTGTGCATGTAATAAGGTACCGCATGTGAAAGTACCTGCACTTATACCCGTTACACCCTGCGTATTATAAATGCGAAAGTCTGTGAGTAGGTCTGTTAGTACGTTTGTTACTCCCTCACGCTGAAGTGGCTGGACGGGTTTGGATGGTATTTGAAATGAGACAATACGAGCACGAAGAGTCTCTACATTTTGTACCGGGGTTGTGTAGACAAGAGCTTTCAAATGTCCCCATAAATGAAAGTCAAGAGGGTTGAGGTCAGGAGAGCGTCGAGGCCATGGAATTGGTCCGCCTCTACCAATACATCGGTCACCGAATCTGTTGTTCAGAAGCGTACGTACACTTCGACTGAAATGTGCAGGAGCTCCATCGTGCATGAACCACATGTTGTGTCGTACTTGTAAAGGCACATATTCTAGCAGGACAGGTAGAGTATCCCGTATGAAATCATGATAACGTGCTCCATTGAGCGTAGGTGGAAGAACATGGGGCCCAATCAAGACATCACCAACAATGCCTCCCCCAACGTTCGCAGAAAATGTGTGTTGATGACGTGATTGCGCAATTGCGTGCGGATTCTCGTCAGCCCACACATGTTGACTGAAAATTTACAATTTGATCTCGTTGGAATGAAGCCTCATCCGTAAAGAGAACATTTGCACTAAAATGAGGATTGACACATTGTTGGATGAACCTTTCGTAGAAGTGTACCCGTGGAGGCCAATCAGCTGCTGATAGTGCGTGCACACGCTGTACATGGTACGGAAACAACTGGTTCTCCCGTAGCACTCTCCATACATTGACGTGGTCAACATTGCCTTGTACAGCAGCAACTTCTCTGACGCTGACATTAGGGTTATCGTCAACTGCACGAAGAACTGCGTCGTCCATTGCAGGTGTCCTCGTCGTTCTAGGTCTTCCCCAGTCGCGAGTCGTAGGCTGGAATGTTCCGTGCTCCCTAAGACGCCGATCAATTGCTTCGAACGTCTTCCTGTCGGGACACCTTCGTTCTGGAAATCTGTCTCGATACAAACGTACCGCGCCACGCCTATTGCCCCGTGCTAATCCATACATCAAATGGGCATCTGCCAACTCCGCATTTGTGAACATTGCACTGACTGCAAAACCACGTTCGTCATGAACACTAACCTGTTGATGCTACGTACTGATGTGCTTGATGCTAGTACTGTAGGGCAATGAGTCGCATGTCAACATAAACACCGAAGTCTACATTACCTTCCTTCAATTGGGCCAACTGACGGTGAACCGAGGAAGTACAGTACATACTGACGAAACTAGAATCAGCTCTAACGTGGAAATTAAGCGTTTCCGGACCCATGTCCACATAACATCTTTTCTTTATTTGTGTGTGAGGAATGTTTCCTGAAGGTTTGGCCGTACCTTTTTGTAACACCCTGTATATCAAACCTTTAACAAACTTCTTCTCGTTGAAAAACTATACACAACAATGAAACGAAAGAATTCTATCGATTACTACATTTTCGCCGTTCATGCACTGAAACTGCCTTAGATGCGTAAAAAAACTTCCACAACATGTATGTCGTTTTCTCGTTCTAATTTACCACTTCTTTACTACTACAATTGTTCACAACACATTTCGCATGCAGTAGTCATAATACCACTGGATGTAACGGATGACAGTTATTGGGCCACATGAAATAAAATGGTCATAACGTCTGAACGGCTCGCGTTAGCAGTTCAAACTGCACGGTTGGTGGTGGTGCATTTTGGGAATTAGTATGGTTTGGCTTAGCAACGAAGTCCACTTTCATTTGGACGGGTTCGTCAATAAGCAAAATTGGTGCATTGGTTGACTGAGAATCCGTATTTCACGATGGAAAAGTCTCTTCACCATCAATGGGTGACGGTATGGTGTGGAGTGTCCAGTCTCGGAATAATCTGTGCAATATTCCTTGATGGCACGATGACTACAGATCAGTACGTGAAAGTTTTATCCAAAGTGCCCCTGATTTCGGTAAGATGTGAGTCATGCAAAACGGAGCTCGGGCCCGTCGAACCAGGAGAGTGACATTCTGGAGGAGCAGTTTGGGGTATCCAGAGGCCACTGGGATGGGCCTCGATTGGTCGCCATATTCTGCGAATCTGAACACATGCGATTCCTTTTCGTGGAGCCGTATTAAAGACGAGGTGTACAGCAATAACCACAAAACTATTGCTGAATTGAACAGGCATTCAAAAGGTCTTCTACAGCATCGATGCTCCGACACATCAGCAGACCATGCAGAATTTCGCTATTCGTCTGCACCATATGATCTCCAGTGATGGCAGGCATGTTGAACATGTCATAATCTAAATCCGAATATCTGTAGTGACGTTTATATTTTCAATAAAGTGTTCGAAAGCCGTAGTTTGTAATTAATTTAAGTTTTTTTCATGTAATTCAATAACTGTTACCCTGTATCTGCAAAATTATGTCATCTTACGACACATAGTTCAGGAGATAGAACATCATGAACATGTGGCTGCGTGAAAATGAAACTGCAGGGCGAAATTCGCTAGAGATACAGGTGAAATATGTGCACTATTACATATGAAATATGTTAAATATGTGAGAGACCTATGAATACGCAGGCAAAGATGGGCGTAAAAAGCTCACCCTGAACGATTTCAACCAACCTTGGTAAACATATTTATTACGATCTAGAAAGAACTACCGACTTCCTACTAGGGCGGGAAGATAACGTGGAGAGAGATGGGAAAGGACAAGATAGGAGGGGAAGAGGAGATGGACAGAGAGTGGCGAGAGGAGGAGATGGACAGAGAGAGAGAGAGAGAAGGAAATGGACAGAGAAGGGGAAGAGGAGAGTAGTAAAAACATACTTGGACTGCAGCCACATTTTTTCTAACTTAAAAGTTTCAGCCAAGTAGATGAAGAAACAAACGTAAACACCGAAATTTCTATTGAGAAAGCGTATTTTAAGATAAGGTTGAACGACGGTTCACGAAGGAGAAATCAAAGTATTTTCACTGAAAAAACAAGAAACTGCCTTCGCCGTACGTCCTATAGACCAATAAATAGGAAGACGTGATATTGATAAGCACGAGACATGGCGTTGTCTGAGTTATCTACACACGGAAAGGGAAGTTCCTACTTGAGTTCCCTTCATATGCTAGTATATGCCAGACATGTCGAATTATTTTTCCTTAAATTTTTGTTCTATTAAATGACTGACCAACTGCAAGAATTCACAGTAACTCAACTTCGTGTCTAGTGTAAGCTTGAAGGCCTTACGGGATACAGTAGACTAAGAAAAAAATGAATCTAGAGCATTTATTCGTAAGCTTGACTGTGAACGAAGAAAAATTAAAAAACCTTTGGAGACAACTAATTTACTAGAAACTTGATGAAAAAGATGAAGTCTGCAAAAGCGATGAACCTCAACAGTCAAAGGATATCGTCAAAAACGATGAAATCTTTCCATTTCACGAGAGTGCCTTAGGGAAGGAACGACGAAGAGGAACAGGAAGTAAATACCTAGTCAACGTAGCATTTGCCAACAGACTATAGCAGATAAACTGTGAGAACAACCTAGGCTTGCTTGATCCAAATTTTTTCTTGAACGTATCTAGCTCTGAAATTACAGAAAATCGTGGAACATCGACTAAAAATTCATCACTGGTTGAAGACCTATCTTTTCCTCTTCTGCGAGCAGAGGATGCAAGGAAGTGAAAGAACTATGGAATTTTGTTTCCAGTCACACAACTACATTATCACCACTGAGAGAGTCTCAATGAAGCTCTCCAGAAGGGCAAAAACGGAGAGTTTCTAAATGACGTCAATCTTCAAAGCCGGCAGATCAAGTGGGACACGAAACAGAATTATTTACCTTAAACTAGCAATCAATCTTTGTTTCACTGCGAGGATCATCATATATTGAACTACCAGAAGAAATATGAGGTTGGTTGGTTGTCTTATGGGAAAGGGGCCGAACAGCGAGGTCATCGGTCCCATCGGATGGGGAAGGAAGTCGGCCGTGCCCTTTGAAAGGAACCATCCCAGCATTGCCTTGAAGTGATTTAGAGAAATCCGGGAAAACCTAAATCAGGATGGCCGGACGCGCGTTTGAAACGTCGTCTTCCCGAATGCGAGTCCAGTGTGCTAACCACTACGCCACTTCATTCGGTAAGAAATACGAGCAAAGCAAGCTTGCATCAGCGCGAAAAACAACGATCAAAAATGTCTTCAATGGGCTGTGGCATCAGCATTAAATTTAGTAAATCGTAAAGAAACGCAAAAATCCCGACAGAATGAGTAACTGCAAGGAATTTGTTGCAGAACTTGAAGAAAAGATGCCCAATACCTCATTTCCCGTCGTAGCTGGTCACATTCCCAACTGAGGGAAAAATCGACGTGGCCGTGAATATTTACTCATTTGATGAAAAATATCTTCTGTACCCATTAAAAGTAATGAAAGACAAGAGAGAAAAAACACACGAATTTACTGTATTTCAAAGAAGTCATGTACGTCCTCCACTGCTGGATAAAAGATCATCTCGACTTGTTCCTACACAGATCTCAAAGCATAAAGAAGCAAAATTTATCTGTGACACGTACCTTCTAAATTTCAACAAGAAGTAAAAATTGGATAAACACTCTGAGAAGGAGGAGAAAGAGCAGGAGGAGATTAGTGTTTAACATCTTGTTGACAACGGGGTCATTAGGGATGGATCACAAGATCGGATTTCAGAAGGATGGAGAAGGAAAGAGGCCGTGCCATTTTGAAGGAACATCTCGGCATTTGCTTATGTGGTTCTGTGAAATCACAGAAAACTTAAATCAGGATGACCGGCTGCGAATTTCAGCCGTCGTCCTCCCGAATGCGAGTCCAGTGTGCTAAACACTGCCGGCCGGAGTGGCCAAGCGGTTCTAGGCGCTTCAGTCTGGAACCGCGCGACCGCTACGTCGCAGGTTCGAATCCTGCCTCGGGCATGGATTTGCGTGATGTCCTTAGGTTAATTAGATTTAAGTAGTTCTAAGTTCTAGGGGACTGATGACCTCAGAAGTTAAGTCCCATAGTGCTCAGAGCCATTTGAAACAATTTTTTGCTAAACACTGCGCCACCTCTCTCGGTAGGAGGAACTCATAGCAAATTGTTTAGTCAACAAGCCACTCGTGGCCTAACTACCAACGATGGGTAAACAAATAGTCTTCAAAAATTATTAACGCACAACGAAGGTCCCTTTCATCATGTGTGCAGATTTTAAGGCAGACAAGCGTCAACCAAACCTAGAAGACTCCTACACGATGAAATATCTAGAACATTAACCAAGCGCGTATTGTTACTACATCAAGTACATCAGCGGACAATACAAAGGAACTAGCCGTCTGTCGAAGAATAAACTGCCACAAAAATTCACAGAGTGGGTGAAGAAAGAGCTTGAAGAAATCGGCAGAATTTGCTCGAAAATTGAAGAAACGTAGCCACTAACACGAGAAGAACAGTTGATACACGATAAGTCTAAAAATGTTAACTCTGTCGAAGTCTTTACTCACGAGAGAACAAAAAAGTCTTCATTACGGTCATTTCACTGGAAGATACATAGCTCCACTGTGAAGTCGGTGTAATCTACAATTGAATGTCCAATATTTGTATCAATTCATCTACACAGTTTGTCGGAATATGGCACGGATTTGTTCGTGAATGAGCTTGGTTACGATGAAAAAGATATAGATTTGATCCCACACAACGAAGAGAGATACATCAGCTTTTGCAAGAAGACAGAAAATCTGAAGATGAGACCCACTGGCACGTTTAGGTGCATGACTCCAAGTCTTTACAAAGTTTCATCAAATCTGAAGGAAGGACGCATGAAAAACTTTAGAAAATTTTTCCAGAGTAATTCAAAATGGCTCTAAGCACTATGGGACTTAACATCTGAGGTCATCAGTCGCCTAGACTTAGAACTATTTAAACCTAACTATCCTAAGGACATCACACACATCCATGCCCGAGGCAGGATTCGAACATGCGACCGCAGCACCAGCGCGGTTCCGGACTGAAGCGCCTATAACCGCTCGGCCACAGCGAGCGGCTCCAGAGGAATTAGTCGTCTTAGTGACTAAAAAGACGTTCTTCCTTACGATTACATGGATTATTGGAATAAATTTGAAGAAACACAGCTTCCACCAAAGGAAGAATTTCACAAGTTGAACGAATGTACCATAAGTGACGGAGATTACGAGCATGCACAGTTGGTTTGCAAAAAGTTAATTGTTGAAAATCTTGATGAATAACGTGATGCCTACCTTTTGACGGACGTTTTGCTGTTAGCTCACATGTTGGAAAATTTCGAAAAATAAAGCTTTAGACCTTATTATCTTCATCATTCTTGTTACTACACAGCCCAGGATTATCTTGGGATGCAACGCTGAAAATGACTAAGCAACCACTCGATGTTCTGCTTAACTACGACATGATTCTAATGGTTGAGAAGGGGATAAGAGGAGTATCCCAGTGCGCAAGGGGTACGTCAAGGCGAATAACAAATCCAGAATGAGATTTTCACTCTGCAGCGGAGTGTGCGCTGATATGAAACTTCCTGGCAGATTAAAACTGTGTGCCCGACCGAGACTCGAACTCGGGACCTTTGCCTTTCGCGGGCAAGTGCTCTACCATCTGAGCTACCGAAGCACGACTCACGCCCGGGCGTGAGTCGTGCTTCGGTAGCTCAGATGGTAGAGCACTTGCCCGCGAAAGCAAAGGTCCCGAGTTCGAGTCTCGGTCGGGCACACAGTTTTAATCTGCCAGGAAGTTTCATATCAGCGCACACTCCGCTGCAGAGTGAAAATCTCATTCTGGAAACATCCCCCAGGCTGTGGCTAAGCCATGTCTCCGCAATATCCTTTCTTTCAGGAGTGCTGGTTCTGCAAGGTTCGCAGGAGAGCTTCTGTAAAGTTTGGAAGGTAGGAGACGAGGTACTGGCAGAAGTAGAGCTGTGGGACCGGGCGTGAGTCGTGCTTCGGTAGCTCAGATGGTAGAGCACTTGCCCGCGAAAGGCAAAGGTCCCGAGTTCGAGTCTCGGTCGGGCACACAGTTTTAATCTGCCAGGAAGTTTCGAATAACAAATGTTTGAAGAACTACGACTCAACGAAGACTTCAAAGTTTTTAACATATCTAGATTCAAACAACTTATATAGATATGACGTGAGTCTCAATTGTAGAAAACAGCCCTCGGTCACTACTTTTAACGAATTAACCGGGATTCAACACTGCTAGGAGTTTCTTCCTCAGAATTTAAATTAAAGAATGGTCTTTAACATGGTCACAAATTATGACTAAAAACGTGACCATGTTATAGACCATTCTTCAATTTAAATTCTGAGGAAGACACTCCTAGCAGTGTTGAAACCTGGTTAATTCGTTAAAAATAGTGACGGAGGGCTGTTTTCTTTCAATTGTAACTATTCACGGTCTCTGAACGTGCAGCCATGAACAAAATTTTGTGATATGAGTCAGTTTCTACCGTATACTGAGTTCGAATGGGATGAACGGACTTCGTTCGATACTAAGAAAATATGTGAAATGTCGGGGGCTTCTACAGTTGGAGATATCGTTGAAGTTAACCTACATTATGCAAATGAATCTTACACTATGTGATCAAAACTGTCCGGACACCCCTAAAAACATACATTTACAATATTAGGTGCATTGTGCTGCCACCTACTGCCAGGTGTTCCATATCAGCGAACTCAGTAGTCATTAAACATCGCGAGAGAACCGAACGGGGCGCTCCGCGGAACTCACGGACTTCTAACGTGGTCAGGAGATTGGGTCTCACTTGTGTCATACGTCTGTAGGCGGTATTTCCACACTCCTAAACATCTCTAGATTCACTGTTTCCGATGTGATAGTGAAGTGGAAACGTGAAGGTACACGTACAGCACAAAAGCGTACAAGCCGACCTCGTCTGTTGACTGACAGAGACCGCCGACAGTTGAAGAGGGTCGTAATGAGTAATCGGCAGACATCTATCCAGACCATCCCACAGGAATTCCTAACTGCTTCAGGATCCACCACAAGTACTATGACAGTTAGTGAGGTGAGAAAACTTGGATTTCATGGTCGGGCGGCTGCTCATAAGCCACACATTACGCTGGTAAATGCCAAATGACGCCTCGCTCGGTGTAAGGAGCGTAAACATTGAGCGATTTAATAGTGGGAAAACATTGTGTGGAGTGACGAATCACGGTACACAATGTGGCGATCCGATGGCAGGGTAAATGCCCGGTGAACGTCATCAGCCAGTGTGTGTAGCGCCAACAGTAAAATTCGGAGGCGGTGGTATGGTTCAAATGGCTCTGAGCACTATGGGACTTAACATCTATGGTCATCAGTCCCCTAGAACTTAGAACTACTTAAACCTAACTAACCTAAGAACAGCACACAACACCCAGGCATCACGAGGCAGAGAAAATCCCTGACCCCGCCGGGAATCGAACCCGGGAACCCGGGCGCGGGGAGCGAGAACGCTACCGCACGACCACGAGCTGCGGACGGTGGAGTTATGGTGTGGTGAGGTTTTTCATGGGAGGGTGCTTACACCCCTTGTTGTTTTGCGTGGCACTATCACAGCACAGGCCTACATTGATGTTGTAAGCACCTTCTTGTTTCTCAGTGTTGAAGAGCAATTCGGGGATGGCGATTGCGTCTTTCAACACTATCGAGCACCTGTTCACAATGCACAGCCTGTGACGGAGTGGTTATACGGCAATAACATCCCTGTAATGAACTGGCCTGCACAGAATCCTGACCTGAATCCTATACAACATCTTTGGGATGGTTTGGAACGCCGACTTCGTACCAGGCCTCACCGACCGACATCGGTACCTCTTCTCGGTGCAGCTCTCCGTGAAGAATAGGCTGCCATTCCCCAAGAAACCTTCCAGCACCTGATTGAACGTATGCCTGCGAGAGCGTAAGCTATCATCAAGGCTAAGGGTGGGCCAACAGCATATTGAATTCCAGCATTACCGATGGAGGGCGCCAGAACGTGTAATTCATTTTCAGCCAGGTGTCCGGATACTTTTGATGGCAAGGATTTGCCACAAAATCAAGTTATTGACTACACTGAGAGACAAACGTAGCCTGTTGTGCACTATAGACAAAGTGGACATAAAATTAGTCTCGAGCCCAGAAAAGTATGAAAAACTTGAGGCCAAGCAAACCTAAAGGGAAGAACGATTTTAACGGAAATCTTGTTGCCATCCACATGAAGAGGACGAAAAATGTGCTCAAAAGAGGGTCAAACAAGGAAGACAACAAAAGTAAACTAAGGCAAGTTAATGAATGAAAACAAACGAAGGCAAGTGAATGAATGAAGACAGATGGAGGAAACTGAAACAACAAAAGCAACAGATAAACGTAATGTGATGTGTACTTGAAGAGAACACATGACGTAAACACAATGTGAACATGAAGTGAAGACGAAGGAAACATGAAGGCAACACATGAAGTGAATGTGACGTGAACACGAACCCTACACACGAAGTCAACACTCGAAATGAACACGAAGAGAACACACGAAGGTAACATATGAAGCTAACACAGGAAGTGAATACGAAATGAATATGAAGTGAGAATGAAGGCAACATAAAGTGAAGACAAAGGCAACACATGAAGTCAACACAAAGTAAAGATGAAGGCAGTACAAAGTGAAGGTGAAAGCAACACAAAATGAAGTCGAAATTAATGTGAAGTGAAGGTAAGGTTATCACATGAAGACAACACATGAAGTCAAAGTGATGCAGACACAAAGTGACTTTATATGAAGACGAAGACAATATGAAGTAAGGAGCAAGGTAACACAAAGTGAACACATGAAGCAAACACAAGGTGGATACACAAAGCTACGGTCGCAGGTTCGAATCCTGCCTCGGGCATGGATGTTTGTGATGTCCTTAGGTTAGTTAGGTTTAACTATTTCTAAGTTCTAGGGGACTAATGACCTCAGCAGTTGAGTCCCATAGTGCTCAGAGCCATTTTTTTGATACACAAAGACAACACGAGATGAACACACAAATGCAACAGGACGTGAACACATGATGACCTTATCTTCACTTTCTCTGACTTTGTCTTCACTTTGTGTTGGCTTCATGTTGGCTATATCTGTCACTTCATGTGTACACTTCATCTCAAATTCATGTTCATTTTGTCTTGCCTTCATCTTCACTTCTGTTTCCCTTGCCTTCATTTTGTGTTGCTTTTGTTTTCATTTCGTGTTGATTTCACATTAATTTCGTGTGTAGCTTTCATTCTCATTACTTTTTGTTGCCTTCATCTTCACTTGATGTTGCCTTCACCTTCACTTCATGTTACCTTCACATTAACTTTGTGTGTTGCCTTTGTCTTCTCTTTCTGGATAACAAAAAAGAGAAAAAGATTCTGAATAATCATGAGCTAACTTATAACTATTGCTATTTTTTTCTTTCCATGCTTGTAAGTAAGAAGAGTGAACAAAACAACGCTTCACGTGATTGGGCAGCAGAAACAGAGAGGAACAAGAAACCACAGGGGAATTTAACCAACAACCTGTCGATTAAAAACAAAAAAACAACATATTTGCAAAAAGAATTCTATAACGTGGCAACCGCAGGCAGTTCCAATGCGCTGTTTCCAGGTATTGGTGAAAGACGCGTGGATCAGATCCGTTCTCTCCTTTAACAACACAGTGAACATAGTGACCCAGGAGCCAGACGATGGCATTCGATTTCGATCTTTTGGTCGAAGGCCTATGCGTAAAAGACGGTCGCCAGTCGCTATCAAACGATGAATGAACCTATACCACAACGAAGCGGTTTCCATCGGTAATAGAGGAAGACTAAGATGAGACCAGACAGTTTTCCTGGGTGTTGACGGGGAATCTAACAGGAGAGAGGCAAGATGGTTCACCCCAACAGTATAATAAGACTTCAGTAGTGACGTGCGGCTTTGAAAGGATATCAGCACCTAAAAAATTGACAACAATAAAATCTTGCCGGACTTAGTGTTAATACGTCCAACCTCGACGGGAGGACTGATCTGCTGGAGACGGGAAAATAAACGAAATGTATTGGAATACGGCGTCCGTGTACATGTTAAGACATTATGTCGTACGAACAAGTTGAACGCCTTAACTTTAACATTGGGAAAACCTAACCCTGCGAGCTTGGAGGCCTGGCCACCATACCGAACTCGAAATATGTGTCGTCGTCACAAGAATCGACCGGATAGTTGGTGAAGGTGGCTAAGGAAACAGCTTCGTGTTCAAGAATCACTTCCTGAACACGAATCGTCACTTCTCGCCAGTTAAGTGGCGCCTCTTAGGTCGGTTTGCAATCCACTATAATCCCTAATGTCTTATGGCGATCGACCGCCATCCCCCAGGAATTACCACATGGTCAAAGCCCTGAAACAGCAATGTGGGCACCAGCAATGCAACAAAAAGAGTCCAAGGTATCCTTGAACCCGGAAATGTCGTCAACATTTCGTAGTAAAATCATGACGTCATCGGCGTACGTGCGGACAGACCCCGTCGGATCATAATAAGGGGCTGGCGGGGCGAGGGGTTAGGTAACCATTCATAACCACTGAAGTTGCCATGCGTGAAACCCACTCGTTAAAAAACTGACCGACACGGTCGAGAAAAAGCAAGGCACCAGAGTAAATTAGAAAGACGGGTGTTTATAGCTCGAGCGACGATTTTATAATCCAAGTTTAGGGAAGTAATCGGACGAAGATGGACCCATGGTGTTCGAGATGAGGACCGTTTTACCTTCTTTGAAAGGAGCAGGAAGTGAGACACACCGTATCACTTCAATGACCATCGATGTTACTATGTCACCTTTGGAAGGCTAAAAATGAACATTAAATTCTCTAGGTCTATTATACAGTGCAAAATGGTTCAAATGGCTCTGAACACTATGGGACTTAACATCTGTGGTCATCAGTCCCCTAGAACTTAGAACTACTTAAACCTAACTAAACTAAGGACATCACACACATCCACGCCCGAGGCAGGATTCGAAACTGCAACCGTAGTAGTCGCGTGGTTCCGGACTGAGCCCCTAGAACCGCTAAACCACTGCGGCCGGCTATCCAGTGCAGTTGACTTGATTGATCGAAATGTGGTTGTTGTTGTTGCTGTTGTTGTTGTTGTTGTGGTCTTCAGTCCAGAGACTGGTTTGATGCAGCTCTCTATGATACTCTATCCTGTGCAAGGTTCTTCATCTCCCAGTACCTACTGCAAAGTACATCCTTACATCCTTCTGAATCTGTTTAGTGTATTCATCTCTTGGTCTCCCTCTAAGATTGTTACCCTCCACGCTGCCCTCCAATACTAAATTGGTGATCCCTTGATGCCTCAGAATATGCACTACCAACCGATCCCCTCTTCAAGTCAAGTTGTGCTACAAATTTTTCTTCTCTCCAATTCTATTCAATACCTCCTCATTAGTTATGTGATCTACCCATCTAATCTTCAGCATTCTTCTGTAGCACCACATTTCGAAAGCTTCTATTCTTTTCTTGTCTAAACTATTTATCGTCCACGTTTCACTTCCATACATGGCTACACTCCATACAAATACTTTCAGAAACGACTTACTGATACTTAAATCTATACTCGATGCTAACAAATTTCTCTTCTTCAGAAATGCTTTCCTTTCCATTGCCAGTCTACATTTTATATCCTGAAATGTGGTAACAACATCATATATATCATCCCTGCGTAAATAACTAAAAAAAAGTCATTAATTCAGGAGTAATGACGCAATCCAAGAAGTGGGAAAAGTCCTTAGGAAAATTTTCGAACGGAATGTGGGTGTCATGCAGTTCAGTGAAGTAGTAAAAAATTAAATTAAAAATGTCACTGTGATATGTTGGCACTCGACCATCGACGTTAACGGGAGATGCGATGCAAACTCGTTTCCTGCACGCCCGCATACGGATTAGATGGTATAGTGAAGTCAGTTCAGTTCATCTTGAACACTGATAAATTTTCAGTTGTCAGGATAGCTAAAGTCATTTATTCCCACAGACGACCGTTTTAGGCAGTTTTTGTTGCCAACTTCGAATCTGCAAAAGATGGGACCGAAAATACTGGGATACATCATCAAACATAACAGCACACATAATTACATCCAAAATTTCCAGTACATGGAATAGCAACATATCTACGTTTACATCGTTTCACAATCATCTCCTCGAGTACACTAAGCGGCGCTATACAATATACATGTTGGTATGGAGACCTACACTAAAAGTCGGCACGTTATTTTAAAATAACAGCTAGGTACACACAAATTATTGCACCGATTACAAGTGCTCACATTCATCACCACTTTACAGCTGACAGATCACCCTCAGTGATACGTAAGTACATCAGATGACGCAGTGATAATAGAAATCAATACTGTCACCTCACATTAGACTAAAGATATAGAGCTAGTATTCCATGTAATTACGTACGCCTAAATTATTATCGTAACTTATAAGCCGAGTCATATTCCACATTTTTAAAAACCGGTTTGTAAAATCAAGAGCAACATTTATAAAACGTAATTTATACAAGAACCTTTTTATATTACGTTACAAATATTTTAAAAACATTGTTAATAATTCTTTACCAGCAATAAAACTTACATCCACTTAAAAGCTGTGTAGGTACAGCTAATCGTATCATATGTATGTTGATTTTTATATACACTTAAAAAAAAAGCTTTGCATCACCTCGGTTCCGAGAGTTCCGGAACCTGTACAGAAAATTGGAATATAGATCAACATATACATCATTTCCGCCATTTTTATTGCTCATGAAAACCACACATTGCATGTTGTACCACTATACAGCGAGACCTCCAGAGGTGGTGGTCCAGATTGCCGTACACACCGGTACCTCTTAATACCCAGTAGCACGTTCTCTTGCATTGTTGCATGCCTGTATTCGTCGTGGCATACTATCCACAAGTTAATCAAGGCATTGTTGGTCCAGATTGTCCCACTCCTCAACGGCGATTCGGTGTAGATCCCTCAGAGCGGTTGGTGGGTCACGTCGTCCATAAACAGCCCTTTTCAATCTATCCTAGGCATATTCGAAAGGGTTCATGTCTGGAGAAGATGCTGGCCACTCTAGTAGAGCGATGTCGTTATGCTGAAGGAAGTCATTTACAAGATGTGCTTAATGGGGGCGCGAATTGTCGTCCATGAAGACGAATCCCTCGCAAATATGCCACCGATATTGTTGCACTATCGGTCGGAGATGAGCATTCACGTATCGTACAGCCGTTACGACGCCTTCCATGGACGCCAGCGGCGTACGTCGGCCCCACATAATGCCACCCCAAAACAGCAGGGAATCTCCACTTTGCTGCACTCGCTGGACAGTGTGTCTAAGGTGTTCAGCCTGACCGGGTTGCCTCCAGACACGTCTCCGACGATTGTCTGGTTGAAGGCATATGCGACAATCATCGATGAAGAGAATGTGATGCCAATCCTGAGCGGTCCATTCGGTATGTTGCTGGGCCCATCTGTACCATGCTGCATGATGTCGTGGTTGCAAAGATGGACCTCGCCATGGACGTCGGGATTGAAGTTGCGCACCATACAGCCTATTGCGCACAGTTTGAGTCATAACACGACGTTCGGTGGGTGAAATAAAAGCATTATGCAACATGGTGGCGTTGCTGTAAGGGTTCCTCCATCCATTGCAGTAGTAGCTCTTGTGCGGCCAGAGCGAGGCATGTCATCGGCAGTTCCTGTCTCTCTGTATTTCCTCCATGTCAGAACAACATCGCTTTGGTTCACTTCCAGACGCCTGGACACTTCCCTTGTTGAGAGCCCTTCCTGAGACAAAATAACAATGCGGACGCGATCGAACCGCGATATTGACCGTCTAGGCATGGTTGAACTACAGACAGCATTAGCCGTGTACCTCCTTCCTGGTGGAATGACTGGAACTGATCGGTTGTCGGACCCCCTCCGTCTAATAGGCGCTGCTCATGCATGGTTGTTTACATCTTTTGGCGGGTTTAGTGATATCTCTGAACAGTCAAAGGGACTGTGTCTGTGATACAATATCCACAGTCACATCTTCAGGAGTTCTGGGAATGTATGTGTACCAATAATGGAGTTATTTAATGTTTGTGCTTTTGTTCTCATTTAAAAAATTTACATTAGTTTATCCAAGACAAAACGTCACTCGAGATGTAGGTGGCATTTCGTCACCTGACGCCTACATGCAGTCTGTCTGTTTGATATCTAGATGAACACTCTTCCAATGTTTCATATAACCAATGTAGAACTACACTACTGACCATTAAAATTGCTACACAACGAAGATGACGTCCTACAGACGCGAAATTTAACCGACAGGAAGAAGAAGCTGTGATATGCAAATGATTAGCTTTTCAGAGCTTTCACACAAGGTTGGCGCCGGTGGCGACACCTACAACGTGCTGATATGAGGAAAGTTACAACCGATTTCTCATACACAAACAGCAGTTGACCAGCGTTGCCTGGTGAAACGTTGTTGTGATGTCTCGTGTAAGGAGGAGAAATGCCTGCCGTTACATTTCCGACTTTGTTAAAGGTCGGATTGTAGCCTATAGCGAATGCGGTTTATCGTATCGCGACACTGCTGCTCGTGTTGGTCGAGATCCAATGACTGTTAGCAGAATATGGAATCGGTGGGTTCAGGAGCGTAATACGCAACGCCGTGCTGGATCCCAACGGCCTCGTATCACTAGCAGTCGAGATGACAGGCATCTTATCCGCATGGCTGTAACAGATCGTGCAGCCACGTCTCGATCCCTGAGTCAACAGATGGGGACGTTTGTAAGACAACAACCATCTGCAGGAACAGTTCGACGATGTTTGCAGCAGCATGGACTATCAGCTCGGAGACCATGGCTGCAGTTACCCCTTACGCTGCATCACAGACAGGAGCGCCTGCGATGGTGTACTCAACGACGAACGTGGGTGCACGAATGGCAAAACATCATTTTGTCGGATGAATCCTGGTTCTGTTTACTGTATCATGATGGTCGCATCCGTGTTTGGCGACATCGCGGTGAACGCACATTGGAAGCGTGTATTCGTCATCGCCATACTGGCGTATCACCCGGCGTGATGGTATGGGGTGCCATTGGTTACACATCTCGGTCACCTCTTGTTCGCACTGACGGCACTTTGAACAGTGGACGTTACATGTCAGATGTGTTACTACCCGTGGCTCTACCCTTCAGTTGATCACTGCGAAACCCTACATGTCAGCAGTATAATGCACGGCCGCTTGTTGCAGGTCCTGTACTGGCCTTTCTGGATACACAAAATGTTCGACTGTTGCCCTGGCCAGCACTTTCTCGAGAATTATCATTAATTGACAACGTCTGGTCAATGGTGGCCGAGCAACTTGCTCGTTACAATACGCCAGTCACTACTCTTGATGAACTGTGGTATGGTGTTGAAGCTGCATGGGCAGCTGTACCTGTACACGCCATCCAAGCTCTGTTTGACTCAATGCCCAGGCGCATTAATGCCGTTATTACGGCCAGAGGTGGTTGTTCTGGGTACTGATTTCTCAGGATCTATACACCCAAATTGCGTGAAAATGTAATAACATGTCGTGATGACTGGGTGTTGTGTGATGTCCTTAGGTTAGTTAGGTTTAAGTAGTTCTAAGTTCTAGGGGACTGATGACCATAGATGTTAAGTCCCATAGTGCTCAGAGCCATTTGAAACCTCTTGTAATCACATGTTAGTTCTAGTATAATATAATTGTCCAATGAATACCCGTTAATCATCTGCATTTCTTCTTGGTGTAGCAATTTTAATGGCCAGTAGTGTATGATGATAATTTAGGCATAGGTCTACGTAATTATATGGAATAGTAGCTGCATGTCTAAATATAATGTGAGTTGACAGTATCTTCTGCTACACCTGAATCATATGATGTACTTACGTATCACTGGGGATGTTTACGCTGTGATCTGTCAGTTGAGAAGTAGTGATGAATGTGAGATCTTGTAATCGCTGCAATAATTTGTGTGTACATAAGTGTTATTTTAAAATTAACATGCCGACTTCTAGTATAGATCGCGATACCAGCATGGACGTATATTGTATCTCACCAATTAGTGTACTGAAGGAGATGATTGTGTAGTGATGTGAACGCAGAAATGTTGTTAGTCCATGTATTGGAAATTTTGGATGTAATTATGTGAGCTGTTATGTTATTTGCTGTATCCTTGTATATCAGGTCTCACCTTTTACAGATTCGAAGATGGCAACAGACAACTGCCGAAATCAGTCATCTACATAAATAAATGATTTTGTCGCTCTTGGAAGGTGAAAATTTATTCAGTGTTCATAACACTACAGTTCGTTCCCAGGCTGAGGATGTCAGAAATGTATAAGTTCATCTTGTAAAAAGAAACTTGGTCGAGATCTCGTCCGGAGTCCCTCCATCTGAAATTGCTTTAGCTGTAGAAATCTGGCTTTAATTCGCCGCACATCCATAGTCCACCGTAGTGGAGCTTGCCCAGAGATATCGAAAAGCTGAAGTAATACAGAGTAATAAAATTATTGGATCCGCCGGACGTCTGCCACCTTCACAACAGCAAAACACATGAGAACGTTACCAATTTGTGGTTTGGCTTGCAGTGTCCACCATTCCACAATAGACGATGTCCATTCTGAAGCACGAGAGCAAAGGACACATACTTCCTGAGCGACGACACAAAGGGAATGGTCTTGTAGACAGGCTATATTGAGCATCCAGGGAAGACGATACAATTTCAGCGGCTGCTGCACATAATTAAATATGACAGCTCAGGCACAATGATAAGGAAAACAGGCGTGTATCACGTCAACGTCCAAAAGCTGCCCGCACAAGGAATCAGAAAGGCAAAAGTGGTCAAGCTGATTGCTAGAGGTGGCAATGAAAAAAGTGTATCGGTCAAGTGTGGAATATTGCCAAACCCGCAAGTCAAGTAGGTGCAAGGAGCGCACCATGTCATCGAGTTCTTCACTAAAACTAAAATTAGGGGATGATCCACCGGCCGGAAAACACAGTTAAAATCACCACCCAATAGAATCTTTGTCGGGAATTTCAGAAGTAGGTAAATGATTTCCTCCTTATAGAACAGCGAGCGTTCCAATGAACGACCGCAATGACAAGGAGCTTAGGGAAGACGTAAAGTGAGATCACAAAATGCACATCTCGTACACCTACCCTCATCGAGAACTTCGAAATCTCGTAATGAAATTCCCTCCCTATAAAAGAAGACAGTGCTCGCAGAAAGGTCGAAAGCCTCATTAAAAAAGCTGAGAACGCAGAAAGTGTAAACAGATCAAATTACACTTCCTGCAAAAAAATAACGTCTGCAACAGAATCATACATAAAATGTCGCAAAGCGGCGAGTTGGAGCTCAGAACCACTCCTGTTAATATTCAAAGTGAGAGAAGTATATGCTCGCATAGACAATTGAACCGGAGCAAAATCTACGAAATTACAAAACCATCATGTGAGGGAGCTGTGTACCAGTATTTATGGCAGACTCAATGGACTAAACGGAAGGAGAAAAAGTGTGAACATTTCCCCTAACTTCCAACTGTTATTTTTTCTTCTTCCGTGACGTGACTTCCTCAGGTTGGATACTTTGTTTCTGCTGTTGCTTTGATGACTGGATGTTGTGTGATGTCCTTAAGTTAGTTAGGTTTAAGTAGTTTTAAGTTCTAGGGGACTGATGACCATAGATGTTAAGTCCCATAGTGCTCAGAGCCATTTTATTTGCTATTGCGTGGGTGGCTCACACAAAATTTCCATTTCAGACAGAGGGAGAGACCTCCGTACCCCACTCGTGGACGAACAAGGATTCGTGTAAGGAGATTTGTTGAGTAACGTCTGGGTCTCACTGCTCTTCGGAGTCAATCAGGTTACGGTCAAGAGGTTGTGACACGGAGTCCGCGATAGAAAGCGCAGACGTAGTTTGAGAAGCAGAGACAATAGGAGAGGTTTCCGATAGAACAGGAGGAGACAATTGGGGTCTCCGCCGACGGGGCCGGTCTCGATGACGGAAGAATCGCCACGTGACTTATCAGCAACCACCTAATCTAGTGCGGAAGGTCCCATGGCGTTGTCAACCACAAATTCACGCCAGAGAGGGGAAGCCTTCAATGGAGGGCTATCGGATGGGCGAGCCAAGGCAAATGGCTCGTCAACTGTATTGTTGTCCTACGTACTGCGACGCGTGTTTTCAATGAAGGGGCCGGCATAGTGTAGCGGGGGACGATCACGAGCTTTATTCCCTCAAACGTCCACTTTGCCCCTCGATAACCGTGGTTGGCTCAGCTGCAGAATCCTGTGGGAGAAGACCCGCTTAATTCAATTTTTTCCGCTGTTCGTAAGCCTGTTTCAATGCCACCAAATGTTTCAATATCATCACACGAAACAAACAACTGGTACGGTGCTGGCCCCTCCAATAACAAATAAAGCAGTTTCCTTCGCAGCAGGCATAAGTAATGTGAATCCAGTACCTGCAGGTGAGAGGGAATATTTTTTTTAATCACCATATCTACGAACCAAACACCACTACAGACCTGTAAGCGGTGCTGACCAGACTAGCGTTCTTCCGGAATATGCAATATATCCCGATAAGGACCTCATAAAACTGCCATCTACATCAGGTGGAAATTAAAACTGCGAACTTATAGAACCATGCTAGTGGAACCATCACAATGAGTAAAGGGCACCTGAGAACCGCGACATAATAGTATCCTGTCAACCTGCATCGGGTCGAGAAATGTAACAAAAAACGTGTAATTCCGAAACAAAGTATGCGGTATGCACCCGATCTCCAGTAACTTTAATATTGTCCGCCAACCAGCCATGTATCTTTACACAGCCAGGCCGCATATGCCGTTTGGATTTCTCAAAACTGAAGCTGAGAATGCTTGTACGTGAAATGGGTATAGGAACCATGTCGAACATCATGGTTCAAGACAACGCCACGTTAGGCAGGGCTGCAGGAACAACAGACGCTAGACGAGAAACGGCAACGTGATGCGCGCAAGTAATCACGTGAGACTCAACCGAGAACAAGGAAGACACACGGCGCTACTGTAGAAGACGGAACTAGGACAACTACTCGCCAGATGCGTGAAGTGGGAATATGAGCTCTAGACTATGGGTGCACAGATTGCAGTGGAATAATTCGTTCAAAGCCAGACGAATAAAGCACATCATCTAAAAAATTCAAATGAAGGCGATGAATGTTCAAGGTCAAAAAGACGAGTTCTTGTTACAAAGGATGTCAGGTGGGTTTGCAACGTATCACCAATGTTATTTAGCTTATGTGACGAGGAAGCGATGTACGAAGTTAAGACTATTTAGAAGGGGAACGGAAGTCCATGGGAAGCGGATTAGAATGCTAACGTTTCCAGACGGCACAGTCTTCTGGCCAGCAGTAAGGGAGCCTTAGAAAACTTATTGGAAGGAATCCGCCGAATATGGTTTAAGGATAACGCAAACTACGTTGAAGATAATGAAGATTAGTATAAAGGAGAATAATAGCTTGTTTAACATCTAAATTGGGAGCGACACAGTAGTACAAGAAATGAAAGAATTTTCTAGTATAGGAAGCAACATTATTCAGGATGGCTGAATCAGGGAAGTGAACCAAAACATTATGACCAGCTACTTAATTGTGTGTCCGTACACTTTCACGACATAATACAGCAGAGATTCTGCGCAGGATGAATTAGACAAATTTTTGGTAGGTTTCTGGAGGTATGTGGCATCAGAGGTCTACGCACAGCTTACACAATTAATGTAAATACTGGACTGGTGATCTGTGAGCGTGTAGAGGGAGCGCGTTAGTGTCACAGAGACGTTCCTTCGGGTCCAGATCAGGTGAATTGTGACTTCATTGCAATTCTTCTCAAACTACTGTGTTACGATTCTGACCTTGCGGCAGGGAGTTCTCCTGCTGGGCGATACGATCGCTGTCGTGGATGACATCAAGCACGAAGGGATGCAGATGGTCAACAATAATGTCAACCCTGTCCAAGTATGTCATGATGCCTTCGATTAACATGTAAGTCTAAGTGAATGTCCTCCATAGCATAATTCTGCCCCCATCGGCCTACTTCTTCGGCGCATTCATGGCTCGAGCAACCATTCGCCTGGGTGACACCGACCATTGACCTGCTGTAACAGGAAACGTGATTCAGCAGATTAGGCGGCAAGTTTCCCTTGATCCACGGTCCAATCTCGATGACCTCATACCCACTGCAGTCGTAACTGGCAATGTCACTAGGCCAACATGGGAACACGTAGGGGAAGTCTGCTGTGATGTCCTGCATCAAACTATAAGTCCTGATCGGTGTGGTCTGAAACATTTGTTACTGCATTTATAGTGTACTGTGTCGTCAGATCTGCCGCAGAACGCCACCAGATCTGGTTTACAGAAAGGGAAGGCCTCCGACCTCCACGTTCTATGATGTCTACTCTTGATTTCACTATCTTTCAATCACTTTCCATAGATGCTCACAACAGTGGCACGCGGACAACCGACCAGCGTCGTCGTCACATGCTCCATCCTTGATCTGCGGTATAACAATCTGTCCTTTGTCTAAGTCACTTATGTCAATAGATTTCCCAATTCTTGGCCCTAATCGTCTCTAGAATGGTTCCCCATTTGTCTGCGCTCCGTTTGTATCCTTCCCTCGCAGCCTCAGCTTCCTACAACGCCACCAGGTGGTATTCAATCCCGAGTTCGGCAGATGTTCGTCAGTGTGAGTAGGAAGTGGATTGTCAATGGATAGGAAACTTCCTTCAATAAAAGTGCTGATCTATAGAAAACTAATACGAAACTAATAGTATTAAAAATTGTGGGTAATCTATTTATAGTTGTGAACCAAAATAGCATGATAAAAAGATTACCCAAAATTTTTAATATGATTAGTTTTATATCAGTTTCATACATGGCTTGAATAGTTCTCATCTTTTGCTATTGAACCCTTGCTTTTATTTGGCGACTAAACAGTACTTCATAGCTCGCTCACGCCATCTGCTGAGAGCTACGGACACTTCGCGCACGCTTCTGTGTGTTCCCGTACCCATATAATGTGCGTAGCCCACATATGAGCAAATAAACCACCAGCATGTTTACTTGCCACTGTATAAGTACATGATGAAAGAACCCCAGGATGCCGCAAAGTTAATGTTTATTAAAGAACGAAACAAAAATGAAACACTGATCGAACAGAATCATTAGCAAAGTTGTTAATTACGAATACGCCGTAAGGCACAGACAAATGAAAAGACATTTGTTTGTACAGTTTTTTGTTTTAGACAGACACAGTCAGATTCTCTCGTATGTAGAAAGACGATGAAGATGTGCGATTTTAGATATGAAGTATTGCGAGCTCCATATTATATGGAAAAAGAGTATCAAGTATTTTTTTATTTATTGAAGTAAGGGAAGAGGAAAATTACAGGAAGAGGATTTTCGTGACTACGACAAGTGCCGGTGTTCCCGGAGTCCGACGCCTGCAACTTCAACTAGAAGGTCAGCGAAGCCCGATGGCCAAGAAAAATTGAGATAAGCACAGACATTTTAACAACGCAATCATATTCAATTATAATTTATTAAAAAGAATTTTTTGTGTTCACTGGACTACACGGCATGCCTCAGCAAGGTATCTGTCGGCTTTTCTTTTTCTTTTTTCTTTTATTTCTTCGTGTTGTGTAATACATATTTTTATGAGAAAGCCGGTCACCAGTTTGACCATTTTTCTGTTACATTTCATTATATTTGTTTATAGGACACCGCGCAACATTTCCAAATATTTGAGGAAGGCAGTTATTTTGTCGTGATCTCAGACAATTTAAAAATTTAACTGACAGTCAGATCAGAGCGAGAATTACTTGAGGATGGCGTAAGTGCCTTGCCTCACCAGAGTACATGACAAATAGAGTAGGTAAAAGGATATCTGGAGAAGTTAACGCCACTTTTAACTGGAGTCCACTCGACATTTAGGCGATCATCCAGCACACACACAAGCACACACACACACACACACACACACACACTAGAGCATGTGCCAAGACACTGAGAGGACAAGATCAAATAAGACGGAGGAAATGTTCCACTGTAACGTAAATAGCACAATACCGGCGACCAAGTAATCAATGCATCTCACTGGTTCAAATAACAAGGGTTTAAAATAAATTTGTCATTGAAACAAAACAGCTAATCAGCACCTTCCGACAGCATATGATTATCCAAATTTACTGCCTAAAAGTATTATGGCAAATTTATTTATTTTCTAAACTGTTAACAATTTCAGAGAAATAGACGGAACAATTCCTCTTGCCATTTCTAGGCATTCATAGTTTGTTATTTTTATGTAAAGCCGCACATAAATCGAACCTCCGTAGTTTCAGGGAGGTGTTGTAATTTGTTTCCTAGAGAGTCTGCAGCACTACTATTTGCTAGCAGTGAAAGAGGCTTGTTCGGTTTTGGTTTGCGCCTGCTGTGCCGTTAACTTGGGATAACTTGCACGCCCCTGTTCATCATAACGTTACATCCAAGCCACGCTGAGGACGCGTGAGTCGCTGAATATTAATTTGTCTTCCTGCATCAAGACACAGGTCTGAGCATGGAGTTAGCGGCTTAATTGTGTTACGCTCGTCAATAACAAAGTAAGCGGGGCACCTCGTTGCACGTTACCCTGGCACAGGAACTCGCGTGCTTTGGTAAGTCCCCAGTTTCCAGAAGAGTTGGATGGCTGTAGAGATTCACCAGCAAGTATCTGCTGTAAGGTAACTTGCCTATGAACGCCTGAAAAACTACCGACAAATTTCATAAAGTTTATTTGGCTCTAATAAGAAACGGGAATTTTTAGTTGGACGAAAATTGTAGGACGACAGGAGCGCTTCGCGTTTAACATTTTAATATAAAGTTAATCACATTAGTTCTCTTATTGACTTTATTACCGTATTCGGTGAAGATCAGTAAATTACATGTTCTATTTGTCAATCAGTACTTGGAATCTATGGAATACCTGGAATCAATAGAACACCTTTGTTGTTCTTTATACATTCCAGCTGCATAATCGTGTTGACTTAAATGTTCCTCACCTCTCTTTCTTCCCTTGTTTCTCCTTGTTATTCCAACCTCTTTAGTTGTCTCAAGGACCCTCCCTCAGCTTTGACCACTCTCATTAATTGTTCAAAAAGATTTCAGGCTTGCAGCCGGTCGCCATGAACTTCATTGCACGATATTTCGGCTGGACAACTGCCAGCCATCTTCAGGTGAGCCGAACGAGGACTGACGAAGACGTCCTCCGCTCTAACTCATATAGTGCGCTGATAGTACTGCCGCGCATGCGTTGCAGTCGCGGAGACAGAAGGGCCACACCGCCCAACGACAGTGCCCTCGCTAGTGGAACTGCAATACTCAGCTGCCGTCGGTATTGTCGCTGGCCGCAGCTATCGAAGTCTTCTGGCGTCTTCGTCACGAGCAAATTTCGGAGATGACGGGATTCAATGCGTTATTCAATTGGTAACCACTTACTCACTTACCCCCATGAACCATGGACCTTGCCGTTGGTGGGGAGGCTTGCGTGCCTCAGCGATACAGATGGCCGTACCGTAGGTGCAACCACAACGGAGGGGTATCTGTTGAAAGGCCAGAAAACGTGTGGTTCCTGAAGAGGGGCAGCAGCCTTTTCAGTAGTTGCAGGGGCAACAGTCCGGATGATTGACTGATATGGTCTTGTAACACTAACCAAAACGGCCTTGCTGTGCTGATACTGCGAATGGCTGAAAGCAAGGGGAAACTACAGTCGTAATTTTTCCCGAGGGCATGCAGCTTTACTGTATGGTTAAATGATGATGGCGTCCTCTTGGGTGAAATATTCCGGAGGTAAAATAGTCCCCCATTTGAATCTCCGGGCGGGGACTACTCAAGAGAACGTCGTTATCAGGAGAAAGAAAACTGGCATTCTACGGATAGGAGCGTAGAATGTCAGATCCCTTAACCGGGCAGGCAGGTTAGAAAATTTGAAAAGGGAAATGGATAGGTTAAAGTTAGATATAGCGGGAATTAGTGAAGTTCGGTGGCAGGAGGAACAAGACTTTTGGTCAGGTGAATACAGGGTTATAAATACAAAATAAAAAAAAAATGGTTCAAATGGCTCTGAGCACTATGGGACTCAACATCTTAGGTCATAAGTCCCCTAGAACTTAGAACTACTTAAACCTAACTAACCTAAGGACATCACACACACCCATGCCCGAGGCAGGACTCGAACCCGCGACCGTAGCAGTCCCGCGGTTCCGGACTGCAGCGCCAGAACCGCTAGACCACCGCGGCCGGCTAAATACAAAATCAAATAGGGGTAATGCAGGAATAGGTTTAATAATGAATAAAAAAATGAGAGTGCGGGTAAGCTACTACAAACAGCATAGTGAACGCATTATTGTGGCCAAGATAGACACGAAGCCCATGCCTACTACAGTAGTACAAGTTCATACGCCAACTAGCTCTGCAGATGATGAAGAAATTGATGAAATGTATGATGAGATAAAAGAAATTATTCAGGTAGTGAAGGGAGACGAAAATTTAATAGTCATGGGTGACTGGAATTCGAGAGTGGGAAAAGGGAGAGAAGGAAACAGTGGGTGAATATGGATTGGGGGAGAGAAATGAAAGAGGAAGCCGTCTGGTAGAATTTTGCACAGAGCATAACTTAATCATAGCTAACACTTGGTTCAAGAATCATAAAAGAAGGTTGTATACATGGAAGAATCCTGGAGATACTACAAGGTATCAGATCGATTGTATAATGGTAAGACAGAGATTTAGGAACCAGGTTTTAAATTGTAAGACATTTCCAGGGCCAGATGTGGACTCTGACCACAATCTATTGGTTATGAACTGCAGATGAAAACTGAAGAAACTGCAAAAAGGTGGGAATTTAAGGAGATGGGACCTGGATAAACTGAAAGAACCAGAGGTTGTACAGAGTTTCAGGGAGAGCATAAGGGAACAATTAACAGGAATGGGGGAAATAAATACAGTAGAAGAAGAATAGGTAGCTCTGAGGGATGAAGTAGTGAAGGCGGTGGAGGATCAAGTAGGTAAAAAGACAAGGGCTAGTAGAAATCCTTGGGTAACAGAAGAAATATTGAATTTAATTGATGAAAGGAGAAAATATAAAAACGCAGTAAATGAAGCAGGCTAAAAGGAATACAAACGTCTCAAAAATGAGATCGACAGGAAGTGCAAAACGGCTAAGCAGGGATGGCTAGAGGACAAATGTAAGGATGTAGAGGCTTATCTCACTAGGAGTAAGATAGATACTGCCTACAGGAAAATTAAAGAGACCTTTGGAGAAAAGAGAGCCACTTGTTTGAATATAAAGAGCTCAGATGGAAACTCAGTTCTAAGCAAAGAAGGGAAAGCAGAAAGGTGAAAGGAGTTGATAGAGGGTCTATACAAGAGCGATGTACTTGAGGACAATATTTTGGAAATGGAAGAGGATGTAGACGAAGATGAAATGGGAGATACGATACTGCACGAAGAGTTTGACAGAGCACTGAAAAACCTGAGTCGAAACAAATCCCCGGGAGTAGACAACATTCCATTACCGAACTATCAGTGTAATAAGTCACTGCTGCAAAATACTAACATGAATTCTTTACAGACGAATGAAAAAACTGGTAGAAGCCGACCTCGGGGAAGATTAGTTTGGATTCCGCAGAAATGTTGGAACACGTGAGGCAATACTGACCCTACAACTTATCTTAGAAAATAGATTAAGGAAAGGCAAACCTACATTTCTAGCATTTGTAGGCTTAGAGAAAGCTTTCGGCAAACGTTGACTGGAATACTCTCTTTCAAATTCTAAAGATGGCAGGGGTAAAATACAGGGAGCGAAAGGCTATTTACAATTTGTACAGAAAGCAGATAAGAGTCGAGGGGCATGAAAGGGAAGCAGCGGTTGGGAAGGGAGTGAGACAGGGTTGTAGCCTGTCCCCGATGTTATTCAATCTGTATATTGAGCAAGCAGTAAAGGAAACAAAAGAAAATTTCGGAGTAGGTATTAAAATCCATGTCGAAGAAATAAAAATGTTGAGGTTCGCCGATGACATTGTAATTCTGTCAGAGACAGCAATGGACTTGGAAGAGCAGTTGAACGGAATGGACTGTGTCTTGAAAGGAGGGTATAAGATGAACATCAACAAAAGCAAAACGAGGATAATGGAAAGTAGTCGAATTAAGTCGGGTGATGCTGAGGGAATTAGATTAGGAAATGAGACACTTAAAGTAGTACAGGAGTCCTGCTATTTGGGGAGCAAAATAACTAGTTTTTAGGATGTGTAAGTCAGTTTCAATGTGTGTTGGGTGGTGGTTGTGTGCTATCAGGTGGTCTGCAAATGTTGAGGGTGCGCTATTGCTTTTCAGTGCTCTGAGGTGTTCTGTATACCTGGTTCTGAAATTCCTGCATGTTTGGGCCACATATACAGATTGACAGCAGTGACAAGTAAGCTGGTATATACTGGACTGGCTGTATTTGTCGGTGTTGGTGATATTTCTTCCAAGTCTGCTTTATATTGTGTTATTTTTTCTGTATGCGATGTTGAGTCCTTGCTTCTATAGTATATTACCCACCCTGCATGTGACTTTGTTGTTGTAAGTCATGATGTGCCATTTGTTGCTTACTGCTTGCTGATTTGTTGTGTGCTGTGTTTTCTTTTGAGTGTTTTTCATGGTTATTGTAAGACGTCATGGTCTCCTGACCTTCATTGCTTACATATTCCGCCATCACAATCATAATCCGCACATCAAGACGCTTCATTCGAACCCAAACTCGATAAGATAAAGTCAATGTTATACGAATTCATGTAAACGATATGCAAGTAACAAGTAAGCGCACTGTGGTTAAAATACTCGAGGCTGGAGTACACACATACATTCCAGACACGATGGTCACAGAAGCTTTTAGTTTGGGAGAGAAACCGCACAACGGGACGCTGGTCCCTTCAGGGGACGACCCAGCCTATGTCGGCCGGTGACCGCCCGTGTAGCAGACAGAGTGGGCCCTAGTGAAAAGGGGGAACAACCCTGTGTTCAGCTTAAAAGCAAATTCCACTACATTGTGTGGGAGCGGCTAGCCTACACATTCTTCATACATAGCATGCAGTTTCAGAGATTTTCACAGGGAGACAGCAAATTTCGAACGCCAACGCTACAGGTTTGCGGATTGGTCGCCTTAAATGAAACGTCATTCTCCCGTTTTAGAAGAGCAATGCTGATTGGCAGATGATATTTCTGACGCCTTGAGCTGAAGGAATAATGGAAGAGACCGAAAGATATACCCCTTCACATCTGGCATGGAGAGGCGCTGTTCCATTGTCACTGTTGGAGCGAGGAACAAGTCTCTCCTCAGTACTTCACTGGGAGAGCACCTCTGTCGAGAGCGAATCGAAGTGCTACTCTATACTGAGTCTTTGCGAATAAGGGTTGTTCACAGTGTTGGCCGACACACTTATTATGCGGTGTGAATGGACAGAGTTATAGTTAAATGCCTGCGAGTGAATTTTGAGTGGCATCACGGTGGACTGGTTATCTGACCAGTGTACCACGCCAATAGCTAGACTAGGGGCGAATAGGAATCCTTGACTTCATCAAGGCATAGGGAGAGTTTGATTGGCGAAGGTCAATCCAGATAGAAGTAGAGTTATCTTATTTGTCAGCAGCGAGCGGCGCAGACAGCAGTTATCGCAGCTTATGGTATTGTGTGCTACAGCTATTGCGAGCCCCATATTTCCTCCACAACAGTACACTTCACTACATTCCACAAGCGACAGCCTTGACTGTACCTAGCAACAATCTAAAGGATAATTGTATAGAAATTTCATTAGCGAATCCTATCCTTGAAGGGTAACTTCACATTCCGCAAAGAACCAGGATGTAACTTGTTCAATTCATAACTAAAAGTGCCATTGTGATTCCTCAGAATTTTTGCAAAATAAATAATAATTTTCGTTAGTTTCATGTTTTTCTTACACTAACTAGCACTACTCCAGTACTTAAGTATCCGACTAGTTACGTAAGAAATTTTGTGAATTTTTGTGTCATTTCCTTACAGTGGACGACTCCAGAAGATATTTATTGCTGAACGTTTTTCAGGCATTTCTCTTTAGAACGTTAGGAGCGTCTGTCTGACTTCTGTAGTAGTGTGGGGTGGAAATCGCATCTTGCAGTAGCCACAGGGTAAAGGGTACATCTCAGATTAATCCGTTGCGCAGAATAACAGAATAACAGATCAACCCCACACACCTCAGATTATGTGTTGTTTGTTGTTGTATTTAGTGGTTTATTGTTTCTACTCTCTTTGCATCATATCCATTCTCCTGTGCAATTTGTTTTATTGTATTCAGTTCTTGTGTGTAATCATGTTTGTTCATGGGCATTTTGTTCAGCCTGTGAAGTAAATATCTGAAGCTGGCTTCTTTGCGAGTTATGGGATGATTGGATTGGTTATGAATAATGGTGTTGGTGATTGTGGGTTTTCTGTAGATTCTGAATTCGTGTTTTTTGTTTCTCGCCGACCGGAGTGGCCGTGCAATTCTAGGCGCTACAGTCTGGAACCGAGCGACTGCTATGGTCGCAGGTTTGAATCCTGCCTCGGGCGTGGATGTGATGTCCTTAGGTTAGTTAGGTCTAATTAGTTATAAGTTCTAGGCGGCTGATGACCTCAGAAGTTCAGTCGCATAGTGCTCAGAGCCATTTGAACCATTTTGATTTTGTTTCTCTTGTGTATGGGGAGATCTAAGAAATTAAGTTTTTCGTCTGTGTTTCAATGGTGAATTATATTTGTGGGTGGATGGAGTTTTATGTTGTCATTAAGTTCTTTTATGCGAGACTGTGGTTCATATATTAAGCAAATTGTCATCGACATATCTGTACCAATATATTATTTTGTACTGCTTTGGTATTACTATTTTGTCAAAGATTTGTTTTTCTATCAGATTGAGGAAAATGTCAGCTAGGAGGCCACTGATTGGTGATCCCATGGGTAATCCATCTTGTTGAGGGTAAAATCTGTTGTTTAATGTGAAGTAATTGTGCTCTGTGGTGAGCCTGAGTATGGCCAATATTTCTTGTATGTTTGTTGTGGGTATGTTTCATAATCGCATACAGAACCGACAACACAATACAAAGCAGACTTGGAAGAAATACCACCAACACCAACAAATACAGCCAGTCCGGTATTTACCAACTTACTTACAACTGCTGTCAATCTGTATATGTGAGTCAAACACGTAGGAATTTCAGAACCAGGTTTAGAGAACACCTCAGAGCATTGAAAAGCAATAGCTCACGCTGAACATTTTCAGACCACCTGATAGAACATCGGCACTTATCAAAGCACATGCTCTGACAATTCTCTCTCGCACGCCTCCAAGTGTAGTTGGAACCTCTTCATAAACAATGTCTTTTACAAATCCCCCCAAGAAAAAATCCAGTGGCCTCAAGTCTGGCGAACGAGCCGGCCACGACACATCTCCTCCGCGTCCAATCCAACGATGTGGAAACTGTGTCTGCAACTCATTTTTAGCCATCAGCGAATAACGTGTCGGACACCCATCGTGTTGATACCACATTCTGTTCCCTGTTCCTAAAGGTATTTCTTCCAAAACAGACCTGATGTTTCTTGCAGGAATGTTGGGTACTTCTTACCATTAAGATTTCCTTCGATGAAATAGGGGTATATAATTCTGTCCTCCAGAATCCCACATCATACATTCACTGACCACGGTTTTTGGTGAGCATTTAGCTGCAGCCAACATGGATAATCAGTTGCCCAATATTGCATGTTATGCAAATTAACACTTCCACGGTTCGTGAATGTAGCCTCGTCAGTAAATAAAATCAAATTAGTAAATGTGTAATCCCTCTCAATCTGAAGTTGAGCCCATCGGCAGAATTCAATGCGACGCACACAACCAATACCAGTTAGTTCTTGATGGAGACTGATATGGTAAAGATGATATTTACGGCGATGCAGAACACGAACAACACTACTCTGGGTCATGCCAGATTCCCTTCCGATTTGACGTGAACTAACACAAGGATCTCGAACCACAGTGGCAAGAGCACAGGCGCCGACTCAATGGGGCCTGTGGGGGCCCGAGCTCCCTCAAAAATTCGTTTGGGGGCGTGGGGGGGGGGGGGGAGGCGGAGCCCCCCCAATAGTTTAAGAAATTTATTAGTTATATTATGCTTCGGATAATCACAAAACTATATTGGAATTTTTTATTTTCCTTGTTTGACGATAGTGGTTAGTTCCGTTCAGTGCATGTTGCAGACGTGTTTAGTGTTCCGACTTTAGTGTCTAGTGGACTATTTTATGCGACTATATTTTATTCATTTACTTCAGTCTCTTAGTGTATTGTGAATTAAGTTTGTTACCAAAAAGGCACGCTTGGAAGTTGATGATACTGCAAGTCAACCTCCAACAATTATCGTGTCGTCAATTGCTTCGTCGTCTTCAGGCGAGAACCGTTCACAGCCGAAACCTGGGTGATCCGGTAAGGGAAGTTCATTTCAGAAGTCTTGGTTGATCAAATATACATGGCTAGAATATGAAGCATCTACTGAAATTTTTTTTTGCGAAACTTGCAACGAGGCAGATGCTAAAAATCTATTACAATTTTCTTCAAAAAAAGAAGATGCGTTTACTTCCGTTGGGTTTTATAACTGGAAAAAGGCTCTGGAAAAATTCCGTCTTCATGAAAATACATTTACGCATAAAGAAGGTGTTGTGAAACTAAATTCTATCACTAACTGAAGTGTGGCCTCCCAATTGAATGGACAGTTAGATAGTGATATGAAGAAAGGCCGTTTAGCTCTTGAGACAATTTTTACTGCCGTGCAATTTCCAAGCCGACAAAGACCAGCAATTAGAGGGCTCGAAGATGTAAACCCAAATTTTTTTCAATTGTTGTAACTCCGTAGGGATGACATACCTGAGTTTAAAGATTGGTCAGGGCGTTCGGGTTATAAGTGGATGTCCCCCGATATTCAAAACGAGATCATTGATTTACTAGGAAAGTCTGTGTTGGGAAAAGTATTGGCTTCAATCAAGAAGACTGAACATTTTTCTATTATGGCTGACGAAACAAGTGATTTCTAGATTCACGAACAAGTGTCATTTTGTATTCATACTGTCGATGATTCTTTAATCACAAACGAAGACTTCATTGGCTTATACGAGACACGGAACACTGAATCACAAACTCTGTTTAGTATTTTAAAAGATGTTTTTGCTCGTCTTGATTTGTCAATGGATGACTTAGGAGGACAGTGCTATGATGGTGCCTCGAATATGAGAGGTAAGTTCAAAAAACTATAGTTTTGGGGTATAAAACCAAAAGCACGTTATGTGCACTGCTCTGCTCACAGTTTAGACCTGTCAGTTGTAGACAGTCCCCACCATCTTACATCTATTAGGGATATTACGGCTTTAGCCAAGGACTGTACAGCAATCCAACAAAAGGTTCAAAAATGACTCTAAGCACTATGAGACTTAACATCTGAGGTCATCAGTCCCCTAAACTTAGAACTGCTTAAACCTAACTAACCTAAGGAGATCACACACATCCATGCCCGAGGCAGGATTCGAACCTGCGACCGTAGCAGTCACGTGGTTCGAGACTGAAGCGCCTAGAATCGCTCGGCCACCGCGGCCGGCTCCAACAAAAGGATGTAACTTTACAGAAGCATACGCTGTGAGAGCGCCAACGACCAATCTCGTCTACGATCCCTTTGCCAGACTCGATGGACTATGCGAGCTTCTAGTATCTTGAGAATTTTGAAAAACTTTGAAGAACTTCTAGAGTTTTTTTGAAACATTTTCTGCAGAGAACAAAACAGAGGCGGGTTACAAATGTGCAGGCTACTTTGAGTCAATGTTACAATTCAAAATTTATTTCTTTTTACGTCGATATTTCCATGCAAAGAACCCAGTAGAGGATGCCAATGAAAAAATACAATGCCTCATCTGTGTGTTGCTGATCTGAAAAAAAAAATAAAAAATGAGGGCTTGATTTGTATATTAAATGGAAGACGTGATAGTTTTGAATACTTTTGGGAATTGTGTTTAAGAGAAAAACCTTCACAAGTTGATGATCCTTCGCTTCCTGGTAATCGAAGTATACCAAAGTAGTATGAAAACAACGAAGCCAGCTCACGGCACACTTTCAAAACCCCAAAGGAATACTACAGAGCTATTTACATTGAAGTTTGTGAAATGGTGCAATCTTGCATTACTGAGCGGTTTGCTTCAACTGGACTCACACAGGTCATTGCAGTTGAACAAGAGTGCTTGCTTTTTGTAAACAGTGGTGAAACAAATTTGGGAAATCAACTGAGTTTATAAAAATGACCTAGACATTGAGTGACTGCGCTTACACTTGAATATGTTAGCCGATATCGCTAGCAAAAGACAACTGGCTTTAAAAAACATGTGTGTTGTAAGAAAATACATTACACAAGAGCCTGCAGTTTGAGAAATTTTATGTGAAGTAGTGAAGTGCATTAAGCTTCTCCAGGGAGTTCCAGTCACGACAGCAACAGCAGAACGGTCATTTAGCGCACTTCGACGTCTGAAGTCGTATCTCGAATCAACAATGGGACAGAAGCGATTGTACAACTTAGCTGTTCTTCATGCCCACCGAGATGTTTTGGATGAATTGTATATCCGATCAGTCATCAAAGACTTCATATTTCAGTAAACCAGTCAGACGGTCGACATAGTAACCCTAATAAATGCATTTAGAGCAATATTAGAAATCTTTATAAAATAGAGAATTAAATACATACATAATGTTAAATTTTCAGTTTCGAAATATTAGTACTAGTTTAGTACTATATTACAACATTACTATAGTACTGTATTAGTTATTTTCAAATACTTAAATATTTTTAGGTTGTAAGACCCAATTGAAAACCGCTATTTACATTTTTTTTGATTAAACTTACCAGGTTTAATGTATTAACTTTATTAACTGTATTAAAGCATTAACTTTGAGGTATTTTATTTAGTTAATGAACCCTGAGCCTTATTCAAAGTAAGCTTAAATTATATGTTTCACTTATTAATCGAAGTGCTATTACTGTGCGACAGCAATATTTGATGTTTTATTCTTTTAATGATAGTTTAGAATTTATTTAAATATAATTTCAGTCTTTTCAGAGCTATATATTCACTGCTCTGTAAAAGTCTGTAAGCATGATTATTACTGTAAATTAAATTACCTTTTTACGAAAATACCGTGCCTGTTCACGTTTTGTTTCTTTTTTCATAGGCAAAAAACGCGTCAGGCTTTCCGAGTTTCCCGGAGTGTCGAGTTATCCAGAGTCCGGTATTCTGGTCTCATATTACTCTAAAATGCTAAAATTTAGAAAATTTCCCGGGGCGAGACCCCCCCCCCCCCTCACTCTAACGACTGACAACGGTGAATTGAATCTTACAGAAGTGTACAATAAAGCACAGTAATTGTATGTCTGTAAAACTTATAAACTGTGGAAGCGTTCAGTCAATATCGTTGCCGCATTTCTGTTAAATGAAATAGCGCCGGCCAGCCAGGACGCCCCAATTGACGTTCACCACATCCCAAATGAACTTTACCACCCAAAACACTTCTTCGCAGAATATAGCTACATTAGACTGGGAACACCGGAGGAAGATGTCATCAAAGTCAAGAAAACTTACCGAAACTTAATAAACTTTCAAACCAAGAACACCATATATGTATAAAAAAAAGTCTGTCACTCTTGGCATGATATGTGGAGGAACATACACCACCCGCATTTAGCAACAAAAGTGCGGTCATTTTGTGAATCGGAAATTTCAAATGAACGCCAGACTACATTCTATTCATCTGGCGGATTCCCCTTTGTGTACCATTTGTAACCTAATTGACACAGATGAACATCAATTTGTCTGTGGAAATTGAAACAACATATGGTTGTCAATCAGAAAAAAATTAGCAACTATGCGGAGAAAACCGCCGTATTTGGTAACGTCAACGTGCCTTTTATACCCGGGAGAACTATACCCCGCTTCGTAGAACAATGCAACCCTGGTTGAAGGGACACACGGTATTTTACCTATTGTCCAGTAAAGAAAGGAGCGAAGGAGATTTTTGGATGTACATCTCCGACCAGCATCACAAGCTACTACGCATCAACAATTACTATGATAAATGGTTTAAATGGCTCTTAGCACTATGGGCCTTAACATCTGAGGTCATCAGTCCCCTAGAACTTAGAATGTACTCGGGAACGTCGTATATTAACCTAAGGACATCACACACATCCATGCCCGAGGCAGGATTCGAACCTGCGACCGTAGCAGTCGCGCGGTTCCGGACTGAAGCGCCTAGAACCGCATGGCCACCCCGGCCGGCTTACTATGATACATACGCCACTTTTCTCAGAAGAACCGTCATGTGAAATCCGATTTTCGATGATGCGATTCAGAACACTGAAAAACGAAAGAAAATTTGATCTATGAAAAACGCGTACGATCAAACGACGAACATCACTTTCAATTTTTTTTTCTTTCGCAAAGGCTTCCAGTAACGTAGAAGATTATCTTTATGCCTATGTCACTATAATAAGCAATTTGATACTGTTGTTGTATCTATTTCTGAATAAAAAATGGAAAAAAGGCGGTAAGACATCGGATTTGCGAGGAAAGAGAAACAGGTTCGACTCCGCCCGGTGGCAAAAATTTTTATGCTCCTTGGCAATGCGTACACTACTGACATCACAATTAACCGCAACAGCATATACGTTATTTTATTAATTTATATAAGCACAAACAATAGGCATAGGATGAAATGCGGGACTGCAAACATTTGAAAAGGGATTGTAGTTAACGCGTACTCGGGAACGTCGTATATTAAATCTATACATCCATTCTTTTGCAATTGATCAATTACATTTACCTGGGTGATACTCATCAGAGAAACAGGGGAAGCAATTACACTCCTGGAAATTGAAATAAGAACACCGTGAATTCATTGTTCCAGGAAGGGGAAACTTTATTGACACATTCCTGGGGTCAGATACATCACATGATCACACTGACAGAACCACAGGCACATAGACACAGGCAACAGAGCATGCACAATGTCGGCACTAGTACAGTGTATATCCACCTTTCGCAGCAATGCAGGCTGCTATTCTCCCATGGAGACGATCGTAGAGATGCTGGATGTAGTCCTGTGGAACGGCTTGCCATGCCATTTCCACCTGGCGCCTCAGTTGGACCAGCGTTCGTGCTGGACGTGCAGACCGCGTGAGACGACGCTTCATCCAGTCCCAAACATGCTCAATGGGGGACAGATCCGGAGATCTTGCTGGCCAGGGTAGTTGACTTACACCTTCTAGAGCACGTTGGGTGGCACGGGATACATGCGGACGTGCAGTGTCCTGTTGGAACAGCAAGTTCCCTTGCCGGTCTAGGAATGGTAGAACGATGGGTTCGATGACGGTTTGGATGTACCGTGCAATATTCAGTGTCCCCTCGACGATCACCAGTGGTGTACGGCCACTGTAGGAGATCGCTCCCCACACCATGATGCCGGGTGTTGGCCCTGTGTGTCCCGGTCGTATGCAGTCCTGATTGTGGCGCTCACCTGCACGGCGCCAAACACGCATACGACCATCATTGGCACCAAGGCAGAAGCGACTCTCATCGCTGAAGACGACACGTCTCCATTCGTCCCTCCATTCACGCCTGTCGCGACACCACTGGAGGCGGGGTGCACGATGTTGGGGCGTGAGCGGAAGACGGCCTAACGGTGTGCGGGACCGTAGCCCAGCTTCATGGAGACGGTTGCGAATGGTCCTCGCCGATACCCCAGGAGCAAGAGTGTCCCTAATTTGCTGGGAAGTGGCGGTGCGGTCCCCTACGGCACTGCGTAGGATCCTACGGTCTTGGCGTGCATCCGTGCGTCGCTGCGGTCCGGTCCCAGGTCGACGGGCACGTGCACCTTCCGCCGACCACTGGCGACAACATCGATGTACTGTGGAGACCTCACGCCCCACGTGTTGAGCAATTCGGCGGTACGTCCACCCGGCCTCCCGCGTGCCCACTATACGCCCTCGCTCAAAGTCCGTCAACTGCACATACGGTTCACGTCCACGCTGTCGCGGCATGCTACCAGTGTTAAAGACTGCGATGGAGCTCCGTATGCCACGGCAAACTGGCTGACACTGACGGCGGCGGTGCACAAATGCTGCGCAGCTAGCGCCATTCTACGGCCAACACCGCGGTTCCTGGTGTGTCCGCTGTGCCGTGCGTATGATCATTGCTTGTACAGCCCTCTCGCAGTGTCCGGAGCAAGTATGGTGGGTCTGACACACCGGTGTCAATGTGTTCTTTTTTCCATTTCCAGGAGTGTATTTTGACCCAATTTGGCGCACACTATAAACGCCACCTTTTTGCAGTGACATGGTTTTTTTAATGTCTGCATAGAAAAACAAACCTTGATTGACATTTTAAAAACAGCTTCTTTCGTCGCACAGTCCAGCAGCGAACTACGCGTGACGCAGAATTTCGCTGAATGCGTGCGACGATAGTTGGTGATGTGTAATGGAATGTAATTTGATGCAAGCTTCTCGGGAAGTGGTTTCTTCTTCTTTCTCGATGAGGTAAGTGCAGTTTTGATATTTTTTATTAGAGTTTTTACCTGACGCTAAAAACATACATCGCAGGGTTGTACTAGTTGCGTACGTTACGGAGGAATTACTTTGATACTGCACGTTGGCAGTCCGTCTTCATCTTGGAACAGTTCGTCCTAAATTTATGGGTTTGTTTGTCCTCTCCACGAGTCAATCAACAGAAGAGATTTATTCTCTTGCACTTAGGACTTCATCACATCAGTTAGATATTTTTTGGCCGTGGCGAACCCGGGACCCTTTCAACACAAATCCGTTCTCTTACCGATGAGCCAAACACAGCTTGCTGAACTAATTTTCACAGGAACAATTCATAACATGCACATGATAATCGATCCGTATAAATTCCTTTTATGTCCTACACATTTGGCCATCTGATGTTCTCACTTTCACGTCTCACCACGCCCTACATGTACCAAGAATTTGGACAAATTCGGTGATGACGAGTAGGCGCGCTCTCCTTGTGAGGGCTACGGCGGGACGAAGCCTCGTTTCTAGGTTCCCGGTTTAATACGTTATATAGCCCCCATGAATGCATGAAGGTATAGTGGAACAGAACACATTTCATGCATTCAACCAATTAGCAACAAGTAGTTAGGTCCGTTTCATATATTTTGGAAAAAAATCTTGCAATCAGTTAAGAATATCCAACGACAAATTACTTTCAAAGATACTGCCATTTTATTTGTTTTGTAAGTAAAAAACGCCTTCTCTTGCCGCACTATATTTTATTCTCCCAGACACGTTTTTCCTTTTTTCTATTTAAGACATCATAAATGGAATTTATAATGATAGAGCTGTGATAAGCCTTTGTTTCTATATGTATTATTCGTAGATTATAAAACAACTGCCGGCCGAAGTGGCCGTGCGGTTAAAGGCGCTGCAGTCTGGAACCGCAAGACCGCTACGGTCGCAGGTTCGAATCCTGCCTCGGGCATGGATGTTTGTGATGTCCTTAGGTTAGTTAGGTTTAACTAGTTCTAAGTTCTAGGGGACTAATGACCTCAGCAGTTGAGTCCCATAGTGCTCAGAGCCATTTGAACCATTTTTTATAAAACAACTCACTTCTCGCTTTTTGTGTAAATACATGATTACTTACAGTTATTCGCGTTTTTAGTTGGCATTGGCGTTTCCTCTCATCTGGTCACATGGAGACCGCACTACCGCTGTATTTAGGAAACAGAAGCATTTTATTGTGTTTTTCTTCCCACTTTTCATTTTGTTTGTCCTTGTCGGTGTGATGCAAGATCAGTCGTCTGCTACAAATACAGATGTCATTTTTAACACTGAATGTGGCTTAAAGATTAACAAAGAAAGTAGTACAAAGGAGAATAAAGATTCGTTTAACATCAAAGATTGGCATAGAAGAAGACAAATATTCCTCCTACACAGGATGCACGGTTGAGCAGGAGGGCTGAACGAAGGAGACGTCTGGAGTAGTTTGTCACAGCTGAAGAAAGCGTACTACAGTAAAAGAGCTATACTGGTATCGGACACCGAAATAAGAACTATGGAAGAGAAGTGGAAGTAAACGGTTGGAACACAGCAGTGTATGGATGTTTGAATGGCCGACTGTTGGAAATACACAAAGGAGGACGTAGTAAGCACTCTAGATGTAATATTGTAGTCAAAATTTAAAAAATTAAAGAGGCAGGTAAGATATGAAACGAAGAAGTAATAAAAAGAACAGGTATGAGATGAAGAAGTCGTAAGAGGAATTTGTGTTGGAAGAGGTCTAGAGACCATTCAGATGAAACGACAGGTTTGTGAGATACTTGCAACGCAATTAAAAGCAGCTTAACTTGATACTGGAGCGAGCGGTAGAGGGGAACACGGCAGGGCCATGTTAGTGGAAAAGGACGGAAAAGCCCTGCTACGATTCAACAACAAAATTCGAAAAACGCTGATAAAACAGACAGTCAAAAGTTACAGAAATTTAATGAATGAAAGCATGCGCTGTATTATGGTTCAAATGGCTCTGAGCACTATGGGACTTAACTTCTGAGGTCATCAGTCCCCTAGAACTTAGAACTACTTAAACCTAACTAACCTAAGGACATCGCAAACATCCATGCCCGAGGCAGGATTCGAACCTGCGACCGTAGAGATCGCGCGGTTCCAGACTGTAGCGCCTAGAATCGCTCGGCCACCTCGGTCGGCGCGCTGTATTAGACTGTATTGTTTTTATTTTTTTTACTAGCTATGTTATTGGCAGATTTCGACTATTACGTCATTCTGAATCACACGCGAATGAGCATTACAGCACGCATCACAAAAGATGTGGCACGTTCATGATGTGCATCAAGCGATGCTCATCCACGTGTGCTTGGCGTGATTGCCAAAATCGGCCGATAGCACGGCTAACAAAAAATTAAAAACAATACAGTCCACCTAATACGGACCATGCTTCAATTCATAAAATTTCTAGAGGCTGAGGCACCTCGTAAAGCAAAATTATTAGTAGAAATTCGGGAGTCCACAAAAAGATCGACGCTCGATGCATACAAGAACTTCCACCGTCATCTGTCAGCGAAAGATTTGCAAAAATCATAGAAAGTTCTCGTCATATGTAAAATCACTAAGCAGCTCGAAGTATTTTATTCTGTCACTCGTAGACCAGTCACGTGTGGCAATAGAAGACAGCAGAAGGAAAGGTGAACTTTTAAATTTCGCATTCAGACAATCTTTTGGGAAAAAGAATCGTACAGTCATATATTCTTTCGACCGCCGCACACATGCCCGTGCGGAGGGTATAGGAATAGGCATCGATGGCATTGTTATGCAGCTGATAGAGGTAAAAACAAATGAGTCGCCACAACCGAATGGAGCCTCAGTCCGGTTTTAAAGAGGATACTCTTTGGCAGTATCGCATAACTTAGCTTGCATTTGTAGCGAATGTCTCGCCCGACGGAAAGTCCGATGAGACTAGAAAAAAGTGGATGTGAGACCCCTAAATAAGAAAGGACAAAAGAATAGACTCAAAGTTACAGACCATACGTCGGTATGCTGTAGATTTCGATTATAATATATTTTCTTGAGACAGAAAAGATGCTATCAAAAAATCAACATGGATTTAGAAAATGTCGTTCATCATCACCATTATCTTGAAAATTTTCCAGCCCCAAGCAGGGTCTTTTTAGAATATAAGCCTCGCCATCTAATCCTAATTTCCGACCATCTTTCTGTGTTCACTCTGGTCCAGTCCTCGCCCATTTTTCAACTCGGTTCTCCATATCATTCAGACATCTATAAGCTGGTCTTCCTCATGGTCGTTTTCTTCACATCTCCATTTCATGTATCTTCTCTTTAAGTGCCCATACCATCTTAGCCCTAATGTTTCTATCCTCCTCTGCAAGGGTTCCTGTTTCGCCATTTTCCTTACTCTTTCATTCCTCATCCTGTCTCCCCTTGTTACCCCTATCCAACGTCTGAGTTACAATTCACATGTCCGTAAACTGCTTGCATCTCTTTTCTTTGTTACCCATGTTTCCGAAGCATACGTCAGTATTGGGATGTAATAACTTCTATATATTAGTTCTTTTTTGCGGGAGGTCTTTGTTCCAAACTACTAACACTTCGCAGAATTGCTACTGCTTCTCTGCCACGTTCATTTATCTCTTTCTCATTTCTTCCATTTTCATCTGTCACACTTTCCAAGTTTTGAAACTTACCACCTTCTTCAGTTCTTCACTTCCAGTCCTTATTCGGCTAGTTTGTCTACCTTTGTTTCTAGCTGTAACCAGGATCTCACATTTGTGTACATTAAATTTCATTCCATACAGTCTCACAGTTTCTTCCCAGGTATCCAGCTGTTACTGTATCTCCTCCTCCCTGTTTCCTCACATCATCAGGTCATCCGTGACCACCACTGCTTTCATCTTGTGTTCTCCAGTTTTTGCTGCCACCTTAGTCATTATCTATTCCAAAACCACAATGAAGAGGAGAGGTGACAATGCACTGCCCTGTTTCTCACCACTTATTTTCTAGAATCAATCCGTCCTTTCATTTTTCATTTTCACACAGACTCAGACTTCCACAGTGCATCTACTACACTTTACTTGTTATCTCTTTTTCCACTCCCTTCTTTCCAAGTCCTTCTCAGATCTTTCGTCTACAGACGCTATCAAATGCCTTTCTACACTGATGCCCCAAAGAAGCTGGTATAGGCATGCGTATTCAAATACAGATATATGTAAACAGTCGGAATACGGCGCTGTGGTCGGCAACGCCTACATACGACAACAAGCGTCTGGCGCAGTTGTTAGATCGGTTACTGCTGCTACAATGGCAGGTTGTCAAGATTCAAGAGAGTTTGAACACGGTGTTATGGTCAGCGCACTAGCGACGGGACAGAGCATCTGCGAGGTAGCGATGAAGTGGGGATTTCCCCGTACGACCATTTCACGAGTGTACCGTGACTATAAGGTATCTAGTAAAACATCAAATCTCTGACATCGCTGCGGCCGGAAGAGGATCCTGCAAGAAGCGGACCAACGACGACTGAAGAGAATTGTTCAGTGAGACGGAAGCGCAATCCTTTCGCAAATTGCTGCAGATTTTAATGCTGGGCCAACAATAAGTGTCAGCGTGCGAACCATTCAACGCGACATCATCGTTATGGGCTTTCGGAGCCGAAGGTCCAGACTGCACGACACAAAGCTTAACACCTCACCTGGGCCCGTCAACATCGACATGAGACTGTTGATGACCGGAACCATGTTGCCTGGGCGGACGAGTCTCGTTCCAATTTCTACCGAGCAGATGAATGTGTACGGGTATGCAGACAAACTATTAAATCCATGGACCCTGGATGTCAGCAGGGGACTGTTCAGGCTGGTGGAGGCTCTGTAATGGATGCGGGGCATGTGCAGTTGGAGTGATATGGGACCCCTGATACGTGTAGATACAACTCTGACAGGCGACACGTACGTAAGCATCCTGGTTGATCACCTGCATCCATTCATGTCCAGCTTGCATTCCGACGGACTTGGGCAATTACAGCAGGCCAATGGAACACCCTACACATCCGGAATTGCTACAGAGTGGCTCCGGGAACACTTTTCTGAGTTTAAACACTTCCGCTTCCCAACAAAATTCCTAGACATGAACATTATTGAGCATGTCTGGGAAGCCTTGCAACATGCTGTTCAGAAGAGATCTCCATCCCATCACATTCTTTCGGATTTATGGACAGACATGAAGGATTCATGGTGTCAATTCACTACTTTAGAAATTATTCGAATCCTTCCGCGTCCTCGCGGGGGCCCTACACGATTTTAGGCAGGTGTACCGGTTTGTTTGGCTTTTCAGTGTATATTATCAAGCATATGTAGTTCAAATAGTATTATAGCTTCACAGCTGATTGTTTGTATTAAGCCGGCCGATGTGGCCGAGTGGTTCTAGGAGTTTCAGTCTGGAACCGAGGGACCGCTACGATCGCACGTTCGAATCCTGCCTCGGGCATGGATGTGTGTGATGTCCTTAGGTTAGTTAGGTTTAAGTAGTTCTAAGTTCTAGGGGACTGATGACCTCAGATGTTAAGTCCCATACTGCTCAGAGCCATTTTTGTTTGTATTAAAATAATATCAAGCAGATCACAAATTAAGAAAATAAATATAAACTTACGCTGTGTGTTTTACAGCATGATTACTGCAAAAAAACTTGCACAATAATGTTTTATTTCAGCTTTTTATGGCTTTTTTGTACAATCATTTAGTTTATTTCGGTCTGGAGAGATGGAAACACTGCTTATGAGTGTAATGCTCTGATAAAATGGCATCCAAGCAAGAAAAGAGTTTTTAGGTGTTGGAATATGTGAAATGTTTATTTGCTACTACAATACAGCGTGAATTCGTAAGGAATTACGAAAAAGGCCGCCCTGTAGGCACGGCACTGTGAGTTGATGTCAACAATTTATGGCCACTATTTGTCTCTGTAAACAGAAAAGTACATGTTGACTAAGAATGCCAATGTAATCGTGGAGAGGGCGAGGAAACGTTTCATATGCAGTTCAAAAAGACCAACTTACCGTGCAAGCCACAGAGCTGGAATACCGAAGCAATCTGTGTGGGAGGACTTGTGACGGTGGTTTTTATTTCAAACCGAACAGTTTACAGCACTTCTAACAAGTAACAAGGGAAGGTTACGTCATCACAACGTAGGAAGCACTTTAGGATGATCATTTTGCATGCTTATTTTCAGCAACGAAGCAACCTTTCATTAATCTGGAGAGGTTAATAGCCTAACATAAGAGTGTAGGGTACTGAACATCCCCAGGAATTAAGGCACATGAACGAGATTCGCCGAAGCCTCATGTTTTCTGGTCAATATCAGAGACGAAGGTGTGTGGGCTGTGAAGACTGTGACGGGTACTGTTTCTACAACTGAATCCTAACTCCAAGAATTTTATCTTCCAAAAAGACGGGGCAATTCCTTATTGGAGGATCGATGTTCGTCGCCACCTAAACGACGAACTTCCGCTTCGCTGGATTGGGCGTAGTCATGTAGATGATATGGCCCTTTTCACCGCCACCCCCTCCCCCTCCAAGCCCCAGGTCGCATGACCTAACGTCTTGTCAGCATTTCCTTTGAGGGGGACATTAAGGACCGCCAAAAACGCTGGAACAAAACAGTGAAAGTATCAATGCTGCTGCAAAAACCATTGACATGATGTTCCTTCTTAAGCTATGGAACGAACTTGACTGCCACTTGGCCCTATGTCATGTGACCAGAGCTGCACTCATATAACATCACTAGAGTCCAAAAAGAAAATTTGCTGATTTTACATTTCTGTAGATCACACTTGTACGTAAAATACTTTGGAAAATACAGTTACTGCTGCTAGAATGGCAGCTTATCGAGATTCAAGTGAGTTTGAACGTGGTGTTATAGTCGGCGCACGAGCGATGGGACACAGGATATCCGAGGTAGCGATGAAGTGGGATTTTTCCCGTACGACCATTTCATGAGTGTACCGTAGATACCAGGACTCCAGTAAAACATCAAATCTCCGACATTGTTGCGGCCGGAAAAAGATCCCGCAAGAACGGGACCAACGACAACTGAAGAGAATCGGTCAGTGTGACAGAAGTGCAACCCTTCCTCAAATTGCTGCAGATTTCAGTGCTGGGCCATCAGCAAGTGCCAGCATGCAAACCGTTCAACGAAAAATCACCGATTTGGGCTTCCGGAGTCGACTACACGACGCAAAACTTTACCCCTCGCCTGGGTCGTCAACACCTACATTGGACTGATTATGACTGGAAACATGTTGCCTGGTCGGACGAGTCTCGTTTGAAATTGTATAGAACGTATGGACGTGTATGGAGACAACCTCATGAATCCATGGACCCTCCATTTCAGCAGGAGACTGTTCAAGTTGGTAGAGGTCTTGTAATGTTGTGGGGCGTGTGCAGTTGAAGCGATATGGGACCCCTGACTGTCTAGATACGACTCTGACAGGTGACACATTCTGTCTGCTCACCTGCATCCATTCATGTCCATTGTGCATTCCGATGCACTTGGGCAATTCCAGCGGGATCATGCGACACCCCACACATCAAGAATTGCTGCAAAGCGGCTCCAGGAACACTTTTATGAGTTTAGACACTTCCGCTGGCCATCAAACTCCCCAGACACGAACATTATTGAGCATATGTGGGATGCCTTGCAAGCGTGCTATTCAGAAGAGATCTCCACCCCTTCGTACTCTTACGGATTTATGGACAGCCCTGCAGAATTCATGGTGTCATTTCACTCCAGCTCTACTTCAGACATGTCGAGTCCATGCCACGTCGTGTTGTGCCACTCCTGCACGCTCGCGGGGGACCTACACGATATTAGGCAGGTTTACCAGTTTCTTTGGCTCTTCAGTGTGTATAAAGAAAGGCATGCACTCTTGTGCTGGTGCGCGTCTCAAATTACCTCTTTCTCGCACGATATACTGCGAACCATGGCAACGGTCATCATATCCCTAGATGTCCGAAAAGTGTGACACAGTGCAGCAACACAGACAGTTAACGAATCTCCGAGCATACAGAAAAGGTTCCCAGATATGCGATATTTTCGGAAGATTATTTATGTAATAGAACCCAGAATTTTCTCCCAGAGGGTGAGTGTCGATCGGAGATAAAGGTATCGTCGGGAGTGTCTCAGGGGTGTTGTGGGATCGACTTTGTTCTCTACATACATATAGATGTGACGGATAGCGTGAGCCGTAATCTGCGACTGTTTACTGATGACGCTGTTGTGTAAGGGGGATAATGACGCCGTTGAGGGACTGTTGGAGGGTACAGGTTAACTGCGACAGGATTTCATTTGATCAGTAGTAGTTTGCTTTAAAGGGGGAAAGTGTAAGTTAATGTAGATGCATAGGAAAAACAATCCCGTAATGTTCGTATGCAGTGTTACTGATGAGCTACTTGAAACAGTCACGTCAGTCAAATGTCTAGACGTAACGCAGTGTGACATAGAACGGAACGATCAGGTAAGGTTAGCTGTAGGGAAGAAGAATAGTCCACTTTGGTTTATTGGGTAATTCCAGGAAAGTAAGGTCGAGCTACAAAGGACACAGAGTAGAAAACACTTGCGCGACACATTCTTGACTACTGCTCGAATGTTTGGGATCCCCACAGCATCGGATTAAGGGAAGCCATAGAAGAAATGATGTATATATGCAGAGTGAAACGACGAATGAAAATTTGTACCAATGCCGGGATTCGAAACTGGGTCTCCTGCTCTCTAGGCACATTCGCTGGCAACTACGCCACCCTGGCTCAGTATCCTTGCACAATTGCGCAGACTACCCTAGCACGCCTCCCTATCCAATCCAAATTCCCGTTCACATCTCAGATCGCGTGGTATACCCCTTTGAGACGCCCTACTAAACCCGCAGGACATGAGAGGTAGTTTAAATTGTGGAAAGGGGCCAAAATAAGCGGCTGTGAGTTACACTCGAGCATACAGCTTTATTTATTTGACCAAACATTACAAGAGCCAAGAAAATTAAAAAAAAGACAAAAAAACACAGCATTAATTTACCGGCTGAGTCTCATGCCTTAAGGGCTAGACCACTTTAATTTAAAATCGCCCGAAAGCCAGTAAGACTCAAAACAAAATCAGGAATTTTAAAGCCAGAAGGCCTTATCTTAAATCAGTTCTTTCAATTAGGCTGAAGACCCAAACAATCTGACACCTTAAGAGCAAAACAACTTTAACTAAACAATCGGCTGAAGGCCCTTCACGTAAGACTCAAACCAAAATAAATCTTTAAAAGGTCAGAGGCCTTACCTTAAAACAGCTCTTTAAATTAGGCTGGAGGCCCGAACAGTCTTACGCCTTAAGTGCCAAACAACCTTAATTTAAAAATCGGCTAGGAGCCATACAATTACAAACAACCAGAACAAATAAGAAAAGGCAGTACACCCAACGGCGCTCAGACGTTGCCGAGGGTCGGCCTGGATTTCAAACACTAACGCTCGCTTAGGTGAGACAGGCAGTCAGCTCAACCATTCTCGATCCAACGGCAACCCAACTGACAGACAGTCAACGGATCCACCGACAAGATAACTTCCGCTCCACCCGATCAGCACACAACAGGCAGTTCAATGGAACAACGTAGATGGTATTGGCCCCCACAACCAATTATACATTGAGCTGTCAAACTACACACCATGCTGGACAGTGACAACACAATGAGGAAAATACACTGCCTGAATTTACGTCGACGGCAAGGGCAGGTAACCGGGCCGTTAACGGCCACAAGGCAGAAGATTCCGCTGGTGCACTTCAATTCAAATTAACCAAGCACAGTTAAATTCCACTGGAGGGTGGCTAAATTTTGCCAACTTGAAAACACACATTGCTCGTGGTGTGATGACCTCAACCTACAGGAAAAATAATTATCAAAATCTGAACTGTGAAGTCATCCAAAATTCTAGTTGGAAAACCACACTCTTTGTTATACTTCTCAATTGGTCACGATCCCACTTTGTTTATGAACTGAAAACTCTAATATTCACGAGAAACTGCTCTGAAATTAACCTGAACCGACAAAATTGTGTATATATTCTCTGAAACTTCAAAGGCATTAGAAAAAGTGACAAAATTTCGTGAATCGCACACAATACTGTTAACAATCGCATGAACACTGGAGGGTTTCACCATACATCTACCCACTTTTGAGTATAATAAGTGTCTCTTAATAATACGACTCGTAGCAATACAATATCAAAAAACTTTTATTACTGGGTAAAGAGTCACTACGTGATTTGACAGCTGACATTTCTAATTCCCGCTTACGTCAGGAAAAGCACCAATACGGGAATAGCAGCTTTTACATTATTGGTCAGAACGCAAGCAATTATGGCAGTCGCCGTAATTTTCGCGCGAAGCCATATTTCGCGCCAAATTTTCTTACTAGTTACTGTCATATATCTAGTCTCATAACAATACATAAAACTACATAAAATAACTACAATAATTTTGACATGCAAGGAGAATTAGTCCTAATCAGAGGAAGAAGTTTATATTTACTTGTGTTTCAACAATGACTACCAGGCAACTTTTAATTCACTGATTGTAATTTTATTTTCGTTAGTAGAAATCAAACAAACTAAACAAAGAATTTAATCAAACAGAGTCTGTAATTCTTATACTTTTAATAGAGAAAGAAAATTTCTAGGTCAGGGGATAGCGTTCAGCGAAATCCCTTAACTTTTTGTTGCATACGAAGCGTTGCGTTAGGCAGCACGATGTCGGCGGGTTACGATGATGAGAGCAGGATACAGACAGTTCCGCTGGTTAATCTTCTCCGGCGAAACGCAAATAAAGTTCTGGCACAGCTGTATCATTAACCCCGTGGTGATTAACAAACCACAAGACGCCAGTATACGAACGTTGTTGACATGTCCTCTCTTTCAAAGTACATGACGTAGACATCGTTCATTTTTACACTTTATGCACTGTCCGTGACGCTATCGTCCATAATTACACGGTTCGTCACATTCATATAGTCTTAGCCACAAATACACAGTTCATAGAATTGTTCATGTATATGAAGCACACCGTAAACAATGTCCACTCTGTTCTCGCATTTCAAACTTCGACAACGTCACTGAAAGCCATTTATATTGCACAGTTAATTAGTCTTCACTTTCATGGCTTGATAGAATGTGATATACAACAGTTCCACCACCCAAAGCCAATGCCAGCAAGGTTCATTCGAATAAAGGCACAGTTCGTGTCGGCCACAACAAAGTAATGTCAGCGGCACTTTCACAGTCCGGTTTATTTGCTCTTAAAGTTCGCTGGCGATGGCATTACATACCGCAGTGGTAAAGAGAATTAACAATCTGGTAGTTCGGTATCACTGTACATACAATTACGTACGCTTTTCATGGAACACAGTACTATTTTTCCCGCACACGCTTCACAGACACGCCATCCACCATCCCCTCTACTACGCAACAACCTTTCAACTCTCGATATCACTATCGCCGTCCCATGTCTATAGATGTTATGTCGTTATCGTAAATTGCATAAAACTTTATAAATGTTATTGACTGCATTTTTCACAATTAATAATATTACAAAAGAGAACTTTAGAAACTTTACCACAGGTACAAAAGCAAGAAACGTATTTATCCATTGGCAAACGAAATATTCACAATTACATCTTTACATTTAAAAACCACAGTAGAATGTTACATAATCACCATTAGAAATGCCCATATGAACAAAAGAAAAAGAATAGAAATCCAAAGAAAATCACGAAAAAAATTTTATATGCGTAATTAACAATGCCTTCACAGTGGGAATGTCCCAACAGCCGACAACGAAATCCAAACGACACAATGTCAACTGCCGTGACTTTCTGGTAGATTAAGTCAAGACTCAACTTTCCTGTCCAGGATCGGTGAGCCATTGAGCTCGTAGCAATGAGAACACCACACACACACACACACACACACACACACACACACACACACACACTGACCGCCCATGGACGCCGCCAGCGGCCCCAGCGCAGCGCGCCGCGGAGACTTCTTCGCTGCCCCCCGCCAACCGACCAACTGCTCGCACACAGCACAGCCGGAAACTATAAGCGCCAGGCCAAAGATAGTACAAGGCACGAATACCGATACACACCGCTGCTGCCACTCACGGAGAGTATAACAGCATAATCGCGATAACCGCGGGTGACTAAACACAAATAGCAATCAAGGTTTAATCCGACGCATAACATAGAGCCATCCATAGCTCACTCTTTAACTGAAACGGCACTGCAAAGGATGGCCAACTGTATTGCAATAGCACCTCAGCATCGAATGGTCGAATGGAACGGGGGATCCTGCCTGAAACCCAGGCATAGGTGCTATAGTCAAATGAAACTATATGGCTCCAGAGAGCTTTTCTAGTCTCAAACACCTATGATTATATATATATAGGTTCATTCGACTTTTGAAAAGTTTAGAGAACCAGCACTTGCGACAGACTGCAGAATGATTCTGCTGCCACCAACATACATCTCGCGTTAGGATCCGAAACAAGGCAAGAGATGTTAGGGCTCGCATATCGACAGTCTTCATTTCCTCGCTCCATTTGCAAGTAGAATGGGAAAGGGAATGACTAGCAGTGGTACAATGTAACGTCTGCCATGTTCCGTATGTTAATGTGGAGAGTGTATATGTAAATGTAGAATCTGACAAAAGAAATGATTACACCACATGTTCGGTACAGTAGCTACGTAGTCACGAAGAAACTGGCGCTAGACACGAAAACATGGAAGGGAACATCAAAGCGATTGACAAACTGACAGTCGCGAGGGATTAGCCAAGCGGTTTAGGGCACCGCAGTCACGGACTGTGCGGCTGGTCCCGGCGGAGGTTCGAGTCCTCCCTCGGGCATGGGTGTGTGGGTTTGTCCTTAGGATAATTTAGGTCAAGTAGAGTGTAAGATTAGGGACTGATGGCCTTAGCAGTTGAGTCCCATAAGATTTCGCACACATTTGAACTTTTTTTTTTTTTGACACACTGACAGCGGGTCGGCGATCTCGTGGTACTTAAGTGAATTCCTGCAGCGATTTATTTCACTATCTGGATGGTTCGTGAGATAGTCACAAGCAATTAGTTCGTATACAAAGACAAACGGAAAACATTTACACATGTTTTATGTAGAATGATAAAAATTTTTTTGTTTCTCCACTCAGGAGTTTCGTGACACTAGGGCAGGCGTGTCTATAAGCGAAATACCAAATGTAGGGAAATGTAATAAAGGTACCTATGTACGGATCGAGCAAGAATACGATATAGTATCGTGAACCGTAGTTGTGAAATAGATCACCAAAGCAGTTACCTCTCATCCGTCGAATGAGTTCAGCTGTGAGTGTGCCAGCGAACGTACTGAGAGTAAGACAGCGAGAAGATATTCAGTGAGAGTACAGTCCCGCTGTAATGTGTTGTCAGCTGGGGTCTCCTGCAGTCGTGCTGGGAATACCGGAGGGGCAGGGTGTGCAGAACGCATTCTGCGTACGTGCTGATCCGTCTGAGGACGTGTTCCCGCCCCCCTGTCGTTCGCCTGTAAAGCAGCAGGTCGTACTACGGGGCCCAGTTCGAATTTTCTGTTAATAACTCCTACCTTTCTCTGCCGCGCTGAGGATCTCGCATGAACCCAAGGAAACCTGGATATCACGTCAGATGACAGTGATGAGAGATGAGATATTTCGGTTTATCTATGGGTACTAATTCTGCTGAAGTGTAATATACACGTTGCAAGAAACAGTTTTAAAAGGTCGTAAGGGTATTGCAGGGTAGGTTTTGCTGAGAAATAGTTGGCAAGAAAAAATATCCGATACGTTGCGCCGTTTCCGCGTTAACTAGCATTCAAATTAGTCAATCAGGCCGTTGTGCGTGCAAATTCAAGCGTCCCGCCAGATACAAAGATACCTTAAGCCGTCGTCAGGCGTTGATATACGTCAACGGGGTCAGTTGAAAATGTGTGCCCTGGCCGGGACTCGAACCCGAGATCTTCGGTTTACATGGCAGACGCTCTATCCATCTGAGCCACTGAAAGCACAGAGGATGTACCGACTGCAGGGTCTTATCCCTTGCACGCTCCCCGTGAGACCCACATTCACAACTTAATGTCCACACACTACATTCGTAGTGCCCCTGCCCATTACACTCATTACTCGCGGCAGACAATCTTACCGAGTCCCATAAGAGTTCGGGCAATGCGTGTGCATTCGCACACAACAAGAAGGCCAATGGCCGGTGAGCCTTAATATCTGTATATAGTTAAGGCTAAAAATTTCACCAACACAATTGCAGCATTCACAAAATAAAACGAAATAAAAACGCATTGGACTATGTGTCCTCGTCTTACATTGGAATCGACGACTTCTGACAGTGGCCAAGAGTTCCCCAGGATACGCTTAGAAACGATCTAGAAACACGAACAATAACTTCAACGGTGTTCAGAAAGGATTGGATAGATTGCAGCCAACTTTGAACAGAGCATTGGAGAGTGAACTGATACAACACTCCAAACTATTAGTCACGCGTGTCTGGTATGACTATGAAGAAGGTGAGATCTTACATTCAAAAGAATCGAGAAAAATTGTATTCAGCGCATATTCAACAAGGAAAAGAAGGTGGTTGGGTGGGACAGGGTTACTGGCTTCTTAAAGCGAATCCTAGACATTAGCCTACGTGAGCCTGAGGCATTATCTGTGACTGCGGCAGCAGGTTTTAACAAACCTGTTGTCCAAAAAATCTTTTCGATTTTCGAAGAAATAATGGACAGTGAAGGTATTTCGACCTGTAACATTTATAATGTTGATAAATGTGTTGTGAGAAGTGTCCAGAAATCTTTGAAAGTATTCGCACAGAGAGGAAAAAAACAGATCGGCGCAATAGCCAGTGCAGAAATATCTGTTCATGTTACTGTAGTATGCTGCGTGATTTCCTCTGGCTTTGTCCCACCAACGTTGATTTATCCAAGAAAAAATTGGAAAAAGTGTTAACGACAGGGCTTCGCCAGGAAATACTGGAGCTGCCTCCGAAAAGGGTCGCATGACATGTGACTTTTTTACAGTGGCTCAAGCATTTTTTTTTTTTTTTTTTTGTGAAGCGCTTTAGTAATCCTCCTGCTAGATGGATACACGTCATAAGAATGACGAAGCTGTCTGTTTTGATGAGGAGAACGGTATCATTACGCTCTGTTTTCCTGCACACTACAAAAATGGCTCAAATGGCTCTAAGCACTATCGGACTTAACATCTGAGGTCATCAGTCCCGTAGACTTAGAACTACTTAAACCTAACTAACCTAAGGACATCAAACACATCCATGCCCGAGGCAGGATTCGAACCTCAGACCGTAGCAGCAGTGCTGTTTCGGACTGAAGCGCCTAGAACCGCTCGATCAGAGAGGCCGCCTGTACACTACACCCATAGGCTATAGCCACTAGCTGTCTCATCTTTTGGCCAGCTAAAAACTTACTTTGATCAAGAGGTAACAAAATGGTTAAGTGTAATCCCGGAAGAACAGTTTCCAAGTATCAAATGAGTCCTCTATTTACTAAAGCCCATGGGAAACAAGCAACCCTTACTAATGCTCTTAATGCCTTCAACACACTAGACTCTGGCCTCGTAACTGAGACATAATCCCAGAACACCTCTTTGTCCCAGCAGCAACTACAGATATTCCAGATTGTTATCCTCCAAGGACATATGGAGTGTCTGCTGAGTCGACCACTGCTGTTAGTGAAACTAAAGACAAAGAATCAAATAAGGATGTTGATTCCGTGGATGTGAATATGATTCCAACTCAAGTGGCAGTGGCATACATCAGCCCCGTTCCCTCCAGATCATTTGGAGATGTATTGCAAAGAAAACAACAAAAAACAAGACAGCTGCTGTGCTCAGCAACATACCCTACGTAAAACAACTTCAACAGAGACTTGAAGGCAAACGCGAGGAAGAAGAACGCGCTGCAAAGGTAAAAGGAAAGAGGAAACGTAGGTTTGGAAAAGAAATACTGTACGGAAAAGACGTTTTTGGTGACAACAGTGATTGTGACTGTTGGTGTTGCTTGGAACTATACTCGTATTCAAAACGTGGAGAACACAGGTTAAGCCGTTAAGGTGTCAGCAGCGTAATTTGTGGGCACATACTGAATGTGCTGGAGTAAGCCACAAACAGGAAAACGTTGTGATGTCTGCAAATAGATGGGATTTTTGAGAATTAGTTTTTCAAAAACCGAACCAATTTTGTTGTTTCATGAACTAAAATTTGCAATTCTACTTTCAGTCCTCACTTTTTGTATAACTGAACTGGGAAACCTTAATTGATACTGTTGAAGAATTGATTCAGCAATAGTCTTTTATTTGTTCTTAAGTACAATTCTATTAAATTTATCAGATACCTAATGTTTATCTGAATTTCTTACTTTTCCTTACTACTATGTCATTTTATCCTGACATCGGTCTAAAATGGCATATTATACTCTTTTTACAAGAATGTCAAAGTTTATACTAGTTTAAAATCATGGCACCAAGGTAGTGAAAGCCACAAGTTGATGAGAGACAGTCGTGATACAAATTTTATTTAACATCATGGTTTGTGAAGCAATAATGACCTAAAAACAAGATGGTATGTATCCAGAATGAAACGAGGTACTGGCAGGAGTAAAGCTGTGAGGACGGGGCATGAGGCGTGCTTGGGTAGCTCAGCTGTCAGCCGGCACGGTAGCTCAGCGTGTTCGGTCAGAGGGTTAGCTGCCCTTTGTGATAAAGAAAAAGAAAAAAAAACAACTGAGTTAATGGATCAACAAGGAACTGAAACGGGTGTCTTGCGACGTCCGCCACGAGCAGATGCAACGAACAAAATAAGAAGAAAAAAAAGCGTTTTCGGTCAGAGAGCTGGCTGGCCTCTGTAATAATAATAATAAAAAAAAACTGAGTGAAAAGATCAACAACGAACTTCAACGGATGTCATGTGACGTCCGCTAAGATGAAATACAACGAACCATAACGGGAAAAAAAAGCTGGTAGAGCACTTGCCCGCGAAAGGCAAAGGTCCCGAGTTCAAGTCTCGGTCCTGCACACAGTTTTAATCTGCCAGGAAGATCCAAATTGGTATGTAATTTTAGCGGGAATTCCTCTATATGCAACAGAAGGTGCGACTTAAAAGTTGCATGAGTCTCAAATCGACTTAAATAAATATAGGTACAGTGAACTATTGGACTTGTCATTGAGCTTATGTTTTAATAGTTTTAACCTTAAATACAGGTACAGTGGACTATTAGACTTATCATTGAGTTTATATTTTAATAGTTTTATAGCCTGTATGTAAACATCTGTCATACTGTATGAATTGGTCAATCAATTATGTATAAATTCTACAACCTGATGACACTGCTGAACTGCAAGTACGGCGAAAATTACTGTTGAATGCTACAGTGAAAACACCAGCAACCGTTACCTCACATCCATAATGGATAGTATTAAACTTGTTTTTTTTTTTTTTTGTTTGCAAAACTAGACGCCTCACTGGAAAGTATGATAGGCCATTTGTCCATTACTTTGTTTGACTATGAAAATTTGGACAAAAATCCATTTCTCCGGCCAAACATTTGACCAAATAATAACAGTTACGAGAATAATCTGATTTTGCAACAAGGTATGCAGCTGTTGCATATGTTGCATGAAATGATTGTGTTTCACTGCCGTCAGAGTCCACGGCGCCCTAAACGATCAGCGGGTTTTCCAGTCAGTTAACCCTCGCTGTAGGCAGCGCGCTCGATCCGATGTCGATCGTTTAAGCGGGCAGGCGAGCAGAAAACCCGGTGGCTTGCCGCTGGCCGCTAGTCGCGGTCCTTTCTCCCGTCCCCCTCTCGCAATCCAGCCATGCTGCGGTGGATCCAATTACTTTTGTACGTCCGCACTTTTCCAATCGCGACTTGCTTTACCTTACTTGTAGGTCGCTGGAGTCTGGCTTGAAGTGAACCGACAGTACCATTATAGCCTGTTCTGTCCTCAGCGGAGTTGAAATAATCAGTTCCACTTCAGCTAACAGAAGCAGTTGTAGTGTGTTATTCCGTCAAGTTACCGTGTTTTTAGACTTGGCATTACATCAAAACATTGATACTGTAGTGACAAAAGGACATAAATGACGATTTCTACTTCTTCGTGCAAGTCGGAGGCAATTTGCGGATAATCCTTTCGTTTTTCGCAGTAATTCCGTCTCATGTAAATACAAACGTGAGCACGGGACTTGAAAGACAACATAACGTTTGTTGACTTCCTGGTCAAAACAACAGTTCCATATACTCCACTGATCTAATACGATGAACACGTCTCCATATACACGCCAAACTTTCAGTAATGAGTTTTATATGGGGTGTTCGTGTACCAGTGACTGAATCGAAGTGAGTGAGATGATCGCATCTGAAGCTCTCTCAGGTTCATGGTATGCATTGGCGTATTTTGTGTCTCTTTTTATATAGATTGACGGCACAACTTCTTTAAATGTTAGTTTCAATTAATTAACGCATACTTTTATAAACTGTATCTTCCACAAAGTTAAATATATGACGCGGAAACTTCATATTATTTGTATCACTGTACTTTAGCGAAACAGCCTTAACAGTCTCTTCGCCGCGGGTAGTGGCCGTGCGGTTTAAGGCGTCATGTCACGGACTGCACCGCCTCTCCCGCCGGGGGTTCGAGTCCTTCCTCGGGCATAGGTGTGTGTGTTGTTCTTAGCATAAGTTAGTTTAAGTAGTGTGTAAGTCTAGGGACTGATGACCTAAGGAGCTTGGTCCCTTAGAAATTCACACACACCTTAACAGTCTTTTCATAATCAATTATTCCAAATGACTAATAGCTAAGATACTAAGATAAGCCTCTAGTAAATAAGTGGAACACTGGAAACTGCTGAACACAGTTTTACAGAAATTCAGGAGATAAAAAATATGAAAAGACTAATTTTTTAGACAACATAGTTGTGTGGAGATAACAGCGATTGGTTTACTTATAATCAATTATTCAAAATGACAGTCACAATCGCATTATTTATTTTGCCGCCAATAGGTTTCAACCCACGATGGGGCCATCTTCATGGCAATTTACACTGCGAAGTTATAATATTAGTAAGTAACCATGTACATAATCTACAAGCAATTAGTCAAAGTTACATAAATAGACAGATTTTTATACCCATTTGTCACTTGCTGGAGTCATCACCCTGCTTGTGCACGGTTGGTAACTATGCATGGTTGGTTTTTTTCCCTTTATTGTTATTTTAATACCTGAACAATCAGGTAGGCTGTCAGCGGCATGCTACGCCGCTCTTCAGCCATAGTGTTGACAATAACAGTACAAGAATGGAGAATTAGAATTAACATAGTGACGGGCAAAAAATAGTGGTCACAGATACACACTCGACGATAACGACACTGAAAACACGTTGACACAGCGCACATAATACTGATGAATCCGACGGCACAAGTGAACGTAGAAGCGTGACGGCGGACACTAAAAACGCAAAACGACATCACACACACGAGACACTGATGGCGATGATCTCCGGCGCGCGAAAATCCACGTAGCGTGTGCGAGTCCAGGGACCTGCCAAGAGGGGAAGAAGGGTGAGGGGGGGGGTGGAGAGGGTGGAGAGGGGAGAACAAAGATGCCAATGGCTGAGGAGATGGGAGGAGGAGTAGAGGGACAGGGGAGGGGAGGCCCGGGGGGAGGAGTGGGGAGAAAGGGAGGAGGGAGGGAGGGTGCCCAGACACAGGAAGAGGGAGGGAGGATCAAAGTTGGTAGGAGGGGTAGATGGAGGAGAGGAGGACATCATCAGGGAGGGGGAGCTGGTGGAAGCCACCTTGGGAGAGGGTAAGGAGGGTGGAGAGATGGAGACCGGGTGGGACCCGGCAGTGGGCGGGGGTGGAAGAGGATGGGTGAGACAAGTGGGTGAGGAGGATCGAGTTTGCGGGAGGTGTACAGGATCCGTATCCTTTCAAGGAAAAGGAGGAGGTGGGGGAAGGGGATGAGATCATACAGAAGCCACATGGGGGAGGGGAGACGGATGCGATAGGCGATGCGGAGAGCATGGCGTTCAAGGATTTGAAGGGATTTATAAAAGGTAGGGGGGGGGGCGGAGAACCAGGCCGGATGGGCGTAACAAAGGATAGGGCGGATGAGGGATTTATAGGTGTGGAGGATGGTGGAGGGGTCCAGACCCCACATACGGCTAGAAAGGAGCTTGAGGAGACGGAGTCGGGAGTGTGCCTTGGCTTGGATTGTCCAGAGACGGGGAGTCCAGGAGAGGCGACGGTCAAGGGTGACGCCAAGGTACTTCAGGGTGGGAGTGAGGGCGATAGGTCGGCCATAGATGGTGAGATAGAAATCAAGGAGGCGGAAGGAAGGGGTGGTTTTGCCTACAATGTTCACCTGGGTTTTGGAGGGATTGGCCTTGAGCAACCACTGGTTGCACCAAGTGGTGAACCGGTGAAGATGGGATTGGAGAAGGTGTTGGGAGTGCTGCAGGGTGGGGGCAATGGCAAGGAAGGCGGTGTCATCGGCAAACTGGAGAAGGTGGACGGGGGTGACGGCGGCGGCATGTCCGCCGTGTACAAAAGGTACAGAAGGGGGGAGAGGACGAAGCCTTGGGGCACACCGGCGGAGGGGAAAAAGGTGTAGGAATCCGTGTTATGGATGGTGACATAGGAAGGACGGTGGGAGAGGAAGGAGCCGATCAGACGACGTAGTTAATGGGAAGGGCGAAGGTTTGGAGCTTGAAGAGGAGACCGGAATGCCATACGCGGTCATAAGCACGTTCGAGGTCCAGGGAGAGGAAGATCGCGGAGCTCGTCGGAAAGGAGATGAGTGAGGCGAAGGAGAAGGTCGTCGGAAGAGAAGGACAGCCGAAAGCCACACTGGGTAACGGGAAGGAGGCGGTGCTGGCGGAGATGCTGGTGGATGCGTCGGGTGAGTATAGATTCCAGGACCTTGCTGAAGACCGAGGTAAGGCTGATGGGACGGTAGGAGGAGACAGCGGACGGCGGTTTGCCAGGTTTAATGAACATCAAGATACGGGAGGTTTTCCACAGGTTGAGGTAGTAACCGGTGGACAGGACTACATTGTAGAGCCTGGCCAGAGTGGAGAGGAAAGCGACAGGAGCTTCACGAAGGTGACGGTAGGTGACACGATCGTGACCAGGAGCGGTGTTGTGTTTTGTGCGGAGTGTTGTAATGAGATCCTGTGTAATGATAAGGGCATTGAATTCGGTGTGTGCAATGTTGTCCAAGTACTGGAAACCAGGTGCGAGGGGAGTGACAGAGGTGTCAGTTCGATCGCGGACATCCGGGAAGAGGGAGTAATCGAACTGGGGATCATCGGGGATGGAAAACACATCGGAGAGGTAGGAGGCAAAGTGATTGGCCTCATGGTTGGTTCTCTGCATGAGCTTAAATAACGGCAAGCAACATATGGGCAGACGGTAACGCCCTCCACGGTGACCAACGGTAGTTACATCCTTAAGCAAGAAATCGTAAATTTTTAAAGTTTGTTTTAGTTGTAATATAAAACATAATAAATAATAAATAATAATTATAACTAATTAAATTTCGAGAAATTTACAATTATTTAAAATTCAGATAACTGTTGTCCCCTTCACTTTTCACATCATTTGTGGAGAGAGTAGAGCCCTCTATCTTTTGTGGTAGGGACGCTGTTGCCATGGGCGGTGGTATATATCAAGCGCCCCTTAGCCTGTGTGGTTGGGACGCTGTCGTCATGGTAGCCGCTTTGTATAAGTCGTCTGCTGTAATATCATCCTTGCGCGGCGTTCGTTGTTATGGTAACGGCGTACCATAACGTTTCTTTCACCACGTTGTTGTCAGTCCATATGGTCTTATCTTTGCGCAGCATGCGTTGTCGTGGTGTGTTCTGGGTGCTATCCACAAAAGTTGTTCCTAGTAATTAGTAAAAAACTCTAAAATCAGTGTATTATCCGTTATAAAATTAACATATTAAGAAAACGAAGTATATCAAGTGCCACTTAGCCTATCTGGCTAGGATTCCGTCGTCATAGTAGCCTCCTCGTACGTGTCGTCTGCTGTAGCACGACATTCGATATCGTAGCATCGGTGTACCACAATCCGCCCTTCATCATGCTGCCGTCGATTCACGTAAGTCGTTATATTATGGATACTCTTCCACAAAGTTGTTTCTGAATTATATATTAATATTTTAGGACTTATATAAGGTAATCTTTAAACTTTATAGGTCTTCATTATAAAATTAAAACACTATAATAAAATTAGTATCAATATACATCGTCATCCAATATTAATATAGCTGAGAAGGAGAAGCAGTATCGTTATGAACTAATGATATTTGCGAATATTTCAAAATAATTATTATCACAGTTTACTATTTGCTCATTAAGAATTGCCGTTGGATCCTGTTTATTGTGCAGGAAGATCTCAAAATTTTCCAAGATGTCCATCATGGGTCCCTTCTGGGCTACATGCAATACCCTTAGACTTTCTTCTATATTAATTTCTGTGTGTTTCTCGGCATCTATGTGTTGTCCGAATAGCAATTATTGCGTGCTATTCCCGTGATATGTTCTTTGAACCTAGATTTAAAATTTCGTCCTGTCTGTCCAATATAGATTTTTTTACAGTCTTTGCAAGTTAGTTTGTAGACTCCCGATGTAGAGAAGATTTTATTTTTAAAATCTCCTATGCCTTGTCTAAAGTTATTTGCTAGGGTTTTCGAAGAAAAGGCTATCGTAATGTCTGATTCCTTAAATAGTCTATTTATTTTATCCGAAATCGTCCCCATATATTGCATTTTCGAGGAAATTCTTTTTTTGGGTATTTTGGGCTGTTTTGCCTGTATTTTCTTTTGTATTGTCTCTACTATATTGGCATCGTATTCATTGGATATAACTATTTGTTTGAACATGTTGATTTCTTTTTGTCTCTTCTCTGGCATTAATGGTATCTTATTCAACCGATTTATCATCTCAACGAAAAAAGCTTTTTTATATCTCATTGGGTGGCATGATTTGGCATGGATTATTGTATCAGTAGTGCTCGGTTTACCATATGTGCTAAACGTATACTGTCCATTATCGTTATAAATTGTTAGATCCAGATAATTAATACTTTTATATTGTTCGTGTTCCACTGTAAACATACGTTTTGGATGTATACTATTCATTATTTCTTTTAAGTTATTTACTTCTTCTGTTGTGTCGTCAAATAATATTAAAATATCGTCAACGTATCGTTTGTAATATATTGTTTTTTGACGTATATGTGGATGATTTTTTTAAAAAAATGTGTTTCTTTGTTGTTAACAAAGATGTCTGCTATAGTTCCCGCTAGTGAAATCCTCATGCCTAGACCCTCTTTCTGTTGATAAATTTGATCATTAAAGATAAAGTAGTTGAAACTTAAGGTTACCTCGAGTAAATTAATTAACTCAGTTATCTCTTCTTGGCTGAGAGTGTTGTGACCTATAAAATTCTCTCTAATGATTGTGATATTTTCTGTTACTGGTATATTAGTATACAATTTTTTTATATCTAATGTGGCGAATTTAGCAGTCACCGGTATACCAATGTTATGTGTTTCTGTCACTAGTTCATGGGAATTGTTCACTGTATAGTTCTCGTCATACACATTGTTTTAGTAACATATTGGGTTTTTTGTTGAAGTTATATGAAGGACACCCTATGTTATTAACAATTGGTCGTATAGGCCAGCCTTTTTTGTGCAGTTTTATTTGGGCCCTAAGACTTGATATTTGCGGGTTCATTATTTTGAGAAAGAATTTTTCTGTAGTAGGAAATAGATTTTCACTTTCGTCTATCATTCTCTGAATTTTTGCTTGAAAATTGGGTAGTGGGTCCTTTGTAATTACGCTAATATCATTCCTTTGACAAAATTCTTTAATTTTGAAAATATAGTCACTTTCGGTTATGACTACAAGGGTGTTGCCCTTATCTGCTTTCGTAATGATTGATTTATTAGTAGTTAGTATTTTTTATGGTCTTAAGGATTCTAATTTCCTGTTTATTACCACTACGACTTTTATCTTTCTCTTTTTGAAGTATTCATTCAGTTTCCAATTCTATTCTATAAGAATTGAGGTTGTCTAATTTGGCTTTTTTACTTGCCATTTTCACTTCGGCGATAATTAGTTTATTATTATTATTTATAGGAGGATGTTGTATTTTAGTCCTTTATTAAGTAAGTTTAATTCAGCTGATGAAAACATTTCTAAAACTAGTTACATAACGTGTGGACGTTTAAGCCTTAGTTGGTGAGTTTTTCATCGCCTTGTAGCTCGAAACAGGTCTTTTTATAATGAACACGTATTTGCAAACGAGTTCTTTGATTGCTAACAAATTTCACTGTCTCTAAGATGAACATCTGTTTTAGTTGACAACAGCTTCTATAGGAAAATGTTGTTAACTTTAAATGGTTTTTGATAATTCTTCTTTTTAATTCGATTCCACTTACTGATTCTTGGTGTTCAGTAGAGTAATTGATAGACAGACTATTAAATACAGCATTGACAATATTGTATTGATTGCAACTGTGCCGTGCATGTGAACACCCTTGGCCCTCAGCAATCTACATTACTCGAAAAAATTTTCAGATGTGTCTGAATTCCTAAGGGACCAAACTGCTGAGGTCATTGGTAACTAGACTTACCCTCTACTTAAACTAACTAATGCTAAGGACAACGCACCACCCATGTCTGAGGGAGGACTCGAAACTCCGGCGGGAGGGACGGCGTAATTCATGACCTGGCGCTTCTAACCACTCGGCTGCTCCACGCAACTGGAAAAAAGTTAGTATACCCGGAAGTCGATTTTGATCTGATGACGACATATACCACTTGGGAGATACCCTTAAACAGGTAACGCACACAGTCAGATGGCTCAGTGTGGTGCAGACGTGTGATTCAAACAGACAAACATGCCACGGAGACGCAAGCGTACTTCTTACAGCCAACTGAGTGAATTTGAGAGTAGTCAAATTGTGATCTTAGGAGCGGCGGGATGGTCCTTTCGGAGAATTGTCACAGAAGTTGGACGTGCTGAGTCAGTTGTGCAACGATGCTGGTATCAGTGGTCACGTGAACATTCTCACACCCATAGATGAAGTTCTGGACGTCCACGCAACACAGACGGCACAGGATCGTCGTATTGTAACGGAAGCAGTGGCAGGTCAATCAGCTACCACAGCACAGACGTGTCAACACGAACTGTTGCGAACCGGTTATCAGCAGTGGGTCTTGGGGCACGTTAATCTCTAGCCCGTCTTTCACTCTCACCACAGCATTGACGTGCACGGCTTGACTAGTGCCGTCAGAGGATCACTTGGAATGGTTCGCTGTGGTCTTCAGCGATGAAAGCAGATTGTGTCCCCATGCAAATGGTGGTCGTTTGCACGTACGACAAAGACCTGATGAGCGCTGTCTCGTAGAGTGCATTCATTCTCGACTCACTGGCCCCACCCGAGCCCTCATGCTCTGGGTCTTGATAAGATGCAACTCTCGTTCACCTGTTTTTTTTTTTTTTTTTTTTTTTTTTTTGAGCAGTACGCTAACTAGCGCCAGTTATGTACAGAATGTTGTTAGACCCGTTCTTCTGCCGTTATTGCAACAGGAAGGTGCTGTGTTGTTCGAACAGGATAACGCTCGCTCACACACCACCCATGAAACTCAACTTGATCTGCAAGAGGTGCAGTAACTTCTCGACTAGCACGATCTCTGGACTTGTCTCCAATAGAGTACGTGTGGGATATGATGGGACTAGAAGTGACTCTTGTGACTCGTCAACCTACAACTCTTACAGAACTACATGAACAGGTCGAGCAGGCGTAGCGTAACATATCCCAGAGCAGTATTCGGCATCTGTACCATCGACCGCATGCCAAAGTCCGCTCCTGAATTGCCGCTCGTGGAGGCTACATCACGTACTAATATGAGTCTTTCAGCATAGGTCGATACTTGGCACCTCAGAATCGCCTGTGCTATTGATCTGCAAATGTAATCATTTCATGTACCCCACATGCACGCTTTCAAGAAAAAATCTTGAATGAATTGGAAACCTCTATAGGGATGTATTAATTTTTGTTTCCTGCAGTGTAGAGTATATTTGCCCTCTGTACGTCTCTGCCCCGTTGGGGGATGCCGAAGGATGCCGGCCTGCAGAGGGCGTCTGAGCAGCAGCAGACGGGGTTGTAGAGACGCGTTCAGCTAGAGGGAAGGAAGTGGCTTGTTGGCAACTGTGTGAAAGGTTGGAGGTTCAGTTTTGCCTAGGTCATGTATCATTTGTGCGCTCTGTTGGGCCAAACATAACTGGAAGGCGGCGGCTTGGTCTGTGAAGTGTTACTGACGCCAACACGCTGGTTCGAGTTTACCGTTGTTGGAGGCGAACCTGCTCGGGGATCTGTTGTGTGCCTATGTTATGGACTGTATTGTTAGGCCTTTTATGACAGGCAGCAATATTTTTCTTAACTGATGTGTGACCCAGTGCACAGTAATTCCTTTTGGGTCGAGTTGGTATTTGTGGTCGTTCCTCCTATTTTCTGTTGCGAGCGAACGCACTCGGTTGCATTTTGTTAACAGGTTGTATTTAATATATCTTCTGGACTCTTATTCTCCGTTTCTGGCGCACGTGAATTATAACTTCATTTTTGTTGTCTTCTCACCAACATAATGGGTAGCATGGTTTTTTTTTGTACATAAGGACGCACTAAGTGTTAAGGCTAATTTAACTAATTGTCTGACGTATTACCTATCTAGTGCTTTAAGTAAAATATGACGCGAAATAACCAACCCTGGAGAGCGACCATACGCTTTATATAATTTTTTATTTAACTATCTTGATCCCAAAGTTTTTTGAGTAAGATTACTGGTTTCTGTTATGCAATAGCATTACTGTTTACCATATTAAGAAGTTAAGAAACAAAACAGAAATTATAACATCAAATTCTCATTCTGCTGTGCTACATAAAATCATAAAGACGTAAAAATAACACGAGCCTAAGTTTCCATGCATGCTTATGCCAGTATACATCGGATGCATGCATAACGTACAGTTACTTGAAAGGTAATTGTAAAAAGATTAATTTATATATGCAGCTAAAAATATTCTCAGGTGTATGGAAGTAAGTACAAAATTTTTAAATTTAACCATATAAAAATGTATTTCTTTTCCGACAATTTATAGCTGATCAGAATTCAGCAAATTCTGCACAAACTAAAATTTGATTACAGAACTCCTACTAAGCTCGAACATTTTGTGATAGCTGTTGTAATTGAGTTGTAATCTGTTCTTTCCTGTCACTTCAAGTCCGATTTGATTTCCATATTCTTTTTTGTTACTTCTTTTTCCAACCACGAATATGTAAAACAGACCAGTATACAGGACCTCGAAGTTTGTTCTGTCTTCTTCCTCTATAAATACTATTGTGGTAAGAATCCAGTAAATCCGCATTACTTGTTATTAGCTCTTTGTGATTTGTTTTCTAATTCTTCGCTTCAGGCTTAGTTGATTCCTACCGTGCATTTGGTCGACTGCTGCCGGTGTTTGCTTACTTGCAACGCCTGAGATTGTTTCCCTGACTTTGGCGTTCTATATTTCAATATGGTACCGATGAGCTGGTCTCTATATTTATATATTCCCTATGAGTTAATGCTGCTCATTCCTTCTAAATCCCTCTTAAATAAGTCTAAGCAACACCGTCTAGAGGCTGCTGTTTCTGTAAACCTAGTTCGGCCGTTTGTAGCACTCAGTATGTTCTGGGCGATTTTCCATGGAGCTCTCACCATATTGCCTACTGTTTGATCGGTGATAATGCCGTGAAGCTCACCTGTTTGTAAGCCTACAAAAGCTGTTTTGTCAATCGTAAAATTTGTTTGCATGGCCACCGCACGTTGTTTGGTTATCCTTTATCGATTTTAAATGTTAACACAGTTTTACTCGGTAGAAATTTTTTCAAAAACTTCATCAGTGTTGGTCCAAGATGGTCTTAATGGACGAGGCATCGTGCTCCGTAATGAAATCTGTACGTGAAATTATATTACTTGAAATAGCTTCGCCGTGGTAGGGATTTAGCGTTGGGCCTTACGCCGTTAGTGCAGTTGTTTATTTGATTAGTTGATGTTCTAGACCTGTGTTGTCTATTAATAACTCTTTCTGCAACTGCTTATTACTTTAAATTATTTTGGCATTTATCATTGGGCCTTAGGCCTTCTGTGTAGTATCTAAGTGCACTTGTTGGCTGGATCTGTTGACAATGTTGATCTCTAATTATCTATTAATGAGCAGTGCCTCACGGCAATTAGTAAGTCTTACTGGAACTGATTAGTACTTAAATTATTCCGACAATTTTATTTGGGAGCACCATGTGCCCTTTCTTGGCTGCTTTTTAAATCATCGTCTTGTTACCATGCATTCAAGAATTGTAGTTGCTGATGTGGCGAGCCTTGACTTTAACTGCGTTATTAACTAATTAACAGTAGTCCCACTATTAAACTTATTTTCTAGGTACAAGGAATGTAATAGTGTTCATAATAAACTGCTCTTCAAGTAAACATAATTTTATAATGCCAGTTCCTTATCACACCCAGCCAGCTCCCTAGCGCTTCAGCAATACTTTTAAATTTGAACTGAATACTTGTTCCTATGTACACGACCATGTAATACCTTTGAATATTTATTAAAATTTTTCTGGAGCATTTTCTGTAATTCAGAAGAAGAGTGCCAAACTCTGATACGTTGTGTACTGAGTGTTTAAGATGCCTCCGATAGTCGTGAGTCCCGCCGATTGTGAAGTACGGGCTGTTATAAGATTCCTTAGTGCAAAAGGCCTAAAAGCGATCGATATTCATCGTGAGATGTGTGCAGTTTACAGGGAAATCATTAGTGAGTGACGGAATGGTAAGAAAGTGGCTGAGAGCATTTAAAGATGGCTGCACAAATGTGCATGATGAACAACGGAGTGGGCGTCCTTCGGTCGTTAATGAAAGTTTGGTGCAGAAAGTGGACAATAAGGTGAGAGAAAACAGACGCTTTACGATTTCCCCCTTGCGAAATGACTTTCCTAATGTTTCTCGTAGTGTTTTGTATGGCATTTTGACTGAGCACTTGAATTATTGAAAATTGTGCGCACGTTGGGTACTGAAAATGTTGATCAAAACCAAATGTTTAGACAGTGCATTGACTTTACTTGAGCGGTACCACAACAACAGTGATGATTTCTTAAGCCAAATTTTTACGGGCGAATCAGACCAAAGATCTCATCACATCTTTTCGATGGGAAACTCTAGATCATTCTCCGTACAGCCCCGATTTTGCGCCTAGTGACTGCTATCTGTTCCTGCACTTGAAGAAACACCTGGGCGGTCAGCGTTTTCAAGACGATGCCGAAGTCAAAACAGTGATGATGCAGTGGATAACAAAAATGGTTCAAATGGCTCTGAGCACTATGGGAGTAAACATCTGTGGTCATCAGTCCCCTAGAACTTAGAACTACTTAAACCTAACTAACCTAAGGCCATCACACAGATCCATGACCGAGGCAGGATTCGAACCTGCGACCGTAGCAGTCGCGCGGTTCCGGACTGGGCGCCTAGAACCGATCGGCCACCACGACCGGCAGTGGTTAACAAGTCAGGCGTCAGACTTCTATGAGGAAGGTATTCACGAATTGGTACAACGTTATGACAAGTGCCTCAATATTGACGGAAATTATGTAGAAAAGTAGATTAAGGTACAGGATTCCATGTAAAAATAAAATTATTGAGATATCTTAGCACGTCTTTTTTTAAATTTCAAAACTGTACTTACTTAAAAAACACGCCTCGTACATATTTTTCTGTACGACTGCTTCATAATTTTAAAGATGTTTCCACGAATACATGGAAATGAAATTTTTTCGATACCTCACTACAAACACAGATATTTTTTGTTTTCCTTTGTAATAGGAAACTGTCAGAATGAATACTATGGCAATGCCGCGTTTGTCAGTTAGTAAGAAAATAAATTAAACTTCCATTATAGAGGAGAAAGTCTCAAAGTGTTCTCACAACTCTCAGCGTCAATCTCTGTGTGGAGACTAGTTTAACGTTGTTCAATCGTTACCAGAATAGAGTAGCAATATCAATGGAAGGAGCATTCTTATGAGTGGAAAAAAAAATGTTGTAGCCGACTTTCATTCATTCCAATAGTGACGTGACTTCGGTGCCTGACAAGTTACGCCCATAAGACACATTTTGAATGTCATTACATTATTAGCACATACAGGTATCTTTGAAAGTTATGGTGGGTTTTTAACACCAATTTCATAGGCATCTTAAAAAATTCTATTCAATATCAGGAATGAAATTGGCTTAAAGTTTTGACGACAAGTGTCGTAAGTCAGATTGCACTATTTTTCGTTATAGGGAAAGAAAGGATAGCCATCGTTATCTTCAGGTGTTTTATTGCACTTCATCGGTTTGTCCATTCTCTGTGTAAGAAATTGTGTTGCGGCGCCAAGGTCAAAATGTCTCGGAAAGAAAACACTGGATCTGGAGTTACGGAAAGCAGCAAATTAGCGATTTATGACACTTTGAAATAATTTTAGGGACAAAGTAGTACGTTTCACCTTTCTAGTACCATATGTTTAATCTTCGTTCCTTTTTTGCACCTAAATTATTAGTCATAAATACTCATTCAATATGATACTAAAATAAAGACATTCGCTCTGAAGGTGGAAAATGCTCGAAATGTATGTACGTTCAGCTGAGTGTGTGGCAGCGCACTATTGGATTTACCTGGCACTTTTCTCCAAACGTATGACCACACACTCACAGCTTTATGGTACTTGTCTATGAATCGATACCAGCAGCAATTATTACTCATTTCCCTTAATAATAATTGACCATATAAAAACACGACAAGAAAGGATTTTGTTGAAGTTTCAGTCTTACCTCTAAATGTAGCCAAAGAACGTTGTACGTACGTTAGTCGGAGTTTCGGTTTCATGTTGGTGACATGTGTTGTGCTTGGGTAGCTCAATCGGTAGAGCACTTGCCCGCGAAAGGCAGAGGTCCCGAGTTAGAGTCTGTCCGGCACACAGCTTTAATCTGGCTGGAAGTTTCATATCAGCTCACGCTCCGCTACTGACTGAAAATCTCATTCTTGGAACAGAAAAGTAAGTTACCAAGAAATGTTATTCCCAAAGGAACTAGGGTCTCCGAGAACAGATCATTTGATTGAGAAGGTGACGAAATTAAGTAAGTGTGACTACAAGCGAACATTTAGAAAGGAAGTGTACAGTTAGCAAAAATTATTGTGTAGGTGCAGCGTAAGAATATCTGATTTTCAGCCCGAAAGAAACATTTTGAAGTGATACATCTGTTAGGGATCTTGTACATTTGTCCGAAAAAATGGAAAAGCACGAAAACTCACACTTACACAAAAATTCGAAATGGAGAGTTGCGGAAGCTTACACATTACTTCGTACTTAATTATGTAAAAAACAATAAAATTGCACAAAAATTCTTTATTTTGTCAGGTAAGTTACCCATCATATTATTATTATTATTATTACTATTATTATTACTATTATTACTGTTGTTATTATTAGTGGCAGTGGCTGTAGTTTATAAACTTGTTGATAATCATAGCTGTTATACAGCAGATGCTATTAATTTCTCATTCGCCAATTTATCTGTATCTAAAAATTTGGGAACACACAGAGTGTATACTCAAGAGCCGCCACTTGACCTGGATAAGCATTACAACTGCAATATTTGAACTAGTGCTCTTAATGTGAAAGACGAAGGCAAAGGACAGTGTACGATGTTTTCCTTGCTACATCGGTAATTCTGTATGGCTATTATCATTTGCCAATGAACTTTGAAACGTCCCCTTTGAACAATTATACAAGACTGTGGTTAACCTGACACACAATATTTTGTTAGCGCAACGCAATCTGACTTTTAAAATTCCCTACAAAAGAATGGCCCTGACTAACATTAAACTATACCTTTCACAAATCACTTACCTCACAAAAATCTTCGCTGCTCAAGCTACTGCAATACAGCGAGCGCCACTACTGCCAGCTAAATAAAAGATTCAAACTATGGAAGGCACTAACTACTGATAGGGATAGTTAGCAAATGAAAGATATTAATAGAGAACAAACAATGTATTTACCTTGATATCATCATATATAAATATAGCAGTTCATGACAAATTTCAAAACTCCGCCATCTCTCTCTCCACGTCCACCACTGCTGGCGGCTCACCTCCAACTGCGCAACGCTACGCGCTGTTCACAGCCAGCTGCCTAACACTACAATGGCGAGTATTACAACAATGCAAAGCAGCCACAGACTGCACACAGCACAGCCAGTGATTTTCATACAGAGGTGGCGTTACCATAAAAAAACCTAAACAGCCTACTTACATAGAGAAAACATAAACAGCCTACTTACATAGAGAAAACATAAACAGCCTACTTACATAGAGAAAACATAAACAGCCTACTTACATAGCCCCCATGCTTCCCACAAAAAATTTTACAAATTGGATTGGGCAGTGGCCAATACAGATTTGAAAAATTTTTTTTCATAATTACAATAACAAAGAAATCAAATGCACACACTTATTGATACAATGTTGGTCAAAAGCTAAAATTGTCTCACAGTCCATAAAGACAGTCCTAATCGTACATAACATGAGAATAGCAGTGTTTTTCTCAAAGTCTGAGCAGTAAAAGAAAATGCACACGGAAGTAGTGGATTTCCATGCAGTCTTGAAGAAGTAGTGTTGTCCTTCCAATGGAAAGACAGTGCTGACTCTCGACATGCAGACAGGTAATGGGCCACAACAGAGCAAACCCACAGCACAGTCAGTCGAAATTTTGAAGAGTATTGGTAGGTAAATCATCACAGAGCAGACCCACTGTAGTCCTGGTAGAGATTACGGTATTGGTGGGCCACCAGAGGTGCAGACCCACTGCAGACCTTGTAGAAATAATGGCGTTGGTGGGTCATCAAAGATGCAGACCCACTGTAGTCCTTGTAGAGATGGCCAGCAGCCATCTGTTGTGACTGTGCAGGTGCACAATCACCATTGAAGAGTCTTGCGGATAATATAGCAAGTCCATAAACCACCACTTGTGCACTCACAAAGTTTTTGGAATTGTCCTTAGAAACAGCAATGCTGTTATCCAGTCCCTTGCTGAATCATTAACACACGTGCAAACAGTATCAGTCCCTACTTCTCACATATTGTCCATATACTATGACCAACGGAAATGTGTGCAGTGAAATGAATGCTTACAAGTTACTTAGTTTTATAAACTGGTGTCAATTACAATTTTATAACATGAGAATACAATAACAAAGGTACAGAATACATCATTAAAGAACATAACAATACAGATAACATTTGTAGCAAAACAGGCTTTACAAAAGAATAGAAATAGACATATACATCTGTGTTACAGGAATTATGACATAAGTAGATAAATAAAATATCAGAATAACTTTTGGAACATCAACTTTATACATGAGCATTAAAACAAAACAGAATAAATAATGTCTAAGCAAATTTACAAGGTAAATAACATATTATTAATGCAAATTATATTTGAGGATAACAGTATTCCTCATCATAGTGAATGTAGCTTAGTATTAGAAAAATTCTACAAAATAAGTCTTATCAGATAAACATATAAATACAGGAAAAACATAAATACCCAAGGGTACACAAACATATAGCGGAATAATACAAGGAAAGGACAGGGTTTGTTTTACTGCAGTATTTTGCAAACAAAACTTTCTTTACTTCTCGGAGATCTCCCTTCGTTCTTCATTATTTCCAAAAGTCCTATCTATACCTGCTTTCTGTACTTTTCTCGTATAGGCTCTCAGTGCATTTCTTCAAATTCATCGCAACTCATTCTCTTATAGGCTACCCCCTCTTAAGCTAACTTAAATCTACTGAGCTCAGATGCTAAACTAAGGGACGAGGCAATGCAGCAGCACATAATAAGTAACACAAACAGCAATGACCAAAAAATTGGAAAATCGCAAAGCAAGCCACAGTAAATCTAAATTACCAAGCAATGCAACATTACAACTAATATGAGCCAATGTGCAGCAACAAAAAAATAAATCTGGCTTAGCAGAGTAACACAAATTAAAGTTCAGTAGCACTATGCCTGGCAAACAGCAGCTTATATCTAAACATGACATAGCTCAAGCAGAAAAAATATTACAGTAAAAACAACAATGCAGATAAGGGAAATGTATAATCATATCTTAATGTCTATGTAATTATAGTGGTGCACCACAACAACTTATTGCAAAAGAAATATTACCATGTACTTGAAAAGAAAATTACGTGTTACTGTTACTAGTCCCTTCTTGTTGTTCTTTCCTTTCCAAGTGCTCCTTTTTTGAAGAATGTGGATCACAAAATTATTATTTAATAGATCTGTTGACAGAAAGTGTTCACATTAGCAAATGCATTTAATTTTATTTTATGAAACCAATGCTGCAACACAGCTGGAAAACAGATGTCAAATGAAATAAGCAATTACGCAAACCAAAGCATAAAAACATCATTCAATAGTCATGTGGCATTTCGTAAGTCAGTAGCTCTCAACTCTCATAGAAAGACACTTGTCATAATCAGGTGTGCAGATGTAAAAATATTTCTCGTCATTTCATTAGGCATTTGAGTAAATATCATAAATTAAGAGCACAGTGTAATCGTATGTTTTCAAGTTCGACCGTGTCGTTTTTGCGATGCTTTCTACAAAGGAATGTCAGAAGCGAGGTTAATGGAAGTAATGAGGGTGTCGCATTTGCAATATTTTCTCTAAAGGAATGCCAATGGCGAGGATAAAGGCCTGCCTTTTTTTCTTTTTTTTTTTCTACCTGTGCTTCCGGAAAGGCACACCCTAATGGCTTGTTCTCCAGGTGTTTGACACAGCTGCGTGCCCACGACGCATTACGTGCAGGTGGTCACTTAACTTTCTTACGGATATATTTACGACACCAGTTTCCGCTACAGTGACAGTCTCACATAAAAATATTTCACAGGTCAAGAATTAGCGTTGCAAATCTGTAGAAAGAAAATCCTAAAAATATAAGTGTCCAAATAAAATATTCGTCAGTATTGTGATACAGTCACGCATATACACACACATTTCATAACTCAAAGTACGATTCTTGGTTTCCAACATCCTTTTCCACAAGTCAAGAGTCCCTACCCACTATTCATTACTCCTTACCTTATTACACATATACGTATCCATCGACACTCGTCAATATTTCGTCATTATAAATATGAAGCATAATCAAATAACTCATATAGCCTCAGCCTATTAATCGTAAACATACCTCAGCAGCATAATACACATCGTCGTCGTAAAAATAACATCATAACACCTCAGTCAAATCTCAAAATCGTCGTAGCTTCCTCCAATAATTAAAAAAATTCTCTGCTCATGTCAAAAGTGTCACCTGCCTCAAACGTACTTTAAAATCATGCTCCCTTACCAAATATATCATTCAAAGCTCTCATAGTATCACAATGGTTCCGAAAAAATATGAGCAGTTTACAAAGTACAGACAAAATACAATTTCATAAGTGTGAAGTTATCCAACTGTGTAATTGCGTAAACATCTGTCACTGATGTAGTAAAAAAAGTTTGTCTCTCTCAGTTAAATGATCAGATAGCTGTGTAATTTGTGTGTTAGAGAAATATGGTACCGATGTGTAAAGTTGTATAAGCAAATACCATATTAGCTAGGGTTCCTTGTGGTTGCCACACACATGGTACACAAAGTAAGCGTGTACCCCCATGAGGATTAATGTAATTATACCCTCAGGTATTACAGATTACACCAATGGAATGAAATATATCACGGAAAACTTTCTTTGTAATTCAAAAATCTTTAAAAATAAATGTTTTAAGTATAAAATTGATCACTCAAATACGTATACTGTAGCGCTAAATGTGCGTCTTGCTGTAAGATAATTCTGTGGAAGTGTCGTAGTTATCGTCCTCCGAAAGCTAAGCTCTGCTGAAGTCAATGTACTTACCTCATGATAAACAAAAGTGAAATGCTTTGCGTATAGATATCGTAGTTATTATGCTTATTGGCGTGATGAAGAAAGTACTGTACAGTAACGTATTGTTGTGCCACGAAAAAGGCTGTCTCATTGTTGCTATACCACAATAGTTACTACTAAAACATGTTTTACTTTGCAGAATAAAACAGAAAAACTGTGCAGAAATAAAACAGAAACACTACAAAAGCAACATTGTAAATTGTCACTCATTAGAAGCGTCGTGATAAAACCGTGTAGTTGTCACTTAAACTAACCACTGTGTCGTCTGGTATCTCACAGAAAGTACATTAAACCCAGAATGTATTTTCAAGTAAACCAAAATGTTGCATTAAAATATCATTAGCACTACCAGTATGTGTCCTAAGTATGTAAGCCTTATAGTCGTTACGTAATCGTGCAACTAACAAGCAAGAATGTACAAATACAACACTGTGTCGTCTGTTCACTATAACAATGCATTCGTCATTTCTGTTTAAATAAGTTCTCTTGGTTCTTGATTGGATATTTAACTTCAAACATTGTTACATGTTAACAGATTCTAAATCTGACAAAGCATACTAGAAATGTGAAGTGAAAAGTTTTATGGCAAAGACGAAGTTAAAAAGCAGATTATCTCTCAGTAAGCGGTTTAACATGTGAAGTGTGGTGCAATCCTTTACTCTTCCTAGTACGCAGACTTTCAGCTTCAAAGCAATTATCATGTTGTTTACATCGGTAAAGAATGCTAAATCTTTTCTCAGGGCTAGCGTCTTTGTTATTTTTCCCTGAGCCAGTGGCCGCACGCAGCTGCCTGCTGTGCGAGTCATTGTCTGTCTCTTTGTTGGCGCGCGCTGTTATTGGGATTAGGAGACCTAACTTCTACAAATTCGCCTTGCCGAGAGGGCCCAGCTCTGTTAGAATCTCGCCAGTTCTGATGAAATTCACGTCTGTCGTTTTGTCGGTAGTTTACATAGTTTCTTGTTTGTCGGTCATGTGGTGGAGAATTTCTCCCTGAATCGTAACTCTGCGCCGAACTGTTGCGTCTGAAGTTATTCTGCCTCCCTTGATAATACTTGTTTTGGTTCCCATATTGTCTGTTTCTCTGATTGTCTCTGTGATAGTCATTACTACGGAAATGCGATCTTTCTCTGTAACTATTATTACTCTGCCAACGGTTGTCGTACGGGTGGTGTCTATTTTGGTCACGATTTGCGTTGTAAGAATAGACCAGTCGTGTCCGGTTATTGTTTCTGTCGTCACGGAATTGTGACGGATGTGACCTGTAATTGTTGTGTCCTTGTTTTCGCGTTCCGCGATTGTCAGTGTCACTTTCCAGTTCTTGTAACAGTCCCTGAAAAGCTTCAATGTCGTCTTTGCAACGTCCTGCCAAAATAATATGTCGTAAATGTTCAGGTAATTTGATTAAGCAAATGCGGATGAGTTCTGAGGGGCTGTATGGGTTTGTCAGGTACTGATTCTTGTGCAACATGTCTTCAAAATATTTCACAAGACTGGAGAATTCAGATTGTTCGAAATGTTTCACCATTATGATGCCATGTTTTACGCGGTCTTGTGTGGCTTGAGACCAATATGCTGAGAGGAAGGCATGGTTCATTCTCTAAGTAGCCACACATAAATTCTAATCTGTGTTCCAACGACCAGTTGGGAGGAAAGCAATGAGAGAATTGACGGAGCCATGCTTGTGGATGAATGTCGTTGCCAGAATTCTTAAATGTTTTGAATTTACGTGTAGTAATGAACAGCTTATAGTCAAAATCGTCATGTCGGCGAGTCGCATATCGGTCATTGTTAGGTCGTGTCGGCCGTTCCATCTCAAAATTCGGTGCACATTGCCAATTTCTTTCATAACTTCCGAAATGCCCTGTGTTATTATTTTGTGGTTGTTCCGTATTTCTATGTCCCTCTTCCCGTATTGGGGCGCGAGTGTCCTCTGAAATACGTAATTCTTGTACTACTTGTGCCAACTGATCTTGTACTTCCCGGATTTCTCTTTTGTACTGTGTATTGATTTGATTTTGATTTTGTTTGAATTTTCTTATTTGTTCATACTCTTCTGTGTCAGTGACGGCTACGGGTCTTGTGTCATTCAGATCATCATCTACCTTTGTAGATAAGTTAGTGACCTGATCCGAAAGTTCGGCTACTTTCTCCGATAGTGTACTTATTTCCTCCATGTGTCTTTCTGAACCAATTTTCAGGGTATCTACTGTGTCCTTTAAGTTTTCCTGAGTTCTTGCAAGTTGCGTAACCGAATCGGTAGATGCAACTGAGTCAATTTTAGCCCACAAGGTCTCATGATTTTCATGAACAATGGTTTGCAGTTCTTTTATGGCTGCTTCGTGATTCTGTAATGCATTTTCATGCCGCGAAAAAATAGGTTGAAGATGCTCACAAATTTGTGTTTTTACGTCATTACAGACTTTTTGACATTTCGATTCAATGTTATGTAACTCAGTAGTTAAATCTTCGCGTGTTTGTTCAAGTGTGGTGTCTAACTTTTGAAGATTTTGTTCCATTGCGTCTAACTGTTGCTGTGTTTGTCTCTGGTGTTGTTCCATTGTGTCTAACTTTTTAAGATTTTGTTCCACTGTGTCTAACTTTTTAAGATTTTGTTCCACTGTGTCTAACTTTTTGAGATTTTGTTCCACTGTGTCTAACTGTTGCTGTGTTTGTCTCTGGTGTTGTTCCATTGTGTCTAACTTTTCAAGCTTTTGTCCCATTTATTGCATTAATTGTAATAACAATGCACTGGTGTCTGAAACATGTTCCTCAGTGCTTTTCGGCAGTAAAGTTGCACCGGCAACATTCACATTTTGACAAGCGGATAATGTGTCTTGACTCATTTGAGAAAACGGTGAGAACCCAAAACCTGAGTCTGCAGTATTTGCAATATTGTGTTCTGTCATTCCCGATTCCTGAGGCGAGCTGTTGCCGACCAATCGATCGATAACGCTTCCCTGTTCACTACCTGTTTCACTGTCTACACCATTGTTTGCCGCCCGCTCCATTTCCCTATGCGCAATTACCAAATTACTACTTTGAACATTAGTTAATTCATTACTCTGCGGCGCTAACACACTGCTTTCGTCTTCACTGTCATTTCTCAGTTTACTTTCGAGCCTAGTATTACGTTTTTCACACGCCATTATTGTCACAGTATTTCACACGACAACACAGAAAAACACAATTTGAAGAGCAAAACTAAGAGAACACATTAACATAGCACTGAAAATAATATTTAGTTAATTGCAAGCGCAGCTGCGAAAAACTTGCTGCAAATCTACATGCATGCCACAACTGTTTTACTGTACAACAATGAAAAACTACAACTACAAAGGAAATTCTCTCTATGATTACGCGCTATCAATAAACAAAATCTACACTAATTACACAAACTACAAGAAAAAAAATCAGAAGATTCCAGTGAGGTATCCTCGGCTAAGGGTCGACATATGAAACGTCTCCTTTGAACAATTATACAAGACTGTGCTTAACCTGACACACAATATTTTGTTAGCGCAACGCAATCTGACTTTCAAAATTCCCTACAAAAGAATGGCCCTGACTAACATTAAACTATACCTTTCACAAATCACTTACCTCACAAAAATCTTCGCTGCTCAAGCTACTGCAATACAGCGAGCGCCACTACTGCCAGCTAAATAAAAGATTCAAACTATGGAAGGCACTAACTACTGATAGGGATAGTTAGCAAATGAAAGATATTAATAGAGAACAAACAATGTATTTACCTTGATATCATCATATATAAATATAGCAGTTCATGACAAATTTCAAAACTCCGCCATCTCTCTCTCCACGTCCACCACTGCTGGCGGCTCACCTCCAACTGCGCAACGCTACGCGCTGTTCACAGCCAGCTGCCTAACACTACAATGGCAAGTATTACAACAATGCAAAGCAGCCACAGACTGCACACAGCACAGCCAGTGATTTTCATACAGAGGTGGCGTTACCATAAAAAAACCTAAACAGCCTACTTACATAGAGAAAACATAAACAGCCTACTTACATAGAGAAAACATAAACAGCCTACTTACATAGAGAAAACATAAACAGCCTACTTACAACTTCACAACAAAGAACTTCACTACAGCGTTAAACCATCAAATGGGTTTACTGTTTTGGATACCAATCTACAAGGTTCTTACGCAAATGCCCAACAACTTAACACAATAAACATAAAAATCGTTGTCGGGGATTTTTATATTACGTGGCAAACCTCTGAACTATATTCCAGAGAACAAAACGTCATCTTTGCCCCACAGTCCACTCACTGGTTGCGCTATCCTTTTAACTGTCATCTTTGAGACGACGCCAAATTAGCCTCCAACGTTGCTATCTCCTACTATCAGTGGCTTTCGAATATTTGCTCTGGAGATAAAAAAAAAATTGTCTTCCAAACGAAAGTTATTTACTCTTGGAAACAAAACTGAAACCAAACAAACTATTTCCCTTCTCCGTAAAATTATATTTTATCCTAGTGAAAAATAAATTTCATCCACTATAAGGCCCAAAAAAATTCGTCTTTAAAGCCTCAAATGCTTCCTTCTCTGAGCATAAAATTGTTTATTTCTTAAGACTAAACTTCGCCCTCCTCTAAAACTAACAATAGGTCTACATTACTATTTTAATGTCTTTTATCTTCTCTGCTGATGATTTGAAGGATGTTAAATTAGCGTTTATTGAAAAACTCTTGAAGCTGGTCTTTCAGGTTCAGTGAGTCTAAGAATATCGGTGGAATCTATGGGATAAAACTTCCTCTTCTCTTTGCAGCTAACTAATCTTACACATGAGTAAATCAATTAACTTTTCATAACTTGGATTCACAGTCATGTGAAATTTCTTGAAAGACATCATGTTTACGCCAGTGACTGTTAAACTTTTCATTTCCAGTACTGCAATTTCGGCCTTAGGCCATTATCAAGTGCAGATGTTTTGGCTTTAAGCCATGTCTCCTTTATACCCGCTGACACATTTATATGTCGTTGTCATTTTCTGTTACGAATGTATGTAACAGCAAATGACAACGACATATAAATGTGTCAGCTTGTATAAAGTAGAAATGGCTTAAAGCCAAAACATCTGCACTTGATAATGGCCTAAGGCCGAAATTTCGATAGTGGAAATAAAAAGTTTAACAGTCATTGGCGTAAAAATGACGACTTTCATGAGTAAATCACTTTATGAATTACCCCTTCAGGATACTAAAACTTTTTATCGTGTAAAATGTCATCTTCACACTGCCAGTGTCATTGCCAAATGTGTGTATTCAAAGTCACAACGCAGAACAGGTATTTTAAGCCAGGGCTTCACTTCACTTAATAGTTACAACCAGACTGAATTTTCCAGTATTCTACAGTTTAATAGCTCTCGGGACCCTGTTGACAAGCGTGGTGCACCTTATTTTTTTATACTTTGTCTCAGGTGAGGAACATTGTACTTCGAGTCATGACAGGCCGCACTTCTGAAGAACCCACTAAGATGAGTTCCTGTACTTTCTATGTTAGCAAGGAGGCAGAACAAAATCGCGCTGCCGAAATCTGAAACTAAATATAACTAAAGTTGGTTTTAGTTCCTACAAACTGATTCCGTTAGTGTTATTGAATAACAGCCTTCATCACCAGAGTATTAACTCACTAAATTGAGAGGAAAAAACAGTTGCAGAATGGGGTGTATGCACTTTTAGATGTTAATAGCAATATTTGATTACTTTGTGCTGAGAACCAGTGCAGATATTTGTATTTTTTGACCTACATATTCAACATTTGATGAATGAAGATAATTTTGAGGTAACCAAATGTCAAGTTTTCTGATTCACTACTACAGTTTACTTAATAATCAACATTTACCGATATATTATGTTTCCGGTATTAACAATTTTTTGTGTTTGTACTGGATTGAGCAACAGTCATAAAACGTAATCTGCTATCTTGTGCAAACTAGTACCTTCTGGATAAAAGTGTTAGCCGTTCTGATAACAGTATAGGAAACATTTTACACGTATTTTTGAGGAATTGTGTGGAAACGAAATGCTTCGTACCAAACTGATGCTCTGCTTTCCAGACTTGCATGAACAGTGAGCCAGGCGATGCACAGCGTAGAAAAAAAGACGAATCCATTGAACAAAACGTAATTCTGGCCCCTGTAAGAACAGGACGGATGGAACTGAAACAAAAATATTTCACATTTTTTTAAGCTCGTGCAATTTTAATCGCTTCACATAGTTGGAAACTTGAGAAGTTTTTATTCAGTTTTACTGCTGGGAGACTCTGCATTCTTACATTTCACTTACACTAGTCTTGGTAACTGTCCCTGAAATGCAATAGCTATACACGTGTTAGCTGCTCATGTCATATTGGTAACATTTGTGTAATGAGCTAGAGTAACGGTGGCACTTGTCTAGTATGTGACAAAAAATATGATAATATAATTTTCGGTTTTATGTTTATAGTGCCGGGTACAAATTTAAAATCTTTGTTCAGTAACTTAAAGATCCGAAAATCCATAATAATTAAAATTTTGTTGTTTTGGGGGGAATAAAACAGTTTATCACCTCCGTAAAGCTCACTGGGAGTGACCCATAATGAAACAGTTCGTTTCTGTTGTCAACAGCACAGGGCTACTGTAAATGATTCGTTCGTTTTCAAATTTCTGTATTTTCCAGAGTATAGTATTACTTGTAAAAACATGATTCATGCGTGAATAGAACCGTAAACTCAGCAAGTTTCCATTGTCCTCACCAGTTGGCGTTTGAGCAGTGTTGCCAAATCAGCATTTTAGAGCTACCTATGGCTTCCTTCTATTGTCATTTATGTGGGGAGTGAGTGACTTAGATGGGGTCAGGAACTATGGCTCTTATTATGGCATTTAGCCTCGTACTCTTACTTATTTATGGACAGACATGAAGGATTAATGGTGTCAATTCCCTCCAGCACTACTTTAGAAATTATTCGAGTCCTTTCGCGTGCTCGCGGCGGCCCTACACGATATTAGACAGGTGTACCGGTTTGTTTGACTTTTCAGTGTATATTATCAAGCTTATATAGCTCAGATAACATTATAGCTTCACAGTTAATTGTTTGTATTAATATAATACCAAGCAGATCACAAATTAAGAAAATAAACTAATGCTGTCTGTTGTACAGCATGATTAATGCAAAGCAAACTTGCCCAATAACACACTTTGTTTTATTTCAGGTTTGTATGCCTTTTGTACACTCATTTAGTTTATTTCGTTTTGGAGAGTTGGGAACACTGGTTATGAGAGTAGTGCTCTGATAAAATGGCGACCAAGCAAGAAAAGGGGTTTTAGGTGTTGGAATATGCGAAATGTTTATTTGCTACAACAATACAGCGTGCATTCATAAGGAATTACGAAAAAGACCGCCGTATAGGCACGGTACTGTGCGTTGATATCAACAATTTATAGCGACTATTTGTCTCTGTAAACAGAAAAGTACAGCTTGACTAAGAAAGCCAAATGCAATCGTGGAGAGGGTGAGGAAACGTTTCATATGCAGTTCAAAAAGGCTACTTTCCGTGCAAGTCACGCAGTTGGAATACCGAAGCAAACCATGTGGGAGGTCTTGCGACGGCGGTTTTTATTTAAAACCGAACAGTTTACAGCACGTCTAACAAGTAACAATGTAATAGATCGAGTATTTCTTGTTTCTACTGAAGTTTTCACAATTTCTAACAAAATATCGACATCATTCGAATGAATGTCCAAAACATTAACCAATAAATAACACATAAGTAGGTCTTAAGAGAAGTAGATGATTTCGATTGCATGCCAAGTTCTTCATATTTCATCTTTGCAAGGTTGAAAACTGAATTCCACACTACTCCAAAACTCTGGAACCTGCACAAAGACAGATGCTATTAGCAAGCACATATGAAAAAATCGCAAAGAAAATTAATCCAGCTTTATCTCCATTGTTAATAGCGATACTGCAAAGGCAACTACTAATTATTATGGATGCTAAATGAGTTGCAAATTCGAGCGAATAATAACTGTGAACAACTCTGGCAGAGAAACTATCAGCAGAAACTGAAATTCGCTTCAAAAATTACGATCGGATTGTGTAGTGTTATCTACTTACCGACGTGCCCTCAACCAAGAATTATGTTGGGCCCCCTGCTACTAGGGCTATCCACAAAGTACATTACGTTTTGGAATTAAAAATAAATAAAGTATTGGAAATTTTTTAAATTATATACAGATGAAAGCCAATATTATTTTTCTACATAGTTGCCATTTAAATTAAGCCACTTATCGTAGCGATGGACGAGCTAGGAAATTCCTTCGTCGTAAAATTCGGCCGCCTGCGCCTTCAATCACGTGGTTAATCAGTAACCCGGTAGAAATACGATTTTTGTGGATTTCCTGGAAATAGGCACTACAATAAACTCTCAAAGGTATTGCCAAACTCTGCACAACCTCAGAAGAGCAATACAAAACAAGCGCAGGGGAAAGTTGGGCTCAAAGATCTTGCTGATTCACAACGCCCGGGCCCACACTGCAAATGCCACTCGTGAAGTTCTCGAATCTTTTAAGTGGGAGTTGTTTCCTTATCCGCCGTACAGTCCCGACCTGGCACCGAGCGACTTCCACTTATTCCCAGCAATGAAGAAGTGGTTGGCTATGCAGCGTTTTGATGACGACGCACAGCTTCAAGAAGAGGTAACCACGTGGTTGAAGGCGCAGGCGGCCGAATTTTACGACGAAGGAATTTCCAAGCTCGTCCATCGCTATGATAAGTGCCTTAATTTAAATGGCAACTATGTAGAAAAGTGGTATTGAAGTGTGGCTTTCATCTGTATATAGTAAAAAAAATTTCCAATACTTTATTTATTTTTAATTCCAAAACGTAATGTACTTTGTGGATAGCCCTCGTATATTTACAGCAAGTGTATACATTTCTCTAGCCGGCTGCCGAGCCATGAATTCAGCAAATTTCAACGTTTTTTTGAAAAATACTCGCAGTGTGTCTTAGCAGCTAAAATTTTGACAGTGTTTCTTTCAGTGTACTCATCCTGTATAGAAAATTTCAGGGCAGGTTTCGGCTGTAGGATTTGGAAGTTCCCTTGTCAGCAGTGAATAATGCCCAGCTGACAACTGCATACTCATAGCGTTTGCTACAAGATTCGAAGATACTGCGAACCTTACGGAAAACTGTATGGATGTCGCAGGCAATCCACGTTTTGATATTCGTCTTGGTGAAAGGCGATGGGAATCCAAAGAAACGGAATGAAACAGGACGAAAAGAATTATGCTGGAAAATAATTTCCAACATTTTATCGCCTGATTGTCGTCGGTAAATGATGCCGATTTATCGCCAATGCTTCAGATGGATCTGGTGGCCGTGTAGTTCAGAAAGCACACTGAAGGAAATATAAAGCGCACAAGCCCGATATTTATCAAACGTTTTGGAGATGTTAGATACCCAACGACTGTTAAATGATGAAAGTATCATTCGATTCAGAACTGGAGACCATGATTAACAACAGTGTAGGGTGTGACGTCATCTGAATACCATCCTGAAGAATTTCTTGCGTACCTGAAACACATGCTGAGTCAGTTGCATGAATGTTGCTGGTTGGGGACTCATATGAAAGTTCGTCTTACCATCGCATCCCAGACATGCACTATGAGTGACAAATCAGGGGAGCTGGTAGGCCAATCAAGGATCCGTAAAGACCTCTAGGCGTTTTTGATGTAAACTGCTGTATGGGGTCTTACATTATCATTCCCGAATATGCCACAAGAACTGTAGTCATGGAAGGTGGGACACGCTGGAGCAAAACTTACCAAATTTTCCGTTGTCATGTCAAATATTAGGTTGGTGCATGAGTCCGTAACGTTTTTGTTCTGCATGTTGGTATTCTGTCTGCTATTAGTTTATTTATCGATTGTCATTTTTTATTTGTAGTTCACTGTTGCTATTTGAACTGACATTTTGTATTTGGTGCTAGTAAGTGGAACCAGGGACGTTAGAAAATGGAGTGGTATGTGGAGAAATCAGAATATTTGCGACATATTCTAAGTTCAGTAGGTGGGTGACAGCAGCGAAGGCAGCCAGAACCGTTTGCGCCGTAGACGGGAATATGGCCACTGGACAGAGTACGGCGAGGAAATGGGTTTTTCGTTATAAGGAGGATGATTTTGACATTAGTTACTCTCGAGGTTCAGGAAAACCTTTGATCTTTGATGATGATCGTTTAAACGCATTAACTACACTGGTGTCCAAAATTGAAGCAACAAGCGGACGTTGTATAAGGTTGCGTTTATTATGCCACAAAACAGTATAAACAGATGATAATAAACTAGAAACTATGTAAAAAATGAAGACTGTAAGCAACGGCAACATGCATAACGGCAGACAAAAATGTTCTTCGTTTTTTGCAACTTAAAAAATTTGTGCACACATTCCAACTGGTTAATGTGCTCAGTATGGCATGTAACCACTTCTGGCAGCAATACAGGCCTGATAACGATAGGGCATACTGTCAATGATTCCATAAATCTCATGTTGCGGCAATAACGCCCATTCTTCCTACAAAGCTGCGCGCAATTCTGAGCCGTTGGTAGATGCTGAAGTGATGCAACCCCCTCTCCCTAGTGCATCACAGACATGGTCTATGGGACCAGGCCACGCCATGCGTGCAACATCTTCTGTTTCCAAGAAAGCATCAACCACCCGTGCTACATGAGGTCGAGCATTATCGTTCATCAGTACGAAGTGGGCCCACAGCTGTAACCGCACATGAGGTCCCAAGACCTCGCCGCGGCACCTGACACTAGTTAAACCTTGCCGATTCACCCACACAATTTCATGCAGCGGTACTTGAGTGGTCAAGAAAATCACTGTCCACAACATTGGGGATCCTCCTCGATACTGGTCTCTTTCCACCATGTTTGGGCCCCGAAATCCACGTTCCATCCAGACGCGAATCCATCGAGAACCACTCTCCCGACCAAATCGGAACTCATTTGTGAAAAGGACATTGGCCCACTGTTCGTCCGTCCAGGTGCCATGTTGACGATTCCACTCTAGACGTTCCCTTCTGTGAAGGCGCTTCAGAGGTAGACATACAGCAGGTCTCCGACAGTAAAGGTCACTCTGCGGAAGCCTTCTGTACACCGTTTACTACGGCATAATACGTCCAGCTGATGCTGCGAGGTCAGATGCCAGTTGCCGACTAGTGATGCCCTTGCAGCCAAATAGCACTCCTCTCTTTTCAAATGTCACACTGGGTCGGACCTTTCCTGGTCTCCGGGATACAGTTACGGTGCCTATAAACTGTCGCCACCTCCGAGAAACAATAGGACGACTTGTATTAAGCTATTGGGCCACATTAGTTTTTCGACTGTCCTGCTTCTGTTCTTCCTACGGCCCTCCAACACAGGCAATGTAGTAGGCGTCTTCACTCTGCCATACTGTCTGTGGCTATGTACACAGCGATTGTGGGTGTGGGACTACCTTGTAAACACTGCCCCGTTTGATAGGTGCCCTGATGTCATCGCTGGCCTGGTTTGACGGGAATGCCATCTTTCGTGCAGAACACGATCGTATAGATGTCTGTTGACAGTTTATGTGATTATATCATGACTCAGACGCAGGACGAGGAAATTGCGGTTTGTTGCTTTAATTTTGGACACCAGTGAAATCCACCACGACCCACGTCAGAGTAGTCGAGAACTGGGAAATGTGATGGACTGTCATCATTCCACCATAGTGCGCATTTGCATGCAATGGGGAAGGTTCAAAAATCGGATGTGTGGGTACCGATTTCTCTGAGCGAAAATCACAGAAATCTGCGGGAGGCCATGTGCAGTTCTACTCGCTCGTCATCAACTGGCTCGTCAACAACACCGACCACTCTTGCCTTCTATCGTTACTGGTGAGGAGAAATGGTGCTTATTTATTTAGCATATGTGGTTTTCAAGTACGAATGGTTTCATGTTTAAATACATACAGACAGATAAAGATAATATCAACATACATTATAACACATAAATAATGTCTCGTCTTATGGACATTCAATTAAGGATAAAGTAGACATACACAGGTTGTTACAATAAGGTATCTTGTCATACAGAAATTGTTGCTATAAGGTCATTCAGCAATCACATATATGGAATCTATAGAGTCTCTTTAAAGTTCTATGTCTAGGTTTCCCATCCACTCGACGGCTGCAGGGGAGGCTGCATAAAGTTCTCGAATGGACCCTTTAAACGCACGATTAGGGCATTCCTGAATGATGTGCTGGATCGTTTGCTCTGGATGTCCACAATCGCACTGTGGTGAATCTCGTATGCCCCATCTACAGAGCATCTCGCCACTTCTGCCATGACCAGTTCTGAGTCTATTGAATGTGACCCAAGTTCTTCTTGGCAGGTCTGTACCAGGTAGGTTTCCACGAGGTGATATTTCATTGCAGTTCTTGGTTAGTCCAGCCTGAGACCATTCATTTTTCCATGAATCCATAGCATCGTAAGACGTAGCCATAAGGTTTTCAGCTGTTCTCCATGGTAGTTTTCTAAATCTTAATCGGGAAAGATTTGGGGCAATGTCCTGATGGATTGGAAGTTTGGTATTCGAGGAGATTTTACGCCATTCATTAACTAAGGCGGTTTGCCGCCTAAGATGTGGTGGAGCTATACTGCAGAGAACAGGAAGCCAAGGTAGTGGGGTGGATTGAATGGTCCCAGTTATGGTTCTCGTGGTATTGTTTAGTTGAGTATCCACTTTAGACGTGTGGCTGCTGTTAAGCGCCGGCCGGGGTGGCCGAGCGGTTCTAAGCGCTACAGTCTGGACCGCTACGGTCGCAGGTTAGAATCCTGCCTCGGGCATGGATGTGTGTGATGTCCTTGGGTTAGTTAGGTTTAAGTAGTTCTAAGTTCTAGGGGACTGATGACCTCAGAAGTTAAGTCCCATAGTGCTCAGAGCCATTAGAACCATTTTTTGCTGTTAAGCCAAACAGGGCTGCAATATTCCGCAACAGAGTATACCAGCGCTACAGAAGAAATCTTCAGAGTATGTACATCAGCTCCCCAGCTAGTATTGGCGAGCTTTTGAATAATATTATTTCTTGTACGTATCTTAGCAGCAGTATCTATTAGGTGTGGTTTGAATGTAAGCGATCTGTCCAATTTAATACCAAGATATTTTGGGTTTAGGTTATGCTTTAACTTTCTAACAGCAAAGGTAACGTCAAGGGATCGGGTTGCCTGTTGGTTGTTTAAATGAAACACTGTAACTTCTGACTTTATTGGGTTAGGAATTAATCTCCAATATATGAAATATTTACCCATTACTCCGAGGTCTTGGTTAAGGGAGTTTTCACACTGTTCAAAACTTTCATCTTGCATAGCCAGGGCCATGTCATCTGCGTGACAGAACCTTCGTGCATTTGTTGTTGGTATGTAGCTTATGTACACATTGAAAAGTAATGGTGCCAATACAGAACCTTGTGGTAAGCCGTTGTTTGAAACAATGGTTCCACTCTTCTTTCCTTCTAGATGAACTTCAAGGGTTCTATTGCTGAGCGTATCACCTAGTAATTTGTACAAGGTCTGGCAGGGGATAATCTCAAGTATCTTGCTAAGAAGACCATGCCTCCACACAGTATCGTATGCAGTGGTTAAATCTACAAATGTAACAGCTGTTTTAAGTTTCCGTTCATAACCGTTCTCGATATGTGTTGTTAAAGCCAGTACTTGGTCGCAACAGTTACGTTGTGGTCGAAAACCAGCCTGGTCGATGGGGATTCTTTCATTAAAAGTCGTCCCAATACGATTATACAAGAGTCTCTCCAAGATTTTGAAGCAGGTGCTCAAGAGAGAGATAGGTCTAAAATGTTCAGGCTTGTCTGGTGTTTTCCCAAGTTTTAATATTGGCTATGCTTTAGATCTTTTGAATATCTTAGGCACTCGGCCTTCTTCAAGGATGTTGTTATAGAAGTTCACGAGTCAGTTGATAACTTTTTCCCACTATACTTAATAAATTCTGGTTATAATTCATTTGGCCCAGCTGCATTCCTAGTTTTGATGTTCGAGATAGCCGTTTTCAGTTCTTCCACTGTGAAAGGTGCTGCATGATGTGATCTTTCAGTAGCTTGTCTCCACCGTGTTTTAATTAGTTTCTTAATGTTTCTGGTGGTTTCTTTGTCAAGAGGTGCCCTGGACATATTTATTGGCTATACGACCTGCAACTGCATTGGGAGTGGTTTTTGCTCCTTCACAGGGATTGTATGCACCAGATCCTAGTTTCCTGAGTAGGGCCCACGCTTTTCGACTGGACTTTCTAAAGTCTGTACCTTCCACGGTTTTTTTTTCACTTTTCTCTTCGGCCGCTGTCAAGTGACTCGATAAGTTCCTCTGCCACTTCCCTGTCTCCCGATTCTTTGAACTCGTTATAGAGGCGTTCAGTTGTTTAATTCCAGGCAAGTGTATATTCTTTCCTGAAACCGCGTGGTATAGTTTTCTTAGCTGATGCAATAAGAGCTTTACTAAATCGTTCATAGTTGTTAATGATTGTCTTTATCCACCGTACAGTGGCATCGGCACGTTTTGCGTATGACTCCCACTCAGCCTTTTCAAAATTCCATCTTGGTTTTGGAGCTGATTTTATAAGAGGGAGCTGTACTCCAATGTGGACAATGACAGGTCTATAATGGCTGTGTGGGAAGTTAGTTAATACTTTCCTGCTTGATGGGTAACCTTTACCCTTGTGGTCTCTACTAACAAAGCACGGATCTGGGTTGAAACCGCGTTGCCATCTAGCTGACCAGAAGGTGTGTCTCTCTTTAGCATCATATATGGTGAGGAGAAATGGTGCTAACATAAGGAAAAGAAGGTATTGATGAGTCCAAACAAAGCAACAACTTCCCGTACAGAGACTTGCGCGCATCCACAAAAGATAACGTTATGCAAATGCATCTGTGGAACAGCAGCCGTGTGGTATACTACGAATTGCTTCCCCAAGGTGTAATCATCATTGTCTACATTTATTGTCACACCCGAGACGTCTTGCAGACACAGACCAAGAACAATGACCAGGAAGACTGTGTGAAGTGATATTACTCCACGACGAGGGCGCCGACTTTCCAAAATTTCTGTGGGTGAATCTCAATGGCAGTATGTAGTACATGTTTTCTGGGGAGTCTCGATATTTTTTTAAAATGATTACTTTTCATTTATAATCTGTGTCTCAAAGATCTGTGCTGTGTTTAAGTAAATTATACTGGTAACAGAAGCATATGCCTTGAGACTGCTCTTCACAGCAGTCGGCTCTACACAACAGTCGTCAGCATAGCTGACTTAAAAGCAACAGAAATGATATCAAACTCAGGTTCAAATGCGCTTGGACGAACCCACAGACCCAGAGGCGTAACGTACGCGATACGGGACCGCCTGCAGAAAGAAAAATCCTGACACCCAAATATAAAATGTATATCCTATTGTTAACTAACGTAACTTTCGTTACAGCAGGTATAAATAGAAATTTAATGGAATATGTTGTAAAATGCCATGTAACAGAGAGATTATTCGTTTACTATATTCAATGCATTAAACAAAAAATATTAATACCGATAATGTTATTAAGAATTAAACACATTATAGTAATTGACATTCATTATCAATAAGCATAGGTCTATAGTACTATCTGTTGTTTGATTGATTTTTACATATAAAACCTCACTGTACTCACCTTGACCTCTGCTGAAATTAAACCATGCGGCATACTTTCTATGATGGAAGGTATTGATTATTTCACTGGAATCAGTAGACTACTTTGGATACTGTGGAGGCTGAGTTCACTAACTCTTTATTGAGTCATAGAACTTCACAGATAGGTCTTATAAATATGAGCTTCAAAAATAAGTGTGCAGGCGAAGAAACAGCAACAGGAAAAGTTAAAACAGGTAAAATGTTGTGCATTAATTTGGAACGCTACAGCACGATAGAATTCTCGGTTACTAACAGTTTTGTTAATCAACTACCGAAGTTAATGAGGCTATTTCTTTTTTTCTGAGCTTTTTCGGTCTGAGAATTTATTGGATAGTCCTCCTTTCATTTTGAAGAACCGCTACTGCATTGTGAATCTCTTCGTCGGAAGCAGAGTTTACAAATTTTGGGAAAATTACTTTGAAGAAATGGTTAAGATTATGCATACCCTCAAATTTGCTCTTTTAATTGATAGATAGCCATTAAAATGTCCCGTTTCTTTCCAATGATGTAGCCAATGACATTGCTTCTTAAAACCTGTGTCGAAAGCTGGATAAATTATCAGCTGCATCTGTACAAAGGAATACACGTTATCAACACTCTACATTCTGAGACTGCATAATTTGAGATGCTAAATTGCAAAGCTTAGACTGCAGCGCTATCTGAAATAATTATGAATTCAAATTTCTCTAACTGGTTTTTCAAAACGACGCCTTGTTCTCTTTCTTCCCTTTACTTGGATCTCAATATTATTTTTTACGGAGCCTTAAGTAGCTTCATAGACATGAGCATAACGAAGGGCGTTTACGGACTGATATCTCGAAGACGAATGTGTTGAGTCAAGCTTTTTTGAGATACAAGAAGATAGGAAAACTTCCCATCTTTTAATTCTATGACACAACGTTTCTACTGCGTTGTAAAATGGCCTGACTCCTTGAATTCCATATGTAGCGTCGTTAAGTGCTAAACTTAAAGTGTGCACTACACAATGCACATATTTTGCTGCCTTTTGCCTCTGTTGAATTCTCTTTCTGGTAGCTTTGTGTATGCCTGACATGCTGGCACAACCGTCGTAACTCTGACCTTATCATTTAGTTGAAAGGCCCCTTTTCATCTACTGCATGTAGTGTTTCCTTTTCTGTTGCCAATGCACTTTGATGTTCTATTTAATGAAAACTAAAAAAGGTCCACTTACCTTCATGTCACAAAGCTTTGTACTGTAACATATCTAAATATCTGAGTTAACCGACCTCTTGTTGTAAGGTCCTATTTTGCGTGTGTAATAACAGAAAATAATGAGGCAGCGTTAATTTCTTTTTCAACTGCTCGGGATAGGACTTTTGAATTGAAGGACTAAGGTATTTTTACTTATAGGTCTAGTTTGCTTTATTAATTAGATCGCTTAATACGGGATTATACTTCGCGAGAAGTTTGATGGTTACTAAAAAGTTTTTACTCTTTGACTTTCCTATTTTCTGTCTATGTCCCCGAAAATCTATATTATTGGATTCCACTTTTATCGTCATATTCACAACTTTCACACTTCTCAATCTTCCTTACTTATGAATACATACCGTCGTCAACCGTGCTTTTCTCGCATCACGAACTGAATACAACGTATGCCTTTAGACGTGCATATAGCCATGTCACAGTATAATTTTGGTTAGCTACCTCCAGTCTCAAACCACTTCCCTTCAAATTGAAGGATTACGTCAAACAAAGAACTTTTTAGTTTCATCATTTACATCCAACTGATTATCTGCGTGATCATTTCAATAGTCTGCGATATTAACAGGTCTAATTATGTTTATGACGATTTTGTCCGTTATTATACCATTGGTTCTTATTGGATAATTGACAGTGTTGGCGAACAAAGATATGACGAAAGTTAAGTGCTCAGAATGGGTACACTAAACATCAACAATGGATAGTTTTCCACCTAAATGTGATATTTGGGTATACATTTTCATTTTGTCATTGTTTGTAAAAACTAATCTGTGCCGCACTTTATGAGGTCGGGGGAACATGGGCTGCAATGAAAGTGGTACGAGAGACGGCAAGGATAAGCATTGTTTGCGTACTCTGTGCTAAACAATATTTAGCGTTGACTGATTCTACGAAACCCTGTTTATCTTATCATTTCTATACGTTTGACTGTAATGTTAATCGTATATATATTTCTGTCTTTATATTTGTATATATTTTAGTTTTCTTATTTTAATTTTAATTCTTAATAAAATAACAACAATCTCTTACCTTGTGCGGGCCGCTAAGGCACCAGGTCGGCCCGCATTCCAGGTCCTAACGTTACAGCCCTGCACAGGCTGTACGTTTCCGAGGTCTACTCAGTCTGAAGTGAGTACCGGGGGCAGCCCAGGGACCACGTGTCTGCCCACACAAAGTCCTCTGTGACAAGCCCTGGCCCGCAAGGGCTGTCGCACTAGTGGGTTTGAATTATAAGAATGAGTTACTGTAACGATCATTCTTAAAATATGTAATCGCACCATTAATCGATTCTATCTGTATTAAATTATTTGTCTTTTTTCAACATTTATTCACTAACAAAATGACAGTTATCTCTTATCAGGTATTGTATATGTAGAACAAGTCGAATGCACAGTGACTGCAAGAGGCAACGATGTTATCAACACGTTACTAAAAGAAAATAACTTATTCACACAAATGAAAACCAAAAAATCTTCACAAATCAGATAGTATTGAAGAAAGAACTAATCAAAGATTTATTTGTGAACAGAACTACAAAGTAACTCATTTTACGTACCAAATAATAATCATGACATATCAACTTTCAGTATAAAACACTTTTCTTCTTAGGTCATTAGCACATATGAATTCGTTTACAATTTTGATAATATCATTATTTTAGTCGTTTCTTTAGGAACGTGCCAAATTGCCTAGTCGTTCAAACTTTTTGTGTCATTGTTGACAGCAAAAGCGTTTTCAATCGTCTAAATGCTGAGAACCACCGCTCAAAGACCCAAGAAGTAAAAGATATAGTTAAAATCATTCGAACAAGCTTCACAAATTCTGTGAGCATGAGACCACTGTTTTCTCTGCTTAAAATATTTGTAATGTCTGACAACTTGGCTACTTCCTGTTTCTTCGTTCTGAAAACGTCTAGAAACATGTCCCTATGCAATTTTAGCTTATCTTTAACAAATCTGGCCCATAGAACTGCAGGATTCGATCAGCACCAATTCGATCTATAGCAAAAGATTCAAGTTGTAAAATAAGTTCCAAAACCTTCGAGTCAAATCTATGATTTAGCGAACGCACAGCCACATCAATTACGTCCAAAAAATGTTTGTGCATTTCCTCCGGCGTTTGATACGTATGAGGGTCACCACCTGCGACGTAGCGTTTTTGCACCTTTCTTTTTCTAGGCAAAACTGGTTCGTCGACGTTAACTTCCTCCGCTTTCCTAATGGTTTCATTTCACAGTTCAAAATATATACCCCTTGGTGTAGACAAGCCAGCAGTCTAAGTTTCAACCAATGTTTTTATTTGTCGGTGTGACTACGATTTCTTCTGAAAACTGGAAGCAACATTTTCAATGTAATAAGAAATCTGAATTCATGCAGGTTTGAAAAATAACCACTAGGCTTCCCACCACCGACTTCGCTTTATTCTTCTGACAGAGCTTACAATAATTTCAAGAGAACTTCATAATTACCTTCCAACGGTTTTAGTGATTGTCCCTGACACATCGCGTCGCAGGGAAAGCTGGCCCCAAAGTCGTGACTTTGCACGAGTGGAACACCGCTAGCCTCTATGGCAAATGTCTTACAATTGATATTAAGTCACTAACACTCGCCGCGCGGGATTAGCCGAGCGGTCTAAGGCGCTGCAGTCATCGACTGTGCGGCTGGTCCCGGCGGAGGTTCGAGTCCTCCCTCGGGCATCGGTGTGTGTGTTTGTCCTTAGGATAATTTAGGTTAAGCAGTGAGTTAGCTTAGGGACTGATGACCTTAGCAGTTAAGTCCCACAAGATTTCACACACATTTGAACATTTTTGAACACTAACAGTCACCTGAAAGTCTCGCACATAAGTACTGTCTTGCATCTTATAATTCAGATTAACCACCGAACTTTGAACAAATATAGTTCTCGGCTCCGAGTGAGTAATCCCACTTTGTAAGCCTGTTAAATGTTCACTAACCTTGCTCGCGCCATTTTAACATGGACCACAAGAGTATTTTACGTCGACGGGTAAACGTCTTATTGCATCCTGAACGACTTAAAACAATGTCCTTGACCTTGTTGAAGCTACTTCATAGAAGCCCATGAAAACCTCTTCAATTTGAAGATTTTTATTTTCATATCCGAAACGTATGGATAGTAGTTCCTTCACTGATGTCGAAAGTCTCATCTACAATAAGAGGAAAACATAGTGCCTCGTTAATAGATTTCGCAATGTTTGGCTGTACATCGTTGCATAATAACAATTTCAGTCATGCAGGAGTATCTTATGCTCTGTTGCAGCTACTGATAAATATTTGACGCTTCATTGGTGTGACCACGAATTGCTATTCCTTGCTGACTTAAAAACTAGAGGGACTTCATTATCTTGCATCGCCTAGCGTGCATTTTGTGTAGGGGACTCGCACCAGGTAGGATTGAAAGAAGGCATCGAAGCAGTTCAAAGGCGAGCTGCTAGATTTGTTACTACTAGGTTCGATCAGCATGAAAGTGTTACGGATAAGCTACCGGAACTCATGTGGGAATCCCTGGTGGGAAGAAGATATTCGTTTCGAAAAACACTAATGAGAAAGTTTAAAGAACCGGCATTTGAAGCTGACTGCAGAACGATTCTACTGCCGCCAACATACATTTCGCGTAGGGACCACGAAGATAAGATACGAGAAATTAGGGCTCATACACAGGCTAGGGGTAGCGTGTTAGATTACTAACCAAATCGTCTCGATCCCTGTTTGGAAGTCCGCCAATGCTTAAATTTTGGTTAATAATCAGCATTGGCGGTCGAAGATTTCCGGCATAAGAAGTCACCTTCACTTTGGCAACGGCCTTTTCAAAGAGGGCGGAGGAACAGACAGAAGTCCTTTGGGTGGGAAACTGCCCCTAAAGGCGGAAGAATCAGCAATGATCAAAGGTATTAGGATGCAGAAGGCAATGGAAACTTCTGCATTAAAAACACATAACGGATATCCACAGGACATGTGGCCTGTAATTGAAAAGCGTCATGATGATCTCTCCGTTGGCAAAAGATTTCGGAATAGTCCCCCATTCGGATCCCCGAGAGGGGACGGCCAGTAGGGAGTTCACCTTGAGAAAAAGATTGAACAACCAAGGAAAGAATAACGTTCTACAGATCGGATTGTGGAATACCAGAAGCTTCAATGTGCCAGGGAAGCAAGAAAAATCTGAAAAGGGTAATGCAAAGGATCAATCTAGATGTAGTATGGGTCAGTGAAGTGAAATGGAAGACAGGGATTTCCCGTCGGATGAGTATAGGATAATATCAACAGCAGCAGAAAATGCTACAACGGGAGTAGCATTCGTTATGAATAGGAAGGTAGGGCAGAAAGAGTGTTACTGTGAACGGGTCAGTGATAGGATTGTTCGTATTAGAGTGGAGAGCTTACCAACACCGATAACAGTAGTTCAGGTATACATGCAGACGTCGCGAGCTGAATATAATGACATAGAGAAAGTATCTGAGGATATTGAAAGTGTAACACAGTATGTAAAGGGAGATGAAAATCTAATATTCATGGGGGACTGGAATACAGTTGCACGGGAAAGAGCAGAAGAAACGGTTATAGGAGAACATGAGCTTGGGGCGAGGAATGAGGGAGGAGAAAGCCTAATTCAGTTCTGTAATAAATGTCAGCTAGTAATAGCGAATACTCTGCTCAAGAATCACAAGAGAAGGAGATATACTTGCGAAAGGCCGGGTGATACGGGAAAATTTCAGTTAGATTACTTTATGGTCAGACAAAGATTGTGAAATGAGATACAAGATTGAAGGCATACCCAGGGGCAGATATAGACTCAGATCACAATCTAGTAGCGATGAAGAGTAGGCTGAAGCTTAAGAGATTAGTCAGGAAGAATCAATACGCAAAGAAGTGGAATACGGAAGTATTAAGGAATGATGGGATAAGCTTGAAGTTCTCTGAGGCTATATATACAGCAATAAGGAATAGCTCAGCAGATAGCACAGTTGGAGAGGAATGGTCATCTCTAGAAAGGGCAAACTCAAAACTTGGAAAGAAAATTGCAGGTGCAAAGAAGGTAACAGCGAAGAAACCATGGATAAGAGAGGAAACACTTCAGCTGGTCGATGAATGAAGAAAGCACAAAAATGAATGAAATAAATAGGAAGTGCAGGGAAGTTAAGACGAAATGGCTACAGGAGAAATGTGAATAAATCAAAAACTAATGCTTGTCGGAAGGACTGACTCAGGAAACACGGCAGTCAAAACAACATTCGATGAAATTAAAAGCAAGGGTGTTAACATTAAAAGTGCAAGGGGAATTCCATAGTTAAATGCAGAGGACAGAATGGATAGGTGGAAAGACTACACTGAAGGCCCTATGACGGGGAAGATAGGAGAAGAAACAGGAGTGGATTTAGAAGAGATAGGGGCTACAGTATTAGAATCAAAATTTAATAGAGCTTTGGAGGGCTTATGATCAAATAGAGCAGAAGGGATGAATTACATTCCATCAGAATTTCGAAAATCATTGGGGAATGTAGCAGCGATACGACTATTCACGTAGGTGTATAGAATGTATGAGTCTGGCGACATACCATTTGACTTCCAAAACAATATCATCCACACAATTCCGAAGACTTCAAGAGCTGACAAGTGAGGGGATTACCACACAGTCAGCTTAACAGCTCATGCATCCAAGTTGCTAACAAGAATAATATACAGAAGAATGGAAAAGAAAATTGATGCTGTGTTAGATGACGATTAGTTTGGCATTAGGAAAGGTACAGGCAACAGAGAGGCAACTGTGACATTGTGGTTCATAATGGAGGCAAGACTAAAGAAAAATCAAGACACTTTCACAGGATATCTAGACCAGGAAAATAGCCTTCGACAATGTAAAACGGTGCAAGATGTTCGAAAATCAGAGAAAAATTGTGGTAAGCTATAGGGAGAGGTAGGTAATATACACTCCTGGAAATGGAGAAAAGAACACCATTCGCAACCGTCTCCATGAGGCTGGGCTACGGTCCCGCACACCGTTAGGCCGTCTTCCGCTCACGCCCCAACATCGTGCAGCCCGCCTCCAGCGGTGTCGCGACAGCCGTGAATGGAGGGACGAATGGAGACGTGTCGTCTTCAGCGATGAGAGTCGCTTCTGCCTTGGTGCCAACGATGGTCGTATGCGTGTTTGGCGCCGTGCAGGTGAGCGCCACAATCAGGACTGCATACGACCGAGGCACACAGGGCCAACACCCGGCATCATGGTGTGGGGAGCGATCTCCTACACTGGCCGTACACCACTGGTGATCGTCGAGGGGACACTGAATAGTGCACGGTACATCCAAACCGTCATCGAACCCATCGTTCTACCATTCCTAGGCCGGCAAGGGAACTTGCTGTTCCAACAGGACAATGCACGTCCGCATGTATCCCGTGCCACCCAACGTGCTCTAGAAGGTGTAAGTCAACTACCCTGGCCAGCAAGATCTCCGGATCTGTCCCCCATTGAGCATGTTTGGGACTGGATGAAGCGTCGTCTCACGCGGTCTGCACGTCCAGCACGAACGCTGGTCCAACTGAGGCGCCAGGTGGAAATGGCATGGCAAGCCGTTCCACAGGACTACATCCAGCATCTCTACGATCGTCTCCATGGGAGAATAGCAGCCTGCATTGCTGCGAAAGGGGGATATACACTGTACTAGTGCCGACATTGTGCATGCTCTGTTGCCTGTGTCTATGTGCCTGTGGTTCTGTCAGTGTGATCATGTGATGTATCTGACCCCAGGAATGTGTCAATAAAGTTTCCCCTTCCTGGGACAATGAATTCACGGTGTTCTTATTTCAATTTCCAGGAGTGTACATTATGTAGAAGAACCAAGAGGGAATAATAAGAGTGGACAACCAAGAACGAAGTGCTTGGATTAAAAAGGGTGTAAGACAGGGTTGCTGTCTATTGCCCCTACTGTTCAATCTGTACATCGAAGACAATGATAGAAACAAAAGAAAGGTTCAGGAGTGGGATTAAAATTCAAGGGGAAAGGTTATCCGTGAAATGATTTGCTGATGACATTGTTGCCTTCAGTGAAAGTGAAGAAGAATTACATGATGTGCTGAATGGAATGAACAATCTAATGAGTACAGAATATGGACTGAGAGTAAATCGAAGAAAGACGAAACTAATGAGAAGTAGCAGAAATAAGAACAGCGAGAAACTTAACATCAGGATTGATGGTCACCAATTGGATGAAGTTAAGGAATTGTACAGCCTAGGGAGCAAAATAACCAATGACTGACTGAGCAAGGAGACATCAAAAGTAGAGTAGCACTGGTAAAAAGGGCCAAAATAAGTCTTCTGGTATCAAACATAAGACTTATCTGAGGAAGAAATTTCTGAGAACTTACATTTGGAGCGCAGCATTGTATGGTAGTGAAACATGGACTGACGTAAAACCGGAACACAAGTGAATCGAAGCATTTGAGATGTAGTGCTTGCGATACCCTACACAGTTCTAATATGGATCAATTTTCGCCTGTAAATGACTCGTAATTATAATGGGCGGACACTCGCATGCAGTAAGACCTCAGTGCTGATTTCGCTAAACGCTCTAAGCACATCAGAGCTGAGCACTTACCACACAATCTTCAATTTTGAATCACTGGAACCAGTATAATAACTTGAGAAGCAAACAAGGTGGCGGAGAGCACACAATATAAGTTTTAACCACTTTGAAATAGCGACATACACTGCATGTTAGTTACCGTAGCAAAAGACACTTTCATCTGTATAGAATAAATCTACTTTAAACCTGAGGCAATTTTATGTAAAATAATATTAAAATGTTGAGTGAAAAGAACCTGCTAAGCATTGAAGATGCATAGCTACTGTGGTCGAGTTATTTGTCATTTTTGTAACCAATAAACATATTTCTTTAGCACTATCTTTACACAAAATTGACCACTGTCTGAAAGTTAGTTTTTACACTGATGTTTCCTGGTAATTATCAACGTGAAGAATTTTTTAACTGATAGTTCTTTAATGGAATGTAACAAGAACACTTTCCTACACTTTTTTGAAACATAAATTTAGTTTGTCACACTCCAGGTATTAGTAAAATCATATGTTCTGAACACCACAGTAATAATCTTTTTTGTAGTAATCGAAATGTGCACAATACCTTTTTGTTGTCTTCTTCTGCAACTGTTTTTGTTATGCTTGTCAATGTAATAAAGTGGCTGGCACTTTCTACACAGTCTGATGCTTTGCTTAATAAGGCAATAATAATTTTAAGCACTTTATATAGGCAAATATAACCAACTTATGGCCTGAAAATATTCACGATTAAATATCACAGTATATGAAAAGTACACACTAAATATCTACTGAAATAACAACATTGTGATAAAGCTTGTTGCTTTGAAACACTTGTCGTGTACAAGAGTACGACGAATCATGAATTTTACAATATGTATGTCACTATGGAAAATAGAATATACGGAACTTCAGGATAGAGATAAATATTTCAGTACTTTTGTGGTGTTTAGCAACGTATTCCAGCCTCTGCCGAGATTTTGCTATCGATGGATGGTTTAGCAGCTGGTGCACAGTGGCTTCCAAGTCGTAATGTCCATCTTAATATTTGGCCAGTACAGTGGGTAATGCTGCAACGTAATGTCTGTCTCCTTCACAGCAAGCAACGACTCCCCACTGGTCCTCATAATAATATTATCACTTTTGTTTGGTTGATAAATAGCTGCTTAATACTGTAGAATTACGTGTAGCACTAATTTCCCGTCCATCCGAGGCCGTTTGACAATGTGCTCATTGTAATCACCACACAATACAGTACGTGGGCATTGCACCACTCGCTGCTCGACAGCCCTTTTGTCTCACAAAGAGAACTGTTCTGGATCTTTGTGTTACAACGTTTGTCCCGCCTACCCTTCCGCGGGGAAGTCACTTTAGATTTTAACTTAAGCCTAAAGCCAATACTCGTTACAGCTTTAATTGCAAAGGTTCATAACACTTTTAAAACTAAGATCTGCTCAACAATATATAGAGATTAGTACAAATAAACATTATTTACAGCTATACATTTAAAACACACAAATTGTTGGTTGCGTACTTCGCACGCTGGTTGCAGCATCTTACAGCGGCGATCTGCCTTACTTTATCCTGCTGCCGTTACGTGGCATATGTGCCCTCAGCGCTCTATCATCTCACTGCGTGCTTTACACAGATTTTTACAACTGCCCTGCCATTCGAGTCATCTGAGTGAGATGATAAAATGGCGACAAGACCATAGGTTAGAGGATTTTCTTCTCTTTCTTTCTTCAGGAGCTGGAGCATAGTTTTTTGCTCTTTCTTTATGTTCGCTGGTGGGAACAGGTCTCAACGGTAGAAGCCAGTGATTTCACCTTTCTTAAAACTGCGTCTTATGGATGGTTCTGCAGAATACAGTGCAGGTGTTTCTACAACTTTCTGGAACTTTTCATCGTTCAGAGACAGCCTAGCAGCAATGGCTCTTTCAGCTGCCCTGGTTGGCTCAGCAGCCCACGCTTTTTAATAAGCGCTGGGGATTGGTCAGTTGCCGCATCTCCATAAAGAACTGATACGGAGCACTGCGTCCGGAGGAGGTATGTGAAATTTTTCGCTAGTCACACTCGGTCATCGGCAGGCGATGAGCAACCGAGATCCTGATGGAATGTGTTTTGGATATTAAGTTGGGCTCAGATTTTGTAAGCTAGATCGCATTTAAACCTGGTGATATCAGCACTCTGAGGTATAGGGACTAATTCATTTTAGTTGTTTTTATTTTGCCGGGGAAGATTAATTTCTTTCTAGAGGGACTTTAGAATGATGAATTAGAATTGTAGTGTGCCCCTGTAGTAGCTCATTTGGTTACTATGAAACCGGTGGCTAACTTTGTAGTAGTTCTCTCTCGTAATCGTCATATTCAACTAGGTGGCCATAGGTTCAATTCTGTTCCCTCCAAAATCAAAGCTGAGCAAGTTTTATGAAGTTTTTTTGCCACCGGATTGAAAGCCATGTGTTCGCTAGCCATTCTGATTTCGACTGTAACCAACTTAATTAAAAAGGATCTCAGGCCCAGGAGCCTATCGAACCAGACTAGTAACGATATACATTGAGGTGACAAAAGTCATGCGATACATCCTAATGCCCTGTGTAGTGCTGCAACTAGATGTGGGAAGGATTCAACAAGCCGTTTGAATCCCCTTGCAGAAATATTGAGCCATGCTCCCTTCATAGCTGTCGGTGCAGGAGTTGGTGCACGGACTGACCTCTCGATTACGTCCGATAACTGTTCGATGGTATCCATGTCGGGCGATCTGGGTGGCCAAATCATTCGATCGAACTGTCCAGAATGTTCTTCAAACCAATCGTGAACAACTGAGGCCCGGTGATACGACGCATTGTCATCCATAAACATTCCCTCGTTGTTTGGGAACATGAAGTCGATGGCCAGGTACACGAACATCTCTCCAGTCAATGATTGGTTCATTTGGACCAGAAGACCCAGTCTATTCCATGTAAACACGGCCAATGTCATTATGGAGACACAACCTGCTTGCGCAGTGCCTTGCTGACAACTTGAATGCACGGTTTCGTGGAGTCTGCGCTACACTCGGCCTTACCTTCAGCTCTTATCAGCTCAAATCGGGACTCATCTGACTAGTGACCAGGCCACGGTTTTCCAGTCGTCGAAGACACAACCGATATGTTTAAGAGCCCACTAGAGGCGCTGCAGGCAATGTCGTGCTCTTAGCAAACGCACTCGGGCCGCTCTTCAGGTGCCATAACCCATTAACGCCCAATTTCACGGCATTGTCGTAACGGATAAGTTCGTTGTAGTTTCCAAGCTGATTTCTGCGGTTATTTGAAGCAGTGTTGCTTGTAAGCACTTTCAGCTCTACGCAGACGCCACTGCTCTTGGTCGTTATGCGAAGGTCGTCGGCCACTCCGTTGTCCGTGTTAAGAAGTAATGTCTCAGATCTGGTATTCACGGCACATTCTTGACACTATAGATCTTGGAAAGTTGAATCCGTCACGATTTTTGAAAGGGTATGTCCCATGCGTGTATCTCCAAATACCATTTCGTTTTCAAAGTCCGTTAATTCCCGTCGTGCGGCCACAATCACGTCGGAAACCTTTCCACACGAATCACCTGAGGCAATTTTAATTTTTATAATTAACAGCCTCAGCTGCACTGTTTGCCTAGAATTTTCCTAGGTTTCAGTCGGGATAACCTAACCTTCTTCAGAATAACAGTAACTACCGTCTTTCCATGGTGGACATCGTCAAGCTAAAACTACAAATCCGTAAATTATCATCAGACTATAAAACTTATCCTGAACTGCCCTGGCCCCACTTCGCGACCGCGATGCGGCAGCCATGAGTGGTGTACTGAGTTCCAGTACAGCACTCGTGGCTGCAGCATCGCGGTTTCGAAATGGGGCCAAAGCAGTTCAGGATAAGTTTCATAATCTGACGACAATTTATGGATTTGTAGTTTTAGCTTGACGATGTCCGCTATGGAAAGGCGGTAGTTACTGTTATTCTGAAGAAGGTTGGGTTATCCCGACTGAAACCTAGGAAAATTCTAGGCAAACAGTGCAGCTGAGGCTGTTAATTATTAAAATTAAAATTAATATTTACACAGTTGCTGACAGGGCGCGAAATGTTGAAGGTATTCAATCACCTAAGTACGTACAAGTGACAGCTCCGCCATTGTATCCCTTTAATACCTTGTGTACGCCATACTGCCGCCATCCGTATACTCGCATATAGCTATCCCATGACTTCTGTCACCTCACTGTAAAGTGAATTAACCACGGATCCCTGGAATGTATCGTAGTTGGGGATTATGGGCTCTCCCCTCTTGTTGATTTCTATCCCTCTGGAATCCCCATACAAGTGCGCGACCGTAGTTGCAATCTGGTAGATCATTCATTCTTCCAAACGTATGAAGAGGAAACATTTTGGAAATTTGTGGTAAGTTCCTAAGGGACCAAACTGCTGAGATCATCGGTCACTTAATCTAGTATAAGGACAACACACGCACCCATGCCCGACGGAGGTCTCGAATCTCAGACTGTCAGCACAGTCCGTCAGGAACAGATTGGTTAGACATCCCACGTTTCCATGCGTCGTTTATCGTTGAAACCAAACAACAGACAACTGAGACGTGTAGAGTGAGAGCCAAGTCCGGCATTGTGTGCCATCCTGTGGTGTTTAGCGATAAGCCTCGCGTCTGTTTGTGGCCGTCAGATAGACGCCAACACGTTAATAATTAATTCATTGAAAGGTTATAGGACGCAGCGATTCTCGAGGTCCATACTTCTGGGGCTCCTGGAGCAGTGACGTGTGGAACTATTGGGTAGGGACATATCCTCGCAGACTTTTTACATAAGTTTAATAAATACAATAAATACACGTAACAGAGACTTTAGTCATCAATAACGTATTCTCGCTCACTATCTACAACAGTCTGACAAAGCTAGGGTAACGTTTCGACTCCACGACAGTAGAAATCATGTGGTTCTGAGGCGAAGGACCCGTCGAGCCATGTACGGAGTGCATTTTCATCCGGAAAGGTAGTTCCTTGAAGTTTATTAGATACAGACTGGAAAAGTTGAAAATCTGAGAGCACAAGGTCAGGTGAAAAAGGGTGAGTGACTTTGCCAATCCAACTCCTGTACAGAGTTTTTCGTCAGCCTAGCAGGATGCGGGCGGGCGTCATCGTGGAGAAAGTACGCCGACTACGTGGGTGCGCCGGGGATCGAACACACACACAGACATAATTTTTAGTTTGGAAAAAAATAAAATAAATATTTCACAATTGCCTTTGCCAATAAGTAATGTACTATTAAAACACTGATTTCTGACCCCTAAGTCATATCTGTGTTTCAGATGTCTTCGTGCAAAAGGCAACCAAGCAACACTCTCCCTGTTTCCTTAACTTTCTCTGGACAAGTCAAAGACACTCCCGAGAATAACAGGCGTACAACACCGTGAATGGCATCCTGTCTTTTCGGTTTGATTTTACGTTTCGTTTCAAGTGACATGCTACAATATGTCCACTCCATCTACATCTACATCTACATACATACTACACGAGCCACAGCGCTGTGCGTGGTGGAAGGTACGCTGTATCATTGTTAGTCGTTTCCTTTCCAGCTCCACCCCAGATAGAGCGACGGAAAAACAACTGTCTGTATGCCTCCGTCAGTCCTCTGACTGGTTTGATGCGGACCACGACGAGTTCCTCTCCTGAGCCAATCTCTTCATCCCAAATTAGCACTTGCAACATACGACCCCTATTATTTCCTTCACATATTCCATTCTCTGCTTTCCTCTACAGTTTTTGCCCTCTACAGCTCCCTCTGGTACCATAGAAGTCATTCGCTGATGTCTTAACACATGTCCTATCATCCTATCACTTCTCCTTGTCAGTGTTTTCCAGATATTCCTTTCCTCTCCATTTCTGCACAGAACCTCCTCATTCCTTATCTTATCAGTCCGCCTAATTTTCAACATTCATCTGTAGCATGAAATGACAGAAGTATACGTCACAAACTGTAGGAATTGTTCTATTTCATTTAGTAGCAGTCATTTCGTTAATCTCTGTCATAACTCAAAAATATGATGAGTAGGCTTGATACATGAAATGGACTGGGGCTGCTGATTCTCACAACAGAATAGAAAAAAAATGTTCCAGCAGAAAATCCTCCTTCAAACATCGGCATGTGATGGACGTGACAAAAAATGTTGTCTAGCAGTGCTAATTCAAGGAAAGACAAACTTATGAAATGGGATGTGAAAATAATGGACCGCTTTCACGGTAGCATTAGACACACTCAATGAACATCATTTACTCACACCAGTTTTTACCTGCAGGATTAGTTTTGTATTCATAATACTACACGTAAGCTCAGGTAAGAATGAAATTTTAATCAACGTATTACATAGGTCTGGAAATATTTTTTGTATCAAGATGTTCATGGACCGCCACTTTCATTGTACTTGTAAAACAGGGAGGCGAGATGTGAACTCGGACAGAAACGACGCTGACAGTACGCGATATTTTGAACGGATTTCTGTCTGCAGTGTAATTTAAATTGGCACTATCAATCATAATTGACTCCTCCGCATCTGTTTGTCATAATAACAATGCGACAAGGCATATTATGACGCAACCACATCGATTTTCATTAAAATTAAATTAGCTGTGTGAAATATTAAGTACACGCGGTTTAGTTTAATTGCCTGATAACGCCAGATTTAGACAGAATGGCATTATCTGTAATTTAGTTTGATTGCCAGATTACTCTCGTTTCAGGCAGAAGGATGGGCATTAGTACGTTATCGCCCAGTACAAATGCACGAGGGTGAAGAACGCAAGGCAGGGAGAAAGATTGGATTTACTGTATCCTCGACGACAGGGTCATTATTGGAGTCAGATTAGAAGCTCGCATAGGGGATGGATAGGGAAGCAAAGCGACCGTGTTCTTTTCAGAAGAGCCATCCCGGCATTTGCGGAGCAGGGAAACCTACATTTGGATGACCAGACTGATCCAGTGTGTTACCCATTGCAACCCTTCGCTCTGCGGAACGTTCAAAGATTATCACTATGAGAATATTTGTTTTTGAAACAGAGCATACCACAATGATATAGTCCAACGGTTACGACTTAATCAATCATCAAATATTAATAATAATAATCTGTAGCTTCGCAATAGTCGGTCCCAAGCTCGGTCCAGAAAGGAGGAAAAAAAACCTTGGTTCACCTGGCCAAGGTGATAGTACCTGATGAGGGCTCGTTACAAAGGGAACGATGAAGACCTCAATGGGTGTGAAGGCGGAAATGAGGTTCATTGGTACGGCTGAACTGGCGGAAGAGATGGCCCTGTTCCTAGGGTTAATATAAAAGTTAGAAATTAAAATCCAGTCATATCAGTTCCCGAACTGGGCGCTGTCTGATCAGCATCTGTACCCAATGTTACATGTCGCTGCCAAACTACACATTAAAACTACCAGTTTTTGTTTTAATTCTGGTAGATGAATGTCTACCTACGTTGCAAAAATAGGGTAACTATCACGTGTGATGATAAAACCAATATTACTCCAGGAATCACCACTCCTGAAAGGACTGTGAGCAGATTCTGGAGCGTCTGCACCATTACGCAAGGAACAGTTTGGGGATCCCGAAAATCGTTGTAATCGGAAGCTTAAATGTAACAGGAAATATAAATGTGCAGCCTTAAATATCAGCTCCCACTGCAAAGCTCGGAAACCCAAGCAAATCTTATATTCTCGGAGTAGCTGCTAGCCACCCAAGAAACAAGACATGCTGATGGCCTATCAATAGATAATGAGAACTAACATTTTAAAGGTAAGCCGGCTGTTAGACTTTCCATTCAACTCTCAGAATGTCTGGAACATCTTTCGCAGTTCTCAAAGTATAATTCGAAATACTGTTGATTTTGAATCGTTCACTGAAAGACTCTCTGTTTTCACAGCTGGAAAACAAGCTGACGAAAGTTCACAAGTCAACATAATAATCACAATGGGGACTTCAGTGCCCGACAAGGTAAGAAGAAATCATTGCGAAAAGTTATTGGAAACTACCCAGCAAAAATGAAAACTAAAACAAATCTCTCAAGGTGATTAGATATGTACAAGTTATTCGATCTTCAAATCATAGCACATTTAAAAAATTGTGTATAAAGTAAAAAACTTGGATATCACCGAACACCAGCTTGAGAGTTTTCCGATTGATCATGTTGCCATCTCCGGATATAATTATCAATAAGTAAAGAATATTAGAGTTAAGAGGGAAACGGAAGTTGAGTGAGATATCTACCCAACTGAGATCCATATGCGATTTATTCAAAAACATGAAATCAAGAAACAAACCAGTCCGATTAAGAGAAGTAATAATGAAACTTTGAAGGAAACGGAATGTGACTTCCAAAACATACTGAAGAAAAGGTGCCTTGTTGACAACAACCCTACAGAAGGATTAAACGTATTGTGTTTGAAGTACCACCAGAGAACAATCAAATAAAAAGCAGAATAACAAATGCGAGAAACGTCTTTGTCGAAAAACGAAATAATGGAACAACTAGTATAGAAGGGAAACAAGCTGTAATTGAGAGATGCATGAGTTTGATAAGAAATAAGCAAATAAAATTATTAGGGAACAAAAGAGATGCTTTGAAAAGAAAGAGCTTGAAACTATAAAAGAAATATAATACAAGGGCTTATTACAAAACATCCAAGAAATACATGTAGGGTACATTCCGCAGTCACAATGCTTCAAGAAAGAAAATGGTAATCTCGCACTTATCAATGAAGAAAAATGTAAGATACTAGCAGCACATTAAGAAAAGCAACTCATCTGCAAAAAACCGACAAAACAACTTGAATTCCAAGGTAATATTCCAAATGAAAACTCAAATCCTCCAAGCATCGATGTCATTAAAAATTACAGCAAACAAAACACAACAAAGCTTCAAGAGAAGATGGTCTCACAACACATATTCTAAAATCTGGTGGAGGTGTGTGTGTTATAGTTACGGAAGAATAAGTAGATAAGGAGAGAAATACGGAAGCAGTTCCAGAAAATGGAAACACAGCGTTGAAGGGACAAAACAGATACAAAAAGTTACAGAGGAATTTCATTACTACCCTTACAATACAAACTCTTACCGAAAGTTATTCTGTACACACTAAATCATCAAGTAAATAAAAAAAGTGGGTAGTTTCAAGCTGGATTTAGTATTTGCAGATACTGTCAACAGCTAATTGTAAATCGTAAACAAATATGAATAAATAACAAAATACCAGACAGGATTGTCCTAATATATGTTGATTTTAAAAAGGCGTATTATTCGATACAGACTGCCTCCTCAAAACCTTGAATGGAGTTATAGTAGATAGAAACTCTGGCAATAACGAAACAAACTCTTACAAAGAAAGCATCTAATGTTAAATATCTTGGGACAGTTTCTATCCCCTTCCAAATCGTGTCAATAGTGAGACAAGAAGACGATTTGTCACCACTATTATTCAGCTCTGAGCTAGAAAAAGTTTTAAGAGAATGGAAAATAGAGGAAGAAAAACAAAACGTTGACAACTATTGGGTAAATTGAAAGAAACAATAAACTGTTTTTCCTATGCAGACGGTTTCGTAATAACAAACGGAACCTCACAGAACGCAAAGAAATAATAGAAATGCCGAAAGAAACAGCTAGGAAGGATAGGTCTGGAAAAAAGACGAACACCGTGACTTATTAAAAAAGAGCTTCATGAATTAAGTAAGTCAATAAAGCGATAGTGCGCAAAATTATGCCCAAATGACGCGTTAGATCGTCAAAAACCCGAGCTGGTTGGAAGGGCCTGCCCTAATGCTCCCAACGTTCTTAACTGGGAAGGGATCCGGTGACCTTGCCGCTCGAGGTATGGTTTGGCAAGCACGAACGTAGACAATAGAAACTCTCACGGTGTGCGGACGGGCGTTATCTTGCTGAAATGCAAGCCCAAGATGGTTTCCCAAACCCTACCTTGCCAATCAAGGTCGCGAAATCTCTCCCCAGCTGAGAAGCTGTGTTGCATTATGGGCAGGGCACTACAACCAGCTCGGTATTTCCAGGATCTAACACCCCAATTGGACAGAATTTGGCACGACGTTTCTCAGGACGACATCCCACAACTCTGTCAATCAATGCCAAGCCGAATAACAGCTTGCATAAAGGCCAGAGGTGGATCAACGTATTACTGACTTGATCAATTTGTGGAGACATTTATTTTGAATAAATTATCCAATTTTTCTGAAACTGTAGTCATTTTTTGCTTGTCTGTACATGTACATTACATTTACCGATTTCCGTCTCGTCGGATAGTCTTCGTGATGAGTAGTTTTCTTCTTCTTTTTGTCTTTTTTGTCTTAAATTTATCTTCTGAAGAGACACAATACATATCCAATGAAGGTTATTACCAAGAGTTTTAAAAACAAGGCATGGCAACACCAAGGAATCAGGCTACTTTACATATCTAATTGAATATACAAACATGAAAAGCAAAAAGAAGAAAAATATAAATCAGAACTGAAAAAACGACAGAAGCATATCAGAAAGTGAGAAACCTGTACGGTAGGTGCAGTAAAAAAGTTTTTCCAAAGATGTTAAATCGAGACATTATTATACGCATGTAAAACCAAAAGTCTTCTATGGGTCGGAAAGGTACTATTATCTGGATGCAAAACTTCGAACAGAAAGAAGAATGTTGCGAAAATTATTAGGTGCAATCAAGAACAAAGACGGCAGTTTGGTTCTGAGACCCAGAGAAAATACACAGTCTGCCATAAGTTAATAGATGAGCCCAGGAAAAGCGAGCTACACTGAATGGGCATCTAAAGAGAATGAAGGAAGACATATTAACAAAGTGGGTCCGCACATTCTTTCAAAACAGGAAAAGAGGCAAAGAAAATAAACGGAGAGGCAAAACAAAAAAGGACTTATAAAAACTGCAAATTGTACAGGAGACACTAATTCAGACTGGAAGTCAAGAAATTTAAAGGTGTCCAGGAAGGTAAAAAAAAGGAAAAACAACTCTAGTACAGTGGTCAAATGGGAGAAAGAAAGCTCTTCCTGAGTAAATGAAAGAGTTCAGGAGAAGAAAGAAGGAGAAGAGAACTAAATAGTTATCTTGACGTGGTCTTTATTTGGCCGGAAAGGAAATAAAAAAAGTTCATTCGAAGGCTACCAGAGGCAATACTTCCAAATACCCGTCGTTCTTATGAGCTATACCTACATCTGCATCTAGGCATATGTACTCTGGAAGTCACCGTACGATGCATGGTGTAAAGTATCTTGTACCAGTATAAGTGATTTCCTTTCCTGTTCCACCCAACGAGGTCAGTACACGATTGGACCACCACCCTAGGAAATGGGTGAATAGTGTCTTGGTAAGGGGATGCCTGTCTAAGGCCTGATGGTTGTTAGTAAAACAGCGATGGAGAGCCAAACAGTTCAATTATACACAAAGGAGGCGACGACGATCCAAGCTCTCCGTAGCAGCAAAGCAGAAGCAGCGTTCGCCCCTCAGGAATGCACCGATTCCAGCGCGGGGTCCGCGCAGGAGGCACAGTGACAACAGTGGTGGCAGAAGGCCGCTCAGACGGCGAGATGACTCCGGACATCAGTTATGCTGGCAGCGGCAGCCGACAACTCTGAATGAAGTTTGTGTAGTAGTGCTGAATCTCTCAGCGGCATCCGGACAAGAGAGAGGCCAGCAGCAATGGAATCTGCCCACAAGACAGTGAAATGGACAGCGGACGCCGCAACAAGGGAAGAGCGGCTGCAGGTCTGTCCGTGAGGCAGACCACCACGAGGCCCGCTGATCAAAGGCACCCGAGTACTTCCCATGGTACGCGGCCAGGATGATAGTGCTGTGGCTAACAAGTCTAAGACCTAGGGTGGAATTCTTGTTACATAGAAGCCCACAGACAGCTAGGTCCCTCCTCCACGCAGATCTGCTGTAGACTAAGGTATATCCCATGAAAATATTTACATCTGCTTGGGGTTTTCAATTCATAAGAATTGAGGGTTTACTGGTATCTCACTTCAGACTGGTTCTTGAAACTATATAAGGAGGATTTCGTAGGATAATAGATATCTACCTTCGAGTATGCCAGTTCAGACGTACTACTGAAACGTCCCCTTAGAAAAATTTGTGAATTACTGTGCTGGTAAACCCCTTAGGTTGTTTGATTTTCAAACAGCTGAGCAACACTGAACGTATTCAGACATTTCTCTCTTTACTTATTCCGATCATCACTAAACTGACACAATATTTTTAGCGCAACGCAATCTGACTTTCAATAACCCCTACAAAAGAATGACCGTGACTAACAATAACCTATACCTTTCATGGATCACTTACCTCACAAAAATCTTCGTTCCTCGAACTACTGCAATATAGCGAGAGCCAATACTGCCAGCTAAATAAAGGATTCTAACTACTGAAGGCACTAACTACTGATAGGCATAGTTAGCAAATGAAAGATTTTGATAGAGAACAAACAATGTATTTAGCTTAATAATATTCAAAAGTCATCATATATGTGTCAGTTCATGATATACAGTATTACAAATTTACTCTTTCTGATGGACACACGTCCAGATCGTCCGCTCTCAAAATTCTGCCATCTCTCTCCCCACATCCATCACTGCTGGCTGCTCACCTCCAACTACGCAACGCTACGCGGTGTTCACATCCAACTGCCCAACACCACAATAGTGAATATTCCAACAATGCCAACCAGCCACAGACTGCACACAGCACAGCCAGAGATTTTCATACAGAGCGTTACGTGATGTTACCAACATAAAAACCTAAACAGCCTACTTACACTACGTTAGTTCCCCTGTTATGCCTGCAGGACAGGACAAAAAAATGGTTCAAATGGCTCTGAGCACTTTGCGACTTAACTTCTGAGGTTATCAGTCACCTAGAACTTAGAACTAATTAAACCTAACTAACCTAAGGACATCACACACATCCATGCCCGAGGCAGGATTCGAACCTGCGACCGTAGCGGTCGCTCGGTTCCAGACTGTAGCGCCTAGAACCGCACGGAGGACAGGACAGACAGATTCATTTGTGGAGAGGGGACAAAATGAGTGCCTGTCAGTTGCACTCGAACATATTAGTTTATTCATTTGAGAAACATTACAAGAGTAAAGAAAACATTAAAGACAGAGCAACCCGAATATTAATTTTAGAACTTAATTCCCGGCTAAATACGCCATTCAATCTCACGCCTAAAACGGCAAAAGAACTTTAAAACCGGCTGAAGGCCATACATAAACAATCAACAAGGACAAATAAGAAAAGGTAGCACATCAAACGGCGCTCAGAAGTTTCCAAGAGTCGGCCTGGAATTCAAACACTAACGCTCGCTTAGGTGAGACAGGCAGTGGGTTCAACAAGTCCCAGTCCGACGGCAACCCAACCGACAGACAGTCAACAGACCAAGCGACAGGATAACTTCCGCTCCACTCGACCAGCACACAACAGGGAGCTCAATGGAACAAAGCAGAAGGTATCGGCGCCCACAACGAATTACACATTCAGCCGTCAAACTACACGCCATGCTGGACAGCCACAACACGACGAGGTAAATACACTGCCTGAATATGTCAACGGCCAGGGCAGGTAACCGGAACGTTAACAGCCACAAGGCAGAAGATTCTGCTGGTGCACATCAATTAAAAAATAGTCAAATTAAGTTAAACTCCACAGGAGAGTGGCTAGAATTTCGCTAACTTGAAAACACACGTTGTTGCTCGCGGGAATGTCCCAACAGCCCACAACGAAATTCAGACGACAGAATGTGAACAGTTGGGGCTGGCTGGTAGATTAAGTAAAGACTCAACTTTCGTGTCCGGGATCAGTGAACCACGGATCTCGTAGCAATGGGAACAGCACCTCACACTCTGACCGCACGTGGACACCGTCAGCGAACCCGGCCAGACACACGCCACGGAGACTTCCTCGCTGTCCACACCAACCGACCAACTGCCCCCAGACAGCATAGCCGGAAACTATAAGCGCGAGGCCAGTACAAGGGTGCGAATATCGGTAACCACTGCTGCTGCCACTCGCGGAGAGAGAGGATAACAGCATAATCGCGATAACCGCGGGACACTAATCACAGAATAGCAACGAAGGTTTAATCAAAGCATAACATGGGCCAGGCACGGCTCACTAAGTTTTCATTTACACTCGCACCAGTCCTACAGCACTGTGATCATTCAAGATGCTCTGCTTTGTGTGTATATTTAATACCCTTCTCGACTTTTGGCAAGATCAATAAAAAAATTAACAATTAAAAGGTTAAAAATAAATAAAAAATAATAAAGAAAATAGATCAAAAACTCTCTCAGAGAGCATCCCAGAGTGACCCAGAGAGCATCCCAGAGTGACCCAGAGAGCATCCCAGAGTGACCCAAAGAGCATCCCAGAGTGACCCAGAGAACTAAAACACTAAGAAGAATCGCTTCTCGGCTTTTGGCAAGATCAATGTGTGTAGTGTAAATAAAAATATAAAATAAATATTAAAAATAACCACCCACCTCCCCAGGAGTCTGAACTCCTGCAGAGATAGTGATTGATAAGTTTTAAATCATGAATAGACAATTAAAATACTGCATGGCTGTGTAAAACATGCAGTTGCCTCGAATTAAAATAAATGCAGCTGCCTCGTAATATAAAGGCACTACAAGTCGTCAGAACACAGCTCAGCTGCCTGCAAGTACTGATAAGAGCAGCGCCATACGTCACACTTCCTGCAGATAATTAGCACCTACTGGGCGTGGCAGGAAGTAACGTGCTGATAATCCTACATGGCGCCCACTTCCTGTATTTTTAACTGCGGATCGCGCTTAGTTAAAACTATAGCGCGATCCTCCAAGCTCTAGCGGCGGCCGAGCGAAACTCGTTCAAGGTCACCCGCCAATATGGCGGCGCACACTTGCGCCGTATTCTACATCTACATCTGTACTCCGCAAGCCTCCTTATGGTATGTGGGGGGGGGGGGGTACTTCGTGTACCTCTTTCCTGTTCCAGTAGCGAATAGTTCACCACCAATATTTATACGGGAAAGGCCCGTACTTGTCATACTACTGTACTGGTTTCTTCTGCCCAGCTCAAACACCGCTATTGCACGGACATGGAGACGGTTGCTCCATCTTTCTGCTTTGCCCGTACTTTGGTGTTAGGACTGTCCACCTTGCCTCGTGGTCAGCCTGTAATACTTGAAACGTCAGCGGGCTCCTATTGTTGAAACTCCACCTGGTCGTTATGGCTCCAATTGCTTTCCTCTTTTTCTTGCGGTCAGGGAAGGTGCCGGAATTTTTTGTTAGCTACGCAAAGTACGTTATTCTGTGCTACAAGATAACCTGGAGGGCCACCGTTAAAGAGATTGAGCAGACTGAAGTAGGTAACACAGTGCAAGTGGTGGAACAATGCGGACTTAAATGTCACACATCAGCACATTTTGATATTACAGAAGAGCAAAACTGTGCACTCTCATTTCCAGCTAGCCTTGAGTCTAAGTTCATACACGTTCTCAGATATGCAGGTACTACAGAACTCTGTTGAGCAGTTTAATTATTTTTGTGCCTGGTGACCTTTATTATTGAACTATAAAAAAGTCTCTCGTTCTTTCAAATATGTATTTTGGTGATATCGCATTCAATGTACAATTCTACATCAGTAGAAATAGAGTTATGTCTCCTACTCAAATTTGGGATGCTGGCTGGCCTTCTGTCTCATGCAGTTCTAACACTATCTCCACAAGGAAAACGGCCACCTTTTACTTAGAATTCTACTGGTTTTGATTCTTCAAGTGAAATTCGTACCACGCTTAGTGTATAATAACCCGGTACCAGTCGGCCGATGTGGCCGAGCGGTTCTAGGCGCTTCAGTCCGGAACGGCGCTGCTGCTATGGTCGCAGGTTTGAATCCTGCCTCGGGCATGGATGTGTGTGACATCCTTAGGTATAGTTAGGTCTAAGTAGTTCTAAGTCTAGGGGACTGATGACTTCAGATCCCATAGTGCTCAGAGCCATTTGAACCATTTTTGAACCCGCTAGCCTCCCAACCCTTCTGCGCCACACACCAACCACACACAACCGAACCAAAGAGCCTTCCTTAACTCTGTCCTCGATCTTGGTCATCAAGATCCATCCAAGGTCTTACACAAAACATCCAGTGGAACGCATGGTGAACATCATAGGGTATTTTCAGCAGTTTATTTTAGCTTTCATTATCTCAGAGTGAAATCCTTTTTGCTCTTGAATCTAAGTTGTTACTTTCTTGGGTGTTTCTGCCACGCCATCCACGACTTTTTATCTATATATTTGCTTGTCTTGTGTATCACTTTAATACGCCGATACAATTTTTGCTTGCGTTTTTTCGTATCCGGATATATGCTAGTATACTAGTGCTTGTTGAAAAGTAAAGCCATCGAATTATTTATTCTTTTCTCGACATCACGCATATTAATCCGTCGACTCTCCAGCTTCGTCGTTACCTTCTGCAGCTAGGGGACTCCGTATTGTAGCATGTAATGTAAGTATGCATTGCGTGAGAGAACCTCCGAAAATTCAAAGCACGAATTGTAAGAATTCATCCACACAGGAGCACCAACTCCTTTAGTATAACAATGCCAGACCACACACAAGCGCTGCGACATCCGCGACAATTAGGAGCGTTGGGTTGTCACCGATCGTCTTCCATACAGTCCCGACATGGTCCAAACCGATTTTCATCTCTTTACAGAACTTAAAAGAACACCTTCGAGAAGTTTATCTAGTTAATGATGAAGCGGTGCAATAGGAGGTGAGGTTATGGCTCCGTCAACAAATTTAAACATTCTACAATGGCGCTAACAACAAACTGGTCTTTCGTTGGGAGAGATGTGTTCGTCGTGAGGGTGACTGTTTTGATAAATAAATCTATAGTCGTTAGGGTAAACATGCGGAATGTCAAAAAAGTTTTTTATTTAAAAAGCTATACGAGTTTTCACATAAAAACTTGAAGGGATTACTTTTCCGCATGTTCTCGTACTTTTAACCTCTACATGACTACTGTTAGTTCTCTCTTTTGGACTACTTTAATGTCTGTATTTCTATTTAAGATACATGTCTCAACGCCATAAAGACGCTCTGGTCTCACAATTGTGTTGTGTACTTGAGATCCACTTTTTCTTTCTTATAATTGTCTCTTGTAAGACTGAAAACTGTTTCTTTCTTGTGACAGCGAATTTCACAACCAGTATTTTCCAGGTCAGATTCCTGAATGATTTAATCTAAGTATCGGAAATGAGAAACTCACTCCATTTAACCAAATTTAATTCTTAGAATTTTTGGTTCCAGGTTGTTGCTGTATAGGATTTTTCGCTTTTCAAACGATATTTCAAGACCTACTGTTATTGCTGTTTCTTTATGATTTTCTATTTGTTTTTTGTTTTATTTTAATGTCCTGACATAGAATTTCCTGTTAGCTGGGTAGTCTGTTCCAATGTTAGTTCTTCCTAATTTGGCCGGTTTATCAAATTTTCGCTATGAGTCTAGTTTCTGGAATTATTGGATTCCTTTTCTAAGACGCAGTTGAAAAGCAGTGGAGGTATTCCATCACCCTCCTCGCTCCTTTTTTAATCTGAAAATGTTCCGAAATTTCATTCCTGAATTTTACCTTAGAAACCAATAACTTGAGTGGTTTTTAGGTCCAGACTTTGATCTTTCAGAATTTTGAAGAGAGTCCTACGATCCAATGAGGCACAAGCATTTTTGTAATAGGCGAAGTTACACATTGTTCCAATGGTTATAAGAAAAATAATGTTCGTATCGATACCTGATGAGAGCGGTCAAACACCATACTGCTGCGCCTTGGCGCTGTGGTCTTCTCCGCGTCTCGGCAGTAGGTGCGTGAAGAGGAAAAATGCGGATTTAATGCCACGCTGCAGAGGGAGAGAGGAGGGTCTTGTGCGCTGGGTTTTCTGCTGGAGCCATTGTTTGCTACGCCGCCTGGTGTATAAGAGTACAGAGGCGCATTGCAGGGGACGGATTGTGGCGACTGTTTATCAGTGTATGGTTCATCGTGAGGAATGGTCGTTTGGTAGCGTGTTGCGTCGTTTGCGTTGGAGGCTTCTGTCAGACAAGGTTTAAACTTGGTTTCCAGGTTGCTACGGCATATACAGGTAATTTATTGCCATCTCAAGTGCGCAGCAGAATTGGGTGTGGTTAGCCTTCATTTGTTAATGTGAGTCAGTGCGTGTTGTTCTGTGAGAGTCCCGTTTTGATTGTACCGTCCCTGGCTGCGCTTTGCCCAAATTAGAAGTATTTCTTCCAGTAAATTTTTTCTGGATTTGTCAATATATGTAAAAACTCTTGCGTTTCGATGCCTGAAGAAGGTCGCTTGCAACAGGGACCGAAACGTCAGTAGTTTTATATATATTGCCAATGCGGTCACAAACCCAGAAAAATTATATTGAATTTTCTAATAGAATGATAAACGAGTTCGATTTCGCCGTGAGCTGGTATCATCCGTACGTCGTCGTTAATTAATAGGATTTGTTCTTCTTGCAAAGATTATCTGTGGGCCCTTTTAAAATTGTTTATTCTAATTGCAGGATGGTGAACCCAGACCATAATTGGAAAGTTGTTTTAGTTGATTCCAAGTACTTTTGTCATGCTGGTTCATTAGCCGCTGTGTTAATATTCGTTGTTTATTAAAGGTGAAAGGGGGAAGAAAGTTAAAATTCAAATTGTATCTGCTCATTAATTTTAGGGGTTGTATTAAAAAAAAGACACACACACAGTTTGACACAACTGTTTTATGGATTTTCTTGTAAGGCTAACTGCGGATTGACGCCTTGAGTTTTGTTGAAATATTTGTGTGTAATAAAAGCATGAAACTTTGTTCATTGGAATGTCATTACATATATCTGTAAACCTAAGCAGCGCGACTCCATTGCTACGTCAGTCACTTTGTCCAAACCAGAACTAATAAAATGTCGAAGATTATTTTTATAGTATCGAGATCGCTCTAAGAATGTATCTTCTCACTTCTAATCACAAGCATTTGCGCAGAAAGGTCGTTTTCAAAATTGAAATTTATTAAACACAGGCTTCGAACCTACATGTTATTGTGTGATACCCAGCTCACTGTTCGTCCACGAGACTCAGAAATCAGTACATAGAGGCACACAGGTATATGCTGTGTTCCCTTACTTCCGGAAAGCGTTTAACTTCCAAAAACCGTTTGATGCAGTTTAGCAGTGCCACCTAATGAACAAAGTGCAAGCGTACGGAGTATCAGACGAACTGTGTGATTAGACTGAAGAGTTTCTAGAAAACAGCATGTCGTTCTCAACGGAGAGAAATATTCAGACGTAAAAGTAACTTAGGGCGTACCCCAAGGGATTGTCATAGGACCATTACTTTTCGCAGTGTATCTAAATTACCTAGTAGATAACGCCGGAAGTTCAGTGATCGTTTTCGCACACCATGCTGTTGTATACAGAGAAGTCACTACGCTAGCAAACTGTAGTAAAATGCAGGAAGACCTGCAGAGAATCGGCACTTTGGTGCTGGAATTGGTAATTGAGTCTCAAAATAAACAATTGTAACGTGTTGTGTATACATAGTTAGAAGTAGCCGTCATTTTATGATTACACGATTGCAGAACAATCACTGGTAGCAGTACGCTTACGGAGCGATTTGAAGTGCATCGACCGGATAAAATCAATCCAGGGAAAGGAGCTCCCAGACAGATTCATGGGAGACTCCTTAGGAAATGTAGGCCACTAACGAAGGAGATAGCTAACAAAAGACTCATTCTACTCATATTTGAATAGTGCTCGTCAATGTTAGCACCGTGGCAGATAGGATTGACAGAGGAAACAGAGAAGATCCAAAGAAGGGCAGCGCCCTTTGTTACAGGTTTCTTTAGTCAGCGCCAAAGCGTCAAATACGTACACAGGTAACTATAGTGGAAGACGCAGCAAGGTAGGGTTGCGGATACTGTGTGATTTACTGTTAAAGTTCCAAGAGCGTACCTTCCTAGAAGAGTCAACAAAATATTGCTTCTTCTTACGTATATCTTGGGGAAGGACCATGAAGGTCAAATCAAAGGGGTCCGAACTCACACGGAGGCTTACCAGCAATCGTTCTTCCTGCGAACCATTCACGACTGGAATAGGAAAACTGCGAAGTGACACTCGTACACAAAGTACCGTCCGTCAGGTTCAAATGGCTCTGAGCACTTTGGGACTTAACATCTGTGGTCATCAGTCCCCTAGAACTTAGAACTACTTAAACCTAACTAACCTAAGGACATCACACACATCCATCCCCGAGGCAGGATTCAAACCTGCGACCGTAGCCGTCCGTCAGGCACCGTGAGGTGGATCGCGGAGTATAGATGTAGATGTTATAAGCTTTGACGAAGAAGGAAGGAAGGTTACGGTTTCACGTCATATCGAGGTCATTAGAGACGGAGCCAATGCTCAGAATGTTTCAAGGATGGGGGAGGAAATCGGCTTGCTGTTTCAAAGGAACCATCCGAGCATTGGTCTGGAGAGATTTACGGAAGTTATGGAGAACTTAAATCTGCATGGTCGGACGTGGATTTGAACCGTCGTCGGCGCGAATGAGACTCCAGCGTGCTAACAGCTTCGCCACCTCGCACGGTAAGCGTCGAGAGTATAGGACGCTGTTCATGCTCGTTTTTTTTTGAGAATATAGGATTGCGTACTTGAAAATGGCTAACAGCAGAAATCAACTGATCGTTTGGAAATAATAGTTCCTGACGACCCGATCCGGCTTCGCACGGGTATCTAAGACCTGACTGGTGTTACGTATTTTGTTTACGGGCCACGAATAAAATTATTCAGAGAGTGAAGTTAAGTGAGCTAATATCGTCGCTTTTATTTAAATTACGAGACATAAGTAACGCACGGCGGGAAAATTGTCTAGAGGCGTGAATATTATGTGTTCCATATACACTGATGCAACAAAAGTTCCGGGATACCTCCTAATATCGTGTTGGACCTCCTTTTGCACGGGGTAGTGCAGCAACTCCACGTGGCACCGTCTCCAAAAGTCGTTGGAAGTCCACTGCAGAAATATTACCATTCTTTCTGTAAGGCCGTACATAATTGCGAAAGTGTTACTGGTGCAGGATTTTGGAGATTATTTCTCGTAAATGTTAAATGGGATTCATGTCGGGCGATTCGGGTTTACAAATCATTCCCTCCAACTGTTCAGGATGTTCTTCAAACCTATCGCGAACAACAGTGTCCCGGTGACACGACGCGTTGTCATCTATGAAAATTCCCTCGTTGTTTAGGAATATGAAGTGCATCTCCATATAAATGAACATATTTCCAGTCAATGATCCGTTCATTTGGACCAGAAACTCAGCCCATTCCATGGAAACACACACTACACCATTATGGGCCACGACCGGCTTGCACAATGTCAGCTCATACCATCAGCTCGTACCAACTGGAATTGGGACTCATCTGGCTAGGTCACGGTTTTCCAGTCGACTAGGAACGAAGTGGTATGGTCACCAGGCCAGGAGAGGCCCTGGAAGCGATGTCCTGCTGTTAGCAAAGGCACTCGCGTCGGTCGTCTGCTGCCATAGCCCATTAACGTCAACGCCACTCTGTCCTAACGGATACGTTCATCGTACGTCCCACATTGATTTCCCCGGTTATTTCACACAGAGCTGCTTGTCTGTTAGCACTGACAAAAAATGGGTCAAATGGCTCTGAGCACTATCGGACTTAACATCTCAGGTCATCAGTCCTCTAGAACTTAGAACTACTTAAACCTAACCAACCTAAGGACATCACACACATCCATGCCCCAGGCAGGATTCGAACCTACGACCGTAGCGGTCTCGCGGTTCCAGACTGAAGCGCCTAGAACCGCTCGGCCACTCTTGCCGGCGACAGCACATCGTGATGCAATTAACATGTTTACAACCAATGTAAATACTATAAGCGAATCATGAGTATATGTGTGTGAGTGATTCAATATGTGACGGAGGCTGGCTGAGGTGGCACAAATAAAAGAAATAAATAAAAACACGCAAAATGGACATGTTTAACTCGTGTTACAACACTCTCTTCTCAAGGTTAGTACGTATTGTGATGCGATATTGAGACTCGTTGCCGTAATTCTTTGTCGTGGACTCTATGACAGGCGTCTTCGCTTTGTCACGAAAAGAACTGTGTCCACATCTAGGTTTCGTTGAAGGAAAGCATAAAGATGTTGGAAGAACGTACTGCATCTAAACGAAGCAAAGTGGCTAAAGTAGCTTTTCGAAAAACGTTTCACTTTAACCATAGAAAATAAAACACTACATACTTTGGATTCACAAGTTGTTTCGCTATGCGGTTTTTCTCAAACGAATGAATGTAATCCATTGCTTAAAAATATCTGATTATTTCAGACTGTAAGTTTCACATCATATGATGGGGTGGTTATCTTCTCGTTATTGGTCATATTTATTAGAATACTTGCAAGCTGAGTATATCTGCCCGTTCGAAGGATCTGCAGTGAATTAAGCGTGTCAATTGCGATTGTTAATGTGAAGGAAACAGAAACTGGCTATCTGAAACTGTCGTCATATTTCGAAATGCGTTGCTAGTGGAGATTCGTTTGCCAGTCTTCTGCATAGTTTGAAATTGTCCAAGCAAATAATACAATTCGCTCCACGAAACAGAGAATAGTGTTTACATTTATGCTTAAATCAAGGTTCAAATGGTTCAAATGGCTCTCAGCACTATGGTACTTAACATCTGAGGTCATCAGTCCCCTACAACTTCGAACTACTTAAACCTATCTAACCTAAGGACATCACACACATCCATGCCTGAGGCAGGATTCGAACCTACGACCGTAGTGGTCGCGCGGTTCCAGACTGAAGCGCCTAGAACCGCTCGGCCACCCCGGCCGGCTTTAAATCAAGGCAAACAGAGAGATGAACGATGAGTCATATGCTGCGCGGCTGTACAACTCTCTTTATAATAATGAAACAGAGCTGCATCCCATGTTGCGTTCTACTTTATGCATAAAGAATTCAAAACTACAAGTTTTAGATCCGCATGATATTTTGCATATGCAGTTATTATGAAACGATTGTCTCAGCTGGATGTCACTTAGGCGTCTTGCATGACCCTACTCAGTTTTCCAACATGGAAAGCGAGAGCTACGTTATGACGGGGGGCAATTCGAGCCACGTTTCGTTTTTTTAGAATCTCCACATGGTTGAGGGAAGAGTGCTAGGTTAAATGGCAGGGTGAAAAGAAGTGAGCCAATTGGGATTGCATTCTACAACCTTTTAGTTTCTAACTAGACCCTATACCGCTCAAATTGTGTGACGTTTTCCGCTGTCTCAAATAACTGCTCCTCTGTCGAATTACTCCAGCCACGTTCTAGGTGGCAACGGCGCCGCTTTCACAACTAAACTTCAACTCGCCATAATTCAGACAAACTGTACGAAATATTTACAAATTATACTCAGGAACCTTCCTCATGAATCCGTGTATCTAATAGTAAAAACCGAATCCTAAAGCAGTTCCTAAGATTAACCTGCACATGCAGAGGGACACGAAAGGGCGACTTCAATTTATGTACTGAATGATTATAATTAAACTTAAACTTTCAAACCGCTGTTGAACTAATAGCACTGGTCAGAATGACGTCAAATGGCAAGGAATGTTATCGGAGAAGGGGAAAACGTATGGCAGAAGAAAAATAAATAGTTACTAAATGTAGCAATAAATGTAGCTGTAAGTATGATAATTTAATAGTGGTCGACTACAAAAAGGAAAATGAAGTTTACAACAATGCCTAAGGTGTATGTCTGACGTTAAATAAACTGAACTACTCAGTGTGAATGGGTGTACTGGTGTGATACTGTTAGTTACATTTGCCCACTCACCACGGCAAGGTCATATCACATCGGGTGGGAAAAATCAGTTTTTAATTGCCCTAGGCCAAAAAATGCATAAAAAGCATCAATCACATCGGTTTTTAATTGTCATGAGTCCAAAAACCGCATAGAAAGCATCAATCACATCGATTTTTAATTGCCCTGAGGCCAAAAACCGCATAAAAAGCATCAATCAAAATAAAATCGGATTATTAATTTCCATGGGACTGGCGCAAAGGATGTTCAGTATGCTGTCCTCCGTTTTCAGTAAGAAGTTGAAATCGACAAACAGCATCTTCCACAACTGATCGAAATGTTTCCGGGGTCACGTTCAGAATGTGTTGTGCAATGCGTGCCTTCAATGTAGCTAAGTTTGCAATCGGAACACTGAACACAACATCTTTCAGATAGCCCCACAGCCAGACGTCACACGGATTAAGATCAGGTGATCGAGACGGCCAGGCTGTAGGGAAATGGAAGCCGATAATTCTAGCATTTCCGAAATGGCTCTTCAGCAGCTGCTTAACTGGATTTGCAATGTGCGGAGGTGTGCTATCTTGCATAAAAACGATCCCATCCACACATCCACTCTGTTGGAGAGCTGGAATGACGTGGTTACGCAAAAGACACTCATAGCGCTTACCGGTGATGGTACAGGTAACAGGACCGGAGGCACCCTTCTCTTCGAAAAAATATGGCCCTATGATAAATGATGTCGTAAACCCGCACCACACAGTGACCTTTTCAGGATATTCGACAATTCTGGTATATCCTGTCAGATGGAAGTGGGCTTCGTCTGTCCACAAAATCTTCCACGGCCAATCATTGCCCACATCCATGCGAGCAAGGACTCCCAAAGCAACGGGCTCTCTTGCTGGCAGGTCAACAGGAAGCAACTCGAGCATAAGGGGTAATTTAAAATGGATAGCAAAGAAGGATGTTTCGTAGAATTTTATGCACCGTCCACACGAGTATGTCAAATGTTCGGGCAATTCTTCGTGCACAACATGTCTGCACACCACCACTCAACTCCTCCTCCATTGCTGTGGCCACTGCTTCCACTGACGTCGAATCATTTCGTTTCCTCCATCTACCAAGAACTCGTCTTTTCGAATTTCCGAATCATTTTCTCCAGACCGACGGCAGTCATCGGACCAACGCCTTTTTTCAAACCTTTAAGTGTCCGGAAATTCTGCAGAGCGACGTGTGCACAGTCATCATTCTTGTAATACAGCTTTATGAGCAGAGCGAGATCCTCCATTGATACAGTCATGGCGAACGTCGCAGACGTGAAAGGAGAAAAAGCCGCATACCTGGCATGTTTATACCAGCTTAAATGGGTCGTGCGCATGACAGGTGTTTTCATTTACGTATTCTGACACATACAGAGCTATCTACTGATCAATTTTCACACTATTTTTCTACTTCTGCCATACGTTTTCCCTCTTCTCCGATAATATTCATTTGCAATTTGACGTCATTCTGACCAGTGGCGTTATTTCTACAGCGTATTGAAAGTTTAATTATAATCACCCCGTATATATAAAGAAGAGAAGGTACAACAACCATGGTGGAAAACAGAATTCTCCTTCAATAAATTTGTGGCTGTGGGACCCCCGAAATGAAAGAAGTTCCTGCAATGAATATAAACTACCACACTGACATCAACAGAATTTGAGCGGGGATAATAGTTCCCAAAATTCTGTTTAACAACCTTTGGAAAAGAGGAGATTTTTCACACTTTTGTTTGTGCTCGGACGAAAATATACAATGGTGTTACGGCTTTAATGGACTTAACAAGAGCGTGAAAAACGCAGAATTGAAATAGGAGGCAAATAAAGGTGACTGCAAATTACCAAAACTAATCTCTTTCTCATGAAGGGAAGTTTTGCTTCCTAAACTAGGGAAAAAAATAATCCGCTTGCTGGACGGCAATCACTGGTTTGCTTATCATTTTCAGCTGTGACATACAGCGATGTTGGGTTTAGTGTTGCAACATGTGAAGCCTCATAATAGAGGCCATTGAAGTGAAACTGGTAGCTGTGAATATAAAGCAGTGGTTGTCGTGCAGTAAACAAAAGAATAACGAAATTATTATTAATTCAACCACGTGCGTTCTCTTACACTACGGTTAGATCTTATCACAAGGAAGAAGGCTGACTAGTGTTAATAGGATGTACCTGAACCACTTTATTTTTGTGATGACATCTGACTGTTCGCCTCCACTGCGGATAAACATCAACAACGAATGGAAAATATTTATACACAAAATTTTAAAATTAGTCTGAAAATAAATCATAACACGAATAACATACTGAATTATCTAGGCAATGAAAGGAAAATGGCACAAATTAACAATGAATTCACTGGTATCTGTCGATAAGCTTTTATGTTTTTTATTGTGGGGGCGGGGAGGGGGGGGGGAGTTAAGGGCATCGTCTGGAGCACATAAAAAATAGAAGAATGAGAATAAGTGGGAATGCGTTTGGTAAACTACACAAAATTTACAGTGTGAGGTGCTGAACTTTTGTGAAGTGGAAAGTATACAAGCTGTGTGATACCAGTTTTGACTTAACGCTGTAATTTTAATGTGAAAACCACTCATAAATCCTAGGTTTCAGGAATTCGTGTTGGGAACTGCTGGAAAAAACAGGAAAATAAAGAAATTTAGCAGTGACCGAATGGACTGGAAGAAGAGATTAAGGCTATTTTGAAAAAGAAGTGGAGATTCACACTGCACATTTTGAGAATTGAATACGTACGTAAATAAAAGACACTGAATTTTTTTGGAAATTCCGTAAAATAGGATTTATGTGTATCAAACAATTACAGCAAAAATATCAGTAGCGTGGTGTCACCAAACGGAAGCACACAAACCTCAATGTCTCGAAGTCTGATCCGCTCTGACTGCAGTGAGAAGTAGTCTGTGCAGTAGGTATCTTCATAGATTGCTTACCATTGCCTTTCAAGTAAAACGGTATGGACAGAATCTGTGGAGTACTGATATTTCAACCTCCAGTTTCAGAGCCCGTGGGAGCACCCATGCCGGCCGGTGAGGCCGAGCGGTTCTAGGCACTTCAGTCTGGAACCACGCGACCACTACGGTCGCAGTTTCGAATCCTGCCTCGGGCATGGATGTGTGTGATGTCCTTAGGTTAGTTAGGTTTAAGTAGTTCTAAGTTCTAGGGGACTGATGACCTCAGATGTTAAGTCCCATCGTGCTCAGAGCCATTTGAACCATTTTGGAGCACCCATAGCGATGTGTATAATTCGTAGACGCCCAACGCACTATAACAGAGCTAAATATTTGTATGCACATCGTCGGTTCCCTCTGAGTACGAATATCCCTAGTTTCTAAACTTTTTCTTTCTGAATCATAGGAACAGCTGTCAGGTAGGTGAACGCGATCGCTCATAATACAGCAGGACATCGGAAATCATATTCTTTTTTCTATTTGTTATTCTCTTTTGGAAACGTTGTCATCACTGCGATAACAAGAACGTGCATTAAGAACTCTTCTTATGTGCCAGCTGCAGTGTTATTTTCATTGCTAACGTGATACGCACTGGCTGCAATGACGTTCTTTAATACGGAACGAACTGGATTAGATTAGGACGCATACCCTTGTTATTTGAAGACTTATTGGGAGCACACACAAACACAATTTTTTTTATCTTGGTCTCATATAAAATGCAAAGCGGGTAGATGCATAATTGATATATTGTGCGAACCAGTTGGAAAATTCTGCGCTCTGCAGTCAGCTCACGTCGAATCTGTTTTTAAATAGAATCCGCCCTTTTTTACCTTTTCGGCAGAAGCCTTCTATATGGATGCCTGCTACGTGACCTGAGGCCTTAACTGGCCGCGTGGCCCCTACTGTGACTGATACTGGGATTTGAAGAAGTCCGTGGTCTCTAACTATAACTAATGTCTCAGTCATCTGCTCTAGACAACAGTTTAAACGCTTTTTTCCATCTAGGGAACATTTTTGCGTACTTTAAAGGGATACTTCATTTATTAAACTTAGAGTGAGTAAACAACGGCAGTGTAGTATTGTTTATATAAAATATTAAGGGGAGTATTTTTGTAGTCTTCTATAAATTTATGCAGTGTTTATGTGCATAATTTATTGTTCCCTTGGTGATTATACGATACCTAGTGAAGGTTGGCATTCAGTCACAGTACAATATCGGGAAAACTCGGACTAGTGTACTACGCGAGCGCTGTGTGTATCATGATAATTATCAAATATCTAGTCTCTTCCATGCCGTACATTTCTTTATGGGCAATGAGCTATTGAGGTCACTTGGGGACGAATACAATCTCTCAGTACGTCTCTAATTACCTCTTCATCGATGGTCAGATAGTCGTGAAAAACATTTGTTAACTTATGAAGCCCCAAAGGACAGGTAATACGTCGCGTTCTGAATCCTTGCTCTGCCGACTCAGGGCCTATGTACGGTGTGTTGGCAGCCCTTTAGATGAAAATGCAGGATGGTACCTTCAAGCATGGAGATAATATAAATTGCATTGCTGCAGATTATTTTTTTAAATTTTACCTGAACGTCCAACCGCGTTAGCCTTTTGAACAAGGCAACTTTTAAATGGGGGATTTTGTAATGAAACAGGAAGATAGTTACGGATCAGCTTCTCCTATTTGCAATACAAGCAGCTTTCTCTCATGTGCAAAACTGGTCGAAAGTTTGAATTTTTCTTGTACTCACTTTGTTTTCGAAACATAGTACTGTAAGTGCAGTTTTCTGAGTCTAGAGATTCATTTGTTTTTGTAGGTGATTCTAACTTTCCAAGTCTTTGATTTCAACTGCTTTATTTGGCTTTACGTATATTGATGTAGGTTAGTGAGCATGTGTGTGTGTGTGTGTGTGTGTGTGTGTGTGTGTGTGTGTGTGCAAGCTTTTGTTTTTCAGTTATACACCTAGGAGAGGAATGCATTTGTGACCGTCTGATCTTCTATGGGGCCGGCCGGAGTGGCCAAGCGGTTCTAGGCGCTACAGTCTGGAACCGAGCGACCGTTACGGTCGCAGGTTCGAATCCTGCCTCGGGCATGGGTGCGTGTGATGACCTTAGGTTAGTTAGGTTTAAGTAGTTCTAAGTTCTAGGGGACTGATGATCTCAGAAGTTAAGTCCCATAGTGCTCAAAGCCATTTGAACCAGCCATCTTCTATGGGGAGTTTTGTCAACTACGTGATCAATTAGTGTAAACTGTTAGTTATGGTTATTCACTTGGTCCATTAATAGTAGTTAATTTTCTGCCTCTGTTTTGAATATGTGATAATTTTCTTGTAATCTGAGTAGATGTCCTCCGTTATTTAATCATATTCATGTCTTTCTCTCTTGTAACAGCCTTGTGATTCTTTTCTATAATTTATTCAGTAAAAATTGAGTGGCATATCCCTTATTTACATAATCTGATTTTTTTTTGTATCGAGTGTCGAATGTTTCACTGGTTTGTCCTACAAACTTTCCATCACGTGTTGTATAGTAGTTGACGTATTCCTGCTTTCTAGTAAATATCTGTGTCTTTTGTTATTTTTGGAATGTACTTTTTGACTGAATTGTCTGTTTTAAATGCAATGTTTATGCCTAGCCTTTTGAAAATATTCGTTATTTTACGTATGAGTTTTTGTCTGTATGGTATGATGAATCTTCTTTCTCGTTTACATGTATTCTTTGGTTTGTTATTGCTAGGTCACTATATGTGCTTGTTTGTGTGGTGTTTCCTTGTGTTGTTATTTGTCTCTGAATGTCTATCGTGCTTATTGACTGCACTTGTTTAATTTTGTATCTAAATTACTATTATATCCGTTGTTTGTTGCTATTTCTGTGATGATGTCGAGTTCTGCCTAATAGTTTTCACTGCTGAATGGTAATCACAACGATACCCCACACAAACAATCAAACACATCAATGTGAAGAACACATGATAACTAGAGAAAAGATTCGAGCCTATCATTCCTTACAATCTACAGTCGCTTTGAACAACGGTTCCTGATGGTATCACAGTTAGTTAACATGAAAGGGAGACAGCGTTTCTAAAGAGAATGAGACAGGATTGTGAAACTGCCTCTTTAATTATTTTTTTAATTAAACAGTGACCTACAGAATTTTCCCTGACAAAGACAATTCAGACTTAACCTATTCATTTATTACTCACAATATACAAGCCCAACGCAATCTGACTGCTGTACGTTGACAACATGACTTCCAATTACGAACACGAAGGAATGTCACTGATTTGCAAGAAATCCTAACAGTAATACAAATCCAAAAAACATGAAATGAAAGAAATATGAAACTACCTCCAACTTTGTTAATAGCCGAAACTTATTTCAATCGCAAATCCTGATAGTGGAAACCCCAATCTTTTTCATAAGTCACTTACCTCACAGAAAATCTTCATAACACAGCAAGTAGCAACATCAGCCAGCTACATAAAAAGATTCTAACTACTAGAGACTCTAACTACTAGGAGGCATATGGTTAGCAAAAGAAAGATTGTGATGAAGAGCAAACAATCTATTTAGAAAATTTTGCTTTATTCATGTGACATCAAATTTTGAAAAAAATCATGTAGTTGTCAATAATTCCACTACCCAAACATTATCAACAACTTCCATCATCATACATTTCCTTGCATATTTTCTTATAAACACATCATTTCATCTCACTTTACATTGCGTGTCCCACCAAGACAGAGTCTCCACTAAGAAAATCATGTCCATACCCTTCCCTATCGACTCGCTAACTGCTAGTCCTTCCGAGCACAAAATCTCTTGCAGAGAGCGCAGAGAGCTGTCAGCGATATTAACACAGTCTACAGCGCTGCCAACATACAAACAGGTTACTTACAGCTGTAGCCTGTCCGCCTTGATGTTCAATCAGTATACTGAGTACGCAGTAAAGAAAACCAAGAAAAAAATTAGAGTAAGGAAAAATGTTTGTGGAGAGGACGCCATAATTTGAAGGTTTACTGATTACACCATAATATTGTCAGAGATGGAAATGAAGAACACACTTCGTACGCCGTGATCGGAGTGTAGACATTTTTATTGTTCCAAGATGACAGGTTTCAACAGTCTTACGCTGTACCATATTGTGACGTTACGAAACCTGTTATGAAATTGCCGTGTTGCACTATACAAAGTCAAGCATAAAAGCTCTCCACATGTATAAATATCTTGATAAAAACCCGTTTAGTTTATAAAATGCAAACACCTCGTGATATCCATGCATATTGGTGACTGTGCATTGTACCAACTGGGTTTTTATCAATATATTTACACATGCGGAGGGCCTTTAATGGTTTGACTTCATTTAAGGTATTATCGTGATATGGTAACAAGTTACATAAGATCAGGTGATGGCAGCATAAGACTTGGAACAATAAAAGTGCCTACCCTCCGATCGCGGCATGCGAAGTGCGTTAACTTCATTTCCAACCTACAATTCGTCCCACTGCACAGCGTGTGTACCTTAGAGAATACTGTCGGAGATGGCAAGGGACTTCCAAGCTCTGTTGTAGAGAATGGATAGGATGTTGAAATGAGATACGATGAGCGTCAACAAAACTTATTTGCCACAAACAACGTCAAATTCACTAGTAGATACGGAAACATGTTTGCCTGCCTTGAGAAGAGGCAGGAAGGATGCTGGCATTTACTTCTCTTTCGTATAATCCCGAAATCCTCTAAGTATTCCTCTCTCTGGAAGACAAAAACGACGACATAGGGTTTTTATACTTGTTTTACCGTATGTTATTCCAAGAGTTTCAAGCCAAGTAAATAAGTGCAACACTTCAGCACATTCAAGAAAGCAATCTTCACTGTCTGCTAAAGAAATTTCTCCAACCGCTGTTTTGAACAATCATAAAATCTATCGGTCCTAAGTCGTCTGCCCAATTTCTTTTCATCGAACACCAACAGCTGAATTCTAATACTGTAGTTCAAGACCTAGTTCTGTTAGTTCGAATAATTCTGGAAGGACACCATACATTAGAACTAACTCGACAATGAAATCAACTGAAATGGTGCACTTCAATAAACCTTCATCATACCTCTATCAGTTGTTCCCTGCTTTGATCGTCTTTTGCATCTGTTAATTGAGCAACCAATGCGTTAAAGATTTTCCACACTCCTGAAACATTTCTGAAGCTCCATGTTACCAGTCTAGTGTCTATTTTCCGAATTTAAATATCAAGTAGCTCTGCATTAACTCTCGAGCGTTCTTCGTGACTGGTGGAATACTCAGGATAGCTTGACTAAGAAAGATCTGAAGTGAGTCGCATGAGATGGGAAGTCTCTTTTCATTGCTTCACCACCCGACAGTTCAAGTCTAGGTTACCACAGTTGCTATTGCACACACGTTCATGCACTGAGTTTTCACACGTGGGTTCAATGTTCATGTATACATTTTCACTTTTATCATCCACCGATAACGTCTAAATTGCTGACAATTTCAATCGCACAGTAATTATTGGCAAGTTTTAGCTTTTTAGATGCAGGGGAATAAGTAAAATAGACTGTTAATGTGCTGCTCATCTTACTTTAGCCTCTAAGTTAACTCGCAGCAATGAAAGGCAGGATACAATTTGCAATCACGCTTATAACCAGCATGAAGGGAAGTCAGTACCCGTCCCGTGTGTTGGTTCACTCACAGAACCGATTGATTTGTCAAGACACGTTTTTAATAAGGTGCTATTTCTCTATTTAGTAACTTATATCTGCATGGGAAAATGCTGACCAGGTTTTCACATGCCTTTATTCAAACTGGTTCTCTTTTGAAACAAAATTACGGAAATTATTGTGAATTTCTATCATCTTTAGAGGACGGTTTGCTCTTTGTAGCAGTAACATCTCTGGTATAAGCGCTACTGTGCCGTGAGCTGCATTCGCTATTGACAGTACTTTTTGCCTTGAAGCTGTGATTTTGAAATTTGTTTGTGTAGTTATAATAATCAAACAGCAACTGATATTACAGTAACTAAATCACAATCCCTAAACGTGCGTCATCCTACAGAAAACTTATATTTCGTACAGTTAAAAACCTCTTTCCCCCCTTTCGTTTTTTCTCTCCTCCCCCTTCCCCCCCCCCCCCCCCCCCCCCCCCCCCCCCCACCATCTGCCCTTGGCTGTGGTGTGACATTTTCGTGCCGACTCTCTAGTGCAGTGTTTCCAGTGATTGTTAAGTGTTGCGCGGCTTTTCCAAAGTGTTGCGAACGGACATCATACTGTCGTTGGGTGTGATTTTTATATCTCTTGCGACTGTCGCCGTGTTTTTTACTTGTCTGTCTACTATTTTACCTGTCTGCTTCCTGTGTATTTTATTAGCATCCCCCCACCCTTTGTTTATGTTTTAAGTTTCCACAATTTTCCGCCGTTTTACAATTTAAGTCACCGTTTTATCGCCTGCTTTATTGTTTTCTATCTTATTATGTTTTAAAAATTCTGTAGGCTGAAGAACAGCGTACTAAGCTCCTGCGAAATTCAATAAAGGAAAAAAAAAAGCCCGGGTGGGAGGCAGGAAGTTTGGGGAGTAACGTCGTGACAAGAGCTGGTCACGAGGCCTGAGCGGCCGAAGACACGAGCTGCGCAAGGGGGGCCTGCGCAGAGCGAAGGTACCGGAGTACTTCACCGGGGTCCGCGTCGACCACAAGCAGCAGGCAGACATCCCGTCGGTTGGTTGTCAACATTCGTGTCGGACGACCGCTCGTGGCCTGGCTGCCCCCTTCTACCTGACTTTCATCGGCACCACTCAGTAACCGCTGCGACGCACCGTGGATCCATGGAACTGCTTGCTGATAAAGGGGAGTAACATTCTGTAATCCTCGTGGTGATTTGTGTCATTGTCTAGCTACCCTCCTTATTATCTTCTGGTTTGTACCCGACCCTCAGAGTTTTGCTCGGTCGGCTCTTGCCTCGTGAATATGGAGGTTGTATTATTGTACTAAGACACTAGTTGTCGTTTAAAACTTTGTCCAGCTATTATATTGCCTTTCCTTATTATTTTCTGGTTCATAACCGATTATTAATGTTCTAATGATCAGCTCCTGGTCGTAAATATAGCCAGAAAAATGGCTCTGAGCACTATGGGACTCAACTGCTGTGGTCATAAGTCCTCTAGATCTTAGAACTACTTAAACCTAACTAACCTGAGGACATCACACACATCCATGCCCGAGGCAGGATTCGAACCTGCGACCGTAGCGGTCGTGCAGTTCCAGACTGTAGCGCCTTTAACCGCTCGGCCACTCCGGCCGGCAAATATAGCCAGAACATTTGCACTAAGGCACAGGTTGCTGTTAAACAAAACTGGGGCCTTGTGGTTAGATTTAGATCTTAACCGGTTCAGTTCTTTGATTGTAATTGCATTTCTCAGTCATTAGTTATAATCTGAACAACCCGTTGTATTATGTTGTGCGTTTCTGTGTTTGAAAGACCGCGTCATTATTAGTGTATTTTAGCTGGATCTTGTGTTTCATCAGAGTGAGTTCCCTTGTAATAAGTGTTGACAAATAATATTTTAAGATGTTCCTCCACAGCGGTCTTAATAACTGACACTCAGTTTAACCTTGATAATATTAACATCCAAATGTCACCAAGGCTTTAGTCAAAATGAGATTGTCAAAAGGAACGGGTTGGGATCCCGTCGCACCTTGGTTGCCGATTGAAATTAAGAGGTTGGTTGCTTTGAAGTAAGCGTTATCATTGTCATAGTGTTTCCTAATCTATTTAACCTTTAAGCACAGGTGCGCATCTTAACACCAAACCTTTCAACGTATAGCTTTCAAATTAAAGCTTACGGCATCTGTTTGGAGCAACTTAATCACTGTTGTCATCAGTGGGGTTTATATTGTTTTAATGTGTTGCAAAAGCGTATTTGATAAGAGAGACTGTGTCCAGCGCGGTAGAAAACACCGCTTCTTCACCCGAAGGTGGGCTGCAGGTCCGGCCGTCTTCTAATGTTTGTCATATTGTTTGCTGTTTTGATTTCGTTTGCTAAAGCTTATTCATCTTAAGCTTTAAGGTCAAAACATTTTTGGAAATTTGTTCATTTTGTAAAAAAAAACCCTTGATGGTCATATATTGTTAAATAAACAGGTTGTGTGAAAAGAAAGTTATACTGGTGGATCCTCCCTTCCACGTTTCCCTTAATTCCAGTAAGTACCACGAACCACAGCTTTTTGGTGAAACACAACCAGAATGCAAGGGAGTGCAGAGCCGAAGTCTTGGTCAAGCGCCACTGGCACAACACTCTTCTTATGCACCGCCGCTCAAGAGCACACACCACAAAACATAACAAAAGTGCAAAACCTTGTTATGACACGGGAACAGGGAACGACAGCAGCGCTTCAAGTGGCTTGGCAGTGAACACTGAACACGAGAAATATAGCGCGGAAATCCGTCTTATTACTTTTCAAATGTAAGTACTAGATAATATTTTTCGTTTATACTTTATGGATGGGTCTGGTAGTCTGGTGGTAAAGTGTATTTCTTTGTAAAAGCCAATATTTCAATATCGACTGTGTGGCTGTTATTAAATGTAAATAATGTTCCTGATTACTACCATATTATGCTTATTGCACTATTTGAATTGCAGCGTAAATGTCTTGCTCACATCCTGCTTAATTTTTGCTCTGATCAGTAACATTGGGTGGGATGAATGATTCCATATTTGTTTTTGTTTCATGTGAAATAGAAGATGGTTTCGTCACATTCTGTGGACTCACGTATATCTTTCCGTCATTGCTTATGAATTCGTATGTGAACTGCTCGATTTCATTGCATTGTAGGTATACCGATCGTACTCTACGTTATATTTCCGTACTTTCGTCTTTAGTGGAAGCCACCGATATTTTCATTGCACTCTGATAAAATGTACGTTTGTAATACCTGTTAACAATGCGTGTAAAGCCGGCCGGAGTGGCCGAGCGGTTCTAGGCGCTTCAGTCCGGAACCGCGCGACCGCTACGGTCGCAGGTTCGAATCCTGCCTCGAGCATGAATGTGTGTGATGTCCTTAGGTTAGTTAGGTTTAAGTAGTTCTAGAGGACTGATGACCTCAGAAGTAAGTCCCACAGTGCTCAGAGCCATTTTTTGAATGAGTGTAAAAATTTGCGTGACTAGTGTACGTTTTTAGCATTTGAAAGGAAGAATGCTTTGTCACTAGGATTACAAAGCATAGGGCCTACTCGTCTACATCTACATCCCACACTCTGCAAGGAGCTGTGAAAAGCATGGCACTCAGTGGCAAGAAGTGACACCATTCAAAGCAGAATTATATACTCATTCCGTGGTAAGATATAATGAAGCTGAACACCAGTACTGTCGAACCCTGCTAACATTAACTTCTCCATGAAGTATGAGCAAGTGCGGAAAACAGATGTAAACGAAAATAACGTAAAATGCGAGCAATATACTTACAATGCATTTAAATCGAGCAGTTCGCACTCAAATTCGTAAGCAGTGGCAGATACACATAAGTAACCGGAACACCATGCAGCGTAGGCAGCTTCTGTTTTGGCTCAAATGGCTCTGAGCACTATGGGACTCAACATCTTAGGTCATAAGTCCCCTAGAACTTATAACTACTTAAAACTAACTAACCTAAGGACATCACACACATCCATGCCCGAGGCAGGATTAGAACCTGCGACCGTAGCGGTCACGCGGTTCCAGATTGAAGCGCCTAAAACCGCACGGCCACTGTGATGAAACCAAGTGCTGTTAACTATAAGCGAAAAGAAACATGGGACACTAAAACTCAGCCAATAAGAAAGCGAGATGATGGACTGATGAACCTGCATCTCTTCAAATGGCGTGGCAGCGAACCAAGGGCGTGTTACCAGAAGTCCCTATATGAGATTCACCCCCGTGAGACACACCACTGTTTGTGTCCACTTCCGCATCGTCGGCTCGCCCTCCCCTGCAGCAAAGAAGCCAGTCACCGTTCACTCACCCAGATAACAATTTCCGATAGCTGCTAGCTCGGGGCAGGACTCTACTGGGCTGCCCCACTGCTGGCGAAGTGATAGCTCACTCCGTACTGCTCTCACCTGTCTTTATCGGTGTCTCTCCAGAGCCAGAGACTCACTCACGTGTCCTGCCTCTCCTTCATCTTCCAGTCTCCGAGATAAGAATGGCCGTCTCATCCTCCATACACACGGAGCTGCCATCACCAGTTGCCACCAGCGTCTTCCCAAGTGCCACTGCCAGCGTATGTGGCTCTGCTGCTTACCATCCAACTGCCTAGGAGCCCCCCGAACAACAACAGTAGGCTTCCCTTATATATATATTTAAAAAAAAACCAGAAGCACTGTGGATCAAGTACGCTGGTAGCGGCACCTGCGAAGACGCGGATACCAACTGGTGATGGCAGCCCGGTGTGTATGGAGGATGAGACGGCCATTCTTATCTCGGAGACTGGAAGATGAAGGAGAGGCAGGACACGTGAGTGAGTCTCGGCTCTGGAGAGACACAGAGAAAGAACAACAAGGGAGCACGAGAGACAGGTGAGAGCAGTAGCAGCGTTGAGGCAATAAACGCTGCCAGTGTGACAGCAGCATTACTACTTGACACTGATAGAGCATTTGGCGGGAGATAATAAAACTGATTAAAAAATAATAGCACAAAGAAACCTAAGCGAATTTTCGGACACCCTTATACGAACAGGGTGCACCAAATATGCCACAATCAATAGGATTAAACTGATCGATAGTACTATATTCCTACTATACAGCGTGTTTCAGAAGTGATGATCAAATTCAGGAATATGACAGGAATGATCATTCGAAACAAAAACGTCGAGTAAATATGGACTCTAAAACGCATACCTAAAGAGATATGAGCTATTCTTGAACTTCGATACTGTGAAGCAGATCTCTTCTACTGCAAACTCTTTGCTTTCTATATTCTGAGAAGTGGTAGTATAGACCAAAACAAGAAAAAAAGTCCAGTAAACATGTGCTCTAAGATTCATACCTTAAAAGTTATGATATTTTGTTCATTAGAAGAGTTGTGTTTAAAAGTAGCGAAGGTGAAAAAGTTCGTTAGAAGAGTTGTGTATTAAAGTAGTAAAGATGAACAAGTGGTTAACGTATGCATTTTAGAGCACATGTTTACTAGTCTTTTTCTTCTTGTTTTGGTCCATACTATTATTTCCCAAAATATGGAAAGGAAAGAACTTGCAGTGGTAAAAAAGATTTGTTTCACCGTATCGAAGATCAAGAATTGTCCATAGCTCTTAAGGTATGCGTTTTAGAGCCCATATTTACTTGAAGTTTTTGTTTCGAATGCTGATTCCTGTTATATTCCTGAATATTGACCACCACTTCTGAAACACCCTGAATAGCTTTCTGGTGCCAGTCCTCAAGGACAGAGCTAATATCGACAAAAACGAACAGATGAATCAAGACCCTTGAAAAATGGATGTCATCGTGGAGGATACGCCCTAATTCAACAAAATCACGACTACTGATAATAAGGCACAGCACATTATGCAATATGAAGAACGATACCTAAATAACACGGAAATCACACTATGGAGGCAAGGAGTAGAGCCAACGACAACAGAAAATTACCTCCGTCTGTTAATGGAGAACGTCGTAAGCTGGGAGAAAAAAAAACTATACAAAAAATCGGCATAGCAAATACAAAACTAGCCAGTATCAAACTGCTACAACGTCGAAACGGTGGAGCTGTAAACTCTGTAATACTCCACACGTACAAAATTTTCGTTAGACCAATACTGGAATACACCGCGATATTGTGGTACAGCACAGAAACACGGTGCAATAAAATAAAACCTGCAGACTGGGGAATGCTAAGAACAATCCCAAAACTACCGTATGAACCAGCAACTGCACTACAGGTCACGCTAGCAACAGATTCAATGGACAGATTAATAAAGCAAATGACAACATACGGAGACAGTAAGCTCATCACCAGCAACAACATTAAGCAAGTCTTGCAGAAAACTTAACTCTATCTCAACAGACCAAGGTATAAACACATCACGGCAATAGCAACAGAAATCATACATCAGAAAAACACCCAAAAATGAGGACAGTCGCTGAGGGTAAGGACTTATAACATCTACAGACGCAATAAAATATAAAACAGAGGAAAAGTAAATGAAGCAGGTAAAAAGGAATACAAACGTCTCAAAAACAAGATCGACAGGAAGTGCAAAATGGCTAAGCAGGGATGGCTAGAGGACAAATGTAAGGATGTAGAGGCTTATGTCACTAGGGGTAAGATAGATACTGCCTACAAGAAAATTAAAGAGACCTTTGGAGAACAGCGAACCACTTGCACGAATATCAAGAGCTCAGATGGAAACCCAGTTCTAAGCAAAGAAGGGAAAGCAGAAAGGTGGAGGGAGTATATAGAGGGCCTATAAAAGGGCAATGTACTTGAGGACAATATTATGGAAATGGAAAAGGATGTAGATGAAGATGAAATGGGAGATAAGATACTGCGTGAAGAGTTTGACAGAGCACTGAAAGACCTGAGTCGAAACAAGGCCTCGGGAGTAGACAACATTCCATTAGAACTACTGACGACCTTGGGAGAGCCAGTCCTGACAAAACTCTACCATCTGGTGAGCAAGATGTATGAGACAGGCGAAATACCCTCAGACTTCAAGAAGAATATAATAATTCCGATCCCAAAGAAAGCAGGTGCTGACAGATGTGAAAATTACCGAACAATCAGTTTATTAAGCCACGGATGCAAAATATTAACGCGTATTCTCTACAGACGAATGGAAAAACTGTTAGAAGCTGACCTCGGGGAAGATCAGTTTGGATTCCGTGGAAATGCTGGAACACGTGAGGCAATACTGACCCTACGACTTATCTTAGAAGCTAGATTCAGGAAAGGCAAACCTACGTTTCTGTCTTTTGTGGACTTAGAGAAAGCTTTTGACAATGTTGACTGGAATACTCTCTTTCAAATTCTGAAGGTGGCAGGGGTAAAATACAGGGAGCGAAAGGCTATTTACAATTTGTACAGAAACCAGATGGCAGATATAAGAGTCGAGGGGCACGAAAGGGAAGCAGTGGTTGGGAAGGGAGTGAGACAGGGTTGTAGCCTCTCCCCGATGTTATTCAATCTGTATATTGAGCAAGCATTGAAGGAAACAAAAGAAAAATTTGGAGTAGGTATTAAAATCCATGGAGAAGAAAGAAAAACTTTGAGGTTCGCCGATGACATTGTAATTCTGTCAGAGACAGCAAAGGACTTGGAAGAGCAGTTGAACGGAATGGACAGTGTCTTGAAAAGAGGGTGTAAGATGAACATCAACAAAAGCAAAACGAGGATAATGGCATATTGTCGAATTAAGTCGGGTGACGCTGAGGGAATTAGATTAGGAAATGGGACACTTAAAGTAGTAAAGGAGTTTTGCTATTTGGAGAGCAAAATAACTGATGATGGTCGAAGTAGAGAGGATATAAAATGTAGACTGGCGATGGCAACGAAAGCGTTTCTGAAGAAGAGAAATTTGTTAAGATCGAGTATTGATTTAAGTGTCAGGAAGTCGTTTCTGAAAGTATTTGTATGGAGTGTAGCCATGTATGGAAGTAAAACATGGACGATAACTAGTTTGGATAAGAAGAGAGTAGAAGCTTTCGAAATGTGGCGCTGCAGAAGAATGCTGAAATTAGATGGGTAGATCATATAACTAATGAGGAGGTATTGAACAGGATTGGGGAGAAGAGAAGTTTGTGGCACAACTTAACTAGAAGAAGGGATCGGTTGGCAGGACATGTTCTGAGGCATCAATTGATCACCAATTTAGTATTGGAGGGCAGCGTGGAGGGTAAAAATCGTAGAGGGAGACCAAGAGATGAATACACTAAACAGATTCAGAAGGATGTAGGTTGCAGTAGGTACTGGGAGATGAAGAAGCTTGCACAGGATAGAGTAGCATGGAGAGCTGCATAAAACCAGTCTCAGGACTGAAGACCACAACAACAGACGCAATAAAGTATAAAACTGAGGAAAAGGATAAGAAAGGGACGTTATGCAACTCTAGCTGGGGTTTTAGGGGGTTTCCCTCAGCCGTAAGGCAAATGCTGGAGTTGTGCATTCCCTCCACCCCTCAGCAGCAAAAAAGAAAGATACGGAAAGAATAAATAAAAGAACTGGAAAATCAAAAGACAAATCCCTCCCCAAATTACCAAATAAATGGTGCTAAAACAGCAGTACATAAGACTAAGCTTCTCATTTTTTTAAATGTCAGGTCATGCCTCTTGGCCTCTTGCATACGGAGCCACTCGCTAGCGTTGTCAGATGGATGACCGAGATTCTATACCCCAGACGTTGTCTACGAGCCGGGAAACTCCATAAGCAGTCACTCCGGGACGTAAACAAGACCAACGCCGCACTGAAGTGTTGTCCTGCAGCTGCTGCCAACGGACCCCCGGTCCTGGATACAAGGTGTGGTCACATCGCTTCCATACCCCAGACTCTTGTTGTCGGCTGCCACTCATGTCGCTGTGATCAGCTACTTCGGGGTTTAACGTGCTCTCCGCCGGAGTGGGAACACACCAACAGCGCTGGAACCAGCTGCCGAGTGTGGCGGAACCACCTATGCGCAGCTGAATCACGGCGCAACAGATAGCCTCCATAGGTTCCATGGTTTTTCAATAAAGGGTGAATAAAGTTGATAAGTTTAACGTTGTCGGAATAACGCAGTCTGGCTAGACTTAAGAGGTTAGTACCTTGAATACTACAGTCCCCGTTGGTACACAGCTTCTGAGCAAAGTGAAGAAACATGTCTTTTATGAATAGTCTGACGGTGTGCTATGCGTTCACCCTTGTTGCCAGTAGCAGCTGACATTCTTATGGAACATTTTGAATAACAGACATTAAGTAATGCTCCTTTAAAGCCTTCCACTATATGGATGACACATCACTTTGAAATATGGCCACATGGCAAAGGAAAGCTTTTCGCGTTCCGGATTATCTTAAATGAGACTTACTGTATATTCAACTTTATCTTGGATGTTAAGAGTGAGGTCGGTATCCCGTCTCTAGACGTTTTGATATATAAAAGATCTGACAACACTGTAGGACTCAGGAGAGAAATCTTACGAACACAAATAGATATTTAGATGCCACTTCGAAACACCAAACACCCCAGTCTCTTCACGTGCCTTCCGCATCAGAGACGACAACAGCTTGCAGTCAGAGTTGGATTTCTTAAAGAAGACAATGAAGGCTGATGATTGGGTTTTTTTAGCCATAGAACAGAATATTAATCACGCAAAAAAAAAGAAATGACGAGGAACCGTTTCCCCATGCTGATAAGCTACCGTTTGTTCCGGGGTCAATGACTGCATAGGCAGAACTCTACGGAAATGTAAAAAGACCTCCTTCTCAAATCAAAAGGAAATAAAAGACTTTTATCGACACAAAACGGTTAAACCTGATAACCTCCACACTGCGGACGTCTATGAAATGACGTGTGGCTGCGGCAGAGTGTATACAGGGTGTTACAAAAAGGTACGGACAAACTTTCAGGAAACATTCCTCACACACAAAGAAAGAGAATATGTTATGTGGACATGTGTCCGGAAACGCTTACTTTCCATGTTAGAGCTCATTTTATTACTTCTCTTCAAATCACATTAATCATGGAATTGAAACACACAGCAGTAGAACGTACCAGCGTGACTTCAAACACTTTGTTACACGAACTGTTCAAAATGTCCTCCGTTAGCGAGGATACATGCATCCACCCTCCGTCGCACGGAATCCCTGATGCGCTGATGCAGCCCTGGAGAATGGCGTATTGTATCACAGCCGTCCACAATACGAGCACGAAGAGTCTCTACATTTGGTACCGGGGTTGCGTAGACAAGAGCCTTCAAATGCCCCCATAAATGAAAGTCAAGAGGGTTGAGGTCTGGAGAGCATGGAGGCCATGGACTTGGTCCGCCTCTACCAATCCATCGGTCACCGAATCTGTTGTTGAGAAGTGTACGAACACTTCGACTGATATATGCAGGTGATCCATCGTGCATGAACCACATGTTGTGTCGTACTTGTAAAGGCACATGTTCTAGCAGCACAGGTAGAGTTTTTTTTTTTTTTTTTTTTTTTGTCATCAGTCTACTGACTGGTTTGATGCGGCCCGCCACGAATTCCTTTCCTGTGCTAACCTCTTCATCTCAGAGTAGCACTTGCAACCTACGTCCTCAATTATTTGCTTGACGTATTCCAATCTCTGTCTTCCTCTACAGCTTTTGCCCTCTACAGCTCCCTCTAGTACCATGGAAGTCATTCCCTCATGTCTTAGCAGATGTCCTATCATCCTGTCCCTTCTCCTTATCAGTGTTTTCCACATATTCCTTTCCTCTCCGATTCTGCGTAGAACCTCCTCATTCCTTACCTTATCAGTCCACCTAATTTTCAACATTCGTCTATAGCACCACATCTCAAATGCTTCGATTCTCTTCTGTTCCGGTTTTCCCAAAGTCCATGTTTCACTACCATACAATGTTGTACTCCAGCCGTACATCCTCAGAAATTTCTTCCTCAAATTAAGGCCGGTATTTGATATTAGTAGACTTCTCTTGGCCAGAAATGCCTTTTTTGCCATAGCGAGTCTGCTTTGGATGTCCTCCTTGCTCCGTCCGTCATTGGTTATTTTACTGCCTACGTAGCAGAATTCCTTAACTTCATTGACTTCGTGACCATCAATCCTGATGTTAAGTTTCTCGCTGTTCTCATTTTTACTACTTCTCATTACCTTCATCTTTCTCCGATTTAGTCTCAAACCATACTGTGTACTCATTAGACTGTTCATTCCGTTCAGCAGATCATTTAATTCTTCTTCACTTTCACTCAGGATAGCAATGTCATCAGCGAATCGTATCATTGATATCCTTTAACTTTGTATTTTAATTCCACTCCTGAACCTTTCTTTTATTTCCATCATTGCTTCCTCGATGTACAGATTGAAGAGTAGGAGCGAAAGGCTACAGCCTTGTTCACACCCTTCTTAATACGAGCACTTCGTTCTTGATCGTCCACTCTTATTATTCCCTCTTGGTTGTTGTACATATTGTATATGACCCGTCTCTCCCTATAGCTTACCTCTACTTTTTTCAGAATCTCGAACAGCTTGCACCATTTTATATTGTCGAACGCTTTTTCCAGGTCGACAAATCCTATGAAAGTGTCTTGATTTTTCTTTAGCCTTGCTTCCATTATTAGCCGTAACGTCAGAATTGCCTCTCTCGTCCCTTTACTTTTCCTAAAGCCAAACTGATCGTCACCTAGCGCATTCTGAATTTTCTTTTCCATTCTTCTGTATATTATTCTTGTAAGCAGCTTCGACGCATGAGCTGTTAAGATGATTGTGCGATAATTCTCGCACTTGTCAGGTCTTGCCGTCTTCGGAATTGTGTGGATGATGCTTTTCCGAATGTTAGATGGTATATCGCCAGACTCATATATTCTACACACCAACGTGAATAGTCGTTTTGTTGCCACTTCCCCCAATGATTTTAGAAATTCTGATGGAATGTTATCTATCCCTTCTGCCTTATTTGACCGTAAGTCCTCCGAAGCGCTTTTAAACTCCGATTCTAATACTGGATCCCCTATCTCTTCTAAATAGACTCCTGTTTCTTCTTCTATCACATCAGACAAATCTTCACCCTCATAGAGGCTTTCAATGTATTCTTTCCACCTATCTGCTCTCTCCTCTGCATTTAACAGTGGAATTCCCGTTGCACTCTTAATGTTACCACCGTTGATTTTAATGTCACCAAAGGTTGTTTTGACTTTCCTGTATGCAGATAGAGTGTCCCGTATGAAATCATGATAACGTGCTCCATTGAGCGTAGGTGGAAGAACATGGCACCCAATCAAGACATCACCAACAATGCCCGCCCAAACGTTCACAGAAAGTCTGTGTTGATGACGTGATTGCACAACTGCGTGCGGTTTCTCGTCAGCCCACACATGTTGATTGTGAAAATTTACAATTTGATCACGTTGGAATGAAGCCTCACCCGTAAAGAGAACATTTGCGCTGGAATGAGGATTGACACATTGTTGGATGAACTATTCGCAGAAGTGTACCCGTGGAGGCCAATCAGCTGCTGATAGTGCCTGCACACGCTGTACATGGTACGGAAACAACTAGTTCTTCCGTAGCACTCTCCATACAGTGACGTGGTCAACGTTACCTTGTACAGCAGCAACTTCTCTTACGCTGACGTTAGGGTTATCGTCAACTGCACGAAGAATTGCCTCGTCCACTGCAGGTGTCCTCGCCGTTCTAGGTCTTCCCCAGTCGCGAGTCATAGGCTGGAATGTTCCGTGCTCCCTAAGACGCCGATCAATTGCTTCGAACGTCTTCCTGTCGGGACACCTTCGTTCTGGAAATCTGTCTCGATACAAACGTACCGCGCCACGGCTATTGCCCCGTGCTAATCCATCCATCAAATGGGTATCTGCCAACTCCGCATTTGTAAACATTGCACTGACTGCAAAAGCACGTTCGTGATGAACACTAACCTGTTGATGCTACGTACTGGTGTGCTTGATGCTAGTACTGTAGAGCAATGAGTCTCATGTCAACACAAGCACCGAAGTCAACATTAGCTTCCTTCAATTGGACCAACTGGCGGTGAATCGAGGAAGTAGAGTACATACTGACGAGACTAGAAACAGCTCTAACGTGGAAATTAAGCGTTTCCGGACGCATGTCCCCCATAACATCTTTTCTTTATTTGTGTGTGAGGAATTTTTCCTGAAAGTTTGGCCGTACCTTTTTGTAACACCCTGTATAGGCTAAACGGGAAGGACTGTTAAAGAACGTATTAGGAATACAGGTTTAAAATAAATGTGAAATTTGTGGTAGTGGAACATCAGGAAAACAGTGGTCCTGACATCGGTTTCAGTAACATATGTATGCTGGCTAAGGAAACATTTATAGAAGAGAAGTCTGAGAACTGAGTGAACTTTCTAACAACGAATGAAACTTCAATTGAGAGAACAGCTATAGGCTTCCGGCTTCGTGGTTACCCGCGATCCAGGAAGCGAATACGCGGCTGCAGCGTGCGAGCAGTGCAGACAACGTCGAGGAAGCTATTAGTCAGCCAAACCACAATATTATTGTACCAGGGAGTGAGGGAGCTTCGGTAGACTTATCGTGAGACTTTATCGTGACATTTCACTAGGATACAAGCCACTTGATAGTGTATACGCAGCTGTTTTGAAATCACTCACACTGCGATGTATTTTTCTAAGTGACCACTGTTCTTTTTACTGTAACCTCACCACGTGTTTCCCGTAACGAGCACACGAGGTCAAGTGGAATAATGTCGCGGTTGGATAATACCTATGAGAAGCATTTCGCTCTCTGTTGCTCCGTCCGTTTTGCTTCTAGCAAATAACGGAGGCCCAAAAATAGCAGCAGGAAGAATTTTAATCAATTGCTCTCCTGCAGAAAAGTTCTGGAAAATTCCTTTCTATCCAATGACGATGGCCCGCCTACGGTAGCAACAATAATTTTAGCTAGTAGCACCGTTTTTTCAGCATTAGCACAGAGAACTTCATTTACTATACAATGACGACGGCCTACCAATGGTAGCCACACGAATTTTAATCAATAATCCGCGAGTAAAATCCTTCTTTATAAGAGAACACGACGCTGGTCTCTGACACTAGTCAGTCAACCGTGGAGATCACAAGACCCTGAAGAACATCCCAGCAGAGGGCTCGAAACTTCAGTCGTATAGAAGAAATATGACGTGGCTTAACAACCCAGAAGATTTTACGAGGGGTATTCGGAAAGTAAGGTCGAATAGGTGCGAAATGGACACCACCGTGAGAACCCAGTGGAACTTCGCACAGATGTGTTGGGCACTGCCTTTAGTGTGCCTGTCGATCGCTTCACGTCGCTCTTTTCAGTTCAGAGCGCAAAGTGATCACGCAGAAATGCCTAAAACAACAGTATCTCCTGCCAAGTACGTGGATTTGCTGAGCGATTTCGCCTTAAGCTATGCAGCCCACATAACATAAATGTCATGCTTTTCTTTCTTCAAGACAATTGTCAGCCGCATTCTGCAGGGGAAATGAAGACTCTCCTGCAGCTCTTTCGATGGGAAGTGCCTAACCACCCACAACACAACCCTTAATTGGCTTCCTCCGATGTTCATCTCTGCTCACATGAACCGCTGGCTACGAAGACAACATTTTGGGACAAACAACCAAAGGCAGAGCAGCGTAGAGAATTGGCGAAAAAAACAGGCTTCTTTCAGTGACGAGGGTACTGGAAAGTTTGTACAACGCCACGACAGATGTCTAAGTCGGAGCGGCGACTATTTAGAGAGGTAGCTGGAAGGTATGGCTAACGGTTGCGAATAAATTTTTTTTTTATTTTCATTGTCGTTTCTATATCTCGACAGATCGGACCTTACTTCTCGAACAGCCCTCGTACCTTCCGAGCCGACCGTCAAGTCCCTCTGCGATGATTTTGCTGCGTCTTCTAACTTCTTAGATAACTAGATTATTCTCTCAAAATTTTCCAGTCAGAGGGTTTCTTGAACAGGGGGCGGGACGCTGTTTGGGCTCGTGTGCGTTGTCGTGATTTTCTCTTCGAACATAACGCCATGGTTTGTGCGGTGGCTACCAGCGATGTGGCGCGAGTGATGCGGACTGCGGCGACAGGCGCCGGACAAGTCAGCCGTGGTGTGTTTGAGGTAGCAACTTGTTCCAGGTTGCCACTGCTAGAGGCACGTGTGTCTGTGAGGGGTCTATTAGAATCCTGACGAGCAGATCAGGAGGCTTTGTGTTACTTTAGATTTCTGTGTAGTGGACTCTTGTGGAGCCTGCAAGGAATTGGTGACATTGTGGCATACTATTGTAGGAGTCTTGTTAGTTATTCTTACTCCGGTAACCAGTCACCACCGTGTTGATTGTAGCTGGTTCAGAGGCCTAAGCTATGTACCGGTGGTATTCTTCTACGGAGTCCTCCAAAAAGCGATGAGAATTTTTGTACTACTTGTGCTGTTCCCACGCCCTGGTTACATTTGAAAGGCGAGTTATATTTGTTCTCATGTCGACGTTTGAACAGTGCTGTGACCGATATCTGGTGGCGTTTTATTGAGATTCAAATCAATAGCTGCTACATGTAACAACTGTATATGTGCCATCCCTTATGCTTTGGTTACGTTGGTTGCTTGCTTGTGGTAAGAAATGTATGTTTTAGGTACATGTAGCCAAATGTTCTTCTTTGTTAATGCATCGTAAAGGCCATCTTGATGACTGATGTTTTGCTGAAAATCCAGGAGGCAGCCATTTGACAGTGGGGCTTGTGCCTGTGTTGTGTTATTAGGAGCCAGTCTCTAATCTGGCTTTTAATTTGTCATGCTGTGAGCTAGTCATGGTAAATATTACTTGGTGTTAGTTACAGATAATCGCTATTTAATTGTAAGCTGTCACTACTGTTTCCTTCGAACTAGCACTGTTTGTAATGAGATCATACTACAGATAATATTGCTTGAAAAGGCTGAGTGCCTGAGGTTTACGTTATTTGATATTTGTGTATTTCATCTTTAAATTTTAAAGTGTTCACTAGCTGAAGTTAAGTAATTATTGTTGCTCTTTTTAAAATCTGTTCACTGCACTGAACCTTACTATAACGCCTTACACAAGTTTTGATAATTTATATGGTAACTGCAAGTTTATTTTTGTGGAATTTAATTACGTCAAGACTCGGGAAAGTGCAGATCAGTGTTATAACTCAGGCTTTAACTTGTGTAGTTGTTACCTAAGATCCATGAAATTGATGCCAGTTCTGAAACTGTCTTTTCCTGAGTTAGTTAGTGTGTAAAACTACTAATTTGAGCTTGAGTTCATGTGTGTTGCCATCAAACTGTTAGGCTGTTACTTTTGTAGCATGCTGTCTTTTGAAACTGCAATCTGAAGTAAGAGTATGTGACGTTTAATTGTAAAGGAAAACTGAGTTTTGAACTTTAATATTAAAGCTCAGTCTTCGTGGATTTTTTTTTGGTAAAATATATGAAATAATTTCGGCCCAGCACCTCTCCACTTCCTCCCCGCTCCTAACACTACCTTCAACAAAGCTAAGTTGTTACTCACTTACGAAATTTTATACAAATTACTTAAAAGGACGGGTTTTATCACATTTTACACTTCCAGCACACAAAACTAGATCGACCTGCAGGCAGATTAAAACTGTGTCTGCCGCGAGGGATTAGCCGAGCGGTCTCAGGCGCTGCAGTCATGGACTGTGCGGCTGGTCCTGGCGGAGGTTCGAGTCCTCCCTCGAGCATGGGTGTCTGTGTGTTTGTCCTTAGGATAATTTAGTTTAAATAGTGTGTAAGCTTAGGGACTGATGACCTTAGCAGTTAAGTCCCATAAGATTTCACACACATTTGAACAAAACTGTGTCTGATAGAGACTCGAATGCGGAACCTTCTCTTTCTTTGAGGAGTGCAGTCCTGCAAGATATGCAATTGAACTTTGAAAGGCAGGAGATGAGGTACAGGAGGAACTAAAGCTACGAGGGTGGGCCGTGAGTCGTGACTGGATAGCTGTCAGTAACAGCATTGCCAACGAATATCAAGTTTCTGATTTAGAGTTCCGTTCGAACAGACAGCTTTAATCAGCCAGGAAGTTCCTAAACAACACACACCCCACTGCAGAGTGAAAAATTCACGACAGGTGAAAACTATGTGTAAACGTGAAGGCAGCGAAGGTGCGTGGAGATGAAAGAGGTGAAAGGGAAATAAAATAGTAATAGAAACAGTGTTACCTCGAAAAGCGGAAAAAATTGGACGTAACGAACGGATGATTCACGCGCAGTGCGAGTTATCAAAAAAGTACGACCCGTGGATGCGAGCAGCGCCGCTAGCCCACGATAAACACGCCCACAGCCCGCGAGCGGCTTTTTTTTCCCTTGCAGCCACATATCGGTGCGCTCCGAACACCGACACCCAGTTTACTTGCCCGTCACGCACAATTTAGAGCTGCCGACTGGCGGTCGCGCTCCGCATGCGGACCACGGACATTCGCCTCAGGCCTGCCAGCCAACCCGTGGGCGTGCCGATGCGTCCGCAGCGCACCGCCGGCTAACCGAGACCTTCGCGTCACCCACTGTCCTCACTCGTACCTTCCGGCTTGCCAGTGCGAAACGTGTGTTCGGTAGCTACTGTGGGGCTTACTAATAAGGAGAGACGTAGTGGCTAAAACTCTGTTTGGGGAGTGTTGAACCTCCAGCCAGGAGTTCAATATATTTTCTTATTACATTTTGTGTGCTGCAGCTTTTTCCTGAAACGAAAAGAATTATCCCGGAAAAATAAGGTTTTTCAGAACGTGAAAAACTGTTTCAAGGTACATCAAATTACTTTCCATTAGGAAAGTGGAACGTGCTGCACGACTGTGATATAATTTTAAAAAATGGTAAAGAATAGCAGTAGGTACTGACTTCTTGCCAATATGTAGCACCCATTGACATATTACTGTACGAGTTCCATGGTTATAATATTGAATCTACGTAACTTTTCCCGTGTTATACAGGGTGTTACAAAAAGGTACGGCCAAACTTTCAGGAAACATTCCTCACACACAAATAAAGAAAAGATGTTATGTGGACATGTGTCCGGAAACGCTTAATTTCCATGTTAGAGCTCATTTTAGTTTCGTCAGTATGTACTCTACTTCCTCGGTTCACCGCCAGTTGGACCAATTGGGGGGGTTGGGTTGTTTTGGGGAAGGAGACCAGACAGCGAGGTCATCGGTCTCATAGGATTAGGGAAGGACGGGGAAGGAATTCGGCCGTGCCCTTTGGAAGGAACCATCCCGGCATATGCCTGGAGCGATTTAGGGAAATCACGGAACACCTAAATCAGGATGGCCGGACGCGGGATTGAACCGTCGTCCTCCCGAATGCGAGTCCAGTGTCTAACCACTGCGCCACCTCGCTCAGTGGCCCAATTGAAGGAAGCTAATGTTGACTTCGGTGTTTGTGTTGACATGCGACTCATTGCTCTACAGTACTAGCATCAAGCACATCAGTACGTAGCATCAACAGGTTAGTGTTCATCACGAACGTGGTTTTGCAGTCAGTGCAATGTTTACAAATGCGGAGTTGGCAGATGCCCATTTGATGTATGGATTAGCACGGGGCAATAGCCGTGGCTTGGTACGTTTGTATCGAGACAGATTTCCAGAACGAAGGTGTCCCGACAGGAAGACGTTCGAAGCAATTGATCGGCGTCTTAGGGAGCACAGAACATTCCAGCCTATGACTCGCGACTGGGGAAGGCCTAGAACGACAAGGACACCTGCAATGGACGAGGCAATTCTTCGTGCAGTTGACGATGACCCTAATGTCAGCGTCAGAGAAGTTGCTGCTGTACAAGTTAACGTTGAGCACGTCACTGTATGGAGAGTGCTATGGGAGAACCAGTTGTTTCCGTGCCATGTACAGCGTGTGCAGGCACTATCAGCAGCTGATTGGCCTCTACGGGTACACTTCTGCGAATGGTTCATCCAGCAATGTGTCAATACTCATTTCAGCGCAAATGTTCTCTTTACGGATGAGACTTCATTCCAACGTGATCAAATTGTAAATTTTCACAATCAACATGTGTGGGCTGACGAGAATCCGCACGCAATTGTGCAATCACGTTATCAACACAGATTTTCTGTGAACGTTTGGGCGGGCATTGTTGGTGATGTCTTGATTGGGCACCATGTTCTTCCACCTACGCTCAATGGAGCACGTTATCATTATTTCATACGGGATAGTCTACCTGTGCTGCTAGAACATGTGCCTTTACAAGTACGACAGAACATGTGGTTCATGCACGATGGAGCTCCTGCACATTTCAATCGAAGTGTTCGTACGCTTGTCAACAACAGATTCGGTGACCGATGGATTGGTAGAGGCGGACCAAGTCTATGGCCTCCATGCTCTCCAGACCTCAACCCTCTTGACTTTCATTTATGGGGTCATTTGAAAGCTCTTGTCTACGCAACCCCGGTACCAAATGTAGAGACTCTTCGTGCTCGTATTGTGGACGGCTGTGACACAATACGCCATTCTCCAGGGCTGCATCAGCGCGTCACGGATTCCATGCGACGGAGGGTGGATGCATGTATCCTCGCTAACGGAGGACATTTTGAACATTTCCTGCAACAAAGTGTTTGAATTCACGCTGGTACGTTCTACTGCTGTGTGTTTCCATTCCATGATTAATGTGATTTGAAGAGCTGTAATAAAATGAGCTCTAACAAGGAAAGTAAGAGTTTCCGGACACATGTCCACATAATACATTTTCTTTCTTTGTGTGTGAGGAATGTTTCCTGAAAGTTTGGCCGTACCTTTTTGTAAATCCCTGTATTGTTTCAGATACACCTACACTGTTAGTAACGGCAATTCAGTATTTTATATTTATTGTATTTATAATTTAAAATGTGTATGAAGTGACACAGTCAGTAGTATTCTCTACATCAGAGACGGATTGGCAAATCGCATCAATGACTTATCTCGGTGATATCTGGCGCCATCGATGAACTATTCAGTAAGTAATACGAGTCACATAACGCGTCACGCCGATCAAAATAAGTAGAGAGGAAAAGGGAAAATCTGAGTTTTGATTGTCTGGCTTTTGCAGATGACCTTGACATCTTTGCTGAATCTATAATAGATGCAACAGTGCAGAAAATCTCCTGCAAGACAGGCTTACATATATCTTTTGCAAAAATAGAGTACATGACAGATGTGAGGGAGGCACCAAAATACGTGGAATGAAAAACGCTACAAAATTTAAATATGTACAAGCAAATGCTGAGCGAAGAAGCTAGCCTAGCAAGGGCAGGAAAAATGTAGGTGGCTTTTCGACTAACAAAAGGCCTATTTTACAAGAAAACTATTTCCCTAAATGCAGAACTTCAGTACTACAATAATGTCATAAAACCAGAATTCCTTTATGCATCAAAATGCCTTTCGTTAAATACAGCCAAACAATCAGGTGAAATACAAAAGAAGGAAAGGAAAAGATGAGGAAAATATAGGGACCAAACTGTGAGAATGTGAAATGGAAATTAAGAAGTAATAAAGAAGTTTATGAAAAAGTAGTGCGACTGTTAGACACGATAAGGAAGAGAAGAATTGCAGGCACGTAAAAAGACTGAACGAAACAGGATAACAGAAAGAATTTTAAAATTCTTTGACAGAAACCTCAAAACATCAATGACGTGGATAAAAGAAGTTAAAGCAGACCTGAGGGAAATGGAAATAGTGGAGAAAGAAATAGGAGAAAGATAAAGGTTCAGAGCAAAAGTAAAAGATTCCAGGAGAAAACAAAGAAAGAGAATGGTGCAATACGGACAGAAGAAACAATGAAAAATAACTGGAAAGAAACAAAGGAGTAAAGAAAGAATACATACGTTACTTCACGTGGTCCTTAGTAGGCTAAACCAATATTAAAAAAAGGAAAAAAAAGATATTCAGATCAATTCTAATAGTCACAGCATATATCATGTGCCTCCTAGCTGTTTGAAAATTTCATCGATGTAATATTACCAGTGCTTTTATAGATTACAAAATAACTAACTCACAAGGAGAGAATATGGCATTTTTATATCTTCTAATATTAACTGTTACTTGCGGCAGTTAGTTAGCGCAGCAACGTCCATAATCTTACTTGTATTTTATTTTATTTTATTTTATTCAAAGGCGACTTTTAAATTTTATCAGAGATTATAATTGCTTTATTATGAAGGTTATGTATTATGTAATTCATATAGACGGTGCAGCACAACCAAACGGAATTCTTTGCAGAACCTGCCTTCATTAAGCAATCTTTGATGAACTGTAACAAGATCCTGAACAGCGGGTGTAGACGTGCTAGAGAATGTATAAAAACTCCGAAACACTGATATATAATTTGATGTATAAGCGGTATAGTCTAAGTCGTGAATTGTGATTTTTGTATATTATGCACTGTCTATGTACTTCTTGTATTCTTAGCATTGATAATGGCTAGTCAATAGCTGAAGTCTGGACCTGCTATAACGAAGCTACAATGGAAACGACGACTGATTTCTGTTCTTTACCATTTTGAATGTTACAAGATACATCACGTCATCTGCCTAGGAACAAGAATTCTATTGAAATTTAAAAGAGTAGCAGTCGGGAAAAATCTTGTCACTACAGTACTTAATGCTTCATGTGTGACATTACTACTCTATTACACACCAAGAACCAATAAGTGAAATGAAATTAAGAAGTATTATTAAAAATAGTTGTATGTTAAAAACATTTCGAAATGGATGCTATTGGCAACTAACGCATATTTCCAGGTTCAAGACGGGTAAAACTGTTAAGACATTAAAGAAACACAGTTCATTTGCAAATACCACATGACAGAAGGTCTTCTTCCGTTTCAGAGTACGAGATGGGCACAACTAACGAAGTATGCTTAACCGTCTACATCTGACGTGACTAGTTTTTAAAACACACAGAAATTTCTTCATATTTTTCTTTGTCTTTGACCCGCATCTACAGAGGGATGCTCCGATTACGAATTGATTTGGCATCATTAATTTTAAGGGATGGCCTGATGCCCTCGCGCCGAGGAGGGAACGTACGTACCCCAAGTGTCAGCGCATAACGTTGTCCTTTTGAAAGCGTGCGAACGTGTTACAACTGTTTGCAAATGATCTAACTGAGGCGGAAGTTAGGTACTGCAACATGAAAAATAATCCACAGCTTCTCAAGGTCAGCGATGATCTAGAAATTGTAATCTCTGGGGAATATTTTCGTTATCTTCCAGTTTTAAAACAGCAGATGGATCTCGCTCAGTTCTTTTTATACCACTTTTTCCTTGGCACCCTTCGTGTCTGCATGGAAAGCAGAAGGTGAAGTTGTAAAAATTCGTTTAATTATTTGAAAAATGTCATATTTCCGCCCTGAGTTGTTAGTAAAATTATTTATGCAACCGGTTTCAGTCGTCTGACTATCAAGAGGTTTCTATATAACAAATAAAATAATATATAAGTAACATTACAGGCTTAAGCTGTCACGGATCTGTTAACTGATGTAACTAACTCAACACACACGTAATGGAATGTCACATGTTCACATAAAAGTAATCACAGCATCATGTTAGGCGAAATATTAAATCGTTATCGTTAGGTGATAAAATGACGAATGATACACTGAAAATAGAAATACACCGTAATACAACGCTGTGGCTCATTACGAAAATCACATACCATAAACACAAAAATGGTTCACATTTGTACACAGTTACCAGTCGTCATATCGTTACGTGAACTACGTCGTTCATTTACAAAAACTGTGCTGCGGAGTACGTGCACTCATTTTAAAACTGTAATCGGCGCTAATGCTGTGAACAGATTCATACAACGCAGAGGAAACTGAACAGCTGATCCGTGTTTGCTAGTAGAGCCAAGAAATGGACACAGAGGTCTACATACGTCGATTTTGGCTGGAATCTTGTGATTACTAAGGTGCGTGTCGTCTTTTACGATAAGTACATGTGACAGTCATAACAGGTGTTCTATATGATGCATCTCAAAATATATTTAGGTGCTTGGGTAGCTCAGTTGGTAGAGCAATTGCCCGCGAAAGGCAAAGGTGTCGAGTTCGAGTCTCGGTCCGGCACACAGTTTTAATCTGCCAGGAAGTTTCATATCAGCGCACACTCCGCTGCAGAGTGAAAATCTCATTCTGGAAACATCCCCCAGGCTGTGGCTAAGCCATGTCTCCGCAATATCCTTTCTTTCAGGAGCGCTAGTTCTGCAAGGTTCGCAGGAGAGCTTCTGTAAGGTTTGGAAGGTAGGAGACGAGATACTGGCAGAAGTAAAGCTGTGAGGACGGGGCGTGAAACGTGCTTGGGTAGCTCAGTTGGTAGAGCACTTGCCGGCGAAAGGCAAAGGTCCCGAGTTGGAGTCTCGGTCCGGCACACAGTTTTAATCTGCCAGGAAGTTTTATATTTAGGTTAATTACGTACGATTCAAATCTGTATTACTTTTGTTTAATATGTTTTAAATGTTCTCACAGTGTTATAATGCTAAGCGCCTAATTAAGCTGGGTGTTACAATGCGGTGATGCTGTTGATTGGGCGCCATTGCTGCTGCCTTAAATGCGCATTCCATGATCAATAAAGAACTTGCGTTTATTTTAAAATTCCTTTTACGAAATCTGATCCTTTTAAAACATACATTACTACCCAAAGCAAATACTAGCGTTGAAATTCTCATATACTGTTAACAGTCACGCATTACTCTGTTAGTAATGGACCAACAATCGATAATTGTGCCGATTTTATCGCTTTCTCTTTTCACTATCAGCTAATACAAGTAAAATTTAATTATTCAGCGAAGAGGAAAAGGGATTATAGTACCAGCCCGATTTTCACCTAAGTCGGATGTGGGAAACCACTTTAAAGCACGCCCAGACTCACCGGCACACCAACGGTAATCCACTGGTTCTAGCAAACCTGCTCAGATCCTGGACATGGAGTGTTAACACGCACAGTTATCCGGGTGGGATAAAATATACACCACCATGAAAAGTGTAATTGAAGAATAACCAGTTTCCTCCGAATAGGTTTAACTTCTTCATTCCTTGGGTCCACATATGTGGAACTTCGTTCATTATTTTTTTTCTCCGTGAACAGGAGTATTTTTCTGCTTATAGACCGATGTTCCGCAAGTGTGCATCGTCTAGTTCTTAGTTTCAAAACCAACGTGCAGCACCTTGCAAGGAACGGTTCATATGTTAAGTTACAGCTGGCCGTAAACAGAAAATGGTTACCTCTACTAATCGAACAGGTATGTAAATAATTGTTATGCCTCAATATTAAACAGAGAATCTGTATTTTTTATTTAACATCCGATAAATTTTCTAGATGTTAAGAATTAGGTCATATTTGCATAAATTTTGTTCGTTCCGATGAAATAACGTGTTATCTGACGGTCCTCGTACGTGGACCTCAGACCATACCGCAAATCTGCTACTTTCAGTCTGGTCTTCAATAACGGAATACTGAAATAACCGTTATTTCTACATTCTGCGGCAGTGCATGAAATATTAACTGATGAGCAATTAGAAGCTCTTCTTAATGACAGAAATATGGAGTTATCTGATGAGGAAGATGGTCTGCTGGTCGTGGTCTCGCTGTAGCGTTGTCGCTTCCCGAGCACGGAGTCCCGGGTTCGATTCCCGGCGGGGTCAGGGATTTTCCCTGCCTCGGGATGACTGGGTGATGTTGTGTCGTCTCCATCATCATCATTCATCCCCATTACGGTCGGAGGAAGGCAATGGCAAACCATCTCCACTAGGCCCTTGCCTACTACGGCGGTGCGGGTCTCCCGCATCGTTCCACTAGCTCTGGCATGGAGTACGGGACGTCATCATGATGGGGAAGATGACGAACTCTCTTTTCCACTGCTTATATCGATGAAACTGACTGGCAAACAATAACAAGAGTTGAGATGTGCCACTAGCTAGGAGAAGAGGGCGTCCTCGAACAGTGAATTCCTCTGACAGTGAATATGTATATAATGCAGAAGATGTGGATGAAAAACGAAGAAAAGTTGTGTTGCCGCCAATTTCAAAAGTTAGTCTTGACAATGTTGGAAAAATACCAAAATTTGTTGAAGCAACCTCGAAATGCAGGAAACCTCGCTGCAACTCCAAGATAAGGGACATGTGGAATGCATTTATGTATTGTGAAAAATAATTGTTTCGAAACTCATCACAAAACGTAAAGATGTATTTACTGATAGTAGAAACTTATTAAAAATTGGTACTGGAAATCATATCTTTCAAAAATATTAACATTAACAATTCTATTTTCACTGTACATTAACACGTACAGTATACTATTTCAAGTAAAATATGTATATTTATCAATAAAATGTTTTTATTAAAGAAAGGGGAAAGAAAATACAAAGCAAAGACTAGTAATTTTTCATGTTAAGTGAGACCTGAAGCCCACACATGTGCATCTCCATTTATGCCTTAGTGAATAATCAGATAAGACTTCATTTGCAATTGTTTCATGTTTGCTTATTAGTCTGTTGGAAAATATGAAAAGAAAAATTTCCTTTGACCTTTTTTTTTAATCTCAGAGCTGGAGACGTTATTACATTATACAGTACTTAATTATGTACAGTTTGTTATACTTACAAAGCCTACACAAAACTTAGCCTCATGTCTGACAACAACGTGTAGTGACACTACCCAGTATTTTAGTTAAAAGTATTAAATCTGTAGTATAAATGGCTGAAAGTAGCATGGAGACCACCACAGAGTACTGCAGTAACAGCGCTGGCTGTCAGCCACGCTATGTCGACAGTGCTTAGTGCTTAATATATCCTGATCACATAATCGTCCATTCAAGGGACATGCAGGAACATAGACAACGTCTAAAGAAGTATTAGCAGATTACAAGCAGCGCGTCTTACATTCAACGCTGAAAAATACCACTTTGTGCTGGATAAAGTGAAGTGTTTGGGCCATATCATCGAATGGTTCGAATGGCTCTGAGCACTATGGGACTTAACATCTGTGGTCATCAGTCCCCTAGAACTTAGAACTACTTAAGCCTAACTAACCTAAGGACTTCACAGACATCCATGCCCGAGGCAGGATTCGAACCTGCGACCGTAGCGGTCACGCGGTTCCAGACTGAAGCGCCTATAACCGCACGGCCACACCGGCCGGCGGCCATATCATCAATAAGGCTTGTGTAATGACTGATCCCATGTTGATACAAACAGTGCAACGTTTTCCAGGACCAAGAAATACAAGGGAGCTGCAATCTTACCTCTGTCTCATCAATTATTATAGAAGGTTCGTGAAGGGATTCGCAGATACTGCAAGATTACTTAGGCAATTTTTGAAGAAAGGGCTTAAGTCGATGTGGCTGTAGAAATGTCAGGCAACATTTGACGAGTTAAAGCAGTTGTTGATATCGAGGCCAATTTCGGTGTTTCCAGATGATCAGACAGAATTTAGATTGTCATGTGATGCGTCAAACTATTCGCTTGGCTGCGTTTTGAGCCAGGAGATCGGCGGCCAAGAACATCCTTTGCCTCTGCATCGAGACAACTGAATGCCGCAGAAAGAAATTTCTATACAACGGAAACAGAGATGCTTAGTCTGGTGTATGGAATACCGTACTTACAATGTTATACGTGCAGCAGGACGTTTAAGGTGATGATGGACCATGTAGCTTTAAAGTGGTTACTAGGCTTGAAGGACCTGGTCTAGCAGATTAACGAAACTCAATGGATTTCAGTACAAAGTAATCCAGAAGCCGGGAAGGAAACATGGAAATGCAGATGAGATAGGCAAAAAATAGCTGTAATAAAAGCACTGGGTCACGATCTTGCGGAATGGCGAACAGCACAGAACACGGGCGAGGAATGTAGGCAGTACAAGGAACAGCAGCAATTTGGCATGCATGATGGATTATTGTGCAGAGAGACAAAAATGGAACCTTGAGTGGTGGTGCCGGCCAAGTTAAAATTGGATACGTTTCGTGAGATGCGTGATCACATTTTGTCAGGCCATGGTGGAAGCTGGGCGACAAATAAAAGGGTGATAGGGAAGTACTGGTGGAAAGGAAGGAAGCATGATGAGGATCGATACATCAAGAACTGCGTGGATAGAGCACAGGAAGCCAGCTTACATAATAGCTGGTATATGACGTGTGTCGTTTCACAGGTGGCTCTCCCTTTGATAGTATATGTTTTGCCAGTTACAGTGCTGCTATAGGTAGTGGTAGGAGGGTGCATAGGGCAAGTTTTGCAGCGGAGACGATCGCGAGGGCAGGAGCCAGAGGGTAGGGTGATCAGTGCAGAAGGAGCATAGGTTCTGACAAGAATACTGTTGAGATTGGGAGGGCGACGGAAAGCAATTATAGGTGTGGTGGGCAAAATTTCGGACAGAATGGATGTCATTTCAGGGCATGATTTTAGAAAGTCATGGCCATGTCGAAGTAGCTGATTAACACATTCCAGACCAGGATAATACCGAGTCACCAATGGTGTGCTCCGAAGTTGTTTTTGGAGGGATCGGCAGTACCAGGTTTACATGTGGTGGCTCGGGTTATTGCTTTTTAACTAGGCTGGTGGGGTAACTACGTGCAGTAAAGACTGAGGTGGGAATGGTGGTATACTGCTGTAAAGAGTCTGCATGGGAACAAACACGTTTGCCTCGGATGCCAAGGCCGTATGGGACGGAACGTTTGACATGGAAAGATGGCCACTGTCGAAATGTAAGTACTGCTGTCTGTTGGTATGTTTAATGTGGATTGAAGTGTGTAGTTGGCCTTCGGTGAAGACGAGATCAACATCAAGGGAAGTGGCATGGGATTCGGAATAGGACCAAGTGAAATTTAACTGAGAGAAGGAATTTTAGCAGGTCGCCTCGCCATGAGTCCATGTGGTAAAGATGTCATCAATGTGTCTAAACCAAACCAGGGACTGAATTATGGATCCCATGAAAGCGCCCTCCAAGCGACGGCAGAATTCCAGGATATTGGAGAGGAATTCGTGGTGGGCTGCATCAAACCAATCAGAAGACTGATGACAAAAACAAAAACTGACTGAAAGCAGCATGGAGGCCGCTGCAGAGTATTGCGTTTACAGTGCTGACCGTCAGCCACGCTATGTCGACGTGTAGGCCACAATGACAGATGCACAAGTGAGTTCCGAAGCGAGTATAGCTGTCAGTGGTAAACAGCCCCCGCAGCAAAGAATGGTGCAATAAGAGGGTCGTTGCCACCATACTCGAGCGAGTCTCTTTATTATGGGCGACGTGACTACACACCCGGATTTAGAGAAACATGTGGGCAGCAGCAAAGCATATATGAGTAGGAATTTGAGGTCATTCGATTCGGGGACTTGGTCACTGCCAAGAAGCGTTGCCAGAGCACTGCCGTCCGCCGCCTGTGCGAGGGGCGCAGGTCGAGACCCGTGCGCAGTCATCCCCACCACCACGGAGCGAAGAGGAGCGGGGCCGCTGCCTGCGGGATGTCGCTCCGCCGAGAAGCGCTGCAGTCGCAACTGGCCCTGGCCTTGCCTTCACCGCTGGGCTGGAGTTCTGATGCAGCATCTCCGAGCGTCGTCCTATCAGCCAACACCACCTGTACCATCCAGAGCTCAAGAGGGGATGTGTGCCTGGCTCGTGTAGAAATGAGGCTATCCTCATCCACAATGTTCCCACTGGTTCCCCACCACCGACAGCATCACCATACATCCAAAAACCCCTACACAGGTGCCACTACAGAATATTGCAAACAGATTGGCGTCAGGATGTCGGACGTAGCAGCAATCAAAGCGGAGGGTGTGCCACGCCTGCACTATATAGGGCGTTACAAAAAGGTACGGCCAAACTTTCAGGAAACATTCCTCACACACAAAGAAAGAAAATATGTTATGTGGACATGTGTCCGGAAGCGCTTACTTTCCATGTTAGAGTTCATTTTATTACTTCAAATCACATTAATCATGGAATGGAAACACACAGCAACAGAACGTACCAGCGTGACTTCAAACACTTTGATACAGGAAATGTTCAAAATGTCCTCCGTTAGCGAGGATACATGCAACCACCCTCCGTCGCATGGAATCCCTGATGCGCTGATGCAGCCCTGGAGAATGGCGTATTGTATCACAGCCGTCCACAATACGAGCACGAAGAGTCTCTACATTTGGTACCGGGGTTGCGTACACAAGAGCTTTCAAATGCGCCCATAAATGAAAGTCAAGAGGGTTGAGATCAGGAGAGCGTGGAGGCCGTGGAATTGGTCCGCCTCTACCAATCCCACGGTCACCGAATCTGTTGTTGAGAAGCGTACGAACACTTCGACTGAAATGTGCAGGAGCTCCATCGAGCATGAACCACATGGTGTGTCGTACTTGTAAAGGCACATGTTCTAGCAGCACAGGTAGAGTATCCCGTATGAAATAATGATAACGTGCTCCATTGAGCGTAGGTGGAAGAACATGGTACCCAATCAAGACATCACCAACAATGCCTGCCCAAACGTTCACAGAAAATCTGTGTTCTCCCGTAGCACTCTCCATACAGTGACGTGCTCAACGTTACCTTGTACAGCAGCAACTTCTCTGACGCTGACATTAGGGTTATCGTCAACTGCACGAAGAATTGCCTCGTCCATTGCAGGTGTCCTTGTCGTTCTAGGTCTTCTCCAGTCGCGAGTCATAGGCTGGAATGTTCCGTGCTCCCTAAGACGCCGATCAATTGCTTCGAAAGTCTTCCTGTCGGGACACCTTCGTTCTGGAAATCTGTCTCGATACAAACGTACCAAGCCACGACAATACATCAAATGGGCATCTGCCAACTCCACATTTGTAAACATTGCACTGGCTGCAAAAGCACGTTCGTGATGAACACTAACCTGTTGATGCTACGTACTGATATGCTTGATGCTAGTACTGTAGAGCAATGAGTCGCATGTCAACACAAGCACCGAAGTCAACATTAGCTTCCTTCAATTGGGCCAACTGGCGGTGAATCGAGGACGTAGAGTACATACTGACGAAACTAGAATCAGCCCTAACGTGGAAATTAAGCGTTTCCGGACGCATGTCCCCCATAACATCTTTTCTTTATTTGTGTGTGAGGAATGTTTCCTGAAAGTTTGGCCGTACCTTTTTGTAACACCCTGTGTAGTTTGAGACACAGCCCGCAGTGTCGTCATTGGGGTGAGTGAGACTACTTTTTTCTTGTGCGGTGGTAATGATGGGTTCGAAGTTTAAAAGTTGGGATTTTACATTTACATTTGCGAAACCAGAGGAATCTGCGGATCTGTTGCATTTTAGGAGTGATGGTAGAGTTGAAAGGTTAGTACAGGTACATTGCACTCAATGTAATTTAATCGAGAATTCTGCGCCCTGTGCTGAATTAGGAGCGGAACTGCTCTACATATAGCAGTTCTCGGCACACGGCTAGGCATCGTTGAGAGTCCAGGTGATTCGTGACTAGAGAGAGGAAGTAACTTGGTGGAACACGTCGACTCTAACTGTTCTGTACATATTCTTCTGCTGTAGTGTAATTCTTATCGTGGATAATTGATGCAAAGGCAAAGTCAGTCATTAGGTGTGCCGGCCGAAGTGGCCGTGCGGTTCTAGGCGCTACAGTCTGGAACCGCGCGACCGCTCCGGTCGCAGGTTTGAATCCTGCCTCGGGCATGGATGTGTGTGATGTCCTTAGGTTAGTTAGGTTTAATAAGTTCTAAGTTCTAGGCGACTGATGACCTCAGAAGTTAAGTCGTATAGTGCTCAGAGCCATTTGAACCATTTTGAACCAGTCATTAGGTGTCACCAGTGCAAAAGCGATGCAGTCGTTAGTAGGTCAGGTGGCTCAGTTGAGGGTGCATAATGTGGTTACGTTTAATGAACTAGCTAACCTCTTCATCTCAGAGTAGCATTTGCAACCTACGTCCTCAATTATTTGCTCGATGTATTCCAATCTCTGTCTTCCTCTACAGATCTTGCCCTCTGCAGCACCCTCTAGTACCATGGAAGTCATTCCCTCATGTCTTAACAGATGTCCTATCATCCTGTCCCTTCTCATTGTCAATGCTGGCCTCTGTGGCTGAGCTGTTCTAGGCGCTTCAGTCTGGAACCGCGCGACCGCTACGGCCGCAGGGTCGAATCCTGCCTCGGGCATGGATGTGTGTGATGTCTTCAGTTAGTTAGGTTTAATTAGTTCTAAGTTCTAGGCGACTGATGACCTCAGAAGCTAAGACCCATAGTGCTCAGAGCCATTTGAACCCTTTGAATACTGGATCCCCACCTCCTCTAAATCTACTCCAGTTTCTTCTTCTATTACATCACAAAAATATTTCCCCTCATAGAAGCTTTCAATGTATTCTTTCCACCTATCCGCTCACTCCTCTGCATTTAGCAGTGGAATTCCCGTTGCACTCTTAATGTTATCATCCTTGTTTTAGAGTCACCGAAGATTGTTTTGACTTTCCTGTATGCTGAGTCTGTCCTTCTTACAATAATTTCTTTTTCGATGTCTTCACATTTTTCCTGCACCATTTCGTCTTAGCTTCACTGCACTTTGTATTTATTTTATTTCCCAGCGACATGTATTTCTGAGTTTCCTGGAACAATTTTGTACTTCCTCCTTTCATCGATCAACTGACGTATTTCTTCTGTTACCCAAGGTTTCTTCGCAGTTACCCTCTTTGTACCTATGTTTTCTTTGCCAACTTATGTGATGGCGCCGGCCGCGGTGGTCTAGTGGTTCTAGGCGCGCAGTCCGGAACCGCGGGGCTGCTACGGTCGCAGGTTCGAATCCTGCCTCGGGCATGGATGTGTGAGATGTCCTTAGGTTAGTTAGGTTTAAGTAGTTCTAAGTTCTAGGGGACTGATGACCACAGAAGTTAAGTCCCATAGTGCTCAGAGCCATTTGAACCATTTTTTTATGTGATGGTCCTTTTTACTGATGCCCATTCCTCTTCAACTGTACTGCCTACTGAGCTATTCCTTATTGCTGTATCTATAGCCTTAGGGAACTTCAACCGTATCTCGTCATTCTTAGTACTTCCGTATCTCACTTCTTTGCGCATTGATTCTTCCTGACTAATGTCTTAAACTTCAGCGTACTCTTCATCACCGCTATACTGTGATCTGAGACTATGCCTGCTCTTGGGTACGCCTTACAATGCAGTATCTGATTTCGGAATCTCTGTCTAACCATGATGTAATCTAACGAAATCTTCCATATCACCCGACCTTTACCAAGTATGCCTGCTCCTCTTGTGATTTTTGAACAGAGTTTTCGCTGTTACTAGCTGAAACTTGTTACATAACTCAATTAGTCTTCCTCCCTTCTCATTTCCTGTCCCAAGACCATATTCTCCTGTAACCTTTTCTTCTGCTTCTTTCCCTACAACTGCATTCCAGTCTCCCATGACTATTAGATTTTCATACCCCTATACATACGTTATTACTTTTTCAATATCCTCTTACACTTTCTCTGTCTCTTCATCTTCAGCTTGCGATGTCGACATGTACACATGAACTATCGTTGTCGGTGTTGGTTTGATGTCGATTCTGATAAGAGCAACCCTATCACTGAACTGTTCACAGTAAAACACTCTCTGCCCTACCTTCCTATTCATAACGAATCCTACTCCCGTAATACCATTTTCTGCTGCTGTTGATATTACCCTATGCTCATCTGACCAGTTATCCTTGTCTTCTTTCCACTTCACTTCACTGACCCCAACTATATCTAGATTGAAATTTTTCATTTTCCTTTTCAGATTTTCTAGTTTCCCTGCCACGTTCAAGTTTCTGACATTGCACGTTCGACTCGTAGAACGCTATCCTTCCGTTGATTATTCAGTCTTTTTCTCATGGTCACCTCCCCCTTGGCAGTCCCCTCCTATAGATACGAATGGGGGCTATTCCGGAATCTTTTGCCAATAGTGAGATCATCATGGCACTTTTTCAATTACATGCCACATGTCCTGTGGATACACGTTACATGTCTTAAATGCAGTGGTTTCCATGGCCTCTACAACCTGATGCCATTTATCATAGCTGGATCTTCCGCCTTTAGGGGCAGTTTCCCACCCCTAGGACAAGAGAGTGCCCTGAACCTCTGTCCCCTCCTCCGCCCTCTTTGACAAGGCCGTTAGCAGAATGAGGTTGACTTCTTATGCCGAAAGTCTCTGGCCGACAATGCTGATTATTGATCAAAATTTAAGCAGTGGCGGGATTCGAACCTGGGACCGATGACGTTTTGATTATGAATCACCCCCCCCCCTTTTTTTAAATTCTCTGTTGATCTCATTTTGTTCGTTGTATATGTTCGGGGCGGACGTATCATGATATCCGTTCACGTTGTCTGTTGACCCGTTCATTCAGTTTTTTTTTTTTTATTACGGAAGATAGCTAACTCTCTGACCGAACACGCTGAGCTACCGTGCCGATGGCCACTAGACCACGCGTTCATTAAGATTTGACTGTGAAATAATGGGTAGTACATTAGGACGCAGGTAGAGGAGCAAAATTTAAATCTCACAGTCCGTATCTACTTTATCAGTGGCTTGCGCCATTGTGTTGTGGTGTGGGGAATACAGTATGTACGAGGACTGTAGAAATATACCTACTTGCAACAAAAAGTGGTCATGTAGCCTTACTTCTTTCGATGCAGTAATTAAAATTTTATTGCCATCCCTCGAAGTGTCAACCACAGTATGTTTCGAAGATATTACTCAGATTCTGAACAAGGTGATAGTGTACTCATACACGCCAGTAACGAATTTGGATTTTCTACTGTTCCTAAAAAATGAATTCGAATTTAGATTTGGGTCCTTCAGCAAGGACACGGGCTGTTTACTTACGAATAATTATGCAGCCCGACATTGTGTTACGTCTGTTGTAACCCTTTTGTCGGCGTGACGCTAAAATCTGATCTACCTTATGGATCACAGAAGGCAGAATTACTCAATACTGACGATGTCGTTTATGACTTCAGCACGCTGGCAGGATTCCTATCGACAGACCAGACACTTTAGTTCTCTTCGACACACATGTCTGGAGCAAACAGACTCCATTAAAAATCTGCCTTTAGCCAGTGTGAGAGGGCTGACCTATTTTTCCATAACTGCATGACTCCAATTGCTCTTAGTTGCAATAGGTAGCTATTGCTTCTGACTTGGGGACTCTAACTAGATAGGACTGACACAGGAAGATCCCAAGAGGAACAAAGCTTTCACAAGTCCATTTACTAAGCGGGAATGCGACACGAAAATGCTCATTCAACTCTACTAGCAGGCACTGCAATGCAGACTTTTTGTACCACGATGCGGTTTACTGTTGAAACTGCGGGTGCGTTCCTTTTATGAACACTTAACAAATATATTGTTTCCTTCTACGTATATCTCTCGAAAAGCCCATGGTTGTAAAATTAGAGAGATTCTATCTCACTCGGAGATCTGCCAACTATCTTTTCCACACACCATTCGTGATTGGAACAGGAAAGGCGCGAAATGACAGTGGTATATTCGCTGAGGTGTTAACAATCACGGGATAGAGATAAGCACATATACAGAAGGCGGTAATATTATGTACACAGTGGCAGTGCATTGGCAGAGCTATCATTTGTACTCAGGTGATTCATGTGAAAAGGTTTCCGACGTCGTTATGGCCGCACAACAGGTATTAACACACTATGAACGCGGAATGGTTGTTGGAGCTAGACGCATGGGACATTTCGTTTCATAAATCGTTCACGAATTCAGTATTCAGAAAAAAATGGTTCAAATGGCTCTGAGCACTATGGGACTTAACTTCTAAGGTCATCAGTCCCCTAGAACTTAGAACTACTTAAACCTAACTAACCTAAGGACTTCACACACATCCATGCCCGAGGCAGGACTCGAACCTGCGACCGTAGCGGTAGCGCGGCTCCAGACTGTAGCGCCTAGAACCGCTCGGCCACCTCGGCCGGCCAGTATTCAAAGATCCACAGTGTGAAGAGTGTGCTGTGAGTATCAAATTTAAGATGTTAGCCTTCACAACGCAGTGGCAGACGGCCTTCATTTAACGACCGAGAGAAACGACGTTTGGGTCGAGCTGTCAGTGCTAGCAGACGAGCAACACTGCGTGAAATACCCGTAGAAATCAATGTGGGACGTATGACGAACGTAGAGCCTATCCGTTTGGCGTTAATGGGCTGTGGCTGCAGAAGACATACGCGAGTGTCTTTGCTAAAAGCGGGACATCGCCTGCAGCTCCACTCGTGATTATATCAGTTGGACCCTAGACGACTGGAAAACCGTGGCCTGGTCTGATGTCACAGGTTCATTTGGTAAGAGCTGATGGTTGCGTTCGAGTGAAGCATGGGCCCCACGAAGCCATGGACCCAAGTTGTCAACAAGGCACTGGTGCAAGCTTGTGGTGACTCCATAATGCTGTGGGCAACGTTTACGTAGAATGGACTCGGTCCTCTGGTCCAACTGAACCAAATGAGGCCATTTTCAGCCGTTCATGGACTTCATGTTACCCAACAACGACGGAATTTTTATGGTTGTCAGTGCGCCAAGTCATTGGGCCACAATAGTTTGAGACTGGTTTGAAGACCGTACTATAGAATTCGAGCGAATGATTTGACCACCCAGATCACCCGACATGAATCCCGTCGAACATTTACGGGACATAATCGAGTGATTAGTTTGTGCACAAAATCCTGCGCTGACAATGCTTTCTTAGTTATGGACAGCTATAGAGGCAGCATGGCTCAATATTTCTGCAGGGGACTTCCAACGACTTGTTGAGCCATTGCCACTACTGCACTACTTCGGGTAAAAGCACGTTCGGTACGATATTGGGCGGTATCCCACTGACGTAAATCACCTCAGTGTAAAGTGTCCGTCGTCACACATCATAATGTGGCTTTCAGAGTGTTGATCTAAATGTAGACTTCACTCATATAATGGAAAGTTGAAGCAGTGCACAAATAGTAAATGATGCCATGCAACAAAGTTTATTTGTTCCGAACGTAAACTGTTCCATTATTTTGAATCATGTTTGTATACAGGAACGTTGGTACTTCCATATATTAAGGCAGGAGTTGGTTCAGAGGCAGCAGATGTGTCACCGCCTTGCAGCACGCAGAAGTTGTGAGCTTACACGAGTAGACCTGAGCACAGTGCAAGATTTATGAAGCGAAAGTCGAGAAAAGGGAGCGTAAAATTTTACGGCCTCCATAAAGCGTTCTCGAGCTACGTTTCTGGCCCCAAAGATTTACTGCTCACAGTTTTCCATAGAATATGTTGAGTTGTTGATCTGCTCGTTGCCATTGACGGGACTTCTGTATTATCTGTGTCTAGTGCGTGTTTTTTGCTTCCGGTTTCAAGAATAACGTGTGAACTTTTCACCTTATCTGTACAGAGCTGGCATTCTAAAACTGTGGGAGGCCCCGAAGTGGTGGTGACGGCCGCGTTAGAGGGAAAAAAATGAGGAGGGGGCAGTGGTAGGGGGATACGGGCAAAGCTCTTCCACAGGTAGCATGCAAGCCATTCAACGTCAAAATGACAGTTTAGCTTCAGATGTTTATAAAATGTTCTTAAATACTGTAATATTAAACACAGAACGTTTGTGCGGATCGGGCAGTAGCTCATGACAATTTTGATAAGCACAGTCCCACTTTGAAAACCAGTTTTGATGCAAAAGTGAGTGATGTGAAGAACGAGTAGGTCTATATGCTCTTGTAGGAACCCTGCTCTCTCTAATCTCACCTTCGTGGTCCTTACTCGAAACGTACATTGGCGGCACTAGAGTACTTCTCAGTCAGCCTCAAATGCCGGTTCTCTGGATTTTCTTAATATTGCTCCTCGAAAACAACGTCGCCTTCCTCCTAGTGATTCCCATTTGAGTTTCTGAAACATTTCCATGATACTTGTGTTATTCTAACCTAACGGTAACAAATGTCGCAGCCTGTTTCTGAATTGCTCTAATGTCCTCCTTTAATCCGGATCTCATACGCTCGAACAGTGTTCAACATTAGGTCCCAGTAATGTCCTATGTGTGTCTCCTTTACAGATGAACCATAATTTCCTAAAATTCTCTCATTACCGAAGTAGACAATCTGCCTTCCCTACTACAGCCCTTACATGCTCACTTCATATTGCTTTGCAATACTAAGCCCAGATATTTAGTCGACGTGATGTCTCAAGCAGCACACAACTAACACTGTATTCAAGCATTATGGCTTTGTTTTTTTCTAAGCATCTGTATTAATGTACATTTTTCTACATTTAGAGCTAGCTGCCATTCATTAACGTAACTATAAATTGTTTTTAAGTCATGTTGTATCCTCCCACAGTCAAACAACGACGACACATTCCCACACACCACAGCTTGATCATCAAATGTCCACTGATTGCTGCTTACCATTTCCGCCAGAACACTTATGTACATAGAAAATAATAGTGGTGTTAACACACTTACTTGGGCACTACTGACGGTACCCTTGCCTCTGATGAGCACTCCCCTTCGAGGACAACATACTGGGTTCTATTAATTGAGAAGTCTTCTAGCCACTCACATACCTGGGAACTTATTCCGTACTCTTGTACGTTTGCTAACAGTCTGCAGTGTGCCACCGTATCGAGTGCTTTACAGAAATCTAGGAACGTGGAATCCGTCTGTTGCCTTTCATCCAAGGTTCTTAGGATCTCATGTGAGAAAAGGGCAAGCTGAATTTCACACGAGCGATGCTTTGTAAAACTGTGCCGATTTTTGAACATAAGCTTTTCCCTTCCAATGAAATGTATTACGTTGGAAATGAGTTTGTGACCAAGGATTCTGCAGCAGACCGACGTTATAGGTATTGGTCTGTAATTTTTCTGGTCCGTTCTTCTACCCTTCTTATACAAAGGAGTCACCTGAGCTTTTTCCCAGTCGCTTCAGACTCTGCGCTAGACGAGAGATTCGCAATAAAAGCAAGATAAGTAAGGAGAAAATGCTGTAATCTTTGTAAAACCGAATTCGGTTTGTATCAGAACTTGGGGACTTACTTGCTATCAGCTCTTTCATTTGTTTCCCTACACCAACGATGCTCATTTCTATATCCTTCACACGGGCGTCTATGCGATGGTCAAACGACGGTATGTTTCCACGATTCTCTTGCGTGAACGAGTGCTTAAATGCGAAATTTAAAGGGCAGGAACTCAGTAGTAGTGGTACAGGTCACCTTCCACCATGCACCATACCGTGGCTTGCGGAGAGTGTAAGTAGACACAGATGCGTGTTTCACGTATCGCGCCATGATTTCCTGAATTGCGTTTTGAAAATTAGATGCGTCTATATTCTGATTGCTTCTATGAAAATATGTAAAAGTTGTTTTTGTAACATGTGGATAAAAGTCGTCTTATCTTGTGGGTTCGTAAATTGAGACACTCTGCAGAGATATATTCTTTACCAGTCTTTCGAGTTTTCAAAGCATGACTGTCTTTGAGACGCTCAGTACGAGCTTCGAGCAAGCAACTTTGGCGAGGCGGCTGCGCCAGCCAAGGGGTAGCGAATGAGATTCGGGCTTCTTAGAGAACGTAGTTTTTGAATGGACAAAGCAGAAGTTAAAACTTCCTGGCAGATTAAAACTGTTTGCCGGATCGAGACTCGAACTCGGGACCTTTGCCTTTCGCGGGCAAGTGCTCTACCATCTCAGCTACCCAAGCACGACTCAAGCCCCGTCCTCACAGCTTTACTTCTGCCAGTACCTCGTCTTCTACATTTCAAACTTTACAGAAGCTGTTCTGCGATCTTGCAGAACTAGCACTCCTGAAAGAAAGGATATTGCGAAGACATGGCTTAGCCACAGCCTGGGGGATGTTTCCAGAATGAGATTTTCACTCTGTAGCGGAGTGTGCGCTGATATGAAACTTCCTGGCAGATTAAAACTGTGAGGACGGAGCGAGAGTCGTGCTTGGATAGCTCAAATAGTAGAGCACTTGCCCGCGAAAGGCAAAGGTCCCGAGTTCGAGTCTCGGTCCGGCACCCAGTTTTAATTTGCCAGGAAGTTTCATATCAGCGCACACTCCACTGTAGAGTGAAAATCTCATTCTGAAAGCAGAGGTTATTTGGGCACTGAGACTTGGCATAGGCAGAAGCTTGCGGGGTGGCCGCGCGGTCTAGGGCGTTTAGTCACGGTCCGCGTGGCTCATCCCCATCGGAGGTTCAAAAATGGTTCAGAAAGCTCTAAGCACTATGGGAATTAACATCTGAGTTCATCAGTCCACTAGACTTAGAACTACTTAAACCTAACTAACCTAAGGACATCACACACATCCATGCCCGAGGTAGGATTCGAACCTGCGACCGTAGCAGCAGCGCGGTTCCGGACTAAAGCGCCTAGGACCGCTCGGCCACAGCGGCCGGCATCGGAGGTTCGAGTCCTCTTCGCGCATGGGTGTCTGTGTCGTCCTTAGCGTAAGTTAGTTTAAGTAGTGTGTAAGCTTAGGGGCCGATGACCTCAGCAGTCTGGTCCCATAAGACCTCAACACAAATTTCCAAATTTCTAGGCAGAAGCTTTATAGCTGTGTGCGATATGAGTGCAACAGAAGTCTGAGTCTGTAATTCAATCGCAGACATCATGGTTTAAACTGAAAGGCTTGTCTTGGTGATCTCGCAGCATTTCCACAACTTTAGGGAGTGCTTTCTGTTGTTAGATGTTACATTCCTAGCTCAGTAAGATGGATGGCTTCCGATTCATGGTGCGGAACTGGGTTCTCGTTAATCCATCCGAATGCTGGGCTGTTTGCACTCATCGCATTTTCGCTTAATGAGTTTCTTTCAGTTCACTCAGATATTTATAGATTACTTCACTATCAGTGACGCCTTGTACAGCATGTTATGTGCTGAGTGTCTCATGGTGGCGCAACCATTCTTTGAATGCATTACATACATTTCTACTCAAAGGTACTAAGTCTTTTTCGTGACCCCTTGCCATTATTTTCAAATTTTGATGCTTCTCGGCCGAGTACACTTTGCAGTCAATGCCTAGCTATTCCACAAATGTTCACTGTATGTTTAGGAATGACAGCATTTTTCCTGAACTATTATTTATACGTGTTTCAAAACCTATGGAAAGCAATACGCTTCGCCAACTTTCTTTTCATGATCTTTCAGAACAGAAGGTAAGTTCGCAGTTTGCTTGAGGAGCTGGCAGCTTATCACTCTAATGTGAATGCTGTGTGTCTGTTAATATTCAGATTCTTTCCGTGGAAGTGTTATGCTTACAAACTGCAACAAGCATGCTCAGTGCCCGTAGTTTAGCTACAAGATGAATTACACATCACAATTCTTAGATCGTGTGCTTTCCGAACTTACTATGTTTATGGACGTCAGTTAAATGTTTATTCAAACGCACCGTGAAAATGTTGCCCAAAACTAAGCTACCGCTATTCTTGATTGATGATATTCCTCCATGCCTTTGCGGTCCGATAACGTTGTCATATTGTTCAAGGGTCTGAACTTTATAAGCATACCAGACATAAACATAGTAAAAAGGTTCTGATGGAAATGTCAACGTCAATCTATACAGGGTGATTCAGCCCTCCCTGCCTATGGCTTTTGTAAAAACTGCAACGCCTTCAGAAACTATGTGCAAGATATTCATATTCTCTCGCTCGCTTCTTGCATATTATTAGTTGTACAGAAAAAAATTGAACAGGACCTTTTTGTAGAAAATTTAATGTAGTTAAATTTTGTACTGGGATATGTTTCGGCTAGAGGCCATAGTTTTCGAATTATGTAAAGAAAACAAACAAAGGTAACCTACAAAGGCATTTTTCTTGAATAACTCGAAAACCGGGGCTTCCACCGAAAACGTATTCTGGTACAAAATGTAGCTACATTGAATTTCCTACAAGAAGATTTTGTTCGTTTTTTCTATAGGACTAACGGTATGCACGTAGTGAGCGAAAGCTGAATCACTCTCTATATCTACGTACATAGTAGGTCTTCATAATGGCCTGGATGCGACTTGTGTTTATACAAATAACTGAACCAGAGGAGGACACGAATTCAAGGGTACATGAGTAACCAGTATCGTAAATGTAATAGGTAGAACGCAATATGCGTAATCATTCATTAAAATTATTTCATATGGCAAAAAGAGCGTCGGGCAGTAAAACAAGAACTGACATACAATACGTGAAAACATCCTCATAACGCGTCTAAAGAGTAATGACAGGAAGCTCCTAGCCTGGCAAAATAAATAAAACGTAATTGTGTACAAGTGTTATTTGATGAAATGCAATGAAACAAAAATTGTGACCCATATGGCAAACTTTAGGAGCTCAGTCATCAGTTAAATAGTGGCAATACGACTGTCTGAGTCCTTTGTGAATTTCCAGTTAAATTCTGCATATGACCCTATTATAGAAAAACTTCGTGCTCTGCGTAATCGGAGTTGTCCTGTGAACACAGTCGTTTTGATACAAAAAAACGAGCTTTCACCACGGAGGGCATGCTGAACAGCACCCACTTACAGTAGAAGCGCATACGCTCAAGCAACGCATGTGCACCGCAACTAGAACACCACACATACGCCGGCGCGGTCGTAAACAGTCAGTGCTCCCACCTCCCAACTGATTCCCCGGAGGGACTCTGCCCTCATCAAGTCACCCTCCCGCTCCTTGCATACGGATCTCTTCCGTAAACTCCCACGCCTCATGTTTGGTCCCTGACACCCTTCCACTCCTCTTCCTCTCCTCGCCAGCCCTGTGGCATCGCCCTCCAACGTACACCACCGTGATCACCAAGCTCAGCCTGGTGGTCACGGAGGATGAGGTGCAGGCTGAACTGTAGTCTCACCCTACCCTTGAAGTCCACTTTGCCCTCATTTCCAAAATGCCCCAGTCCCACTTACCTCATGCAGATCTTTTCGCAGTCCACCACTCCATCGACCAGCTCCTCACCCAGGGTGCCTAGATCTTTCACCGCTGACACCCAGTTAAATCCTCCAAATCCCCTCCCCAATCCTACCGCTAACAGCACTGCCTAATGTATAATGATTACCTGACCCCCAGCTGTAAAATACCCCCCACCTGTCCCCATTGCAAGGCCTCCTATTTTCTCAAAAACTGTCCCAACCTCGCCACTCGTCCTTCCTGTACCACCTGCAATGGACTGCATCCCACCTACTCCCAGAAATGTAAGGCGAAACCCTTCTCACCACCCGTTAGCTTACCGTCCACGTCCATCCCATCGAACCCCCCTCCCTCCACCCCAACAATTCCCCATATCCATTCCCCCAAGCCTGAAGACATCATCCATTTCTTATCCATTTTCCTCCAATGACCCTGCCCCCGTGGTCTATAGGTATTAACTTTGATTCATAATCAAAACCAGTCCCACATTCGAATCCCGTAGCTGCTTAAATTCTGATTAATAATCAGCAGGGACACTAAAAATGTTGTGTGTGGACAATTAGTTGGAAATTTGGGTTTCACAGGGAGTGTGCCAGCGATAAGTCACTGCAATCGCAGGTCCTCGATGGCTTAGTCTGCCATGTAAACAGGAGATCCTGGGTTCGAGTCCCAGTCAGGGCACACATTTTCAGCTGTCCCTGTTGATATTTATCAAATCCTGTAACCAGTTACAAAAGTCTGGATTTCACTGCAAAATCATCAATGGTGTCTGTTCTTTCGGACAGCTTATTCATATAGATGAGGCTTACTGGCCAATGATCATCTCCAGTTCAGATGCACTCACAGTGCTCAAACTCTTATGCGATTCAGTAGAGTGACTACCATGAGTAATGAGTATAGTGGACAGGAGCACTACAAATGTAGTTTGTGGACAACTTTTTGGAAATTTGGGTTTCACAGGGGGCGAGCCAGAGGTAAGTCACTACAGTCACAGGTCCTCGATGGCTCAGTCTGCCATGTGAGCAGGAGATCCTGGGTTCGAGTCCCGGTCAGGGCACACATTTTCAACTGTGTCAGTTGGTATTTATCAACGCCTCAAAGCCGTTACAAAAGTCTGGATTTCATTGTAATTTCATCCTCCGAATACTGGTCGACCTCCCATTGCCTTAGTGGCTCCCATTCCACACGCCATTAACCCCTTCACCATAATGACTGACCCCTTCCCGACAACCTCAGTAAGGCCAACCGTTTCACTTCCCACCATTCTGAGGACTTTTCCATTTCTGATGATCCCCACTTTGATTATTCGCTTTTCATGGAACACGCTGATACCTTGGTCGCTCCACTCGCTCCCAGTCTCTAGTACTTGGGCAATCACCCCCTCTGCCATCAACACCCCAATCACGGCACAAGGCATTAAGCTTATCCTGCAGACAAAACGCAACACAGCCCCTGGTCACAACTGTGTCACCCTCCGTAAACTCAAAGAATGGCCCTTCTTCTTCCTGACTCCTCTTGCCACTTCATGCAATGTCATCTACTCCACTGGCTCTTACATCAACCTGTGAAAGACTTCATGCATCCTCCTGTTCCTCAAACCTAACAAAGCCCCTTCCACCACCTCTTCCTATAGTCCCATCTGCCTCATGTCTGTCTTCAGTAAGGTCTTTGAATCCATCCCCTCCCATTGTATCCATCACTGCCTTAATCAACACCACCTCCTAGCCCCTTACCCAGTGTGGCTTCCAACCCTACTTCTCTGCCGTAGACCAACTCCTTAAACTCATGCACTTTTTCTCCCTCCAAATTAACTCCCGTTGCTCCACCTTTTGTGTTTCCCTCAACCTCCAGAATGCTTACAACTGCCAACTGTGTATGGCATCCTGGTCTTCTCTTTAAACTCCAAACCTACACCCTGCCTATAAATTTTGTCCATCTGGTCACTTCCTTTCTCTCACTCCGTCCTTCCTATGTCACCCTCCATGATACCAACTCATGTATCTTTCACCCCACCATTGGCAAACTCCAAGGTTCTGTACTCTCTCCTCTCCTCTATCTCCTGTATGCTGCCAATATGCCCAAGCCACCCCTACGTGTGGACCTCCTCCAATAATACGCTGATGTCACCACCTATGTGGCTCTCTGTCCTACCCTCCAGTGGTCCCAATGCACCTTCCAAACCCACCTTGACCAGTTCACCACTTTGTGCAACTAGTGGTTCCTTTGTATCAACCCCTCCAGGACTCAGGCAATCATCATAGGACACATCAATGACTCCTACTATCTCCATGCTTTCTGTCTAACCATTTATGATCATCCCATCCAGCTCACCCCTCACCTGGGCCCTTCATCTCAGCATCCAGCAGAAGGCCCATACTTTCCTCTACCTCCTGAAAACCCTGTCCAGCCATACATGGGAATTGCATCCTTCCATCATCCTCCACACCTACAAATCCCTCATCTGTCACACCATCATAGGCTGGATTTCTGCGCCCCCCCCCCCCCATTTTATAAGGCCATGCCAATCTTTGAATGCCACATGCTCTACCTTGCCCTTTGTATCCACCTTCCATCCCCCACACGGCTCCTGTATGACCTCATTCCATTCCTCCAATTCCTCCTTTCACTTCAACATATCCACACCCTTTGCACCATCTGCAGGCTTGAATCCCCCCCCCAAAATCTCCTGGTATCCTCTTTCCTCTCCATCCTGCGCCTGTTGCCACATCTCTATCGCTGTAACCCTCCCTCTCTCCACCTCCACAACCTCCATATCCTTCATCAGGACAATTTCCACCACCTCCCCCTCACAGATGATGAAATTCGCTTTGACGTGTACCCCTCCTACCAACTGTAGCCTGGCCTTGCCCCACGCTCCCCAGGACTTGCCCTTCCCCTCCCCTCCTTCCCCAGAGAGGTTTTCCTCCTTCCCTCCCCCTCAGTCTCTGCACTCCCTCCTCAACTCTCTCCTGTCCTTCCCTCCCCAGACCCCTTTGGCGCTCCCTGAGCCCCATCACCTTTTCCCTTCCCCCCCCCCCCCTAGCACCACCCCTTCCCCATCTTTCTTCCCTTCTCCCTTGTATTCCTACCCTTGGCAGGTCCTCCAGGTTTGTTCTTTGTCATCAGTGTTCTACATCATTGTTGTGTTCAGTGCCATTCTATAGTGATGTCAAGTGCTGTGGATTTAATCATGTGCCTGACTTGTACATTGTGTTGCTGTCCGTGATTGTTCTGTGCTGTGCCACTCGTCGCAACATTTATGCTCTGGCCGTACTTCGCCTTGTGTTCTTTTAGTCCTTCAGCATGTGGTTTTTCTGTGTAAAATACTTTTTTAGATTTTTATCTCCATTTTTATAGTCACCCCTTTCTGTATGTCCTCTTCCACAATGTTCCCCCGTTTTATATCTATGTATCGGCATAGTTTGTCCTTTATATTGTTTTAAATGTCTTCTGTTATATACTTCGGTTGAAGAGCAGCTTCTATGCTGCTGTCAGCCCGCCACAGATGGGGAATTGAAGTAAAATAAAGAAAAAAAATTAATATGGGAGCTCAGTGCAGTGGTCGTCAGTATTCACCTGAAGATGGCCAGAATATTCTGTCCCGAAATATCGTACCAGCAAGTTACAGACATCCGACAGTTTTCCTGAAATTTTATAGAACAAATCGTTTCACGTTAAATTTGTGCAGGACATCTACATTGATTTCCCTTAGGTAGAGTTTTTACGTCTCCATAATGAAGTTTCAAATGTGCTACAATATTTCGAGCGACAGTTTTGTGTGAAAGACTTTTTTTTAACTGTAAAACTAAATGAGTCTCTAATACATGGCAACATGAGTGGGAAAATATATAGAATTTATCTGTCCGTATACCGACAATTTGTACGTGATAAAATTTATTTTACATCTTCAGCTCGTAAAAAAATCAAACAATATTGAAAGCGTGTTTTGTTTGAAATATGAAAAATAAGTCTTTTGCAGTACGACTGAACTGCCATTTAAATACGGCGGCTTAGCAGCTTTCCTTCTTCCCCCACCTCACTCTATCAGCGCAGCATGGATGGTGGCACGGCCCGCGAGCCGCAATCTTGGTCACACCTGCTTTAAAGTCATGATCAACAGGGTGCTAAAACTACCATCCACCCATAACGATGAAGTGGAAGAGTTACATGTGATTGAACTAGTAGCCAGGGTAAATGGACCATGATGTAATGAAACTTTATAACAAGTTCAAGGTAAAAACACGTGACATGGAGGATACAGTAGATACAGAGGGCAAGAGGTCTGTTGGTGTGTCATAGAATGGTGCATTTTTCGGCAGAATTGCACAAACCTTCGGAACAACCAAAGCAAAAATTTGATTCCAAACGGACGGTGCAGTTGGTTCTAGGCAACGCCACCAAGTTTGCCCAACAGCAAACAAATATTTAGAATCTGGTGTTTACAGGATCAACAGACAAGACTGTGACCAGTTTTATGTTGGATAGACAGGAAGGAATTTCAGGACTCGCTTAGAGAACGCACATATAGTTAAAATAAGAGCACATTCGGTAGATAAAAAATGGTTCAAATGGCTCTGAGCACTATGGGACTTAACAGCTGTAATCATAAGTCCCCTAGAACTTAGAATTACACTTAAACCTAACTAGCCTAAGGACAGCACACACCCCCGCGTGAGGCAGGATTCGACCGTAGCGGTCGCGTGGTTCCAGACTGAAACGCCTAGAACCACTCGGCCACACCGGCCGACCTCGGTAGACATTTGAATAAAGATAAACCTGTACAGGAAATATAGAGGATAATATGGAAGTGTTGCGTAAGGTACCAGAGAGTCAGTTATTGAACCTACTGGACGAAATAGAAATATTTGTATATTGAAAACGACAACCGGGATTAGGACTACTGTTAAACGAAAAGAACGCTTGTAACTCGAATGCTTAATTTGATGTATTCAGAAAGCTGCTACTCTGACCAGTGTCGTGCGCCACAACAGCTTGGCGTGAAGTCGTGTGCACCAGTACTCTTCCCGCAAGCTCCGCCACAGCAAAACAAAAACTTCTCACAGGGAGGCCACGGGAAATGGCACCACTGAGATTCTACTCCGAATGTGTAAACGATTATCGAGATTATAATTAATACTCATCGTCCTGTTAATTCTGTTGCACTTACGGTTACGTTTAATTCTTTTAGCATGCTGGAATGTTTCGATTTATAGATGTGATGTTACTTTTAAATGTATTACTCTTACTTTTAAACAATTATCTGTTATTTATTTTGACAGTGAAAATACAGCGCTCAGCGGTAACAGATTTCGTCGCTTGAAGAACGTGAGTATGCCGCTGATGTTTTATAATGCGGCCGGCCGAAGTGGCCGTGCGGTTAAAGGCGCTGCAGTCTGGAACCGCAAGACCGCTACGGTCGCAGGTTCGAATCCTGCCTCGGGCATGGATGTTTGTGATGTCCTTAGGTTAGTTAGGTTTAACTAGTTCTACGTTCTAGGGGACTAATGACCGCAGCAGTTGAGTCCCAGAGTGCTCAGAGCCATTTGAACCATTTTATAATGCGATCCTGCACAGCGCGCGTCGTTTGCCCTACATGACATTTGCCGCATTCACATTGAATCCTGTAAACACCTTCTCTGCGCAACTCTATGTCGTGTTTAACAGATTACAAAAGCGCTGTTATTTTGGAAAGAAGTCGACAGATTACTTTAACTTTATGTCTGCTTAGTATTCTGCCTGTTTTACTTGAAACGTTCCCATATATTTGAAGGTTTATCCTTTTCCTTGTTCTGTCACTTGTACGTCTGTTGAGGCGAATATCCGTTGTTCAAGAACACAGTCACAGGTGTTCCAGCTTCATTTGGAGGCTATTGGCATATGAGATGGTATGTGTTCAATGGATCAAGGTCTTCAGAACGTTCATCGTTTGTGCAGGATGTGGCAACTAGTAGATAGTAAATAAAGGTAATCCCCCTCCCCCCTCCCTCCTTCCTGATTCCAGTTATTGTCCACAATAAGCAAAGTCTTTTATGAAAAATTTGAGAGGAGCGAAGTCTACGATAAACTTCCTAGTTCACTTAGCTTTTTATGTAGAGTTGGCTCCAGTTCTTCTTGTCTAGTGGTCTGATTCTTGAAGCTGAAATTCTCACATTTTATGTTCTCATGGTTGAATTGATCTGAACAAATATGAACATTGTTGCTGCAGAATTTTTGCTGTCACGCTAATATGTTCTGTCTCATTTTAGTATATCATACAGTCTATTGAATTTTCAAATTAACAAAGCCGAAATTACATTGTTCGCTTGTAAATACTTTGACATGGTCTATATCCTTGTAGAAAGAGATCTACAGATGAATAAAGCTACTACTACTACTACTACTACTACTACTACTAATTGTAAGGTGACAGAAATGTATCTAAAGGTGACTGGCGTTTGAATCCTCCCAGATTACTTTTCCTTATTCTTGTATGCTTGCCTGATCCCAGTCTTTACCCATGCAATTTCCCCATTGCGGTTTTACACGTGCCGCTGCTGCAGAACGATTACTAGTCCTCACATTAATAAATTTGGGGATAATGACGAAGTGTAAGAATTAAATGTGATTAAAAACAACACTTTTTAAAAATATTTTAATGTTATTAAATCCCTATCAGTATTTCAAATGTTATAGTTATTAGGGCGTTTTTCAGCACTGTAGGTGTTGCAACAATAAGGTTTCCTAGAAAACTTTTATAAAGCCGCAGAAGTCTCGTTTATAGTTAGTTGTGACAGTGAACTTTCAGTTTCGTATTTGATGGGTTACCCTGTAACTGTAACAAATCGTGTATTGCACGATTGTTGTAATTCTTTAGAATTTTCAACCTTTCTAGGCATAAATCTTAAAACATTTATAATTTAATTTTTTGTTGTAGACCTGAGGATGAGCAGCAGGCTCGAAACCGGTCATGTGGAAATAAACGCAAGCAATCTGAAGGCTGAAGGTGGACTGTTTTAGGTAAGTAACGATCGCGAACATGATCTGAAGACGAATATGTGTAGTTTCGATTTCAATATTTCATTTGCATATACTTACAAGCAAACTCCAAAAAAATAGTAATCTCCATCGGAGACTCGATGATGGTTTGTTTGTTGGGCGTGGAAGAGAGTCCACAAACTTCTTCAGATAAGCCGTATCCAAGTCAACGGTAATCAGGTTCCGCACAGCTACAAAACTGTGGGGATGCTGACTGCTGTATTTCACTCGCTGCTCCAAATAGGCCCAGACATTTTCTATGGGGTTAAGGTTGGGTGACTTACAGAGCCAATAAAGGCGCGATTCGGTGCCTCGGGAGTGAAGGACACTGTTGTTATCTTACATCATACTGGAAAAAAAACTGATCTGGTGTGAGTGTTCCGGGAATAGAGATTTTCGACGACTTTTGACTGTTATCGTTTTTGATGCTGGCAAGATATCGGCCCCAGGGATACGAAGACTTTCGAGAATGTTTTTATTTCAAGTCTTAAGTCGGATAACAAACGATAAAATATATTTTTCGTGTGATGTAATTACAAATTAACAGTTTTTAGATTTTTTCCTTAACTTGTACAGCGAAACCTAGCCAAATTTCATGGTTCTACATCATAACATAGATTTTAATGAGTGACTCTGTATCAAAATATGTGACATAAATTATTGCATTGGCCTAGAAGATAAGGTTTGTTATAGCCTTAAGGGACCATATCGGACGGTCAAACAGACGGTCTTATAGCAAATAAAAAAAAAATTCTTCCATGTGATAGTATTACAAATTAACAATTTCCATATTTTTGCTTTGGTTGTAGTTTGAAACTAGCTTATTCCCAAATTTCATAGTTCTTGGTCAACGAGAACCTGTGTATAAGTTTTGATGAATGAGTTCGCGAGAATCAGTATCTGTGACATAAGTGGCCGTTTCTTTTGACTGCATTGACTTAGAAGCTTCCATTTGTTTCATCACCAAGGAATCGTAGAACTTAATATGTGAATTAAATTTCAACTCGATACGTGTACCGTTCCTGAGAAAGAGTATTTTGAACAGCCGGACAGACAGACAGAAGGACAACAAATTGATAGATTACGGTTTTACGGACTGAGATACGTAACCCTAAAAAGGGCTACAATCAGTCCTCGAGAGTGCTGGAATAAACTTCCTGACTCAGGTACACCGTAAGCTAAAAGAGTAGGCGAATGGTGCAAATAAGAAACCCCTTAGACATCTTAGAACTACCTACACTTTCGACACACTACAGCTTAAACGCCTTACTGGGCCGTAAGTCCTGTCGACACATTGGAGCACTTGAACTGAGACTAAACCACAATTCGCCAGATCACATTACACACTTCCAGTTATTTACTGTCCAGTTTATGTGACGTTTGGCTCATTGTTACATGGCTGCATGTTTTGCGCCATACTTTGTAGACACTTTGAAGATTCTGCATTCATACCGAACAAATTGGACAGCTTCATTCACGGTGTGGTCGTTTGACACATCCAGACACAATGACTTTTCTGCCAGTCTGTTTATTATTTACATACATCTGGCAACACTATACTACCATGACTTATGTTAGCAGCGAAGGGTCGCATGCCCGTCTGGAAGCAATTTTACACCATCTACACTGCCCTAACGGAACCAGTGGGTTCATTTAAGGAGGAGACTAATGTAAGAGGCCATTAGTCTCAGTTCGAAGGACGTACAGTCCAGAATCGGTATGCAAATCGGCTCTGAGCACGGCTCTGAGCATTATAGGACTTAACTTCTAAGGTCACCAGTCCTCTAGAACTTAGAACTACTTAAACCTAACTAACCTAAGAACATCACACACATCCATGCCCGAGGCAGGATTCGAACCTGCGACCGTAGCGGTCACGCGGTTGCAGACTGTAGCGCCTTTAACCGCTTGGCCAACCCGGCCGGCTCGCAAATCGGACAAAAACCGCCCTCAGCAGTGACGCAATCATCTCACCAACGCACCTTGTTGAAGATGTCTGTCCGGTAAGTCACAATGTCCTGCTGCGTGAAGAAGTCCGGAAACGCCTACTGCACATGGTTATTCGACAGAAATCGCTGACCCTTCAAACCTTTTTTTTAAGGGATCGAAGGCATGATATCGCATGGGGAGAGATCACGGCTATAGGCCAGGTGCCCGAGTGCCTCCCACTGGACTTGGCGTACATTCTGCGTTAAAAAAAATTGATATATGGGGACATGCGTTGTCACGAAACAGCAGCAGCCTTGTCGCAGTTTTCCCTGGATGTTTCGCCTAGACGGCATGCCCTAATTTCTCCAGCGTTGCACGGTACCGTTCCTCAGCGATGGAGACACCATATTTCATGAAATCAATAAGCAGTGCACCCCGGTAATCAGAAACAGGGTGAACCTGGCGCACCATTCCACAGCGGTGGTTTTCGACAGAGATGCTGCCCCATGCACACTCTTCATTTCCCGATTGATGTCCGCCTGTGTCTGCCCTTCGGTAGCCAGGAAAGGAGTAACAGCGCGTTGGTTTTGTTTGGACATGTTTGGTAATAACGTCACTATAGCTCACGAATGGCACAATAATTCCTTGCCTCATATCGATTCTTATACACCTGCATCGGAGTACCACTGCGTTGCTTATATGCTGCAGCAACGCCCTCAAACGGGTACTGTTTGATCGCGCCTTATAGTTTGTCCGGTGAGCTTAAAATTTTGTGTTGAGTTGGTACAGTTAGGGACTGAACAACTGTCGCTAATACATCTTTTTACATATTCTGACATTAGTTGCTGTTTTTGGTGGTGAGGAGGCACATCAGTATTCTGACTGGTTTGATGCTAACCTTCCTTGCATTTGCACCCACACTCCTGATTTATTTGTTTTGATACACTGCAATTTTTCCCTACACTTTTCATCCTTTATAGCTCCCACCAGTACCGTAGACGTTATTCCTAATATCTTAACACATGTCGTGTTATGCTGTCCTTTCTTCTAGTCAATATCTACATATTCCTCACCTTGCCAATTATGTGGAGAAATTCCTCATATTTTACCTTCCCAGTCCACCTAATTTACAACATCCCGCTGTAGCATCACATTACAAACGCTTCGATCCTCTTCTTTTCCGGTGCTTCCTACAGTCCATAATTCTCTATCATGGAAGAGTGTGCGCCATACGTACACTCTCAGAAATATCTTGCTCAAACAAAGGCTGATACTGGATACCAGTAGACTTCTTTTGGCTATGGGTGCCCTCTTTGTCTGTCCTCATCTGCTTTTTCATGTTCCGCTTGCTTCATCCGTCAGTCTGCGACTTTCGTTCCATCGTAGCAGAATTCCTTCACTTTGTCTATGCCATTGTCCTCAGTTTTCATGTTAATTTTATAGAAAATCTCATTTCTCCCACTCCTCATTACTTTCGTCTTTCTTGTTTATCTCTACTAGCCATAATATTTCAACAACAGAAAACCTGCAGTTGTTTGAAGCGTACATTTATAGAAATGGTTGTTTTTCTCGTCTTCTGTACTTCGAATACCAAAGATTTCAGTTGAAGATACTGATATTAGACTCGGGAAAGCGTTCCATTAAAGTACTTTGCAGTACAAAAAGTGGCGTATTCAACTAAGCGAACATTCCCACAGTGCCGGCTGGAAAGCTAATTCATGCCGAGTTCTGCCGCTCCAGCAGTGCTTAGTAAATGACTTTATTATGTTTGTTCAATAAATAATTAACTATGTTACTACATGTAGTATATTATACACATGCTGCAAAATGTGTTATTTTCCTTTTGTTTCTACAAGGGATTTGGCAGTGGGGGAGAGATTTTCTTGCATTTTTTTGCTGAAGGAAGCCTGGTCGACAGGCAGACTTCGCAAGAAGATGACCCCAATCAAGTCCAAACTCCAATGATGATTACAAGTGTAACAAGGAAAAAATAAGGAACCTATATTATGTTACGAAAATATTGTTTCATTTCTGATGTATCCACGGTTGCCTAAGCTTGTAAATTCAACAACGTAATATTTTCATTACGTTGCTATGTAGTTTATACTGTTCTTTAGAATAAATCTGTTGAAAGTATAAAAATGAAAATCAGTGTGTTGCGGTGATTTATTTCTGAAAGTACTTAACTGAAGATATACTGAAACCTGTTTGAGGGAAATATGTTTCAATGAATTGATGTTACTGACTTAAAACTAGAACTCAGTTTCGACACTCAAATGAAGAACTTCGTTAATCTCTGGTTTTGAACTGTTACGACTGCACTGTTTTAATTATGAATACTTAGATTTTTTAAAGAATGCGAACAAGTCATTGCATATCAATGAAAAGTAATTTGAAGCATAACACCATTATAAAATTAACAAAAAATCTTTTTTTATTGGCTTGAAAGGTGATTTGAACCTTCTAAAATATCAGGTCAAAAAAATGGTTCAACTGGCTCTGAGCACTATGCGACTTAACTTCTGAGGTCATCAGTCGCCTAGAACTTAAAACTAATTAAACCTAACTAACCTAACGACATCTCACACACATCCACACCTGAGGCAGGATTCGAACCTGCGACCGTAGCGGTCGCTCGGTTCCAGACTGGAGCGCCTAGAACCGCACGAACACTCCGGCCGGCATATCAGGTAAAAAGTCTAATTTTCGAAAAAAAAATTGTTATACGGAGGCCGAGCTCCTACTCTATCGACTCAGATAACCCGAAGCGGTCTATCTGTGTCAACTCGGTACATCCTGCAGTGTTTTTGTTTAGCTGAAACCCTTTAAAAACTACTATAAGTTACCTTGGGTTCAGAAAACGGCAGTATGTGTACGAAAAAGATAACTCTTCCGCTTCGAATCTTGATTTTTGTGTGCAGTATTGACTTATTATACGCTCATGCTCATAAATAAAGGATAATGCTGACACATGGTGAAACAACGCTCTTGTGGGTGGTTTGTGAGTTTAAATCACCTCGGAGTATGACCATGTGGTGCATATGACCTGCAGTCGTCGCACGGTGGCAGCAGTTCACATACGCAGAGGTGTGCTGGTGCATGTCAGAGTACGGTGCAGCGAGTAAGTGTGCAGACGTTTTAAGACGTGCTAATGGTGACTGTGTGTTGAAAATGGATCAAAGAACACATATTGATGACGTCTAGGCGCTACAGTTCAGTGTACAACACCACAGTGTACAACACCACAAGAAGACCGATATCTCACCCATCAGTGCCCCCAGATGGCCTCGGAGAACTGCAGGTAGCCTTGCTCGGGACCTTACCGTAGCCACTGGAATAATTGTCTCCAGACACACAGTCTACAGACGACTGAACAGACATGGTTTATTCGCCCGGAGCCCTGCAAGGTGCATTCCACTGACCCCTGGTCACAGGAAAGCCCGGAAAGCCTGGTGCCAGTACATGGTCATTGGAACAGTCGTCCCAGGTTTTGTTCACGAACGAGTCCAGGTATCGCCTGAACAGTGGTTCTCGCTGGGTTTTCATCTGGCTTGAACCAGGAACCAGATACCAACCCCTTAATGTCCTTGAAAGGGACCTGTATGGAGGTCGTGGTTTGATGGTGTGGAGTGGGATTATGACTGGTGCACGTTCACCCCTGCATGTCTTCGACAGAGGAACTGTAACAGGACAGGTGTATCGGGACGTCATTTTGCACCAGTATGCCCGCCTTGTCAGGGGTGCAGTGGGTCCACCTTCCTCCTCATAGGTGACAACGCACGGACTCACCGACCTGCCATCGTGGAGGAGTACCTTGAAACGGAAGATACCAGGCGAATGGAGTGGCCTGCCTCTTGTCCGGACATAAACCCCATCGAGCACGTCTGGGATGCTCTCGGTCGACGTATCGCTGCACGTCTTCAAACCCCTACAGCGCTTCAGGAGCTCCGACAGGCACTGGTGCAAGTATGGGAGGCTCTACCCCAGCAGCTCCTCGACCACCTGCTCCAGAGTATGCCAACCCGTCGTGCGGCCTGTGAACGTGTGCATCGTAATCATATCCCATATTGATGTCGGGGTACATGCGCAGGAAGCAGTGGAGTTTTGTAGCACATGTGTTTCGGGACGGTTTTCTCAACTTATCACCAATACCGTGGACTTACAGATCTGTGTCGTGTGTGTTCCCTATGTGCCTATGGTATTAGCGCTAGTTTTGTGTAGTGCCACGTTGTGTGGCACCACATTCTGCAATTATGCTTAATTTATGAGCATGAGTGTAGTTGACTTGTGTCTTATAGTATACAGTATACAGAAGGAATACTGTATAGTGTGGTAAGAAAGCATAGAAGTGATAAGAAAGCATACTCGGACAGAAATGGTACGAAAACATCGTATCCAACGCGGCGTCGAAGCAATACGTCATCAGAGTGTGCAAAGAATAGCTATGTGGCTGAGAGCTGTTCGGAAAGAGTCAGTGCCGCTGCTAAGAAATTATAAGACAGTGACCGGGATTTTGATGTGAATTACGGATTGAGCTACAGAATTATAAATTTTGTTGCTGTTTCTCTGTTGTTTCTCAACACGTGAAGTGTAAAACGTGCACTGCAGTCATCACGTTGCAAGATCCAAGTCCTCAAGGCCTAGGCTTCGCAATAATTATTGCTTGTCCGAACTGTCCAGAGGTTGTTATTACAATCAGTAAGTTTATACGGAACGCATGTGAAATCAACCGTAGAATCGTTCTAGCAATGTCCTTGCTTGGAGCAGGGCAAACCGGAATTACGTTTTGTGCATTCACAGACTTGTCACGACCGATATTTCAATCGCTCTATAATAAACTAGTGGATTTGATTTCGATCGCAGCGGCAACAATGTCAGTCCTGGGATAGCAGATTAATTATAAGAGTTTTCTAAATGTAGAAGTTTTTCATTTGTTCATGTCTACAACGCCAAAACTTCAAACGCGCTTTCTCGGAATATGATTTTTCAAAACGGCGTTCTGCATAACTCCAACAAGTTTAATCTTTTTATTTGAAAATTTAATTAAAACTTTGACATAACATTTCAAAATGAACCCCTTATGGGACTTTCAATTAGTTAATTTGAATAATATTTCTTGGTAAATGACTGTCCTGTTTTTGGCGAAAATTGAACTACTTTATTCCAACACTCGCCAAATACATAAAAATTAATATCTGTAAAGTTCCCTTGGTCGTCCAGTAGCTACACCCATGTAGATTATGTAGATTTTTTTCTTTTTTCCGTATTCAAACTGGCACCAGTTACAGTGCGTGCCACAGATCGTCTCACATTCAGTATGCCTCCGGACAATTGCTACAGTGTTGCCATTTTGTAATATTTTCCGACAATTTTTCTGTAATTTAGTTAACATATTTTCGGTCTCTACTACAAGTATTATGTCTCTATCACGTTTCCTTCCGCAAAATAAAAATTGTCAAAGAAACATTTTTAAGGCCGTTACAGTGGTGTTGCTCCTTAAGTTATCACCGAAAAAATGATTAGAGTAATCATGAATTTAAAGTAACTATTTGAATTTAATTGAAAATACTTATTTCATGAGTCAGAGATTATTATATTCGCCGACTCAACAGTTATCTGCTATCTGTGATTAACATAGAAACGAAATCAACTACGCTACAGACAAGCTGCATTCTCAGACAGGTCACTTGGTATCTCGTTTGACATATAAAGAAAAGTTTTTGTACCAGTGTCCGCAGTACGAGTCTTAGGACGATCTTCAGTGGAGTAGCAAGTCCTTTTGAGAAGGCGCTTCACGCTTAACACGTACGTAGCGCAAATTGATTACACTACTTTGTCTACACTGAAGAAGGTTGTGCCACTGCAACAGGTGACTAATGAACGCGACCCCGGAAAGGCTGTCCTTGCGAGCGGCTCACACTGCGACAGAAAGTGCTGCAGAATAACTGAGCAACTTATAGTCCGCCTCGGCGTCTGAATGGGCCCGCCAAGTTCAGCGAGGAAACGCCCGCGCTGCGCACGGTAACTGAATGAACTAAAGTGGCAGCACGGCCCGGTCCTGGAGAACTCTGCACTTGCAGTCGGCATGCAGTATTAATGTGGTGAGCGGAAGTTGGCGAGCGTTAATCTTTGTGATACTCCACTCCCCCCCACCCGCCCCCGCGTTCGCTACCCCCTAACCCCTCATCGGAATCGGGGGACCCCAATTCCTAAAGCGATCGCCGTCTCCAGCCGCGCTGTAAATAATTGGCGAGCCCTTTGTAGCCCCAGAGGCCGAATCGATGCGGCATGGGGCAATCCCTGGCTGCGCTTTGCGCTGCCTCCCTCTCGCAATAAACGCGCGCTCAGCCAGAGGAGAGGGCTGCCGGCTTGGGAAGGTAATCATTTAATACCCTTTCCGCGCTAAGGTTACTTTTACGCTGCTTTTCGTCCAATTAGGAGAATTGAAGATCTGTAGCTCGTTTCGCTACAAATGTTCAAAAGTAGGATCTTGTTGGCATAACGAAACTTGCAAAGAATTTCGTTTCTGAAATGAAAAGTATTTATTATTCTTATTTGAACAAAGACGACAAAAGGCAAAATGCTCAGTGGAGAAAACAACAGGTCCTTTTGACAGAAAGAAGGAATTCTAAGATTAAACGATTTGTTGATGAGATTTTCATTCCTTTTGCTGCTGCAAAAGTGCTTGATAAATGCATTGAGAGGTGAGTCTTTGCCGCTCAGTCCGTCTAACTGAGCTTGGTGTCCTGTGTTCAGGACGCTGACCGACGTTGTGTTACCTGTGGGACCTGCGACCTGCTATTTTGAATACGGTGTTACTTATAAGTACATTCAGGTTTTCAGAAGACGACTGCGCAAACACTAGATGATACACAAAAATCTGACACATAACAGAGCGCAGTGCACCTCTCCAAGTTCAGATTCATAGTAGCATAAATGGGAGAAATACCGACACTTCAACAGATTTTTTTCCTTTAATTTGGAATCTGTTACTTACACAGAAAAATTCATGGTACACTGTGTGAAATGTGTATGTGAAATCGTATGGGACTTAACTGCTAAGGTCATCAGTCCCTAAGCTTACACACTAATTAACCTAAATTATCCTAAGGACAAACACACACACACCCATGTCCGAGGGAGGACTCGAACCTCCGCTGGGACCAGCCGCATAGTCCATGACTGTAGCGCCTTAGACCGCTCGGCTAATCCCGCGTGGCACACTGTGTGAGCCAGGAATGTTAGACACTTAGCTGTAACAGGAAAATCGAAAAATTTTGAATACTTTCGGAGCTGTATAAACATTTTGTCAAGTCTACAACTCATCGGTACTGCCTTGAGTAGCTGGGTAATATCAACAACCTTACAAACTGTGAAACACAGACAGAATAAAATTCCTGGTCTAAGAAAATAAAATTTATTATGAATACTTTGTTCCAAAGGGACGGCATTATGAGGACTGCCACTGTTGACGAACACATAAACAGTTTCTGCGTAAGTCACTTCTTTATTTTGCCACCTTCAGCTAGAGAATTGTTTATTTACAGGGCTGGTGTTGGTGGAGAGTCAGACGTTTTTTCACAGTCACAGACCAAGGGCAGTTCAGATTATCTGACATCTTTTGAATGACAGTAGAGTTGTAAAAGGTCTGCATACTGTTGCCTGATATATGCCCTCTCAACTGCACGTTACATTTACACTGTCTTTTCAGAGAAGTACTCTTCAACAAAACCAGTCATGTAAATAGACATATTTCTACCTGAAGATGGTGGTGTGATACATCGAAACCCGTAGCGGCAAAACAAACAAGTGACAGTCGCAGAAACTGTTTTATTTGTAAGTTTCATTATTTTAATATTATCTTAGCACGTTTTCGAAAAATATGTTCAAGCTGAAAAAAAAAACTCCAGCTTTATTCAAACCAGAACTCAGTTGATAAATGTTACTGATGGTTCTCTTAAGCTTCTTTTAGGATGTCTCTTTTTAAAATCACAAACCCGCTTTGGTAATTTGATTGAGATTGTGCTTGGGCCTAGTTTTTCGACAAGATCAAACACCATTCCCTGCAACTCAACCAGGCAAATGCCACAGAATAATTGTGCCATTGTAATCACATGGTTGACTAATTCTTCAGGAATAGATTTCATTTTAATCGACCATAAAGTGTAGTTTTTGTTTTTCAGACCCTTTGATATGCTATTCACTGGTCTCCTTGACATCACTAAACTCTGATTTTCTTTTCACTGTCCTCGCCATCTGACGTTAAATATAAGATCTTTCTCTCAGTTTTAGAGGATGGAAAAATAACGACGCCCTGTCACTTGTTGATATTCCCTCACTCACACGTCATGCTAGGGACCGGACTTTATTGACTTTACTAATGTACTAGAAATTACAAACCCTATGCTAAAAGACACAGACATCATTGTGGAGATCAGACTTTAATGGCTCTACAAATAATCCTGTTGGGTAACATCTGCGACTGAGCATTATACCGAAGGTTGAAAATACCGCTATACTTGTAAAGTTATTTTATTATCACACGACCGGTTTCGGGCTCTTATACCCCCATGTTCAGGTGTCGTATTGGAAATAGGAAGAGACGGGAGATACTTTTTACACGCAGCAATACACATAAAAAATTTCGTAATTTCTTTTTGATTTTTAAAATCATTTCAAAATCGCCAGTCGGGCTAGGTGCTGTGAAACCTATGTCAATGCGAAAGTGATACGAGACAGTCCTACGGACGACTGTCTGGATAGAGAAATATACAAATAATACCAGGACCCTTACACTTGGTGCTGTGGCCCCCGAGCGCCGCGGTGGACGTGTACTAGGCGCAGTGTGTTACCTACGAGCGCAGAACAGGGAGCGCCAGCCGTAGTGGCCAAGCGGTTCTAGGCACTACAGTCTGGAACCGCGAGACCGCTGCGGTCGCAGGTTCGAATCCTGCCTCGGGCATGGATGTGTGTGATGTCCCTAGGTTACTTAGGTTTAAGTAGTTCTAAGTTCTAGGGGACTGATGACCCCAGAAGTTGAGTCCCATAGTGCTCAGAGCCACTTGAACCATTTGAGAACAGGGAGTAGCGGCTGCAAAGGAGGAAGCAAACTGGTAAACCAGAGCGGCAAAAGTACTGCCATCTGTTGACGGGGAGAAGAACGCAGGGCTACTAGCCCGGCCGTTCACAATTGGAATTAGTGATTTACATTTGAAATGATGAAAAAACTAAAAAAATTACATAAAATACAAGAATAAGTTAAAAGTGCATTATGTGTAGTAAAGGAGCCTGTTGAAGAAGTCAGTACAGAATTGTAGTAAAACGGAGTGGAAGCTACGATATAGAAACTATATGTAATCCGTAAAATGCAATGAAGCTTTCCCTTTACGTGGGTGGCAAACAAGTTCTTAATTTAGTGGATGATATATAAGTGTGGAGTGTAGCCATGTATGGAAGTGAAACATGGACGATAAATAGTTTAGACAAGAAGAGAATAGAAGCTTTCGAAATGTGGTGCTACAGAAGAATGCTGAAGATTAGATGGGTAGATCACATAACTAATGAGGAGATATCGAATAGAATTGGGGAGAAGAGGAGTTTGTAGCACAACTTGACTAGAAGAAGGGATCGGTTGGTACGACATGTTCTGAGGCATCAAGGGATCACCAATTTAGTACTGGAGGGCAGCATGGAGGGTAAAAATCGTGCCACAGTCATCAGTTAAAAGAACGTACTCATGTGCCACTCCTATTTATAAGCTCTCGTTGCTGACCAAAAGGGAAAGTAGCGAAGTCTTACAGTGCACACTGTCAGAAGTAATGTGTCAATTAATAGCTTGTAGCAATGGGGTCAATTTAAAACCTACCAACTGACAGTCGACAACTAATCGAAGCTTGCATGAGACGCATTTTACATCATGAAAGACAGGTAAATTTTAAATTAGTGTGTACACAAATAATGACGCAGCACAATAATGCGCGATAGTCATAGGATAAAATGAAAAACATGCAAATTTCTATAAGGCGAGGATAATTTTATAGGATCTTACGGACCTCGCTGTAGGTAACAGGCATACGTCGTACATTCGTTAAGCCTATTGAAGGCCACAAAAATAGTGGCAAAAAATACGTACTCAATTAAGAAATATTCATGTATGGCGTACAGCAATCAGGAATCAGAAAGAGATGGAAATGAGACTGCACGCTGCTTCAAAAAAGAAAAGTTATTCAGCAGGACTGCGTGGTTAGGCGCAGTTTGCTCGTTCAAATTGCCAGACGGATCAAGGCAAATGCTGCGGATGATTTCTGTTTCTACTAAAATGTTTAAAACCCGGCTGGCGGTGGTGTTATGGTGTGGTCGTGTTTTTTCATGGAGGGGGCTTGGACCCCTTGTTGTCTTGCATTCCCACTGTTGAAAAGCAATTCGAGGATGGCGATTGCATCTTTCAACACGATCGAGCACCTGTTAATAATGCACGGCCTGTGGCGGAGCGGTTACACGACAATAACAGCCCTGTAATAAACTGGCCTGCACAGAGTCCTGACCTGAATCCTAAAGAACACCTTTGGGATGTTCGGAACGGCAAATTCGTGTCAGGCCTCATCACCGACATCTATACCTCTCATCAGTGCAGCACTCTGTGAAGAATGGGCTGCCATTCCCCAAAAAACCTTCCAGCACCAGACTGAACGTATGCCTGCGAAAGTGGAAGCTGTAATCAAGGCTAAGGGCCGGCAAACAGCATATTGAATTCCAGCATTACCGATGGAGGGCGCCACGAACTTGTAAGTCCGGATACTTTTGATCACATATTGTATGTACAGGTCATATATAAGTCTTAGTACAAGCCCCAATACACGCCATAGTGAGAAAAGTTCCTATGACAATTGGATTGGATACTGATGCCTCTATCAATGTCTTACCACAGAATTTATTTAACAAGATTACAGAAGTAGGCAAAGTGACGACCTGCTCTGTATAAAACTGTCGTGTATCTGAAGCTTCGACTTTTCTTTGGTTAAGTGCTACTTGTCCACCTAATGCAGGGTTGTCGAAGTTGACATAACACAATCCCAGTAAAACATGGTAAGTATTACCAGATCTTTAAAGGCAAATAGTGTACCAGAAGATTGTTTCTGAACTACTATGATCAAAGAATCAACAACGAAACATGTACACATGATAAGGCAGTGGAATCTTCTTGTCTTCATACACAACAACAATTAGAATTAACAGACGTAATTTGAAATACATATATGTTTTCAAGGGGAAATCTGACATAACAAATACATATGTTTACCTCATGGTCGTTATACCACACGACATGATTTGCCGTAAATCCTACTCCATTCCATGGATGAAACTGGAGACTGTCGACAGACAAATAGGACAAATGCTACTATGGACGTTGATTCAACCATCTCATTCCCTCTACTGGAGTCCATTACTAGCATGAATACACAAAGGCCAAGTTCTCTTGGTACTGGGTGTGCAACATGGGTACACTGCAACATGCAGATCCAAGGTGGCATAAAATAAGGACTCTCCCTACACGAAACCCACCTCAGCCTGTTTTATAGCACTACAAAACTAAAAATAATGTGTTACTCTACAGACATCATGTTTATGAAGATAGCCGGTGTGTGTGTGTGTATTCTTGATTCTTGTAGAGACACTTAAGCTTGGCATATGCATTGAGTCTGAACTCACTATATCTACATCTACATCTACATTTATACTCCGCAAGCTACCCAACGGTGTGTGGCGGAGGGAACTTTACGTGCCACTGTCATTACCTCCCTTTCCTGTTTCAGTCGCGTGTGGTTCGCGGGAAGAACGACTGCAGGAAAGCCTCTGTGCGCGCTCGAAACTCTCTAATTTTACATTATCTCCTCGGGAGGTATAACTAGGGGAAAGCAATATATTCGATACCTCGTTCAGAAACGCACCCTCTCGAAACCTAGACAGCAAGCTACATCGCGATGCAGAGCGCCTCTCTTGCAGAGTCTGCCACTTGAGTTTGTTAAACATCTCCGTAACGCTATCACGCTTACCAAATAACTCTTCGACGAAATGCGCCGCTTTTCTTTGGATCTTCTCTATCTCCTCTGTCAACCCGACCTGGTACGGACCCCACACTAATGAGCAATTCTCAAGTCGAACGAGTGTTTTGTAAGCCACCTCCTTTGTTGATGGACTACATTTTCTAAGGTCTCTCCCAATGAATCTCAACCTGGCACCCGCCTTACCAACAATTAATTTTATATGATCATTCCGCTTCAAATCGTTCCGTACGCATACTCCCAGATATTTTACAGAAATAACTGCTACCAGTGATTGTTCCGCTATCATATAATCATACAATAAAGGATCCTTCTTTCTATGTATTCGCAATACATTACATTTGTCTATGTTAAGGGTCAGTTGCCACTCACTGCACCAAGTGCCTATCCGCTGTAGATCTTCCTGCATTTCGCTGCAATTTTCGAATTCTCCAACTTCTCTGTATACTACAGCGTCATCCGCGACAAGCCGCACGGAGCTTCCGACACCAGCTACTAGGCCATTTATATATATTGTGAAAAGCAATGGTCCCATAACACTCCCCTGTGGCACGCCAGAAGTTACTTTTCGTCTGTAGACGTCTCTCCATTGAGAACAACATGCTGTGTTCTGATTGCTAAAAACTCTTCAATCCAGCCACACATCTGGTCTGATATTCCGTAGGCTCTTACTTTGTTTATCAGGCGACAGTGCGGAACTGTTTCGAACGCCTTCCGGAAATCAAGGAAAATGGCATCTATCTGGGAGCCTGTATCTAATATTTTTGGGGTCTCATGAATAAATAAAGCGAGTTGGGTCCCAAACGATCACTGTTTCCGGAATCCATGTTGATTTCTACAGAGAAGATTCTGGGTTTCCAGAAATGACATGATACGCGAGCAAAAAAAATGTTCTTAAATTCTACAACAGATCGGTGTTAGCGATATAGGCCTATAGTTTTGCGCATCTGTTCGACGACCCTTCTTGAAAACTGGAACTACCTGTGCTCTTTTCCAATCATTTGGAACCTTCCGTTCCTCTAGAGACTTGCGGTACACGGCTGTTAGAAGGGGGGCAAGTTCTTTCGCGTACTCTGTGTAGAATCGAATTGGTATCCCATCAGGTCCAGTGGACTTTCCTCTGTTGAGTGATTTCAGTTGCTTTTCTATTACTTGGTCAGTCATTTTTTCGCTCGTGTGAGGATTTAGAGAAGGAACTGCAGTGCGGTCTTCCTCTGTGAAACAGCTTTGGAAAAAGGTGTTTAGTATTTCAGCTTTACGCGAGTCATCCTCTGTTTCAGTGCCATTATCATCCCAGAGTGTCTGGATATGCTGTTTCGATCCACTTACTGATTTAACGTAAGACCAGAAATTCCTAGGATTTTCTGTCAAGTCGGTACATAGAATTTTACTTTCGAATTCACTGAAAATTTCACGCAAAGCCCTCCTTACGCTAACTTGGACATCGTTTAGCTTCTGTTTGTCTGAGAGGTTTTGACTGCGTTTAAATTTGCAATGAAGCTCTCTTTGCTGTCGCAGTAGTTTTCTAACTTTGTTGTTGAACCGCGGTGGGTTTTTCCCGTCCCTCACAGTTCTACTCGGCACGTGCCTGTCTAAAACGCATTTTACGATTGCCTTGAACTTTTCCCATCTCAATATCATCAGTGTCGGAACAGAAATTTTAGTTTTGACCTGTTAGGTAGTCTGAAACCTGCCTCCTATTACTCTTGCTAAACAGATATACCTTCCTCCATTTTTTACATTCCTATTTACTTCCATATTCAGGGATGCTGCAACGGCCTTATGATCACTGATTCCCTGTTCTGCGCTTACAGAGACGAAAAGTTCGGGTCTGTTTGTTATCAGTAGGTCCAAGATATTAGCTCCACGAGTCGGTTCTCTGTTTAATTGCTCGAGGTAATTTTCGGATAGTGCACTCAGTATAATGTCACTCGATGCTGTGTCCCTACCACCCGTCCTAAACATCTGAGTGTCCCAGTCTATATCTGGTAAATTGAAATCTCCACCTAAGACTAATGGCATGCTGAGGAAATTTATGTGAAATGTATTCCAGATTTTCTCTCAGTTGTTCTGCCACTAATGCTTCTGACCCGGAAGGTCAGTAAGAGGAGCCAATTACGTATTAACCTAGATCGGTTGTTGAGTATGACCTCCACCCATAATAATTCACAGGAACTATCCACTTCTATTTCACTACAGGATAAACTACTACTAACAGCGAGAAACACGCCACCACCGGTTGCATGCAATCTATCCTTTCTAAACACCGTCTGTGCCTTTGTAAAAATTTCGGCAGAATTTATCTCTTGCTTCAGTGCTACTAAATATTGCTACTTTCCAAATATGCAAACATTTGTTGAGCAGTTATTAAAAACGTGTCCCCTCTGTCAGAAAGCAAAACCTACTAATAAATGCTGCTACACAGAATTACATTACATATAATCAACACAAACATTACAGATAGTATCAGTCGATGTTAATGCCTTCTGCTCTAGGTAGCTCTATGTGGCCTTTTTTTTACAAATCTTGTCAAGATGTATGCTACAGAGTTGACAGCAGTGTCTGTCATCTCAATCATATACCGACAGTTGCCAAGCTTATGGTGCACGAAGTACTACAGGATGTCTTCACGAATTTTTTCCATATAGTTAGATTGAACACAAAGGAGTTTGGACGGCCCGTTCCCCGGATTTGACGCCTTTAGAAAAAAGGTGTCATGATGATCTCAGCATTGGAAAGAAATTTCGGACTAGTCCCCCATATGGATCTCTGGGAGGGAACTGCCATATGAAAAAAGTTGAATAATCAACGTTCTACGTGTGAGTGTGTGGAATGTTTTAACTTGGTAGGGAAGCTAGAAAATATGAAAAGGGAAATGCTAAGGCATCATTTACGTCCAGTGGAGGTCAGTGGGGTGAAGTCAGTAGAAGACAATGATTTCTGTTCATATGAGCACAGGATAAAGTCAACAGCAGCATAAAATTGTATTACGGGAGCAGGATTCGTTATGGGTAGTATGGTAGGACACACCAGTGAGTTAATGTGAACAGTTTAGTGACAGGTTCGTCTTCATCAGAATCGGCAGAAAAACAACACCGACAACATAGTTCAGATATACATACCAATGTGGCAAACCGAAGATGAAGAGCTAGAGAAAGTGTATGAGGATATTAAACGAATAATTCAGGACGTAAACAGACATGCAAGTCTGATAGTCATGGGGGATTGGAATGAGATTATAGGAGAAAGAGAAGAAGAAAGGGCTGTGGAGGATATGGGTTTGGTACTAGGAATGAGAGAGGAGAAAGACTTATTTGTTTCTGCACTAAATTTCAGCTAGTAATGGCGATCAAACTATTCATGAATCAGAAGAAAAGGAGGTATATGGGGAAAGGGCGGGAGATTTCAGTTACTCGTACGTTATATCATGGCCAGGCAGAGATTTCGAAATCAGATACTGGATAGTATGTGGATTGTAAGGCGTACTCAGGCGCAGATATAGACTCAGATCACAATTTAGTACTGATGAAGAGTAGAGTGAAGTTTAAGAAACTAGTAAGGCGGAATCAACGCTCAAAGAAATGAGATACGGAACTACCAAGGAAAGAAGAGGTGTGCTTGAAGATCTCTGAGCCTATAGATAAGATACTGGGCGGCTCAAAAAGCAGTTCCGTTCAAGAGGAATGGACATCTCTAAGAAGGGCAATCACAGAAGTTGGAAAAAAGAACGTGGGCACAAAGGAAAAGAAACTGTGGCCAACAGAAGAAATACTTCCGTTGATCGATGAAAGAAGGAAGTACCGAAATGTTCAGGTAAATTCAGGAATACCGAAATACAAGTTACTCAGGAATGAAATAAATGGGAGGTGCAGGGAAGCTAAGGCGAAATGAAAAATGTGAAGAAATCGAAAAAGAAATGATTCTCGGAAGGACTGATTCAGCACACAGAAAAAATCAAAACAAATGAAAAGCAAGGTTGGTAACATTAACAATGCAATGCGAACTCCACTATTAAATGCAGAGGAGAGAGTGGGTATGTGGAAAGAGTCCATTGAAGGCCTTTATGAAGAGGACGACATACCTGATGACGTGGTAGGTGAAGAAACAGGAGACCATACAGAAGAGATAGGTGATCGAGTATTAGAATCGTAGCTTAAAAAAGTCAGAAATTAGATTCAAATTGGCATGTCATGTATGAAATAAATATTAAGCGATAAAACTTCAGTCATAAAATTTTTAAAGAAAGAATAAATGAAAGGTGAGGCACTATGGACTGCTTATACATTCAAACCACAGTTAACAACAGGTCTGTTGCTACCTGTGGCTTGACATGTATGAGCAACTCATTGTGGCCCGCATTCCATGACCCCTTTTTTTAAAATTTTGTGACTAAATGTTTATCGCTTGATATTTATTTTATACATGACATGCCAAAAAAAAGTGTGTGAAATCTTATGAGACTTAACTGCTAAGGTCATCAGTCCCTAAGCTTACACACTACTTAAACTAAATTACCCTAAGGACAAACACGCACACATCCATGCCCGAGGGAGGACTCGAACCTCCGCCGTGACCAGCCGCACAGTCCATGACTGCAGCTCCTCAGACCACTCGGCTAATACCGCGCGCGTGACATGCTAATTTGAATGTAATATCTGATGAAGGCACTCATAGAAGTGTCGAAACCAGGTCAAAAGACTTAATTTTTGAGAGAGAGGGCTGTAATTGCTTGAACTTTAATTCACTATCAGAGTATTTTTGATCTGGAAAAGCGTTTGAGAATGTCAAATGGTACAAATCGTTCGAAATCCTGACAAAATTTGGGATAAGCTACAGGAAAGGACGGGTAATATACAATATGTACACTAGCCAAGAGCGGAGAATGGAAGACCAAAAACGAAGTGGATTAAAAACGATGTAGGACAGAGGTGTACCCTTTCTGCCCGATTCATCAATCTATACATCGAAGAAACAGCGATAAAAACAAAAGAGTGAAATTAAAATTAAAGGTGAAAGGATATCAGTGATAAGATTCGCCGATGACATTGCTATCTACAGTAAAAGTGAAGAATTACAGGATCTGCTGAATGGAATGAGCAGCCTAATGAGTACAGAATATGAACTAAGAGTGTTTCGAAGGAAGACGAAAGTAATGAGAGGTAGCAGAAATAAGAATGACGAGATACTTTGCAAGGGGATTGGTTATCACAATTAGCAAAAGTTAAGGAATTATGATATTTAGGCAGCAAAATAACCCATGATGGAGGGAGTAGTCAGGAAATATAAAGCAGACTAGCACTGGCAGAAAGGTCATTCCTGGCCAAGAAAAGTCTACCAGTTTGCAACGTGGATCTTAATTCCGGGAAAAAATTTCTGGGAATGTACGTTTGGAGTACATCATTGCATAGTAGTGAAACACGGACTGTAGGAAAACCGGAAAAGACATCAAAACATTTGAGATGTGTGTTACGGAAGAATGTTGGAAATTAGATGGACTGATAAGGTAAGGATAGAGGAGGTTTTCCCGAGAATCGTCGAGGAGAGGAATGTATGGAAAAGACTAACAAGAAGAAGGGGCAGGATGGTAGGACACTAGCTAAGTCATCAGGGAATAATTTCCCCAAGGTACTAGAGGGAACTGTAGAGGGAAGAAACTATAGAGGAAGACAGACTAGAATACATCCAGCAAATTATTTATGGTGTTGAGGACGCAATTGCCAGCTCGTACTTTGAGATGAAGAAGTTAGCACAGGAGAAGAATTCGTGGCGGACCGCATCAAACCAGTCAGAAAAATGATGACTAAAGAAAAAAAAGCCACTGCTCTTTTATATGAGGGAGCTGAAAGACGCTGTCTATAAGGATGTACCAACTATAACCGATGATGAGCAACGACATATTACCGCAACCTTCTCGGATATCTCCACTGGAATGCTAGCACATGTGCAGACTGGAAGTGTGCATTGCCCCTTCTGGTGGTCATTTTGAACACAACCCGAGATGGTCAGTTGCCTCGTTACTGGTCATAATCCATATAACTTTTATATGCATTTCTTTTGTTCTTTAGTGTGTGATACCCTCAGCTATTGTACGTGTTGGGAACTTTTGAAAATACGATATCTCATGAATCCTCTAGAATTTTACAACAAATATCTCTGACATTCTAATGTACCCTATTTTTAGTGTGTCAACGTAAATTTGAAAATTGTACGTTTGCACAAGAAATACATTTTCCAAGATTTATTTCAGTCTGTTGATTGAACAACAGGAGCCTCTGTCTGCCAATCCATTCGGTACCGAGCGAGGTGGCGCAGTGGTTAGACACTGGACTCGCATTCGGAAGGACGACGGTTCAATCTCGCGTCCGGCCATCCTGATTTAGGTTTTCCGTGATTTCCCTAAATCACTCCAGGCAAATGCCGGGATGGTTCCTCTGAAAGGGACGGCCGACTTCCTTCCCCATCCTTCCCTATTCCGATGAGACCGATGACCACGCTGTCTGGTCTCCTTCCCCAAACCAACCAACCAATCCATTCGGTAAAACCCAGACATTTCCACATTATTTGCGTCGCACGTCTTAGATGTTTCATCCTGTATATGTCATGTAATGTAGTACATACTGAGGGATTTCAAGGACGAGAAAAAGCTGTTTCATTTATAAGAGATAGTGATTTCAAAAACGGGAATGCAAATGGATTAGTGACTTTCTGAATTGCGTCGTCAAATTATTTGGAAAAGTGTGCCAACGCTATTCAAGGAGGCTGTAGAATACAATAGTTCCAAGGAATATTGACAGCTTCCCAAATCGAGAGATGACGTTATTCAGTATATACTGTATGTAGCTTAAAAGTATTCTTTGTCAGTTTTCATTTGCATTTTGTTTAGAGAACAAATACTGGAGCGGCAGTATCTTCTACCGTAGCAAACTCCATCAGGTATTCACAACCGGTACCTTTCCTTTTCGTTTCGAAAAGCACAGCTACACCAATGTTATGCTGTATTGTATCCATTAGTAACCAGTCTGTGTGCTGAAGCTGGGAAACCACCACTCACCATCCGGCGGCAGCTCCGCATGGTGTGTCAGGCATATAAGTTCCTCGCAGCTTCAACTTCACCTGTATACCATACTGTTGCTCGTCTGTCTCTAGAACGCCTTTTCTCCAACCGTCCACCCGTCCACGAGCCACAATGCCATTTGGGATATGTGTGCGGCGTCTGCTGGTATCACTCGGTATGGAGCAAGTACGACCACATCTCTAGGTTTTTAACCATCTGCCACCCTATTTACTGCAGCGGCTCGAGATAATTTTAGATTTGGTGCAGTACAGGAGAGATTGTCTCCTACTTCTGTTTTTAATGTGATATTTTCTACCATTTTGTGTGAGCTGTGTTTAAGGATGCATCTAAACAGGGGGCCTCGGTTCGTTGCTCTGTAGTTTCCTCAGATCAGACTGCCTCAAGAATTTACTGTCTTCGATGGAGACTATTATGTGCGCTCTTGCGGACACTGGAGCAGATGAGACACTCTTTCATTGCTAAATTTCTTGTCTGTTCCGATTCTCTGAGTGCTCTTCACTCTCACCAACATCTGGACTGGGGAAGGAGGTGTCTTTCTGCTGGGTACCATGGCACATGAGTATTGCCGGAGCGAAAAGGCGGATCGAGCAGCCAACGAGACGTGTCGTGATCCTCAGTTTCTCCACTGTGCCATCCCACTGCATGCTATCTCCTCGCTCCTGAGACAGAAAGTCATTTGTCGATGGGAAGAGGAGTGGCTAGGAATGGCACAAAATAAGTTCCATTCAGTAAACTCCGCAACACGGTCGTGGCATACCTCCATCCAGCCACGTCAATGGGACGAGGTCTTTTACTCGTCTTTGCAGTTGCCACAGCCACATGACGCATGGCTTCCTGCCCCGGTGAGACGACCCTCCAATGTGTGGTGCTTGTGGCATACAGATCACTATGCGCCACATTTTAATGAAGTGTGTTTTATTTTCCGACCACTGGGCTGAGGCTGACTTGCCGCCGGGCCTGCCCTCTATTTAAAGCAACAATGAAACGAATCTGGTTCCAGTTTTATAGTTTTGTGAATTGTCCAACATATTCCCCAAGATTTGAGGGGGTTGGTTTTAGTGTGTGAAGAGGGTGGCTGGCTCGCCCAAGATTTTTGTAAGTCGTCAGCCAGTCACACTTCCCTGTACTTTTCTTTTAGCTTTTCTATTTTCTATTTTTGTTTTAATTTGACATATAGTTACTTTTCTTCTTTCGAAGTTGCTTCACCGCATGTGAGACTGAGTGACTGATCATTTCAGGCGTACGAGTGCGCAACAGTACTAAAGATTATCTCCACATTCGTTCGTTTTAATGAGAGTAAGGTGCGGATGACCTCGCCGTTGAGCGCCCATAAGATCAAGACACACACACACACACACACACACACACACACACACACACACACACACACACGCACACACACACAACCCCAAAACCGGAGGTCCAGGATTTGTCATCAGGTTCTTCTTTCCCTCTTCAGAGCTTGTCCTACTCTTTGGTGAAGAAGATCGAACAGCAATGACGAAGGACAGCATGAGACACTGAGTTACTCATTTCACCCATCGGCTCCTGCACACAAGGAAAGGAAAGGGAATGACAGTTCGTTGCAGGGCACACTTCCTCTGGCCCATCATCCCGGACCTATTCGGCAAGGTTGGCCCTACTAGCTGCTAGGCTACCAACGACATAGATCCCGCACCCCCCTCTCCCACCTCCCCACCCCGCTACATGGACAGTGATTCGTTAAGACTGTGTCTCCTAGGCACAAGAAGCCTAAACAGGACTAAACGTCCAGAGCTGTTCACTTGAAGCATTAGTGATGAAGCTTCGCATTTGTGACTTCACATATCTTTGTAAGGATAAAATATAATAAATAAAATATAGTGACGAAAAAGAAGTTATAAAACTATTCAGACAAAGATCGCGAAAGAATATAATGGTCACATGCCGCAATTATTCTACTTCACAACAAAGTGGACAGACAAACTATAAGGAAACCGCAGGTACCCCTTCGTCGTTATGGCCACGCTCATGGGGAAACTCTAGTTTTTAATCAGTCAGAGAGCAAGCTGCTTTACAAGTGCATGTAGTGAACCGGACCACTTTCAAGTCCTGGTCGGAATTACAGAAAGAAACAACGAGAGAGGTTCACCACTGTGTCTAGAATTTATAGAGACTAAGAGACTTTCACAAAATCTATACTGTCGTTCAGAGACATGATTTTGATTCAACCTGTGGTAATATAATAAAGGAAACGTACATCATTATACGTCTTAAATATCATCAGCATAGTTGGATAGCTATGACAGAGGAATGCAACTATAACAAAAAACGTTATCCTTTTCAGCCAAACTACGAAGAGGTATTTACACCCTTTCTAACTTTCAAAGAAAGTGGCAATACTGAGTACACGCCGAAACCTGTGGTAAATGAAGCTTTCCTGTCTTTAATTTTGAGAAACGACAGAGAAGTATGTGTTGACGGAGTATCTGAAAACCATTTTCAGTACTGTGCTATTTGCATGTAGTGCATGAGGCGTAATGCATTACTTCGTGCCTGTTGAGAATCACATCAGTGAACAGACGTGCAGTCTGAGTCACGCGCAGGACATGTGGCGTCAGATGCTCTAGAGTAGGTAGTTTTCTTCTATGTAATCTACGCTATCTGATGGACACTGTTGAGATGCAGTCAAAATACCGTCATTTTCATTTGCAGCTCTGTCTGTTCGATTTTCTAATTGTTTATTAACTTTTCTGTGCCTCGTGATGACTGGGTGTTGTATGATGTCCTTAGGTTAGTTAGGTTTAAGTAGTTCTAAGTTCTAGGGGATTGATGACCATAGATGTTAAGTCCCATAGTGCTCAGAGCCATTTGAACTATTTGTTTATTAACTACTATTATAACTATGCTTAGTTATGAGAGTGAATGAAGGCGTGAATGTGAAATAATATTTTCTGTAAAGTTTTTATCCTATACAATACATTGAAGTAACTGGAATTTTCGAGGATGACGTGTGTGTTAGTCATTTGTACAGAGAAATTGGGCATAAACTATTTCGTCAGTTTATGGTACTGGGGAAATGAATTATGATTTCGGTAAAGTAGTTTTGTTGAGAGGGAATTAATTTTATATTTGTGAGTTTTAAAAATTTATTTATGTTAATTTACTGATCTGATTCAGTGACAGATTTTATTTGATTCTGTATATACGAGCGGGATTGAGCGGGTTTGATACCGCTTTCCGATTGGCTGTGATGTTTCTCTGCCAACGGAAATTAGCATATTCTCGCATATTTTGTGTAGAGAGATAAGTGGAGTCGAGGCTTGGGTCTCATGGTGATCAAACCTATTGGCAGATGCTCCGATAAAAGTTACTAACATAGTGATATTTCGGTAGCAAAATGTTTGAGAAGTGCCTAAACCGTTGAAGAGAGGTCGATTCAATGCACGCTGTACAACTCAGAACTTTTGGTGAGACTTTAAATAGCAAAATTCCGTGGCGTGAGGCTTACTCGTGGACATTCTGTTACGTGAGGCTGATTATAGCAACATTTGAGCGAGCTATTCTAAAAGAAACAATCCGCTTGTAAACATTCGCAAAGGAAATTAATAATTATCAAAAACTGGCTATGGTTGTGAATGATGGGTGCGTGCGCGCGCTCGTGTGTGTGTGTGTGTGTGTGTGTGTGTGTGTGTGTGTGTGTATGTGTGTGTGTGTGTGTGTGTGTGTGTGTGGACTTTTCAGACTTTGTACAATTTAGTAAGGCTTCGTAATAAATAGTGTAAGCTCACCGTAAGAGAGTGAAATTTGACGCACACAAATACTTTCATTTAACTATTACTAACCTTCCACTGACAAAACAAATGTTATGGCAACTTGTGGTTACGAAGTGTACGGCTGTTTTTCTATAGCTTTCTCCTTCTAAGAACTCCATTTCAGTAAGTTCAAGTACACGTGCATGTGAGAAGAGATTCACCATAAGGTGAGTGGAATTTTAAACACAGCAGCAAACTCCACACCGCTTCAAATGGTGCATCACGGCTCAGGAAGAATAAAAAGCTGAAGAGAAGAGAACCGTGGTCGAGAATAAATGTGAAAATGGACAGTGTCGAACAGTGCAAAGGACAGGACAGAATAGTGCGTGAGAGAGTGGAAAAGTAGGACACAGCAACTAGAACTTCAATCCTACAGTGGGAAGAAGAAGGGCATCGTACTACGACAGAACAAGCGGCGTGGAGTTAGCAGGTAGAAGGATGGTTGCAGCAGCAGCTGTTATCTCAACAACTGCTGTGACGGTGTTGGCGGCAGATGGGAACCCACGAACGGGTATAGCTAGAGGCGGAGAACGGACCACAGTCACAACGTGCCGAGGCTACAACTGACAAATAAGAGATAAGTTTCGTTCATATGTTGTTTGCTTGTATCAAAAGACTTTTTAATTCTGTAGTTTCGAAGGGAGAGGATATGATTCAGTTTGATGGAAGTACCAGCCAGACAAGCTCTTCAGGATACAGAAATTTGGGTGAATTAGAAATTAATTTTGCTTCAGTTCCTAATTAAAAACAGTTATCTAAAATTGTGAGAGAGAAATAGGTACAAAATGGACTAACCAATGGAACTAGAGGAGAGGGCAGCAGTGATTTTAACAGTAGATTGAGTGAATATAGTGATCCTGATTTATTGGACATGGGCCAGGTTGACCTAAATAAACAGGAGAGAAGAGAGGCAGATATCAAACTTCGTATGTTGCAAGTAAAGCAAACTGATCAGGATAGTGTAAAGCAGATGTTAGCAGCATTCATGCTTAGCATCAATGAAACAAATAAAAATAATTAATAGGAAAATTGATCAGCAGTCCAGTACTATTAATGGTTTAGCTAGTGAGTTTAATCAGCAGTTTGGTGATATAAATGGTTTAGCTAGTGAGCTTAAACCGCAGTCTGGTATTACTAGCGAGTTAGCTGGTGAGTTGAAAAAGCTCAGAGTTTAAATTGAAACTAAGTTAAAAACCAGGCTTCTAATCTGAAGGAAATGTGGTGATAAGAATTGAAAGCTTTTGATGAAAAGGTTGAGGAAGTTGTAAGAAACGAATTAAGCCAGACATTAGAAACGGTATCTAATGAAAGCAAGCAAAGAAACGGTCAGATCCAAGAAAATGTTCAGAAAGTAGTGCAGAAAATAGCTACAGTTCTAGATGTATGAGAAAGTAAACATACAATTTTGAATAGTAAAATCAATGAAGAAAGTTGTTTAAAAGCTATAAAGGTTGTGTCTGTCTGTGTGGAAGAAGTAGAAACTAACATTTGACTAATCAGGTGTTGGTGGTAGCAAATGAATTGTATGATCATAACAACAGTGTAACCAAAGTAGAAAATTAATACAAGTTGGTACTAACAGTGTGGGTGGTAGTCGGCTCAAGTAGCTTACATTACTAACAGACTGTTCGTACGTTTCGATCCTGCTGGACGTATGGATCCAAAGGAATTTTGGAACGTTTTTTGAAAATGTGTTACCAAGATTGTGCACCGATAGGCAAAAGATCGGTCGTATGTCGTCAGAATTTATGGGGGAAGCTAGGACCTGGAGCCTGAATGCTACTGAGCGATACAATACTTTGGAGAAGTTTAAAGATGCATTTTTCACAGAATATTGCGGTAAACAAAAGCGGATGAGCTGCCAATGTGTTTCTCGGATGGGGAAAAGAATAACCCTAGAAAAGAGAATGTGAAAATATTTGCTTTGAAGTGGGTTGTTAATTTATCGTATCTCACTAACAAATTAGAGCCAGAGTAGATAAGAATGGGCGTAGATGGGAAGCTGCCTAAGAACTGGCGTTGCAAAATAATTGCTGATACCAGGAACGCTTTTAATAAATTTATTAACTATCTGGAGAGAGTAGAGAGATTAACGCAGGAGGAGGAGCAAGCTGATAGAAACTTTAGGCTTCCGAATAATGCAGAACCTCGACCGAATGTACATGTAAACAGAGTGTGTGTGTTCCGAGGTAATGGTACGGGAAGAGGTGCAAGGGGCTGGTGCAGATAAGCGAACTAACTCCAATCAAGGCTGTGCTAATAGACTGCGAACTCCAGGATAAGACAATAGTGATTTCCAAAACGGACAACGGGAAGTGGGAGTGGAAGAGAGTGCAGTATCATGGAGTATGGGAAACTAGATCCTGCCTGTGAAGATGCTAGCGTTTGCAGTACCGGAAATGGTAATTTAAAATCGCTAGTAACTCCTTTAGTGACGTGTAATGAAGAAGTGGCTGAACTAGGAAGTAATGATATGGACAGTATGAATGAGACAAATGAGGCAAATAACATAAAAAATGTGTATTTAATGGTTGCTTAGGTGACTTTCTGAAAGAAACACTGCAGTAATGAGGATTTGGTATTTGTGTCTACAGATGATAAATGGTTCAAATCAACAGGGAAATGTGTGCAATATAACAGACGAGGACTCTGTTCAAGAAGAAGGGGAGAGCACAGATATTATAGAATTGCAGGATTTAGGTGAGAGAAATATTTGGTGGTGACGTATTTGTTTGTGGTAAGGACAGAGGGACGTGCTGAGGATGACCATAGGCAGGGGAGGGTCAGTTATGTAATGGATTGTAGGACGTTCACGAAGAAAGAGATGATGTGTCAGGGTGTTTGGTTAGTCATCAGTGGAAAGACTGACTGCTATTAAGAGGATAAATATTGAAAATAAACCTACAAGATATCTTTGTAATCTCTAGGCTTGGGGAAGGTTTTGAGAGAAGAGAAGTTGTATGCGATATTGTAGATGAACTTGAAGTCAGTAGCAGCCAGGAGAAGACAGAACAACCTGTAGTTAAGTTAGTGTTACACGGGGAAGAAGTGCAGTGTATAGCTGAGAGTGGCAGTGATCTTTGTGCTGTTAGTCAAAAGTGGTTAGCTGCTTTGCCAAACAAGGAGGAAATAGTTCTAATACATTTTATGGGGTTAAAATAATGGTAGTCACAGCAATGGTTAAGAAACTGTTAAATATGAAGTATTGTGCCTCTTAAAATAAATGGTATACAGTTGTATTATAATTTCTTCATAATTCAATGATAAAGTGCGGACATGTTGATAGTGGTGGTCTCCCTCAATAAATCCAAAGGGATGCTAAATTTCAGTCAGGATTCTATAGCGTTGGAAATACAGGGAAGAAATGTAGTTATACCATTTCCTAGGAAAAAGAATTAACTACTGAGCAGAGTGGCAATTTTTCCATTAGGATTGCGGAAAAGGGAATACATGGAAGAGTATAATGAATATGGCACTAAGGAAATGGGGTTTGATGCAGAAGAGCTGCTGGTTGTATAGGACGAGATAGAAGGTAAAGTAGAAGAAAACCTGCATTTAATGAAAGCCAGTTGGAAGAATTTAAAGAGGTTTTGCTTAAGCATAAAGATGTTTTGTCAGATCATCCAGGATTAGTAAGTGAGTATGAATTTTATTTGAGTGTGAAAGTAGATGTACAGTTTTTCAGAAAACCTATACCAGTTGCAGAAAAGCGTAGGGAAGCACTAAGGAACTTAGTTCAGAAAATGCTTAAGTGGGGAATTATTGAGAAACCTGTAAGTGAGTACAACAATCCATTAATTGTGGTTATCAAGCGAGATGAATCTGTGAGATTTCTGTTGAATGCCAGGGATTAGAATTAAATATTTGTACCAGCACCCTAGATTTCTCTTGCACCCACTGCCTGTGCTGTGGCAAGAGGCGCCTAATGAGTAGGCCCAGCTAGGCAGCTTTTCCGCCTCTTCAACAAAACGCACACTGGTGCGAGAAATTCTTGGGCACAGCATTCTGTCCCCAGGAAGTGCTTCGACTTGTTCCTTTCCCATATAGCTGCATGTGGATTTCAAGCCCCACACGTCCACAGCAAGATTAACTGTTGATGACCAAACTGCCTACTTATTCTCAACACCAGAAAATATTATTCGAAGGAGAGCCAACATAAAGCTCCTGTACGCATTCACAACTTTCATGCTCCCATGAATGCCTACTCGTGGTGCTAACTTCATCTCGCCTCACAAAAAGAATGTCTTGGGTATAAAAGCAGCATTACATTGTACCCCTGAATATGGAGAACAGTGAGAGTGACTCATCCTCTCTCGTAGTTCATACTGGAGCATATGATTGCAACGTTGAGTCCAGTTCAGAAAAATCCAATTTGGCATGGCGAATCAATGCACCTCTCTTGGACCACAGTACACTAGATTCGTTTTTGTCATTAACTACAGTCGTAAAATTCTTTATCTCTTGGCGATTTATTTTATTTTTGTCATATCGTAAAATTAAACTGTGATTTTATAAGATGGAATGTAGCACTGGCTTCAAAGTGTTACAACAAAATGTTGAATAGGATGTTCAGAGGTGGTTTACCTAGAAGATGGCACATCGACCTCAAGAACTTCTGATCAAACCTATGATATTCATGAAGTTGCAAACTCCTTGATTTCAAGCACTAAGACATCTAACGACTCACTAAAGGTGAAAAAAGAAAAGTGCGACGAATTCTACGTCAATATCGGATTTGTTGATTCTAACAGCTCATGTCTCTGCATGTTACGTAGCATGCTACTTCTGAATAGTTTTACGGTACCTGCTCAGATGCATTGAAATTTTGAAGCTATACACCCTGATTGCAAGCAAAAATGTAGAATTTTTATATGTAAGAATGAACCATTATTACGAAGTGAAAAAACTATGAAGTCTGTGAACCAAGCTGTGAACGAAAAAGCCACGGAGGCATCGTACTTGGTCAGCTGTCGCATTACACAAGTGGGCAAAGAGCACATGGACTGATGTTGCTGGACTAGCCGTTTTGCTTGTATATCTACAATTCCCCTACAAACATTCACTTGAAGAAGACTTGACTTATGCGTACATCGCCGTCAATTGACACTACCGGCTTTTTTTTTTTAAATACGATTAACAATGTTTTTGAAACAAACCCTCTCGACTGGAACTATTGTATCGATATTTATACAAATGGGGCAAAGGCAATGACCGGCAAATCAGCAGGATTCGTTTCATTAAAAAAATAATGCGCCAAACTATAGTTCCAGCCATTGTATCCTGTACAAATAAGGATAAAAAGTGTTGCCACCAAATACATAACAGTTTCAGGATTGTGAATTACGTTAAATCATGCCCTCTTAACTGTCGATTGTTTTCAATATTGTGTGACAGCTATGGGAGCAGACATAAAATTCAACATAAAATACTACTGCTCCACCACCGTGGTCTGATGCTTATCTTGGGTGAGACCTTACCAACATTATTGGAACTGAGAGCTGAATTACAAGCTTCTATGATTGACATTTCTGTTAAATTGAAAGACCATTTGAGCTAACTGTTCATACCAGCTTCTTTAGGAGACAACAGTTTTTAGTACTAAAAAAGTAAACGCCTTCAAAATATTTAGATTTTTGGATTGTGTTGATAAGGGAGAACTGAATGGCCTTTCAACATTGATCATGTTCGTTGCTCGGACAGCAGAATTACAAACCAAATATTTAAAAATTGTTCCAATGTCTGCATGATGTGAATGCATCTTTTGAGACTATTTGCCCGAAGAGGAGAATACAAAACTGGAAATGAATCCATGGGTACAGACTCCTTTTGCACCATATGTGCAGAAACAAGGACATTTGTCACACTAAGCCTATGTATCCCTTTTAGGAATGACATCATTCTTCAGAACAATGTCACCTGATGATTTATGGTGCAGGCTTTGTGATGAATACCCATAATTTATACCTCCCATTAAATTGAAACAATAGTTTCATTTTTGTATTGTTGTTGAGTTCTGTACTGTATAATGCGCCTATTTTCAGATGACTTTCATTAAAGGATTGTAACTAAAGAATGAACATAAAACTAGGTTTTGTTTATTGTAAGGCTCTGTAAAATATTTAGTGTTTCTAAAAGAGTTCCATCGCCAAAAGGTTCAAGAACCATTGGTATAGTTTATGTGCAATGAAATATCTAAATGTGACCTATCAATTGGAAACATGCACTATAAACATCTAATACGTTCAGATACATGAAAAGTACATAAGAATGAATGTAAATGTAAAAAAGGAAGTCGAGCTGCGTTGGCTTGTGTGCCTCAACGATACAGGTAGCTACACCATAGGTACAACCACAAGTGAGTGGAATCTGTGGAGAGGCTTGAAAAACATGTGTTTCCTGAACAGTTGCAGCACCCCATCAATAACTTTAGGGGCAATAGTCTGGATGATCGACGTGGCCTTATAACAGAGATGAAATGTATATAGCTAGAAATGATGACTCTTTTAAATAATTTACTATGTGCTGACGATGTAGTGATCCTAGTAGATACAGAAGAGGACCTTCAAAAATGAATTTACTTACTGAAACAAATAAGTGCGGTATCTGAGATGGAGGTATCAACAGAAAAATCTAAGACGATGGCCTTCATGATGAAACAACACATTAGAACGTAAATAATGGTAGGTCAAAAGATTGTAGAATAAGTAAACCATTTCAGGATCCCAAAATGTAAGTGACTTATGGCTACAGCAAAGATATAGAAATCAAGCTTAGAAAATTTAGCTGGATACATGGAACAGATAACAGAAACCTTAAAAACAAAACTAGGAAAGATACTCAAAATTAAATTCTACAAAACATTGCAGTCCGCATGCTGTTGTATGGACATAAGACTTGCGTGGTTAGCAAAAAGCAAGAAATCCATATTCAGGCAGAAGAAATGAAATTCCTGAGAAGAGGTAAAGGTTGCGCAATAGAAGACAGACTAAGGAATCAAGATATTGGAGAAGAACTGAAAATTTTTGCTTTAAATGATAAAACAGTTAAGTATAAGAGAAAATGGAACGAACACCTAGAAAGAATGGAGAGTGACAGACTACTCTTAATGGCTAGAATATACAAGAGCCAAGGAAGAAGGGATAGAGGAAGACCCTGGCACTGATGGGTAAGAGGCAATCTCCCCTAATACTTGAAGAGGAAGAGAAGAAGAAGAAGCATAATTTAATCATCGTTAACACTTGGTTTAAGAATCATGAAAGGAGTTTGAATATGTGGAAGATAGTTGCAGAAGCAGGAAAGTTCCAGATTGACTATATAATAGTAAGACAGAGATTTCGGAACCAGATTTTAAACTATAAGACTTTTCAGTGCAGACTGGACTCTGATTGTAATTTATTGGTTACGAACTGTAGATTAAAAGTGAAGAAACTGCAAAAAGGTAGAAAATTAAGGAGACTGGATAAGACGAAAGAACCAGGGGTTGTTCAGAGGGAACATTACGCAACGATTGCCTACCACAGAGGAAAGGAATACAGTAGAAGACGACTGGATAACTTCGAGAGTTGATATAGTGAAGACAACAAAGAATCAAAATAGTAAAAAGACAAATCCTATAAAAGTCACAGGAGACATTGACTTTAAATGCTGAAAGGAGGAAATATAAAAATGGAGAAAATGTATCAGGCGAAAGAGAACACAAACGTCTATAAAGTGAGAGTGACAGGAAGTGTAAAACGGCTATGTCGGAATGACAAGAGGACAAAGATAAGGACTTAGAAACATATTTCACTAGCGGAAAGATAAAAACTGCCTACCGGAAAATTAGAGAGGCCTTTGGAGAAAACTGAAGCAACTATACGAATATCAAGAATTCACAAGGAAAACCAGTATTAGGCAAAGAAGGGAGATGGAGGCAATATTATAGTATTATAGAAAGGGGAGAAGGCACAGACGGAGCTGAGATGGATGATATGATTTTGCAAGAAGAATTTGGTTGATCACTGAAAGACCTAAGCCGAAGCAAGCTCTTGAGAAAGCCTTTCATGACAAAAAAATTCACTCTGGCATGCAAGATGTATTGAGATAGGAGTTTGGGTTGCGGAGAAATGTTGGCGAGGCAATACTGACTCTTCATAGTATCTTAGAAGAGGAGAGAAAGAAAGGAAAACCTGCGTTTATAGCATTTGTATTGTTAGAGAAAGAGTTTGACAATGTTGACTGGAATACACTCCTTGGAAGTCTGAATGTATCAGGGGTAAAATACAGGGAGTGAAAGGTTGTATACAACTTTTACGGCAACCAGACTGCAGTTACGAGACTCGAAGGGCACTAAAGAGAAGCAGTGGTAGGGAGGGGAGTGAGACAGGGTTTCAGCCTTTCCACAATGGTATTCAACCCGTAAAATGAGCAAGCACCAAAGGAAACTAAAGAGGAATTTGCGAAAGGAGGTGAAGTTCAGGGAGAAGAAATAAAAGCTTCGAAGTTTGCCGACCTGTCAGAGACAGCATAGGACATGGAATAACAGTAGAACGAAATGGACAGTGCCTTGAAAGGAGAATGTAAGGTGAACATCAACAAAAGCGAAACAAGAATAATGGAATGTAATCGAATTAAGTAATACTAAAGGAGTTAGATTAGGGAATGAGACACTAAAAATAGTAGATGAGTTTAACTATTTGGGCGATGGCCAGAGAAGCGTTTCTGAAGAAGAAAAATTTGTTAAAATGGAATAAGTGCTAGGAAGTATTCTCTGAAAACATTTGTCTGGAATGTAGCCTTATATAGAAGTTAAATGTGAACGATAAAGCAGTTCAGACAAGAGGACAACAAAATCATTTTAAATGTCATGTTACCGAAAAATGGCAAAGGTTAGGTGGGTAGATCGATTCACGAAAGTACTGAACGGACTTGTAGCATAACTTGATTGAAAGAACGAATCGGCTGATGTGAAACATTCTGAGATATGAAGGAATCATGAATCTAGTACTGGAGGGAAGTGTGGAGAATAAAATTTGTAGAGGGAGACCAAGAGACGGATACAATAAGCAGGTTCAAATGGATGTAGGATGGAGAAGTTAAACGGAGATGAAGAGGTCTGCACAAGATGGACTAGCATGGAGAGCTGCATCAAACTAGTCTTGAGACTGAAAGGCGAAAACAACAACGATGAATCACTACAGATGTATCAAAATATGTATAGTTAAATAACTTTCTTTATATAGATCACTGATGACGCTTAGCATGAAAAGGCAAAGGACAGGGATTGATCAGCGAGCCAGGTGGACGGAGCACTTGGGAGTCGGACGGAGAGCACCGGCAAGCGGATGACCTTATTCCAGTGGCGGGAAGAGACGGCCGCCAGAGCTGTCCTGTGAACACCAGGGGGTGTTCCAGTGCCATGTGGCCTGGAAGCAGGGCCGACCATCCAGTCTGGTGCATGCCTACAGAACAACTGGAGGAAAGAATCTGTAGGTGAAGAGGCAGTGAGGAAGGAAGAGAGCAGAGAAAGCAGTAATGGCGGTCGCAAAGCGGTGGCAGAGCTAGTAGCCATGTGACCAGCAGTGGGGCAAACTGGTGTGGAGACCTGGTCTATGCTGGTGGCCAGCGGCAACTTGTTACCAACACGTCGACATCGGTTCTTGGGCCGACGGACAAATGGTGCATGGTGTCATGGTTCGTCTGAAGACTGAACTGGCTGTACACGAGTGATTTCTACCCGTAGTCTGGTCTCTGCGCGGGTAGCCCGAGACAGAGAGAGATAGAGATACCTGTGTTGTGCGGCGGAAACATTGCCTGTATGCTTGGCCTGTAATTCTCTGTAACGTTACCGAATGAGTTGGCATAGTGGTTAGCACACTGAACTCACATTTGGCACGATGTTTCAGATCATCATGTTCCAGTTAGGCTTAAGGGGAGGGAAAGCGTACGAATGTATGACAGGAGTTGAGGTTGTGAAGGTGACTTATGACTCTGAAATGGAAATAGACTAGGCATGTAGTGAGAGGAAGGAGACGGACTTCGATGAATATGTGTTTGATTCCTCGTAACATGGAAAATGCGTAGGCAGCGTCCTGGTGAACGAGTTATTGAAGACAATGAAATACTCCAGACGAATTGGGTCCGAAGCGTTGAAAAGCCTATATGACAGTGAGCTGACTGTGGGGCGGAAGGGTTCCCTATTGAGAGTGAGAGGGAGGAGTTACCATATCCATTATTCTGCCGACAGTATCCCAAAAATATTGATCGGAACTGTGAGCCTGGAGTTATTTAATCTTATTTCTGGAAAAAATATTCTCGTTCAGTGAAGTAATGTGTATATGACTTTTCCGTCAGGGAAAGCGTGAGTGCCGAAACATCAAGGAAAACTGCGTGTGCTTAATAGCTCTTTATTTCAGAAATGAGCTGTGAGTAACAATGTTCACTACTGTGTTCACTAAAAATTTTGAGCTTGTTTACGTAGTTCGGATATGCTCCACCGAACTCTGAATGACAGAAGTGAAAGACTCAGTGTTATATTAACTATACATACCAGTGACATGAAATTAAAATGAGGCCACCGCCGGCATTCTTTCACAGCTCTAGTGGCCAATTTTACAGCTTCACACGCGAATTCGGCCACTGCCATCCAACAAATGGTTCACAGAGAGAGGGAAAGAGAATCTCTGGCGCCTCTGGATAAGGGAAACTCTGAGGGGAAGCTCTGAAGAAGGGCTTTCTGTTAATATGACGCTGATTTCTCTTCTTATATGACGTGAGTGCAGGCCATTCACCGGCCGCAGAAGGTTCTGTAAGCTTAGAATAGATAAAAAATATTTTTTATCATGATGTAGAAAAATTAAAAAATAAATTTGACGTGAACTTCTTGAGAATAAAAAATAATGACATATTTTTTATAACCGGATTTTTCTGCTGTTTTCTTTCACCTAATTATGCCTATATAGGTGGATGGTGAAATGTGCAGCTAGGCATGCCTGACTGTGAAATACTGTAATAGCCCATTGTATTCAAGTTTCTCATTTTTGTGTTTCATGTCCTTTTCTTGAGGGGGGCGGGCGGGGGGGGGGGGGGGGGGGAGGGACAACGTTGTGACGCGTAATGATGTCAGTATGTGTCCCTGGACACTACATTTCTTACACTACGCAGCACTGTGGATACAAATAGAGACACCATGGCGGTACATGATGCATAGTGTATGAATATTTGTGGATGCAAACAGAGATATTGCCACAAAACTTCATTCAGGAGAAGATACAGTTTGTTTTAAGTTAATGGAAAGGATGTTTTCACTGATGTATCACAGATGTAGATAAAAGTGGGTGTGTTTTTAGAACAAAGAATATTTTGGTGTAGTGGTAACTTAAGACCATGGAACATATTTAGCACCTATGTATGAGGTGATTGCAATCACCTACAAAGTATCTAAGTCAGTTGATCTCGAATGAAACCATCAAAGTCTGTTTATCAGAAATAATTATTCAACAAAAAAATTAACCTTGGATGTAAATGTCCTGACCAATCAAGATGCCGATAATGCGATTGTTAAATTTCCTTATTCTGTCAGTAGTGGGCGCGATAATCTGTGAGACAGCTGACTGCATTCGGTATTGCGATGAAGGTAGGCTTTGTTTCTTTTATTGTAGTCTATGATCACAAAAAAACTGTCCTCAGACCACCGATACCATCTATTTCGATCAGTGGTGACCATTTTCGGACCTGCAGACAAAGGGGAACACTGTTTATAATTATTCGTGAATATGTCACAGCTTACGATACTAGCTAACGTGTTGTAAAAGACGTCGTTCACTCAATAACATTAGGAAATATATGAATTTTGGAGTTTGTAGTACAATCATCTTAACGTTTCTAAATTTTTATCCTTAAAAAATATATCATGTCATTTCTTTCGTAATGCAAAAAAAGCGTCTTTATTTCTCTGTCTTCAACATGATCTGAAAGAAATAAAATCAAATCTAATATTTTCTGCAAGTCTCTAAAATGAAGAATCTTACAGCACGTGCGCATGTAGGCTTTATAGATTTTTTTACCTTTTATCCTGTCACTGGAAACAGAACGTGTCAATCTTCCGAAAAAGATCACATGCATTTTACGTTGCTGTTGATGAATTTCTGATACACTGATACGTTCTCCATCAATTCCTCCTGCTTTCAGGGATGTTGCTGATAGCATTTCGAAAGGTTTCTGGGAATTCAGCAGATTCCAAAGCCGTGGAAGCGTTTGGCGTAAGCCGAATGCTGTCAATTGTAACCTTTGGGTTCTACTGAACCAGCGCCGGCAGTGATGGTAGCGTATAATAGGTATGGCTTCATGAATAATATCTGTATTACATCGTGCATGATGTGCGAAGTTACTAGAGATCAAACGTAAACTTGTTTAAAGAAATACTAAACTTCATGTCCAATCGACGTCTCTTTAGAGGGATTACACCATGATACACAGCGAAACGGATCGCTGCCTGATAACCAAACTAAAAAAAAGATATTGTTACATGTATAATGTTTTGAAAATTGTTTCATTAGTTACGGTATGATATAAACAGATACAGATAATTCAATTCAAGGTCATAAATTAGCATCTCAAGCCAACGACTTAAGATCGTGTGTAATGCGGTGAAAAAAGACAGTGAACAACGATACATCGACATTATACCATGATTAAGCTAAATTCACATTGTAAATTGTTAATAGAGAAAATAAAATTACGCACATGAAAAGATACTTAAAACTATAGAGTTTGTAAAAATGGGCTTAAAAATTATATGTATATGTCTGTCTGAATATCCCTTGCAAATGTAAGAAAGGTTTTCATACTTTGATGGTGGTATATTAGTAGTATGCTCACAAAATACTGTCTTCTACAACAAATACTGCCTCATACATGTTACACAAAGATTGTAATGTTTAATTGTTCAGCTTTTTCGTATTAAAACTGATAGTAAACATACTCATAATGAGCAGCCTGTTGGACTGCCTGTATTATTTTCTGATGTCAGCAGAAAATAAAATGTTAGTCTGTGGTGTTTGACTACGTACATACGTTCAACTATACAACTACACAGAAAAGAATTCGAATTTATGTAGCCCTTACGTAATATGCAATTAGTTCTCATAATATTTGACAAAATGAATTCAGAACCTCTTTGCAAATAATTCAGCGTTTAAATACCAACAGATTTTAAATCTGCTGTTGCTGATTCGTGTGAATTACGTTTTGTTAGTATACAACTAATACAGGATAAAAACATTAGAAACTGTACAGAGATAAAGCGGACTGTGTTAGTTTATCTACAAACGGAAAAATGGACTGTACGCAGTTCTAAAACGGCACATTACCAATGATATGTGTACTTATTTGAATAGTGTCTCGCCAATATTTGTGTGCTTTAGTGATAGAATATGGAAATTTACCATTTGCTGCTGAATAAACTTCACAGCTTTTGCGGGCAACAAATACATTTTGGATGCAGTCGCAGAAGTAATTTTGAAATTACGTACGTGTTTCCGAATTATCTTTATGTGTTGGTCGCTTGAAAATTCAGAGGTCGGCATCATTTGATTGAGTGAGATGTACAGACTTTTTTGTAAAAGAAAGGAAAATTTCCTTGATTAAAAGCTACTATTGTTAAAATATTATTTACCATCATTTGTACGTCTACATATCTAGACAACATGTGTGTAAAAACGTCGTGCGGTCTGCTAATTGACTGATTTCATACCATTAAGATGAAGCGTGATTAATATCTATTTTACATACAGCTTTTAGAATTTATTCCAGTTCCGATTGATTGTGGACTGCTGGAAGAATGACTGATTGTATGCCTCTTTCCGTGAGTAATCAGTTTAATTTCGTCGCTGACGCCTGTACGGGTGCAACATATTGGAAACTGCAGTATTTTATTAGGTTTCTCACACAATACTAATACTTGGCGCTTTGTAAGCAGGCTTTAGTGGAATAGTTATTGGCGTCTATCTTCAGGGTGCTGCCATTTCTGACATTTCTGTGTCTCTCTCCCGTGGACCAACAAATTTATGGCCATTCATGTTGCTTATCTTTGTCTACGTTTAGTATACCCTTTTAGACGTACTATGTACTGGTTTGGCACACGTGAGCAATATTGCAGGACGAGTCGCATAACAGTTTTATAAGTAATCACCCTTATTGAGTGACTGAATTGTCCAATTTTTATAACAAAGGCCCGAAGTAAACACATCTACCTGTGACACTGACTTCTGTTCAACTTGTAGATGGAACAAGCTGCGATCGAAGGAAAAGAAAGTTTCGAGAGTGAGATAAAAACTCTCAAAGGATATTTATGATACGATTCGCTGATGACATCACTGTCATCGGTGAAGCTGAAGATGACGTGAAAGGTCTGATGAGCACAGAATATGACATGAGAAAAAAACCAAAAAACGAGAGAGAACTGAATAACATCTCCAGCTCCAGAAGACAATTAATGACATACATAGAAAGCAACAATAATGACTACCATTGACGTTATACGTACTCGTTACGCCTATATATCCATCTTTCCAGTCAAACATTCCTCATTTCCCAGTATTCATAGATGGTGAAGTCTCCTTAAATTTCCTTTTCCCAGGATATTTATGATACGATTCGCTGATGACATCACTGTCATCGGTGAAGCTGAGGATGACGTGAAAGGTCTAATGAGCACAGAATATGACATGAGAAAATCTGTACATCTACAAATTCTTTTTATGTTTCCTACTATCATTATTATTAGTGTCATTACTATTGTTATTATTACTATTAATATTATTATTAGAAGTATTATAATTAGTGGAAGGAACAGTTGTGAAAGTGCTGCCAGCATTATCTTACGAGATCATAGTAGTTATTATTTACTCACTTTGTCTATAGACACTCAAATCATTTTAATACTAATTTTAATACTAAAAATGCTATTTCTTAGTTAACTGTGATATAAAAGAAGGTACTGCATATGTGACGGACCTAATCAGATCAGCTTAAATAAACATACAAATGAAATAGGGAGCGGAGTAACACAGGTTAATTGAGCAAGAAATTTGTAAGAAGGTACGTATGGACACAAAATAGTATGGAGGTAAACCATGGACTATGGAAAGACTGGAAGATAAGGGAATCAAAGCGTGTAACATGTGGTATCCAAGAACCATGCTGTAAATACAGTCGACTGATAAAGTATGAAATGAGCTCATCAGGTGAATTGATGAGGAAAGAAAAGTGGTTTAAAACATTGACTACCGAAAGGGACGGGGTGACAGGCCATAAGATTAGAGACATTGGGGAATAAGTTCCATTCTGCTAGAGGAACCCATAGACAGCACAAACTGTAGGGGTAGGCTGAGATGGCGTAAGAGTTATTCTGAGAAGATGTCGACACTGTAGAGGTATCTGTGGCACGCAGCATCAAAGCAGTCAGAGGACTGACATATCACCCCCCCCCCCCCTCCAACCCCTATATTATAAAAAGGATGCTAATGCAAGAATGTGACACCGCCTATGGCACGTTGCGTCATAACGTTGCTTTTGGTGACGTCATTCAGACGCGAACACAGATCGAACAGAGTGCTTTATGATCGTTCTTCTTTTTCCGTGCCAAGAGGCACTTTAGTTTCTCCCGCTGCCAAAGAGAAGTACTGGTGGCTTATCGGTGTTGCGGGCCGACAGAGGGCATCGATGGCAGCAGCACTGGGACGAAGGTGCGAGGACGGAGCGAGTCAGCGCGCCGTCTGTCGGTGGACAGCAAACGAGTGCGAAATGTACTGCAGAGCTGGTGTGCCGCGGAGCAGAAAATTTGAATCCACTAACGCTCGACGCGGACCGTGACCGCAGACTGTGGACACAGCAGGCCAGGAGGGCGGTTGGTGTCCTTCCCGGACGAGAGGACGGCGAGTCCAGCAGATCCACAGGCAGAGGTATCCTCGTTACACGAGGAGCACTAAGCGTATGACTCGGTGACCGACAGTAGCATTTGGTCTGTTGACATGATTCAGAGCTGTTTACAGCAGACAGTGAGAGGTGCAAGCAGTGTTCAGTCAGTGTAATAACTGTAGTGTACAGTGAGCGGCGCGAGCAGTGTGCACTGAGTGTAACGATTCTGCCAGTCACATTGCACATTGCACACGTGTTGTGATTTAGGGTGTTTGTGTACTTATTAAACGTGCATTGATTATTTTGAAACGAGGTCTATGTAAATCACGTTTGCAATCATTACACTGAGAGCGGAAGCAAGATTGCATACACAGAGTGGATCATCTAACATTGTCACTGGAAACACCTCCCAAACGACAACAAAGACTGAACAACCAATCCCACAGACCGAAATTGAGGAGAGAGGCTGGTACAATTGACTAACACAAACCATTGAGAAATGCACGGAAGTATGATTTTCAACACATACTTATGGTTTTTTTTCGAATGGAAACCTGTTATTATTTTAGCACAATTGAAAATAGAAACAAATATTTAAAATGGCTCTGAGCACTATGGGACTTAACATCTGAGGTCATCAATCCCCTAGTAGAACTACTTAAACCTAGCTAACCTAAGGACATCACACACATCCATGCCCTTGGCAGGATTCGAACCTGCGGCCGTAGCAGTCGCGCGGTTCCGGACGAAGTGACTAGAACCGCTCGGCCACAGCGGCTGGCCAAACAAATACTTAATCAATGCCGTTTGTTGCATTGTAAAATGTTAAGTACATCCGGAGTAATTTGTAACGTTGATGCTTGAAACCTCAGACGTTCAATTGCGTGTTGTAACAAACAAGATCTGTAGGGGTATGTTTACTAGTTTGGCTGTCTCAGTGACTGCATGTAGGGCTTGCTGAATTAGTCCTCGTATTCAGAATAACTGTAGTGCACTGTGTTACCGGACGTCTGTGAGAGTGTACTGCACACAAGTAAGAACAGAAGTGCGCACATTAGGAACATGAGAAGGTCGCAAGTATAACAGTGTGTGCAGTATTGTTGGAACAGTGAAAATGGTATATTCTACCTTTGAAAAGGCAGAGATGATTCTCATCTATGGCGAGTGTTGACAAAATGCAGCTGCAGCCTGCACGTTGTATGCAGAAAGGTACCCGGACAGATATCATCCAACGCGTTACACATTTGAAAACATCTACAAACAATTGTATGCAACAGGTACGGTCGTAATGCGCAAAGGGGTCCGTAAAAAAACCATCACAGGAGAAGCTGGTGCCGTTGGTGTGTTAGCTGCTGTTGCCGTAAAGCCTCACGTGAGTTCAAGTGACATCGCTAGAGGCAGTGCAATGAGTGAAAGTTGTGTAATGCGCATACTTCGCCACAAATTTCACTCGCATCATGTGTCGCTGTAGTAGCAATTACATGAAGATGACTTTAATAATGGAGTGAATTTCTGCCAACGGGCATTAATCGAGAATGCGTTGCAGTCCTACCTGTTTGCCGATGAAGCAGGTTTCACAAACCACGGTGCAGTGAATTTACGAAACATGCATTACTGGTCCGTGGACAATCCTCGTGGGCTTCGTCAAGTAGAGCGACGGCGAAATAATTGGCGACCATCTCGTTGCTCCTCACTTCATTGAAGGCACCCAAACGGCTGCAAAATCATCGAGTTTCTACAAAATGATCTGCCAACTTTGCTAGAAAATGTCCCACTGGAAACGCGTAGAGTATGTGGTATCAACACGATGGTGCTCCTGCGCATTCTCCAATGAACACTAGGCTGGCCCTTGACAGAATGTGCGACGGGCGTTTCATAGGACGTGGCGGACGCATGAAGTGGCCAGTTCGTTATCCTAATCTTACACTTTTAGACTTCTTTCTGTCGGGTATGTTAAAGGAGAACGTGTACCGTGGTGTTCCTACAGCCCCAGAGGATATGAAACATCAAATTCAGGCAGCCTGTGCCAACGTTACACCAGATGTACTGTGTCGTGTAAGAATTCAATACGCGGTAGTTTTCAAATGTGTGCAGCAAATGATGGGCAGCACTTCGAACATTTATTAGAATGAAATGTCAGGACACACTATTTTACGTTCTGTAATTGAAAACAAAAAACAAATTTGTAAGTTTAACTACATTCTCATGTTAATATGCATTTTACTCTAACAATTCAGTGCCATACAGTATTCGTCAGAGAAAAAGACTAATAAAAATGTTACCACGTGGACGCAAAGTGCCATTCATGTCTCTTCTGTAGCTACGTTACATCACTGTTCTTTTTGTATCCCTAATTAATTCGGTTCTCTCCGATACACACGATTGAACTGCTGAGCAGTTAATCAAGCGCCAACCTTACGTTACAAATTACTTTGGGTGTAATTAACATTTTACAATGTAAGAAAAGGCATTGATTAAATATTTTTTCAATTTTCAGTTGTGCTAAAAATAATAACAGATTTCCATTTAAAAAAAACGAAAGTATGTGTTGAAAATCATACTTCCGTGCATTTCTCAATAGTTTGTGTCAACCAACTACAACAGTCCCTCTTCTCTCTTTCGGTCTTCGGAATTTGTTATTCAGTGTTTGTTGTGGTTTGGGAGGCGTTTCCAGTGGTAGTATATTTTTGGACAGAGGATGGTGATTGCTGATTTTGAGTAGAGAGTACTGTAAGTGGTTGACAGTAGCGTTGCTATCAGTGAGTAGCTGGTGTAGGGATTGGTAAGTAGACGTAGTTTTCCGTTTTATTAGAGACTGGCGAAGCGGGCAATGTTTTTCCGTTGCTAAATAAGTATGGGAATTGCATATAGATCCTACATTCCTTGACTCCCACGCTCTCTCTTCCAATCTTCTCATCCCCCCCTCTCTCTCCTTGCGACTCCTGTTCCCGCCATCTCGCTGTGCATAACCTCCTCCCGCCTCTCCTGTCCCTCTCCTCCTCCCTCCTTCCTGTGTCCATTTATGTCTGAATGTTCAGTAGAGTATCGCGTAAAAGTTTGAAGTAAATCTTCTCAGGATTTTTAGTAACAACTTTTTCCCTTGATATATACATATACTGTACATCCGAATGCTCATTAGAGTATCGTGTAAAAGTTGGAAGTAGATCGGTCAAGAACTTTTCGACATTTGTGGTAACAACGTTTCCCCCCGTAATATGTTATATATATATGTATACATTACACATATTACAAAATATATAGCTTATCTGCCTATGTCCATCCCAATGCTTGTTAGAGTATCGTGTAATAATTTGAAGTAAGTCGGTCAAGAACACTTCGAGATTTTTAGTAACTACCCTTCCGCTTTTTATATATGACAAATAGTATATGTACATAAGATACATATTACAAAAATGTACAGCCTATTTCTGTTCGAAAGTTCACTAGAGTGTAGTGTAAAAATTTGTAACAAATCGCTCAACAACATTCTTCTTATATAACTGCTGTTATGAAAAGATGTGACAGCAGAACTGCCAAACTGATCGCAATGTTTTTTAATTCCGGAAATACATTACCATCCACAATTACGAACACAACAAAAAAATCAACCAAATCTTTCGAGCCATTCTTAATCGATGATATTTCATATACTAAGATGGTATCTGTTCTTTCCGGCATGCAGGTCGTTAGAATGAAATTACAATTAAGTGAGCACCCTTAGCTGCTTACAGACGTTGACATACGTCAACGGGGACAGATGAAAATGTATGCCCTGACCGGGACTCGAACCCGGGATCTTCTGCTTACATGGCAGACGCTCTATCCATCATTATTTTTTAAATCTCGTTTTGTTCGATTTCAGTTCGTCGTTGTTCCATTAACTCAGATTTTTTATTACAGAGGGCAGCTGACCGAACACGCTGAGTTACCGTGCCGGCTGATCTGAGCCACCGAGGGGACAGAGTACAGCGCGACTGCAGGGATTTATCTCTGGCACGCCTCCCGCGAAACCCACATTCTCAACGTATTGTCCCGTACTACATTCGTAGTGCCCCCGCCCATTATACTCATTACCCGCGGCGCATTGCCGATTCCTGTAAGATTTCGGGCACTGTTTGTGCATTCGCACAGAAGAAGGAGATGGTCAAGTGGCCGGTGAGCGTTAACTATATATGTACTAAGATGGTATCTGTTCTTTCGGACATGATATGCGGCTACAAATTTTTATCTATATAGAAGCTATATGAATCCTCAATTGTAAAGTCTGAGAACTAATATTCTGAGTTGTTTTTATATTAAGTTGCTTCTGGCTGATGGCTGTTTTTCATGTTTCGCATATTTTATTTTCGTCTCCGAGGCCGAATATATTTTTGATCCTGTTATTGGCCCAGTTTTAGCGTTACTGGGATAGTGTTAGTTTCAAATTGTTTTATTATTTTGCTGAAGGAGTTTTAATGCATGTAGGGTGATCTTGTAATGCCAAGTGCTACAGAAACTACAACTAGGCCATATATTTGAACTCAGTTTGATAAACTGCTATTTTTTAATTTTTGTGAAAGATATTTTTGTTTAAGAAATAGTGGTTGTGAAGGTGAGCCCACGCCTGGACAACCCTCAGCCCCAAACCCACTCCACCCAAATCATACGCTACATTTAGAATATTGGTAGCTGTGACTGGCTGATCTGTAATGTAGCTCGATGTCTAGGCCATGACGGAAGTTTCACTGTAGTTACAAATTGACCAAGTCAACGAATGGGATGTCGTGAGCCAATTGTAGTTTATAGAAGACGTTAATGTTGCATATTTTGTATTTCAGCGAGTGGTTTATTTACTGTAGTTTGATTACGTCATGAGTCAATGGTTTCTAGCGGCCACTGTAGGTGGTCTCACAGCGAAGTTCCCCTCGTAAGGGATATTTCTCCTCCAGTGATTAAGATCCCATCGTTCCTGCCTCTTAATTTCTGGAAGTACTGTCCAAGAGATCGGAATGTTCAGTCACGACGTAACTTGAAGGAATAGTTATGGGTTTCGGATCGTTTAAATATTGACTTGTATCCAATTTCTGTGTTGTTTGACCTATTATACAGTTTTATTCGCCGCTGTGACCTGTATTGTTGCTACCCAGTCTTTTACCAAAAGTAATAAGCCAGAGTGATGTATTGCATTATCACCCACAGGTTGGTAGTCACAATGTGATGACATGTAGGACATTACAACAAGAAGATTGCGAGACAAGGATATCTGCACTGAGCATAAAACTGTACCACGCAGAGTAACAAAAGTAGCAGTTGGTCAGTGTCACTCAGCCAGGGCAAGCCTATTGTTATGGTCGATGATACTATGTGTCAGGTCTCAGTGAATCAAATATGCGTCGGAGCAGTAGAAACGTGTCTGAATTTTGAGGCAAAGGCATTCCTTTCGGTGAAGACCAGCACCACCACCACAGCTCCAGTGCCATGAAGGATAGCGGCAGACACGGTCTGAGACTAGGCTGCGCCTGTCGCCACCAGCACTGAATTGCTCACGGGATGTAGTGCCACAGCACTGCCAACCAACCATCAGCTCCTGCTGCCACCAGCACTGAGTTCTCCAAGGGACTTAGTGCCTGAGCACCAGCCGCTCTACGAGTCCCGCCAGCGAGCAGCTGGTCGAATCCTGTACATAGCAATCTCCACGTGCCTCCACTGTGAATGGATGTGGAGCTGAGGGGTAGCTCCAGGCGTCATTGCCGGCGCAGAAGAAGCTTGCCACTGAAGTCGCAGCCATGGCCTGGATAGGGCACCGGCTGACCATAGGCCTGCCATCAGCAACGCTGGCCGTCTTCGCAACGTCCTCTCACGAGGTCAGAATCCGCTGCCCGTACATCAGTGCCGGCCTGTGTCGACAGAGTGAGGCGCATTTTGCCTGTCTGAGGCATGACAAATCATGCTTTCTTTACTGTTAGCGATGTTGTCACTAAGCTTTCCACCACAACGCACCCCATTGAGTGCAAGTGCACTCTTCAGACCAAAGGTTTTTGCTAACTATCTGATCCCAGATCCCATTCCATACTCCCGTCTTTGCAGTACTCGCTCGGAAACTTACACGTAGTTGCACTCAGTGGCATCAGAAATTCTGTCGGGTTTGAAACCGGTTACACTGGTCAACACTCATTTTCTTGCCAAGGATATTTGAGTGGCTTTAGGATGGGTTAGTGGTGCTGAGGACGAATATAGCAACCATTTATGCAGTTTGGCTCTAGTTTTTGAGATAATGCATGATTTATTCAAAAAATTAGAAAAAAATTGCTAATACTGAACTCGAGCGCTACAAACTACAATGAAAAAAGAAAATAATCTTTATAAATAGCTTCTATGAAAACCTGATAGGCATTTGTCCACGTATAAAACATAATTGAAAAGTTTGTCTATAAGTATATCATTTTCCGTCCATGACGAACCGCTTCCTGCACGCTTTCCTTTTATAGGTCCCTTCAGAACAGTCACGTTGCAGATTCCAGCAATAATCTGCCATCATATGCCTGTCCCATCTTCCTTTATATCTTTCCTCTATTCCTTTCATATCTTGATGGAACCGCTCTCCTTGTTCCTCACTGAAATCACCTAGATTACGAGGAAATCGATCCAAGTGGCTGTGAAGGAAGTGCAATTTTATGCTCATGTTAGCTCCTAAGTTTTGAAAGTTAGTGAGCATGTTTTTGACCAGTTCCTCGTAATTGGGAGCTTTATGATTGCCCAAAAAACATTTTACAACAGCGACAAAACTGTTCCAGGCCGATGCTTCAGTGACAGTCATGACACTTGTAAAATTGGTATCGTTGATGAGCCTGCGAATTTGAGGACCATCAAATATTCCTGCCTTAAGTTTTTCTCTACTGAGTCCAGGGAACGTATTGCAGATGTATGTGAAGCAATTACCATTTCTGTCTAAAGCTTTGGTGAATTGCTTCATTAGTCCTAACTTAATATTTAATGGTGGAAGAACAATCTTGTCCCTACTAACCAGAGATTCATTAATGATGTTTGCTTCACCAACAGCCATATGTTCCCTTGGAGGCCATGTTTTCTGCTTCCAATGATCGTGCTTTGCCCTACTATCCCACACGCAGATAAAACATGGGTGCTTTGTGTATCCACTTTGTTGTCCAAGCAAGAAGTTCACCATTTTCAAATCAACACAAATCAACCACTGGTGCTGCATATACTGAATTTTCTGCAGAACCATCTTGATGTTAGCATATGCTTCACAAAGTTTTGTTGAGTGGGCAATTGGAATAGATGCGTAACGATTGCCGTTGTGTAGGAGAACACATTTTAAACTTCTAGTGGAACTGTCTATGAAGAGACGCCAGTCCTCTGGTCTATATTCCGGCAGTCCCAATTCAAGTAAAAGTCCAGGTATATTGCTGCAATACACTATAACCTCTTCTTGGTTGAAGTATGGAAGAATGTTTTCTTCTCTCGTCCGGTAAGCTGTTATTTTAACACTTGGATGAAGACAGTTCTTTTCCTTAAGCCTGGATGCTAAGAGTTCTGATGCTTGCTTTGAAAGATTGAGTTCTCGTATCAAGTCACTGAGCTCCTTCTGGTCGAACTGCTGGGGTTGTGTCTCACGTCCTTCGTATTCCGAACCACTACTTGTACATTCCTCGCCGTGCACATCGTCATCTGATGATGTTAGCGTGGGTAATGTTGTGAAGGTTGGTACAGGAACATCGTTGCTGTGCACCACCGGTCTTCTTGCTGACTCCAAATCGGGATATTCCCACTTTCGTTTTTTGAACCTATTAAAACCTTTCACATTAACAATGCAAAAATAGCAATCATCTGTATGGTTCTTCTGCTCTCGCCATACCATAGGCACTCCGAAGTTTAAGCTTTTCCTTTTTCGTTTTGTCCACTGCCGTAAGCACTCCACACAGCATTTACAAACTTTATGAGGTGCCCACGCCTTGTCTTGATCTCCAAGTTTAATTCCGAAATATGCCAGATACGCTTCCTTCACAAAAGTAGTGATATTCTTCCTGTTCTTTTGAAGAACGTATTCACCACAAATGTAGCAGAACTCATCTGGATGGTTCACGCAAAGACGGCGTGAAGAACTCATGTTTCCCTAAAACAAAATTGCACAAATACTACATATTATGCAGAACTTTCTTGTATTTGCATGTCAATCACATCCAACAAACATCATTAATTGTTTTGTGTGAAATGAATACTCACCTCTTATTTGCTACGTCACGATGAAAAGGTTCTATCTCCTTGAAGCTGCACTGCACATGTGTGTGACTTTCGACCATCGCCATTTTTCTTGTTTACACTGAACGCTACCTATCGGCTGTTGCGGGGATTACCTCGACCAACAAATGAATGTCGAGTACCGCCGAATTCAAATCTGCACAACCCTCAATATCTTCAACACACGCACCGCACAACAGGACTGAACACATGCTGACAGTGTGATGTTTGCATGATGTAATCCTCAACCACACAGATGCACTCCCTGAGCACAATTGTTTAATAAAGATAGTACAATATCACTAATTAAAAAACAGGTAGCAAATACATTACACCATATATGGACCCTGCAGTCGATATTATCCACATGAAACTCTCATTTCCACAAATAACCTATATCTCAAAAACCAGAGCCAATTTGGAAAAAGTACAAATATACTCGGAATGAGTATCATAACAATATCCCATTTTCGTTCAAATTTCCCTGGCAACTAAAAAAAAAATTTATTTTGTAGAGCTGTGTTATCATTGACGAAAAGTTAAACTTGGTCCTGTCGGTTAGGATCTTTTTACGATCAATGTGCTTTTGCCACGTTCAGTGGCTGTGAGAGATGCAATATTTCTTGGAGAAATGCTGAACAGTCCTCATTGATGTTGCATCCAGCAGGACAAATTTATTCACGGAGTGTTCATAGGCACATTCCAACATGACATATCCTTTCTGCAGGATGTCACACTTCCACGTCGAGCCGTGCTACTGGGCAAGTTCCTCACTATCGACTGGTACACATACATAGCTTCACTGCCACATGTCTTATAGCTGATGGTTGCATAACTGTGACACGAATTATATACAGAAGAACAAAAAAACTGGTAGAAGTCGACCCTGAGGTAGACAAGTTCGGTTTCCAGAGATATGAAGGCAGACACGAGGTAATAGTCGGCCAGCGACTTGTCTTAGAAGACAGATTCAAGAATGACAAACGTACATTTATAGGAGTTGTAGCATTTGTAGACTTAGAGAAAGCTTTTGACAATGTTGACTGGAATACTCTCTTTCAAATTCTGAAGGTGGCAGGGGTAAAATACAGGGGGCGAAAGGCTATTTACAATTTGTACAGAAAGAAGATGGCAGTTATAAGAGTCGAGGGGTATGAAAGGGAAGCATCGGTTGGGAAGGGAGTGAGACAGGGTTGTAGCCTATGCCCTATGTTATTCAATCTGTATATTGAGCAAGCAATAAAGGAAACAAAAGAAAAGTTCGGAGTAGGTATTAAAATCCATGGAGAAGAAATAAAAACTTTGAGGTTCGCCGATGACATTGTAATTCTGTCAGAGACAGCAAAGGACTTGGAAGAGCAGCTGAACGGAATGGACAGTGTCTTGAAAGGAGGGTATAAGATAAACATCAACAAAAGCAAAACGAGTATAATGGAATGTAGCCGAATTAAGTCGGGTGATACTGAGGGAATTAGATTAGGAAATGAGATACTTAAAGTAGTAAAGGAGTTTTGCTATTTGGGGAGCAAAATAGCTGATGACAGTCGAAGTAGAGAGGATATAAAATGTAGACTGGTAATGGCAAGGAAAGCGTTTCTGAAGAAGAGAAATTTGTTAACATTTTTTAAGTGTGAGGAAGTCGTTTCTGAAAGTACTTGTATGGAGTGTAGCCATGTATGGAAGTGAAACATGGACAATAAATAGTTTGGACAAGAAGAGAATAGAAGCTTTCGAAATGTGATGCTACAGAGGAATGTTAAAGATTAGGTTGGTAGAGCATGTAACTAATGAGGAGGTACTGAATAGGATTGGGGAGAAGAGAAGTCTGTGGCACAACTTGACTAGAAGAAGGGATCGGTTGTTAGGACATATCCTGAGGCATCAAGGGATCACAAATTTAGCATTGGAGGGCAGCGTGGAGGGTAAAATCGTATAGGGAGACCAAGAGATGAATACAGTAAGCAGATTCAGAAGGATGTAGGCTGCAGTAGGTACTGGGAGATGAAGAAGCTTGCACAGGATAGAGTAGCATGGAGAGTTGCATGAAACCAGTCTCAAGACTGAAGACCAAAACAACAACAACAAGTTCACAAAATATTTTGAGAGTCGTGAGTGGTGATCCTTGATTTAGTGCATTATTCACTGTTGGTACTATTGGCAGCGCGAATCGATTGTAGCTTGTCGCTGATTATCTCTGGCAGAACAAGTCCAACAGTAGGCCTTGAGCAGTGTTGGTGGGCCATTGACAGCGAGGTAGCAGTGGCAGTGGGCTAGATGGCACCCCACGGGCCGGGTTACGGACTTAGTGGGTCAGTCGGTCGTTATCTCTGTTTATGTCAAGACTTGGAGAAGTTGGAGTTACGACATTGTGCCGAGTACGGTGTCCTGTTCGCGCCCGCTGATTTGTCCGACTTTGATATTCCATGCTGTATGGGACAGGATGCTTGGAGCCGCAAGGGATAGTTCCAGGATATCGAATATCTGCCACATCATGCGTTTATGATCAATATTTCCCACACTATGATCTGCCCATCCCTATGCCTGCGCTTGGTGGCTTATTGAAATATTTATTTGAGCGCAATTGTCTGAGCTAAGGCTCTGTTGATTCAGATTATTTATACTTATGGTCAGTCGAATATTTGGCTATTGTACCTGTATTGGAGATTTCTATGTGTCACTGAGAGCTTCATTGTAGTGTATTTGTGTTGGCTATACGCAGTGTGAAAGACTAAATTCAGTGGTTAACCTTAATGTTAGATTCCACCATTAATATGGTCGTTGGCTTTCTTGTATCGTAGTATTCTGGGAAAGTGTTCTGGCAATAAACAGTGGCAAAAAATTTGTAGGTTAAATTATGATCTTAAGTGTTTTTAGGGATTTTTCATTTAGTCTTTTGTTTTATTTTTTCTCTTTAATTGAAATTTCAAATTTCAAATTTTGTTGTAGAATTCCATCTCTAAATATCACGGAAATAAGCGTTGCTCGTAAGTTCCAATTATTAAGTAGTGCCTTGTAAAGGTAAGCTTGTCATTTTCCTTACACAGCTGTTGGGTTCACGCAAGTTCCCTTGCCGTTTGATTTGGCTAAATTACTATCAGATCTTACTCTCTGGGTATTTATCAAGTTTTCTTGTATCAGATTCTATTCATCTAAATGGTTTAAGATACATTACTTTGGCCATTACTACGCATTCGTAATATTTTGTAAATTTCCTTAAAGATAAATCTTTGAAATTTGGTGGCATATTTAGACGCCTTACGCTGACAATTTGTCGAAAAGGTAGCCATTAGTAGTTGCTTAAATTGTTTGTTTGGCCTACTTTTCATCTACGTGGTGTTTGGTAACAGCTCTACTTACAAGGGGAAGGCCTCAGACACGGCCAACCGATTCAGGTCAAATTTGGCAGGTCGCTTGTGTACAGCCTGAAACGAAGGAATCTAAGATATTTTGGGCCAACACCCCCGCGCTTTTGAATAAATCACCGCTAAAGGTAATGACGAACAATCGACTCAAAATCGGCGGGATCGATAGATAATTGTAAATAGAGCATTTTTCACCATCAGGTATGGGGATCGAAAAAGCATACTTTTCCAGAAATCGAGGTAAGAAACTTCTACAACTGCCCTTTCTGCACCTACATGGTAAACGCATATGGTTGAACGCACTGATAGCGCAACGGCGAAGGTAACTGGCTGGGAATCGGAGAATCCTAGTGGATGTTCTTCTTCTCGTTTGTATTTTTCCATGTCTCAATTGATAGGAATAGAAGGGTTCATAAGGTAAGTAAATCAATAAGGGATGATAATAATAAGGTAGGCAAATAAATTTCTCAAACCTCTTGGGATAGTAAATAACTAAAATGTTATTCCAGGTCACTTTACAATGGCTCTTCCATCACTGTTACGTGTCCTCACTTTTCTTCGAAGAACTAGATGGATGGTAATTGTCCTATAAACATTCGAAACAAATATACTCATGGCACCAAGAACATCTAATGAATGCAATCTTTGACAGCTACACTGTTCCTTCCGAAAAGTCAACGGAAAACAAACGTGGTTTACATTTAAAAATATATCTTTTTCGGGAATTAATTTTGATGCGTACCACTAATACGATACCATTGCCTGAAAAATCAGTGCTGAAAGTTGGTTATGAATTATGCTGTGAATAGTTTTTGCATCCGTGCGGTTGTGCAATTCCCGCTGGGTTTCCAGAAGTACACTGCAATTCTGAAGCCTGGAAATAAAGCTTTTAGCCTGGCGATAAAAATAAACATCACACGGCTGGCACACAGGTGTGCAATTTGGTGGTATTACTTTTACAGTGCACGTCGGCTGACCCTCGCCATCTATAAACATTGTGTCATATACAGGGTGAGTCACTAACATTACCGCTGGATATATTTCGTAAACCACATCAAATACTGACGAATCGATTCCACAGACCGGACGTGAGGAGAGGGGCTAGTGTAATTGGTTAATACAAACCATAAAAAAATGCACGGAAGTATGTTCTTTAACACAAACCTACCTTTTTTTAAATGGAACCCCGTTAATTTTGTTAGCCCATCTGAACATATAAACAAATATGTAATCAGTGCTGTTTGTTGCATTGTAAAATGTTAATTACATCCGGAGATATTGTAACCTAAAGTTGACGCTTGAGTACCACTCCTCCGCCGTTCGATCGTGTGTTTCGGAGAGCACCGAATTACGTAGGGATCCAAAGGGAACGGTGATGGACCTTAGGTACAGAAGAGACTGAAACAGCACATTACGTCCACATGTTAACATCTTTTTATTGGTCTTTTTTACTGACGCACATGTACATTACCATGAGGGGTGAGGTACACGTACACACGTGGTTTCCGTTTTCAATTACGGAGTGGAATAGAGTGTGTCCCGACATGTCAGGCCAATAGATGTTCAATGTGGTGGCCATCATTTGCTGCACACAATTGCAATCTCTGGCGTAATGAATGTCGTACACGCTGCAGTACATCTAGTGTAATGTCGCCGCAGGCTGCCACAATTCGTTGTTTCAAATCCTCTGGGGTTGTAAGCACATCACGGTACACATTCTCCTTTAACGTACCCCACAGAAAGAAGTCCAGAGGTGTAAGATCAGGAGAACGGGCTGGCCAATTTATGCGTCCTCCACGTCCTATGAAACGCCCGTCGAACATCCTGTCAAGGGTCAGCCTAGTGTTAATTGCGGAATGTGCAGGTGCACCATCATGCTGATGCCACATACGTCGACGCGTTTCCAGTGGGACATTTTCGAGCAACGTTGGCAGATCATTCTGTAGAAACGCGATGTATGTTGCAGCTGTTTGGGTCCCTGCTATGAAATGAGGACCAATGAGGTGGTCGCCAATGATTCCGCACCATACATTTACAGTCCACGGTCGTTGTCGCTCTACCTGTCTGAGCCAGCGAGGATTGTCCACGGACCAGTAATGCATGTTCCGTAGATTCACTGCCCTGTGGTTTCTGAAACCCGCTTCATCGGTAAACAGGTAGAACTGCAACGCATTCTCTGTTAATGCCCATTGACAGAATTGCACTCGATGATTAAAGTCATCACCATGTAATTGCTGATGTAGCGACACATGAAACGGGTGAATGCGGTGACGATGCAGTATGCGCATGACACTACTTTGACTCAGTCCACCGGCTCTCGCAATGTACCGTGTACTCATGTGTGGGTTCATGGCAACAGCTGCTGCTGCTTTCATCTAATACTTTCCCCTCTTTGGGGAAGTGTGAGGGGGAGTTTGTAGCCTTTCGGCTTTTACTCCCCTGTGTACTTGTGTGTGTGATTATTTCTGTACTTTTTTGGTGTCTGTGAACTGTGATGTTTGTTCTGTGTGAGTCTGGTACTTGCCTGAGGTTTGGCGGGATAATTGTAGTAATCTGGGTAGGAGCAGGATTTGGGAATGGATATCGGGATTTTTCTCTTCGACTTAGTCGTCGATGATCGTCATGGGGCGATTGTGTTTATCGCGGGACATGTCATACCGACCTAGGTGGCAACAGCAGCTAACACACCAACTGCACCCGCTTCTCCTGTGACGGGCCTGTTGCGGACCCGTTTGCGTGCTACGACCATACCTGTTGCATACAGTTGGCGGTAGATGTTTTGCAATGTGCGGCACGTTTGTTCATATGTTCAGATGTACTAACAAAACTAACGTGGTTCCATTTAAAAAAAGTAGGTTTGTGTTAAAAAAAACATACTTCCGTGCATTTTTGTATGGTTTGTATTAAACAATTACACTAGCCCCTCTCCTCACGTTCGGTCTGTGGAATCGGTTCTTCAGTATTTGATGTGGTTTACGAAATATATCCAGCGGTAACGTTAGGTGACTCATCCTGTATTGTAGTATTAATTTGTCCACTCCAGGAATCCAATATTAGACAAAACTTGTTATCAGAAACGTATGGTTTCAAAACATTCTCAAGAAATGTTCTGTAAATCGCATTCGTCAGTTTCCCGGATTTGGAGCAGATAATGTAAAAATTTTTCAACGAGTCGGTTAAACGATTGACCTCTCCTATAACCCAAGGACCAAATGTAACATTCGTTTCTTGTAAACACAGAAAAACTTAAGGCAACACTTTTCCAGAGGCTGTGATGGCATTTTGCGCCCTGTACGAATGTGTTGCCGCGCGGGATTAGCCGAGCAGTCTGGGCTCTGCAGTCATGGACAGTGCGGCTGATCCCGGCGGAGGTTCGAGTCTTCCCTCGGGCATGTGTGTGTGTGTGTTTGTCCTTAGGATAATTTAGGTTAAGTAGTGTGTAAGCTTAGGGACTGATGACCTTAGCAGTTAAGTCCCATAAGATTTTACACTCGTCTGAACATCATCATCTACGAATGTGTTAGTTTGATTTTACTACCAACTGCGACAAGGGTTTGGTTTTCTCCCTTATGCGATAACGTGCGTCGAATTTTCACCCGATATTCGCATCCTGTTTGATCGGTGTTGATCACGTAATCACGATTAAAATCGGTCGTAAGTTACGCCATTTGCGTGCTGAAAAGAGCCCCTACTTTCTGTATATCTTCTATTTATTGTACCTCCTTATGAGAGACGTATTTAGTGACGTGCCGTTGACGAATTTTATACTATTTTATATTTCTTCCCCGAGATAATGATGCAGCAAATGTAAAACCCTTGTTGGCCGTATATTGAAGCGCTGCACCTGCAGCCCACTCCTGAAATATTCTCGTTGTTACATTCTCGTTACGACAACGAGATTCGACAAATCGGTCGTATGTCCACTTATTTATCGCCCGGTATTTGTCGTATCTTGTCCCTCCTTTAACGATATCACCTTCCCACAATTTCAAGTCCTTCTTCCTTTTCAGGGCTGTTATTGCTCCATTCTTTTGCAGTGTCTGTAAGTTCCAATTTGGATGATTCCTGGCTAGCGCTACCGCCTTTACTTTTACTTCAAGGGGTATAGCGCCGCAATTCAATCGTTTAGTTATCGGTTCGTAATACTCATCGCGAACAGATGAAGCACATATTCCCAGTGACGTCAAGATTTCCAAGGTGGTATGACCATTTTGCGATTCACTAGTCGGTATATCTTCCACTGAATCACCTTCTGCTTCGTCTTCATGGTATAGTACTTCAGTATCAAAAAAGTCATTTCGTTCGTCAGCTCCAAAAATCGCTCCACGATAGCCACTCCTATCAATCTGGAACGCCGAGAAACAGAACTGCCTGCTTCCGGTAGTGCAATCTGTCTTGCAACACTTTTACAAACCAAAACACAGCGTCGGTAACTTCTCGCTTGCCATTGTCTGTGTCAGGCTCCCAACTATATATTACAGCTCTAGACGATGGGTGTACATCCTCCATTATTCAGGTTATGCACCTGAAAGATATGACACAACGAACAATAACTAGTTACTACGGCACAAACAGACGCGCTAATTACTACAAACTACATACAGTACTCGTCATATGTTACTTACGGAAGAACACTGTATTCATTCACAAAACGTATTTCATTCGGCACATTAACAATGGAAAAATGACTACATGTATCCGCGAGGTTCGCGGCAGCCTAATGACGGAAAACAACTCTTTCCGATTGACTTCTATATGGCTTCACTCTTGCAGGTTCACAACTATGATATGAAGAAGAGGCAACCGGGACAACATAGCTCTCCCCGCGTGCATTCTGTCCCGTGCCTCGCTGTAAACAAGCTTCGGACGGTTGGTTATCTGTGATCCTTCGTGAGGAATTCGCAGCACGCTTTCTCGGAGTTGTTTTCATGTGACAAGGCTTAAACGTTTAATACTTTACTAACTCACGGCGTTTGGGAAATTAGTTTGTCTACCTTATTATTATCATTCCTTATTGATTTACTTACCTTATTAACCCTCCTATCCCTATCAATTGAGGTATGGAAAAATACAAACGATAAGAACAACATCCGCTAGGTTTCTTCGAGATTCGAACCCGAGTTTTCCGATTCCCAGCCAGTCACCTTGGCCATTGAGCTATTTTTTGTATTATTATTATTATTATTGGTCATAAAATTCCACAGTAGTACATAATTTTCAACACACATTTAAATGAAATAAAACGAACTAAAATTAATTACACGTTCCTTGATATTTTAGAAGAAATGCAAGTCTCAACCAGATAGTGATGTTCGTCATTTGATCGGATTTGTTTTTCAAAGATCGAATTGCCTCTCGCTGCTTCATGTTCTGAATCGCATTATCGAAACTAGAGTTCACAAGACGGTTATTCTGAGGAAGTTGGCGTATGTATCATAGTAATTATTCAACTATCGGCGCTGTCGGCGAAAAGGGTTTACCATGTGGGTACAGAAGCGGCAGTTGTGAAAGTTTCTATGCTCGATTTCTGGGAAAGTTTGCGTTTGCGGACCACGTACCTGATGACGAAAAATGCTCTGTTTTCAATTATCTGTCTATCCCTCCAATTTGAGTCAATTGCTTGTCATAAATTTTAGCGGTGCTTTTCTCAAAAACGCTGGGGTGTTGACCCAAAATATCTTAGATTCCTTTGTTTTAGGTTGTACGTAGGCGACCTGCAAAATATGAACCGAATCGGTTGGCCGTGTCTGAGGCCTTGTTAGTCTTTGAGCTTCGCGGTCGGTTTTTCAGCGGCTAGCGGCCGCGGGGATGCGTGTCCGCGAATGCCTTAGCGCGCTGGTTCGCGCTGCCTGCTAACAGATTGTAAGTTAAGTTGTGGCTATATTGCTCAGTGTTCTGATCTATGGAACCTTATTTAACGTTTTACTTAAAGTTGTGCACCTCGTTTTGAATATGCTTGAATTTCGCATGTTATGAATTTCGGACAGTTAAGTTTTTTCCAAACTTGCTTATGCAGAAGGTACTCTCTTGATTATTATGTTACGCGAATATTTCCAAACCATTTCACCATAACTACTGGTATGACCTAAATTGGGATTGTATTTGCCTTACGTGTGGACAATGTTAATCTATTTTGCTGTTTTGGTATTTGATAAAACATTCAGTAGATTTTATGCTGATTTTAGCAGTGTGTTTGCCTTTTTGTGTGTTACGGGAGTGTCTTATTAAAAAAAAAATTATTTAGTTTTCTGAAAACCCTTTGAAGTCCTTAAGTGACCTTTTCTTAAATTGTCTTATAGATATATTTGCTGTTGCCCTTTGATCAGCTTATGTTTTATAATGAAAGAAGTTAAAAATGCATTTTTATTGTTTCATATACATTCTGACTTTGCGTTTTGTGGCTTATTGAGGTAAAATCATTTGTTAAAGCCGATTATTGCTGTAAGCAACTAATTAACCTTGCCCTCTTGCACATAATCATTTGCGATTATTGCATTTATTTATTCAGCCTACTATGATGCGGTTAAATAATTGTAATCATTCACACGACAAATGACGCTGCTATTCTACATTAGGTTCGCTGTTTCATGATTTCCTCCCCATCCTGTGTTTATGGATTTCAAGTGGTCTACACTCTTTGAAATTTTGAAGGCAACTGTGGTAAGATACAGGCAACAAAAGGTTATTTACGTATTGTACAGGGACCAGACTGCAGTCAAAGGATAAGAAAGGGAATCTGTGATTGAGAAGGGACTGACAAAGGGTTATTGCTTACCGCAAATGTAGCTGAAGCTGTACAATGTGGAAGGAATAAAGAAAACCAAGTAGAAATGTGGATAGAGACTTGTAGTTTTTGGAAAAGAAATAAAGACTGTGGTTTACAGAGGACGTTATAATTCTGTCTCATTCGAAAGCAGTTGAATGGAATGGATAATGTCTTGAAAACGATTATAAGATGAGCACTAAAAGAAGTAAAACCAGGGTAATGAAATGTTGACGAATTAAACCAGGTGAAGCTGAGGGAACTAGATTAAGAAATGAGAGAACAAAAGTAGTAGATGTGTTTTACTATCTGGGCAGCAAAATAACTGATGGTGACCAAAGTAAAAAGGATATAAAATACAGACTGGAAGTAGGAAGAAAGCCGTTTCTGTAAAAGAAAACTTTGTCAACATCTAATATAACTGTAAGTACGAGGAAGTCTTTTCTGAACGTACATGTCTAGAGGGTAGTACGGAAGTTAAACGTGGATGATAAGCAGTTCGGACAAGAAGAGAATAGCTTTTGAAATGTCGTTGTAAAGAAGACTGCTGTAGAGTAGATGGCTGGATCGAATAGGTAATGCGGAGGTACTCAAACGAATTGCGAAAGAAATTTATTGCAGCACTTAAGTAAAAGAAGGGACCGATTGATAGGACACGTCTTGAGGCATGAACGAATAGTCAGAAGGTAATGGAGAAAATTGTGTGTGTGTGGCATAGGTATGTACATAGGCAGGTGTGTGTGTGGCGTAGGTATGTACAAAAAAGCAGGTTAAAAAGGACGTAGGTAGCAGGATAGGAATTCGTGGAGCGCTGCGTGTAACCAGTCAGAAGACTAATGACCACAGTTGTTGTCCAGGGATCAAGAATCTTGCACAGCATAGACTACCGCGGAGGAACTGTATCAAATCAATCTTCGGACTGACAATCGGAACAACAAGAAGAAGAGCAAAAGATCATCTGGTACCAGTTCTGAGTTCTGTATGAGCTATAGCACTCCAAAGCGTCACTCCTTTACTGCGGTGAGTAAATACACTGTTTGACAAGTGCTACGGAAAAACCGACAATTGTTACCGAACACCAATGATAGCAAAACGAAATGAAGTGGACGGGAGGTGTTAATTCCAGCGAAGCCTGTGCACAAACACTCTTTAAGCATTTGACAGTCCAAGCGGTACGGTGTTTGAGGAGGGTCGTTGGCGAACCGAAGATTCTGACATTTTGCGTGGTTCGGCAGTACTCATATGTCTGCAAGACCTTATTTGAGTGCTTATGATCGTGGCGAACAGATGGACGCCTCGAAATCCGTCAAAGTGTCACTACTGTATCCACAGTAATGGGTATGTCCGAAACTATCATATCGCGTTTAAGAGTGGCCGCTGAAGATGGAAATGCTTTGCGAAAACATAGCAGCATTTGCAGAAGGACCACCATGCTGCAAAAGGATCGATACGTAGCCCTAGTGCCTGAAAGGAACCGACATCTCACTCCCAGTCCGGAGCTCGTGGTCTAGTGGCTAGTGTTGCTACCTCTGGATCACGGGGTCACGGGTTCGATTCCCGGCCGGGTTGGGGATTTTCTCTGCTCAGGGACTGAGTGTTTGTGTTGTCCTCATCATTGCATCATCATTCATGAAAGTGGCTAGATTGGACTGCGTACAGATATGGACTCTGTACGGGCGCGGATGACCGCGCAGTTGAGCGCGCCCAAAACCAAACATCATCATCTCAGCCCTAGGAGGATCGCAGTAGACGTTGCAACCGCTACCGGTATACATGTTGCCTCCGGAACCATTTCAGGGTGATGAAATCACGCTGGGTTGTGTACCTGGAAGCTTGTTAAATGCATCCTACTTCAATCACACAAACATGGAGAAAGAGTTTGTTGCTGTAGGGGGCAGATTGTTTGGGGACAGCAATAGTGGTACAAAGTGACGTTCTCTGACGAAATCCGCTTCACTGTGACAAGTGATTCTGCCAGCCAGTTAGTGTGATGGAAAAGGGGAGCACGTTACACGGGACAGAATATTCACCAACGACATAGATATTGTGTGGGAAGGCATTATGTACAATGACCGTACATCGCTGCACATCTTTGCACGAGATACCGTTACTTCACAGGAGTATTGTAATGGGTCAGGTCCGTCTGTTTAGGTATACGGTGGGACTCGATTTTCTTTTTACTGAAGACAGTTCCCACCCACACAGGACTACATAAGTGTCGAACAGACTGGAAATTGAAGATATTTTGAACGTATGGAATGGCCTGTGTATACACAGACGATATAAAAACCTAGAGAGCACGTCCGGGCTGTTTTTGGCAGACGCTATTCGAGGAAATCCTGCTCCCTGAACTGTGCAAGAACTGAAAGCCAAAGTGAGAGGAAAGTGGGACAATATCCCCTAAGGGCTCCTCAACAGTTTTGAGCCGTGATGCGGCTGGCGTTGGTGCTGTTTGTAGGTTTCCGCTGTCTGTTGGAGGCCAGACGGTATCGTTTAGTTGGCATGGTTGCTATTGTTTGTCTTCTTATGCTGACTGGCACCACTCGGTTTCGCAAGCGTTGCTTGTCCGCTAGTAGTAACTGTTGCCTTATCTGTGGGGCGAAGCCGTTGTTTTCTGGGTAATTTCAGTGGGCGAGTTCGGTTGGGGACTCAGGAGGAGCCACGTCGACACAGTGGGCGAACACGCCAGGACCGCTGGTGGCGCGCATGGACTGCCGGATGGAAGAGCTGTCTCGTCGTAAAACGGATCCATCGAGCTTTAAGATGAGTGCATTTCAATCCAAGTAGAGAAACCTCCACCATTATGATATCTCGGGATTCTCCAGTGACTTGGCTTCGCGTTGCTCTCGTAGTGTAACCGATGCGAAGAGCAGCGAGTGGAGTGCCTGGGGAAGGCGGATATGATTAGCTTTCCTCGACTTCTTATTACTATTTACTGCGTTCAACTTGTTACAATTTGTTAAGTTCAACCAACGGCAATTTTTCTTGCCTGGTGACCACTAACGCCTCAGTAACCTGCCTTGGCGGATAGTCTCTGTAACGGCAGTGTACGTTTCCTCGCCTTGCCGCTGCTGTCCGATAAGGCACGTACTCGTAGTTTTGAAAGCTTTCTTGATTGTAGGCCGGTTGGTGATTCTTCTGCTCTGGTGGTAGTGATGCCTTTCTCGTTCCGGTTGCTCTAAACACAGTATTCTGGGGCCGTAGTCCAGACCGCCGGTTCCGGCTTTGACGTATTGTTCCATCGTTGGTTCAAATGGCTCTGAGCACTATGGGACTTAACATCTGTGGTCATCAGTCCCCTAGAACTTAGAACTACTTAAACCTAACTAACCTAAGGACATCACACACATCCATGCCCGAGGTAGGATTCGAACCTGTGACCGTAGCAGTCGCGCGGTTCCCGACTGCGCTGTTCCATCGTTGCATATGGTTTATCGGACCTAAGGTAGCTTCATCAAGATTATCATTAGTCATTCGTTAGACTGCCACTAGTCTGAGTTACCATCTTGTGAAGTGAATGCACCTCTTGGCTGCCTATCACTCGCGAAAGTGTTTGTTACCGGACCTTCCCAGAGGGCGATTTCTGGAGCACCATCTGTGCCACCTTGGTTATTGTAAGATATGTGTGTTCTAAAAGGAGGTATGATGGCCAGTAGTTCAGTGTAACGCTCCTTCGGTCCACAACTTCTACGGGTATAATCTGCCTCAGTACCCTTTAAGGAACTTATGTACTGGTCCTTGTTTTTTATTATTGTATTAGTTATTACACTAGCTTGTAATGTCCTACTTTAGGAGTTATATATGTCTAGTTAATAGTTCTGGTCGCCTTCAGGAATAAATCTAGCAGTCTAGTGTTCACTGTATGTTAAGGGTTGTGTTACAAAATTACCATCATCTTATTTCACCCATTTGGTGATCAGTTGCTTGTTTCTTTAATTCACCTTTGCTATTGTATTCGTTGTTTTACAGCAGGTTTCTAAATTTTTATTATTATTGCCGTTCCTGGCTTGTAAGGCCTTCAGTCGTGAGTGTGATCATTTGCCTTAAAACTTTAATTTGGTATTTGTATTTTAGCAGTAAGCCTTAAAACATCATTTACTGCCATTCCTGGCGTCTGATGCCTTCTGCAATGTTTGTGGTGACTTGCCATTAATATTTCAATACCTGTAAGTTGTAAATTGCAGCGATTTCTTAAACAATTCTTAATTTATTGCCACTCTTGGCGTGTAAGGCCTTCAGCTGTGATAGTTGTCACTTGCCTTAAAATTCTAATTTGGTATTTGTACTTACGCAGTAAGCCATTAAAACCTTATTTACTACCGCTCCTGGCGTCTGATGCCTTCTGCTGTGTTTGCGGCGACTTGCCTTTAATATTTCAATACCTGTCATTTGTAAGTTGCAGCGAGTTTTAAACAAATCTTAATTTATTGCCATTCCTGGCGTGTAACGGCTTCTGCCCAGATCACAGTGGTTTGCTTTTAAAACAGTATCTGATGTATCTGTATTCAATGGTGATTTGCTAAATTGTAACTCAATGAAAACACTATTATTTACACAGTTGTTTATTCCTTCATTAATAACGTGTGCTATTTTTATTTATTGTTGAATCTGGAATTACTGGTTTAAAATACATTGTGTGTAACTGTATAAGGCAACCAATAGTAACTGATTACGGCCTCGTCCACAATGGTTACCGAATACTTCCTTCCCTTGACTACCAGGTTTCAAGTTTTGTAGGAAGCGTGAATAACTGATGCAAAACGTGAATTAATGCGCAACGACGGTATATTGCTTGTTGGGAGTATGAATTGTGTGAAAAGTGAACGTTATTTATAACTGTTATCCTGCTTTCCCATGTGTGGAAATGTGTACTATTTTTCATAATAATAAGACCACTCAACCTCTATTACGTGTGTATTGTGCTTCACGTCGTCCATCATTGCCTGTGATTGTTCCTGATCTACATTGTATCTGTTTCTTAGGAATCGTCAGGCAGTGTATTTGTCCAGTGACTACAGTTTAAGGACGGTACGTCTTCAATACTTGTTGGAGCGTTTCGGTACCTCAATGGAATGAAATGATCGTATGGCATTGTTGGCCGGGAGGCCTCTTGCGGGGGAGTTCTGCCGCCGTATTGCAAGTCCTTTTTAGTTGACGCCACTTCGGCAACTTGCGAGTCGATGATGATGAACTGATGATGAAGGACAAACAACACCCAGTCATCACTGTTTCGTGATTTCCTTTCAGGAAGGTCGCAGTTCGTAGTAATAGACGGCAAATCATCGAGTAAAACTGAAGTGATATCAGGTGTTCCCAGGGAAGCGTCCTGGGGCCTCTGCTGTTCCTGATCTATATAAATGACCTGGGTGACAATCTGAGCAGTTCTCTTAGGTTGTTCGCAGATGATGCTTTAATTTACCGTCTAGTAAGGTCATCTGAAGACCAGTATCAGTTGCAAAGCGATTTAGAAAAGATTGCTGTATGGTGTGGCAGGTGGCAGTTGACGCTAAATAACGAAACGTGTGAGGTGATCCACATGAGTTCCAAAAGAAATCCGTTGGAATTCGATTACTCGATAAATAGTACAATTCTCAAGGCTGTCAATTCAACTAAGTACCTGGGTGTAAAAATGACGAACAACTTCAGTTGGAAAGACATAGATAATAGATAATACTGTGGGGAAGGTGAGCCAAAGGTTGCGTTTCATTGGCAGGACACTTAGAAGATGCAACAAGTCCACTAAAGAGACAGCTTACACTACACTCGTTCGTCCTCTGTTAGATTATTGCTGCGCGGTGTGGGATCCTTACCAGGTGGGACTGACGGACGACATCGAAAAGGTGCAAAAAAGGGCAGCTCGTTTTGTATTATCACGTAATAGGGGAGAGAGTGTTGCAGATAAGATACGCGAGTTGGGATGGAAGTCATTGAAGCAAAGACATTTTTCGTCGCGGCGAGATCTATTTACGAAATTTCAGTCACCAACTTTCTCTTCCGAATGCGAAAATATTTTGTTGAGCCCAACCTACGTAGGTAGGAATGATCATCAAAATAAAATAAGAGAAATCAGAGCTCGAACAGAAAGGTTTAGGTGTTCGTTTTTCCCCCGCGCTGTTCGGGAGTGGAATGGTAGGGAGATGGTATGATTGTGGTTCGATGAACCCTCTGCCAAACACTTAAATGTGAATTGCAGAGTAATCATGTAGATGTAGATCTCGAGGTAGAAAAAAATTTCTGACCCCGCCGGGAATCGAACCCACAACCCTATGAGCAGGAAGCGAGAACGCTACCGCAACACCACGAGCTGCGGACAGTAGCTCAATCATTAATCAGCTATGCTTCATGTAGGAAAATGGTAGCCATTATGGCGTTCCATAAAGTTCAGAATGTTTCTCGGACCTAATGGGCGGAATCCGGCACATTTTCGTGCATTCTTCCATTTTACTCTGCAGAGGAGATGAAGGCAAGTTGCCACGTGGCCTGTCTTGGTCCCGGCAACGGGCCCTCGGCTCACTTCCGGCCGCAACTTGTAGCAGCAACTACCTGCGTCCGCCGCCGCTCTTCCGGAAGGAGTGTCGCCGGCGTGGCGAGACGCACGGCTTCCCGTATGCAGATGCGGCCTCTGGAGGCGCAGCCCGCGCCCGCAGCTGCGCCGCCTCCTCGCTGACTCTTCCGGCTGGTGCGCCGGTCGCGCATCACGCCGGCTTCCGCAGCCACTGCCCGAGCCGGCCGCCGCGCCTCCAGGCTGGCCAACAGATTATTGTTCCGCACCACCGCGCCGCCGGTAAAGCTGTCTCCTGCGTGGCGTCCGGAAATTCTGCGCAGCCGAAAAAATGCCTCTCCCTGCAAAACATACTGCGCTGTGCCTGCTGTACAGCGCCACCCGTTGTAAATCTCGCCGTACGGAGTCGGAATACGTTGCCTCCACCCCCCAGCCCCCAAACCCCCGCTTTCCCACAGAGCTCACAAGGGTACCTCCCCATCGCACCCCTCTCAGATTTTGTTATAAGTTGGCACAGTGGATGGGCCTTGAAAAACTGAACACAGATTAATCGAGAAAACAGGAAGAAGTTGTGTGGAACTATGAAAAAAATAAGCAAAATTACACACTGGTGACGGCATGTGCGTGACATGACAGGAATATGTTGTCGACCCACCTAACTTGTACACTTGGCGAATGGGTAAAAAGGTTCTTCTACCTCGCCCGATTTATTTTTTCTTGTGGATGTGATAATCACTCCCAAAAAGTGATGAAAACATAAGAGTTTGTCACATAAACTGCAACAAATGAATGCAAGTTTCACAGTCGCACAGTTTTCCCTGTTCTCTGTCAAAACATATTTTTTTAACGTTTTCAAATTTTTCCGTATGTAGACCATCAAATCCTGCATGTGTCCAAGCAAATCTGAATATGTCCTGGAATTTTGGAGAGGGAAGTTGATTGTGCGTGAGTGCCTGAACTTTGATAATTGTCTGAAAATAAAAAAAATTAAAATTTTCGCTCGAGGGAAACTTGAACGAAGTACTTCTCGTACCGCAGCTGCTCACGCTAACCACGAGATTACAGTATCCTTTATGTTGCCTATCTTGCGCATGGACTACTCAGTTTGTATATTTTGCTTATTTTTTTCGTAGTTCCACACAACTTCCATTAGCGGATTGGGTGAGTTTGAAGGGTTTGATCATCATGCGAGTGTTACGGAAATGCTTCAGGAACCCGCGTGTGAGTCTCTGGAGGAAAGGAGGCGTTCTTTTCGTGAATCGCTACTGAAGAAATTTAGAGAACCAGCAGTTGAGGCTGACTGCAGCACAATTTTACTGCCGCCAACTTATATTTCGCGGAAAGACCACAAAGATAAGATAAGAGAGATTAGGGCTCGTACAGAGGCATATAGGCAGTCATTTCTCCCTCGTTCTGTTTGGGAGTGGAACTGGGAGAGAAGACGCTAGTTGTGGTACGAGGTACCCTCCGCTACGCACCGTTTGGTGAATTACGGAGTATGTATGTAGATGTAGATGTAGAAGGGGTCAAATTTCAAGTGTCGAGATGATCCTTTGGCAGAATTGCCACATAAGTTGGACGTGCTGCATCAGTGGTGCAGTGGTCACTTGAACACTTGAACATTCTCACAGCCGTAGACCCGGTTCTGGAAGTCCCCACAGCATAGACGCCCGCTAGGATAGTCGTACCGTAACGGCAGCAGCGGCAGATCCTGCAGCTACCACAGTTCGGATAAGAGGGCCTGTGGGCCCAGATGTGTCAACACGAGCTACAGCGAACGGATTATTGCAGTGGGTCTACCGGCGCACTCACGCCACAGCATGGACGTACACGTCAGAGGATCGCTTGGAAGATGGAATGGCGTGCCGCGGTCTTCAACGAAGAAAGAAAATTCTGCCTGTATGTAAGTGATGGTCGCTTGTCCGTACGTCTTAGATCTGCTGAATCATGAAAGAAGGTTGTATACATGGAAGAATCCTGGAGATACTAAAAGGTATCAGATAGATTATATAATGGTAAGACAGAGATTTAGGAACCAGGTTTTAAATTGTAAGACATTTCCAGGGGCAGATCTGGACTCTGACCACAATCTATTGGTTATGACCTGTAGATTAAAACTGAAGAAACTGCAAAAAGGTGGGAATTTAAGGAGATGGGACCTGGATAAACTGAAAGAACCAGAGGTTGTACAGAGATTCAGGGAGAGCATAAGGGAGCAATTGACAGGAATGGGGGAAATAAATACAGTAGAAGAAGAATGGGTAGCTTTGAGGGATGAAGTAGTGAAGGCAGCAGAGGATCAAGTAGGTAAAAAGACGAGGGCTAGTAGAAATCCTTGGGTAACAGAAGAAATATTGAATTTAATTGATGAAAGGAGAAAATATAAAAATGCAGTAAGTGAAACAGGCAAAAAGGAATACAAACGTCTCAAAAATGAGATCGACAGGAAGTGCAAAATGGCTAAGCAGGGATGGCTAGAGGACAAATGTAAGGATGTAGAGGCCTATCTCACTAGGGGTAAGATAGATACCGCCTACAGGAAAATTAAAGAGACCTTTGGAGATAAGAGAACGACTTGTATGAATATCAAGAGCTCAGATGGAAACCCAGTTCTAAGCAAAGAAGGGAAAGCAGAAAGGTGGAAGGAGTATATAGAGGGTCTATACAAGGGCGATGTACTTGAGGACAATATTATGGAAATGGAAGAGGATGTAGATGAAGATGAAATGGGAGGTATGATACTGCGTGAAGAGTTTGACAGAGCACTGAAAGACCTGAGTCGAAACAAAGCCCCCGGAGTAGACAATATTCCATTGGAACTACTGACGGCCGTGGGAGAGCCAGTCCTGACAAAACTCTACCATCTGGTGAGGAAGATGTATGAGACAGGCGAAATACCCTCAGACTTCAAGAAGAATATAATAATTCCAATCCCAAAGAAAGCAGGTGTTGACAGATGTGAAAATTACCGAACTATCAGCTTAATAAGTCACAGCTGCAAAATACTAACACGAATTCTTTACAGACGAATGGAAAAACTAGTAGAAGCCAACCTCGGGGAAGATCAGTTTGGATTCCGTAGAAACACTGGAACACGTGAGGCAATACTGACCTTACAGCTTATCTTAGAAGAAAGATTAAGGAAAGGCAAACCTACGTTTCTAGCATTTGTAGACTTAGAGAAAGCTTTTGACAATGTTGACTGGAATACTCTCTTTCAAATTCTAAAGGTGGCAGGGGTAAAATACAGGGAGCGAAAGGCTATTTACAATTTGTACAGAAACCAGATGGCAGTTATAAGAGTCGAGGGACATGAAAGGGAAGCAGTGGTTGGGAAGGGAGTAAGACAGGGTTGTAGCCTCTCCCCGATGTTGTTCAATCTGTATATTGAGCAAGCAGTAAAGGAAACAAAAGAAAAATTCGGAGTAGGTATTAAAATTCATGGAGAAGAAATAAAAACTTTGAGGTTCGCCGATGACATTGTAATTCTGTCCGAGACAGCAAAGGACTTGGAAGAGCAGTTGAATGGAATGTACAGTGTCTTGAAAGGAAGATATAAGATGAACATCAACAAAAGCAAAACAAGGATAATGGAATGTAGCCTAATTAAGTCGGGTGATGCTGAGGGAATTAGATTAGGAAATGAGGCACTTAAAGTAGTAAAGGAGTTTTGCTATTTGGGGAGCAAAATAACTGATGATGGTCGAAGTAGAGAGGATATAAAATGTAGGCTGGCAATGGCAAGGAAAGCGTTTCTGAAGAAGAGAAATTTGTTAACATCCAGTATTGATTTAAGTGTCAGGAAGTCATTTCTGAAAGTATTCGTATGGAGTGTAGCCATGTATGGAAGTGAAACATGGACGATAAATAGTTTGGACAAGAAGAGAATAGAAGCTTTCGAAATGTGGTGCTACAGAAGAATGCTGAAGATTAGATGGGTAGATCACATAACTAATGAGGAAGTATTGAATAGGATTGGGGAGAAGAGAAGTTTGTGGCACAACTTGACCAGAAGAAGGGATCGGTTGGTAGGACATGTTCTGAGGCATCAAGGGATCACCAATTTAGTATTGGAGGGCAGCGTGGAGGGTAAAAATCGTAGAGGGAGACCAAGAGATGAATACACTAAGCAGATTCAGAAGGATGTAGGTTGCAGTAGGTACTGGGAGATGAAAAAGCTTGCACAGGATAGAGTAGCATGGAGAGCTGCATCAAACCAGTCTCAGGACTGAAGACCACAACAACAACAACAACGCTGGCCTCACATCAGACCCCACAGTCTGGGTTGCGATAAACTGGAACTCATGTTTGCTGATTCTGGAGGAGTGCCTACCAATGCTTGGTACGTGCAGAATGTTGTTAGGCCTTTTATTTTGTCATTTCTGCAAGTATAATGCTCGCCCACACACTCCCTGTCAAACTTGACTTTTTTTTTAAATGCATTTTAACCATCAGCTATTTGTTTGTCCTATTAGCCATCTACCCTACATCCTGGTTCATGGTTAATAACCGAAACCGGTAGATGATAAATGCGATAAGTAAACAGGTGACGGTTAAAATGCATTTAAAAAAAATATTTTAAGGCTGTTGAATGTAACCTTATGGAAACATTACAGAGGAAGTACAGCAACTTCCCTGGCCAGCACAATCCTCACCGAGCGAGCTGGTGCAGTGATTATCACATTGGACTCGCATTTGGGAGGATGACGGTTCAATCTCGTGTCCGGCCATCCTGATTTAGGCAAATGCCAGGATGGTTCCTCTGACAGGGCATGGCCGACTTCCTTCCCCGTCCTTCCCTAATCCGATGAGACCTCGACCTCGACCTCGATGTTTGGTCTCTTCCACCTCCCCCCCCCCCCCCCGCCCACATCATCCCCCCCCCCCCCCCCCGGGCTTGTCTCCAATTGAGCACGTGTCGGATACGATGCGACGAGAAGTGAATCGTGCGTTTAGTCAACCAACAACTCATAATATCCCAAGACAGTATTCACCATCTGTACGATGGACTGTGTGCCAAAGGCAGCACGATCATTGCCTCCATTGAAGGTACACCACGTACTAATGTGGGTGTTCGAGCGTGGGTCTGAACACCGTATGCTATTTGTGTGTATATGTAATAATGTCATCTACTTCACACGCACTATAGCAACAATAAATCTTGAGTAAATTGGAAATCTCTAAAAGGGTGTACTATTTTTTCCGATAGTGTATAAAGATTCTACAACATAAAAGCGTATTTGATGTTACTGGAATTTCAAAGAGAATGCTGGAAAGTTACTGTAACTTAGTATATAATCGTCTTTGTGTTATATGTTATCACTGTCACAAGGAATTTTACCACACAGATTCAAATATGCAACAGTTAAACCACTTTATAAGAAAGTTAACGATAAGGACTTAAATAATTATCGTCCAGTTTCCTTACTGACAGCTTTTTCCGAAGTATTCAGAAAAGTAATTTACTCAAGAATAGTGTCATATCGCAGAAGCAAAAATTTATTTAGCGTATCACAGTTTCGATTCCAGAATGGTTGGTTGCTCGAATGACAATGTTAATTATACATTCATCCACCAAAAATTAAGGGCCTTAAATAATTAAATATCTCCAGTGATATTTCTTAAGTTTTGATTGTGTGTATCGTATTACTCTCTTAGAAAAACTAAAGTTTTGTGGAACTGATCGCTTGTGCGCAGCTTGTTTGAATCATTCTTCACAAACGGAAAGCATAAGGTTGTCCTCAATATTTCAAACAATGTCGCAAGTGTGACAAACTTCGGCAGGGTAGAAATCACGAAGGGAGTCCCACAGGGTCCAGATTTGTCTCCACTCCTATTTCTTACCTGTGGGACTCAGTCTGTGACTTGTCTGCACTCAGTAAAATTTTCCACGGCAGAACAGGCACCTTTTGCAGACGATACAAGTGTTATAATAAATACCGTTGGAGGCAGCGACAGAAAAGTTACGTAATGGTGGCTTCACAGAAATGAAATCTACCCTAATTTTTAGAAAACACTCCATATTAGTTCTAGATGGGCCTTCAGAAAAAGGATGTATCCATATTGAGTTATGTACCTGCCACAACATGGGCACTACCTTGTCGACCATGGCTTGTGTCATGAGCGACACATGATCTTTATGTACTGGTTTCTAGTGTGGAACAGACATTTCTTTCAAGAGTCCATGACCATTACTGCTTCTGACATTAATTTACAGTAGATAATGTAGCAAACAGAATCGCTGTGTCTATGTACATTCCTGGCCATTAAAATTGCCACACCACGAAGACGACGTGTTGCAGACGCGAAATTTAACCGACAGGAAGATGCTGAGATATGCAAATGATTAGCTTTTCAGAGAATTCACACAAGGTTGGCGCAGGTGGCGACACCTACAACGTGCTGACATGAGGAAAGTTCCCAACCGATTTCTCATACATAAACAGTAGTTAACCGGTGCTGCCTGGTGCAACGTTGTTGTGATGCCTTGTGTAAGGAGGAGAAAAGCGTACCATCGCGTTTTCGACTTCGATGAAGGTCGGATTGTAGCCTATCGCGAATGCGGTTTATGTATCGCGACATTGCTGCTCGCGTTGGTCGAGATCCAATGACTGTTAGCAGAATATGGAACCGGTGGGTTCAGGAGGGTAATACGGAACGCCGTGCTGGATCCCAACGGCCTCGTATTACTAGCAGTCGCGTTAAGAGGCGTCTTATCCGCATGGCTGTAACGGGTCGTGCAGTCACGTCTCGATCCCTGAGTCAACAGATGGGGACGTTTGCAAGACAACAACCATCTGCACGAAAAGTTCGACGACGTTTGCAGCAGCATGGACTATCACCTCGGAGACCGTGGCTGCGGTTACCCTTGACGCTGCATCACAGGCAGGAGCGCCTGCGATGGTGTACTCAGCGACGAACCTGGGTGCATGAATGGCAAAACGTCATTTTTTCGGATGAATCCAGGTTCTGTTTACAGCATCATGATGGTCGCATCCGTGTTTGGCGACATCGTGGTGAACGCACATTGGAAGCGTGTATTCGTCATCGCCATACTGGCGTATCACCAGGCGTGGTGGTATGGGGTGCCATTGGTTACACGTCTCGGTCACCTCTTGTTCGCATTGACGGCACTTTGAACAGTGGGCGTTACATTTCACATGTGTTACGACCCATGGCCCTACCCTTCGATCGATTCCTGCGAAACCCTACATTTCAGCAGGATAATGCACGACCGCATGTTGCAGGTCCTGTATGGTCCTTTCTGGATACGGAAAATGTTCGACTGCTGCTCTGGCCAGCACATTCTCCAGATCTTTCACCGATTGGAAACGTCTGGTTAATGGTGGCCGAGCAACCGTCTCGTCACAATACGCCAGTCACTACTCTTGATGAACTGTGGTATCGTGTTGAAGCTGCATGGGCAGCTGTACCTGTACATGCCACCCAAGCTCTGTTTGACTCAATGCGCAGGCGTTCAAGGCCGTTATAAAGGCCAGAGGTGATTGTTCTGGGTACTGATTTCTCAGGATCTATGCACCCAAATTGCATGAAAATGTAATCACATTTCAGTTCTAGTATAATATATTTGTCCAATGAATACCCGTTTATCATCTGCATTTCTTCTTGGTTTAGCAATTTCAATTTTAATGGCCAGTAGTGTATGTAAACTGAATAATACTGTCTCTGTGTATTGTATATGACACCTTTTATTCTGGATCTGAAGATCGCTTGTAGATAAGCTTAAACTAGTAATAAAATAAAAGTAAATTGGCGATCTTAACTGTCAAGGGTTTTTCTCATTTCACAGCTTCAGTACATTAGATCGTGTCATTTACATTTCGACCATGTCAAACAATAAAATACTAAATTCTGTAGAACAAGTACTCATACCAGCAATAGATGTATCATATGAACAGTACTTCAGTAAATAGGGTAGAATGATCCAAATTTTTGGGAGTCCATATTAATTTAAACTTGAATTGGGAGAACCAAATTACTTACCTACTGAAGCAATTAAGTTCAGATATTTTTGCTCTTCATATAACTGCTAGTCCTGGAACCAAACGATCAAATGGTTCAAATGGCTCTGAGCACTATGGAACTTAACATATGAGGTCATCAGTCCCATAGAACTTAGAACTACTTAAACCTAACTAACCTAAGGCACCACACACATCCATGCCCCAGGCAGGATTCGAACCTGCGACCGTAGCGGTCACGCGGTTCCAGACTGAAGCGCCTAGAACCGTTCGGCCACACCGGTCGGCGGGCATTTAGGGCATAGAAAGTTACAAATTTGTACAGTCATCGATGTGCAGCAACAGATGTAAGATTCAAGCTTGTAAGGCTGAAGTTTAACCACGGCTCAATCTCCCCCCCTCCCTCCCAAAAAAAATCCGAACGTACCCTCCTCCCTCTCTCCCTCTGCCCAGACCGTCTTCTAGCAGAACAGACAAGGAAGGAATCATGAACCGAGGGAGAGATCAGGCAGCATTTATTTGACTTTGGTGGACCCGGAAACGCCTGCCTGAGGATGTCTCCTTAACCTCTAAATTTAATTGGCTCAAAACCTTGATTATCTGGCAAGGTCCTCGGAAACGTGGTGTCAGCTTGCGACTAGCTTCCTTGTCAAGGCTGCCTACTAGAGCTTTAATGTACACGCGGTCCCCCACCTTGCCAGTAAAGGGCCTCTCCGTCTGTTATAACGTGCTTCCTGCCGGTTATATCGCGATCTGGATATTATTCGTCGTGCGCCTCCAATTCTTGTATAAGGTCTCGGGTGTTATGGAGCTAGGTAATAGGTGGTTAATCTCCCGTAAGTTAGATAATGGGATATTGAGCTCGTAAGCGTTCATTAGCTCCACAGGAGACACGCGAGTGGCTTCATGCTTGGCCGAATTGAAGGCCTGATTTAACCAACCCACTTGCTGAGTGCATTCGCATGATAGATTATTGCTATTCAGCCGCTCTGCAAACGAGGCTTTGGGATAATAAGCGGTGGTTGTAATATGTCTGATGCCCTGCCCAAAGCAAAATCCCCTAAATTGGCTTCATGCTTGGCCGAATTGAAGGCCTGATTTAACTAACCCACTTGCTGGGTGTATTCGCATGATAGATTATTGCGATTGACCCACTCTGTGAACGAGGCTTTGGTGTAATGAGTGGCTGTAATATGTCTAATGCACTGCCCAAAGCAAAATCCCCTAAATCCTTTTGAAGTAAAGGCAGTGGCATTGTCACTGACTAGGACCTTGGGTATACCAAACCATTACACCATAAGGGACAGTTGTTGAATGGTAATGTCTGCAGTGAGCCCCCGTGTCGTGAATAACCAACAAAATCTGTTGAAAGCATCGACTATTACCAGGATATAACTATGGCCCTGCTTAGTACGAGGCAAAGGACCAACATAATCATTTAATACCGTGTCTAAAGGATATTCTTCCCTACATGAGTGGAGGAGTCCTTTCTGGGCCCCGGAATCGGGCTTAGCCTTCTTACATAAGTGACATTGTGCTTCAAGACGTCGGATGTCCTTACATAACGATGGCCAGTAGAATTTCTCACCGACTTTTCCAAGTCATAAATAGACCAAGGTGTCCGCTAACCACCGAATCGTGGAAATATCTGAATATGAGCGAGACAAATTAAGCAGGCAAACAAATTTTGCAGTCAGGACCCATGCCTGCCTGTTTGCACAGAACACCCTCCTTAAGGCAATAATCTTTCATGGTTTGCCCAGCAATCAATTTTTCTTTGATAACGCCCCACAAGGTGTCCTGAGCCTGTTTCTCCCTTAAATCAGCGAACAGGCTCGGCAGCCCTGCCAACACAACATTACTGGACGAGATGCCCTCCCCGGAGTCACTCTGATCTTCACTTCCTTCCGAAAACATGCGGATGAGAACATCAGCCACGGAGTTCTCTGAACCCGTTCTCGACTTCGAATTGATAGGCGGATATGCGGACCGCCCAACGGGAAATGCGTCTGGTCTGTCTAGGCCTGGCCAACACCCAACTCAGGGTCTGATTGTCTGCCCTTCTCGAGGACAATTGAAACGGCCAACGCTTCGCACTTGTACACCGAATAGTTAAGCTCGGCTCCCGATAAACGACGAGATGCGAACGGCAAAGGGTGTCTCTCTCCCTCGGATTCTTGCAGTAAGACTGCTGCTATCCCGCCATGACAGGCATCAGTTTGAAGGACAAAGGAGGCATTAAAATCCGGGATAGCCGAGACCAGCTGATTAGCAGTGGCAAATTTTATGGCCTCAGACGCCGGCTGTTGGTTGTCACCCCAAGAAAACTCGCAGCTCTTCTTGAGTAAGTCGTTCAAAGGGGCAGCCATCTGCGGAAAGTTAGAAATAAACTTGAGAAAAAAATTTGCCATCGCTACAAAAAGCGCTATGTATTTCTTACTGCGTCGGTGTGGGAAATCCTTCAAAGCCTTAGTCCGCTCCTGATCTACCTTGATCCCTTACCTGGAAACTAAATGCCCTAAAAAGGAGATTCGTGGCCTACAAAGGGTTACTTTTGAAGACTTCACGGTGAGTCCTGCCGCACGCAACCTAGAAAACACTTGGTCAAGGTTTTGTAAATGTTCTTTAAAGGACCTACTGTAAACCACGACATCGTCCAGATAGTTGTAAACACATACAAATTTCAGGTCTCGTAACACGGAATTCAGTAACCTGGACAATACCACGTCATCCGCAGACAACCCGAAGGGTACACAATTGAACTCGAACAAATTCGAGTCGATGCAGAAGGCAGTCACCGACTTGGAAGATTCCGCGAGGGGAATCTGATAATACGCTTGGTTTAAGTTGAGTACCCTAAAGGAAGTTGCGCCAGAAAACAATGTAAAGCAATTATGGAGATCTGGCAACGGTACCGACTCCAAAACGACTTTCTTATTCAACAGTTGGCAGCTCACTACTGCTTGGTAATACTGACCAGTGCCTTTCGGAACGAGGAAGATAGGAGAAGCGTACGGAGATGTCGAAGATCTTATGATCCCGTCCTGTCGCATTCGCTCAATCTTTTGCCTTAGGATGCGCATCTTGGGAGGAGACAACCGATACGGCCCCCGGCGCACAGGAATTCGATGAGGTAGCTGTATACTGTACTCAGTTAAATGTGTCACCCCCAATTTGTCCGACAGAACCTCCGGATAGCGCTGAAACAAACGGAGAAGACGCTCACCCTGTTCGGGTGGCAGATGATCCACTATATAATCACTCGACTCTTCACAAATTACACTAACACTGGCCCATCTCCTACAATCACAAAGAGGGAGTTTTACCTGTGGTGCAAATTGAAAATAGCACATGCCGCTAGCGTAATCCAAAATCAGTCCAGTTATTTTGATGAAATCACACTCTAAAATGACCGGAATGTGTAAATCCTGCCTGATCATAAAACGGTGGGGCCACTAAAATTTTCCGAGTTGTACATACCCTCGCATTTCACCCATTAGAGGTAACTCTCGCCCATCCGCGATCCGACATCTCTGCTTAGGTGGAAGTGGAATGGAAAATTTACATACGTCTAAATTCGAGATACCATTGCCAATCTTTCAGGGACACTGAACTCTCGGAGTCCAGGGGGGCAAAACAGGTTCTTGACCAATACAAGTACAAATATGTGGAAGAGGTGCAACTGAAGGTGCGCTGATTGCCTTACAATTAAAAGACCAGTTCCTCTTACCAGAGCGCCTTTTCCTCTGGCGTCAGGTATCACGACGTCGTTCTCTCGGAATCGGGCAAGTCCGAACGAAATGACCCGGTTCCCTCCCTATCCCTATTGGTAATCCCCTCCCAGAGATCCGAATGGGGGGCTATTCTGGAATCTTTTGCCAATGAAGCGATCAAATGGCTCTGAGCACTATGGGACTTAACAGCTGAGGTCATCAGTCCCCTAGAACTTAGAACTACTTAAACCTAACTAACCTAAGGACATCACACACATCCATCCCCGAGGCAGGATTCGAACCTGTGACTGTAGCAGTCGCGCGGTTCCAGACTGAAGCGCCTAGAACCATGGTGGTATTTTCTCGGAAATAATTCTCCGCCTTTCACATTTCAGTCAAGTTGCGGTAGGCTCCATGTGTTGTAATATTGGTGAGTCAAGATAAGAGGGATAAATTTTGCTCGTAATTTTCTCTTCTTCAAAACATTCTGGAGAATGTCTCGAAGACTTGATTTACAGATTCAGAGATACTACATGGCGGTTTGTGACACAATAACGTTGAAGCACTGCCGTCGCTTTTCTACTCCCGAACACTGCTTGCTCAACATTGACTAGTCGAATGCACATCTGTTGTTTACAGTAGTTAGTTCTGTCTGCCGCAGCAGTCACGTCGCTTACGCACGAGATAAGTCTCGAAACTTTAGACGGACAGTGTACACATTATTAATAATACACAGTACTATTTATTTAATGTTTCGATGAGAACCAGCTTTCGGATTTCTTCGTCCAACATCAGCGAGAGTTTCTCCAAAGAAACACACCATTTAAAAATACTACGTTGCCAGTATGTGGCCCATGATCTTGGGATAGTGTATTTAGCTCGTGTTACAAACGGCCAGAGTGTCACGTTCAAACACAGCCACAACTAAATATACTGAACAAAATTTCCAGAATAGCTAACGATATAAGAAATCACCCTCGTTCTCAGAATGGTCTTGTGAAAGGGGGCAGAGGAATGGACAACTTACAGAGCAGACTATAGCTCCTGGGAGCAAATTGCCCCTAATACGTGGAACGATCGGCAATGAGCAATAATATGAGGTTGCAGAAATCAATGGAAACCACTACATCAAAGACAGGTAACGTGAGTCCACAGGCACTAACTGAAAAACAGTCACGATGATCTCTCCGTTGGCAAAAGATTCTGGGTTAGTCCCATATCCAAATCTCCGGGAAGGACTGTCATTGGGGAGCTAGCTACGATAAGAAGATTGAAAAACTAACGAAAAGGTAACATGGAATGTCAGAAGTTTGAATGTGGTAGGGAAGATAGAAAATCTGAAAAGCGAAAAGCGCAGTCTAGTATCAGAGGGGGACCAGTGAACTGAATTGGAAAGAATGATTTCTGGTCAGATGAATGTAGGATAACATCAACAGCAGCAGAAAATGCTATATGGGGAGCAGGTTTCATCACGAATAGGATGTTAGCGCAGAGAGGGAGCTCCTGTGAATAGTTCAGTGATGATATTTTTATCATAGAATCGACAGCAAACCAACGCCAACATCAATAGTTCAGATATAGATGCCGATACGAGAAGCAGAAAATTAAGAAATGGAAAAATTATATGAGGATATTACACGGGTAATGTAGAATGTAAAGTAAGATGAAGATCTAATGATCATGGGCCACTGGAATGAGATTGTAGAGGAAGGAAGGGAAGAAAGAGCTGCAAGAGAATTCAGATTTGGTAATGGGAATGAGGGAGGAGAACAATTGACCCCAGCAATAAATTTCAACTGGTAATGGAAAAAAAATTACAGCAGGAGGAGGTACACTTAGAAATGGCCAGGAGACATGGAAAGATTCCAAGTAGATTCTTGCATACTCAGAAAAGATTTCTAAATCAGATATCGGCCCATAAGTCGTACCCTGTAGCGGATATAAATTCAGATAACAATTTAGTAATGATGAAGAGTATTTTGAAGTCTAAGAAAATCATTGAGAAGAAGCAACGTGGAAAGAAATTGGCTATCGAAGCAATGAGAAATGATTAGATGCGTTTGAATTTCGCTAAAGATGTGGATACTGCAATAATGAATATCACAGTAGGCATTACAGTTGAAGAGGAATAGACATCTATAAAAGAAGCAATCAGACTATTTGGACAGACAAATATATTTACATGGAAACTAACGGTGAAGAAATCATGAGTAACAGATCGACGAAAGAAAGCAGTTCAAAAATTTTCGAGGAAAGAGAGGAATACAGCAATATAAATCACTCAGGTGTGAAACAAATATCAAGTGCAAGGAAGCCAAGACCAAATGGCTGCAGGAAAATTCTGGAGAAATCAAAACAGAAATGGTTGTCGGAAGAAATGATTGAGCACACAGTGAAGTCAAAACAGCCTTCAATGAAATTAACACCAGGGGCATCAACATTAAGAGTGTGAGGGGGAACTCTACTGTTAAACGCAAGGGAGAGAGAAGATGGGTGGAAATGGTACATTGGAGGACTCTATGAGGAGGGAGGACTTGGTTTAAGGCATGACAGAAGAACAAATGGATATAGAAGACATAGGGGATGCAGTACTAGAGTCAGAGTCTAATAAAGCTTTCTAAGACTTGTGATCAAATAAGGCAAAAGGGCTTAATAATGTTGCTTCGGAATTTCTAATACGATTAAGGGAAGCAGCAAATAAATGTTGACGTTGGTGTGCAGAATGTATGAGACTGGAGACTGAATGGTTCTACATCCATCAGCGCGTGTATCGCGTAAAGCCGCCCTCACGGGAGACGAGGCAGCTAACGTTGACGTTAACGTGGACTGGACATCCACCTCGCGAGTGTGCCGTCAGTGCACGGTACGAGCTGGTTAACGTGATTTGCGCTCTCAGTGCTCTCCAGCGGCCGTTGTATGAGTTATTGGGCTCATAGACCACACAGTTTCCTTACGAAAATGAACGCGAGTAAAATACCTGTGTTAATTCAGTTTGCAATTGTCGAAGAACAGCGGAGAAAACTTCCAAGAAGAATCTGGTCTCGCCGATGACACGAACAGCGAACTGTTATTACAAGAATACTACGTAATGCTGTACAACGATCTGAGATACATACTAGCGGATGTCATTCGTTAACTCAAATGAATATTCATCCCATTTTCGGTTTTAAACCTGGTATAGTTAAGGTATAGTATATGATATCAGATTGCGAATGTGTAATAGCCATATTCTCGAAGTTGCATTGACTGCGAACACTATGAAATAACGTAGTTCACCTTATAGTTTTCGGTATCCATACTATCGGTGTAGCATTGGCTACTGACACACTGAAATAAAGTATTTCATCACACAGATTTAAAGCTCGAGTTTCGTTTCAGGACTTCGTGCGAATTGGAAGAGGAGATTTTTTCGAAGCTGCTCAGCATCACTAAAAAAGATATTTACCTTCATACACAAACATAAGCCAGTCCATAATCCCAGATATAGGTACATATATTTTACAGAAAGTTTCGCACGAGCAGAAACTTCCAGTGTGAAACTTGTGTTTACCTTCAGACGTAGACTGGCAGTCGTGTTAGGTTATCAAGCTATGGGAAACCTTCTAGTCAGTCGTTGGCCTTTACGAGAAGAAGTGCTGTAAATACAGTACATCGTTTCAAGATAGTAATCCCGTTAAATTAATAAGAAAGTCCAAGAATCTTTTAGAAAATGGTGGAAAACAAATTTGAATACGGTGGACGTGATTCTGCAAATTTTCTGCTCACAACTCTCGTACCCACAATGCTTCGTCTATGCAACAGATACGACTGCTTTCCGTGTATGGCATACAGTGCCTAAAGACTGTTGTGTACAAATGTCATTATTTGATATCTAGCAAGCAAACTGCCCCAAAAAGACGCTCTTCTGATAGATTATAGACATTAATTACGCCGTGGCATTATAAGGGTATACTTGCGCTTATAACACAGAAACATTAACTTCAGGAATTCATTACGTACCAACACGTTTCGTGTCTTTTTATTTTTAGAAATCGTAACTAAAATGACGCTTTGCGAGAGATCCTCAATTTACTGACGCTTTGAAGCAGCTAATAGACAGGCATTTCCCTCTCGTTCCACGTATGAGTGGAACAAGAAACCAAATGGTAGGCAATGGTACTCGTACAAGACAGCCTCCAGCATGCACCACATGGTGGCCTGCGAAGTTGTTGATTGGTTCAAGGTGTAGAGCGTGTAGGTTCTGGACGCAGCTGCCAGTGGGACCGCCCAACGTCACGGAAGCTGCAGACGGAAGGATCGTTTCAACGTTTGTTTGCGTTTTGCTGGTTGTTGTAACAACTGCCAGTTTATGCTAGATCTCTGTCTGACCTTTATACTAACTGAAAAATTCCGCGCAAAGGCGATTTTCCATTCGACTATCTGAATATGCCTTGCGGAGTGATCCTGACTGACATTTCCTTCTAACTACAGTGCGATAGGAAACGCGTGTAAGTGAAAATAAAAGTGTCTGTAAACAGAAATTGCATTGCATTCGTTCGATCAGCAACTGCAAGATAGCAGCATTGTTATTACGAACAAAGACGCCTGTGTAACTGATGTAAGTCGCATGACGTCTGCGATATTGCTGAGGTCGTTGTTTGGTAAAAGTACTGTTTTATCAACAACAACGCGTTTTTATTACTGAACAGTATTTTGCCAATCGTGTTGCAGACGCATTTCACAGGAAATGGCGAGGTTCGAGTCCTCCCTCGGGCATGGGTGTGTGTGTTTGTCCTTAGGCTAATTTAGGTTAAGTAGTGTGTAAGCTTAGGGGCTGACGACCTTAGCAGTTAAGTCTCATAAGATTTCACACACATTTCAACATTTGAAATAGCGAGGTGCTGCAGTGCTGTGTGATAATATGACAACTTCAGGAATGGGTTTCGTGGACCTTATCCTACCAGGATGAGATACAGGCTAATTTTGGTAAAAGAGGACAAAGTGCAGGAAATGATCGTTCAGAAGATAAAGGGAAAGAAGGGTCCTAAGAACATATGTCTGGGAAAGGATTCCAAGGGAGGTATACCCATTTGAAATTGGAGATAAAAGATCTTTGACAGTATAAGTTCGATGGTTGAAAGCACACACGAAAACACACCAGGCAAGTGGGAATGTACCGTCAGTACTAGTGGTTTGGCTGCACACATTACCCTTGATACTGATACATGTGGCGCGATGTATCGATATTCAGCGTGGTTGTAGTCAAAGATTCATGATGCATTGGCCGGCTGGAGGCACGTAGTGCGCAGTCGAAAGAAGGTGGTTCGCCTGCAGGTGAGGTCGGCGCTCGCTAGACGGAGCGTCGCAGGTACAGGTCGACAGCTTGGCCGGGAGAGACTTCCCGGCTAGGGGGGAGGGGGGGGGGGGAAGAATGGAAAGGAACCCAAATGTCTGCCGGCCCGCGAGCGGACGACGCCCGATGCAGCACGTAGTAAATGGAAATGAGTGCTTGGTGTCATTGGCCTGGAGGCCCCTTACGGGCGGGTCCGGCCGCCTTGTTGCAGGTCTTATTACATTCGACGCCACGTTGGGTGACCTGCGCGCCGGATGGGGATGAAATGATGATGAAGACAACACAACACAACACCCAGTCCCTGACCGGAGAAATTACCGACCCAGCCGGGAATCGAACCCAGGCCCCTTAGGACGGCAGTCCGTCATGCTGACCATCCAGCTATCGGGGCGGACAGATCGTAGTAGTTAGAGTTAGTTGTGGCTCACGGAACTTGTCAGCGTCTCTGTTGGAAGGAATTGTGGTGAGAACCGTTGTATTACTCGGCAACCTAGTTGTGATAAAGTCCTGTGCTCGATCGTTATCAAGTGAGAGTGTACAATAACTGTCAGTTCAGTTTCTGAAGCTATGTTCTGAAAGGCAAATGCTGTTTGATGGGTGTTACTATTCTCGGACTTCCATGTTGTTCCAACTCTCAACATTCTGCTTGAGCTGGGCACTGCTCTCGTTTAACTCTACCACCTGTGCCGAACAGTACCAAGTGAAAAACCGGATTTCCTTTTTTAAAAATCATTGTTCATTAAACAGACTTTGTACTCCGTCTTTTCTTTGAAATGTGTAATCTCACAGTTTCTCTGTTTTAGAATGTAAACTGGCTGCTTATGTAATGTGTTGCGGCCGTTAAATACGTGGCAAATAGAACTTGCGTGGTATTTTGCTGCGGGCAGTAGCGACTGTCTATAAGAATTTGTTTATATTTGTAGGGGCTGGTGCCCGACATCAGTGTGCTGATTTTTCTGCATTAGCTTTTTCTAATCACTGAAGGTCTAGTTCAAATGGTTCAAATGGCTCTGAGCACTATGGGACTTAACATATATGGTCATCAGTCCCCTAGAACTTAGAACTACTTAAACCTAACTAACATAAGAACATCACACAACACCCAGTCATCACGAGGCACAGAAAATCCCTGACCCCGCCGGGAAGAAGGGCTAGTGCCCGCCTTAGCTTTCACATATTGAAATTTCATAATATTTGAAGGGCCTAGTGCCTAACATATACTTTCTGATTTTTCTGTTTAATTGTTTTTACTCAGTAATCTTTGTAAGGGTATGGCGCCTGCTTTATCTATGCTATATTGAAAATTATTTAATATTTGAAGGGACTAGTGCCCGAAATATATATTTAAATTTTCTTTAACGTCTTTCAGGGACTAGTGTCCGTTTACCTTTGCCATAATCAAATCATTTTTGACATTTTAGATTTCATTGTAAGTAAAGACTAATGGTAATAACTTGTGTTACGTAATCTCACCGTTATCGCCTGTGTCAATTACGTATATAAACTACAAGAGCCATTGCGCATTTGAAAGACATTAAGTGGCAATAGTTGTTTACTAATTATTAAAGTTGTATATTGCTCAAGTGCCATTCTACGCTGTTGTTTAATGAATGTGTTTAAATATTAAAACTGGTTCATCGCCCGGCCGCTTACCACACCAGGCGCCCTGTACCCTAGCAATCATGCTTCAAAAAAGGAGCAAGTTTGCGTTTCAGATAAGACAAATGGCAGCAGAGGAGGTTGCAGGAAGTAGAGATATGGCTGTGAGTCATTGCAGAAGGATTATTGGACCGCTAAGAAGCTGCCAATAATCCCCGCCCACGTACTGAGGGTAAATCGGTGCTGATGGTTCGCTACCGCCATACAATGGAGATACTCCGTAGCTCACAGATGAGTATTGCAAAGGATGACGATACTATCCTTCGCAAAGTTAGCCTCATCTGGGAACATGATGGGTGACAAATATTTCAGGGCTTCAGTGCGACAAACCAGCGGTAAAACTGCCATCGTAGAGAGAAGTCTGCAGGTAATAAAGGCCGCACGTGTTGTGGTACGCACAGTAGCTATTGTCGTGGAGGGTATACCACTTGTTCGTCTGGCTTACCCCATGATGGTGGGCCTCCTGCTATTTATGGCGCGGTCACTGTCATAGATCCTTTATCTCCGTCTTCAGGTATGTCTATTTCCCTTCGAACACAATTCTGGCGATATGTCAGTGTATCTTTTATGCTCGTTATATTCTCTGGGACCGTTTCCTGCAGTTTGTTTCTGAAGCGCGTACACTCCTATCGATTTTGTTTGCCGGCAGTAGTCGTTGTCTTCGACTGCGTGCCACGCCTTGGGTACTAGAGGGCGGGGCGGTGAGCTCTGTGGGGCGTATCCAGACAGTCTCGAACCGCCAGCTGGGTAGTCGTGTAGTGACGCCTCTGCTATGCACCAGGAAGTCAGCCGCCATACCGAGTGCAAGTGTAGCGAGCCAGGGCCAGTTGTTGATTGTAGTTGAAAGAGTGGATTTTGGGCGGCTGGCCCCTATGGATCGTACACTGAGTCACCTGCGTGGTTAATGGGCATCGCTATTCTGATGTGCCGTGTGGCGCGCCTTGCTCTGAGTTTCACGCACTTTGATGTCACCTTGCCTGGCCATTTTGTCAAGACTACAGTTACTTTGGTGAACGTTTCTGTTTCCTGTGTACCGTGCCGCTCCAGTAGTTAAGTGGTATGCCATTGTGTGACTTAGTTTCTTAGATCGTAAATTCTATAGGAGTATGTTGTTGAACTGTATTATAGGAAGTGTTATAAATTTAAACGGTAAGTGATTATCCTCATATTTGTACTCTGCTGGGAGTTGTCAATATTGGTATCTGCAATGCAAGGCTTAATAAAATCGGTCAAAATATATTGGCAGATACTATTTTGGAAATAAAAGCTGTTCCAGCCTTCCGTTGTCGTTAATTTTAAGAATTACGTTGGGTAAATTAACTGGAAGCCCTTCTTAACTTAGATCAGTTTATACGCTTTTTAAGTTGCAGTCTGGGTCAGATTTTGAGTCGTTATAGCGCACTGTAGTGGTGGTTTAACACTTGTTGCATTAGGTGGTTTAATCCACAAACGCCAGCTTGTCGCTGAAAGACAGTTATACAGAATTTGTCACTGAATCGCGGTTAACCGGTTCAGTATAATTTTTGCTGCACTAATTGCCGTTGCCATTCTGAATTCCTTACAGTTATTTAACTTGGAGTAGGTATTTACGATTTAAGTTAGATCATTTTTAATAATTAATTACCAGTACCGTTCAAACTAGAATCCCATGAAATTAGGTTGGAATTTTATTGTAACTGCCCTTCTAGTCGTGCCTGTTGGGCGATCCTGTTACGGTGGCTTGGTCATCCGCGTTGTGACCGTCTGTGATGGCGCCTATTTAAAGATCTCGTTCCGAAGTTGATATCATATTCCTTTCGAAAACGTTTACAATCAAGGTGCAAATAATTCGATTACAAGTTATGTGTAAAATGACCTTTAAAAATAAATGCTTGTGATTTAATTGTGAATAGTGTTTGAAAAATTACTTCTTTTAACTTGTTCTGGCCTGGCTCTCCCACCCTTCTTCTTCTTCTTGCTTCACAACCTTACGTTTGTCTTTGCCTTCTTAACGATTCTTCCCTCTCGTTTACTTTCCTTTTTCATCCTCTGATTCGCAGAGCTCTAATGTTTTCTTCCGCATCGTCCAGCCATCTTTTAAAGTGGCTTCCTTTTAATCTTCTTCCTGTCGGTTTCCATTGGAAGGACTTCTTCGTATTTCTTGTGTAGTGCATTCTTAAGAGAAGTCCCAGCTGGTCTATTCTTTTACTTTGAATTAGCCTTACAATATCAGCTCCTTGTATGAGACGATCCAACTCATAACTGGTACTCGCTCTCCAGGTACCACCGTTATTTCGGATCCCTATATAAATTTTCCTTAGTATTCTTCTTTCAAATACTCTGCGATTTTGTTCATCGGTGCTGGTTAGCGTCCATGCTTCACATCCGTATGTAATCACTGGCCTATGTATAAGCTTATATACAGTCATTTTGAGCTGACGGCTTACCAATCTAGATTTCATTAGCTTATTAAATGCATGATAACACTTATTACCACTTCAGTGGTCATGGAATTTAGTTTAATAACCTAAGCCTCTAAATATTCAAAATCCTCTACATTCTGAGAGTTAAAACCTTCTGCTGATCCGTTATCCAGTTTATTGTGCTCTTTCCTATGGTATTTCACATATTTAGTTTTTGTTTCAGTAATTTCCAGTTCCCTATGCTGTGTGACTTTTCTTAGTTCTACCACTACTCTGTTTATCTACTAAGAACTGTAATGTCATCAGCGTATGCAGCCAACTGTGTGGTCCTTATACCTATATGTCCAGGTAGTAAAATTTTCGTGTAATTGCTTCTAAGATCAAATTGGAAAGCATTGTGGAAAGAGCATCACCTTGTCTGGCTCCCTTACTGACAATGAAACAGTCGTTTAATTCCCCATCCACTCACAGCATTGTCTTGGAACCTGCCAGGGTTGTCTTGATAACCAAAGTATATTTGGATGGTACGCCAAACAGTTCTATATTTTCTAAAATCTCTTCCCTGTTTACACTATAGAAAACCTGCTTGAAATCCTTGTAGATATTGTTGAGTTTTCTATTACATTCATATGCTTTTTTCTGTATTTCTTTCAGTACCCTGGCCCTCCGATCCTTCAACTAATTATGCCGACGCCGACGTGCTGTAGCGTACTAGATACCATCTACCAAACAACCCTGTATATAAATTGAATTAAATTCGCTGGAATGGAGAATGGAGCTTGTGGGAATGAAATAAATAACCATGCAACTGTATAATATGATATCGGCGAAAATCCGTAAAGAGAACATTTGCACTGAAATAAGGATTGACACATTGTTGGATGAACCATTCGCAGAAGTGTACCCGTGGAGGCCAATCAGCTGCTGATAGTGCCTGCACACGGTGTACATGGTACGGAAACAACTGGTTCTCCCGTAGCACTCTCCATACAGTGACGTGGTGAACGTTACCTTGTACAGCAGCAACTTCTCTGACGCTGACATTAGGGTTATCGTCAACTGCACGAAGAATTGCCTCGCCCATTGCAGGTGTCCTCGTCGTTCTAGGTCTTCCCCAGTCGCGAGTCATAGGCTGGAATGTTCCGTGCTCAATAAGACGCCGATCAATTGCTTCGAACGTCTTCCTGTCGGGACACCTTCGTTCTGGAAATCTGTCTCGATACAAACGTACCGCGCCACGGCTATTGCCCCGTGCTAATCCATACATCAAATGGGCATCTGCCAACTCTGCATTTGTAAACATTGCACTGACTGCAAAACCACGTTCGTGATGAACACTAACCTGTTGATGCTACGTACTGATGTGCTGTAGAGCAATGAGTCGCGTGTGAACACAAGCACCGAACTCAACATTACCTTCCTTTAATTGGGCCAACTGGCGGTGAATCGAGGAAGTACAGTACATATTGAAGAAACTAAAATGAGCTCTAACATGTAAATTAAGCGCTTCCGGACACATGTCCACATAACATCTTTTCTTTATTTGTGTGTGAGGAATGTTTCCTGAAAGTTTGCCCGTACCTTTTTGTAACACCCTGTATAGCGTGATATTAGGTATCGATACCACCCCTGTGCGTCCCAAAGTTGGTAGCAGAATTGAAAATATCCGTCTGACGCCGATAGAGGTCGCACGGGATATGGCGGACCCAATGGTGTGCGCCCACTGATCCACACCTTCAGTGGCACTAGACTGTCGGCGTCCTCTGCCACCAGCAAGCACACATGTACGTGGAGCCTCATTGCTACGACACCATCGTCTGTGCTTACTTTATGGCGCCTCATCCTATCTGACACTGTTATAGGTGGACTCTGTTTCTTCTACATCTACATCCATACTCCGCAATCCACATGACGGTGTGTGGCTGAGGGTACCTTGAGTACCTCTATCGGTTCTCCCTTCTATTCCAGTTTCGTATTGTTCGTGGAAAGAAGCATTGTCGTTATGCTTCTGTGTGGGCTCTAATCTCTCTGATTTTATCCTCATGGTCTCCTCACGAGATGTACGTAGGAGGGAGCAATATACTGCTTGACTCCTCGGTGAATGTATGTTCTCGAAACTTCAACAAAAGCCCGTACCGAGCTACAGAGCGTCTCGCCTGCAGAGTCTTCCACTGGAGTTTATCTATCATCTCCGTAACGCTTTCGCGATTACTGAATGATCCTGGAACGAAGCGCGCTGCTCTCCGTTAGTTCTTCTCTATCTCTTCTATCAACCCTATCTGGTACGGATCCCACACTGCTGAGCAGTATTCAAGCAGTGGGCGAACAAGCGTACTGTAACCTACTTCCTTTGTTTTCGGGCCGGCCGAAGTGGCCGTGCGGTTAAAGGCGCTGCAGTCTGGAACCGCAAGACCGCTACGGTCGCAGGTTCGAATCCTGCCTCGGGCATGGATGTTTGTTATGTCCTTAGGTTAGTTAGGTTTAACTAGTTCTAAGTTCTAGGGGACTAATGACCTCAGCAGTTGAGTCCCATAGCGCTCAGAGCCATTTGAACCATTTTTTGTTTTCGGATTGCATTTCCTTAGGATTCTTCCAATGAATCACATCTGGCATCTGCTTTACCGACTATCAACTTTATATGATCATTCCATTTTAAATCACTCCTAATGCTTACTCCCAGATAATTTATGGAATTAACTGCTGCCAGTTGCTGACCTGCTATATTGTAGCTAACTGATAAGTCATGTTTCTTTCTATGTATTCGCAGCACATTACACTTGTCTACATTGAGATTGAATTGCCATTACCTGCACCATGCGTCAATTCGCTGCAGATCCTCCTGCATTTCAGTACAATTTTCCATTGTTACAACCTCTCGATACACCACAGCATCATCAGCAAAAAGCCTCAGTGAACTTCCGATGTCATCCACAAGGTCATTTATGTATATTGTGAATAGCAACGGTCCTACGACCCTCCCCTGCGGCACACCTGAAATCACTCTTACTTCGGAAGACTTCTCTCCATTGAGAATGACATGCTGCGTTCTGTTATGTAGGAACTCTTCAATCCAATCACACAATTGGTCTGATAGTCCATATGCTCTTACTTTGTTCATTAAACGACTGTGGGGAATTGTATCGAACGCCTTGCGGAAGTCAAGAAACACAGTGTCTACCTGGGAACCCGTGTCTATGGCCCTCTGAGTCTCGTGGACGAATAGCGCGAGCTGGGCTTCACACGATCGTCTTATTCGAAACCCATGCTGATTCCTACAGAGTACATTTCTAGTCTCCAGAAAAGTCATTATACTCGAACATAATACGTGTTCCAAAATCCTACAACTGATCGACGTTGAAGATACAGGTTTATAGTTCTTCACATCTGTTCGACGTCCCTTCTTGAAAACAGGGATGAGCTGTGCCCTTTTCTAAACTTTTGAAACGCTACGCTCCTCTAGAGCCCTACACCGTTTCAAGAAGGGGGCAAGTTCCTTCGCGTACTCTGTATAAAACTGAACTGGTACCCCATCAGGTCCAGCGGCCTTTCCTCTTTTGAGCGATTTTAATTGTTTCTCTATCCCTCTGTCGTCTATTTCGATATCTACCATTTTGTCATCTGTGCGACAATCTAGAGAAGGAACTAGAGTGCAGTGTTCCTCTGTGAAACAGCTTTGGAAAAAGTCTGTCATCCTCTGTTTCAATACCATTTTGGTCACAGAGTGTCTGGACATTTTGTTTTGATCCACCTACCGCATTGACGTAAGACCAAAATTTCTTAGGATTTTCTGCCAAGTCAGTACATAGAACTTTACTTTCGAATTCATTGAACGCCTCTCGCATAGCCCTCCTCACACTACATTTCGCTTCGCGTAGTTTTTGTTAATCTGCAAGGCTTTGGCTATGTTTATGTTTGTTGTGAAGTTCCCTTTGCTTCCGCAGCAGTTTTCTAACGCGGTTGTTGTACCACGGTGGCTCTTTTCCATCTCTTACGATCTTGCTTGGCACATACTCATCTAACACGTATTGTACGATGGTTTTGAACTTTGTCCACTGATCCTCAACACTATCTGTACTTGAGACAAAACTTTTGTGTTGAGCCATCAGGTACTCTGAAATCTGCTTTTTGTCACTTTTGCTAAACAGAAAAATCTTCCTACCTTCTTTAATATTGCTGCCTTCTTTGTAATGAGTCCTCGTTCACTTGGAGAAATCTTTCGTTTACTGCGATCAGCTTGTTCTCTAATCATTTCTGCTCATGTCCAGCTTTCCTACGATGACAGTTACTGCACCACTCTTCTTACCATTGTGTACGAAGTCGTACACAAGACGTAGCACTTCCAGTATTACTGAATGGCTTTCCCTGATACCATTCCATTACAATGAATCTCCTTTGATTTCATCGCGATTGAGTTAATTTGTTTCATTTGAATGCGTTTGATTAAACTGGAAAAACGGGTAAAACAAAATACGAAGATAGCGCTAAATGTAGCGCCTCGCATTCATTGAAAATCAGCTTGCGATCTGAAGGAAAGCCCCACTAGCGGAATACGGAGGCTGGCTGCCTTCGAAACCCGCCAGGGGATGTCAAAAAGGGCATTCGTATCGCTTTCACTTTCCTCGTGTGCGGCATTCCCTTTGTGCGCGGGCTTTTTTATTTCGTAGCAGGGCTCATAAATCTGGAGGTAAATTAGCAGAGCGCGCGCGACGACAGTGCTGAATTCGAATGTATCCCGCTAGCGCCCCTCCCCGACTCGTTCGCAATCGCTATTGCGGCACGTTCTCATCTCTCTCCTCCACCTACCCCCTCCCCCGTTGCTCTCGACATCCACCTTCACCTGACCGGCTCCCGCGTCCGCGACGAAATGGCTGTGGACTCATATCCGGCGCGGACGGCAATACAAAGTTTCCCCGGGCGGCGTGCGCCACGCCACCCTGCCCTTTTTATTTTTCTTTTCCGGCCACGCCGAGCCTTTTTCTCGCTTTGTTCTCGCCACTCGACGTCCGCCGAACTTTTGTTTCAATAGCCGCGCAGCGACGGCGGCCGCAACCGGATCGGTCGGAACTGCCGCTGTGCGGACGGCGCAGTGGTGTGTCTTGCTGTGTGCTGTGGTGGGGGTGTACTGCGGGGAGGCGCGCCGAACAGCGTGGGAGTATCGAGGACTGTGGCAATAGGACGACCCCGCCTTCCTCTCTGAAGCGATCCCGGAACGCGAGAAGCGTGGCGCTCACCGGGCACGTGGGAGGTCTCGCGGCAATTGCGAGCTCATATTTGTGGTGCAACAGTAGCGGGGAGCACCGCAGATATCTTAGACGAGTTTCATGTTTTAAAAAAGAGGCTGGTTTGAGACGTCTGGTAAAAAAGCATGAAAAAATGTTTGTTTCTCAAACAACTCACCTTACTTCTAGACATGGTACCCTTATGAGGTGTATACACCTGGCACAGCGATCCTCCAGCATTTTCATCGCATCTGAAATATACACTACTGGCCATTAAAATTGCTACACCACGAAGATGACGTGCTACAGACGTGAAATTTAACCGACAGGAAGAAGATGCTGTGATATGCAAATGATTAGCTTTCCAGAGCATTCACACAGGGTTGGCGTCGGTGGTGCCACCTACAACGTGCTGACATGAGGAAAGTTTCCAACCAGTTTCTCATACACAAACAGCAGTTGGCCGGAGTTGCCTGGTGAAACGTTGTTGTGATGCCTCGTGTAAGGAGGAGAAATGCGTACCATCACGTTTCCGACTTTGATAAAGGTCGCATTGCAGCCTATTGCGGTTTATCGTACGACCTTGCTGCTCGCGTTGGTCGAGATCCAATGACTGCTAGCAGAATATGGAATCGGTGATTTTAGTAGGGTAATACGGAACGCCGTGCTGGCTCCCAACGACCTCGTATTACTACCAGTCGAGATGACAGGCATCTTACCCGCATGGCTGTAACGGATCGTCCAGCCACGTCTCGATCCCTGAGTCAACAGATGTGGACGTTTGCAAGACAACAACCATCTGCACGAACAGTTCGACGCTGCATCACAGACAGGAGCGCCTGCGATGGTGTACTCAACGACGAACCTGGGTGCACGAATGGCAAAACGTCATTTTTTCGGATGAATCCAGGTTCTGTTTACAGCTTCGTGATGGTCGCATCCGTGTTTGGCCACATCGCGGTGAACGCTCATTGGAAGCGTGTATTCGTCATCGCCATATTGGCGTATCACCCGGCGTGATGGTATGGGGTGCCATTGGTTACACGTCTAGGTCACCTCTTGTTCGCATTGACGGCACTTTGAACAGTGGACGTTACATTTCAGATATGTTACGACCCGTGGCTCTACCCTTCATTCGATCCCTGTGATACCCTACATTTCAGCAGGATAATGCACGACCGCATGTTGCAGGTCCTGTACGGGCCTTCTCGTCACAATACGCCAGTCACTACTCTTGTTCAACTGTGGTATCGTGTTGAAGCTGCGTGGGCAGCTGTACCTGTACACGCCATCCAAGCATTGTTTGACTCAATGCCCAGGCGTATCAAGGCCGTTATTACGGCCAGAGGTGGTTGTACTGGGTACTGATTTCTCAGTATCTATGCACCCAAATTGCGTGAAAATGTAATCACGTGTCAGTTCTAGTATAATATATTTGTCCAATGAATACCCATTTATCATCTGCGTTTCTTCTTGGTGTAGCAATTTTAATGGCCAGTAGTGTAGTTTCTGTCAAACTCAACTAAATATGCGTTGACTGCAAGTATTATTTCCTCTTTTGATTGAATTTTCTCATTATGAGAGTACTGAAGGGCGATCTGTTTTAACTGTTAAAAACCATTCAAAAGCCAAGATCACGCAAATAATGCTTTATTTAATTTTTATTTTTACAATCGTAGCTGTCATCTTGAGGTCTTAAATTTTTTTGTAGTAAAAAAATGTTCATTTTACGCTGAACCTCATGCACAAGATGTCAACTGGATAAAACTCAGTACATTATACACTTTGGTCATCACTAAAATGTTTTTAAACACACGAGACCTTGTCCAAAAAGGCCATGTGCAGTATGTATATGGATATAGCCATACCCAGTATATATATATATATATATATATATATATATATATATATATATATATATATATATATGGACATGGCCTTTTGGACAACGGGCTGTGTGTTTTTAAATATTTTAGTGATGACAAACGTTTATAATGTGCTGAGTTTTATCCAGTTGACATCTTTTGCTTGTGGTTCTGCATAAAATGAACATGTTTTTCCCCCAAAAAATGTTTAAGACCTCAATATGACATCTAAGGCCGTTGAAACTGGTTGTCTTGCATAAAAGATATTTTGTGTGATCTTGGCTTTTGAATGGTTTTTAACAGTTTCTTAATTTGATGAAAATTTATCCCATAAAGCCAATGTTTCAAGTTAGGGAACAGGAAGAAATCACTTGGGGCTAACTCTCGTGAAGAGGCTGGTTGAGGATCCAATGCAAAGACCAATTCACGCACTTACACCACTGTTGTCACGCATGTGTGGGATGGTACATTATTATCCCAGTAAAATTTTTACTTTCAACCGTGGTACTTTTTCAGTCAACGCAAGTTTTAAACTATCCAACAACGAAGTATAGTAGGGGTGAATTACGGTTCTCCCTTTCCCCAAATAGTCTATGAGCATTATTCTTGGTGATCACAAAAGAAAAAAAAATCCCAATGGCCTTCACTTTACCAGCTGACAAATTGGTCTTTGCCTTTTTCGGTGCACTTTTACCAGCTTCTGCTGTGTAATGACGAATGCAGGTTTCATTAACAGTCATAAATCGGCGCAAAAAATCATGCGGATTGCGATTAAACATCGTCAGATATTGTGTTCAAATGTTGTACTGGATATGCATTTGGTCGACTGTGAGCAATCGTGGCGACCACCACGCACACAGCTTCTTGATAGCCAGTTATCCGTGCAGGATATTACGCACAAGTTCAGATGCAATGTCTACGGCCTCATAAATCTCACGAATTTTTATATGCCCGTCTTGTATTACCATATTTTGGAGTTTATCAGTGGTTTTCTTTGTGGTGACCTCAATCGAACGGGCGGAGCGCGCTTCGTCCTCGTTGCTTGTCCCACCAGGTTTAAATTTATTAATCCAGAGTTAAATCGTAAATCGTCTTGACTGATGGTGCGGGCCCACCTGAACTTCATCCAACTTCGTTTGGATTTGTGGTAGACCAACTCCTCAAATGAAAATGTTTAATAACCGCGCGGAACGCAGTTTTCTCCATTTTCAACGGTATTCGACTTAAGGGCCAACTGAAATGGCTGTCAACAATGTACTATGCGCTGTAAATTTTTCAAATTCCTTATACAACCGTTGGCATAATCAAGATTACCAATCGTGAAGGTGCAACGAAAACGTTCCATTATTTCGAGGAAATTTAGCAGACATATCAAACCGCCCTCGAAGTACTTTAACCAGGAAAGCCATCAAATGGTTCAAATGGCTCTGAGCACTATGGGACATTACATCTGAGGTCATCAGTCCCCTAGAACTTAGAACTACTAAAAACTAGCTAACATAAGGACATCACACACATCCATGCCCGAGGCAGGATGCGAACCTGCGACTGTAGCTGTCACTCGGATCCAAACTGAAGCGCCTAGAACCTCTCGGCCACACCGGCCGGCGAAAGCCATCCACTCCCTATTCTTTATTTTCAAATAACATACGTGCAAGTTTACAGCTACTGTGCTGTTTATTCACATGGCTAAAATGGCTCAGAGCACTAAGGGACTTAACTTCTGAGGCCATCAGTCTCCTAGAACTTAGAACTACTTAATCCTAAAATGGTTCAAATGGCTCTGAGCAGTATGGGACTTAACTTCTGAGGTCATCAGTCCCCTAGAACTTAGAACTACTTAAACCTAACTAACCTAAGAACATCAAACACATCCATGCCCGAGGCAGGATTCGAACCTGCGACCATAGCGGTCGCGTGGTTCCAGACCGAAGCGCCTAGAACCACTCGGCCACAACGGCTGGCTTATTTGCAGTTAACTAATGTAAATAAAAGTACACAGCAATGTGATTTTATTCCTTAAGCTGGCATTTCCAATCCCAGGTTCCTAACCTCAAATTGTACAGTGGAGCATCCTTTATGCCCTGTTAAATTTTTGCACGCTCTTACGGAAACATCCTGCATGTGCACACTGTTTGCAAAATGTATTGCGAATAGAATTAGTACTAAACAAATAATAAATCACAAAGTCATACCTGATTCTAAATATTTTCTGCAAGAACAGTGGAAATATGGTAAGAGATAAACTTTTTTACTTCATTATTTTGTGGGGGGTGTCAGATTATGTCGCTAAGTGCTCTCTAACTTAAATAAAGGGTAGAAATAGTCTCGATGATTTTCGGACTGTGAGATATACTGCCTCAAGATATCTACTCAGTTTCTACGTTCATTACTTGATTTATTGTTTTAATCTTTTAACGTAAGATAATTCCTCTTAATGCCTGGATTATGACTACGGTTTAAATTTTTAAATTAGGCCAATAACTGTATGACTTACTGAAAATGAAAATTTTATCTTTCCTGGGAGACATTAGGGAGACAGCCTACAGCTGGGATCACGCATCGTGCACCGTGCGTCGTGTTAGCCATTTAGTAACATAGTTAAGCATTATTGGCTGCTCTCTGTTCAGAATTGCTTTAAGATTGACACTTCGTTTGGGGCACCTGGAGGTGCAGAGAAAAATAGTATGCAACACATGCATGATCATATATTTCATTCAACTCGCTCAGACACGACTACTAGTAAATTTACGAAGGTAGGGCTCTCACCACTGTGTTTCGGAAGAGCTGCTCTATGTTTCATTTAAGTTTTATTTACGGGAACGATTTGTTAAGGCTATTTATGGGCAGTTTCCGACCTTGGTGGTTTAGAGGAGAGAGCCCATAGACTCCGGCCGTGTGGGTCATGGATTCGATCCTGGATAGCGTAGAGATTTTTCTGCGTTTCAGTCCCTTTAGAACGTCCCTCTGTCCACTCAGCCTGCTGTTGCCCAGTAACACTGTTCTCAGATGCACCAATAAATTTTCGAAGCAGTTGCTCAACACAGATGGTAAAGCGACCAAGTCGGACTCAGACCGTGTGTCGCAATCATAATCTAGAGAACACGAAGAGTGCTTATGTTGCAAAAGCAAGGCCACACTCCTAACTCATTGGCACACAGCCATCAGAGCCATAGCACAAACGATGCAGCATGACATCACTCATGACGTCATTCTACAGACTCTACAACATGGCGTAATAACATGCAATATCTGAGCTCCGCCTCTCCAAGCCGTTCTAGTACTGATGAGAAATGCAGAGGCAGAATAAAAACACCCGTGACTGAGACACCGTGGTGTGGACAGGACTGCTGACACCTCTGGTCAAACGAGGGTGAATGGGCGCCTAACCTGCTACAATGACGTGAGATCTGGCTTTAAATAATATAAGCCCGTTTCAGACATCATGTCCTCGGCGTCTGGTCATTCCATGTGCAACATAGATCCCATTGGAATGACAGTCTCGTAAATTGCGGATTAACTCTGCTCGCAGACCGTCGTGTGATACTTCCTTCCTATCTGAAAATACCAGACTGCTGCCTGTCAGCTGTGCTTGGAGTTCATTGCTCCACGCTGCCTAGAAAGAAATATTAGTGGTGATCTATGGGTTCACATGCTTTAGATGTTACGCACAGGGGCAGAAATTCGAAGTAGTAACGAATCACGCTTCCTTGAAGTGGCTACTGGGTTTGAAGAAGGATCCCTCTAGCAGATTAACCAGGTGGGCCCTTGAACGTGTTCGCTTACGAAGTTATTCACAAACTTGGGGAAAAATACAAATGAAGGTACTGCGAACAGCAAGGTTGCAGCATTGCAACCACTTGGGGCAAAGCCATTGCAACCAAAAGCAAACGGACATCATACAGAACATGTTCATCGAATACTATCGATAATGTCGAGTCACAACGTCAACAGTCGTCATGCAGATTGGGACACATATCTTGGTTATGTCGTCAGTGTATCTAATTCTAAATTCCGTACTAGTACTGGTCTCTCGCCCTTTGAGGTAGTCTGCAGAAGAAAAATTCCGTCTCTCTTTCACATACTAATTTAGAAATTGGGATCCGATGTTGAGTCAGTGAAGAAACTTGCAAAATGAATACGTGAGGTAGAGAAAAGAGTTCGATGAGACAATAAAAAAGCACTGGAGTGACAAAAACATATGGGAGAATGGAGAAGTCAGCTTTCACATTTTAGAGTTGGCCAATGGGTGTCGATTACCAATCTGTTAACGCCGAAAGGGAAAACCAAGAAGTATTTAACGAAACAGAATGATCTATATCAGGTTACAGAGCTGTACTCGCCAGTCACTGTCAAAATACAGTAACCTACTAAATTTTATGGTGTGAATAGATGCTTTACGACAAATTCGGGCAATATTGCCACAGCAAAGCAGAAAAGCGAAGAAGGTTAAGAAGAATGTGCTGCCAGATACTTGCACTACACATAGAGCACCATATGACATTAGATCGAGGAACTAGTTTACAATGTACCTTTCCATGTTATCTTATTCCCTTCTTTGATTTGTAGCAGTATATTTGTATTGTTTGTTGCGCTGAATAAGATATGAGTGTGAGTCATTCGTTATATTTGTTATGTGGAAACTTGTTTTTGAAGAACGCTTGGGAATTCATGGGCATTCATTTCCTCCAGATGCTTAACAATAGGGACACTGCAAAGAATAATTGTATTCCTGATGCTACTGCATGTCATCAGAGAACCCAGAAGTGCAATCCTGAAGTGCCATTTTCCAAACAAACACGTGGGTCTGCGACTAATTATCACTGGAAACTGGGACTAACGTCTGAAGTAAGATAAGTTAGCAAGAGGATTCATAGACTACTAGAGATATTCAGGAAGTTACATGAGGAGGCACAGAATGAAGCTGCTGTCTTGGAGCTTAACAAAAAATGCCAGGAGCTCCAACTTTCGTCTGGCAAAATGTCAAGCTAGGGAGGTAAAGGGTAAAGTGTGGGAGTGTAGGAGAGGGCTGGGAGATATACCAGCAGGGAGAACAGAGCTGAACTAGGAGATGGTGACAAAAAGGTGTCCCTATCTCGAGAGGTGTGTTGGAAGAGGATGGAGAACTGGAGGGCTAGACAGTTTCCCAGAGGGATGAATTATCTCCATGAGATCATAAATAAATAAATCAATTAGCTTAACAATAGGTTAAGAGATCCTTGGGGTGAGGAGGGGAGTGAGGTTACATGAAAAACTACTTAGCAGAATGACAGTTTAAGGTCATAAATGAATCAGCTGTCACAATTTAATTTTCATATCAATTTGATATACAAAACTGTCCCAGAAACCAATTTGCACCACTAATATTGCATGATCTCTTTGTCATGCTTGGCGTCCTGTGATTGTTGGTTGCTAGGTTACGTGAAGTCTCAAGTCTGCCACAATCATCGGATCTCATTAGGGATGCTAAAAAACATCCTACGCAATTCCTCCCCACATCTAGTGATCCGCTGTAAAGTGCTGTTGTCCCTCCACCACAGGTATTGTTGATGAATGATGGCTGACATTTTGAGCATTTGTTATAAAGAACAATTCTTTGGGTCATCAGTCTTCTGACTGGTTTGATGCAGACGGTCACAAATTCCTCTCCTGTGCTAACCTCTTCATCTCAGAGACGCACTTGCAAGCTAGGTCCTCAATTATTTGCTGAATGTATTTCAATCTCTGTCTTCCTCTACAGTTTTTGCCCTCTACAGCTACCTCTAGTACCATGGAAGTCATTCCCTCATGTCTTAGCAGATGTCCTATCATCCTGTCTCTTCTCCTTATCAGTGTTTTCCACAAATTCCTTTCGTCTCCGATTCTGTACAGAACCTACTCATTCCTTACCTTATCAGTCCATCTAATTTTCAACATTCGTCTGTAGCACCACATCTCAAATGCTTCGATTATCTTTTGTTTCGGTTTTCCCATAGTCCATGTTTCACTACCATACAATTCTGTAGTACATTTTCATAAATGGCTTCCTCAAATTAAGGCCTATGTTTGATACTAGTAGAATTCTTTTAGCCAGGAATGCCCTTTTAGCCTTTGCTAGTGTGATTTACATGTCTTCCTTGCTCTGTCTGTCATTGAATATTTTAGTACCTAGGTAGCAGAATTCCTTAACTTCATCTACTTCGTGTCCATCAATCCTGATATTAAGTTTCTCGCAGTTGTCATTTCTGCTATTTTTCTTTACTTCCGTCTTTGTTCGATCTACTTTCAATCCATATACTGTACTCATCAGACTGTCCATTCCATTCAACAGATCATGTAATTCTTCTTCACTTCCACTCAGGATAGAAATGTCATCAGCAATTCGTATCATTGATATCCTTTCACCTTGAATTTTAATTCCACTCCTGAAACTTTCTTTTATTTCCATCATCGCTTCTTCGATGTACAGATGGAACAGTAAGGACGAAAGACTACATCCTTGTCTTATACCCTTTTTAATTTGAGCTCTTTTCTTTTGTATATATCCTTGTCAGCACCTTGGATGCATGAGCTGTTAAGCTGATTGTGCGATAATTCTTGCACCTGTCAGATCTTGCAGTCTTCGGAATTGTGTGGATGATATTTTTCCGAAAGTCAGATGGATGGTCACCAGACTCATAAATTCCGCACACCAACGTGAATAGTCGTTTTGTTGCCACTCCCCCAATGACTTTACAAATTATGATGGAATGTTATCTATCCCTTCTGCCTTATTTGATTTTTAAGTCTTCCAAAGCTCTTTTAAATTCTGGTTCTAATGCTGAATGCCCTATTCCTTCTAATGAACACCTCTTTCCTATCACATCAGGCAAATCTTTCCCCTCATAGAGGTTTTCATGTATCCTTTCCAAATATCCGCTCTCTCCTCTGCATTCAACATTGGAAGTCCTGTTGCACTCTCAATGTTACCATCTTTGCTTTTAATGTCACCTAAGGCTGTTTTGTCTTTCCTGTATGCTGTGTCAGTCCTTCTGACAATCATTTCTGTTCCGATTTCTTCTAACTTTTCATGCAACTATTTCATCTTAGATTCCTTGCACTTCTTACTTATTTCTTTCCTCATCGACTTGTATTCCTGCATTTCTGATCTTCCCAGAACATTTTTGTACTTCACCCTTTCATCGATCAACTGAAGTATTTCTTCTGTTACCCATGATTTCTTCGCAGTTACCTACTTTGTACCTATGTTTTTCTTTCCAACATCTATTTAGAGATGTCTATTCCTCTTCAAATGTACTGGCTGATGAGTGATTCATTAATGTTGTATCTATAGCCTGCGAAAACTTCAAGCATATCTCTTCATTCCTTAGTACTTCCGCATCCCACTTCTTTGCGTTTTGATAATGTCTGTAACTTCATCCTACTTTTCATAATTACTATATTATGATCTGTGTATATATTCTCCTGGGTATGTCTTAAAATCCAGTATCTGATTTCGGAATCTCTGTCTGACCATGACCTAATCTAACTGAAATCTTCCCGTATCACCCGACCTTTTCCAAGTACATATATCTACTCCTCTTGTGATTCTTGAACAGAGTATTCGCTATTACTGGATGAAATTTATTACAGAACTCAGTTAGTCTTTATCCTCTCTCATTCCTTGTCCCAAGCCCACATTTTCCTGTAATCTTTTCTTCTGCTCCTTCCCCTACAACTGCATTCCAGTCCCTTATGGCTATTAGATTTTCGTCTCCCTTTACGTACTTTATTACCCTATCAATATCTTCATATACTTTCTCTACCTCTTCATCTTCAGCTTGCGACGTCAGCATGTGTAGCTGAACTATCATTGTCAATGTTGATTTGCTGTCGATTCTGATTAGTACAACCCTATCACTGAACTGTTCGTAGCAACACACTCTCTGCCCTACCTTCTTATTCATAACGAATCCTACTCCCAGTATACCATTTTCTTCTACTGTTGATATTACTCTATACCCCTCTGACCTGAAATTTTCTAGTCTCCCTACCACATTCAAGCTTCTGACATTCCACGCCCCGAATCGTAGAACGTTATCCTTTCGTTGATTATTCAGTCTTTTTCTCATGGTCACCTCCCCCTTGTCAGTCCCCTCCTGGATTCCGAATGGGGGACTATTTCGGAATCATTTGCCAATGGAGAGATCATCATGACACTTTTTCAATTACAGGCCACATGTCCTGTGGATACACACCGAGCGAGGTGGCGCAGTGGCTAGCACACTGGACTCGCATTCGGGAGGACGACGGTTCAATCCCGCATCCGGCCATCCTGATTTAGGTTTTCATGATTTCCCTAAATCGCTCCAGGCAAATGCCAGGATGGTTCCTTTGAAAGGGCACGGCCGACTTCCTTCCCTAATCCGATTAGACCGATGACCTCGCTGTCTGGTCTCCTCCCCCAAACAACCCAACCCTGTGCATACACGTTATGTGTTTTTAATGTAGTGGCTTCCATTGGCTTTTGCATCCTCATGCCATTGATCATTGCTGATCATTGCAGTTTCCTACCTCTAGGACAAGGGAGTGCGCTGAACCTCTGTCCACTCCTCCGACCTCTTTGACAAGGCCGTTGGCGGAATGAGAGTGACTTCTTACGCTAGAAGTCTTCAGCCACCAATGCTAATTATTAATCATAAAGAACATAGGCTATTATAAAAATCAATTGTTGTGCTAATTATTGCTTTTGTATCATATGATGCGCCATCTTCTGGTTATTTATTGCGCCGTCTGTGGTTTCTTACCTCTCTTGCGTTTCTTATCTCTCTGCCTGCAAAATTTTGTGAAGTACTGAATTTTCAAATGTTAACGGCTTTTGGGTCACCCTGTGTTTTGTTATGGAGCGTAAAGGCTTTATCCCACCCAGCTGTGTTCATGGTATTAATTTATTTGCTACCGATTTTGAAGGAACTATCGATTCACCTACAAGTACTTTACCAATGTAATATATATACAAGTATATCCTCTGACTGGTTCCCCAGATACAGATACTCTACACCTCCTGCAAACTTGATCCCCCTCACCTGCTTGTCTCTCCCATCCTGTCCCACACCCACCTGCTGCCGCGCCTGCATTCCCACATCCCACCTGCTCTCCATCTCTTCACTCTCCATACTCTCGCCCAAGGTGGCTTCTACCAACTGCCCCTCCCTGATGACACCCTCCTCCCCTCCTTCTATGTCTCCTACCAACTTAGATCCTCCTCATCCACCAAGGGCACCCTCTCTCCCTTCTCTCCCTCCTCCCTCCTTCCTCCCCCCCGGGCTTCCCCTACCCCCCTACCTTCTTTCCTCCCCCTCCCATCTCCCCCCCAGGGGGTCCACAACTCTTTTGTGGATACGTGCATGGCGAGCACGGGGCCCCGAGCCATTGCAGCCTTCTTTCTCTCCCGGGCTGCATTTCCTTTCCCTTCCCCTCCTTTCCCCTCCATACCCCTTCCCCTCGCCCTCTCCTCTCCCTCTGTTGGTGTCCTTGCTTATGTTGGCCCCCGCTATCCTCTTGGTTCTGTTGGTTTTACACTCCGGCTTTGTTGCATAATCATCTCCTCCTTTTGGCATTCCTTGGTCCCCCTCTGGGGTTTGACCTCCATTCCAAAATTTCTCTTCCGTAGTGTGAGCCATTTGGGGAAGAGCACCTTACCTAGTGTCTCCGACATGCGCCCTCCTCGTACATTCCACCTTTTCTTTTACGTCGTTGTCTGATGCTAGGGTGCATAGCCAGCACGGTAGCCAGCCCGTGTGGTGGGGTCGCTATGTACCCTTTTGGTTGAGCCCCCTGAACACACAGGGATCACACTTCTGATACCTGAGCTGTGACCTCCTCATGCATGCCTTGGAGTGGTTGCTCATCATCCTGGAGCATCGGAACTCCCGGCAATGGCCGCCGTGCCAGACGGCCCTTGCTGTGGCTGGGTGGCGCCCGTGAGGAGAGCCCCTGATCGGAGTGGGTGGTATCAGGGCGGACGCTATGCAGATGAAACGCATACGGGTCCAAAACTCTGGCCGCTCTTCTGCGGCCGTCTCTCTGCGTGGTACTGATTCCTCAAGTGCTGCTTCTCTTGCCCCTTCGGCCTTCCCTTCCATGGCTACCCCCTGGGAGGAGGGTCAGGCCCGTCGTCTAGGGGCAAAACCTTTCCCCCGTTATCTAGTTTCCACCAGGACTGATGGAGATACTTTCACTAGTGTCAAACCTTTATTCTTTGTGGAACACATTGAAGACAAGTTCGGCGAAGTGGACTCCCTGAGCAAGATGCGGTCGGGTTCGTTGCTGATAAAAACCGCTTCGGCTGCCCAATCTGCGGCCCTTCGTGCCTGTACCCATCTTGGCACAATTCCCGTGTCCATTACCCCTCACCAGTCTCTAAATATGGTACAAGGTGTGATTTTTCACAGAGACCTCATCCTTCAAACTGATGAGGAACTTCGGGAAAATCTCGGATGGCGGGGTGTTCACTTTGTTCGGCGTGTTCAGAAGGGTCCTAAAGATAATCGTATTGATACTGGTGCCTTTATCCTGGCCTTTGAAGGGGATACCCTTCCTGAGAAAGTTAAGATTATGGTCTATCGCTGTGATGTGAAGCCGTACATCCCACCTCCTGTGCGGTGTTTTAAGTGCTTGCGTTTTGGCCACATGTCTTCTCGCTGTTCCCAGAACCCTCTCTGTGGTGACTGTGGACGTCCACTCCATGAGGGGAGTCCCTGTGTTCCCCCTCCTGTATGTGTAAATTGTCATGGTAGTCATTCTCCACGTTCACCAGATTGCCCAGTCTATAAGAAAGAAAAAAAGATACAGGAGTATAAGTCCCTTGATCGTTTAAGCTACACAGAGGCCCGTAAGAAATATGCACGATTGCACCCTGTGTCCATGACATCTAGTTACGCCTTGGTTACATCTTCATCCCTTCCTCCCCCTTCCGTACCCCCATCCCGGACCCCTCTCCTTCCCCCCTCCCCTGCGGCTCCCACACCTTCTCCTCTGGGCGCTGCTCCCCCTCCCCAGCCGGAGAAGTGTCCCACTCCTTCGGCGTCTGCCGGTCAAGGGCGCCTCTCCCGGGATGCCCCTTCCCGGCACCTTCCAGGTCAAAGGTCTGCTGCAACGCGGCGACCGCGAGAGCCGCGGTCTCTCGGCTCCCAGGTCGCCCGGTCTCTTTCTGTTCCTGATCTTGCTGCAGCTGGCACACAGCCCTCCTCGATCTCAGCCTGAAAAGAAGAAGAAACATAAATCCCGGGACAAAGAGCCTCTGGTGTCACCGGAGGTCCCTTCCCCGACTTCACAACCGGATTCTGACCTGTCGTTTATGGATGTCGCCCCCTCCTTGTCGGTGACGGGTGGGGACCCGGCGGTATGACTGGATTTAGCGTGTTCAGCCCTCATTTAAACCATCGTTCTGTGGTTCTCCAATGGAATTGTAATGGCTACTATCGTCACCTTCCGCAATTGCAATCCCTTCTTTCGTCCTACTCAGCAGCTTGTGTGGTTCTCCAGGAATCTCATTTTACTGATGCTCACTCACCGACCCTCCGTGGGTTCCGCGTTTTCTGTCGAAATCGGGTCGGACCCTTGCGGGCTTCTGGTGGCGTTTGTACGTTGGTCCGTACAGACATTGCTAGCACGTGGATTCCTCTCCAAACTACATTGGAAGCGGTTGCTGTTAGGGTCCACTTAGACTCTGCAGTCACAGTTTGCAATCTTTATCTCCCTCCTGACAGGACTCTTACACCTGCTGCCTTAACCACCCTTCTTCAGCAACTTCCTCCTCCCTTCCTCCTCCTTGGGGATTTTAATGCTCATCATCCTTTGTGGGGCAGTGCCTTTCCATCTAGACGAGGTCTTCTTATAGACCAATTTATAGCAGACCACGACCTGTGCCTTCTTAATGATGGCTCCCCTACTCATTTCAGTGCTGGTCATGGTACCTTTTCTGCCATTGATCTTTCTCTTTCTTCTCCCTCTCTCCTCCCTTCATTACACTGGTCGCCACATGACGACCTTTGTGATAGCGACCATTTCCCGTTGATTATCACGCTCCCTTCCCGCTCCCCGATGGACAGGTTACCTCGTTGGTCTTTCCACCGCGCCGATTGGCCTCTATACACTGCACAGGTCGAGTTTTCTCCCTCTTTGTCGGGTTGTATTGATGACGTCCTACATGACGTGTCTGACGCGATTGTTCGCGCTGCTAACCTTGCTGTCCCGCGCTCATCTGGACAATTTCGTCGTCGACAAGTCCCGTGGTGGAGTACGGCCATTGCCATTGCCATCCGTGATCGCCGTCGAGCTTTGCAACACTTTAAGAGGCACCCATCTGTAGCCAGCCTTTCTACCTTTAAGCGCCTTCGCGCTAAAGCCCGTTATTTAATTAAACAGAGCAAGCGGATATGTTGGGAACGATTCGTTTCTTCCCTTGGTTCCACTGTCCCTCTGTCACGGGTATGGGCTACACTTCGCTCTCTCCAAGGTTGCCATCGGCAGTCCACCCTCCCAGGCCTTCACCTCCCAGATGGCATTTGTACGGACCCATTAGTTCTCGCAGAACATCTTGCGACCCATTTTGCAGTGGCATCAGCGTCGGCCTCCTATCCAGCTGCTTTCCTTCATCAAAAACGGCAGGCTGAAGCTGTCACCTTATGTTTCACCACTTGTGAGTCAGAATCTTACAACGAACCTTTCACTGAATGGGAATTTCTTTCTGCTCTATCTTCTTCTCATGATACGGCCCCTGGCCCAGATTCCATTCATAACCAGCTGCTTCAACATCTCAGTGCTCCACAACGGCACCATCTTCTTCGGGTGTTTAACCGTATCTGGCTCCAGGGTGACTTCCCTTCTCAGTGGAGGGATAGCATTGTGGTTCCTGTCCTTAAGCCTGGTCAGAACCCCCTATCTGTTGACAGCTATCGGCCAATTAGTTTGACCAATGTTGGTTGTAAGTTACTTGAACGGCTGGTAGCCCGTCGGCTCACTTGGGTCCTCGAATCTCGGGATTTATTGTCCCCTTACCAGTGTGGCTTTCGAGAGGGACGATCTCCAATCGATCATTTACTTCGCTTGGAATCCGCAGTTCGGCAGGCTTTTTCCCAGCGCCGCCATTTGGTTGCAGTGTTTTTTGACCTTCGCAAGGCCTATGACACGGCCTGGCGCCATCACATCTTACTAACCCTTCATCAGTGGGGTCTTCGGGGCCCACTCCCGATTTTTATCCGCCAGTTCCTGATCCATCGGTCATTCAGAGTTCGAGTTGGTACTGCTTTTAGTTCTCCACGGACCCAGGAGACGGGCATCCCACAGGGTTCTGTGTTGAGTGTCCTTCTTTTCCTCATTGCTATCGATGGACTTGTGGCCTCTGTCGGTCCCTTGGTCGCCCCTGCCCTGTATGTGGATGATTTCTGCATTTGGGTTAGTTCCTCCTCGATGCCATCTGCAGAACGGCAGCTCCAGGTGGCTATACGGCGTGCCTCTGCATGGGCCCTCTCACACGGGTTTCAATTCTCTCCTTTAAAATCGCGGGTGGTCCACTTCTGTCGCCGTACTACGGTCCACCCTGATCCAGAGCTCTATCTCGCTGCACAAAGATTGCCTGTGGTTCCACAGTTTCGTTTCCTGGGTCTTCTTTTCGACAACAAGCTCACTTGGCTGCCCCATATCAGACTCCTGAAGGTAGGATGTTTCCGTAAACTCAATGTCCTTCGCTTCCTTGCCCACTCCTCTTGGGGTGCGGACCGTTCCCTCCTCCTCCGTCTTTATCGTACTCTACTTCTGTCATGTTTGGACTATGGTTGTCAAGTTTATGGTTCCGCTGCTCCTTCCACACTGCACGTGCTGGATCCAGTCCACCATCGTGGTATCCGTTTGGCCACCGGTGCCTTCCCTACTAGCCCTGTTGATAGTCTCCTGGTTGAAGCTGGGATCCCCCCCCCTTTCTGTTCGGCGGTCCCAGCTTCTGGTGTCTTATGCCCTTACTATCCGTTCTTCTCCCGCTCATCCTTCCTATTCTATCCTATTCCCAGACCATGGCCGTCGCCCGCCCGACTCCCGCCCTCGGGCGTGTTTACCGGTTGGGCTGCGCCTTGCGTCCTTTTACCGTGATTTTCAGCTTCCTTCTTTGTCCTGTCTTCCTCGCTCCCTCCCCTCCACTCCTCCTTGGTTAGTTCCTCGGTCTCGAATTCGGATGGATCTCCGCCGCGGTCCGAAAGATTCCATCCCCCCGGTGGTGTTCCGTACCTTTTTCCACCAAATTTTATGGGAGTTTCGGGATGCTGTTGTTTTTTACACTGATGGCTCTAAATCTGCTCATCATGTTGGGTATGCATTCACGTCCTCTGTTGGAACGGAAAATCATCTGCTGCCACCTACATGTGGGGTGTTTACTGCGGAATTGATGGCAATTTCCCGGGCCCTTACCTTTATTAAACAATCCCCACACAACCGCGTTTTGTTATGTACGGACTCGATGAGTGGCCTTCTTGCTATTGACCGGTGTTTTTCGCGCCATCCCTTGGTCTCTGCCATCCATGACCATATCGCTGATCTTCACCGTGCCGCTTGTTCCATTGACTTCCTATGGGTCCCGGGCCATGTGGGTATCCCGGGTAATGAGCTCGCTGATCGTTTGGCTGGGGGAGCAGTTTCTTACCCCCCATTTTCTGTAACCCCTCCTGCAGCGGATTTACGGCTTCACATCAAATCCCACTTCGCACAGTCATGGGCCAATTCTTGGGAGGCTACTCCACTGTCTAATAAACTTCGTGCAATTAAGGTGACACCAGGCCCATGGCGTTCTTCCTTTCGCCCCTCCCGCAAGGACTCGACCACACTGTGTCGTTTCCGCATTGGCCATACCAGGCTGACCCATGGTTTTCTTTTGCGTGATGAGCCACCCCCGCTATGTGGTTGTGGAGCCTTCCAGTCAGTGGCCCACATTTTGGTTGAATTCCCCCTTCTTTTGGCTCTGCGTGCTAAGTACAGACTCCCCCACACTTTACCTTTGATGTTGGCTGACGATTCCCGGATGGTCTCTCTGGTTCTCGGCTTCCTCCGGGAGAGTGGTTTTTATTCTCAGTTTTAAAGTTTTTAATCTCTCTCTGGTGTTGGGGCAGGGCGGTGAGTGTTTGGGTGTCTCCCACTGTAGGCAGTGTTCCGAGATTCCCGATTCACCTCCCTGACCGGAATCCTCTTTTCTTCCCCTTTTACTCTGTTTTTACCCCTTCTTTTTAAGGCTTGGTTAGTCTTTCTATTCTCATACGTACTTTCTGCATTATAGCAGTTGTACCTTTTAAGTCACAGATAGTCTTGCCTATGCTGCTTCAGCATGGTGTTGGGTTCGTTCTCTTGCCGACTTCCCTCATTTGTTTTTACTAATGACAACGTGACTGCCCTTTTACGTTTTTTCCCTTTTTCCGTTTTATTGTTCTGACTTTTCTGAGATGTCCCGTTAGCAGAATGGAGTCTATTTGAAACAAGGGACTGATGGCCTAGCTGTTTGGTCCCTTTACCCTCAAACAACCAACCAACCAACCCTCCCATCTCCTCTGCCACTGGCATATACACCCTCCCCTCTCCCTCCTCCCACACCTTTCACCTTTTGGGAGTTCCCCAGACTCATACACGTAAAATGAACATTTGCACGCCGGAGATCGTCGCCAGTGTTCTGTGTGTGTCATCGTGTTAGTGATTCCATGTTTCATCATTTGTGCTCCTTCATTCACGTGTGTCGTTTCTGTCATCTCTGTTAGTGTCCGAGTGCTGCACGTATTTCTTTGGACGCTACACCTTTGAACGACTTTTATTTTATTTTATGTTTGTGTGTCTACGTGTTGTCTATCCACCATGTTGTCTATCCACCATGTTGCTTCGTTTTTCGGTGTATTATCTGTCACTGAAGAGCGGCGTAATATTGCCACTGCCGGCCTACCTTTGTAAAAGGTGTCAAAATAACAATAAAAGAAAAAAACTTGCTCCGATCTTTCTTAGACCATTACCCCCACCTGTCGTCGACCCCCCCCCCCCCGCCACCCTGTCATTTGTTCCCCCCGCCCATTCCCCATATTGTCACCAACCTTAGCACCTAACTAAACTGTAGAATGAAAGAATTTGCTTGGAACACACTTATTTTTAAAATGATGGAAGACTGAATGATATTTAGTTTGCGTGTGTGTTTTAGGATGAATGATGAAGGAATTGGTGGCTCATTCCAAGTGCTACCCATAACTCCTTATGTAGTTACTGCTGTGTTGCGCTCTCAATTAATTCATTTATCTATTTCGAAACGAGTAATGAAGCAAATTCTGGACTACTGCAGGTACTATCTACAGCTTGGAGAACACACATTCTTGAGGAATTTAGCATTTTACGTATGTGTCTCAGTTTTATCATCAGCGACTTAAGGGACAAAGCACAACATACGTGTGTAGTGGGTGGACTATGTGAGGAACCTGTATCATTTACTGCATTAATGCTACTAACTGAGAAAAAGTAATTATCAATAACTTATGTAATCAGTATTAGTATTACAAAATTGTGATAGTGGTAATGATCTTTAGAAAATAATTTAGTTTATGACTGAAGCAGAATCAAATCGTTTTCATTTTATCCCTCAGAAAATTTCATTTCACACCTCAAGGGATAGTTGCCCGCAGGTAGGCAACTATTGAGTTAATGTAACCCAGCGTCCTCTGGTGTTATAACTGTAAGAGAAATCAAATGAAAACGAATCAAGCGGAAAAGAAGTAAGTAAACTGTTTATTATTTCAACAGTAATCGCAATAACTGTTAATACATTTACCACACTTCGAGACCAGACGGTATCCTTCCTGGAAAAAAATGTTTACTGTTTCTACGGAACCATGGTTGTACCCAGATACGCACGTCTACATCCACATCTGCAACACACCCCGCAAACCGCCTAATGATATGTGGAGGAGTGTGTGTGTGTGTGTGTGTGTGTGTGTGTGTGTGTGTGTGTGTGTGTGTGCACAGAACTGGGGACCTAGAAAGGACGTATCCTTCAGTGGTTCACAATCCCACAAGAGGCCACAGCAGTCCACTTACCCCAACGCCGCCCCACACTGAACCCAGGATTATTATGCAGTTCGGCCCACAGTGGACTACCCCTCCTCCCCTCCCCACCCCACCCTCCGGTAACGTCTCATACCAGACGAGTGTAACCCCAAATGTTTGCAGGGTAGAGTAATTATGGTGTACACGTACGTGAAGACAGTGTTTGCGCAGCAATCGCTGACATAGCGTGTAAATGAGGCGGAGTAATGGGAACCAGTTTGCATTCGCCGAGGCAGATGGAAAGCCGCATTAAAAACCATCCACAAGCTATCCCACACACCGGACCTCGACACTAATCCACTGGGCCGATTCGTCCCAGTGACTGGCACGCTTTCCCGTTCGGGAAGCAGCGTGTTAGACCGCGAGGCTAGCCGGTCGGGATGGCCGAGGGTATTTTTTGAACCACTAACTGAGTCCTCCGACCCTGTTACACTCGTGAACAGCACGTGGGAAAAATTATTGTCGGTAAGCCTCTGTACTGGCTCTAATTTCTCGTTATGCTAGACCTATATGTGAGGAAGCAATATATTGTCCGACTCTTCCTGTATAGGCTCTCTCGAAATTTCAATAATAATCTCACCGTGATGCGCAATGCCTGTCTCGCACCGTCTCCTAATGGAGTCTGTTGAGTATCTCTATAACGCTCGCTTGCCAACTAAACGATCCCGTGACGAAACATGCCGCCCTTCGTTGGCTCTTCTCTCTCTCTTCTTGAGGTCGCTCTGGATAGTTAGTCGCAGATATTTTATGGCAGATACTATTTCCAGCAGATTGCCATCAGTAATGTAGCTATACACTAGTGGATTTCTTTTCCTATCTAAGTGCAATATGTTTCATTTATTTACGTTCAGGGTCAACTGCCAGAGACTGCACCCTTCATCAATTCTCTGGAGGTCATTCTGCAGATCGTTAACAACTTCTGGCGTTGATGCTTTGTTGTAGAACAGCCCATCATCTGCGAACAGTCTTAGAGAGCATCCGAAGCTTTCTACTAGTTCATTTAAATATATTGTGAATAGTACCGGTCCTATCACACTTCCTTGGGGTATTCCGGACTTGCCTTTAGATCTGTCGTTTTTGTTCCGTTAAGAGTCACGTACTGAATTCTATCTGCGAGGAAGTATTGAATCCAGTCGGACATCTGCTCCGCTACTCGATAAGCTCGTATTTTTTTTTCACTAAACGGCAGTGTGGGACTGTGTCAAATTCCTTCCTGAAGTCAAGGAACACGGCATCAACCTGAGCGCCATTTTCTACTGCGCCGTGGATCTCGTGGAGGAACAGAGCGAACTGAGTTTCGCAGGATCTCTGTTTGCGGAATCCATGTTGATTTTTATATAGCAAACTTTCCTTCTCCAAGAACGTCATAATTCTGGAGCATGAAACATGTTCCATAATTCTACAACATACTGACATAGGTGTGTAATTGTGTGCATCTGTCCTACGGCCCTTCTTGGACCAGGAATGACCAGCGCTTTCTTCCAGTCGCTAGGTACCGTTCGTTGGTCAAGCTATCTACGATAAATTACTCTAGAAGGGGAGAAAGTTCTTTCGCATAATCTTCATAGTATCTTATAGGTATCTCATCTGGTCCTGGCGCTTTTCCACTACTAAGTTACTGTTGTTTTTCTATTCCGCGATCGTTTATCTCAATATCTGCCATTTTGACGTTCGCACGATGGCTAAAAGCAGGGACCGTGTTACGATCTTCCGCGGTGAAACAAGTTCGTGAGGCTGAATTCAATATTTCGGTCTTCTCTCTGTCATCTTCCGTTTCGGTGTCAGCATGGTCACTGAGTGAATGAATAGATGATTTGACCCACTTACTGATCTTACATACGATGTAAACCTCTTACTGTTTTTACCTCAGATCAGATGACAAAGTTTTACTTTAAAAGTCATTGAACGCTTCTCTCATTGCCCATTGCGCCGTTCAGCGTTAGTTTGTCAGCTAGCTTATTACTTCTCATGAATATGAGATGAAGTTCTCTTTGTTTGCATAGTGGTTTTCTAGCATGGCTGTTAAACCATGTGGGTCTTTCCATCCTTTAAGACCTTACTCGGAACATACTTGTCTAGCGCATAACGCATGATTCCTTTGAATTTTTTCCACTTGTTTTTCACATCTTCCTTCTCATCACCGAATATTTGATGCTGACTGCTCAGGTATACTAAAATTTGTTTCCTGTCACTCTTGCTAAGCAAAAATACCGGTATACCTTTCCTCACATCCTTTGTAAGACCTGTCGTTACAGCTTTACGATGACTGATACAGTCTTCTGTGTTAAGTGATTCGATAAGTTCAGGTCTCTTGCTTCCAGAAGGTCTAAGACATTACCTTAACGATTTGGCTCTCCATTCATCTGCTCAAAGTAATTTTCGGATGAGATATCCAGAACAGTGTCACACGAATCCCTGCCTCTGACACCAGTTTTGATATCGTGACACTCCCAATCTGTACCCCTTAAGTTGAAATCACCCCCTATGACAACAGCATGATCAGGAAAATAACTAACGATGATCTGAAAGTTCTGTATGAAGCGCTCTACCACTTTACCTTCTGACCCGGGCGGTCTATAAAAGCATCTGATTACCATTTTTTATCTATCTACGGCACTTAACTCCACCCACATTAATCCACTATCGGAATCCATGATAACCCTGCTAGATTTCATCGAATTCTTTACTGCAACTAACGCGCCGCCACCATTGGTCTACCCTTACGATAAATATTTCAATCTAAACTCAGGATTTCGTTGTCATTAACATGCGGTTTCAACCAACTTTCTGTTCCTGATATTATCTGCGCATTACAACCTTCAGTAAGCTATACTGTTTTTGGGACCTTTCCTTGGATGCTCCTGCAGTTTACTCAAATCATATTCATCAGGCAAATCGTCTTTGATACTCTAACCTAAAAATGCCCCGTGTGCACGCCACACGTATTTCGCTACCCTAGTAGCCGCTTCCTGCGTGTAATGCACACCTGACCTATTAAGGGGAAACCTACGATTCTGTACCCGATAGCAGAGAACGAGAAATTCGCATCCGATGCTGTCGCAGAGTCGTCTGACGAGCCTCTGATTTAGACCTTCCACTCTGTTCCAAAGCAGAGGACAGCGACCAGCCCTGGGTACGATGCTACAAACAGACAGCTTAGGGTGCACCACGCCTGCGATGCTTGTTGCTTTCACCATATCGGACATTCGCCGAAAGGATCAGAGTGTGCCATCGGAAATCAAGCGGCAGGCGTCATTCGTGCCGACATGTGCCTCTATATACAGCCAGTTGCAACCAGTGCGCTCGATAGCCGTTGGCAGTGCCTATCCCACATCACGCACGATTCCCTCCGGCAAACATAGAGAGCGCTCTGGCATTCTTTCCCGCCTTGCATGCTGTTTCCCGGAGGGGTTCCCAATCACAAGCATACCCTCCCTCCGCACTTGCCCCGACTGGACGGGAAAATCGACTACTGGCCCAACAGGAGAGGCATCCCGTGCTGGCTCAGAGTTATCATCAAATTTGGGTAGCACGCCGTACCTGCTGCTAAAGTGTAGGGAGCCAGCCGCGCGACCTGCTTCCTCCTTCACCTTCCGCCCGGTGATACGCGATCCCGTCACTGTCTGCCATCAATTCTCGAGTGACGACAGATGTTGCGTATCATAGGATGCTACGACACCCGGGTCACCAGGGGGCTCCAACGGCACTAAAAGTGTCTAAGGCCTCCTCCCTAGCGCCAAATTGACGCTGCAACTTTGACCATTAGCCAGAACCATGTCGACGGTAGCCAAGGTTGCTTCCAACTTTCCAACTATTTACGGACAGCAGCCAGGTCTCTTGGTGTCCGCTCATAACAAGTACAGTCTCTGTCCACATCGTAGTGTGTAAAAATAAATACAAGATATCAAATAGCGCTACTGAGTTTGGAACACAGGGTGAAAAGTATTTAAATCGACAAACTCTGGGAGGTTGTAGGGGACATCCAAACAAATATTTTTCCCCAATGTCATTTTTTCTTGTGAGGATTATTTACACCTGTGGATGCCGTATTACGCTCGTCAGTTGTGTGCAACTACTGTCCACCAGTGTAATAGTGCATTGTCTCTGTTTACTAATGGAGCGATACACCTGGAGTGAGTACACTGATATGGTTGGTGCGTACTACGTAGCACACCACAATGGACGAGCAGCACAGCGGGTTTATCAACAACAATATCCTAATCGCCGTATCCCGCATCATACGATCTTTGCAGCTGTGTACTAACGTCTGCGTGAGACCGGATCATTTAGCAGATTACCTGGACAGGGGCGGCGTGAAAATTACACTAGGAAGCCGCCCTACACGAGGATATGCGCCGAGATTTACGCAGAAACAAAAACTTACAGTAATTTTCTAACCACTAGTCTGCACAGTAAAATAAAAAGGTATAGCTCACTTAAGCACGTGAAAAAAACAAGAAAGAGAAACAAAAGAGTAACGAAACTAAATTACTGTGTTTTAGGCAACTGCTGCTCTGCTACCGCTGGTGGTGTCTCTGCTCAGCTCGGCTTCTGAAGCAAATTGACGACCACGGATATCTTTCTTGCGGGGTCCAAAAATATGGAAATCGCAAGGGGGAGGTCGGGACTGTATATGAAATGTGCAAAGTCTTCCTAGTGAATCATCTACGATGTAGTCTAAATAACCTTGCCAATAATTGACCGTCTAGTCTCGCAAACGGTTATATATACACTGGTGTCTACAATTAAAGCATAAAACTGGCACGACGGTACCACCTTAGTACTGCACTGCAACCGGCATCTGACCTCCCAGCATCCCCTGGATGTGTTGTATCAAGGCAAACGGTATATAGTAGGCTTCAGAAGAGTGACCTTGGAGACCTGCTATCTGCTGTCTTCACAGATGGGAACGTCTGAAGTGGAGCCGTCAACATGCCACCTGGACGGTCGAACGGTGGGGTTCTTTTTACAGATGAGTCCCTATTTGGTCTGGAGAGTGAGTCTCGACGGATGGATTTGGAGGGCACGTGGAACACGATTTCAAGACCCAAACGTTGTGGAAAGAGACCGATGTAGAGGAGGATCCCTAATGGTGTGGGCAGGGATTATGTTGACCACTTGAACACCTCTTCATGAATATATACTAAGATGGTATCTGTTCTTTCGGACATGTCCGAAAGAACAGATACCATCTTAGTATATATTTAGTTAAGACTCACCGGCCACTTGACCATCTTCTTCTTCTGTGTGAATGCACAAACAGTGCCCGAACTGTTACAGGAATCGGCAACGCGCCGCGAGTAATGAGTATAATGGGCAGGGGCAGTACGAATGTAGTGTGGGACAACATGTTGAGAATGTGGGTTTCACGGAAGGCGTGCCAGAGATAAATCCCTGCAGTCGCGCTATCCTCTGTATCCTCGGTGGCTCAGATGGATAGAGCGTCTGCCATGTAAGCAGCAGATCCCGGGTTCGAGTCCCGGTCGGAGCACACATTTTCATCTGTCCCCGTTGACGTATGTCAACCCCTGTAAGCAGCTAAGGGTGTTAATTTCATTGTAACCTCTTCATGACATTGTACAGGTGGATCAGCAAGATTTAATTCCTGCAGATACCGTGAGAAGATCTTGGGATCTTATGCGCGATTGTTGCGAGTAGCTATGGGCTCAGACTTCGTTCTAAGGGACGATAATGCTCGACCTCATAGAGCGCTGGTGTTGATGTTCTTTTGGAAACTGGAGATATTATACGTACGGAGTAGTCTGCTCGCTCTCCCGATTCAATCGCACAGAGCATGTCTGAAATGCGCTAGGGAGGAAGAATGAGCGTGCCTCAACGTGAGATTGATGACATTCACAACATGCCCCGTCGTTGTCAGAGATGGACCATGGATGGTCACACCCCATACAGTTGTCAGAATGTGTGTGCAAATCCGTTAAGTTGGGAAAAAAAACGAAGAACATTTTTGTCTACCGTTATGCATGTTTCAGTTGATTACTTTCTGTAGTCTTTACGTTGTTTCTATAACCTTTTTGTACTGTTTTGTGCCAAAATAAGCCCAACCTTGGAAAATTTCCGTTTGTTGTTTTGATTTTGCACACTAATTTATTATCAGCTACACTTTTAAAATAATAAACAGTACACTTATTTTTTTCAATCTGTGTCGTTTTCCTTTGACTGATGCTTATATAAGAGTGGCAAGACTACTAAAGCGACAAATGGCTAGCTCTTCTGGCCGGATCGTAGGAAGGCATAGGGGATCTGTCTAACGGAATAGCAGCACACTTAGTAAAAAACATGGCGTAAGAATAAAGAAAGAGGAAGTGATGTAGAAGAATGGAAAACACACTAACTACACGCTTAACTGTAATTAGGAAAGACACAGTAGTGGAAGAAGTGACACAATCCTTTCATCTACGACGTGAGATTATACAGAGTGGCCAAGGCAAAGAGTATACCAGAAATAGATTTCTGCAAATGAAAATAACTTCCTTAAATGAAAGAGACACACTTTTGCGTCATCTTTCTTGTGACTGATTTGCTAGGGACACTCATGTGCTAACCTCTTAATCTTAGATTTATGTCCTGAATCATTTGTTGAATGTATTCCTATCCTTATCTTCCCCTACAATTCTCACCATCTACAGCTCTCTCTAGTACCAGGGAAGTTACTGACCGATTTAGTTATACTTATCTTCCAGAACATTGTGACCAGCGATCTACTGTCGATATAAACCCGTCCAAGCGATATCAGCGTCACATGGCGAGGAATGACTGCTACTCAAAGACACACGCACGTTGCATGTACGAGTAGTGTAACTGAGAGCGCTGTCCGCGTGTGGAATGGGGAAGGCGCGCGATCTGAGTTTGAGCGAGGGCAGACTGCGACTGCCTGGAGGCTCGGCACCAGCATTTCGGAAACTGCACGACTTGGCGGGTTTACGACGAGTGCTGTGGTGTCTTCAACACGTGGCGAAACAGAGTTGAAACCACATCCAAACGTCGTGGGGTTGGGCGACAACCCCTCATTACAGATGTCGGACGTTCCAGGCTGGGCAGACTGGTAAAACAGGACAGGCGCGAACTGTGGCGGAACTAAAATCGGAGTTTAATGTCAAGCGGAGTACAAGTGCGTCTGAACACATCAAAGTGCACTGAATGTTCCTAACGATGGAGCCTACGATTCACGCATTTTAAAGGCACATTTTTAGCCAAAGCATGTAAATCCATTTTTTTAAATCAGAGTACCCTGTTTAACAAAGCATGAAAGCCAATGCAAGTTATCTTGCGCGCGGTCGCATGTGATCGCTGGTGAGACACAGAAAGGATGTCTAGTCTTTTGTTAATTACTTCTTCTGTTATCTGTTCTGGAATGGATTCGAGGGAAAGCCTCACGCGTTAGACTGGCCGCTCTAATTTAAACTCTTTAATTTTATAAAAAGTCACTGCGTACTGCAGGGCGCGTACTAGTAATTATATAAGGAAATTTCCACTGCGCACGGACGAGATACCGACGTGCGGATAATCAACACATCACTAGTGATTAATATTGTATTCCCAGTGTAAGTGGCACAGTGCGCTTCAGTAATTATAGTTATAATTTACGCTGTTGTGATTTCATTATTTGTTTAATCCATGATCCTAAAATTTCAACATTATATGTAAACTCTATTTTCAGTATTTATCTCATTTTAGCTCAGAAATAACTTGGCCCACGAAACTCCTTCTTACGGCGACGAAATTCTCAAGGTATATGTCCGATGCCACCTTATCATGGTATAATTTATTCACTGATTTTTAAATATTACCATCCATCTCAATTCAGTTCAACAAAAATTATAAAAAAAACCAAAATAATAAAATAATCATATTTACACACACACAAACACACACACACACACACACACACACACATATATATATATATATATATATATATATATATATATATATATATATATATGTTATTTAACAGCATGTCCCAGTGTTAACAACACGAAATCGGCAACTACGACAGATATGGGTAAGTTGCCGTTATGGCAGAGCATTGCTTGGTTTGATGAATCCTGATACCTTCTTCATCAAACCGATGGGAGAGCGCGAACAACAGGGGAACAGCACCCTGGCTACTGTATTGCGGAACGGAGACAAGGCGGCGGCGGCTCCGTTGTGCTCTGAGGAACATTCGTATGGGTATCCGTGGGTTCAGTGGAGCTCGTACGAGGCACCATGACGACCAAGGAGTATCGTACACTGGTTGCAGACTACGTACACCCCCTCTTGACGATCACTTCTCCCGAGGCAGTGGCCTACCAAGGCCTCACAGCTTCCGTGTCACGACCCATCACCGCTCTTATCCGTGCCAAAGGTGGACATACCAGCTGTTAGGTAGGTGGTCATCATGTTCTGGCTGTGGTCGCCAGACGATGTAAGAACGCAATAAGCATAGGTAATACCTAGACTACCCTGTGTAATTAATTATTAAATCATGCTTTCTGAAAGACATTGTGCTCCCTTTCACTTCGAGCAAGTAGCCCAAACAGTCTGTGAGCGCGGTAAGTTACAGAGGCAGCAGGCAAATTTACAGTTCCATTCTAGAGAAGATCAGTGAGACTGATTAGTTAATGGGCATAACATAGTCACAGGTCACTTACTATATGACTTATTTTGACCAGGTTCGTTCGTCAGTCGCGAGCAGTCTAAAATACAGGGTGTTACAAAAAGGTACGGCCAAACTTTCAGGAAACATTCCTCATACACAAATAAAGGAAATATGTTATGTGGACATGTGTCCGGAAACGCTTAATTTCCATGTTAGAGCTCATTTTAGTTTCGTCAGTATGTACTGTACTTCCTCGATTCACCGCCAGTTGGCCCAATTGAAAGAAGGTAATGTTGACTTCGGTGCTTGTGTTGACACGCCACTCATTGCTTTACAGTATTAGCATCAAGCACATCAGTACATAGCATCAACAGGTTAGTGTTCATCACGAACGTGGTTTTGCAGTCAGTGCAATGTTTACAAATGCGGAGTTGGCAGATGCCCATTTGATGTATGGATTAGCACGGGGCAATAGCCGTGGCGCGGTACGTTTGTATCGAGACAGATTTCCAGAACGAAGGCGTCCCGACAGGAAGACGTTCGAAGCAATTGATCGGCGTCTTATTGAGCACGGAACATTCCAGCCTATGACTCGCGACTGGGGAAGACCTAGAACGACGAGGACACCTGCAATGGACGAGGCAATTCTTCGTGCAGTTGACGATAACCCTAATGTCAGCGTCAGAGAAGTTGCAGCTGCACAAGGTAACGTTGACCACGTCACTGTATGGAGAGTGCTATGGGAGAACCAGTTGTTTCCGTACCATGTACAGCGTGTGCAGGCACTATCAGCAGCTGATTGGCCTCCACGGGTACACTTCTGCGAATGGTTCACCCAACAATGTGTCAATCCTCATTTCAGTGCAAATGTCCTCTTTACGGATGAGGCTTCATTCCAACGTGATAAAATTGTAAATTTTCACAATCAACATGTGTGGGCTGACGAGAATCCGCACGCAATTGTGCAATCACGTTATCAACACAGATTTTCTGTGAATGTTTGGGCAGGTATTGTTGGTGATGTCTTGATTGGGCCCCATGTTCTTCCACCTACGCTCAATAGAGCACGTTATCATGATTTCATACGGGATACTCTACCTGTGCTGCTGGAACATGTGCCTTTACAAGTACGACACAACATGTGGTTCATGCACGATGGAGCTCCTGCACATTTCAGTCAAAGTGTTCGTACGCTTCTCAACAACAGATTCGGTGACCGATGAATTGGTAGAGGCGGACCAGTTCCATGGCCTCCACTCTCTCCTGACCTCAACCCTCTTGACTTTCATTTATGGGGGTATTTGAAAGCTCTTGTCTACGCAGCCCCGGTACCAAATGTAGAGATTCTTCGTGCTCGTATTGTGGACGGCTGTGATACGCCATTCTCGAGGAGTGCATCAGCGCATCAGGGATTCCACGCGACGGAGGGTGGATGCATGTATCCTCGCTAACGGAGGACATTTTGAACATTTCCCGTAACAAAGTGTTTGAAGTCACGCTGGTACGTTTTGTTGCTGTGTGTTTCCATTCCATGATTAATGTGATTTGAAGAGAAGTAATAAAATGAGCTCTAACATTTAAAGTAAGCGTTTCCGGACACATGTCCACATAACATATTTTCTTTCTTTGTGTGTGAGGAATGTTTCCTGAAAGTTTGGCCGTACCTTTTTGTAACACTCTGTATACATTGCCCTGGTGGTAGCACGTTAAAAGTTTAAAGCACAGCGCGGCACCTTCGTCCGCACAAAGTCGTTTCAATCGATCAGTATCTTTCTTCTGTCCTCTTGGATCCTTATATTTAGGAGTTACGTGAGGCGAAGTCGAGTAAAACTTGATGCATGAGTTAGCTTGGGCTAACCAGTAGGTGGAAGATTTCTTGGCAGTTCATCAGTAGCGGGGAACAAAGAAAAATCGGCGCCCCGGTTGCAGCAGTACTGGCCAGGGGAGACGGATGCGCGCGTCGCAGCAGGTGTGCGGCAGGCGCGCTCAGCGCCAGATTGAGACGGATGCTGAGGACAGCGCCTGGGGTCTCTCCGCTGGAGGCTGCACACCATCTTCTGCCGCCTGCTTCCTTTGTAAGCTCTGCCTTTGTTGTACGAAGTGGTCCTCACGGCCAGAATAGGACATTATGTTGCTGTGAACGTACACTGATAGAAACGGAAAATGTTACACAAATGAGCATCTATATCTACATCTACACTTAAAAGCCTGCCAGAGGGTTCGTAGAACCATTTTCATACTACTTCTCTACCATTCCAATCTCGAATGGAGCGTCGGAAAATGGAACACCTAAATCTTTCCGTTCGACCTCTGATTTCTCTTATTTTATTATGATTTTGGGTGTCAACAAAATATTTTCGTATTCGGAAGAGAAAGTTGGTGACTGAAATTTCGTAAATAAATCTCGCCGCAAAGAAAACCGCCTTTGTTTCAGTGACTGACGCCCTAACTCACGTATCATATCAGTGACACTCTCGCTCCTATTTTGCACTTTCTCGATGTCCTCCGTCAATCCTACCTGGTAACGATCCCACACCGCGCAGCAATATTCCAGCAAAGGACGGACAAGTGTAATGCAGGCTGTCTCTTTAGTGGGTTTGTCGCACCTTCTAAGAGTTCTCCCAACAAAGCGCAGTATTCGGGAGGACGACGGTTCAATCCCGCGTCCGGCCATCCTGATTTAGGTTTTCCGTGATTTCCCTAAATCGCTCCAGGCAAATGCCGGGATGGTTCCTTTGAAAGGGCACGGCCGACTTCCTTCCCAGTCCTTCCCTAATCCGATGAGACCGATGACCTCGCTGTCTGGTCTCCTTCCCCAAACAACCCAACCCAAAGCGCAGTCTTTGTTTCGACTTCCCCACAATATTATCTATGTGGTTTTTCCAATTTAAGTTGCTCGTAATTGTAATTCCTAGGTGTTTAGTGGAATTGACACCCCTTATATTTGTGCGATTTATCGTACACCCAAAATTTATCAGATTTCTTTCAGTACCCATTTGGATGACCTCGCACTTTTCTTTGTTTAGTGCCAGTTACACAAGTCCGGTATGTTTCAAGCTCTGTGGAGATGTGCATCACATAATGGTCCTTAAGTGATTAAACTTGCACTTCATTCCTAATTATATCCATCATTGGTATCAGTGCGTGGTGTGACCCCCACAGACACGAATGCTCCCTTGTATTTCTTGTGACATGGAAACAAACAGTCTCCGAATGTTATCTTTACACATTTCCTGCCATGCCTACAAGACCTGCTGTGTCATTTCATGAAGACTACGAACTACAGATTGATATTAAAGTATATGTCTTCCCATTGTGTCCCAGAGATGTTCTCTGGGTGACAGTGGGGCACCAGCCAGGGCAATCAAGGATCCGTACGTCCTCAAAGGATTTGTTGTGGAAAATGCAGTGAAATATTATCTTGCTGGAGTATGCCAACTGGTGCCCTGATATTGAATGTTATGACAACGAAGTTTACAATTCTTGCCATATACTGGCAAGCATTAAGCTACCTTTCAACGTTTACCATATCCGATATCTTTCCACGCCATGACCCAAGAGTTAAAGAAGTATGTGTCTCGAAAGTCGATGCTTCCTTTGATCTTTGATCTCGTTTATGGACATGTTGGCGTCGATCTGACCTCTGTAAACAGATTCGTTGCAGAACACGAGAGAATGCCATACAATATTCTGTTTGACTTTGACTGTACGCCATGCGAATCTGTGTTGTCTGTGGTACGGTGCCAGTGGAAGATGATGCATGGCGACTCGGAGGTTCGTAGTGACGCCGATTCTTAATTCTGCCCGGACTGTAGCAGTTGTCATGCTTCTAAGAGTCAGTCATCCAGGCAATACCAGCGTATTCTCCTCGTGTAGGACAGGGTGTTTCGAACGCATATACCTGTTAAACTGTAACGCACACAACTATGAAACTTGGGATATATATTTATGAAAGTCCCATGTTTAGATTACCGGTGTTCTATATGTCTTCCTCCAGCGACACGAACAATATCACATCGAAACTCTAATTCCCCCCCTACTCCGGTTAGCATGTCCATCATCATTGATGTTACGCCAGTATGGATCCAATTCTTCAACTCTTCCAGGTTCTGTGAGAGTGGTGGTACATAAACGTTGTCTTTAACGAAACCCCACAGGAAGAAGTCAGAGGGCGTCAAACCCGGTGACCATGGAGGTCAGCTGGATAGTGCTAACTCGCAGACTGTTTGACGACCAATCTTTGAAGACCAATCTAACGGTTCCGTAGAGTTTCATTTAGATATTCACGCACTTGGTGACTCAAGTGTGGGGATCCCCATCTTGCTGAAAAATGAAGTTTTCCCTGTCCAGCCTAGGAAACAAGCAGTTTTGTAACATAGCAAATGTACTGCTGACCGTTAACCGTGTTTCCATCAAAGAAGAATGGGTCTTTAACAGATGAATGGGGTATCGCACAAAACACATTGACTTTGGGTGAATCTCGTACATGTTCATTGTGTGCATGACGATTCTATAGGCCCCACATTCGAACACTATTTTTCTTTACTTTCCCACTAACATGGAATGTCACTTCATCACCGAACACGATCCGTTGTGCGAAAGTGTTATCATCCCCAACAGCATTCTGAAACTCGTCAGAAAATGTCACACGTTTTCGTTTGTCGCCAAGACGTAGAGACCGTAACAGGTGTAACTTTTACGGCTTCATAGCCAATCGACGCCTCGCCAAATTGTTATTGTAGGCAGCTGTAACTACCGACTGGCACGGCGAGTCGATCTTGTGGGGTTTCGTTCGAAAGTGGTCTGAATCCGTGCAACATTTTTGTCAGAGGCTCTGAGCACTATGGGACTTAACATCTGTGGTCATCAGTCCCCTAGAACTTAGAACTACTTAAACCTAACTAACCTAAGGACATCACACACATCCATGCCCGAGGCAGGATTCGAACCTGCGACCGTAGCAGTCGTGCGGTATTTTTGTCGGAAACACAAGGACGGTCAGGACTTTACATACACATTCTGGTTCTATAAACTGTCGATACCATCTCCGAATGTTCCATCCGTTCGAAGGATCAGTTTGGTACCTCATCCTAATACGTCTTTGCACTGTAATGACGGAATTACACTTCGCAAACTCGAGAACACAAAAAGATTTCGGCTGCGGAGTAGACATTTTGCAATATATGATGGTAACCAAACAAAACTACAGACAACCGATATCTAGCGTATTCGTTCCTCCACTAACAGAGTCGTGGTGCAGCGATCGATAGTTTTTCCAACATAATACTTTCTAATACATAGACTGTTTTTGAAACACCCTGTACTTCTCGAAGTACCTGTGCCCACTCTTCTTGCCACACTGTTGTCCTGAGACCATCTCGCCTCCACTCGTTCAGCAGTCTTCGCGCTAAAGTCAACTGCGTGATCTGCCGGAATGATGCTGTCACTTCCTTCATGCGAATAATTCGACCTTTCTCAAAGTGCGAAAAGTGGCAATAAACTGTCATGCACATCCTATGGGCATACTGTGTTGCAGTCTACAAACGAAAAGTTCCAGTTACGTTAGGCACACACAAAAGCCACCATGTATTCAGCCACTCTTCCTCAGTTGCAGGATCCAGACATAACTCCACAGACCAACATTCCACGAGCGCGTATAGCATGCACTTTCATCAGACTGCAATCTCAACGCCCCACAGGTCGGTCCTGGTGCCATTCTGTGCGTTCCTTTCACTGCTGACGTAACAAAAAACAGACCACAGAAGCTTGCACTGTATGCAGATGGCACAGTGGTCTTTTGCGCCGGGAAACTGAAAGGGATATATCGTCCAATTTCATTTATCTCTCAGTACATGAGTTACGCGACGAGAAAATGCGTTTCAAAGGACGGTACCAGAACTATTTTCATTTCTGCTTTTGTTTGGTTCTCTATTAAGCATATATAACTGACACCATAAATCTTGCAGGGCATTTCATAGATCCTTAAGAGTAAGAAGGGGTGGAGATCTCTTTGAACAGCACGTTCCAAGGCATAGCAGATTTGATCAATAATGTTCATGTCTCGGGAGTTTGGTGGCCAGCGGAAGTGTTTATACTCGGAAGAGTGTTCCTGGAGCCACTTTGTAGCAATTCTGGACGTGTGGACTCTCACATTGTACTGCTTAAATTGCCGAAGTACGTCGGAATGCACAATGGACATTTATGGATGAAGGTGATCAGACAGGATGTTTACGTACGTGTCACATGTCACAGTCGTATCTATACGTTTCAGGGGTCCCAAATCAATTCAACTGGATACGCCCCACTCCATTACAGAACCTCCACCAGGTTGAACAGTCCCCTGATGACATGCAGCGTCCATGCATTCATGAGGTTGTCTCTATACCCATATGCGTCCATCCGCTCGATAGAACTTGAAACGTGGCTCATTTACCAGGCAACATGTTTCGTCATCAACAGTCCAATGTCGGCGTTGAAGGTCCCAGGCGAGGCGTAAAGCTTTGTGTCTTGCAGTCATCAAGGGTACGCGAATGGCCTTCGGGTCCGAAAGCCCAAATCGACGATGTTCCGTTGAATGGTTCGCCCGCTGACACTTTTTGAAGACCCAGCATGGAAATCTGCAGCAATATGCGGAAGAGCCGCACTTCTGTCACGTTGAACGATTCTCTTCAGTCGGTGCTGGTACCGTTCTTGCATGGTCTTTTTCCGGCCGCAGCGATGTTGGAAATTTGATGTTTTACCGGATTCCTGGTATTCACGGTTCACTCGTGAAATTGTCGTACGGGAAAATCCCCACTTTATTGCTACCTGGGAGAAGCTACGTCCCATCGCTCGTGCGCTGACTGTAGCACCACGTTGAAACTCACTTAAATATTGATAACCTGCACATTGTCGCAGCAGCAATCGATCTAACAACTGCGCCAGATACTTGTTGTCTTACATAGGCGTTGCCGACTGCAGCGCCGTATTCCGCCTCTTTACATATTCCTGTGTTTGAATATGCATGCCTATACCGGTTTCTTTGGCGCTTCAGCGTATATATGATTAATAGAGAATGAAAGCATTCAAACCCATAGTAATAAGATAGCAGTAGATCATAACTAACACAGCAAGAATAAAATTCTGCAAATTAATAAGATAGTCACAGAACCAGGTTTTTGTGTTTGCTCAGTTTTGGTCGACCACTGAATGGACGGAAAAAACTATAAAGAGAGGAAAGTATATTTTCTAGAGTGCTCTTTCTAATATACAACACTACGTTTCTGATGTGCCTCAGAAGAAGTGTATGCATTAGTGCTCATTACCAGTTTTAAGGGGGCGTCAGAAAATCACACTTCAGTTATTTGCATTTTTGGATAAAGAAAATACCTCTTACAGCTTTTCAGCCTTTACGTGTACTGAATTATGAAATTCGAATAGCAATGGCTTAAAGAGATTCCCTATATCCTTCTCCCGTTTCAGAGAGTTAATTATATTCATTTCAGAACACAAATTTATCACTTAATGTTGTTAGAAGGGAAAATGCCTTAAAACCAAAATGTCTACCAAAGATCATGTATATGTTGGCGTGTTCAGTTACTGCTTTCAGTGGTGGTCACATACCTTCTCAATTAATCTTGGAGGGAATGGGTGTGAAAAGAAATTTTATTAAATGTCGGCACTTCGAAATTTTGATGTCATGCGAGTAAAAAAATGTGGATATAAATGTGTGAAGATCCAAAGGAGGAATAGAAGGCATAGTCAGCAGTAAAATAAGCAGGATGAACAACAAGAAAACAACCGACCGTAAACGACTAATTCTATGATACGTTTTACAGATGGTACTTAATGTAATGTGAATGTCGTACGCATATTTTTAAATATTTTTTTATGCACCCTACATTTTTGCTTATGTAATGCCCATTTTCTCAAACATACTCATCCGAAATTAATGTAATTTAGAAATTTGCGTATTGTTCTTCCCTACCATCACCAAAAGAACCAACTTTCTAATATCTTATACCAATGAGGAGGCAAAATATGTAAAGTAAAAAATTATAATTTGAAATGAACTGATTCTTAAATGAAACAAAAGTAGCAGTGATACTTAACATTAAGAAAATGTAAATTGGTAATGCGCAACTTTAGGCATGAATTATACTCTTTTTTTCTTTTTGATCATGAGAAGGTTCAGTGGGCGCACGACAGCAAGGTCTTTAGCGCCCGCTCAAAAATGTGATAAGACGAGTGCAGAAGATGATCGTAATTAGTAAAATGAGAACTTCGAAGAAAAAAAAAAACGCGTAACGAAAGCCCTGACAACTTGCACACACACAGTCACTCTCAAAACAACGAAAACAAAGTTGGCTCATATAACACATGTTGTTGTTGATGTGGTCTTCAGTCCAGAGACTGGTTTGATGCAGCTCTCCATGCTACTCTATCCTGAGCAAGCTTCTTCATCTCACAGTACCTACTGCAACCTACATCCTTCTAAATCTGCTTAGTGTATTCATCTCTTGGTCTCCCTCTACGATTTTGACCCTCCACGTTGCCCTCCAATACTAAATTGGTGATCCCTTGCTGCCTCAGAACATGTCCTACCAACCGATCCCTTCTTCTAGTCAAGCTGTGCCACAAATTTCTCTTCTCCCTAACTCTATACAATATCTCCTCATTAGTTATGTGATCTACCCATCTAATCTTCAGCATTCTTCTGTAGCACCACATTTCGAAAGCTTCTCTTCTCTTCTTGTCCAAACTATTAATCGTCCACTTTTCACTTCCATACATGGCTACACTCCATACAAATACTTTCAGAAACGACTTCCTGACACTTAAATCTATGCTCGATGTTAACAAATTTCTCTTCTTCAGAGACGCTTTCCTTACCATTGCCGGCCTACATTTCATATCCTCTCTACTTCGACCATCAGCAGTTATTTTGTTCCTCAAATAGCAAAACTCATTTACTACTTTAAGCGTCTCATTTCCTAATCTAATATCCTCAGCATCACCCGATTTAATTCGACAACATTCCATTATCCTCATTTTGTTTTTGTTCATGTTCATCTTATACCCTCCTTTCAAGACACTGTCCTTTCCGTTCAGCTGCTCTTCCAGGTCCTTTGCTTTCTCTGAGAGAATTACAATGTCATCGGCGAACCTCAAAGTTTTTATTTCTCCTCCATGGATTTTAATTCCTATTCCGAATTTTCTTTTGTTTCCTTTACTGCTTGCTCAATATACAGATTGAATAACATCGGGGAGAGGCTACAACCCTGTCTCACTCCCTTTCCAAGCACTGTTTCCCTTCCATGCCCCTCGACTCTTATAACTGCCATCTGGTTTCTGTACAAATTGTAAATAGCCTTTCGCTCCCTGTATTTTACCCTTGCCACCTTCAGAATTTGAAATAGAGTATTCCAGTCAACATTGTCAAAAGCTTTCTCTAAGTCCAAAAATGCCAGAAACTTAGTTTTGCCTTTCCTTAAACTATTTTCTAAGATAAGTCGTAGGGTCAGTATTGCCTCACGTGTTCCAACATATATACGGAATCCAAACTGATCTTCCCCGAGGTCGGCTTCTACCAGTTTTTCCATTCGTCTGTAAAGAATTCGTATTAGTATTTTGCAGCCGTGGCTTATTAAAGTGACTGGCAGCAAAATAACGAATGACGGACTGAGCAATGAGAATGTAAAAAGCAGAAGAGCAGTGTAAAAAAAGCATTCCTAGGCAAGAGAGATTACTAGCATCGAAGATAAGTATTAATTTGGGGAAGAAATTTCTGAGAATGTACGTTTGGAGCACAGTATTGTACAACAGTAAGACATAGACTGTGGGAAAACCGGATCAACAGAGATTCCAAGAATTTGAGATGTGATGCAATGGAAGAATGTTGAAAATTTGGTGGACTAATGACCTAAGGAATGAGGCGGTTCTCCAGAATCGGTGAGGAAAGATGGGAAACACTGACAAGAAGGACGAAAGAAAAAACAGTAACGTTTAAATTACCGTGAAAGTGGAAATGGTATTCTGAAAGTTAAGAATTCTTGAAGGAACCTACGGAGATCGTTGTCTAGGTTGAATGTAGAGTTTCGGAGCTTTCTTTCGATTCAAAAGTGATCTTCAATCAGGCAGGCCTTCGAACACAACTTTTAGAGCTTAATTAGACTATTCCATGGGTGTGGTGCACACCAGCCAGATACCTGCCAGAAAGTGCTTGGAATTGCCGCAGTAATTGGTACTCGTTTAAGGACAGGGGAGTGTAAGGATCCTTTTGGAAGCTGTCCTTGAAGAAGTTGAAGAGACAGTTATGCTGATTATCTCCACGTAAGATAACTATTGAGTTTACGGCTACAGCTTCGAGACATCAGTCATCAAAGTCAAAGAACGTCTATGCGAAAGAAGCTCGAAAGTTTCAGTAAGATGTCATAGTGACGCTCGCATATTTGGCCAATGGAATAGTTTGCCTCGTAATTTTGGGCTGAATTGTAACAATCATTAGCATTGAAACATTTTGAAAAGGACCCGCAAGAGAGCGGTCTAAGGCGCTGCAGTCATGGACTGTGTGGCTGGTCCCGGCAGAGGTTCGATTCCTCCCTTGGGCATGGGTGTGTGTGTTTGTCCTTAGGATAACTTAGGTTAAGTAGTGTGTAAGCTTAGGGACTGATAACCTTAGCAATTAAGTCCCGTAAGATTTCACACAGATTTGAACATTTGAAAAAAAAGTCGCATTTTCTGAGTATAAGAGATTGTAAGACGCCTATAAGATAAGACTGTTGTAGATTACATTGAAACACATGCATAAGTGGTATGAATCGTGTGATGTAAAAGAATAACACACAAAGAAGTCGGTAAGAGGCTTATATCCAGCATTAAATATCAAATGGCTCTCGATGATGGTGATGGTGATGATGAGATGATGATGATTATTATGATGCAGCTCATCTGCTCAAGTGTCAGGTGTACGGAACACACTCACAGAGTGAGGAGGTGCAGCGGTAAGATACTGAGTTTCTATTCGGAGGGATGGCGGTTCAAATCCCAGTCTGGCTGTGATGCCGCACTCTTCAGAGATGCAAATTATTACCGTCATATTACAATTAGGATAATCAAAGATTAGCAAGACTTTTAGGCTAGCATTGATATTAATTAATTTTAACAATAATGTGTTTCGTGGTAGTATATGTGTCGTGAGGATGATTGAGAGATACCAATTAGACAATAATGATTCGTCAGTGTTGAGAGTTCGTCCATAATTTTTGCTGCTCGGAATAGTAATTCGTTCAGAAGTTAGTAATTTTCAGCAAGAAGCCCCTTTTCGTTGTAAGGGAATCCTCTGTGCCAAGTTTTAATAGTTCTTATAAATGTATACACCAAAGAGTGTCAATAGAAACCATTCCGGCCATTAGAAGAAGTCAGTGTGTGGGAAACTAACGCAGCTGGTCAACCGGTGCAAATGGAGCGATCCAAGTAGTCAACCATTTTCTTCGAAACTCGAGATTTTAAATAACTACTGCAGCAAGAGCGCTGCCTTCTTCTGAAATCAACGTACGTTTCCGTGGCTGGTACAGTCAGACTGCATGGTCGTACCGATCAGTCGTCATGTTCAGACATTTAACTGAGCAATGGTACCCATACGATAGTTTGTATGGACGGGAGGGGCTAGACCTGGTGGTATATAGTATATTTGATACTTTGGAAGACCAATGGAGACTTGTAAGTAGCCACAAAAACTACTAGTTCTGAACCCATTAAAAATATGCTTACTTCCGAATTTTAAATGATTTTCTTGAAAGAACACGTCTTCTCTGGTCATCAGGTCTCAGTACGAAGCAGAGCTCACCACTGAAGACAACTGTACTTCAGTCAATCCAATTACAGACCGAATAAGTGTCTGGAGACGTCCCGGACTGCAGTGGGATACCAACGTGACTTTCACCCGCCATGTAGTCCGACAACCAGGAGTGATGGTCTGGAGAGCCACTCCTTCTTATGGTAGGACCTCTTTGGCTGCCTTCCGCGGATCTCTTACAGCACAGCGGTACGTCGACGATATTTTACGCCTCGTTTTGTTGCCCTTCATAAGAAGCCATCCCGGTCTTACACGGCAAGAGTTTCTACTGCTTGTCTTTGTACTTGTCAAATCCCACCTTGGCCAGCAAGGTCGCCGCATCTGTCCCCAACTGAGAACGCTTGGAGCGTTATGGACAGGGCCCCCCAACCAGCTCCGGATTTAGCGATCTGACGTGCCAGTAGGGCAGAATTTCGAACGATATCTCTGAGGAGGACATTCAAAAACTCTGTCGATCAAGGTCAGGCCGAATAACTGCTTGCATAAGGATGGACCAGCGCGTTATTGACTTGCTCAGTTTGTAAAACTATTTCTCTTGAATAAATCATCCAAATTCTCTGAGAATTCCGAAGTCTCTTTCGGCTAAATCCTTCATTGTGTGACGATGGTTTTTTTGTTTGTTTGTTTGTTTTGTTTTTGTTTTAGAGTGTATTTCCTCGACGCGCTAATCGCGTCGTGGGACAAAATGAAACGGCTAACTGCGTTAATTATTCGGAAATATGGTCAACAAGTGGAAAGATTTGAGATTTAGGCTTCAGTCCATATTTACAGCTGGTGGATAAAAGTATGAAAACACCAAAACACACCGCATTACCATGTCTAATACAGTATTGCCATTCAAAACAGTCATCCGGAAAAGATAGATACTGGTCCTATATGGTTTTCAAGGGAATCTTACACCATTCTACCCGCAAAATAGTAAGTTCAGGTGACGATGATACAGGCGGGTAGCGACCATGCACCCTTCATTTGACACTATATAACAAAGATTCAAAAATACTGTGATTTGGTGACTGTTGTGGCCAGAGGGAATGCGACACTTCATACCCGTGCTCACAAAATTAGTGCTGGGCCGTGTGAGCTGTGTGAACAGCGGACCCCGTCGTTGGAAAATAGCACAACCCATTGAGTAAAAAACATTGTACCATCATGGTATGGACCCGATAAGCCAAAATGATCTCGTAATCCTTGGCAGCAGTGCGAAATTGCAGAGGAGTCTATGGAATACAATTTTACTTTTTTCTTTGTCATCGGTCTCCTGACTGGTCTGATGCCTCCGTCCACGAATTCATCTCCCTTGCCAATATTTTATTTCAGGGCAGCATTTGCAACCTACGTCCTCAATTATTTGTTGGCTGTATTTCAATCCCTTTATTCCTCTACAATTTTCATCCGACACAGTTCTCTCCAGCACCATGGAAATTATTCGCTGAAGGCTTAACAGATGTCCTGTCATCCTGTCATTTCTTATTGTCAGTATTTTCCATATATTCCTTCGCTCCCTGATTCTAAGGAGAGCCCCCTCATTCCTTGCCTTATGAGTCCATCTAATCTCCAACATTATTCTGGAGCACCCCACCGTAGATTGTTCGATTCAGTTCTGTTCCGGTTTTCCCACAGTCCATGTTTCACCACCATACAAGGCCATGTTCCAACCGCACCTACTCAGAAACGTCTTCTCAAATTAAGACCTATGTTTCGTTGCAGGGTTCTTTTGGCCAGGAACGTCCTTTTGGTCATTGCCAGTCTACTTTTATGTCTCCTTTGCTTCACACATCATTGGTTATTTTTTTGCCTAGGTGGCAGAATTTCTTAACTTCATGTACTTCGCGATCACCAATCCTGACGTTAAGTTTCTCGCTATCCTCACTTCTTCTACTTCCAATTACTTCCGTCTTTCATCTACTTACTCTCAGTTCATATTCTGTAATCAATAGACCATTCCATTCAACAGATGCTGTAATTCTTCTTCACTTTCACTGAGGATAGCGTGATCATCAACTTATCATTGATATCCTTCCACCTTGAATTTTAATCCCACTCTTGAAGATTTCCTTTTTTTCCGTCATCGCTTCTCCGAGGTATAGATTGACAATAGGGAACAAAGACAACATCCTTTTTAATCTGAGCACTTGGTAGACCTTGATATTCTCATTGTTGCCTCGTGGCTCTTGTGAGTGTTGTATATCACCCGCCTTTCTCTATAGCTTACCCTATTTTTCTCAGAATTTTGAATATCTAGCACCATTTGACCCTGTGAAACGCTTTTTTCAGGTCGACAAATCCTACGTAGGCGCGTTCATTTTTCCTCAGTCTTGCTTTCACTATCAACAGCAATGTCAGAACCGCCTCTCAAGTGCCATTAAGTTTCCTAAATCCAAACTGATCGTCATCTAAACAGTTACTCAGTTTTCTTTTCCGTGCTGCTGTATATTATTCTTGTCATTCACTTGAATGAATGAGACATTAAGCTTTTAATATTTTTTTTTTCATAATGCGGAGCTACCGTCATAATATATATCTTTAAGGTCAGTACTGCCATTAGACTGTTATTTATTTACAGTGTTACATTTACACTCACACGATCATGATTTTGGCTTCAAAGAGCCATGCCGTTCATTTTTGGAACACAACCTACGTCCAACTTAGAGACAGAACTGATGACACTTTCTGCAGGACCCGGCCATCATTTTGCAGGACAATGCTCAAGCATGTACAGTGCGAGCTGTTAGTGATTTGTTTGACTGATGGGGCTGCTAAGTGCTATACCACCTACTACACTCCCCTGACTTAAACCCTCTTAAGTTGAACTCGATTTCTGAACTGAAGGAAACGCTTCACGGCATTCGCTTCAGAACTGCTACAAATTCGTCGGACAATAGACCGCGCCGCTCGAACTGTCAACACAACTGGCATTGCAAAGAGTATCCTACTATCCTACGACTTCCAAATCGCTGGCAACGAGCTATACACAATGCTGTTGACTACTTTGAAGGTCAGTAAAACTTTCAAACACGTATATATTTTGTAAGAGATGTAAATAAATAGTTGCCACTATCAACGTTCCAACCCTCGTAGACCAAAGCTTCGTTACGCATGGCAGAACGCCGGCTAAGATACTGCTGAACCTGTGGACAGCTTCAGAAATGTGACTGACATAACGTTTATCACTACTACAGAATGTGCAGTTATAAGGTAAATCCGGTACATATACCGTACATTTTATATCTGTTGTTATATTACGACAGAATCACATTAAATATTGTTGCAGACTGATTTAGCGTAATTTTATTTTTTTGCATTAGATCGCATATGCAGAGGACATCGCAATTCTAGCAGAATCAGAGGAAAAGATTGCAGAAAATGTAGAGGACATAGCGCAAAATGCAAGTAAGATAGGGGTAGCGGATTAATGCGGGAAAGACGGAGGTAATGGAGGTTTCAAGAGAAGCTCCTAATGACATCCCGTTACAGGTAGCGACATGGAAATTTGCAAAAGTGGAAAATTTTAAATACCTTGGTACATGGCCCAACAGACAAAATATTTTAAAACAGGAAATAAACCAGCGTATTGTGTAGGGGTCTAAAACTTACTTCAGCCTAAAGCAGAATCTGTCAGTTAAGACCAAACTTAAAACTTACAGAGCCGTGATAGTGCCAGCCAGTATTGTGGCATGGGACAGAAACCCTAAGCACAACAAAGAAGGATGAAGAATACTTGTTGGTCTTCGAAAGAAAAATTATAAGAAGGGTCTTTGGGCTCTCCAGAGAAGGACCTCGTGGAGACGTAGAACAAAACCACGAATTGTATGAGCTGATGAGGCAACCGAAAATCGTTTAAAAACTGAGAGCGCGGAGAATAAGCTTGGCAGGCCACATTGTTAGAAGACCAGACACCTCTCGAGAAAAAGTCGTACTTATGGGAAGACCTGATGGTACCCACCCAATTGGAAGACCCAGAAAGCGATGGGAGGCTGAGCTCCAGAAAGACCTTTGCCAGCTAGGAGTCAGTGACAACCGGATCCAAAGTGCACAAGATCGCCACCTATGGAGGAGCATTGTGAGGTCGGCGCATTATCTAAAAGGTCCTTGATGGCCGATTGGATGATAGATCACATATGAGAAAAACCTCGGTAAGTGGAAATAAAAGGGAGTAAAGGAGCAGCATAGGAATTGTTGCGTAAGTGGCGTCTCTGTCTGGAACCCGGTAGAGATGCCGACTTTTCTCGGGAGAGATGCCGCATGTGAAATAATTAATAACAAAATCAGATTTAAGCTGATTTCTGTAACTTTAATGTAAGTGAATATTATAACATTATATGCATACAACTGAGTAGTAACATGAACTGAATCGCAATTTCCAACATTACTTTACGTAATATTTTAGTTTCGATTTGCACCGTACAAGGTACAAATGCTTTGTTCTCTAGCACCTTTCCTGCCACAATTTACATACATGTCTACATATGTAAAGTATGTTTCGTGGAGCCACTGGTTTAAACTCGCACACTGGATCCAGTCATATTTTTTTGTGCTTAGGAAATAATTTTCCCAACATTCACAGCAGCAGTTTGTTTCCAAATTTATTGGGTTCTCTCCAATTTCTGCGATGGTCCTCTTAGCTGGTCGCGTCCCACCTCCTGAAGTGACAGATGATATTCTTTTCACCTTTTCCTTCTGTTTTTCTTCCTTAATTTCATTTGGCCTTCCTTTTTCACGCTTCTCTTCGTTTGTAGCATCCGACAGTAAGTGATTTGGGTTGAGCCTTCGCCTTACTGACGCTGATTTGGGCAGTTTCGGTATCGGGCTTATTTTCTGGAGAGGTTTCATTGGTGTCATTTTATCAGGTGACATAGTAGATGTGGAAGGTTGTGGAAAATTCCGGGAAGAATCAGCAGGAGTAGGTGAGGAGTGCATAGAACGGGAAGTTTGTTATGGTGATGATGATTCATTTGTTCGTGACATTGAGAGGAAGTGTTCAGGTACTCTGTTCGGGTTAAAGAGACAAATTCCCGTGGCTTGAAGGTCACTGAGCGCCATTCCTGAAGACGTGGCCTTACTCCAAGTTGCACCGATTAGTCGACACATTTGATATCGAGCGATTTTCCTTTGACTGCCCTATGCAACTCATTACGAAGTTTCTTTCCGGGCATATGTTTTTAGGGGTAAAAATGTCATGTCGAGTGGCTGCAAGGCGTGATTACAGTGACTAGATAGTCAAATCATTACATTGTTCTCAACAGCTGTCGGAAACAACTGCGGAGTTCTGTTGTGAGAGGCGTGTCCGTCTGAAATGTAAACGGCCTGTTATGATGGATTTTGTTTCAGTTAATGATCTGTGAACAATTCTGTACTAACGTACGATGACTGTGTGTTCATGTATACGCCGGAACATGGAGGCAAGCCATCAGCAAACTCCGCTTTCTTGGTTACCCCCTTAAATATCAGAGCACGAGGCATAAATTGGCCTGCAGCATTACAAGAAGCCAGAGCAGTTAAATTTTCGCCTTTCTCTTTTGACATTAATACATGAATAGATTTGGTACCTTTTTCCGTTTTCACAGAACCAGGTTGATTGTTTGCCTGCATTCCGTTGTCACCCACATTAAAAAAATTTTCTGGCTTGCCAAAAAAATCATTTTCCTTCGGTACTTATGCCAATACTTCAAAATAACCACCAACAATTTCCTTATTCATTCCTTCCGCTCTTGCCAAGAAAGGACCCTCAAACTGGCACACACCCAGTCCTGCATTTTCACGTGGGAAAGAATTTAACCGATAGCAACCCGCAGTTTCAGATTCGCTGTTGAATTTGTTTCGTAGTCCCATTTCCTTCGCCGGTCTGTATGCAAGTCTTCTGTCAACCTGTAAGGCGCGGACCCAGCTGCTGCAAGAGCCTTAATATGGGTAACCAATTTCTTCTCATCTCGTGACACAAATAATCTTAAGTTTGAGAAATGAAAAGGAAATAAATTTCTCGAGTTAAACCAGTTATAGCAGATAATAAATGACATCAATATTCATTTTGATGAAATATAATTTAAAAGTATTACTGATTATTAATTTGACTTGGGTAATTATTCAAATAGCTATACCTGCTGGACCTAGTGTGCCTTATTCCAGACTGAAGAACTCCATTCTTCGTTTTAAGGTTCGTGCCGGAATACCATGGTGCCTCTCTGCCTCCCTGAATAGTCTTTCCTTTGTTTTCAGCCGTTTTACAATTTTAAATTTTCCTCTGTCCACAGAGCTCTCTTTGCAGTGTCCTTCCTTTTATATTGAGTAGACATGTCATAAATATTTCTGTATTTCTGTAAATAATAGAATTGTATGCAATCACAATAACGTTAACAATGTAAGAAATAAAGTAACTTACATATTTACAACATCATGAGGCAACTGTGGTATCCTCTGACTTGTGTGGAATGTTTTCAGGTCAGTTATAAAATCTGATAGAAATGAGGTATCCCCACCAGATTGCTGTTCGGCAGCTCTGCCAAGTATCAGTCCAGTCGTGCTTATGACTTCTCCATTACTAAGAATGGCTGATTAAGCATCTGAAACCAACTTAATATACGATATATGAACACAAGGAAAAACTTTGTCACAAGGAAACATGAACTCATCTTCATATATCGACTACAATTTGCGTAACTTTCGTGTGACTTGCATCACACCCACACACAGTGGTTATTACAAAGAAAATAATACAGCATGCACACTGCCATCTGGTGGCCACGGTGGGAACCTGTATTTACAGCGTGCGCGGCGTCCCTAGTCACATTTACCCTATGATCAGTAGTAGTAATAGTAGTAGTAGTAATATCTGTATTCATCCGTAGATCTCTTTTTACAAGATTATAGGACATGTCAAAGTATTTACAAATTTAGATCAATTTAAAATAAGCTAATTCATATACACATATATTTACAAACTTTAGTTAGAGACAATCATTAGATTTACTCCTGGTATACAATACTATTTTTATAAATAACTTATTAAATAATGTAATGCCACATTGTTCACTCATATCTCACTATCAGTCCCTGCACACACTATACACACTTTGTTTCATAACACTTCACTCACTACACACACACACACACACACACACACACACACACACACAATCCTCATCTCTGGGCCATTTTCTGTACCGCAACTTCCAATTTGCTATCCTGAAAACCTTACTTTCCTTTATTCGGCGTTTTCTAGTCATTCATACTGTTATGGGTATATTATAGAAAGTTCCCACTCTCATTTACAGTTAAGATATCTGCATTGTGTTTGGCTCCTGCAGTGGGATCACCAGTGACATCTAGAGCACGTTTGCAGAGTGTTGCAGAAAAACGGCACTCCCCAGCAAACTGAAAGGTACTTAATGGTCCGGTAACCAAAATTTCATAAAAATATGTCAGTTAAAACGCAAACACTTTCCTTCTAAGACACGATTCCACGTCTTAATGCTCTGAATAGTGACATTTAATTTCAGTACTTTTACCACTGAAATTTTCTTCTCGGGACCCGTAAATTCACGGAGGGGGCGAGCGCTACACAGGGAGCATTACTCCACAGAGGCTGCTGAACTCGACAGAGAGCGATCATGCTGCGGTAACGACTGCGCCTGCAGCACCACTGCCACTTTTCGTGTACGCTTAGCTTTGGTCCCTAGAAATTTCTCCAACACGATCAAAATACAACGGTACAAGTCACACATTCATACTAAATTTAAAAAAAAATTATCATCGACGGTGACCAATATTGTCCCAGAGATAAATTAAAATAGCAAATAGCTAAAGCCTCCGGTTTCAAGCGAGGTTTTCGGAAATTTTCCCCGGTTGTTGGATGAATGCCAGAACTGGACACGCTCGCTTAATTATTCTCAAATGGGAGACCCTCTGCCTTACAACTAGCCTACTGGATTATTTGGCTGGAAAGAACAACTACAACAGCCCGCCCACATCTCATGCGTTGGCAATGACAGCTGCTAAAGAAAAGAAAAAAATGTAAGACTCACCTGAGGATGGCTGCCTGATTGACAGCTGAAAAATTTCGTAGCAAAGTGTCGGCGTCATCCCACTGAAATTCCGAGAACTTAATGAATATCATGACTGTGTTTGTTTTGAACCTTGTGGACTGTGTATTTCATTACATCATATTTTGACAGAATGGGTATTACATTCTAACGTGAGGGCAGCAGTAAATTTAAATGGGGACCTGTCCTCAACCTTATCCGACGACCAGACGAACGAGCTGTCCAGACACATACCTAAACTGTTAAATTAGAACTGTCAGTATATTAAAGAGGGGCTGTTGCATCCTTTTTTGGTCACCGATCAGCCAGCCACATACGTCTGACACAGTCTTTCAAATTATCAACTTTCCCCATTGATTTGAATTAGTGGTCACTCGCAGCCAACGTCTGTAATTCCTTTGTGTCTTAATTCACATTGGTTGCTGGACCAAAATGATGTCTCTTATGTCGGACATGTCATAAAGAACGGATACCACATATGTACTTTTATTGTGTGTGTGTTGCAAACGGAAATTATAAAAAATATTTTATCCTTTTATTCTAAAATTTTTTAACACTGTTACTCATTTAAACCACACCTTTCTCCCAAGACTTTATTAAGGCCGCGAAATACATCGATGTAACGCGCTCAAATAATTTTATTCTGATCATCATATTTCTTAATGCCACCTTATCTGTTTTCTGGGCCACAGGGGAATTATATCTGTGAGTTTCCAATGTACCATTGGTTAATGCTTAGCACCATTATATACAGTACCATGAAACCAGGTTCTTCCATCACTACGTTGCTACCCTTTTTAGCTGTCAGATTCAAAAACACGGTACAACCCTGTATCCGACTCCCTGTCAGAAAATGATGTGTGATTAGTCAGAATTAGCTGCTTTAGTTCTGTTATTGAACCAAATTGTTTCCTCCGTAAAGAATGGCTAATTTAAAAGCAGGAATAATGGGGTAGTATTACAGGGAAAGTGAAATTCAACCGTTGGACGAACGACATAGTTGTCCTTGAGAAATAGCTTTGAACACAATAACGTAACTGACTGTGCAGCATCCAAGGCTTTTTTACAGGGATCCTAAGCGCAAAAGGAATAGAGACTACAAAAAGTACAAAGGCGTATAGTCAGCTGCTTTCCCCTCTACTTCTCGGACCAGATCGGAGAAGTGGGCTGATCACTGTGAGAAATGTGCTCTAACGTTGGTTTCAGGAGAACATCGGATGAATGTTGAAACATCCTGACAGACGAAAACTGTTGTGCCGGACGGATATTCGGACCGTTTGCTTTCCGCGGGCAATTGCCCTTCCGACTGAGCTATCCAAGAACTTCTCAAGGTCTGCGCACACCAGCTACACTTCCACTGGTTCTTCTTCTCCTACTTCCCAAATTCCACTAAGTTCTGCCACCTACCTTGTGGGACTGGTGCTCAGGGAACAAAGCAATTGTTGTGAAATGGTTTAGTCACAGCCTAACGGGTAGTTTACAGAATGAATTTTGATTCTACAGTTGAGTGTATGCTGATTTAAAACTTCCTGGCATATTAGAACTTCGTGCCAGACCGGGATTCGACCCTGGATCTTTTGCCTTTCTCGGGCTAGTGCTCCGTCAACTAAGCAAAATCACTGAACGCTCCGCTGCGGAGAGAAAATTTACTCAGGACAAGCGGTTGATGACAAAACTTCGAGATCTGGCCTGGGAAGTTGATGGTTATGGATATGGATATGTATGCTCTCCAGAATTTATAATCAACACTACATCAGGATTACATTCTTTACTCCTGGAAAGCGACTGTGCTAGGCCTTTCTAAGGCCATGTTCTGCTTAAGACCAGACCGTCTAATCTCATATACCACCCTCAGAGAATCTGACCAATATTTGTTTATCCTTTGTCAAACATTCATTACAAATATTCTGTGTCATTGTTTATGCCAGCATGTTTTAAATATATCAGCCAATGTTAATGTTTAATAGGCTATACTCCATAAAAAGTGGGAGCTGACAGGTGTGAATATTACCGAATAATCGCTTTAATAAGTTACGGTTGCAAAATTGTGACACGAATTATTTACAGAAGAACAGAATGACCTCAGAGAAGACCAGTTTGAGTAGATGATCAATGTAGGACCACATGAGGCAATACTGACACGAAGACTTATCTTTGAAGACAGACGGAACAAAGGTTAGTCGAATTTATAATATTTGTACGTTTAAAGAAAGTTTTTGACAATATTTAAGATTTGATGATATCTGTAGAGCAATCTACAACTTGAATGTATCGTCTACTTTCATTTCCTTTCCGAATATTCATTAGTTTGAGATGTTTCCGGCATGGGGCACAATGTATTGCAACTTATTCAACAGGTAATTACTAGTTTGTCTTGTAAAAGCAAAGCAAGCACCAATGATGAATAAATTGTTGAAAACTGGTAATAGAGAGAAACAAGAAAATGTGTTAAAGGAAAACATCGTGATGTTAGTGGTTGGTAGATTGCAATACGACAACAGAACACCTATACTGTCATCTGCTTACAAAATAGCTTTATACTTACGTGGCCAGGTAAGAGAGATCTATGTCTATTTAAGAAATGTAAAATTAAGTTAATGAAAACGATTATATGCATCAAGTTTAAGAAATCATATTTCATAATTCAACTTCTACTAAATTACATTACGGTAAACATCAGTTTTCTGCTCGATCAGAAAAAAATAATTGAAGCAAAATGTTAGAATGTGTGTAGTAAGAACGAAATCAGAACACTTTACTAGGGCAGGATGTCCTTAATAAGTAACACTGCTGTTATTGTAAACAGCATGGTATGCATCCTCCTATGAGGCCCCTTTTTTCCTAGGGATTTGATATCTGTATAGCAGTTCTGTGTACCGATTTCAACTTGAATGTATTCTTACTTTTTAGTTTTGAATATTTCTTTGTTTGAAATGTTTTCGTTTTGTAGCACCATGATATACAAAGCGTTTAACAGCTGATTTAATGGTTCGTCCTGCAAATACAATGCATCAGTCCGATGATGAATTAAATGTTCTAAACTGGTAATGGCAAGAAACAATAAAATGCCGCAAAGAAAAATGTTATCACGTTAATGGTTGGTTGCTGTTCTTACAACACATTGTATAATACAACCGAAGGGTCCTTTTAGTGTCATCTAGTGACAAAACAGTTTTAAAACTTGGGTATCTACAGGCTGATCCAGCTGCCCTTATCTATGGGTTTTAAGTAACTTGCGGCACCTTCAAAAACAATGTTCTAGATTTTCATATTCTCTCACTTGCTACGTGCAAGCTGTTAGTCATACTGATAGACTGAACAGATCTCTTCATTGGAAATTTAATCTAGCTAAATTTTCTACTTGGATACAATTTCACCAGGAGCCCTAGTTCTCGGATTATTCAAGAAAAACGTAAAAACTGCCCTTCGAATATACTTTTCTCGAATAACTCGAAAACCGTGGCCTCCTGCAAAACCACACCCCAGTAAAAAATTTAACTATCTTTCATTTCCTACAAAACAATTGTGTCCATTTCTTCTGTATGACTAATAGTTTGCATGTAGCGAGCGAGAGAGAATATGAAAATCTCGCAATTATGTTTTTTCAGTGTGTTGCAGGTTGCATAAAACACAAAGGTAGGGGCAGCTGAATCACCTTGTAGATTTAAATGAACTGAAATTCTGCAGTTTATGGAATATCGCGGCCACCTGATCTTTCAAAGATCAAAGTGACTTTGTATCATAAAACAATTTACCGTCGATGCTACTAATCGGTACTGCAGAACACGTTTATGCAATAGAGAAGTACTTTAAACTTCGTTTCTGTAGATGCTGTTGTTTATATATACTTCCTCAGGCGATCCCTGCTTTTCCTGTTGATCAACATAGAATATATCGTTAAAACTGTGTGTCCTGTTAGAAATATATTTAGAAATATCCTTTTCCGCAAGAACTTTATAAGCATTTCAAATGATTTTTGAAGGTGTACTCAATTAATTCATAACTAGTATTATTTAGAGAAGTCTCTGAAATGTTCCCACTTCTCATTTTATTTGGCGGTTATCACTCTAGCTATGAATTCTCAACATAAAACATGACGGTTATTCCCATTAATTTTATTGGATGTGAATGAAAATGAATGCGTGTATAAAACACCAGATATTCTGAAGAACAAAAATCACCAAACATATCAGTGCCCAAACTGGAAGGTACCTGAAAATATTCAACAAAAACTGAAAAACGTCAAAAATACATTCACAAAAGGCCATATAAAAAGAATGACAGAAAAATTCTAAGGTACTCACTCTGAATTTTCTAAAACAAGTGTAAAAACAAAATATTCTACTGAGACCAGTCATTAATTACAAAAATTCTCCATCCTGTCAAACAACGCAATATAAACACTATTAATAAAGAAAATATACGTCTTTGAATACTATAGGAACCTGGAAAACTAAAAGAAATCACTAGACAGAATGAAGAATGTTACCAGACACAGCAAGCCTAATATCATCTGATATCACATCAGTATTCACGTATATTCCAATAGATGAAACAATCAACACTGTTACACAAGCACTTAACTTACAACGAAACACACCAGACACATACACTGATTTATCCCCAATAGACTGCCAATGGGATCACCGATTAGTGGCCAACATATTCATGAACAATGTAGAGAGTGAAATCTTCAGTTACATAATGAAACCATAAAATAGAAAGTAATATATTGATACCAGTATATCGATGACATAAGATGACTGATTGATGAATCACATGCATACATAAAACAGCTATGCAATGAAATAAACAACACACAACCATAAATTGACATTAGGACCAGAAACAGACACCACTCCAAACGGAACACTCGTAAGCAAACGGAACTACACAAAAGAGCTAAACACAATAAAACAAACAACAGTGGAAAGTCGTTATGGTACACATGTGATAGAGTAACTAAAATAATAAATACATATATGGAATTGGAATGAACAGGAGACCTTCACACACGGCTTAAACAACACAGAAGATCACAACACACAGACAATGACCACATGCAAGGCTGCTACACATTAAGAACAAAAATCTTTCTTACAGGTCTGTTTTAATGAGGAGTGGAGGTGATCAGCTATGACAGTAGGAATCACCCAACATTTGCAGGAAGTTGTTTGGGAAAACCACAGAAACCCAAAATCTTTTTTTTATTTTTACTATTTGTTTAGTAAGTATTTCTCTTAAGTTTCTAAAAAAAGGATGAAAATTTTGTGTTCTAAATGATATTTCATCTTTTAACATCTATTAACAAGATCGCAACCTTACTTGGTTTACCCCTAGTTTGCAATAATGTTTTATTTATACATTTTTGCAACGGATTTGCTTCATGAAATGAAAATCTACACCCGTATGCGAATAACGAAGTGATTGACAACTATTTGTTTACAAAAGAGATACCATAGCAACAGGCAACGAAATAATGAGCTCTGTCAAATGGTTCAAATGGCTCTGAGCACTATGGGACTTAACATCGGAGGTCATCAGTACCCTAGAACGTAGAACTACTTAAACCTTAAACTAACCTAAGGACATCACAAACATCCATGCCCGAGGCAAGATTCGAACCTGCGATCGTAACGGTCGCGCAGCTCCAGACTGAAGCGCCTAAAAGCGCTCGGCCACAACGGCCGGCAGAGCTCTGTCACTCGTTGTGTTTTGTTCGGTGCTGTCATATTGTTCCTTGGACGACAACTGCAGCTGTTGTTACGATTCTTTTTCACCACATGCCATGTTTCTTTGTCCATATTTATTGATAATGTGCAAAAGAATGTTTGTAGTTAACAGAGTAAGTGGCAAAGTGATAAGACATTATGGTTTCGCAAGTCACAAAAAGTGCTGCTAATTAATGTAAAATATATGAAGCAATTTAGTACTTACGTTAACTGCGCAGCTCTTGCTGAAGTGACGATATTGAGGAGCAAGTAACAGTGAAGTGTCAACATCGCCCATTCCAGGTCTGTCAATCACTTTGTTATTCTGATCCAGGTACATTAATTTCTCAGTACTGGGTACTGCAGTTTGTACATGCACTATACACACACTTTCAGCTAACATCATGACCCCGGAAATCATGTTTGGTTTCCATTTTGTGTACTTAAACGTTTCATTTTCGTTCCTTAAAAACCGGATCAATATACCTCCACATGAGTGATATGTTAAGCACAACGAATAAGATGTTAGTATTATCAATTTCAGAGCTTTGTCGTTTTCCCAGAAGACGGCATGATAGTCTGAAAGTATTTTGTTAAATGAAAGACCTATTTCATTATTATTTTTGCCAAATATGTAATCTGTGCTATCTAAGTATGAGACGCAAGTTGAGCTGTTTAGCACAAGTTGAGGTGTTTAGCACACCGCTAATACGCTATAAGGCCGATACCTGGTGATTTACAAAGAAAGGAAGCTTCTCATGAGATCATACAAATTTAATGAAGAAAACAATGTGCAAAGGAAAAGTCTTAGTGAATGATTATTAATAGGCGTGGCCTAATGAAGCAAGAAAATACGGGGACCACACCACACGTAGATATGTTAATGAGCGGTGGGATCACCCATCTATGACAGAAAAAAAGGTCTCTGTAACAATTTCAGTTTATTTGTGTAATATATCAACAAATGAATTACACCCTGTGATGTTATAATCGTGAAATCTAACCTTGAACAGGTCGATGAGCACAATAAAAGCACAATCATGAGATTTAATTGCCGGTAGGGCTTCAAAAAGATCAGCGCAACTTTTCTTCGATTGTCCTTCTGCTTAGTTATAAAGTTTTTCAGCACCATTTTGGCACAAAGCTTTCACATGTGCTAAACTTCGGTCAAAATTTGATGTACGGTGAAAGTGCTTAACATGTTACCCATCATTCTTACTGTTAAACGTCTGTCTGATTTCACAAGAGCAGACACAGGTTCAACGTATTCATCGGATTTTGAAGTTGTTGTCCCTGAACGAGATTCATCTTCAACGTGTAGTCGGCCTTCCAAAAGTTTGTGCCAGCGAAAACATTGTTCTCTTCGTAGGAAATGTTCCCCTTGGATCTGTTACAACTTTTCAAAGGTCACACTCACGAATTACACTAGCTTAATACAAAACTTGATTGCATAACGTTGCTCTAAATTAGCACACTAAAAAACACAACTTCACTGATGACACTATCAAAAATCACATGGTCGCTGTAGGAATGACTCGGACTGAACATCTATAAGGGATGTACACACAAGTGGAACAACACAGCGCTGCCAGATCGCTTGCAGTGCCGTCAGCCTCATTGCTTTTCTCACACCTCCTATAAGACAGCAAGACTCGTGTCATCATTCTCCCAGAAGCACATCTTTACTCATCGATCATGCAGCAGCAACTGTTCAGTCGTCCATGTCCCAGCAGCAAGTGTCCTCTGTCTTAACACTCTGAAACTTGACTGTTTTTGACAGTGTAGGAAACTTGCTAGTTAAGTGCAGAAGATCTTGCGAGTTCCGCCTAATAATATTCTTGTAAATAAGTTATACAGCCCCCAACTACTGTGGATTTTGTTACGATTCACTAATTGTGCCATGGCGTGGGGAAGAAATCAGAAAACCTCTCCCACTACATGACACAATTCTGAAGCAGACGAATCGAAAGGCTCACATGTAGACACACATGAGAAAGTACACACTCTACAGGAATAACTATTATGAGCCAATTAAAAGGTCGGTTTGCTAGGATTTTAAACGAGCGTTCTTCCGAGGAGTGGCTGCCAAGAGAAACGACGACTCTCACGCTCTACCACTTCTGAAGTCTGCACCTGGCTTAGACCTTTATCCTTCCTGAAGGAAGGCGTCTCAACGTCTGGAACAAGACTGTTTTTACGGCAGACAGCTGCCCCCTTAGGTGCCCACTGCAGGGAATTGGGACGAAGCGAATTCTGTGTCTTTACCTGCTCTCAAGGGCAGATTTCAGCTCTGAACGAATTTGACTCTCCATGTCTCTTTAAGTAAACTCCATTGCTGCGAGCCAGCTATAAAAAGCTCTCCATGGTTGGAGAAAACGACAGGACCTCACCATAATAATAGGAAAGCAGGAGAAGATTGGTAGTGCTGAAAATTATCTGCGGTTATTACTTCGCGTTAAAGGGTCGTCTACATTGACTATGGGGATGTACATATGATATTACGAAACAAATTGCGTGACAGTTAACTGATAAATAGCCACGTAAAATAAGTAACCCTTCGAGACGCATGAAAGCTTTTTATCTGCAGATATTAAACTATGGAAGGTAGTTAATTGTGTGAGGAAAAATTTCGTGAGGAAGTAGACAAAATTTCTTGCGAATACTGAAATAATTTTACTACAAAATAATGGACTCTCGGCAATATCTCCTTACAGCAGAATAATTACAGATCTACATTAGTTAGTCAGTGCCGTCACTTTTCAGTCTGTTTAATGAACAAAAATATTTAACTAACGACATCTCTTCATCGCTCCATTAAATGGATAAAAGTGAGAGCAGAGTTATTTGTATCAGTGCTAAACAAGGAAAGTAAGTTTCTATTTCTGTATGAACATTTTATACGAACAAGGTGGATACCTCTAGCATTATGAAGCAATTAAGCAATCAGGGATTAGGCATCTGCCTATTTTATCATCATAAAATTTGTGCCCACCGTTTTCCTTACCAATGTCTCTCCTTTCTTTCAGATTGTGATTCAGCAGAGATGACATTCTTGAGGTGGGAGAACGTGGGCGCAAGAAAAGATTTAACAAAAAAGGGAACAATCGAAATGAGCTGAACTTTCAAGGTATTAAAGAGGAAATGTCCGAATTCATACATGAAAGATAAAGGACAACCCAAGTAAATCCAGAACTACAGCCAGAAAGCAAGGCGAGACCAATGTCCACGGACATTAACTGTGTGAAGACAGAAGAGGCAAATGCCGCATCCTTACATGCAAGACAATGACGATATGCATCCTCATATTAGGGTCTATTACTTCAGAATAGCCGATCTCAATATTTGGGGAAGCTTACAGTACCACAAACATTTGCTATTTGGCTGGGATTCCAACATTGTCTTATAACAGCCATAAGCTATGGTACTGTATTTCCTTCACAAAATAAACTCCCACCCACGGTTAAGTTTTGGACGAATGATTATCGAATCAATAATTTTTCATAATTTCAGATTGTGTTGCGTGGATTAATTATCTACTAATGCAGGATGTGTTTCCAGAAGCAGAATCAATAAGAGTAAGTTCCACGTGGCGGTAGTGTATGTTCTGTTGGCAGCTTCCATTTCACTCTTCATCCTTTAATGGTCGAATGGTTTCTCCGTGGTTCTGTCTGTCTGTCTCTCTCTCTCTCTCTCTCTCTCTCTCTCTCTCTCTCTCTCTCTCTGCCTGTTTGTCAGGCAGCGCGCGCGATTGTGTGTGTGTGTGTGTGTGTGTGTGTGTGTGTAGTTCAAGATACATTTCACTCGTACCTGCTGTAGGACTCAGGTGCATCTTTCAAAATACACCAGTGGGCCACACATCTTTATCCAGCGGAAAGTCTCTTTCGGCAGGGGCATCTATATTTCAAAGCCACCCAGGCGTCACGTAGACACCATTCCACCTGCTCCCGCAGGGATCAGAAACTTCTGTAAAGGCTGTCAACAATGACAGATGCATCTTGTCTTCACTGATTCTTCTCTTCCAGAGGGGTCTCACTTAGTTCCTACAATACTGCTAAACGTATTCGCAACTAGTTCCAAAGCTATTGCTCTTATAACGTAATCCTCGCTATAAAAACGAGACCAACAAAATTTACCTCTTAGTAACGTAAATGTATATATAATAAATACAGTCATTTGAAAGCACTAGGAATATCTTTCATCTTATTCATTTAATGTATTTGCTCTAAAATGGGAGTTAGATAATCATTCGTGCAGCCAAAACAAGAGCACAGCCCGTAATTTCCGCTAGTCTTTGTGTTTGATGATAGTTGACGCTGCACTTATATGCTAATTAGTCGAATGACTTCTGTTTTGAGTGCCAAATTCGCCCACCAATATCACATGTGAAATATGAAAGTTTTTGCATTTAAGCATGTGGTTTCAGGGAAAATACAGAAGAACAGATGTATACAAGCTTTTTCACATGTATGAGGCGTAAATGTAGAAGGACCCGATGCAGACCAACATGTAGATACCTTACATCACACTAGCACTATATCCACATATTTTAGGTTCTCACTTTTCGACATTACTCGATTCGTCATAAGAAGCTGCAAAGATTATACAAGAGAATTATTTCCATACACGTAAGGAGAACCAAATACGAACTGTATTATAATCGATTTATATTATAAAACAGAATGGTAGGCCAGAAATAGATGGAATAGCTATACCCTCCAAAACAAAATCTGTAGATTTCGACAGGATGACAGGAAGCTGATACATAAAGAGATAGCAAAACGTACATAATTACATTATGAGAATAGGAAGTGGGAAAATATGGATAAAAATGTGTAAATCACCAAAATTAATAAGATATTCATGATTTGTATTTTATGCTATTGCGTTTGTTGTGTTCGCAGTTGAAATTATGAAATTTAAGGTCCGCCTCTTATGAAAAACAGTTTTCTTTCCTGTAACCCAAATATGCTTCAGCACTTTTATATGATAGCGAGTTTGCTTAAACTGAATCTGAGTTGCGAACATCTTTCAACTAATCTTCCAAAATCAGGCCGAAAGGCAGCTTTTGTTTGTTGTGATTAACCTAATTTTATATTATACAGTTGTGCAAGACCCTCTGTACATTCTCATGTAGTGGTAGCTTATCAGCTGCAACTGAATGACGTTAATGTGAATTTGGTTGTTGAGTTAACGTATCGCTTTATATCTAAACGTAATTTCGTTGTATCAAAATATTTCGCTCGTATATTTGCTATATTTAAGTTTTGCTTTGGCAAAACCTTTTTCATTTGAATTTTCGTGAGTTATATTATTATTACTGTATTAGTACTAACATTATATTGATACTACATGCAAACGCAAAATTTCGTCTAGAAATAACATTTTCCACTTTGCCAAGATACAGTGTAAACGTTGTTTATTGTCTAGTCCCAGTTGGTGTTCACTTGCTTTCAAGTGAATTTGGCGCCCAATTTGAATTTTGTATACTCTCTCTCTTTTTCTCTTTCACCCTCCCTCTCTACAGCATATCCAATGTCTCTGTAAAAGTAATCCACAGAATAACTCTATTACTACTAGTACTGCTGCTACTACTACTACCACCCAAAAGATAATAATGAATAATAAGAAAAGCAACAAATAACTTTTAGCTTTTAGTGGTTATTCTAGTCTGTTTGCGTATATTGATGTTCAGTTGCTTACAGACTTGAAAATGTGTATCACAGTTTTACAAATACTGTGCAATAAAAGTTATCTCATCGGCCTTTACGATCTTTACTTTGAATTGCAGTTCAGGAAATAGTTTTCGATTCTCACATGTTGAGAAAACGAACGTCACCGCAACATGAATAGTCTACATCTAACTATCTCTAGTAGTATGGCTAAGCTTTATAGAGGGTCCAGGTACGAAATGCATTACCTAATAATTTTTTAGAAATTGTAAGTAAAATTAAGTTATAACTCTACTACAGTTCTGGAAACTTAACTAAAAGAAGATTCTCACTTATCTCTTCATAGCAGGAATGAGATTAATGAAGAACTTAACACCATATTTGGGACGTTTGAAGTAAAGTTATGCATGAAACATGCATCGAACATGGGCCTTAATTTTGGAAAAAAAAGTCTAAAAAGTAATGAACAGTATCGTGTGGAAGTGAGGCATGGACTATGGGAAAACTGGGAAAGAGGAGAATCGAAGAATTGAAGTGTGATGTTAGAAAAACAATCAAGTGGACTGATGAGAAAAGAAATGAAGGAAGTGCTTGCTGAATCGGAGAGGAAAGGAGTAAGTGGAGAGAACTGCGCAGAAGTAAGTACAGGACGGTAGGACACGTGCAAATTCGCCATCGAATAATATACATTGTACTAGAGCAAGCCGTAGCGGACAAACACTGTAGGACGAAGCGTGACGCCAGTACACCTAGAAACAGCTCTGAACCGTCATTAGCTGCATGGCTCGCCCAATAGCCATTATCCGCTATCGGACGGGCGATCCCTGGGGAACACGTGCCGCCGAAGGCTTATGTCCGCTGCCCATCGTGAGTGGTGGGATTCAGCAAGCGCAGGAGTACACAGATGGATATCTGCTATTCGCAAAGCACCTCTAAACTGACGATGGGGTTAACTCACGAGCGCATATAATCTTGTTTGCGGGGATGGGAAAAGAGTGAATTCGCATGGTTTGAAAAAGAAATAACTCCATTTCCACTGATTTACTCATCAACGGCGCGCTGAACTTAATCCTCTTCTCTTCTGTCCACTGCTCCGGACCTCGGCGCTAACGTACAGTTCAGTTTTCCTGAATATCATTTTGTTGGGGTGTGGTTTATGGAAGAGCGCTTCAACTTGCTTGATCCTCCTTGAATCACTTTTAATGCCTGAGAAAATGGAGGGGTGGAGAGGGCTAATCAGAATGCTGTACGACCCAATGTGCGGGTGAATACAATCAGGAGAACAGACTTCGCATCCAAATCAACAGGTGTTTTGCAGACGCCTAAAAAGTAATTTCATTTCGTAAACGTATTATGTGGGATATAACAGACGCAAGAAGGAGAAACCATACAGCTAGAATTAAATAAAGATACCCAACGTTTTGTAGCTTTGAATGGAAATGTTTTATTACTGCTTAGTTTATAAAAGGTTGGAAGAACACAGGTCATCTACGAGGGCTGTCTTCGGCGTGTTACGTTATTTACGAATTGAGAATATTTGTTACTCATCAATTCAAAATTGTTTGTTAAATTTGATACATTAAATATGTACAGTACACTGAGCAATTGAAGCAGGTCTCAGAAAATGCATCGACTAGCCACGAGGGTGAGAGAATTACCTCCGCCTAAATTTTTTGAGTCATCAGCCTTTGACTAGTTTGATGCAGCTGGCCACGAATTCCTCTCCTGTGCCAAGCTTTTCATCTCAGAGTAGCATTTTGATTCTGTCCCTTCTTTTTGTCTGTGTTTTCTGTGTTAAATTTCTTTCCTCCTCGATTTTGCGGAGAAACTCCTCATTTCGTACCTTACCAATCCAAATAATTTTCAATATTCTTCCGTAGGACGACATCACAAAAATTTTCAAATGTGTGTGAAACCTTATGAGACTTAACTGCCAAGGTCATCATTCCCTAAGCTTACACACTACTTAACCTAAATTATCCTAAGGACAAACACACACACCCATGCCTGAGGGAGGACTCAAACCTACGCCGGGACCAGCCGCACAGTCAATGACTCCACATCACAGATGCTTCGAATCTCTAGTGTTCTGGTTTTCTCACAGTCCATGTTTCACTACGATACGACGCTGTGCTCCAAACGTACATTCCCAGAAATTTCTTCCTCAAGTTTAGTCATCGTTTGATACTAGTAGTCATCTGTTGGCCAGGAAAGGCCTTTTCTCCAGCGCTACTCTGCTTTTATGTTCTCCTTTCTCCGTCCATTATGGCCTGCTTCGCTGCCTAAGTAGCAGAATTTCTCAATTTGGTCTACTTCGTGATCGCCAACTGAGATGAAGCTTTTGCAGACAGAACTGCGAGGGAGAGGGAGGCTGATCACTGGCGCTTATTTATCGTCGTGAAGACTCCATCGGTAGGGTTTCAGACCTGTGCCCAAAGCCTGGCATGAATTATCTGGGTAGCGGCAAGCGGAGCAGCAGCGTGAAAAAGTCGGAAACCATTCCGATTTTCATTATAAAAATAGGCGATGCCATTTACGCCGCCACGTATGCTACAGTCGCCACCGCGGCATGAGGGCGGTGCCACGAACGAATACACCGCTGGGACTCAGATGCAACTCCAGAGGCTGGTTTACTTAAGTTCGAACATTCACGCATTGAAGAGTGGCATATTTATAAATATCACTGTTCTACAAAAAAAAAACTTTTTTTCTATTTCTGGTAAAAAATATTGTGATCCTAGTTGTATTTTGAGTGCTGAATTGAAAATTGTTTTTGGTTTTTTTCTGTCAGGAATAGTTTATGAGTAATCGCAATTTTATTTCTCTTTTCAGTTTCTGATATAGTGCAGCAAACGTGAGGTGAAATTCGACAAACAAATGCACATATTGCGCACCCTCCTTTCGCAAACCACTAGAGCCCTCTCTTCCCAAAAGCTTTCCTTGGCGCAAGCGTTGCTTACGTGACGCTAGTGCACTAGCTGTATATTGGTGAGGAAATAACACACGACAGCAATCACGTTCTGCATTTTTAATTTATTGTGAGGTGAAATTTTATATTTTACTGCCGCCTTCAGCTGTAGTTTAGCGTACTTCTGTTATAACACGTAATCCAGTAAATCTGATTAAGTTTTTGGTTTCCTAACGAGATATCTTTCTACCTCTTTATATGTTAACATGTTTTCACTGGTAATTTGTTTAGGTTGCTTTTATTTCCTTCTGAAGAAGATATATTTATAAACGTTGAAACTACGGCAAACGGGTTTCAATAAACATTCCAATTTACATGTGACTGGCTGTTTAACGTTTCTACAAGAAGATTTCATTCTACCGTTGGTGCTCCAGTCACATACAAAATTTAAAACTTACATTAGTTTTTCACACGACTAAGGCCACGGTAGCGGAGATATATAGAGGAATGTTTCTGAATCTACCTCCTGTAGTCGATTATTGCTGACAAAGTTCCTCGGCGGTAGAGAAAGGAGGCACGACGAATTCGGCAGAATCCGTCGGGGCGCATCAATGTCGTACTGACTGCTGCGTCGGGGCTGAGAAGTGCCGACTTGAGGTAGCTGCCCGACGGAAAGTGCTTTTCTCCTGCTCTGCGGCCACCTTTGTAGTCCCCCGGAGGCAGATTTAGGTGGCCATAAGTTTCGTGCGGCCGAAGACTTCCGGCATAAGAAGTCAGCCTCATTCTGTCAACGGCCTTGTCAAAGAGGGCGGAGGAGCAGATAGAGGCTCAGGGCATTCTCTTGTCCTAGGGGTGGGAAATTGCCCCTAAAGGCAAAGAATCAGCAATGATCAACGACATGAAGGATGCAGAAGTCAATGGAAACCACTGCATTAAAGACACGTAACATGTATCCACAGGACATGCGGCCTGTAATTGAAGAAGTGTCATGATGATCTCTCCATTGGCAAAAGATTCCGGAATAGTCTCCCATTCGGATCTCCGGGAGGGGACTGCCAAGGGGGAGGCTACCATGAGAAAAAGATTGAATAATCAAGGAAAGGATAACGTTCTACGAGTCGGGGCGTGGAATGTCAGAAGCTTGAACGTGGTAGTGAAACTAGAAAATCTGAAAAGGGAAATGCAAAGGCTCAATCTAGATATAGTAGGGGTTAGTGAAGTGAAGTGGAAGGAAGACAAGGATATCTGGTCAGATGAGTATCGGGTAATATCAACAGCAGCAGCAAATGGTATAACAGGTGTAGGATTCGTTATGAATAGGAAGCTAGGGCAGAGGGTGTGTTACTGTGAACAGTTCAGTGACCGGGTTGTTCTAATCAGAATCGACAGTAGACCAACACCGACAACGATAGTTCAGGTATACATGCTGACGTCGCAAGCTGAAGATGAACAGATAGAGAAAGTGTATGAGGATATTGAAAGGGTAATGCAGTATGTAAAGGGGGACGAAAATCTAATAGTCATGGGCGACTGGAATGCAGTTGTAGGGGAAGGAGTAGAAGAAAAGGTTACAGGAGAATATGGGCTTGGGATAAGGAATGAAAAAGGAGAAAGACTAATTGAGTTCTGAAACAAGTTTCAGCTAGTAATAGCGAATACCCTGTTCAAGAATCACAAGAGGAGGATGTATACCTGGAAAAGGCCGGGAGATACGGGAAGATTTCAATTAGATTACATCATGGCCAGACAGAGATTCCGAAATCAGATACTGGATTGTAGGGCGTACCCAGGAGCAGATATAGACTCAGATCACAATATAGTAGTGATGAAGAGTAGGCTGAAGTTCAAGACATTAGTCAGGAAGAATCAATACGCAAAGAAGTGGAATACGAAGTACTAAGGAATGACGAGATACGTTTGAAGTTCTCTTACGCTATAGATACAGCAATAAGGATTAGCGCAGTAGGCAGTACAGTTGAAGAGGAATGGACATCTCTAAAAAGGGCCATCACAGAAGTTGGGAAGGAAAACGTAGGTACAAGGAAGGTAGCTGCGAAGAAACTATGGGTAACAGCAGAAATACTTCAGTTGATTGGTGAAAGGAGGAAGTACAAACATGTTCCGGGAAAATCAGGAATACAGAAATACAAGTCGCTGAGGAATGAAATAAATAGGAAGTGCAGGGAAGCTAAGACGAAATGGCTGCAGGAAAAATGTGAAGACATCGAAAAAGATATGATTGTCGGAAGGACAGACTCAGCACACAGGAAAGTCAAAACAACCTTTGGTGACATTAAAAGCAACGGTGGTAACATTAAGAGTGCAACGGGAATTCCACTATTAAATGCAGAGGAGAGAGCAGATAGGTGTAAAGAATACATTGAAAGCCTCTATGAGGGTGAAGATTTGTCTGCTGTGATAGAAGAAGAAACAGGAATCGATTTAGAAGAGAAAAAGGGATCCAGTATTAAAATCGGAATTTAAAACAGCTTTGGAGGACTTACAGTCAAATAAGGCAGAAGGGATAGATAACATTCCATCAGAATTTCTAAAATCATTGGGGGAAGTGGCAACAAAACGACTATTCACGTTGGTGTGTAGAATATATGAGTCTGGCGATATACCAATTGACTTTCGGAAAAGCATCATCCACACAATTCCGAAGACGGCAAGAGCTGACAAGTGCGAGAATTATCGCACAATCAGCTTAATGACTCATGCATCGAAGCTGCTTACAAGAATAATATACAGAAGAATGGAAAAGAAAATTGAGAATGCGCTAAGTGACGATCAGTTTGGCTTTAGGAAAGTAAAGGGACGAGAGAGGCAATTCTGACGTTACGGCTAATAATGGAAGTAAGGCTAGGATTTGTCCACCTGGAAAAAGCGTTCGACAATATAAAGTGGTGCAAGCTGTTCGAGATTCTGAAAAATGTAGGGGTAAGCTATAGGGAGAGACGGGTCATACAATATGTACAACAACCAAGAGGGAGTAATAAGAGTGGACGATCAAGAACGAAGTGCTCGTATTAAGAAGGGTGAAAGACAAGGCTGTAGCCTTTCGACCCTACTCTTCAATCTGTACATCGAGGAAGCAATGATGGAAATAAAAGAAAGGTTCAGGAGTGGAATTAAAATACAAGGTGAAAGGATATCAATGATACGATTCGCTGATGACATTGCTACCCTGAGTGAAAGTGAAGAAGACTGAATGGAATGAACAGTCTAATGAGTACACAGTATGGTTTGAGAGTAAATCGGAGAAAGACGAAGGTAATGAGAAGTAGTAGAAATGAGAACAGCGAGAAACTTAACATCAGGATTGGTGGTCACGAAGTCAATGAAGTTAAGGAAGTCTGCTACCTAGGCAGTAAAATAACTAGTGATGGATGGAGCAAGGAGGACATCAAAAGCAGGCTCGCTATGGCAAAAAAGGCATTTCTGGCTAAGAGAAGTCTACTACTATCAAATACCGGCCTTAATTTGAGGAAGTAATTTCTGAGGATGTACGTCTGGAGTACACCATTGTATGGTAGTGAAACATGGACTGTGGGAAAACCGGAACAGAAGAGAATCGAAGCATTTGAGATGTGGTGCTATAGACGAATGTTGACAATTAGGTGGACTGATAAGGTAAGGAATGAGGAGGTTCTACGCAGAATCGGAGAAGAAAGGAATACGTGGAAAAAACTGATAAGGAGACGGGACAGGATGATAGGTCATCTGCTAAGACATGAGAGAATGACTTCCATGGTACTAGAGGGAGCTGTAGAGGGCAAAAACTGTAGAGGAAGACCGAGATTGGAATACGTCAAGGAAATAATTGAGGACGTAGGTTGCAAGTGCTACTCTGAGGTTTCGTGGGATACCCACCGCCGCTTGTGGTGGAGCCGCTAAACCTATGACTTCTATGGTCTCTGCGTCTTCCATCGATAGCAAATTTTCTTTAGCACTCGCTTCCATGGTCTCTGTAGCACCATGGAAGTTATTCTTTGATGTCTTAGCAGATGTCTTGCCATCCTGTCCCTTCTTCTTATCAGTCTGTCCATGTATTCTTTTCCTAGTCGATTCTACAGAGAACCTCCTCATTCTTTACTTTTTCAGGCTACCGAATTTTCAACATTCTTCTGATAGTACCGCATCTCAAATATTTCGATTCTCTTCTGTTCCAGTTTTTCCACAGGCCATGTCTCACTACCAAACAATGCTGTGCTCCAAACATACATCTTAAGAAATTTCTTCCTCAAATTAAGTCTAATGTTTGATACTAGCAGACTTCACTTGGTCCGGAATACCGTTTTCACCAGTGCTAGTCTACTTTTTGTGACATCCACGCTACGTCCATTATCCGTTTTTTTTTGTTGCCTGGGTATTAGAATTCTTTAAGTTCGTCTACTTTGTAAGATCCAAGTCTGATGTTAAGATTTTTGCTATTTCTCATTACATTCGTCTTTCTTCGATTTACTCACCACCCCTATTATTTACTCATTAAATTGTTCGTTCCATTCAGCACATGCCATAGCTCTTCTTCACTTTCACTCGGGATACCAATGTCATCAGCGAATCTTATCGTCCTTTCACCCTGTATTTTGATCCTACTCCTGAACCTTTCTTTTATTTCCGTCAGTGCTTCTTCGACATACAGACTAAATAATAGGGGTGAAAGACTACATTCCTGTTTTACACCCTTTTTAATCCGAGCACTTCGCCCATGGTCTTCCAATCTTATTGTCCCCTCTTGGCTCTTGTAGATATTGTATACTACCCGTCTTTACCTATACGTACATCTTTCACTATTTTACATTGTCGAATGCTTTTTCCAGGTCGACTAATCCTATGAACGTGTTTTTAGCCTTTCTTCCATTATCAACCGTAACGTCAGAACTGCCTCTCTCGTATCTTTACCTTTACTAAAGCCAAACTGATCATCATCCCACGGATCCTCAATTTTCTTTCCCATTCTTTCGCATGTTATTCCTGTGAGCAACTTGGACGGATGAGCCATCAAGCTCGTTGTCCAATAATTCTCACACTTGTTGGCTCTTGCTCTATTCAGAATTGTGTGTGTGGTGTTTTTCCGAAAGTCTGACAGTGTATGGTCAGAGTCATATATTTTACACAGCAACGTGATTGGTCGCTTTGTTGCCACTTTCCTTATTGATTTCTGATGCAATGATATCTATCCCTCGTACCTTATTTATCTTAAGTCGTTCAAAACTCTTTTAAATTCTGATTGTAATACTGGATTCCCTATCTCTTCCCTTTCGACACTTGTTTCTTCCTTGATCACGTCATGAGACAGGTCCTCCCACTCATAAAAGGCTTCAGTGTACTCTTTCCCCCTGCCTGGTCTCTCCTTCACAATTAAAAGTGGAATTACCATTGCACTCTTCATGTTACAGCTCTTGCTTTGAATTTCACTGTATGCTGTTTTGACTTTTCTATATAATGGGTCACTCCTTTCGTCACTCATTTCTTTTTAGATTTCTTCACATATTTAATATAGTCATTTCACCTCAGCTTCCCTGCACTTCCTATTTATTTCATGTCTAAATGACTTTTATCTCAGTATTCCTTAACTTCCCTACAAATATTTTTACTCCCTTTTTTCGTCGATCATCTGAAGTATTTGTTAAGTTGCCTTCCTTGTATCTACGTGTTTCTTTGCAGTTTCTTTTCTGTGATCATTTTATTTGGAGATGTCCATTTTACTTCTATTGAACTGCCTACTGAGCTACTCTTTATCGCAGTATCTGTAGCCTCAGTGAGTCATATCTTAGTACTTCCATTTCTCTGCACATTGATTCTTCCCGCCTAGGTGTCTTAAACTTCATACTACCCGCCAAAATGGAGCCCACATACTAACAAGATCTGAGCCACAGGTATTTGAAGTCATCATAAGTAGTGGAAGGAGCGAACAAAGGGAACTCAATACTGGGCTTCCTCAAGCATCCATTCTCTTTTTCAATCTGTGTTTCACACACATTCCTCACACATAGTATACAACAACAATATAGGAACTATTGTCAAAGGATTTAAGCTCTCTTGAACAATACATCCGTGAATGGAGTCTTCAACCCATCCAAACTAAAACAGAAATTACATTTAAAAGTATGTCAGAAAAGTAATTGAACTGACAAAACTGCGAGCGATTATGCAACGCTGGGTTGTTCTAATCGTGTAGACAGCTGCGTTCATCCATTACATATAATCTGTCCTCGTTTCAGCTGCCTACAACCATCACGTGATTTTTGAGAGTGCCAGCAATGAAGACGTGTTTTTTTTTTGTGTGTGTTACAAAGCGGAATTTAGAGCAACGTTATGCCATTGAGCTTTGTGTGAAACTTGGGAAATCCGCGAGTGTGCCCTTTGAAAAGTTGAACAGGCCTACGGGGAACACTGCTTATCAAGTAATTTTTGGAAGGCCGAGAACACGTTGAACCTCGCTCAGGGAGACAATCAACATCAAAAATCGACGAAAATGCCGAACATGTGCGTGCTCTTATGAGATCAGACCGAATTTGTTCCTCCAGGACAAAAACTGTCAACTAAGTGTTTTACAAAGATGTCCTTGGAAGGCTCAAGAAATGGATGAATCGAGTGGGACTGGACATAATAGACAAGTGGACGGGCGGCGCCATATGGCCACTTCCATTAGGGAATATTTGACCTCAAAAGGCATTCGCGTTGTTCCACATCCTCCATACTCACGTGATATGCGTCTGTGTGACTTCCGTCTTTCACAGGTATTGTAAAATGTCTTAGAACGACATTCAAAAGAATGTGCTGACGTGTTAAGGATCCTACCAGTTGAAGCCATTCAGTACTGCTTCCAACACTGAGAACAACTACTCCGCCGATATGTAACTGCCGAAGGTAACAACTTTGTGGGGGACAACACTGCTGTTAGGAAAAAAAATGCTTTGGCCAACAAAAAATGAGTCTTATTATTTTTCTCACACATCTCGTATTTCACTTTAACCGGCAGACTGACCAGTTATAAACTTACAGTAAATTTTTAAAATATCTTTCTTTCCTACAATGATACTGCAACACCTCCGTGTAACCAGTGGCAGAGCATTAAACTGTGAACGATACCTAACGAAAGCCGCCACAAAACTTCGAACAAGAAACAACCTACGACAAAAGACTGAATGCGAGATGGAGGGGATGTACTCTGTATTGGCAGCATTTTACCTGTGGATAATGAAGCGTTCATTATTATTAGCCGTGCTTTGGATGACCTTTGATCATCGAGATTATTTGTGTTACCAGAAAATTAAAGCTACATTCTGGGCGTATTATGGTCGCAGAATTTCGATTAGTTGGTACACGTGGGTCCCAAACTTGTAAGTGAATAACGAACAATTCATAATTCGACACGAGTCGTGGCATACATGGACATTCTTGCTTTCCATATTCCTTTATTGTAGCTACGTATGCTTTCTCAATGCGTTATTCAGTTTATTTTTATAATTATAAATTATGTAAGGGTTCTCAAGGCTTCCACCATTTTCTGGTGACACACTGTGTGCCTTGGTATTTGGCAATGTGTTGGACAGCGACAACAGGAGAGCAAAGGACAGTGCCTGAAATTACGTTAGTGGCCAGGGCAGGTAACTGGAACACTAACGGCCACAAGGCAGAAAAATCCGCTGGTGCACTTGAATTGTAGTCAATCAATATAATTAATTCCACCGCATAGCGGCTAAATTTCAGCAATCAGACACTCGGTGTTGCTCACAGGGAAACCTCCCCAACAGCACACCACCGAAACGAACAACCCAACATGAATGGACGTGGCTTGGGTACCTAAAACCAGTACTCAACTTTGACGTCCTGGGTCGGTGAAAACCACGAAGCTCGTAGCGATCGGACAGCTCCACACTCGCTCCGACACTGAGCAGGGACCGTCAGCGGACCCAGCCGACTGCACCACGCGGATATAACTTCCCTGGTCCGCAGCAACTGACCGACTGCCTCAGAATGCCGACAACATCTAAAACCGTCGTGAGTGGAAATAACGCTAACTACACACACAAGTTGACAAACACCTGCACGAAGACCTGAACGATACCCAACAATAACTAAGCACATACGAAAAAAAATCGGGAGTCGATGCACACACAGACAGCTGACTCATGAACGCTCGGCGAGCCAAAACGCGTCGCCCGGTAGGACGACCGACCGACGGTCCACCAAGACCGTGGCCCGGCTCAAGTGATGCGTGACGGCAATGGTCGGGCGAGCCATGTCGACGCAGACCTCACTGCTGTTTCAACCCAACTGCACCAGTGCCGCATTGCAGCTCCTCGACTGGCACGTCCCGACTGCGCTCCAGATGCGTTCCAATTGACTGGCAGCCCGAACTTCCGACCCGAACTCGCTTACAACAGACAACGACCGGAAAGTAATTGCAGTCAAGCGAAGATAGTACGAGAGGGGATGTACCGATACGCGCTGCTAACGCCGCTCACAGACAGGCAAAGCAGCAACTCAGTGATAGTAGTAATTTAAATTTACGTAGTGAGGAGGAAGTACGTTAAAAACAGGGTGTAAAATACATGATGGCGGGAACACGAGCCGCGCACGGCTCACTATGCTCTTGTCAGAGACTATATTTAATGCAAAGTAAACCTTTAATCGTAGTTCGTCAACTATCCGGAGAAGTTGAAATCGACAGACTATACTCCAGTAGGCTGTAGTTACACGGTTGTTGCACTTGGTCGATCAGTACAGTGACGGTTAATCCTGTCTGTGGATGACGCTGGAGCTGTCGTTTCATGATGTCCCGTATGTGCCCAATTGGAAACAGTCCTGTTATTCTCTTAGAAAACACCCCCTGGAATGCTGTTCGTGAATGGCAGGACATCGGTTCGAATAACTAGACTGGATCTGCTGTCATACGAAATCGAACGCCAGACGATATAACTCCTGGTTGTAAGTCCAGTGTGTCCAGCACTTAGACAGGCTGGGTGCAGGCCCTCAAATGGCCTCCTTCTAACCAACACATAGCGATCACTGGCACCGTAGTAGAACCAGATTTCATCACAAAACCCATCAGACCTTCACCATAACTTTCAGTGAACTCTCACTTGAAGTCTCAAATGGCGGTAGTTTGGGGTCGGTGGAATGCGCGCTACAGGGCATCTGCCCTTGAAGTAACCGATTTGTAATAGTTCATTGTGCCGCTGTGGTGCCAACTGCCGCTTATCTTGCTGCTGAAAATGCAGGATGACGCGCCAGACGCATACACCGAACACGATGGTCCTCCCTCTCGGTAGTGCCATATGCCCGTCTGGAGCCCAGTCTTCTAACCATACATTCTTGTGACCACCGCCGTCAGCGATCATGTACAGTGGCTACATTCCTACCAAGTCTTTTTGCACTATCGCGAAGGAACATCCAGCTTCTCGTAGCCCTATTATACAACCTCGTTCAAACTCAGTGAGTTGTTGATAATGGCTTCGTTGTCGCCTTAAAGGCATTACTGACTAAGATTAACTCACCACGTCCACTTCAATAAAATTCTTCAGGGTCTCCGGCCGCATCGTCATAATTTAAAATGCGCCAACGTTTCGGCCAGCGTTGCAGCTAGCCTTCATTAGGGCCTTACGTTAACAGCTAAATGAACACACTTGGTTCCTTAAATAGCTGCACGAGAAAACCGTGTCGTTACTTGATTGGCTGTAAAAGGAGGAGGAGGAGGGGTGAAAGGTATGCTTTATTGGTGTTTCCTTTATTATCTGTCATTAGCTGAAATAGGTGTTTTCTATTTGTCTTTATATTAATCCACCCCATTGGAGGAGACAGACGATTAGCGAACAGGTGATGGCTGTGACGTCACACTGTTTCCATGCTGTCCAGAAGCCGGCTGCGGTGTGCCATTGCTTTGTGTGCTCGCGACCACTACTGCGGCTCTCCGCGTGTCTGCATGGGCCGCCACTACTCTGCCGCCGTTGCGTAGCCCTGCTATTGCAGGCAGCCAAGACCTCGGAAGCTTGTACCCGTCCTCTCTATTCATGTTGGCGGGTCTTTTGGCTATTTCTATCGCCTCTCTAATCTTTCTTTTGAAAGTGAGAGGCTGTTTCGCCAGGACGCGGGCTCCTTGAAAAAATATTGGTTTCCGCACTCGTCTCGGTGTTCCGCCACTGCTAACTTAGTGTGTTGTTTCAGGCAGATATATCTTTCATGTTCCGCGAGCCTTGTGCTAATCGGACGTCCCGTCTCACCTATGTAGACTAATCCACACGCACAACCAATTTCATACACGCCAGCTGTGTGTAGTTTGTCAACTGCATCCTTGGTAGAACCGAGCATGTTTGATATTTTGTTTCTGCTTCGGATAATTGGTTTGATGTCGGCTTTTCGTAGAATTTTGCCAATACGTTCGGTGACCCCTTGTACATATGGTAACACAGCAATGCTCTGTGCCTCCTTCTCCTCTTCCCTATTAGTCTCCTCCCTTGTCGACATGGTGCTGTCTATCATCTGCTTCCCATAGCCATTAGTTCCGAAGATGGACCTGAGGCGTTCAAGTTCTGTCTTCAGATGTTCTTCGTCGCTTATCCTGTACGCTCTCTTCGTTAGCGCGTGCAGGGCGGACTTCTTCTGCGTGGGGTGATGGTGGGAGGAGGCGTGAAGGTACCTGTCCGTATTGGTTGGTTTCCTGTACACTTTGTGGCCAAGTTTACCATCAGGTTTTCGATAAACTTCCACGTCGAGAAAAGGCAGCACCCCATTCTTCTCTGTTTCCATTGTAAACTGAATTTTCTTATGCTGTTGGTTAAGGTGCTTGTGGAAGTTCTGTAACTCCTCTTCTCCATGGGGCCAGATGACGAAAGTATGATCGACATAGCGAAGCCAACAATTTTGACGTAATGGTGCGGACTGGAGGGCTGTTTCCTCAAATGCCTCCATGAAAATTTCTGCTGCGATAGGCGATAGGGGTGAGCCCATAGCTACACCGTCAGTTTGTTCATAAAATTGACCTCTCCACTTGAAATTGGTGGTCGTCAGACAGTGGCGCACAAGCTCACATATATCAGGTGCCACGCGTTCTTCTAGGATATTCACAGTATCTGACACTGGGACATTCGTGAATAGGGATTTGACGTCGAAACTAACCATCAGATCTTGGTCCTTACCACGGATTTCCCTTAGGAGAGACGCGAAGTGAGTGGAATCCTTAACGTAGGACTCGGTTTGATGCACTAGGTGTCGGAGCCTAGGTGCCAGTTCTTTCGCAATGTAGTAGGTCGGCGAATTTATACTGTTTACTATGGGCCTTAAGGGGAAGTCGGTTTTGTGTACCTTCGGTACACCATATATCCTTGGTGCCTGTGTCACTTGCGGGATGAATCTTCTGGCCTTGTCGAAGTTGATTCTAGAGTGCTTGAGCAGTGCCTGCGTCGTTTTGATTACCTTGGCCGTCGGATCTCCCTGAAGTTTCTTGTAGATAGGTTCTGCGAGAATATCTTCCATTCGTTTGTTGTAATCACTTGTGTCCAAGACTACAGTGGCGTTGCCCTTATCTGCCTGTACCACTACTAAGTGGAGGATGTCCCTGAGTTCCTTGATGGCATGGTATTCCTCAGCGTTGATGTTTTGCTTCGGTGGCTTTGCTTTATTCAGAACTCTGACCGTTTCCTGCCGGATCTTCTCCGCCTCAGCCTGTGGCAGATGACGTACCGAAGCCTCTACGGATTCTATGATATCTTCTTTTGAAACTCGCTTAGGTGCGACTGCGAAATTCATCCCCTTGGCCAGAATTGCTGTGGTTGCTCCGCTCAAGGTGTGGCTGGAGAGGTTGACCACTGTCCATCGCCTGACCAGCGTCAATGTTTCGTCCGTGGCTTTCTGTTGTAGTTTGTCGTACTTTCTCATCTGGCGGCTAGTAATACTATTGCTGGTCCTTGATGTTTGCTGAAAGGTTAACCTGTCGACTTTATCCCAGTCTTCCATCTGAAGTTTTCCGGCCAGAAATAGGTGCAGATCACACAAATTCCTGTTGTGAGCATCGAGACTTATGCGGATGTGACGGATCCTTTCGCGTAGCAATGCTTTACTGGCTTTAAAAGAGATATTCCTCGCCTTGCTCGTTTTTATGTGAGACGTCAACCGCAAAGAATACGGCACAACACTCGTGTCTCCGCATCTCTTCAAAAAAGCAAGGTCATTGAGCAGTTTACATCTTTTTAAACGCAGTGCTTCTAACTTCTTGATGTTTCCGTGGATTTCCTGCCCATACAGGTTGGTTAAATGTAAGCGTAGGCTTCCGCGGCCGTTGTCTTCTTCAATAAAATTCTTCAGGGTATCAGACCGCATCGTCATAATTTAAAATGCGCCAACGTTTCGGCCAGCGTTGCAGCTAGCCTTCATCAGGGCCTTACGTTAACAGCTAAATGAACACACTTGGTTCCTTAAATAGCTGCACGAGAAAACCGTGTCGTTACTTGATTGGCTGTAAAAGGAGGAGGAGGAGGGGTGAAAGGTATGCTTTATTGGTGTTTCCTTTATTATCTGTCATTGGCTGAAATAGGTGTTTTCTATTGGTCTTTATATTAATCCACCCCATTGGAGGAGACGGACGAATAGCGAACAGGTGATGGCTGTGACGTCACACTGTTTCCATGCTGTCCAGAAGCCGGCTGCGGCGTGTCATTGCTTTGTATGCTCGCGACCACTACTGCGGCTCTCCGCGTGTCTGCATGGGCCGCCACGGCTCTGCCGGCGCTCCGTAGCCCTGCTATTGCAGGCAGCCAAGACCTCGGAAGCTTGTACCCGTCCTCTCTATTCATGTTGGCGGGTCTTTTGGCTATTTCTATCGCCTCTCTAATCTTTCTTTTGAAAGTGAGAGGCTGTTTCGCCAGGACGCGGGCGTCTTGAAAAAATATTGGTTTCCCGCACTCGTATCGGTGTTCCGCCACTGCTGACTTAGTGTGTTGTTTCAGGCGGATATATCTTTCATGTTCCGAGAGCCTTGTGCTAATCGGACGTCCCGTCTCACCTATGTAGACTAATCCACACGCACAACCAATTTCATACACGCCAGCTGTGTGTAGTTTGTCAACTGCATCCTTGGTAGAACCGAGCATGTCTGATATTTTGTTTCTGCTTCGGAAAATTGATTTGATGTCGGCTTTTCGTAGAATTTTGCCAATACGTTCGGTGACCCCTTGTACATATGGTAACACAGCAATGCTCTGTGCCTCCTTCTCCTCTTCCCTATTAGTCTCCTCCCTTGTCGCCATGGTGCTGTCTATCATCTGCTTCCCATTGCCATTAGTTCCGAAGATGGACCTGAGGCGTTCAAGTTCTGTCTTCAGATGTTCTTCGCCGCTTATCCTGTACGCTCTCTTCGTTAGCGTGTGCAGGGCGGACTTCTTCTGCGTGGGGTGATGGTGGGAGGAGGCGTGAAGGTACCTGTCCGTATTGGTTGGTTTCCTGTACACTTTGTGGCCAAGTTTACCATCAGGTTTTCGATAAACTTCCACGTCGAGAAAAGGCAGCACCCCATTCTTCTCTGTTTCCATTGTAAACTGAATTTTCCTATGCTGTTGGTTAAGGTGCTTGTGGAAGTTCTGTAACTCCTCTTCTCCATGGGGCCAGATGACGAAAGTATCATCGACATAGCGAAGCCAACAATTTTGACGTAATGGTGCGGACTGGAGGGCTGTTTCCTCAAATGCCTCCATGAAAATTTCTGCTGCGATAGGCGATAGGGGTGAGCCCATAGCTACACCGTCAGTTTGTTCATAAAATTGACCTCTCCACTTGAAATTGGTGGTCATCAGACAGTGGCGCACAAGCTCACATATATCAGGTGCCACGCGTTCTTCTAGGATATTCACAGTATCTGACACTGGGACATTCGTGAATAGGGATTTGACGTCGAAACTAACCATCAGATCTTGGTCCGTATGCGCCAACGTTTTAAATTATGACGATGCGGTCTGATACCCTGAAGAATTTATTTGAATATGACAACGGCCGCGAAAGACTACGCTTACATTTAACCAACCTGTATGGGCAGGAAATCCACGGAAACATCAAGAAGTTAGAAGCACTGCGTTTAAAAAGATGTAAACTGCTGAATGAGCTTGCTTTTTTGAAGAGATGCAGAGACACGAGTGTTGTGCCGTATTCTTTGCGGTTGACGTCTCACATAAAAACGAACAAGGCGAGGAATATCTGTGTTAAAGCCAGTAAAGCATTGCTACGCGAAAGGATCCACCACATCCGCATAAGTCTCGATCCTCACAACAGGAATTTGTGTGATCTGCACCTATTTGTGGCCGGAAAACTTCAGATGGAAGACTGGGATAAAGTCGACAGGTTAACCTTTCAGCAAGCATCAAGGACCAGCAATAGTATTACTAACCGCCAGATGAGAAAGTACGCCAAACTACAACAGAAAGCCACGGACGAAACATTGACGCTGGTCAGGCGATGGACAGTGGTCAACCTCTCCAGCCACACCTTGAGCGAAGCAACCACAGCAATTCTGGCCAAGGGGATGAATTTCGCAGTCGTACCTAAGCGAGTTTCAAAAGAAGATATCATAGAATCCGTAGAGGCTTCGGTACGTCATCTGCCACAGGCTGAGGCGGAGAAGATCCGGCAGGAAACGGTCAGAGTTCTGAATAAAGCAAAGCCACCGAAGCAAAACATCAACGCTGAGGAATACCATGCCATCAAGGAACTCAGGGACATCCCCCACTTGGTAGTGGTACAGGCAGATAAGGGCAACGCCACTGTAGTCTTGGACACAACTGATTACAACAAACGAATGGAAGATATTCTCGCAGAACCTATCTACAAGAAACTTCAGGGAGATCCGACGGCCAAGGTAATCAAAACGACGCAGGCACTGCTCAAGCACTCTAGAATCAACTTCGACAAGGCCAGAAGGTTCATCCCGCAAGTGACACAGGCACCAAGGATATATGGTGTACCGAAGGTACACAAAACCGACTTCCCTTAAGGCCCATAGTAAACAGTATAAATTCGCCGACCTACTACATAGCGAAAGAACTGGCACCTAGGCTCCGACACTCCGACACCTAGTGCATCAAACCGAGTCCTACGTTAAGGATTCCACTCACTTCGTGTCTCTCCTAAAGGAAATGCGTGTTACGGACCAACATCTGATGGTTAGTTTCGACGTCAAATCCCTATTTACGAATGTCCCAGTGTCAGATACTGTGAACATCCTAGAAGAACGCGTGGCACCTGATATATGTGAGCTTGTGCGCCACTGTCTGACGACCACCAATTTCAAGTGGAGAGGTCAATTTTATGAACAAACTGACGGTGTAGCTATGGGCTCACCCCTATCGCCTATCGCAGCAGAAATTTTCATGGAGGCATTTGAGGAAACAGCCCTCCAGTCCGCACCATTACGTCCAAATTGTTGGCTTCGCTATGTCGATGATACTTTCGCCATCTGGCCCCACGGAGAAGAGGAGTTACAGAACTTCCACAAGCACGTTAACCAACAGCATAGGAAAATTCAGTTTACAATGGAAACAGAGAAGAATGGGGTGCTGCCTTTTCTCGACGTGGAAGTTTATCGAAAACCTGATGGTAAACTTGGCCACAAAGCGTACAGGAAAACAACCAATACGGACAGGTACCTTCACGCCTCCTCCCACCATCACCCCACGCAGAAGAAGTCCGCCCTGCACACGCTAACGAAGAGAGCGTACAGGATAAGCGACGAAGAACATCTGAAGACAGAACTTGAACGCCTCAGGTCCATCTTCGGAACTAATGGCTATGGGAAGCAGATGATAGACAGCACTAATAGTGAAGAGGAGAAGGAGGCACAGAGCATTGCTGTGTTACCACATGTACAAGGGGTCACCGAACGTATTGGCAAAATTCTACGAAAAGCCGACATCAAATCAATTTTCCGAAGCAGAAACAAAATATCAGACATGCTTGGTTCTACCAAGGATGCAGTTGACAAACTACACACAGCTAGCGTGTATGAAATTGGTTGTACGTGTGGATTAGTCTACATAGATGAGACAGGATGTCCGATTAGCACAAGGCTCTCGGAACATGAAAGATATATCCGCCTGAAACAACACACTAAGTCAGCAGTGGCGGAACACCGAGACGAGTGCGGGAAACCAATATTTTTTCAAGGAGCCCGCGTCCTGGCGAAACAGCCTCTCACTTTCAAAAGAAAGATTAGAGAGGCGATAGAAATAGCCAAAAGACCCGCCAACATGAATAGAGAGGACGGGTACAAGCTTCCGAGGTCTTGGCTGCCTGCCATAGCAGGGCTACGGAGCGGCGGCAGAGCCGTGGCGGCCCATGCAGACACGCGGAGAGCCGCAGTAGTGGTCGCGAGCATACAAAGCAATGGCACGCCGCAGCCGGCTTCTGGACAGCATGGAAACAGTGTGACGTCACAGCCATCACCTGTTCGCTATTCGTCCGTCTCCTCCAATGGGGTGGATTAATATAAAGACCAATAGAAAACACCTATTTCAGCCAATGACAGATAATAAAGGAAACACCAATAAAGCATACCTTTCACCCCTCCTCCTCCTCCTTTTACAGCCAATCAAGTAACGACACGGTTTTCTCGTGCAGCTATTTAAGGAACCAAGTGTGTTCATTTAGCAGTTAACGTAAGGCCCTGATGAAAGCTAGCTGCAACGCTGGCCGAAACGTTGGCGCATTTTAAATTATGACGATGCGGTCTGATACCCTGAAGAATTTTATTGAAGAAGACAACGGCCGCGGAAGCCTATGCTTACATTTAACCAACCTGTATGGGCAGGAAATCCACGGAAACATCAAGAAGTTAGAAGCACTGCGTTTAAAAAGATGTAAACTGCTGAATGACCTTGCTTTTTTGAAGAGATGCAGAGACACGAGTGTTGTGCCGTATTCTTTGCGGTTGACGTCTCACATAAAAACGAGCAAGGCGAGGAATATCTGTGTTAAAGCCAGTAAAGCATGGCTACGCGAAAGGATCCGTCACATCCCCATAAGTCTCGATGTTCACAACAGGAATTTGTGTGATCTGAACCTATTTGTGGCCGGAAAACTTCAGATGGAAGACTGGGATAAAGTCGACTGGTTAACCTTTCAGCAAGCATCAAGGACCAGCAATAGTATTACTAACCACCAGATGAGAAAGTACGACAAACTACAACAGAAAGCCACGGACGAAACATTGACGCTGGTCAGGCGATGGACAGTGGTCAACCTCTCCAGCCACACCTTGAGCGAAGCAACCACAGCAATTCTGGCCAAGGGGATGAATTTCGCAGTCGCACCTAAGCGAGTTCCAAAAGAAGATATCATAGAATCCGTAGAGGCTTCGGTACGTCATCTGCCACAGGCCGAGGCGGAGAAGATCCGGCAGGAAACGGTCAGAGTTCTGAATAAAGCAAAGCCACCGAAGCAAAACATCAACGCTGAGGAATACCATGCCATCAAGGAACTCAGGGACAACCCCCACTTAGTAGTGGTACAGGCAGATAAGGGCAACGCCACTGTAGTCTTGGACACAACTGATTACAACAAACGAATGGAAGATATTCTCGCAGAACCTATCTACAAGAAACTTCAGGGAGATCCGACGGCCAAGGTAATCAAAACGACGCAGGCACTGCTCAAGCACTCTAGAATCAACCTCGACAAGGCCAGAAGATTCATCCCGCAGGTGACACAGGCACCAAGGGTATATGGTGTACCGAGGGTACACAAAACCGACTTCCCCTTAAGGCCCATAGTAAACAGTATAAATTCGCCGACCTACTACATAGCGAAAGAACTGGCACCTAGGCTCCGACACTCCGACACCTAGTGCATCAAACCGAGTCCTACGTTAAGGATTCCACTCACTTCGTGTCTCTCCTAAAGGAAATGCGTGTTACGGACCAACATCTGATGGTTAGTTTCGACGTCAAATCCCTATTCACGAATGTCCCAGTGTCAGATACTGTGAACATCCTAGATGAACGCGTGGCACATGATATATGTGAGCTTGTGCTCCACTGTCTGACGACCACCAATTTCAAGTGGAGAGGTCAATTTTATGAACAAACTGACGGTGTAGCTATGGGCTCACCCCTATCGCCTATCGCAGCAGAAATTTTCATGGAGGCATTTGAGGAAACAGCCCTCCAGTCCGCACCATTACGTCCAAATCGTTGGCTTCGCTATGTCGATGATACTTTCGTCATCTGGCCCCACGGAGAACAGGAGTTACAGAACTTCCACAAGCACGTTAACCAACAGCATAGGAAAATTCAGTTTACAATGGAAACAGAGAAGAATGGGGTGCTGCCTTTTCTCGACGTGGAAGTTTATCGAAAACCTGATGGTAAACTTGGCCACAAAGTGTACAGGAAACCAACCAATACGGACAGGTACCTTCACGCCTCCTCCCACCATCACCCCACGCAGAAGAAGTCCGCCCTGCACACGCTAACGAAGAGAGCGTACAGGATAAGCGACGAAGAACATCTGAAGACAGAACTTGAACGCCTCAGGTCCATCTTCGGAACTAATGGCTATGGGAAGCAGATGATAGACAGCACCATGGCGACAAGGGAGGAGACTAATAGGGAAGAGGAGAAGGAGGCACAGAGCATTGCTGTGTTACCATATGTACAAGGGGTCACCGAACGTATTGGCAAAATTCTACGAAAAGCCGACATCAAATCAATTTTCCGAAGCAGAAACAAAATATCAGACATGCTCGGTTCTACCAAGGATGCAGTTGACAAACTACACACAGCTGGCGTGTATGAAATTGGTTGTGCGTGTGGATTAGTCTACATAGGTGAGACGGGACGTCCGATTAGCACAAGGCTCTCGGAACATGAAAGATATATCCGCCTGAAACAACACACTAAGTCAGCAGTGGCGGAACACCGATACGAGTGCGGGAAACCAATATTTTTTCAAGAAGCCCGCGTCCTGGCGAAACAGCCTCTCACTTTCAAAAGAAACATTAGAGAGGCGATAGAAATAGCCAAAAGACCCGCCAACGTGAATAGAGAGGACGGGTACAAGCTTCCGAGGTCTTGGCTGCCTGCAATAGCAGGGCTACGGAGCGCCGGCAGAGCCGTGGCGGCCCATGCAGACACGCGGAGAGCCGCAGTAGTGGTCGCGAGCATACAAAGCAATGGCACACCGCAGCCGGCTTCTGGACAGCATGGAAACAGTGTGACGTCACAGCCATCACCTGTTCGCTATTCGTCCGTCTCCTCCAATGGGGTGGATTAATATAAAGACCAATAGAAAACACCTATTTCAGCCAATGACAGATAATAAAGGAAACACCAATAAAGCATACCTTTCACCCCTCCTCCTCCTCCTTTTACAGCCAATCAAGTAACGACACGGTTTTCTCGTGCAGCTATTTAAGGAACCAAGTGTGTTCATTTAGCTGTTAACGTAAGGCCCTGATGAAGGCTAGCTGCAACGCTGGCCGAAACGTTGGCGCATTTTAAATTATGACGATGCGGTCTGATACCCTGAAGAATTTTATTGAAGAAGACAACGGCCGCGGAAGCCTACGCTTACATTTAACCATCCTGTATGGGCAGGAAATCCACGGAAACATCAAGAAGTTAGAAGCACTGCGTTTAAAAAGATGTAAACTGCTGAATGACCTTGTTTTTTTGAAGAGATGCAGAGACACGAGTGTTGTGCCGTATTCTTTGCGGTTGACGTCTCACATAAAAACGAACAAGGCGAGGAATATCTGTGTTAAAGCCAGTAAAGCATGGCTACGCGAATGGATCCGTCACATCCGCATAAGTCTCGATGCTCACAACAGGAATTTGTGTGATCTGCACCTATTTCTGGCCGGAGAACGTCAGATGGAAGACTGGGATAAAGTCGACAGGTTAACCTTTCAGCAAGCATCAAGGACCAGCAATAGTATTACTAACCGCCAGATGAGAAAGTACGACAAACTACAACAGAAAGCCACGGACGAAACATTGACGCTGGACAGGCGACGGACAGTGGACAACCTCTTCAGCCACACCTTGAGCGAAGCAACCACAACAATTCTGGCCAAGGGGATGAATTTCGCAGTCGCACCTAAGCGAGTTCCAAAAGAAGATGTCATAGAATCCGTAGAGGCTTCGGTACGTCATCTGCCACAGACCGACGTAAACTAATGGACCGCGGCCGATTTAAAGGCTACCACCTAGCATGTGAGGTGTCTGGCGGTGACACCACATTCCTCCCCTGCAAATCGGCGTACGGTTGTGTTATAAGGCTTCCGCCTGCCGTGGGGAGGACCCCATGTTGACGTATGCGACGAGGTGGGGAGCCTAACAACAGGCGAGGCTGTGCCACCCGCACCCGGCCATTCGGTCCGAGGGGAGCTAGGAAACGCCTGAAAACCTAGTCCAGGGTGCACGCCAACATGCGGTGTATGCGCCCGTAAAGAGACAGGAGGGGCCGAAGGGTCGACCTCCATCGGGGCGGGGCAGCCGACGGGCGAAGACGACATCTGGTCCGGAGCGGGCAAGAGTTCCTTGTCGGAGGACAGTTTGTCACGGGAAGCGATCGGCGGCGCGTGACCCAGGGAGGCGCTTGGCGGCTGCAGCGAAGCGTCCACTGCGGGCGTCGCCGGCGGGAGAACAGGCGGCGGCGGCGGCGGCGGCGGCGGCGGCGGCGCGTCGCCATGGGGCAAAATGGAAGGCATGGTCGGTAACACCTTGGGATGAGGCGAGCCAGTAGATGGGTCCCCAGGGCGCTGACCGGACGGCACCGTCGCTGAAAGCAGACGGGAAGCGGCAGAACCCGTGCGACGACAGAGGCGCAGCTGATTGAGATGCCGACGCACCTCACCAGAGGCCCCCAAAACCAGGTACATAGCGCGGCCGAGGCAGCGAAGAATGCGTCCTGCGAGCCAACGCCGTGAACCTCGATAGTGGCGATAGTATACAACGTCGCCTGGAGCAAAAACAGGTGGCTGCCGCTGCACAGGAACCTGACGCGGCGGATGTAGTAAAGACATCAAGGTTCGATGAGGACGACCGTGGAGCAACTCAGCCGGCGAGCGACCATCTCGGGGCTGAGAGCGATACGAAGACAAAAAGAGCAATAACGCGTCCTCCCGAGAATGCGACTCTTTCAACTTCAACATCTGGGACTTGAAAGTCCTGACCTATCGTTCAGCGGCACCGTTTGTCTGCGGCGAAAACGGCGCGGATGTCAGATGTTGAATACCATTGGCCTTGCAGAATGACTGAAGTTCTGCGGACATGAATTGTGGGCCATTGTCGGAAACAATAGTCTGTGGAAGACCTTCAATGCAAAAGATAGCGGATAACGCTTGGATGGTGGCAGATGACGTCGTGGAAGACATCCGGACAACAAAAGGAAAATTACTGAATGAATCTACCACAACTAACCATTGAGCATTCCAGAATGGACCAGCAAAATCGATGCGTAAGCGTTGCCAAGGGGAAGTGGCTTTTGACCATGCAAAGAATTTCCGCGGTGGAGCGGATTGTTGTTCGGCACACGCCATGCAAGAAGAGCACATTTTCGTAATCGCTGCATCGATTCCGAACCAAGTACAGTGCTGATGAGCAAGTTGTTTCGTGCGCACTATATCCCAATGTCCTTGGTGGAGAAGCCGTAAGACAGAGGACTGTAACGAACGTGGGACCACGACCCTGGACTGATCGTTATCAGAACGCAACAGCAAAACACCACGTCGTACAAAAAGTCTCTCCCTGTGAGCAAAAAATCGGCGAACCAACGGATCGTCGATCCGTGACTTAGACAAAGGCCATTGCGTCTGCTGATTCTGTAAGCGATAAAATTCGGACAGTACATCTGGAGATTGTGGCGAAGCCATGACACAATGAAATCAATCTAACAATACGAACACAAAATCCTCGGCGCCATATGAAGTGTTGGCAGAAGAGCCAACACCGTATTGCTAAAGGAGGCCGAAATGCACGCTTTTAAGCTCACGCAGATTGGCGTGAGGTCTGGAACATTACAAGGAAATGAGAACTTAGAAAAACGGACGCAGTTGCTGCAATACTTTACTTTAATCCATAATTGTAGAACATCGCTCTTGATGATACAGCTTCACAAGATAAATATCAAATGCTATGGCGCCTTGCTAGGTGGTAGCAAATGACGTAGCTGAAGGCTATGCCAACTATCGTCTCGGCAAATGAGAGCGTATTTGTCAGGGTTGCATCGCTAGCAAAGTCGGCTGTACAACTGGGGCGAGTGCTAGTAAGTCTCTCTAGACCTGCCGTGTGGCGGCGCTCGGTCTGCAATCACTGTCAGTGGCTACACGCGGGTCCGACGTATACTAATGGACCGCGGCCGATTTAAAGGCTACCACCTAGCAAGTACGGTGTCTGGCGGTGACACCACAATAAACGCTATCAAAATCTTTCATTTGCTACCTATGCCTATCAGTAGTTAGTGCCTTCAGTAGTTAGAATCTTTTATTTAGCTTGCAGTATTGGCGCTCCTGTATTGCAGTAGTTCGAGTAACGAAGATTTTTGTGAGGTAAGTGATTCATGAAGTGTATCAGTTATTGTTAGTCAGGGCCATTCTTTTGTAGCGATTATTGAAAGTCAGATTGCGTTGCGCTAAAAATATTGTGTGTCAGTTTATTGTTGATCAGAATAAGTAAAGAGAGAAATGTCAGAGTACGTTCAGTTTTGGTCAGCTGTTTGAAAATCAAATAGCGTAAGATGTTTTATCAGCACAGTCATTAATAATTTTCCAAAGGGGGCGTTTCATATGTCGCACGTTTTGCTTCTTAAGGCATAATCGCTGTTTAATGTCAGGCGTCTGAACTGCAACAGTTACGTATTATCGTAAGCGTTGGAAGATTAAGTCCTTCATAATGGCTCGGATCAATCTTTATCGGATGTCAGAAAGTCAATGGAACCGATTGGCAAGCATACGGCGCTTGTTCTTATGCAAGTTGCATTCGTTTTTTTGTCGTTAGTATTCACCCATTCTGTAACTGGTCGTGGCATAGCCTTTTATGATCTCACCACCCCTATCGGGTATAGAAGTCTTTGCTGAAATAAATGGTGGGAATTCTGTAGAAATTCGCATTAAGAATATCCTTTATTTACTGGTAGCTTTGGACATTACGTTCATTTTCAAACCATCCTACAAAAGCAAAGTTAGAATAGAAGTTACAGTAATTAGACGAAAGGGGCTTGAACAGATTTGAAGATGGTCATTATTGACTGAAACCGGTCATCGTCAAAGGAATTGATATTGTGATCAAAGACTTGAATAAAAAACATTTGACATAATTGTTTTTTGGAGTTTGGGCCAATTAAGACCAAAAAGTGGTTTAATTTAAGTTATTTGTGTCTGTGTAATTTCTAATGTTATCATTACAATTGAAGAAAATTTTTTGAGACAAACAGTTTGGTCTTTTGCGAGCACCGTTACTAGCCACCTCTGGCACTTTTACCTGGTAACTGCTGATGTCTTTGAGCATTAGTTCATCTGTACTGCTCAGCATAGTTTGTTATTGTATGTTGAACTATCTGTTTTGCCGTTCCGGATTGTCTGCCATGGCTCTTCCCAACCAGGTGTATTTTAATTAGTTATGAACATGTTATATAACCTTTCACGTAACCTTTCATATAACAGGAACTAACGCCTGTATTCATACCTCTTCCTTATAATTACTGTAACATCTATTTTAACTTTGCTTTTGTAGAATGCTTTGAAAATGGACATAATATCCGAAAGTAATCACCACGAATAAATAAAGGATGCTTCTTAATATAACTTTGTATGAACTTTCAACCATTTATTTCAATAAACGAAAAGCTGATTACCTATTTCGCCTGCAGCATACTGGAGGTTCGTTAAAAAGTATTTCTGTTTAATATTCGAGGCTATAATATTATTATTTACTGGATTACGTTACATTCTTGCCATCGATTACAGAAGCGTATTTGTAATTTGTGCCATTACTTTTGCAGATCACTTACTTTACAGCCGTCACTGTTGAACCTGTATATGTATGTATATTGCCACTGTGACTTGTACTGATCTGACTTGAGTTGTTCACTAGCTTTTGTCGAACGATTTGCTTTACATGGACCAAATAATGAAGAATTGGCTAGACTCCCCACGGAAGCCGCTCCAGGTGGCGGATAGGGTATCACGGGCACTGGAGGAATAGACTTCCTTTGTCAGACCGAAACTATCTGAACATGAGCGCAGATCTTGAAGCTATAGAGAAGGTAGCCTGTCAAGGACAGATCAAGTCTGTAACGAAATCAGCTGGGGCGCAAGCTTAAAGGTAGCTGCCCCTAAACTATCTCTACCCTGCCCAGCGTTTGCGACGCGGCCAAAGGACGCTCAAATAAATGAAGTGTGAGAGGACTGAGAGATAAAGAAACAGAACTGGAAAAAGAACTAGGTAAAGCTAAAATTGATGCTGCTGCCACCACTGATACGAAAAAGAAACTACAGGGAACGATTGGAATTTCTGATTTGTGTGACTATCTGTTGCCGAGTATCATTAGTTCCTGTTCTGGGTGCGGAAAGCGTTAAAGAACAGAATACTTTCGTACACTTTTACGAATGAAAAATTAATGGTCTTTGTACGGGCCGTATGAAGGAAGAATTAAAGATACTAAAGAATTCGATTACCTTTTGCAGCGCACAATAGGAAAATAAATAAAAATATTATATCATTTGAAATGTATACTATTGACAATAGTTGGTTAATGAAAGCACTATAGAGTAGACAGCTTTTATTTTGCATTCGAAATTAATTTAGAGAGGAATACATTTTATTAATGACTGCGGTTACTTAACTTCGGCAGCATTCTCTCGATGGTGATTTCTTTTGTTGACTTGATGTTGATAGTGGTCCGGGTTTTTATCAGTTGCTTCAATAAAACGCAAGGTCTCTTTCTCGCTGTTTATTCAATCCAAGAAAAAAATCTCTTTGTGTACTTTTGACATAAGCGATACATTCTATTTTCATCATAGCAAAAATGAAATATAATTTTCTCTCTTATAATCCGAATAAGCAATAACTCTCTACAGCCAACAACCAGCTTGTCCCGAGTTACAAGCGCGCTAATATGGTTTCTCTCTCACACTTCCCTGCATACATGCCTATTCGACTAAACTTCCAAAATCAAACACACACGTGTTCTAAAGTTTGGCTTCCAAGATGTTGCATCGTGTGAAAACATAAACAATGATACAAAATTTTGTACATCGAAAGGTAGAAATTTATGAGTTGTTTGTCTGAATACATGGTGTCCCAAGAGGAGTCGTCAGTATTCAGGGATATGACAGGAATGATCATTCGAAGCGAAAAATTCTAGTAAACATGGCTTCTGAAATGCATAGGTTAAGAGGTATGAGCACTTCTTCATCTTAGATACTACGAAACCAATCTCCTCTACAGCAGGCTCTTTGCTTTCCGTATTTTGGGAGGAGCACTCGTCGAGTAGTAGAGATGTGTTTCACAGTATGGAAGATTTCCGAGTGGTCATATCCCTTACGGTACGCGCTGTAGAGCCCATTTTTTTTCTTTTTTTTTGGTCCATACCTCTCAAAATAAAAGCAAAGAGCTTGCGGTAGAAGAGATTTGTTTCACAATATCGAAGTTGAACTAGTGCTTGTAACACCTACGTCTGGGCTCGATTATGTAATGTCTGTGTTTCCTATAGATACTGTAACATCTGTGTTACACAAATTCTTTTGACTTGAACCGAATAAAAATTACTTTTATCCTTTATGTAATAAGAAATATTTTTGTAAATGTCCTTTTTAAAGCTATGTCCTTTCACGGTATACATATTTACTAAATTACTATGTGTATAACTGGTTCATGCTTGGAAACTGTAGTATTGTATACGAAGTAAATGCTAGAAGGAAGACTCTCTGCAAAGAAAAGGCTTAACCGGAAGTGTAAAAAATGGTTTGGTGCTAAGCGACATGAGAAGACTTTGCACCACTTACAGTTTGTGGCCGGCACCTGACGAGCTAACATCCCGAGTACTTAGCGAGGTAAGGATTGCAGCAGAAGTGGAAAAAATATATGCCTCGGATGTGGATTATTATTTCTGTTATGTCATTTATTGGTTTTAGCTGAATGGTGAAATTCCGATGCCATGAAGATGTTTTACAGAGCATATGATTTCATCATACGACTTTATTCTGATGCCATAAATGAGCACCCTGCAGCCACCTGCAGGCTAAGTAGATATTAAATTTACATTTACATAGGGCGACCATAAGTTTCCCAGTGCTACAGGAAACAAGTGTTCAAGTTTATTTACCTTGATTGGGTACTTTTCCTGTTGCTGAAATATTTCTAGCTTTTTTAAAGCTTATGAACTAGACAGTCAATATTGATTAAAAGTCTTGTTAAATGTCGTGGAGTAACAAATTTCTTAAATGGTTTGTTAACTTTTCCTTTGAAGTGCTCAGCGTGGTTATCAAAGTGCTTAAAAAGAATAAGCTTCTAAAATATATAATTGAAATGAATTTCAGTTATTATTAAAATCACTGCATAGTACATATTTTCTGCAAAGTAAAACTTTGGTTACAAAAACCACTTTTGTCCTTCAAAGGCTTACCCCTAGCTCTTTTTTGTATGTTCGTGTTTATGTATGGATCGTTACTGTGTCACGTTAGAAACCTTAGTCCAACAGCCCGTCATTAAACGCAACAGATTCTGCGTTCCTTTGTGTTGAGTTAGTTGGTAAGTAATTTTACATTGAAAGTTTGTGCACCATACATTAATTTTTTTAGAAACATTTATACATTTCAAAGTATAAGTGACCTTTTTTTTGAGTTATCAGTCTTATGACTTGTTTGATGCGGCCCGCCACGAATTCTTCTCCTGTGGCAACCTTTAACTCTCAAAGTAGCACTTGAAATCCTCGTCCTTACCTTATTGCTGTATGTATTCCAGTCTCTGTCTTTCTCTACAGTTTTTAGCCTCTAGAGCTCCCTCTACATCCATTCTTCTTGTCAATGTTTTCCACATATTCCTTTCCTCTCCGATTCTGTGAACTTCTTCATTCCTTAGCTTATGAGTCCATCTAATTTTCAACATTCGTGTGTAAAAATGGCTCTGAGCACTATGCGACTTAATGCGGAGGTCATATGTCGCCTAGAACTTAGAACTAATTAAACCTGATTAACCTAAGGACATCACACACATCCATGTCCGAGGCGGGATTTGAACCAGCGACCGCAGCGGTCGCTCGGTTCCAGACTGTAGCGCCTAGAACCGCATGGCCACTCCGGCCGGCCATTCGTGTGTAGCACCACATCTCAAATGCTTCGATTCTCTTCTGTTCCGGTTTTCTCACAGTGCTTGTTCCACTACCACACATGCTGTGCTCGAAACGTACATTCTCAGAAATTAAGGTCTATGTTTGAGACTAGCAGACTTCTCTTGGCCAGAAATTCCCCTTTGTTATTGTTAGACTGCTTTTGATGTCCTCCTTGCTCCGTCCGTTATTGGTTGTTTTGCAGACTAGGTAGTAGAATTCCACAACTTCATCTACTTCATGACCAGCAATCCTGACGATAAGCTTCTCTCTGTTCTCATTTCTGCTACTTCTCATTACTTTCGTCTTTCTGCGATTTACTATCAACTCATATACTATACTCATTAGACTGTTCATTCCATTCAGGAGATCATGTAATTCTTCTTCTCTTTCACTGAAGACAGCAATGTCATCAGCGAATCGTATCACCGTGCAAAGGTAGCATAATCATTAGTCTCTTAATTAGTAGCTGAATGAATAACTTGACAAGAAATCAACCGTCTCTTTAAAAAATTTTGAATTTAACTTTTAATTCAAAAGGCAAATGGTACTCGTTTATCGTCTAGTGAAGTCTTCACAAGATCAAAACCAATTGCAAAACGATTTAGAAAAGATATTTGTATGGTGCGAAAATTGGAAATTGACCCTAAATAATGAAACGTGTGAGGTCATCCAAATGAGTGTTAAAAGGAATCCGTTAAACTTTGGTTACACGATAAATCAATCAAATCTAATGGTCGTAATTTCAACTAAATGCCTAGGAATTACAATTACGAACAACTTGGAAAGAAAACATTGAAAATTCTTGTGAGGAAGGCTAACCAAACACTGCGTTTTATTGGCAGAACACTTAGAAGCTGCAACAGACCTACTAAAGAGGCTGTCTACACCACGCCTGCCAGTCCTCTTTTGGTGTACTGCTGGGTGGGGTAGGATCCTTACCAGATAGGATTAACGGAGTGCGTCGAGAAAGTTCAAAGTTGGGAAAGACGTTTTACATTATAGAGAAATAAGGGAGAGGTGTCACGGACGTGATACAGGATTTGATGTGGACATCACTATAAATACCCGTTTCTCGTTGCTGCGGAACCTTCTCACCAGATTTAAACCACCAATTTTCTGCTCCGAATGCGAAAATATCTTGATAACGTCGACCTACATAGGGAGAAACGATCCTCATAATAAAGTACGGGAAATCAGTATTTGTACGGAGAGATATAGGTGTTCGTTTTTTTCCTCGCGCTTTTCTAGAATGGAGTAATAGAGAATTAATGTGAAGCTGATTCGATGAAGCTTCTGCCAGACATTTAAGTGTAATTTGCGGAATATCCATGTTCATGTAGACGTAGACTTACCAAACAGATTTCTAATTGAAGTGACATTTAATCCATCAATTATTTTACTTTGTTTTCTGTATATTTACTTGAAATTAATTTTGCCTAATTAGGTTGTAGACCGTATTTATTTGCATGAGACAGCTTTTACTTTTCACCTATAACACTGTTCGTTCGATTCGCGCTAGAGTACCTGTTCCATGCCTTCATAAAACCTTCATAAAAAAAATACAATCCGATTACCTTTCCGTTAATACTTACCATCACGATCAACATCAAATCCTACCAAAGGGGTACCATTTCAGGATGGAAATGCTATTACTGTAAAACCCACACAGTGTTATATGCTCATAGCTCTAAAGGCATGCGTTTTAGAGCCCATGGTTACTAGCCTTTTTTACTTCGAATGATCGTTCCTGATATGTCCCAGACCATTACTTATAGGACCCCCTGTACATTCAGTTATTGTTATTATTCAACTCCTTTTTGAAAACAAGTTGTAAAGAGCTTGAATAACTCCTCTACTCGAAGCTACAGCGATACGTATTCTCAACATATAAAGAAAAATCGCAAACTTTAAAAAAGAAACGAGCCAGCATATAAACCGAAAGTAAAGCAGAAACAATGGGCTTCCCTGCCAAAACCCAACCATGTGAAGTTCACAAAAAAAGAAGCAGAATCTTCGCTTTAGGAATAAGGCGTCAACAGTTTCAGTACCAATCACAGAGTATCAGCCTAGCATCTGTACAACTTCTGATGGGAGTCTTAAACGCCCAAGTGGGTTATAGATCTGTTAAGGATACGATATGTATAGAAATTGAAACTATGGTGAATAACAGTGGAAAGGAACTAGTAGAATTTGCCAAATGTACTGTACTATGAATAACAAACACGTTTTTTTTAGACAATTTGATATCCATACATTTACAGTGGCGCCTCGAGGTACAACTTTAATGGTACATTATACCATATTCCATCAAATAAAAAGATCAAGAATAAAAGACACAACTCTACAGAAGCTTGCATGTTTCGTTCGTCAGATCACTTTAGTAAGAAATGACATAATTTATTAAAACAGATGGAAGGAATCTCCGTCACACATTCAGTTGGATGTAAGAACTTACAAGGTGCACTTAATCCTACAATGTAGTGTATAACCATTATATCAAAGGAGACTAAATGATAAATGATAAATGAAACCAGAAAATAACAACATAGATGCAGAATGGAATACTATTAAAGAAATTACAGCGCATGCAGCGCCTGAAACATTAGGAATGAGGAAAAAGAAATATTCTAAAACTGGAATAACGATAAGTAAACGGGAAAGTTGGGATCAATAGGTGAGGGAAATAGAGCATTATACTCATGGAAGACAAAACAGACCATACAGACTAACGAAGCACTTGAAAAAATAAAAACGAGACAGTTTGCAACGAAGTATAATATCAGAAAGAGAGTGGATAAAGTACTTTAAATGTTTATGGATTGATAACGAAGTAGAACCATAAATAAACACCAGAACTATTGAATCTGCGGATCTGATAAGAATGGAATAAAATCAACATGTGATCCAAGAAAGAAAAAACAATAAGTCGCCGAGTACTCGTAATGTAAAAGTGGAGGTTATTAGGTATGCATCTGACCAATTATAGCATAGACTTTTAAATTTTAGGAATATTTGCTGGCTGAGCGGTAATGTGCCAGACGAATCGAATGAAACTTTGGTATGCCCTATTTACAACAAAGTCGATAAATCACAGTGCGAAAGTTACCGAATAATAGGGCTGCCAAATTCCTGTTAAAAACAGTATGGTAAAACTTCCTGGCAGATTAAAGTTGTGTGCCCGAACGGAGCTTTAGCGTTTCATGGACAAGTGCTCCACCAGCTGAGTTACCCGATCACGACTCACGACCCATCCTCACTGCCGTACTTTCGCCAGTACCTCATGTCCCACCTTCCAGACTTGCTGGAAGGATAGGTCGCGAGTCGTGCTCGGGGAGCTCATTGGACAGAGGACTTTCCTGCAAAAAGCAAAGATCCCGACTTCGAGTCCCGGTCCGGCAAACAGGTTTACTCTGCCAGGAAATTTCATGTCAGCCTACACTCCGCTGAAGAGTGAGACATTAGTTCTGTATTACTAAACGTCGGTCGTTTGTGACGTGGCTGAATTTCCTTAGGCCGATGTCAGTTAACTGAACTGTGCGCAATGGATAGATCCATACTTACTATAAAAATGGATCATGAATATGGATATACGTATGTATATGTGTGTGCCTGTGTATGTTCCACATCTCGTTCTAAACCACTGGAGCGATTTCAAGTAAACTTGGTATGCATATCCTTTAATGATAGACAACAATTCTATTGGGGGTAAGAACCACCTATCTAACATACACAGATCAGATATGACGTCATAAATACCGAGAAGTGTGAAACACTACTACATTGTGGTTGACGTTTAAATTTATTTCTTCTTTTCTACTAAGTTTATTCTAAGTATATTTTGCAGTTAGAATCCAAATATGCCACTGAATGTACCTACGAAGTTTTACCATTCTATGACACATAGTTCAAGAGATATGATGACTTAAACAATGAGATGCGAAAAAATTGCCGCGTCATGCATGATGTTTTCATTTTACTTCTAAGAAACTGGAACAGTCCAGTAAACTAAGGAAATCTCTGACATCTGGTAGCGCTGTTGACTACTTTCAACTGCCAAGCACAAACGGATGCAGGAGAAAACATCAGCCGTCTGTGAGCTATGAAGAGGCGTTGCTGTCACCTTGTAGACACGCGAAGCAGCTCGCCTTGTAGACATCAGTAACTATCTGGATCATGATTCTTAATTTGTTGGCTGTATTTATACATTTTTCATTTTGCATATTTCTTTGTACGGCTGTTTCATAATGTCATAGGTGTTTGCACGAATACGTGGAAATGAAATTTTTTCGATATTTCACCACAAAAACACTATTTTTTGTTTTCGTTCGTAATTTAAAACGGACAAAAGCAATACCCAGGCAATGCCAGGTTTCTCAGCTAGTTTAATTAATAAAAACGGCCATAATGAGGCACGTGAATTTGGCTGACCATTTAGTAATATATTCAATTAGTGCCAAGGAGGTTATGTAATTATCAAATGTAACAGGATTCCAAATCAAATTAATTTAATAAAAATGGTGGTCATAAAATATAGACATGAATTCAATATGCGATCAGACGGAAGATCAGAAATTGCCAGTACGGCGTTAAATGATTACTGAACATGAGTAATATAAAAGTTTTGGCAAAGGCCATAATAAAGGCGGTTGTGAAAGTTTATCACCTCATAAACAATCTGTAGAACTGATATTTGTGCAGTGAGTGCATGACTACGCTTAAAGGTTGGTTATCTTATACAATCATACTACATCAAGAAATAAGCTTGAATGTGCCCCCGAACTCTCCATCAAATAATAAGGCCCTAAAGTTGCTCAATCCTGAAACCATGCCCGCCATTAACTTCTGACTCTCCTCACTCATTTTCCTAACCTTTCGTCCCTTTACCGAACTCTACACGTATTGGAACAGAAGTCGCGATCTGCTGTTAAGTGTTTCTAGCGGGGAAAAAGTCGACCCACTTTGGTTCTCGGTGAAGGAGTGTCCTACAGGGTTCTCGGCGGTGAAATCATGTTCGCCTTGTCCTCCAGACCGACTCTCTATTCAGTGTCTATGTGCTTTCGGTGCGCCAGTCAGATGGTTTTATAAAACTCTACCCATTGCTAAGGTCGTAAATAAATCAACAGTTTCTGAGTTTGTAATGTTAACCCATGGAATGATTCAGTCCTGAAGAAATCTTCCTTACATCCACATTCCGATATCGAATTCTCTCTCTGGTCAGCCTGCTGGCTCCACGTTTTGGACTTTCTTTAAGCCAGCGCACGGTTTCATTCCTCTGCTGCATTAACACTGTTAACCAATAAGGAGTCTCGTTCTGAATGTACAACAAACTGACCGGACTATCCCGTGTGAAGACTTGGGCCTCGCGTTTTGTTGCGGTTCCACAAGTTGCCCACCACCACTTGCTTCTGGGAAGGACTTTCCAATTTGAAAACAAATTTCTTTTATGAACCAGTTCTACTTCACTGCGCCGACCTGCTAAGCTCATCGAGTCGTCCGATTTGAAGTGATCTCCCGCTGTGTTGTCTGATCTACTGGAAATGCACCGGAATGCATGGGTACTGCGTTCATCATGAAAATAAGTCTGATCTAAACATTACGCTGTGTATTCTTCCGCGTTTGCTAGAATCTTATTGGATTCCGTTTCACGTGGAGAGGAAGCCAAGCTGTCTAGAATACATTCAAGTGCGATAGTAAGGATACGTTTTATGCTATGAGTTACACGCACATCGACTCAACGTTAATACGAGATAATAGCTTACCAGTGCGTTTAGCTTGGGCAACACTGGTGAGCCAGCTGTCCTAATAACCAGCAGTGATATGAACAGTAGCAGTTAAGATGTAAAAAAGAGACGAGCAGGGAAATTATATACCTTCGAATGTCATTCAGTTTGTTAACAGATCGAAATACTGTACGACGCAACTCCGGAAATATGCTTCTTAGAGTACCAGACTGAAAACATATCCTGCTCTCATTTGAGCTAACACAGTACTGTAATTACAAACAAGAGTGATGAAAATTCCTAAATTAAACACAGGGTAATTTTTCTAAGTGAGCCAAGTGTGACGTAAAAGCCTATGTAAAGATTTCATCGTATAGTCAAATACTGTAGCCACTGAATTTCTTACAGGCAGTCGTCTAGTAATCTGTAGACTCCTGATGTATCCTAATGCGAGGAATAAAATTCAGTACCGGAACAGTCATATGCTACGTTGATAACGAGGCGATGTTAGCAACAGAGCCCACGAAGCCACCAGAGCGTCACATTATCTCCTTATCTTTTAAGAAATGCTATTGTGCACCCCGCCAGTGTTTGAGAGTGGCGCGTGACGAAGCTTCGTGCATTACTTCTATTACGTGTGGCAGCTTAAATGTCATGTTATTTCTCCCAACAAATCCATTAACGTGGGTCTAGATCAATTTTATTCGTTGCAGATTGCAGTGGTGCAGTGCCAACTGCAAAAATTCAGCATCTGTACATTGTGCTCGATGCTGTGAAAATGACTGTTTTTCACGTTTCTAGGGTGATTATCACTAAGGCTCGTGTGAGACCATGTCTGTGGTGTAAACAACAGAAATCATATAAATAAAGCATATTTGACTACTTAATTGTTTCTCGAAAATTTACCTTGTAATATCTTCTTAATTTGAATAACGTTTAGTAACAACCTTTTGTAAAATATCGATAACTAGAAGTTCATATTTGCAATGAAAACTGGAATTTTGCGTGTGGTATATAATTATAAACAAGATAAAGAATATTTTATCAAAGAACAATTATTAGATACGTGCTAATTAGCATGTATTTGATGAATAATTATATTAAAATGATGTAGGGATTGTAACTGGACGAAAAAAATCTAAAACGAAGGAAACGCCACTGTGAGATTCGAATTAGAGATGCACAGAATAAATGATTACCAATTTAGAGTGCTACCGATATTTTCTTTTTGCTGAGCTCATTTTGTTCGTTATTGTTTGATGCACTTGTTCTTGGCGAACATCCCATGACACATGTTAAAGTTCATCTTTGATCCAGTCACTCAGTTTTTTTATCTTTTCATTTATTTTTTTATTATAGAGAGTAGCTAATCCTCTGATCGAACACGCTGAGCTACCGCGCCGGCATGAAAACACGCGTCTAGTCTAGAAAAAGCCGATTTTCTCAGTAGTCATGTTTAAAACGTTAAGAAAAAAACGTTTAACGCCATTTTCTAACGGTGTTGCGAGCGTGAGTTTCACTACGGAGCCATTTTCTCAGTACGTACGTACTAACAGCGTGACGACTAGAGTTTACAGAGATCGCGACTGTACATTATTTTTCAAATAAAAACTGCATAGCTTAAGTACTATTAAGAAAAACTTTGATGGCTGTTATGCAGTAGAATATCTTAAAACTTCATTTACAGTAACATAGTAATAAGATATGCAATACGTAAGTGGGACCCATTTCCAACATCGTAACAACACTGCTCTACGTGTGCTGCGGCTGCAAACCAATCATCGGATTTCTGTTTGTTTACATCAGGTTTATTTTTATGATAAACAAAGTATACGTATACTGTATACATATACAGTAGCGACACTCACTCCTGTGAAAATTGTTACCATCTGACAGTTGGTGCGACACTAACGCCCCAAGCGGCGAGAAGGCAGCCGTAAAATTAAAGTTTACTTTCAACAATTTTTCTAGTTAATTGGCGAAATAATTATTAAATTTTTGTGTTCCAAGCATTGTTTAATTGTCAGACGTGAATGACCATGAAATACATGTAAAACAGCCGAATATCCTTGATTCAGTGACATAAGCTACAGTTTAATTATGAAGAAATACTTTCGAATATGTGTATAATTGAAGCTTACTACAGTGCAAACAGTGCTCAGATGCAGCAACAATTGTGGAATTGGTTTCTTATGCGTTGGGAAACAGTTTTATTGGTTTTGTTCTTTATTATGACGTCTGTGTGATTTTTTTCTTCAGCAACAGTTGTGGTAGGTTGTCTGCTACGTTAAATAATGTAGGCATTGCATTCTATACACGTTACCTAGTTCCACATTCACTGATTTGACTGAAGTCTGACGAAGAAAACTTCGAATTTTTGGATAGATACACGACGCCTTTTCGAAAAATGTCAGGCCTTCAGCTGTTTACTAGCAATTTTTCTGTTTTTAAAGAACACGACATTCTCTAGTAAATATCCGAAGGTTACAAGAAAATCGTAAATAAACTGTTGTGTAATGAAGCGGTTCACACCTCCTTTGTTCGTTAAACCTAAAAAGAATGCAAATGTGATGTCTCCTTCTTGTTGCAGCAAGTTATTGCGTTACAGTCCCTCCAGTTTGTAAAAACAATTTTGCAGACTATTATATAGAATTACGATTCGCTTTCACAAGATCTCGCCGAACTCAACAGTATAACTTCCTTGTCGGTTAGCGCGCTGCAATCGCAGTGGGTGACAAAAAAGAGACGGAGAATCGCGACTGTTGCGTCAGACTGTGGTATATCGAGAAATACTACCCGACCTTAAGCCACGAAGCGTCGTCGCTCTTAAGGGCAGAACTAGAATTGGCTCAGTTGAGGATAAACAAAATCCTCAGGTGGTGCTTTGGTATGTGGCCCTCCATTCACGAAAGTTATCAAAAGATTTGCGTGCAACTATCAGTATATAGTTAGAGAGAAGTAAGATGTTAATTGACATCCTAATCTATGCAATCACTGAATGTTTCTTCCCCTGTTCGTGAGCATTCATGAACCAGCTTCAATCAAACTCAAACCAAATGAATAAAAGAACATTATGGGAACAAAAGGACAGTCTTGTCATTCCAGCAATTAACTGCCACGTATCACATGCTAAAATTGTAAAAGAGAGATTGACAGCGATAGAGGGAGCATGTATTTTAGAGGTATGACGTGGTTTTTAAAAAAGTAGATCACGTTCTGATTGTCTTTCCACTTCCACACAAGTAATCGAAAAACGAAGAGAATCTAGATTACCGCATTTTTATGTTTTTATCAATTATGAAAAGGCATTTGACAAAACGAGAAAAGAAAACTGCTTAGGAATCACTAAAAGAAATGGATGAAACTTCCTGGCAGATTAAAACTGTGTGCCGGACCGAGACTCGAACTCGGGACCTTTGACTTTCGCGAGCAAGTGCTCTACCAGTGAGCTACCTAAGCACGTCTCACCTCCCATCCTCACAGCTTTAATTCCGCCATACCTCGTCTCCTACCCTCCAAACTTCAGAGAAGCTCTCCTGCAAGGTTCGCAGGAGAGCTTCTGTGAAGTTTGGAGAGTAGGAGACGAGGTATGGCGGAATTAAAGCTGTGAGGACGGGGCGTGAGATGTGCTTGTGTAGCTCACTGGTAGAGCACTTGCCCGCGAAAGGCAAAGGTCCCGAGTTCGAGTCTCGGTCCGGCACACGGTTTTAATCTGCCAGGAAGTTTCATATCAGGGCACACTCCGCTGCAGAGTGAAAATTTCATTCATTCTAAAAGAAATGAATCTTCTAGCACGTCTGATTTAGGCAATTCAGATGTTATGAAAAAATAACGATTCTTATTCTATGGAGTGGGACCAAATCTCCCCATATCAATCAAGAAGTTGGACATGGCTGCCCACTGTCCCCTGCCCTTTTCAATTTTTGTATTAACGATGAAATTCATAGATCATTGATTATACTAAATTGTACATTATGAAATCATAATTTTAATTTTATGACGATGCTGTTTGATGAAGATCAATGTATAATAGGAGAAGAAGTTCAAATTACAGAATATAATAAAAACGAAATTAGCGCTAAATACGGAATGAGAATATCGACAGATGAAAGAAAAGTGATGGAATTTCAAGGATTGGAACCCAAAAGAGCCAAAAATGTTATTGAGGGACGAATAACTGAACAAGTAAGCGAGGTTCAAATATTTAGGGTGCAATTTTATAAATCACCCAAGCTAAATGATGCATTGCCTAGATTCAGGTGTTTCTGTGGAAATATACAACGTAAATTAAAATACAGAATGAAACATTAATTAAACTTTACAAAGTAACAGTGTTGTTCTTTGCTGCTCTTTGGAAGCGAATCTGATCATTGACGACAAATCGAATCATCAGAGGTGAAGTTGCTTCGCTATGTGGCCTGTAGTGTGATATTCATTATTGGACCACAAGAAAAAAAGAAAACCTAAAATTACACAACATCTAATTCTTAAAGCCATTACAAATACAACTGAAAAATACCATCTGATCTGGATTGACCATGTCCAACGTGTCTAACAATAGGCCAACTAAAGCTGCAACACAATATAGCCCAATAGGAAAGAGAAACGTTGAACGTCCCCCACAGAGATGGGGTAGGCCAAAGAGCCTAATCCTTGAAGTCGTTGATGACGATGATGATGATTCTGATGAAATAAAAAGAACAAACTTTATTTTATCTATATCTGGTGGCAGTAGGATAGTGAGAAAAATATGTTAGGCACACTTGTAAATGGTCAGCACGCAGGGTGTTTCAAAAACATTAATCCGGTTTCACAAGAGCATATCTTCTACATTAATGAAGATGGAAACTTTGTGTGAATTTCGGTTTACACACAAGGTAACCAAGTTTTTATTTTCAAAAGAATCGTCGGGTTCTACTGGGTTATGTCTTTTTACAGGGTGACAATTATTGAATTACATGAAATAAAATGGTCATAACTTCTGAACGGTTTGCGTTAGGACGTTCAAACCGCACGGTTCACCGCGGGGTATGATGGGAAACAGTATGATGATTCAGCGACGAACCCCACTTTTATTTGGATGAGTTCGTCAATAAGCAAAATTGGCGGTTTGAGGGACTGAGAATCCGTATTTCACGATCGAGAAGTCTCTTCAGCCTCATTGGGTGACTATGTGGTGTGCAATATCCAGTAACGGAATAATCAGTGCGATATTCCTTGATGGCACGGTGACTAGCGAACGGTACGTGAAGGTATGTGTTATCCAAAGTGACACTGACTTCGACAATATGTGATTCTGAGCGCAATTCCAACGAATCAGGAGAGTGTTTGATGTCCTGGAGGAGCACTTTGGGGACCACATTCACTCTCTGGGGTAACCAGAAGCCACTGGCATGGGCCTCACTTGACCGCCATATTCTCCGGATCTGAACACATGCGACTCCTTTTAGCAGGCCTGTATTAACGACAAGGTGTACAGCAAAAACCCCAAAACCATTGCTGAGCTGAAAACAGTCATTCAGGATGTTATCGACAGCATCCATATTCCGACACTTCACCGGGTCATGCAGCATTTCGCTATTCGTCTGCGCCGCATGATCACCAATTACGGCAGGCATATAGAAAATGTCACAATTGAAAAAAATTGAGTGTACAACGTAATTTGTAACTAATTTACTTTTTTTTCATATAGTTCAATGAAATGAAATGATCGTATGGCATTGTTGTCCGGGAGGCCCCATGCGGGGAAGTTCGGCCGCCGTATTGCAAGTCCTTTTTAGTTGACGTCACTTCGGCGACTTGCGAGTCAATGATGAAATGATGATGATGATCACACATCACCCAGTCATCACGAGGCAGAGAAAATATCTGACCCCGCCGGGAATCGACCCCGGGACCCCGTGCGCCAGAACGCTACCGCAAGACCACGAGCTGCGGACATTTAGTTCAACAATTGTCACCCGATATTCATGCACATGCACCCTTGAGATCATTTTTAGAGTTACGTTTGGGATAAAGGTTTTCATTTACCTTCTTCAAATGTTTAGTGTGTCCTCCAACGGAAGCACGACGAACATCCGAACGACAGTGAAACTCGTTATATACTTTTATGAGCGTGTCTGTAGTTACTGCATTCTCGGCTATTGCTACGTGGAGTCACAGTGCACCCAAAGTTGTTCGAACGGGTGGCATATAGGTGGGGTCTTTCACAAACACATAAATAAGAACATTACATGCTGCGGGATCAGATGACCCTCGAGACCAATGATGATATGCGAGATCTGTACGTCTGCCATATACGGCCCAACCGTCGTTGTTGTAGGACGTTGTTAAGGAAAGCTGTTAACAGTACGAGCCAGTGCGTTGGTGCTCAGTCTTTCTGAAAAATGAAATTAACTATGGAAGGAACAAGATCTCTTAACATATCCAGTACGTGATGCCTATAACATTCTTTTCCACAAAAAATAAGGGGTCAAAATACCGCAAATGAGTGCAAGAGCTCGTGCTCGACTGTGGAATATTGCTGCTCAGTTCCCTATATTCCTAAGCTGAAAGGGTTTACATTTTCACTGAAATGGTACATTGCCTTATTACTGAACACAACGCCCAGAATGAATGTATGAGCGTGACGGTAAGTAATAATTGAAGCCTCTATGACTTCAAACACAAACGTCTTCACAAAACACGTCGGGAAGGCAAATAAGAAAAGGCCAGCTATCGAGTGACATGAATAGTCGACCTCTGTGGAGTACGTGTAAAACTCTGTTGGAAATGCTGCATGCTGCGAACGAGCTACGAGACACCTGTGGAATTTGCTCTTACATAAAAAGAGAATATCACGAAAGCCGTAGAACACATCTGTGAGTAGTAAAATAAATTGTATAGGAATTAACTAATCAGAGCACTGAAAAGAAAACAGTAGCATGAATAATATGTTTACTAAAACAGAAACTGAGCTACATCCAACATACATGTAATAAAGGAGCGAAAAACAGTTAGTGTTAGTATCTTACATAATAGACCAGATAATCGGCAAAGTTTGACGAGGTAAAATTATGGATCATTAGACTGACTATTTTTTGGGAAATGACAAAAATAATCAGACAAAAAAACCCAACAGGGGGCGTAAGAACTCTGCTTCATACTTACCAGCTTGGCTGAACCTTTAACTTCGAACACTAAAAGCTGTTGCTGGGAGCAGGAAGCAGATGCTTTATCGGCCGCATGTTTGTCGAGCACACAGTAGAATTAGGCGACAAAGATGGCCTTGGCACAGTGTGATACTATCATTTTAAAGATCTTAGTTTCCCAGTGTTCGATATGTCCAAGCACAATGAGTGAAAGAAGGTACCAAAACTAGAATCTTTGTGTGTGATAAAAAGACGAGAGAGAAAATTAGAAGGTATGAAACTGGTTGCTGTTACCCTTTGAGTCACAACAATTTGGAAAACAAATATAATTTTAACATTTTTCACAAAATTAACCTTCATTATCATAACTAGATGAAATTGGGAGAAATTAAACATTCTCTTGCTTTAAGAAGCAGGTTTCAATTTGGAATCTAATTTTAAAATTTTGACGATATTAACATAGTAGACAAAGAATACAGACACAGAAGTGGCAAAATTTGTTTGAAGAGGTGATTTCACTTTGGAACCACTAGGAAATACAGTTTTCAACCACCCATCGTTTCACAAGATACATTTGAAAGCAAATTCGCATTTTCGTAGACACAATCCCACATATCGAAACTTCCGTGAATTTATAAACCCTGATGCAAATTATAGTTCTAAATAACTAGCAAAAATGGGCCTATAATCTAACAAATTTATATGAAATCTACATGCTGCCTCAGTGCCTTCATTTCCGAACCATTCATAAAATTCAAATTTTCGTTACAGTAACTTAAGATATACTTATTTTCGCTCTCAATGATCTCCTCAGTATGCCCACTATAAAAAATGCCGCCTGTCACAACATCCTACAGTCACGTAGCACAATCTCCGCGTCGACAGTTGCCTAGAATGCTGTTAGTCACTGCTCCAGTGCACTACTTTCGTAGAAGTACCACAACGTATCACTAGTGGTCTCTGTCTTGCAACAGCATAAGCAGTTTCATGCTTAAGGCACTGATACTTCAACATAAAGTTAATACTAATAAAACAGCGGTTTCAGACAGAAACAGGTTAAACAGCGAACAAAAAAGGAGATGAAAACTGCAGACAGCCGAACGCTCTTGTTTGTGCTCTGGAAGAGCTTAGAATTGTCCTTCAGTTTGTCTGGTTGGTTAATATGCACCTTTTTGCACCAGATCAGTATTTTATATTAAGAACTGTATTACTAAACGTTATAAACTAAGCTGAGATCTTGATTAAAGCAGTGGGATGGCTATTTCACTTATTTTTAGTAGTTTGCCTCAGATATGAGAGAGTTTTTAAGCAGGGCCTAATTGACGAAATTAATCTGAATACTTACACGAAACTTAGTATATAAGTAGCTGAGGAAGAACACGTGCACGTGACAAAGTATGGTAACATTATTTTTAGAATCTCTTTGTCTACTCTCTGAAAAACATTCCTGGAAATTTTAATTACATGTATGCCTTTCAAACTTCGGCACCTTATAATATACTGTAAACATAGAAAAAATTTCAAATTTCGTCCATCGTCTGCAAATCACTGCAGAGCTTATTTTGTAGGTTTTCTGCTTTTCGAGATGTAACACTTTTGAAGTAGATCTTAATTTCGTTATGTTCGTTCACCAAGAGTCGCCTATAGAACAGCGGGGAAAAGATATAGCGAATATTACCAAGTTTGATGGTAATTTTTCAGGAAAAAAATTGTTACCATTGACATCATGACTGAGCAACACTCACACGTCATAAACAAAATTTGGAAGAGTAACGGTGGTGTAGCATATAGATTCATCATATTTTTGGAAAAATAAACACCTGAAAAACTGACCAGTGAGCTTCATCAAAACTATTTTTGTTCTACGTTAATACATGGAAGCAAGACATGGATACTAGAAGGGAGCGAAGAAAGTAAAATAAGGGCCGCGTTGTTGACCTTCTCAAGATGGCAAACGATGCAATGGGCGAATACTGACGCCAAGAGTACGCAGGATCTGAGAGAGGGACAGGGAGAAGGGGTGGGGAGCAAAGGGCAGAGGTGGAGGAACGGAAGCAAAGTGCCTTAAAAAATAAAATTCGAAAGTATTTAAAAACGGTGTTCATTAATAACGAAATATACCAATACTGCCACTGTATAAATTTCTGGCCAATAGTTGCGGTAAAGATTGTCCGGTTTGAACGTGGAATGATAACTGGCGCAGGATATGTGGTGTCACCGCCAGATACCACACTTGCTAGGTGGTAGACTTTAAATCTGCCGCGGTCCGTTAGTATACGTCGGACCCGCGTGTCGCCACTGTCAGTGATTGCAGACCGAGCGCCACCACACGGCAGGTCTAGAGCGACTTACTAGCACTCGCCCCAGTTGTACAGCCGACTTAGCCAGAGATGGATCACTGACAACTACGCTCTCGTTTGCCGAGACGATAGTTAGCATAGCCTTCAGCTACGTCATTTGCTACGACCTAGCAAGGCGCCATAGCATTTGATATTGAGATTATAACATGTACCGTCAAGAGCGATATACACCAATTGTGGATTAAAGTTAAGTATTATATCAACTACGTACTTTATTTGCTACTATTAATTCCCTTAACAGTTCCAGACCTCACGCCCGTCAGCGTGTAATTAAACGCGTGCATTTCGGCCTCCTCTAGCAACACAGTGTTGGCTCTTCTGCCAACACTTCAGGATACATGGTTCACAGCATATCGGAGACTATTGAAGGATTGTTCCAGAAGTCATCAGAGACTGGGGTGGATCTTCAACATCTACGGAAAATGTCTCCACATTCGTAAACCACCTCAAAGGACGACCACAAATGTTTTACAAACCTTCGCCGAGTCATTAGTGGCAATTAGCGGTCAGCTGTGAGTGGCATCGTCGCAGATTTGGATGTGAGACGCCAGGAACCCATTCCTAACAGTTCAGAGACAAATGCACCGTTTAGGTTTCAGCATCCGACGATTGAATTGCAGCCGTCGGTTTTCCTGAGACAATGTAGAGTATTTAACTGAGGAGGGTGTAGTTTGTATTCTTATTAGTAACGTAATATTCATAAGAATACATTCTATGTTCACATATTCAGTAGGTTTTGACGTCGGCTGGTAAAGTGAGTCAAAGGTGTCGACCACAGCTAGTCCACGGCGCGTCGCTCAAACCTGGGCGAGAGAGGTCACTTTCACACAGTCAAGTGACATTAATGTGACTACCTGTCAACAGCCTGAATAACCACCTTTTGCAAAACAGACCACGGTGAGATGTGCAGGAAGAGAGCCAGCTAGGCTCAGAAGGAACCGACAGGGATGTGGAGCCAAGCCGCCTGCAATACCCTGGCCAGCTGCACTGGATTTCTCAGTTGAGGATCCATGGCGCGAACAGCCCGACTGATGTGGTCCCATACATTCTCGGCTGGGGAATTTTGTGCATAAGGGAATACGTTAGAGTCATCCTGGTACTCTTCGAACCAAACACGTACACTGAGACCTTTGTGACACGCTGCAGTGTCCTGCTGGTCGATGCCATCGCACTGAGGAAAAACAGAGTGCATGTAGTGGTGGACGTGGTTCCCAAGGGTAGATACATACCTATGTAGGTTCGCTCCTTTCTCCGGCCTGGACCCCTCCGGTGCCTGTTGCAGGGCCGTACACGCAAAGGCCAACTGTCCAATGGAGCGTAAAAAGTATTTCATCTCAAAAAGGCCAACCATTGCCACTCAGCGGACGTCCAGTTGCAATGTTGGCATGCAAATTCCAGCCCTCGTAGCCGAAGGACAGTAATCAGCATGGGTGTATGAACCAAGCACCTGCTGTATAGGCCCATATGCAGCAACTTTCGCTGAACAGTCGTTGAGGAGACAATGTTGGTAGTCCCTTGATTCACCTAGGTGCTGCATCGCTATTCGCCCTTACACATCTCCGCAGCCGTCGTTCACCCCATGTTATCTACGGCCTGTGGTGCACAACAGTTTCCTTAGGGCTGGTTTTGGATAGTGCCGTTTTGCCATCACGGTATACTTGAACCACGGTGGCATGCGACCAGTTTATAAACTAAGTCGTTTCGGAAATGTTTCCACTCTTGTCCCAAAAGCCAATGATTGTGCCCTTGTTTGTCAGATAAAACGCTCCGTTTCCGCATTACGACAGCGACTGCACTGTTTTCCGCTTCCTCCCGACGTGCTTCATATACTTCCACTACTAGTGCTGCCGCCTGCCGTTTGTGAGGAGTGGTGGTCACATTAATGTGAGCAGACCGTGTAAATCTCCCACTAAAGTGCCGGTGGCAGAGGCCGCCCTTCCATCGCTCGCTGTCCGCGATGAGGGGCGCCACGTAAGTATATACGCCACCAGAGGACGTGGAATTAACATGAGCTCACTGCAAGAAACTCTGGTAGGCGGGCACATCCTTTTAAGCAGCCGCCACTCAGAACTCGCTTCCAGATCAAGTGTATCTATAGGCTTATGAATATTAATGTGGAAGACTGCAGTGAGGAACATTTCATAGAAACTGCATGACAGTACGAATGATTATCAATGTTCAAATACATATGCATATATTTGGACGAAGAGGCCAACTAGAGAGATTTACAAAGACATAGAATCAATAACAGACACCATTAGAAAGAGAAGGATGAAATTTTATGGACATATCAGCAAGATGAATAAAACCAGGCCCACAAGGCAAATCTTTGAGATAGTAAATAAGACCAAAAGCAAGACAAAATGGATCACTGAAACAGAAGAAGACATTAATGAACTGGAAATCACACAAGACAACATAAACAGTAGAGAACAGTTTAGAAACATCATAAAGAAAGACACACGGAGAACAGAACGGGAGAAAGATGGTCGGAAGAACGCAAGAGAGAACACAGTGAACGTATGAAAAGAATTTGTGAAGAACGAAGAAAGAAGGAGAAATCATGACTACTCAAGTTGAATCGCTCTCTCAAAAGAGAATAATCGAAAACAAAAATAAAATAATTAATGTGTCCTATCCCAACGCAACTTCAGCCAACTCCCTCTCCCAAACAATGAGATCCGCCCCATACTTTTTCCATTCCACATCAGCGCTCATCTCTCAATCTCCATCCACCCCCATCCCTTTCCTCTGTATCCTTTGCCCTACCAACACAGAATACTACTTCTCACCCTCTGTCTTTGACACCTCTACTCCTGCCTACCCCTCCTCCTACCTCTGATCCTATGGAACATATTCCATAATACTTCACACCCAGTGCAGGTCTTTAAGACTGCCAGACTGTAACTGAAAGTGCAATGCCGCAGAGTTCTTTTTATTTTTAATTTTTTTAATCAGAAGAATTTCGACATTTTGCGATGTGTTGCTTGGTTGAGGAGCGGAATGTTTATTGTATCGTTAGCACCCTTATGGGGCGAAGGGAGTGAAATAACAATTCTGGAAAAAAAGAACACTACTATCGTTTGAATGAAACTAAGCTCCACAGAAGGACGTAAAATATTCAAAGTTACGTAGAACTCAGTTATAAGTGTGCTGCCTTCAGAAATAAATGTGTTGCATTACCTATTGAACGAACCTCGTATTATTCAGTACAGGTTCATGCCAGAGACGTGAAACTTAATGTCGACGATAATGTGTTTCCCATTTGCATGAGTACTTCCATTGTTCTCGTTGAACTATATAGACCCTTGAGTAACGCAAGTTCTAAGCGTAAATTATAAATAATCGATTTACTGGATACGAAAAGTGTTGGCAATGTGGGCCAAATAAACCAATACGGTGCGTCCATTGTTTGTATCAGCATCCACCTAACCTAACCCGTGAAACTAATTTATGATTACAGAGGCCGTGCACGCGTCTTGTATTTTAAGTTCTCATCGCTAAAGAAATTGAACTACGGAAACAAAAAAGTATTTGCTAAGACATACTGAGCAGGCCGTCATACGTGAAGAGTAACACCTTGTGACGAAGCGCGTTGTGCTGTATCAGCAGTGAGAACATCTGCAAAACAATAACACATTATTCAGGATTCCAATAAACCAAATTATTCTGCACTCTTATGGCTACAAAACCCTATTTGTCAACATAATCTCCGTTCAATGCGATGGCCTTACGCCACTTAACTGGGAGATCCTGTACGCCCGCATGGTACCACTATACTTGTTGACCTCGGAGCCAACGCCTTGCTGCATCAATAACCTCCCCAACATGCACGTACTGCTTTCCGCGGAGTCAATCTTTCATTGGTCCAGCCAGATAGAAGCCGGAACGGGGCGAGTGCAGGAATGTAGGCTGGATGAGGAAGAGTAGTTCAATGAAGTTTTGTGGTCTCCTTTTGGGTACACAGACATGGGTGCAGCCTTGTGTTGTCATGGAGGAGAAGTTTTTGCCTTCTTGTGGCTGGCGACGAACACACTGAAGTCACTTCGCCCATTTCCTGAGGTTATTACAACACACTTCAGAGTTGATCGTTGTACTGCGGAGCGCAACATCAAACAGCATAACCCCTTCAGAGTCCCAGAAGACTGCCGCCATGACTTTGCCGGCTACGATTGCTGCTTTGAACTTTGTCTTCGGAGGAGAGGTATCGTGGCACCGCTCCATGGATTGCCGTTCTGTTTCCGGTTCGAAGTGGTGACAAAACATGGTCACGATCAGCCTCGTAACGCTGAAAATATTCCGCACAGATAGTCTTTCGTTACCCTTCACGGTCTTTCGTTAGGCGGCGAGGAAGCCAGCGAGCACAGACCTTTGAGAGCCCTAGCTGGTGGACGAGTGTGTCAGAAGTACCAACAAAGATTTGGTTTGACTGTGATCCGTCGGTCACCTAGAATGAAAGTGCTCGCATGTTTGACCATTGCAGGAGTCGGATTTGTGTGCAGCCGGCTGGTACGGGGGAGATCGATGAGGTATACACCTTGCTGCGACGATGACAGACGCCTCGCCCAACGACTCACCACGCTTTTGTTCACTGCCAGGTCTCCGTAGACCTTCTGCAAAGCGCCTATAAATATCTGAGAAGCTCTGGTTTTCTGCCCAAAGAAACTGAATGACAGTTCCCTGCAGGGAAAGCATCCCCCCTAACAAACGCCATTTCGAAAGCTACGTAGCGTGCCACCTCCTACTGTCCCTTCATGAAACTAATGGACTGAAGCGGGTTTTCACAACAAATTCACTTTTTGTCAGTCGACTTTGGCCGAGAAAAAAGATGTGTTGCACTACCTATTGAACGCCCCTCGTACCTAGCGACTGACAAAATAGCACAAAACTTAACGACTTAACAAAATATAACTTTAGTTAAAATCTTCTGGGTTATTAGGCCGCATCATATTTCCCAGCAGAGGGGTCGGAACGTCGATCATTTTAGTAGAAATATGAGGCGGCCTAATAACCCAGAAGATTTTAACTATAGTGACAACGGCCACGAAAGCCTGCAGAATTACATAAAATATAACTTGACGAAGTCGTGCCGGCTATTTTACCGCTTTAGTAATTCATCTGAATTACGTGCCCACTGGGATGGAGGATACCACAGACGTTGCTGGATGTATTACAATCTCTGTCTTCCTCTACAGTTTCTGCCCTCTACAGTTCCCTCTAGTACCATGGAAGTCATTTCCTGATGTCTTAACGGATGTTCTATCATCCTGTCCCTTCTCTTTGTCAGTGTTTTCTACATATTCCTTTCCTCTCCGATTCTGCGCAGAACCTCCACATTCCTTACCTTATCAGCCCAACTAGTTTTAAACATTCGTCTGTAACACTGCATCTCACATACGTCGATTTTCTTCTGTGCCGGTTTTCCAACAGTCCATGTTTCACATTCATACAATGCTGTGCTCCAGACGTATATTCTCAGAAATTTCTTCCTCAAATTAAGGCCTGTGTTTTATACTAATAGACTTCTCTTGGCCACGAATGCCCTTTTTGCCGGTGCTGGTCTGTATTTGATGTTCTCCTTGCTCCATCTGTCTAGGTAGCAGAATTCCTTAAATTCAACTACTTCGTGACGTACATCGTGATGTTAAGTGAAACATGGACTGTGGGAAAACCGGAACAGAAGAGAATCGACGTATGTGAGATGCAGTGTTACAGACGAATGTTTAAAACTAGTTGGACCGATAAGGTAAGGAATGTGGAAGTGATGTTCTCATTACTAGGGCGTGCCCTTTGAAAGGAAGCATCCCGGCATTTGCATGGAGCGATTTAGGGAAATCACGGAAAACCTAAATCAGGATGGCCGGACGCGGGATTGAACCGTCGTCCTCCCGAATGCGAGTCCAGTGTCTAACCACTGCGCCACCTCGCTCGGTTTCGATTTGTTCTCAGTCGATATCCTGTACTCATTAGACTCTTTATTACATTCAGCATATCATCCAATTTTTCTTCTCTTTCACTCAGGATAGAAAGGTTTTCAGGGAATCGTATCATTGATATCCTTTCACCTTAAATTTTAATTCCACTCCAGAACCCTTCTTTAATTTTCATCACTGCTTCTTCGAAGTACAGATTGAACAGTAGAGGCGGAAGACTACATTCCTGTCTTACACACTTTTTATTCAGAGCACTTCGTTCTTGGCCGTCCGCTCTTATTATTCCCTCTTGGCTCTTGTACATTTGTTTATAACCCGTCTGTCCCTACAGCTGACCCCTATTTTTCTCAGAATATCGAACACCTTGCACAATTATGAATGAGATTTTCACTCTGCACTGGAAGAGCTTCTGTGAAGTTTGGAAGATAGGAGACGAGGTACTGGCAGAATTGAAGCTGTGAGGGCGGGTCGTGAGCCGTGCTTGGATAGCTCAGATGGTAGAGCACTTTCCCGCGAAAGGCAAAGGTCCCGAGTTCGAGCCTCGTCCGCACACAGATTTCATCTGCCAGGAAGTTTCATCTTGCACCATTTTACATTTTCGAACGCTTTTTCCAGTTAAACAAATCCCATGAACATCTCTTGATTTTTCTTTTCTCTTGCTTCCGTTATGAACCACAATGCTGCTTTACTTTTTCTAAAGCCAAACTGATCGTCATCTAAAACCTCCTCAGTTTTCTTCTCCATTCTTCTGTATATTGTTCTTGTCAGCATCTTGGATGCAGGAACTGTTAAGCTGATTGTGCAGTAGTTCTCGCACGTTCAGCTCTTGCAGTCTTTGGAGTTATATGGATGATATTTTTACGGAAGTCAGATGGTACGTCGCCACATTCATACATTCTACACATCAGCGTGATTAGTCGTTTTGTTGCCACTTCCCCAGTGAGTTTAGAATATCTGATGGAATACTATCTATCCATTCTGCATCTGCTATTAAGTCCTCCAAAACTCTCTTACATTCGGATTCTAATACTGGATCCCCTATCTCTTCTAAATCGACTCCTGTTTCTTATTCTATCACGTCAGACAATTCTTACCCCACATAGAGGCCTTCAGTATACTCTTTCCACGTATCTACTCTGTCCTCTGCATTTAACATTTGAATTCCCATTCAATAATTTTTTTCTGGGTTTGTGACCGCATTGTCAATATATATGAAACTACCGAAGTTTTGTTTAAGAAATACACCCTGAAGAAGGTCGCTTGCAACAGGGACCGAAACGCCGGTATTTTTATATATATTGACAAAGTGGTCACAGACCCAGAAAAATTTTATTGAGTGTGTCAATGACCTCGGAAGCCTACGTTTATTTCGAGTTCCCGTTGCGCTCTTAATGTTACCACCCTTGCTTGCTTTTAATTTCACCGAAGGTTGTGTTGACTTTCCTATAAGATGAGTCAGTCCTGCCGACGATCATTTCTTTTTCGATTTCTTCAAATTTTTCATGCAGCCATTTTGTCTAAGCTTCCCTGCACTTCCTATTTATTTCATGCCTCAGCAATTTGTATTTCCTTTCAAATGGTTCAAATGGCTCTGAGCACTATGGGACTCAACTGCTGAGGTCATTAGTCCCCTAGAACTTAGAACTATTTAAACCTAACTAACCTAAGGACATCACAAACATCCATGCCCGAGGCAGGATTCGAACCTGCGACCGTAGCGGTCTTGTGGTTCCAGACTGCAGCGCCTTTAACCGTACGGCCACTTCGGCCGGCCTGTATTTCCGTATTCCTAAATTTCCCTGAAAACTTTTGTACTTCATTTTTTCGTGGATCAACTGATGTACTTCTTCTATCCATGGTTTCTTTGCAGTTACCTTCCGTGATTGCCCATAAGATGTCCATTCCTCTTAAACTATACTGCCTACTGAGCTATTCCTCATTGCTGTATTTAAAGCCTCAGAGAACTTCAAGCGTATCTCGTTATTGCTTAGTACTTTCGAATCCCACTTCTCTGAGTATTGATTCTTCCAGACTAATCTCTTAAACTTCGGCCTACTCTTCATCACTACTATTTTGTGATCTGAGTCTATATCTGCTCCTGGGTACACTTTGCAATCCAGTATCTGATTTCGGAACCTATGTCTGACCATGATGTAATCTGACTGAAATCTTCCCGTATATTTTGGCCTTTCCTCTTTCAAATTTTCTTGCTTTCATACCACACTCATGTTCTGACATTCCACGCCCCGACTCGTATAACTTTATTCTATCGTTGCTTATTCAATCTTTTTCTCATGGACACCTCCCACTTTGCTGTCTCCTCACGGAGATCCGAGGTTGGGACTATTCCGGAATCTCTTGCCAACGGAGAGATCATCATGACACTTTTTCGGCTACGCATGTCCTGTGGATACAGGTTATTCGTCTTTAATGTAGTGGTTTCCATTGTTTACTGCATCCTCATGCTGTTGACCATTGCTTATTCTTCAGAAATTAGGGGAAATTTCCCACCACACGGACAAGAAAGTGCCCTAAACCTCTGTCCGCTTCTCCGCACTCTTTGACTAGGCCGTTGGCAGAATGAGGATGAGTTCTTATGCTAGATTATTAAATTTATATAAAACATTAATTCGAATCCGGGAGCGAGAAGGGTTTAGTTACTAACCAAAATCGGTATCTCTACGCCACGGGTGAAGATTGTTGTAAAGATTACTGATTTGTTAAGGTGGTCGCCACATAACCGTGACTATAATATAACTGAAAAATTGTTAAGATCACTAATCCTTTATTTTTCAGCAAATTATAGTCAGGGTTACGTGGCCACCACCTTTTGTTGTAATTTTAAAGATAAATTCAATGCTCTTCTCTGAGGGCGAGCGGATGGGGGACCCTGTAAATCCTAAGAGACTCTACTGCTACATTAATATGAAGATGGTATCTGTTCATTCGGTCATGTCCGAAAGAACAGATACAGCGGGTGACCATGCAGCGCTCTAGAATGAAATGATAATCAAACCAAGACCCTACGCTGCCGACAGGCGTTGATGTGCAACAGTGTGGACAGTTGAAAATGTGTGCCCTGACCGGGACCTGAACCCGGGATCTCCTGCTTACATGGCAGACGCTCTATCCATCTGAGCCACCGAGGGTACAGAGGCTAGTGCGACTGCACGGACTTATCCCTTGTACGCTCCCCGTGAGACCCACATTCCCAACTCAATCTCCACACACTACATTCGTAGTGCCCCTGCTCATTACACTCATTGCTCGCGGCAGACGATCTTACGGAGTCTCGTAAGAGTTCGGGCAATTCGTGTACATCCGCACAGAAGAAGAAGGTCAATGGCCGGTTAGCCGTAACTATACGAAGATGGACGGTTTCGGTTCTTTCGGTCATGTCCCTCGGTGGCTCAGATGGATAGAGCGTCTGCCATGTAAGCAGGAGATCCCGGGTTCTGGTCCCGGTCGGGGCACACATTTTCAACTGTCCCCGTTGATGTATACCAATGCCTGTCGGCAAGGTAGGGTCTTGATTTAATTGTCATTTCTACTGCGACAGGTGCATCTTTGACAGTTCCCCATAAGAGTTAGGTTGGCATTAAATGCCGAGTAAAGCGTGCTTCTCTGAGCTACAATTGTTCTGCAGACGACCCCACAATCAAAACAAACACTCGTACTATAATTTTAGCAACATAATTTTGTACAAAACGAAATAATTTAATAAATAAACACAGTGGTGTTCATTCCCTTTCCAAAGGCTCACTGTACTACGCCATACTTACAGGAATGACTAACACGTCGTATAAAATCATTGTCACGCGGTACAATATGACACAGAAATGAGGCGGAACCAATAGCTCCGCCTCAATGTAGTCATCTTCCGGAGTGCCCGAGCGGTTCTAGGCGCTACAGTCTGGAACCGCGCGACCGCTGCGGTCGCAGGTTCGAATCCTGCCGCAGGCATGGAAGTGTGTGATGTCCTTAGGTTAGTTAGGTTTAAGTAGTTCTAAGTTCTAGGGGACTGATAAACTCAGAAGTTAAGTCCCATAGTGCTCAGAGCCATTTTTAGTAATCTTCGCCAACTTTCGCCAAGATGTGCAAGGTGTATTTGCCCTCTCCCTCAAAAGAAGCAGCTGATCGAACATCTCAGAGTTCGAGTAGACCCTTGAAGGTTCTAGTCTGTAGATGTGATCTCGATATCATCATCCAGGCAATTAAAAGGTAGGTGAGGAACTAGAATCGCAGATTCGCACGTGCAATAGCTGTGTGAAGGGGAGTTACGGGCTGCTCTAGGATACAAGCAGAGCTGGAGTCGGGGAAAGAACTGTAGGAGTGGTGTGAGAACTTGTGCCAAGAGCTAGTCGGCGCCACCTCTAAGCGGGGGCTGCCTAATGGAAATGCTGTCCCTGGCACGTACTGCCCGCGCCGACTATGCGCACCTGAAAGTCCTCTAAATCGACGGGGAGCAACGTCGGCTAATGGAAGCGCTGCGAGGAACTCAACTGCATCTCCATCTACGTGCACACTCTGCAAATTAGTGCGAGATGCTCGGAAAAGAGCGCTTGGTATTCCACTTTACATGGAGGATTATTCCTTTCTGGTGCGTGTGAAACACGTTTGCTTCCTAGTAGCTAATACGGAAATATGTCGACATTTACAACTGTCCTTCTGAGTGTAAAGTGTGTTGATGGCAACATGCATCAGAATTATTCCTGACCCCAGCCTGCCTCTCCCTGAGAACTATCCAGAGCGGAAAGGACGTTGGTGTCTAATAGTCTTCTATTTTCTTTTTCAGTATATCTGTTTTACGACAGGACGTTCTTCACTTTTCCTCTCCTCCCTATCTCTTCCTTGATCTGCTGTAACTTCTCTATTTTCTCAATCTCATCCAGCGTTCCAAGTCTTCATCTTCAACTCTCTTCCTTGCCCGAAATCTTTCCTTCTGTCACCATCAGTCAAAGGCAGTTTCCTAGGAATATGTTTCCCAGCTGAGATCTGTTGGTCAGTATTATCACTTCCACAAGTTTTCTTTCCTCTCCTAGCCTTAGGAGTACTTGTTTAATTGTCATCCTCACTGCTGGTATTTTATTAAACAACCATTTCTAAACTATCCAAGTATTTTTGCTCATTTTTTTGACTGCTCATGATACGTTTTCGTACAGTACCATACTCCAACAAATACACTTGGCGAAACTCTTTCATCGTTTCATCGGAATTCTTCTTGCTGTCATAAAATCATTCACTTTTTCACTTTACCCCCACATACTGAACTACTTAACTTCACTGCTCTGTTTCCGTTACCTGTCACCAAATTTCTTTAGCACCGGTGTCTAACATGTTTTAGTTCTTCCATACTTTTTCCTGCAAGTGATATTCTTACCAATGTTTCATGTCTACTGATACTCGTCATTTGTCTTTCCTGTATTCATCCTCATTCCATACCCTTTTTCCATCTTCTCTGATTTAGTCAAAGCTCCTTAATCAGCTTTACACTGATGTGATAAAAGTCATGGGATATCGATATTCACTTATAGAGATAGCGATAGTGTCGCGTACACAAGGTATAAAACGGCAGAGCATTGGCGAGATGTCATTTGTACTCAGGTGATTTATGTGAAAAGATTTCCGACGAAACTACGGCCTCACGTCGGGAATTAGCAGACACTGAAAGTGGAATGTTAGCTGGAGCCAGACGTATGGCACATTCGAATTCCGAGGTCCACAGTGTCAAGAGTGTGCCGACAATACCACATATCAGGCATTACATCTCACCTCGGACAACATAGTGGCCGACGGCCTTCATTTAGCGACCGAGAGCAGCGGCATCTGCTTGGAGTACAGGTTCAAATGGTTCAAATGGCTCTAAGCACTATGGAACTTAACATCTGAGGTCATCAGTCCCCTAGACTTAGAACTACTTTAACCTGACTAACCTAAGGACATCACACACATCCATGCCCGAGGTTGGATTCGAACCTGTGACCGTAGCAGCAGCGCGGATCCGGACTGAAGCGCCTAGAACCGCTCGGCCACATCGGCCGGCCCCACGTTGTTGAAAGCACTGTGCAAATAGATGGTGGTTCCATAATTGTGCGCGCGACTGCTACGGTCGCAGGTTCGAATCCCGCCTCGGGCATGGATGTGTGTGATGTCCTTAGGTTAGTTAGGTTTAAGTAGTTCTAAGTTCTAGTGGACTGGTGATCACAGATGTTAAGTCCCATAGTGCTCAGAGCCATTTGAACCATTTTTTGCCATAATTGTGTGGGTTGTGTTTGTAAGTGATGGAGTGGCTCCTCTTGTACAAATGAACCGATCATTGACTACTTGGAAACCATATACAGGCATTCATGTACTTCATGTTCCCAAACAACGATGGAAGTTTTATGGATGACAATGCGCCATGTCACTGGGCCAGAATTGTTCTCGTCTTGCTGCTCGCCGCGCGGGATTAGCCGAGCGGTCTAGGGCGCTGCAGTCATGGACTGCGGCTGATCCTGGCGGAAGTTCGAGTCCTCCCTCGGGCATGGGTGTGTGTGTTTGTCCTTAGGATAATTTAGGTTAAGTAGTGTGTTAGCTTAGGGATTGATGACCTTAGCAGTTAAGTCCCATAAGATTTCACACACCATCTGAACGTCATCTTGTTGCTCACTACGCTGGGAAAAAGGAGGTCTGACACGTCACATCAGTGGTGACAAACCACTCGTCTTTTGAGCTTCATATACTCAATTTTACGATGCTTAATTATTAACATAAAATCTGTACGAGAAATACCGGGACTCAAACATTAACTGACAAATATTTATTCAGTGTCTATCGCTACTAAGACAACTTTCCATCAAACATTGCCGTATGTGTTTATGTCAAAGACATTGTGATAATAATGCATAGCCACATCTGTTGATGACAAAAGGACTTGGTCAGAATAATACGAAAATCTTCTCTTTGCGCTGTTACTTAGTTTTGGAATGCATGCTTCTTAGTTTTGCCTTCCTGCTTCATATCATTTAAACGGCCAGCCATTCAATTATAATAAAATCTCTGTGGTGTAAAGTGTTCTTCTCGACTATGAATCGATAACAGAGAATATAATTACAATATTACGAACGTCTTATGATGAGACGTGTAAACCAGATAAACAGTGGATATGCAGGCTCTGCTGTTGCTTTTCACAGCTGTTAGTACATTTGCATACACATAATGCTTATCAATTTTTTAATTTATTTCTGCCTCCTCGTAAACCCTGTGACCACGGATGCTATGCCGCCGGACTTCTGACCTGTAACTGTCACTGCGAGCTGTTTCGCGTCCGAATTTGGGAAAAGAACAATAATGTGCCACACTGGAAATCATACTGTCATTCTCAGATGAACACTGGACACCCTGCTAGGTGTTTCAGGAGCTTTCTCGATATGTTACCTAATGTCTGCAGTTGTTATAGGTCAGGTTAAATATCGTATGCCGATAAATTCGGCAAGACGAAATCTCTTAAACCCAAGAGTGTCTCAGTTGCTGAATGGCTGGAAGACAATGATTTGGAAACTCCGCGTAATGGTACGTCTTACGACGGATTTATCAAATCAGGTCCAGTGTAAAACGTGCAGTTGTACTTCAGATCACAAGAATTATTTTTGTGAAGTATTACACACTGCGAATTCAACCTCAATGAACTTTTTTACTGGCTTGTCAACCACGAGATACTGAAGAAGGTACTTTTAAAATAATAAATTATTGCTAAATGTGTATTTTCACGACCAGAAATGACACACTTATTAAACTATTCCGGGCTACTACGTGCGGTCAAACTAATTTATTAGAGGAACCCAATGAATCACTGTGAATCGGACGCCCATGCAATCTACAAATCCTTTTGATGATGTCCTGCACAGATGATGAAGAAACATTGGGTATCTCTAAGAAATCCACTCGTCTACTGCATAAGACAATATTTTAGTACCTGTCATCCGATAATTTACAGATGTTCTACTCCGCTTTCTGCAGTGTTGTCCAGACTGCTTGGAGTAATATAGTGAATCATGTGCGCAGACTCGAAAGTAGATATGTGCAAAGAGCTCATTCTGTTGAAATGGCAACAGAACCGTTGTTGGCTAAAGCAAATTATTACGACAGCACTTGGAATCAAGAAAGCAGTGACACTGATAAGCAGAGCTCTGTTGTAAGTTTATTATTCTGACCTCTAAAATCGTTGTACGTAACCTTTATTTCCTTCGAAGCTCTTCAACTCTTGCGGATTCCTCCTTCTGCAACAACTTTTGGAATAAATCTTCCTCTCGGAAGTTATAGCAACAAAAATCGTAGTTCAAGTTTTAATTTACCATTAGGAACTGCGGCGTTACGTCAGGTTTGCGACGTTTTAGTTTAGCCGCTACGACCTAGGAATGTAGAGCAATAATTTTCGTTTTGTTGCAATTTTTCGTTTATTGTAGTAACAAAAGGGCAAATTCCCAGTCCCAGTAAGTCTCATGTAGATGAGTCATTTTTCTTGGAGAATGTATTTCAGTCTGTTTGCAGAAATACTCTTTGTACTTCTTGTTTCACAGTTATTTCTCTATAGTATTTATAAAAATATTTAATTTAAGCGTGTGTACTTCGAAGGGTATTATCATTCAGTATATAAAAGCACTTAAGTTTCATAGGATATATCACCATAGCATAGCAGAAGCTCTCTCAACGCAATATAATTTATCGTCGTCACATATGCATACATACACACACAAACACACACACACACACACACACACACACACACACACACACACACACACATGTATATCTAAATATACTGTAACACGTAGTAACAGTGCATCAATTACAAGTGAAGCGATACTACATGACGTACATAATAGTCTTCCAAAAATTTAAGTTTTAGAGTTGATTACTCAAATTGAGGCTGGAGTCTGAGGTCTGAAGACTGAATAGCAGGATGTTCTTGCAGATGCTGGCTATCACGAAAATTGTGGCTGTGGCCGGCAGCGTCCATGACTGCCGCAGAGAAGTTCGGTCGTCGACGTCGCTCGCGATCTTGACACGAAACTGAAGAATAATATGAAATAATAGTAACTAATTAAACAAAAGCATTAAAATCAAATAAAAGTTTTGTAATGTACATTGAGCAAAACGTAATTAATGTAGAGTAATGAAATTTCGGGAATACATTGATCGAGGTAACATATTTAAGTGATTAACATTGCAAGATCGTAGGATAAAGTAAGCGCGAGATAGGTCATTGAAAATGTGAAACGCTGGTACATTAACGGCCGGTGTTGCTGCCGGAATGTTGAATACAAGCATGCAAGCGTGCAAGCGCTGTATTGTACAGGTGCCGGAAGTCAGTTTGTCGGATAGAGTTCCATGCCTTTTGTACTCGGTCGGTCGATACAGAGACGGTTAATGGCGTTTGTAGATGACGCTGGAGTTGTCGTACGATGATGCCCCATACCTGCTCGACTGGAGACAGATATCGTGATGGAGCAGGCAAAGGCAACATACTGACATCCTGTAGAGCATTTTCGGTTACAACAGCGGTATATGTGCGAGCGTTATCCTGTTGGAAAACATTCCCGGGAATGCTGTTCATAAATGACAGCACAACAGATCGAATCACCAGACTGACGTACAAATTTGTAGTGAGGGTGTTTGGGATAACCATGAGAGTGCTCATGCTGTCATGTGAAATCGCATCTCACACCATAACTCCAGGTCCAGATCCAGTGTGTCTAGCACACAGGCATGTTGGTTGCAGGCCCTCAACCGGCCTCCTCCTAACACACACACGGCCATCACCGGCAACGAGTTACAACCCAGTTTTCAGACCTGCACCTTGTCCTCCAATGAACTCTCGCTTGACACTGCTGAAGTCACAAGTGGTGTTGGTTCGATGTCAATGGGATGCACGCTACAGGACATCTGCCTAAATGTTCTCCTTGAAGTAAGCGACTTAAAACAGTTCATTGTGTCCCTGTGGTGCCAACCGCTGCTCACCTCGCTGCTGCAGATGCGCTAGAGCCATACACTGAACACGATGGTCTTCCCTCTCGGTAGTGCTACGTGGGCGTCCGGAACCCGGTCCTCTTGCGACCGTACGTTCTCGTGACCACCGCTGCGAGCCATCATGTACAGTGACTACATTCCTGTCAACTCTTTCTCCAGTATCGCAGGAGGAACAACCAGTTCCTCGTAGGCCTCTCACACGACCTAGTTTAAACTCAGTAGGTGTTAATAATGGCGTCTTTATCACCTTAAGGGCATTTTTAACTGACATCAACCACCCACCTCCAGTTTCAAAGGTAACTTTCACTCACGTTCGTTAGAGAGCAAACGAATTGCATCCTCGTAGTGACGCTAGTAGCGCCACTATTATACATCGATCGCGAAATCTGAATAGACATCATTCGGGTGTAGAAACATGTCTACCAACTTAAATTTAAGTCGCAGATCCGCCGCCCCGCTAGCACTGTAAAATTTTACCGGCAGGGGACTGGGTGTTATGTGTCATGTCCGCAGCTCGTGGTCTCGCGGTCACGTTGTCGCTTCCCGAGCACGGGGTCCGGGGTTCGATTCCCGGCGGGCTCAGGGGATTTTCACCTGCCTCGAGGTGACGGAGTGTTCAACCCCTGGTAGCCGAGTGGTCAACACAACGGAATGTCATACCTAACGGCCCGGGTTCGATTCCCGGCTGGGTAGGAGATTTTCTCCGCTCAGGGACTGGGTGTTGTGCTGTCATTTCATACCGGCACGGTAGCTCAGCGTGTTCGGTCAGAGGGTTAGATGCCTTCTGTAATAAAAAAAAAAAAACTGAGTTATTCACTCAACGATGAACTTGAACAAGCATCGTGGGACGACCGCCCCGAACAAATAAATTGAACGAAAACGAACAAAATGAGATCAAAATAAAACAAAAAAAGAAAGATAGATGAATGGTCATCGTGACGGACTACCGTCCGAAGGGGCCCGGATTAGATTCCCTGCTGGGTCGGATTTTCTCCGCTCAGGGACTGGGTGTTGTCTTCATCATCATTTCATCCCCATCCGGCGCTCTGGTCGCCCAATGTGGCGTCGAATGTAATAAGACCTGCAGGAATGCGGCCGGACCTGCCCCGTAAGGGACCTCCAGGCCAATGACGCCAATCGCTCATTTTCATTTGTGTCGCAAAAATCCTTCTTGGTGTTGTGATTTTTCCTATATTACAATTATAAATTATTTATACTATATTACAAGTAACGCAATGTGCTAGCTGGAATATCTTGTTACATAACAAAATTCACAATACATTTCATCGCTTATTTATTGGAAGCAGTTAATATGTGGAGTTAAAGTGAAATTATGATTTCACTGTTTCTTGAAAGCTACATTCTTGCCTCCCACGCGCGACGTGGAATGATAGTCACAATACTGTAGTGTAACACGAAAGTAACCATTCCTCACTGGTGCAAATGGCTCTTGTCATGGGTCACGCCTGCGGCGGCCGGGTTATACGAGAATCACACTCGATCCCAGCTAAATTACAGATACTACAGCAACAGCTACATAAACTCGTATTTAGAGACATCATAGCCAGAAGAAGAACTCATAACCACTCATTATGAAATGATTATAAGACATAGAAGATAGTTTAAAGCCTTAATTCTCAAACACAAAGTGAATGCACTGGAGTCTCGATAGATACTAAAATAAATTAATGTCATTTTTATTCTCCAGTTTATTTCTTTCGGTGACCATTGCCTCAAAGTTTACAATTACATAGTGTACATTAATTTATCTACTGCTTTGGCTATGCGTGTGTTAATATTAACCGTCTGGTTTTCAGCAGCAACATTTTGTTTTTATAAAGACTGATTTTAGGTTCAATTAGTTAATTACTACAACGAGATCACAAATTATTTGATGACGAGTTTTAGTAGTCGACTTAACTAAAACACTTTTTTTGTTGTTGTTGCGGTCCTCAGTCCAAAGGCTGGTTTGACGAAGCTCTCCACGGTGTTTTAACTTGTGAAATTCTTTTCATCTCTGCATAACTTTCCACACTTACCCCTTATATGCAAACTGACGTTTCCTTGATATCTCAAGCTGTGTCCTGAGAACTGATTCCATCTTTTAGTGAAGTTTTCCCATAAATTTCTTTTTTCCCAATTCGATTCAGTAACACTTCATTAGTTATTCGATTTACCCACCGAAGTTTCAGCATTCTTCAATAGAGCTCCTTTCCAAAACTTCTCTTCTTGTATCAACTGTTTATTGCCCAGGGTCAACTTCCGTAGAAGGCTACACACCACACAAATACTTTCAGAAAAGACTTCCTAAAAGTCAAATTTGTATTAGATGTCATCACATTCCACTTTTTCAGACATTCTTTTCTTTTTGTTGCCTGTCTGCAATTTATCTCCTCTCTACTTCGCTCACCACGTTATCTTGCTGTTCAGATAGCAGAGCTCATCTATTACGCGTCTCATTTTCTAATCTAATTCCCTCAGCTTCGACTGATACAATATGGCTGCATTCCATTATCCTTGATTGTTGATGTACGAGGGGAGTTCAGTAAGTAATGCAATACATTTTTTTCAAGGACAGTTTCGACTCAAAAAGTACTAAATTTGTTGTGGAACATAGAAGAACATCGGAGAACATACCTGCTTCAGCCCCTATAGTTTCATGATGTTCTGACAGGTGGCGGCCAAAAAACTGCGTCTGTAACGGAGGTTCGTTCCCAGCAGACACCTGTCACTGACTTTCTTTCGGCGGGAAAGTACAGCACCGTAGATATACATAAGCGCTTACAGAATGTCTACGGAGACCTGACAATGAACAAAAGCACTATGAGTCGTCGGGTGAGGTGTCTTGTCATCATCGCAACAAGATCGCGAATACCTACCTTATCATCCGCGTCCCAACCGCCTGTACACAGCTGTGACACCTGCAATGAAGAAAGGACACCATCGTGTTTGTCTACACAAAAATGCAAACTTCTCCTTATCCAAGACAACGAAAGACCTCACACCAAGTCTGGGCACCAGAGATGATGATGATCATGACATTTGGTTTTTGGGCCGCTGAACTGCGCGGTCATTAGCACCTGTAAAAATTCCAAACTTTTACTCAGTCCAATTTTTTACTCAGTCCACTCTAGCCACTGTCACGAATGATGATGATGATGATGATGATGATGCTATAATGATGAGGACAACACAAACACCCAGTCGCCGGACAGAGAAATTCCCCAACCCGGCCGGGAATCGAACCCGGGATGGGCACCGGAGAGAAGCTCGCAAAGTTTCATTGGACTATTCTTCCTCATCCGCCCTACAGCCCATATATTGGATCTCCAACTTTCACCTGTTTGGTCCAATGAACGATGCACTCTGCTTGAAGCAGCGCGTTTGATGGGGAGCTTACTGATGCAGAAACACGTTGACTGTGACGTCGACTGGTAAAGTAGTACCATGAGGGACCGTTCAGTAATGTGGCGTAAAGCTATCGCCTTGAACGGAGATTAGGTTGAAAAACTGATTTCTGTAGTTAAAAGAGTGGGGAATGATTTGCCGTATTGGAATCCTGAATACCAGCAACCTACTTTCAGAAAAAAGAGTTGCATTACTTATCGACCTCCCCTAATACTTTTTGTACCCCAGTGTACCCAGTAATGTTTAGCGCCCATATAAAAATCTATGAAGATTGCGCCCAGTATTCTGGGAAACTGCCTGTTCATTACGTCACAGTCAAACTGCACCATGGAAGTTCTCGTCCATCGCAAACGCTCCGTATGTCCGAAGTGAGATGCTGAGCCGAGTCGTCGCCGCCATGCTAATAACAAGCAAAGTAATGATCCTGCTGCCGCAAGAAGGGCGCCACCAACTGCCGGCTTAACGTTCTACGATGCACCCCTTACTCGTGCTTATTGAAATCACATGTTGAGAATATGCGTTTGTACTAGTAGTGTTAGGAGAAGAAGTTATGTAGTTCATATTCGCTATATACGTGCATACTCCTGGCCGTCTGAATAGAATGACAATGACTCTTATGTTAATTACACGTACCGTATTTTATTCACACACTTTTGTTTATCTCTTTTGTTGACCAACTAGCATCAGGTAACAATCTCATCATCACATCTTCTTTGTCTGTCGTCGTTTGTCTTTTCCTTCTTTCTCTCGTTCCCGATTTCTTATTTCCTCTGTCTTGAAAGCCTTTTAAAGTTAGTATTTTAAACATAAAAATGTTTCTTTCTGACGTTCCCGATTCTTCGATGTTGCTTCTCTTTCTCATTCTTTCCTTTCTTCTGTAATCCAGTGTTTTTGTCGATTCCTCTTTCTGCAAATACAGGAATACTTGTAACAGTAGCCTGTACTCATTCATTCGGTAGAGGTATCGAAACATGACTAATCTTCGCTTCCCCGTTATTTCCGATATTTTCTCTTTATTTTCATAGATCTCCTCGTTACTTCTCATTTTCCTACCACCCGCAATTTGTATTACACCTATTAGTTTTCTAATAATTCATCTTTCTAGTACATCTTTTCTGTCAAGCTTGTGGTTCATTGTTAGGCATTCGCACGCATATAAATTTAATAGTCTTACCATTGCGGTACAGTGTTTCACTTTTGTTTCTTTAGATATGAATTTCTAGTTGCTCGTGTTTTCTTGTCAAGCTGTATGCTTTGTCTGTTTTATTAACTCTTACAGTTACTGCAAATTTTACAGTCCATTATATTGTGTAGTTTAGCCAATATATTCGTACTTGCTTTACTTTACCTGTGTTTTATGTATTTCGAGGCGTTTTTTAAATATTTGTATTTCATTCGACTGAAATTCTTTCCTGAAGCTTTGAGTAACTGCTTCTGTTACATTACTTATTTTAAAGTTTGCTTACCAAGTATAAGAGACACGATTTTTAATTTTCGCGTTTGTAATTTTGTTTTATGTTTTCCTTTGTAATTTCTGAAATTTTGTGATTGCGACCGACAGAAAATAAAATAGATTATGATAATTTGCGATTGTAAATATTTGATCTCTACAGTTCCTACTCAAACGTCTTCAGTGTTCTTCATCAGTAGGTATTATAAAGTAAAACACCCCGCAAGGGACCTTGGATTATGTACTTGCCAGGAAAGTCATGGGGGTTCGGACATGGTGATTTTTAGTGCACTTTCTTCGATCTTTTTATGGGTGCAAATTTTACCTGGGCGCAATTTACTAGACTTATTTTTAAGACACTCTATCCATTAACGTTTGACTTCTTTTTCCAACTCTTTTTCTAAGATTACAATGTCGTTGGCAGACCTCAGAGGGTTTATTTTATCTCCCTGAATTTCTTTTCCAGTTTTCCCCTTGTTCTTCTTTACTGCTTGCCCAGTTTACAGACTATATAACATTGGGGATAATTGGAACTCTATCGCACTTCTTTCATGTCTTCCCCCCTCTTACAACTGCAGTTTGGTTTCTCTACAAGTGTGGAATGAATTTAAACTTTTGACTTCTCCGTATTTTATTCTGTTTTTTTTTTTTTTAAGAATTTTAAAGAGTCAAGAGTGTATCCCAGTCAACATAAAAACTTTCTCTAAACCAAATGAACCGTTCGCCGTGTATATTGATTCCTGTGTTTGTGGGGACTCCTCTGCCTAGGGTTGCTTAGCTACCGTTTCCTTAGCGTCTCATGTAGTCCGGGGTTTATCTGTTTTCCTGGAGCGTCGCTTGGTATCGGGCTTTTACCGGAGAGCCGTGGTTGTCTCATCTATTTGTACGGGCCGATGTTCAGATCGAGGCTGAGCTTTCACCTACATCGAAGTTTCGAATTTGTCTTGCCTCTGCAGTGACGAGCCATATTCTGGAGTCGGACTACGGATGTGCTCCTGCCACCTTGGCTGTTGGACAAGACCACAAAACAACCGTCCACGGTTTCCCCTTAATCCAATACAGGACCCGACTGTGAGCACCATTCCTTGTGGTCCTTAGCGGGCCTAAGCCCGTTCCTGGCCAGGGTTCTGCCCCCCCCCCCCCCCCCCTTGCAGTTACTTCTGAGTGACATTTGTTACTTAACAGTGAACTAATTCAGATAGTACTATTGGCCCCGTTTGGCCGATGCCTTCATGTGGATCATCATCCTCGAGGTAAGAAACTGTATAAATAAAATAAATATTAAGCGGGTATCGGTTTCAGAAGGCGTGTATGTTCTCTAAATCAAAGCTTCATTGCCATTTCCGGTATTTAAGCGTCTTTTGTATATATTTCTGGTTTTTGGAACTAGGGGCCCAAGTCGACTCATTTGTATGCTCTCATGTCTCTGTTGTCATTCGAGTCCGCGTATTGCCATCCATTCACTTGCTGTGTAAATGTAATGTGTACTATCTGTATATGTTTTAGAATATGTCGAACAGTTATCTCAAAGGTCGACTGAATTTGAGCCGTTACTGTAATTGTCTGGTTCACGTTATATAGTCCTTCGGTTGTCTGGGATTTTGTTCTCATAAAAGTTGTTGGTAACGCTCTCTGTCTGGTTCACAGACGGTAAATTTTCTGCTTTCTATGATTACGCATTCAATGAAACAGTAAGTCCCTTTAGCTGCTTCACATCCGTGTATGTAATTTTCTCATCTGTGGGACTGATATTTGTTTACGCAAAAATCTGCTTTACAAAATTGGACATTTGAAATTTACTACTTTCCGTGATTGTTCAAACTAGTGACACATCAATCACCGCTTGCTTCAGAGCTGTACATGTATTTATTTATTTATTTATTTATACTAGTAATTCTGTCTACACATTTGGTAATTGTTGATGTTGCGGTCTGCCCTGTCTGCTTAACAGGCGTGTACATTATTTCATGATTCAGGGAGCTATTAAATCATATTACAAAAATTGCTGTTAAAAGGAATGATTAAAATAATCGCATGCCCCCCCCCCCCCCTCTACCGGAAGAAAGTCGGCCGCCGAGTTGTCAGTCTTCTCAGTTGACGCCACAATGGACGACCTGCGTGGCAATGGTGGTGAAATGATGACGAGGCCAACACAACACTCAGGCCCGCAGAGAAAAATCTGCGACCCGTCCGGAAATCAAACTGCAGATGGCAGTCAGACGCGCTGACCACTCAGCTAAGAGGGCGGACAACCTGCTCGTGGGTGTTCCTGAAATTGTTGTTTAAATTTTTTTGATAAAAGTTGGGTACGAACAAATTTTACTTACTTGTGTAAATTAAAAACGGGCCTCTGTGGTAAATAAATAAATGATTTTCTTTCAGACATTATTTTCTTTTGTCTCAGCACCTTACTCAATCCAGATCCTAGCTCCCCTCCAGTTCACTAACTACTCCTATATAGATTTGATTTTCTTTAACCTATAGCCTTGCGTCTTCCTACATTTCTCAGGGTCTCAAACTGATCTTCGCCAAAGTCGACCACTACCAGTTTTCTCATACTCCTGTAAGTAATTAGTGTCAGTTTTCTTGCAACCATGGCTTACTAAATTGACACAGTTTCATTAATGTTCACACATCAGACCTTCCTTCTTTCGAATTGAAATTATTGGATTTTGTCAGACTGATAGTTCAGCGATTTTCAGACGTCGGTACCTGTATATTTTGGAAATTGAATCATTATTTCCTTCTTAAGATATGAGGATATTTGGCCAGTGTCCTATATCTTCATATCAGGTGCAATACTTTTCTAATGGCAGGCTCTCCCAATCATAATTCCGAGGGAATACCTTCTACTTCAGGGGCCTTGTTTCGATTTACTGAAACAGTATCAGACTCAAGTCAAACGATACTTTCATTTTCTCACTTTTACGTGATCTTCAGTAAAGCAAATTTCTTCAGTGTCAATGTTACTCACACTTACAGTCTGCAGTTGATGATGCCTGTGTCACACCCACGTTTACTTCTGATTGCTGCCTCCTTCATAAATTTGTTTCTGCCCCATACAAAGCGTTGTCCACATTTTTAGTTGTCACCACCATTTCGTATGGCGGCACCGCACAAAACTTGCCGATGACAATTTTCTTTAAAGCCAGATAATGAATCCTGGTGTCGTTGTTGCTGCGGTATTGAGAAATAAGAGCTTTAATTTCTTTCATCTACGACTGTGCTAGTGGTGCAAAGCAATGCACCATTTTTCTTTTTGTAGGGGATCATGCTTCTGTTTAATATTTTTACAACTACGATTTAGAACATTTCAGAGGCACGCTTCTGCCTCATAGAGACTGTCAAGTTCGCAAATTTTGCTTCTTGTCCAACATATTTTGTAAAAGAACATATGTAAAGACAGCGTGCAACACTACAGCCAGACCGAAAATGATCGTTGGCGCTGTGTAGCAGCAATTAGTGGTAGCAGGCCAGGAACACTGTTCCTATGATCTATACCGACACAGCAATGGTACACTGGTTTTGTGTTGCGTAGATTTTGACAACACATTACGAACATCCGTAGTCCAGTACTAGTCGCGAACGATATTGCGAACAATGCTACAGAAATACTTCGAACTCTTGAAGAATATAGATATCGACAGCCGTGATTTTATGAATTATTTTATTTGAGTACTAGTTTCTGCGCCTCGTTGGCACCGTCTTCAGGCCCCTGTATAAGTCGTCAAAATCAAGCTTACAACAGACAACAAATCTGATATGCAACATCAGTTGTCACTATTTCAGATAAATTAACTATACATACAAATTTGCAAAAAATATGAAAAGAGAGATAAAAGATATGAAGATATGTTGTGTTGGCCTCATCATCATTTCACCACCATTGCCACGCAGGTCGTCCATTGTGGCGTCAACTGAGAAGACTGACAACTCGGCGGCCGACTTTCTTCCGGTAGAGGGGGGGGGGGGGGGGGGCATGCGATTATTTTAATCATTCCTTTTAACAGCAATTTTTGTAATATGATTTAATAGCTCCCTGAATCATGAAATAATGTACACGCCTGTTAAGCAGACAGGGCAGACCGCAACATCAACAATTACCAAATGTGTAGACAGAATTACTAGTATAAATAAATAAATAAATAAATACATGTACAGCTCTGAAGCAAGCGGTGATTGATGTGTCACTAGTTTGAACAATCACGGAAAGTAGTAAATTTCAAATGTCCAATTTTGTAAAGCAGATTTTTGCGTAAACAAATATCAGTCCCACAGATGAGAAAATTACATACACGGATGTGAAGCAGCTAAAGGGACTTACTGTTTCATTGAATGCGTAATCATAGAAAGCAGAAAATTTACCGTCTGTGAACCAGACAGAGAGCGTTACCAACAACTTTTATGAGAACAAAATCCCAGACAACCGAAGGACTATATAACGTGAACCAGACAATTACAGTAACGGCTCAAATTCAGTCGACCTTTGAGATAACTGTTCGACATATTCTAAAACATATACAGATAGTACACATTACATTTACACAGCAAGTGAATGGATGGCAATACGCGGACTCGAATGACAACAGAGACATGAGAGCATACAAATGAGTCGACTTGGGCCCCTAGTTCCAAAAACCAGAAATATATACAAAAGACGCTTAAATACCGGAAATGGCAATGAAGCTTTGATTTAGAGAACATACACGCCTTCTGAAACCGATACCCGCTTAATATTTATTTTATTTATACAGTTTCTTACCTCGAGGATGATGATCCACATGAAGGCATCGGCCAAACGGGGCCAATAGTACTATCTGAATTAGTTCACTGTTAAGTAACAAATGTCACTCAGAAGTAACTGCAAGGGGGGGGGGGGGGGCAGAACCCTGGCCAACGGCTAAGGACCACAAGGAATGGTGCTCACAGTCGGTCCTGTATTGGATTAAGGGGAACCGTGGACGGTGTTTGTGGTCTTGTCCAACAGCCAAGGTGGCAGGAGCACATCCGTAGTCCGACTCCAGAATATGGCTCGTCACTGCAGAGGCAAGACAAATTCGAAACTTCGATGTAGGTGAAAGCTCAGCCTCGATCTGAACATCGGCCGTACAAATAGATGAGACAACCACGGCTCTCCGGTAAAAGCCGATACCAAGCGACGCTCCAGGAAAACAGATAAACCCCGGACTACATGAGACGCTAAGGAAACGGTAGCTAAGCAACCCTAGGCAGAGAGTCCCCACAAACACAGGAATCAATATACACGGCGAACGGTTCATTTGGTTTAGAGAAAGTTTTTATGTTGACTGGGATACACTCTTGACTCTTTAAAATTCTTAAAAAAAAAAAAACAGAATAAAATACGGAGAGTCAAAGTTTATTCATTCCACACTTGTAGAGAAACCAAACTGCAGTTGTAAGAGGGGGAAGACATGAAAGAAGTGCGATAGAGTTCCAATTATCCCCAATGTTATATAGTCTGTAAACTGGGCAAGCAGTAAAGAAGAACAAGGGGAAAACTGGAAAAGAAATTCAGGGAGATAAAATAAACCCTCTGAGGTCTGCCAACGACATTGTAATCTTAGAAAAAGAGTTGGAAAAAGAAGTCAAACGTAATGGATAGTGTCTTAAAAATAAGTCTAGTAAATTGCGCCCAGTAAAATTTGCACCCATAAAAGATCGAAGAAAGTGCACTAAAAATCACCATGTCCGAACCCCATGACTTTCCTGGCAAGTACATAATCCAAGGTCCCTTGCGGGGTGTTTTACTTTATAATAACTACTGATGAAGAACACTGAAGACGTTTGAGTAGGAACTGTAGAGATCAAATATTTACAATCGCAAATTATCATAATCTATTTTATTTTCTGTCGGTCGCAATCACAAAATTTCAGAAATTACAAAGGAAAACATAAAACAAAATTACAAACGCGAAAATTAAAAATCGTGTCTCTTATACTTGGTAAGCAAACTTTAAAATAAGTAATGTAACAGAAGCAGTTACTCAAAGCTTCAGGAAAGAATTTCAGTCGAATGAAATACAAATATTTAAAAAATGCCTCGAAATACATAAAACACAGGTAAAGTAAAGCAAGTACGAATATATTGGCTAAACTACACAATATAATGGACTGTAAAATTTGCAGTAACTGTAAGAGTTAATAAAACAGACAAAGCATACAGCTTGACAAGAAACACGAGCAACTAGAAATTCATATCTAAAGAAACAAAAGTGAAACACTGTACCGCAATGGTAAGACTATTAAATTTATATGCGTGCGAATGCCTAACAATGAACCACAAGCTTGACAGAAAAGATGTACTAGAAAGATGAATTATTAGAAAACTAATAGGTGTAATACAAATTGCGGGTGGTAGGAAAATGAGAAGTAACGAGGAGATCTATGAAAATAAAGAGAAAATATCGGAAATAACGGGGAAGCGAAGATTAGTCATGTTTCGATACCTCTACCGAATGAATGAGTACAGGCTACTGTTACAAGTATTCCTGTATTGCAGAAAGAGGAATCGACAAAACACTGGATTACAGAAGAAAGGAAAGAATGAGAAAGAAGCAACATCGAAGAATCGGGAACGTCAGAAAGAAACATTTTTATGTTTAAAATACTAACTTTAAAAGGCTTTCAAGACAGAGGAAATAAGAAATCGGGAACGAGAGAAAGAAGGAAAAGACAATGCGAGGAGAAAGTGAAGGAGTACTGAAAAAATGGAAACGACGACAGACAAAGAAGATGTGATGATGAGATTGTTACCTGATGCTAGTTGGTCAACAAAAGAGATAAACAAAAGTGTGTGAATAAAATACGGTACGTGTAATTAACATAAGAGTCATTGTCATTCTATTCAGACGGCCAGGAGTATGCACGTATATAGCGAATATGAACTACATAACTTCTTCTCCTAACACTACCAGTACAAACGCATATTCTCAACATGTGATTTCAATAAGCACGAGTAAGGGGTGCATCGTAGAACGTTAAGCCGGCAGTTGGTGGCGCCCTTCTTGCGGCAGCAGGATCATTACTTTGCTTGTTATTAGCATGGCGGCGACGACTCGGCTCAGCATCTCACTTCGGACATACGGAGCGTTTGCGATGGACGAGAACTTCCATGGTGCAGTTTGACTGTGACGTAATGAACAGGCAGTTTCCCAGAATACTGGGCGCAATCTTCATAGATTTTTATATGGGCGCTAAACATTACTGGGTACACTGGGGTACAAAAAGTATTAGGGGAGGTCGATAAGTAATGCAACTCTTTTTTCTGAAAGTAGGTTGCTGGTATTCAGGATTCCAATACGGCAAATCAGTCCCCACTCTTTTAACTACAGAAATCAGTTTTTCAACCTAATCTCCGTTCAAGGCGATAGCTTTACGCCACATTACTGAACGGTCCCTCATGGTACTACTTTACCAGTCGACGTCACAGTCAACGTGTTTCTGCATCAGTAAGCTCCCCATCAAACGCGCTGCTTCAAGCAGAGTGCATCGTTCATTGGACCAAACAGGTGAAAGTTGGAGATCCAATATATGGGCTGTAGGGCGGATGAGGAAGAATAGTCCAATGAAACTTTGCGAGCTTCTCTCCGGTGCCCATCCCGGGTTCGATTCCCGGCCGGGTTGGGGAATTTCTCTGTCCGGCGACTGGGTGTTTGTGTTGTCCTCATCATTATAGCATCATCATCATCATCATCATCATCATTCGTGACAGTGGCTAGAGTGGACTGAGTAAAAAATTGGACTGAGTAAAAGTTTGGAATTTTTACAGGTGCTAATGACCGCGCAGTTCAGCGGCCCAAAAACCAAATGTCATGATCATCATCATCTCTGGTGCCCAGACTTGGTGTGAGGTCTTTCGTTGTCTTGGATAAGGAGAAGTTTGCATTTTTGTGTAGACAAACACGATGGTGTCCTTTCTTCATTGCAGGTGTCACAGCTGTGTACAGGCGGTTGGGACGCGGATGATAAGGTAGGTATTCGCGATCTTGTTGCGATGATGACAAGACACCTCACCCGACGACTCATAGTGCTTTTGTTCATTGTCAGGTCTCCGTAGACATTCTGTAAGCGCTTATGTATATCTACGGTGCTGTACTTTCCCGCCGAAAGAAAGTCAGTGACAGGTGTCTGCTGGGAACGAACCTCCGTTACAGACGCAGTTTTTTGGCCGCCACCTGTCAGAACATCATGAAACTATAGGGGCTGAAGCAGGTATGTTCTCCGATGTTCTTCTATGTTCCACAACAAATTTAGTACTTTTTGAGTCGAAACTGTCCTTGAAAAAAATGTATTGCATTACTTACTGAACTCCCCTCGTACATCAACAATCAAGGATAATGGAATGCAGCCATATTGTATCAGTCGAAGCTGAGGGAATTAGATTAGAAAATGAGACGCGTAATAGATGAGCTCTGCTATCTGAACAGCAAGATAACGTGGTGAGCAAAGTAGAGAGGAGATAAATTGCAGACAAGCAACAAGAAGAAAAGAATGTCTGAAAAAGTGGAATGTGATGACATCTAATACAAATTTGACTTTTAGGAAGTCTTTTCTGAAAGTATTTGTGTGGTGTGTAGCCTTCTACGGAAGTTGACCCTGGGCAATAAACAGTTGATACAAGAAGAGAAGTTTTGGAAAGGAGCTCTATTGAAGAATGCTGAAACTTCGGTGGGTAAATCGAATAACTAATGAAGTGTTACTGAATCGAATTGAGAAAAAAGAAATTTATGGGAAAACTTCACTAAAAGATGGAATCAGTTCTCAGGACACAGCTTGAGATATCAAGGAAACGTCAGTTTGCATATAAGGGGTAAGTGTGGGAAGTTATGCAGAGATGAAAAGAATTTCACAAGTTAAAGCACCGTGGAGAGCTTCGTCAAACCAGCCTTTGGACTGAGGACCGCAACAAAAACAAAAAAAGTGTTTTAGTTAAGTCGACTACTAAAACTCGTCATCAAATAATTTGTGATCTCGTTGTAGTAATTAACTAATTGACCCTAAAATCAGTCTTTATAAAAACAAAATGTTGCTGCTGAAAACCAGACGGTTAATATTAACACACGCATAGCCAAAGCAGTAGATAAATTAATGTACACTATGTAATTGTAAACTTTGAGGCAATGGTCACCGAAAGAAATAAACTGGAGAATAAAAATGACATTAATTTATTTTAGTATCTATCTAGACTCCAGTGCATTCACTTTGTGTTTGAGAATTATGGCTTTGAACTATCTTCTATGTCTTATAATCATTTCATAATGAGTGGCTATGAGTTCTTCTTCTGGCTATGATGTCTCTAAATACGAGTTTATGTAGCTGTTGCTGTAGTATCTGTAATTTAGCTGGGATCGAGTGTGATTCTCGCATAACCCGGCCGCCGCAGGCGTGACCCATGACAAGAGCCATTTGCACCAGTGAAGAATGGTTACTTTCGTGTTACACTACAGTATTGTGACTATCATTCCACGTCGCGCTTAGGAGGCAAGAATGTAGCTTTCAAGAAACAGTGAAATCATAATTTCACTTTAACTCCACATATTAACTGCTTCCAATAAATAAGCGATGAAATGTATTGTGAATTTTGTTATGTAACAAGATATTCCAGCTAGCACATTGCGTTACTTGTAATATAGTATAAATAATTTATAATTGTAATATAGGAAAAATCACAACACCAAGAAGGATTTTTGCGACACAAATGAAAATGAGCGATTGGCGTCATTGGCCTGGAGGTCCCTTACGGGGCAGGTCCGGCCGCATTCCTGCAGGTCTTATTACATTCGACGCCACATTGGGCGACCAGAGCGCCGGATGGGGATGAAATGATGATGAAGACAACACCCAGTCCCTGAGCGGAGAAAATCCGACCCAGCAGGGAATCTAATCCGGGCCCCTTAGGACGGTAGTCCGTCACGATGACCATTCATCTATCTTTCTTTTTTTGTTTTATTTTGTTCTCATTTTGTTCGTTTTCGTTCAATTTATTTGTTCGGGGCGGTCGTCCCACGATGCTTGTTCAAGTTCATCGTTGAGTGAATAACTCAGTTTTTTTTTATTACAGAAGGCGTCTAACCCTCTGACGGAACACGCTGAGCTACCGTGCTAGTATGAAATGACAGCACAACACCCAGTCCCTGAGCGGAGAAAATCTCCTACCCAGCCGGGAATCGAACCCGGGCCGTTAGATATGACATTCCGTTGTGTTGACCACTCGGCTACCAGGGGTTGAACACTCCGTCACCTCGAGGCAGGTGAAAATCCCCTGAACCCCCCGGGAATCGAACCGCGGACCACGTGCTCGGGAAGTGACAACGTGACCGCGAGACCACGAGCTGCGGACATGATGAAGGACACATAACACCCAGTCCCCTGCCGGTAAAATTTTACAGTGCTAGCGGGGCGGCGGATCTGCGACATAAATTTAAGTTGGTAGGCATGTTTCTACACCCGAATGATGTCTATTCAGATTTCGCGATCGATGTATAATAGTGGCGCTACTAGCGTCACTACGTGAGTGAAAGTTACCTTTGAAACTGGAGGTGGGTGGTTGATGTCAGTTAAAAATGCCCTTAAGATGATAAAGACGCCATTATTAACACCTACTGAGTTTAAACGAGGTCGTGTGAAAGGGCTACGAGGAACTGGTTGTTCCTCCTGCGATACTGGAGAAAGAGTTGACAGGAATGTAGTCACTGTACATGATGGCTCGCAGCGGTGGTCACGAGAACGTACGGTCGCAAGAGGACCGGGTTCCGGACGCCCACGTAGCACTACCGAGAGGGAAGACCATCGTGTTCAGTGTATGGCTCTAGCGCATCTACAGCAGCGAGGTGAGCAGCGGTTGGCACCACAGGGACACAATGAACTGTTTTAAGTCGCTTACTTCAAGGAGAGCATTTAGGCAGATGTCCTGTAGCGTGCATCCCATTGACATCGAACCAACACCACTTGTGACTTCAGCAGTGTCAAGCGAGAGTTCATTGGAGGACAAGGTGCAGGTCTGAAAACTGGGTTGTAACTCGTTGCCGGTGATGGCCGTGTGTGTGTTAGGAGGAGGCCGGTTGAGGGCCTGCAACCAACCTGCCTGTGTGCTAGACACACTGGATCTGGACCTGGAGTTATGGTGTGAGATGCGATTTCACATGACAGCATGAGCACTCTCATGGTTATCCCAAACACCCTCACTACAAATTTGTACGTCAGTCTGGTGATTCGATCTGTTGTGCTGTCATTTATGAACAGCATTCCCGGCAATGATTTTCAACAGGATAACGCTCGCACATATACCGCTGTTGTAACCGAAAATGCTCTACAGGATGTCAGTATGTTGCCTTTGCCTGCTCTATCACGATATCTGTCTCCAGTCGAGCAGGTATGGGACATCATCGTACGACAACTCCAGTGTCATCTACAAACGCCATTAACCGTCTCTGTATCGACCGACCGAGTACAACAGGCATGGAACTCTATCCGACACACTGACATCCGGCACCTGTACAACACAGTGCTTGCACGCTTGCATGCTTGTATTCAACATTCCGGCAGCAACACCGGCCGTTAATGTACCAGCGTTTCACATTTTCAATGACCTATCTCGCGCTTACTTTGTCCTACGATCTTGCAATGTTAATCACTTAAATATGTTACCTCGATCAATGTATTCCCGAAATTTCATTACTCTACATAATTACTTTTTGCTCAATGTACATTACAAAACTTTTATTTGATTTTAATGCTTTTGTTTAATTAGTTACTATTATTTCATATTATTCTTCAGTTTCGTGTCAAGATCGCGAGCGACGTCGACGGCCGAACTTCTCTGCGGCAGTCATGGACGCTGCCGGCCACAGCCACAATTTTCGTGATAGCCAGCATCTGCAAGAACATCCTGCTATTCAGTCTTCAGACCTCAGACTCCAGCCTCAATTAGATAAATCAACTCTAAAACTTAAATTTTTGGAAGACTATTATGTACGTCATGAAGTATCGCTTCACTTGTAATTGATGCACTGTTATTACGCGTTACAGTATATATAGATATACATGTGTGTGTGTGTGTGTGTGTGTGTATTGTTGTGTGTGTGTGTGTGTTTGTGTGTGTATGTATGCATATATGACGACGATAAATTATATTGCGTTGAGAGAGCTTCTGCTATGCTATGATGATATATCCTATGAAACTTAAGTGCTTTTATATACTGAATGATAATACCCTTCGAAGTACACACGCTTAAATTAAATATTTTTATAAATACTATAGAGAAAGAACTGTGAAACAAGAAGTACAAAGAGTATTTCTGCAAACAGAGTGAAATACATTCTCCAAGAAAAATGACTCATCTACATGAGACTTACTGGGACTGGGAATTTGCCCTTTTGTTACTACAATAAACGAAAAATTGCAACAGAACGAAAATTATTGCTCTACATTCCTAGGTCGTAGCGGCTAAACTAAAACGTCGCAAACCAGACGTAACGCCGCAGTTCCTTATGGTAAATTAAAACTTGAACTACGATTTTTGTTGCTATAACTTCCGAGAGGAAGATTTATTCCAAAAGTTGTCGCAGAAGGAGGAATCCGCAAGAGTTGAAGAGCTTCGAAGAAAATAAAGGCTACGTACAACGATTTTAGAGGTCAGAATAATAAACTTACAAAAGAGCTCTGCTTATCAGTGTCACTGCTTTCTTGATTCCCAGTTCTGTCGTAATAATTTGCTTTAGCCAACAACGGTTCTGTTGCCATTTCAACAGAATGAGCTCTTTACACATATCTACTTTCGAGTCTGTGCACATGATTCACTATATTACTCCAAGCAGTCTGGACAACACTGCAGAAAGCGGAGTAGAACATCTGTAAATTATCGGATGACACGTACTAAAATATTGTCTTATGCAGTAGACGAGTGGATTTCTTGGAGATACCCAATGTTTCTTCATCATCTGTGCAGGACATCATCAAAAGTATTTGTAGATTGCATGGGCGTCCGATTCACAGTGATTCATTGGGTTCCTCTAATAAATTAGTTTGACCGCACGTAGTAGCCCGGAATAGTTTAATAAGTCTGTCATCTCTGGTCGTGAAAAAACACATTTAGCAATAATTTATTATTTTAAAAGTACCTTCTTCAGTATCTCGTGGTTGACAAGCCCATAAAAAAGTTCATTGAGGTTGAATTCGCAGTGTGTAATACTTTCCAAAAATAATTCCTGTGATCTGAAGTACAACTGCACGTTTTACGCTGGACCTGATTTGATAAATCCGTCGTAAGACGTACCATTACGCGGAGTTTCCAAATCATTGTCTTCCAGCCATTCAGCAACTGAGACACTCTTGGGTTTAAGAGATTTCGTCTTGCCGAATTTATCGGCATACGATATTTAACCTGACCTATAACAACTGCAGACATTAGGTAACATATCGAGAAAGCTCCTGAAACACCTAGCAGGGTGTCCAGTTTTCATCTGAGAATGGCAGTATGATTTCCAGTGTGGCACATTATTGTTCTTTTCCCAAATTCGGACGCGAAACAGCTCGCAGTGACAGTTACAGGTCAGAAGTCCGGCGACATAGCATCCGTGGTCACAGGGTTTACGAGGAGGCAGAAAAAAATTAAAAAATTGATAAGCATTATATGCATGCAAATATACTAACAGCTGTGAAAGGCAACAGCAGAGCCTGCATATCCACTGTTTATCTGGTTTACACGTCTCATCATAAGACGAACAGCAACGAAGTATGGGACAGCACACGTTCGTAATATTGTAATTATATTCTCTGTTATCGATTCATAGTCGAGAAGAACACTTTACACCACAGAGATTTTATTATAATTGAATGGCTGGCCGTTTAAATGATACGAAGCAGGAAGGCAAAACTAAGAAGCATGCATTCCAAAACTAAGTAACAGCGCAAAGAGAAGATTTTCGTATTATTCTGACCAAGTCCTTTTGTCATCAACAGATGTGGCTATACATTATTATCACAAGGTCTTTGACATAAACACATACGGCAATATTTGATGGAAAGTTGTCTTAGTAGCGATAGACACTGAATAAATATTTGTCAGTTAATGTTTGAGTACAGATTTTATGTTAATAATTAAGCATCGTAAAATTGAGTATATGAAGCTCAAAAGACGAGTGGTTTGTCACCACTGATGTGACGTGTCAGACCTCCTTTTTCTCAGCGTAGTGAGCAACAAGATGACGTTCAGATGTGTGTGAAATCTTATGGGACTTAACTGCTAAGGTCATCAATCCCTAAGCTAACACACTACTTAACCTAAATTATCCTAAGGACAAACACACACACCCATGCCCGAGGGAGGACTCGAACTTCCGCCAGGATCAGCCGCAGTCCATGACTGCAGCGCCCTAGACCGCTCGGCTAATCCCGCGCGGCGAGCAGCAAGACGAGAACAATTCTGGCCCAGTGACATGGCGCATTGTCATCCATAAAACTTCCATCGTTGTTTGGGAACATGAAGTACATGAATGCCTGTATATGGTTTCCAAGTAGTCAATGATCGGTTCATTTGTACAAGAGGAGCCACTCCATCACTTACAAACACAACCCACACAATTATGGCAAAAAATGGTTCAAATGGCTCTGAGCACTATGGGACTTAACATCTGTGATCACCAGTCCCCTAGAACTTAGAACTACTTAAACCTAACTAACCTAAGGACATCACACACATCCATGCCCGAGGCGGGACTCGAACCTGCGACCGTAGCAGTCGCGCGCACAATTATGGAACCACCATCTATTTGCACAGTGCTTTCAACAACGTGGGGCCGGCCGTTGTGGCCGAGCGGTTCTAGGCGCTTCAATTCGGATCCGCGCTGCTGCTACGGTCACAGGTTCGAATCCAACCTTGGGCATGGATGTGTGTGATGTCCTTAGGTTAGTCAGGTTAAAGTAGTTCTAAGTCTAGGGGACTGATGACCTCAGATGTTAAGTTCATTGGTGCTTAGAGCCATTTGAACCATTTGAACCTGTACTCCAAGCAAATGCCGCTGCTCTCGGTCGCTAAATGAAGGCCGTCGGCCACTATGTTGTCCGAGGTGAGATGTAATGCCTGATATGTGGTATTGTCGGCACACTCTTGACACTGTGGACCTCGGAATTCGAATGTGCCATACGTCTGGCTCCAGCTAACATTCCACGTTCAGTGTCTGCTAATTCCCGACGTGAGGCCGTAGTTTCGTCGGAAATCTTTTCACATAAATCACCTGAGTACAAATGACATCTCGCCAATGCTCTGCCGTTTTATACCTTGTGTACGCGACACTACCGCTATCTCTATAAGTGAATATCGATATCCCATGACTTTTATCACATCAGTGTAAAGCCGATTAAGGAGCGTTGACTAAATCAGAGAAGATGGAAAAAGAGTATGGAATGAGGATGAATACAGGAAAGATAAATGACGAGTATCAGTAGACATGAAAGATTGGTAAGAATATCACTTGCAGGAAAAAGTATGGAAGAACTAAAACATGTTAGACACCGGTGCTAAAGAAATTTGGTGACAGGTAACGGAAACAGAGCAGTGAAGTTAAGTAGTTCAGTATGTGGGGGTAAAGTGAAAAAGTGAATGATTTTATAAAAGCAAGAAGAATTCCGATGAAACGATGAAAGAGTTTCGCCAAGTGTATTTCTTGGAGTATGGTACTGTACGAAAACGTATCATGAGCAGTCAAAAAAATGAGCAAAAATACTTGGATAGTTTAGAAATGGTTGTTTAATAAAATACCAAAAGTGAGGATGACAATTAAACAAGTACTCCTAAGGCTAGGAGAGGAAAGAAAACTTGTGGAAGTGATAATACTGACCAACAGATCTCAGCTGGGAAACATATTCCTAGGAAACTGCCTTTGACTGATGGTGACAGAAGGAAAGATTTCGGGCAAGGAAGAGAGTTGAAGATGAAGACTTGGAACGCTGGATGAGATTGAGAAAATAGAGACGTTACAGCAGATCAAGGAAGAGATAGAGAGGAGAGGAAAAGTGAAGAACGTCCTGTCGTAAAACAGATATACTGAAAAAGAAAAGCCGGCCGAAGTGGCCGTGCGGTTAAGGGCGCTGCAGCCTGCAACCGCAAGACCGCTACGGTCGCAGGTTCGAATCCTGCCTCGGGCATGGATGTTTGTGATGTCCTTAAGTTAGTTAGGTTTAACTAGTTCTAAGTTCTAGGGGACTAATGACCTCAGTAGTTGAGTCCCATAGTGCTCAGAGCCATTTGAACCATTTGAACCATTTGAAAAAGAAAATAGAAGACTATTAGACACCAACGTTCTTTCCGCTCATTATTTTGGATAGTTCTCAGGGAGAGGCAGGCTGGGGTCAGGAATAATTCTGATGCATGTTGCCATCAACACACTTTACACTCAGAAGGACAGTTGTAAACGTCGACATATTTCCGTATTAGCTACTAGGAAGCAAACGTGTTTCACACGCACCAGAAAGGAATAATCCTCCATGTAAAGTGGAATAGAAAGCGCTCTTTTCCGAGCATCTCGCATTAATTTGCAGAGCGTGCACGTAGATGGAGATGCAGTTGAGTTCCTCGCAGCGCTTCCATTAGCCGACGTTGCTCCCCGCCGGTTTAGAGGGCTATCAGGTGCGCATAGTCGGCGCGGGCAGTACGTGCCAGGGACAGCATTTCCATTAGGCTGCCCCCGCTTAGAGGTGGCGCCGACTAGCTCTTGGCACAAGTTCTCACACCACTCCTACAGTTCTTTCCCCGACTCCAGCTCTGCTTGTATCCTAGAGCAGCCCGTAACTCCCCTTCACACAGCTATTGCACGTGCGAATCTGTGATTCTAGTTCCTCACCTACCTTTTAATTGCCTGGATGATGATATCGAGATCACATCTACAGACTAGAACCTTCAAGGGTCTACTCGAACTCTGAGATGTTCGCTCAGCTGCTTTGTGTGAGGGAGAGGGCAAATACACCTTGCATATCTTGGCGAAAGTTGGCGAAGATGACTAAAAATGGCTCTGAGCACTATGGGACTTAACTTCTGAGTTCATCAGTCCCCTAGAACTTAGAACTACTTAAACCTAACTAACCTAAGGACATCACACACTTCCATGCCTGCGGCAGGATTCGAACGTGCGACCGCAGCGGTCGCGCGGTTCCAGACTGTAGCGCCTAGAACCGCTCGGGCACTCCGGAAGATGACTACATTAAGGCGGAGCTATTGGTTCCGCCTCATTTCTGTGTCATATTGTACCGCGTGACAATCATTTACGACGTGTTAGTCATTCCTGTAAGTGTAGCGTGGTACAGTGAGCCTCTGGAAAGGGAATGAACACCACTGTGTTTATTTATTAAATTATTTCGTTTCGTACAAAATTATGTTGCTAAAATTATAGTACGAGTGTTTGTTTTGATTGTGGGGTCGTCTGCAGAACAATTGTAGCTCAGAGAAGCACGCTTTACTTGGCATTTAGTGCCAACCTAACTCTTATGGGGAACTGTCAAAGATGCACCTGTAGCAGTAGAAATGACAATTAAGACCCTACCTTGCCGACAGGCATTGGTATACATCAACGGGGACAGTTGAAAATGTGTGCCCCGACCGGGACCAGATCCCGGGATCTCCTGCTTACATGGCAGACGCTCTATCCATCTGAGCCACCGAGGGACATGACCGAAAGAACAGATACCGTCCATCTTCGTATAGTTACGGCTAACCGGCCATTGACCTTCTTCTTCTGTGCGGATGTACACGTATTGCCCGAACTCTTACGAGACTCCGTAAGATCGTCTGCCGCGAGCAATGAGTGTAATGAGCAGGGGCACTACGAATGTAGTGTGTGGAGATTAAGTTGGGAATGTGGGTCTCACGGGGAGCGTACAAGGGATAAGTCCGTGCAGTCGCACTAGCCTCTGTACCCTCGGTGGCTCAGATGGATAGAGCGTCTGCCATGTAAGCAGGAGATCCCGGGTTCAGGTCCCGGTCAGGGCACACATTTTCAACTGTCCCCGTTTATGTACATCAACGCCTGTCAGCAGCGTAGTGTCTTGATTTAATTATCATTTCATTCTAGAGCGCTATATGGTCACCGAAAGTATCTGTTCTTTCGGACATGACCGAACGAACAGATACCATCTTCATATAGTTAAGGCTAACCGGCCATTGACCTTCTTCTTCTGTGCAGATGCACACCCATTGCCCGAACTCTTACGGGTCTCGGTAAGATTGTCTGCCGCGAATAATGAGTGTGATGGGCAGAGACACTACGAATGTAGTGTGTGGACATTAAGTTGGGAATGTGAGTCTCACGGGGAGCATGCAAGGGATACGTCCCTGCAGTCACACTATCCTCTCTGCCCTCGGTGGCTCAGATGGACAGAGCATCTGCCATGTGAGCAGGAGATCCCGTAGGTTCATGTCCCAAGGTGTTCATAATTCTCTCAAATACTGCTACATATTTGCCCCATGCCCTATGGTTGTGATGGCAATAGGTACGGCAAAGTCGGCCTAGCTCGCGCATATACCTCTCAGCGGGATTCCCAGCCGGACAATAAGCTGAAATATGGATCACCTCGACCCCATTACTTTCCATGCCTTCATTCCACAACTTAGAAGTAAATTGTGCCCCATTGTCTGATAGAATCGCCTTGGGCTTACCAATATGAACAAAATAATCGTTCACAAGCTTGCTATAGACCGCTTTGGCTGTAGCTTTCCTAATCGGGTACAGTTTGATGAACTTGGAAAAAGCTTCTAGCACTACTAAAATGTAGGCGAAGTTTCCTGATGACTTGGGCAAAGGTCCGTACAAGTCCACACACAGTAATTCAAAGGTGTCGTTAGGCCTTATACTTTGCATAGGACCACGACTCGTACAGTTGGTAACCTTCACCTTCTGACATAAATCGCAAGTTTTCACTCTGTCAGTAACGCGTTTTAACATGTTGTTAAAATGCGCTACTTCACTCAGCTTTTCCGTACATTTCTTTGGTCCACAGTGACCATACGCCAAATGGTAGTAGTCAATTATTTCCGTGACGTATTTGGTGGGCCAGCATACCCGCCAAATATTACTATCTTCACTCTTACATATGTACAAGATATGATCGTATATCTTGTAATACTTCCTTAATTTTTCTCCTTCTGGACTCCTTTCGTCATATCGGGTTTTCACCATATTTAAACAACCGTCCTCGTTCTGATGACGACGTAGATTCTTACAGATGTTCGTTATTAATTTACGTCCCTCAACTTCTTTAAAATAGTATAATTTGACCATTCCATCTGACTCATCTTTCAATATCTCTTGATTAGACTCGGGCAAACGCGACAGCGCATCCGCTACGCAATTGTCGGTCCCTTTTACGTAACAGATGTCATAGTTAAATTGCTGTAAATACAGCGACCACCTAGTCAGTCTTTCGTGAAGTAGTTTACAATCCTTCAGATAAGTGAGCGCCTTATGGTCCGTATGAATAATCACCTTACGGTCCCATAGGTAACCCTTGAACTTTTTGAATCCCCACACGATAGCGAGACACTCTTTCTCAGAATCGTGTAGTTTCGCTCACTTTTTGATAAAGTTCGACTCGCGAACGCTATCGTCCGGTGTTCCTTATCCTCTCCTTTACCAACTTCTTGGAACAGTTCTACCCCCACCCCATAATTCGACGAATCCGTTCCCAGATGGAAGGGTAGCGATAAATCAGGATGAAATAGTATGTTAGATCTTAACAACTCGTCTTTTAATCTCTCGAATGCGGCCTGACACCCGTCAGTCCACACAAACGGAACGTTTTTGCGTTAGAGGTTATTCAAATTTTCATCATTAAACACTTGTCCTTTTACAAATTCACGGTAAAATCCTGTTAGCCCTAGAAAACTTTTTAACTGTTTCCTAGACTTGGGTGGAGGACAATTCCTTATTGCCTCCAGTTTCTCTGGGTCCTTTGTAATACCAGCAGTGGTAATTACATGCCCTAAAAATTTCAGTTCCTGCTTCACAAATTCGCATTTCTTTAGCTTTAGAGTCATTCCGCCACGGCGCAATGCTCTAAAAACTTCATCTAACAGGTCACAATGGTCATGCCAAGTGGCATTGGCCAACAATAGGTCGTCAACATATACAGTTAATCTTGAACTCAAAGCCGGTCCTAGCACTTTATCTAGGGCCCTGATGAATACGGACACAGATATATTAAGTCCAAACGGCAGTACTCTATACTGATAACACCTGCCCGCAAACAAGAAGGCGGTGTATGGGCTAGATTCTTCTTCGAGTTCTATTTGCCAGTAACTAGCCGTCAGATCGAGGCTAGTCATGAATTTAACGTCATGAAAACGTTGCAAAATGTCCTCCATACTCTCTGGTCTGTCTGTTTCACGTTGAACGACCTTATTCAACGTGCGTGCGTCAATCACAATACGCACACTACCATCCCGTTTTGCTACAATGACCAAACCGTTATTATATGGACTCGTACTTCTTTCAATCACTCCCCATTCGATCATCTTATCTATCTCCCGTTGCACTGCTTCCTTTTTGGACAGCGGTATAGCATACAGTCTCACGAAGAATGGTTCGTGCGGAATCACATGCAACTTGCATTTATATCCTTCCACAAGTCCCGGTTTGTCTGAAAACACACTCTTATTCTTCATTATTACTTCATACAGGCCTCGTCTTTGTTCGTGTGTTACGTTTGACACACCGTCTACAATACTTTCCAATTCACTTTCTACACTATTGTCAATGCCGAGATTCCTCACATTACAGTAGTTCAAATTCATACCTACGTCAATAGCATCCGGCCAGTTAACAATGTGTATAGGCTGGTATTGCCTATGCACACCGTCTCCTGCCTCGTCAAAACTAACTACTATTGTTTTATCTTGTGACGTACATGTCAAAGTTTTGCTTTCGCAATTAATCACTGCATGGTACTTTAATAGCCAATCTAACCCGATAATTACTTCCGTAGTCAAGTCTGGCACGACGACAAACTCTTGTTCAAATCGTGCCCCACATATCTCGAAGTGGACAAAAATCTGTTTTGTGACCGGTTTACTGGCCTTCCCAGTAGCACCGATAATTTTCACTCCTGTTACTGGCATAACTACGATGCCAGGTCTATCTTTCAGTAACTCAAATATTTTCCCAGATACAACACTCAATTCTGCACCGGTGTCAATCAACACGTTTAGTTGTAGGTCTTGCATATTAACAGACACTACCACCTGTCTACACTTGTCCTCGACTGTTTCTTTATTTTCCCACAGTAAATCCTCGTCTATATCCAGGTCATTCCAGAAAAAACCATCCGGCTTTGATCCCAAATCCGGCTTATCTGGCGGCTTTTTCAGCCTCTGTTCACATACAGTTTTAATTTCAACACGTTTGTCCTGAGGCTTTGTCTGTAGCTTCGCCTCCAATACCGAAACCTTTTCCTGTAACTCGTCAACTAGCGAGTGTTGCTTTGCTATCAATTCACTAATTGTCACCTTCGTTGATTCCTCTTTAGCCCGATTGATCTCATCTGCCAATCTACCTGGAGAAATGTGCCCAGTAGTATCTGCAATTACTTCCTCTAGATCTGCGCAACCCACACTGTTATCGTCTGACCGTATAACGTCAGCTCTAACCTCATACACACTATAATCTACGTGGTTTTCTACCAATCGTGTCCGGCTATCACTAAAATTTTCGCAATCTTTCTCCTTAATACTTTCGCAATGTTTAAACTGGAGGTTTGCGTCGGATGGGTGGGCTACTTCTACCACTGAAACTTTCGGTAAGGTCTGCCGGTTAGGGCCAGAACTTTCCGTTACCACTTCAACATCCAACTCTTGCGGGACGAAACACGACCAATCTTGCTCGTGCTCCCCATTAACATCAACTATTTCTAGTAAAGTCTGCCGGTTAGGGCCAGAACTTTCTATCATTTCACAAACACTATCTTCCTGCGGGACGAGACGCGGAAAATCCTGCACGCGCTCCCCATAAACACTTCTCCCATACAAGCCCCTATAATCTCTTAGTTCGTCGTATAAGCGACCGAACTGCCTTAACCAGACCTCATCCCTCTCTGCATCCCCTCGCTCGATGACGGACGTTTTATCCGACATCTGATCTTCTCTCAACACTTGCGAATCATTCTTAAACTCAATCTCCAGTTCCGCTGTGGGTATTACAGTTGCCACTTTATAATAGATTTCCGGAACACTACTTAAATTGTTCTCACTGACAGTGAATGTACTTCCTACTGCCGTGTATACAGCTGATCTACTACTTGTGGGCGCACTCCTTTCTCCTAACACTGGCACACTCTCCCGCCGTTGATTATTCCACACGGAATTTTCATATCGACGACACCTGGGTTTTCTCCTGCTATTGGGCCGCCAAAATTTCTCCACGCCCGGTCGGCCCCTCACCGGCGCGGCTAATGGTTTCCCTGTTTCGTCCCAGCAGATACGGTCCCCGGATGCTGCTGAGGCGGCTGATCACACCCTCTGGCGTTATTACTATTCTGTGAAGCCCGTATCACGTTAGTATGATACTGGTTTCCGTCATTCCTGTTATTATTTGCATTGTACCGATTGTTATTACGATCCGAACCATTATTGTTATTGCTGCCATGGTTGCGGTATGCATTATTCCCATGGTCATCGTTGTTGTGGTTGCTGTGGTACCCGTTGTTGTTACCACGACCTCTACCACTGTCGCGATTATTGCGCCAATTGTCCTCGTCCTCCGCTCTTTCCAGGAAATCATTTATTGTTCTGTAATTGCTTCCTACGTAGCGTTTTGTACCATCTGGAAGCTTTTTGTAGAGTTCCCAGACTATTTCGGATTCCGTGCGGCGATCACGCAAGTATTCCAACTTGCGGATCCAGCCCTCACAAAACTCCTTCATCGAACCGCGCGAATTCGCATCGAAAGGCCTCGATACGACAAATTCCTCTTTTTTCACTAATTGAATTTGTTCCGTCACCTTATTCTCGATGATCGGAGCAACTGATTCTCCTATACTTTTCTCGATTCTGCTAATTTCGGAATAAAAACGAGTATTTATGCTCGCAATTTCCGCCTGAACGCCTATCATTTCCTGTTTAAGATTACCGATTTCGCTATTAATCACAACAATATCTTCTTTGATTTTATCAATTTTTGTGTTAACAACTCCAACATTGTTGTTAACAACATTAACAGCTTTGTTGTGACTGTCTAGCTTTCGTTCAATTTTTTCAGACTGAGCTTCTTGCTTGGCCGATTGACTCTTGATTTCGTTAATCAAAACATTCAATAAATCAGTTAAATTCCTGGAAACTACCGGTTTTACTTCCGTAGCGGCTTCCTCTTTAATTGTCCCCCCCCCCGTATTCGTCATCAAGGGATTCGCATTTGATTTTCACTTCCGACTCCGAAACATTTTCTAAAGTGTGGAATTCCATTTCTGCTCTTTGTTGCGTTTCGGCGGTCGCGTCTTTCATGCTAGCCGCCTGTCCCTGAACAATGGGTACCGCGGTGCGCGTTTCCCACTGTTCGACCGATTGTTCCTTATCCAAGCCTACCAAATTTTGGTAATTGTTGCCTTTACTCATTTTAATAATTTTCAATATAAATGCCAAATCTCAAATCTAATTAGGATTCCTCACACTAATATTCTCGATGACGTATTGACCATTTCGTAACCAGTACTTTGTTACGAGATTTCCACAATGCAAAATTCGTGTCCAGAACAACCTCAAATTTGAAGATTGTCCTGTCACCAGGTCGCCACGTGTAACCTCCCCCTCACTTGTCGACCTTAATGACAGTGAAAAATTAAACCGTGTGTACCTAATGGAAATTTGGGAAAGCAATCGTCACCGAAGTTAATCTGTCGGTAAAGAGGGAGGAAAGGGTTACATCTAAATGAAAGGAAAAATGCAAGTGAAACTGGTGGAAATTAATTTTGAAATAGGGATAAAGTTAATAAAGAAAGTAAATGTGCGGCCGTTACGTTAAGAATCAACTAGCGGTAATTAGATATTTGAGATTTGGGGGAAATTACGGTCGCCAGTCCTATGGACAATTACTATAATAACTGAAAAAGAAAGGTTATTACACATATAATTAGCACTAGAAGCGTGGCAACTGAAGGTTGACACGTGTAGTGTGAAAACTGAAAGTTTGTCAGAAGTAATAAATTTCGCTACACTTAATTTAGCAAAAGAATTAATGAAACCGGAAAATCGAAAGTTAATTTAGTGACTGAAGTTAATAGTGAGCTTTCTTTCTGAAGCACATCGAAATACAGTTAGTCTTGGACTACCTCAACAATCATTTCTAAAGCAACTTGAATCTACGCAATTTAGAAAGAAGAGATTTAACTTTGAACTTGAATTAAACGATTCTGAACAATTAACAATAGTAAAATTTAGTACGTACCAAGCTGAGCTGCAGTCACAGGTAAGCTAAAATACGGTAACAAAACTCGCACTCTTAGTTTGTGCTTGTGTAATCTAACTATTGTAGCCAGCTATGAATACTTAAATTGAACTTTGAAATTAAAGCAGTGAAATGGAATTATGCTGGCGTTTGAATTTCAACGACACTCGGGTTCATTTCGGAAAAGGAAGGGACCCTGCTTGGCAATGCAATTGGGACAATGAGCAACAAAGGTTCATGCTAAGTTGCTGTAATTTTGCGAGGCAAATGGAACAATTTGAAAAGTTGAGGTCTGCCATACAGTTCTGAAACTTTACGTGCTTTTAGTCTTCCTTGTTGGTTGATTGAAGGTTTGAAGCCGTCGATCGAGGAGGTGGCGACAGTCACTCATTGTCGGCCGTCGTTGTTGCAGAAGCTGGATGGTGGCGCGCCTTCTTCTCGACACGGTCACCAGGCGAAACGGGCTCTTGATGTGCGCCAGCTAATGCTTCCCGTCCGCGACACCATGTCAGAAACTATCATCGCGAGTCGAGCGCAATTACATGCTGCCAAACCCCGAAAGCGCGGCAACTCGCGGGAGCGTCACACAACACACCTGCTCCACTCGCTACTCCAGCCAGACTCCCACCGCTCTGCCCGCGCTCCACGCGGCAGAGTTAACACTACCAAAGATCCTACACACTTTGAGTCTTCACACGACCTATCGATGTAATCGTTCGATAGCAGTTTTCCCTAGGCAAGACCCAGCGTAAAAATACAAATAATATTTACGAAACAAACCAATTATACATCGACATAAATGCATAAATATATACATACAAATAGTAAAACAATTACAATATGTAAAGACACAGAAATGTCATATATTCAGGTAACAAAAATAAGGAAAACAAATTATAGTACAATAGATGGAAATAGGAGGATATGCATTTCCGGCGTTACAACCGCGTCCGACCATCCTGATTTGGGTTTTCCGTGATTTCCCTAAATCGCTCCAGGCAAATGCCGGGATGGTTCCTTTGAAAGGGCGCAGCCGATTTCCTTCCCCGTCCTTCTCTAATCCGATGAGACCGATGACCTCGCTGTTTGGTCTCTTCCCCCAAACAATCCAAACGAATCCAAACTCTCTGCAGTGGAGGACCATAGGAGGAATGGAAGCAGGAGAGCTGGAAACCGATTTGGCCCGATGGTTTAATGTGAATCATTCTTATGTTTCTCGGATATGGCGACAGTTTATAGAGACCGAAACGCTGTCCCGGAGACCAGGACTGAGCCGACAACGTGTGACATCAGAAAGAGTGGACCGTTATCTGGCTGCAAGAGCACGACAGTACCGCCTTACACCTGCACTGCAACTGGCATCTGACGTCGCAGAATCCCTGCACATGTTGTATCGAGGCATACGATATACAGAAGGCTTCAGCAGAGTGGCCTTTATTGTTGGAGAACTGCTGTCTGTTTACCTCTGGCATGTTTTCACAAAAGGAACGTCTGGAGTGGAGCCATCAGCATGCCACCTAGACGATTGAGCGGTGGGCAAATGTTCTTTTCACAGATGAGTCCCGATTTGGTCTGGAGCGTGATTCTCGACCGATTCACATCTGGATGGCACGTGGAACACTATTTCGGGATCCCAACGTTGTGGAAAGAGACCGACATAGAGGTGGATCCCTAATGGTATGGACAGGGATTCTGCTGATCACTCGAACACTTCTTCGTGAAATTGTACGGGTGTACGGGTTTAACTGCTGTCAGGTACCGTGAGAAGATTTTGGGAATTCAGGAGCGGGTGTTCCGAGGTGCTGTGGGCCAAGTCTTCGTACTGATGGACGATAATGCTCGACCTCATTGAGCATGTGTCATTGATTTTTTTTTTTTTTTTGGAAACAGCAGATTTGTGTCAAAATAAACGCAACCTTGCGAAATTTCCGTTTGTTTCTTTAATTTGGGACTCCAGTTTATATAAGTGCAGCAGAGACGAATGGGCAATCATTTCTGAGACGAAACGGGCCACAAATGGGGTAGTCCACTGACAAAGAGCTGATCGTTATGGCCAGACACCAAGAAAAGTGCATCTCGGAAACGGTGAAGCTGGCCTGCTGCTCGCTTGCTTTTGTCGTGTGCATCTACAGAAGGTGGCTGAAGAGCGGTGAAACCATGAGTAGGCGACAAAATGCTGGACGTTAACGCATCGTCGCAGATTGTGGAGGTAGGAGGTTTGTCCATAGCGTAAAGCAGGATAGGCAGATACAACGACAGAGTTTAATGCTTGTGCAGGCCCAAGTATTTCGGAGCACACTTTTCATCGTGGGTATTCATATTGACCCAATGATATCGTCAGGTACAACTCCAGTGGACATGGAGATTCGGCTTTGGACCAATGATCGGATGAATCACGTTTCATTAGGACAGGTCGATGGTCATGTCAGGATAGCTCCCACACCATCATCCATGGGGACGGCTGCACGATAAATGCATCGCATCTCGGATGAAGGCCGGTAACGCAAATATTATGATATCGCGGACATTCACCCTGGGCCACTGTCAGACTTGTGGTAGAAATGGAGGTCGCTGTGACGAGAGAGCTGCAAACCAACTGTAGATCACCTGTGGACTGCGCCACAAGGTCGAAATCGCTCAATTGATGTTTCAGCAGCGTACTAATGAACTCACGTTTATGACTTGGTTATCATATTAGCCTGATCCAGACCCGATGAAACACATCCTGAATGCAACTAGACGCTAGCTCCGCTCTCTTAAACCATCAGCCCGTAATTTAAAGCACTTGCGTGACATGTGCATGGACATCTGATGCCAAATGCCTTGGGAAACTTGCTGAGGAATTGTAGATTTCATGCTACGCAAAAACACTGCTGCATTACGTTCTAAAGGTGGTCCCACGCACTATTAAGCAGGAATTCGTATCAATATGCGCGCGCTAGTGTGTGTGTGTGTGTGTGTGTGTGTGTGTGTGTGTGTGTGTGTGTGTGTGTTTTGTTAAATGCTGTTTTGTTGCACGTCCATAGATTGCAACACTCTCAGCCTCGTAGACAAGGGCGCCCATCGAAACTAGTGGAATGACTTCTATGAGGATGATGAATCATTTAGGGGAGCATTGCGTTTAAAGTGATTTACATGGCAGAAGAACCAAACGGGCGAAGGTGACTTTTGTAAGGGAATGGTAGGCTGTAGCAACAGGAAGAAAAAAATTGTGTCTTAGTGGTTATGTCCTTGATCTCCGTTCAATCAGTGACTAGTTCTAACATTTTTACCTCTCACTTCTTTCTTTCACCTCTGATAACGAATGTTAATGTGAAAAATGTACAATTGCACCATAGTTTGCAGTCCACTCTAAGCTTAGAGCCTCCTATAACTGCCTCAGTAAGTCAGTTCAGAGTCGGATGTTCTTTATGATGCCCCTCAGTAAAATTACTGAGAATCGTGTTGCAAAGTTGATTAAAGTATAGACTTCCACGTTGCAATGAAATGGCGTTACTAGACGTATCTTTTGGACATGAAAATGAACTTATATTAAAAGAACACGCCTTATTTGTCTACAATCGTATGAAGCAGATCCTTACTTGTCAGTGGTAAGAAGAAACAAAAAACTGAAAATAGCATTTTCTACCTAGAAAAAATAATTGTGCAGTACACTGCGCAAGGAGATTAAAGTGATAATCAAAACAAACTTATATCTAAGGACTATGAAGAAACACCTGCTTCGCAATAAATTATACTTAGTGATGATTACGAAGATAAGACAGAAGAAAAATTTAAGACAAGTAAATAATAATAATAATTTTTATCATTTGTCTCAACACTTCCGCACTACGTTTGCTTTTCTCTCCTGGAGAAACTTATTGTGTAGCTCTTCTCGTGTTAAATATTTCACATGTTATGGAGGGATAATAACTCAAGTTTGCAGATAGCCAACGGGAGGTTTCGGCTCACAAAACTGAAACCAGTCGTTGTCCTCTAAGTTCTGCTGTCATCTGATAATATCTGCTGTAAAGTGCATTCTGAAATTTTATGTATATAAGGCATGTCTGGTATTCGAATGTGAGTAATGAGACGGCAGTGTAACATTAGGTTTTTACATGTTTAATCAATTTCTTTGCAGGAATGTATAATTAAAACAGTATTGGACACTATGGATAAACTGAATGATGTTACGCTGCTTGAAACGATACTGTAAGAAGTAGGAAGGATTCTGTAGCCTCAACAGATCATCTTGATTTAGGTTACCCACTTTGCTTCAAACAGATAACAGGATAATTCTTGACGTGTTGCGGATTTCCGCCTATATTGCCGCAACGTTTTTGGCACAACAACGTCGCGGGTTGCCTACATTCGACGCAACCCCTGTGCACCAGAAAACAGATTCGCAGCAGTTCCACTAGGCGGCCGTAGCAGCGCTACTAGGGGTCTCAGAGTGTTGGGGAGGGGGGGGGGGGGAGGGGGCTAATTGCATCCACGACCCATGAGACCTAGAATAGGTCCTGCGATATCCTGTCGCGAGACAGTATTTAGGCTCACACACCACTGTAGAGATCGATTTCACGTCGAGCCAGAGGTACAGACGGACATCCGCTCCATTGTTGAAACGTCCCCTTAGAAAACTTAATGAATTACTATGCAGATAAACCTCTTACAGTATTTGATTTTCAAACAGCTGAGCAGAACTGAACGTGCTCAGACATATCGCTCTTTACCTATTCTGATCAACACTAAACTGACACACAATATTTTTAGCGCAACGCAATCTGACTTTAAATAATCCATACAAAAGAATGGCCCTGACTAACAACATCCTATACCTTTCATGAATCACTTACCTTACAAAACTCTTCATTACTCGAACTACGGCAATACAACGAGCGCCGCTACTGCCAGCTAAATAAAAGATTCAAACTAATGATGGCACTAACTACTGATAGGCATAGTTAGCAAATGAAAGATTTTGATAGAGAACAAACAATGTATTTACCTTAAAAGTGTTCAAAAGTCATAATATATATATCAGTTCATGATATACAGTCTTACAAATTTACTGTCTCTGTCCAGTTCACCCGCTCTCAAAACTCCGCCATCTCACTCCCCACATCCACCACTGCTGGCGGCTCACCTCCAACTGCGCAACGCTATGCGCTGTTAACAGCCAACTGCCCAGCACTACAATAGCCAACAACAATGCAAACCAGCCACAGCCTTCACACAGCACAATCAGTGATTTTTATATAGAGCGCTACATGGCGTTGCCAACATAAAAACCTAAACAGCCTACTTACATTGTGACGTCGTTGCCTGCTGCCGTCCAGCTGCCTCCTCTACGTACACCACCTGGCGTCTGGATCACCTCTGATGGTCCATTGCCCGTGGTTGGATGTCGTAACCTGGTTCACGGACTATGGTGGACCGTTGACTGTATTTTGTTTTAGCAAGGATCTGTACCACAGTGCATGTATTAAAAGTGAATTCTTGTAGAACTTTTCAAATATCAGTGTGTGAAGAAATGGACCAAGCACAAGACGTGGGTTTTGAATGAAGGCCTTCAGTCTGTCAGTCACTTTTTTAGTGTTAATTGTGTTTGGTTCGTCGAAATAGGAGAGCATACTATTTTTTCTCCAGTAAACTATATTTGTGGAAAATTAGCGACTTTAGTTCCGCCTAAGGTGGATTATTTAGTTCGTACAATAAAACCATACCCAACTACCTGTCTCATCCTTCTCAAACTAGACCTGGTTTTAATTATCAGATAGAAAAAAAATGAAATTATGCATTAATTTTATGTTTTTGTTTTCAGGTACATACTGGCAGTCCTGTAACACTGAATCTAACCCCTCGGTATCATAGCAAGCCGTTAGAGAAGACGAAAGAAAATGACGCAGCCCATTCACAAAGGAAAGAAGTTATCGAACACGGCAAGAAGTTGGAACTGACTAGCAGGTCGATCTCCAGCTGTTATTAAAGGCGACCGTCAATGTAGTGTTAACACATTCTACAATAACCAGCTAAATAGAAGGCACCGTTTCACCTGGTGTCATATACGGTGAAGCGTAGCAGCACCAGGGAACATTATAAATGCCACTACGTTCACTGAAGCTAAACAGAATGAAAGACCTTTCATATGCCACCGATATCGACTTTGCTTTACTTCAAGACGTAAAAGACATAGAATTGAATCACATAAGAGAGTATAATACTGTTTCTAACTCGGGACATGGAAGATAACTAGAGAAGTCGGTAGTATTTATAATTAAAGATGTTGATACTTTACCTAGTGGTGGAGATGTTATATGCACGCAATAGAGCAAAGTTTTTCAAACACGCAGTTGTTCCCCTGTGCGAAGAGCACCATGGAAATAACTTATTTGCAGGAGACTTAATAACTGTGATCTGTGTTTCAAAGATTAAATCATAAATTTTTACACACCCATACTGTGAGAATACTCAGAAAAGAAGTTTAGCCTGTCTGACATGTGTGAATACAGAAAACGGCCATTTGCCTGGATTTTATTACGAATATCGGGACGACAAAAAACCCACCGAATATAATGTTCTGGAAATTAAATGCTGCACACCTGCGAGATGCGATGCATAACACAAGCGTTTTAGCAGTACATTGGAGGAATGTGAGGGGAAGTTCATTTCTTATAACTCGACTTTCACATCGTGGCTTCAGTACACCAAATCGAGATTAAGAAAAAAGCTTTTGCCATAAGAAAGCCATTGACTTTTACTACCAGTGTTTGCGAGACTTCCATAAACTACACGCACCAGCGATCGAAAACTATGTCCAGATGAAGAAAATAACATCGATAATCTTAGCTCTTAAGCTCAAACATTAAGGTCACGAGGTTAGCTCGAGAAGGCAGGAGACTGGTTTTGCTAGGAAGCATCAAGTTCTCACGGTCCTCTCAATAATAAGTCGGTGAAAAGGAAAACAGAAGTTAAAGTGAACAGACCGTTTTAAACACGCAAAATGAATTTAAAGAATGAATATTGAGATATTTCGCACAACTAATCTCTCGTAGTGCTGTTGATAACAATGCACGGATAGGACTGGTCAGAAATCTTCAAAGGAAACTTAATGTTAGAGCATCTGACAGTCTCACTGAGTAGATTAACACGGATGATCTACCTGCCAAGTTTTAGTAGGCCTTCCAGATGCAAATTACTCGTAAATTATGGAAAATATACATCGAAATTATGAATAATTAGTGCAACACTTTTTTTTCTCGGCAAATTTCGTCTGAGTAATTGTGGAAACTGTTGTGAGACATCATAGAATATTCCTGCTTCAGCCCCTATAGTTTCATGAAGCTCCAGTAGGTGGTGGCCTATACATAGCCTTCAAAATGGCGTCTGTAGCGGAGGTGCGTTCCAAGCAGGGGATTCAGTTTAGTTCGGTATAAACCCAAAGAATCGCAGATATTCATAAGAGCTTGCAGAACATCTACAGCGGTCTGTCAGTGAAAAAAAAAAAAAAAAAAAAAAAAAAACTGTCATTATGGCAACAAGGTCGCGCTAACCTGTCCGATTTCCCACTTGCCTGCCGGCCACACAAAGCTGTGACTTCTGCAATGATGGAATGTGTGGGCGCTCTCATCCGAGATGATGAACGCATGCTACCCTCAGGATATTGAAGGAATCACTTCACCATGGTCATCGCCCTAGAAATGGAAATTAACTTCTTCTCCATGACAACACATGGCCTCAGACAAATCTGCGCACCCGAGAGGAGCTCACAAAACTTCATTGGACTCTTCTTCCTCATCCATCCCTCTTCCATCTGTTTGGCACAGTGTAGGATGCACTTCGGAGTAAGTAATACGTGCCTGACCGGTTAGCCGCGCTGTCTAACGCACTGCTTCCCGAGCAGGAAGGCATGCCAGTCGCCAGCACGAATCCGCCTGGTGGATTAGTGTCAAGGTCCAGTGTGCCGGCCAGGTGGTTTCCCATCTACCTCGGTGAATGCAGGCAGTTTCCCCTTACCCTGCCTCAGTCATATTACGTCGGCGACGGCCGTGCAAACACTGTCTCCATGTACACGTACACCATAATTACCCTATCACACAAATATTTGTGGCTACACTCATCTGGTATGAGCTCCACTCGGAACCGAACCGCACAATAACCGTGGGTTCGGTGTGGGGTGGCGGTGGGGTGGGTGGACTGCTGTGGCCTGTTGTAGGGTTGTGAACCACTGAGGGCTGTGGCGGGACGAAGCCTCTCCTTCGTTTCTAGGTGCTCGGTTTAATACACAATAAACAAGCAGTACGTCGATGGTGGGGAGGTTATTGATGCAGCAAGACGTTGGCTCCGTCATCGATAATTGCAGTGATACAACGTGGGCAAACAGGCCCTCCAAGTACGGTGGCGTAAGGAAGCTACACTGAACAGAGGTCGTTGAAAAAAAGGGTTTCCTTTTAAGGCAAAAGACTGAGCATAATATGGCGTGTTACAATCCTGAATAAAACCAACCTGCTTTTACAAAAAAAAAAAAAAAAAAATATTTTGCATTACTTACTGAACGTCGCTCGTATATCAGAATTCAATGGAAGATAAGAATAGAAATATGATTGAACAAAAATACTCTCATTACGACGCGAAGGAGATTTGGAAAGGTATTAATCACCGGGATTTGGTACAAGGCCATGAGTAGGAAACTTTCTGCCAGCTTCAAACCTCAAGCTATCCACCTAACAGAGTCGCCGCCGTGTGCTTCTTGCGGCTTAATGGTTACTGATGAGCAGATTTCTTTGTGAAAAAGTAAAGGCTATCAGGCAAAGAAAGTCGAAAACTAGCTTTTATATTCAGGATATCAACAAAGAGAGTTAGACATACAGACGTTTTGCAGTCTTATGGAGTTACACAACAGAACAGGAAAAGAAATGCCGTCAATTGGCAACCTCATTTACGTTACATCCTTACACCAGATACCAGATAAAAAAAATGACTTCTGTCTGTATCTACCACGCTGTATCACAACTTAGCCATGACGAAGAAACAGAAGGATATTTATGGCAGTTTTTTTGAAAAATACGATTGCTGTATGACGTTGGAGACAAAGTTTAAATCACCACCAGTTTGGCGCTACGGATCAGTGTGTGTTAGTTTCTTCTCTCTCCAGTCATTTAGGCTTCGTTGTAATGTCCAAAATGAACACAGACAATCAACAACAACAGAACAAATGTGATTAGCTTTGGGTATTACATCTTACACAAACAAAATAGGAAATTCTAGTCATCGTAAGAAAGAACGCACTTCGGTTCATTTTATAGGTGGACCTCATTTTCACAATTTTCCATTCAAAGAGATGGCATTTACTTCTTTAATGCAAAGGCTTGAATTATAATTTATATGTCTTTTGTGTTTGTTTTCAAATACCTGATTTGAGGATTACAAAAAGATCAGTTGAAAACTTAAAGCCTAATGGATGGCGGAGTGGACATTCTATGGGAAAAGAATACCGGAGAAGAAAAATGAAATAAAAATAAATGAATGAATCGACAGAGCGCTTACCAGCGAAAGGCAAAGGTCTCGGGTCTGAGTCCAGGTTGGCATGCAGTTTTAATCTGCCAGGAAGTTTCAAGTCATTCGTTTTTAAGAAAAAATGAGTCGCTTCCAACGGCGTACACAATCTCTGATCTGGGCACCTGTTAATTGACATTGATATCAAGTGCGTCCTCCCTTCTGCTTTATAATCCTTGGGCATTATTGGGCGCACTTTTAATGGGGTGTCGGAACGTTTGTGGACGAACGGCCGCCTCTTCTTCCTCAAGAGCCGAAATCAGGGAAAGTAGCGATCTTGGACGCTAGGGTCTGAAGCATAGTAGACGTATCGACACATCACAGAATGTTCTGTTTGGGACTCTGTGATGGCCAATCCACTCCAAGAAATTTATTTCCCACAAGTCATTGGCTCATAAACGCTGAAATGTTAATACAATCATCGTCTCCGAACTGTAAAATGAGAGCATATCCTTCCTCATTTACCACTTGAGCATAATAGAGGGACCACACCACAACCCCGTAAAACACTCCCATACCATAGGAAGGACCAACTCTTCTTTACTCGTACATCATTGTTGCCACTACACATGTGACGTAGCGTTCTACAGGTATCTGCCAAGCTCAAACCTTTCCATCCGACTGCCATAGTGTATAGCGAGATACGTCACTTGTTTCCAGTGTTTCGTTGTCCACTGGCTTCAATCTTTTGACCACCTCAAGTGTCGCTTGACATTGACAGCAGAAATGCGTGGCTTATGAAGAGCTGCTTGACCATTGTATTCCATTCTTTCTAACTCACTACGCATAGTCGCGTTTGCTGGACTGCTGGTGGCACTTTATATCTCTGATTTCTTCAACTGATGTCGTATTATGTTTTACAACTACCTTCCACAGTGCTCGTCTCTGCTTGCCTGTCAGTATATGGTCTTTCTGGCTTCGATTTAACTGCTGTTGTTTCTTCACGATTCTAGTTCAGCAGCAGTCGACCTGGCCAGATTTAGTAAAGGTGAAATGTGAGTCCGTATGTAGTGTCATCTAGTCCTGTATTCAGCATTACACTGGGTTTCCAGACAGTTCTGATCAATATACTCTTTGCGAGACATCCAGAACTGTTGCTAAAATTTTTCCTGACGAATAAATACGCTCGATTTGTACTTGACAGATCCTTTGTTTCGTTCAAATTGTATACATGACCCGAGTTTCAGGATGTAAATCCCATTTTCGGGTGCTACAAAAAAATGGAAAAGTAATAGGGAGTCTTCATGAAATTAAATAACGTTCGACGGGCTCATTCAAATGTGAACATCAGGCAATACCGTAATTGGGTACAGTACCAGTCACGTAAAAAATACAGAAAACTTGTCAAGTAGCGTGGGAGATCCCTTGGGGGGGGGGGGGGGGGTCTTCGTACATCCATACTTAAACTGGATGAAGGTGGGACACAGCTGGTATAATTTTTATTAAAAATGAAATTCCTGCAGCTGTACTTAAGATTTTTTGTTTACTTCGCTACTAGTTTCCACGTTGCATCAACGCCATCTCCAGGCCCGTACACTTTGATGAAATCAGTTGTGTGTGGCTCAGTCTAGAAGTCCGTAAGTAGTCCCAGTAACTAGTTACTGCCCGCCATCCATGTGGAGCAATTGTTGATCTCACAGCGGACTTCTAGACTGAGCCACACACAACTGATTTCATCAAAGTGTACGGGCCTGAAGATGGCGTTGACGCAACGTCGAAACTAGTAGCGAAGTAAACAAAAAATCTGAAGTACAGCTGGAGGAACTTCATTTTTAATAAAAACAAAAAAAGTTTATCTCAGTGGCTGAGTGTCATACCGGGTAAACGGAGTCTAAACGAAAACACATGAATGTAACGGCAAATAAGCATACATTGCCAGCCTAATGTTACCAGTGAACCAACTGCGAACCACTAGACACGTGAAATAGGCTTAACAAATAAAAATGAAGATATAAAAGTCTTAGATTGGCAATTCGTGAACTCAAAAGCAGCTTCCCATACAAGTGTCATTTTGCCGCACATCGTGGAAGGCCAGCAAAACCAGTCAAGACTCCGAAGAAAACGCAGTGAGACTCCTGTGTACGAACTTTCATATTCAGAAAAAACATAACACCTTGAACGACTAGAGATACGAAGTTCATATTCAGAGCATATGTAGATTAGCATATTCTGCAGAAATGATTGCCATTTGAACCATGTCGGTCTGTGGGTTCAAGGTCAGCATCGATATCGCGGCGCAACACCACCTACCGGTAAAATGTGTCTGCGGCGCTCGTTGTCGCTGTAAACCGGAAGTAGTGGATCAGTGTGACATGACAAGACGTTTAGGATGCCTCGCAGACGCATGCGCGAACTATACCTTCAAATTAGTGAGTTTGAAATAGTGCGCGTTATTGGCATGAGAGAATGTGATGCACCCATCAGGATCAGGGAAATTGCTGCTCGTGTGGGACGAAATGTTACGGCAGTGCGACGGGTGCGTGCAGAATGGTTCACTGAAGGACGTAGAACACGATTAGATCGGTCATTTCGCACCACCCAGACCACGCCTTGAGAAGATCGAGAAAATAAAATGGTACAAATTGCTCTGAGCACTGTGGGACTTAACATATGAGGTCATCAGTCCCCTAGAACTTAGAACTACTTAAACCTAACTAACCTAAGGACGTCACACACACCCATGCCCGAGGCAGGATTCGACCCTGCAACCGAGCGGTTTCGCGGTTCCAGACTGAAGAAGCGCCTAGAAACGCTCGGCCACAGCGGCCGGCTAGAAGATTGACACCTCATTCTAATGGCACTGCAGGGCAGATCAGCTCTGGCCTAACAGCGGAACAGTGAACAACATCGTACACTATCAGGGGTCTGTGTAACACATCGTATTCGATCATGGGCGACAGTTCGTCACTCTTTTTACAGCATAGGTTAAGTGCGCTTCCTCCACTTCTCCGCCTCCCTTTGACGAATGGCCAGAAACATGATAGAAGGCAATGGTGTATGGAACAGCGTCACTGGGGACACGAATGGCATCAGACAGTGTTTTCGTACGAACCCACATTCTGCTTGTTTGAAAATGATGGCCACATTTTGGTTCGCCGCAGACAGGGGGAACGCCATCACAGTGACTGCATTCGCACAAGACGTAAAGACATACAGCGCCAGCTCGAGGACTTACGGTGTGGATTGCTATTGGGTACAACCCCAAATGAAAGTTGGTACATATCAAGGGCACTGTGACCAGTGTGGCCTAAGTGAATAACACCCTGCAACCTCTTCTGCACAACACCCCAGACACCGTTTTTCAGCAGGACAGTGCACATTGCTGCACGAACACGTGCCTTCTTGGTGTCACAGAATGTCAGCCATTTTCCCTGGCCCTTCACCGGTCTTGTCGCCAATCGGCCCTTCATCGGACTTGTCGCCAATCGAAAATGTATGGTATATGGTGAAATTACGAGTGCAGCGCTGTGGCCCAGTATTAACCACCAAAGATGAACTTTAGAACCAGGTGAATACAGCAAGAATGGCTGTAACACAGATTGTCATTCGCGCCTTATACGCGTCGATGCCATCACGCGTGGAACATGTTATCAGGACCATGGCGGACCCGGTGCCTACTAGACAACAGCACACGTGATGAACCGAGGAAATTGAAATGCTAATCATTTCTGCAGAACATACTAATGTAAATGTCCTGCTAACATGAAAGTACATCCTCTAATTGCCCAAGGTGTCCTGTTTCTTTTGAACATGAGTGTATATACACTCCTGGAAATGGAAAAAAGAACACATTGACACCGGTGTGTCAGACCCACCATACTTGCTCCAGACACTGCGACAGGGCTGTACAAGCAATGATCACACGCACGGCACAGCGGACACACCAGGAACCGCGGTGTTGGCCGTCGAATGGCGCTAGCTGCGCAGCATTTGTGCACCGCCGCCGTCAGTGTCACCCAGTTTGCCGTGGCATACGGAGCTCCATCGCAGTCTTTAACACTGGTAGCATGCCGCGACAGCGTGGACGTGAACCGTATGTGCAGTTGACGGACTTTGAGCGAGGGCGTATAGTGGGCATGCGGGAGGCCGGGTGGACGTACCGCCGAATTGCTCAACACGTGGGGCGTGAGGTCTCCACAGTACAACGATATTGTCGCCAGTGGTCGGCGGAAGGTGCACGTGCCCGTCGACCTGGGTCCGGACCGCAGCGACGCACGGATACACGCCAAGACCGTAGGATCCTACGCAGTGCCGTAGGGGACCGCACCGCCACTTCCCAGCAAATTAGGGACACTGTTGCTCCTGGGGTATCGGCGAGGACCATTCGCAACCGTCTCCATGAAGCTGGGCTACGGTCCCGCACACCGTTAGGCCGTCTTCCGCTCACGCCCAAACATCGTGCAGCCCGCCTCCAGTGGTGTCGCGACAGGCGTGAATGGAGGGACGAATGGAGACGTGTCGTCTTCAGCGATGAGAGTCGCTTCTGCCTTGGTGCCAATGATGGTCGTATGCGTGTTTGGCGCCGTGCAGGTGAGCACCACAATCAGGACTGCATACGACCGAGGCACACAGGGCCAACACCCGGCATCATGGTGTGGGGAGCGATCTCCTACACTGGCCGTACACCACTGGTGATCGTCGAGGGGACACTGAATAGTGCACGGTACATCGAAACCGTCATCGAACCCATCGTTCTACCATTTCTAGACCGGCAAGGGAACTTGCTGTTCCAACAGGACAATGCACGTCCGCATGTATCCCGTGCCACCCAATGTGCTCTAGAAGGTGTAAGTCAACTACCCTGGCCAGCAAGATCTCCGGATCTGTTCCCCATTGAGCATGTTTGGGACTGGATGAAGCGTCGTCTCACGCGGTCTGCACGTCCAGCACGAACGCTGGTCCAACTGAGGCGCCAGGTGGAAATGGCATGGCAAGCCGTTCCACAGGACTACATCTAGCATCTCTACGATCGTCTCCATGGGAGAATAGCAGCCTGCGTTGCTGCGAAAGGTGGATATACACTGTACTAGTGCCGACATTGTGCATGCTCTGTTGCCTGTGTCTATGTGCCTGTGGTTCTGTCAGTGTGATCATGTGATGTATCTGACCCCAGGAATGTGTCAATAAAGCTTCCCCTTCCTGGGACAATGAATTCATGGTGTTCTTATTTCAATTTCCAGGAGTGTATGTCAGAGAATGGCCGCCACTTGAACTAATACCGGTGGTGGAAGGGACCACCGAAGAAATTATAGCTAACAATACAGCCGCACCCCGCTTTTCCTCACAAAAACCACCCGTTACTAACAGCGCTAAAACCACTTAAGCTTAGCATGAGCTAAGATAGATTTAAACAGAGAAAACAATAAAACTTCACGTTAATTTATTAAGCCTACGCCTCATGTCTAATCGTTCGCAACTGGGTAATAGGTTACATACGGTTTGCAATGTGTGTTTATTACATTCGTGATTTATCGGTTATGCGGCATTTACTGGTACTGGTTGACTCAGAGAGACCTTTCAGGCCTCACGCGCATCGGATTTCGCATGCAACTTGATACATTTGCTGTATTTCTTGCATGACAGGTACAACTTTTTCGTACGCAATCAAGGTGTTACCTGATGTTCACATTCGTATTTGCCCTTTTAATATTAATTGATTTTATGAAATTTAGTTTCCCTTGATTTTGTAGTGCCTGAAGATAGGATTTATATCCTGAAACCGTAGTTGTTTGTACGATTAATTTATTTTATGAAATTTAGTTTCCCTTGTTTTTGTAGTGCCTGAAGATGGGATATATATCCTGAAACCTTGGTTGTTTGTACGATTTTATCCAAACAAAGTACAACGCTACCGGATTTATTCATTATGAACAACTTTGGATCAAATAGTATAGTACAGTAATATAGTAGTATAGTAATATAGTAGTATAGTAAGATAGTAATATAGTAAAGACATTAGTCAGATTGATTTTTACGAATTGTTAAATAAAATTTGTGATTAATCCTCGATAGTATTTAATTGCCTATATGGTATGTATGATTTTTTTTCCTTTAACTGTGTTACCAAGAGCTGTACAGTAGTTACGGTCGCGAAATGTAACGACATTTTGTGGTCCAGCTAACAGCTCCAGCCAGCAACCTGATCCTGTTGTTTTGCAAATCGCATTCTCCTCTCCCCTGCTGTTGCTTTGAAAAGAGAATGAGAGGGACGAAAAATAAAAAGTATCTCCGGATTCGGGGGAATATCAAACGTACTTTTCGCCCGGCGGCGCCTCACCCGCCTGATTTATCACTCCACGCAGAAAGTAGTGATTTAGCTGCGAGTGCGAAAGCCAGCGCGCCGCCCACACCATTGTCAAATGTTTTCCATAATAGTACGCAACATTTGGTTTTCTGCTTTCGGAGCACTCGAGGCTCTGAGGTGAGCACCCAACAACGCAGAGTCTTTTGTGTTTCCAGCCACAAGTGGAAGGCGAGTGAGTGCCGCCGCGAAGTGGACGTTTCGGCACAATGGGAACCTAGTTGCGTGGCGTGGTGGTTTCCGTGGCGTAATTTCAGTATCACGCATCAGCTGATTCCTTGTAAATTCTGTGAGTTGAGTGGTTTTGCAGGCGACGAACATGAGCGTTGCGTCTGGGTACGGATCCTATTATGCGTCAACCCCAACGACACAATAGATAGGATACACTTCGCAAGGGGGTCTAAACTTGGGCACCCTTGAAAAGATGAAAAATTTAGGACTTCACTTTTGGAACATTCTGGACATTTCAGATCATGTATCACGATGGTGTGTAAATTCGTAGCATTTTTGTTCTGGATGTACCATTCCGGTTGGCTTGGTTTTATTCATCGATATTCTTTTTTTATTTGTAGTTCACTGTTGCTGTTTGTGTTTACATATTGTCATTTTGTCATTTGGAGATAGAGAGTGCAGGTGTGGTCGCAAGAAAATGGAGTGACAAGTGCAGAAATCGGAACATTTCTGACATATTCATCTGCTTGACAGGGGGTGACAGTAGCGAAGGCAGCCAGAAACACTTGAACCGTATATGGAGGTAGTGTCTCTCCAAGTACAGGAAGACCTTCGGGGTTTGATGAAGGTCGTTTAGACGCTTTAATGCACAGTGATCCACGTCTTTGTACTCGAGAACTGGCAAATGTGAAGCACTGTGCTGATTCCACCTTCGTGTGACAGTTGCATCAATGTGGAACGTTCAGAAACCAGGTGTATGTGTACCGTATACTCTAATCCAAGATCACAAAAATCAGGAGGTGACCACATGTGTACATCTGCTTGCTCGTCGTCAACGGGATCGTGAACAATGCCGATCATTTCTATCCTGTTTCGTTACTGGTTAAGAGAAATAATGCATTTACGCTAACATAAGCATAAAGCAGCGACTACTCGTACAAAGAACTCCGTGCATCCATTAAAAAAAAAAAAAAGTGATACATCTCGCCGAAGAGTAACGGTGTTGTGTTCTACGAATTGCTTCCCTCTGGTGTAACCATCACTGTTGACATTTATTGTCAGCAACTGAGGCGTCTTGCAGACACAAACCAGGAACAACGGCAAGGAAGACTGCGTGAAGTGATGCTACTCCATGCTAATACCCGCCATCATTTTGCTAGACTGACAAACAACGCTATATAGGAATTGGGTTGGGAAGTCATTCCACAACCATCTAATTCACCTGATCTTCCACCCTTACATTTTCACCTTTCCTGTTCTCTAACGAACAACCTTCAAGGAACTTCCTTTCCGGATGACAATGCCCTACGAACATGGCTAAACCAGTTCTTCACCTCAGAACCACGTGAATTCTACAGTCACGGAATCGAAAAGTTACCCCAACGTTGCCAGACTGTTGCAAACAGTGAAAGAGAATATATTATTGAAAACTAAATTCTCTGTTATGTATATCTGTTGCTTTTATTGACCTTATGGGAAAAAAAGCCAACCTAATATTTCAGTGCCACTTCAAGCTCCTAAAGAGTGCCTGTTTAGCCCTGGATTAAACGTATTTGGCGATTATCTAATATAAAAAAGTAATATAATATTAACATTTAAATTTATCGACAATGTATGTATGAGTATTATTAATATGTCCCAAGCAATCGTGAAACATATTTCACATTGAGTAGCTTTTTATTTTAAAAACTGCTTTCCTTTTATTAGAAAGGTAAGAAAAATAGCCTGCTACATGCACAATTTTATAGAGCTTATTTTTCAATCATTAAAAACACTTTTACAACTCAGACGGAAAACTATGAAACCTAGCAATATAAATGTAAGCAGTTAAAAGTCAGAAAAGATAATTAACTACAGTTTCGGGACCACAAGAAAAATAATTTTACAAAGGTAAACCCGTTGATCCAGATACATTTTTCCTGTTGTCACAATTGGATACAAATATGCTAGCAACGCTACAAACTGCTAAATAACTGACCCCCGCTGAGTCATTGTTGAAGTCAGATAGTTGTTCAGTTACAGTAAAACTGCTCTCCGCTTCGCAGCTTGAAGCTAAGTACACAAGCAAAAGTCTTACCAGTGCTTCAGCATTAGCTAATAATACTCGTATTTATTTTTTCACAGAAACCAAAACATATTTTGTCTGTTTCAGGCATTTTACGCCCTATCCTACTTGAAAGAGTTCAAGATCTGTTTTCATAGATTGAAGATAGACTTCCTGGTGTGGAGCTATCCTTTTGTCCCTTTTTTCTCCAACAACGCTTTTAAGGGAAAGAAAATTGGGGACATGTTAGATGACTATCAGTTTGTCTTTAGGAAAGGAAGTACCAGTGAGGCAATTCTAACGTTGCGGTTGATAACAGAAGCACGACTAAAGAAAACTCAAGACACCTTCATAGGATCTGTTGACCTGGAAAAGGCGTTCGACAACGTCAAATGGGCCAGGGTGATGGAAATTCTGCGAAAAATAAGGATAAACTGTACGGTAAGACGGGTAATATACAGTAAGAACACGAGGAAAGGGGGAAAGTAAGAGAGGAAGACCAAAAACAAAGTGCAGGGGTTACGAACGGTGTGAGTGAGGGATGTAGTCTTTCACCCTTATTGTTCAATCTATACAAAGAAGAACCGACGACGGAAATAATAGAAAGGTTCAAGAGCAGGATTAAAATTCAAGGTGAAAGGATTTAAATGATAAGATTCGCTGATGACATTGCTGTCGTCAGTGACAGTGAAGAACAATTACAGGATATGCTGATTGGAATGGACAGTCTGATGAGTACAGAATATGGATTGTGAGAGTAAACCGAAGAAAGACAAAAGTGATGAGAAGCAGAAGGAATGAGAACAGCGACTAACTTAACATCAGGATCGCTGATCACAATGTAGATGAAGTTAAGGAACTATGCTACCTGGGCAGCAAAGTAACCCAAGGAGGACATAAAAAGCAAACTAACATATAAACACTGGCAAAAAAGTGCTTTTCTGTTCTAGAGAAGTCTACTAGTATCAGTCATAGACATTAATTAGGGGATATATTTCCTAGAATGAGCATTTGGAGCTCAGCATTGGATCGTAGTGAAACATGAACTGTGGGAAAACCCGAAAAAAGGAGAATCGAAGCACATGAGATCTTGTGCCACCGACGAGTGTTGAAAACTAACATAAGGACATCACACACATTCATGCCCGACGCAGGATTCGAACCTGCGACCGTAGCGGTCGCGCGGTTCCAGACAGAAAATTAGGTTGAGTGATAAGGTAAGTAATGAGAAGGCTCTCTGCAGAGTCGGCGAGGAATGGAATATGTGGAAAACACTGACAAGAAGAATGGACAGGGTGACAGGTTCACAGGCAATATGTTAAGAGATCAGGGAATAAGTTCCATGGCACTAGAAGGAGCTGCAGAGCGTAAAAACTGTAAAGGAGGGCAGAGAGTGGAAAATAGAGATTTGGATACATCCAGCAAATAATTGTGGATGTAGGTTGCAAGTGCAACTCGGAGATGAAGGGGTTGGCACAGGAGAGGAATTCGCGGGAGCCACATCAAATAAATCAGAAGACCGATGACCAAAAACAAAAAGACTGGTCAAGTATTCGATATTTAAGACGTTAGAGCACATATCAATGATTTAAATACGTTCCTACTTCTAAAGTTCATTAAGTTCTACAGTGTTATTTTTCGTCAACTGAGATTAAAAAGCTGTAATTATGTTTCAAAAAATATGGCGGGAGGGACAGACCTGCCCCCTCTTTCCGCCCCTGCGGTGATGCCCATATTAAAAACAACGCAATTTTATCTTTGCGTGTATAACGGTAGTAAGAATACAATATTAAATTTGTACGTAATTTGGATGCGCAGAGGAACATTTAGTACACTGAGTTTACACTTACAACTACAAAACTGGCTCCAACTAACCTGGAATTCGAGTTGAGCTTGCAAGGGTTCGACGTTTTATACTGCTCCAAATTTATGGCAAAGTTCATCAATCGTAGTGGCTGGCTAGTGGTGGCTGCCCGTCTCTTGGCACCATATGACTAGGTGTCATAGGTGAGAGGTCCGGAGGATTTGCTGAGATGGGCAACAGTCGAATACCCACGCTATCGACGTAGATCAGGAAGGAATGGGCAACATGTGTTCATGCATTATCTAGTTGAAAAATAACGTCCCAGAGTAATCTAATACAGGGCAGCGTAATGGGCCTTAACGAGTCAGTAACGTAACAGCCGCCGTTCAAGATAATGACTATACGAACCGCAGGTGATCGCACCAAGTGCTGGCTACATCTGAGGATGATGAATGAAAGTGGCAACGTTTTCCCTATTCGAATTCTCCATACACGGGTATGTCCATTGTGATGCTATATGCATTTTTGTGTGTGTTTGTATCTATGTTTGTGGGTTTGGTGATCTCAATGACGAGGTTAGTGCACACACGAAAATTAGTACCGAATGTGGTTAAAATGTAGAATATTCGTTGAAAGAAATAAAAATCAATCTGAGATAAAATCAGACTCACTCTCTTCCTCTCTCTATCACACTATGCAAGAGATCATTAAAAATTGTCATCTATTCCAAAAGTGTCAATAAAACCACATGTAAGACAAGAGGAAAGTTACAATAGTTTCACAAGGATACTTGCAAAGAAGATGGATGAGCCAGCCACCCTGGTAGTACATTAAAACTGTCGCCCTATTAATTTTAGGGTACAAGGTAGACACCGCACAAATCTGTGTTATTTGAAACAGAGCGCAACTGCTTGACAAATGAGCTATTGCTCTCTCCTCTGAATATAAAATATAGTCTACTAAAACGTGACGCCATTATCTCCACGCCACAAGTGCCACACATGGGAGTGTCCTCTCACTGGGAAAAAAAATCCATGCATCGCAGGAACGTGTACCGTGCAAAGACGACAGAGGAGGACCTCATCCTGTCTGCATGGCTGGATGAAGGTACACCATGGACATGTTGTGGACTTTACTAGACACAGCTAATTATCTGTTACTCCATACCACTCTTGTTCCCATCGATGCATGACTCTGTACCTCAACAGTGGGGCGATAGCATGTTGGGCGTGGAACACTTAATCATGGCACACCTCCTTGGCTGCTACTTTCACCGATTCATTACCATTAATACCCATATGTCGTGACACTCTCCAGTTTGAAATGTATGTGGGGAGGAATTTATTTAGCTGCGTGGCACTATACTGTTGTAATAGTGCCTGACTGCTGGTGTGTGGAATCTGTGTGGTGTCGAATGGGTTGCCTGCAAGCAGGAGCCTAGGAAGGATCAAGGATTCTCTCTGTATAGGTAAACTTTCAAATTGCTCAACAAAGGTGTGCAACTGGCATTGAGGATGTAATCTGTGTGGGGGGGGGGGGGGGGGGGAGGGGGGGGAGGGGAGGGGAGTGGGTGTTCTTACAGGGACCCTTTGCGATTTTATTCACATACATGTCATTGTCACACAAAAGAACTTTGTTTCTTTTTTACAGTCATTAAAATCTCCCAGTTTCTTCTCAAAGAGATGCTCTGTATTAGATTTTCTCCACTTTCCGCTTTTGGAGTGGGTTTGTACACTTTTGTACACTTTTGGTCTCATGTCCTCGAGTGAAACGGAAATAATAGTATCACACTAGGAAGGATGTAGCATTAGCAAAAAACTCAGCTAAAACAATTGAAAGACAGATGTGTACATAGGTAACACAAACTGTCTTCACAATAATGGGTACCGCAACCATAAATGTATTAAATGAATGCGAGATTTCTCGACTTAAGCCGTATTTAATGAAACTTCTTCTTCTCTCCATATTCAGTTTAGGGTTTTTAAACCGTTACCTAGCATTTAGTTGTACAAAATCGCACTCTACATTACCATCGTGAAAGGGGAACACAGTAGTGCGAACGTAAATTAACGGAAAGATATTTACCAAAAAAGGGGAATACAGTACATCTACATCTACATCTACATTGATACTCCGCAAGCCACCCAACGGTGTGTGGCGGAGGGCACTTTACGTGCCACTGTCATTACCTCCCTTTCCTGTTCCAGTCGCGTATGGTTCGCGGGAAGAACGACTGTCTGAAAGCCTCCGTGCGCGCTCTAATCTCTCTAATTTTACATTCGTGATCTCCTCGGGAAGTATAAGTAGGGGGAAGCAATATATTCGATAGCAGTAGTGCGAACGTAATTTAACGGAAAGATATTTACCAAAAGAAAGGGGCCACATGTATGATAAAATGGCAGCATACTTACATTGTATGCTTTTGGTCGTTTCGGTTTACAAGCTGAACCATTCCTGATGGTTTGACACACAGTTCGGACAGATAAGGTGGGAGATGTGCAAAGATTTAACGTCGTTCAAAGAATAAAAAAGAGGCAGGTCTAACAAATTCAGATCTATTTATATTAGGGTAAACCATAACTCTAGCACAGACTTTCAGAGGTCATCCAGTGATACCTTCTGAGTATTTTGGTAAAAGACACCCACTTTCTCTGTCATCTCGTTACCAAGTTTCTGCATTTCGTTTGTTTTCTTTCCCCAATTAGCTTTGTATCTGTATTGCACTGAAAACAATCCGCAACAGTCCAAAAGTCGGTATTAAAGGATAAAGGAGCGTTCTGAATAGAATTTCGCTGACATAGCATTAGAATTCCTGAAATTGATGGTATCAGCATCTCCGACGTCAGCATCCAGTGTTCAGCAATCGTACTTGTTATATTTCCCTGTAGGTAGCGTCAGCATTCCAGGATTTCTGTCATCATTGCTTTCATCAACTGCACAGACACCATGACATCATCATGTCACTGCTCTGTGAAGACCAACATACTTATTTATCAGTGTAAGTAACAGAATAAAACTAATTAATCTGTTGATTATTACTTTAAAGTCACTATGACAGTGAAGAGAAGAGCACGCTGCATGCCCTGTTTTATAATTTTCTCGTATATACTTTCAAGTAAGATGCGTTACCACGAAGCTTTCAAAACGTTACTGATTTTTGCTTTTCCGTTCCACAGAGGACTGACTGAATCGAGGACATAAGAGTCTGTGCGTAATCTGCAGAAACCTACTGGGCACCGAACATTTTCATTTTGAAGAGCCCGATGCTTTTTCGAGATTGGTATTCAAAGATCCAGAAATGCCAACATTCGCAAGAAGCGAATATAAGCACCATTTACATTCAAAAAATTATGTAAGGGAAAAACGATTATATTGCAAGCACAGAATTAAAGTACAAACTCAACAGATATTAATCAAAATCCTGGGAATTCGTCTCCAAATCCTCAACGCCTAAAAGAAAGACAACGTTACGGTGCCCTGCTGCTCTTAATATTCAGAACTTTGCACTTGTCTTATGGGAATGTTGGAGATTTTTCGTCCTTTCTATCTTCAGGGCGCGTTATTATTGTCGCGTCTGCTGGACGGAGCTACAGACCTCACCACAGGACCAGTGTGCAGCTTCACTATCGAGAACAAACAAATTTGAATTTATGGACTCATTAAATTACTAGTATTTTCGTGTTCAGAGTTTCGGCCTTCACATCCAAGTCCACCGTGAAGCGAAGTAAAAGAATCGAGAAAATGAAATTATTCTTGTACACTGAATAATCAATATATTTTGGCTGAAAGTAGATTGTCTAAAATGAAATTTGCTCTTCATCATTACGTTGACATTCTCTCCATCTATTTTTGCGCTCTTCACTACGCAACTTGTGGGAGATTGTGCCCTCTGTCTATGGGTTGTGTCCATCTGCTCTTTGTGTGATCGTACTTCAACTGTATACGTATCCCCTACTCCGAGGCGGAAAGAGAGTTCCAGCCCAGGATTTGCCTAAACGAGCGAGGGAAACTGCCTGCAAGGCACACACAGGGTGGTTGGTGCACCAGCCACAGTAGTTAATTCTCTGCCTAGATTATATCTTGGTCCGGCTCATTTTCACGTGTAAAACGCCTTTGAAAAACATATAAGCACAACACATCAAGACATTTTCAGGACTTGTACACTGCCAATAATTCCACGTCTCAATTGTTTGTCAAAAATATTTGCCGCTTGCTGTGGCGGAGTGGTTCTAGGCGCTTCAACCCGGAACCGCGCTGCTGCTACGGTCGCAGGTTCGAATCCTGCCTCGGCATAGATGTGTGTGATGTCCTTAGGTTGGTTAGGTTTAAGTAGTTCTAAGTCTAGGGGACTGATGACCTCAGCCCCATATTGCTTAGAGACATTTGAACCATTTCAAAAATATTTAACGATATTGACAGCTTACAGTAAGTTACAGTATTTTCACACCTAAAATGTTCGTCAAAAATATGTAAGTACACACACCATGTTATTCCTACGCCTAAATGTCGTGAAGACATTGATAATACTTGTGTACTTTTAGTATTTCCACGTCTAAAATGTCTAAAAAAGTATTGAAACGTCCCCTTAGAAAAATTATAAATGACTGTGCTTAAACTGACACACAATATTTTTAGCGCAACGCAATCTGACTTTCAATAATCCCTACAAAAGGATGGCCCTGACTAACATTCACCTATACCTTTCACAAATCACTTACCTCACAAAAATCTTCGTTACTCGAACTACTGCAATACGGCGAGCGCCACTACTGCCAGCTAAATAAAAGATTCAAACTACTGAAGGCACTAACTACTGATAGGCATAGTTAGCAAATGAAAGATTTTGATAGAGAACAAACAATGTACTTACCTTAATAGTGTTCAAAAGTCATTATAGCAGTTCATGACATCCAGTCTTACAAATGTACTGCCTCTGATGGACACACGTCCAGATCATCCGCTCTCAAAACTACGCCTTTTCTCTCCCCACATCCACCACTGCTGGCGGCTCACCTCCAACTGAGATTAGAAACGCTACGTGCTGTTAACAACCAACTGCCCAACACTACAATGGCAAATGTTACTCCAAAGATGCAAACCAACCACAGCCTTCACACTGCACAGTCAATGATTCTCATATAGAGCGCTACATGGCGTTACCAACATAAAACCTAAACAGCCTACTTACAGTATTTATGCTTGTTTATGTCAAACGCCACAATGTTATATCCACGTCTGAAAAAATACACAAGCGGTGTAACTTTCAGTAGTTCCATATCTTCAGTGTCTATCAAAATAGACTTGACTCTTCTGATCTAAGCGATAGGTGAAGCTGCACTGCACAATAAGGGATGTTCGATAGTTGTATCACATTCACTGCAAGGTATAATGGAGCGCACAATTAAATTTTTCCATATCTAGATTGTTTGTGTTATTGTTCTAAAGATACGTGTTAGCGAAAGAAATGTATCACATATTGGGAAAGTGCAATTATTGCGCCAGTTACGGGTTAAGATATACTGTACTCCTAAACATGACTGTGGTCTTTCAAATTAAGTGCCACAACCCTACATCCTCGTCTAACCTGACTATGTTATTGAAACATCCTGGCAGATTTAAAACTGAGCGCCGTGTCGAGATTCGAACTCAGGACGCATGATTTCTCGGGTAAGTCCTCTGCCGACTGAGCTACCCAAACACACCTCACGACTCCGCTTCACACTTCCATCGGTATCATCTCCTATCTCCCAAACGAGACACAGGAGGAAGTAAAGCTGTGGGGAAGGGGCGTGAGACATTCTTGAATATCACAGTCGGCAGATCACTCTCTTGCGAAATACAGTTTTAGGGCGAAGAAGATTAGCGTACCGTTGTACACTAGAAAAATATTATTTATATTATTGCCTGGCTAATATTACTTTTTTAATAGCTTTTTATATTGGACACACCTGAGGTTTTGTTCCACTGGTGTTCTATGCACAGGCATCACATTGTTCGACACTACACCACAAACACGGGTAGCTCGATATCAGTGCACGGAGAAACACAGGAAGCTGCCAGGCGGCAGAGCTGCCTGCGGAAGAGAAACACAGAACTAACGGTAGGCGAGCAAAACGTGACAGGCAGAACGGACAAGGAAAAACAGCCCATACGACAATGAGGTTCAGTACAGCAAAGATAGATCCGACAACATTGAATGCCAGCACTGAAATGACCCGTTATATGCGGGGCAGCTATCCATACACCGGCCGCCTGGGACGCTATTAGCCGCCCTATTTACGCGGGCTGATAGTGGGCTCTGGCCGTGCGAGCACACCGCTGTGCGGCTGGGATACCCCCATAACACCCATCTAAGTGGATCAGTCTCCTGTGGCGGGCCTTCAACGTCCGCAGCGCCCAATACCAATGGTGCATTTTGATGAAATCGTTTATGTGTTACACCACATGAAGCACATTTTTTTTTTTTTTTTTTTTTTTTTTTTTTTTTTTTGTGATACACAAGGAGAACTTTGTGACACGCCAACACAGAATGCTTGCATGTAATACAACCTCATAAGAGACAATGATGGAACAAGCTTCCACACTGACAGGAAATGCTGATGCTTCGAAAATTCTATCATTACAACAAAATAAAATTATTTACGATAATGCCTAATAATTTCGGGTTCAGAAAACACGCAAGCTGATTATTGTAATACACAAGTATAAATTCAGGTCTGTGATCATGAACAAAAATTCACACTTGCACCAAGGGGCAAGTATTTCTCAAACTACGTAAATTTTCAAGCACAAAACACATGTGGCACAACCATTGTAACTTAACTGTTCTATAAGGTTAAAAAGACACACATGCTAACATATTGGTATTACTGATAAAATTTACAGGTTTAGCAGGACTTGTCAAAGTATAAACTTCAGTATCCGCATCACACTTTGCTAGGCATAACGACTCTTAAAATTAAATATTTCCCCATCTAAACTGCATGTATTACTTACCAAAATACATGTAGCCTGCTTAATAGCACTACTTATGTCACTTACAGGTTTGTCAGGTACTGAAGTTTGATATCTGTACCACACTTCGCAAGACAGAATTGGACCCCTAAATTAAATATTTCCATAAGTAAGTTATCTTAATTAACTATCGAAATATGTGTTGTTCATATGGCAGCACTACTGATAAAACAAACAGGGGAACTAGTAACTGTAACTAAAGTTCGATATCTGTACCAGAATTTGCGAAGCACATTTGGTACTCAAATATTTCCACGTCTAATTGGACTACATTATTTTTCAAAATACTGTACATGTGGTTATCTTACTAGCAATATTGATAGAACTGACTTGTTAGGCGGCGGAATGTAGTCCTCTCATTGTAACACACAATAAATTTTTCGAAATATAAAAAGAATAGTTCTACAACATCAAAAAACACAGTTGACACCATATGAAATGTATTTGCAGCTGCAAATACAAACAACCCGCACCTGCAGCTGTATAAGGGAATGACGACAATGAAAATTTGTGCCATGTGGGACTCGAACCCGGATTTCCTACTTTATACGAGTTGCTTGGCTATCTGCGCTCGACCCATGGCCAGACGTAAACTTCCATCTGTCGTCGTTCTGGCATCTCAAGCTGTACTCGTGCACGCACTGTGTAATTCCCATACAGGGGAAACCATTTTAATTGAAAGTCGCTACCTTATATAAGCAGATAAATACGATATTGCATTGCTATCTATTACACGTCGCACTATTGTCGATACAACATACATGTTTAAATGCACTTACCAATGACAATACTTCCATCATGTCACTGACTTGCGATTCTCACACCTAAATTGTCAGCGTTATTTGAAAAAAAAATCTCGTGTTACTTCTGCCAAAACCGTTATCAAAGTCAGACAAATATTATAGTGATCGCTATGCTACGGTATTAACTTTATCTTCTAGATCGTAATATTTGTCATCTTCTGCTGATAACACAAACTCATGCTATCGTATAGTGGAAACAATATAACAAATTGATGAAGTAATATACTGAACAGTAATAATATGTTTTTGTGTAGGTAAGAAAAAACACAGACAAGAAGAAGGGACAGGATGATTCGAGATATGTTAAGGTATCAGGGAAAACCCACAAAGGCACTAGACGAAACTGTTTAAGCATTTACACTGCGCGACGTTTACTTCACGACCAGGTACTGATGCAGTGCCAACACGACTCAAAAGGAAAGCAACACTTGCCGTAGAAGAGTCTGCATCCTACAGTGTTGCAGTTTGTAAAGATGGTCATTATGGGATTCTACAAAATAAAGTTGAAAGTACGCACTGAGTGGCAGATACAGGTAGTAAATAACGATGCCGTTGAAGAAGGGTATGAACATATTGTACAAGCTATCAGCCACCTCCTGGGACTCAGGAAGTCAGAATTTGCATCAAGTGTGGTGCATACTGCGTTATGACAAAATCAGGACCATTCGAATGTGGAGTTTGGTGGTCTGTCGCATTGCAGTTAGTTTGGTGTGCCCAAGGTCTGGGTTCGATTCACACTCAAGCGTCAGTTATTAACAGGTACAAACAGGCCCTCTTCGCCTCTGGTAACCCGAAATGAAGAATGTAGGGTTGAATGTGGTTCCAGATCCACATAAAACAAGATAGCCTTACATTTCTTACTTGAGCAGAGTCAGTTTACACTGAGGTGATTAAAGTCATGGGATACCTCCTAATATCTCGTCGTATCTCCTGTTGCCTGGTGTTGTGTATCAGCTCGACGTGGCTTGGACTCAACAAGTAGTTGGAAGTCACCTGCAAAAATAGTGAGCCATGCTGCCTCTATAGCCGTCCATAATTGTGAAAGTATTGCTGGTGTAGAATTTTGTGTACGAACTGATATCTCGATTATTTATCGTAAATGATCTACGTGATTCATGTCGGACGATCTGGATGGCCAAACCATTCGCTCGAATTGTCCAGAATCTTCTTCAAACCAGTACCAAATAATTGTGACATGGAGCAATCTCATGGGAACATGAAGTCCATGAATGTTTCAAATGCCGAACATAGCAACTTCCAGATAATGATCGGTTCAGCTGGACCGGAGAACCCAGTCCGTTCCACGTAAGCACTAACGTGGAGTCACCACCAGCTTGCACAGTGTCTGATGACAACTTCGGTTAGCGCCACACTCGAACCCTGCCATCAGCTCTTGTCAACTGAAATCGGGACTCATCTGACCAGAACACGGTGTTCCAGCAGTCTAGGGTACAATCGATACGGCCACGAGTCCAGGAGAGGTGCTGCAGGCTATATCGTGCTGTTAGCAAAGGCGCTCGAGTCGGTCGTCTGCTGCCATAGCCCATTAATGCCAAATTTCGCCTCACTGTTCCAGCAGGTATGTTTGTCGTTCGTCCCATATTGATATTTCATGCAGTTTTGCTTGTCTGTTAGCAGTGACAACGCTAAGCAAAAGTCGCTGCTCTCAGTGAAGGCCGTCGGTCATTGCATATCCGTGGTGAGAGGTAACGCCTGAAATTTGGTATTCTCGGCACATCCTTGTCATTGTGTATCTCGGAATATTGAATTCCGCAATGATTTAGGAGACGGAATGTTCCATGCGTCTAGCTCCAACTACCGTTCCGGGTTGAAAGGCTTTTAATACTCGTTGTGTGACCATAATAATTTTGGACACCCTTTCACATGAATCACCTGATTACAAATGAAAACTCTGCCAATGCACTGCCCTTTTATATCTTGTGTACACAACAACATCGCCGTCTGTATATGTGCATATCGCTGTCCAATGACTTCCGTCACCTCAGTATGGCATGGGCCGTGACAGTTTCAGAAGTCGCGGCGGGTAAGATCTTTGTCACCAGTAAGTTTCCTTACAATCAAAGTTTTATTTCAGTTGATGAACTGATAACCACGTGAGGTCTGAATCCAGTACCTCTCTATTTTATTTGAACGTGAGATGTTGAAAATATCCTTGCTGGACTGGAATGCGCATTAGGATCTCCCTTTTTACACCATCGGGGTACAGTTCCATCACTTACCGGTTAGTCAACAATTTTAAGTGTCGTCATTACAGGTTCAAACATCTAGCTACCGGTGAAAAACGTCGTCCTTGAGGATCGCTATAATTAATCTTCAGCTATCTTGAGCCAATGTAGCACCCCGTTTTATAGGAAAGATGTTGAGTCAGTGTGCTGCTGGATTTGCGTTGTCAATAGTGTTAATGACACGGCTTGCCCTTACGCGTCCTTAGTGGTACGACACTGTGGGAGGAACTCGGACATCGTGCGGAATGAACCGAACACGCTACTGAGATCTGCCTCGCCAACGTGAGAGCCCCACTCTACCGGAAAGAGGTGCTTTGGACTCTGTTGTGTTGATGCACGATGGAGCTCCTCCTCAGATTGCTCATGAGGTCACTCGGTTACTAAAAAATGGCTCTGAGCACTATGGGACTCAACATCTTAGGTCATAAGTCCCCTAGAACTTAGAACTACTTAAGCCTAACTAACCTAAGGACATCACACACACCCATGCCCGAGGCAGGATTCGAACCTGCGACCGTAGCAGTCCCGCGGTTCCGGACTGCAACGCCAGAACCGCTAGACCACCGCGGCCGGCCCACTCGGTTACTCCGTAACATGTCTGGAGGAAACAGAATCATCGACCGATGGTTCCAAACTGCATGGCCACCAAGATCATGAGATCTGAAACCGTGTGATTTCTGTCTGTGGGGTTACCTTTAAGGCAGGATTTATCAATGGGACACTAACACACGTTCGAGGTTGACAAACATAGCGAGGGCGGTAGACAACATCTCACCTGAAGTATTTCGGGCAGCAATAGAGCAACCTCTAGAGCAGTTCCAGGCCATCGTGGATGTAGATGGTCATCTCATGGATCAACGCAAATAACGTGGATCATAAACGTGGTTTGCAGTTAACAAATATTATCTTTCTCATGTGGAAATTAAAATTTGTTTTCTTCAATGACTCATTCGTTATTTCTCTTCTGCACGTCCTACAAATGTTTCCACAAAATTAATTCTCCTACAATCTTGTTTAGTTACTAACGGATTACTTGTTTGCTTCGAATCCCTGCCCAAAACAAACCTTTATTTTACGTTATTTCAAGTTAAAATATGCGCACCCACTGACATGATGAGTACAGTGAATTTACTGGCAATATGCTATTGATGTTGAGGTTGTCAAGGAGTGTTGACGCTGTTAATAGATGATTTGCTAACTAGTCAGAACATAAATCAATTTATGTAAAACCATTCGCCAAGAGAACGACGGGTAATAGGTGGCTGGGAAATCTTTTGGAGTACGCCGAATTATCATTGATCTTTGGAGTTCAGATATTCTTGTGCAATCTGTTATTCACCAAAAGACTTATGACTACTAAATTATTTGTGTGATACAGTTAAAGGTATTAGTTGTCTCCTATTAATGAGAGTGCTAACATTATTTAAACGTCAGTTATTTACTGGCATTAAAGAAGGTCTCATTGCTAACAATGTGCTTTTCGATGTTTGTAATATCATGATAACGTTTGACGTCTAGAATCATTGACACGCAGAGTAGTGTTCTCTAGCGGTCAATTGTGGTAACCATTTTGTATAGCTAAACGTCTATACCGAAAAGAGCTTGGAGGAAGGTACGTTAAGTGGGTTGGAAGCAAATGAGTTGGGATGTAATTCAGGTCATTCCGATACTTTTTGAGTATGATGTTGTGCGCTATGTCGGTAAAATGCGCTCAAAAAAAAAAAAAAAAAAAAAATATATATATATATATATATATATATATATATATATATATATATATATATATATTCCATCAGAACAATCAGCATGTGTCAAAATGTCACTCGCTGTTACGAGTGGCCGGCCTCGGTGGCCGAGCGGTTCTAGGCGCTTCAGACCGGAGCTGCGCGACTTCTACGGTCGCAGGTTCGAATCCTGCCTCGGGCGTGGGTGTGTGTAATGTACTTAGGTTGGTTTGGTTTAAGTAGCACTAAGTTCTAGGGGACTGATGACCTCAGATGTTAAGTCCCATAGTGCTCAGAGCCATTTGAACCATTTGTTGCGTATGTCAGCTTCTCCATAGATATCTCTGGAGATGCAAAATACGACTGTACCTTGATTGTAGACATTTTAGGGTACATATAAGCCGTTTCTGTTATAAAAATCGAAAGAAAAAGATTGAAGACAGTAAGCGTTTATTATTACGTATATCTCGAGTGAAGTTTGTAACGTAAATAAATTTCCAGAAAGTTACAACTGAGCACAGAAAGATAAAGCCACAAGTTGCTCAGAAAATTGTAAGTAAGTAACGTCAGTGTCGTGTTAAACAGACGAATCCACCTGGTGTTGGAGATACAATGCTCTTAAATGCGTAGAGTGAAGATAAAAGAAGAGTCTGTTCACAGTTATTCGTGCACTCTATTTGATACGCTAGGTTGACAACTACAGGTGAGAGCAAAATATACACTACTGCATGTTATAAATATGCAGGGACTGCTTGCAGGGAACTTGGAAGGTGTGTGAGCGTCCCTGGAAAATCGCCGAAACTCGTGGCCTGTGAATAGCAGATATCGCAAACACTGGAGAGAGGAGTTTCTTGGAGCGTCTTTTTGTGAAAGTGTACACGGTGCTTCATCTACGCTATCACAAACTGGGTTTTTACGTTCTGGTGATGTTTGTTTGATGGATATTAGACCGCGTTCCAAGGCATATTTCTCTGCCTGACATTTCGTCTTCCAATGATGGAGACGTCATTAGAGGCTGAAACCATTCAGAAAGAATTTAAATCTTAAACAAGTTCAGCAAATTGAACTGTTTAATCGCATCCACGCAACAATCCGATCGCGATGTGTTCACATCTCTGCCTAAGATCACGGACTCATGCGGACGTTAGTTATGGAAATTTATTTAGTGCTGCCTACAACATGTCTAATTTCAACCTTTCTTTGCTGATAAAGTTGTTCTTGTGTTTTAAACTTTATATAGAATCGGCATATCCTAGGACAGTAATGATTAGACATTGATAAAATCGTGGTAAGAGAGAAACAAATTTGGTGGTTCCTTGGATTCAATGCAACTTCGGACTTTGACAGCGTGCACTGTTTGGTTTTTACTGTTGCACTTTCTTATTCCCTCAGGCTGCAAAACCTCACTATATACTAAACCTCCATTTGTCTTTTTCAGAATGGCCACGAGCACTTGGAAGGTGAAGTAGGAGACGTTCGGGTAGACAGCTCTTTCCTTTTCATCCGAGACCCCAAGAAAAAGATACAGGAGGAGGAGCATAAGGTGAACTAAATATTTTGAAGTAAGTAGCGTTGTCCAATGGATTTAAAAGCCGTGTAGTCAATCACATTTTCAAAAAACTTATCGCTCTCCAGTATAATGGCCCCTTTTCTCAAAAACTAATACACATATTTCCATAGAAATGTAGTATTGCATTTCCACTTAAACCTAGATTAAGTCAAAAATTGTAGATAAAGGTAGGAGCAAGAAATCAAAGTATGGAATATTAGAAGTATATAAGCCACAAATTGATAATGCGAAAGCTATTACATTGCTCAAACTGGCCGAAGATTATTAATAAGGTATAAGGAGCACATTCGCTCTAGTAATGGGACTGGCTTTGGACAGCATTTAATTGCAACAGAATGTGTAACAGGTAATACAGAGAACACTTTGGAGGCGTTGCACAAGGCACCTAAAGGAATGAAGTCGATATTTTGGAATAATTGGGAAATTGCTGAGTGGCCAAGCCGACCACAGATATAATAAATACTTTGGACTTTCCAGAAGGGAAATTTAGGGTAATATGGTGCAGACCTATTCAGACAGCATTGTAATAAGCTGCGAGTTGGTGCAGCCATACTCCGTTGTGTTTCATTAAATCAGTACACACAATATATTAAATACAGTACACTTTAATATCCTTTTGAGGATTAGGTTTAAGTCACGTACAAACGAATAATATTAGATCGTTTTCAGGGATGCAATGTTCGAATACCGCTAAAGTAATCGTGCACTGCATAGGTGTCAATAGCAAAAATTAGTTAAACAAATGCTGCAAGCGAATGTCGCCCTATGCCATTCAAATACGATGGAGGGACTGTTGAACACTATGAGTCCATAGGGCAAGCAGGTAAATTTGCATTTTTACCCATGCCAAACTTAGGTACGAACAGAATTTTGCGTATATATGCCCAGTAAGCTGTTATTTCGTGACATACTACCGAGAATGTGGGTAGTTTTATATGGGACCATAATTTAGCTTTCACTTTGTCCCGACGTATATGGGGCGCAGCAGGTATAATTGCATATATTGTTATATAGGATGCCTTCATGTATACACATAGCAGACAGTTGTTAGTTTTTTTCTCTGCATCTAGCAATCTTCCAGCAAACACGTCACATAATTTACGACCTGATGTTTTTGCATAGTCATAACTGCACCACTAAGTGGACTACGCCTGACAGTACAGATTAACCATTTTACATCCATGTGTCCACACTTCAACATCTGACCTGCTGCCCAGGAGGAAATAGGCGCTAATGGCTTGCTCTTTCCAAATGTACTTGGTGGTATTAAACAACCTAAAACTATACGACTCATAGTAGCTATAACTATTAGTCTGCAAATAATGTAAATACAGATACATGTACACGCACAGACACAGACACACACACACGCACACACACGCACACACACACACACACACAGTGAAATCGATAATGACAGTGGTGTACGCTCGATACTACACTCCAAGCCAGTGTCACCCAATAACATTGAGATATGATGTATAGACAACTGGGTATTGTCTGTCTGCACAGCAGCTATGACGTTAAAATTTCTACATTCACTCTAGTTGAACTTTTGTCTGCAGATAAATTTACGTGCACATGGTATGGCTATTCCATTTCGACACACTTGCCCCCTAGCCGTCCTGGGACTAGCACGTCAATTTTTTTTCCAGGATCTGATAGTGTGAATAAAGCAGTACACACAAAATGCTAAGCATGCATTATACGCATATGTGGGAGTGATGACATAAGCGGCATCATCGTCACTAGAAAATTGGTTACTACCTATCAAATATGTTGCATAAGTGAATAATGACACAAGGTGAGTCTTACAGTCCGTAGCTTTTTATAGTCCGTAAAATATGGTATTAATGTTTCGCAGTAATGTTTATTTAAGAGCTCGTTATGAACCGGCTTTCGCTGGTTCGGCCATTATCAGATAACTTAGTACTGAACAGATGGTCCACGCAAGTTCAGCAAGAGTTCGTAGCTGTACAGAGATTGTTGTGCAAAGACATGTCACATTTTATGACTATATCGATACACAGTGCTAGCATAATGTATTACTCAAAGAGACCCTCAACAAATAAATCATATATTACAGTACATTCAAATATTAAAACTACATGAATATAAGAACAAAATATGTTTACCAGTGAATAATAGCACAGACTACTATTTAATAGCCGCGCGGGATTAGCCGAGCGGTCTGGGGCGCTGCAGTCATGGACTCTGCAGCTGGTCCCGGCGGAGGTTCGAGTCCTCCTTCGGACATGGGTGTGTGTGTTTGACCTTCGGATACTTTAGGTTAAGCAGTGTGTAAGCTTAGGGACTGACCTTAGTAGTTAAGTCCCATAAGATTTCACACACATTTGAACTATTTAATATAGAGAAGCTGGTGAATGTGATGAACAGGTTGAAAGGTGGCTACACTGAGCCACAGCGCCAGAGATTGCGCCAAAGAGTATTATTCAGCCCCCTCCACTGGCAGTTCTTGTCGAGAAGTCGCAGTAGGCAGTGCTTGTTGAGATGTAGCAGTGGTGAGTCGTTGTTGAGAGGTTCCCATGGAGAGTGCTTGTTCAGATGTTGTCATATTGTTTTGATGGGCTAGACACCAGATGTTGTTGGATTAGGGATGCTGTAACGTGCTTTTCGTCAATATATATAAAGGTAAAGAAAATTTTTTTATTTTTTTTATTATAATATTGAAACCTTCTAAATTGCACAAAATTGTCAAACCCGTATACAAGACAACAAAAATTAAATTCTGCAAAAAATACCATTAGAAGAGTGACAATTACCAAATCTACACATGTAATATAGACTACAATTACTAAACTACGAATTACTAGTATCTGCTATTTACACAATCAGAAGAATTCCAAGGGACGATCCGAAGCAGCGGTCGCCACTTGCATGGGGGCTTAATTAAATAAATGATAATAATTTTTATTTTTAGTAGCTGTCTGTCCGATTAAGAAGTCTCGTAAACGGTTGGCCCTGACTAGTATTACTCCGCAATCTGACTGCATAGAATAACAACAAAGAATGAAAGAAAATTTCCGTTAACACAATTAATTAATTAAGTCCCCAGCAACTATAAAACCTACGAAAGCAAAGCACAAGTGTAACTGTTCTGTGTGTGGAAGTGTGATTCAACGTACACATCTGGCACGGTTCTTCCTCAATAAGACAAGATATTTCAAATACCATTTATACTGAAGTAGTTAAAAAAAATAAACAGAAATTCTATAATTGCACATCGAAACCAGAAATATAGTCTAATACAAGAACATGAGCCAAATGCTTTGTTGACTGAACCTGTGAACAATAGGCATTATTGTTTCACACTATGAAATAAAAAAATAAAAAAGTTTTCTTTACCTTTGTATACATTGACGAAAAGCACATTACAAAAAAAAATGGCTCTGAGCACTATGGGACTGAACATCTATGGTCATCAGTCCCCTAGAACTTGTAACTACTTAAACCTAACTAATCTAAGGACATCACACAACACCCAGTCATCACGAGGCAGAGAAAATCCCTGACCCCGCCGGGAATCGAAACCGGGAACCCGGGCGCGGGAAGCGAGAACGCTACCGCACGACCACTAGCTGCGGACAGCACATTACAGCATCCCTAATCCAACAACATCTGGTGTCTAGCCAATCAAAACAATATGACAACATCTGAACAAGCACTCTCCATGGGAACCTCTCAACAACGACTCACCACTGCTACATCTCAACAAGCACTGCCTACTGCGACTTCTCGACAAGAACTGCCAATGGAGGCGGCTGAATAATACTCTTTGGCGCCATCTCTGGCGCTGTGACTCAGTGTAGCCACCTGCCAAGGTCGAAAAAAAGGGCGGGGAGGAAAAAGAAGTCTACAGAATGCGGGTGTGGAACATTTATAACAAGACTGTTATCTAATGGCGAGAGAAATAATGACTGGTTGCCGCTACTTTAGTAAGGGTCAGTAATGTCGCTGTGTTTGGCCATTTAGGACCAGGTTCCATCACTCACTCTTACCATGGCAACAGCAGTCACCATTACATAATAAGATTGCTATAACTGTCCCACACCAACGTTCCATAGACTTCTTTCTTCACCTCCCCCCCCCCGCCCTCCCCTTCCCTTCTCATCGAGATGTTCATCACGCTTACTAGTTTCCTTATACTACATAAGAGTCTGTGCCATTATTTACTTGTCCAACATATTTGGCTTATACATCATGCAGTTTTAATACTTTTATGTACTGTAATATACGATTTATTTCTTGAGAGTCTCTTTGGCTAGTACATTATGCTTGTATTGCGTATCAATATAGTCATAAAATGTGACATATCTGTGCACAACAATCTTTGTACAGCTATGAACTCAAGCTGAAGATGTGTGGGCTATCCGTTCAGTATTAAGTTACCTGACAATTGTCTAAAAGAAGTGAAAGCCGAATCGTAATGAACTATTAAATAAATGTTATTGTGAAACATATTTACCGTATTTTACGGACTATGAAACACTACGGACTGTAAAATTCTATGGCCTATAAGACTCACCTTAATTTTTAAGCAATTTTTTAAATAAATAACATTTTTACAATTTTTTTTATTACATTTACAAAGCCAGACTAAAAGAAATTCTTAGTTCATAAAGCCGAAATGGCCTTTAAAACCCCTGAAAATCGTCATCTGACCTTTCTTCTTCTTTTTCTTCTTCTCCTCTCTCATCGTTGTCAACGTTGTCCTCTTCATATATAATATGGTCCTCACTGCCATCAAGAGCGTTACTTATGCCACACTTCTTCAAAGAATTAAGAATAGTGTCTTTTCTCACTCTGGACCCCAAATGTTTTATCCACTGACACACCTGTTTGATTGTAAGTCGTTTTAAAACTCCTTTCGGCTTGAATTCATGTTGGGTCTCATTCATAATCCATTTGTTCCATTCCTCTCTCGTGTACACTTTAAACGGTTTGTATATCGAGATATAAAGAAGTTGAAGTTGTGAAGTAAGTCCTCCCGGAATAACAACATACTTCGTATTTCGCTGTCTCACTTTCTCTTTCACAGATATTTTTCAAATGACTAATAAACTGATCTAGTGCAAGAAGACAACTCTACTTCAATAAAGTACCTTTCATTCTCTCCCACACTATGTTAATGCATAATGTCATACCAGCCTTATCTACCCAACCCTTGTCATGTACGTGAACAACAACACCTGGTGGTGGTATTTGAAGGTTTTGGCATTGCTTTGCGCTTGAAAATCATAATTGGATTAAGTTTAGTACCGACAGAATAGCGTGAAAGGACGACCGTGTGGTGTTACAGGTTTAGCACCTTTTATGGCACAGTTCTGTTAGGCGGCAGAAGAAATGCCAGAGGATTTCCGTCCATATTCGCTATTTGGCTTGTTTCCATACTGGTTTTCTTTCGATGTTGAATAATAAAGCGATGAAAAGGTAATGCTTTCTTTTCATACTCTTGTGGCATTTTATGAGATGCTTTGGTTTTGTTCGCCTGCTAAGATCATGACGCATCATAAACGGGTAGCACTAACCAATTCCACAATTCCATCCTTAAAGTCTATTAAGTTCCGCTACTGAGCTAGCTTACGAACGTGTATTTGAATCATTTTTGTATTAATTCAAATCCCATTTTCACGCTGTCCTTCAATCCATTTCAGTACTTCATCTCCTAGTTTTGGACATTTGCATTCAGTCTTCTATTTGCACATTTAATCTTCCTCATTTTTTCAGTTCTTTTTTATGAGACCGTCAATAGCGAATAGCTTTTTCTGTTGGTGAAGGGCCAAATGCCACTCAGCTGCTCTATTTCCATGTTCTGCAGCATATGCCATTAGTTTCAATTTATAGCCCGTATCATATGAATACTGTTTATTTTTTTCATTATGAAACTAATTACTAACAAAAATATTGTGCTGTTGCCGATAACACAATTCACTTTCAATTCAAGTCCACTGGCACCGTAGACTGCAAACAATCTTCTGGATTTGTGATGGCAGGGCGGGAGGGAGACAGAGGTAGCAAGCTTGTGAATTCCCGCAACTCACGTTCGTCGTATCGGTGCACTGCTGCTGCCAGTAGTATTCAGTGTTGCCAGGTAGAGAAAGGTTTCCCGCGGCATCAAATACATTGTCATTTTGAAGACTAGCAGTAATTGTAAAGCAAACACAGGACATTTTTACATCAATTTCGAGTAGAAGACGCACCTGAATTTTGGAGGCAGTATTTCGAAGAAAAATGTGCGTCTTATAGCACGTAAAATACGTTAGTTCATAACAGAAAGAAGACTATGTACAGACATCAACAGGGTCCGTGGCACTGATGTTTATGGTTCAAATAATTTTAAAAAGCAGACTGTTCATGAAATTGTGACGTTCTTTTAAAAAAGAAAAAGTTTACGATTACGTTGAATGAACTGAGCACATAACAAATAAATAAGGTTCTTTAAATGAACTTTTTGAATAAATGTCTGAACTGTGGACTGGATACATAACTCGAGTAATCGTGTAGCGTGTTGTATGTGGAAGTGGCGCCCTTTGTAGTATCACGTCGAGAGAATTTGATATTTCATTGTATTCTCTGTCATACGATGCCTGTGCGAAAAGTGATGAATGTGTCAACGCGGCGGAATTTTTTTAAAAATTTTGTTAAGAGCTGGTAGTGGTCATAAGTTTATTTCGCATAAGTTTTGTAATGTACTGCATACTTTGGTTTTGTTCGCCTGCTAAGTTCATGACTCATCATAAACGGGTAGCACTAACCAATTCCACAATTCCATCCTTAAAGTCTATTAAGTTCCGCTACTGAGCTTGCTTACGAAAGTGTATTTGAATCATTTTTGTATTAATTCAAATCCCATTTTCACGCTGTCCTTCAATCCATTTCAGTACTTCATCTCTTAGTTTTGGACATTTGCATTCAGTCTTCTATTTGCACATTTAATCTTATTTTGTTCTTAGTTTGTATATGTCATCTAGACAGACCGATAAAGCTACACATTGTTTCATACATTATGTATGTGATATGTTACAATGCAGCATCACAGGTCTATTGCGCTCTAACTGTGTTGGTGAGGCAGTAAATTTCCACAGGGCAGTGACTGCGTCACTGCAATTCACTTTGGAGGTGTGGCGGTGGGACTTGTAGTCCCGTACCACCCTCTGACGGTGATAGTACTGCATGAGTCAGGCGGAAAAATATTGCCCGACATAGGCAGGTGAAGATGTGGCGGTGGGACCACCGAGGAGTGTGTCTCATACATTAAAAAACTGCGACGGTAATACTGACACTCAAAGATATAGTGGCTGCGAGTGGCAGCAGCGATGCTAAAAACAGACTGTTGCACATTGCTTCTCCGGCTTTGTTAGCCGACGTGGATGTAATTTCTAATTTTTTGTTTTGTTTTGTGTTGTCTTCCTAGCGGGGTAGAGTGAGGAATATGTTGTTGTATGAAAGGGATAGTCCGCCATTGCAATCAGAATTGTGACTTTAATGTTTGGTGTATATGTAGAAAAGGTGGAAGGATTAAAAACCAATGTAATTCCAAATAGCTCATCTTGATCAATAAAAGGCGAATGTAATCATCGTCAAAGACATCAGAACAGGAGAAAGTAAATTATTCTTTTAAAAAACCCGACAATTCACGTTAGACATTATGTATGTTTAAGTTTTACCAGCAACATTTACATCCTGTGGCGAAAATAATTTCAAGATCCTGCATCGAATTTATAACAACACGGATCAAAACCACCGATGAGCGACGTTACCGTCTGTCTCAAAAGACCCAGACGTGGATTTATTCTCGCTACAGTGATTAAGCATCTGCCGCCATTTTCATTCCTCTCCCGTTTTTATTTGAGATTGTGCCGAACCATCAATACTAAATCGTCGATCGCCGCAGCTGTGGAATCCCGGGATCGACATCGCCGAGATTCAGAAGAAGATTTTTTCCTCCAGCGAATCTCTATTTCTAAAGATACAATAATAATAATAGTAATAATAATAATAATAATTATTATTATTACTATTTTCAGAGAATCTTCAAGATTTTTGTTAGGAAAAGTCCTGCGATTAACTTCACAAACATTCATAATATCCTTGGTTTTTTTTAAAAAAAATTTTAATTGCACAGTCGCCCAGTACAGTACACATTCATTCAAGAGGGAATAAGTACATTATTGCAATTAAATTCTGGAAGGTATATTATGGCTACTCTGTGTTATTGTTAGCACAATCTTTATACGAACTGTTGGGGCAATGCAACACCCAATACCAATAAAAAAATATAGTCACTGCAAAATACATTCAGCTCCTTAAGCACTGACCCTCTGACCCTGTTCAAAACCGATAACTTTGGTCCCTGTGCACATAACAAATAAATTAAATTGTCTTACCTCTAAAGCAGCAATGGTGGAACGCAATATATTCTGGTCTCTCATGAAAGAAATAAAATGTGTTAGCTACAGGCTGAGCGGTGTGCAATGCTGGCTGTAATACTTTGAAATGCACATGAAATTGCTTTAGCTGATACATGAAAACATTTATGAGCAGTCCAATTTCCTTGAAAAACATATGAGCTGGACAGGGAGGCGGTACTGATTGCGGTGAATTACTAAGACTGATTTTTTTAGCAAAATTGTATTGCAAGTGAAGCTTGTCTTTTCAAAACATTTGACAATTGAATTTGATCAGAAAAATACATCTTTTTCCTAACTGATTCACGAACAATGAGATTTATTCAACCAGTATTATCTAACCTCATTAATCCAACACAAATGCAAATCATCAATTTACCTATTGCTCTGTTAACAAACCTTAGAAGCATTACAAGTGAAATATCTAACTAGCCTTTTTATCAAACCAGTTTACGTACATTCTGGGGTTAGTCAACAATTACAAATTATCAGCATCTCATCTATATTAACGCGCCGGCAAAACAAAAATCATAATTATTTAACATCTTTACCTTGCTTGTGAGAAGACCTCTGCTTACATGTTTCGTAATTGGTTAAAATGGCTCTGAGCACTATGGAACTTAACTGCTGAGGTCATCAGTCCCCTAGAACTTAGAACTACTTAAACTTAACTAATCCAAGGACATCACACACATCTATGCCCAAGACAGGATTCGAACCTGCGACGATAGCGGTCGCGTGGTTCCAGGCTGTAGCGCCTAGAACCGCTCGGCCACACCGGCCGGCGTTTCGTAATTCCCACATTAATCTAACAGTTGGTGGCTTCACACAGTACACCACAAAAAGTGCCTACTCCATCGTCCTACACTCACAGGCAGCAACCTACAAGCGTGCGCCAAGCGCTCTCTTATTCCAACACTACAATCTCAGACCAGAAACAGTATCTTTGTCTCTGCGGTCGTGCAGTCAGCGATCCGATTTATAAAAGGAAACGAAAGCGACAGCCCCGGACATTTGCACAAGCCCAGCCCATTTACCCCCCTCCACATCTACCCCCCGCCACACCAACCAAGAGCGCATCAATATGATCTTTGGTAGTCCTCGTCGCTGTCGTGTTTTTGTTCGTCGTTTTTTGTGTTACCGCGGTTGTTCATACTGGCAGTGTTGTGCTGTTAGTACTTCTTAACAGTTTGTGTAATTAAAAGTATTTAAAATGAGTAAATGTAACAGACATTAAAGTACGATAAGATGTGTTGGAATGACACTGACGAAATTATGTACATATGTTTAACAACAGGCAGCTCTAAGGCTCTCAAACACTGAAGAACTCAAAGTAATCTCGTGTCTGCTATAAGCAAGCAGTCATAAGAGTTCACAAGTAAAAATTCACCCATTACACAGGCAAGTATTAATGAAGAATGTCACTGTATAAATATCTGACTGCTTACATTAAGCATTTCTACATTATCCCACTCTTATATTCTTTAGTCTTAATGAGGTGATCAGAAACAAACCAAGACATCGACTTTGCCTTGTTTATGCACAACATTGACTTTAAACAATCGAGATCATGGACAGCATCCTTGGCGATACTACCAACTAATATTTCCCAACAGAATTTCTTACACTACGTGAGGTGACGGAAATTTGCGCTCACTGCAGTTAACAAATATAAGATTTTTTGATATAGTGCAGATGAAAGCTCATGAAATAAAAAAGACAGTGTGGATACCATTTTTATTTATTATTGATGATTTTTCAACTCGCATATTCAATTGGTTCAAATGGCTCTGAGCACTATGGGACTTAACATCTGAGGTCATCAGTCCCCTAGAACTTAGAACTACTTAAACCTAACTAACCTAAGGACATCACAAACATCCATGCCCGAGGCAGGATTCGAACCTGCGACCGTAGTAGTCGCGCGCTTCCGGACTGAAGCGCCTAGAACCGCTTGGCCACCGCGGCCGGCCGCATATTCAATTCACATATTTCTAATTCTTTTCACAATGGTACCGGAAAAACTGTATTTCGTACTAACCACTGATTTTCTCCCTTGTTATGACTGGCATATCTGTGATACGCACAACTTTGATGTTGGAACATGCGGCAGACCATGGGTGGAACTTCGGATATGGATTGGTGTGGAGGGGGGTGAATGGGCGGGACTTGTGCACCGTCCGGGGCTGTCGCTAACGCTACGTGTTTATAAAGCCTATCAGAGACATACATCGTTTATAATATCATAGTTTCAGTTTAGTTTACATTAACGTTCTTATCATATTCGGGTGTCATATACAAGTGCGCCCCAGTTGTTTTCTTGAAACATGTAGAAGATATGACATGCAGGCCTAATGTAATGGCTGGTTTTCGTTCCACGATTTTTAAAGTGAAGTGCCGAAACCGAGTTTGGCACTCTCGTTGTGGATAAGTAGGAAAATGCTGTCCATTGCCTAACCTATGCAACGATATTTCACGACGAGAACGCACTGTGAAGGATGTAACAGCACTTGAATGCGATGTGTAGCAGATGAGAACATGCAGCTAAAAATTAAGTCAGATCACAATGTTAAAATACTGACATGTGCCTTAATTTATGGTTAGACCCTCTGTTGAATAGTTTTTTGATCACACATTATGGTTGAATTTATGTAAAATTCCCAAGTTTACGTATTGCTATTTTCTCCTTAGTAATAAACCACAATTTGTTCGCTCGAAAGAGATGTGCAATTAAATGATAATAAGACATGAAGATCCTAATTTTTTCGCACATAACAAAACGTTTAAAATAATTCGGTGCTGTAAGATGCCGTTTTTATTAGTACTGTGTTACTGCCATTTGTATTACATTAACGGCAAGACGAGCAGTTTTCCTTGTTTTTTTTTTTATATTATTCTAAATATGTAAACGTTTTGATGATAGCCATTAGTACGCACGACATAAGCCGTTGTGTTTGGGTAACAACTGTATATTTTCTTATTGTCATGTATTATGATGCCTCTAATGATTGATAAAGACGCTCTGAGCCTTTCTCACTTAAATGCGACGCGCCCATTGCGCGGACGCGAGCTTGAATACATGTGTAACACTAGCGCCATCGAAAATTTCCTGGTATTAGTGTTGGCTATGTTTGCCTTCCGTTTGGTTCTAACTTGTACAGTGAGTAAACGTATATTGTGATATTAATCTGCCGTCCTGTGACATGCACGTATTACCAATTTTAGATGGTTGTCATTAAGTGCAGGCACTTTCATTCCTCGTATATCTTAATCAAGTAGTTAAGTGAAGTTCATAATTGCCATTACTTTCTTTTTGGGTGGCAGGCGTAAAATTCAGGGAGCGAAAGGCTATTTACAATTTGTACAAAAACCAGATAGCAGTTATAAGAGTCGAGGGGCACGAAAGGGAAGCAGTGGTTGAGAAAGAAATGAGACAGTGTTGTAGCCTATCTCCGATGTTATTGAATCTGTATACTGAGCAAGCAGTAAAGGAAACAAAAGAAAAATTTGGAGTAGGAATTAAAGTTCAGGGAAAAGAAATAAAAGCTTTGAGGTTTTGCGAATGGAATTGTAATTTTGTGAGACAGCAAAAGAATTGGAAGAGCAGTTGAATGGAATGGACAGTGTACTGAGAGGAGGACATAAGATGAACGTCAACAAAAGAAAAACGAAGATAATGGAATTTAGTCTAAATCAGGTAATGCCGAGGGAATTAGATTAGGAAATGAAGACACTTGTAACAGTTGATGAGTTTTGCTATTTGGGAAACAAAATAACTGATGACTGTCGAAGTAGGGGGGAAATAAAATGTAGACTGGCTATGGCAAGGAAAGAGTCTCTGAACAAGAGAAATTTGTTGACATCGAGTATAGGTTTAAGAGTCAGGAAGTGCTTTCTGAAACTATTTGTATGGAGTGTAGCCACGTATGGAAGTGAAACATGGACGCGAAACAGTTTAGACAAGAAGAAAGTAGAAGTATTTGAAATGCAGTGCTGCAGAATAATGCTGAAGATTAGATGGGCAGATCACGTAACTAATGGGGAAGTAGTAAATAGAATTGGGGAGAAGAGAAATTTGTGGTACAGCCTGACTAGAAGAACTGATCGGTTGCTAGATCACATTCTGAGGCATGAAGGGATCACCAATTTAGTACTGGAGGGAGGCGTGGGGGATACTGAATGCCGTAAGCAAATTCAGAAGGATGTAGGTTGCAGTAGGTACTGGGAGATGAATAAGCTTACACAGGATAGAGTAGCATGGAGAGCTGCATCAAACCAGTGTTTGTACTGAAGACTGCAACAACAACAACATTTTACCGTTAATTTAACATCTATTACTGTATTGTAGTGTCTATATATCAGGCTCGAGAATGAACTAGTTGGTTCGAATGTACTGCAACTGTGAAAGATTTGTAATAAACTCTTCATGAAGATCAACCTTTCATGGATCACATAGGCGAATCGACGCATAGAACTAGTTCTGTGCAGTACAGTCACTGATATCGTCCCATGGAGCAGACACCGCAGCGCGCAGGAAGCGTTCGGAACTGCGAAAGTTATAATATGTGGGTATTTTTGTATGTGCAGGTAGCAAATCTATTCTTAATAAGTTTTATAAGTACTTTTACGGTGTGTTATTGGTAAACACAGTAAAATAATTCACAGTTACTCAATTTGATACTCTTATTTTCATAGAATACTGAATACCGGGAGCTTGATTGTCACAGATTGATCAGGTATGTATCCTAATTCTGATTACTTGCTTCGCACCAACAAGAATTCCTAACAAACTTCGTACGACATGGGAAGGATTCGTACTTCGTCGGTACTGAATGCACGACAGTTTTTCTTATTACAATTAATTTAGTGCATATTATAGCAATAGTAAAGAAGTCTTACCGAATCTTTTACTGCCCCTAGCACTTATTATTTTAAAAGCGGATTCCAATAATTAACATTTTGTGCAAAGAAAGTATTATATCCGCGCCTAAAGGTCGCATGATGTTCAGCAAGTACTATTGCTGCGATAGATACTATCGCCGCGATAGACACGCTGTCACCTCTTGTTCGGTTACTCGCCCCACAAGCGTACGTATAGTGATATAAGGCATGACCAGCCTCAATATTTGCTTGACTACTGTGGGAATTCCCACTCTACGTATTGCTGTGCCGATCTGGTATCACCGCACACGGTAGCAATTTATTCCGCTTACACGCAGCTTTCAAATACAGTATAATGCTTCCTGTTATGCGTTCCTCGCGAAAAGACTGTGAAGGTAAAAAATAGGGAGAGTCGATCTCATACGGGGGCTTACCAGCAATCGTTTCCACTGCGAAACATTCGTGACTGGAATAGGAAAAGGAGCAAAAGTATCCTCCACCACATACCAGGCAATAAAGTGAGTTAATATTGAATTATGTGCAGCACTTTGTTTTCTGTCATTTGTGGCTCCTTTAGCTATTTGTTTTATGGTTGTTTAATATTACCCGGTACACTATCAACGGTGTTTAATATTTATGTCATTATCTAGAATATTGGCACTAGAGCACATGTCAACCACTGTTTTTTAACTCTTCCTCTTTTTTAACAATATTACTTTTGTCGCGTTCTTCTTTTTATTGCTTTTTATTACTGTAATGCCTTTTACACGTTATAAGCTTATTATAGACTTCAACTATTGTATCCCCCTTTATTTTCGCTGTTTCAATTAATTTTTGAAAACTAGTGTATGCCGATATTAGCGACATATGGTGAACTTACAACACAAACATCTTGTGGCTCCTGTACGGCATCTTGTTTTAAACAGTAGTACTACTGACAACATGACTCGTGCATGTGATGTTATCTATATGTATTTGACGATGCTGGTGCTGATTCTGCATATAACATTTGACGAAGCCACCATGGCTGCAGTAATTTAGGACTTTTTATGAAACAGGTATGCCTCTTCATATTTAAAGCGCACAAATGTAAATTTTGTCAGTACTACTCTTCATTGTGGTCTATGTATTGTTCTTAAGGTGTATACAGCTTGCGAGTGTATTTATGTTTTTCCCATTTGCTGCAGATCTGATGATGGTCATTAAAGACCGAAATCGTTAATCTGTTATCAAACAGTTTGTGACCATAGACGTAAATTAAAGGAAAGTGATAGAATAATAACATTTCGGGAATACGTTTGTCTAGACAACATGTTTAAGTGATTAATACTGCAAGATCACAGGTAAATGGAAGCGCGCGATAAGTCATTGCACATGCTGGCACGTTAATAACCGGTGTAACCGCGATACTGTTCAGTGTAAGCATGCATTTTGTTGTACAGATGTTGGACGTCAGTTTGTGAGATGGAGTTCCATACCCGTTGCATTTGGGCAGTCAATACGTGGAGGGTTAACGTTGTTTGCGGATGACGCAGAAGTTGTCGTTCGATGACGTCCCACACGTGCTCGATTGGATCGAGCAGGCTGAGGCAACAAGTAGAAACTCTTAAAAAATGAACTCTGCAATACCGTTCATGAATGGGAGCATGAGAAGTCGAATCACAAGATTGATGTACAATTTTGCAGTCACGGTACATGCGATAACTACGAAAGCGCTCCTGCTATCACACGAAATCGCACCCAAGGCCATAACTCCAGATGTACGACCGGTGTATCTAGCACGCAAGCGAGTTTGCAACACAGTATATGTTCCAAAATCCTATTAAAAATCGATAGCGGTTATATGGATCTAGAATCCAGTAGATTACTTATATTTCCTTACTTGGATATTAGTGTAACCTGGGTCACGTAGGTACGGTTCTTTCGTCGAGCGAGCGTTGATAATGATTGCTTGAATAGAGCAATTTCATTAGCACACTTCAAATGGAACGTAATTGGCATACTGTGTCGACTAGAAGACTTTCCTTTATGAAGCGCCTAAGTTACGTCACCCCACCAAGGGTACCCAGTTCTAAATTAATCACGTTGTCAGCTTTTTTTCTTTCGAAATCTGGAATTCCTTTGGTCATGGATTTCGGTAAGTAACTCCGCTTTGGTGCCGCTATCATTGGTAACATAACCACAGCTATCGCGCACTGAATGTATTGATTGTGTCTTGCCGCTGCTATGACTTACATACGACCTAGGTCTCTACCAATTACGTTTCCACATAACCCAACCCATTTCCTTCCTAAAACCACCCCTCATCGCGAACATTCCTCCCTCTTCTCTTGTGTCGGCGTCTTATCTGTTCTGATATTCTTCCGCTAATAATAGTGAAAAAGTCATTCAGGCGGTATGCCAAAAAATGTGGCACGTATCAAACAACATTGGATCTACAGTCACTAGGCTCCGAGGAAAACTATTATTCACCTGAAAGTCACCGTCACTATTTTCACGCTCAACAATTAATTTGCACGACTTTACGAGCAATCTCGGAAATTATTAATCCTGTTGTTACGTTCTGCGGCTTTCGGAGAGAGAGTGGCAAAGATTGCTATGCTACATATTGTAAGGAAAATGCTTAATTATTACATAACATAAGCAAAAGTGACTTACCTCCGAAGCAGCAACCAAAAGACAATAAACAATGTCCAAAAGTGGATAAGTGCGTGTCAGAATCGCGCTCTAAACGTTTCATACAAACTTCATTATATATATATATATATATATATATATATATATATATATATATATATATATATATATATATATATATAAGCTGCAGTCAAATGAACTATGAGAAAAAATGTAGGTGAACTGTTTTTTATTTCAAAAGTCAGTGTCCTCACAAGGAGTTTCTCTGACTAGCTCTTCCACATCTTCCACACAGTCTCGATCTCTCCCCATGTGATTTCCTTGTTTTTGTGTAGATGAAGAAAGAGATTCGTGGCCGTCAATTTACTTCACACGTAGAGGTGTACGCCTGGCGTCAATCACGCAGAGATTTTTCTCTCCGTCTTGACTGACAATGGGATAAATGTATTAACAACTATGGAGATTACTTTTGAAATAGTGAACAGTTTACTTATTTTTTCATATTACTGCGCCTTGTAGTTGTTCAACTATAGGTTCTGATGAGTGTTTTTGCAAATATCAAAATCCGAGGCGCGTTCAATATGTAATGAAACAAGTCTTTTTTTCTCGGCCAAATGTCAGTTGTAAAAAGGCGGAATGCCTTTTTGAACATCGTGGACAACTTCCGCTTCTGCTCCTATAGTTTCATGAAGTTCCGACCGCTGATGGTGCTATATGTGGCCTCTGGAATTGCGTCTGTAACGGAGATGCATTCCAGGCAGAGACTTGTTGCTGAGTTTCTCTTGGCGAATACAGAGAATCTCTAATAATCACAGGCAGTTGCAGAATGTCTACGGATACCCAGCAGTGAGCCGTTGGGCGAGGCGTCTGCCATCACCAAAGGTCGCGCAGAATTGTCTGATCTCCCGTGTCCCTGCTGGCCGCACTCAGCTGTGATTCCTGCAGTGTTGGAACGTGCGGACACTCTCATTCTAGGTGACCGACGATCACAGTCAAATTCGTCGCCGCACAACTGGACGTCTCTACTGGTGGTGACTCACTCGCACACTAGTTGGGATACTCAAAGGTGTATGCTTGTTGGGTTCCTCGCCGCCTAACAGAAGACTATAAAGAACAAAGAAAACCATCTGTGCGGAATTAATTGCGCTTTACACGGCTGATCGTGACAAGATTTTGCCGAAAACAGTCACAGGCGTTGAAAGGAAAACAGCAATGAAGTCGCACAACAACACCTTTCCTCCGAAGAAAATGTTCAGAGCCACGCCCTCAGTCGATAAAGTCAAGGCGAAATTCTTCTAGGACTATGAAGGGGTTATTCCGTATTATGTCGCCTTTCATGATGCAATGATCAGCCGTTAACTGAAGAAACGACTTCAGGGCGTTCGTCGCCACAAAAATGCAATCGAACTTCTGCTTCTCCACGACAATGCGAGTCTCACGTAAGTCCGCGCACCCGAGAGAAGCTCACAAAACTTCATTGGACTGTTCTTCCTCATCCGCCATACAGCCGGGATCTCACGTCTTCCGACTTTTATCGGTATGGCGCAATGAAGGATGCACTCCGCAGGAAGCAGCATGTGCATAATGGGGAAGTTATTGATGCAGCAAGACGTCGATCCGAAGAAAGGTACAATGTGGGTAAACAGACCCTCCTAGTAAAATGGAGTCAGGCCGTCTCACTGAACGGACATTGTGGTAAAAAATAGGGTTTTATAGCCAAAATAATGGGGAATAATATAGTGTATTGCAATTCTGAAAAAACTAACACGATGCCAGAAAGAAATGTTGCATTAGATATTGAACGCCCCGCGCTTGTCACATAAATGGCTGCATTTTTGTTTGCAGAAGCTTTAATTTTTTACACCGCCAAGGAATAGTAAACTTCAATATGTGATAGAAATTTCAATCTGATATGTCTACCTGCATCCGAGAAAAAACGGATGTTAACAGAGGGAAAAAACAGTCAAAGTTACCCCACAACAGTTCCGTTATTGCCGACTGAGATACGGAGCCGTAAAAATATTTGTAACAGACGAAACAGAATACCGCAGTAACAGAACACCGTGGTGAATAAGACCGCTTCAGCAGTGTGATAAATCTTTATTTGTGACCAAACTAGTTCCGCGGCGCTAGAGCGACAACCTCAGCGATTCAGACTTACTCCGAACGATAGGGAACAGTACAGTAAAACTAGGACACTGATTCATAATGAAGAGGACTTAACTTCCCAAAAGTGGAGGCAAGAAGACTAAATTGAACGTACTAACTCACACAATAGTATCTATACGTGTATCTATGTTCTGGATTCTAACGGAAATTAATTATTACCAGTGTATGAGTCAAGATGAGTATTACATACTTATTTCGATAGAAATTAAACGATTTTCAGTGCAGAGGCAGGTCTTGACGTTATCTTGGCACTCAGAAAACTCTTACATGCTTCGTAATTCTACTGGTGGTAAACAGGTGGCAACCGCAATCGACACCCTTTCCTGAAGTGAACGACTCTGGTGTTTAAGCGTAATTGCCCCTGGTCAGACGAGTACAGGTTAACAAATATATACCTCAGAGCATGCGAAGGCTTCTGAGCGGAACCTTAGAGGAAAAATTAGTTCCGTCGATAAGGAATCTCACTGAATTTGGAATGTCATGTACCTTGCAGCTCTGAAGGATGAATCTCTTACTCTGCAATACAGTGTACACTCTTTTGAAACTTCCTAGTAGATTAAAACCATGAGTCATACGGGGACTCTGGAACATTGCCTTTCGCTGCGAGTGCTCTTACCGACTGATAGTCGGCCTTTTGCGTTCTAAACCTCGACGGGCTCATAGTTTTAATCTGCCAAGAAGTTTCAAACAGGGCCCAATTCGTTGCCTAGTGAAAGTTTCATTCCGTCATAAAGGTCACAGTTGGTAATAATTGACTGGAAGTCATCTAATGAAACGAAGTGATATCAGGAATTCTCCAATAAAGCGTTAATTGCCCTCTACTCTTCTTAATCTGCTCATATATAAATGGTTTAGGACACAATCTGAGCAGCCCTATCAGACTGTGTGCAGAATATGCTGTCCTTTACCGTCTGCCCGAAAGAACAGACACGACGCGGATCCGTAAACTGAAGGTCGAGAGGAGAGAAAGGAAAGGGAAGGGACAGGTGGAATCAGCTGCATCGTGAATTTACATGGAATCCGCGGCGACAAATGAAAATGTGTGCTGGACTGAGATTCGAAGCTGGATTCTACTGTTTACTACGCAGTTATGTTAACCAGTGCACCAACCTCTTGGCCGACGCACCTAGCGTCACCCACCCACCGTCCCTGCACATGTCCTCTATGCTCGTTGCTTTGAGATTCCCGCAGGAAGTCAGACGTAATTATTCATCCTCAATGAAGGAGGCTTCGTGGCCCTTGAAGCGAATAAATTATACGAATGCGTGGTGTCTGTTCTTTCGGACAAGTCTGAGCTTCTGCAAACGACAGCTACGTCCGTTTTATGTGACACACGAGAGGCGTTGAATGAGTCATCTAACACATTTTTGTTGGAAGCAGGTTAGTCTGATCGCTCCGATAGAACATATAATTGATACGCCTAGATCGGCAATGAGTCTACCTTGTTCCTTGCGGTAGAACGATTACGTTTGATCTGTGGGAGTCGCAAAGTAGTGTGCATGGAGAACATGGGCAGGCGCTGCTGTTAGTTGACGCTAGGTGGGAAGAGGCATGCCGAAATAGTTCGCACAGTTGCGATAAACACTGCGTCCGGATGGTGCAGTGATTAATGGTACCGCTTAGTAAGCAGGAGATCCCGGGTTGGAATCCCAGTCCGGCACACATTTTCACTTGTCACCGCTGATTCCACGTAGAGTCCCGATGCAGCCGACATCACTTGTCTCTTCCATTTCCCTTTCTTTCTCCGTCCACCACCTTCAACTTACGTATAATGGAAAGAATGAGAACTTCCACGGGAATACTAAAATGAAGCCACTCACGCTCGGTTACACGATGAAGCACACAAATTTAGGGGTCCAAATAAATACCTAGAGAACACAAACAATTGAAACTGCAACCATCACATAGAAAATGTGGGGAAGGTGAATCAACGACTGCGTTGTATTGGTAGAACACTTAGAAAATTCAGCAAATCAGCTAGACTGCCTACACTACGCTTGTCAGTCCTCATCTGGAGTACTGATGCATAGTATGGCATCAGAAAGAGATATGATTAACGATGGACATCGAAGAAGTTCAAAGAAGGGTAGCTCGTTTTGTGTTAAACCAAAAATGGGATAGTGTCAGAAATACTATAAGCCAGTTTGGTTGACTAAAATGAAAACACAGGCGCTATTAGTTGCAGCGAGTTCTTTTCAAGAACTTTCAGTCACCAATTTTCTCCTCAGAATGCGAAAACACGTGGCCTTTTCAGAAATTAAGGTCAGAGCGATCGGGAAATGGATACTATCATGAAAATTCGATGTCTCTTTGCATAGATGTGTTGGACAGTGTACCTAGTATGCCAGTCAATCGCGTCACATCGATCTTTCCAGTTCTGAGTACCAGTGAGATCGTACGATTTGCCTAGAAAATACTGTCTCCCGCTAACTATTAGCGCCTGTGGGAAATTTCGCTTGATTTCATGCAGCCAATGCAACGCAGTTTTCATGCATTTTGCTCTTCATGACAATTCACGGCCGCACAGTGTAGGGGCAATGAGAACGTTCCTGCAGGGTTCATCCACCGTACAGCTCGGATGTGATCCCGTCTGATTTCCATCTCTGGCTGTAGATTATTGTAAAGAATTGGCAGAAAACATAGGCGGCTGCCTTCTACGACGAGGGCATTGGAAAGTTGGTACTGTGCTGCGACAAATGCCTCAGTCGGAGCTGCAACTATGTAGAGAAGTAGCTGCAAGTTGTAGCTAAGTGTTACAAATAAAACGTGTTTGTGTTTTACTGCGGTTTCCATTTCGCCACCGATCGGAACTTACTTTCCGAATAGCCCTCACATTTTGTTGACTCACACCTGCACTACTAGCCATTAAAATTGCTACACCACGAAGATGACGTGCTACAGACGCGAAATTTAACCGACAGGAAGAAGATGCTGTGATATGCAAATGACTAGCTTTTCAGAGCATTTACACGAGGTTGGCGCCGGTGGCGACACCTACAACGTGCTGACATGAGGAAAGTTTGCAACCGATTTCTCATACACAAACAGCAGTTGACCGGCGTTCCCTGGTGAAACGTTGTTGTGATGCCTCGTGCCTGGTTGGTTTGGGGAAGGAGACCAGACAGTGTGGTCATCGGTCTCATCGGATTAGGGAAGGAAGTCGGCCGTCCCTTTCAGAGGAACCATCCCGGCATTTGCCTGGAGTGATTTAGGGAAATCACGGAAAACCTAAATCAGGATGGCCGGACACGGGATTGAACCGTCGTCCTCCCGAATGCGAGTCCAGTGTCTAACCACTGCGCCACCTCGCTCGGTGATGCCTCGTGTAAGAAGGAGAAATGCGTACCGTCATGTTTCCGACTTTGATAAAGGTCGGATTGTAGCCTATCGCGATTGCGGTTTATCGTATCGCGACATTACTGCTCGCGTTGGTCGAGATCCAATGACTGTTAGCAGAATATGGAATCGGTGGGTTCAGGAGGCTGATACGGAACGCCGTGTTGGATCCCAACGGCGTCGTATCACTAGCAGTCGAGATGTAACGGATCGTGCAGCCATTTCTCGATCCCTGAGTCAACAGATCTCTCACCAATTGAAAAAGTCTGGTCAATGGTCGCCGAGCAACCGGTTCGTCACAGTACGCCAGTCACTACTCTTGATGAACTGTAGTATCGTGTTGAATGCATGGGAAGCTGTTCCTGTACACGCCATCCAAGTCTGTTTGACTCAATGCCCAGGCGTATCAAGGCTGTTATTACGGCCAGAGGTGATTGTTCTGGGTACTGATTTCTCTGGATCTATGCACCCAAATTGCGTGAAAATGTAATCACATGTCAGTTCCAGTATAATATATTTGACCAATGAATACCCGTTTATCATATACATTTCTTCTTGTTCTAGCAATTTTAACGGCCAGTAGCGCACATGGGACATCGAGAGAAATGATCATTGTGATACAATAAGGGAAATCAGGACTTGCACACAAAATATAGGTGGTCGTTTTTCCCGCATGTAAGTTTAGAATCAAATGTTTGAGAAATAGTCTGTAAATCTTTCTATGAGCTTTGTGTCAAGCACTGAAGTGTGAAATGCAGACCAGTCATGTGGATCTAGATGTAAATGTAGATGCACATGAGAAATCAAGCCGACACTGACGCTGGAGAGGATGAAGCACCTGTACAACACCAGCGTGTACACACGTCAGGCAGAAAGACCTCGTTTTGAAACCCTCCCTGGTGGCTGAGCTGCATCAGAGGCGGACACCGGCGCGGCTGTGGCAGCTGCCGCGGTTCGCAGAGGCGCCACAACATGCGCAGAGCTTCCTCGCGCGTCCTGGTGGCGAGCCTGATAACTAATGCAGGCGCCACGCGCGGATTAGCCCTGCAGCGCGCCGCCCTCTGGCCGCCCCGTCCACAGCGCAGTAATTGGGGCACCGCCACAGTGTTGCGCTACTCGGCACGCCTGCCACACACCTGTTCAGGGCAGCTGTTTGTGTCTCTGCTGTAGTATCGCTCAGCGCTCCGGTTTGCAGTAGGAACAGGTTTTAGCCAAGAGTTGAAATATCACCTCAGACTCCGCTTTCCATATAGGTAACTCAAGAAACGTTTTTGTGGATTACCACGTTTTGGAGAGTATAAATCTCGTCTATGAGAATCAACAGCGATTAGAAAAAAAAAAAAAAGAAACCAGATCCTGCGAAACTAATTACTCTTTCTTCGCCTTTGAGATGCAGAAGGCTATAGATAACCACGCTGTCGAAGCTACGTTCCTTCCATTCTGGGAGGCATGTACTGTTGCTTTCCTTTATTTGGCTGTAGATTAATGAACAACACTCCCAACAGGTTGTTACAAATACACTAACGAAAAAAAAATCGCAAGCCCAGAGAAGGAGTTGTGTCACATAAACGAAAGTTGGTAGGCATGTTTCTACAACTGAAAGATGATGTCTATTAAAATTTCGCGCCAGTTGCATAACAGTGGCGCTTTGACAACGGATGTGCCGTGCTGCGGTTCGCGTTGGTGCTGTTTGTAGGTTTCCGCCCTCTCTTGGAGGCCAGATGGCATCGTTTAGTTGGCATGGTTGCAATTATTTGTCTTCTTCCCCTGTTGACTGGCGCCACTCCGTTTCGCAAGCGTCGCCTGTTCTTTTTCCTGGTCGTTTGAGTGTGCGGGTTTGGTTGGGGACTCAGGAAGAGCCAGGTCCGCGCAGTGCGAGAACACGCCAGGACCACTGGCGGCACACATGGACTGCTGGATAGAAGGGCTGTGGTCGCGAGGGTGCATGACCTCGTGGTAAACTGGATACAGCAAGCTTTAAGATGAGTGCATTTCAATCCAAGTAGAGAAACCTCCCCCGTTGTGATATCTCGGGATTGCCCAGTGACTTGGGTTCGTATTGTTGCTCGTAGTGGCGCCGAGGCGAAGAGCAGCGAGTGGAGTGCTTGGGGAAGGTAGATCTGATTACATATCCTCGACTTCTTATTACTATTTACTGCGTTCAGGTAGCTTCTGCAAGATTATCATTAGTCATTCGTTAAAGTGCCACTAGTCTGAGTAACCATCTTGTGAAGTGAATGCAACTCTTGGCTGCCTATTTCATCGCTCGCGAAAGTGGTTGTTGCCAGACCTTCTCAGAGGTCGATTCCTGGAGCACCGTCTGTGGCCTCTTGGTTCTTGTAAGACATTTGTGTACTAAAAGGAGGTCTGATGGTTAGTTGTTTAGTATAACGCTACTTCAACCCACGCCTTCTGTGGGTATAATCTGCCTTAGTATCCTTTAAGGAACTTATATACTGGTCCTTGGGTTTTATTATTGTATTATTTATTACAATACCTTATAATGCCTACATTAAAAGTTATATTTGTCTAGTTAATGGTTCTGGTCGCCTTCTGGAATAAATCTAGCAGTGTAGTATTCAGTGGATGTTAAGGTTTGTGTTACAAAGTCTACCATCATCTTATTTCACCTGTTTGGTGATCAGTTGATTGTTTTTTTAATTAATCTTTGACATTGTATTTGCTGTTTTACAGCAGGTTTCTAAATTTTTTATATTGTTGCCGTCCTGGCATGTAAGCCGTGATTGTGACCACTTGCCTTAAAATTCTAATTTGGTATTTGTATTTTAGCATTAAGCCTTAAAACCTTATTTACTGCCATTCCTGGCGTCTTATCCCTTCTGATGTGTTTATGGCGACTTGCCTTCAATATTTAAATACTTGTAATTTGTAAGTTGCAGCGAGTTTTAAACAATTCTTAATTTATTGCCATTCCTGGCGTGTAAGGCCTTCTGCCCAGATCACAGTGGCGTGATTTTAAAACATTACCAGTTGTATCTACATATACACTCCTGGAAATGGAAAAAAGAACACATTGACACCGGTGTGTCAGACCCACCATACTTGCTCCGGACACTGCGAGAGGGCTGTACAAGCAATGATCACACGCACGGCACAGCGGACACACCAGGAACCGCGGTGTTGGCCGTCGAATGGCGCTAGCTGCGCAGCATTTGTGCACCGCCGCCGTCAGTGTCAGCCAGTTTGCCGTGGCATACGTAGCTCCATCGCAGTCTTTAACACTGGCAGCATGCCGCGACAGCGTGGACGTGAACCGTATGTGCAGTTGACGGACTTTGAGCGAGGGCGTATAGTGGGCATGCGGGAGGCTGGGTGGACGTACCGCCGAATTGCTCAACACGTGGGGCGTGAGGTCTCCACAGTACATCGATGTTGTCGCCAGTGGTCGGCGGAAGGTGCACGTGCCCGTCGACCTGGGACCGGACCGCAGCGACGCACGGATGCACGCCAAGACCGTAGGATCCTACGCAGTGCCGTAGGGGACCGCACCGCCACTTCCCAGCAAATTAGGGACACTGTTGCTCCTGGGGTATCGGCGAGGACCATTCGCAACCGTCTCCATGAAGCTGGGCTACGGTCCCGCACACCGGGCCGTCTTCCGCTCACGCCCCAACATCGTGCAGCCCGCCTCCAGTGGTGTCGCGACAGCCGTGAATGGAGGGACGAATGGAGACGTGTCGTCTTCAGCGATGAGAGTCGCTTCTGCATTGGTGCCAATGATGGTCGTATGCGTGTTTGGCGCCGTGCAGGTGAGCGCCACAATCAGGACTGCATACGACCGAGGCACACAGGGCCAACACCCGGCATCATGGTGTGGGGAGCGATCTCCTACACTGGCCGTACACCACTGGTGATCGTCGAGGGGACACTGAATAGTGCACGGTACATCCAAACCGTCATCGAACACATCGTTCTACCATTCCTAGACCGGCAAGGGAACTTGCTGTTCCAACAGGACAATGCACTTCCGCATGTATCCCGTGCCACCCAACGTGCTCTAGAAGGTGTAAGTCAACTACCCTGGCCAGCAAGATCTCCGGATCTGTCCCCCATTGAGCATGTTTGGGACTGGATGAAGCGTCGTCTCACGCGGTCTGCACGTCCAGCACGAACGCTGGTCCAACTGAGGCGCCAGGTGGAAATGGCATGGCAAGCCGTTCCACAGGACTACATCCAGCATCTCTACGATCGTCTCCATGGGAGAATAGCAGCCTGCTTTGTTGCGAAAGGTGGATATACACTGTAGTAGTGCCGACGTTGTGCATGCTCTGTTGCGTGTGGCTATGTGCCTGTGGTTCTGTCAGTGTGATCATGTGACGTATCTGACCCCAGGAATGTGTCAATAAAGTTTCCCCTTCCTGGGACAATGAATTCACGGTGTTCTTATTTCAATTTCCAGGAGTGTATTTAATGGTGATTTGCTGAATTGTAACTCACTGAAAACACTATTATTTCCACAGTTGTTTGTTCCTTCATTAATAACGTGTAGTATTTTTAATTATTTATGAGTCTGGAATTACTGGTTTATAATGAATTGTGTGTAACTGTAAAAGGCAACCAATAATAACTGATTACGGCCCTGTCCACAATCGTAACCGATTCCTGCCTTCCGTTGACTACCAGGTTTCAATGGAAGTCAGGTTTCATTTAAATACACAGTGTAACGGTGGTGGACGTTAGTTACCTTTGAAATTGGAAGTGGGGAGTTGATGTTAGCCAAAAATGCCCTTACGACGACGTAGACGTCCCTCACTGAGTTTGAACGAGGTCGTGTAATAGGGCTACCATAAGCTGGGTGTTGCTTATGCGATATTGCTGAAAGACCAGGCAGAAAAGTAGCCACTATACATTACTGCTGACAGCGGTGCTCACGAGAATGTACGGTCGCAGGTTGATTAGGCTCTGGAGGGCCCCATGGCGCTACCGAGGGGGAAAACCATCGCGTTCGGTGTACGACTCTGCAGCTTCGAACTGCATCTGCAACAGCAACTTGAGCAGTAGTTGGCTACACATTGATACAAAAACTTCTACGGTAACTTCAAGGAAACGCCATTAGCGTGCGATCCACTGACCCCACACCGCCATCATTCGCGATTCCAAAGGTGTCCAGCGAGATCCCAGTGGAAGGCAGAGTGGAAGTCCATTGTGTTTTACGATTAAAACTGATTCTGCCTCGGTGCCGGAGATGACTTAGTTAGAAGGAGGTCAATTGAGAGCCAGCAACCAACGTGCTTGCGTGCTGGACCTAGTGACCTATGCCTGGAGTGTGGGGTGCTGTTTCTTATGGTCATCCCCTATATCCCGAATGCAAATCTATATGTCAATCAGGTGATGAGCTGTTGTGCTGCCATTCATGAACAGCATTCTGAGGGGTATTTTCCAACAGGACAACGCTCGATCACGTACCGCTCTTGTAACCCAACATGTTCTACAGCGTCTTGACATGTTTCCTCGGCCTGCTCGATGACCCGATCTGTCTCCAATGGAGCACATATGGGATATCATCGGACGACAACTCCAGCATCATCCATAAACAGCGTTAACCGACCCTGTATGCACCGACAAAATGCAACAGACATGGAACTTCATCCTAGAAACTGAAATCCGACATGTGCAAAAGACAATGAATGGACCTTTGAAAGCTTTCAGTAGACATTCTGGAGGTTACACGGTTTATTAATATACCAGCATTTCACTTTCGCAATGGCTTATCTCGCGCTACGTGCTCCACTGGAGACAGACCTGTGATCTTGCAATGTTAATCACTTACATGTGTTACATAGACAGATGTATTCCCGAAATTTCTTTACCGAATATTAGTTATTTTTTGGTGTTACGATTTTTCCCGTCAGTGCATAAAACATACAGGGAAATTCAAAAGTCATGTTCCATAGAAAAGAAACAGGATGAACCCCAACGCAACCAATAAAATTTTAGTTTCGGTAGTATGGACCAAATCAAGAAAATAATGTCCACTAAACAAGGGCACTAAAGTTAAATCTTAAGAGTTAGGAGCACTTGTTTAGTACATGAGATGTGTTTCACAGTAGCAAAGATGAACAGCTGCTCATACAAGTTGATGTTTTCTAAGTCCACAGCAACCAACAAATCCACAGCTTCCACTAGGTCAGTTTACTCCAATATTTCCACCGAATGTACAGATATGATTGTTACAACAGTCTCACTACCGAAGCAGTCTCGCTTGTACGCACCAGATTTGCAGGAAATTCACCATCAGCGCAGATCTATGATCTCTCATCAGTGTCTCCTTCTACTAAACACCAATTTGAAAGTATTTACAGCCTGCAAGAAGTACGACGTCCCCAATGTAGTCCACTATCTCAAACAGTTCCATTAGTTTGAAGCTATAAACCATCTTGAAATGATTCACCACCTTCAACTTGCACAGCATCTCATAAACATCCACAAATCTACTTAAGTAAATCTCACTGCGCGACTCAATTTTTTAATCTGTGGAAACTATCGTTCTCCTTTCGGTTTTAGAAAACTTTATTAAGTTTCAGTGTGGAGTCAAATTACAAATTATGTGCTTGTATGTCATATACAGGGTCTCTCTCTTAAGAATCGTCATGTACATTTTCTCCGCCTGCTTTTTCGCCAGATATTTGCAATTTAGTTTTTGCAACGTGTAGCCGGAGTCATTCCAAAAAAAAATCCTGCTCATTGCTTCTTTCATGCGACACCCAACGGCGATGGAATGCGTCGGTTTCCCATAACAAACAAAATAATTTTTTAAGTCGAATTTTACTTGTCAATTTGACAGAGCTATCTAATATTATCCTTGTACGATATTCGTTTTTTGGATGTGTATTAACTGACAGGGACAGTAAACTGCCCAGGCATGCGCTGATTGCTACTGCCATACAGCAGAGCTGCTCAGTAGCTGCTGGAATACTGATTATGTTTCATGTTTTACCGTTCCTGTTAACACATGTCGATACAACGAGTAACCCAGTATACTCATTTGGGACCGCTCTATGAGCACGTTCAATTCCAATTTAAATTCACTTTGATTGTAATGGGCGTCATATGAAAGACGCAATAAGCAGGGTTTTTTTTTTGGATGATTCCAGCTACACGTTGCAAAAGTGAACTTGCAAATATCTGCGGAAACACTAGGGAAAATTCTTCTTAGAACCCGCAGGAGAGACGCACGGTATACTGGTATCCAAAGTGAAGGACGAAAGTAACTTTGTATGATGTGACAGAGCCATGTAACACAGCTCCATGAAACTTGGACCATACGTAGAATGAGCTGCTTCAGTGTACTACAGAAGATGTAACTGTTCTTTTTGTCATCATAATTTGTTGTTTATTTTGTATGTAAACAGTTTCCTCTTCTTTAACTTTCAAGCGTGTCTGTGTATTAACATGAACCTAGAAAATGCAAGTGGCAAAATCTATATGATAGCAAGGAGTCGCTAAATCCATCTGCAACTGTAGAACTGTAATGCAATTAACTTGTACGAAAAATAATTAGAATACGTAAAACTGCGTACTACATGAGCTACCCTGTGAAATTCTCTATCGTGCAGTGTAGTGAACAGTGCTATAATGCGTGAAGTCAATGCTTGTCTTACAGTTCCAACTTTAACACAATAAAAATTATTTTCCAAATTACAGATGGTAATTTGAAAGAATAAACGTCCAAAACGCGTTTATTAAAATGCCCTGTAATTTTACGTACACAAACTAAGTAAAATGCGTAACACTAAATGACACATACACATATGTAACACTCTGCATAGTGAGAGTAGGACTGTCTGTGAAAGGAAATGAGATCTGGACTAAACTTCACTGAACTGAACCCCATAATAATTTTGAAATGCAAAGCTTGACTGTTAACGGTTTTACTATGTCCCAACTGACGTCAAAGTGGCCGTAACAAATTTCATGGCTTACCTTGTGACAACAGAAATTCGGTACTGCTGTAACGCAGTGAAAATTAAAACGCACCGCAGCTGCAAAACCAGCTAAAGAAAAACCTTGCCAAGTGCAGTACAAGGAAAAGCAACTGTGCTACGTCCATCATGTTTTATGTTTTAAGTGACTTTATTCCGCTCAGTACAATGCAATGACACACATTTACGAATCAAAACTCTAGTGAGAAGATGGTGGAAGAAACTAAACTTACTGAATGGTTGAAAAAAGACTAGCATTCAAAAACAGTATTGTGAAACACTGACTCCTTAACAGTTACAAACATCTTTATGAAATATGGTTCAAGCTTCGGTAGACCCGGGTGTCAAATGGTTCAAATGGCTCTCAGCAATATGGGACTTAACATCTGAGGTCATCAGTCCCCTAGAACTTAGAACTACTTAAACCTAGCTAACCTAAGGACATCACACACATCCATGCCCGAGGCAGGATTCGAACCTGCGACCGTAGCAGTCGCGCGGTTCCAGACTGTAGTGCCTAGAACCGCTCTGCCACACCGGCCGGCTTTATGAAAGACACTACTTATAAACAATGTAAATCTGCCACGAAATTGATTAATGAAATTGTGAAGGAGTGACGACTCTGAAATTTTATGTCAGCAAATAACTTTAATTAATCGCGTTGGACAATCAAGCTAACTGTTCCGACGCAAAACAGAAAAGTAATAATAAATATTTGCCTTTCTCACTTTCATGATAAATCTCCATCTACATCTACATCTACATGGTTACTCTGCAATTCACATTTAAGTGCCTGGCAGAGGCTTCATCGAACCATTTTCATATTACTTCTCTACCATTCCACTGTCGAATGGAGCGTGGGAAAAAGGAGTACCTAAATCTTTCCGTTCGAGCTCTGATTTCTTATTTTATTATTACGGTCAGTTCTCCGTATGTAGCTGGGTGTCAACAAAATGTTTTCGCATTCGGAAGAGAAAGTTGGTGACTGAAATTTCATAGATAGATATCGCCGCAATGAAAACCGCCTTGTTTCACTGACTGCCACCCCAACTCGTGTATCATATCAGTGACACTGTCACCCATATTGCACGATTACACGAAATGAGCTGACCTTCTTTGCACTTTTTCGATGTCCTCCGTCAACCCCACCTGGTAAGGATCCCACACCGCGCAGCAATATTCCAGCAGAGGACGGACAGGTGTAATGTAGGCTGTCTCTTTAGTGGGTTTGTCGCATCTTCTAAGTATTCTGCCAACAAAGCGCAGTCTTTGTTTCGCCTTCCCCACAATATTATCTATGTGGTCTTTCCAATTTAAGTTACTCGTAATTATAATTTCTAGGTATTTAGTCCAACTGACAGCCCTTGGATTTGTGTGATTTATCGTATACCCAAAATTTAACGCATTTGTTTTAGTACCCATGTGGATGACCTCGCACTTTTTTGGTTTAGAGCCAATTGCCAATTTTCGCACCATACAGAAATTCTCTGTAGATCATTTTGTAATTGGAATTGATCGTCTGATGATTTTACTAGACGGTAAATTACAGCAATGACGCACGAGCAAGCAATGCAGCAACAACATTGCCCAAATACCTTCACACTTCTAAACACAATCATATTAAAAAAAAAAAATTCTCTGCATTAGCAGCTCTGTGTTCTGCTAGCTACTTCCAGCTCGCTCAATAGCGTGAACAACACCCAGCTCTCTCACTCACTTCTCACTGTAGTCATAACCTCTGTGGCCTACCATATCGACTGTTATTTTGGAAAATACTCTGTGCACAAATATGAAGTACGACAACTCACTTTCACTTAACATAAAAAATAAGCTATAAACTTTACCAAGGCAGGTTAAAGAAATATACGAATACAATGAAATGAACAGAATCGACTATATATTCTAAGTCAATAATTACACTGAAGTCGTCACGATTCGTGATGTTCCCTCGGACAGTGCAAAATCCTGTTATAGTTTTTGCGATTTTAAGCCATTCTTATGCAGCGCATCGCATATAGTTGTGTAATTAGGACCAATATTTGTGAATAATTATGTATTTTCAATGGATATTTGGGTCAGTTTCCCGAACAAAATAAATAAAGTACACAAACCTATCCTTCCCCTCCTGCATGTTGAGAGTTTCCATGCGTTACGGGGGGTGCACTTAGGCTTTCCCTCTAGTAGAATCAGGGTTCGAGTAGTTGATAAGTTAGGCTTTTTACTTGCAGTGAGTGTTTGTGCACTGAACTATTTTCTGGTGATTATGCGTTATGAACTTGTTTGCGTGCATTATTTCGGTGATCTACGAGTAACTTGCACGTCTGCACGGTATGTATTGGTTTATTTCGGTTTATTTAGGAGTTGGGTTGTTTCAGGGAGGAGACCGGACAGTGAGGTCATCGGTCTCATGGGGTTAGGGAAGGACAGGGGAGGAAGTCGGCCATGCCCTTTCAAAGGAACCGTCCCGAATTTGCCTCGAGCGATTTAGGGAAATCATGGAAAACGTAAATCAGGACGGGGCCGAACGTTGTATTGAACTATTGTCCTCCCAAATGCGAGTCCAGCTGCTAGCCACTGCACGTCTTCGTAATTTGCGAGTTGTTTGCGTCTCAGCACATCAGTATAATGTATTATTATTTAGGAGTAGTTTCGAGTTCTGTAAACTGTATGTAGTAACTCTAAGTACGTTAGGGTGAGTGTTTCGCACCAGCGTAATAAATAAATTAGGTGCAATGCGTAGCTAAATAAATTGTTCAAAACAATAAAGTACACTCCCTTCTCTCTCCAGCAGCCTAGAGCAGGCTGATTGCTTTTCTCACATCAATCTTCCTCCCCTCCAGGCCGCTGGCTAATAAACTAGGTGAGATCCGTAATTCGATGTATGTAGGAGATGTGGTTGGACGACCTTGAAAAGTAGTTGAAACTAGGTACTTGGAAGGGCAGCGAACACCTTTTCTTGCCTATATGAATGAGCAGCCTCTAGTGGGGGCGACACCACACTATCCTCCCTCAGCAAAATTCATGCACATTTTCCAAGATTGTGGCAAACACATTTGATGACGGTAGCGGTTCTAATTGTTTAAGTAAGGACTTATGTCCAGTGCATGTAATACAGATATCGATATCTCAGCCTGTTGTAGCGGTAACACAAAAATAATGCTGTACGTAGATAATAAATTGAAACAAATGGTATTTGAATTGAATGAGCAGCGTCTAGTGGAGTCAACAGAATACTAACTTGCCTCAGCTGTAGGACTAAGCTCTTAGAGCAAAATTAACATCCATTTTATCAAACAGGATGGCGAACAGACTTGATTGTGGTACTGCCTTTAAATTTTGAAATAAAGACTTACGTCCAGAGCTGAATGAGTGTATGTAATACAGCAATCGATATCTCAGCGTCTTGTAGCAGTAACACGACACTAATGCTGTAGGTAATAAATAAATTCAAACAAATTTCATCAAATTTAAACAAATTTTATCAAATTTAATCAAATTTAAACAAATTTGTAAAAATTATATTCGAATTGAACGGCAATACCATACTAACTTTCCTCGGCTGCAGGAGCAAGCTGTTAGAGTAAAATTCGTGAACTCTTCCAAGAGAATGGCGAATACACTTGATGGTTGTACTGCTTTTAATTGTTTAAATAAAGAATTGATTTCAGTTCCTAGGAAGAGGTGACTTAGGTTAGTGGAGGTATCCCTTTGTTTCCTGCAATTCTCTTAGGTTAGTAGAGGTAGCGCAATTGAGCTATCTTCCCTTCAAAATTCAAACTTGCCGCCAGGGAGGCATGGCTCTTTCTTAGGTGAGTGGAGGTAGCGCAGTTGAGCTTTCTTCCCACCAAAAGCCGCCATCTTGGATAACGGTACTCGCTTCATCAGCTGACATCAATCGCGTCATCAGCTGACGTCACATGACGTCCAGTACTTGCCTCATGGCCGCCATTTGGATAACGGTACTATGGGTGACTTACTTTGGGGTGGTGTCCTCCTGGGGTGGTGGCCCCCTTGCTTCTCTACTAAGGGAAACTCCCCATTGCAGGCCCCTCACGTTTAGTGGTAAGAGGGTCCAGTGGACAGACCGTCAAAAACTGAACACAGATCAAGCTTGAAGGCAGGAAGAAGGTGCACTGGACTGTGAAAAAGAAAAAAGCAAAATGGAAACAATGAATCATCCAAGGAAAAAAACTGCATTAATATACAGGAGCATGCAAAAGTAATGTCGTTGTGGCTGAGAGGTTACGTCTGCTTTCCGCAGCGCTGCGGCGAGGACCTCTTGTTTACGTCCCACCCGCGTGGTCGCGAGTGCCCGTAGTTGTTTACTACTTCGTCGTCGCTTGTTTGGAGTCATCATTACCGACGCAATATGGCACATTCATACAGACAAACCACCATCAAGATCAGTTTTCAACCCGATCATGCACGACCGCGAGCTTTTGAAGTGGAATGCTTTTCTACGTGACGATGTGAAAATGGAACCGCGGGACATAATTGGTATCCATCTCTCTTCACGAGCAGTGTTGCCTACGTCAAATTGGTAAGTGACGAGGTGTGCAAACAGAATCGTGCGCGCACATGCGAACGATCTTAAATTCAAACATTCTGATGGCCATATTGGGGCGCTCTCTATCGATCACGCGGGACTTGGCCTCTGCACGATACGCGTCTTCGAACTCCCTTTCGAAGTACCACCGGACGTAGTCACCATGGCTTTCCAGCCTTACGGCAGAGTGGTCAGCCAATGGCCGAAAAATGGACCACCTTTACGACGTACCCGGTTCTTAACAGGGTACGACAGATCAAAATTGACTGATCAAACATGTACCATCCTATCTTGTCATCGGCGGATGTAGGGCGATCATTATGTATGACGGTCAGGCTCGCACTTGCTCCGGTTGTGGCCAAGAAGGGCACGTACGGTCGGATTGTCTCCGACGACGGCTTACTCAAATGCCGACAGGTGAATCTATGCCTCCTTCTACGGTTATGACGAGGTTGCACGGGCGGCAACCCTTTCCGATGCTGACCACATTCGTCCGATAGCCGCCCCCGATAGCGAGACCATGATGGATTCTACAGTATCGGATCCGGCCTCTACAACGGCGCCCCCCCCCCCCCTCCCCCGAAGATAAACACCGACGGTTTCAAATGGTTCAAATGGCTCTAAGCACTATGGGACTTAACTTCTAAGGTCATCAGTCCCCTAGAACTTAGAACTACTTAAACCTAACTAACCTAAGGACATCACACACATATCCATGCCCGAGGCAGGATTCGAACCTGCGACCGTATCGGTCAGACTGAAGCGCCTAGAACCGCGCGGCGACTCTGAAAGACGGTTTATCGGGTCCTGCAACGACGACAGCTCGATAACGTCGCGGAGAGGAAGCACCAGAGTGTCATCTGGCGAGTAGTATGGAGAACAATTCGCCACGTAACACTGGACACTGACGTCACGGCGATGTGGTATATCACAGTCAACGATAAGCAGTTGACCAGATCAAGGCTACATGCTATCCATATGGGAGACTCACCCACGTGCACGAGCTGTGGCGTTCAAGACAACGATGAACACCGTCTTAGCTGTGGCGAGTCTACAGCAGTATGGCACTTAGTGAAGTAAATGTCAGCATACTTCCTTCGAGTGACGCCGAATCATAGCATATTAACCACGCACGAAAACTAATGCCAAGACGTGGCTTCGTGGACTTGCAGTGCATTATTTGTTTCAAGACGGCACTAAGGACACTTTAGACTTTTGGAACTATTAGCAGGAAAGACATTTCAAGATCCTCCGTAACCCAAAGTATCGACAATATTTTTCCAATTATTTGTGGAGTGCGTTCCACGACCCTCCACGTAGCTGGAACATCACGGGTAAGAGAAGCTAAAATTACAAGACGATGATAGAACACTACACGGTACAACGTGGGATCTACCTTGGTCATTGCTATAAGTCATACCTGGGTGATACAGAAGATGGAGAGTTTCGTCGTGATCCCTCGCACTCTATAGCAGTATTTGCCACATTTCCTCTTTTGTCCCCGGTGCGAAAACTTCGCAGTTTTTGTTTCCCATCCGGTGCAAGATGTAGCACTGGTTAATGGTAGTATGGATTCCACCCTCAGGTTTTGTTTCATGGCTTCCTTAGCCCCATACTATGCTCTCTTTCTTTATGCCCTTTCCTGCAACTATAAGCATGTTTTTTTGTTATGTGCGTCCCCAACTCGACGCAACGAGTGCACTCACTAGTTTCAGTTACTTACTGTTAAAAAAAATCAAAATAAAATAAAAAAATTAAAAATAAATAAATAAAATGACAAAGAAATTCACAATAATACACCCATTGCATCCTTTGTACCACATCCCCAGGATGGGAGGGAGAAGACATCGTGGCCAGGCCTCGGGTTGCGACCGCTGCCTACCTTGCCTCCGCCACCCCACTTCCAATTAAAAAAATAAAAAAAATAAGAAAAAAGTGGTTACAGTATTAGACTACGATGTGGACGGCCATGTTCAAACCTTCCTCGTGCAATTTTTTTCTTTTTCACTATTCGCTGTGATCAAATCTGTGTATGTGTCGTGGTGTAACGTCTGTTTGCAACATCGAGGCGTAAGCTACGGACCTATAATGACAATTGATTCTTCACAACTACTATGTTAACAGCCGATACGAAGTTACTTTAGAATGGGAACCTCAAAGGTTTTATGACAAGGCGACAAGTCAACCGAGTCCTCAACCGGAAAACTTTGACACCTGTCAAGACTACAGGAAGAGAACAACGTGAACGGCGTTAGCGACAGTATTTGTGTCATATGATAGGAATCTCTTGTCGATTACTTAATTTGTACGACTGATAAGTGAGTGAGATATGCCTCCTTACCCGATATAGGTGTTCGTATGAATGTGGATGTTATCACTCCCAAGGAAATTATGAAATCATAATAGTTTGTCGCTTAAGCTGCAACAAATGAACGCAACAACTTCACAATCACACAGTGCTCTGTCTGTCAAAACATATGTTTTTAATGTTTCTGAAGTTGCGTTCTGTTTTGGAAATCTTGACTCTTCAATTCCTTTGTTGTAACATAGTTCACATCCGTTTACTTGTAGTTTTCATTTCTGTGAGACGCCTATGTGGTACCTCGCCTGTTCTCACTATTCGTTACATTTACTTTTGACGGTAACGTGTTCTTACGACATGACTCATGTTCTATAACCAATTTATGACAACTGCCAAGGCTACGGAAAGAGAACGCAGTTGCAATGACCGGACGGACAGTTCATAATGTGTGGGGAAAAAAATAACTAGCAGGCGGGAGCTCTGAACACGCCGCCCGCTGCCCGCTTGGCTTTCCAACACTTTTTTTTTTCGTGGATGATCGTTGTAGCTGGCCGTTGCGGACGTGTCTTGACATCCGTTAAAGTTCGTTGTTGATCCTTTCACTGAGTTTTTTTTATTACAGAGACCAACCAGCTCTCTGACCGAACACGCTGAGCTACCGTGCCGGCAGACGCTTAACCACTTAGCCATGAAGCCGCTGCTGTCCCATGTTGCTCTTTGTTGCACTTCTTGTTCTTGGAAGGGCCACTGTTTCTATTTTGCTTTTTTTCACAGTTCAGTACACCTTCTTCCTGTTTTCATGCTAGTTCTGCGTTCAGTTTTTGACGGACTTCCACTGGGCCATCTTACCACTAAATCTGAGGGGGGTTAGATGGGGAGTTTCCCTTGTAAGAACATGCGGACATGACCGACGAGGGATGCGCTGGGTGCTCTCCTTGGATGACGGCAGATCAATCTCAGTAGTGATTCTGGACGTAGCCTCTTACAGTGAGAGCTGGCAATACGTTACGCACCCAGAAACATTGTCGACACGATCGTTTTGGTGGTTGCGCGGAGGCACATTATTGCACGGCCGTACTGACCTTCAAATGTTTGAACACAGTACAGTCGCCGGTCAAGATGGTTAAATGTACTCCTTCCCCACGTCCGTCTTTTCAGGGGTGCGTTAGGCCCTGCCATCGAATACTGCATGTGATGAAGTTCTTTGTACGAGAGGATATTCGGTGAATGGACTGTCCTGCCCGTTCCTCCGACTTAAATCCCATCGAGCATGCGTGGCATACATTACGGGAAGATGTATTCTAGCACGTCCACTTGCACCAACGACCATCCAGCAGTCGTCAGTCGCACTAGTGAAGTAATGGAACGTCCTACCACGAGAAACCCTTACTAACCTCATGGCCAGCTTGGGAGAACGTTGCAGAGTACACATTGCTGGTAGTGGCCACCATACACCCTATTAAAAATTGTGTCTCGTATTTTTTAATGTCCAGGCAACCATCATAAATAGAGATGACTTTAATATAGTTGTTGTCTTTGAATAAAAGTGTCATTTTATGTTCGTCTCACTGCGTGTTTCTTTCAGTTATCTTCTCTACTATTCCATAGTAGTACACACTGCTGGTAGTGCCCACTATACACCCTATTAAAAATCGTGTCTCGTCTTTTTTAATGTCCAGTCAACCATTATAAATAGCTATGACTTCAATATAATTATTGTCTTTGAATAAAAGTGTCATTTCTGTTCGTCTCATTGCGTGTTTCTTTCAGTTATCTTCTCTACTATTCCATAGTAGTTCTTTCTACGTATGGTCCAAGTTCCATCGAGCTATGTTACTTGGCTGAGGCACTTACTTTAGTCCTTAAGTTTTGGACAGAAGTCTGTTTTACGGTCATTACTCTTTCCAGTAATTCTTCACCTATAGTGTAATTGTACCGCAATGGATCTTTCCGACTGTTTATGAGCAAAGTGTTACATTTATTTACGATGATCGTAAATTGGCAGGTTCTGCTACAAGTGTAGACGCTCTGCAGATCTTTCTGCATTTCGCAATAGCTATACGGTGTTGCAGCTTTGCTGTATACAATAACAGCGTCCGAAAACACCTTTATGGAGCCCCTTACGTTATCCAATAGGTCGCTCGCGTATATTGTAAACTTACGGCCCTTTAACATTCCCTTGTGATACTCCAGAGGTCACTTTCCAATCTAGTGATTTCCGTGTTTTACATACTGACTGCTAGGAAACTGTGAATCCAGTCACAAAGTGTTCCGGTGTTCCATACGTTTGTCTGTGACGGCCTTTTAATTTTCCAGGAAAGTGTAGGTCGCTCGCGTATATTGTAAACTTACGGCCCTTTAACATTCCCTTGTGATACTCCAGAGGTCACTTTCCAATCTAGTGATTTCCGTGTTTTACATACTGACTGCTAGAAAACTGTGAATCCAGTCACAAAGTGTTCCGGTGTTCCATACGTTTGTCTGTGACGGCCTTTTAATTTTCCAGGAAAGTGTCTTTCTTTAGTCATATGATTGCAGCGTCTTGTCGACAAAGAAGATAAAGACGAAGCACAAGCTCGACTGATTTAAAACGGGGTGGTAAGACGCTAAATTCGTATGCTGTGAGTGCAGGGAGTCCATCAAGAGGGATGATCAGCGGAATGCTTTCAAATTATTTCAATTGCCTGCAACTTCAGCCATCAGCGCTTCCACCTCACTGAGAAACGAAGGTTAGCATAGCGGCAGACTGAAAAATTCTGGTATCTCACCGGGATTCGATCCTGCGACTTTATTGTCTCCTTTCGCTATACCACCTAATCGGTTAATGCAGAGAGTGAGAGGGGGAGGGGGGGGGGGGCGGTGATGGGGAACAGGGAATGTGAACCAACCGTCATCGTTTGAGATAATCCAAATGAAAAGAAACAAACATAGTTTAAGCTGCCCCCAAAACTCTTGATGCGTATAGCACTCCAAGCAAATAATTAATATACACCTGGCACTACCGACCCTGTATAAAAATTCCTCGGTGTTCACATCTGAGGGAAGACTCGAGGTTTTCAAGATGATCACCAACATCTTCGTCAGGAGATGACTGCCTGCTGGGAGCGAATTCTTTTTCTTTATAGCACATGGAGTTCAAGCTAGTCGTAGGTGGGACTACATCGATTGGAATAACTTCTATTGGAGAAGTAACGTCATTTGGAGCGTGGAATTCACAAATGCATATTTGAAAATTCGACAGTGAGGTAGTAAACCGAGACTATTTGGACTTCTGCGGAAAATTAAGGTCTTGCTGGGCCCATTGTAAGATGTCCTGGATGTGAGAGTACCTGGTGCCTACCACGTGCGACGTGAATGTGGCGAAAATTTCGTAGGGCAGACAATCTCCACTGTAGCCAAGAGCTGCATAGAACATAAATGGCAAACAAAGTACAGAAACGTGGAAAAGTTAATGACAGCGGAACACTGCCTTAAAGTCAAAGGATCTGTCTTCAGAAAACTAAGATCCTCTCCCACACATCGACTTACTGGGTTTCTGTAATAAAAGAAACGATAGAAATGTAGAATGTTACCACATATGTTGCATGTTTAGTGATGTCTTGATCAATCTACATCTACGTCAACATCTACATCTACGTTTGCATATATACTCCGCAAGCCATCGTATGGTGCATGGCGGAGGATGCCCTGTATCACTACTAATCGTTTTTTTTTTCCCGTTCCACTCGAAGACAGACCGAGGGAAAAACCACTGTCTGTATGCCTCCGTGTGAACCCTAATTTCTCGTATCTTATCTTCGTCGTCCTTAAAGCGAAATGTACGTTGCCGGCAATAGGAGCTTTCAGCAGTCAGCCTCAAATGCCGGTTCTCTAAATGTTCTCAATAGTGTTCACCGAAAAGTGCGTCGCCTTCCCTTCAGGGATACCCATTTGAGTTCCCGAAGCATCTCCGCAATCCTTACATGTTGTTCGAACCTACCGGTAACAAATCTAGCTGTCCACCTTTGCCGGCCGGAGTGGCCGAGAGGTTCTAGGCGCTACAGTCTGGAACCGTGCGACCGCTACGGTCGCAGGTTCGAATCCTGCCTCGGGCATGGATGTGTCTGATGTCCTTAGGTTAGTTAGGTTTAAGTAGTTCTAAGTTCTAGGGGACTGATGACCTCAGAAGTTAAGTCCCATAGTGCTCAGAGCCATTTGAACCATTTTGTCCACCTCTGAATTGCTTCGACGTCCTCCTTTAACCTGACCTGGTCCAGATCCCAAACACTCGAGCAGCACTCAAGCACAGGTCGCATTACCGTCCTGTATGCGGTTTTCTTTACAGATGAACCATACGTTCGCAAAATTCTCCCAATAAACCGAAGTAGACCATTCGCCTAACATATTACAATTTTTACATGCTCGTTTCCTTTCATATTGGTTTGCAAAGTTAGGCCGAGATATTTAAACGACGTGACTGTGTCAAGCTAGACAGTACTTCTTATATAGAGAAGTAATCTGTACTTTTTTTCTAATCGCTTGGAGATCCGTAAGAGGGCAACACCGTCGAATACTCTTTCTAAAACTGAGTTGGGATTCCATTCGGGCCTGGCAACTTATTTGTTTTCGACTGTTTCAGTTTTTTCTTTACGGCAGGGATGCTAATTGCTATGTCATATAACATCCACGATATATATTTTTTTATTATTACGAGTGGAATATGAACTTGTGGATAATATTCATTCAATTGTGTAATTATTTCTTAAAAAGATGATAATCATGTAAAACATAGACAATATTTGTCTCACAGTCTTTGTTAATCTGTGTCATTCTTTTCTTTTGTTTGGTACCCTTCTGTCGTCTTCTTCTGATGTACATCGCAAGACACGGATCGATTTGAGGTCTGTTAAATGAAAAACATTTAATGTAAAATTATTGTACTTTTATGTTCATTTGCTGATAAAAACAAATAGAGCCAAACACGTTAAAACTATTTGTGATTAATTATTGAAAATTCACTTCCTGCTTTAATTATAATTTTGTATTAATTGTTTTATCATAGCTGCAAGAAGCGCAGCTATTGTTAGTTGCGATTATATAGCAATTTCGTCTGTACTTCTAGTTGAAAATAGCATGGGTTTGTGTTTAACTAATTTGAAAAATAATTTAATAATTTCTTTTTGTTGGTAGCATCAATTTAAATGATTTATTGGGAAAAGGAAAATCTTAATTAAAAAAGAAATCCTCTATCTTTTGTTGGCCGCCATCTTAACTTTTATCACAGCGGCTAATATAAATTACTTGAAACTTCAAACTTTCAATATTCCGAAGTGTAAGAAATAAATGTGCACCGGTGGTAGCGAATTCTATTTATAAAAGAAAAAAATTAATCGAATCAGACTGCATTTCCTAAGAACAGTGCTGATGGTACTTATTGTTGAACAAGATTTCATTGCTGACGTATGTGGCCAAAATTAAACTACGCACGAATCACGGAGAAAATATTTCTGGTAGCATACGTCAGTGTTGTGTGCGGATCCGTGTGATGGTCAAACGACGTTATGTCTGTACGATTATACTGCGCTAAAGACGGAACTTAAAACAGTATGTACAGTCCCTTGTACTTAAGCAGTGAAGTATAGGAAAATAAAGGAACTGATTGAAAATTGAGTCATAACTCAAAAAACTAGGTGCAGATTATTGCCACATGTCTCAGAATCATCTGATTAAAGTATAGATTTCGTAACATAATTTCAAATATGGTGCCACAAAAACAAATCATTTACTTGCAAAACAAACAAAACATTAATTAAGTAACGTAATTTTTTCTAGGTAGCGAAAGGTGATGGCTGCCCGTTGTAATCTCATCGTCCGCGTCGTAAATGCGAAGATGATCGCACTTAACTCCCATCCTTTTCAGGCTAGATAACAAAATAAACACAGAGAAATAGATCGCAGTGTTTCTAACTTCAGACGTGCGTCAGCGATGTATTCACAGCCAGATCACGGCCAGTTAAGCGTTAATCTCCATTAAGTGCGGCAGATGAAGACAATATTGCTCCAGGACGATGGTTGTCGCTGGAAATCGCTGCGGAACGCTTCACTTAGGCGGATATTAACGGGATTAAACCACCCAGAGCGTCTCGTGGCATAAAGCGACGAGGTTATTATGTTAGCCTTGCTTCTCCCTGTAGCAAAGCGTCCTCAGGCGACGTTGATTGCATAGAGAGACATAGTGCTGTCAGCTGATAACTGAGGAGGCAAATACATGGTACTAGGGAACTTGATACAAAAGGTCGTTAATGGGGCAACAACAGGCACTTTACGTCTACAAGTTATCACAACGATCACTTAAACTGATCAATGGAAGAACTGGTAAGTCAGAGTAATGTGTTTTAAGTAATGGAACTAGGCAACATTTCTGTAGCTGTTTATGACGTAACTGTCGGAAAAATTAATTGCCCTATGGAAGTCGTACGTAATAACGGTACAACGTAAATTAACAATGAAACAAAAATAGGTGTTGGTATCCAAAAGCTTCTGAAACGTGCGTTTTGCACGCAAGTGTCTACGAATGTACTAAAATACCGCTAGGCCCCACACATCCTCCTGGAAAATTGTTTTAAGTGTCTGCGACGTTATTGCTTTTGATGGATGACAGCGAGAATATTTAATGGACTTGTTTTCGTGACACTGCGGTTTTACGATGGCTGACCTGGAGGGGCAGCGCGTCTCGATGAAGTTTTGTTTCTATACTTGACAAAACCAATATACAATCGCATTAAACGTTGAAATTAGACAACTCTCGATCACCGTCGACTGATGGTGCCTACCGTTTCGGTTTCCCGGTCTGGAATCACACAATAAAGTGAGGGATCTGCTACTGCAAGATCATGCACGGAACTCGAAGACACCTTGTGCTACGTTTTGGTGCACTTGAAAGAAATTTTGTGAGAAGTTTTAAATTGTGGTACAGTTTGTATCACTATTACTTCAAGATGATCAAACGAAACATCGTGTAGAAGTCTATGGGGAATTAACTGCTTGAAGACGAAGCAAAATTACTGTTAAAGACTCTCACTGGCGACGATTGTTGGTTTTAAGACTATGAGCCTGAAACTAAACAGCAATCGCCACGGTGGTAGAAAACTTCATTACCTCGGTGTTAAAAAGCCCGAGATGTCATGAGTAACATCAAGTTCTTCTTGATGTGCCTTCTTCACTTTGATGCGATTGTTCGTAAAGTAATCGTCCATTCTGGACAGACGGACAATAAGTTGCACGTGACGTTTTAATATGTAGGGGGGATATAATTAAACTTTCCCTATTTAACACCACCATACGAGCACCAAACTTGGCAGCATTAATGTATAGAGTATGGGGTGCATGATTTCCATGCGTTACTGCACCACTGTCCAACTATGGTTACCAGGTGCCGTGATCAGTCATCGTGATTCATAGTCTCACACATCTGACCAGACACAGTGGACTTGGTGACATGTCGACATGAGTTTGGACAAAAGGAGCTGGGCATTATACACTCCTGGAAATTGAAATAAGAACACCGTGAATTCATTGTCCCAGGAAGGGGAAACTTTATTGACACATTCCTGGGGTCAGATACATCACATGATCACACTGACAGAACCACAGGCACATAGACACAGGCAACAGAGCATGCACAATGTCGGCACTAGTACAGTGTATATCCACCTTTCGCAGCAATGCAGGCTGCTATTCTCCCATGGAGACGATCGTAGAGATGCTGGATGTAGTCCTGTGGAACGGCTTGCCATTCCATTTCCACCTGGCGCCTCAGTTGGACCAGCGTTCGTGCTGGACGTGCAGACCGCGTGAGACGACGCTTCATCCAGTCCCAAACATGCTCAATGGGGGACAGATCCGGAGATCTTGCTGGCCAGGGTAGTTGACTTACACCTTCTAGAGCACGTTGGGTGGCACGGGATACATGCGGACGTGCATTGTCCTGTTGGAACAGCAAGTTCCCTTGCCGGTCTAGGAATGGTAGAACGATGGGTTCGATGACGGTTTGGATGTACCGTGCACTATTAGTGTCCCCTCGACGATCACCAGTGGTGTACGGCCAGTGTAGGAGATCGCTCCTCACACCATGATGCCGGGTGTTGGCCCTGTGTGCCTCGGTCGTATGCAGTCCTGATTGTGGCGCTCACCTGCACGGCGCCAAACACGCATACGACCATCATTGGCACCAAGGCAGAAGCGACTCTCATCGCTGAAGACGACACGTCTCCATTCGTCCCTCCATTCACGCCTGTCGCGACACCACTGGAGGCGGGCTTCACGATGTTGGGGCGTGAGCGGAAGACGGCCTAACGGTGTGCGGTACCGTAGCCCAGCTTCATGGAGACGGTTGCGAATGGTCCTCGCCGATACCCCAGAAGCAACAGTGTCCCTAATTTGCTGGGAAGTGGCGGTGCGGTCCCCTACGGCACTGCGTAGGATCCTACGGTCTTGGCGTGCATCCGTGCGTCGCTGCGGTCCGGTCCCAGGTCGACGGGCACGTGCACCTTCCGCTGACCACTGGCGACAACATCGATGTACTGTGGAGACCTCACGCCCCACGTGTTGAGCAATTCGGCGGGACGTCCACCCGGCCTCCCGCATGCCCACTATACGCCCTCGCTCAAAGTCCGTCAACTGCACATACGGTTCACGTCCACGCTGTCGCGGCATGCCACCGGTGTTAAAGACTGCGATGGAGCTCCGTATGCCACGGCAAACTGGCTGACACTGACGGCGGCGGTACACAAATGCTGCGCAGCTAGCGCCATTCGACGGCCAACACCGCGGTTCCTGGTGTGTCCGCTGTGCGGTGCGTGTGATCATTGCTTGAATTGCTTGTACAGCCCTCTCGCAGTGTCCGGAGCAAGTATGGTGGGTCTGACACACCGGTGTCAATGTGTTCTTTTTTCCATTTCCAGGAGTGTATATGAAGCTCTATTATCAAAACACCAGTAATGCTGCAGCTGCACTTCGAGAATGTCGCTGTCTGAAAGGATTACGGATGGGTCGTCTTTCTCCACATGCTGTGCGCAGCATGATGAAGAAGTTCGATTCAACTGGAGAACTCGGCGCCGCTGCGGGAAGAGGCCGACGACCGGTTGCACCACAGGTGTTTGATGAAATCGCTGTTGCTATAGCAGACAACTCTGCGCTCAGTTTCTGATCGTCAGTAGTGCGCGTGCTGTGTCACAACAGTTGAATATTCCGTGTACCACTGTACGGAAGGTGTTTCGAACCATTCTCAAATGGTATCCGTACAGGATCCATATCGTACAGCAGCTTGCACCACAGGACGCACAACGGCTTGTTGACTTCGCTCTCCAATTTTTTTCAAGGATTGAAGTTGACGAAGGCTGGCCCTGGGCCATCCTATGAACAGACGAAGCTTATTTTCCTCTGATGGATGAGGTGAAGATACAGAATAGCCGAGTGCGCGAATCTTCACCTCTAGTCGCTGTGAATGAAGTTTCTTTGTACGGTGAACCTGTCACCATATGGTGTGGCTTCACGACTACGTTCATCATTGGCTTATTTTATTTAAACAGGTTGGCGCTCAAGTACCAAAGACGTGAAGTGTGACTGGCCAGCGTTATTGTGATATGCATCGCCAGTATGTGGTACCCGCCCTACAGGAGAGAGACGCACTGAACTAGTTGTCGTGCAAGGTGGAACCCCACCGCACATCGCTTGTGAAGTTCACCTGCTTCTCCGAAACACATTTGGAAACGATCGAATTATGAGTCGGTCATTTCCAAATGCTTTCCCGGCACTATCATCTTACCTCACTCCCTGTGATTTCTGGTTGTGGGTCTACCTGATGAACAGTATTTACCCGCGGAACATTCACACATATGCTGATCTTAAGTGCAACATATCAAGAGAGGTAGGCAGAATTCCAACGGACATCCTTCGTTCTGCTGTGCAGAATGGTATACTGCGCTCTTAGGCTCTACTGGACACTGATGGGCGCCGTATTGAGCCCCTTTTGTAACAGTAATGCTACCGGTACGTAATGGTATGATGTACCGTAGAAGTATATTAAAAGTGAATTCAATTGATTTTGTATTATTTCTGTTCCCCAGGTCCTTGACATTAATGCTACCAAGTCCGGCCCTAGTACGGTAATTAGTTTCAGTGTTACAATGTGTTAAATAGGGAAAGTTTAATCATAACCAGCAGGTATCTGAGGAAGTATATGAGGAGAAAACGTCCGCAGAAATGGCGTACGAAGGACTGGTTACATCATCATGACACTGCACGACCGCATAAGGCCGGTATTGTTCTGGATTTGTTGCAATAGAAGTAAGATTACACTTTTTCCCTATCCGCCATACTCCCCAACGAGACTTCTTTCTCTTACCCAAACGAAAATAAAGTAGAAGGGTGGCCTAACAAAGACTTTCAGGACGCATTTCAGAAGTGATAGATGTCCAATAGTAGCTTCGACAGCGCCACTGATTACTGGCGGGGTTTCTGAACACCGCTGTCAAATAATTACACTACTGGCCATTAAAATTGCTACACCAAGAAGAAATGCTGATGATAAACGGGTATCCATTGGACAGATATATTATACTGGAACTGACATCTGATTACATTTTTACGCAATTTGGGTGCATAGATCCTGAGAAATCAGTACCCAGAACAACCACCTCTGGCCGTAATAACAGCCTTGATACGCCTGGGCATTGAATCAAACAGAGCTTGGATGGCGTGTACAGGTGCAGCTGCCCATGCAGCTTCAACACGATACCACAGTACATCAAGAGTAGTGACTGGTGTATTGTGACGAGCCAGTTGCTCGGCCACCATTGAGCAGACGTTTTCAATTGGTGAGAGATCTGGACTATGTGCTGGCCAGGCCAGCAGTCGAGCATTTTCTGTATCCAGAAAGGCCCGTACAGGACCTGCAAGATGCGGTTGTGCATCATCCTGCTGAAATGTAGGGTTTCGCAGGGGTCGAATGGAGGGTAGAGCCACGGGTCGTAACGTATCTGAAATGTAACGTCCACTGTTCAAAGTGCCGTCAGTGCGAACAAGAGGTGACCGAGACGTGCAACCAATGGCACCCCATACCATCACGCCGGGTGATACGCCAATATGACGACGATGAATACACGCTTCCAATGTGCGTTCACCGCGATGTAGCCAAACACGGATGTGACCATCACGATGCTGCAAACAGAACCTGGATTCATTCATAAACCCAGGTTCGTCGTTGACTACACCATCGCAGGCTGTGCTGTCTGTGATGCAGCGTCAAGGGTAACCGCAGCCATGGTCTCCGAGCTGATCGTCCATGTTGCTGCAAACATCGTCGAATTGTTCGTGCAGATGGTTGTTGTCTTGCAACGTCCCCATCTGTTGACTCAGGAATCGAGACGTGGTCCGTTACAGCCATGCGGATAAAATGCCTGTCATCTCGACTTCTAGTGATACGAGGCCGTTGTGATCCAGCCAGGCGTTCCGTATTACCCTCCTGAACCCACCGATTCCATATTCTGCTAACCATCATTGGATCTCGACCAACGCGAGCAGCAATGTTGCGATAGGATAAACCGCAATCGCGATAGGCTACAATCCGACCTTTATCAAACTCGGAAACGTGATGGTACTCATTTCCCCTCCTTACACGAGGCATCACAACAACGTTTCACCACGCAACGCCGGTCAACTGCTGGTTTTGTATGAGAAATCGGTTGGAAACTTTCCTTAAGTCAGCACGTTGTAGGTGTCGTCACCGGCGCGATCCTTGTGTGAATGCTCTGAAAAGCTAATCATTTGCGTATCACAGCATCCTCTTCCTGTCGGTTAAATTTGGCGTCTGTAGCACGTCATCTTCGTGGTGTAGCAATTTTAGTGTAGTGTAGTGTAGTGTAGTGTAATACAGTGTTAATGAGCACTCTTTCTATACCAAACACAAAGCCAAACATCCAGTTCAGGCACTAATCTGAATATATCCTAGCTCAGACATAGTCCAATGTGCCATGTGATAACTCCCGAGAAACCAACACTGTCTTACCGATATCACTGGGTCGCCCGGCTGCAGCGACCGCTTGTCTGTGGACTGAAGACTCCAGATGAAAACTATAGTCCGTGAGCGCGAGTTAAATAGGCGCACGGACTGGTACTGGGAATTGGCACGAATGGATCTGGCCGCTGAGCTACATCACGTGTTCGCTTCTTGGCTGCCTTGGCAGAGTGATGTCATACCTCTGTCTGATTGGTGCTCATAACGGACACATATGAAGTAATGCAGACGACACTACTTGCCTCCATGAAAACGGGTAAAGTACTCGACGAAAGCACACATCATCCGTGACAACTAGGCAGGCAACCATTAGCGGATGTGGTGTGGGACACATCATCACTCCTCCCAAGTGTAGAGAGGTGAAAGGTTTTCTTCCTCAGCTGCCGCTGTGATTGGTGGACGAAGCCCAGCTCTATGCTGGTATCTACGCCATCTCTGCTGGATACGGAGTCCATCGGTTCCGGTGGTGGCAGGCGGTACTAGTGGGCTGATTCAGCTCTGCGGCTCTCCTTTCCCCATCCAGGAAAAAGTGTTTTCCTCAGGTGAGTCTGATACAGTCCCGTAAGTCCTGGAAAGAGAAAAGGTGTCAACCCTTGGTCATAACTGCTCAACATATTGGCATCGTGTGTTCTCTTTTCAGTCTGTAAGACACAAATCACATAACCCAAGCGGTAAACCGTGGCCCCAGCATATCACTCCTTATATCAATATCGTACCTCTGAATAGGAGCTGTAAGCATTCACCTAAAAATGCTGTGCTTCCTTCCAAATCGAGTGGCGATAGTGCGTACCAAAGGACGAAGTGCAGTGATGGACAGAAGAGTCCCCGTCTTCTGTCCGTACAGCGTCTCCAAGGGACTTGCTTCCCAGTAGGGAGAGCTTCTGTAATAAGAAAAAGCCAACTAGCCCCCAGAAAAGGCCTGACGTAGCCGACTCCAGTGTTCGTTACCTTAGCCCAAGGAAAATAAGATTTTAGTGGTGCGGCGTTGTAGCTTGCATAGGCTTGTGTACATTACACCTCTTCATTCGTGACATGGATTTTTTAGGCCGAATCCTTAACTGTTAACCAAACTGAAAACGATCAAGTCCCATTACGTTGACAGATGTACCACATCGAATCGTCAACAGCGATGCTTGCATACGTTTCTTTTATACCAGATGATCACTTTAAAACAACCTTTTATTTGGATCGGCGGATCACTGTAACTCGCCAGTGTCTTGAAAGTTGGTCAGCGGTGGAAAGACAATAAAATCGTACGTAGTACTATTTGTGATAGTTTTAGAGGAACCTGTAATGACATGAAATTGCTGATTTAGTCCATCGAGTTCGATATCAACGAAAACCGCATTAGTGCCTTCAGGAATAATGCTTATTCTGAAGTCATCCTCCATATGTTCAGCGACTCTCACGCAAGAACAGTACTTAACGCTGCGGCTTTGCTTCTGCAGACAAATCGCTGCCTTGTACTCCTTACTTCGACAGTTTAAACTGTGGTGTCACCGCCAGACACCACACTTGCTATGTGGTAGCCTTCAAATCGGCCGCGGTCCGTTAGTATACGTCGGACACGCGAGTCGCCACTATCAGGGATTGCAGACCAAGCGCCGCCACACGGCAGGTCTAGAGAGACTTCCTAGCACTCGCCCAGTGGTACAGCCGACTTTGCTAGCGATGGTTCACTGACAAATTACGCTCTCATTTGCCGAGGCGATAGTTAGCATAGCCTTCAGCTACGTCATTTGCTACGACCTAGCAAGGCGCCATTACCAGTTACTACTGATGCTGTAAAACATGTACCGTCAAGAGCGATGTTCACCATTTATGGATTAAAGTTAAGTATTCCACAGCTACGTCCTTTTTTGTTAGTCTAATTTCCTTGTCCTGTTCGAGACCTCACGCCAGCCTGCGTGAGCTAAAACGCGTGCCTTTCGGCTTCCTCTAGTAACACGGTGTTGGCTTTCCTGCCAATCCACAACATTTGGCGACGAGGCCACACCGCGTTCGTAACTATACTGCCCTGATTTACTTGTGTAATGGCTTCGCCACAATCTCCAGATGTACTGTCCGAATTTTATCGCTTACAGAATCAGCAGACGCAGGCCTTACTGGATGCCCTTGGACAGCTCGTCCAGGGTCAACGTGGAATGCAAAACAATGCGGCAGCCGCCGCTCCACCGCTCACGCAGCCACAACACGCAGTTGCACCAACTTTTCGTCCTTTTGATGCTGCACTGGAAAGCTGGACGGAGTGGTCACGCCAATTTGGATTCCATCTCGCTTCCTACAGAATTCAAGGTATTGAGCGGCAGGGGTACAAACGTACCGTGTGATAGTCAAATTATTTCCCCGACGCGACGTCGCAACTCTGTCCTACGACGAAGTTTTGTCTGCATTAGATTCATATATCAAAGAATCAGTCAATGTAGTTGCCAAACGGTATACCTTCTTTCGTACAAAACGTACGGCAGGTCAGACTAATCGGGAGTGGGTTGCAACCTTGCAAGGCCTTATTCAGATACTATGGTACGTGATGCAATTGCACAGAACGTTTCTGATGTTCGTATACGGGAACAGATTTTGAAACTAGTCAATCCCTCCCTTCAACAAGTGATGGACATATTGGATGGCAGGACTCACTTGACTTTGCTCAGGAATCATTTGAAACTTCGCCACCCGTGTGTTAGGTTAACCGACCCGCCGGGCGAGCTACACGGAACAGTAAACAGTCCTCGCGCCCGACTCTGCCGCTGCAGCCAAACTCTCAGCCATGTGTACTGCGTTGGCAAGCAAATGCAGTGCTAAAATCATGCCCGCGGTGTGCTACTAGTCATTCGCGTGACAATTGCCCGTCACGCCAAGCTATTTGCTTTTTCTGTAATAAAAAAGGACATGTTCAAAGTGTTTGCCAGAAAAAGCTCAGAACGGAAGCTGAAGCCGGCCGCGGTGGTCTAGCGGTTCTGGCGCTGCAGTCTGGAACCGCGGGACTGCTACGGTCGCAGGTTCGAATCCTGCCTCGGGCATGGGTGTGTGTGATGTCCTTAGGTTGGTTAGGTTTAAGTAGTTCTAAGTTCTAGGGGAGTTATGACCTAAGATGTTGAGTCCCATAGTGCTCAGAGCATTTTGCCAAAGGAAGCTCAAAACCATTCCAGGTCCTTTGCTTCACGCCGGAATCGTAATCGAACCAAGGATACTCCGGCTCACGAAACTTCGCCCATGGAAATTCATGTAGTTCATGCCACTCTGCCCAGTGCCACTCTCTCTAACAGTGACTGTGTTCGTCCCAAAAATAGAGTGCGTTGACATCGCCGGAACTCTAGTCAAGTCGCAAGTGATTTTGTACCAGTGTCACTTCACGGTTCACGAGACAGTCACTCTTGTCGTCAGCAGGACAATAAACTTTTTGTGGACTTGGACATTAACGGCAAAGTGATACCATTCCAGCTCGATACCGGGGCTGCAGTTTCACTGCTCAATCAAGACACTTACAAACTGCTGGGCACACCTCTGTTGCATGCCGCAAATGTTAAGTTAAGTACCTATTCAGGTCACGAGCTCCCTGTGTTAGGACAGTGCAGCCTTCTTGCAATATACAAGGGACAAACAAAACTTGTGTCATTTTACGTCCTTCGTTCTTCTTATGCAGTGAACTTGTTTGGTTTCGATTTATTTCAGTTGTTTAACTTGTCTATAGTAAATCAGGTACTATCAGTGGACCCGACTGTGCCTTCAGACAGTGTTTCTCGTCTATGTGCCGAATTCGCAGACGTTTTTGGACTGGGCCTTGGTTGCGCTAAGAACTATAAAGCACATTTGGAACGTAAAGTCAACGCGCAACCGAAATTTTTCAGAGCGCGCGATGTTCCCCACGCATTGCGTGATGAGGTCGCAAGAACATTACACGATTTGGAATCACAAGGTGTAATTGAACGTGTGCAGGCTTCTCTCTGGGCATCACCCTTAGTAATTTTGCCAAAGCCTTCCGGAAAATTGAGACTTTGCGTGGACTTCAAGGCAACAGTGAATCCACAACTAGTGACTGCAACTTTTCCTTTACCCCGCCCGGAAGACCTTTTTGACAAACTGTGCCCGGGTAAATATTTTTCGAAGTTGGACCTAGCAGATGCGTACTTGCAAATACCTGTGGACGAAGAATCCCAGCGCGTTTTGGTGGTTAACACGCATCTTGGTTTGTATCGATTCAAACGACTGCCATTCGGGTGTGCATCCGCCCCTGCATTGTTTCAGCAATATCTACAAACTGTTTGTGCGTCGGTCCCTACTGCAGCAAACTATCTGGACGATATTGTGATCTCCGGAAAGACGGAAGAAGAACATTTAGCCAATCTCAGAACATTATTTCAGGTCTTGCGACAAAATGGTCTTCGCTTGCGGAAGGACAAATGTGTGTTTTTTGCTCGTGACTTACCCTATCTGGGACATGTACTCAATGCCCAAGGCATACTTTCCAGTCCAGAGCACCTCCGTGCCATACAATACTTGCCTTCGCCGCAGAATTTGAAGCAGCTACAGAGTGTGCTGGGAAAAATAAATTACTATAACAAATACAGTTCGCAGGAGAGCTTCTGTAAAGTTTGGAAGGTAGGAGACGAGGTACTGGCAGAAGTAAAGCTGTGAGTACCGGGCATGAGTCGTGCTTCGGTAGCTCAGTTGGTAGAGCACTTGCCCGCGAAAGGCAAAGGTCCCGAGTTCGAGTCTCGGTCGGGCACACAGTTTTAATCTGCCAGGAAGTTTTATAACAAATATATCCCACACGCCTCTTTCAATTCCGCTCCGCTTCATCGCTTACGCCGTAAAGGTGTTCCGTTCGTCTGGACGACGGAATGCGAACGCGCTTTTCGCCAGTTGAAATCGGCGTTGATTTCCAATACTTGCCTTACACCATTCGATCCCCGGAAGCCCCTTTTGTTGATGGTGGATGCATCGGATTTCGGGATCAGTGCTGTGCTTGCGCACAAAGATGGTTCGCACGATCGCCCTATTGCCTTTGCGTCCAAATTGATCTCGTCTGCGCAAAGAAATTTTTCGTAGATCGAGAAAGAAGCATTGGCTCACGTATTTGGTGTTACAAAGTTTCATGATTTCTTGTATGGTCGTCACTTTACCATCATCACAGACCACAAACCTTTGACTTCGCTTTTTCATCCGACCAAGCCTGTACCTCCACGTACAGCGCAGAAATTCATTCTCTGGTCTATTTTCCTCTCGCAGTACCGCTACGATATCTTGTATCGGTCCACTGCTAAGCACGGAAACGCCGATGCGTTGTCCCGTTTGCCTGTTGCTGAGGATAGAGCATTCGATTCCTCCGAACTTGCTTGCATGTTCATTGATTCGGAAACCGATGACGTAGTCGAATCGTTTCCGATTGATTTTCGTCGTGTAGCTACAGCCACAGCTGCCGACCCTGTCCTTGCTACCGTTCTGCGTTTGTTGCTACGCAATGGCCCTTGTCAAAGTCACGGATAGGAGATCCGTTGGTTCGCCGACTTTTTGCTCACAAGGAGAGACTTTTTGTACGACGTGGTGTTTTGCTGTTGCGTTCCGATAATGATCAGTCCAGGGTCGTGGTCCCACGTTCGTTACAGTCCTCTGTCTTACGGCTTCTCCACCAAGGACATTGGGGTATAGTGAGAACGAAACAACTTGCTCGTCAGCACTGTACTTGGTTCGGAATCGATGCCGCGATTACGAATATGTGCTGGTCCATTCTGGAATGCTCGATGGTTGGTTGTGGTAGATTCCTTCAGTAATTTTCCTTTTGTTATCCGGATGTCTTCCACGACGTCCTCTGCCACCATCCAAGCGTTATCTGCTATCTTTTGCATTGAAGCTCTTCCACGGACTATTGTTTCCGACAATGGCCCGCAATTCATGACGGCAGAATTTCAGTCATTCTGCAAGACCAATGGTATTCAACATCTGACGTCCGCGCCGTTTTCGCCACAGTCAAACGGTACCGCTGAACGTTTGGTCAGGACTTTCAAGTCACAGATGTTGAAGTTGAAAGAGTCTCATTCTCGGGAGGAGTTATTGCTCTTTTTGTCCTCGTATCGCTCTCAGCCCCAGAGATGGTCGCTCGCCGGCTGAGTTGCTCCACGGTCGCCCTCATCGCACCCTGATGTCTTTGCTACATCCGCCGCATCCGGTTCCTGTGCAGCGGCAGACACCTGCTTTTGCCCCAGGCGACGTTGTCTACTACCGCAACAATGGAGGTTCACGGCGTTGGCTCGAAGGGCGCATTCTTCGCTGCCTCGGCCGCGCGATGTATCTGGTTTTGGGGGCCTCTGGTGAGGTGCGTCGGCATCTCAATCAGCTGCGCCTCTGTCGTCGCACGGGATCCGCCGCTCCCCGTCTGCTTTCAGCGATGGTGCCGTCCGGTCAGCGCCCTGGGGACCCATCTACTGGCTCGCCTCAGCCCCAGGTGTTACCGACGCTGCCTTCCATTTCGCCCCATGGCGACGCGCCGCCACCGCCGCCGCCGCCTGTTCTCCCGCCGGCGACGCCCGCAGTGGACGCGTCGTTGCAACCGCCGATCGCCTCTTTGGGTCACGCGCCGCCGATCGCTTCCCGTTACCAGTTGTCCTCCGACATGGAACTCTTGCCCGCTCCGGACCATATGTCGTCTTCGCCCGTCGGGTGCCCCGGCCCGATGGAGATCGACCCTTCTGCCCCTCCTGTCTCTCTACGGGCGCATACTGCCTGTTATTCGGCTCCCCACCTCGTCGCATACGTCAACATGGGGTCCTCCCCACGGCGGGCGGAAGCCTTATGCCACAACCGTCCGCCGATTTGCGGGGGAGGAATGTGGTGTCACCGTCAGACACCACACTTGCTAGGTGGTAGCCTTTAAATCTGCCGCGGTCCGTTAGTATACGTCGAACACGCGTGTCGCCACTATCAGGGATTGCAGACCGACCGCCGCCACACGGCAGGTCTAGAGAGACTTCCTAGCACTCGCCCAGTGGTACAGCCGACTTTGCTAGCGATGGTTCACTGACAAATTACGCTCTCATTTGCCGAGACGATAGTTAGCATAGCCTTCAGCTACGTCATTTGCTACGACGTAGCAAGGCGCCATTACCAGTTACTATTGATGCTGTGAAACATGCACCGTCAAGAGCGATGTTCACCATTTATGGATTAAAGTTAAGTATTCCACAGCTACGTACTTTTTTGCTAGTCTAATTTCCTTGTCCTGTTCCAGACCTCACACCAGCCTGCGTTAGCTAAAACTCGTGCCTTTCGGCTTCCTCTCAAACCCGGGTTGGCTCTCTTGCCAATCCACAACATAAACACTTCATGTTTTTACATTAACACCAACGTCTTTCAAGAAGCACGGACCACAAGACTTCACTTGGTCTGGCTAACTTCGACAAATACCGACTTGCCCCAAGTGAAGGGGTGGAACTAGCGGCATCTCGTCTCCCCGCTCCCCTACCCGTCAGTTTGGCTGGTTTCACTTTTCTTTCATAGTGGCGACAAATCTTTCCGTACCAAAGGTAGGAAAGATTTGCCGCTTCTGTGAAATTCCTTCTTAAAAACCTTGGTTTTTCCGTGATTGAACAGGCCGCTGTGGTCGAGCGGTTCCAGGTACTTCAGTCCGGACCGGGTTGCTGCTACGGTCGCAGGTTCGAATCCTGCGTCGGGCATGGATGTGTGTGATGCCCTTAGGTTAGTTAGGTTTAAGTAGTTCTTAGTCTAGGGTACTGATGACCTCAGATGTTACGTCCCATAATGCTTAGAGGCTTAGAGTAATTTGAACCGTGATTGAGAGCCCACTCTGTTTTCTTTGTTTGTTGGCAATCCAGACAGGCAAAAAAACATTCATCTACCGGAGGTTATTTAAGCGGGTGAGATCATTCCGTATCCCTACATCTGGTGCAGGAACTGTAAACGTGCCTCTGACCGCTGTATCGGTATAGGAAAAATTACAGTCCTGATTTTCACACTGAATTTACAATACCTACTGAGACTTTGTAGCATGGCTACCCATTCCCTGAAAGGTTGGCCAAGTTTCTTAAAAGCACAACAGAGCTTGTGGTGTACCGCCGCCATTAGAAACGTTGGCCAATTTTCAACATATTCGATCTCTTCGTCTTTACCTCTGCTTATTCGGACACATATGAGTTTTTATCCGGAAAAAATTGTTGCGTCATTCCTTAGATCTGAGCACAGCAAGCAACTTAGCTCGTTTGATAACATCAAAAATGTTGTCCTGTGTGCCATGATGTGTTGCTCCAGTCTGGCGCTGTAGCTGGAACAAGTTTACTTTGCTGCGTAGATGAGTGGAACGTCGGTGACGTCCACCAGACTTGCTTTTGCTGTTGGCCCGCCCATCTAGCCTTCGTAACAGCTTATTCTGGATAGCACTAATGGGCTGCGAAAGGAATACTGAGGTCAGCTTGTTCCGCCATCTGAAACTAATAGAACACAGTTCTTAGCCAAAATTTCTGGACAAACTTGATGAGACATGTACTTAAAGAAATGTCTAAAGTAGGAAATACAGCACATAAAGGTTTCATAGTGCTATAAAGATATCTCGGCCCATTACGACAACTGACTGTCTTCAAGTACAAAATTCTTAGTCACCAAACGTACACCGTGGCACAAAATAGGTGCTAGGAAGTATTTATCTACTGTGTTTTAACTGTATACTGTAAATGATTCTCCTTGTGATATTGTTTTATTGTTGTTATGAACTTCTATAAATCACTTATCGATGTCACAATTAAGACATTTTACGCAAATTCTGGACGTAACGATGTGGTGAGACGCGCATTCAACAACACGTTTGGTACTAGATCGGGACCATGTGGAATGACTATTTCTCGGTGAGATTACTGTACAGAACTGAAATCGAACTGTGATGACCAAATTCAAGCGTCCTCTGATACTGATTTCGTGCAATGTACTCCCTGTGTTTCGAAAAGACCGGATCCCTAAATGAATCCAGGAAGGGCCAGTCAGGACGACCAGCCTCAGCTGTACACTGGAGAATGTGGAACGAGTGCGAACCTTATTCGGTGAGTCGGCCACTACATCAACGCGGCATGTACCACAGAAACTCAGGATGGCACGACGGTCTTTCCAGATGACAGTAAAAGAGCAAATTAACCTTTTCCCCTCACAAAATTCCACATTGTCGATTTTGGTAGCCAATATTCTTTTGCAAATGAGACAATTGAAGCCTTTGGAAATGTAACAGTCGATACGAATTAGATCTGGTTTACTAATGAGGCACACTTTCATCTCCATGGGTACGTCAACAAAGAGAAATGGCGCCACTAACCTATTCAGAATCCCCAGGTTCAAACTGCTGGTGACTGTTTGCTACGCAATCAGTGCACAACGCATTACTGAGCCCATTTTTCTTGAGGGGCCTGTCACAGACAAATGCGGACAGGTACTGGCACATGAATTTGTACCGAAACTACCGGTTCATGCAGGATGGAGGATGTCTGCACAGTACTGCGGACGCCTTCGGTTTCCTGCAGAAGACAGATAACATTGTTACTCTGTACATCTTAGCATCCACTGGACGAGGTTTAGAACTGCCTCCTTACAGATTAAATCTCATCCCGTATGATTATTTCTTAAGGGGTTATCGGAAGGACAGAATCTTAAAAGAAGCACCTGCAACACTGTAGGTTGTTGGTATGGCAATTTCCAGTGACACTCGTCTCGTCTAAAATGCTCTTCTTTCGATAATCATCACAGAAATCACTTCAAGGCTCTACACATTCATTGCTGCAGAAGAACAGCACTTTTAAAACCTCTATTAAATTTCAGTTTTCCGCTACAGCATAAATATGATAACACTAATCTATTTCCCCATATTACGTGGTGGTAGGCAAAAACTTTCCAATACCTATTTTGCACCACACTGTAGAATAACACACAGTCTCGTGTGCTCTCGAAGATTTGAAATACGCGTCGGTACAGTCCCTCTACGACTGCGGGTTCTGAGAAGGTTTGATACTCCGTGTCGACTGCCACTGGTGCATGTCGTCTTCTATTGCTGTCAGTGACTGATCTTGTAGGTTCGACGTTTCTGGGTGAATGGGAGTGATGCGTGTGTTCGAAATTCCTGTTCGAGTGCTGCGCCAGTGTTTAGTAGCGTATGATCTCCTGATTCTTGCTCGACACTATGCCACTGTCCTAGGTTCGACTATGCCACTGTTCAGTACGGGAGTCTCGTAGTGCAATGTTAATGAGCATTTCTGTATTACCAAACACTAAACCACGTGACAGTTCAGGTACAACACTAGCCACAATACATTCTGTGTGGTCATTCTCAGATGTAAACAATGTCCTGAGCTAAGTCCGTTACCGTCGTCGCCGAGCAGTCTAGGTGCGGATGTTACTATATACGTGGACTGAAGACTCCAGATGAAGACTGTAGACTGCCGATTCAAGACGATGACTGCTGTTAGCTCGCTGGGGCGCAAGTTAAATAGCCACACGGACTGATACTGAGAATGCACGCATTCGGCCGAAGTCGCCAAGCGTTATCACTCATCCTCTCATTGGCTTCTCAGGCAGAGTGATGTCATCCCTCTATATGAGTGGTGCACATGTTGGAGACTTGCAAAGTAGTATGTCCACTGCTCGCGGTCCTTGTGGAAGACTGCCGAAGTACTCGCTGCTCTGTCTTCATCTTGATGTTGGTCGAAACTGCACAGCACTTGTGAGAGAAGGGCGGACAACCCAGCAGAGGTTTTGACGTGGGATACACCAGTAGAAGCATTGTGATTGGGATATTTGCTCCCGAGGGAATACTTTAAGGTGATGGTGCTAAATAATATCCCGGTAATACGTAGTATACTCATATGAACCAAAACATTTCTACTGACTGCTTGATAGCGTGTTGGTCCACGCCTGCAACGCGTCCTTTAGCGATTTTGCGTGGCATGGATTACACAAGTCGTTGGTAGATTTCCGGCGCACAGATCGCGCAGTTTTGTAGGTGCTGAGAAGGCGCCCAATGGAATCCAATTCAGATCGTGCAAATTTGGTGGCAAAGGCATCTACGTCGGTTTGCTGTCAAGGTCCATAATCCAATGGAACACGATCCTGGTCTTTTTACGTGGACAGTTATCCTGCTGGTAGCTTTGCCGTAGGGGAGACATCAAAAATGAAAAGTTGCAGGTTGTCTTGTCGTAAGCCTCAATAAGATTAATTGATATTTTAACTGATACTCGTGTTGGTTGGTTACAAGTATTCTGAAGTCTCGATTGAGCACCGGCAGCCCGGATACGCAGTGCCATTGTGTAAATGAGAGAAACCTCGGGCTGACTCCTCGGTGCCGAGTAACAAACATAAGAAAGGTTTCGGTAGTCTTCTGCGGGGCAATAGGCCAGGGGAAGCGTCATATAAATAGAAGGGCAAGAAAGCACTCTCTGTCGGTTAGTACCCAGTTACTCTGTTATCAGTAGCGTCGCCGCATTCTCTGAGGAAGTGCCAGCCGGCACCTACCCGCCTCGTCCGTCTAACTTAGGATGAGTTCACAGCCGCAGTAGCGAGCTACGGAGATAGAACTTAGGGCAGTCGTATGGAGCTCGGCTAGTTAGTGCTCGAGGAACTATCCTATTCTTACTTGTACATTTAGTTCTTGTGAACAGGACCTGGATTCCTTCAACAAGTCCTGTATCTCTGAAACATTGCGACTTTAGTAGGTCGCCGATGTCGGAGGTCTTCAAGCAGCTGCCCACGAATAGCAACTCAGTAGCAGATAAGACTGACGTAAGCTCCCCTGTAACATAGCAACGTCTCCCACTCCGCTCGGGGACGCGACAGTCTGTCATAGTGATCATGCTGTCTACAGCTGCCACGGTGCCAAAGATTGCTACCACAGGTTCAATGAAGATGCAGGTGAATGTCTCTCATAGCATAATACTGTCCCCAATACCAGAATAAGAGATATACCAGCAAAGAATAGTATATAGCCTTTGGTGAACAAATTTCCAAAAAAAATGGAAAAGTACTACGAGATTTTCTCACTTACAGTAATTCAAAAATAACAAACTAACGTTTTAAGAACAGAGGTACAGGGCCTATTTAATTCTATTTGGACCATTAAATTAGATTAATAACTGATTACATGTTCGTAAATTATGAGTTAGCAGCTGAACTACGGGGCAAAAGAGTTTATAGAGGAGAATTTAACAGATGAGATCACTTTTTACTCTTTGCGGAATATATCATTTTATGAAATGGAATAAATGACCAAACGAATAAGTAACAAACAAGGTTAAAGCTTTTATGAAGTATACCTGCTTGAATATGACAGCTTCAAACACCTTTACCAAAGCAGATAAAATAAAAACTTAGCAAACTTAAAAGCTGTAGATAACAGAGAGGAAGACTGGAAAAATCTAACGAACGTGGTTAATAGACTAGCAGGAGAACCTCTCGGAAAAAGGAAGAGTAAGGAGAAGAAAATGCCGAAAAATTTGGAAAGCTGTTAAAGAGGTTCAAATGGCTCTGAGCACTATGGGACTTAACTTCTAAGGTCATCAGTCCCCTAGAACTTAGAACTACTTAAACCTAACTAACCTAAGGACATCACACACATCCATGCCAGAGGCAGGATTCAAACCTGGGACCGTAGCGGTCGTGCGGTTCCAGGCTGTAGCGTCTAGAACAGCTCGGACACTTCGGCCGGCTGTTAAAGAGGAAAGTAATGTGTATAACTTACGCAACCACACGCCTGAGAAAAGCAATAGTACACTACCGGAAAATAAAATATAGCAACGTCAAGTGCAAGATCATTGCATTGAAAAGTTAGGAGACAGGTAGTTTATCATTTTATGGCCAAATGAAATACACATACCGCAGTAAACAGTGGCCAAATAGTTCCATCAGTACATAGAGCATCCCATTAAGTACCAGCGCAGACCTGTATTCTCGCATGAAAACGATCATAACGCTGTCGAACGTCGTCCTGCGATAGACTGTCCCAAGAAAATCGCGACGTTTGTTGCTGCTCGTCAATGTTTCTCATAGAACCTGGAAAACTATTGAGTTCCCGTTTCACCGTGTCTCATAGCGTTCCATTCACGAGAGATCTGGTGATCTTGCTGTCCAGAGCAGTCGTTGTACAACACAAGATGAATGTTTCCAGGTGAATGTTGTTTCGCAGTAGCAGTATGAGGAAACGCGATGTCCTACTGAAAAAGCACATCACCTTCCTGTTGAATAAATGGCAGTAGAACGGGGATAAGAGCCACTGCAGTTCAGCGGGCACTGGTTACTTTATCATGTAGAAAAACAGAATGTGATTGCTAGTTGCAACTGATTGGCATCCATAGCATGAAGCGTGCAAAGGGACCCGTGTGTCGTGGGCGAAGGCACTCTGGAATAGGCAGCTCACCTGGTCTACGCTATGCAGGTGTACGTCGATCACAGACAGAATCTAATCTCGTCACTAAAGACTACAGAGCACCAGTCCATTCTCTATCCGACTCGCTCACGACACCATAGTAACCGTGCTAGGCGGCCTCGTGGTTCCAGTGGTAATCTGGCTAGAGACACCTAATGTTAGTCCTGCTGCAAGTAGACGGTTCCCAGTGGTCTCCCACGGCATAGAAGGTGGAACATGTTCACGAATTTCGTCCCTGGGTTATGTTTAGTCGGTCACTGTTTCTCGCAGAATGTATCAATCATGACGTGCTTCTATACTACGTGGACGTCCGGAGCCTGTTCTACAGGGGTGCGAATACAGACCATGTCGAAAGCAGCAAGACGTCACCGACACACTGTGCCCAACATGTGCAGCGATCCTTCGACACGTCCATTCAGCTTAATGCAGGCCCACAGTACGACCCCGTTCAAACGTCTGAAGCTGTTTAGCAGGAGTTCGTTCTCGTCGGTGGGTTACGACTGTACCCTAGAATGACTGTTGTAAGCACTGTTCTCCTCTAAACACTGGCTGCAGACTGAAAACAGAGGGTGCACAGACAAGCGTCCTGTTTGCCGTGAGAGATGAACCAACAAAACTACAACCTCAATATGGACGTATTATACGATGGTGCCACTGAACTGAACACCTTCCTTGAGGTTGTTGGTTCTGTATACCGCCTGGGAGGTGGCGCGTGGGTAAGGAACAGGAACAAGAAAAGGTACTGATCTCTCGGTACTGCAAATACGGTTTAAGCACCTTTAATGTGGATAAACATATGCAAACATAGTACATAACTTGTAACGTGGTGCGAAGTTGAAGCGAAGTGTCCTGGCTGGCTGCACCTGCTCAAATGGGGTGAAGCAGTCGCGGAGCTCGTAGACCTCGACAGCACCGGCTAGAGGGCACTGTCTTCGGTGTCTCGTGGTAGTGCCAACCTTTGAAACTATGTGGCATCGTTACTATCGATACCACAGTTTGCATTTTTTTTCGGTAGTGGATGTGGAGAGAAGAAATATCGCTAAGTGTATAGTACGAAAAGCACACCAGTAACAATGCAATAGATTTATTTCTGATATTGAGAATGATGTTCACAGGAGACGTAAAATTGAATATAAGATTATAAAAACTTGGAACGCAACAGGAAAAGGGGAGATTACAAATAAATACTATTGAAGAAGAACAATGGGTAAACTATTACAAACTATTGTATGTTGACACATCATAATAATGATACCGAAAAATAAACGAGGAGGGATTAAATGAAATACAGTCTGACGAAATAATATCTGCCTTAACATCACTTTCGAACAGAGGAATGATAGGAACAGTTCGTATTGATGCTGAATTGCTACGCTATGGAGGAACGATGGTACGCCCACGACTGCTATCTCTCTTAGGTGAAATTTGAAAGAATAAGAGTATATACCTGAAGACTGGAAGATTGCTAGAGTGACATCAATTTTGAAAAAAAGAAGGGGAATAAACCTACTGGACTCAGCATTCTGGATATATGCTAAGACTTGAAACACAAGGCTTTAAAACCTAACGGAACATGAGGAACAAGTGGGTTTTAGATGCAGTTCTTATTTTAAAGCAGATAATGTAAAGGGAATATAATACTGAAACAATCATTTCTTTTTTTAAATAAACTTTTGAAGATGATGATGAAACATGGATATCCAAAGCATCTAATAAATACGATAAGTAGTTCATATCAGAACACGACTATACCCTAGACCTCAGCGGAAAAATGTCTAATGAGATTCCAAATAACAAAGTACTACGACAAAGCTGCTGTATTTCCTCAGCCTTGTCCAACCTTACATGAAGTAAAGCATACACGGACAACAGAATTTGAAAAAGCTGTATACATAGACAGAAGAAATCTTTTACATAACTTACTATACACTGACGATACTGATCGTAGTGGATAGAGAAGAGGACCTTCAGAAAGAAATTTACTTCCCGAGACAATAAATATGACATCTGACATGTTGATTCTAAGAGAGAAAAAAGGATCTTCATGGGGAAAGAACACGTTAGAACAAAACAATGACATATCAGAAGATTTTACATCAAATAAACCACAATTACCACCTAGGGTGTGAGGTGGTATATGGCTACAGCAAAGATATAGACATTAAGCTTAGTAAAGTAGCCGAGTACGTGGAACAATTAACGGAAATCTTGAAAGCACTACTAGGAAAGACACTCACATTAAATTCTACAAAACTGTTACAGTCCATACACTGCTCTATGGGAGCGAGACCTTTATGACTACCAAATGGAAAGAAAACTGTATTTAGGCACAATAAATGAAATTCCTCAGACAAGTAAGAAGAAAAATAATGCACAATAGAAGGCAGATTGACGAACCAAGATTTAAGATAAATAACAAAAATATTGGAACGAACACCGTGATACTCCCCTTAAAGGGCAGAAATTATAAGCGCCAAAGAACAAGAGGCAGAGAATGACCCGACAGCAGTATCACCCAGTTTGGCCTAATACCTGAAGAGAAGAAGAAGAAGAAAAGAAGAAGAAGAAGAAGAAGAGGAAGAGACGTCTTCTGTAACGTAAAATCCTAAGTCTACATTAAGAATCACGTAAATATAAACGGCATTACTGCAACAAGCTAAAAACTGCCATGAAATTGTCATTACTTGCTAAATTGTTGCTTGGAAGCTTCTCTGTCCTACGTCTGTGCTACGTCAAACTTTTATTTATTCTTAGATATGGGAATAAACTAAACTTACTGTGCCTTATTGTTCCGCATACGTTACACCATGTGCTTTCTTTGACTCATTTGTTATCGTTGCTACGAGTTCCCAGTAGGTTTTAGCATATTTTTGAAGAGAGCTGTTTATCGTTGCGTCGCCAATGCTTCGAGAACTGAGAGTAAAATCTGTCTGTAAGTAGTGATTTTGAGCTCCCTTGTGCATAGAATGCGCTATAGTGTGCTAATATATTCTACACTATATGGTACGTGATTGCTTGTTTAATCACAGCAATTCAGCGATTGCAGAATGAGATTGTCACTTTGCAGCGGAGTGTGCGCTGATATGAAACTTCCTGGCAGATTAAAACTGTGTGCCCGACCGAGACTCGAACTCGGGACCTATGCCTTTCGCGTACAAGTGCTCTACCATCTGAGCTACCGAAGCACAACTCACACCCGGTCCTCACTGCTTTACCTCTGCCAGTATCTCGTCTCCTACCTTCCAAACTTTACAGAAGCTCTCCTGCCAGGAAGTTTCAATTCAGCGATTCATTTTTTGGATGTGAAATTGCGTCAAAATTCGACGACGAGCAGTACTTTCACATTAAAAAGAGATAATTCAAGAAAAAGAAGAGGAGGGAGAGGAATGTAATCACAAAAGCGATGACGCATTTCCACTGAGTAAGCGCCCCAGAATACCAAAGCCTGTGCCATCATCAACGGCAAAGAATATCAGCGTCATGCACCTGAGAGGATAACAGAATCGAGAAAAGTCGTTTCAGATGTAAGTTGCCTGGGTGCTAGGGTTTCACATTTTTGCAGTGCACCGATTGCAAAATATATCTCCATTCCACAAAAAATAAACTTTTTTGCAATTCCATTAAAAATTACAGAATTATGAAGAATTTTCTGATTATGTTTTCCCTACAACAAATAAACAACATTTTGCTGCACTTACCTAAATATAGTTATGTGTTTCAGTGACCAGTCTGCAAATAAATTCCATAAAAACAATATCTGAAAATTGGGATAAGAAACTTGCTTGTGTCCTTATGTAGTTACGTACTACGTGCCTGCCGCGCGGAGTGGCCGTGTGGTCATGTGTGCCATGTCCCGGATTGTGCGGCCCCTCCAACCGGAGGTTCGAGTCCTCCCTCGGACATGGGTGTGTGTGATGTTCTTAGCATAAGTTAGTTTATGTTAGTACGAGTACAAGTAGTGTGTAAGTCTAGGGACCGATGACCTCAGCAGTTTGGTCCCTTACGAATTCCCACACACTTGAACATTTTTTAATACATGGCTTAATATTTTGGTGAAACACGCCAGTTTCTTAAGGTTGGTTTTTTATCGTATATAAACATTTCGTTCATAAAATGTAATATCAGACTGAGGAGGTTTATTTCAGTCTTTTTTATTTTCCCGAGTCTATCGAAAGATGACGGTAATATAGAGGCAGTAAGCACATACGATTCTTGCAGCTCTTACGGCTTGATATTAACAATTATCCAGCTATCAAGATTTCTATATCCATTAAAACGAACCGCTAGGAGAGTAGAATCCCGTTTTTATAAAAAAAAATTGTTCAAATGTGTGTAAAATCTTATGGGACTTAACTGCTAAGGTCATCAGTCCCTAAGCTTACACACTACTTAAACTAAATTATCCTGAGGACACACAAACACACCCATGCCCGAGGGAGGACTCGAACCTCCTCCGGGACCAGCCGCACAGTCCATGACTGCTGCGCGCCAGACCGCTCGGTTAATCCCGCGCGGCCCGATTTTATAACGAGATCCATCTGCAGCATGGGATTAGCGGTCGAAAAGTCGCAAGTCTGTCATCCTTCACAACTTGCCGCAAAAAGATCCAGACACATTAGTCACAAAAAGTAGTTCATAACTAAATCAACTCCATCCACAGACCCTGGCGAGCCCGTCGGTACCTACCAACCACCATGTCATCCTCTACCAACGACGCCATTGAATGTGGTATGGAGGGACTTGGGGTCAGCACAATGTTCTCACTGTCGCTGTTAGTTTTAGAGACCTGGAGCCGCTGCTACTCGATTATGTAGCTCCTGAACTGGCTTCACGAGGCTGAGTGCACACCGTCCCCTGCAGTATCGGGAATCGAACCCGAGTCTTCCGCGTCGCGGTCAGCCGTGCTGATCTCTCAACTACGGAGCAGTTTATAGTGAATGCTAGTACGGATCTGCAGTCGATAATAAGAACAGCGTCTTCTACTCACGCAACAGAGATCTTTGTCACATAGTGTAAAATAACAGTCTCTAAAACTCACGGGAAAATAATAGTTTGCTCCTGACAACATTTAGAACAGGTGGAAGAAGACAAGAATAGTGAGAGCGTTTACAAATGCCCCTCCACTTTAATGGACTGTTTTGTGGAACAAGTAGAAGTCTTATTGATAGAGAAGTAGTTATCTCATATTTTGTGTTACTCATAAAGACCGACAAAATTTATTTATTCCAGAAGGAATTTTCACTCTGCAGTGGAGTGTACGCCGATATGAAACCTACTGGCAGATGAAAGCTGTATGCCGGTAGGTGACTGGAATCCGAGACATTCGACTTTCACGAGCAAGTGCTCAGCCAACTGACCTACGATAGCACGATACATAAGCAGTGTTCACACCTTTACTTGCGCCAATAACTCATCTCCTCCTTCCAAAAATTCTTTCTTCCGGAAGTGTTTGCCCCTCATATTATACAGGAGAACTTCCGTGAAGTTCGGAAGATAGCAGACGAAGTACCGGCGGAAGTAAAGGTGTGGACACTGGCCATGGATTGTGCGTAGGGAGACCAGTTGGTAGAGAACTTTCCCACGAAAGGCAAAAGTCACGACTCTGAGTCCCCGTCCGGCACACAGTTTTAATCTGCCAGGAAGTTTCAAAATTTATTTCATCGCTATTACTTTGGTACGAGTTCGTTGTAGTGGGAGATGCAAGCCAACCAAGCAGCAGGTTTTAATATACCCGTCGGTCAATGATTCCAGCTGGCGTCAGTGGTTCCTGGTTTGACAGTACAGCTGATTGTCGTGGTAGATGGGCACCCAGTAAACGCCCGATTCAATGTGTAAAACTGCTTCGAACATCTAATTACTTGGCAAATGAGTTAATGAGTTAAACAGTTGACTTGAACTATGTAAGTGAGGAAAAGCTTATGAAAGGTTTGAAATTATGTTTGAAGTTTCTTGGACGTTGCTGAGTGCCGTCATAATGAGTAAATAAATGTTTATGGCGAAGAAAATCCTGAACTATGCATCGTACAATTGTATAATTTTGCAGATACGTTCACTGGTATACGGGGTGATTTTTCCACCGTGTACAAACTCTACGGATTGATCGATGAGAGGATACGGAAGAGAAACGGTTTAATGAACTTTTTCATCAGCATCACCGACACGCAGGTCTTCCAGTGTGGCGTCGACTGAAATAAGACTTGCAACCCGGCTGCCGAACTTCCCCGGATGGGGCCTCCCTGTGAACAATGCACCATGATAATTTTTTTTTTTTTTTCTGGAACTGAGGTGTAATACGCGCTGTACCACGCAGTCACAGTTACAGTATGCGTTGAAAATGGTTTCCATGTGCCTCATTGCATGCGTGTATTCGCCGTGGCATGTTCTGCGTGAAACACGTATGTATTCATTACCAGCGATGGCGAGGCATGACAGAATCTCTGACCAGAGAGTTATTTATCGTTGCTAGTCTGCGCTTGACCGCGCGAGACGACAGTAGTGGCGTGTAGTGAGTCGGCAGGAACAGTAGCACGTAGCGAGTCGGGAGAGGTAGTAGTCAGTCGACAGTAGTAGCGAGTGGACGATTGTGAGCCAAATGTTAGCTCCCCACAAAATATCGTTAAGGAATGAAGATTGAACATTAAACCCTCAATAATTTTAATCAAATAATAAATCATGAACTGAATGCAACATCTGAACAGAAATAATTAAACCTGATAAATTTTATAAGGGCAGCAGCGCTGACCTTCGGCCCTGTATTCAGAATAAAAATACAAAAAAATTGTTACCTCAATAAAAACAACTGCATCTCTATATCTGCTCTTGTTCATCCACTCTTCTACACAGCTTCGTGCAATGCTGGCCCATATTTAGTTTTGATTCTTGGAGGAAATGCGTAGGAAATATTCTTTAAATTGAAATGAATTTTTTCTTTAAAAAAAGTTACTTTATAAAAAATTATTATTGGGGCATTTTTTTAACAAATTAATTACAATTAACATAGATTATTAGATTTGCCCAATGCTGCTTCATTACCTTCTATAACAGTATACATCGTCCCGAACCGTGACCAGAGTCGTGAGAAGAGCACGCCGCCGACGCATGCCGACGCCCGCTCAGTACAATCGTCCACTCGCTACTACTGTCGACTGACTACTACCTGACTCGCTACATATAACAACTGTTCCTGCCGACTCGTTACGTGCTACTGTTCCTGCCGACTCACTACACGCTACTACTGTCGTCTCGCGCGGTCAAGCGCAGACTAGCAACGATAAATAACTCTCTGGTCAGAGATTCTGTCATGCCTCGCCATCGCTGGTATTGAATACATACGTGTTTCATGCGTCACACGCCCACATCGGCTAGGGTGGATCCGAACAGTGTCAAACGCAGCATGAGTCCGCTGATCGAATGTCTCCACGTCAGGAATGGGCTCTGCGTACACGATACTTCTGAGATCGTCCCATTACCAGAAATCGCAGGAATTGAGATCCGGTGAAAGAGCAGGCCATGTAACTGGACTCCCTCGTCCGATCCATCGACAAGGGAAGATACGAGTGAGACGCGTCCAGACGTTAACGGCGAAATGGGTCGGAGCACCATCATGTAGCAGGTACATAAACCTTCGAATCATCAATGGCACTTCTCCCAGCAGGGGAGACAAAGTCACCCGCAAGAAACGCCGGTAGTTCCGGTCTGTTGGGGGACATGGAAGGGAGACTAGTCCTAAAACAAGGTCGCCAGTTATGCCGGCCCACACATTTCGGCTGCAACGATGCTGATCATTCGTTGTCACCATACCATGGGGATTCTGCATACTACCTCACAAAGGACTGCTCCTTGTAAAGGTGGCTTCATCTGTGAGTAAGACGTATGACACAAATCCCGGAATCGTGGTTGCCTGGTGACGAAACCAGCGACAAATTTGCTTCCGATGTGGAAAGTGTGTCGCCAGTAAGCCCTGCACACGCTGTAAATGATAAGGGTAGTAACAATTGTGATGGAGAATGTTCCACACGGTCGCCTGGCTTACACTATATTGGCGGGCCAACTGCCTGGTACTGACACGGCGGTCGCCTTCCACAGTGTTAACCACATTTTCCTTCAAGTCTGGTGTCCGAACATTCCGGGTACGTATTTCAAGATTTCCTGCTTCTTGAATCGATCCTGTCTCAAACGACGAAACAGTGTTGCAAACATTGAATGCTGTGGTTGTTATTGGCGGGGATAGGTCTCCTGATACAACCTTGCTACCCGGCGTCTGTCGCCATTTGCCATTCCGTAAGTAAACACTATGTCGGCAAGCTCTCGATTCGAATAGGGAACCATTGTGTACACCGCTGTATCACATCAGCTACAACGTGAGTCAGCAAGGGAATTGAATCTAACACAACATTACTAATTACCGCAGGAGAGGTGGCTAGGATATGACGTATGAGGAGCAGTACCACCCTCTACGAGGAAACCATGCGTGCTGTTACTATGTCTGCATTGTACAGCACATATTAGGTGGCAGTCTCTGTAAAAAGTGTGATTGAATAAATGGTCTCTAGCATGGGAACTATGCATTTTAGCACGTAAGTCCGTTAGACCTTTCTGTTACATATCTTCTCATCGATCAATCCCTAGATTTTGTACACAGCAGAAAATATCTCCCCTGTATATGGATGTTGCCTGCAAACGTTGTTGCGAATAAACTCGACAACAAAAAAGGAATAAATTAAAACGACAAGCCAGGAGTTTAAGCATTTAATTTTTTTTAAATTTCGTCAGTAATATTTAAGTGAAATACTGAATATAAAATTTTTGTTACCACTCAAACCCGTTAGACAGGCAATTAGACAGGCAACCTGCAACTGGAACCTGGTTCCGGGTTCGTCGCTTACTAATAAACAGGTGTCCTAATTAAAGTTCCAGTATGAAAACACGCTAGAAAGAGAATCACTGTTCAGAACGACGTCAAATTTGACCGGCATATTATTGACACAGGAGAAAAGTAATGGGAAAAAACGTACATTTGAGCAATAGATGGCGCTGTAACCGTCAGCATATACACACCAACAGAGGCGCGACGCTTAACATGACTGTCTTCATGACGTATCGCGCACTGCTGCTAAAGCTCTTTCACAAGAACGATGACTGTGCCCCAGTAGCCCCGCAAAAATTGCGGACACTCAAGGGTATGAAAAAAGCGATTGCCCGGATAGCTGCTAAGGATGTGGAGAAAATGAAAACGAAATTCGAAAAGATAGGTTCCTCTGAACTGCACTGATGGAGAGCACGGGAAGCAGTTAATCTAATGTCTGTCGAAGATGTCGTCACAGCACTGCAGGTGGAGTCGAACGATAGTGTGCGAATAAGCAGTGCACGGGGAACTGCACAAATGTTGGACATGCCTGTGCGCGTGGTGCATATCCTGCATGGCAGTCCATACAAAATCACCCATGTTCAGGACTTCTTCCTGCCGACCTGCCAGCAAGACAAACGTTCGCTCTGGAATATCTTGCTAGCATGGAAGTGGACAATGAATGATCGTGGAACATTCTGCGGACAGACGAAGCGCATTTCCTTCTCCAAGGAAATGTCAAAACGCAGAATGGGCAACGTAAAATCCGCGCCTGAGCCGTGGTACGCCTTTTCTGACACACCAGCTCTTTGGCAGTACTATCGATTACCCGGCTGTACTACAATCTTTGCCCCTGTTGTGATTTGCCGGCGGGTATTTGCCCTAGGGGAGTGGGTCGCCGGACTCTCTACGAGGCGCTAGCACGTGCTTGAGGGGAATGACGGAGCAGACACGCGGGCTCGGGCAGCGGTATCGCGGCCGGTCTTCGTCGCAAGACGGTCGCGAGTTTGTGGTGGACCTGTCCGATGTCAACTTCGGGTGCTGCTCGTCGCATTGCTTTAGGGCCTGTTTTCTCGGAGAGACCTATCCCTCGAGACCATCTCGAACAACGCTCTCCGTCGTACGTGTAAGTGGTTTTAGTGCCTTCGTTTCGTGCAAATGGTGCAAATGGCTCTGAGCACTATGGGACTCAACATCCGAGGTCATCAGTCCCCTAGACTTAGAACTACTTAAACCTAAGGACATCGCAGACATCCATGCCCGAGGCAGGATTCGAACCTGCGACCGTAGCAGCAGCGCGGTTCCGAACTGGAGCGCCTAGAACCGCTCGACCACCGCGGCCGGCTTCGTTTCGTCAAACGATTTGCGTTGCAGCGAGTGAACTTGTTGGTCGGTTGGTTCTAATGTACGTGTTGTCGAAGTGAGAGCAGCCGGCAGAGTCTGTGTGACTGTATGCAGACCCGCAGTTACTATTTGCTTTAAAATACACTGATTGTATGACTATTAAAAGGCAGATTAGCACGAAGGCGTGGGTGTGATTTTACGTTTATTGCCATCAAGCGACATACCTGGTATATTGCTATAAAAAAAATTGCAACCAGTTATTCTGTTATTAGTAAAACTTGTATTTCGCAAAACTACTCATTTATATGTACAGGTTGTTTCAAAAATGACCGGTATATTTGAAACGGCAATAAAAACTAAACGAGAAGCGATAGAAATACACCGTTTGTTGCAATATGCTTGGGACAACAGTACATTTTCAGGCAGACAAACTTTCGAAATTACAGTAGTTACAATTTTCAACAACAGATGGCGCTGCGGTCTGGGAAACTCTATAGTACGATATTTTCCACATATCCACCATGCGTAGCAATAATATGGCGTAGTCTCTGAATGAAATTACCCGAAACCTTTGACAACGTGTCTGGCGGAATGGCTTCACATGCAGATGAGATGTACTGCTTCAGCTGTTCAATTGTTTCTGGATTCTGGCAGTACACCTGGTCTTTCAAGTGTCCCCACAGAAAGAAGTCACAGGGGTTCATGTCTGGCGAATAGGGAGGCCAATCCACGCCGCCTCCTGTATGTTTCGGATAGCCCAAAGCAATCACACGATCATCGAAATATTCATTCAGGAAATTAAAGACGTCGGCAGTGCGATGTGGCCGGGCACCTTCTTGCATAAACCACGAGGTGTTCGCAGTGTCGTCTAAGGCAGTTTGTACCGCCACAAATTCACGAAGAATGTCCAGATAGCGTGATGCAGTAATCGTTTCGGATCTGAAACATGGGCCAATGATTCCTTTGGAAGAAATGGCGGCCCAGACCAGTACTTTTTGAAGATGCAGGGACGATGGGACTGCAACATGGGGCTTTTCGGTTCCCCATATGCGCCAGTTCTGTTTATTGACGAAGCCGTCCAGGTAAAAATAAGCTTCGTCAGTAAACCAAATGCTGCCCACATGCATATCGCCGTCATCAATCCTGTGCACTATATCGTTAGCGAATGTCTCTCGTGCAGCAATGGTAGCGGCGCTGAGGGGTTGCCGCATTTGAATTTTGTATGGATAGAGGTGGAAACTCTGGCGCATGAGACGATACGTGGACGTTGGCGTCATTTGGACCGCAGCTGCAACACGGCGAACGGAAACCCGAGGCCGCTGTTGGATCACCTCCTGCACTAGCTGCGCGTTGCCCTCTGTGGTTGCCGTACGCGGTCGCCCTACCTTTCCTGCACGTTCATCCGTCACGTTCCCAGTCCGTTGAAATTTTTCAAACAGATCCTTTATTGTATCGCTTTTCGGTCCTTTGGTTACATTAAACCTCCGTTGTGTTCTAGGCAGTGGAATTCCAACACCAGAAAAATCCTCTGTTCTAAGGAATAAACCATGTTGTCTACAGCACACTTGCACGTTGTGAACAGCACACGCTTACAGCAGAAAGACGGCGTACAGAATGGCGCACCCACAGACTGCGTTGTCGTCTATATCTTTCACATCACTTGCAGCACCATCTGTTGTTGAAAATTGTAACTACTGTAATTTCGAAAGTTTGTCCGCCTGAAAATGTACTGTTGTCCCAAGCATATTGCAACAAACGGTGTATTTCTATCGCTGCTCGTTTAGTTTTTATTGCCGTTTCAAATATACCGGTCATTTTTGAAACACCCTGTACTTCCTCATATACGTGCTCTTATTGAATGTACTCGCTCAACAGTAATTGGTTTGTGTATTTTATTGTTTATCGATTTATTAACGTATATTGATTGAAGTTTGGTTGGTGTTTGCCGTGTCTTCTGCGGTCTGTTTGGTTTGCAGTTTCTGCGAGTTGGGGTGCATGGGTGTGGCGCCACGTCCCGTTTCGGTGAGCAGAAGCTGTGACGTGCAGTCTAATATGAAGTGACTCCCGGTTGAGCTTTGACGTTTAGTTGTTGTTTGGACGGCTGCTCGGCTGCTTCCGGCATTTAAGTTGAGTCACCCTGTCCCAGGACAGCCTGGGGTCACTCCCCGTTTGGTAAACATAACCTATTTCATGTTTGTTTTTTTCGTTTTTAAATATAGAGGTTTTAATTTCTTGGATATGAATTGTAATTATAGTCACGTGTTGTGCTGGTTGGGTTTTTGGGGGTTCGAAACGAACTGATGCTTTGGTAAATTACCTTCATATTGTAAATTTTTTGTGCCATTTTTTAAAAATCAGCTTCATACTGTAATTTATTTGAAATCTCTGTGAGTCATCTCTTTAGGTCTGTTGGTAGTTGTTATCTACTGTCTTGCTTGAGAAGCAAGATATTTGTAATATTTTATAAAAGATGCCCCCGTTGTCTCTTACCTGGTTTGAATAAACAATGAATTTCGTAGTTGTTGTTTAAGGAGTGACATTACAGGGCCTTGACCTCTTATCCCAAGTGTACCCATCATCCCCACTTCCTAGGTAACAGCACCCACACCTCAAGTGTCTCTGTGTTGTGGCTGACGGCATTGTTTATCATTGGGCTGTATTGTTTGGAGGAGGTGAGTCCTGAAGGTCGTGTTACCTGTACCGTCACTGGTAAACATTATGAGAGTCTTGGTGCATCAGCTTCATCCCAACCCTTCAACAGCGTGAATGTGTCAGTAGGTTCATTTTTAAGCAAGATGGTCACCTGCATGCATTGCACACCCAGTGAAGCGGCTGCAGCAGGAGAAGGAAATGGTACAACTGTGAGCCGTCGTTTCCCTACACCCTGGCCGTACAGATCACTTGATCTTAATCCATGCGACCTCTTCTGCGGAGTTACGTGGAAGACGATGTATTCAGTGATCCATTTACGAACGTAGCTGAATTGAAGGCACGCATTGTGCAGTGCATCCTGAACGTGACTCCCGAAACACTCATATCTGTTGTGTAACATGCTGTTTCTCGATTTCAACTTGTGACAGAAAACCATGAACAGCATATTGAACATGTCTTGTGCCAGTCTCTTTGGTCATCAGTCTACTGACTGGTTTGATGCGGCCCGCCACGAATTCCTTTTCTGTGCTAACCTCTTCATCTCAGAGTAGCACTTGCAACCTACGTCCTCAATTATTTGCTTGACTTATTCCAATCTCTGTCTTCCTCTACAGTTTTTGCCCTCTACAGCTCCCTCTAGTACCATGGAAGTCATTCCCTCATGTCTTAGCAGATGTCCTATCATCCCGTCCCTTCTCCTTATCAGTATTTTCCACATATTCCTTTCCTCTCCGATTCTGCGTAGAACTTCCTCATTCCTTACCTTATCAGTCCACCTAATTTTCAACATTCGTCTATAGCACCACATCTCAAATGCTTCGATTCTCTTCTGTTCCGGTTTTCCCACAGTCCATGTTTCACTGCCATACAATGCTGTACTCCAGACGTACATCCTCAGAAATTTCTTCCTCAAATTAAGGCCGGTATTTGATATTAGTAGACTTCTCTTGACCAGAAATGCCTTTTTTGCCGTAGCGAGTCTGCTTTTGATGTCCTCCTTGCTGCGTCCGTCATTGGTTATTTTACTGCCTAAGTAGCAAAATTCCTTAACTTCATTGACTTCGTGACCATCAATCCTGATGTTAAGTTTCTCGCTGTTCTCATTTCTTCTACTTCTCATTACCTTCGTCTTTCTCCGATTTACTCTCAAACCATACTGTGTACTCATTAGACTGTTCATTCCGTTCAGCAGATCATTTAATTCTTCTTCACTTTCACTCAGGATAGCAATGTCATCAGCGAATCGTATCATTGATATCCTTTCACCTTGTATTTTAATTCCACTCCTAACCTTTCTTTTATTTCCATCATTGCTTCCTCGATGTACAGATTGAAGAGTAGGGGCGAAAGTCTACAGCCTTGTCTTACACCCTTCTTAATACGAACACTTCGTTCCTAATCGTCCACTCTTATTATTCCCTCTTGGTTGTTGTATATATTGTATATGACCCGTCTCTCCCTATAGCTCACCCCTACTTTTTTCAGAATCTCGAACAGCTTGCACCATTTTATGTTGTCGAACGCTTTTTCCAGGTCGATAAATCCTATGAAAGTGTCTTGATTTTTCTTTAGCCTTGCTTTCATTATTAGCCGTAACGTCAGAATTGCCTCTCTCGTCCCTTTACTTTTCCTAAAGCCAAACTGATCGTCACCTAGCGCATTCTCAAGTTTCTTTTCCATTCTTCTGTATATTATTCTTGTAAGCAGCTTCGATGCATGAGCTGTTAAGCTGATTGTGCGACAATTCTCGCACTTGTCAGCTCTTGCCGTCTTCGGAATTGTGTGGATGATGCTTTTCCGAAAGTCAGATGGTATGTCACCAGACTCATATATTCTACACACCAACGTGAATAGTCGTTTTGTTGCCACTTCCCCCAATGATTTTAGAAATTCTGATGGAATGTTATCTATCCCTTCTGTCTTATTTGATCGTAAGTCCTCCAAAGCTCTTTTAAATACCGATTCTAATACTGGATCCCCTATCTCTTCTAAATCGACTCCTGTTTCTTCTTCTATCACATCAGACAAATCTTCACCCTCATAGAGGCTTTCAATGTATTCTTTCCACCTATCTGCTCTCTCCTCTGCATTTAACAGTGGAATTCCCGTTGCGCTCTTAATGTTAACACCGTTGCTTTTAATGTCACCAAAGGTTGTTTTGATTTTCAAGTATGCTGAGTCTGTCCTTCCGACAGTCATATCTTTTTCGATGTCATCACATTTTTCCTGCAGCCATTTCGTCTTAGCTTCCCTGCACTTCCTATTTATTTCATTCCTCAGCGACTTGTATATCTGTATTCCTGATTTTCCCGGAACATGTTTGTACTTCCTCATTTCATCAATCAACTGAAGTATTTCTTCTGTTACCCATGGTTTCTTCGCAGCTACCTTCTTTGTACCTATGTTTTCCTTCCCAACTTCTGTGATGGCCCTTTTTAGAGATTTCCATTAATCTTCAACTGTACTGCCTACTGCGCTATTCCTTATTGCTGTATCTATAGCGTTAGAGAACTTCAAACGTATCTCGTCATTCCTTAGTACTTCCGTATCCCACTTCTTTGCGTATTGATTCTTCCTGACTAATGTCTTGAACTTCAGCCTACTCTTCATCACTACTATATTGTGATGTGAGTCTATATCTGCTCCTGGGTACGCCTTACAATCCAGTATCTGATTTCGGAATCTCTGTCTGACCATGCTGTAATCTAATTGAAATCTTCCCGTATCTCCCGGCCTTTTCCAAGTACACAGTGCAGTCGCCCATGACTATTAGATTTTCGTCCCCCTTTACATACTGCACTACCCTTTCAATATCCTCATACACTTTGTCTATCTGTTCATCTTCAGCTTGCGACGTTGCCATGTATACCTGAACTATCGTTGTCGGTGTTGGTCTACTGTCGATTCTGATTAAAACAACCCGATCACTGAACTGTTCACAGTAACACACCCTCTGCCCTACCTTCCTATTCATAACGAATCCTACACCTGTTATACCATTTTCTGCTGCTGTTGATATTACCCGATACTCATCTGACCAGAAATCCTTGTCTTCCTTCCATTTCACTTCACTGACCCCTACTATATCTACACTCGTGGAAATGGAAAAAAGAACACATTGACACCGGTGTGTCAGACCCACCATACTTGCTCCGGACACTGCGAGAGGGCTGTACAAGCAATGATCACACGCACGGCACAGCGGACACACCAGGAACCGCGGTGTTGGCCGTCGAATGGCGCTAGCTGCGCAGCATTTGTGCACCGCCGCCGTCAGTGTCAGCCAGTTTGCCGTGGCATACGGAGCTCCATCGCAGTCTTTAACACTGGTAGCATGCCGCGACAGCGTGGACGTGAACCGTATGTGCAGTTGACGGACTTTGAGCGAGGGCATATAGTGGGCATGCGGGAGGCCGGGTGGACGTACCGCCGAATTGCTCAACACGTGGGGCGTGAGGTCTCCACAGTACATCGATGTTGTCGCCAGTGGTCGGCGGAAGGTGCACGTGCCCGTTGACCTGGGACCGAACCGCAGCGACGCACGGATGCACGCCAAGACCGTAGGATCCTACGCAGTGCCGTAGGGGGCCGCACCGCCACTTCCCAGCAAATTAGGGACACTGTTGCTTCTGGGGTATCGGCGAGGACCAATCGCAACCGTCTCCATGGAGCTGGGCTACGGTCCCGCACACCGTTAGGCCGTCTTCCGCTCACGCCCCAACATCGTGCAGCCCGCCTCCACTGGTGTCGCGACAGGCGTGAATGGAGGGACGAATGGAGACGTGTCGTCTTCAGCGATGAGAGTCGCTTCTGCCTTGGTGCCAATGATGGTCGTATGCGTGTTTGGCGCCGTGCAGGTGAGCGCCACAATCAGGACTGCATACGACCGAGGCACACAGGGCCAACACCCGGCATCATGGTGTGGGGAGCGATCTCCTACACTGGCCGTACACCACTGGTGATCGTCGAGGGGACACTGAATAGCGCACGGTACATCCAAACCGTCATCGAACCCATCGTTCTACCATTCCTAGACCGGCAAGGGAACTTGCTGTTCCAACAGGACAATGCACGTCCGCATGTATCCCGTGCCACCCAACGTGCTCTAGAAGGTGTAAGTCAACTACCCTGGCCAGCAAGATATCCGGATCTGTCCCCCATTGAGCATGTTTGGGACTGGATGAAGCGTCGTCTCACGCGGTCTGCACGTCCAGCACGAACGCTGGTCCAACTGAGGCGCCAGGTGGAAATGGCATGGCAAGCCGTTCCACAGGACTACATCCAGCATCTCTACGATCGTCTCCATGGGAGAATAGCAGCCTGCATTGCTGCGAAAGGTGGATATACACTGTACTAGTGCCGACATTGTGCATGCTCTGTTGCCTGTGTCTATGTGCCTGTGGTTCTGTCAGTGTGATCATGTGATGTATCTGACCCCAGGAATGTGTCAATCAAGTTTCCCCTTCCTGGGACAATGAATTCACGGTGTTCTTATTTCAATTTCCAGGAGTGTAGATTGAACCTTTGCATTTCCGTTTTCAGATTTTCTAGTTTCCCTACCACGTTCAAGCTTCTGACATTCCGCGCCCCGGCTCGTACAGCGTTATCCTTTCGTTGATTATTCAATCTTTTTCTCATGGTAACCTCCCCCTTTGGCAGTCCCCTCCCGGAGATCCGAATGGGGGACTATTCCGGAATATTTTGCCAATGGAGAGATCATCATGACACTTCTTCAATTACAGGCCACATGTCCTGTGGATACACGTTACGTGTCTTTAATGCAGTGGTTTCCATTGCCTTCTGCATCCTCATGTCGTTGATCATTGCTGATTCTTCCGCCTTTAGGGGCAATTTCCCACCCCTAGGACAAGAGAGTGCCCTGAACCTCTATCCGCTCCTCCGCCCTCTTTGACAAGGCCGTTGGCAGAATGAGGCTGACTTCATATGCCAGAAGTCTTCGGCCGCCAATGCTGATTATTTATCAAAATTTAGGCAGTGATGGGGATCGAACCCGGGACTGAAGATGTTTTGATTATGAATCAAAGACGCTGCCCCTAGGCCAGGGGTGACGCCAGTCTCCCAATAGCCAGAAACAGATGTCACTTTAGTTTTTATGCAGTCTTTGGCTTCAGGACAGTTAAAAACCGATTTTTCTCTTACGATGTGGTACGACCTCGCTGTGATGGATGGGCTTACCTGTTGATTTCCGATCTTGTGGAGCCATGCACATTGAAAAATACCTCTGGTTTAGTGAGCAACTCAAACTATAGCCGTATTGCTATTCATCTATCATCTGTGGATAACCCCATTTACGCTCAGATTATTACAGCGCCATTAGCTGGTAAAATTTTCGTAAAATTTTGTTTCCTTCCATGGCTTTGCCCCTTACGTCAACAATATGTTCTTCAAATTTGACGTCATTCTGCTTCCCCCATGAACCATCGACCTTGCCGTTGGTGGGGAGGCTTGCGTGCCTCAGCGATACAGATAGCCGTACCGTAGGTGCAATCACAACGGAGAGGTATCTGTTGAGAGGCCAGACAAACGTGTGGTTCCTGAAGAGGGGCAGCAGCCTTTTCAGTAGTTGCAAGGGCAACAGTCTGGATGATTGACTAATCTGGCCTTGTAACAATAACCAAAACGACCTTGCTGTGCTGGTACTGCGAACGGCTGAAAGCAAGGGGAAACTACGGCCGTAATTTTTCCCAAGGGCATACAGCTTTACTGTATGATTAAATGATGATGGCGTCCTCTTAGGTAAAATATTCCGGAGGTAAAATAGTCCCCCATTCGGATCTCCGGGCGGGGACTACTCAAGAGGATGTCGTTATCAGGACAAAGAAAACTGGCGTTCTACAGACCGGAGCGTGGAATATCAGATCCCTTAATCGGGCAGGTAGGTTAGAAAATTTAAAAAGGGAAATGGATAGGTTAAAGTTAGATATAGTGGGAATTAGTGAAGTTCGGTGGCAGGAGGAAAAAAACTTTTGGTCAGGTGACTACAGGGTTATAAACACAAAATCAAATAGAGGTAATGCAGGAGTAGGTTTAATAATGAGTAGGAAAATAGGAATGCGGGTGAGCTACTACAAACAGCATAGTGAACGCATTATTGTGGCCAAGATAGATACGATGCCCACAACTACTACAGTAGTACAAGTTTATTTGCCAACTGGCTCTGCCGATGACGAAGAAATTGAAGAAATGTATGATGAAATAAAAGAAATTATTCAGACAGTGAAGGGAGACAAAAATTTAATAGTCACGGGTGACTGGAATTCGGTAGTAGGAAATGGGAGAGAAGGAAACGTAGTAGGTGAATATGGTTTGGGGCTAAGAAATGAAAGAGAACCCGCCTGGTAGAATTGCTTCAAGAATCATAAAAGAAGGCTGTATACATGGAAGAAGCCTGGAGATACTGGCAGGTTTCAGATATATTATATAATGGTAAGACAGAGATTTAGGAACCAGGTTTTAAATTGTAAGACATTTCCAGGGGCAGATGTGGACTCTGACCACAATCTATTGGTTATGACCTGTAGATTAAAACTGAAGAAACTGCAAAAAGGTGGGAATTTAAGGAGATGGGACCTGGATAAACTGAAAGAACCAGAGGTTGTACAGAGTTTCAGGGACAGCATAAGGGAACAATTGACAGGAATGGAGGAAAGAAATACAGTAGAAGAAGAATGGGTAGCTTTGAGGGATGAAGTAGTGAAGGCAGCAGAGGATCAAGTAGGTAAAAAGACGAGGGCTAGTAGAAATCCTGGGTAACCGAAGAAAAATTGAATTTAATTGATGAATGGAGAAAATATAAAAATGCAGCAAATGAAGCAGGCAAAAAGGAATACAAACGTCTCAAAAATGAGATCGATAGTGCAAAATGGCTAAGCAGGCATGGCTAGATGACAAATGTAAGGATGTAGAGGCTTATCTCACTAGGGGTAAGATAGATACTGCCTACAGGAAAATTAAAGAGACCTTTGGAGACAAGAGAACCACTTATATGAACATCAAGAGCTCAGATGGAAACCCAGTTCTAAGCAAAGAAGGGAAAGCAGAAAAGTGGAAGGAGTATATAGAGGGTTTGTACAAGGGCGATGTACTTGAGGACAATATTATGGAAATGGAATAGGATGTAGATGAAGATGAAATGGGAGATACGATACTGCGTGAAGAGTTTGACAGAGCACTGAAGGACCTGAGTCGAAACAAGGCCCCCGGCGTAGACAACATTCCATTGGAACTACTGACAGCCTTGGGAGAGCCAGTCCTGACAAAACTCTACCATCTGGTGAGCAAGATGTATGAAACAGGCGAAATACCCTCAAACTTCAGGAAGAATATAATAATTCCAATCCCAAAGAAAGCAGGTGTTGACAGATGTGAAAATTACCGAACTATCAGTTTAATAAGTCACAGCTGCAAAATACTAACGCGAATTCTTTAGAGACGAATGGAAGAACTAGAAGAAGCCGACCTCGGGGAAGATGAGTTTGGCTTCCGTAGAAATGTTGGAACACGTGAGGCAATACTGACCCTACGACTTATCTTAGAAGCTAGATTAAGGAAGGGCAAACCTACGTTTCTAGCATTTGTAGACTTAGAGAAAGCTTTTGACAATGTTGTCTGGAATACTCTCTTTCAAATTCTGAAAGTGGCAGGGGAAAAATACAGTGAGCGAAAGGCTATGTACAATTTGTACAGAAACCAGATGGCAGTTATAAGAGTCGAGGGACATGAAAGGGAAGCAGTGGTTGGGAAGGGAGTGAGACAGGGTTGTAGTCTCTCCCCGATGTTATTCAATCTGTATATTGAGCAAGCAGTGAAGGAAACAAAAGAAAAATTCGGAGTAGGTACTAAAATCCATGGAGAAGAAATAAAAACTTTGAGGTTCGCCGATGACATTGTAATTCTGTCAGAAACAGGAAAGGACTTGGAAGTGCAGTTGAACGGAATGGGCAGTGTCTTGAAAGATATATATAAGATGAACATCAACAAAAGCAAAACGAGGATAATGGAATGTAGTCTAATTAAGTCGGGTGATGCTGAGGGAATTAGATTAGGAAATGAGACACTTAAAGTAGTAAAGGAGTTTTGCTATTTGGGGAGCAAAATAACTGATGATGGTCGAAGTAGAGAGGATATAAAATGTAGACTGGCAATGTCAAGGAAAGCGTTTCTGAAGAAGAGAAATTTGTTAACATCGAGTATAGATTTAAGTGTCAGGAAGTCGTTTTTGAAAGTATTTGTATGGAGCGTAGCCACGTATGGAAGTGAAACATGGACGATAAATAGTTTGGTCAAGAAGAGAATAGAAGCTTTCGAAATGTGGTGCTACAGAAGAATGCTGAAGATTAGATGGGTAGATCACATAACTAATGAGGGCCGGCCGAAGTGGCCGTGCGGTTAAAGGCGCTGCAGTCAGGAACCGCAAGACCGCTACGGTCGCAGGTTCGAATCCTGCCTCGGGCATGGATGTTTGTGATGTCCTTAGGTTAGTTAGGTTTAACTGGTTCTAAATTCTAGGGGACTAATGACCTCAGAAGTTGAGTCCCATAGTGCTCAGAGCCATTTGAACCAGCCAACATAACTAGTGAGGAAGTATTGAATAGGATTGGGGAGAAGAAAAGTTTGTGGCACAACTTGACCAGAAGAAGGGATCGGTTGGTAGGACATGTTCTGAGGCATCAAGGAATTACCAATTTAGTATTGGAGGGCAGCGTGGAGGGTAAAAATCGTAGAGGGAGACCAAGAGATGAATATACTAAGCAGATTGAGAAGGATGTAGGTTGCAGTAGGTACTGGGAGATGAAGAAGCTTGCACAGGATAGAGTAGCATGGAGAGCTGCATCAAACCAGTCTCAGGACTGAAGACCACAACAACAACAACTGTTCAGTGGTCCTATTGCTATAAATTTTTGAAACTGGAATTTTAAATACGGACACCCTGTAGATTGACGTGGTTATTGACTGTGAGTGAGGTGTATGCAGCCTACAAGGAGCACAATAACAACAAAATGACGTTATCTTTCTGTGCGGAATAAGACCGACAGAGTAGGACCGACGCTAACGGAAAGTGTAAAGCTGATTTACTACCACTTGGTCGCTTCCGGAGACGCAGCTAGCGCCCGCCTCTCACTGGAAGCACGTGTTAACCAAGGCTGGGACCACCAGTTGTGTATCTGACCTCTAACACATGAGAAGGCCGCTCAAGACAGCTACTCAAGTTGTAATCAACAGAAGTAAATAGTGTAGAAACTCGCCATATACACTGCAGTGGTATAGAAACAATTACATATTATTACCATCTCAAAGTATACAATGTCATATCAGATATCTGCAGCAAAAAGGTAAGCAGTAAAAGTGGTGATCGACCAGATGTCTGGATTTGGAATAATTAATCGATTCTCAGTAAGGGACTAACAGTCGGAAGCCAGATGGTGTAAAGCGCTATGTGCACGCTGCCTGAAAAGAGGAGACTGTTCAGAACTGGTAGAAGATCTTCTCGCCAGTTCCGAAGAGATTAGATACTTCACCAGTTTCATTTTAGCGGATTACAATATCGGAAGAATTATGAAATAATACATTGTCCTTAATCGATGGATCTACCCTTGAATACATGCTTCTTCCATTCGGTCTAAAGCTGTGTATGGTGATATACATCAGAGTTCTGAGCTCATTTCGTGGTTCAGGCCTCAGGGGCAGGGTGAATCTATATAAGGACAAGATCCAGTTGGTGCCATGAACTTTCAAAGGACGTTGTAATATGAGGAAATAAGTACTAGAACTAATATCAGTCGCTGTAATAAACTTGCAGTTGAAGAGGTGCTAGCGATTGTTAGGAATTATGCTCGCTACGATATGTAGTTAGCCCAGTCTGGATTAGATCTGGCGAAGAGAAAATGGACTTTATTGTAAGTTTCTCTTCCATAATTAGAGATGCCAAGAGGGAATTTTCATAAGTCTTATGGATTTTTTCCTTTGTGTAATTAGTTATGCTGAGATTGGTATTGGTGGTTTCTTAATCGGTCTACTTAAGATTTATATGCTATTCTAGAACAATCTCTAACATGTAACTGACCTACAAGCTATTAAGAACCCTGAGAAATGTTATCGTGATAACCACCACAATTTATCATTACCAGCATTATGGACAACGAGAAATAAACGTCTTTATTGTCACTCTTCTGTGCCAAAAAGACGTCATTAGTAATATGTACATTTTTATACACGCTTTGGACATGTGCCTATGCTGTGGCATGTATTTCAAACAACCTTTCCAGTAAGCTATGCGTAAATAAAATGAAGGGAGCGTCGCAATGGTACATATGATGTACAAGGAAGGAATCATAGTTGTGAATTTAGGATCCATTGCAACACAAACTTGTATACCACCACAAACATCTCAGTCGAAATTTACTTTTCGTACTTTTTTTCTCAATTACAGGTCTCACATTAGAATAGCAATTAGCAGGCATACAATAATTTGTGACTTCTCTGTAATTTGTGATTTCTCTGTAAAAGATTAATTCATCATCATCAGCTACTTGTCATACGCTGCTGCTTTTAACAACTCCTGTAGATGTTCCCCAGTAAGTGATGAACAACTCTATGCACCCGTGGTGCCACTAAGCTTTATAATGTCATCTCCCTTTACTATTTCGCTGCTACATTTTTCACACAGCTTCATTTCACTACAGTCATAATTATGTCGCTTACGTTTACCTTTTTCAAGATCCATTTATTGGTTTTCCAGCATCTGTCAGTAATTTCCGACAAGGGGTTTGCCATTGTTCGGTCAGTGACCCAAGTTTTTGAAAAGTGCTCAGACTGAGAACAATCATAACTCAGTGCCGTAAGTCGAAATTGGTAACATTCGCCAATTCCACATTTTCCTTCTCAGTCACTTTGTAAGCTTGATTTTGAATATCTTACTTAGTTGCAAATAGCATTTTAGGCCATGTTAACTCATCTGTTCATGTAAACTGCTGTCCATTCAGTCACTGTATTCAACTGCCCTAAATACAAACATTATTCATGTTGTTCTAGGAGTTCGTTACTACATATTTTGTACTGTTTTCTTTTTACTGCGTTATTTATTCACTACTTAAGCTTTATTGTCATCAGTTTACTTGCGTGGTTCCGAATTTGCTCTATAAGGCTATTCCATTAGCTGTTGCAGATTATTTGCACAAGCAATACTGAGTGCAATGCCATCAGAAAAACGAATACGACACAGGCGTCTTCTTTTAAAACGTATTCTGCTTTATTTTCAACGGCTTACAGATCTGAAAACTTCCTGTTGGTTACATGAGAACATTTTCGGAGATTTGGGATCTTCTTGCCTAACTTCACTTTCAGTTTTGAATTTCGTACTAGTAGTACTACATGCTAAGAAACCTGTGGCATGTGCACATACTTTGTTAACATATGTTATCTCTGAAGAGCTGTTAATGCTGTTATACTTCTAAAGCTAGATTATTCCTATGCCTAAATGAATCCAGTGTTTTTGTTGTGGTTTTAATCAGTATCTTGTTCATTGCTGAAATGATCCCGATTCTCTTATTTCATCCTAATAATAAACGCAATGTTTCAGTTTTGAGGAAATGTCTTCCTCACGCCGGCCGTGGTGGCCGAGCGGTTCTAGGCGCTTCAGTATGGAACCGCGTGACCGCTACGGTCGCAGGTTCGAGTCCTGCCTCGGGCATGGATGTGTGTGATGTCCTTAGGTTAGCTAGGTTTAAGTAGTTCTAAGTTCTAGGGGACTGATGGCCTCAGCCGTTAAGTCACATAGTGCCCAGAGCCGTTTCAACCACTTGTCTTCCTCACAGACAGTCTGTAAAATATTTAGCGTGTTCATTTAGTATTAGTTTTCCTCCAGCAGCACCTAGGCGCCTTTGTTCGTACCTCAGGTAACTTTATACAGCTAGCCTGAAATGATATTTATTACTTGCATTGAAGGGAGGAAGGAAAGGAAAGAGCAGGAACTATTGATATGAGCTGCAACGAGACTTCGTGCGGAATCAGAGGTAACGAGTGACAATGCGTGTTGGAACGGGACTCGAACCTGGGATGTCCTGCTAGTTGCGTTAACCACTGCGCCACCTGGACACAGAGTTTATTGCAAATGCACGATATCTGTCAGTTTGCTTCCTGGCCGACTCACACGCCCACCTGGCGCCACCATTTATCTGCACCCCATGTCCTCCATGCTCACTAAATCGAGATTCACGCCGGAGGTCGAACTTAGATGTGCACCACCACTGCAGATTGTAGATTCATTGCCCATCGAGATGAATCAATTATATGATGCGTGGTGCCTATTCTTTTGAGTATGTCAGCCAGGGAGCGTGCAGAGGTAGTTCAGGCATTTGCAATAAACTCTGTGTCCAGATGGCGCAGTGGTTGACGTAACTGTCCAGTAGGCAGGAGATCCTGTGTTCGAATCCCGGTCCGGCACGCATTTTCGCTCGTCACCTCTGAATCCGCACGAAGTCCCGATGCAGCTGATATCATTAGCTGCTCCTCTTTCCTTCCCTTTCCTTTCTCCCTCCCTCTCCCTTCGATTCACATAATCTGTATCACTGCTGCGGATTCCGTTTAGTGTCTGTTCTTTCAGATATGTCAGAAAGAACAGATACCGCGCATTCATGTAAATGAAATGATACTCTTTTTATTATTAACTTGCTGTGTTTTATATGTATTTATCTCTCTTTTTACCTAACACGCCATCTGCCATCTTACCTGTTAAAGTGGGCTATCTGCTTGGTATAGGTCTCCATTTTGTCTTGTTGATACTGTTAAGATTTCCAATTTTCTCTTATGTTTATTGGACTTACTCGCATCTCCTCGACGATGTTTCCAAATAGTTCTACCTTAGTATATTCTATGCTACTACTAACATCACTCTTTAATGAAGTCTGTCAGTTGTATAAACGATATATGTTACATGTTTCGGCATATTTCATGCTTTACTGTTTATTACAACTCTGCTTCCGCCGTTTTCCGATAGATGGCGACACGGGTAAATAACGGTCGAAAGAAACCGATCGCAGACGCAAGGCAGCTAGCTTGGACCTCGGGTAACAAAACCTCATTCTAACACTGGGCGGTTTGTGTCTGCATCATAAAGTTGTTCTTGATAAAATGGCAGTTTACAAGCGTAATTCTCGTCATTTGCGGGGCATGTTACTGTTTTGTTTCAATATGAAGAAAACAGCGGCTGAGTCTCATCGAATGCTCTCAAGTACGTATGGTAAGGACGCTGTTAGTGAAAGAGCGTGTCGTGAGTGGTTTCAGAGCTTCAAGAACGGTTATTTTAACGTCGTATGCCGGCATAGTGGTGGAAGAGAGTATGTTTTCGAAGACGTAAAAAAAAAAAAAAAAAAAGCCTCTGAGCACTATGGGACTTAACTTTTGAGGTCATCAGTCCTCTAGAACTTAGAACTACTTAAATCTAACTAACCTAAGGACATCACACACATCCATGTCCAAGGCAGGATTCGAACCTGCGACCATCGCGGTCGAGCGGTTCCAGACTGTAGCGCCTAGAACCGCTCGGCCACAACGACCGCCGAAGATGTAAAATTGGAGACATTGCTGAGACTTACGTCAAACTGAAGAAGAATTGCCACGATTAGTGAAAGTGACAAAGAAAACCATTTCAAAACGTCTCAAGGCTATGGGCTTGATTCAGACAGAACTTGGGTCCCGCGTGAGCTGAAACCAAGAGACGTTGAACGGCTTTGTGTGTTTGTGAACAGTTGCTTCAGAGGCAGAAACGGAAGGGATTTCTGCATCGCATTGTGACCAGAGACGAAAAATGGGTTCTTTACGATAACTCTAAACGCAAAAAATCATGGGGATATCCCGGCCATGCTTTCACGTCGACGGCCAAACCGAATGTTCACGGCTCCAAGTTCATGCTCTGCATTTGGTGGAACCAGCTCGGCGTCGTGTACTATGAGGTGTTAAAGTCAAGTGAAACAATTAAAGGTGCCTGCCGGTGTGGCCGTGCGGTTCTAGGCGCTTCAGTCTTGAACCTGATGGCCGGTGTGGCCGTGAGGTTCTAGGCGCTTCAGTCTGGAACCTCATGGTCGTGCGGTAGCGTTCTCGCTTCCCATGCCCGGGTTCCCGGGTTCGATTCCCGGCGGGGTCAGGGATTTTCTCTGCCTCGTGATGGCTGGGTGTTGTGTGCTGTCCTTAGGTTAGTTAGGTTTAAGTAGTTCTAAGTTCTAGGGGACTGATGACCATAGATGTTAAGTCCCATAGTGCTCAGAGCCATTTTTTGAACCATTTTTGAACATTTACAGGTGCTCGATATCGAACGGAATTAATGCGTTTGAGCAGAGCACTTAAAGACAAACGGCCGCAATACAGCGAGAGGCACGATAAAGTGATTTTGAAGCACTACAACCCTCGACCCCACGTTGCAGAAGAGGTCAAAACGTACTTGGAAACGTTTAAATGGAAACTGGGGATCCTACCCCACCCGCCCTTTTCTCCAGACATTGCTCCCTCTGACTATCACCTGTTTACATCAATGGCGCATGGCCTGGCTGACCAACACTTCCGATCTCATGAAGAAGCCACAAATTTGATCGATTCGTGGATCGCTTCAAAAGATGAACAGTTTTTTCGACGCGGGATTCGTACACTGCCCGAAAGATGGGACAAAGTAGTGTCCAGCGATGGAAAACACTTTGAATGATACACTTGTAACCAATTTGTTTCATTAAAGACTCAAATTTGGGAAAAAAACGGCGGAACATGAACATGGTGCATAGTGAAACGTATCAGAATATGGAAATAAAATTTAGAAGATATGCGATTCAGGCAGAAAGCTTCATAGAAAAATAATAAAAAGATGAGAGTTCAAGGCAAAAGAACGTGGATTCGAACGAACGAGGTTACTCACACATCTATTACAAGTTTCTGAAAATATAAATTTGGGATAACAAAAAATACCAAGCGGTGAAATTACTCTGAACCATTGTGCTCATTTTTAAAGTTATGTGCCATCAATGTTCAAAAGGACTCTCATGTATATCGACGTTTTTTTTATATCAGTAATTTGATCGATTCGTGGATCACTTCAAAAGCTGAACAATTTTTTCGACGCGGGATTCGTACACTGCCCGAAAGATGGGAGAAAGTAGTGTCCAGCGATGGAAAACACTTTTTATCAGTATGACACATTTTATCAATATGACGCTATTAGATTATTCGAACAGTTAAGCGGAAGTATGAAAGAAAAAGATTTTATAGAGATATTTTTCTATGCGAGAATTTGCTTATTGGGATTGGAGCAAGCGCTAAATCAGAAACACAATGTATATTTTTGTATCTGCACTAGACAGAGGTGTATTTCTTCGCAGTTTGGAATAATGGCACACATATCATGCCTTGTTAGCTTATCGTATCAGGTCATCAACACGGACAGCATAGCACACACAGAAGTTGATTTCGTTTCTCTTGTAACGAGGAAGTGGACGAATGTTGGAGATGTGCCAGTACTTTCCCTGTACTGAGTAACTATCTACAGCTCATGGGAGTGTATTATAGAAATTTTGGTAAGCTGTGTATATGAGTGGTCGGTACAGAAGTAGCAAAGGTCAAAATGAAGAAAACTTTCATAACAGCGGGAGATTCACGGATTTCCCTCAGTTGTCGGCAGTCATGAATAGGTGATATTTCTTGCTGTCGCCTCGTAGAAGAATTGTATGTGGAAGAAGCGCTTTTGGCAAACCCATAAAACAACAGGTGCGTGTAGCATAAATCTGACAACATTTGTAGCTTGTCTGTCAGAAAAATGTATGTGGACTGAACAGAAAAGGCATTAATATCTGTTGTTAACTTTAGTAGCCTATATAATCACAATATGTCATGTATACAAAGAGAAATAAAGCTCTAAAAATACTCAACCAGAGTTCATCAATGATGAAATCTGTTACACTTATATTATTTATTTCTAAAAAGGGCAGCACAACATGGTTTCATGCATCCTTGGTGGACTCACATTTTAGTATTCACCTGAAGATGGGATAAAACCATAAATAAATGATTTTTTACAGCTGTAGCGGATTTTATTATTTATGATGAATGACAGTCGTGGATGTCCCGTCAAGAAGAACGTGTGGTAATCGAAGTTGTAACGTACTAGTGTCAGAAATTATTGATGAAATATTGTTTTCAGCGCAGTACGAATTTTCGAACTTTAACTGCCAAATCTACATCTGATCTCAGATGTTTTATTAAATCACGTCTTACGAAAGTGTACCCCCAACCTAATCCCACAAATCCAGTTTATAAATAATTTGCTCTTGTTTTATTCATCTCAAAGATGTGTACGTTCTTTTACAGGAGAATAATCTAATAGGCTCGCGTTGACAGTTACCAGATGTCAATACTGTGTATTTTCAGATAATGAACCAACTGTGTTAGGTTTACTTTTTACTGCAGTTAACGTTAGGTTAGTTCCCATATACATCACAGTACTGCTAACATTGATTCGCTCATACGTCTGGCTGCATTATGTAGCGACGTGAACAGAGTCACATAGTGAACAATGTCTCTTACAACATGCTTTGTGCTGATCTGGTTTACAATGTCTCTACTAACAGACGTGTTTCAAAGGGTGACGATTCTGATCTCCATTCAACTTTCCAGAATCAGGTTCTCCGCGATTCGTTTTTAATATTTAAGGAAAAAACCAGGCTCATTGGTTCTAAAAGATCCTATCATTTTTCCTTGCCCATTTCCGGCTTGTGCTCAGTCTGTAATGAATTCGTCATCGTTGGCACGTTAAACCTTAATCTTCTTTCCTTTCTTCCAACTTTCTACATTTTCTTCCGAAGGCCTTATGTGATCAGTTTCTGCATGTCAAACTCGTTTGTCATATTTGGCTTCTACATTGACAGAAAAAAATCGCAGCACCAAGGAGAAGTTGTGCGACATGAACAATTGTTGGTAGGCGTGTTTATATACAGGGTGTTTCAAAAATGACCGGTATATTTAAAACGGCAATAAAAACTAAACGAGAAGCGATAGAAATACACCGTTTGTTGCAATATGCTTGGGACAACAGTGCATTTTCAGGCAGACAAACTTTCGAAATTACAGTAGTTACAATTTTCAACAACAGATGGCGCTGCGGTCTGGGAAACTCTATAGTACGATATTTTCCACATATCCACCATGCGTAGCAATAATATGGCGTAGTCTCTGAATGAAATTACCCGAAACCTTTGACAACGTGTCTGGCGGAATGGCTTCACATGCAGATGAGATGTACTGCTTCAGCTGTTCAATTGTTTCTGGATTCTGGCAGTACACCTGGTCTTTCAAGTGTCCCCACAGAAAGAAGTCACAGGGGTTCATGTCTGGCGAATAGGGAGGCCAATCCACGCCGCCTCCTGTATGTTTCGGATAGCCCAAAGCAATCACACGATCATCGAAATATTCATTCAGGAAATTAAAGACGTCGGCCGTGCGATGTGGCCGGGCACCATCTTGCATAAACCACGAGGTGTTCGCAGTGTCGTCTAAGGCAGTTTGTACCGCCACAAATTCACGAAGAATGTCCAGATAGCGTGATGCAGTAATCGTTTCGGATCTGAAACATGGGCCAATGATTCCTTTGGAAGAAATGGCGGCCCAGACCAGTACTTTTTGAGGATGCAGGGACGATGGGACTGCAACATGGGGCTTTTCAGTTCCCCATATGCGCCAGTTCTGTTTATTGACGAAGCCGTCCAGGTAAAAATAAGCTTCGTCAGTAAACCAAATGCTGCCCACATGCATATCGCCGTCATCAATCCTGTGCACTATATCGTTAGCGAATGTCTCTCGTGCAGCAATGGTAGCGGCGCTGAGGGGTTGCCGCGTTTGAATTTTGTATGGATAGAGGTGGAAACTCTGGCGCATGAGACGATACGTGGACGTTGGCGTCATTTGGACCGCAGCTGCAACACGGCGAACGGAAACCCGAGGCCGCTGTTGGATCACCTCCTGCACTAGCTGCGCGTTGCCCTCTGTGGTTGCCGTACGCGGTCGCCCTACCTTTCCTGCACGTTCATCCGTCACGTTCCCAGTCCGTTGAAATTTTTCAAACAGATCCTTTATTGTATCGCTTTTCGGTCCTTTGGTTACATTAAACCTCCGTTGTGTTCTAGGCGGTGGAATTCCAACACCAGAAAAATCCTCTGTTCTAAGGAATAAACCATGTTGTCTACAGCACACTTGCACGTTGTGAACAGCACACGCTTACAGCAGAAAGACGACGTACAGAATGCCGCACCCACAGACTGCGTTGTCTTCTATATCTTTCACATCACTTGCAGCGCCATCTGTTGTTGAAAATTGTAAGTATTGTAATTTCGAAAGTTTGTCCGCCTGAAAATGTACTGTTGTCCCAAGTATATTGCAACAAACGGTGTATTTCTATCGCTGCTCGTTTAGTTTTTATTGCCGTTTCAAATATACCGGTCATTTTTGAAACACCCTGTAACTACGAACTGCTGTCTATTAAAATTTCCTTCCAACGCATAAGAGTGGCCAAGCAGCTCCACTATGAGGATGCAAATCATGTTTGCTTTGCTTTGAGATTGAGCATAGTGAGTTGATGTTTGTCAAGAATGCCTTTAAGGTATTACAGGCGTCATTATCAACACCTCACTGAGTTTGGAAGAGGTTGTGTAATAGTGCTATGAGAAGCTTGGCAGGGCTATAGCCATTTTACATGATTGTTGGCAACGGTGTTCACTAGAATGTACGGTCCCAAAAAGACCACCCTCAGGCCACCTGTGTGATAATACTGAGAAGGAAGAAAATCGTGTTCCGCATACGGCTCTGAGGCATCGTAATGCGTCTACAGCAGCAATCTGAGCAGCAGTTGGCACCACAGTGACACACCAGACTGTTACAAATCGGCTACTTCAAGGACAGCCACGTAGCGTGCGTTCCACTGACCCCAAACCACCACTACTTGCGACTTCAGAGGTGTCAAGCGAGAGCTGTTTGGAGAGCAGGGTGGAAGTCTGTTGTGTATTCTGATGAAAGCTGGTTCTGCCGCGGTGCCAGTGATGGTCCTGTGTTGTTAGAAGGACGCCAATCGAGGGCCTGCAACCAACCTGCCTGAGTGCTGGAACCACAGGACCTACATCCTGTACGTCAATCTGGTGATTCGATCTGTTGTTCTGCCATTCATAAATAGCATTTCAGAGGTGTTTTCCAACAGGATAACGCTCGCCCACTTACCGCTGTGGTATCCCAACATGCTCTACTGAGTGTCGACATGTTTCCTTGGTCTGGTCGATCTATCTCCAATATAGCACATATGGGACATTATCGGACGACATCTTCAGCATCATCCACAACCAGCATTAACTGTCCGAGTATTGACCAACCAATCAAGTGCAACAGGCATGGAACTGCATCCTACGAACTGATATCCGGTCTCTGAACAATACAGTCATGCATGTTTTCATGTTAGCGTTCAGTATTCTGGCGGTTACTCCGGTTATTAATGTAGCAGCATTTCACATCTGCCGGCCGGTGTGGCCGAGCGGTTCTAGGCGCTCCAGTCTGGAACCGCCCGACCGTTACGATCGCAGGTTCAAATCCTGCCTCAGGCATGGATGTGTGTGATGTCCTTGCGTTTGTTAGGTTTAAGTAGTTCTAAGTTCTAGGGGACTGATGACCTCAGATGTTAAGTCCCATAGTGCTCAGAGCCATTTGAACCATTTGAATTTCACATCTGCAATGGCCTAGCTTGCTGTTACCTGTGATCTTGCAATGTTAACCAGTTGAATGTGTTACCTAGACAAATATACGGTGAGTTTGAATAATAACTCACTATTTTTAATGTGTCCTACAATAGAATCCGTATAAAGTGACATACACTATTCTAGTTTGTGGTATTTGATTCATCAACTCTCCAAGTTTGACTCCCCTGCAGTTGGCAGGTCCACTGGACCTTGAGACGGCACGATAACGCAATGTGTTATTTGGCTTGTGAAAACTGAGTCAGTTATAACAGTGCAACGTAATTTTAGACGTCAGTATGGTGGTGAACCACCTACAGCAAAAACTATCCGTCATTGGATAAAGTCTTTCAATAAAACCGGTAGTATTTTAAAAGCAAAATCACCAGGGGGACCGTGAACTTCTGAAGATGTTGAACAGACCCGTGTTTTATGTGTTCGGAACCCGAAGAAGTCATTGACCAGACGTAGTCTACAATCACGAGTTGTGCGTCTACAAATTGCAACTGTTACTAAAATAAAACCTACTGATAAAATGTAAATGTATGAGTTTACTGTTCATTTTTTGCACAGAACTGATGATGATGCCAATTTTTTTTTTTAAAAAGATTCTCTTTTCTGATGAGGCTACATTTCATGTCAGTGGAACAGTTAATTGTCATAACTGCAGAAATTGGGGGGACAGAGCATCCAAATGAAGTTATTCAGCCTCAACGTGACTCTCCCAAAGTTAATGTCTGATGCGGTTTGATGGAAGATCACGTAATTGGTCCTTTCATTCTTGTAAAAAAAACAACGACAAAAAACAATAAACGGGGACTTTTACTGTGACACGTTGACAGAGTGCGTCTTTTCTCAAATGGACGGTACTGAGGCGGAAAAGTGGCCTGAGTTTTTCCAACAAGATGCTGCCCCGCATCTTTACAGTAAACATGTGTTTACTGCCTTTCCAGGAAGGTGGAGAGACCGTGCTGGCCCCAATACCTTGGCCACCATAAAGCCCAGACTTAACCCCACTGGACTTTTTCTGTTGAGGCCACATAAAAAATGTTATGTACAGTGAAAAGATCAGAGACATCAATCACTTTCGGGAAAGAAACGTCGCGGCGGTTGGGACAGATAAACCTGAAATGTTGGTGAATACGTGGCAAGATGTGGAATATAGTCTCGACATGTGCAGGGCAACAAATGGATCTCACGTTGACGTCTACTAACACTAAACAAAACTTGAAGGATTTCTCTTTCACGATATGTACTCACTTATCTAATTTATCATTAATTTCCACATTAAATTTATACTTCATTGTAGCGAGTTCTTTTTCAAACACTCTGTATTCCCCAAAATTCATAACTCTTCATTAATTATTTTTCGTCGTCGCAATTTTTTCGGTCAGTCTATTACCTGATATTCTGAAAATAGAGCTTACTTTGTGGAAGCAATAATCAATGATGAGGACGCCTCTGCTGACATACTCGTAAATCTCGAATTACTGCAATTCCAGTACATTATCGGAATTGCTCAAAGGGTTTTACGGAATATAACACTAAGAGCTGGAAACGGACAAAAATATAGGAATACCTAAACAGAATATGTTGCCACGCCTGGTAACTCCATCCGAACAGGCCTTGGGAGGCCTAACGATAGTAACCGACCGCCGTCTGATACTCAATACTCAGCCGATAGCCGTCACTGGATGTGGATATGAAGATAAATGTGGTCAGCACCACTCTCCCTGCCGTTGTCAGTTTTCATGACCGGAGCCACTACTTTTCAGTTAAGTAGCTCCTCAACTGGCCTCCGGAGCTGAGTGCATCCCAGTTGCCAACAGCGCTCGGCTGAACTGGGCGGTCACCTGTCCAACAGCACTGAGTTTAGATTATCTGACGGGAACCGGTATTACCACTGCGGCAAGGCTGTTGGCACCATGCCTAATACTGTTTAGGGGAAGATTTGGCATCCAGAACAGCTTATAGTCGTCTCAGAATGGATAAATAGAGGTTCTGTATGGTTTACAAGACAATCTTATACCATCTTCCTGCTAAACAGTAGCAAGTTGATGTAACGATGTTGGAGGTGGGTACGGATCACGCATCCTTCTCTCCAATGTTCATCACAAAGGCTCAATAATTTTGAGATCTGGTGACTGTGATGGCCAGGGGAGATGCAACCGTTGCTGTTCCTGAGCTGTGTGAACAGGTACCCTGTTTTCTTGAAACATAACATAACCATTTAGGAACAAATATTGTAAGGTGGAATGTGAAGAATTGTTGGCTGAGTGATGTACTAAGGTGGTGATAGATATGCGCGCACTGGAATAAGTACTATAGGACGAAAGGCCCATACTTGACAACTGAAACGTCCTGCTCTGACAAAGTGTAGCCAGAGCTCACTATGACGAAGTCCATGAACGTCGATAGTGGTAATGAGCAGGGAGGCACCATGGATGATCAGTGGCACCGCACCATGAGGCTGTAGCGTCGGGCCCGTCGAGATGTAGATCCAGGCATGAGGGCAGTGGCTATGATCCCGGTGAACTGGTAATACGGCTTTGTACTCTAGGCAGCGGCAGCGGCAAGCATTGTGGTTTTAAGTGTAACTGGGTAACCTCTTTTGATGCTAGTCAGTTGTCAGGATCAGCATGACTGCAAAGGGCATTTGATTCTAAAGCATTATGTCAGGGTGAAAAACACTAAATAAATTACTTTTCTCTCTTAACAACATGTGGGCAGGGTGAGTTCTTCCTTGGCTCGGGTATGAAGTAGAATGAAACAGCATTTATACGTAAGATAACTTTTATTGAAAGATTTGTACAATGGTTTCCTTACTGGATTGCTCTGGCTGGGAGAGTGGCAGCTGTGTCGTTTGCGAAGCCTTCTGATATGTGAGCGGCGGCGTCTGATTACGATTGGCGGTGTGTATCCCGTATCGCTGTTTCGCCCAGTTAACTGGAGACGCGCATCGTGAGGTGGCCCGTTTTATTACTGAGAACGAAGTCGTGAATCGGATGGTGATACCTTGGATGTGGCGTCCCGGTGTTTCTTTTCTCTAAGCGGCCGCGTGTGACAGTGTTGTGTGTTGGCCAGCGGAGCGGCGCGGCGGGGGAAGGCCAGTGTCCCGGACTTGAACAAGGTACTCCCGCTTGCCAGTCTTCGGCTGTCAGATCTTCATCCCAGCTCACTGGTGTCTGCTGATGTGAGGCTGTCTCCTTCCCGTCCTCACGAGTCACCCGGGTGCGTAAAAATCAGTCTTCAAATACCTTCTAACTTCTGTCTTCCGGCGGCGAGGCTGTTGCTTGCTATTCCATTACAGCGGCGGACTTAGTGCTTCTGTGTACGATGTAGTCTCTTCCTGCATGACGGTGTTCAGCACCGACTGAACTGTACTGGAACTGAACTGAACTGAAAACTACTGTCGGGCCCACTGCGTCTCGCGTATTTATTTACTTAAGTTCACATGGTCATTGCCTCTTGAGTCACGTTGAAAAGCTTCTCGAAGAATCTTATTAACGTCGGTCATTGGCTCTTGGAATGTAGGCGAGGGCCTTTGATCACATGTGACATTTGAGAAACACGTGAGACCGTCGGGCCATGTCCTGACGGCTGGATCGACAGCTTCCGCTTATGTGGGGAGGGCGATGGCTTCTCTTGAACGTGCTGACTTGCAAGCGCTGGCTGTTCCTATTGCTGCTCTGCCCGCTGTTTGCCAGTGTGTAATTCTTCTAAACTAAACTAAGTTTTTCATTTATTTTCTAATTTATACTTCACTTCACATTGATTTCACTAATTTATTTACCTATCTTAAGTACCACTCAACACAAGCGTAGGCTCGTCGGCGGCTGGCGGTCGGTCTGGAATTGCAGCTGCTCTAAGTTCCAACATAACAAATTCCCTTGAGAAGGAAAATTTTCTGTAGACTATTTAACACGGATTTAGAAAGTACAGCTTGTGCGAAACTCGGCTTACCCTCTCTTGCATGATATTCTGCGAAGCATGGATGAATTGCAACACGCATTTTGTTAGTAATGGTAAAAAACCCGACGCTTGGCGTCGACTCTAGGAGTCGCCTGAAAGCGTGGAGAACAGTATTTGTTTGGGCTGCCACCACACATCGTAGACAATAAAATAACAAGCATCTGCCAAAACATCAGAGGAACTGAGTTTGACGTCTCATAGGACGGACACCCGATGTCCATACGTGTACATATAGGGTCCGAAAGTAGTCTTTTAAATTAGTATTTTTTTTAGTCTTCTGACTGGTTTGATGTGTCCCTCCACGAATTCCTCTTCTGCGCCAATGTCTTCATCTCAGAGTACCACTTTCAACACACATCCTCAGTTATTGTCTGTATGTATTCCAATCTCTGTCTTCCTCTACAGTTTTTGCTCTCTACAGCCCCCCCTCTGTACCCGACAGTCATTTCCTCAAGTCTTAAAAGATGTACTATTTTCCTGTCCCTTCTCCTTATCGGTGTTCTCCGACTCTGCGCAGAACATCCTCATTCCTCACCTTATCATTTCACGTAATTTTCAACATTCGTCTGTAGCACCACATCTCAGATGATTAGATTTCTTCTGTTCCAGTTTTCCCACAGTCGATGTTTGGCTACCATACAATGCTGTACTCCAGACGCACGTTCTCAGAAATGTTTTCCTCAAATTTAGGCCTATGTTTGATGTTAGTAGACTTCTCTTGGCTATGAATGCCCTTCTTGTCAGTGCTAGTCTGCTGTCTTGTCCTCCTTACTCCGTCCATCATGGATTATTTTGCTGGCTAGGTAGTAGAATTCCTTAACTTCATTAACTTCGTGACCATCAGTCCCTATATTAAGATTCTGTTCTCATCTCTGCTACTTCTCATTACTTTCGCCTTTCTTCAGTTTACTCTCAGTTCATATTCTGTACTCATTACACTTTTCATTCCATTCAGCAGATCATAAAATTCTTCTTTATTTTCACTCAAGATAGCAATGTCGTCAGTGAATCGTATCATTGATATCCTTTCACCTTGAATTTCAATTCAACTCCTGACCTTTCTTTAATTTCCATCATTGCTTCTACGGTGTACAGATTGAACAGCAGGTGCCGAAAAATTACATCCCTGTCTGAGTACTTCGTTCTTGTCGCTCGCTCTTTTTATTATTCCCTCGTAGCTCTTGTACGTGTTGTATGTTACCCGTCTCTCCCTACAACTTACCCCCACTTTTGTCAGAATTTCGAACATCTTGACCTATTTTACTTAGTCGAATGCTTTTTCTAGGTCGCAAATCCTATGAAGGTGTCTCAATTTTTCTTTAGTCTTGCTTCCATTACCACCTGCAACGTCAGAATACCCTCTCTGGTGCCTTCACCTTTCCTAAAGCCAAACTGATCGTCATATAACACATCCTCAATGTTCTTTTCCATTCTTCTGTGTAACATTACCGGGCGAGGTGGCGCAGTGATTAACACACTGGTCTCGCATTCGGGAGGACGACGGTTTAAACCCGCATCCGGACATCCTGATTTAGGTTTTCCATTATTTCACTAAATCGCTTCAGGCAAATGTCTGGGTGGTTCCTTCGAAAGGGCACGGCCGATTTCTGTCCCTATCCTTCACTAATGCTACCTTGTGCTGCGTCCCTGCTGACCTTGTTGTCGACAGGACGTTTAACACTAATCTCCTCCTCCCCTCCTTCTGTATATTATTTCGTCAGGAATCTGGAAGCATGAGCTGTTAAGTTGATTGTGCGATAATACTCGCACTTGTCGACTCTTGTAGTCTTCGGAATTGTGTGGATGACATTTTTCCGAAAGTCAGATGGTATGTCACCAGAATCATACATTCTATACACCAACGTGAATAGTCGTTTTGTTTCCACTTCCCCCAATGATATTAGAAATGTTGATGGAATGTTATCTATCCATCTGCTTTATTTGTTCTTAAGTCCTGCAAAGAACTCTTAAATTCTGATTCTAACGTTGGATCACTATCTCTTCTAAATCGCCTCCTGTTTTTTCTTCTATAACCTCAGACAAATATTCCCACTCATATAGGCCTTCTATGAACTATTTCCACTTAACCGCGCTCTCCTCTGCATTTGACAGTGGAATTCCCGTTGCACTCTTAATGTTTCGACCCTTGCTTTTAATATCACCGAAGGTTGTTTTGTCTTATGCTGAGCCAGTCCTTCTGACGATCATTTCTTTTTCGATGTCTTCACATTTTTCATACAGCAATTTCGTTCAAAATGGTTCAAATGGCTCTGAGCGCTATGGGACTTAACATCTGAGGTCATCAGTCCCCTAGAACTTAGAACTACTTAAACCTAACTAACCTAAGGATATCACACACATCCATGCCCGAGGCAGGATTCGAACCTGCGACCGTAGCGGTCTCGCGGTGTCAAACTGAAGCGCGTAGAACCGCACGGCCACAACGGCAGGCCAGCAATTTCGTCGTAGCTTCTTTGCACTTATTATTTATTTGATTCCTCAGCAACTTGTATTTCTGTATTCCTGAATTTCCCTCATCGTTTTTGTACTTCCCTTCTTTCATCGAGCCGGCCGGAGTGGCCGTGCGGTTCTAGGCGCTACAGTCTGGAACTGAGCGACCGCTACGCTCGCAGGTTCGAATCCTGCCTCGGGCATGGATGTGTGTGATGTCCTTAGGTTAGTTAGGTTTAATTAGTTCTAAGTTCTAGGCGACTGATGACCTCAGAAGTTAAGTCGGATAGTGCTCAGAGCCATTTGAACCATTTTTCTTTCATCGATCAACTGAAGTAATTCTTCTGTTATCCTTGGTTTTTTCGCATTTAACTTCATTGTACCTATATTTTTCTTTAAAACTTATGTGATTGCCCATTTTGGAGATGTCCTTTTCTCTTCAACTGTAATGCCTACTGAGCAATTCATGATTGGCGTATCTATAGCCTTACAGAACTTCAAGCGTATCTCGTCATTCCTTAGAGCTACCGTATCCCACTTCATTGTATATTCATTCTTTCTGACTTATCTCTTAAATTTCAGTCTACTTTTCATCACTACTGCATTGTGATCTGAGTCTATTTCTGCTCCTGCTCTGGGTACGCCTTACGATCCAGTATCTGACTTGGGAATCTCTGCCTGACCATGATATAATCTAACTGAAATCTTTCCCTGTCACCCGGACTTTTCGAAGTATACCTTCTCCTCTTATGATTCTTGAACAGCATATTTAATATTCCGAGCTGAAATTTATTACAGAACTCAATTGGTCTTTCTCATCTCTCACTCCTAGTACCAAAACCATATTTTCATGTAAGCTTTTCTTCTACTGTTTCCCCTACAACTGCATTCGAATCCCCCAGGACCATCAGGTTTTCATCTCTCTTTACGTACTGTATCACTCTTTCAATATCCTCATATAGCTTCTCTATCTGTTCATCCTCAGCTTGCGACGTTGGCATGTGTATCTGAATTGTCGTTGTGGGTGTTGATTTGTTGTCGATTCTGATAAGAACAACTCTATCACTGAACTGTTCACAATAACATACTCTCTGTCCTACCTTCCTATTCACAATGAATCCTACTCTCGTTATACCGTTTCCCGCTGTCCTGATATTACCCTATACTCATCTGACCAGAAATCCTTGTCCTCTTTCCATTCTACTTCATTGACCCCTACCTTATCTAGAGTGAACCCCTGCATTTGAGGTTAGACACTAGACTCGCATTCGGGAGGACGACGGTTCAATCCCGCGTCCGGCCGTCCTGATTTAGGTTTTCCGTGATTTCCCTAATTCGCTCCAGGCAAATGCTGGGATGGTTCCTTTCAAAGGGCACGGCCGACTTCCTTCCCCGTCCTTCCCTAATCCGAAGAGACCGATGACCTCGCTGTCTGGTCTCCTTCCCCAAACCAACCAACCCACCAACCAACCCCTGCATTTCCGTTTACAGGTTTTCTAGCTACCTTACCACTTTCAAGCTTCTGACACTACACGCCCCGACTCGTGGAACGTTATCTTTTTGGCAGTTCCCTCCCGGAGCTCCGAATAGGGGACTATCCCAGAATCTTTTTCCAATGGAGAGATCATCATGACACTTTTACAATTACAGGCCACGTTTTCTGTGGATACACGTTGTGTGTCTTTAATTCAGCGGTTTCCTTTGCCTTCTGCACCCTCACGCCGTTGATCATTGCTGATTCTCCGGTTCTTATGAGCAGATTCCCACCCCACGGGCAAGAGAGGCCCTGAACCTCTGTTAGCTCCTCCGTCCTCTTCGACGAAACCGTTGGCAGAATGAGGGTGACATCTGATGCCGGAAGTCTTCAGCCGCTTGAGCTGATAATTAATCAAAGCTTAAACGGTGGCGGGGTTTCGAACCCGTGACCGAGATCGTTTTCTTTACTAATCAAAGACGCTACCCCTAAAACCACGAGGTTTTTAATCAGTATTGTAACCTTTTCCTGCAAGTTGAGGCAACTGCATCGTTTCCGGTACATTCTCTTTATCAACAGTTTCGAGAAGTTGTGTGAATAATGTTTCGTATCTCGCGAACGCAGCGGTTTCTGCGGGGAGCTCATCCCACCGCCGTTCCCGAAGAGTAATAACTTCGCAGCCAGCTGGCGTTACGCGAGTCGTGAATACGTAAAGCGCCCGCCGTGTTTTGCCCGCACCGGACGCGTACAATATTGTAGGCTACGCAGCTAATCGGGCTTGGAGTGGTTTTGTCCGTTTGCCGCATTGTCCCTGTGCCGCATCACCAGCCAAGCCCCGTGTTTTGTTCTCGGGAATTATTCAACTTGTGAAAGCACCTGCCAGTGAATCAAACAAAAACCAGAGGGAAAGAGAAAAGGGAGATGTACGTCTGCAAAGAAAGAGAGGTTCAATGGCGAAGAGTGACGCGATGATTAGCACAAGTCGCTCATAGGACGCTGACAGCAAAATGTACAAAGCGAGGCATTGTAACTGCTGCTACCAATGATCACTCACAGCTGTTTATTGTTGACACATATGTACACTTAGAAGTAGACCTGAATACAGCTTATTTTCTTTCCTGTTTCATGAGTGGAGCAGATATGCATATACTGCATTTCAGTCGACGTATTTAAATTAGGGTACAGGGGGTTATAGTAGTCTCGTCCCCTCCCTCCCCGACACACACACACACACACACACACACACACACACAGGTCATTTTCCCTCTGGTATGGTTCATTGGTTACTGTTGTGTTTATATAGATAGGTGAAATAAATGAATACATGACAGTGGCCAGATTAATGTTATTCGACGAATTCTCCGAAAGAATAATCGATGATGTTAACAGAAATGGAAATGGTCTGGATCACAAGGCATCTGTTCGATTCTACTTGCAGGGACTTACAGCAGTATATTGAGCAAATACTGAATGCTTGAAAAAAATAAAATTAAGAAAAGGTGTCACATATTCCTACTGGAGATAGTATTGGTAAAAAGTACATGAACAGTTCCTGTAATTAGGTGTCCGTGTATGCGTGAAATCAGATGGGACTTAACTGCTAAGGTCAACAATCCCTAAGCTTACACACTACTTAACCTATAATATACTAATGACAAACACACACATCCATGCGCGAGGAAGGACTCGAACCTCCGCCACGACCAGCCGCACAGTCCCTGACTGCAGCGCCCTAGACCGCTCGGCTAATCCCGCGCGGCTAGGTGTCCGTAAATGGATACCTGTCGACATATGGGTCAATCTGTCTTCTCATTCCCGTCCGTCTGTTATAAAGAAGACCCCATAGAAAGTGCTAAATTTGGTTACCACACTTTCTGATACATCCTTCAGGCCTTCGTCGTACTAATTCAATTACACCCGACTCTATTCGTATTCCGTAACATTAATTGGCCACATACATCCGTAACGTCGTAGTAGTGTAGATGGGTTTGGCATACACCAATGTCTTTTAATATACCCGTAGCCAGAGCTCCAACGGATTCAGATCCAGTGAATGGGAATGCCGTGCTACCGGATGTTTCCGAACAATCCATCGCTCACAAAATGCTGCGGTGATGTAGCGTCGCACGAGTCATGGAAAATGGGGAGCTGCTCCGTCGTGCATAATGCACAGTGGTTGTTCTGCAAGGGTTCACCAATAATGCTTGTAATTCACTGAGCAGAATTCGGTGATACACAGCAGCTGCTAATCTGCTGGGTATTGTGTATGGCCAATGAGTCTGTCTTCTACAGTTCTTGCCCAAACATTGAAACTGTAGCGATTCTGATTCCTCACTTTCATGACTGCTCGATATTTATTACACGTATGTTGTTAATGGTAATTTACTACGCCGTCCCCGGCCTACACCACGGAATAGAAGACATTACTCGTGACTAGTAAAGCAGCCCATATATCAATAGGTATTGATTTATGGGCATATAATTATTCGAACTTTTCTTCTAGTTTTCACCAATAATACCTCCTGGAGGAATATGTAGTACTTCTTTGAAGGTCCTGCATACTGTTTGTCGACAACCTGATGATGAGCACTTAACCATTCACCGGTATGTGCGGTGATGCAATGACCATTGCTTTCACACAACAATGGTGTAGTGATACAGGAGGAGCGAATACAACGCTCGTTGCTCTGAAAAAATTATGTCTGGAGTAACTAAGTCGTACTGATGAAAATCGAGCAAGTTAAATTCTCGTTACGTAGACAAAATTGTAAGTTAAGCTTGTAGTAGGCCAATGTGAAAAGGACAACGCAGTCTCAGTGAAGTGAACCAGCTGTGCATAGAACTGGTTATAACTCTTTTTCCAGTGGACTACTTAACCCCGACAAGTTGCGCGACAAGCTAAAGGATCTTGAAATCTAAGTCAAGACTGAGATTTACAGTCATTTATTTGCTCTAATGATTGACATAAGACACATTGAGAGTAAACTCAGCAAACTTGAAATTAAATTACAAAATGACGCTAACACAGTGGAACGAATCAAAACCTGTGAAAGACAGTAAGAAGCTATGGAACCAGCACAACAAGACCTGTCTATCTGGACGGCTAGCATAATTAGAGACAACGTTGGGCCAAGAGGCCACAGTGAATACTTCTAGCCTCTTGATGAAACGTTGACTCTGATGCCATGCAACAACCAGATCCAAACGGTGGCCAGAGATGACAACCGATCACCCTGGAGTAGAATGCTCTCCCCATGATGGCCCGAAACTGATTGCCCAGAATCCAATTTCACGGCTCTACACTCTTTAAAAAATTCTACGTGGAGGGGATACCGTTGCCAATGTGACAAGCACGAATCGTTATTACCTTCATGAAAAATCAGGGGAAAGTGCACATAATTTACCTCCTTTGGGTACGATACGCACATTCTTGAACAGGAAGTTGGCATCCGGCCGAACTAGTGTCTTCATGGTTGGTTAACTTTATGCGTCAAAAACTCTGGCCAGAGCTACGCAATACTAGTGGCTGAAACAAATTTTTGGAGTGAACGCAGCAGAGGCTGCCACGCTGGCGGCGTGGTGCCATGTTGTCTGAACCTTCGAAGTTGTACAGGAAAGAAAAAAACGGTCATGCTCAGCTATTGTCTGGGGGCTGTGGGGTAGCTGTGTTGCACACTGACCTCAAGGGTGCAGGCGCCAACGCTGCTTCCAATAACCGCGGAGAGCCTCATTGTCCGAGTTACGCGAACTCCCCATTCCCACCAAAGTGGACCTGCACGACCTAATGAAACTCACAGATTGTCTTTCTGCCGACACCGGTAGCGAACGTAGGAACTCCTTCTCAGACACACTGCTCCCGGCTGCTCACTATGTAGCTGCGCAACAGCCGTGTAAAAATGACGTAATGCTGCACAGAGGTATCTGGCACTAAAGTCACATTGTGACAGTAACGTCACAGCACACTGCCTCTCGAGATGTACTGTTGAATTGTGAGTTGTATGATTAAAGCGGTCGAATGCCACGAATTACTACTGATAAAATACAAGGTGAAATTTGCTTACACCGACAAACTCTGGAAGGTAGCACGTGGCACCAAAATAAATATTTTTCTCGAATGTCATAATTACCTGTTAGCATTATTTAATGCGGTAGAGGGCGTAACGTCTCTCAGGACTCATGCAATAGCGCGTAACATGGGGATGAATCAGACGAATGTAAAAAACGTCCTTGATGAGCAAAATTTAATCCATTCTACTTAGAGCGTGCGCACAACCTGGACCAGATTATCCACTCAGAGCACAGTTTTCGCAGTGGTACCTAGGACTTATCAAATGCATCCTACACTTCTGAGCTCTGTGTTATTTACAGAGGAAGTATCCTTAGAACGTGATGGGGTCTTCAACATACAGAATTCGCATTACTTGAGAAAGGTTAATCCACATGCGAAATTTACTCGCGCTCACTAATTGCGGTTCTACGTGAATGTCTGGGCAGGTGTTGTTAGTGACTGTTTAATTAGGCTACACCTCTTACCTAGGTCATTAAATGACAGGCATTATTACAATTTCCTCACCAGAGTATTGCCAGAGTTGCTGGAAGTCCTGTCACTTGCTGCAAGACAGCGCATATTGTTCCAGCATGGCGGAGTGCCGGCATGTTTTAGCTGTCCTCTGCGTTAATCCTTGAACCAACAGTTTTCCGAAAACTGGATTGACAGTGGTGTTTCTGTATTAAGGCCTACTCGATCTTCTGATCTGACACTACTGGACCTATTTTGTGTGAGATGTGCAGCCCTGTCTATAAAACCCCTCTTGAATCAGAGAAGGACCTGATTGTCCTGATAGTAGCAGCAGCAGTAGGAATTATCAACACGCCTGCGGCTTTTGGGTGTGCTAAGACAGAACGTGACTCACCGGTGTAACCTCTCTTTTTGAACCTCTACTGTAACTGAAGTAATCTTGTTGTGTTAATATTGTTGTGGCTTGGCAATAAAGAATTAAGATTTGTTACTTTTGTTACTTTTTGTTACCAGAGGAAAACATGTTAGAAAAGTGTTTGCATTGTCCTATACAACCTCTCAGAATTTGTTACCTTAGTTAATTTTCATCCACAGAAAACCCCCTCTACCGGTTTAACAAATCTTGCAAGGGAAATATGACATCATGGAAAGATATTTGTTGCAGTGGCCCGTGCAGCCTCCCAGAGATTGTCGGTTACATAATTTTCACCTTGTATAGCAACCGCTGACATTGGGTATAATAAGTTAGACAGAAATATTGTGACTAGGAATCGATGCCAGAGCTACAAGATGGGCGGCAATAGAAGAAACAAATACTTTATTTTGGCTGTTCATGGACACAGGAATGCTGGTAAAAACTGCATATATTCTTATTGTGTATAAGTATGCAACGTATAACAATGTAAAGTTCAGTATTCTGTTAAGCATGGGATACATGAGAGAAACAATTAAGCGAAGATTTGCTACTCACGGAGAATGAACCACTACATCGCAAAATGGGTTGCTGCGGCGACATGCACCTCATTAGCGCAGGAACCCGGTATCGGACGTTCATCCTCTACGGAGGCAGCTGCACTATACTGTGTCCTCTCTAACTCTATTCTTGTTACGTGTCAGTTTCTTCTCCCTCTTCCCGACCCCTACACGCAACGTAGAGACATCTGTCATCAAATACCTGCCATTCTGTCCCTCTCCTGCTCCCTTACTGCACTGACTATTTTAAAACTATTATCTATAAATATGTAGTATAGCGTCATCAGTGTTGTATTGTGGGTCGTCGTCAACATGTATGTTAAGAGAAAACACTAATGTGCCACAGATGTCAGTGTAAACAAGGGCGCTACTCCCACCCAAACATCAGGCACCCACAACTATAAGCACAAGTTAAAAGACTACATTTCTGTTTCCAAAAAACACGTGCATCCAATGACACATAATTACTGACCTCCAAGAGATCGTTATACAAGATTCCTAGGCTGTGACAGTCCTTCTCTGGCTAAGTCAGTTTCGGCACGACGCAATCTTCTATCCGATGTAGGGACTGCTGTAGCGCTGCCTCACTTTGTCGAAGAGCGGAGAATCCTACTTCAAACAAGTGATCCGCCATGATACTTGAGTGGCGGTGCCGACGGCGACCGGAACTGGGACTCCGTTTAATTCACGGTGGAAATCTCGCAGGAACCAACCCTAGAAACAATGCGCTGGTTAAAGCAGCGGGCTCGGCTTATGTTCTGGTGTGCAGTGTTACTAAGCTCTGCACTGGAATGAACACACTGTGGCGTGTAGTTTAGTTTATCAACTTAGCAGCTAGACTACAAAGAAAATTGTTAGGCACACAACAGGGGAGGACGTATGAGGGTGAGAAGGTATGTGATGTTATTTCAGGCACTACACGCCGGAAGCGGCTACAAGGGTAGCAGAGTATGTATGTATGTTCCGACACTGACAATGTTGAGTGTTTATGGAAAAAGTTCAAGGCAATCGTAAAATGCGGAGACAGGTACATGCCGAGTAAAACTGTGAGGGACGGGAAAAATCCACCGTGGTACAACAACAAAGTTAGGAAACTACTGCGAAAGCAAAGAGAGCTCCACTCCAAGTTTAAACGCAGCCAAAACCTCTCAGACAAACATAAGCTAAACGATGTCAAAGTTAACGTAAGGAGGGCTATGCGTGAAGCGTTCAGTGAATTCGAAAGTAAAATTCTATGTACCGACTTGACAGAAAATCCTAGGAAGTTCTGGTCTTACGTTAAATCAGTAAGTGGCTCGAAACAGCATATCCAGACACTCCGGGATGATGATGGCATTGAAACAGAGGATGACACGCGTAAAGCTGAAATACTAAACACCTTTTTCCAAAGCTGTTTCACAGAGGAAGACCGCACTGCAGTTCATCCTCTAAATCCTCGCACAAACGAAAAAATGGCTGACATCGAAATAAGTGTCCAAGGAATAGAAAAGCAACTGGAATCACTCAACAGAGGAAAGTCCACTGGACCTGACGGGATACCAATTCGATTCTACACAGAGTACGCGAAAGAACTTGCCCCCCTTCTAACAGACGTGTACCGCAAGTCTCTAGAGGAACGGAAGGTTCCAAATGATTGGAAAAGAGCACATTTAGTCCCAGTCTTCAAGAAGGGTCGTCGAGCAGATGTGCAAAACTATAGACCTATATCTCTGACGTCGATCTGTTGTACAATTTTAGAAGATGTTTTTTGCTCGAGTTTCATGTCGTTTTTGGAAACCCAGAATCAACTATGTAGGAATCAACGTGGATTCCGGAAACAGCGATCGTGTGAGACCCAACTCGCTTTATTTGTTCATGAGACCCAGAAAATATTAGATACAGGCTCCCAGGTAGATGCTATTTTTCTTGACTTCCGGAAGGCGTTCGATACAGTTCCGCACTGTAGCCTGATAAACAAAGTAAGAGCCTACGGAATATCAGACCAGATGTGTGGCTGGATTGAAGAGTTTTTAGCAAACAGAACACAGCATGTTGTTATCAATGGAGAGACGTCTACAGACGTTAAAGTAACCTCTGGCGTGCCACAGGGGAGTGTTATGGGACCATTGCTTTTCACAATTTATATAAATGACCTAGTAGATAGTGTCGGAAGTCCAATGCGCCTTTTCGCGGATGATGCTGTAGTATACAGAGAAGTTGCAGCATTAGAAAATTGTAGCGAAATGCAGGAAGATCTGCAGCGGATAGGCACTTGGTGCAGGGAGTGGCAACTGACCCTTAACATAGACAAATGTAATGTATTCCGAATACATAGAAAGAAGGATCATTTACTGTATGATTATATGATAGCGGAACAAACACTGGTAGCAGTTACTTCTGTAAAATATCTGGGAGTATGCGTGCGGAACGATTTGAAGTGGAACGATCATATAAAATTAATTGTTGGTAAGGCGGGTAACAGGTTAAGATTCATTGGGAGAGTCCTTAGAAAATGTAGTCCATCAACAAAGGAGGTGGCTTACAAAACACTCGTTCGACCTATACTTGAGTATTGCTCATCAGTGTGGGATCCGTACCAGATCGGGTTGACGGAGGAGATAGAGAAGATCCAAAGGAGAGCGGCGCGTTTCGTCACAGGGTTATTTGGTAACCGTAATAGCGTTACGGAGATGTTTAACAAACTCAAGTGGCAGACTCTGCAAGAGAGGCGCTCTGCATCGCGGTGTAGCTTGCTCGCCAGGTTTCGAGAGGGTGCGTTTCTGGATGAGGTATCGAATATATTGCTTCCCCCTACTTATACCTCCCGAGGAGATGACGAATGTAAAATTAGAGAGATTAGAGCGCGCACGGAGTCTTTCAGACAGTCGTTCTTCCCGCGAACCATACGCGACTGGAACAGGAAAGGGAGGTAATGACAGTGGCACGTAAAGTGCCCTCCACCACACACCGTTGGGTGGCTTGCGGAGTATAAATGTAGCTGTAGATGTAGAGTGCACATGGGGGTTTTTAGGTTAGAGAATTCCATCCATGCTCCGACAAGACGCTTCCTGAGACGCGGCAAGGTAGGAGTAGGCAAAATGCAATAGGGAATAACAATATTAATGTGCTAATAGTAAACTGCAGGAGCGTCTATAGAAAGGTCCCAGAACTGCTCTCAATAATAAACGGTCACAATGCCCATATAGTACTAGGGACAGAAAGTTGGCTGAAACCAGACGTAAACAGTAATGAAATCCTAAACTCAGATTGGAATGTATACCGCAGAGACAGGCTGGATAGTGAAGGGGGAGGCGTGTTTATAGCGATAAGAAGTGCAATAGTATCGAAGGAAATTGACGGAGATCCGAAATGTGAAATGATTTGGGTGAAGGTCACGGTTAAAGCAGGCCCAGACATGGTAATTGGATGTCTCTATAGGCCCCCTGGCTCAGCAGCTGTTGTGGCTGAGCACCTGAAGGATAATTTGGAAAATATTTCGAGTAGATTTCCCCACCATCTTATAGTTCTGGGTGGAGATTTTAATTTGCCGTATATAGACTGGGAGACTCAAACGTTCATAACGGGTGGCAGGGACAAAGAATCCTGTGAAATTTTTTTAAGTGCTTTATCTGAAAACTACCTTGAGCAGTTAAACAGAGAACCGACTCGTGGCGACAACACAATAGATCTTCTGGTGACAAACAGACCCGAAGTATTTCAAACAATTAACGCAGAACAGGGAATTACCGATCATAAAGCGGTTACGGCATCGATGATTTCAGCCGTAAATAGGAATATTAAAAAAAGGTAGGAAGATATTTCTGTTTAGCAAAAGTGACAAAAAGCAGATTACAGAGTACCTGACGGCTCAAAACAAAAGTTTTGTCTAAAGTACAGATAGTGTTGCGGATCAGTCGACAAAGTTCAAAACCATCGTACAATATGCGTTAGATGAGTATGTGCCAAGCAAGATCGTAAAATATGGAAAAGAGCCACCGTGGTAAAACAACCGATTTAGAAAACTGCTGCGGAAGCAAAGGGAACTACACAGAAAACATAAACATAGCCAAAGCCTTGCAGACAAACAAAAATTACGCGAAGTGAAATGTAGTGTGAGAAGGGCTATGCGAGCGGCGTTCAATGAATTCGAAAGTAAAGTTCTATGTACTGACTTGGCAGAAAATCCTAAGAAATTTTGGTCTTGTGTCAAAGCGGTAGGTGGATCAAAACAAAATGTCCAGACACTCTGTGAGCAAAATGGTACTGAAACAGAGGATGACAGACTAAAGGCCGAAATACTAAATGTCTTTTTCCAAAGCTGTTTCACAGAGGAAGACTGCACTGTAGCTCCTTTTCTAGATTGTCGTACAGATGACAAAATGGTAGATATAGAAATCGACGACAGAGGGATAGGGAAACAATTAAAATCGCTCAAAAGAGGAAAGGCCGCTGGACCTGATGGGATACCAGTTCGATTTTACACAGAGTACGCGAAGGAACTTGCCTCCCTTCTTGCAGCGGTGTACCGTAGGTCTCTAGAAGTGTAGCGTTCCAAAGGATTGGAAAAGGGCACAGGTCATCCCCGTTTTCAAGAAGGGACGTCGAACAGATGTGCAGAACTCTAACGTCGATCAGTTGTAGAATTTTGGAACACGTATTGTGTTCGAGTACAATGACTGTTATGGAGACTAGAAATCTACTCTGTATGAATCAGCAAGGGTTTCGAAAAAGACGGTCGTGTGAAACCCTGCTCGTGCTATTCGTCCACGAGACTCAGAGGGCCATAGACACAGATCACAGGTAGATGCCGTGTTTCTTGACTTCCGCAAGGCGTTCGATACAGTTCCCCACAGTCGTTCAATGAACAAAGTAAGAGCATATGAACTATCAGACCAATTGTGTGATTGGATTGAAGAGTTCCTAGATAACAGAACGCAGCATGTCATTCTCAATGGAGAGAAGTCTTCCGAAGTAAGAGTGACTTCAAGCGTGCCGCAGGGAGTGTCATAGGACCGTTGCTATTCACAATATACATAAATGACCTTGTGGATGACATCGGAAGTTCACTGAGGCTTTTTGCGGATTATGCTGTGGTGTATCGAGAGGTTGTAACAATGGAAAATTGTACTGAAATGCAGGAGGATCTGCAGTGAATTGACGCATGGTGCAGGGAATGGCAATTGAATCTCATTGTACACAAGTGTAATGTGCTGCGAATACATAGAAAGATAGATCCCTTATCATTTAGCTACAAAATAGCAGGTCAGCAACTGGAATCAGTTAATTCCATAAATTATCTGGAAGTACGCATTAGGAGTGATTTAAAATGGAATGATCATATAAATTTGATCGTCGGTAAAGCAGATGCCAGACTGAGATTCATTGGAAGAATCCTAAGGAAATGCAATCCGAAAACAAAGGAAGTAGGTTACAGTACGGTTGTTCGCCCACTGCTTGAATACTGCTCAGCAGTGTGGGATCCGTACCAGATAGGGTTGATAGAAGAGGTAGAGAAGATCCAACGGAGAGCAGCGCGCTTCGTTACAGTATCATTTAGTAATCGCGAAATCGTTACGGAGATGATAGATAAACTCCAGTGGAAGACTCTGCAGGAGAGACGCTCAGTAGCTCGGTACGGGCTTTTGTTAAAGTTTCGAGAACATACCTTCACCGAAGAGTCAAGCAGTATATTGCTCCCTCCTACGTATATCTCGCGAAGAGACCATGAGGATAAAATCAGAGAGATTAGAGCCCACACAGAAGCATACCGACAATCCTTCTTTCCACGAACAATACGAGACTGGAATAGAAGGGAGAACCGATAGAGGTACTCAGGGTAACCTCCGCCACACACCGTCAGGTGGTTTGCGGAGTATGGATGTAGATGTAGACAACAACTCGAGTCTCACTTAGGAGAACGATGTTGCACCCTCTGGCCGAAATATATGCGCTGATTCGGTTCAGAACAGTCTCATAAAGCAGTTGTAAATGTTCATGAGGCAAGATGGCCCTCAAAAATGTGGTTGTTACTCGTTCTTGATATCCTCACTATTGGCACTGCGACGTGAATGACACCCGAACTGGCCTGCACATTTTCTATCGGGAACTGATCAGGGGTCTTTGATGGACACGTAAGTACCTCAGTATCACACTGACTGTGCATAGAGACACGTGCTGTGGGGAGACGAACATATTTCTGTTGAAAAATGGCAGCACCATACTACATCTACATATACATACATATTCCGAAATCCACCATACGGTTCGTGGCGGAGGGTAGTGACTGACTCATCAGCTGTGATCACATATTTCGTCCGCGGGTATCTTTCGATTCGTATGTTCGTAGCGCTTTTCGGTGTTGGAATATTGTTTTTTTCGATTTGTTGTGCACTCTGTGTCTGCACGTTGTTCAAACAGTGGGCTAGATTTCGCGTCTGAGGAAGTAAATATGAGCTTTTACCTGACGAGGAGAGATTAGACATTGACGCTCTACGAGATTTTCTTCAATTTCAAGGATTTGAAAGATAACATCCTGACATCAATTTCCTAAAGCAGTGGGATTTTCGAGCTCTGGTAAATATAAAACATATCCTACTTGTTAACATAATTACCGATAGCTGACTGGTCACGGTCATGGTTTGGTGACGGAGAAGTCTGTGGTTCGAATCTCGTAAGTAACAACTATTTTCTTATTTTTATTTAAATTCTATATTCATTACCCAATGGAAATGATAATAAACAAATGTTGACTCATAATACTCTAATAAAAATATATGCTTATATTGAATTAATGGTCGCCTAGAAATGAATTAAAGTTTTGTCAGGAATGCAACATGCCTCATTGTTGAATGAAACAAACTATAAACATCAATAATAGAAACAAAAAGGTATTTTGTGCATGCTTTTCCATGGAATGAAGAAGAAATCAGTGGGCACTAGTAGTAAACAGAGGAGATTTAAAACACATAGGAAAATACGTATTTGCAATCGTTTAGCAGATCGTTTAGTAGATATTACTCTGCCTTTTGAATATCTTTTACACAAGACGAATATGTACTATGTGATCAAAAGTATCCGGCACTCCCAAAAATACCTTTTTCATATTACGTGCATTGTGCTGCCACTTACTGCCAGGTACTACATTTCACCGACCTCAATAGTCATTAAACATCGTGAGAGAGCAGAATGGGACGCTCCGGGGAAGTCACGGACTTCGAACGTGGTCAGGTGATTGGATGTCATTTGCGTCACACGTCTCTACGCAAGATTTCCACTCTCCTAGTGTGATGTACAATACGAGAAAGCTGGATGTCTGTGCCGTCAAAGTTCCCTAATCACTACCATCCATGACCTGAAGTCACACATGATGGCACACCACACAATTTCAGAGGTTACACTTCTGTGTTTCTCGAAAACATTGTAAGAATGGAACCTCTTCCGAGGTTGCCACCATTCTCGCTGATGTTTGTTATCTAGGGTATTGCGGAAGAGAGAGTCATCGCTGAACGCTATGCGAAGGCATTCATCAGCAGCCCATCCTCCTTGTTCGCGGCTTCACTACAAACGCAATCGTTTGTTTTGTGGTGTTAATGACAGCCTATTAATGGGTTGGAATTTCCTAGTACGGTTGCAGCTAGTCTACGACCTATGGTGCACAGCATGTTGCAGGAAGTCCATTACTTGTTCTCGGATGGCAGACGCTGATGTACAGGGCTTATACAATTCAACTGGTGCACAATACGGCGGTTCTCCCCAGTGGTGATCGGATGTGGTCAACCGGAAACTTGCCAACGAGGATTCCTCCTCTCACAAGCCTATGCGGTCCCACATCGGGCCACTGTTACATCCGAATGCCCCACAAATCCGGACATTGTACGATTCGATCAGCAGGCCAAGCGAAGAACCAGAATGTGTCCCCTGGAAATCTCTATCACATACAGATAATGCTGCCTCAAACAAGTGGACGTCATCCCTGTGTACTTCACAGTGATCACTCAACATGTGACGCTATTCACACTTGTTTATATACCCTACCAGGCTTGGCAACTACTCTAATGTACTCTGGTGTCCATTTTATCTATCACAGAGAATTGCAGTTCTAATCATTTACTTGAAAGTTGATGGTGTGTCTGAGTACGAAGCTACATTTTGTAAGGAAAAAACATGACAAATTTAAAACAGACCCAATATCTCCAAGACTGGCGATCTTTAACAGAAGCTCGAAATTGAGCGCGGACTTCAATACGAGATACTTATAATAGTTTCCGCAACAATACTTTGCCTCGAAACCTGGCAGAAAATCCAAAGAGATTCTGGTCGTATGTGAAGTATGCTAGCGGCAAGACACAATCAATGCCTTCTATGCAAGATAGCAATGGACATACTATCGAAGACAGTGCTGCCAAAGCAGAGTTACTAAACACAACCTTCCGAAATGCCTTCACAAAAGAAGACGAAGTAAATATTCCAGAATTCCTATCAAGAACAGCTGCCAACATGAGAAACGTAGCCGGCCGGAATGGCCGTGAGGTTCTAGGCGCTACAGTCCGGAGCCGACCGACCGCTACGGTCGCACGTTGGAATCCTGCCTCGGGCATGGATGAGTGTGATGTCCTTAGGTTAGTTAGGTTTAATTAGTTCTGTTCTAGGCAACTGATGACTTCAGAAGTTAAGTCGCATAGTGCTCAGAGCCATTTTTTTGAGAAACGTAGAAGTAGATATCCTCGAAGTAGTGAAGCAACTTAAATCATTTAATAAAAGCAAATCTTCTGGTCCACGATGCATACCAGTTAGGTTCCTCTCAGAGTGTGCTGATACAATAACGCCATACTCAGCAATCATATACACTCCTGGAAATGGAAAAAAGAACACATTGACACCGGTGTGTCAGACCCACCATACTTGCTCCGGACACTGCGAGAGGGCTGTACAAGCAATGATCACACGCACGGCACAGCGGACACACCAGGAACCGTGGTGTTGGCCGTCGAATGGCGCTAGCTGCGCAGCATTTGTGCACCGCCGCCGTCAGTGTCAGCCAGTTTGCCGTGGCATACGGAGCTCCATCGCAGTCTTTAACACTGGTAGCATGCCGCGACAGCGTGGACGTGAACCGTATGTGCAGTTGACGGACTTTGAGCGAGGGCGTATAGTGGGCATGCGGGAGGCCGGGTGGACGTACCGTCGAATTGCTCAACACGTGGGGCGTGAGGTCTCCACAGTACATCGATGTTGTCGCCAGTGGTCGGCGGAAGGTGCACGTGCCCGTCGACCTGGGACCGGACCGCAGCGACGCACGGATGCACGCCAAGACCGTAGGATCCTACGCAGTGCCGTAGGGGACCGCACCGCCACTTCCCAGCAAATTAGGGACACTGTTGCTCCTGGGGTATCGGCGAGGACCATTCGCAACCGTCTCCATGGAGCTGGGCTACGGTCCCGCACACCGTTAGGCCGTCTTCCGCTCACGCCCCAACATCGTGCAGCCCGCCTCCAGTGGTGTCGCGACAGGCGTGAATGGAGGGACGAATGGAGACGTATCGTCTTCAGCGATGAGAGTCGCTTCTGCCTTGGTGCCAATGATGGTCGTATGCGTGTTTGGCGCCGTGCAGGTGAGCGCCACAATCAGGACTGCATACGACCGAGGCACACAGGGCCAACACCCGGCATCATGGTGTGGGGAGCGATCTCCTACACTGGCCGTACACCACTGGTGATCGTCGAGGGGACACTGAATAGTGCACGGTACATCCAAATCGTCATCGAACCCATCGTTCTACCATTCCTAGACCGGCAAGGGAACTTGCTGTTCCAACAGCACAATGCACGTCCGCATGCATCCCGTGCCACCCAACGTGCTCTAGAAGGTGTAAGTCAACTACCCTGGCCAGCAAGATCTCCGGATCTGTCCCCCATTGAGCATGTTTGGGACTGGATGAAGCGTCGTCTCACGCGGTCTGCACGTTCAGCACGAACGCTGGTCCAACTGAGGCGCCAGGTGGAAATGGCATGGCAAGCCGTTCCACAGGACTACATCCAGCATCTCTACGATCGTCTCCATGGGAGAATAGCAGCCTGCATTGCTGCGAAAGGTGGATATACACTGTACTAGTGCCGACATTGTGCATGCTCTGTTGCCTGTGTCTATGTGCCTGTGGTTCTGTCAGTGTGATCATGTGATGTATCTGACCCCAGGAATGTGTCAATAAAGTTTCCCCTTCCTGGGACAATGAATTCACGGTGTTCTTATTTCAATTTCCAGGAGTGTACAATCGTTCGCTCTACGAAAGACCTGTACCCAAAGACTGGGAAGTTGCACAGATCACAACATTCAATAAAGGTAGTAGGAGTAATCAACTAAATTACAGGCCCATATCATTAACGTCGATATGCAGCAGGAGTTTGGAACATATATTGTGTTCGAATATTATGAACTGCCTCGAAGAAAACGGTCTATTCACACACAGTCAACACGGATGTTGAAAACATCGTTCTTGTGAATTACTCGCCTGAAGTGCTGGGTGCTATTGAGAAGGGATTTTAGATCTATTCCGTATTTCTGGATTTCCGGAAGGCTTTTGACACTACCGCACTAGTAGATTGTAGTGAAATTGCATCGTGCGGTTCTAGGCGCTGCAGTCTGGAACGAGCGACCGCTGCGGTCGCAGGTTCGAGTCCTGCCTCGGGCATGGATGTGTGTGATGTCCTAGGTTAGTTAGGTTTCATTAGTTCTAAGTTCTAGGCAACTGATGACCTCAGAAGATAAGTCGCATAGTGCTCAGAGCCATTTTTTGAAATTGCACCCTTATGAAATACCGTCTCAGTTATGTTACTGGATGCGCGATTTCTTGTCAGAGAGGCCACAGTTCGTAGTAATTGACGGAAAGTCATCGGCGCCCAAGATAGTGTTATAGGCTCTTTGCTGTTACTTATCTGTATAAATGATTTGGGAGGCAATCTGAGTAGCCGTCTTAGGTTGTTTGCAGATGACGCTGTCGTCCATCGACTAATAAAGTCACCAGAATATCAAAATAAACTGCAAAACGATTTAGAAAAGATATCTGAATGGTGTTACAGTTGGCAGTTGACTCTAAGTAACGAAAAGTGTGAGGTCATCCACATGAGTGATAAAGGAATCCGTTCAACTTCGGTTACACGACAGATCAGTCAAATATAAAGGACGTAAATTCAACTCAATACCTAGGAATCATAATTGCTAAAAACTTAAATTGGAAGGAACACACAGGAAATGTTGCAGGGAAGGCTAACCAAAGACTGCGTTTTGTTGGCAGGACACTTAGAAAATGTAACAGATCTACTAAGGAGACTGCCTACATTACACTTGTCCGACTTCTTTTAGAACACTGCTGCGCGGTGTGGGATCGTTACCAGATCGGATTCACGGAGTACATCGAAAAAGATCAAAGAAGGACAGCACGTTTTGTATTATCACGAAATAGGGCAGAGAGTGTCACTGAAGTGATACAGGATTTGGGATGGATATCATTAAAACAAAGGCGTTTTTCGTTGCGAAGGAATCTACTCACGAAATTCCAATCATCAGCTCTCTCCTCCGAATGCGAAAATATTTTGTTGACGCTGACCTACATACGGAGAAACGATCTCCAAAATAAAATAAGTGAAATTAAAGCTCGTACGGAAGGATATAGGTGTTCGTTCTTTCCGCGCTCTTTACAAGATTGGAATAATGGAGAATTGTGAAGTCACTTTAATCTGATTTGCAGGCTATCCATGTAGATGTAGATGTAGATGTGTTTTCTGCTGTTGTGAATAACTCAGCTGTATTGTACTGGGACAAAGAAGAATGAGGGCAATAAATGAGAAGCGAATGAGATCCTTGACTCTGTGTTTAGTTTTATTTGCATTTTACTTTCTAGTCAGTCAGTTGTGCAGCGGTAGAGCGTTCTTATTTTATGTACAATAGCGTGCAGTTGAGTTCGTAAAAAAATGAGATCTCACCTTGCATTTCGGTGCAAATAATGTACAATCAGGATTGTTAGGTGTCGTGCTAGCAAGTATATTAATTTTCGGTGAACAGTTTTGGTAGTTTCAAACTAATTTTCAGTGAACAATGTTGGTAATTACAAACAGCTTTTTTCTTCCGAAAGGAGTAGTAATTTATTTTGGCTGACATTCTTAGTCTAACATTACACTTAATATAATGCATCGTTCATAATGTGCTTCGGTATTGAGTTTTGGTTGTATAATTTTCATTGAGCACACAATTAATTTCTTTTGGAAGTCCATTAGATTCATCTTCTTTATTTAAAAATTTGCATTTTCTTGGATTTTAAAGTTTTATTTCACGATACTATTGACATCCACTACACAGGACCTACCAACAGTCACCTTTCCTCAGCAGTTGAATACGTTATCTAAAGTACGTACATATCACATGAGAGGAAAGTTTTCTCTGAGACGGACAGTATTTACTAAGAAGCTTTTATATTGACTTCCGACCAAGTCTTCTTGGTGTCGCACTTTTTTTGTCGGGCAGAGTAATTTCGCCATGCTAGCGACCTCTTCAGTCGGCCGCTAGTATTTGCTGACGGACTCGTTTTTCCTGTGTACCTTACAGTTCTGGAAGGAAGACTATCCTCCAGGTGTTGCGACTCACGATCACAGCAACTAGAAATTTTCCGGTTGTGTGATTGAAAAAATCAAAATGTTTGTTCCATTACAATTGAAAGGAAAGCCTTGTAGTGCGATGCCTGTACAGATAATTTAAAAGGAACGCTTGTAAAGGAGACCCTAATATGATCTGAACTATATGCGTCAGAATGCACTGAAATTATTTCTTGAAAACATTTAACTTTGACCTTAATGTGAATTTCGTGGCTGAAATATGCCCTGGGATTAGAAATTTTGAGTTGGACCTGTAATCATGCGCGACGGACATTCTCTGTGCTCTGTCCGTTCATGCATCTCTTATACTGGTATAATGGTTAAATTACCTTACAGCTGCGCTGAAAGAAAGCTTATTTATATATCTGTGTATGCTATGTACACAGCTCAGACTGTTATAAAACGGGACGTTGTGACTATGGCAAAGATAGACCAAGTGTTACAGAGGATTACGCAGAGGGTATGTAAAATCAGTATACACCAAGTCCCCATAAATTTATATTGAGATAAAGAAAGCAAAACCCATAAGGTTTTCCAATCATTTAATGTTATCAAAGTGGGCGTGGCAATGTCTGTCGATCTGTAACTGAAGATACGTAGTTTAAATGTAGTTATAAAAGGCACTGAGAGAACACACTGAGAGAGTCTAGGATGCAATAAAGAAAACCACAAGGAGCAAGAACGTTAAGTACGTCTTGAATTATTAATTGGCTGGTAAGCGCGTTAAGATTTCTAGTGAGCAATACACGAAGCAAATTAATCGAAATTCCAGCCCAGGAAGAATAAATCTCTCCATAAATTAGGGACTGTGGTCCCGTCTAGATAGATGTTTTTTGACAAAACATGGTCAAGATTAACGACGCCTCCTTAGCCTAAAATTTTCTTTTTTCAGACAAGAGAGATTGGGAATCATTGATTGGCTCCTCTCAACATATGCAAAGTAGGGGATTGCTTCCTCAGCGTGGGAACCCCCATGCTATCTCTGGATTGGCTACGACGCCAACAATCAAGAGGGGAGTTTCAAAGAGGAGAGGATAGTTAGACTTGTTTGTGCAATGTGGGGGTGGTTTCAGTGTTGTTAATTCGGCTCCTGCACATCGACATCTACATCTACATTTATACTCCGCAAGCCACTCAACGGTGTGTGGCGGAGGGCACTTTACGTGCCACTGTCATTACCTCCCTTTCCTGTCCTGTTCCAGTCGCATATGGTTCGCGGGAAGAACGACTGCCGGAAACACTTCGTGCGGGCTCGACTCTCTCTAATTTTACATTCGAGATATCCACGGGGGGGGGGGGGGAGGACCGAGCCACCGAGCCAAGTGGAGAGTGGAGAGGTCTCATCAGCACGCATGCCCGGCAGTAGCTGGAGCGGGATTCGGATGTAGATAGGTAGATAGATAGATAGATCTCTTCGGGAGGTATAAATAGGGGGAAGCAATATATTCGACACCTCATCCAGAAACGCACCCTCTCGAAACCTGCACAGCAAGCTACACCGCGATGGAGAGCGCCTCTCTTGCAGAGTCTGCCACTTGAGTTTCCTAAACATCTCCGTAGCCCTATCGCACTTACCAAATAACTCTATGAAGAAATGCGCCGCTCTTCTTTGGATCTTTTCTATTTCCTCTGTCAACCCGACCTGGTACGGATCCCACATTGATGAGTAATACTCAAGTATAGGTCGAATGAGTATTTCGTAAGCCACCTCCTTCGTTGATGGACTACATTTTCTCAGGACTCTCCCAATGAATCTCAACCTGGTACCCGCCGTACCAACAAATAATTTTATATAATCATTCCACTTCAAATCGTTCCGGACGCATACTCCCAGATATTTTACAGAAGTAACTGCTACCAGTGATTGTTCCGCTACCATATAATCATACAATAAAGGATCCTTCTTTCTATGTATTCGCAATACATTACATTTGTCTATGTTAAGGGTCAGTTGCCACTCCCTGCACCAAGTGCCTGTCCGCTGCAGATCTTCCTGCATTTCGCTGCAATTTTCTAATGCTGCAAATTCTCTGTATACTATAGCATCATCCGCGAAAAGCCGCATGGAACTTACGACACTATCTACTAGGCCATTTATATATATTGTGAAAAGCAATGGTCCCATAACACTCCCCTGTGGCACGCCAGAGGTTACTTTAACGTCTGTAGACGTCTCTCCATTGAGAACAACATGCTGTGTTCTGTTTGCTAAAAACTCTTCAATCCAGCCACACAGCTGGTCTGATATTCCGTAGCCTCTTACTTTGTTTATCAGGCGACAGTGCGGAGCTGTATCGAACGCCTTGCGGAATCAAGGAAAATGGCATCCACCTGGGAGCCTGTATCTAATATTTTCTGGGTCTCATGAACAAATAAGGCGAGTTGGGTCTCACATGATCGCTGTTTCCGGAATCCATGATGATTCCTACAGAGCCTGTAACGATGCTTGGTGGAGCGACAGTGCGGAGCTGTATCGAACGCATTCCGGAATCAAGGAAAATGGCATCCACCTGGGAGCCTGTATCTAATATTTACTGGGTCTCATGAACAAATAAAGCGAGTTGGGTCTCACATGATCGCTGTTTCTGGAATCCATGTTGATTCCTACAGAGCCTGTAACGAGGCTTGGTGGAAAGTGCTTGTGCTTCTTTGGCTTCTTGGTCATCTGGTCTTCCCTTGCTGGAGAACTTCAGGTGTATCTCTCTTGGGTGACACTTGTGGTCTATATCTTATGGTGGACTAGGAGACAGTGTCAGCTTCCAATGGTACTGACAGTGGAACTGCATGTCACCTCGGACATATCGTGTGTCACGAGAGTCAACCTACTCGTCCTGAGTCGGCCATCTGACGTTTGACAATTCCAATACGAACTGTCGTGCCTGTTAGTCAAATTTGTTTGACAAGACCAGCGAACGAGTGCACCTCATACTGAAATCTGCTGGATATCACGGCTCTAATAGTACAGCTGCCGCAGGGCACCGCTTCTAGCCAACACCGCGCCGTTTCCTGCTGCAGCCTGAATCAAGGTGAAAGGATGAAATACTGCGCACAGATGTAAGGTTGTTAAATGATATTCACAGCTCTTGGTTCTCAGGTGAATCATAGTTTACAGTATACTTGGTCATAGTTGATTCCATGTGAGTGACCGAAAAGTGCTGGAATTGATTATACTGTTATTTCGCGCCACATCGCTCACTTAATGATCTCTTGGGCACAGATCGTGCAGCATGGATGGAACAATGAAACACATGAAGTAGTACAATTTTTTGTTCTCTGATTTGAAAATCTGAATGCGATCAGCTGCTCGTGTAAGGACAGGTAGATGACTGTCTACAAAGGTGTATTGCAAAGGCCGCAAATAATCTAAAATTCGGAACACCATTTCACTCCGCAATAGGTAGTTACCAACAGATCGAAATTTATTGGAAGCTTAGTAAGGAATCATAACCTATGCACGAAAACTCACTGGTTAAACCAACTTTTGATTATTGTTGTATTCAAGGAATACATAGGGAGAATTGAAAGAAAATCTCAGCACTTCCTCATGGTTTTGATTAATCAGTGTGGGAGTGTCGCAGAGACGCTCAAAAATCTCTAGTGGGAGACGCTAGAAAAAGCGGCTTACTGTCGCGGTGAGCTGTAATCACTTTACTTCCTCCAACATATATGTCGCACAGTAATCGTGACGATAAAAAATGGATATTCCGGCTCACATGCATAAGTTCATCGAGCACTTTTTTTCCGCGTACCATCTATGAATCGACTAGGAAGGCGGAATTTGAATCTAATAATCTATTTGCCCTCTATCATGCATCGTACCTTATCTTGCGAAATAGATATGGAGGTGTATAAAACTGCACTTAAACTTCAACTGATCTTCTGGCGCTCTTCTACTGCATTATTTCTTAGCGTGCGCTAAGTTAACGCCAACCTGTCCAGAGGAATTAAGTCCCTACACACAGGAGCCAATGACCTCTGCTGTCACGCCCGTAAACAGATAGTTCGGTGAAGTTTGACAGGTGTGTCTCGTGTTTTATAATTTACGACCACTTACTGTTTGTCTAGTCTGTTGCAACTCCGGAAGGCGTACATTTAAGCAGCCTGGAACGGTTTTCTGTTTCCTGTGACCCTTGAAACAATTTTCATTTCTGTCCTTAGCAATCATTGCCAGATCTCTTGTCCGTTGGACGATTATCAGTATTGATCTTGAATGGACATTCGTCTCTCATTTCTTGTAAAATGATTCAGAGCACTGTGTTGTTTGCTGCGATTCGGGAAAAACTGTCAGTTTCCTCATAATTGCTGCACCCTCCCTAACTCACATCGAATATTGTGGGAAAGCGGAAGAAACAAACTGCGTACTGACAGTTAATACCCAGCTCAATGCTTTACTGTTACTCTTACTTTACGCTACACCGCAGTCACCTCACAGTTGCTGAGATTCAGATGTGACATGGCCTATTTCCCTTCTCACTAATTTTAACTCAAGGCTGTTGCTGAATCAATGTCGTAAGTTAGTCCTGCAGGAGTTTGCAGCGATACATACTTAATATGTACAAAATAAACTCTTCCATTCTGTTAGAGAAAGCTGTTGCTCCAGTCATTGTTTCTCTTGTTACGAAAGCTGGTTCCAGGACACTTTTCCACATATGCGCCTTATCATTTTGGGCTCCCCTTCCATTCCGCTATTTTCCCTCTTAAATTTTCACCGACCCAGTTTTCGTTACTAATTATGATACGCATTGTATACAAATTTTGTACTTGATTGTCATCGGCGCCTACCTCCACTTGGTACCCGAGACAGCCGCTACTAATTGTGATATGGAAATCTCAGTTTTGTGTCACCTCTAGTGCCCCTCTCAGTTTGCGCCTCAAGTAGTGGCTTGTGTAGCATGCATCTTAAAGCGTCCCTGCTTGGTACCCCGGGGGTGAAAGCCGCTTGTCTCTCTAGTTAGTTTCAAGAAAGTGGTGTCTCCACAGCTACCTCTTTGTTGCATCAAACTACTGTTTTTTTTTTCCACGGACATTACACAAAAATATTATTAACTTAGAGGACATTTTGAAGTATTCCATCTCGGCTGTTTTTCGCAGGTATTCAGTTTATTACATCTTCCACTATTGGCCAATGTCGGTCTTACAAACCATTTTCAAGTGCATTACGGGTCGACGTGTTGCACAATGAACGGCGATTAACAGGATAACAATTTATAATACATCGACACATACTGCGCTTGAAAATGACCTGCAAGGTCGGCATTGACCGATCGTGCAAGGAATGAAAAACAGAACACCTGTGAAAAAAAAGCCGATATGGAATACTTCAAAATGTCTCTTAACGAATATACGGCTGTGTGCCCCATATGAAAGAAAATGTTATTAACAACGGAATGATTTTCAGTCGTGTCCCCATGCTTTCAGTTTGCACTATTATACACATTCACTACTGAGAGAAAATGAGAAGGTGCTCTGTTTATTCATGGGTTACGTCTTCCAAAAAAAAATTAGGAGTCTCTGAAATCCCAGTTTTTTCTTGATTAATGTCGGCCCATTCATTAAGTCGTCACGGGTTCCCAGAACCGCGTCACAGCTTTATTATCTACAATTGTGCCTTGGTAAACATTGAAAAGCGAGGAAGGAAATAGAGCTTTTCTATCGAATGAATACATTCAAATTAAAGAGAAAAACTAAGAAAACGTTTTTTCTTTGAATGGAGATACTCAAGAAATAATTTTAAATTCCGTTGGCCTACTTCAAGCATATTCTTGAACACTTCATGTAATTTTTATGGTACAAAAATGGGGATGTTTTCAAAACAATTTTTAATTTCTGAAACGTCCTACATCAGTGTAGGGAATGTAATAAGGATATTGGACGACTCTATAACAAAATCATAATACAGTTCCACAGCGAAACAGTTAAATGACTTAAGCAAACATACTTCCAGTCCCTCGCACTTGCCATTGCAGAGTATATAGTGGTAGTGGAATTAGCCTGGAAACACATCATACAAAATGATAAGTCGTTCTCCTACTGACTAAACAAAGACAAGACAACATACGAACCACTCACAATGGATGTAGATTCTGAAACATTGCTAAAAAGTAATTCTATCAGTAAAGCTAAAAAAATGCTTAATTTCAGTTGAAGTTTTAATTAGCTAGAACGTTGTGATTTTGGATTGCATATTTTTTTTATGAAACCTGTTTCCTGGAAGTAGACAGACGGCCTGCTTAGCGACAAGAAAGAGGTAACACAAAAAATAAGGCACCTGCCACGAGATCAATAAGACATATTTGTGAGTGGAAAATGCTGTTCTAATATCTAATAACTTTCAACGAGCTTCATCAGAAAGAAAATTTTCACAGAATGGTGAATTATTGGTGTTCAAAAAGTTTATTTCGGTTTACCAAGAACGTAGAAAATGTTAGCTACCTCCATTGTGCAACAAAACTTTCAGTTACTTAAATGTAGGGTAACTCGGGGAGAATTGGACCACTTTTGTGCCTCAGCATAAGTTTTGTATGTTTCTCAACTTTTTTCGACTTCTGGTAGCATGTTCGTATAGTGTGTCATATAAGCTTATGTAAATATATTACTGAGGCACTGTCACTTAAAGTGGAAGAGATATGATGAAATGAATAGGTGTCTGCGTGAGATGGACCAATGTACTGGGGAAGATGGACCATATAAAAATAGCTATACATGATGAAAAGAGTCAATTAAAACTTCATATTTTTGTTTGCAATATGTTGTGATGAATTCATAATTATATATTTAATATTTTAGTCCAACGCAATTTCACCAGTTTATTATAAATTTTGATTAAACATTAGATTTACTAATGGATTGTTGGTTTTATTCAGGCATAAGCCTCTCATTATCTCACCACAGTAGTTACACTAATTGCCAGATGTTGACAACACAATGAAACCACGTCATTTTTATTAGTTTCGTAATAGACTTCACCACAAACAGCACATTCATCCTCATCTCATTCATCAAAGTTCTTTGGTAATCTGCTACAATGTCTGCACCTGATGAATACTGTGAGTTCCTTCAGTCTGTTTTTATCGTGACTAGTGTTCCCCTCTAGGATTTCCCTCCGGTGATCTTTTTGTATATTTTCTGTTTGCTTTCTTTTCTTATCCCTCTTTTTATTTTCAGTTTCAATATTTTCAGCAAAGTTTAGCCCTTCAGATATAGTTGCTGCCTTTCTCTTAAAATTCATAGTATTATCCATAGAAGAACAGGTTGTTTTGCTTCCAAAAGTTTTGTCTGTCGTGTCTTAGGAGTAATTAGTTGGGAGGTTGTAATCTTGTAAGTTTTAGGTTTAGTACGAGCGACGTCCGAAGTTGTGTCAGAGAAGGGATTTGATCTGCTGCTCTTTTGGTGTGCTTTGTTCAATATGTCTTTTGATGAGCTGTGAACTCGTTGGTTGGCTTGTGTACAGGATTCTGCACGGCACGGACATATCTTCCGACAAATAAGTATAGTCTGAGACTACGGCAATCACCTGTGGAATTATTGCTCATGCCTTGAAGTTAAATGTAATTGTCCTCCACTTCTCTCATATTAATACAAGTTATCTATCTCTCCTAAATAACAATGGTCTACTTCTTCCTACTGTGTGGGAGATATGGACCTCCCCGACTTCTACCTGTGCGCAAAGATCTCGATGGCTATTATATGGTAGTTTCATCTCTATACATTTTTCTTAAGCTCGCAGTGAAAAAACTACCTCAATATTGTGCAAATTTAGTTTTAATACGAAAATTATACAACTACACTTTAAAACTTTTCGGCTTACCAGAAAAGAGAATGTAATTTTTCTCCATAACTAACACGAAACTGACAGCAAGACATGTGCACCACGTTTGTTCACTATAGAGCTCCGTTGCAAGTAGCGGCAGCTGCGCTCCAGCGGCACGTTTGTGAAATACACCACTGGTTCATCTCACTCAGTGATCCAACTTTCCCGGACTTACCCTACAGTGACGTAAGTTTTGATGTTGGTAATATACCTGTATAAAAGGGAAATATGGCTGTATAGCAGTTGCCTAGCACCATTGACAAAAAGCTTGAACTGACCCAATACACTATTTCAAAGCGAAACGTTTGTTTGCAAGTCGACATATGGGGTCTTATGTGACCGATCAAATAAGTAGGATATTCATAAATGACGCCAAGGCCGATTGCAGTTGTTAGCGTGAGAAAAGTCTACCAAGTGATACATAATGGTTTGACTGTATGTTTCTTAGAAGTAGACATTGTGTGCAGAGACCGAAGTTACTCGCCGTAATTTTATTTCTAACGATCGAACATTTGTAAGGTAATTTATTCAATATACTCTCAAAATTGCACTTTTTTCGCGCAAACCTTATCAGGTTTCAAGTAAATTACATCACTACCACTCCCTTGCCTCTTCAATGACGTCGCACAAGAGGCAATCATAGGTGAAGTGCTGGTCATTACACAGGAATGTCTATTGATATCCTCCTGAGTTACCTGATTAGACATTCCAGCGTAATGACAGCACTTCACCTATGATAGCCTTACGGACAATAGGTTACGTGTTCATGCATGCTATCATTGTAAAGCGTTACATTAAGATCGACAACGTCGACGGTACGAATGGCTTTTGGGCTTTTGTGACAGTACTCACTCAGCGTTGAAATTGGAAATGCAGTCGTCAGAGCAATAATCGAACTCTAAAGTGACCAGATACAAGTGAGGCAGAACGGGAAACGCATGTCACGTCGAATGATGGACTTCGTAACTCGGTTAATTAGAACCACTATATCTGAGGATGCCAGTGTGTTAATCCTATCACAAGCTGCATAGTGCCGCGTGAAAATGGAGGAAGACAACATTAATTGAAAGTGTAAAGAAAGCAATGTTCCCCTATTGGATTGACTAAAAAGTTGGAGTCTCTTAGATGTAACGGTAGGGCTGATAAGAATGAACTTATAATTCAGCCGACATACGCTATTACAGAACGACGAAAAGTTTACAAATTACTGTTCTGTCATCGACTGCGTATCTGCTGACCTTTTATCACCATCTACGGGTAACACTAAAGTAATGATGCCGAGGCGAGGAAACACAGACGAGTTAAGGTAGGAGATTGCCCAATGGTCCAATATGGATTTCATGAAGGAGGGAGGTTTTTGTCAACTGTGTTAAAAAGGGAGCTAATTTTCAGCCTGTTTATTTTATTCCGAAAAGTCACAAAATGCCTTTCGGTAGAAAACAAACTTCTCCATTTATTTTAGTTTAATGTAAAATTAAATAAACACACAAGATGTTATTCGTCGATAACTCCAGCGAGTAGCCTAATGTTTCACGTAATTTACCTGTTATATCCAGTCGTACATAGTCCGTGACGTTTCACTTAAATACTTAAAAAGGATGGAAACATTGGTTTGAATTGCTGTCCTCGTTTCCCGTTCCCGAGTGCATCATCGATAAAACATTGCCGGGTCGTGTGAAACGTTTATCAAACAGGAACGTAACATACGAAATCTCGAAAATGTGCAACGGATAATTATTTAAAAGTCCATTTATTGGGTCTAAGCATCCGCCTGACTGCATACGTCAGGAAGTTTCAACAGTCTGAGAGTTTATAGTTTTTCCAAAGAGTAAATATTTTTCCTTAATTTTGCGCAGTATTCTTCGAATCAACAAATCTCTTTGACTGCATGTAATAATCTGAATGTTCAGTCGCAAATTCTTTCTCAAAATATGAACGAAACGACTTACGACTTAAGTACCGTCGATCGGAGTAATTTATAGCACTTATTCCATTTTTTTTAAATTCTGGACACAAATGAAGTTACACATCACAACAAACACCATATCTATTGCTACTGAGCGCTTCGGAAAGTCAAAATTTACACCAATTACGCCATATTAGAGTAAAATTTCTATTTCAGTACGGATACAAAGTTACACTGTCATTAACGGCAACTTTAGCCCAGCCATAAGAAACATAGTATTTTTCCTGAATCTAATGCTCTGGATAAATTTCGATCATGGCAGAAGGAAATCAGGTCTCTATAAGAAGTAAAAACAAAGAGTGTTAACTCAGTATTGCAGGATTACTTTGAAATATCAAGATATTTGTATAGACATGGAATTGTTCAATTTCAATCATTGTCGCCAGCAGCTCCATTTACAACCAACGCAATTACAGTAATTGAGAGCTTTTACGAAGGTGGAGAGACAACTGAAGTACTAACTACAAACCACAGAGGTATTAAAATTTTAACTTTTAGTACAAAATAATGCAAGTAGGAGGAGCAGAAGACATTTGAAACAAAAGTAGTAAGTGGTACAAAGATGCTCCGACTGGTAAGAAGTTACTCTGATTGAGTGCACTTAAACTTCAACGTATATTCTCAAAGTCAGTATTACAACCACTGCGCTTCATAATTCCCAAGTTATCTTTCTATAACTGAGGTTCACTTAATAACAATTTCCATCGAACAGTCTGATTTGGCGCAACCAGTGCCATACCGTCATTAAGATACGGACACAATTCAAAGACTGACGAGTACATAGCTCAATTTAGACCTTCTGAAAACGCTGCCTGCGTCCAAGTACCAGATCCGCGGATAGGCGAACTACTGCAGGGATGGCTTAACGTTACTACAATGATTTTTCAAACAAATTAATACAGGGATTATCCCCCACCTCTAGCTTTAATTTCATCACAAACAATTGGTTTCCACGTCGTCTTAACCTCATTCTTTTGTAGAAGGAAAAAGAAATGGAGTGTGTACGACCGATGTAATTCGACAGTCATAATTCTGTCACCTGGAGGATAGAAAGATACCACATTTTTTTACTGATCTATTATTTACGCACAAGGAGAGGAGAGGAGTGGATCATTTCTAGCAGCGACCAAGCTGTCTCTCGTCAACCTTTGAGTAAGACTAGTAAAAGTATATGAAATACATAGATAAGAGGAGAAATGCTCGATGAGATGTGAGAATGGCGATACTGTAGGCTCCCTGTAATATCTTCTCAGGTTAAGAATTTGGATTCTACCGGGATTGGAGAGAAAGTGGTACGAAAACAGAATATTGAGTGTGTGTTAGCAAGGATCAAGAGACGGTAGTTCAAGAGGTAGTTGAGGTGAGTATTGCAGTCGTGCATGAAAAGAGTGGCCTGGAACCCTCATTTGGAATGGAAGAGACAGGACATATTTTACAGTAGTTGATTAATGGGGAGATGACAGGAGAAAGTACACGACCTGAGAGGGCAGGGCAGCTGAAATTACTATGGGAAAAGGCGTAGAGTGTGGAGACAGGAGGATAGGACACGGCGATTGAAGCAAGTCAGAGATCTCAACGGCGGGGGCTATAGTGAGATTCCATTTTGCAGAAGTCATTGTGCTGTAGAAAGTTTATTGGATGTCAATCTGCGTAGATAAATACAGTAGTATGATGGTCCTCTAGATGTGTTTGCGGGTTAGCTAACTCTTTCTACAAAAAAGCAGTTTTAGTCTGCTTTGGTCTTTTGTTTGGCTGCTTAGAAGGTAATGGTTCTTAGTTAGCTTTTGTCCAAGCGACTGTCAAACGTTTTAGAGTAGACGGTTGTGTACTGTCCCGTAGAGGTTTCAGGATCGGAAAACTCCAGCAATTTCTCTTATAATTATTGAGTGGATTTTTACGCGATGGATGAAGCAGTACCACTGTTTAAATCAGGAGCTGAACTTATGGGGCAGAAGTTGTTGGGATCGTTGGGACGAAAGAAGGGTACTGTGTGGTAGAAATTTCAGGGTCGGAAAGCTCTATCATTTTCTGCCATAATTATTGTGTGGATTTTCATGGGGGATAAGTGAAGTAGTACCGCTGCTTAAATCAGGAGGTGAATTACGGAGGTGGAGCTGATGGGATCGTTGGGACGAAAGAATAGTAGGATGGTGCGAAATATACTGTGCCGTGCGTGTACAACGTGATGCGTTTCAATATCGATAGAACCCTTCAGGTTATCAAAATCACAAGCGGTGGTAGAATCAGAGCGAATTTCCGTCGCGCAGTGACGATGAAGTCGATTTAAGCGCGATCGCGGGAATGGTGTCTCTGACTGATCGTGTGTCAAGCCGTCTGTGTGGCGACGGCGGATAGTAAGCGCCGTGACGTCGAGCCAAAAAGATCCTTGGCTGGCTGCCACATTTGGAATGTTGGTCAGGGCAGGTTACATGATGTCCTGGGCCGGCCGGATCAGAGGAGAACGCGCGGTGTAGAAGTTATTTCGTTGCGTTGCTTGTGCACATACTTCTACTTGTTTTTGCATCATTCGGAAGAAGCGTGTGTCCACTGTGGCATCGGGTTGGTCTCCTGTCAGCTAGTTTCAAAGGACGAACCACAAGGGCGACTGTAGGTTATGCTCAATCGACTGCAGCCATTAATGGGTAGGTAGTTATGTTCGTACTTCCTGGAAATTATGGTGAGCATTAAGTTACAGTCACAACCGTTATAGTTTACATGTGAAGACGCTGCCCTCTTACTTGCCATCCTGATAACCATCGTCAACGGTATAGCGGTTTTTGTGAACATTTGAAGTGATTCCAATCAAGACATTTTACTGCGTAATTTGTTACTATTGAACTGGCTGTGTAGAAGCCTCTTACCCGCGTTTGGCAGTGCAAACTGGCGCTATCTAAATTAAACGGTGTATTCAGGGCACAGCTCGCTTTTTCCAAATTTTCTCCAGTGTCTTTTGGTGTTGTAAATTTTTTAAACTTGTTAACTAGTAATTTATATCTTGCAAGACAGCTTGAGTAAACAAGAGTTTTATATTGTGAGTTCCGCTCAAGGGGCCTTGAGTGAAAGAAATGATTAAGCCTAAAGTGATTGCTCCCTCTGTTAACCTGCTAAAGCGAGACTCTTTTCTCCTGTTACATCCTTATGGAGGACTCAAGCGTTTATAGCTGCTAATTCCAAGACATAGAAAAAAACGTGCTTGGGCCATCTGCAGCATACGTACTTTACAGTGTAAAGCAGAGCCATTTGATCGATTATGTCAACACTATACTTGGAGTTATTGTATGCCACTGACTCTGGTAGCTTTTTAGGATGTCGTTCATCGATAGTTATTGCGTCTTGCATTGATCTCAAAGTAAGCATATTTTTGTTCTTTTTCCGCCGATAGCATGTTGGAGTCACGTCACCTGACTTATAAAGAATAGTTACGTGCTAAGGTGCTACAGCAGATTTTGCTGATAGAGGTGCCTACAATGCTTGTACTCTTACGTTTCAAATTTTCTGTAAGGCATTTCGTTGTGAAAAAATTGTCGCAGGTTATCTTCCTTCCTGCAGAAACAAAGGGCTGCATAAGACACGTTACAACATGTTCTTCAAGGGGAACACCTGTGAGACGCTGCTCATCTTTGCCTAGTTAAGGAAATCCATTCCCAGATAATTAGAATTCTTATCAACTGCAAGCCAAAACTTTATTCTAAATTTGTCTGGTTTATTGCTCATGTGTTGAATGAAAGAGCCTGTAGCCTTGTATGGAAACAGTTGCTCATCCACAGTCATATTTTCACCTGAAATATAACACAGCAAGGAATTGGCATTGAATGTATTCCAATAGGGGTAGCAGGTGCAAAACGATCTGTCTTTAATCTATTTGAACGTGTGCTCTTTTCGTCAAATCGCATAAACAGCAAAATTTCGTTGAACTTATTTCTGCACATTGTGTTCCGAAAAAATGCTGGTCCCCATGTATTCGACCATAACAGCTTCAACGGAAAAATTTTTGCTCCATATATGTTTCGTAAGTACATGAGTGATATTGCAGCTTCTATTGCATCGACGCTAATAGTCCAGTCATCATCATGTAGCTCTTGGCGTGCTCTATTTTCTGTACACTTCTTTATATTTTGAATCATGCTGACATCAACTAGCAATCTCCATGCGCTAGAGTATATACCTTTCCTGACAAACTTCGCCGGCCGCGGTGGTCTAGCGGTTCTAGGCGCGCAGTCCGGAACCGTGCGACTGCTACGGTCGCAGGTTCGAATCCTGCCTCGGGCATGGATGTGTGTGATGTCCTTAGATTGGTTAGGTTTAAGTAGTTCTAAGTTCTAGGGGACTGATGACCACAGATGTTAAGTCCCATAGTGCTCAGAGCCATTTTGGAACCTGACAAACTTCTTCGCATAGCTTGTAGGTCCTGATGCTACCTTCAAGATGTTCTGCCGTGGACGTATTCCACGAACAGCTTTCGTAGGTTTAGCAGTCCATGTTGTTCCGTCATTAGCTGTCTCACTACTCCCACTGAAAGGATTTCCTTCCATCTGAATTTTCCCTTTCACTCTGCCACGATCGCCTCTAGTGGTGTTAGCTGGAGGGAAGCGCATACTTGATGTTTGACGTACCTGTATATACAGCATACAACAGAATAATTCAGTTACAACAAAAACAATGAAATTGAAATTATAACACAGCAAAATAGAAAACATTTATAATGCTTGCTGAAATATCAGTGGTGATAAAATACAAAATAATAATACAATGGCTATACAAACGTACCTGCTATAGGTAAAGCGACATTGGTTTGCAACTTTTCGGCATGCTCTTGTACAGTAGTTGCAACATCGCTGTCTGAAGAGGCACTGATTTCATTGATGGGAGGGATCAGCTTCACAAGCATCACGAGGATCTTCTCCTTCGGATTCACCATCTGACATTATATTTTAAAATTTCTTCGTCAGACAAACCGCGTCTTTGAACCGCCATTACGAAACAACTGAAATGTGGACAACACAAACTGCTTCACTTGAACAACAAAGCTTAATTGCTCATTGACAGTGGGTCTTCAGAAGACAATGATCAAACTAGGGTGGTAAACAGCAATAGCTTTGGACATGTCCGAAAGCTATTGCTCACATTTCAGTCCTTGTCCTAGGAGTTGTTTGAGACACTTTTCAGAATCGTCCTACTTGGTAAATTCTTTGTGGACGTCTACCTAACAAATATTTATGATAATTCATAGAAAATGGGACCAATAGAAGAACCAATTTAGGAGAAATAATTCTACAGAAGTAGAATACCCATCAAAATGACGGGTGCGGTCCTTCTAGCGTTAACTCAGCTGGCCAACCAGGTTCCGTGTTGTTCATAAACAAAAGGAAGAAAAACTCCTCCCGAACAGGCCATGAAGGCCCAACGGGACCGACCAGCTGCCGTGTCATCCTCAGCCCGCATGGGCGTCATTGGATGCGGATATGGAGGGGCATGTGGTCAGCACACCGCTCTCCCGGCAGTAAGTCGGTTTCCGCGACCGGAGCCACTACTTCTCAATCAAGTAGCTCCTCAGTTTGCCTCACAAGGGCTGAGTTCACCCCGCTTGCCAACAGCGCTCGGTAGACCGGATGGTCACCCATCAAAATGCTAGCCCAGCCAGACAGCGCTTAACTTCGGTGATCTGACGGGAACCGGTGTTACCACTGCGGCAAGACCGTTGGCAGAAGGAAGAAAGGAAGAGCTTATTTCGGCCCTACAGGGGCACCTTGTTTGCACGAGCAACTGATTGTGTTTCACGTACAGATGACAAAACTTGCACAAGATTACCATGGAGAGATGCATCGAACTGGTCTTTGAACTGAGGGTCACAAAGACAACACGCTCAGTATAGTTAACTGCATCTTATATGGAAGTCTGTGTTAGGTACTAATATTGTCTGCTGGTCATCAATATACGAAAACAATAATAAATATCCCACTGCATTACAGTGGGGTACGTCTAAATTTTTCTACTTCTGTCGATGATGCTCCAATATGACGTGCAGTGTACTGCCTATCAAGAATTCCTCAGTCTAATCACAATCCTTTTTATACTCCACGTTAATGCACTGGTACTAATAAACATTGCGGTACCTAGTCAGGTGCTTTTCAAAAGTCGGAAGTATGCAGTATATCATCCAGCTGATTGCTTTGATCCTTAATATTCTGCATGTCGTGTAATAATCCTGTTTACTTGGGTTGCTTGTTTTCCATACTTTGATGTGATCTGTTCTACTTGCCAGTAGATGTCGGACGTTAATAGACTTAATAATTTCTGTTGGTTTCTAACGCTTCAATATGGAATGTATTGTTCAAAGCAACATTTTTTACCTTATTAAACAACTGTGATAAGGCTTGCATTTAATGTCAAACTTTCAGAAAATTTTTCTAAAGAATCTTTTCTTAATTTTTTTCTTAAATGTAATTTTAGAGGTTTTGTAATTTCTACAGTGATGTAGTCTTTCGCCCCTATTGCTCAATCTATATAGCGAAGAAGCAATGACGAATATGAAAGAATGTCCAAGATGAAAGGTTCAAGATTCGCTGATGACTTTAACATGCTCAGTGAAAGTCAGAAAGAATTACATGATTTGTTGAATGGAATGAACATTCTAATGAGTGCAGGGTATGTACTGAGAGTAAATCGAAGAAAGACGAAAGTAATGAGAAGTAGCAGAAGGGACAACAACGAGGAAATTAACATTGGCATTGGTGATCACAAAGTAGATGTAGTTAAGGAATTCTGCTACCTAGGCAATGAGATAACGCATGTCGGATGGGGAAAGGAACACATAGAAAGCCGACAAGCACTGACAAAAAGGGCGTTACTGGCCAAGAAAAGTCTACTCCTATCAAAAATAGCCTTTGATCTGAGAAAAAAAAATTCTGAGAAGGTACGTTTGGAGCACAGCACTGCATGGTAGTGAGACGTGAACTATAGGAAAACCAGGAAAGAAAAGAATTGAAGTATTTGAGACGTGGTGCTACAGAAAAATGTAGAAAATGAGGTGGACTGATAAGATAAGGAATTAAAGGGTTCTCCGGAGAATTGGCGAGGAAAGGAATGTATGAAAAACACTAACCAGGAGAAAGGACAGTATGACAGGACGTCTTTAAGGCATCACGGAGTAACGTCTCTGGACTATAGGGAGCTGTAGAGGGTACAAACTGTATGGGAAAACAGATAATGGAATACGTCCGGGAAATAACTGAGGACAGAGGTTGCAAGTGCCAGTCAGTGCGGGGCAGGGTGGTGGTGTCACTACTGGAGTACTGGTTACTCTCCGTGCCTTACTATTCCTGGTAATATTCATCGATGAAACGAATATCGCACTAGACTATTCTGTCATGGTGGACATTGGTCGGTGACCCCTATGTTTAGAGGTAACAGTCATTTACTACTGCGTGTGAGTTGAGATTGCCCGCCGCATTCAAGGGTTTTGTAGCAAGTAAATGCAAGAAACGGAGGCTTCCATTCTTCCCTACTTCCATAGAGAGTTTAATGTTTTGATAGGTGTTGTTAAGATATATCATAAGATCGTCCATAGTCCATCTGCCACGTCCCAGACTGCAAGTATATCGTGCAGAAGAAGTGCTTGATTTTTGACGGGTGTTTTAAAAAGCCACCCCCTTAGAATGTTCCATGTAGGGGTTTGCAGTCCCAGTGGCCATTTCATCTATTTGTTCATAAAACTCCACGTTGCCCTTGAAGTAGAAGTTATATGCAGTGAAAGCTCAAAACCGTGAACTATTGCCGCCACAATTATTGAGCAAGGACCGCCAAGGAGTCTTGAACTTTATATGCACCATGAAAGTAGAGAAGAATCGAAGTCTCTCTGTGGTGTCGTCCGAAGAACAAAGTAATGTGTCACAGCAGGTACCTCACGACGGAAGAAGTAAGGACAGTCGCTACCTGACGGAGAAACGAATGAGAGATGTTGGTATAGAGCTTATATAGGCTGCCGCAGCTAGAAGATTACTTGCGCTAGGTCTCAGCGCAGCTCACCCCACTCGTAATCACCGACTTCTGCCCCTTCTTTCTTCTCTTCTCTTGGCCCCTCTATCTGCGTTCCATCCTTCTGTCCATCTCCTCTTCCCGTCTCTCTTAGGCGCTACAGTCTGGAGCCGAGCGACCGCTACGGTCGCAGGTTCGAGTCCTGCCTCGGGCATGGATGTGTGTGATGTCTTTAGGTTAGTTAGGTTTAATTAGTTCTAAGTTCTAGGCGACTGATGACCTCAGAAGTTAAGTCGCATAGTGCTCAGAGGTAACCCGTCTCTCTCTGGCCTTGAGCCTTGTTTACTGTTATTATCTCTTATTCACTTTCATTGAAGATAGCAATGTCATTAGCGAATCTTATCACTGACAAATAAACTTTCCCTCTTGGTTTTAATTCCACTCTTGAACCTTTGCTTTATTTACGTCATTAGTTCCTCGATGAATTTAAATTCGTTTCCAGGGTTCAGTACATCACTAAGTAGAAACTGCGTGCCTGCCTGTCCGGCTGTTAAGAACCTTTTTTTCTCAAGAACAGGCAGACGTATCAAGATCAAATTTATGTCACATACTAAGACTTACGACCCCTTGGCAGTGGATGAAATTCAAGCTTCTAGCTCAGTACCATTTATGCCATATATCTTGATAAATGCAAACTCACTCACGAAATTCTATAGGGTACGTCGTCTTGAATAACATTAACAACACTCAAAGCTTAATAACCATAGAAACTATTGTACCATACAAATTACAACAATTAAAAAATCAAGAATGATGAGGTGTTTCAAAGAGCCGCCTAGCTTTATGAAGGTTCTTTAATCGCAACTATCGGTTTAGCGTCGGTATAACGCACCTTAAAGTTTATCTGTCAAGAATACAAATCACTGTGTGAAAATTTTCAAATACGGAGCCCAACAGCTGTTTTCATAGTTATGATTTTCTCCTGGCAGCTGTCTGTGTGTTTACTTTGTTTCCCTCTTTGGCACTGTGGCCTACCGCCCTCCAGCATTTTGCTAGCAAACACAGGATGCTTACACCGCATGGGTGTGCTAACGAGCATCTTTTGGGTGTACTCAATTTTGTTATGATAACGACCAATGTGGTTTGACTCTTTACGTGTATAACTTCCCGAAAGCTGGGACACCGTAATTGTCCATCTGCATTACGGTGATATAAGCATTGTGCGTACTTGTTATCGTTTACTGTTGAAAGCCAACTCTGAGGTCCTTTTTTCTACTCTTGGAAAACTTTGTGTTTCTGACAGATAAACCTGAAGATGCGTGTATACTGATGTAAACCAGTAGCTGCAAGTAAAGCACCTTTGTACAGCTATGCGACTTTTAGAAAAACTTCGTCATTCCTGGTTTTTAAGTTGTTATAATAATTTTTATGGTAATTTGAATGGTTGTTGAGTGTTGATTGTTGTTATTGTTATTCACAATATCTCTGAACTGTGGTTGCCCTCGTCAGAAATTTATTTGCACTTCTCATTGACCCAGAATCATGAAATTTGGCAATAAGCAAGATTTTATAGTACAAGTAAAGGAAGAAATCGGAAACTGGTTAATCTGTAATTATAGCACACGAAATCCTTGGAATTTCCGAGATCCACATCTTGGCAGTATAAATATCGATAACAGACAAAAATCGTCGGGATTCTTGAATCCCAGGATGGACGAACTATCTATATGCATAATTAAGTTTGCACGGAACCCTCAGAGCCCTTGACACACTCTCATTTGGCGTTTTTAATGGCGAATTATGCCCTTTTTAAGCGCCTCGCTTGAAACAAATTGAGACAAGAGAATACGGAGCAAAGGATCTGGATCACGGTGGCATCTCTGGTGTTGTTGCTGGTGCTTGAATGCCGCGTCGCCATGGAGTTTCCTCCACTCTCCATATATGTAGCGGGTCCATGTTTGTGATACGTAGTGCTTACATTGCTCTTCATGAAGAACAAACTGAGACAATAGAACGCTACCTTTCAGTGGTCTAGATCCCTCTTTCATACATGATCCGGCACGCACTGATATTCGTCTGCTTCGAGCAACTCACAACTAGTTCAGGTGTTCAACATTATCTTAGCAACTCATATCTCTATCGACAAACTTTTCGGTGTAGGTGTGCTCTAATCTCAAATGCAAATGCTTCAGACAGAATGACCTTTCCCATGTCAACCAGCGTGGATTCGGAAAACATCGGACACGCGACAGCTTACTAGCCCCATTATTACACGATATGCAGAATATTAAGGATCAAAGCAATCAGCTGGATGATATACTGCATACTTCCGACTTTTGAAAAGCACCTGACTAGGTACCGGAATGTTTATTAATACCAGTGCATTAACGTGGAGTATAAAAAGGATTGTGATTAGACTGAGGAATTCTTGATAGGCAGTACACTGCACGTCATATTGGAGCATCATCGACAGAAGTAGAAAAATTTAGACGTACCCCACTGTAATGCAGTGGGATATTTATTATTGTTTTCGTATATTGATGACCAGCAGACAATATTAGTACCTAACACAGACTTCCATATAAGATGCAGTTAACTATACTGAGCGTGTTGTCTTTGTGACCCTCAGTTCAAAGACCAGTTCGATGCATCTCTCCATGGTAATCTTGTGCAAGTTTTGTCATCTGTGCGTAACTGCAGCAACCTGCATCCATTTGAACCTGGTTACGGCAGTCACCCTTTAGTCTGCGTCTACAATTTACACTCCTCACACTTCCTTCCAGCACTAAATTGATGATTCCTCGATTCCTCAGGATGTGTACTATTAATTGATCCCTTGTTTTAGTCTCGTTGTGGAACGCATTACTTCCAGTATGATTCAGTGCTTCTTCATTATTTATTCGATCTTTTCGGCCTATCCATCCAGTCTTCAGTATTCTTCTGTAACACCACAGTCCCAAAACTTCTACTCCGTTCTTGTCTGAATTGTTTATCGTCCACGTTTCACTTCAATACAAGGCTACACTCCAGGCAAACACCTTCGGAAAATGCATTCTAACACTTAAATAAAGAATTACAATGTGCAAATGGCTGGAGAAATACGCATTCAGACTCAAAAAGATTCCATTGTGATGCTAAGATTTTTAGCTTGCATCACTGTAATGTTTGACTATGGTGCAAAAGATTGTTAGTTACTTTAAATGTATGGAAATGTTGAATTATACACTTCGCAAAAAGCGGAAAAGTAACACCTTAAAAACTACAATATCTATGAGACAGAAACGGAATTAGTCGACTCGCACAAATAGGGGGGGAGGGGGAGGGGGTGTAAAAATTAGCTGGGGTATAAATAGAATGATCACGTGAGCTCAGCTGTGGGTAAGGCAGGTGGCAGGCTTCGGTTCATTTACAGGATACTGGGGAAATGTAGTCTACAGACTACATGTTGCTTTGCTAATGGTTTCATTTCGGCCCGCGGAGAAATTCGTGGAAGAGACAGCGAGGCATTCGCATATTACTCCGACGCTCGGTTCGCCTCAGATTTGCAGCTCACTGCACAGACCAGAGGAAGTTTTGCTTACTGAGGCCGTATACATTGCCATTTCGTCGCCGTTAGATTTGAACAACAACAGAGAAATACGTTTTCAGTCTGAGCGCAAAGCTGTGGCCCATATTCTAATGTATGTGCGGAGGTATCAGTGCTGACAACACACACACACGTTACTTACTTGTTACTGCCTATGTCTGTGAAATTTTGCTAGAAGGAGATGATGATGTTGATTTGTGGGGCGCTCAACTGCGTGATCATCAGCGCCTGGTGCTAGAAGGCGACAATAGCACTAAAATAACTAACTACTCGCGAAATGTGCTGATTCGAACAGCGGTAGGAGTGTACCATTCATATCGGTGCGTTACCCCGTAATCATTAACGTCATTAACGCTACAGTTTTTAACTTCATGCACCAGGAGCTCTGCTGTTACGTCACGTGACGAAGTGGCCCGCGAGCTTAAATATGTGGTTCAGGCTCGCGGCAGAGTTGGTGGTTTTTGCTGAAACAACCGGTTTTCGGTTATGTCGTTCTCTTCGACGCCAGTTTAACTTCACTGTTAAAACTTCTCAAAGTAATCGGTTCCTGAAATAACCTATTTTCGGTTTCTCATTCCTGTTGTTTCCCGCAATAAACATAGAAAACTAATAACAACTTCTGTTTCAAGGTACATAGAATCACAATTTTACATTAAACAGACAAACAGAAGAGAAATTACACGCATCAAAAAAAGTTTTGAATCACCTCGGTTCCGATAGTTCCGGAGCCTGTACAGAAAATTGGAATAGAGTTCAACAAAAACATCATTTCCGCCCTTTTTATTGCATATGAAACCACACATTGCATGTTGTATCACCATATAGCGAGACCTTCAGAGGTGGTGGTCGAGACTGCTATACACACCGGTACCTCTAATACCAAGTAGCATGTCCTCTTGCATTGGTGTATGCCTGCATTCGTCGTGGCATTCTATCCAAAAGTTAATCAAGGGATTGTTGGTCCAGATTGTCCCACTCCTCAACGGAGATTCGGCGTAGATCCATCAGTGTGGTTGGTGGGTCATATAGTCCATAAACAGCCCTTTTCAATCTATGCCAGGCATGTTCGATAGGTTTCATGTCTGGAGAACATGCTGGCCACTCTAGTCGAGCGATGTATTCTGAGGGAAGTCATTGACAATATGTGCACGAGGGGGGCACCATTTGTCGTCCATGAAGACGAATGTCTCGCCGATATGCTGCCTATATGGTTGCACTGTCGGTAGGAGATGGCATTCATGTATCGTTCAACCGTTACGGCGCCTTCCATGACCACCAGTGGCGTACGTCGTTGGCCCCACACAATGCCACCCAAAAACAACAGGGAACCTCCACATTGCTGCACTCGCTGGACAGTGTGTCTAAGGCGTTCAGCCTCACCGGATAGCCTCCAAACACGTCACCGACGACTGTCTGGTTGATGGCATATGCAACACTCATTGGTGAAGAGAACGTGATGACAATCCTGAGCGATTCATTCGGCATGTTGCTGGGCCCATCTGTACCGCGCTGCATGTTGTCGTGGTTGCAAGGATGGACCTCGCCATGGACGTCAGGAGCGAATTTGCTCATCATGCAGTCTATTGCGTACATTTTGGGTCGTAACACGTCGACCTGTGGCTGCACGAAAAGCATTATTCAACATAGTGGCGTTGCCGTCAGGGTTCCTCCGAGCCATAATCCGTAGGTAGCTGTCATCCACTGCGGTAGTAAGCCTTGGGCGGCCTGAACGAGACATGTTATCGACAGTTCCTGTCTCTCTGTATCTCCTCCATGTCCGAAGAACATCGTTTTGGTTCACTCCGAGGTGCCTGGACACTTCTCTCGTTGAAAGCCCTTCCTGCGGACGCGATCGAACCGTGGTACTGACTGTCTAGGCATGGCTGAACTATAGACAACACGAGCCACGTACCTCCTACCTGGTGGAATGACTGGAACTGATCGGTTGTCAGACTCCCTCCGTCTAATAGGGGCTGCTCATACATGGTTGTTTACATCTTTGGGCGTGTCTAGTGACATCACTGAACAGTCAACGATACTGTACCTGCGATACAATATCCACAGTCAACCTCTATTTTCAGGAGTTATGGGAACTGGGATGATGAAAAAATTTAAAAACTTTTTTTGATGTGTCTATTTTTTCCACCGTTCGTTGCTTTTCTCGAAAAGTGATAAATAATCGCTGCTAATGGGTGATAACTGAAATAGACGAACTCTATTCGTGCTAATTTGTTGGTTTCTGAGCGTTTCTAGGCGCTTCAGTCTGGAACCGCGCAACCACTACGGTCACAGGTTCGAATCCTGCCTCGGGCATGGATGTGTGTGATGGCTTTAGGTTTGTTAGGTTCACGTAGCTCTAAGTTCTAGGGGACTGATGACCTCAGATGTTAACTCCCATAGTGCTCAGAGCCATTTGAACCATTTTGGTTCGTTTCCAAAATTACAAGCAGATAAAGACATACTACACATTGCGATCAAAAGTATCCGGACCCCTGGCTGAAAATGACTTACTAGTTCGTGGCGCCCTCTACCGGTAATGCTGGAATTCAATATGGTGTTGGCCCACCCTAAGCCTTGGTGATAGCTTCCACTGTCGCAGGCATACATTCAGTCGGTGCTGGAAGGTTTCTTGGGGAATGGCAGACCATTCTTGACGGAATGCTGCACTGAGGAGAGGTATCGATGTCGGTTGGTGAGGCCTGGCACGAATTCGGCGTTCCAAAACATCCCGAAGGTGTTCCACAGGTTTCAGGTCAGGGCTCTGTGCAGGGATGTTATTGTCGTGTAGCTACTTCGCCACAGGCCGTGCATTACGAACAGGTGCTCGATCGTGTTGAAAGATGCAATTGCCATCTCCGAATTGCTCTTCAACAGTGGGAAGCAAGAAGGTGCATAAAACATCAATGTAGGCCTTCACTGTGATAGTGCCACGCCAAACAACAAGGGGTGCAAGCTCCATCCATGAAAAACGCGATCACACTATAACACCACCGCCTCCTAATTTTACTGTTGGCACTATACAATCTGGCAGATGACGTTCACCGGGCATTCGCCATACCCACTCCCTGCCATCGGATCGCCACATTGTGTACCGTGATTCATCACTCCACACAACGTTTTCATTTGTTAAATATTTACGCTCCTTACACCAAGCGAGGCGTCGTTTGGCATTTACGGGCGTGATGTGTGGCTTATGAGCAGCCTTTCGACCAAATCCAGGTTTTCTCGCCTCCTGTGTAACTGTAATAGTACTTGCAGTGGATCTTCATGCGGTTTAGAATTCCTTTGTGATGGTTTGGATAGATGTCTGCCTATTACATACTACGACACTCTTCAACTGTCGGCGGTCTCTGTCAGTCGACAGACGAGGTCGGCTTGTACGCTTTTGTGCTGTACGCGTCCCCTCACGTTTCCACTACGCTATCTCATCGGAAACAGTGGACAAAAAGGATATTTAGGAGTGTGGAAATCTCTCGTACAGATGTATGACAATAGTGACAATCATCTGACCACGTTCGAAATTCGTGAGTTCCACGGAGCGCCCCATTCCCATATCTCACGATGTCTAATGACTACTGAGGTCGCTGATATAGAGTACCTGGCAGTAGGTGGCAGCACAATGCACCTAATATAAGAAACGTATATTTTTGGGGATGTCCGGGTACTTTTGATAAAATAGTACATGTAGATACTGGTAGCAGATGAATGTCTGATGTCTTCTTGCGGACGTGGCCGAAAAACAGACAGAACGCAATCATGTAATTGATTCACCTCGATGGGCAATGAATACACAACCTTCAGTGAGGATGCACATTAAACTTCGATCTCGAAGCGGGAATTAAAATTTGAGAGCATGTAGGACATGGACGGGGACTGCGGTAGGTTGCGTTGCGTGGGTTGGCCAGGAAGGATACCGAGTGAGGCGTGGCGGCTGGCGCTAGGGTGTTCACCTGCATCGCTAATATCGATATTCGGCTGTCTTGCTATCTTTGACTGCTCGCCCCGGCGGTTTTCCGGGTGAACGTGTGATGAGAGAGTCTCCGGTCGGAGTTCAACGAGCAAACTTGTGTTGAAAACAAGCCTGCGTTCCTAACACTGGTGTACGGGCCTCGCCGTGCTCGCCGCCCTTGTCTTTTGTAGTCCCGGATGTACGGTGCCGATCATTGGACGCCTTGACGTGAAAAACTGTGGTGGGGGTTCGTCGTCTCACGCTGAACAGCTTCCCAGCTCGTAATTTGCAAGCTCCAAGTTACGAATGACTTTTATTCTGTGTTTAACTAAGAAGATTGTTGAAACTTATTGCCGCATGGGTAGCTGCCGGAGATGGTTCTGTACTTGGTTCCACAGTAGCTATTTTAAGGAGGCTGATGTTTCTCATTTCGTTTCTCATCATACGTGGAGTGTGCGTTTTAAGTGGTTTTGATGCAAATCTTAACTCGTTTCAGGACATATTGACCGCTTTGGGATCGGTTGCGGTTGTGTACACGCCCGGCAGCCGTAGATTTAATGGTTTAATCATTTCTCACGGCAGGATTTGGTACGTTTATTTAATGATGAAAGTACCTTAAGACAATTGGAAGTGATCTCAAAGTTTCCTGCTAATTTACTGGGAGACGGGTAATGTTAGAGTATTGCTCCATAAGAATTTGGGGGCATGCTCTTTATATATTCTAGTGTGGCTGTGATTTGACCTTGTTTTCATAGCAATCTATTTGTGCTGCAGGCCATTTGTTAAGTCTGATCCTATCCTGGCGTCGGTGCGGTTATGGATTCTTGTCAGGACCGCTCATTGTGAGGCCGGTCGGAATATATATAAATACTGTATATACCGTCTGCTAGTGAGCCTGTGCCCAAGCTGTTGGGAGTGAAAGCTCGTATTTCCTGCCGGCCGTAGCGTTATTGCCTCCAAATACTGCTGTGGGCCTTAACGTTGTTCTCTAAAGTTAAGTGCAACTTGGGAATCATTCTGAGTCTTTGTGTCCGTTAGTTAAGTGAGGCCACTTTGTCATTTTACTGGTTGAATTATTACTAGCCATTCTTATTTAACACTTATGTTAATCATTTGTATATCTTTAATGAATGTGCAACTTGTAATTTTTCCTGCGTGTCAGTTTTGCGAAGTCTGTTGGCCCACTTTGCATTTTTAGTATGGGCGTGTTTCACTGTGGACCTTTATGTGGGCAGTTCAGTTTTATTAAGCTTTAAGTTCTTTGTCTTTTTTTTAATGAAGTTGTGGTATGATGTGGCTGTGTGACTTTGGATTGGAAGTGTATAGTGTTACTAGTCTTTTGAGATATGGTTAAACAAGAACGATTGTTTGTGATTGATTATTCACCGTGCTTGCTATCTATGATTTTGGTTGCGGACGCAAAATATGATCCTTATTCGTGTTAATGTAATTCACTTAAAGTGAAGATTTGTATATTGCATCAGTAAGAGGGCATACGCCCGAATTGAGGTTTATAATAAGGTCTGTTCTGAGTCAAATTAAAACTGTAAAACAATCACAATCTTGTCCATCACCAGTGATTCTGGGATTCCTATTTCCTTTAAATAGCTGTGGCGAGATTGTAATTTTGATTTTCTAAAGAGATGAGTGTTACCTCGGTTCACCGAGATAGTCCGAGCATTTGCAATAAACACTGTGTCCGGATGACGCAGTGGTTAACGCAAGTACTTAGTAAGCAGGCGATTCAGGGTTCAAATCCTCGTGCGCCACTCATTTTCACTCGTCACCGCTGATTTCTCTTAAAGTCCCGATGCAGCTGATATAATAGTTCCTTCCTTTTCCTCTCCTCTCTTCCCCCCTCCAACTTCAATTTATTTAATAATTATTCTTCAGATTAAAACTGTGTGCGCCGCGCGGGATTAGCCGAACGATCTAAGGCGCTGCAGTCATGGACTGTGCAGTTGCTCCCCGCGGTGGTTCGAGTCCTCCCTCGGGCTTGGGTGTGTGTGTGTTTGACCTTAGGATAATTTAGCTTAAGTAGTGTGTGAGCTTAGGGACTGATGACCTTAGCTGTTAAGTCCCATAAGATTTCACACACACGCACACACACACACACACACACACACACACACACACACACACACACCACACACACACATACACACACACACACACACACACACACACACACACATACATAAAACTGTGTGCCGGACCGAGACGCGATCTCGGGACCTTCGCCTTTCACGAGTAAGTGTCTACCAACTGAGCTACACAAGCACGACTCACGATTCCCCCCCCCCACCCCCTCACAGCTTCAATTCCTCGAGTACCACATCTCCTAACTGTGAGGATGGGTCCTGAGTGGTGCCTATCCGCGATAGGCAAAGATCACGAGCTCGAGTCTCGGTCGGGCACACAGTTTTAATCTGCCAGGAAGTTTCAAATTAGCATACTCCGCTGTAGAGTGAAAATTTCTTTCTGGAATTATTCTTTAGTTTTTAATTTATTACTGTTACTATATTTAATAATTTCGTAGAAATGGCAGACAAATCGTTAATCTTTTAAAGGAAATGGAGCATTGTACTTCATTATTAAGTTTGTTCGTGAAATACTTCCAGACTAGGATTTGTAACATTCTGCAATACAATTGATGTCCGGCGACGCCAGTGAGAAACTATGGCGTGGATCAGGAAGGGGCAAGTTTTTCACACTGCACCTACACGCGTAACTTACGCCACGGCACACGGCAACAGTGCCATCATTGTCTCAGCAATGCTGTGCCAGTTCTTATGCCATGTGTTTGTAGCTCGTTCCTATCGGCATTGTTATTAAATAAGACTGACAGCTTTTCCCGCTTTCTGTAACGGCCAAATATTTCAGACCAATGCATGTTTTAGAAATAAAATTTATTCCTTTTTAAAAACGAATTTTTTTTCTGCTGCTATCGCTAAATGATATTTCGGTTTTTTACTCTGTTACTAGGCAAAAAAAAAAACACCTCTTATAACCAAAAGCAACGGAAAACCGAAAAATACCGGTTGTAGACAATTAAAATAGCGGAACCGATTTTAACCAGTATGTTTCTCCTATCGCTAGCTCGCGAGTCACCAAAGTTTGTCCAAGTCTGCTTTAGTGTGTGGGACTCATACCAAACAGAACTAAAAGGGGATACTGAACGTATACAAAAAAAAAGGTTGTAGGAATGGTGACAGATTTGTTTGATTGGCTGGAGAGCGTCGCGGAAATGTTGATGAACCTGAATTGGTAGATATTTGAACACAGGTTCCAATTACCCTGCGAATGTGTACTTACAAAATTAATAGAGTCAGTGTAACTGAAAAGTCTAGAGACATTCTTCACTTTATTCACGTACGTATCACTCCCGTGATACCGTAAAGACAACATTATACAAATTACAGTGCACAAAGAGATATTTCAGCAATCATTCTTCCCGTGCTCCGTACAATAGAATAGGACGAAACGCTAATATGTAGCACAAGTGTTAAGTTCCCTCTACCATGCACATCAAGGTGGTTTATAATGTACATAAATGTAGGTCTGAATGTCGACGATCGTTTTCATGGGAGAATAGCTCTAGGTGTGCAGTGGTGCTAGGAAGAATGGAGTGGGTGACTAGTTCTCTGCTGGAGGTGAGCTGAGTTGTAGATGAAAAAGGAAACCAAGTGTTGGCAAAGTTTCTGACTGTTGACCAGAAACAGATGTAATGCAGTGTGCCTGCAGTAAACAGACTAAAAGTGACGTGCTTTCAACTGTGGACCAGCGCACATCGGTGTGGTTGCACTGCAGTAACGTCTTCTCGGAGAGACAGCAAGGTGGCAAATGGCCTTGCCTTTCAACACATTCCAGTGGCTGGCTGTTGCTGTGTTAGGATGATGTAGCAGATCCTAGCTCAGGTGGCTATAGGAAGGCAACCCAGGGGCCAATGTAGCGAATTGGCAGTGATGTCTGGTGATGAATCCTGGACTGGTGATGGGGCGCTATATCTTGTGCCGTTGGACCCCAGCGACTTGGAGTTGGGAGAACCTCAGCTCGTACCAGCAACCGTGAACCAGCGGCAGGTGATCTCGTGAAGACGGTGGTGAGCTGATGACTTGTCGTCAGGCAGCAGTCATTGGTTGACAACCCGGTTGCGATGATATAGCCGGCTTAAAAGATTGTTGGTGACCTCACGACGGGCACCGACACATAGTTCAGTCATGCCGATGACATCTGTCAGAGTGAGCTTCTTAATGCGGAAGATACTGGTGCAAACTTCAGTGGCGTTACAACTTCCTGAAGGCTCGTCATTGTGAAAAGAACAGGATTGCTATTGAGTTATCTGCCTTAATGTGTAAAGCACGTCACCTGACAGCGGTTCACACCATGAATGCGGCATCGGTTTCCCATCTGGTCTCTTGTTGTGTTTCAGGCGTGCCTTGCCGTACTGGCAAGAAACGTTCTGGCCAATTATGGTGAATATTGTTGTTGGACGTCCCGATTTTCGCTGGATGTCCTAGTTTTCAGGGTCGTAATGACCCGTCCAACGTGAGCCGTATGCAGGACGCCAATATGTTCCAAATTTGGGCGCTGTTAACAATTCGAACTACAGGGCGTTACAGGAAGTATGGTTAATATTCAGGGATATGACAGGAACGATCATTTGAAGCAAAAAAATTAAAAAATCTCCATGTGGACATATGCCCTATTGGGAATTATTTCAGAGGTAGAAGACATTTAATACACGTTGTTATTTATTTTCTGTATTATTCAATACATTGTGATGTTTTGCACATGTGCAACAGTTATTGAAAGTTACAACACTACCTTTACGAAGTATCAATTGAAAAATACTTGTTGTTAACGCATTCACCTTTAAGGTTTATTATTATTATTATTATTATTGTACACGTAGTAGACCCTTTGTGGATCTCGTGAAGCTTCTACAGTTCCACCTGCGGTTTTTCCACGAGACCTTAATTTTCTCGCTCATGGCTTTCTTTCTTTTATCCGTCCACTTTGTATCGATCTTTTTGGCTCTTGTCTCTGGCTGGACTTCCCACTTGTCTCTTTTGCTTCTGTAGATGTTACGGTCTGCAGTGTCCGGAATGGTGAGTTGAGCATCAGTAAGGTCTCTTCGTACCTGTTCGGCTCATATCATACCTTTAAGGTTGTCAGTGGCTGTGAGTATCTGGCGAGTGAGTCTATACTCAGGGAGTCTGTGTATGTGTCCACAGAATTTTAGGCGTCTTTTTCTAATGTCAGCAGCAATATTTGAAATTTTCTCTGCAGTTTTGTTGGTTTTCAGTCTATATCCAGCTTCAGTTTTTCGTCGTACAAGGATTTTCCTAATGATCTTTCGTTCTTCTTTTTGCAAATTTTGTAACAGCATCTTGTTATCGAGTTACAAGGTTTCTGTTGCGTATAGCACCTCGGGTTAATGACAGAGCTGTAGTGCCTGATTTTTGCAGGCATGGAAATGCACTTTTTGTTGTAAAGTTGGTGTGTTCGACCGTAGGCTCTCTTTCGTTTCTGTGCTCGAGTTTCTTGATAGTTTTTTTCTATTCCCTTTAAGGATTATAGTACATGTCACATTACATCTGTTGTGCAGTTAACAATAAATGTTCGAATATCCCACCATCAACTTCAATGCATTTGTGCACTCGTAGCAGAGCGTGTGTTGTTTGTCTGAGTGTATATTTACGTTCCCTAAATAGGAAAGTAGTGTACATGACACGACCAAGCAGTTCTTTCCGCATATTCATCTTTAGTCTGTACGCCTCAGAGTTCATCGGTCCCCCATAAATAAACATGCTGCTAATGGCGTAATATATGTCGATCTTGGTGGCCACTTTGTTGTACTACTAGGACCAATCCAGCGATTTAAGTGGCTCCAGTTGAGATGCTCTCTCATATTTGTGATAAAATGTGGAGAGGGTCTGTCATAGTGGAAGGACATTGCAGTCCATGTGGCCACAAGAACGTCCCCAATGTGTGCAACAAATAAATTTTCCAAAGAATAAAAGTAATTCTGTCCCGTCATTCGTTCATGTAAAGCGAGTGGGACCTATCAATATGTTAACGATCATGCCGCACCAAACAGTGATCGATAGCCGAACTTGGAAAATGGTTTGCACTTTAGCACTTGGATTTTTCATTTGGCTATCAATGACAATTTGTGTGTTGTTGATTCCATTCCGTCTAAAAGTGGCTTCATAACTAAAATGTATTAATGAAAGCAAATCACAATAGTCATTTAACTGCGCTATCGGCCGCCATCCGGCCGGCCGCACTTTCAAATACGCATGCCGCCAGTTACGCTGCCGCCGCACGAGGACACTGCCGTTAATGATTTCGCCGCTCTCAGTGAGAAACAAGCATCCCTTTTCCGGAGCTCCAGCCGCGGGTGTACGTAAGTTCGAACAGTCGTGGACTGACCCCATTTTCTTTGTTTGCCAGTTTGATAACATTTACCGACGTTCATAGCGGCCAAATATCGACATCTTCTGAATAGACATTGTATTGAAGAGGAACAGATTTATAAATCTTATACATCTGTATATATTTCTACATTGAAATTTACTATTAGCAGCTGACGCTGCTACTATAGCAAAAATGTTTGTATCATTTTTACTATTTGATATTGTTATTCTTATGGTATTCAGATTGGTTTGATGCAGTTCTCCATGCTACTCTATCATGTGTAAGCCTCTTCATCTCCGAGTAATTACTGCAACTTACATCCTTCTGAACCTGCTTAGTGTATTCATCTCTTGGTCTCCCTCAGCGATTTTTACGCTCCACGCTTCCCTCCAGAACTAATCTGGTGATCTCTTGCCGCCTCACAACGTGTCGTACCAACCGATCCCTTCTTCTAGCCAAATTGTGGCACAAATTCTTCTTCTCCTCAATTCTATTACGTACCACCTCATTAGTTACGTGATCTACCCATCTAATCTTCAACATTTTTCTGTGGCGTCACATTTCAAAAGCTTCTATCCTCTTCTTGTTTAAACTGTTTATCATCCGTGTTTCACGTCCATACCTGGCTGCACTCCATACAAATACTTGCAGAAAACTGACACTTAAATCTATACTCGATGTTAACAAATTTCTCTTCTTCAGAAACACTTTCTTTGCCATCGTCGGTTTATATTTTGTATCCTCACTACTTCGACCATCCTCACTTATTTTTCTGCTCAAACAGCAAAACTGCAAAACTAATCTACTACTTTAACTGTCTCATTTCCTAATCTAATTCCCTCAGAATCACCGGATTTAATTCGAATACATTCCACTAACCTCGTTTCCCTTTTGTTGATGTTCATCTTATATCCTCCTTTCAAGACACTGTCCATTCCGTTCTACTGTTCTTCCAAGTTCTTTGCTGTCTGTGACAGAATTACAATATCATCTGCAAACCTCAAGGTTTTTATTTCTTTTCACTGGATTTTAATTCCTATTCGAAATTTTTCTTGGGTTTTCTTTACTGCATGTTCAATGCACAGATTGAATAACATCGGGGATAGTCTACAACCCTGTCTCACTCCCTTCTCAAACACGACTTACCTTCCGTGCCACTACGTTTGATATTAGATGTAGAGTATATTGATACCTAAATTCTCTGCTCATGAACAGCATCCATTCCTCGATCCTGTATCCATTAAAAAACCACACAGAAAAGAAAAAGATATCATATTGGCGATGAACAAAAGGAAAGTGGATCAAGGAGCTTTGGACAACAGAGGAGGACAATTTTTTTCTTTCTGTTGAATTATTTTTTTGTGTGGGTATGTATATTAAGTTGACATACATAAGTTGAAATACACTAAAGAGCCAGAGAATCTGGTATAGGCATGCATATTCAAATACAGAGATATGTAAACAGGCAGAATACGGCTCTGCGGTCCTTAAGGCCTATGAAAGACAACAAGTGTCTAGCGTAGTTGTAGATCGGTTACTGCTGCTACAATGGCAGGTTATCATGATTTAAGTGAGTTTGAACGTTGTGTCATAGTCACTCACGAGCGATGGGACACAGCATCTCCGAAGTAGCGGTGATGAGGAGATTTTTCCGTACGACCATTTCAAGACTGTCCCGTGAATATCAGGAATCCGGTAAAACATCAAATCTCCGACTACGATGCCGCAGGAAAAAGATCTTGTACGAATGGAACCAACGATGACTGAGGAGAACCGTTCAACATGAGAGAAGTGCAACCCTTCCTCAAATTTCTGCAGATTTCAGTGCTGGGCCATCAACAGGTGTCAGCGTGCGAACCATTCAACGAAACATCATCAGTATGGGCTTTCGGAGCCGAAGGCTCACTCGTGTACCCTTGATGATGCCTCGCCTGATCCCGCCAACACCGATATTGGTCTGTTGATGACTGGAAACGTGTTGCCTGGTCGGACGAGACTCGTTTCAAACTGTATCGAGCGACTGGACGCGTACGGGTATGGAGACAACCTCATGAATCCATGGAACCTGCATATCAGCAGGGGACTGTCCAATGTGGTACAGACTCTGTAATGGTGTGGGTCGTGTGCAGTTGGTGTGATATGGAAGCCCTGACGTGTGTAGATACGACTCTGACAGGTGACACATACGTAAGCATCCTGTCTGATCACAGGCGTCCATTCATGTTCATGTGTGTTACGATGGACTTGGGCAATTCCAGTAGGGAAATGTGACAACCCACACGTCCAGAATTGCTACAGAATGGCTCCAGGAGCACTCTTCTGAGTTTAAACACTTCCGCAGGCCACCAAACTCACCAGGCATGAACATTATTGAGCATATATGGGATCCCTTGCAACGTGTTGTTCCGAAGAGATCTCCAGCCCCTCGTAATCTTACGGACTTATGGACAGCACTGCAGGATTAATGGTGTCAGTTCAACATTACTTCAGACATTAGTCAAGTCCATTCCACGTCTTGTTGCGGCACTTCTGTGTGCTGGCGGGGGCCCTACACGATAGTCTTCAAATTTGTGTGAAATATTACGGGACGTAACTGCTAAGGTCATCAGTCTCTAAGCTTACAAACTACTTAACCTAAATTATCCTAAGGACAAACACACTCACCCATGCCAGAGGGACGACTGGAACCTCCGCTGGGACCAGCCGCACAGTCCATGACTGCAGCGCCCGCGACCGCTCGGCTAATCCCGCGCGGCCCTACACGATATTAGGCAGGTGTACCATTGTTTTTGCTCTTCTGTGCATATGAGTTGAAATATTTAAATAATGATGGCCAACTAGGAAGAGCAACATCAGACCAGCGTCTAACATATCTTGTTTAGTTTCAGAGTCAATCAATATTAGAACATCTGTCAGCAGTTTCGCCTCGTATAACCAGAAGCAGCGCAGCAGCAAAACGCGCCAGAAGCGCTGCCGCCTCTGCCCTTCCGACAGCAGAATGAGATGAAGCAAACACGGAAAGAATACATAACACAGCTGCATCAACATTTCGACGCCGAATAAATACCGGTGAATCTCGCCGTGCATTTTCCTTTTCATTTATGAGAGCGTACGTCTACCGATTCCTATTGCAATTCTTTCCACTCGGTGAGCCCCAACTTTGCCCTACGAGGCCATAATTGCAAGATTAGCAGCATTTTTTGAGAGTCAAATACATTGTGCTTCTACACGATATAAATTTTTCTTGACACAACGTCGTAACACCAGTCCTATAAAGAATATAATATGAATTTACGGGGTTGACTAGAGACCGTAAATTCAATCTGTCAGGTCAGAGATTGATTGCCGAAATCATTAAGCGTCGTAACTGTACCCGCAGTGAAGTACTTTAAGTTATCTCTGCATGCAAAGTTCAAGAGATAGCCGAGCAAGACTTCTGTCTGCCAGTTATCGCTTCACTTTAGACAAATAACCCGTACCCCAGCCACAGCCCCGGCGCAAGTCAGAAGCGCAGAAACAAGGCCGGACACTACATACAGCATCCGCCGCGCCTGCCCAACACGAATTACACATCCCCAGTTCCGCGCAAAGCGAAGTCACGTGTGAAATGCTGTGTCACCCATTATCGGAAGAATTGCTCCTTGAGACAAGCTGAACGCAATTTTCGTCTGCCTGCAAAAGACTAGGAAGCCGTCCCTTGTTTCACATGGGGATAAAGCGAAGCAGGAACGGTTGGATATCAATGTTATTTCATTAACTTCTCATGGTCGGGATTCACAGTCATATAACATTTCTTAAAAGACATTATAGTCGCCGTTGACTGTATAAAATATTTATTGTTACTGTTGCAATTTCGGCCTTTTGGCCATTTTAAAGTAACACTGCAAATGAAACTTCCTGGCAGATTAAAACTGTGTGCCGGACCGAGACTCGAACTCAGGACCTTTGCCTTTCGCGTGCAAGTGCTCTACCGTCTGAGCACACAGTTTTAATCTGCCAGGAAGTTTAATATCAGCGCACACTCCGCTGGTGAGCGAAAATTTCATTCTAGAAACAACCCCAAGGCTGTGGCTAAGCCATGTCTCCGAAATATCCTTTCTTCCAGGAGTGCTAGTTCTGCAAGGTTCGCAGGAGAGCTTCTGTGAAGTTTGGAAGGTAGGAGACGAGGTACTGGCGGAATTAAAGCTGTGCGGACGGGGCGTGAGTAGTGCTTGGGTAGCTCAGTCGGTAGAGCACTTGCCCGCGAAAGGCAAAGGTCCCGAGTTCGAGTCTCGGTCCGGCACACAGTTTTAATCTGCAAGGAAGTTTCAACGCACACTCCGCTGTAGAGTGAAAATTTCATTCTAGGAACACTGCAAATGTTACTGAGTACATGTCGTCGTCAAAACGCAGCCTTTTGACTGTGAGAGTCGCACAAGATCCGATAAGTACGACACTTATCACTTCGTAATATGTTGTTAAATATATACTGAACTGTCGATGTTACTATCGTTCTAATAATCTATCATACATACAAGTTCAGGTGCACTGACAACATGAACTTGTATGTGTGACAGATTTTTAGAACGATGGTAACATCGACAGTTCAGTATGTATTTAACAACATATTACGAAGTGATAAGTGTCGTACTTATCGGATCTTGTGGGACTCTCACAGTCAAAAGTCTGCATTTTGACGACGACATGTAGGGTAGACTGGGTATGGTTGTGACAATTTTCGTTTGATTCCCTATATTGTTGTTACTTTGCGAGTTAGATGGAGTAAAAATGTTTTTATAGTATAGTGTACATTTGTCTAAATGAAAATATTAAAATTTTGTCGCTAGTTACAATGGTTATCTCATAGGAGCAAGTTAGAAAAAAAATGAAAAATGTCACAACCGACCACACCCCAGGGGCGGTTGTGACAGTACCTGGGGTCGTTAGTGACACGTTAAATATTGCATCAAAATAATATAAAATCTGTTTTATTGTAACTAATATCCAACATAATAGCAACATAATCTTCTTCTGTAAAAATTTAACTTTTATCCAACAAAAGAAATATAATCTTGGCACACTTTAATAGCTTGTAATTAATAAGGAACTCTAGCATCTATAGCTGTTATAATAACAGTCATCATATTACAATCAGCAAAAGAATTTAACTAAAATATCAAACTATACAATATAATAAGTGTGTTGAAATACAAAACACATAAATAAATAGGCGTTATAAAAACCAGTGAAACAAAAATCTTAAAATGTCTTATTCAAGGAAAATCTAAGCATTTGTGTAAATATGATCACAAAAAAACTAAGAACAGTAGAAATATAAGGTTGATTCTTAGTTCTAAAAGTGCAAAAGTACGACACTGAGATCTAGTTTGACTCATCACAATTATGATGAATGTAAAACCGACTGCCACCTGCGCACTCCAAGTGGGACCAGAGGTCACATTTTCCTTGACATTTTATCCATTTTTCGCCAGGCCTACTTTTTGAATATGGGCCTAAGCAAACCAGACAGAAATAATTTTCTTCATCCGATGACGATGGTGGTATTTTCCTTTTCTTTGCTTTGTTTTTTCCTTTTCCTTTATTTATTCCTGTTGATTCAGTAAGATGTTTCTTCACCTGCTGAGCCTTCAATCGTTTTTCTTTTTCGTCATATTCTTGCCTAACTGCCTCTTTTTCAGGCGTGTCTGTACAAATGGTTGACTTTTTGTTTCTGGAATCTCTTGTATTTCTTTGTGGAGCCTTAGGAAAAGGCCGAACAATTTCAGGCGAGAAAACAGGTGGAGTGGCTGAGAATGACGCAGTTAGCTCAATACTACTTGAACTTGGGATTGAAGATCCGCATAATAAAGAAGCTGAAAGTGGCTCCAATTCATCATTGCGTTCAGGATTGTTCTCTCCAGTCAGGTCTTTCTATTTCAGATGATGGTGAAAAGCCAAATTCTTGTGTTAAAAACTGTGGTATTTCATTGTTAACTCCAGCATTGTTTTTCCCAGTCTCAGGGTTCGGTGTGTGCATTTCAAGAGATGGTGTTGGACAAGTGTCCTTTTCTGTGTCAAAGTTTGCTCTGTCCGTAACAAAGGAAGATGCAAAGTCAGTTTCTTGAAATACATTACGATTATAGGTGTGAATACCAGTTTTGCAAAAACCAGCCTGAATGTTCGATTGTGTGAAAGCCAGAGGCATAGCAGTTTTGATAACACCTGGTATATCGTAGATTGTCATTGTTTTTCCAGGGTGACTCCGCATCCAGCCATCACAAGCAGTATTTATAGCTTTCTTGAAGGGTCCGAACACGGATCTATCCAAGGGTTGAAGTTTGTGCGAACAGTGTGGAGGAAATGAAAGCAATGTGATTCTATTGTCTTTACAAAAATCCAGTGTGTTGATGTGGATGTTGAGGAATGGTTATCCAGCAATAGCAACACTTTAGGCGTTTGAGAAGCATTAGAGAATTTCTTAAAATGTTGGAGAAATACTAAGAACGATTCATCTTGCATCCATCCTGAAGGGTTTTCAGTCCCAATTGATCCTACAGGCCCATCCCTAACAAAATGATCACGATAACGAACCCGTGGAAATATAAATAGAGGAGGCATAGTATTCCCCGAGGCATTTACTGCCAAAGCAACTGTGACTAATGTGCCTCGCTCAGCTGAAGTAAGAGCTCCCACTTGGCGTACCCCACGTCTTGCCACTACCTTGTCAGGTTTTTGGACAGTAGTGACGCCTGTTTCGTCAACATTGTACATATCCTGTGGTTCATATTTCTGTCTGTCCATAACAGTTTGCAAATTGTCATAAAAAGCTTTTACATTTGTTTTATTAAAGCTCGTTGCTCTTGAAAGACTAGTTGCTTGAGCTACGCGAACAGAGAGTAAAGGATTTTTATTCATGAATGAACGAAACCATTCCTCGCCAGCCATCTCATTCTCTAGCCAAGTAGCAGGTCGCTTCAGGTTGTATTTAGTGCTAAGTTCGAAAGCTAGCTTCCGCACCTCTTTCGGAGAAAGGCCAAAATATATTTCTGCGCGTCGTGTTATATAAAGTGCCAGCTGCTGTTCCTGCTCCTCAGAGAACACTTTATTATGTGCGACATATCCCATGATGACGCTGTCTTCATTCTGGCCTGCAGTGACTAACTTCGTGCATTTCCGCAGCTCTGCGTATAGAACTCCCGTTTTTCACTTCTGTATAAGCGTCTTCATATTTTGTAATGCCACACTGTCCTCTGTCAGTCTTCCTCAACCTCTTTCGTGCATCTAGAAAAAAATTATTATCTTCGTGCACAACGGTACACAGAAAATATGTCACAACCGTTCGTACGCTTAAAACATGTCACAACCGTACCCAGAAAATATGTCACAACCGTACCCAACGCACTCCTCCACAAGAGAAACATCGCAATGGCAATACAAAATTATCTACGTGCGAAGTAATCACACGTTAAACTACTAATGTTTAACGTTTAACGAGAAGAAACTCTCATTACTTTATCAGTACAAATATAGCAACAATCATTAAAAGAAATGGAATCAAGAAACTTACATTTTACTGTTGAAAAGTAATGTAGACCGCTGCTAGCGTTATTGTCGCGCGACGGTTGACGCAATACTGTGATACAAGTCCAGACAGGCATGCCGCTTTTGTCTCCCTCCCACTCTCCACGTTATTCTTTTTTGTTTGGCTAATATGGCGACTGTCACAACCGTACCCTGGCACAACCGTACCCAGTCTACCCTACTCATGTCAGATAGTTGTGTATTCTGACAGAATGTAACTTTTGTAGTATTACTTGATAATGGCCACAAGGCCGAAATTGCAATAGTAACAATAAATATTTTATACAGTCAACGGCGACTATGATGTCTTTTAAGAAATGTCATTTCATGTTCAGTTTCGGCGCATGATCCTGCTCAAAAACCAGACAAGTGAGAAAGCAGAAAACGCATATAAGAGTATTTCATGTAAATGCCACACACTTAAACAAGTCTCTTGAGACGGCCCGCTTAACCCACAAGACAGGACAGGTAGTTTAAATTGTGGAAAGGGGACAAAATAAGGGGCTGTCAGTTACACTCGAACATACAACTTTATTATTTGATCAAATATTACAAGAGCCCAATTTTTTTTATAACACACAGCTTTAATCTTTGTGACTTAATTACCAGCTGGAAGCCACGTTTATTTTAAAACGGCTGAAGGCCAATAACATAAAATGCAAGCATAATCAGAAATTTAAAAGGCAAGCCTTATCTTACTACAGTTCTTTATTTAGGCTGAAGGCCCAAAGAATCTGAGATTTTCAGAGCAAACAAATTGAATTCGAAATCGGCTGAAAGCACAACACTTAAGGCTAAACAACATTAATTTTTTTAAAGAAAAATAAAAGCCTTACATGAAACAGTTCTTAATTAAGCAGAACTCAAACAAAACGGAAATTTAAAAGGCAAAGCCTTATCTTAAAACAGTTCTTTAGTTATGCTGAAGGCTCAATGAATCAGACACTTCAAGAGCAAACAAGTTAAATTCAAATTGGCTGAAGGCCAGCACTTAAAATTCCATAACATTAATTTTTTTTCAAATACCAAAGATGTTACGCGAAACAGTTCTTTAATTTAGGCAGAAGGCTTTAAGAGCAAAACAACTCAAACTGAAAATCGGCTGAAGGCCCAAAACTTAAAATTCAACAACATTAAAACCCTTAAAATGCCAAAGGTCTTACATGAAACAGTTCTATAAATTAGGCTGAAGGCCTAAAGGACTTACGCCTTAAGGGCAAAACAACCGTAATTTTTTAAAAAAAGTCGGCTAGAAGCCATACAAATACAAACAACGAGAACAAATGAAAAAAGGGCAGTACACCCAAGGGCGCTCAGATGTTCGAGGGTCGGCCTGGAATTCAAACATTAATGCTCGCTTAAGTGAGACAGGCAGTCGGGCCAACCATTCACGATCCGACGACAACCCGACCGACCGACGGTCATCGGACCCATCGATAGGGTAACTTCCACTTCACCCAACCAGGGCAGAACAGGGAGTTCAACGGAACAACTTAGAAGATATTGGCGCCAATAACCAATAATATGTGGAGCTGTCAAACTACACACCGTGCTGGACAGCAACAACAAGATGAGGAAACTACACTGCCTGAAATTTAAGTCAACGGCTAAGGCAGGTAACCGGAATGTTAACGACCACAAGGCAGAATATTCCGCTGGTGGACTTCAAATAACCAAATACAGTGAAACTTCACTGGAGGGTGTCTAGAACTTTCCATCTTGAAAGCTATATTGTTGCTCGAGGGAATATCCCAACAGCTGACAACGAACTCCACAATGTGAACGGTCTTGACTGGCTGGTAGATTAAATCAAAACTCAACTTTCGTGTCCATGGTTGGTGAGCCACAGACCTCGTAGCAATCGGAACAGCCCCACATACTCTGACACCGCGTAGATACCGCCAGTGGCCCCGGCCAGACCACGTCCTGCGGAGAATTCCTTGCTGCTCCACGCCAACCGACCGACTGCTCGCGCACCTCCCAGCCGGAAACTATAAGCGTCAGGTCAAAGATAGTCCAAGGTTCGAATATCGATATACACCGCTGCTGACACCCGCAGAAGGATAGGATAACAGCATAATAGCGATAGTTGCGGGAGACTAAACACAGTATCGCAACGAAGGTTTGGTTCAAATGGCTCTGAGCACTATGGGACTTAACTGCTGAGGTCATCAGTCCTCTAGAACTTAGAACTACTTAAACCTAACTAACCTAAGGACATCACACACAACCATGCCCGAGGCAGGAATCGAACCTGCGACCGCAGCGGTCGCACGGCTCCAGATTATAGCGCCTAGAACCGCTCGGCCACTCCGGCTGGCAAAACGAAGGTTTAATGAAGCACATATCATGAGCCAGCCACGGCTCAACCTTCCCCCCTCAAACTTAACACAGAAAGGGGGCAATTCAACCCCTGAGCTACCTGAACTTAAGTTGGCTTAGGTGAACCCGAAGCTGCTTACCTGAACTGTTCTCATTGACCGACAGATTTACTGGACCTAAAATCTGCGTGATAGTGCAAGGCCCCAGAAATCGAGGAGTAAATTTACAAAGATCCTCGGCACACACCTGCCCCTGCGGGCAATTGCGGACATAAACTTGATCCCCTGGCCTGCCCTTAATGGTTTCACGATTGCGGTTATAACGGTGAGCTTGTTTATTATGGACTCTGAGTATTTGCGCCTGGCCCGGTTTCAGTTTTCCTTAATAACACGAGGACTGATATGGTCTGAAATAAGATCTTGAATTCCCCACAAGTTTGAAAGAGGGGAATTATCCGAATAGAAAAAGATCAAGGAGATGGGCGTAGCTCGCAAGGCTTCATGACTGGCGGTATTAAAGGCAAAACTAAGCCAGAGAAGAGAGGACTCCCATTTACTAGGGGTTTTCTGATGATAAATAATCAACACGGACTTAAGATTTCGGTTAACTCTTTCCACAAAAGACCCCTGGGGATAATACGGGACGGTAGGAGTATGACTGACACCGTTATGAAAACAGAAGGCCTTGAAAGAAGCCGAAAGAAAAGCAGGAGCATTATCGCTAACAAGCTGCTTGGGTGGGCCAAAAATACTGAAAATATTAGTTAAATGATAGTGGTGGCAGCGGGAGGAGCCAAGTAAATCTTGAGAACTCATCGATAACAACTATTACATATCGATGACCCTTCTTAGTACGAGGTAAAGGTCCTAAGCTTGTGCATAGGACACGACTCTCGCTCAGAACTAAAAAAAAACCTACTGAAGATCATTCTTGGGTTTGGCTACATTACACAAGCGGCATTGGGATATCATCTCTCTCACATCCCGATCCATGGAGGGCCAAGTTAAAAGCTCCTAGATTTTTTTGGCACTCTTATAAGTACTCAAACGGCCACTGACCAACGAATCACGAAAATAACGAAAAACCGGGCGCACCGAAGTTACAGGCAAACAGATCTTGCACTGCGTAGCCTCGCCCACTCTCTTACAGAAAATAGCACTCTTAACAACATACTCATCCGACTGCTCTCCTGCCAACACATGTTGCTTAATGGGGACCCAAACAGGGTGTTGATCCTGATGCTGACTCACATCATCAAACAAGAAGGGAATTTCACCCAACACCACACAATTAAGACCATCTCCTTCTACCTGCTGGTTTTTCTCACTAAATTTAGTTTCGGAGAACATCCGGCTGTGGAAATCCGCAAGGATATTTTAAGAGGCCTTCACATGTTTAACTTCAAACTGAAATGCCGAAATGCGTACTGCCCACCTTGCAATACGGCCAATTTTACGCAGCCTAGACAACACCCAGATCAAAGCCTGATTGTCGGTTTGTGACTGAAAAACCCGATGTTCAAGGCAGAAGCGTTACTTTTCTAATGAAAACAAAACGGCCAAAGGCTTGCACTCGTAGACGGAATACTTGAGTTCGGCATCAGTTGACCGCCGAGACGCGTAGACTAATGGCTGTCTCTACCCCTGGAAGAGAACAGCTGAAACCCCAGAATTAGAAGCGTCAGTTTGAACAATAAACCTTTTATTAAAATCGGATACTCCAAGGACCGGAAGACTGGATATCGCTGCCTTAATATGCTGAAAGGCAGCCTCCTGGGCGGGTCCCCATTCAAAACGGGCGCCCTTCCGGCGTAACTGATTTAAGGGTGCTGCCAACTGAGCGAATTGCAGGCCGGGGTGGCTCAGCGGTTCTAGGCACTACTGTCTGGAACAGCGCGACCGCTACGGTCGCAGGTTCGAATTCTTCCTCTGGCATGGATGTGTGTCATGTCCTTAGGTTAGTTAGGTTTAAGTAGTTCTAAGTTCTAGGGGACTGATGACCTTAGAAGTTAAGTCCCGTAGTGCTCAGAGCCATTTGAACCATTTCGAACTGAGCGAATTTGGGATGAAAACGCCTGAAATAATTAGCCATGCATATGAATTTAGCAATCCCCGGCTTATCAGTAGGTGGAGGGAAATCGTGTAAGGCTTTACTTCTCTCTTGGGCAACGCCAATACTCTGACCCGACATTAGAAAGATACCTGTTGCTTGGCTAGCGTAAACTTACTAGGATTAACGGTCAGCCCGGCTCCCTGCAATCTCAAAAGAACTTGCTGAATATGCTCCAAATATCCTCAAACGAACGACTATCGATAACCAAGTCGTCCCAATAATTATTTATGCAGACAAACTTCAAGTCGCCAAGGATATTATCCAACAAACGAATAAGCACAGCCGCTCCAGTTGCTAGACTAAAAGTGACTCTCTTGAACTGGAACGAGTTCCAATCACTAGAAAATGCAGTAACATGTTTACACTCTTCAGCCAATGGAATCTGATAATAGGCCCGATTCAAATCAAAAACCGTAAACCAATTAGCGCGAGCGAACCAAGTAAAATAATTATGCAGATCAGGTAGGGGTACGGATTCAAGCGTTTAAACGGCGGTAGTCAACCACAGGTCTGAAATCACGCCTCTGATCTTTAGGTACAAGAAATATTGGGGAGACATAAGCAGATGTAGAAGGCCTAATTACTCCTTGTTGGAACATCTGACATATCTTAGCCTTAAGTATCTTCACCTTAGGGGGTGAGAGGCAGTATGGGGACTGCCTAACTGGAATATTGTCAGAAGGATATGACAATCAAGAACTTTAAAGTCAGTACCGCTATTATACCGTTTTTTCTTATTTGCTGTGCCATTTGCTGTGCCATTATCAAGTGTTTTAATGTTATACAGTGCCTAAGATGGCATACTGTCGTATTTAGTTGCGGTACTGGCGTGCAAATTCCAGCCTTCGTTTCAATGAACAGTGGTCAGCGTGGATGCACAAAGCACGCGCCTGCTGTGGAGGCCCATACGCAGCATTGTTCGGTGAACGGTCGTTGAAGAAACGCTGTTGGCAGCCCCTTAATTCCCCTGGGTGGTAAGTTACTCAACAATTGCACGTCTATTTGCCTGTACACATCTCAACACCGATTTGGAATAGCGCCATTTTGCCACCCACATCATACTTTATCCATATCATACTTTATCCACAGCAGCACTCAAACAGTTTACAAACTTAGCCATTCCAGAAATGCTTCCAACCTTGGCCCAGAAGCCAATGAGCATGTCCTTTTGAACTTGAGCTAAATGTCTCCTTTTCCGCATAACGACAAAGACTGAACTGTTTCCGTCGTCTTTCTGATATGCTCTATGTACACTTCACTGCTACTGTTGCCACCTACCACCTAGGAGTGATTGTTACGCGCTGGCGTCTAACATATGCTGTGGTCACATCAATGTGACTGGACGTTAAGTCTTTGTCCCACCAATTTTGTAAACCATCCAACTGTAGGTCCTAATTTTCGGCAAATTGAATGTGTCAGCACTAGCGGTGATTACTCATACCAACCCACAGGCGTCGTAGAGTTGACAGTGGAGCTGCAAGTTTCTGTCAGATACCAATAACGGTCTTGCAGGACTCGGCGGGTCCAATGATGCGTGCCCACTGAGCCACGCATCCAGCATCTCTGGACTACGACCGCCCTCTGCCACCGCAGTATAGCAAGGCCGGCGCCAGTCGCCCCACTTGCTCTTGGAACGTCTTCGCTATGACATCGTTCAGGCTTAATTCAGAGATTCTCATCGTTGTTGCCGCTGTAATACCGGAACTTGCCTCGTGCTGCGTTATTTGTAATGAGTGTTCGTACACTTGGAGAAATACAACTTAGTTAAATCTTTTGTTTGCTGTGTAAACTTGTCCGCCAATCATTTGTGCCCCTGTCCAGCTTTCCTAAGACGATAGTTAACGCACTCTACATACCATTGCGCGCAATTTCATGCAAAACAAGTACTAGTAACGAATGCAATTCATAGATGCCTGTGAAATAAATTTATAAACGGGAGATGTTCTAACATTAATCTGAATTACAGTCATACAGCATAAAATGAAAAAAGAGGGATAGGGTAAACAATAATTTGCCGTAATCAAAGTGCAGCGCAGTTCCTTCTGTGGCCGTACCGTACATTAAAAGAGAAACTCTGCAGCTGCTGTTGAAGCTCAGTTTGTGGAATTAGCTCCTACGGCTGCGGTGGTCACTGGCCACTCTATTACGGATTCCTCGCCGAGAGTCTTTAGCGCAAATAAAAGAAAAAAAAAGAGAAAGAAAGCATGTAGAGGTAAAGCCGGCCGGCAAGAGCGCACTTCTGGCCGCTCCCAGAATTAGCGCGGGCCCTGGCAACACGGCGTTGTTTTTTCGCCACCCCTTGACCGCCTCACCCCACCCACCCTTAGCTTTTTTTTTTGCGGCGCACGGCTGCTGCGTTATCGTGCCGCAGGCTCACCCGGCGTGCAGCACAATCTGGCGCCAGATAGTGGCGACCGTTAGCGGCTTGCGGCTTTGGCCTGTCCCGGGGTCGGTGCCTGCCGTGCGAAAACACATACAGCCTGCGATGTTATCTGCCGCTGGAGCTGCTGGGCGCAGCTCTTGCAAGCGCAGCCGCTGAGGAGTAGCGTAATCCCGTCAGAGTTTAAATGTACTCGGGGACGACGGCCTTCGGGGACATTCTTCTGTTGCGGACCGGGCGAACTAGTACAGCGTCCGAGGCAATCTACGTTTAACATCTGCAGACACACGGTGAGCCGCGCAGGGTAGCCGCGTGGTCTGAGGCGCCTTGCCACTGTCAGCGCGGCTGCCCCCGTCAGAAGTTCCGAGTCCTCCCTCGAGCATGGGTGTGTGTGTTCTCCTTAGCGTAAGTTCGTTAAGTTAGATTAAATAGTGTGTAGGCTTAGGGACCGATGACCTCAGCAGTTTGGTCCCATAAGAGCCTACCACAAATTTTACAAAATACACAGTCAATCGGCTAAAACAGCCAGCATAAATATTTTACCAACAATTAGTGTAATTAACGCACGGCTTTCATAGAATCACAGTTCATACTCGGGCATGTCTACAGTAAGATAACAATTGTCAAGGTTCAGATTATCCTACACTGACGTGATAAAGTCATGGCAAGCGATACGCACATATAAAGAAGGCGGTGGTATCGCTTGCACAAGGTATAAGAGGGCATTGCATTGGGGAAACTGTTAATTGTATTCTGGTGCTCCATTTCCGAAGTGATTTTAGTCGCACAATGGCAATTAACAGACTTTGAACGCGGAATGGTAGTCGAAGCTAGATGCTTGAGGCCTTCCATTTCGGAAGTCGTTAGCGAATTCAGTGTTCCGAGAACCAGTGTCAAGAGTGTGGCGAGAACACCAAATTTCAGTCGTTACTGCTTACCATGGACTACACAGTGGCCGAGGGCCTACACATAAGAACCGAGAGCAGCAGCGTTTGCATAGAGTTGTCAGTGCTGACAGACAAGCAACACTGCCTGAAATAATTTCAGAAATCCATGTGGGATGTATGACGAACGTGTCCGTTAGGAGAGCGCGGCGAAATTTGGCCTTAATGGGCTATGGCAGTGCCCGGGAACTGTTTTCCAGAGGATGTTCCTGTTGCCTCGCAAACCAGATGGCAGGGTACAGTCAGGTGTGCACCATCCTCCACAGTCACAGCTGCCAGCTCATCTGTACATCCAGTGTCCTGTGTCCCTCCCCATTGTCGTTTACACCCTCACTACGTGTCAACGGTGCAGCATTTCAGAGGAGAGGAATGTGCTAGGGTAAGATGTCTCCTCTCCAGCAGACCGGTCAACAAAGATATAGCAAGAAGATCGATAGTAGGCGCTGGATCAAGTGCGTCCAACAGGAGAGTGGCCAAAGACAGTCGTGCAAGCAACGCGCCGCCAGCGCCCTCTCGACTACAAGTATTTAGACCACCTCCGCTGACCAGTCAATCAGCCTCAGTCTCAGTCACTAGCTCAGTCGCTGGCGCGCCATCTCGCATTCTAGTTGCCGCCTGACATCCATCGCATAGTAGGACTTGTATTTCACCAGCAGTGTGACTAACGTGGACTATCAGTGACGACCTTGTGCCAAAACACATGAACTCTTAAAGTTAAGTATCTTCCGGTTTCTATTAATAAATAACCCTTTAATACGTGCGTGCATTTGTGTTGCAGAAAGAGGTACCAACCACCAAACAAAATCCTCTCACTTCATTCCTGTGATTCAAGACAACATTGGCAATGAGGACACAACAGGTGGCAGATGACCGATGCCAGTGTCTTTGGTAACAGCACGACATCGCCTGAAGCCCCTCTCCTGGACTTGTCAACATATCGGTTGGACCATAGACGATCGGAAAACCTGGTCTTTTCATATGAGTTCCGATTTCAGCTGGTAAGAACTGATGCTAAGTTTGAGACCCCACGATCCCATGCACCAAGTTGTCAACAAGGGACTGTGCAAGCTGGTCGTGGCTCCATCATGGTGTAATCTGTGTTTACGTGGAAAGGACTGGGTCCTCTGGTACTACTGAACCGACCATTGACTAGAAACGGTTACGTTCGGCTACTTGGAGATCATATGCAGCCATTCATGGGCTTCATCTTCCCAAACAACATTGGATATTTTTTATGGACAACAATACCCCTTGTCAACGGCCCATAATTTCTTGCAATTGGTTTGAAGGGCATTCTGAATAGTTCGAGCGAACGATTTGGCCACCCAGATCAACCGACATGAGTCCAATACTACATTTATGGGTTGTAGGTTTGTCCACAAACCCTGCATTGGCAACACTTGCACAATTACAAAGGCTCCAGTCAGCATGGTTCACTGTTTCTGCAAGGGACTTCCGACGACATTTGGAGTCTATATCACGTCAAGTCGCCTGCACTACACCGGGCAAAAGGACGTCCGACACACATATTCGAAGGTACCCTATGACTTTTGTCTCCTAAGCGTGGAGAAGGCCTGTGATCACATATGGCGGGACCGACTAATAATCGAATTTATCGATGAAACCACAGTTCCTGACTGCCATGTTAAACTACTCGACTGTTCTCCACAAGACAGAAGATTGCTTGTTCAGATTGATGGCAAAAAGTTCATTATGAAATACATTAAGCAGGCACACTCCGTGGCCCGTGTTCAACGAGAATACCAACAATCTCCTGCTGTAACCACATGTCACCGCACGTTTTGACGGAGACGATGAAGCCTCCGTCACCTCGGGAAGGAACATCGAACAGCTCACAACCAGGATCCAACGTCTACTGACATCACGGAAGACTGAGGAAAAATCAAATAAGATTACGCTCAGCCCCACCACAACAGCGGCGATACTTTATACCAAGAAAAGGTCTGTATTAAAGACGCAACGGGGTATCGTGAACCAGCAATACCTGAGGATCATACTGGGCAAAGGCTAGACTTATGCACCGCATATTCAGGAAAGTAAACTGAATACCATCAAGGTGTTTCGTGCCCTCACGCCCTTCTTCACCACCCGCAACCTCAACCACTCAGTTAAATTTAAATTGTACAAGGAAGCAATACAAACGTCGCTTCTCTATGGTTCGACTTCGTTGGGTACTACTTGAGCAACCAATATACGACGATTACAGCCACTCCAAAAAAAGTGTCTAAATTTGTGCCTCACGCTCCTAGGCGGGCCAGAACACGGGAAATACGCCAGCAAATTAGAAAACACTACCTCGTTACTTTCGGCACCTTCCTGTAGAAGTATCTGCTTTCGGAGGCTCCATACACACGCTGGTTCAACATTTGAAAATTTATGTGGCAGGATTCTATGTCCAACTAAATGAAAAGTCAAAAGTAGCTTTATATTTTCACTCAGAATAGTCTTCCTATTTTTATTTATGTCACTAATTTCCTATAGATAATGGCCAGATCTCGAACAGTTTACACGTTTGTAACAGGTAACGGAAACGGACATTTGCGAATCACGCTAAAGGACTTTAAATGTTACATTTTCTGCCAGTGTTTACAAAAGTGACTATTAAAAATCGTTAGTGATAGTGACAATAACAGTTCATTAACAACCAGTCGACGTATTTCTGAAGTACATTGCTAGCACATGAAACGTTTATAACCTTCCCACAACATACAGTGGCAATAAGTAAAAGCACATATACTCAAAGCGCTATACTCGCATTCTAACAGATACTGCTCACAAGTTGTATGAAAGTTCCCACTGTACTGTTTATTCAATATTGTTTTGCAATGTAACGGATCCCGACGCTGATGTAAATACACATAAATACGAGATGCTTGCACACTTTTCTGTAACCGAAACGTGATGCAAAGGAATAACGAACGTAATCCAATGACGAACTCGATGCAGTTCAAAGACTTGTGAAAACAAAGCTGAGACTCAACACATACTGATTGAAATGAAGTCAAAGCTAAGATATAACGTAAACTCACTAAAATGACGCGAAGGTAGGCCTTATAAAGACTCGTGCTAGAATATTAAGCAATCTTGGTTATTAATTTATAGTCTGAAAATCACGTAGGTTAAAATACTGACCCATAACTGGCATTTGAAACAATGATCGAGTTTGTTTAATAAACATTGGATGTGAGCAGTAGCTGTTAAAATGTACAGAATATAACTATATATACGCTTATGGATTCATACTGAATGATGAAATTTAGTTGTTGAAAATTATGTAGTTCTTAGTTAGTGGCGTTGTCACATAATATGGGTGTCACTGGATGCAGAAATTTCAGACTAATAGGTGTATCTCACTAAATCCTGGAATGATACAGAAGTTTTGTCGTAATCTGTTCCTAAATTTTGGACTAGCTCAAGTCTTTTATTAACAATACCACGTAAACTAAGTCTGAGAAAATATAATTATGGTCGTGCGGTAGCGCTCTCGCTTCCCGCGCCCGGGTTCCCGGGTTCGATTCCCGGCGGGGTCATGGGTTTGCTCTGCCTCGTGATGACTCGGTGTTGTGTGATGTCCTTAGGTTAGTTAGGTTTAAGTAGTTCTCAGTTCTAGGGGACTGATGGCCATAGATGTTAAGTCCCATAGTGCTCAGAGCCATTTGAACCAAATATAATTATATTCCTGAAATCTGGGGTAACTATTTTTTATAGTGAAAGGGGACTTTCCTTAAATTTAATGTATTAGTTCTCAATGATTTTATGGATAGCTGGCTGTATGAAACGTTATAGTTACAATTTTTAGTGAAATTAGTTATTAGGTACAATACAATCAGAACAGTAAATACCATGATATGAATAATAAAGTTTTAAAGGGGAGTTACGTTTATGCAAAACTTACAATTTGTGTAAAATGTGCACACTATCGTAATATTATCACTAGTATTTAAGTAAGAATATTAGAAAAAATATTTATATATATTTTAACTTATAAATTAGGAGTGTGGGCCAATCCCCCTTGTCTTGGTAGACAAGATCAAAGATCAGGCAACGAAATTGTTCCAAAACGTACATGAGAATAGAGTAGCTGTCCGCCAACTAGCGACTGTTGCCAAGTCCTGCTCCAACAAGGGCACAAATACGAGGTGCCTAGAGCACTAAATACGATCCCACTAGGCTTGCCTCGTTGAGGGACCATCAACCTCAACAAGCCCACCTCCGCCTCTAACTAGCCAACATTCTCTGTAACAACCATCTCTACAAAGGACTGAAGGACTCAATGAGAGTTCAAGTAACTCTGAATGTGCAATAGATAAATAAAGTAAAACTCTCTCCATCCCGTCAATCGAGAAGCAAAAATCGCCACAGGCGATCACTCTTCGACACACACACTGAAAATATGTATGGCTAGTTGCTACATGGTATAGAACAACGTGATATTTCCAGAACTGTTTACGTGACTGAGGGAGTGCAAGTGCTCCCAGCTCAGCCGGTAGCAGCATCGTGTATTCGACCGGCGATGTCTCTGCTTCAGTCATCGTTCAAATGTACAGCTGAGCAACTCCAGCCTCACTAAGAAGCGTCTGCAACTAGGCGAAGCTGCCGATCTGCGAGCCATAAGGTAGCCTGATTGTTCCTGGCTTCGAACCGGATACGCCGGGGCAAGTCCGCTCTATTGCTGCCATCGCCTGCCACCTACGTCAGTCTCTGAAGGTGCTGGGTTTGAGATGCGACCTGCGCATTACCGCCAGAGTTACAGAGCGCCGGTGATACTCTGTCACCTCCCTTGACCTTACGGCATCAAGCTGACTACTTGTGCAAACAATATCACCACCGCCGCCAGCTGCCGCTGTCTCAGCACACGGTACGTACTAGCCACGACCAGCTCCTGGACTGCTAATGCCAGAGTACTGTATTCAGAACTACAAGTGATAAAGAATGTCTCTGCTGAGTAGGCATTCTTCGCTCTGCACTTGCGGCGGTAGTGGAGAGTCCGTACCACAGTTTCTTGCACACAAACATCTGGAGCCACAACTGGCTAGCCCGTAACATATCAGTGAAAAGTGGCTACATTGCAAGATGAGAAAAATGTGTGCAAATTTGTTCCTCACACAATGTATCCTGCACAAAAAGAACATTTGAAATCCTGCTGCCACTTGACTGAAATGCAAAATGTGGGAAATTCTTTAGTGGAAAAAATCGTCACAGGTGACAAGACTTGAGGTTATCAACACTAATCTACCAACTTAACGACAGACAAACAAAATTCACAAGAAAGGTCAAAACTCTGACGACGTAACGGACATTTTGGCCAATATAAGTGCGAGTTGAACAACAACCCAAAAAAGGATTTTTCTGTCAGTTTCACGTAGTTGTATTAACGTTCAACTTAAACGATACTATGTGCAACAGTTGAACAATTCGAACCAGCACCTTCACTTTTTCTGTTTACTACGAACCCAGTCTCTAAACGTTTTGACCTAACAGGGTAGATCAATGTGTAACCCATATTATGGAAAATGTTTGTTCCATATATATAAAATTTAGGTTACAATTACATCCAAAACCAATATTTTACAGCTAAATCATTTTTATTGCGCATGCAGCTGCTGACAAGCCCTGCGCTCTCGAAAATAGCCTCGTAAAATTGAGTGCTAACTTTGCCATCAAGACTGAAGCGTTTGTCATCATTGGGCAATAATGGCAATTTGCATTGCTTTATAATGGGAACTACCTATAGGTTGATCGATTTATATACTGAACAGTCGATTTATCAGCATTCCCAGTAGTCATCGTTGGTGACTACTGATGAGTATTTCACACTTTTCAGTTGTGTTTCAGTTTTGAGATCATATTTTTTGCATGGTAGTTTTGTAATATTTTCCACTTTGCACTTTCAAACAGACATGCTGGCATGCAGTGACGTGCAGCTCACTTGATGTGTGTTCGAGAGCTAAGACACGTATGCGACAGCCATCTCTCGTTAACATAACAAACACGTCCATGTGTCTCAGAGACATTTTTCTTCTACAGTGAGTTTGTAGTATCAGCGCTGTAATTCACTCTATAAATTCAATCCTGCTTTGAAATGGAGTACGAGCTATAGCTTTGTGTTCCCTGGCTCCAAAGCATCGCTATCAATAATTTCTTGAACTAGTTTCAAACCTTTTGTAGCTATCATAACGGAATGTTGTCTTATATAACCTCCCGACCTGAAAATTGAATCTTTCAGTTAATTTTCCACAGCTGTGTTAAACTTCATACAATAATCGCCGCTTTTAGAGGTTCCTCATGTCTTATTTGGCACAATGTAGTTTCAATGACGTACTGCATATAACATGTCTCTAAGACGCTCATTAATAGTACAGTTTACGGTGCTAAAGTGCCGATAAACGTGACACTGGCGCCGAAAATTAGTACTAAACAAAGATTATAAAACAGTTATAAGCAATTCCATCAACAGATTTATTTCTTCTAGCGCACAAGTGAACTAAAATGTAAATAATAGAAACAAAGGAACTAAAACAGCTACTAACATTGGTAACACTAGTACATGGCTGGTAAATCCCAAGGATTTCAATTTGTCCAGAAGTTGCTTTACCTCTTCTGCAGAATCATGAAGCCAGAAATTTTACCGCCTTTGACAACTTTGAAATCTGTGTTTCCTGAAACACAGTCTCGTATAATTCGTACGGGCACCCTTATTTAGGTTTTCCGTGGTATCCCTAAATCACTCCAGACAAATATCTGGATGGTTCCTTCGAAAATGCCACTGCCGATTTCCTTCCTCATCATTAAGTAAAACGAGCTTGTTTTCGGTCTCCAACGACCTCTCTCCCGATTGGACGTCAAACTCTAATGTTCCATCTCCCTTTTTCGTAAAATTTGGCCTGTCGGCAAACATTTCGTACGGGCAAGAAAATCAATATGAGTTCCCTTCCTGGCATCACACTTGGTACGACATCAATAAAACTGTGTACAGAGCACGTTCAGCCATAGGGACGTCACTGAGAATAAGAACTATGTGAAACTAACGTCTCCTGATTAGACTGAACTTGCGTTTTCCTGCGCTTGACACAGCTAACATTAAGATAAAGTTATGAAGTCACAGCCTCAAACTCTGGAAACGTTAAACTACCCTATAACTGAACAGCACACCAAAGTTAGAACACGTGCAACTGTTTACAAGAAATCGGTGCTACCGCGTTTCAGAAAGAACTCATACATATTTCGAGCTGGACAATACATGGAAGTTAGGTTTTCCTCTTTCTCTTTGAGTCGTCAGTACTCTGACTGTTTTGACGTAGTCACGAATATCTCTATTTTGCCAACCTCTTAATCTCAGAGTAGCAACTGTAACACAAGTCATCAATTATTTCCTGGATATACTCAGATCGCTGCCTTCTTCGACAGTTTTTACCCTCTACAGCTCCCTCTAGTACCATTGAAGTAATTCAGCGAAGTCTTAACAGATGTGCTACCATCGTGTCTCTTCTTCATATTAGTGTTTCCCATATATTCCTTTCGTTACCGATTTTGCTCAGAAACCCCTCATTCCTTACCTTATTAGTCCTCTTAATTTTCAACATTCGCATGTAGCACCACATCTCAAATGCTAAAATTCTCTTCAGTTCCGGTTTACCCACAGTCCATGTTTCACTTCTCAGGGCATATATGGAGGTCATTGGCACTGCTTGTAGCACCAAGCACAAAGTTAGACCTGTCACAAAACTGTCCTTCATCCCGTTCCGTAGATCGCATGAAGAAGTAAAGTATTCAGGAATTTGGATTGATTAAAGATTTAAATTAAAAAAGACAAGCATATTTCAGACGTCAGTGTTTCTTAACATTAAACTATCTTTCTATATTTTGCTTAGTACCTTTCATGTCCACGCTATTTAAATATAATCAAGTAAATTAGAGAGATAACTGATCCTTTGAAAAACCTTCTGCCTACACAGCTACACTAAATATCTGCTGTTTGCATATATGCTACTTATAGCTTAATATATATTTGATTATATTATTTTTCGAATTAAATAATTTCACACATCAGTAAATCCACAGTACTGTTTACAGTGCATTAAGGCCTACTATTTCACATATAGCTTTACAGCAAGCAACCGTACCGGCCAGGTAACTAACAAAACTTTTCATCCTTGATCTAGATATTCAGATAACCTCATACACTCCTGGAAATTGAAATAAGAACACCGTGAATTCATTGTCCCAGGAAGGGGAAACTTTATTGACACATTCCTGGGGTCAGATGCATCACATGATCACACTGACAGAACCACAGGCACATAGACACAGGCAACAGAGCATGCACAATGTCGGCACTAGTACAGTGTATATCCACCTTTCGCAGCAATGCAGGCTGTTATTCTCCCATGGAGACGATCGTAGAGATGCTGGATGTAGTCCTGTGGAACGGCTTGCCATGCCATTTCCACCTGGCGCCTCAGTTGGACCAGCGTTCGTGCTGGACGTGCAGACCGCGTGAGACGACGCTTCATCCAGTCCCAAACATGCTCAATGGGGGACAGATCCGGAGATCTTGCTGGCCAGGGTAGTTGACTTACACCTTCTAGAGCACGTTGGGTGGCACGGGATACATGCGGACGTGCATTGTCCTGTTGGAACAGCAAGTTCCCTTGCCGGTCTAGGAATGGTAGAACGATGGGTTCGATGACGGTTTGGATGTACCGTGCACTATTCAGTGTCCCCTCGACGATCATCAGTGGTGTACGGCCAGTGTAGGAGATCGCTCCCCACACCATGATGCCGGGTGTTGGCCCTGTGTGCCTCGGTCGTATGCAGTCCTGAAAAAAATGGTTCAAATGGCTCGGAGCACTATGGGACTCAACTGCTGAGGTCATTAGTCCCCTAGAACTTAGAACTAGTTAAACCTAACTAACCTAAGGACATCACAAACATCCATGCCCGAGGCAGGATTCGAACCTGCGACCGTAGCGGTCTTGCGGTTCCAGACTGCAGCGCCTTTAACCGCACGGCCACTTCGGCCGGCATGTAGTCCTGATTGTGGCGCTCACCTGCACGGCGCCAAACACGCATACGACCATCATTGGCACCAAGGCAAAAGCGACTCTCATCGCTGAAGACGGCCTAACGGTGTGCGGGACCGTAGCCCAGCTTCATGGAGACGGTTGCGAATGGTCCTCGCCGATACCCCAGGAGCAACAGTGTCCCTAATTTGCTAGGAAGTGGCGGTGCGGTCCCCTACGGCACTGCGTAGGATCCTACGGTCTTGGCGTGCATCCGTGCGTCGCTGCGGTCCGGTCCCAGGTCGACGGGCACGTGCACCTTCCGCCGACCACTGGCGACAACATGGACGTACTGTGGAGACCTCACGCCCCACGTGTTGAGCAATTCGGCGGTACGTCCACCCGGCCTCCCGCATGCCCACTATACGCCCTCGCTCAAAGTCCGTCAACTGCACATACGGTTAACGTCCACGCTGTCGCGGCATGCTACCAGTGTTAAAGACTGCGATGGAGCTCCGCATGCCACGGCAAACTGGCTGACACTGACGACGGCGGTGCACAAATGCTGCGCAGCTAGCGCCATTCGACGGCCAACACCGCGGTTCCTGGGGTGTCCGCTGTGCCGTGCGTGTGATCATTGCTTGTACAGCCCTCTCGCAGTGTCCGGAGCAAGTATGGTGGGTCTGACACACCGGTGTCAATGTGTTCTTTTTTCCATTTCCAGGAGTGTAAATTGTGGGTAACCAAATTAATTAATATTTTTTTCATTTTAACTGGTAGGAATTCTCAGTTTCTCGGTTTATGTTGAGAGCTTCTTGAATACCACGCCTTTGCAGGAGAATGCATGACTTCACTCTGAACCTTTGGCTAGTAGGCGAAGTGTACATGGAAAGTTTCTTGAGTCTCTTGTATCGTGATTGTGGACATCACAGTTCAGCTTAAACTCGTTTCTAATGGCAGTAAAATAAATAAATAAATAAAAAATATTGAAGATTTCATTTATTGGGAAGGTAGTCTACTTATACAATGATAGTGGTGGTGACTTAAATCTATTCTCGATTTGTTGACGCAGGTAGGTGATAGGCAACAACATCGTCCGAATTTGTGCTGAATGCTTTCTGCTAAATTCTCTTGACGTCTTCCAATGAGTCAATCCCCATGCCTTCCAAACGGACTATGTAAGCATATACCAGATGTGCGCTGAACTGAAAGACACAGTATTAACGTAGGTTTAGAACTCATAGCAAATAAATCTCATGGTGCACGAAACACGACGGGACACTTGCCGAATCAACGTAAAAAGCATGCCAGATTTATAACAACACAATATCTCCAAGATCGGTGATATTTTACAGAGGCTCCAAATTTAGCGCAGACTTTAGTGAGAGATAATATTAATATTTTCCACACGATACTACGTCTCGAAATCTGGCAGGAAATCCACAGAGGTTCCAGTTGTAAGTGCTGTAGAGAAGCAACGTCAAAATGTATCCAATTACGTATCTTTTGTAGTATGCTAATGAAGTAGCTCCACTTTTAGCAGTTATTATTGATTTTTATGTAGCTTCTTTACGCTACAGCTTTCAGATCCACTTTGAAAACAATCTGTTATAAAGGATGAATTTGTTCGTGGACCTAATACAGTTCTTAGTAGCAAATGAAGTGGCATTTATTTATTATATAATAGAACAGATTAACTGCTGATTCTGCGGGAGGAGAGGAACGCACATTTTACCTTACCACATGATTTGGAAGAGTATGTGTGGTCGATGATTTGGGGGCAGTAGTCGAATTTTGGTGGAGATTTTGGTCGTACACCACCGGCAAGACGCGATCAACGCCTTTACTGCGCCAAAGCGATGGTACTGTTACCGATGAGAGCACCACAAAAGCGAAGTTACTAAACACGTTTTTCCGGAATTCCTTTAAGAAATAAGACAAAGACAATATTCCATAGTTCCAATCAAGAATAGCTGCCAACAGAGTAACTTAGAAGTACATAATGTATGTGTAGGGAAGCAACTTAAATCACATAATAAAGTCAAATCTTCATATCTGGGTTCCTTTCGGAGCATACTGATGTAGTAGCTCCATGTTTAGGTGGCAAATAGAAAATTGGAGAGGTCACATAAGTACACAAGAAAGTAAGTAGATGTAGTCCGCTCAATTACAGACCCATATCACTGACGTCGATATGCTGCAGAATTTTGGAATGTGTACTTTGTTCGAACGTTTTGAATTTCCTCGAAGAAAACGATCTATCGACACATAGTCAGCATAGATTCAGGAAACATCGTTGTTGTGAAACACGATTGGGTTTGTATTCTGACGAAGTAATGCATGCTATCGACAGGAATCACAAATAGTTTCCATTGCTCTAGATTGCCGGCGGGGTCAGGGATTTTCTCTGCCTCGTGATGACTGGGTGTTGTGTGTTGTCCTTAGGTTAGTTAGGTTTAAGTAGTTCTAAATTCTAGGGGACTGATGACCATAGATGTTAAGTCCCATAGTGCTGAGAGCCATTTGAACCATTGCTCTAGATTTCCAAAAGGCGTTCAATACATCCAGCTTCTAATCAAAGTCAGTGCGCCGGAAAAGTCTCTTACTTAAGAGAAAGTTGACGGTCTCTGTGTTCATCGTTTCATCTGTCGTCACATCACGTGAGGATACGGGCAAAGTGAATAGTTGTCCAAGTTACATGTCAGTCGAAGGCCTGTCTGTACAATCGATAGCAACTGGTATAAACTCGTTGCCGTCTAGTCGAGCACGATCGTCGATTCAGGTAGAACTATTTTATGTATGGATAGACAGTATAATAATCATCAAAATATAAAAAGTAGACCTCCATGAGTCCACAATTCTGTTCGTGTAGACAGCAATGGACTTCCGTGCCTCATCACAGAACATGGAGGGTTTCAAAAGCAGGATGGACGACGACCTGGGGTAGATCTGGTGACAGAGTATCACGGAATTGCGTGACCTGTGCGTAGAAATCCGATGCCACAGGCCTTCGCAAACCTACCAAGAACTTGTCAAATACATACCATGCAGAACTGCTGCTCATAAGTGTAAATACCTTTCATTTGTCGTATTCGGTTCGCATAAGTTATTCTGTTACAGGTTTCGCTTCACAATTTTCGACTCAATATCTTTGCCCAATTCCTTGCCTCAAACTGCTACATATTCTTCCTTCCCCATCGTTCCTTTCTGTCATCCCCACGGAAACTCTCTGTGAAAGGAGAAATTATTACGCGGTATATGGGATGAAAACGGGGACTGTTTGAAATTACCTGAAAGTCAGAAAACTTTGAAGGCGAAAAATAGAGTTGAAGAAAGAATTTACCATTAGCTTAATTCTCTAACTTCATTACAAGCAACTATATAATACGTCATACTGGTGCGGTTCCGCGAAACGAGGCCCTATTGCGATTTTGACGTTGGTAGTGACTGCAGGCAGCGACCGTTCTGCGTGTCTCCGCCAACCTCTGCTGCCGTCTTCTCTTTGTGTGCGCCGCTGCCGTTGCCGCCGTGCACGCTTCGACCACGGAACTGCGGCCAGGCGGGAAGGAAGCCTTTGGTCGGCTTCCTGGCGTTCCCGGGCAAGACGCGACGAGCCGCCGGTCGAAGGTAGCGCTGTCCGGCACAGCACAGGACGCCGCTGGCGACCCTGTCAGGACGCGGCCAGACGGCTCCTCCCACTGCGCTTCCCGCTGGTCTTTGTGACCGAGCAGAAGGGGGACAGACACCGATAGAGAGGCTGGGCCACGCCTCTGAGTCGCTAGTGCGTCTACTGTTACAAGGTACATACGCAGGAGGCATGTGTCAGTGTCCATTGTTCACTGAAAGTAGTATATGGGGGCTTTGTCAGGGTGTCTTATGCTTCCCTCGACTATCATAGATCTTCTCACGCTTCTAATGAAGTTTTTAGTTTACAAACTACAAAAGAAGTTTCCACTACAATGCCCTCTACAGTGGCTGAGTAACCAGCAGGATATGCAGGAAACGATGTGGAATGTGGCATACAAAAACTGGTGTTATTACTGTTTATTGTCTGTTTCTACTAGTTTCAGTGTATACCAGTGAGAGGTAGGAGAGAAACAAGTTGTAGAATAATAGAAGTGGCAGAAATATATTATCTGACCAGAAGTATTCAGGTACCTATCAGTAGACGTTAACATGGTGTCTGTCCTTCCTTCGCCTTTATGACAGTCTGAACTCTGCAGGGTAAAGGTTCAGTGAGATGTCTCAATGTTTGTGCAGCCCATTTCTTCTCAACAGCTGAGAGTGAGGGAGGGGGGGGGGGGGGGTAGCTAATGAATCCGGAGTGAAGTCGACGTTCTAACTCATCACAAACGCATTCCACTGAGTTCAGGATGGGAAGCTAGGGTGATCAGTCTATTTAAGGAATTTTCGTTTGTCCACAGGCTAGTGCCTCACAGATACTGCATTATAAGACGGTGTGGTGTCATGCTGATACAAACAATGATCGTCTTCTAACTGTTCATCCACTGTACCCAGTAAACAATGCTGGAAAATGTCTTCATATTCTTACACATTTAGCATTTCCTTAAGTGCAATAATGACATCATATCCACATCACGAAAACACCTCTATACCATAACAGCACCTCCTCTGTAGTTCACTGCTGGCTCTACACATAATGGCAGGTAGCGTTCTCCAGGTGTTCGCCAAACCCAAACACTTACATCGGGTTGTCACAGGCTATAGCGAAATTCATGATACAAATAACTCATGTCCATTAATCCACTGTATAGTGTCATCGCACTTTACATCAACTCAAGCTCCTTAGCTTTTACTGCAGGAATATGGCTTATGATGAGTTGCTCCACCATTTTACCTAATTTTGTATAACTATATAGGCACAGTCACTGTACAATTAGACTGCTGATAGCACTTTGGATCTCACGAATAATTCCTTCGACTGATTTCGTGGGATTTTTTACAACCACTGTCTCCGATGTTTGTGAGTACTGAGTACTGGAACTTTCTTTTCTGTCACATCACCAACAATCGAATTCAGCAGCCTTAGAAGGCTTGTAACATCTTTAATAGATTTGTTACTTAAGAGACGTCCAATGACTAATCCTTGTTCGAGGTCATTAAGCTCTCCTGCCAGACTAATTTTGCTGTTGCTGCTTCTCTGCCGACAACTGACTGCTCCCAACTTCCTTGTACTTGCCCGAATGCCTCTGCTATCTAGTGGCCAAGTCCACATTACATAGGAATGTCTCAATACTTCTGACCAGAGAATGTGGTGAGGAATTGTACAGGGTGACAAGGTGTACTCTTCACTAAATGTTGAAAAGAATTATGGTGATGGGAAGTTTTATTGTGTTACGTGTGACAGCGCATTTTCTGTCATTAGTTGCTATTTGTAGAAAAAATAAAAAATACTGTTGGCAGTAATGATTTGAGAATTAATAGAAACACATTGTGTTAAAACTGTAATTGGCTTCAATGTATTAAGCGAAAAAAATACAAAGTGATTCAAGACATAAAGAAACTTCTGAAAAACATTTACGTATCATAGAGAATGGTAGATACGAGACCTATCAGGGAACAACAGGAATTCAAGACCAAGATATTACAAAAAGCGTTACGGAGAGGTGCAACCTCTTTTCTAAACCTTTCAACCCGTCTGTCTAAGACACAACGAAGGAGATTAGAGGAAGTTTCGGGATTGAGTTTAAAATACAATGTGAATAAATATCAGGATAAGATTAGCTGATATCTGTGAAAACGGTGCAGACTTACATGGAATCAACACTAAGCACAGAAAATGAGAGGCAACCTGATAAAGTATTAAAAAAAAGCTGAAATAAAATTAACGATAAACTTAAAAAATGAAGTCCTCTTAGAAGAAGATGTGCTCAACTTGGAAGAAAGTAGCTCATGACAAACGAAGTAAGGAGGGAGCTTAGCATGTCTGTCATCCTACACCTTTTTCTTTTGCCACTGCTCTCCTTACGTTCCTTTCTTCCACGCTATTGTGGAGATCTTCTACATTCCTTATCTCGTCCACCTAACTTTCAGCATCCTTTTGAAGAATCGTATTGTCTTCTTTTTCGATTTTGCTACAGTCCATGCCTCACTACCATTCAGTTCTGTGCTCCAAATGCGCATTGTCAGAAATTTCTTCCTCGAATTCAGGCCTATGTTTGATACTAGTATATTTCTTTTGGTCAGAAATGTCCTCTTGCCTGTGGTATCTACTTTTTGTGTCCTCTTTGCTTCGCACATCGCGTCTTACTGAGGTTCCAAGGTAGCAGAAGTCGTTGACGTCGTTTAATTTGTGGGCACTAATTTTGATGAATTTACCGCTAATCACCTTTCTGCCACTCCTTATTACTTTCTTCTTCGATATACTCTGAGTCCATGGGGTTTGTTCATTTGACTGTCTTTTCATTAAACAGGTCCTGTAATTATTCTTCACTGTCAAATGGTTCAAATGGCTCTGAGCACTATGCGACTTAACTTCTGAGGTCATCAGTCGCCTAGAACTTAGAACTAATTAAACCTAACTAACTAACCTAAGGACATCACACACAGCCATGCCCGAGGCAGGATTCGAATCTACGACCGTAGCGGTCGCTCGGCTCCAGACTGTAGCGCCTAGAACCGCACGGCCACTCCAGCCGGCTCTTCACTGTCACTGAGGGTAAAACGTCATCAGCAAATCTTATCATTGATACTCTTTTACCCTGATTTTATTCCCACTCTTGAACATTTCTTTTATTCCCATAAGTGATTCTTCGATGTGTAGAATGAAAAGCAAGGACGAAAGACTGTATCCCAACGTTACACCACTTTCTACATTCACATATACATCACTCTCCGCAAGCCACCTAACGGTGGGTGGCGAATGGAACTTCACTGATTCGCCTTTCCTTGTTACACTCGCGAATGGCACAGGGGAAGAATGAAGCTGCAATTTCTCGAATTTTCTCGACGCGCTGGAAGTAATATGTTGTCCGACGCTTCCCGAAAACTGCTCTCTCGAAATTTCATTAGTAAATCTCTCAGTGCTACACAGTGCCTCTCCTGTAATGTCTGTCCCTGGAGTTCGTTGAGTATCTCCTTAACACTGTCACGCTGACTAAACGAAGCCGTGACGAAAGATGCCCCTCTTCGTTGGATCTTCTCAGTTTCTTCTATCTGTTATATCACTTAAGGATCCCAGACTGATGAAGAATACTCACGTCGATGAAAGAAGCTTCTTCTATCGTGGATGAGATACATTTCCTAAAGATTCTTCCCATGAATCTCTTTGTGGTTTCTGCTTTTCCTGCTACTTGTTTTATCTGGTCATTTCACTTAAGGTCGCTCTAGTTAGTTACTGATACATATTTTACTGCTGATATTGTTTCCAGCAGATCTTCTTCAATAGAGTAGTTGTACAGAGTGGATTTATTTCACTCCGAGTTCTTCGTCTTCCATTATTTCCTTTTCCTTATGGTATATATTGCATATTACCCGCTCCCCTGGTAGCTTAGTCCTATATTTCGAAGAATTTCGGAAATCTTGCACAATTTTACATTGTATACTACTTTTTCATACATGATATATTCTATGAAATTGTCTTGATTTTTCTGCAGTGTTGCTTCCAATATCAAAGGCAATGTGAGGTCTGCCTCTCTGGTGGCTTTCCGAAGTTTAGCGTAAGGAGAAGAAGTGTCTTAATTTTAGGAAGAAACTTGTGAGAATTTTCGTTTAGAGCATTGCATTGTAAGGTAGTAGTTAATGAACTATGGGAAAAGCGGAAAAGAAGAGAATCCAAGCGGCTGAGCAGTGCTGTTGCAGAGCATTAAGTGAACCGGTAAGAAATAACGGGGTACTCTGCAGAACCAGTAAGGAAAGGAAGGTAGAAAACTCTATGTAGAATAAAGGCTGGATCACAGGATTATTCCTCAGGTAACGATTCCCGCGTTACTGAATAGAGCCGTGGTGTAGAGAGAGACAGGGATTGAAATATATCGCGCAAATAATCGTGAAAGTTGGATATAGCTGCTGCTGAGGGGCTGGCGTAGTGGAGGTAGTCGTGGTGGACATCAAACCACTCAAATAAGTAAACAAATAAATATATAAATATAAAAACGCAAGAAACGAATGTCAACACAGTGCTGCAAACAGCGATCCTCCAAGTGTAAAACTTGCTGTGATCGTCCATCAGGTTCAAGGTCTGAACATAATGCTTCATTACTTCGATACCTACTGCATTAGAAACCCATGCAATCTCTTGGTGTGAATGTTACAGGTTCGGTATTTACAATATAAAGTGTGTAACGTCTATAAGCGCAGATATCTTCATGTGTCGTAGCTTAATATACACATACGTCAGTGTGTTGGCTCTTGTTTCTCTTTTTCGAACAGTCTTCTCACAAACACGTCAAAAACTTTACAACCTGATGTTTTTTGCATGGTCATACCTGGACTGCGAAGTGAACGACGCCTGTCACTGTAGACTAATTGTTTTGCCTACACCTGCATGCACTTTAATACCTGACCAGGAGAAAATACGCAGTAATGGCTTGTTCCTGCCACATGTGCTTGGAGGTACTACCTAATCAAAAATATATGAGGTGAACAGCTATATTTATTAGTCGTAAATACTGATGTAATGTTGTTTAGTACACTGTGCCCAATCATCAATAGAAATATCTGCATTTATAGAGATTACATCTTGTATGTGAACGATCCGTTTCGTGGATGGTGGTACTCTATATAAGAAAGACGCAATGACACTAAATGGTAGTGAAATCCAGGGTCGACGCGTGGACAGCAAAGAGGTAGTTGATCGCAACGTCGCCGGCCGGGGTGGCCGAGCGATCCTAGGCGCTATAGTCTGGAACCGCGAGACCGCTACGGTCTCAGGTTCGAATCCTGCCTCGGACGTGAATGTGTGTGATGTCCTTATGTTAGTTAGGTTTAAGTAGTTCTAAGTTCTAGGAGACTGATGATCTCAGAAGTTAAGTCCCATAGCGCTCAGAGCCATTTGATCCTAACGTCAAATAAATGTAACATAACGAGTACGCATACGGGAAAGACACATTACAATTTGAATATACTCGTATTATTGGCGATAGATCACGGTAAAAAGTAAGAACTGTTGGACTGAGTCAGAATCATCTTAAACTGGAATATCATAAAACTAATTTTATAAAAGCAGGTTCTAGGTCAGACGCACTAGCGTAATCCCATAAAAATGGTACCATCAGTGAAAAAAGTGATTAACAAAAAACACTTACTGCCAATTCTTGAGTATTTATAGTCAGGTTGGTACCATGACGAAGTAGGCATAATAGTGTAGGCAGACAAGATAAAAAAAGAAGAGCAGTGCATTTCATCACGGGTTCGTTAAGTAAGCAGAAGGCAGCATGGGCATGCTTTTATTACATCAAGTGACAGTCCCTACAAGGGAGGCGCCCACCAGAGCGGGGAATTGTACTGTTGAAAATCTGGGAGAGTACTAGTCGACTACAATATTGCTGCGCATGGGAGTGAGGGCGTTTCGGTCGGCCCATCGCGAGTTTTTATCGGTGTATTTCATGAGGACACGCTGGAAAAATTGATAGTACAGTAGATACACAACGGTCTTGATATCATTCACAACTTTATGCGTTTTCCTCAGACATCACTGTATTTGTTTACTATAACATCACCCCGTGTAGACCAAATGCAACAGTATCTTGGTCGGGTAGTGCATTTCAAGAATAACCAGAACGTATGACCACTGTCCATCTTCAGAACGAATACTGGTTAGTGGTGCTGCAGACCAGGACGAATGGGGAATAATTTCAGCGACAATACGGTTCGTAAATGAGGAAATACAATTATTTTGCTATTGCGTGCAATTGTCGTGAACTTCTGAGAATGGTTGAAGGATGGTGGAACCACGAGTAAACTACAATGTGTTTGTTGAACGCCCAAGTCTCATAAGAAAACAAGGAGGTCTGAGGGCTGCCCGCTCTGTAAAGAAGGACAGGCAGCAAACTGTGACGTATCTGACGATAGAATACAATGCCGGTACTGGCAGAAGAATTTCAGAGCATACCGCTCAACGTAAATTGTTGAACATTGTCCCACGTTGATCCAGGGGGATTTTCAATTAAGACATCAGTGAACATGGAATCATCGAGACTGGCCCATGGAACAGTTGAAACCAGTTGCCTCGTGCAATGAATCTTGTTTCTTGTTACACCAGGTGGACGGTTGTATGGAGGTAAGGCGTCATCCAGGCAAATGACTGCTTAAAACATGCACTGAGCCATGGGCGCAGGCCTGTGGGGAAGGATTATGCAATTGGTCGGCATTTCCCTGGTCTTCCATGGTACTTGTCATAGTAATCGGATACTTCATGACAGCTGGGGACTACGTGAACGAGTTTCCTGACCACTACATCCCTTTGTGTTTTCCTCGGCGGAGCAGGCATCTTCCAGCAGGATAACTGTCCGTCTCACAAGACCAGAATTGAGCAGAATTGAGTTGAGAAACGCGATAGTGAACTGACGATGTCTTAGCCACCTGATACACGTGATGTGATCGTGATGGAACACACGCTATCGGGCTCCATCTCCGCGCCCACGAGTCACTGGTCCGTAATTTGCGGGAAATTCATGACCTGTGCTCAGGTATCTCGTGTCACATACCTACGGAAACCTAAAAAGGACTTTTCTAATGCATAAATCACTGCTATATTGCTATCCGAAGGTGCACCAAAACAATATTAAGTAAATAGTTATAATGTTTTGACTAAGTGTATCCATCCTGTCATATACATAGCGTGAAATGATAGTGCAGCGGCCGGCCGTGGTGGTCGATCGGTTCTAGGCGCTACAGTCTGGAACCGCGCGACCGCTACGGTCGCAGGTTCGAATCCTGCCTCAGGCATGGGTGTGTGTGATGTCCATAGGTTAGTTAGGTTTAAGTAGTTCTAAGTTCTAGGGGACTGATGACCCCAGAAGTTAAGACCCATAGTGCTCAGAGCCATTTTTTTGATAGCGCCGGGAAGGGGTTAGATTTGACATGGAATCATACCGACAGTCTCTCATTCGGCGTACCGTTTCTGGCTGGAACAGAAAAGGAAGAAGATCTCTCCAGTGCCAACAGCTCCCTCAACTACATACTGAAAGTGACTTGCGAAGATTCAGATGTAGATTTCAGACTGGGCTATGGATGTTGCGCAGTCTCCCGACCACGGGTTTACACCGATATTAAAATTACCTCATTTATGTATGCAATCTTCCATAGGGTAGCCCTCCTGCTTTTGTACTTAGGATATCGCCACCGACATTTTTGTTCATGACGAGTATGAGGATGAAAATCATTGGTTGCTCGGTATAATTAACAGAGGAGGCTACAGCTCCTCAGTCCGTGTCTAAAATTTGCTGAGGTCCTCAAAAATCACATAAAACTATTGAACTGACGCATAAAGGAAACTTGTTTCCTGTAGTAGTCGTAAAGCTGAAACACCTGTAAGTATGCTGTAAGAAATAGTTTGTGCATTCTATCTCAAACGGTTTTGACAATTTTTCTGTCATGGCTAATAAAAAATAATCGCGGGCAGTTCTGGTAAGTTAGTAATTAGTAACGAAAGCGAAAAGTCAAATTATCTAGACCGCACGTTCGGGTAGTGATGTAATTTATGTCTTCACAATAGTGTTAATAGTGTCTTTGCTTCTAAACGATAAAAGTAACATATTGCGTTATCCATCTGTCTCTAATTACCTTGTCGTTGACAGAATGTTAACCAGTAATCTTCTTTCCCCATAGCACTCGTTTTTAAAACTAACAACAACTACAGTTTCTAGCACATCAGTTTCTCGTCTGTTATGCTAACAGCTCATCATATTTTCACACGTCACACAGACAGAAGGTGTCAGACGGGCTGTTGTACCTTCTCCTTTCACTTCGCTCATGTGTGACATACTGTCTCCACTCTTTTTATTGTGGTACATTGTGTACTCAGAGTGCTATTCACAGAGTCCTACGTGCAAGGCAGACAAGAATGACAAGCGAGGGATTAATAGACAGAAAGCAGCAAAGGCAGCTCCAGTGAACTGATAGCCGCTCCGATGTCCAGTGTCGCTTACAAGCGGAAAAACATGTCAGGCTTGACGAACCATGTTTGACGCATTTACAGTGGATTAAATTCGTGACCAATACCTGACGTATTGTGTCAACCAGGAAATTATAAGCACCTTTTATACCGAAGGAATGAAAACGTAATAGAAATGTGTCGCAACAAATGCGATTAATAGAGAAAAGTCGTTTTGTTTGTGAAACTTAATTCAGTGATATAGAAACGTATTGACACGTTTGTGGTTTTTGCTTTGAAACTAGCTGTCAGGTATCTCGCTTGAGCCACTTTAGGTTTTAGTTAAAGACATGTCAATTACTACTTTCTCAGATTTTGTTTGGTTGTAATACCCGTAAGGAGAGTTCGTAATACTTGTATGGAAAGTTCGCTAAAGAGTATACTTCGTTTCCGACAATGAGCGTATACTTTCTTCTGTGTTGGCTGCAACTAGTGAGAAACTAGTATTCAGCAGCCATTGTAGCCGAGCATAGTGGCATAATGACCAGACACTGGGTGCCTCTTTCTTAGCCGGCCGAAGTGGCCGTGCGGTTAAAGGTGCTGCAGTCTGGAACCGCAAGACCGCTGCGGTCGCAGGTTCGAATCCTGCCTCGGGCATGGATGTTTGTGATGTCCTTAGGTTAGTTAAGTTTAAGTAGTTCTAAGTTCTAGGGGACTAATGACCTTAGCAGTTGAGTCCCATAGTGCTCAGAGCCATTTGAACCATTTGAACCTCTTTCTTAGTGTTTATGTAAGGCAGAGATCGAATGTAACATACCCACCACATAATATAAGAGATTTAACTTACTACATTTTCTGTTAAGACTACAGGTTAATGCTCCATTGTGCACGCAGCAGCAGTTGTCAGCCAGATGGGGGGATCTAACGACACTAGCAAGAGTATTCACAGCTGCTTCGGTTTTTTTCAGAACTTCTTAAGGCAGAGCCCGGCAAAGTGGCCTTGGAGGGCAAAGTGAACACTGGGATCCTGGAGAACGCTTAACTTATTTTCCTGGCTGGCGCAGTCACCACATTAAATGTAACCAATCTGCTGTGTCGCTCCTCAGAGTTAAAATACAATTGAGATCATCAGTCCCCTAGAACTTAGAACTACTTAAACCTAACAAACCTAAGGACATCACACACGTCCATGCCCGAGGCAGGATTCGAACCTGCGACCGTAGCAGTCGCGCTGTTCCGGACTGAAGCGGCTAGAACCGCTCGGCCATCGCGGCCGGCATTTGTTATGAAGATGGAATGTAACTGAGTTGAAAGTGTTACACCTTGATTCCATAGTCTATTTCATTTATTGAAGTTCGGTCAGGTTATTAAACCGTGTACAGCTTTTGTGCAGAGGCCTCAAAGCAGGCAAAGTGGCCACTTCGACTGTGGCTTCTCGCCCTATTGTGTGGAGCGAAAACTTAACAGCAGCAGCCTAAACGAAGGCTCCGCGCGATAATTACAGCAAGTACTTGTAAGATTGATCTAGAAACAGTAAATAAAGAAAGAGAAGAAAAAGAAAATAAAGTTACGGGAAAACGGAGAGCAGTAACTAGGAGTAAGAAGAAGAGTACGAGGAGCAGTAAACCTGTTCCTAGAAGAGGTCTTTTTGACGACGACGATAAACAGACAGAGTGCACGTGCTGTGAACAAGTATTAGCTAATTCTATGCCAGAATAGCAGAGGATTTAGCGCTCAGGGCCCACGAACTCTGTACGGGAGTGGGGAAACACACATTTTATATGTGAAAAGTGTAAGTAAATCGAATGGTGTTTCACAATGAAATATATTTAGTTCTTTTTTCAAAACGTTTTATTCTCCCTCTTTCTTTGAGTTTAAAACTAAGGGGCCATTTTTGTTGCTCATGTCGGCCAAAGTGACCATTCTGCCACTTTCAGGAAACTGAATTTTGAAAATACATACTTTGGTCCTAAGCTAATTATAATATTTGATATTATAATTCAATAGCTGTAGATTATAATCACACATTTCCGTGCATTTTACTCCATTGCTACTCAGCTTAAAAAAGCAGGAATAGCTTGGCCTGGCCACTTAGGCACGGCTCTCTCTTACTGCCGAACAGCAACAGTAGAGAAGGTAGCAACTAATTTCATACGAGGGGAATATGGTCATCAGAGACAAGAGAATCGCCAGGAGTGGTCCAGGGAAAGGTGATATAATCGCTCTTCTTCTCTATATACATGAGCGATGTGGCGGATACGGTGAGTAACAGTCTGATAGTCTTTGTTGATGACGCTGTAATGCACAAGAAAATGTCATCATTGAATGTCTGTAGGAGGGTACAAGACAGACAGAATGTATGTTTGAATGGTGTGATGAATGTCAGCTTGCTCCAGATATTGAAAAAAAAAAATGTAAGTTAACATAGATGAGTAAGGATACGTTCCTGTGATGGTCTAATTCGGTATTCAGGTATGCGGCTTGACACAGTCCGTAGATTAAATATCTAGGAGAAACTCTATAAATTGAGTAATCTCGTGGAGTCGACAGTAGGGCAAGTGAATGTGAGAATTTTAAGAAAGTGTAGCCAAGTATTTGGTATCCTTATCAGGTGGTGTTAAAGATAGCCATCAAAAAATTAGACGGGTGCTGCTAGATTTGTTACCGGTAGTAGGATCAACACGAGAGTATTGCGGAAATGTTCTGTAAACGCAAATTAGAGTCGTTGGTCGGAAGATGAAGTTCTTTTCGTAAAAATCTATTTAGAAAACTTAAGGACCCGGCATTTGTGGCTGACAGTAGATCGATTCTGCTGCCGACAAGGTACATTTAACGTAAAACAACAAAGACAAGATAATAAAATTTAGGGCTAGCACGGAGGCATATAAAAAATCTTTCGCTCCATTTTCGAGTGCAACAGAAAAGGGAATGAATTGCAGGATGACAAGTTGCCCTGCGCCATGCACTGTGTTGTCGCTAGCGGAGTATGCATTTAGATGTAGAATATGACAGTACAGTCCTAACGTTTATTCGATGGAGGATTTCGCTTCTCCTAGTGTAACTCCAAGAGCTTGCATCTCAGATCATCGAAGATAATAACACTACTGGAGACAGTGGTCCAGCGAAGGAAGCCCTGCCAGGAACCTCTAAGAGAGAACTAAAAGTCCATTCCGTAAGCATGCAAGGACACACGTTTCCGATATGTACTCCGCCAAAATAGTAGTCAGACGACTGAATAAAGCGGTAAGTCCGAAAATCGTAAATCCTCTTCTCATAACTGGCGTGCAATGCTTGCGAACTAAAACGAAACGACAAAGAGGAATAGGAAAACCTATTGGAAGAGACAAAATAAAACAGAAACACCTAGAACACAAAACCTTCATTTCGCAAAAAGGAAATGTCTCACAGCATCGGAGAAAACTGGTACTGTAGAAAAAAATGCTTTTCGTCAGGAGGCGGATGTGATTTTTATGGTGAATCCAAACAATAGAAACATGGAGCCAGTTCTTACAAGAAAATTTATATGCCAGGTCCACTAGCGCTTTGACAGACAAATACAGTCTTCCGAATCAAACAGCAAACGATAGCGGGCCAACTGCTACTGTGTGTCATTGTCGAGAGTTTATATGCTCTGCTATACCAAATGTAAACAAACCGATAGGTAATGTACGTGTGATTATTGTTCTTGTTTTGCCAGTGGTTACAGTAGAAACCGTGGTCATTGACACATGCTGTAAATCGATTCTTGACAGAAAATACTAAAAGTTGAAGTCCATCAGGAGATATCGCAGCACAGGGCTACAAATGTAAGATATGGCATCCCATGTGTACAGTAATTGGGTGTGTTTCCTTGTAAACCACTTGATTTAATTTTCCATACAAATAAAAATCCAGAGATTCCAGGTGTTGGGTGTGTGTATGCTAGCCATTTTGTACTTCCCACAACACCAATAGTCGATCTCCAAAAGTCTAGTATAGAACGGGCGGGATATCCGATGTGTTGGTACCAAATGGAAAGCCTTGTGTTGAATGAAAAGTCTTCTAATAAGCGCAGTGGGCCACTCGGTCGGACGGAATAGGGATTGAAGGATTGGTTTAAGTAATTAAGTTCTTTGTTGTTGAGAAACCACTCACATCCTGATAACTGTCTCAGCACATGATTCTGGGCTCAGCTGGGTTCCCGCAGTGAACATCACTTAAGGACGGACGCCTTGGCAAGGCGTCGGGCTTTATCCTTGCCTATTAGGAAAGAATCACATGGGACCTCTGACGCGGGCAGTCGACTGCCTGGACAGAGGGGCCTCACTCTGTTACATTCACGACTGGCTTCCGATCTGTTAACAGGTCCTTCTTTTACTGTCCTATCTTCCCTCTGGAACTTTGGCCATAACTGCCCCTCCAAACTATGGCGGCTCCCTTAGGTTCGCCATACGTATTCCTTAAAAAACCCAAGGGTTTTCACCAGATTAATTTTGGTACATACTTACCCAGTTACGCAACTGTCCTGGATGCCCACCAATCCGCCTTACACACGCATCCCGCACGACAGTATAATCATTAGAAACTGTAGATACTTGAGGCTGTTTCAAGCTGCATCGGTAAAACAGGTATCATAGATGTCGGTCCTGAGAAGCCTGCACCACTATTGGAAGACCAATGTGGTTGTTTAAAGACTCCTCTCATGCAGATGTCCAGTAGCGTACGTGGCGAAGATTCATTTGCTCGTCGTTGGTAAATGATGCTTTATCATCTAATAAAATCTTGCAATCAAAAGCCGCATTACATCGCAGATTTCGTAGACACCGTTCGCTGAACTGTAACATTTGAAAGTCATTGCCGTGGAGAAGGCGAAATGTGGAAAGAATGAAATGCGCAGCATTTCTGTAATGGTTCCAAGAGAGATCTTGAGGGCTAGGCAATATTAGGATACTTTTCATCATTCGAGGAACCGTACTGCTGCTCCAACGGTTTGGCAGCACTAAGCTTGCTGGACAAAAGATTAAGAGATAATCCATCTCTTTAAAAATCACACTGACCGCGTTGGCGCGCTATGGACAGTACGGAACTGCTACGAGACGTTCATGTACACTCCGCTGCTGAAGAAAGTCACATCAGTGAAGTGTTGTGTGTGTGACAGACGGCTGTGTCGATTCAGTGTAGTAACGTCTGTTGATGTGACAGTGTGTCAGAGAAGAGATATACTTTTCGGACATGCCCATGATCTCACGATAAAAGAACTTGCACTATTTGTTGGTGGCTACAAGAAATGGTGTATCAACCCCAGCCACGTTACACGGCATAAGGACAGTATTCATAAAAGCATCCTATCTGACACGAAGCACAGGCGATTGTCATGGGTGGTCAGGGAATTTAGGTCAATCGCAACCAGTTTCCGAGAGAACACTGCGAAGGGAACTGCACGCAATGGATATCTGAATTCGGGTACACCACATAAGGGCATTGCTCACACAGCGATACCTAATGCTCCACGTCTTCAGTGAGCCAAACATCACAGAAAGTGGACCACCACTGACGCCTAACTGTTCACGATTTCTCTCTTTTCAAACGCTAGACGCGGAGTGCATCGATAGCCCAACGAGGCATTTACCCGGAATTGTGTGGAAAGTGTAGTTCAGCCCGGGATTTGCCTGTGATCTTTGGGGGTATTTTTCGTACTATGATTTGAGGCATACTCATTCAGCCTGCCGTGAATGTCAGTCAGGAGGTTTATTTCAAAATTATGGAGGTCGTAGTAACAGACAGAGAAGCAATAGTAAAGAGTCGAAAACAAATAACTCGCCATGTCAGGATGGAATCCCAGCTCGGTTTTACAGAAATTACTCTACGACATTGGACCCTTACCCTTAGTTAGCTTGCATTTGTCACGAATCTCTCGCCTAACATAAAGTCCCATGCGAATGGAAAAAGGCGAGATGACTGAAGTATATAAGAAAGGTAAAAGAACAGGCAAGTAAAAATAACAGACCAATATCCTTAACAACCGCTTGCTACAGAACTATTAAACGTGTTCTGAGTTGCTACATAATAAATTTCCTTGAGACAGAAAAGATTCTGTCCACTAATCACCCCGAATTTTGAAAGCATCGCTCGTGCGAACCTGAATTTCCCTTTTCTCACATCGTATCCTGCGAACCATGGATGAAAGCAACAGGCAGATTCTGTAGTCCTAGGTTCCTGGAAAGCGTTTGCAACGGTGCCCACTGCAGACTGCTCACGAAGGTCCAGGCGTACGGATTATGTTCCGAAGTGCATGAGTGGCTCGAACACTTTTTTAAGTAATGGAACCCAGTATTTTCCTAGACAGGAGTGCTCATCAAAGACAAGGGTATCGTTAGAAATGCCTTAGAAAAGTGTAACTAGACAGATTTTGTTCTCTATAACACAAATGATTTGATGGACAGGGTGAGCAGCAATTTGCGGCTGTCCGCTGACGACGTTATATACGGGAAGGCGTCGTCGATGAGTGTCTCGATGAAAATACAAGATGAGTTAGACAAAGTTTCTAGTTCCTTTGATGAATGGCAACTTACTCTAAATGTAGGAAAATGCCAGTGGAGATGAGTAGGAAAACAATCATTTTGTGTGAATAAAACGTTCTCGGTCTTCAAGCCGCGTCAATTCGAATAAAATCCTCGAGCTTTTGATGACCATCTCCACCATCGCCGTCAGTTCAATGACTGTCGGGGTTGTTCGCTCGCTCGCTCGCTCGCTGTAAAACAATGGCAACATATGCCAGGTGTAGAGGCAGTGTAAGCAGCGGAGCTGCTGTTCCTGCGCTGAACTATGGTGTTGGCAATGGTACCTATCGTGACGAGCTTTCCTCAATGAGCATCCCTGGCTATAGAGACGCTCTTTGCATCGTCATGGGGACTGCGGGAGAGAACTACTCATGCAGTAGGTCGGACCAACGTGTTGTCGGCCTGTGGTGGACCTGTTGGCCCAGCCCAAGAATTAGACGGCTGTCAGGGTGTTCTGCGTTGCTGTAGAACACCCCGGCGATGTGCCGATGTGCCGGAAGCGGTCCTGTAGGAAAGGGATGCCTGCTTCCTCATGGAGCAGCCTCGTGCGGCAGCGAGTCGTTTTGTGGAGCGCAAGTCGCAGTGCCCTATTCTAGACGCGTTGGAGCGTCGCAATGTTCGTCGCTGCTGCAATGGGCCACACCACGGCCGCATATTCCAGAACTGGCCGTACCAATGCCAGGTACATGGAGAGGCCGTGGCGTGGAGGTAGTGTAGACGAGGGGTTGAGCAGCGGGTACAGCGCTCGTAGTCTCCCCACTGCTCGCCCTCTGACGTCGTGGACGTGGGGCAACCACGTCAGATGTCTGTCCAGTGTGACCCCGAGGTATTTGCCGGTCCGCAACCATCTGATGGGCCCCCCATGATCGTGACCGGAGGTAGCCTCTTCCTGTTGAAGACGACAGCCTGACTCTTCGCAGCGCTGTACTTTAGGCACCACTTCGTGGTCCAGGCGCCCAGGACGTCACATCCGAGCTGGAGGCGGCGGCTCATCTCGGTCGCATTTATGCTACGGGTGAACAACGCAGTATCGTCAGCATAAAGCGCTAACTCCACGCGTGCTACCCGCGGTGCGTCGGCGGTGTACTGGGAGTACAGCGGGGGGCTGAGAACCGACCCCTGCGGCACTCTCGCTCGAATCTGCTGGTCGATGCAGGTGGGACCATCTGCCCGGACGTGGAATGTGCGGCCCGAGAGGTACGAGCGCAGTAGGACCACGTGCGACGTCGGTAATCCGTGTACAAAAAGTTTGTACACGAGGCCGTCGTGCCATACGCAGTCGAAGGCCTTGGAGACATCGAGAAGCACCGCCCCTAGGTACTACCGTGTCTCCAGCGATCGCATCGCCTGCTCCACGAGGCGCAACAGCTGCTGGGTGGTTGAGTGGCCGCTCCGGGACCCGAACTGTTCCTCGGGGATGAGCTGCTGCTCTGTCACGTGGCGTAGCAGCCGCTCCACGTACAACCTCTCAAAGACTTCTCAGAGGGACGGGAGCAAGCTGATCGTCCGGTAGTTCGCTGCCTGACGTGGGTCCTTGCCGTTCTTGGGGATGGCAACCACTTCCGCGTGTTTCCACGCGGAATCGGAAAGTCCCAGAGCGGAAGACGCTGTTGAACATACCCGCCAGAGACTGGTGTACCTCTGGCGGTAGCAATCTCAACAGGCAGTTGGTGACACCATCCGTGCCACCCGCCTTCTTGGGGTTGAGGCGACGGAGCTGCAGATCGACTTCTGCAGCCGTGATTGCCTCTATCGTGTCGTCCTCCTCACGCGCAGTGAGGAAAACCGGGAGGCGGTCCTCCACGTGGCGGACGAGGTCGGCATCGAACACGCCATCGGCGGGCTGGAAATTTTCCACGAACGTGTCCGCAAGGATGCTGGCTTTCGCATCCGGCTCGCAGACAACGTTCGCACTCACATGGAGGGGCAGGAGTCGCTGGTGACGGCGAAGGAAGCGCCTGGCCGTCCGCCAATAACTGCCATCTGTCGTCGTTAGGGTGACCACATGGCCCGCCCAGTCACGATTGCGGTGATCATCTATGGCGACCCGAATCTCACACCGCGCACTGTTGAGGCGGCGCTTCGTCTCGGGCAGCCGCGTGAACTGCCACTCTCGAAAGAGGCGATTTTTGAGTGTGGTCGCCTCCAAAATGTGCGTGGTCTCGGGGTAGCGTCTTTGATTCATAATCAAATCGTCTTCGGTCCCGGGTTCGATCCCCGCCACTGCCTAAATTTTGATAAATAATCGGCATTGGCGGCCGAAGACTTCCGGCATAAGAAGTCAGCCTCATTCTGCCAACGGCCTTGTCAAAGAGGGCGGAGGAGCGGATAGAGGTTCAGGGCACTCTCTTGTCCTAGGGGTGGGAAATTGCCCCTAAAGGCGGAGGAATCAGCAATGATCAACGACATGAGGATGCAGAAGGCAATGGAAACCACTGCATTAAAGATACGTAACGTAAATCTACAGGACATGTGGCCTGTAAATGAAGAAGTGTCATGATGATCTCTCCATTGGCAAAAGATTCCGGAGGGGACTGCCAAGGGGGAGGTTACCATGAGAAAAATATTGAATAATCAACGAAAGGATAACGTTCTACGAGTCGGGGCGTGGAATGTCAGAAGCTTGAACGTGGTAGGGAAACTAGAAAATCTGAAAAGGGAAATGCAAAGGCTCAATCTAGATATAGTAGGGGTCAGTGAAGTGAAGTGGAAGGAAGACAAGGATTTCTGGTCAGATGAGTATCGGGTAATATCAACAGCAGCAGAAAATGGCATAACAGGTGTAGGATTCGTTACGAATAGGAAGGTAGGGCAGAGGGTGTGTTACTGTGAACAGTTCAGTGGCCGGGTTGTTCTAATCAGAATCGACAGCAGACCAACACCGACAACGATAGTCCAGGTATACATGCCGACGTCGCAAGCTGAACAGATAGAGAAAGTGCATGAGGATATTGAAAGGGTAATGCAGTATGTAAAGGGGGACGAAAATCTAATAGTCATGGGCGACTGGAATGCAGTTGTAGGAGAAGGAGTAGAAGAAAAGGCTACAGGTGAATATGGGCTTGGGACAAGGAATGAAAGAGGAGAAAGACTAATTGAGTTCTGTAACAAGTTTCATCTAGTAACAGCGAATACCCTGTTCAAGAATCACAAGAGGAGGAGGTATACTTGGAAAAGGCCGGGAGATACGGGAAGATTTCAATTAGATTACATCATGGTCAGACAGAGATTCCGAAATCAGATACTGGATTGTAAGGAGTACCCAGGAGCAGATATAGACTCAGATCACAATATAGTAGTGATGAAGAGTAGGCTGAAGTTCAAGACATTAGTCAGGAAGAATCAATACGCAAGGAAGTGGGATACGGAAGTACTAAGGAATGACGAGATACGTTTGAAGTTCTCTAACGCTATAGATACAGCAATAAGGAATAGCACAGTAGGCAGTACAGTTGAAGAGGAATGGACATCTCTAAAAAGGGCCATCACAGAAGTTGGGAAAGAAAACATAGGTACAAAGAAGGTAGCTGCGAAGAAACCATGGGTAACAGAAGAACAGTTGATTGATGAAAGGAGGAAGTACAAACATGTTCCGGGAAAATCAGGAAAACAAAAATACATGTCGCTGAGGAATGAAATAAATAGGAAGTGCAGGGAAGCTAAGACGAAATGGCTGCAGGAAACATGTGAAGACATCGAAAAAGATATGATTGCCGGAAGGACAGACTCAGCATACAGGAAAGTCAAAACAACCTTTGGTGACATTAAAAGCAACGGTGGTAACATTAAGAGTGCAACGGGAATTCCACTATTAACTGCAGAGGAGAGAGCAGATAGGTGGAAAGAACACATTGAAAGCCTGTATGAGGGTGAAGATTTGTCTGATGTGATAGAAGAAGAAACAGGAGTCGATTTAGAAGAGATAGGGGATGCAGTATTAGAATCGGAATTTAAAAGGGCTTTGGAGGACTTACAGTCAAATAAAGCCGAAGGGATAGATAACATTCCATCAGAATTTCTAAAATCATTGGGGGAAGTGGCAACAAAACGACTATTCACGTTGGTGTGTAGAATATATGAGTCTGGCGATATACCATCTGACTTTCGGAAAAGCATCATCCACACAGTTCCGAAGACGGCAAGAGCTGACAAGTGCGAGAATTATCGCACAATCAGCTTAACAGCTCATGCATCGAAGCAGCTTACAAGAATAATATACAGAAGAATGGAAAAGAAAAATGAGAATGCGCTAGGTGACGATCAGTTTGGCTTTAGGAAAAGTAAAGGGACGAGAGAGGCAATTCTGACGTTACGGCTAATAATGGAAGCAAGGATAAAGAAAAATCAAGACACTTTCATAGGATTTGTCGACCTGGAAAAAGCGTTCGACAATATAAAATGGTGCAAGCTGTTCGAGATTCTGAAAAAAGTAGGGGTAAGCTATATGGAGAGACCGGTCATATACAATATATACAACAACCAAGAGGGAATAATAAGAGTGGACGATCAAGAACGAAGTGCTCGTATTAAGAAGGGTGTAAGACAAGGCTGTAGCCTTTCGCCCCTACTCTTCAATCTGTACATCGAGGAAGCAATGATGGAAATAAAAGAAAGGTTCAGGAGTGGAATTAAAATACATGGTGAAAGGATATCAATGATACGATTCGCTGATGACATTGCTATCCTGAGTTAAAGTGAAGAAGACTTAAATGATTTGCTGAACGGAATGAACAGTCTAATGAGTACACAGTATGGTTTGAGAGTAAATCGGAGAAAGACGGAGGTAATGAGAAGCAGTAGAAATGAGAACAGCGAGAAACTTAACATGAGGACTGATGGTCACGAAGTCAATGAAGTTAAGGAATTCTGCTACCTAGGCAGTAAAATAACCGATGACGGACGGAGCAAGGAGGGCATCAAAAGCAGACTCGCTATGGCAAAAAAGGCATTTCTGTAAGCCCAACGAAGGTGATAACCCCAGCCGTAGTGGTGACACCTACCCCAGTAGCCTCCACTGCGTTGAGGGGTAGTAGCTGGACTTCATGATGTCTGAGGGACGTCTTGACATAGATGGCCGTCCCGCCACCATGGGTCAGCCTGTCGGTGCGGTAGCACCGATAGTTGGCCGCCTTGACATGAATACCCGGCTTTAGGAATGTCTCGCACACGAGGCAAATGTCAATTGCCTCGTCGCGCAAAAATGCCCTGAATTCCCCTTGCTGGGGGACCAAGGTGGTCGTGATGAAGGCTCAAACGGAATGGCCATGGATGTGTCGATTATCCATGGCGGGAAGAAGCAGCAACGCCGGCCTGGAGGTCCGTCATGACCGCGGTGACGAGCACCGGGAGTTGCTCAAGCAGCTGGCTCAACGACCCCAAAAGCGATCGGACCTCAGCTGCGTCGTGTGCCGAGTGGGCGGCGGGGGCCGCTGGGGCGGACTCCATAAGGGGGCCGGCTTGTTGCGACCGCTCCGTAGTAGACGACTGCCGTGGAACATCGGCAGCTAGTTGCAGTGGCGGCGCAGCACGAGTTTCCGGCTGCTGCTGCCGCGGCAGAGTGTCGGCGGCAGTCCGTAGCGCAGCGGCAGTGGTGGCCCGGCCCGCGCGCCGGCAACGCCTGCGTTAGGCGGCATCCCGTGCCAGGCGTGGGTGCGGCGCTTGCCAAAAACCCGGGCGAAGCCACGGACGGCGCAGTCGGCTGTTGCCTCTCGCAGCGGCCTGCTCCGTTCGCTGCGTGGAGGAGGCAGACGGTCCGCCCTTGGTGGTGGCAGCAAAGCTAGTGGATGGGTGCACTTTACGAGAAGGAGCAGCCCCGCCCCGTTGCTGGTGTCGGCCCGTTAGAAGGCCGAACAGCCTCTGTAACTGGCAACGTGCGGCCCACCGCAGTTGCAGCACGTCGGTTTTTCTTCTCGGGTGAGCCCGCAGGATTTGCTCTCATGCTGTCCCGCACTCTATACGCAGCGGGGCAGCATGAAGCAGTAGCGGGAAACGTGGTCCAGCCTTTGGCATGAGAAGCACTCGGTCCTCTTGCCTTAGGCCCGAAGCGGCTCCACCGCGACTTTGACAATGCCGACCCGCTGCACATGGAAAATCTTCCGGTTTTCCAGGTTGTCAACGAGGACAACGTGGTATAGCAGCATGTCTCGGTGCGTCCGAGGGGACTTCATCAGGCCGATGGACGGATGCCAAAGACCATGTCCTCGAGCTCCTCTCGGAGGTAGTCCACGCCTAACTTGAGGGGAAAGTGGCGGAAAACCACCTTCAGACGTTTGAGCGGCTCGGAAGGGTGTGTGCAGCACGGGAGACCATCCGTGCAGATGGTGTCCATCACCGCGCGGCACTCTTTATTGGACGTCACTGTGAACTTGTAGAGGTCAAGGCCGGCGGCATCGTTTCCACCCTGGACGTTTCCACCCTGTCAAGATTCTGCTGCAAATCCTTGTAGGCGCCGGTCCATTGGGCGACGATAGGCGACGGGGGCGGCGGCTCCTTCTGGGGCGGCGCCAGAGGCGCGCCGCCGTCCTCCGGCGCGTCTACGCTGGCGCCCGCAAACGTGTTGGCAGTCGGCAGCGGTTGCGTTTGCTGCAGCGCAGCAACCCTGGCGGTGTGCCTCCTCGGTGGGGCAACAAAGCTGTCTGTGAGCATCAGTCTGCCGGGAGACAGCAGGCGAACGAGGTGGTAGCTGCGTCTTCATTGCCGGTCTCGGCTTGGCGGTGCTCCGGGAGGAGCCTGCGACCGTCTAGACGCCTTCTTCCGCACCCTCACGGTGTCAGAGGTCAGGGAGGAGTAGTCGGAATCGTCATGAGTCACAGCCCGGCGCATTCTAGGCGTGCGGGCGTCGTCAGGGTCGATGTCGCGACGTTCTGCCCCGGCAATCGCCTCAGCAAGATTTGCGTCCGGTAGTTCGATGGCGTCCATCTCGGTGGTATCTGGAGCTGACTGTGCCTCCGTCCAGACCGCGGGGTTTCCCGTAGTGCATGACGGGGCATCAACTACCGCAGCCACGGGCTCTTCCTGTGTCCGTGGGGATAGAGGGCAACCGGGGGCCACATCGACCTCTTGAATGCTCGAGTCCAGCGGTGCAACACCCGCTGAGGCTGCCACCGCCGGGCCCGCAGACTCTTGCAGTGCGCCCGGCGAGGCTCTCGGTGGCACACCCGACCCTTGCTGCCTCGTGTGCAGTCGTGCAGAAGCCTTCCGTATGTTACAGAAGGCGAGTATGGCCGCTTCATCATATTCTCGGACAGGGTAGGATATTGTTCATAAGAATGAACGCTCGGTCACTAGTGTGCAAGTCAGCAGTAAAAGAGTCATCCTTAGCATGTCAAGAGCCAGTAGCTGGTTCGTCATAGGTGGGAGGCAGAATGGGGCCGCCACCGGGATCAGCTCAGTCGCCTGAGCTGGCCCCGACGGACGACGATCCGCCACACCCTTCGCATGGAAATACACCTCTCGCATCGACATCTCTAGCAGCACAGCGTGCGTGGCGCGTGTGTGCGTACTGCCGGGGCTGCTACGGTTCCTCGCTTATATATCCATGATGGCATCATCAGCAGCCAAGCAGATACACCCAATGTGGCGCGCTAGCGGAGCTATTGCCCGTGGCAGCACCGGTGACGTCAGGTGGCGTCATGGGAAGGCGCCACGTTTGAAACTGCCGCTCCCGCGTCGTGCAACTGTCTTTGCTTTCTTTCGGTTTTCAATGCCCGCCCCCATCCCCTGCTGACTGTGTACCCCTGGTCTCTGTTGAAATTGTTGTTTAAACAAATCTCGGCCGCTTCCTTTATAACGGAGTCCCAATTTGTAGATGCATGAGCCAACACTTTTGTATTTTAGAACCATTTTTTATGTTTGTTTTCTAAGCAATACTCCGCTGTGGTAGACTTGTCAAACTCCCTTTGTTTTATATGGCGCTTGTGCTCAGTACAAAGCTCCGCAACCGTGCGAATTGTTTGTCCGATATACACTACTGGCCATTAAAATTGCTACACCACGAAGATGACGTGCTACAGACGCGAAATTTAACCGACAGGAAGAAGATGCTGTGATATGCAAATGATTAGCTTTTCAGATCATTCACACAATGTTAGCGCCGGTGGCGACACCTACAACGTGCTGACATGAGAAAAGATTCTAACCGATTTCTCATACACAAACAGCAGTTGACCGGCGTTGTCTGGTGAAACGTTGTTGTGATGCCTCGTGTAAGGAGGAGAAATGCATACCATCACGTTTCCGAATTTGATAAAGGTCGGATTGTGGCCTATCGCGATTGCGGTTTATCGTATCGCGACATTGCTGCTCGCGTTGGTCGAGATGCAATGACTGTTAGCAGAATATGGAATCGGTGGATTCAGCAGGGTAATACGGCAAGTCGTGCTGGATCCCAACGGTCTCGTATCACTAGCAGTCGAGATGACAGGCATCTTATCCGCATGGCTGGAATGGATCGTGCAGCCACGTCTCGATCCATGACTCAACAGATGGGGACGTTTGCAAGACAACAACCATCTGCACGAACAGTTCGACGGCGTTTGCAGCAGCATGGACTATCAGCTCGGAGACCATACCTGCGGTTACCCTTGACCCCGCATCACAGGCAGGAGCGCCTGCGATGGTGTACTCAACGACGAAACTGGGTGCATGAATGGCAAAACGTCATTTTTCCCGATGAATCCAGCATCATGATGGTCGCATCCGTGTTTGGCGACATCGCAGTGAATGCACATTGGAAGCGTGTATTCGTTATCGCCATACTGGCGTATCACCCGGCGTGATGGTATTGGGTGCAATTGGTTACAGGTCTCTGTCACCTCTTGTTCGCATTGACGGCACTTTGAACAGTGGACGTTACGTTTCAGATATGTTACGACCCGTGACTCTAACCTCATTCGATCCCTGCGAACCCCTACATTTCAGCAGGATAATGCACGACCGCATGTTGCAGGTCCTGTACGGGACCCTCTGGACACAGAAAATGTTCGACTGCTGCCCTGGTCGGCACATTCTCCAGATCTCTCACCAACTGAAAACGTCTGGTCAATGGTGGCCGAGCAACTGGCTCACGCTAGTCACTACTCTTGATGAACTGTGGTCTCGTGTTGAAGTTGCACGGGCAGCTGTACCTGTACACGCCATCCAACCTCTGTTTGACTCAATGCCCAGGCGTTTCAGGGCCGTTATTATGGCCAGAAGTGGTTGTTCTGGGTACCGATTTGTCAGGATCAATGCACCCACATTGCGTGAAAATGTAATCACATGTCAGTTCTAGTATAATATATCTGTCCAATAAATACCCGTTTATCATCTGCATTTCTTCTTGGTGTAGCAATTTGATGGCCAGTAGTGTACATGCTGCCACATTCACAAGGTACACCATACACGCCGAACACTCTCGTCTTTATCAGGGCGCAACATACCTCGTATCTTGGAAGGCGAACCAAAACACTGATCTTAGCCAATGTTTCTGCAGCAGACGTCCTAACTTACTGCTTGTTGCTCCACAGTATGACAGGAATGCAGTCCGTTTGGCCTCTTCTACTGATTCACCAGGTATCTTTCTGTCTCTGTCGGCGGCCCTTCAAAGCCTTTACTGTATCCAATTTCCCCGAAAACACGTTTTAATTCTGTAATTGAGACTGTAGGTGGTCGTTGTCAGAGATAATATCGACTCTATGAACAAACGTGTTCAGTACCGCTTTCTTGTGTACAGAGTGGTGGAAACTATTGGCATTCAAGTACCAATCAATGTGAGTTGGTTTCCGGTACAGTGAATGACCAAGCTGGTCTCCTGCCTGACGCTCAACCAAAACATCCAAGAATGGTAACTTGTCGTGCCTCTCCATCTCGACAGTAAATTTAATGTTGGGATGGAAACCATTTATGTGATCGACGAACTGCTGTAGTGTATCTTCACCATGAGGCCATGTCAGGAAGGTGTCATCAAACGCTTTCAAGGGCCGCCGACGAAAGGCACTTGGTGAATCAGTAGAAGATGCCAAACGGACTGCATTCCTGCCATACTGTGGAGCAACTACAGTAAGTTAGGACGTCTGCTGCAGAAACATGGGCTAAGACCAGTGTTCCGTCCCACCCCCAAGATACGAGATATGTTGCGCCCTGTTAAAGAAAACATTGCTCTTCGAGTGTCCGGCGTGTTTGGTGTACACTATGAATGTGGCAGCATGTATATCAGACAAACAATGCGCACGTTTGCGGAGCGTTGTACTGAGCACAAGCACATATAAAACAAAGTGAGTTTGACATGTCTGCCATAGCGGAACATCACGTAGAAAACGGACATAAAATACAGTTCGAAAATATGAAAATGTTGGCTCATGCATCTCCATATTGGGACTCCTTTGTAAATGAAGCGGCCGAGCTTCGTTTTAACAACAATTTCAACAGAGTCCAGGGGTCCACACTCAGCAGGGCATGGGAGAGGGCGTTGGGCATCGAAAGAAAGCAAAGACAGATGCACGACGTGGGAGCGGCAGTTTCAAACGTAGCGCTTGCCCCTGGCACCACCTGACGTCACCGGTGCTGCTACGGGCAATAGCTCCGCTAGCTGCTCAGGTCGACTTACGCGCGCACGGCATTGGGTCCATCTGATTGGCTGTTGATGATGTCATCATGCTTATATAAGCGAGAAACCGTAGCACCCCGGCAGTCAGTGAACTCCTGACGACGATGGCGGAGATGGTCATCGCAAGCTCGAGGATTTTATTCGAATTGACATTTTATTCATGTATGCCGTCGCCAAAGACTCCGAGGACACAATCCTTTTGTGTTCGAATACAGCATTAGCAGTGTGTTGCTTGACACAGTCACGTCGATTAAGTATCTAGGGTATTATTGCAAAGCGATATGAAATGGAAATAGTATGTAAAGGCGGTGTTACATGTAGAATGGTCAACATCGGATTATTTGCAGAATGTTCGTAATCCGTAGTTCATGTGTAAAGGAGACCGCATACATAACACAAGTGCGATGCATTCTTGAATGCTGCTGGAGTGTTTGGGAGCCCCACCATGTCAGATTAAAGGAATACATCGAAGCAGTTTAGATAAGTGCTGCTAGATTTGTTACCGGCAAGCTGTGTCGCTACCGTTGAAGTATTACGGAGATACTCCGTGAACTCAAAGGGGTATCCATGGAGATAAGACGACGCTCTATTCACTAAACACTACTGAGGAAATTTAGAGAACCGGCAATTGAAGCTGACTTCAGAGCGATTCCATTGTCGCCAACGTATGTATGTGTATGGAGATGAAAGAATTTGTCTTTCTTAGACACCTTCATGTTCTGAAGGAACTCATTTTCCTAGATGGCAAAATCCATGTTTACACGTCTGCTAGCACATGTTCTTGGTTTGAGGAATACGCAGGTATCCTGTCACACCTCGACTGGCACGGTAAATAACCGTTGTCAGTTTCACAGAAAACATCGTGAAATATATGGAAGAGCGGGTGAAACATAGTAACCAAAACGGCCACTGATTGGTAGCTCTGCGGAGTCTAATCGTCATGGAGATGCTTCAGCCAATGCGGCGCATCTCAAGAAATTTGTGGAGTGTTTTTCTGTTGTAATTGACGCTATCAGTGTGAATAGACGCTGTACAAGCCTGATGTCTCCTGTGGGTGACTACTTTACTGTCCAACGTGGTTTCATTAGAAGAGTCTGACTATCCTCATTGGCACTTCGTCCGCTCGATACTACAGTAGGACACGCACTGATTGGCTCCACGAGCACGGGTAAACACGCGAACCGTACGTAAGGTGCGTGTTTGCTTACATTTAGTACAGTAGGATAGCACATTTGTTTGACTTCCTCCGACAGAGAGAGAGTAGTCTGTAGTGCTGTGATCTTGTTACTGTTTCATCAAGAACGACACGTGTTACGTATATGGAGTCCTATCTGAGGTTATATCCTGTGTGACACTGCAAGGAATACAGTTGAATTATACATAAGAATGTGACATTCTTTTGCTGCTAAAGACGTTAAAAATTAGTTATGTACATCGAAAAATTCGCCAGATTGTCCATTGTAGCTTAGAGGAAACCTCACACTCATATAGTTACTCGCTCTGGGCCTATTTGTGTAAGTCCGTTTTCGCTTTCTAACTATATATGGTTCACACGAGTCACTGTTTTATTTCTATTGCTACAATATTTATTTACAATGACTTCGTAGTCCGTACAGTTTGCATTATACTATCATTCTAGATCTATTGGTTTAAACGTAACTAAAAGTTGAGACGTGGTATTTATTGCTATTAAGGAAAACGTGGAAGGGAGGACCCATTAATGTGATACCTGTTTATTTAACAATATATAATCATAAATTTGTTTTCTTTACAAACTAACAATTTTGTGAAACGTTTAGGCTTTTACAAGAGAAATTAAAACAAGAACAACATGACAGTAATTACAAGGGGGCGGACCTGCAGCCTGCCCGTTTCTCTTATTCAGTGCCCTTCTGCAGCATATGAAAATATGCAAGTATTACTGATGACAAAGTGTTTCAATTACTTGAATAGATTACGTCATTTTTTTAATTTGGAAACTCTATGACGAAAGGTTCGAGGTTAAGATGCACACCTCTACTTAAAGCGTAAACAAATTAGGAAACAATTATGACAATGGTAAGGCTTGCTTCAAAGCAAGCAACCTTTTCATTTCACTGAGCAACCAAGGTGCGACTGGATCCTAACCCGTCCCTTCTGACAATCTTATTCTGACTTAAAAAGCCCTGGTGACAGTTGGCTGTTAATATGTCAAAAGTTAAATTGCTTCTCAGTTATTAAGGCCGCTCTGATAGAACGTTTTATAACATTATGTATGAGCACTTATTGCAACAGAACTCACCCGGCGCAAACACAAGATCCTGTTAAAAATACACCACTAATGACCTGGTCTTCTTCAAGACAGGAACGCACAGCTTAGTACAACACGTAGTTCAGATTATCTCAAATACAATTACAATCAAGGAACTCAACCAGTTAACATGTAAATCTAACCACAAGACCCATGTTTGTTTAACGGCAACCTGTGGTTTGGTACAATTATTCCGACTGTATTTCCGGCGAGGAGCTGATTCAATAAAACATTAATGATCGGGTATAAACTAGGAAGGAAGGTCGATATAATATCACAACAAATTTTAAAACGACAAGTAGTGTCTTTTACAATAGTACGGTTTATATTTACGACCAAAGAGTTGACCAAGAAAACCTCTGAGGGTCGGGTACAAACTAGAAGATAATAAAGAAAGGCAATGTAGTAACGGGGCAAATTTTTAAACGACAACCAGTGTTTAAGTTCAATACTACGGCCTAATTTACATCCAAAGAGCCGACCAGAAAATAATAATGGGGTCAGGTAGATAATGACACAAATCGCAACGTGGATTACAGAATGTTACTCCCCTTTGTCAGCAAGCAGTTCCATGGATTCACGGTGCGTCGCGGCGGTTACTGCGTGGTGCCGATGAAAGCCAGGTAGAAGGGGGCAGCCAGGCCACGAGCGGTCGTCCGACACGATGTTGCCAACCAACCGAGGGGATGTCGGCCTGCTGCTTGTAGTCCACTCAAACCCCCGTGAAGTACTGCGGTATCGTTACTCTGCGCATGTCCTACTTGTGTAGCTCGTGGCTTCGGCCGCTCGGACCTCGTGACCGACTCTTGTCGCGACGCTACCGCCAATGCCCAACTTGGTGTCTCCTCTCTGGGGCCTGCGACACGTATATATATATATCGGCAAGCAAAGAGCTTCTGAGGACACAACCCATACATACCAACACTTCCTGCCCGCATCTCGTGGTCGTGCGGTAGCGTTCTCGCTTCCCACGCCTGGGTTCCCGGGTTCGATTCCCGGCGGGGTCAGGGATTTTCTCTGCCTCGTGATGGCTGGGTGTTGTGTGCTGTCCTTAGGTTAGTTAGGTTTACGTAGTTCTAAGTTCTAGGGGACTGATGACCATAGATGTTAAGTCCCATAGTGCTCAGAGCCATTTGAACCATTTTTGAACCAACACTTCCTCATAGATATTAGCAATAGGCATAGTCGATATTGTCATTGAGCTAGTGGTGCCTGACAGAACAGTCTACTTACTTAATGGCGCCACGGCTCAAAAGTATCTTTCTATCGATTATTCCACCCGAAATTGATTTTATAGATTTATGATGTTCTTGAATGATTATGGAATTTCATTGTACACAGCGTATATATTTAATTATCTTCATTAAAGACTGGCGTCACGAAACTACTAAAAGAGTCTAGTGCGTATTTCTTTACGAACAATTACTGATTTTGAACTTCCTGGCAGATTAAAAGTGTGTGCCGGAGCAGCACTCGAACCGCGAAACTTTGTCTTTCGCAGGGATGTGCTCTGCTGTCCGAGCTATCAAGGCACTACTCTTGCTGGTCCATGACATCTCTTTCCTTCCACCAGTACCTCATTTCCTACGTTTCAACCTTCACAGAAGATATCCTGCATGGCTTTCGGGTCTAGCACTTCTGAAGGAAAGGAGACTGAGGAGATATGGCTAAACCACAGCCTGGGGAATAGTTACCAGAGTGGCGTGAGGAATAGTTTCCAGAGCGAATTTTCACTCTACACTAAGTGTGTGCTGATAGAAACTTCCTGGTAGATTAAAACACAGCGCTAGACTGGTGATAAAATAATAATACTGTAATAATAAAATAAAAAGAATGTTGTCGATCTTCCAACTTCATAAATAAAGAAAAGAGCTTCAGTAAGGAAAAAAAAATGTTCAACTAAATGTAGGTATTTCTTGCTCTTGATTTAAGAAAAGGTATTTCTTCACATCTCAAAATAAAATGATATTTTCTGGACAATACGGTTCCCGGACAAGTGCTCTACCGACTGAGCTATGCAAGCACGATACACGGCGCCCTCACTGCTTTACCTCTGCCAGTTACTGGTTGTCCATCACTTAATACACGCTCTTGCAGCTTTCTGTATTTCCGTGACAACGAACTTTGACTACACTGAAGCTGTACAGTACTGTTTACAGAAAATATTATTTTTGCAGTGTCAATATTTGTAGTAAACTCTGAGGAACATATGATGTTGATATGGATTTTTTTAAAATTACTCTACATAGCTCACCATCTCTTCCATATTTTATCAAAATTATGACCATTCAGATCAATACTACACGAGACTCTTAACCAAGCTTGAGAACGTTGCCTTAAAATTGACAACGGCACGTAACATCATCATGACAAATACTTGAATATGAAAAAACATTTCACTGATGATTGATCAACAGTTTGTTTGTCATAGCAAACAAGGAAATAACCTATATAAACTTACAACATGTTTTAGCTTATCATCACAATGTATTACTATGGGTCGGTAGCACAGATTGTCCCCTATGCAACTCTCTTGGCGTGTCCCCTTCATTTTTGTTGCATACACTTGTTTGGGGAAGGGAGGGCGCACAGTGGTGCCTTATTCATCCCTCCGACGAAGAAACCGATGAATGGCAGGAAATGAGAGTGGCGACACTGTGAATTTCGAAAGGGAATGTTTTCTGAACAACCAATAACACACTTCAAAGACGTGTTGACGATATGAGTTATGATATCGAAAAAGTTTCGACACATTTCTCCCTATAGCTCGACTAGTCTACTATACTTGGTAATGAAGCATTATTATTGGTATGTGTTCGTTTTACTACGATACAAGAAAGTCATGAAGAGTAGCCCTTGGCGAGAACAAATATGAATTTAAATTTAATGACCTGAAAATTTATTTAATGGACAAAGCGATCCCGTTATCAAATATAATATCTGCGGCAGCAGATGGATCACCTGCCGCATTTGGCAGCTATCGTGAAATTATAATCCATTATAACAAAATGTACTTGGAGCGTTCACCGTACACTGCGTCACCCGTCGATAACATTCAGTTGCTAAAAATCTAAATGGAAAATTGCATCATTCTTTTCGATTTCTCACTATCCCAACAAGCAAAATTCGAAGCAAAGAGTTCAATTCTAGGTTCTTTGCGTTAATCACTAATGGGAAGAAAATGTCGAGAACTTTGACTGATCGTTCCTTAAAATGGAGGGTGTAAAATGGCTTCTGTTTGACATGGTTTTCATCACTTTTCGAGCCTTTTTCTGACATTTTAGATACTAGAGATCGACTTTTATAAGAGAATTTAACCAAATGGAAACCAGACATTGTTTATTTAACAGATTTATTTCCTAAAAATAATGAGCCACAAGGTGACAGTCTAAATGTGTTAAAAACGAAGTTTCCATCATTAAATTTTTTGCCATAATTACACTAATGAGGCAATTCCTTTGGAGGACAGTTGGTTTGGCACTACTCCATGGATGGACCTGTTGTTTCCGGTTGAAATGAGATGAACCTACGCTTCATCGCCTGTGACGAGTTCGACAAAATACTGTGACGATCAGCCTGGTAACGCGCAAGCGGTTCCGCACAGATAGTCCTTCGGTGTTCTTTATGGTCTTCTGCTAAGCAGCGCGGAACGCAGCAGGCACACACCTCTGAATACAACAACTGGTGGACGAGTGTGTCAGCACTGCCAACAGAGACGTTCAGTTGAGAAGCGAGGTATTTTGTTGTGATCAGTCCATCAGCTCGAATGCTCTGTTCCCACGTTTAAACACTGCATAAGTTACAGCCTTGTGCGGCCGCACAGCGCGCTGCAGATCAAACAGGTTTGCGCGATCTTGTTGCGATGATGACAGACTCCTAGCCCAAAGACTCACCGTGCTTTTGTTCACTGCCAGATCTCCGTAGAAATTGTGCAAGCGCCTATGAACATCTGCGATGTTCTGATTTTCCACCAGAAGAAACTGAATGGTAGCTCTCTCCTTCGAACGCACCTCCGTTACAGACGCCATTTTGAGTGCTACATACAGCGCCGCCACCTATCAGAATTTCATGTAACTAAGAGTATAGGGTTGAAGAGGGGATATTCCACAATGTACCACAACAAATTCCGCAATCTTTCAACCAAAACTGACTGATAAATGAATGTGTTGCATTACTTTTTAAATGCCCGTCGTATTGTAATTTTTAGGTGCTTATAATAATCCGGTATACGCAATGAGATCTTACAAAAATTTGATAACTTAAAACGTAAAATCAGCGTACAATAAAACATATAAGTCAGAATACATTAATAGTGTATGAAATACACAAATGCTATTGCAAGTCCATAATTATACATTGAAAAGATTGTACTTAATTTACCCCTCCAGCTGATGTTGCTACATATAAAAGTAGCATTCGACGGTTCAGATCTCTAAGAAATTCGGTAGTTTCTGACCACTCTGACAGGTTCCTTCATCACTTTCCCAAATATACATTTTAATTCCACTCCTTTCCTTTTCTATGTGACTTATATTGGTACGTACTGTGCTATATCGAAGAACAGTGAAAATTTATGTATTCCCTGTTCATTATCTCTAATTACATGTTAAGATGGCATATCGGTTGTAGAAAACAACATCATAGTAGTAGCATCTATAAGATAAATTTAATAAGGTCAATCATTGATTTTCAAGGACGAATCTAAAAATATTCTACAATTCATTGCATCCTCTGTCCCACTGGTAGATATACTGATGTAACAGACCAATTACAATTTGCACAACAGTACGTAGGTTGTGGTCATGACATTTCATCAACAATTAGAGTAGGGTGAAACGATTATACTACTGAGCGTAAATATTACTATATACTTTGTAGTTAATACGGTAATTACGAGACAACTACTGAACCTCGATTCTGTCAAGAATCGCACGCTCATGTTTAAAAGGGCTTTAATTTCCTAATTGCTTTATAAATGAGTAATTGTGTTAAATATTTTACGTTAAGCGTGTAAGCGAGCAAAAGTTTAGAAAAGGTTTTGAATTAAGCATAAAGTTAATTGGAAGTCGTTATGTGCTGTCATTATCAAACGTTGGATGACTATAGTTTAGATAATTTGCTCTCGATTTTAAGCAAAAGCTAATTTTTCACGAATCTCAATATTTATGAGATCATATCTCCGAATTTACGTGTCGCACAATGATATAACTTTGCAGGTACGTTCAATGGTGTATGCAGACACTGTGCGCAAAATGTGTTGCGAATAGTATTTGTAGTAAAGAGGTAATAAATTTGAATATCGTGCCTGATGCTGCAATTTTACTGCATCAAGAGCGAAAATGTAATAATCAATAACCTTTTCTCCTTTTGTCATTCCGTGCGGCAGAGAAAAACTTTCGTAAAGGTTTGAAATTATGTGTGAAGCTTGTTACAAGTCACTGTGCGCTCTCATTTTTAAATACTGCATGATAATAAGCTGGGCTTTTGTGCGCATTCAGTCGCGCTTTCTAAAGAACTACTGTAATACTTGCCTTACTGCGTTAAACCCTTAAGACATGTTTCTAACTCTTAATAACTAGATTACTATATCATTTAAAATTTTTAATTTCGGTCTGTCACTATATGAAATACTGAAAATCAAATTTTTGCTGTCCCACTGAGCCATTCGATAGGTACTCTGCAAATGTTTATTTTGGTCATTAAAAGTAAGGTTAGTTTGAAACAGTATTCCAGACTTGTTGCTAGCAATGTATCCTCTTCATTTCAGAAAAGAGATAAGAGTCAAACGTCACTGTTAGTGTTAAATACTCGTATCCAGCCCTTTTCCTGAGATTCTTTCCTTACTTGGGCCTACTATTTTCAGCAACATTCAGTGTCGTAAGATGTGTCCGGCCTTTCATTCTTTCGGTATCATCGTTTAACTTCTGTCTTCCCCTTTGTCCATGTTTCGCACCCGTATAGAGCTGTGATTAGAACATAGCTTTCCATGAATGTTCTATCTAGTCTCGAGTTTTATGTTTTTCGAAGTAAGTGGATGTTTCATTCTATAGACAGCTCTTTGCCACATGTAATCTTTGGTATTTTGTCTTTCTTATTTATTCCTTCCTTATTCTGCTTCTTAGGTTCTCAATTTTTATGTATTGACATCAATAACATCTGTTTGCTAGCACACACGTAATTTAATTAAACACCCGACGTTTCTTCCTTTATTTTTTCGACGACCATTGCTACGTGATCAGCAAACTATTTTAAGCTGATTATGTATGACAAATGACTCGCAACGAAATAGTCTTTCAATTTTCTTATTGCACCTTCAGTTTACAAACTGAAAACCGCTTGTAAAAATGAGTAACATTGCATCATAACTCTCTTGACTTTGGCCTTTTGTTTTACTTCGTCAGTGCTGACTACTACAATCTGATTCGCATAAACAGAGTGGATAATACTTCTATCACTGTACTTGATATCACAATGACTAAGAACTGAAAATTTATCCCATTCGACGTCATCAAAAGCACATACGAATTTTACTACTGCAAAATATGATTCCACGTTTTCCGAAATCCGCTGTACATTATCAGTGGAAGTACTAAAATTCCTTTTTGAATACGTCTACTTAAAAGTTGACTGGTTCTCTCTTAGCCCACTTTCAATTTCTCCTTAAATGTATCGATAAAGTACTCTAATATTATTGAAGGGCGTAAAATTAAGCTCATATTGAGGTATTTTTCAAATCTATCTTTCTTTCTTTGGAGATGTTATCGTTACATTTTTTGTAAATCTGAGGAAATTTTACCCAAACTCGCGAATTTCACCCACGACCTTGTTGTTACAGTTGCCTTCTTCAATCAGAAAACTGGTTTGGTGCACATCTTCAATCTAGTGTATTCTGTACAAGTAATTTCATCTCTGCATAACCTGTACACCCAACTTCATTTAAACATGCTGACTATGGTAAAGACTTTGTCTCCTTCCAACAGGTTTTTTCCCCCAGTACTTCCATCCTATAGCAACCTGACGAGTCCTTGATGCTTCAGGATGTGTCATATCCTTCATGTTTGTCCAGTTAGAGCTTAAATATCCTTCGTTCTCAATCTGGATGTACTAACTCAATTATTCTATGTACCCATCGAATTTTCAGCATCCTTCTGTGGTACCACATATGAAAGACTGAATTGTTGTTTTTCTCTGAGCTGTGTGCATTCACTTTTCACTTCCATGCATCGGTACACCCACTCGAAAACCATCAGTAAAGACCTTACACTTCACTTTACATTCGACATTAACAGACTTGTCTTTGTTAGAAATACACTTATTGCTAGTACCAGTCTGTGTTTCATACTCTCTTTATATCCTTCAGTGTCAGCTGACTCAATTTTACCCCACTTCATTCATTTGTCTAACTTTTATCGACAATAACTTTATGATCTCTTTTGCTCGAATGCTCGTCCACATGCTTTCCCGTCTCTAACAGCATTAGAATGTCATCGCCAATCATTAAAGAGTTTACATCTTCAACCTGAACTTTAATTCACGTTCCAAATTTCTCCCTGCGTTCTCGATGTACGGATGGAGTAACAACAGGGGCACGTTATAAATCTGTCAAAGCCTCTTGTCAACCATTGATTTCTTTTCATGTCCTTCGACTCTTGTGACTGAAGTCTATTTTCTGTAAAAGTTTTATAAATTCGAAGAGTGTATTCGAGGTGTGTATTCGAGTTGGTAAAGATGTAGGAACCAGCAAAAATTCAATATACTTAAATTTCTGTAGCGAGTGTAAGGTTTCCGGCTGTACAGAAATTTGCCAAATCCCAAAAATAATGATGGTTTACTGGGTGACAGCTGCTGTATCGAAATAATGTTTTGTATGGAAAGTGTATGTCGTGAAATATGGGATGAACCCAACTTGGTCACACATGCTGCGCTTTGATCACGCCCTGGGTGCGTGTCCCATCACGTCAAAAGACTGAGAAATAATTTTTCTGGCCCATTATTGTCTCTTATAAGAAAGCGTTGTTTTTGATGGTCTCTGACTGGCCACTCTTTGAGAACGGTGACTCGAGAACGGCCTGACGGAAAAGGACAGAGTCAGTCTGATGGTGGACGTGCATGGAGAGAGACGTACATATTGCAAACGTGTTTTTCATTCTGTTTTAGTCGCGTTGCGTTGTTTTCAAAATTCTTGTGATTACGAGTAATACACACTCCACGTGCGTATGTCATTCATCAAAATTATCATGGGATGCACAACAGCGTGGTACCTTCTGCATCAGGTACACGACTGCAGGAGAGAGAAGGTTACTGGAAAGAGCGTTCGCGACGTTTACCTCAAATGTACATACACACCTGCAAAACCCACGTAAAATGCCTGGCTGTTAGAACCAGCCCACATCGTCACGTTTCCGGCAGTAATGACGAGTAGAGTTGTTGCGCGATGTCTGGTTTAAATCGCTACAATCTCTAGTGGCACCAGTGATAGTTTTAAGTTTTTTGTTTATAATCATTACGTAGCGAATCAGACTCCCAATACCCTCTTCGGTGGGTGGGGAACCTCCATATACAACATTTCCTGATGACTGCAGTAACCAGTCTAAATGGACCTCTGCGCGTTGCTAAAATTGACCGTGAGACGGAGCTAATTGAGAGACGTGTTCTATCTGCGTCTGGATTTAATTACGCACGCAGCCAGGGACACGAGTGTCCTCGCTTGGCGGCACTCGAGTGCTCCTTGTGATGCGGCGCCGCCGGCAGCGCGCATGTCTGCCCGCTGTGCTCGCGCGGTCGGCCGTAGTCCGCGGTTGCCTACGCTGCAGGCGCGCACCGCCACAAGAGGCGCGCCCGCGCAGGCGCGCCAGCTGATTAGCTGCGAGACGAGAAGCCAGCCGCCATTGTCCCGGCTAGCTCCGAGGGCCATTCACGGCGTCCTCAGACATAACGAAATACAGCGCGGCCAGCGGCTAGCCGCGGCCTTGCCCAACCGGAAAGCTCCTGCTGTGTCCTAGGAAACCTCAGTGTACCTACAATAACACGGGGAAATGACCTGACCACACAAGGAGTAGTTTAATCCTTTCAGCTTGAAATATGAATTTTATCACACACCATTTGGGGACATGCAGACACAATGTTAAAAAATATGCAAGTTTTGACTTCTCTGCTGAAGGCTCACATTAAATTCAGTTAAGACTGACACTTTCCTTTCTTCCACAACAGGTTTGTGGCAGTGCACGACACAGTTCTTGTTGCTTGTACATGGTAACCTGGGCAGATCAGTCGTAGTGGTGTGCATTGTAATATTACAGCCACAAGCCTAACTAAACTGGAATGAGAACAGTGTAACCTGATCGATGTACATGGAGAATATTACACAATGAAATTTTCGCTACGCAGCGCAATTTGCGCTGATATGAAACTTTCTAGCAGAATTAAACTGTGTGCCACACCTAGAGAAGAAGACGGGGCCTTTACCTCTCACTGGCAAGTGCTCTAGAGACTGAGCTAACCAAACATGACTTAGCCGGAAGACCACTTCCCCGCAAAAGGCAAGTCCTGAGTTCAAGCCTCGGTCTGGTACACAGTTTTAATCTGCCAGTAAGTGTCATGAATTATATTTTCATAAAACAAATAGATAACACTGACTATAGCTTATTTAATGAAATAATATTATAGTTTAAGATTTACACTATATTCGCACAGAAACAACTAATAGTCGCACCTCAAAAAGAAGTAGCAAATCACTGCGAAAGTTAAACATGATACTGAAAGAAATGAATGAAGCTGCCTATCGTCAATCATTCTGGGAATGGAAATACATGTATATAATGTAAAATGCTGTTACAGAGAAGCTTGCATAGCAAGTGTAAAACATGATCAAGACATGTCATTATTTAATGGTCGCAGTTCTACAACTTCATCTTAGGAGGACTTGAGAGCCATATTTGTTTATCCCATAAGATCTTAACAATTTATAATCATTAATACAGTAAAAAATATTCAGTAGCTAAGGTCATATAAATTTATCTTCATTTTTCTATACAGGTTCAAAAATGAAGAAGAATTTCTGTGGTGTTGGCTACTGAAAGTTTTTTACGAACTGAAGCAGACCGCTCCTCCAAATTTCTTAAGAAGAGAAAATTCAATTAATTAATTTCCATATTCCTGTAGGCAACAGATAAACAAGAAATGTAATGGGTACTGAAACCTAATGAAATGAAATTTACTACAGGTATATAAGCATTAGATAATACAAAATAAGTTGTATTAAAACACAAAATATCATAAATCCCTAACATTAAAAACTCATTAACAAATAATCATCCTACCAGAAATAAGAGCATCTATTTGAACTTTATGGCCTGACTGGTGCATAGAAAATGTAGAAAACAAAATATAGTGTTAAACTGTAAAAAATGTGAGAATGAAATAAAATCAGAAAATAAGTATAAGATAAAATGTAACAATGAATTTGTTACTTCTTAGCATGGTGCTCTAGTTCTTTCACCTTCACAGGTTAAGAAAGAAAAAATAGATTGATCTAGAGTTTAAGTAAATTAATTTAATGACATTACATAGGCTGCCCAAAGAAAGAAGGAAAGCAACTTTATATTGCGAATCTTTGTCATGACAAAGGTAGACTGACGCCTAAAGTTGTTTAGTTTGTGTCTGAGACACTAACTCATTTCTTTAAATTTAGGGCCAGGCTATATTTTTAATAAGTATGTTATATGAGTACTTTCCATTAAGTTAATTTCTCAGACAGAAGGCAGCAATTGAGTAAATCTCTACAGTCTTGTAACACTCGTCTTTAAGTATTGTTTCCACATGGTTATCTTATCTTTTTTGACTCGCACTGCAAACTACCATTACAAAGTTTTTTCCCTGAAATATGTTTCCTTTGGTCAAAATAATTTTCATTTAACATTTGTTACTCACGTGATTCCGCCAGTACTATTGCTGGTGTTAGATTTTGTTCATGGCATACAGCGTTTGTCTGTAGACAGCATGCAAAATACTTCATTCTGATGCCTTGCACTTAATAACACTGGTATAAGAGAATATCATAAATTGCATGCTTGCTTCCATGGGAAATTCAACAACTGACAAGATGATCCATGCTGAATTAATTATGTGCAGATTTCAGCTATTTGTATTAAATACCGTTACTGTCTACTTAGAAATATAATACAGTAATTATTTGAAGATATGATGATTTATGAAGAACAAGCTTCATTGGATGTTGATCACACACCATACAGTCACTTAAGTAAAGTTAACATCATCTCTTGCCTTATTAATAACTACTCACTGTGAAAGAAATTTTCATACAAAACATCAGTGCATGAAATTACAACATAAAAGTAATAACAGATAAAAATAAAACGTTAATCAACCCGAAAAAGTCAGTCCATAATTTTAAGTACACGCAATCAACAATACAAAAAGAATCAGACTAATTTTTCAAGGAACCGCTCGACAGAATAGAAGGAGTGAGCCATGAGGAAACTCATCACTTTCGATTTGAAAACGCATGGATTACCGCTAAGATTTTTGAATTCAAGTGCTAGCTTACTGATGGTTCAAATGACTCTGAGCACTATGGGACTTAACTTCTGAGGTCATCAGTCCCCTAGAACTTAGAACTACTTAAACTTAACTAACCTAAAGACATCACACACATCCCTGCCCGAGGCAGGATTTGAACCTGCGACCGTAGCGGTTGCACTGTTCCAGACTGTAGTGCCTAGAACCGCTCGGCCACTCCGGCCGGCGGTAGCTTACTGAAAATGAATGCAGCAGTATAATGCACACCTTTCTGGACAACATTTAAGGAAGTCCGATCCAAATGCAGGTTTGATTTCTGCCGAGTATTAACTGAGTGAAAGCTACTTATTCTTGGGAATAAGCTAATATTGTTAACAAGAAATGAGAGTAAAGAATATATAAATTGAGAGGCCAATGTCAAAATACCCAGACTCATGAACAGGGGTCGACAAGATGTTTGTGAACTTACACGACTTATTGCCCGAACCGCCCATTTCTGAGACAAAAATATCCTTTTAGAATGGGAACAGTTATCCCAAAATATAGTACCATACGACATAAGGAAACAAAAATAAGCAAAGTAGACAAATTTTCGTGTCGAACGATCACTCACTTCAGATACCGTTCGAATAGTAAAAATGGCAGCAGTAAGTCTTTCAACAAGATCCGGAACATGGGCTTTCCATGACAGTTTACTATCTATCTAAACAACTAGGAATTTGAAGTGTTCAGTTTCGCTAATCATTTGCCCATTCTGTGAAATTAAAGTGTCAGATTTTGTTGAATTGTGTGTTAGATACTGTAAAAATTGAGTCTTACTGTGATTTAGCATTAGTTTATTTTCTACAAGCCATGATTTCGGGTCATGAACTGCACTATTTGAAACCAAGCCAATGTTGCACACAACATCCTTTACTACCAAGCTAGTGTCATCAGCAAACAAGAATATTTTAGAGTTACCCATAATACTAGAGTGCATATCATATATATAAATAAGGGACAGCAGTGGCCCCAACAGTGATTCCTGGGACACCCAATACTTAACCGTACCCCACTCAGACCCCACATCAGAGCCATTCTCAACATTGTCAATAATTACCTTTTTCTGTCTGTTGCTAAAGTAAGATGTGAACCAATTTTGAGCTACTCCCCGTATTCCGTAATGGTCAAACTCTGGAGGAGTATTTTCTGATCAACAAAATCAAAGCCCTTAGTTAAATAAAAAAATATGCCTAGCGTTCTAAAACTTTTGTTTAACCCATCCTATACGTCACAGAGGGAAGAGAACATAGCATTTTCTGTTGTTAAACGACTTCTAAAGCCGAACTGTTCATTTGATAGCAAATCGTGTGATATAAAATGATCAATTATCCTTCCGTACACAGACTTTTCAATAACTTTAGCAAACCTGATGGCATAGAAGCAGGTCTAAAATTGTCTACATTATCTCTTTCTCCCTTGTTATAAAGCGGCTTTACTACTGAGTACTTTAATCTTTCAGGAAACTGAGTATTTCTAAAGGAAAAAATTGAAGTATGGCTAAATACAGGGCTAACTCAGAACACAGTACTTGAATATTCTGCTAGGCACTCCATCATATCCATGAGAGTTCTTAGTCTTCAGTGATTTGATAATTAACTCAATCTCCCCCTTGTCTTATCACAGAGGAGTCTTTCAGACATCCATCTCGGAAAGGCATTTGCCAAGAAAGTTACATGATTCCATGTAGAAACTAAAGTTTTGTTTAATTCATCAGCAGTGCTCAGAAAATGGTTGTTAAATACTGTTCGTATATCTGATTTATCAGTGACAGAATTATTGTTACTACGAACTGACTTTATATCGTCGACCTTGTGCTGCTGACCAGACACTTCCTTCACAACTTACCATATGATTTTAATTTTATCCTGCGAATTAGCTATTCTATTTGCATACCACATATTGTTTTCCGTCCTAATAACATTTATAAACACCTTAAAATACTGTTTGTAATGGGCTACTGTATTTTGATTGTGACTAATTATAACATTTTGATATTATTCCCACTTTGTTCTACATGATACCCTTATTCCACTAGTCAGCCACCCGGGCTGCCTATTACCGCTAATACCACGTTTAGAACGTTCTAATGGAAAGCAACTCACAAAGGGCATGAGAAATGTGTTAAGGAAAGCATTATATTTATCATCTATATTATCGGCACTATAAACATCCTGCTACTCTTGTTCCTTGACAAGGTTTAAAATACTCTGTACTGCTGCTGGATTAACTTTTTTACATAGTTTATAATTACATGTGACTTTTCTGTGTACAGAAGCCTTTTAGTGTTAAAATTTATGCACCATGGCCTGAAAGGCCATTCACCCTTTTACTAACAGAATGTCCATCTATTAATGAACAATGAATAAAAAATTGTCTGTGACTGTGCTACTGTTCCCCCACACCCTGTTTGGAAAAAACACAGTCTGCATTAGATCGTATGAATTTAGAAGGTCTACCAGCATCCTTTTCTTACACCACCATACACAAGTTTATGTTGAAGTCACTACATATATAAATAATTTCTGCTACTTCCTACAAAGTGAATCAAGAACCCTCTCTAGCTTGAGCAGAAATTCCTATAAACAACAACAATTAGAAGTTTAGTTTCACTAAATTCAACAGCCCCTGCACAACATTCAAATATCTGTTCGGTGCAGTGAGTGGTACGTCTTTGGACTCAAATGGAATACTGTTTTTTATGTACATAGCCACTAACCCACCCCCCAGGAACTTCTTGAAAAACAGCCAGATAACCTGTATCTCGCTAAAGGAAGCCTCTGAATTGCCAAATTATTTAAATGGTGCTCCGATGTACCAAGAAGTTCAGAGTCAACATCTATAAGCAGTTCACCAACTTTATCTCTTTATCTCTCACATTTTGATGAAATATGCTAATTTCTCCTCTACCTGGAAACATGACATCCTCTGAAGGTTAGCCCTTAGTTAGAGGGACTTCCTTCAGAAGATATACCTATCAGATGACTTCAATCTAAAAAAGATGCAGTTCTAACATCAACTACTACAGGAGTTTTTCAACGAATGAGCCCACCACTACCCACTACACTGCCACCTATAAGCTTTGCCAGCCTTTCCTTCCCATACTTATTGCTGTACAGGCCATACCTAGTGGAACCCGATCTACTGATCGACCCAACTGGCACCACTGAAATGTGACCCATGCTCTCTGCCATCAGCGCCCTCTAAAGCCCCATGTTAACGCGCTTAACAGCCATATTAAGATGAGGCCGATCATGACGCTGAAATATTTGCTCGGAATGCACGTTAGTGCCACCAGTTTGAGCAGATATCCTTACCAGATCACCACCTACACCATATTCCACGTCGCTATCAAGACTGTTCCCTGCTCCACCCACCATCACTACCTGATCCTCCTCCGTAAAATTCTTACATAACTCCCCCATGCTGTCAGTCACCTGAGCCTACCCTGAAATAGGCTTCACAATGCTGACGACCTGGTGCTCACTCCCCAACACTTCTTGCAGCCGTGAGGGGTAGCCGTGTTGTCTAAGGCGCCTTGTCATGGTTCGCGCGGCTCCCCCCTCGGAGATTCGAGACCTCCCTCGGGCATGGGTGTATGTATTGTCCTTAGATTAAGTTAGTTTTAGTTAGATTAAGTAGTGCGTAAGCCTAGGGACCGATGACCTCAGCAGTTTGGTCCCATAGTCCTTACCGCAAATTTCCAACTTCCTGCAACTGTTGGGCCACACCTCTACCGTGCGAACGACCTAGCAGCAGAACCTTCTTCTTTTTGTTAGATTTTGCAACTGACCTAGGCCTCCTAACTGCTGAGGACTGCTGAATTTTCCCTACATCTACAGCTACAAAAGGCTCCTCTCCACTTAACTCTGACAGCAATTAGTCAAATCTATTGCATATACGGAAAGTATAACTGGCTGAATACCTCCTTCTCCTAGCTGCCTTCTTGCCAACTGCCAATTCCCATTCCCCACCACCCTTCACCCTCCTCAACGTATCTAGTTCCTCCTTTGAGCGTTGTAACTGTACTTGAAGGACACAGATCTTACGCTCCTGCTCCTCTGTCTGCTACAGATTCTGCATTCTCAGACGAGGATATCGCTAGAATGCCCACCGGTTTCCGCACTGCATTTCCCCGAATGAAAAATGAAAATACTGTGAACAAATCCCACACCGTAACCCACTACTTACAAACTTACGACAGAGCCCACACCTCTCACTCATGGTAAAATTTTATAGTTACTGAAAGAAACTATGCGTCACGTTACCTAATTTCAGTTACACCAGTAGAACTATTTATAGTAACAAAAGCGGTTTCGAAATTCTCTGTCTACGAAGAAAGCAACTATTCGTATTAATGCTACTACATCACATCTAATATCAATATCAACAAAACGTCATAAAATTTTTTGCTAAAACAAAAAATTCAAGTGGCCACTAGAACACTCAACGAAGTTAAAACAGTGAATGAAAATTTTACTGAAATATTTCGCTAGAGACAATAAGAAACGTCAGCTGAGAATTAAAGCACAAAATTTACTAAACGACTTCAACGCACAGAAAAAGTTTATTAAGTAGTTATTTCGCCACAAACAGCACGAAACACCGCTGAAAACTCTTAAATTTAATTACTGTATTACAGCGCACAAATAACTTTGTCAGTACTTAGCTTTATAACCGCTACAGCTGCAACTGCACGCCGCAAAGTATAAACGTCCCAGGCAGAAAAGTTAATGCCCCTGCAGATATAAGTGCATTCCTCCTTTGTTATATTCCTTATCTTTATAATTTGGTCCTAAAGCTTGGTCTGCGCTTGAATCCCCCGTCGTTGAAATCCAACGAGTTGTGTACAGCGTAGTCTGTATATATTTAGCGTAAATCACACACTGTTGCCGCGAACCGATAGTTCAGTGACGAAAGTGGATTAATGAGTGGAGTTAAGGGTTAGTCCGTAGACTGTAAGTTTGAATGTCTTCAGCATGGCTTATCTTTCACGGATTCCGTTACCCAAAATGTAATTTTCCAATCATCCAGGTTAAGTACTTTCAAGCGGAGGTTTTAGAGTCGTCTGACCCATCTCTAGTTGTTGTGGCACTGTTAGCAAGGTAGCATGATCTACCTTCGGCGGCAGAGGAAGTTTTTGTCGATGAGGACCATATAGAGAATGTGGATTGTAGTTCTTCCCTTAGTAAGTCGTCTAACGACACAGAGGCGTCTCCTTTACTAGGTTTCACCCTAGTTGTCATAAAGCAGTCTCGCCGCCTCTCTGTTAAGCAGCTTAGTAGGCCTAAGGTTGATACTAAGAAGAAGCTTTTCCGTCGTTGGACCGGCATAATACAAAAGGCGCAGCGGACGTCGTAATTCTTAGTCCAGTATGGCAGACAGTAATAGCTGTTCCGCCTTGACGTCGGGGAGTCCCTTGGATTATAAGGCTTTCCCTGCCTGCCACACCCAACATAGGTGGCGGAAGTGTCAGTAATGAAACAAAGTTTGTGTCAAATGCAACCAATGACGCCACATCGCTGCTGTCTGTGGTATGCAGCGTTATGTTCACAATATTGACCATTTCGCCAAATTCAAATATCTGGCAAACCACTTATAAGCTTATGATGTATGTTGTATACTGGAACACTCAGTTGAGTTTCAGCTTGATACTGGGGCTGGGGCTCGTTGATCAATTGTACTACGTAGCTGGGTAGCCGATTGTTACTAGCAATTAAAAAAACAATAGTCACCTATAGTCACCAATGAATATCCTTCAGGAGTCAACTTATTGTGATGGCAAAATACACTCCTGGAAATGGAAAAAAGAACACATTGACACCGGTGTGTCAGACCCACCATACTTGCTCCGGACACTGCGAGAGGGCTGTACAAGCAATGATCACACGCACGGCACAGCGGACACACCAGGAACCGCGGTGTTGGCCGTCGAACGGCGCTAGCTGCGCAGCATTTGTGCACCGCCGCCGTCAGTGTCAGCCAGTTTGCCGTGGCATACGGAGCTCCATCGCAGTCTTTAACACTGGTAGCATGCCGCGACAGCGTGGACGTGAACCGTATGTGCAGTTGACGGACTTTGAGCGAGGGCGTATAGTGGGCATGCGGGAGGCCGGGTGGACGTACCGCCGAACTGCTCAACACGTGGGGCGTGAGGTCTCCACAGTACATCGATGTTGTCGCCAGTGGTCGGCGGAAGGTGCACGTGCCCGTCGACTTGGGACCGGACCGCAGCGACGCACGGATGCACGCCAAGACCGTAGGATCCTACGCAGTGCCGTAGGGGACCGCACCGCCACTTCCCAGCAAATTAGGTACACTGTTGCTCCTGGGGTATCGGCGAGGACCATTCACAACCGTCTCCATGAAGCTGGGCTACGGTCCCGCACACCGTTAGGCCGTCTTCCGCTCACGCCCCAACATCGTGCCGCCCGCCTCCAATGGTGTCGCGACAGGCGTGAATGGAGGGACGAATGGAGACGTGTCGTCTTCAGCGATGAGAGTCGCTTCTGCCTTGGTGCCAATGATGGTCGTATGCGTGTTTGGCGCCGTGCAGGTGAGCGCCACAATCAGGACTGCATACGACCGAGGCACACAGGGCCAACACCCGGCATCATGGTGTGGGGAGCGATCTCCAACACTGGCTGTACACCACTGGTGATCGTCGAGGGGACACTGAATAGTGCACGGTACATCCAAACCGTCATCGAACCCATCGTTCTACCATTCCTAGACCGGCAAGGGAACTTGCTGTTCCAACAGGACAATGCACGTCCGCATGTATCCCGTGCCACCCAACGTGCTCTAGAAGGTGTAAGTCAACTACCCTGGCCAGCAAGATCTCCGGATCTGTCCCCCATTGAGCATGTTTGGGACTGGATGAAGCGTCGTCTCACGCGGTCTGCACGTCCAGCACGAACGCTGGTCCAACTGAGGCGCCAGGTGGAAATGGCATGGCAAGCCGTTCCACAGGACTACATCCAGCATCTCTACGATCGTCTCCATGGGAGAATAGCAGCCTGCATTGCTGCGAAAGGTGGATATACACTGTACTAGTGCCGACATTGTGCATGCTCTGTTGCCTGTGTCAATGTGCCTGTGGTTCTGTCAGTGTGATCATGTGATGTATCTGACCCCAGGAATGTGTCAATAAAGTTTCCTTTTCCTGGGACAATGAATTCACGGTGTTCTTATTTCAATTTCCAGGAGTGTATAAGAATGTGGAGCCCCAAGTAACATTACTTTTGTTAGTGGTCGAGTCTGCTGTGGCGTTGTAGTGAATGCAATAAATTATTCTCTCTGCTGTCGGACATCAAATGACGACCAGATGAATAAGGAGATTGCCCCGCATTTGGAGTCAACAATTAATTGATATAGGGGTCAACAATTAATTGATATCAATAATTAAATGAAATCAAAGACGAATGGTACGAAATTAGGGTATTCATGTATGAATATAAATGATTGCTTATATGATCAAAACATGAAATTTGCTTATATGATCAAAATGTGAAATAAATTTATTTATTTTTCTGCTTTTTACACCAAAGCAAAATTATAAATGGTTCAACTGGCTCTGAGCACTATGGGACTTACCTTCTGAGGTCATCAGTCCCCGAGAACTTAGAACTACTTAAACCTAACTAACCTAAGGATATCACACACATCCATGCCCGAGGCAGGATTCGAACCTGCGACCGTAGCGGTCGCACGATCCGGGCTTAAGCGCCTAGAACCGCTCGGCCACTCCGGCCGGCAAAATTATAAATCTCAGGGTCGATTTGACTGGGTGTGGACACGACTCAGTTGTTAAGGGGAAGGATGAATCGTCTTGCCATTATTCTTTATCGTTCGTCGTATACTGCTGTCGGCGGCAGGCGCTGCGACAGTTGGGCGCGTCGCCTCGGAGCTGTACAGCGCGAGTCGGTTGCCTTCATCAGCAATCGCGGCTTTGCGGCGGGGCCCAGGTACGATCTCCTAGTTGTCTGACAATTGACAGTTGTGTGGTCGAAGCTGTGCTATCACGGCGTCGGAAGGCGGATGTTGGCGATCGATGGAAGAGAGTTCATGTCCTCTCGCTTCCGCGGTGTCTCCACGACTCCCCCTTCTCGCTTCTTCTAAATCTCTCAGCTCAACTGCTCTTCGAAATATTCTTCCTTTCGGCGTTGTAATTGGTGGACGAAATTTTCAATGCAGGCCTATGACTGATCGCCGTCTCATCGCCACGCCTCTCCGTGCGGGGTGGAAATTTCCTATCTGGCGTAGGCTGGCATGTGGCTCGTGAATTGACGTTTTTCTCGCGATTTCACAGTCTTAACATGTTTTCCTGAGTTCCAAGGCTATTGGGAGAGCAGTTACACAACACTACTTTATAACCGCTCTCTCTGCGTGAACCCTGGACAGACTGCTGTTTGGGTCCGTCTCAGAATCTGCCGCCGTCAATGATTTATAAAGAATGTCCTCACTGTCGAGAAAAACATATTCTTGAGAACGCTGACTTCTTTTGCACGCGTCTCTACGCCTATTCCCCGCGCTTTGTGTATGCTCCTCGCTGTGCCGTGGGGTGCTGGAAATGTGGGCTCATTTCGGCTTTTTGTGGCAGGTGAAATGACTGCCGCAAAGTCAGAAGAGCTCAGATGCTATTGCACATACATTCTTGGCCTTCAGTCCTAATGGCAACAGATGTACATCAGTTCTCCGCACGCTGCTCGTTGTCAGACAGGCCCTTCGCATCGTGTCCCGACGTGCGGGCGTCCGCCTCGGCTTCCCGCTGTGTCCTTGCAAAATGAATCCAGGGTCCTCTGCCAGGGTGCTCGCCCCAAGGGGGGTTCTGGCTCAGCCGCTCGCGGGCTGTTGGCGAAAGTGGCCGCGGTCGGACGCATTACAGCGTCAAATAATTTTAGACTGGAAACATTTACAGCATTTGATTTATAAATTTTTGATCAGGTTAATTTAATTGAGCCGTGTGCGGCTCCCGTTCATGCCGTTCATAACTTGGCATCTTTTAATAGCGATAGTGGCGTCTCGTTTTCTTAGTGCGTTCACTGGCGCCACTACGTTTGCTCGCCTTGTCTGTCGGTGAGTGGCAGCAGCAGCGCTTATCGATAGCGCGTACTGTGGCACCACCTTTGGAGCGGCCTCGGGTATTTCCAGGTCGTCGTGTGTCGAGGGAGTTGAGTTGGGATGGAGCAGCATTGAGGGCCGTATAGCCAGTACTAGCCCGACCGCTGGCAACACACATGCACTATCCGACGGAAGGATGTTGTCGCGAGAGTGCACGACAACGTCAAGGACCGGTTCAGCGAGTTTTAGTTGGATAGACCGTGATATTCGAGTAGTGCAACTTTCACTTGTGTCTGTGTGTGAATGATTTGCGTGGGGATGACAGTTAGTTGATAGTTCGGTCGGTTGTCACAGCGGGCGACGTGCATTTGCTCTTCCGATCGCTTCTGGCAACTCTGTCTTTCTGCCGACTTATAATTTGTCGGTGTTGGTTCACAGTGACTGGTTTTAGTATTTGTTGGTGGAATTGTTATCCCTGATCCGTGTGTATCTTGTGGTTTCGGTTGGGGGCGCAGCATCGAGCATGTCCGTGCAGCGCGAGGGCGGCGTGCTGCCACTGCCGGATCGAGGAGGGCTAGCTGCGGGAGCGACGACCTCGTTGCACACCCAGCCCTGGACGCTTATGTTGAGTGAATAGTTAACTGCTAATGCAACCTCGACTATTCTGAAATCTCGCCTTTGGTCGGCGGGTTGTTGCTCCCAGGGCCACTGAGCCTGGCGGCAACGAGTGAAGTGTTTCGAGGCGGTGAAGTATTGCAACGTCTCTCTCTATTTGTTATTCATCATTGAATTTAGTATTACTCTTATTAGTGAAGTGCAACCAGCGGTATTTTCTGCCTTGTGGCCGCTAACGTCCCAGTTACCTGCCCTGGAGGTAAGCATACTTTTCCGGCAGTGTACCTTTCCTCGTCGTGTTGATACTGTCCGACACGGCGTGTAGTTAGACAGCCTCTTGTATTGTACTGCACATGTTTTTTGGGAGGTCTACCTTGGTTCTCTTGTTTCCTTCGGCCTCGGGTGTTTTCTGGAGACGTAGTGCTGTCTGTCTCCTCGCCCTTGCCTAAAAATATTCCATCGTTGTACCAGTGATCGACGTTAGGCGGATTGGTTAGTCGGTCGGTCGGCACTTTTAGCTGCCCCTAGTTTGAGTTGCCATCCTGTTACGTGAGGACAACTCTTGGCTGCCTGTCTCTCCTTACCTAATGTTTGAGTTACCTTCCCAGGCCAGCCCTTGGAACACTTGCAGAGAACCGCTTCTCCTGATTCCTTATTCCTTAGACTGTGATGTTCGTTTTAAGGTTATTTGTAATTTTCTAATTATTGCTGGTGTGGCCTTCAGCCGAGCAATAATTTCACTTCTTTCATAATAAGGCCTTTAGCCGTGTTACAGTAACTTTTTTAAGCAAACTTGTTTTAAAAGCAAAGTATTTTTTAAAGTCCTGTTTTCCTGACTTCTAATTCAGGCCTTCAGCCGTTTGTTATTTGAAATTGTGTGTGGTCTTCAGCCAAGCAATAGTTTCACTTCTTTCATAAGAAGGCCTTCAGCCGGGTTACAGTAAGTTGTTTTAAAGCAAACTTGTTTTAAAAGCAACGTATTTGTTGAGATGTGTGCTGTTTGGAATTGTTTTCTCGACTTCTGAATCAGACCTACAGCCGTTTCTTGTTTGAGGCTATTGTTGGTGACCTTCGCCCCTACAATTGTGGAACTTTTTTCTGTGATAAGGCTTCAGCCGTCATACAGTCATCTGTGTCTTTTAAGAGATTGTTTTAAAATTTTAATTTCTTTAAAGAAAGTTTACCTATTTATTGTGCAACCGAGAGTAACTTATAACGGCCCTGACCACATTCGTGACCTTATCCTGCCCCATCCTGCGAAACCAGCTCTCATTAATGTCACCAGTAATTAATTTTTACAACCTTGAGTCTCTTTTTCTGTCCCATAAGTAGCTGTTTGATCCGAGTTGAGTTAGACAAGGGATTTCCGGCCCACATTCAGTCGTCTGCGACCAATAAGTTTCTCCGTGTTCGCCATTTGCCATGTTATTTCACCTGTACTATCGGGTAAGTGGGCAGTGACATGACTGGTAGCTAAAAACCCAGTGGTGCAATTCGGTTCTGTGACGATTTCAAAGCCACAGTTAACACGCTTCGAATGCTTCAAGTTCATTCAATCCCTCGCACCGAGGAGTTGTTGGTCGAGTTGGTTGATGGACACTATTTTTCGAAGATTTACTTGAGAGACGCCTGCCTGCAGTTGGCTTTCGAAGCTGAGTGGCAGGAGTTGCTCCTTATTCATAAGCCGTTTGGCCTCTATAAATTTACCATGGTGCCCTTTGTAACAACTGAAACGGCTTCTGACATCAAATGTAACAGTTGTGTTACTAAATGTGACACTTCTGTCACTCAATGTAACTGTGTTTTCTCTTTTGATGCTGTCAATTGTCAGGATGAGCATTCTAAAGCATTCTGTCAGGGTGAAAATATTAAATAAATTAACTTTTCTCTGTTAACAACATGTGGGCAGGGTGGGTTCTTCCTTAGCTCGGGTATGAGGTCGAATGAAACATCATTTTTACATAAGATAACTTTTATTGAAGATTTGTACAACTGTATCTTACTGGATGTTCTGGTTCGGAGAGCGGCAGCTGTGTCGTTTGTGAAGTCTTCTGCTGCGGCAGCGACGGCGGCGGCGGCGGCGGCGGCGGCGTCTGATTACGCGTAGCGGTGTGAATCTCGTGTCGCCGTCTCGCCCAGCTGACAGGAGACGCGCAGCGCGAGGTGGCCGGTTTAACTATTGTGAGCGAAGTCGTGCATCGGATGATACCTTGGGTGTGGCGTCCTAGTGTTTCTCTTCTCTAAGCGGCCGCGTGTGTTGTGCGTCGGCCAGCGGAGCTGTGCGGCGGGGGAAGGCCGGTGTCGCGGACTCGAACCACGGACTCCCGCTTGCCAGTCTTCGGCTGTCAGATCTTCATCCCAGCTCACAGGTGACTGCTGATGTGAGGCCGTCTCCTTCCCGTCCTCACGAGTCACCCGGGTATGTAAAAACCAGACTTCAAATACCTTTAACTTCTGTCTTCTGGCGCCGCGGCTGCTGCTTGCTATTCCATTACAGCGGCGGACTTGGTGCGTCTGTGCATGATGCAGTCTCTTCTTGCATGACGGTCTTCAGCACCGAAACTGACTGAAAACTACTGCTACTCTTCTTTTCTTCCTTCGTCTCTCGTCTTCGTCTCCGTCCCCGTCTCTGTCTTTGTCCCCGTCTTCATCCGTCTTCATCTGTCTTCATCTGTCGGGCCCACCGCGTCTCGCGTATTTATTCACTTCAGTTCACTGGAGGTGAACGACTTCACGGCCATTGCCTCTTCTGTCACGTTGAAAAGCTTCTCGAAGAATCTTCTTAACGTCGGTCATTGGCTCTTGGAATGTAGGTGGGGGCCTCTGATCGCATGTGACGACTGAGAAACACGTGAGCCGGTCATTGCCTCTTCCGTCACGTTGAAAAGCTTCTCGAAGAATCTTCCTGACGTCGGTCATTGGCTGTTGGAATGTAGGCGAGGGCCTTTGCTCACATGCGACAACTGAGAAACACGTGAGCCGGTCGGGCGATGCCCTGACGGCTGAATCGACAGCGCCCGCTTATGTGGAACTGCTGACTTCACGGTCATTGTCTCTTCTGTTCTGCTGTTCTGCACGCTGAATGCCAGTATGTAACTCTCTAAACTAAACCAAGTTTTCCATTTATATTCTAATTTCTAGTTCACTTTGATTTCACTAATTTATTTACTTAAGTAACACTCAACATTCCTCCACCCTTCGGAGAAATTCGCCCTCGAATTTACCACTCAACATTCCTCCACTCTTCACACGGCAAAAGCACAAACACTGAAAACTCTCGAGTTAGAAGATTACACACGCTTTACATTAAGTATGTGGAAAATACTTTATCACTTTACAAAAGCACTGTACGGTCATGAATCACATAGTTCTTACATAAATGTTTGTAATAAGTGTAACAAATCTTGATGACAATGAATAAACAAAAAATAGATTTTGCACTTAGAAAATTACATAGCAACAGCTGTTTAATCTACCCTATACTAATGCAAGAATATCTATTCTACAGTATTGTTTATTTTAACGAGATACCGTTTAGTAAAGAATGAAGTACAATAAACAAAATTAATACACTAATGCTCAAAAGTAACTGCTGAAGAACACCAGTTAAGAGTGTGGTATCCAGTTAACAGGGATTTGATGAAGTGGTATATTATTATTTGGCTTATTTTTTCGTCTTAAATAAAAGAAAACTGTACAAAGCAGAAACACCAACACGAAGGATCCAGATATTCCCTTTCCTATCATTATAATTTTAGTTTTGTGTTCACCTTTTAATTTTAAGACATGTTGCATCATAACATTGGCATCAATTTTGCCTTGCTGTGAGTTTATGACTTCAGAAGGGAACTGTCAAGGGAGTCATTGAGGTAGGATAGGTTTTGTGTAGGAAATGCTTGCATGGCGTTTTCTGAAAAAAGCAAACAACATGGTTATGAACCTACCAACCTAGTAAAAACAAAAATAAAGAAAAGAGGAAATACATTGTTAACCACAAGATCTACATATTTCTACGTTCAACCTTTTTTTCTTAAAAAAAATAAACCATTATAATTTATTAATTATTTACAGTTGTATACTGTCCACAGTCTACTAAGATTCAACTAGGACATTCGCACCCTTGAACGAAGATTGTATGGTGCCATGTCTGTATGTTGTGCTGGCGTGGCCACTCTTTTTCCTTTACGGGAACTTCCTCCACCCTTCGGAAAAGCAGACACTATTGTTGAAGGAATTACATCTGGAGCGCCCTTAAAAGGTTTTAAACGACTTGCATGGACAATGGTAGTTCGGGTGGGCAGTTGCAATTTAACGTTGACTGGTGACGTGATCTCAATAATTTGATAAGGACCTCTGTAGTTTGTTACAAATTTCTTCGTTTTTCCTTTCGCTATATAAGGATTTGAAAGCATAACCCACTGACCGATTTTGTAATTTGGATATTTAGCTTGGGTATTACCTAATCTTTCCTGTCGTTCCAAAGCCTTTGTATTAGATTTTTGAACCTTTTTCCATACATCCTTCATCATTCGACTGAAATCTCTTACTGTTTCTCCGACTTTTCCGTTTTTCTGCCTGATTACATCAAAAGGGGACGGCATTTTTTTCCCATAGACCACTTCATAAGGTGACATGCCAGTTGCTTCATGCGTTTTGGCGTTGTATACCGACACGATTATTGGTAAATACGTATCCCAATTAGAATGTTGTTCGTTAATATAATAACTAAGCATCTTGCCAATTGTCCGATGAACTCTTTCTGTGCGCCCGTTGCACTGAGGGTGTAACGGAGTTGTGCGTAATTTGCGTATTTTTAATAAGTGGCATAGCTGTTTCATTAATTCAGACATAAAATTAGATCCCTGATCTGTGATAATAGCTTCAGGTACGCCAAATTTATGTATCCAGTTGTTAACTAAAGCTTGGGCAACTGTATTTGCTTGCTGATCTGGGAGACTCACCATAGCTAGATAGCGTGAAAAGTGATCGATAATTGTAAGACCATACTTATTACCAGCAGGTGTTTTATGAAATGGCCCGTAGAGATCCACTCCGCAGATTTGAAATGGACATGAAGCCTCGGGGAGCCTCTGTAAGGGTATTTTTGAACGACAAAGTTCAGCTCGTTGTGCGCACGCAATGCAATTACGAACGTACTGCGCAACATCCTGCTTTCTGGTTTGCCACCAAAATCGCTCTGCTACTCGTCTTTCGGTTGTCCGCTGTCCACCGTGTCCTGCAAGGATATGATCGTGGGCCTCTGCCATTATTTCTTGTCTAAGGTGTTGGGGAACAACAATTCGCGGTCCAAGTTTTGTTTTACGGCATAATACACCATCTTCAAAGCAAAATTGTTTGTGAGTTGCGTATTTTTTACTTTCTGTATCCTCATCTTGTGCCTTTCTCCAGTCCTCAGTATCTCGGCCTGTTGCTTCCAAAAGTGCTATTTTCCGACTTAGGCAATCTGCATTCGTGTGTTTTTTGCCTGGTTTATGGATAACTTCGAAATCCATTTCGGAAAGACATAGGGCCCAACGGGTAAGACGACTAGATGGATCCTTTAATCCAAGCAACCATTTTAAAGCTGCGTGGTCTGTAATAACCTTGAATTTCCTACCATACAAGTAGCATTTAAAGTATTTGATACCATAAATAACACTTAACAATTCTTTCTCCGTTGTGGAATAATTTCTTTCTGCCGTTGTTAGTTGTCTCGAAGCGTAGGCTATGGGGTGTTCCGCGCCATTAATATTCCGACTCAAAACAACTCCTACTGAATGACCACTTGCGTCACAGGATAAAATAAATTCTTTATTATAATCTGGGTAGGCTAATACTGGACTGTGTGTTAACTTATCTTTAAGGGTTTGAAATGGAGATTCACAATCTTCAGACCAATGAAATTTTGCACCCTTTTTCAACAATTGGGTTAAGGGTCCGGCAATTTCAGCAAAATGTTGAACATATTTTCGGTAATACGATGCGAGACCAATGAAACTTTGTACTTCCTTAACGCGTTGTGGTGTTGGGAAGTCCTTAACTGCCGAAATTAATCGAGGATCTGTTTTAATTCCTTTTTCACTAATGATATGCCCTAGGTATGTAACCTCTGTCAATGCAAAACTACATTTTTCCATATTTAATGTTAATTTAGCTTTTCTAAGTCTCTGAAAAACATTACACAGACGCACAGCATGTTCATTAATGTCTCTGGAGAATACAATAATATCGTCTAGATATACACAACATTGCTGAGTTTTGAGTCCTCGCAATACTCCATCGAGTAGTCTTTGAAAAGTTGCTGGTGCATTTTTCAAACCGAAAGGCATTCTTTTAAATTGCCAGTGGCCTCCAGGGGTAGAAAATGCTGTTTTATGCCTATCTTCAGGTGCAACTTCCAACTGGTGATATCCGCTACGTAAATCGATTGTTGAAAAGTATTTACTGTTACCCAAACTGTCAATGATATCTGTAATGTTTGGAAGAGGATAAACATCTGAGATAGTTTGTTTGTTAAGGTGTCTGTAGTCACAACAAAATCTGTATAGTTTCGTACCGTCGGGAGACTTCTTTGGAATAATTACAATATTTGAATTATAAGGCGAATCAGAATATTCTATAATTCCATCTTTTAGATGCTGTTCTATAAATTCATCCAGTACTGGCTGTAAGTGATGCGCAACTCTATAAGGCTTCCTATAAACTGGGGGGCTATTTCCTGTTGGGATCCTATGCTGTGTGATGTCTGTTGCTGGCAATTGACCTTCTGCATTAAATAAATCTTGGAACTCAACTAAAACTGCTTCTATCGTGTCTCCATCCTTTCCTTTCAAATGCTCAATCTTCTGGCGCAATGCGGTTTTATAGGCGTCTGGTTTCTGACCATCATTAATATCTGACCAAATGAAATCTTCTTCTTCAAAAGTACTGACTGTAGCTACTAATATTCCCTTATGCAACTCTTTGTCCTCCACTCCGAAATTGTCAATATGTACCGGTACTTTTCTTTCTCCCTCAACGTCTTGAACCCGTACAACACTCCTACGTACAAAACAATGTGATACATCTAATTCCTCATTTTCCTCTAAAGGCTCTATTAGACACACTGTATCTGTAGGTACTTCGTGGTCAACGGTCATCCAGAGAAGTTTTCCTGAGCCAGATGGTATCTGATCCCGCGAATCAACCTTCAAGGACGTTGCACGCAGTATAGTTGATTTCACCTTCCGGTTAGGGGAATCTTGCGGCAGAGGGCCCTTTGCAGCGGTGTCACCTAGTTGAAACACTATTCCGCTAAGTTCTACAGTTTGCTGTCTGAGGTCGATTTTAGCGTGATGTTTATTCAGGAAATCCAACCCTAGGATCGCGTCGTACCCGTCAGTTACCTTTGTTACCACTTCAACATCTTCTTGAAATTGTACACCGTGAATATAGAAAATCAATGATGTACATCCTAATGACTTAACTGTACCTCCTCCTACTCCACTCAATCTATACCTTGGAGGGTCATATTTCTTTTCTCCAATACATTCATTACTTACTGTTGATACGTTTGCGCCTGTATCCACCAGTATCCTTGCCTCTTTATCCTGTATGGTAGCAGATAACCAGCATTCCGCCTTCACATTCGCCTTAATGGCATGAAATTTTATTGGGACATTCCCGTTTGAGTTTAACTGCTTTCTATTTCCAAAAACTTTCTTAGACCTGCATCCCTTGAATGTGTGACCTATTCTTTGACAATTAGTGCATTGAGGTTGTCTGCAGTTTTTTGCTATATGTCCCTGTCGATCGCACCTAAAACATCGTACTCCTGCTGAAAATATATTTCGCTTCTCCTTGTATCTGGTGGCAATGTCAATTTCTTCAAAAGCTGTCGCCACAGATACAGCTTCTGCTAAATTTTTAGGAAACTCGGCCCTGACACGACGGGACGTTTCAGGAGGTAAACCACGTAAAAATGTATCCAGAGCTCTATCTTCTGCCTCTTGTAAAATAACTTTATTTTGTTAATATTAACTTTTCTAATCCTATCTACAAAGCTTTCTAACGACTCGTTTTGCCTCTGAGTGATAGTGTTTAACTGTTCCCTATAAAATCTACAGCTGTTCTGTTTTTGAAAACGTTTAAGCAATCCTTTCTTTAATTCCTCAAATGTTGGAGCATTCCGTAATTCTTCATGGTATAAGACGTGTGCTTTAGCCTCTCCCGTCAATCTTAACTTTGTCATTTGTAAGAGCTGTTCATCTGACCATGATCCTAACTTTGCAGCTGCTACTAAATCATCAAAAAAGGCTGTTATGTCCTCGCCAGGTTTACCTGAAAAAGGAGTTACTAAGGCTGCTGCTGAGCAATCTACGGTGGGAGGGATTGAACTGGTTTGCCTAACCTCACTCAACTGTTTAAATAATGCATTGTTATCGTTTTTAAGCTCTGCTATCTGATTAACTAAGATCTGAATAGCTTCCTCAGTCGAAACCGCTTGTGGTGCTGACTCTGACTTTGTACGATTTCGTGTCATCATTTTACAAACTGTTAGTTACACAATCTTACCACACTGAATGAAAAGGATGTTTCAATATTTTCGACAAACTCTTAAAATTATGAGAGAGAACAAACTCCTAAATAAAGAAAATATTACGACTGATATGCAAACCCCTATTCTTTCACACATTAAACAATACTAACTGTGGGCCTTTAGTGACTGCCATTCACACCTCATATTGAGCCAAGGGTTTTTTCTCTGACACCAAATGTAACAACTGAAACGGCTTCTGACATCAAATGTAACAGTTGTGTTACTAAATGTGACACTTCTGTCACTCAATGTAACTGTGTTTTCTCTTTTGATGCTGTCAATTGTCAGGATGAGCATTCTAAAGCATTCTGTCAGGGTGAAAATATTAAATAAATTAACTTTTCTCTGTTAACAACATGTGGGCAGGGTGGGTTCTTCCTTAGCTCGGGTATGAGGTCGAATGAAACATCATTTTTACATAAGATAACTTTTATTGAAGATTTGTACAACTGTATCTTACGGGATGTTCTGGTTCGGAGAGCGGCAGCTGTGTCGTTTGTGAAGTCTTCTGCTGCGGCAGCGGCGGCGGCGGCGGCGGCGGCGGCGTCTGATTACGCGTAGCGGTGTGAATCTCGTGTCGCCGTCTCGCCCAGCTGACAGGAGACGCGCAGCGCGAGGTGGCCGGTTTAACTATTGTGAGCGAAGTCGTGCATCGGATGATACCTTGGGTGTGGCGTCCTAGTGTTTCTCTTCTCTAAGCGGCCGCGTGTGTTGTGCGTCGGCCAGCGGAGCTGTGCGGCGGGGGAAGGCCGGTGTCGCGGACTCGAACCACGGACTCCCGCTTGCCAGTCTTCGGCTGTCAGATCTTCATCCCAGCTCACAGGTGACTGCTGATGTGAGGCCGTCTCCTTCCCGTCCTCACGAGTCACCCGGGTATGTAAAAACCAGACTTCAAATACCTTTAACTTCTGTCTTCTGGCGCCGCGGCTGCTGCTTGCTATTCCATTACAGCGGCGGACTTGGTGCGTCTGTGCATGATGCAGTCTCTTCTTGCATGACGGTCTTCAGCACCGAAACTGACTGAAAACTACTGCTACTCTTCTTTTCTTCCTTCGTCTCTCGTCTTCGTCTCCGTCCCCGTCTCTGTCTTTGTCCCCGTCTTCATCCGTCTTCATCTGTCTTCATCTGTCGGGCCCACCGCGTCTTGCGTATTTATTCACTTCAGTTCACTGGAGGTGAACGACTTCACGGCCATTGCCTCTTCTGTCACGTTGAAAAGCTTCTCGAAGAATCTTCTTAACGTCGGTCATTGGCTCTTGGAATGTAGGTGGGGGCCTCTGATCGCATGTGACGACTGAGAAACACGTGAGCCGGTCATTGCCTCTTCCGTCACGTTGAAAAGCTTCTCGAAGAATCTTCTTGACGTCGGTCATTGGCTGTTGGAATGTAGGCGAGGGCCTTTGCTCACATGCGACAACTGAGAAACACGTGAGCCGGTCGGGCGATGCCCTGACGGCTGAATCGACAGCGCCCGCTTATGTGGAACTGCTGACTTCACGGTCATTGTCTCTTCTGTTCTGCTGTTCTGCACGCTGAATGCCAGTATGTAACTCTCTAAACTAAACCAAGTTTTCCATTTATATTCTAATTTCTAGTTCACTTTGATTTCACTAATTTATTTACTTAAGTAACACTCAACACCTTTGACTTTGCGTCAGGTCCTGGAATTTTTCGGCGTTTTGTAGAGCAGACAATTCGCCATCTGGATAATTCAACTGTCACAGGTTCCACCAATGAAATCATGGTCGCTGCACACGCGGCAGCACCTCTTTTCACTCTATTTTCTTTGACCAATAGTGAACATTTGGCGAAACAGCGAAGACAAAGAGCTCGCAGTGACAGCAACGATGAAACAAAACCCAGACTACACGCCGTTCACAATTTCGCCGAAGAGAGCGTGTCTACAGTAAACTACTACCATCTGTGTGGACGGTGCTGAACTAAAATACTTAGTAGCACACCCAAAGTATGACACGAAACCAGTCTACTCAGCGTGAATAATTAGTCTTCATTCAGTAACTAGATATCTGCCTCTTGCATCAACTAGACCGCACAATATTGTAATATCTTCCTATCAAACAAATAATTCAAACAAATCATGCGGAATCCACAGTGCAGAAACTCCAGTCAAGGATGTGGCCACGGACAAGGGACCATTAACAGTTTGCCATAGTATATCCCAGCCGCACCACGCTACTACCGCTATAAACAGGGCCGGCTTGGCTGCGCACCGCGTGTCCACCACAGAGGGCGCTCGCTTGAAAGCCTAAAAGCCAGTTGCTATTCGGTGCCTCCGTGTGTGATGGGCGCCAAGCAGAAGCGAGAATTCAAGTCGCCAGAACAGTGGACATCCGGCTCTCCATAAGAAAGCCTATAAGCCCGCTGACAAGGCGGAAAAGCGCCAAGCTGTAGACCTGAAAGCCGCTGTTGTGACACTAATATGCAGTGAAGAACGCTGATGAACTCAGAAAACGAGGACATATATGGTCATCCTTGGCCAGACGTAATGTGATTGACTCAGACGGACAGTACTAAATGCTGCTATTCAGTAACAGTGAGGCAGAAAAAATGTCGACCCAGTGACGCACTGCCTATCATTCGCCAGAGGACTTATGACTTTGAGATAGCTGCCAGCCTAGTCTACCGTACCTAGTAGCTGTGCAAGACCTTTTCCCCTGATGTGAAGTCTTCGGGACTTCTATCTTCGGCTTACTGAGAGCCTAAATGATGACGTTTGACGCACCGTCAACCTATCACTGAACTCAGGAGGCGCGCTAAGAGCTGCTGCCCCCTACTTGGATCTGTGAGTAGACACCGGAGCCCGCGGTCTATGAAACAAGAGTGACTGTCTTAAATGAAACTATACACTTTTTAGTAACATTCGAAAAAAATGTTCAAATGTGTGTGAAATCTTATTGGACTTAACTGCGAAGGTCATCAGTCCCTAAGCTTACATACTACTTAACCTAAATTATCCTAAGTACAAATACACATACCCATGCCGGAGGGGGGGACTCGAACTTCTGCCGGACCAGCCGCACAGTCCATGACTGCAGCGCCGTAGACCGCTCGGCTAATCCCGCGCGGCGACACTCGAAAGCCCTTGAAAGACGAGTACAATGGCGCAATGATCGTTAATGTCTGAGAATGATATTATCACTCAGCAGCGGAGTGTGTACTGATATGAAATTTCATGGCAGATTAAAACTGCGTGAAGGACCGAGACTCGAACTCGGGACTTCTCCATTTCGCGGGCAAGTGCTCCACCGACTGAGCTACCCAAACACGACTCACGACCCGTCCACACGGGTTCAATTCTGCCAGTATCTCGTTTGTGGAATTTTTCACAGACTAAGCAGAGAAGTGGGCTGAATCGGCTATTGCGGTGTAAACACCGCCATGTGGAGTGCAGTTGTTGAAAGCAGTTTTACATGACTGATTTTATCCACTATCGCGTCGATTGTGTTGCACCCGTTTTCTAGCATCAGATCCTTCGCTATTCTTGCCGGTTCTTCAGAGACATTACCACTTTCTTCTTCGTCGTCCAGACTTGTTTGTTCACACTGGAAGCGTCTACACCAAGTAATACTCTGTCCTGTGACAACTTCCCTACACTCATACCATCTTAGCAAGGATAGCATCATTCGTCTTTAAATGCAGAAAACAAATTTCACCGCTTCGTCAATCGCCTGTGCTAGTTTGCTTAGGATCCTGTAGTGGCATCCTATGATGCTGTTTCTCAGTGTTCCCGGCTAGAGGCATGTCCCAGAAAACTAACAAAATTCATGTCGTGTCTCGGAAGGCTACTGTTCTGCTTGTAATATTCATCCTATTAGAAAAACTAAGTTGAGAGTTATTCTATCGAGCATCTAATGGGTTTAAAATAACTAGCCATGGAATAGGTAATTGTAGTGTTAACATCTGTATGTTCCTCCAGACCGCTTCCTTCCTGCCACTTCAGAAATTAGACTGAGCAATTAAACCGCTACCTAGGCCGTTATTACTGAATTCTCGCACAATGGAAATGCCTTCGGCTGCTTTAACGTCAGATGTGGTCTTTATTTCATAAGACGTGAGACATGGTTAGTTAGTATAAAAATCGCGAGCAACCCTAAGCAAGATCATGGACAATGAACGTTTGGTGATATCTTACGCAGTAAGTTGTTGTCACTCTAACACATCAATTCTGTAAGGATATGGGCTAAGGTTTTTGTGGAGAAGAAATGAGGAGGTCGTTAGATATGAGATGCTTGTCTGTTAACTACTGGAATATGTCTGCCAGTGGCCACTTCCGCAGATTCATAGCGCCAATGAGCTGGGACGAAGAGAAAGTCGGACCCCATACCGCAAGCGCTCTGACGTGGACTTTGAAGGCATTCCGCAACACAGGTGGTAAGCTGCTAAACGCCCTCTCCTCAGTGAACAATGAACGTCTTGCGAAGGGCCTCGTGTACAATGCGAAACGTGTAGATAACTGTGGACGCCTGCAGACACTATCACAGAGCGTAGACAGAAAAGTGACATCATGAATGCACACCTTAAGGCGTGAAAAACTTCTGGCTGGCAGCAGCCGTTTCCGACAGCCTTAAAAAGCGAGTGACGAGCCAATAACCAATTAGCGCATGCAGTCACTGTGATGGAGCTTAAACACAAAGCGCCAAAAATTCTCACAGGGTCGCTACTGAAACTAAAGAACATCGGAAGAAGTCAGCTTGCTCTAAACAAAAAAAAAAAAAAAAAAGAAAAAAAAGTATCACCAAGCACAGACACGAAACTGCCCAGGCCTCGTGCAGAGATAGCCGTTACAAAAAATTGTTGTTTAGCTGCCTTCACGACAGCTAAAAATGCAGAAAAACATAGAAACAATATGTGAGAAATGATGGGGACAGCCTTGACAGGGAAGACCTGAGAAAGACGGCATTTCTCGAGTCACATACCAGTCCACACAAGACAGACAAGTTCCACCATGCACTTAGAGGCGTATTCAAGAAACGGCAAACAGACAATGGACGACACTGCTAATTTAGTTCGTCATTGACAATGCTGATAGGGGGAAAGATTTAAGGAGTCGGTGAGCTTAGCAGAGTGAGGAGAAGTGAAGGGACGTCGGTGAGACAGCACAGAAACAAGAAGACATGGCGGCTTTTCCACCTACCGCCTACTTAGTCTAGTGACTTTGTCTCTGATAGGACTTCCGTCCTAATGTTCAAATTTCGCGTTGTGTTTCTTTTCCTGTTCCACGTCAAATTGACGAATCCTTATGGTACACCTCTTGGGAATACAGCACTCGACTGAACAGTGCAATTTTTTGCCTAAAATTCGCCTTGCGGCACCTTGATAACGCCTACGGCAACACACGTCCATGATGCGAAGGCAGTGCGTGGTCCTCGCCGTAAGGCCGCGGGAATTCGAAGAGGGTGGCCCACTCGCCACCGTACCGCTCCGAGGCGACACACCGTCCCAACCCAGCCAGCGTCAACGGCCGACGTCAACCACACTATAAAAGTTTACGAAGAACGATCTACGATGAATGATGAGATGAGTCATTGCTCCATCCTCTGCCTTAATAGCTGATTCGTGTCCACGCCCAGTCAAATCGGCCCTGAGATGTGTAATCTTATGTGGAAAAGATACAAAGGAAAAAAATCTGTTCCATCTGTTTATCAGTCCCTTAATCTCATAAATTTTTGCTTCTGGCTTTCATTTAATTATTGGTATGAATGAATTATTGGCTCCCATTGTGGGCGATCTCATTGGTAATTGGCTTTTTATGTGATATCACCGGGAATTTTGAAGGATTCACTACATTTTTGGCGCGCAACGTGAGGCAATATGATCAGTGGTCTGTGTGTTATTTTATGCAAGAGACCAAAGAATTCTCAATTCACTGCACTACTGACTACTGTTTCAAACTCTGGTAATAGAGTCAGCAAAGAAGGCGGCTAGGCGGGAACGGACATCTGGTGATGCTTTTGTTGAACCGACTGTCACATAAGACGTAGCGTTAACCCCAATAGTATTCAAGGTTAGACAAACGGGTGAGTAAAGCGACAGAATGTGACCTTTTAATTTAATTTTATTTTATATTCAGTCATCGGTCTTCTGACTGGTGTGATGCGATCCGCCACGTATTCCTCCCCCGTGACAAGTTCTTCATCTCAGAGTAGCACTTGCAACCTACGTTCTCAGTTATTTGCCGGATGTCCTCCAATCTCTGTCTTCCTCTAATATTTTTACCCTTTCTTGCTCCCTCCAGGGCCATGGAAGTTATTCCGTTACGTCTTCTGTCCCTTCTTCCTGTCAATGTTTTCTATATATTCCTTTCCTCTCCGATTCTGCGCAGAACCTCATAATTCCTTATCAATTCACCTCCTTTTCAAATTCGTCTGTGGCACCACACCTTCGATTCTCTTCTGTTCCGGATTTCCCATAATCCATGTTTTACTACCATACAATTATATGTTCGAGACATACAGTCTAACAAATTTCTTTCGTAAATTAAGTCCTACGTTTGTTACTACTAGACTTCTCTTGGCCAGAAATGCCTTTTTTGCCAATGCTAGTATGCTTTTGATGTCCATCCGTCATTGGTTATTTTACTGCCTAGGTAGCGGATTTCCTTAACTTCATCTATTTCGTGACCATGAATCCTAATGTTAACTTTCTCGCTGTTCTCATTTCTGGTACTTCTGTTTGCTTTCGTGTTTCTTCGATTTACACTCAACCTATATTGTGTACTCAATAGACTCTTCATTCCATTCACCAGATACTGTAATTCTTGTTCACTTTCACTGAGGGTAGCAGTTTTATCAGCGAATCTTATATTGATATCCTTTCTCTTTGAATTTTAATTCCTCTGGAACCTCAGTGAATTGTACAAGTTGCAGCATTGGAAATTGTCGAATTCTTTTTCAGGTCGACGAATCCTTTGAGCCTATTTTTCTTTAGTCTTGCTCCCATTATCAACCGTAACGTCAGAATTGCCTCTCTGGTGTCTTTGCCTCTCCTAAAATAACACTGATTTGCCATAGACTAAATACTGTCTTCCGGAAACCCACCGAAGTCTTCATCCACCACAAAGGCACACTTAGGGCAGCCGTCAGCAGACACGCTGCGTCCGTCGTCTCGGCGATCCATCAGCGCTCCGTACTTTCAGCATCCTCGACGCATTAACCCCCCCAATCGCAAGCTCAAGTCGGGTCAGTCCGCCGTCCTTAGAAGTAGAGGAAAGCAAAATGCGTTTATTTATAAAATGAGCAGATGTAATCTTTCCCATCTGACATGAACTTTCAATCCTCATTTGAAGCCGGCTGCTGTGGCCGAGCAGTTATAGTGGCTTCAGTCATGAACCACGCGGCTGCCACGGCAGCAGGTTCGAATCCTCCATCGGGCATGGATGTGTGTGATGTCCTCAGGTTAGATAGGTTTACATAGTTCTTAGTCTAGGGGCCTGATGACCTCCGATGTTAAATCCCATAGTGATTAGAACCATTTGACCCTCATTTGAATCCACACCTTGTTTACTGGTCCTTCACCCCCCCCCCTCCTCCCCCCCACCCGCCATCACCACCACCACCACCTTTCACGAGTGTTATTTTGGCATCCAAAGGAGGATAAAACTCGTTAGATTTTTAAATGTCCGGTCATTGCTTAGGCTTACAACTCTGCATCCCACTGTCGTCATTCTCGTCTTTTCCAGAACGGTGCTGGGCTGCAGGTCGAGAGGCAAGAGATGACTGGTGGGTTTGAAATACCCGAGTCCTGAATTTCACTCAGACCAAAACTCTCTCTACCGGGTGCTGGGAAGGAATTTTCGTTGGGATTCGAACACGTCAGTGATTCTGTCCTTGGTGATCCTGCGTTTTGACATCTACATCTAGCAAAGGCCTCTTTCTCATTCCCAAATTAAATCAGTTGGAGTGGAGAGATTTTTCTTAAAGCTAGCCATTTCACTCACGCAAGGCGCGTCTATGTCATGGTCGTTGTAACATGAAGTTTCAGCGCTGGAGAAGCTTTGTTACCCACTGAAAGGTAAGCAGACGTTCCCAACCTTACTGTATTTTTTTTCCTCTGCCACTATGATCACTGAGTTCTAACTATACATAGTCGTTCACCAGCAGTCGTTCATAAAGCGAGGAAGAAAGAAAATTATTTGAGATGAAACCCTTTTACGTCCCATCGTCCTTCCAGAATTCTGTTAGTGCTGTCTTCCCAATATAAAATTAGCATGTCACACTCAGTACAACGTCGCCGGGGTGACATACTCAAACAATATGAAAGCGTCTAACAGTTGCTTTTCAGCTTTACCTTTTCGATGTGGTAACTAAAACTTTATGACTGCCCCTGTGCATTCACCCTTCAAGAGTCAACACCTTGCCCCAATTCGTGCTTTCCAGCGTCAGCCAGGAATACCTTGCTCTATAGCAAAGAGACCTGAGAGCCACGTTTTTCACTTTTGTCACAGCACAATTTGTTATCGGCCGTCCACTAGACCGTGGCTAACCAGGCGTCGGTTCAAATCTGTCGTGTGCTGCTGCTCGCTGGTACTCCAGGGGTCTCTCTCCATGTTACTCGCTCGATCGTACTCTCAGTTCTGTTCGACGTGTCCAACTCGCCTCGCATGCTGATTCGCGCCAGCGCTGGTGTGGGCTATGCGGGACGACAGCGCCATCATAGCGTGGGGCTGCTGCAGCCGCAGCTCTGTTCGCGCGGCTGTGTGACGACTCACGTCGGTACAAATTTTAAACTTTGCGTTGTGTAATACACAGTGGCATTTCTTTTGTTTTTATTTGAGACAGTCAGTTTCGGTCCTGGAATCTGACTGTGCCGACCGCAAGTCGTCGCGTGTTGTGTTGGTTTCAATTGCCGGTGTCCTCACTGGGAGTACCACGACAGTGGCGCCGCCTTACTGTGGCTGGGCATATCGATGGAGCGTCCTTTTGCATTCAGACTTCGCCTTGCAAGTACGATAAGTACTCCATGTAGGACGCTGCTCTCTGAGCCACCGCAGAACAGATAATTCGTCGGTATTGGTGGCAGTGGCGATTACCGTCAGACATCAGTGTTACTTTGCATACTGGTTGGGGCAGATTACATTACTGGCCATTAAAATTGCTACACGAAGGAGAAACGCAGATGATAAACGGGTATTCATTAGACAAATATATTATACTAGAACTGACATGTGATTACATTTCCACGCAATTTCGGCGCATAGATCCTGAGAAGTCAGTACCCAGAACAACCACCTCTGACGGCCGGCGTGGCCGTGCGGTTCTGGGCGCTTCAGTCTGGAACCGCGTGACCGCTACGGTTGCAGGTTCGAATCCCGCCTCGGGCATGGATGTGTGAGATGTCCTTAGGTTACTTAGGTTTAAGTAGTTCTAAGTTCTAGGGGACTGATGACCACAGATGTTAAGTCCCATAGTGCTCAGAGCCATTTTTGAACCACCTTGATACGCCTGCGCATTGAGTCAAACAGAGCTTGGATGGCGTGTACAGGTACAGCTGCCCATGCAGCTTCAACACGATACCACAGTTCATCAAGAGTAGTGACTGGCGTATTGTGACTAGCCAGTTGCTCGGCCACCATTGACCAGACGTTTTCAATTGGTGAGAGATCTGGTGAATGTGCTGGCCAGGGCAGCATTCGAACTTTTTCTGTATCCAGAACGGCCCGTACAGAACCTGCAACATGCGGCCGTGCATTATCCTGCTGAAATGTAGGGTGTTGCGAGGATCGAATGAAGGGTAGAGCCACGGGTAGTAACACATCTGAAATGTAACGTCCACTGTTCAATGTGCCGTCAATGCGAACAAAAGGTGACCGAGACGGGTAACCAATTACACCAATTACACATCGCCGGGTGATATGCCAGTAGGGCGATGCTTCCAATGTGCGTTCACCGCGATGTCGCCAAACACGGATGCTACCATGACGTTTTGACATTCGTGCAACCAGGTTCGTCGTTGAGTTCACCATCGCAGGCGCTCCAGTCTGTGAAGCAGCGTCAAGGGTAACCGCAGCCATGGTCTCCGAGCTGATAGTCCATGCCACTGCAAACGTCGTCGAACTGTTCATGCAGATGGTTGTTGTCTTGCAAACGTCCCCATCTGTTGACTCAGGGATCGAGACATGGCTGCAAGATCCGTTACAGCCATGAGGATAAGATGCCTATCATCTCGGCTGCTAGTGATACGAGACCGTTGGGATCCAGCACGACGTTCCGTATTACTCTCCTGAACCCACTGATTCCATATTCTGCCAACAGTCATTGGATCTCGGCCAACGCGAGCAGTAATGTCGCGATACGATAAACCACATTGGCGATAGGCTGCAATCCGACCTTTATCAAAGTCGGAAAGGTGATGGTACGCATTTCTCCTCCTTACACGAGGCATCACAACAACGTTTCACCAGGCAACGCCGGTCAGCTGCTGTTTGTGTATGAGAAATCGGTTGGAAACTTTCCTCATGCGAGCACGTTGTAGGTGTCGCCACCGGCGCCAACGTTGTGTGAATGTTCTGAAAAGCTAATCATTTGCATATCACTGCATCTTTGGTTAAATTTCGCATCTGTAGCACGTCATCTTCGTGGTGTAGCAGTTTTAAGGGCCAGTAGTATAGATAGCTTGCACGCTGGACTTATAATTTAGTACGCGCCGCTGCGTGGGTCCTCTGATGTATTTGTGTGGCTGCTGTGGCGGATTATTGCGCTGAACAGAGCCCGATGGTATCTTTGTCTAAGCCACAGAGCGTGGGTTGTAGTTCCCTTAGGTTTACGGGGACTGGCCACTTTCTGACTTCTGACTAATAAAAACAATGTTGCGAGACGTATCGTACAGAACAGCAACGATTTGTCTCGCTGTTTGAACTAACTGATGGACATATACAACGTCATATTGTCCGTTTTCGAGTGTATAGCAATGCACCCTTTGGTGAAAATGTTTCATGGTAGAAAGAAGCGTACTTTCTCAAACTATCGATTTGGTTCTAGCTTGATGACCAAGTCATTAAATTACACCCGACTCTCAATTGGAAGAAGGAGGTTGGTGTTCGTTATATTACAATTGTAAGGGAAGTGATTTATAGTCTATTATAACTGTGCCTGAGTTCATCTGTAAGTAACAATTACTGGGAATTTTTCTATTCGCAACCTTGTAGTAAAGAAAGTATTAGAGGGAGCTTTAGTACAATTTTTTTAAGAAATATTTGTTGGATGTTAGAATTGCAATTTTCAAAAGAATGTGTCACACTCACTTCAGCATCCTCCTTCCACTAACTAGAACTGTTACACCGACCATCCTCACACCACCCGTACCAAAAGGAGAAAAAGCAAATAAAAGGTATGTAGAATTATATACAAAGTGTGTAACAAATATTATTCTTTACTTGCAGAGGTGACCAGAGGATGGCCATATTCATAACAAAATCGCTCCTAATTCATAAAAATGGAAACCATATAGATTTGTATTATAATGCACAGTTCTTAACCTTTATCAAAACTATCCAGCACCACCTACACAAAATACGTCCGAGAAAAAGTAATTAAATAATCAAATTTTTTCAGGGTGATAAATAAAACTTTACGCCTAAACCTCATTCCTATGAATTACCTCGAAGATAACGGTCTATTGACACACAGTAAACACGGATTTAGAAAACGTTCTTCTGAAAGACAGCTAGCTCTTTACACACAGAAAGTACTGAGTGCTATTGAAAAGGGATTTCAAATTGAATCTCTATTTCTGTATTACCAGAAACCTTTTGACATTGTATCACACAAGCGGCTTGTTGTGAAATTGCGTGCTTATGGAATATCATCTCAGTTATGTGACTAGATTAGAGATCTCTTGTCCGATAGGTTATAGTTCGTAGTAATTGACGGAATGTCATCGAGTGAGACAGAACTGATTTCTGGTATTCCCAAAGGTAGTGTTATAGGCTCTTCGCTGTTCCTTATCTGTTGTTGTTGTGGTCTTCAGTCCTGAGACTGGTTTGATGCAGCTCTCCATGCTACTCTATCCTGTGCAAGCTTCTTCATCTCCCAGTACCTACTGCAACCTACATCCTTCTGAACCTGCTCAGTGTGTTCATCTCTTGGTCTCACTCTACGATTTTTACCCTCCACGCTGACCTCCAATGTTAAATTTGTGATCCCTTGACGCCGCATATCCCTTCTTCTTGTCAAGTTGTGCTAAAAACTCCTCTTCTCCCCAATTCTATTCAATACCTCCTCATTAGTTATGTGATCTACCCATCTAATCTTCAGCATTCTTCTGTAGTACCACTTTTCGAAAGTTTCTATTCTCTTCTCGTCTAAACTATTTATCGTCCACGTTTCACTTCCATACATGACTACACTCCATACAAATACTTTCAGAAACGACTTCTTGACACTTAAATCTATACTCGATGTTAACAAATTTCTCTTCTTCAGAAACGCTTTCCTTGCCATTGCCAGTCTACATTTTATATCCTCTCTACTTCGACAATCATCAGTTATTTTGCTTTCCTAACCTAATTCCCTCAGCATCACCTGATTTAATTCGACTACATTCCATTATCCTCATTTTTCTTTTGTTGATGTTCATTTTATATCCTCCTTTCAAGACATTGACCATTCCGTTCAACTGCTCTTCCAGGTCCTTTGCTGTCTCTGACAGAATTACAATGTCATCGGCGAACCTCAAAGTATTTATTTCTTCTCCATGGATTTTAATACCTACTCCGAATTTTTCTTTCGTTTCCTTTACTGCTTGCTCAATATACAGAATGAATAACATCGGGAAGAGGCTACAACCCTGTCTCACTCCCTTCTCAACCACTGCTTCCCTTTCATGCCCCTCGACTCATAACTGCCATCTGGTTTCTATACAAATTGTAAATAGCCTTCCGCTCCCTGTAATGTACCCCTGCCACCTTCAGAATTTGAAAGAGAGTATTTCAATCACCATTGTCAAAAGCTTTCTCTAAGTCTACAAATGCTAGAAACGTAGGTTTGCCTTTCCTTAATCTTTCTTCTAAGGTAAGTCGTAAGGTCAGTATTGCCTCACGTGTTCCAACATTTCTACGGAATCCAAACTGATCTTCCCCGAGGTCGGCTTCTACTAGTTTTTCCATTCGTCTGTAAAGAAATCGCGTTAGTATTTTGCAGCTGTGACGTGTTAAACTGATTGTTCGGTAATATTCACATCTGTCAACACCTGATTTCTTTGGGATTGGAATTATTCTATTCTTCTTGAAGTCTGAGGGTATTTCGCCTGTCTCATACATCTTGCTCACCAGATGGTAGAGTTTTGTCAGGACTGGCTCTCCCAAGGCCGTCAGTAGTTCTAATGGAATGTAGTCTACTCCCGGGGCCTTGTTTCGACTCATGTCTTTCAGTGCTCTGTCAAACTCTTCACGCAGTATCGTATCTCCCATTTCATCTTCATCTACATCCTCTTCCATTTCCATAATATTGTCCTCAAGTACATCGCCCTTGTATAGACCCTCTATATACTCCTTCCACCTTTCTGCTTTCCCTTCTTTGCCTAGAACTGGGTTTCCATCTGAGCTGTAGACATTCATACAAGTGATTCTCTTCTCTTCAAAGGTCTCTTTAATTTTCCTGTAGGCAGTATCTGTCTTACCCCTAGTGAGATAAGCCTCATTTTATCCCTAGTGAGATAAGCTTCTACATCCTTAGATTTGTCCTCCAGCCATCCCTGCTTAGCCGTTTTCCACTTCCTGTCGATCTCATTTTTGAGACGTTTGTATTCCTTTTTGCCTGCTTCATTTGCTGCATTTTTATATTTTCTCCTTTCATCAATTAAATTCAATATTTCTTCTGTTACTCAAGGATTTCTACTAGCCCTCGTCTTTTTACCTACTTGATCCTCTGCTGCCTTCACTAGTTCATCCCTCAGAGCTACCCATTCTTCTTCTACTGTACTTCTTTTCCCCATTCCCGTCAATTGTTCCCTTATGCTCTACCAGAAACTCTGTACAACCTCTGGTTTAATCAGTTTATCCAGGTCCCATCTCCTTAAATTCCGACCTTTGTGCAGTTTCCTCAGTTTTAATCTACCGTTCATAACCAATAGATTGTGGTCAGAGTCTGCCTCTGGAAATGTCTTACAATTTAAAACCTGGTTCCTAAATCTCTGTCTTACAAATACTTAATCTATCTGATACCTTCTGGTATTTCCAGGATTTTTCCATGTATACAACCTTCTTTTATGATTCTTGAACCAAGTGTTAGCTATGATTAAGTTATGCTGTGTGCAAAATTCTACCAGACGGCTTTCTCTTTCATTTGTTACCCCCAATGCATATTCACCTACTATGTTTCCTTCTCTCCCTTTTCCTACTCCCGAACTCCAGTCACCCATGACTATGAAATTTTCGTCTCCCTTGACTACCTGAATAATTTCTTTTATCTCATCATACATTTCATCGATTTCTTCATCATCTGCAGAGCTAGTTGGCATATAAACTTGTACTACTGTAGTAGACGTGGGCTTCGTGTCCATCTTGGCCACGGTAATGCGTTCACTATGCTGTTTGTAGTAGCTTGCCCTATTTTTTTATTCATTATTAAACGTACTCCTGCATTCCCCTATTTGATTTTGTATTTATAACCCTGTATTCACCTGACCAAAAGTCTTATTCTTCCTGCCACCGCACTTCACTAATTCCATCTATATCTAATTGTAACCTACCCATTTCCCTTTTTAAATTTTCTAACTTACCTGCCCAATTAAGGGATCTGACAATCCATACTCCGAGCCGTAGAACGCCAGTTGTCTTTCTCTTGATAACGACGTCCTCCTGGGTAGTCCCCGCTCGGAGATCCGAATGGGGGACTATTTTACCTCCGGAATGTTTTACCCAAGAGGACGCCATCATCATTTAACCATAGAGTAAAGCTTCATGCCCTTGGGAAAAATTAAGGCTGTAGTTTCCCCTTCCTTTCAGCCGTTCGCAGTACCAGCACAGCAAGGCCGTTTTGGTTAGTGTTACAAGGCCAGATCAGTCAATCATCCAGACTGTTGCCCCTGCAACTATTGAAAAGGCTGCTGCCCCTCTTCAGGAACCACACGTTTGTCTGGCCTCTCAACAGATACCACTCCGTTGTGGTTACACCTACGGTACGGCCATCTGTATCGCTGATGCACGCAAGCCTCCCCACCAACAGGGGGTTCCTTATCTGTATACACGATTTAGGATACAATCTGGGCTTCCGTCTTGTTTGCAGATGTTATTGTCGTTTATCGACTATTAAAGCAGATGTTATTGTCGTTTATCGACTACTATAGTCATCAGAGGATTAAAATAATTTACAAAAAGAATTGGAAAAGAATTTGTATGGTGCACAAATTGGCAGTTGGCCCCAAATAACGAAAGATGAGAGGTCATACACATGAGTGCTAAAAGGAATCCGTTAAAAATCCGTTACAAGATAAATCAGTCAAATCTAAAGGCAGTAAGATCAACAAAATAACTAGGAATTAAAATTACAAACAACTTAAATTGAAAAGAACACATAGAAAATGTTGAGGGAAAGGCAAACCAAAGACTGTGTTTTATTGGCGGGACACTTAGAAAATGTTACAGTTCTACTAAAGAGACTGCCTACACTACGCTTGTCCGTCCTCTTTTAGAATACTGCTGCGCGGTGTGGGATCGCAACCACGTCAAATTGACAGAGTACATCGAGAAAGTCCAAAGAAGGGCAGCACGTTTTATATTATCTTGAAATAGGGGAGAGAGTGTCACTGAAATGATACAGGGTTTGCGGTGGACATCATTAAAACAAAGGCTTTTCATTGCGGCGGAATATTCTCATGAAATTTCAATCACCAACTTTCTCCTCCGAATGCGAAAATATTTTGTTGACGCCGACCCACCAAGGGAGAAACGATCATCGTAATAAAATAAGGGAAGTCAGAGCTCGCACACAGGTGTTCGTTTTTTCCGCTCGCTTTAGTGAGTGGAATAATAGAGAATTATTGTGAAGGTGGTCCGATGAACCCTCTGCCAGATACTTAAATGTGATTTACAGAATATTCACGTAGATGCAGATGAAGAAGTAGAACGGAATATTGTTTTACGGTGAACAAAAGGAAAACGAGATTGGTGATTATAAGTGAAAAAGTAGAATAACAACTTCGTTATAATCAAAGCTGGCAACGACGCATTAGTGTATAACACGAACAACTGTTGGTAATGATAGAAGGGGAGTGGGGGAAACATGCGCAATGCGAGCAGTTTTTAAAAAAAAATTCACAACATTTATTAATTACAAAAGTATTTAAAATATTTTCACGGGCCGGCCTTGCTTGATTCAAATGAAAACGAATCAAAACATGTAATTCATAGAGAATTACAAATATTTAAAAATGATAAACACTCTCACATTAAAATATTGTGAAAATCAGACATTAATTACGCATGTTGTACAAAAAAATATAAGCAGGAACCTGAACAATATTCTACAAACAAAACATTAAAGCAAGATGCCGCTTCCAAAGGCTGCCAGTAGCAGATGGCTGAAATGGCGGAAATGACTTAGTGTCTTTACTTAGCGCAACAAGTGACCAGATGTACCCGTACGTGTAACTGCTACATCGAAAGCCACAGCGTCAGACACGTCAGTGTGGTCCAAATCAACGCAGCCATGACGGCCTCCTGGTTGCTGTCCAGTCGAATTAAGCCGGAGAAAACACCCACGGATGGCACGTTTGTCAAGGGCAGGACAACAGTACCCTATGTATTATCGCTCAGTTACCTCTCTCGGCAGTTACGACCTGAAGTGCGCACGACCTGAAGTGCGCACAAATTCCACGGTGTCGAGCCCACCACGGCACAATTCCACCACCTGGGAATCAAGACTGTGCAGTCAGAGGCCACGAAGGTTGTCGTTGTTGTGGTCTTCAGTCTAGAGAGTGGTTTGATGCAACTTTCCATGCTACTCTATCCTATGCATTTAACCATACAGTAAAGCTGCATGCCCTCGGGAAAAATTACGGCTTTAGTTTCCCCCTTGCTTTCAGCCGTTCGAAGGTATCTGAAGACAAATGACACAGGTGACGGAAATTTTAGTCGACAAAAGAAGATTATTTGTATCATATTGTTTAATGTGCTACAAAGTCTGAATATGGTGAAAAAACTGAAAGTAGTGTCAAAATGAGTGAGCCATCTAGGCCCACTGTTGTTGTGGTCTTCAGTCAGAAGACTAGTTTCTTGCAGCTCTTCGTGTTATTCTATTCCGTGTATGCCTCTTTCTTCTCCGAATACCTACCACAAAACAACATCCATTTTAACCGGATTACTGTGTGCATTCCTAGACCGCCCTCAATAATTTTAACCCCCACATCCATTTTAACCGGCTTACTGTGTACACTCGTTGACGACTCTCAATAGCTTTAAACCTCACACTTCCGTCCAGTACCGAAGTACCTACGCCTTCGTGCATCAGGTTGTCTCCCTTCAGCCAGTATCTTGTTTTAGGTAAATGGTGGCATGGGGTGGTATAAGCTTGTTTTCAGCAAACAGATTTAGTTCTTTCTTATAATTGGTTCGATCTACCCACCTAACCTTCAGCATTATTTCGTGACACCACGTTTAAAAATCTTCTGAGCCGTGCTAATTTTCGTGCTATCAGTTATCCTCCCGAGTTTGTACCCTTTCGGCGCTCGTGAAGCGGTCGCGAGGTGGCGCACCCGAGAGAGAATCGGCGGAGAGAACATCCAGAGTGTGGGACAGTTACTAATGGCGTGTGGTCGGTAGTGGACACGAGAGGCAGCCTTGGAGGCGAAGACTGTCGCTATGAAAACGTCCATTCAGGTCGGTGCTGGCTGTATTGAGGGCATTTTGGAATGGGCTGCGTAGCGAAGAAGTTTGGTGGTCGTTAGCCGAGTATATGTTGTTGGGGGTCTTGACTCGTGACCTACGTCTCCGGTGCTGTTGGACACGGGCTTCAACTGGCATAATAAGGTGATATCATTGTCTTGGCGTCTGATTGCGTCGATATTCTGGTTTACCACTTAAATCTTGGAGCTTACGGTTTATTACACTGAAGAGCCACAGGAACTGGTACACAAGCCTAATATCGTGTAGGGCCCCTGCGAGCACGCACGTGTGCCGCATCACTACCTGGTACGGACTCGACTAATGTGCTGGAGAAAACTGACACCATAAATCATGCATTAGGAGAGGTTGTAGGTTACCTCTGAACAGTTCAATAATGTTCATGTCTCATCAGGAGTTTGGTGGCCAGCGGAAGTGTTTCAAGTCAGAAGAGTGCTCCTGCAGCCACTCTGTAGCAATTCTGAGCTTGTTGGGTGTTGTATTGTCGTGCTGGAATTGCCGAAGTCCGTCGAAATGCGCAGTGGACGTGAATGGATGCAGGTGACCAGCCAGGCTGCATAAGTACGTGTCACCTGTCAGAGTCGTATCTAGACGTGTCAGGGATCCCATATCAGTCCAACGGCACACCCCACATATCATTACAGAGCCTCCTCCAGCTAGAATAGTTTCCAGCTGACATGCAGGGTCCATGGATTCATGAGGTTGTCTCCATAGCCGTACATGTCCAATCGCTCGATACAATTTGAAACGAGACTCGTCTGACCAGTCATCAACAGTACAATGTAGGTGTTGACAGGCCCAGGCGAGGCGTAAAAGCCGACCACTGTGGCCGAGCTGTTCTAGGCGCTTCAGTCCGGAACCGCGCTGCTGCTACGGTCGCAGGTTCGAATCATGCCTCGGGCATGGATGTGTGAGATGTCCTTAGGTTAGTTAGGTTTGAGTAGTCTAGGGGACTGATGACCTCACATGTTAAGTCCCATAGTGCTTGCAGCCATTTGAATCGAGGCGTAAAGTTTTGTGTCGTGCAGCCTTCAAGGGTATACCATGGGCCTTCGGCTCCGAAAGCACATACCGATGGTGTTTCGTTGAATGGTTCGCACGCTGACACTTGTTGATAGCGTTCAAATCTCTAGCTATTTGCGGAAGGGTTGCACGTCTGTCACGTTGAACGATTGTCTTCAGTAGTCGTTCTTGCAGGATTTTTTTCCGGCTACAGTGATGGTGGAGATTTCGTGTTTTACCGGATTCCTGATATTCAAGGCTCACTTTTGAAATGGTCGTTCGGGAGAATCCCACTTCATTGCTAACTCGGAGATGCTGCGTCCCATCGGTCGTGCGCCGACAATAACACCACGTTCAAACTCACTTGAATCTTGCTAACCTGCCATTGTAGCAGCAGTAACCGATCCAACAACTGAGCCAGACACTTGTCATCTTATACGGGCGTTGCCGTCAGCAACGCCGTACTCTGCCTGTTTACGTATCTCTGCATTGGAACACGCATGCCCCTCAGTTTCTTTGACGCTTCAGCATATTTCTTTATTTTAGTGTTTAGTCTGTTTCAGAAAGCACTGTGTATTACCGAACAGACCGATGTAACGACTTATGGTCATTCAACCAGATCTTTCTGCGGAGCATGGAATGTTTGGATTCATTAAGGACATGTAACTATTATAAATTTAATTTATCATTTTATAAATTTTCCTGAAGTAATCATATGTTAGTGTGGTTTGAATTGCTTATTTAACATCCTGGGGTCTGAGTGTGATTTGTTTACAGCTTGGATGCAGTGACAACTTGTTTAACGTGTTGGTATTAATTTGAGGTTGTTTTACCAAATATTGTTGTAGGCGCACTCCACAAGGTTTATTAGGGTGGTACCATATAGTTTAGGAGTTTAAGTTGTAGCTCGGTCGTTATCAAGTTGGGACGCGCAATTCATTGGATAGTAATTTATTACAATTTGTTGTATCCCTGAGCTTGGGTTGTGGGTTTGATCTACGCCTTCGGCCCCTTGCCTGTCTTTTTTATTTAGCATACTCTAGCATTCTGTTTATGCCAAAGGCACACCCAACAACAGTTGCCTGTTTTGAAGTTAGTACTGTTTGAGGGAGTACTTGTGAAACAAAGTTAGTCTGAGACTTGTATACCTCACCTCGCACTACTGGTCGGGGTGACAATCGGTGATGGAGTGGAACAACTGCCCGTCGTGCACCCTGGCTATTGTCTACGGCGTTCGTGTCCGTACCTGGATGGTGCCTGGATCTCAGCTATATTTATAAGGGTCCTTGTCTGGTCCAAGGCTCACAAACTTAAAAAGAATTTCTATAAGTGTACGTTACGAATGCATTTGTCAAGCGAGTCATTTATTGTCTGTACGTCAATTTTTTCACTCTACAGTTTGTCTTCAGTCTAATCCTCGAGACACTTAACACTGAAAGCATTTTGTTGTTATCACATTACCATAATTCCATGAAATTTGCATTAGAGCAAATCGGCAGCTGTTGTCTGATGTGTGAGTAATAATCACTGCAATGAGAAGCTGTTCAGGGAATTGTTATTTAATCCTAGTTAGCTGCTTTTACTGATTGTATCTGTATCAGAATTATTATCTCAAGTGCGAACTTATACTTATTTAGATATCTGGTAACCACTCATTTGACAAAATTTTTCATTATAACTGTTATTAATTGTCTACGTGAATAAACTTTGCGTGCAAAAAAAGGTGACTGAAGTTCTCCCTCCGCCAAGGTCCATTCCTTCCACTTAGCCCCTTGTGGGCATTTTATGAAGCACACATGTATCCCCTTATCAAATGATTGACTCAGAGCGTGGTTTCTCTGGTTTAACAGGTGTGGGAGGGTATTCCTTTCCCTGTTAGTTACCTTTATTCATCCTTTATTGTTTTCCGAATTGACTTTCTGTATCTTATACTGATTTAACAATTTTTCACTGTTTAGGTTCATATCTTGCAATTATGGAGGCCAGAACTTAATCGGGAATACCTTTTCTGCGCCGAGAAACCTTGCTTTATGAATTGAGGACAAGCCAGAAATCGTGTAAAGGAAGCGTTGCTGTCCTCGCAGCTCGGTTGCGTCTTGTTCTTGATCAACTGCTCACGTCCAACAGCATTGGTGAGGTAGCTCCAACGATTCATTGTTATTCCTTCAGTATCCTTGAGTTCGTCAAGCCCTTGGTTTCCTTCAGGATAATCAACCGACTCGCCAACAGTTACACCTTGTGCGGGCTGAGCTTAGGCATAGTAGTCTTAAGGACTTGAAGCAATTGAACTGAGGAAGATATTGTTGTGGTTGACCGTTTCATTAACTAAGTCAGTGAGTACCGGTGGCCGTGCCTATTCTCGGGTTATATCAGGACGAGGGAAGCTGTGAAGTACGGGTTTACGCACAGCGTCAATTCTTTAGCAGGAAAGTGAGGGAGTTCTATGCCAGTTGAACACTTTTCCAGCTTACCTAATGCCATCGTTCATTTATTGAAAGGAATTACAATAATATGTATTGAAAGCTTTGCTCAAGTTGAAATTTGCTGTAGTCTACTGTTCGTTTTGAACATCGCGCTGACGTATCAGGTGTTTCGCGGCGGGTTATTCTTCAGTTATAGCTCTCTTTAACTCAGGGACGACTGCGTGGAATTTTTTTCGAAGTACTCCAAAACCACGGTTCACTGCGGAATTTGAGGGACCGAGTGATCCAGCTTAAATTGCCGCCGTGTGTTAAAAGGTAACAAGAACAGAGGCACTTTTGATATGTGCATGGTCCCAGATAACTTAGCTGATCACTTGAAAAGTCGGCGAAGCAGTTAGTGCCTTGGAATTTCAGGTCATTGGTCACTGAAAATGACATCTTGCACATTACCTTAGAGTATTCGAAACCGGAGGACCGGTCTTAGGTAGACCCACGTCCCTTGCAGAAGTAGATGAGGCGGCTGCTATTGACGGGCTGCGGTTCGCTATCGAAAGTCGTAGTAAATTTAGTGAGCCAGGCTCTCGCGCTAGCGCTAGCTCTGAGAGGTGGAATTACCTTTTTCCCTTTTAATCCAAAACCAGATCTTGTTACCTATTCGGTGGTGGTGGTTATTTAGAACGGGACTGTCCGGTTATGCTAGGGCCTCGTCCAAACAGCAGACGCAATGAGAAGCGGGTGGTAGCCAGCCGGCCAAGACCCCCCAGGCATTGAGGCCATACTAGGTCAATTATAGGGCAGACACTACCTAATGTTTTAGCGCAATTAAACCAGGAGCCCGTGTGTTCCTTGCTCGACTCTGTTAGTAGTGTTTCGTTACTAGACTATAAATGGTACCTCGAATTTAGATTGATCTGTCGAATGCCTCCCTTGCGTGCTTCATCTCATAGATATCTGTGTGTCAGTAGACAGAAATTACCTATATAGGTGAAATGTGGGGGAAATTAAGCATTTTGGGATTCTAGTGGCCCATTAATCTTTAGGGATCATCCTTTAATTTATTGTTAGGTTGTGATTTCATACAACAAACAGGGCTTGTTTTGGATTGCGCTGGCGGCATTATTTTAATAAAATTTAGTCCTAGTGTCAGGATAGCGTTATGTTCTTGCCAGAGGTTTCCCATGGTTAAATCCGTGCAGAACCAAGCATCCGATTTTGACCTCCGTCATCTGCCGAGTGCAGAAAATTATTCGGTCTTCTTGAGCTTTTCCTGATGTTTTAACCGATAAACTGAGTGTGACCAACAAAACCGAGTATAAAATCACTTTAGCAGATGATGTACCTGTGAGGCAATCACCGTATAGAGTCTCGTCTCCCAAAATGATAATCTTAAGGGGGTTTATTAATGGCATGATGTGATATAGTGTAAATAGGCCCTCTAGTCTCCTATGCCTCTCCCAGTTTCCGATTCCTGATTCATAAGAAGCAAGGGTGAGATTACCGTCCTGTTGTTGATTATAGAGTACTGAATGTGAAGGTTGTCTTGAGAGCCGTCCCTTTGCCAGATATTCACGATTGCTTTATCTGGTTTTCTGGTGAGCGTTTCTTTAAAGTTTTGGATCTGAATCAAGCAAATCACCAGATTCCCTTAATTGAAGATTCCAAGTATGTCACTGCTTCCTGCACTGAATGGAATTTATACGATTTTAATAGTCCCTTCAGGGTTTTCGACCAGGGATGCTGTGTTATCACGTCTTCTGGATTATGTCTTTGGTGACCTTAAGTTCATATGTGTTTATAATTATTTATATGATGTGGTTGTTGATAGTGCCACCTTTGATGAACGCTTGCAGCACCTTGAGCAAGTCTCGTGTTGTATGCGGGAAGCTTCGCTCACAGTAAAGCCATCCAAAGTTAGTCCAGCCCATCCTCAGATTTCCTTCTTGGAGCATTTAATTTCTGCTCAGAGTGTCGGGTTCGATCAAGAGCGTAAACGCAGTTTGCGCAGGTTTTCTCCTCCCAGGAACAAAACAGAGGCAGCCCGTTTCGTCGGCACGGCTAATTTCTTTCGGAAGTTCGGGCTATATTTTGCTCAGTTCCCTTAATAACTTCCCTTAATAACTTCCCTTAATAACTTACGAAGGAAGGGAGAAGCTTTCGTTTGCGGTGAAAGTGAACAAGTCGCGTATGAAGCGATTAAAGAAGCCTTGAGTAATCGGCCCGTCCTATCAATTCCTAACCTTGAGCTTCCCTTTATTGTTCAGACTGATGCATCTAATTCTGGGGTTGCGACCGCGCTTTTACAAGAATGTGAGGGGCAGCGACGCCCAATAGCCTATGCCTCTAAGATATTGTCACCGGCTGAACTCAAATATTCTGCTTATGAATGGAAAGTACTTACACTACTTTTCGCCTTGGAGAAATTTAAGCTTTATTTGGAGCATAGACAATTTAAACTTGAGACGGACAACCAGGCCTTGAGATGAATGTTGGGGCGTCCCCGAGAGATGGAGAGGATCGTCGCTGGGCTGTCAGCATTTCGTACTTCCAGTTTACGGTTAAGCACATCAGGGGTATGGAGAATCAAACTGCCGACTCCCTATGTCGCTTGTTTGAAGAGGATGGTTCTGATCACAGTAGTTTTGAAAACCGACCTGCAGGATTCGTTGGGACCGTCTCTATTTGCAGATATGAAGCAGAAACAAGAGTTTGCTTCCGTTATTAATGCGATTAAATTCAAATTGCTTGAAGGGGAGCAGGCTGAGGGATAAACACTGCACAATGAGATGGTGTGGCGTGAGTAAAAGAGAGGTAAATGTCTTAATATTTGTCTACCGAAGGAGTTGATACCTGCTGTCTTTTACTATTTCCACGATTCTGTGGTGGGATTTAGGTGTGCATGAAACAATGTCAAAGATTAAGCAACATGTCACATGGCCCTCCTTGTACAGCAATGTTCGGCGTTTGATGGGGGAGTACCGAAAATTTAAGGTGGCAAAACCCTATCCGAATTCCCGATAAGGGCTCTTGCATTCCAGCCGTGAGGAACATCCTATGCATAAGTTGTACGTTGATTATATCTCCCTCCTGTCTCGGACTAAAGAATGGAACCATTGTATTCTGGTGGTAATCGGTGCTTTCTCATGGTCTGCCTGATTGGTCGCCAGCCTTATCCATTAAACATCTGATCTCGATATTTTCGACATTCGGATCTCGTATGTTCTTGGTGAGCGACAACGTCCCAGGTTTTGTTTTCAGAGAATTTAATAAGTTTTGCTTTGGGAATACGATGCACCACATAACCAGCACTCTGTATTATCCCCAGCCCTCCTTTGCTGAGTAAGGTAACAGGAACCTCAAGTCCGCCATGATTACTTATCTTGTGAAAGGGAAGAAAAGGTGGGATGCTTCTGTTCTCTGTCTAAATTTTACCTTTAACTCTTCCGAACATGAAGCCATCAAAGTGACACTACCATCTTCACATATCCCCTCTACTCACCATTGGCTACCTTATGGTCATTGGATAAAATTCTGTCCAAGGACATCGGTCCCGAGGTTATCTAGCGTTACTGGAAGAGGGCTAAATGCAACATCGAGCTAGTGCGTAGGAGGCAGATTCGTCGGTTTAATCAGAGAAAGTGTCCTTTTAAAAATTAAATTAAGGGATTTCATGTTCGTACGGAGTTTTGGTACTGGGTCAAGGTAGAGGACGGTCCCTCCGTGAAATTGCGTCCCCGCTTTCTGGGGTGCCCAAATTCTTGAGTCCTGATAATATTCTAGTGCGCAACATGACCGTAGGGAAAACTTCCAGGATTGATATCAGCCATGTTAAGGAAAGAGGTTAAGCTTGGCTTTCCTAGCTCCGAGGGGTCGGCTAGATGATTTGGTGAGGGAGGTTGAGACATTATAAAAGCTCTTTTGAAAAAAAAAAATAAGAGTTTGTTTACTACTACTACTAGGCTAATTACTGTTCAGCTCTACAGGACCTTTATACTGAAATGTTTCCCACAACACCTTGTATTGTCTTACTATGTGTGTGAGTAACTGGATGTTCACTGTTGTGGGTAAATACATACAGCGTACACAGGGCGATGTGTGAAACTGATAGGTATTACACGCTTCCGCTGTTGTAGAAATCTGCTCCAGCTGCTACAGATACAGTGTTGAGATGAAAGTTGTAACCAAAGTACGGAGAAATAGTCTTCGGTGCTCTGTTGCATAGCAATCAGATTGCTTTCAGTTCTGAGAAATGTCCAGGTACAATTGTGGATTTGAATGATCCATGAAGTGACTTCTTTTCCGAAGAAAGCATCGAACTATTTCACTAGAACTGAACGCTCCCGTCGGAACTGTTCTCAAGCTGGTATTTATTATTAAATCACAATAGAAGTATACGCTGGTTGTAGATTAACACGCACTTTCTTGAAATGAACAATATTTTATTGTTCTATTAACTGATTTCCTTCCATATACACATATATTTTTCAATGTGAATCAAAATCTCGCAATTGCGTCGATTTTTACATTACAAGAATGGCTCTCTTCTTATAAAATTACTCTTGAACGAGAACAAAAGCTCTGTATCCTAAGAAAAATTATGTGAGCGCTGACCGCCACAGAGTAATAAACAATATCTTTGTCTCTCTCTCTCTCTCGCACTGTCACAGCAAGTTACGCTGCGTGATACATCATACCATGCCAGCTTTTGTCATATTAATTATCCCCTAGATATCATCCACTTTTCGGCACTCGTGATGCGGTCGTTATCGAAACATCTATTCCGATCGGTGCTGGATGTATTGGATGCGTTTTGGGATGGAAGAAGAAAAAGAAGTTTGGAGTTCGTTGGACGAATATATGTTGTTGGGGATCCTGACTTGTGATCTATACTATGTGATCAAAAGTATCCGGACACCTGGCTGAAAATGACTTAAAAGTTCGTTGCGTCCTCCATCGGTAATGCAGGAATTCAGTATGGCGTTGACCCACCATTTGCCTTGATGACAGCTGCCACTCTCACAGGCATACGTTCAATCAGGTGCTAGAAGGTTTCTTGGGGAATAGCAGCCAATTCGTCTTGGAGTTCGGCACTGAGGTGAGGTATCGATGTCTGTCGGTGAGGCCTGGCACGAAGTCGGCGTTACAAAACATCCCAAAGGTTTTCTTTAGGATGCAGGTCAGGACTCTGTGCAAGCCAGTCCATTACAGGGATGTTATTGTCGTGTAGAAACTCCGCCACAGGCCATGCATTATGAACAGGTGCTCGATCGTGTTGAAAAATGCAGTCGCCATCCCCGATTTGGTCTTCAACAGTGGGAAGCAAGTCGGTGCTTAAAAAATCAGTGTAGGCCTGTGCTGTAATAATGCCACAAAAAACAACAAGGGGTGCAAGCCCCCTCCATTGAAAACAAGACCACACTACAACACCACTGCCTCCGAATTTTGCTGTTGGCAGTATACAAGCTGACAGATGACGTTCACCGGACATTCGCCATACCCACACCCTGCAATCGGATAGCCACATTGTGTACCGTGATTCGTCACTCCACATAACGTTTTTCCACTGTTCAATTGTCCAATGTTTACGCTCCTTACACTCGTTTGGCATTTACCGGCGTGATGCGTGGCAGCAGCTCGACCATGAAATCAAAGTTATCTCACCTAACTGTCATAGTACTTCACTGGATCCTGATGCAGTGCCTATTATACACGTTACCACCCTTGTCAACTGTCGGCGGTCTCTGTCAATCAACAGGCGAGTTCGGCCGTAGGCTTTTGTGCTGTACGTGTCCACTTCCCTATCACAACGGAAACAGTGGGCCTAAGGATGCTTAGGATTGTGGAAATCTCGAGTACAGACGTATGACAAGTGACACACAATCATCTGACCAAGTTCGAAGTCCGTGACTTTCACGAAGCTCCCCATTCTTCTCTCTCACGATGTCTAATGAGTACTGAGCTCGCTGAAATGGAGTACTTGGCAGTAGGTGGCAGCAAGAAGCACATAATATGAAAAACGTTTGTTTCTGGGGGTGTCCGGATACTTTTGATCACATTGTGTACCTTTCCGGTGCTGTTGGACACGGAATTCAAAAATGGCTCTAAGCACTATGGGACTTAACATCTGAGGACATCATTCCCCTAGATTTAGAACTACTTAAACCTAACTAACCTAAGGACATCACACACATCCATACCCGAGGCAGGATTCGAACCTGCGACCGTAGCAGCAGCGTGGTTCCGGACTGAAGCGCCGAGAACCACTCGGCCACAGTGGCCGGCGGACACGGACTTCAACTGACATAATAAAGTGATATCATTGTATTTACGTCATTTGTTGGAGACAAATTTTCTGCACTTCGTGTTGCAAATTTGATGAACCTGACGTTACTGGTTGATGCTCAGTCACGAAGCTCCGTGCACAATTATTCTTGTGGTTCACAGCTACAAAATTTGTTGTGTCATTGTGACTCTAGTAATTTGCTATTCAAAACTCTCAATCAGTCAAGTTAAGAGATATAATTTTGAACAGTTAAATGGATAAACCTCCATAGCTTCCTCAGCAATTACAAAAAGCAAATACAACAATTTATGAAAATCACCATAATAAACTCAGTAAAACAAATTTATAAATCCCCATTATCCCTCAATGGAAAATATTGTCATGACAAGAAACATGAATAAATTAAAAAAAAGTTTTTTACATAGATAACAGCCATCCGTATTTATCAACACAGTTAGCATAAATTGTGCTTATTCTACACAGAGGTAACAGAAGTCATGGGATAACAATATGCACGTATACAGACCGCGATAGGACCACATACACAAGGTATAAAAGGACAGTGAATTGGTGGACTTGACATTTTTACTCAGGTGAATCATGTGAAAAGGTTTCAGACGTGACTGTGACCGTACGACGGGAATTAAGACATTTTGAGAGGCACTCACATGCCTTGCTCATACTGTGCCATCAAACAGTCAGGCCTGCAAGATGAGTGGTCTGCCAAGCGAGTGGATTTATTCTTATTTCTCAAGTAACATCAATGACTGATTATGAGCTCTAGTACCCACAATTAAGCTACAAATTATTCTACTGTTTGAATATTACGCAACAGAAACGGATAACGCACATCTGACTATTAGGAATTTACACAACTTCGATTGTTCACTACGCTCTGGCAATACCACTATTTCTTTCTTACCCAACGGCTATGATCTACACGTGGCCATCGCACTGAATATGAATGGCGCACGCATTATAAATTCTGGATATCATGACTACACACTATTCGAAGAACAAGGCCACCAATCATTTTCTTTTCACTATCTTTTTTATTCCAATAAATTCTATTATGATTCAAAGATAACCTAAACACACCATTACATTTTATACAACAATTACACATGAGAAACTCCGCCCAGTGGGCATGGCTTTACATAGGTGATCCTCTATCTTATGGTCTCGTAATTATCTAACGCTACAGTGCACTTTCTGGATAGGATGGTGGATCTTTTGCGAGATCTCACACTTCGACTCTCACAACCATCATCACGAAAATTTACTCCAGACCGAGCGGTACAAAAAGGAACATGCGTAACCCACTGCCTCTGAACCTATCTTGCTATTCTCCCATGCAAACCACACATACTTAAATTACATGAAATACATCACACTGGCAACATAGAATACATCACAAAGAATAGTCACAACGTTAGAATCACTTCACGCTTAGCTTTCCCACTTCAGTTAGTGTTAATCCCAGTTTCACACGACACTGCACCACTTCGTAACTTTTCTTTCCTACTACGAACTCTGGAGGATATATGCACGTCTTCCTGTGCAATGCAAGCCAAGTGGCGTTGCTGGATAGACGGCTGACTCACCTTGCTTCTCTCTCAGAGTATTAGAGTTTGAATCTAGTGTCACACGGAAACATAACACGCAAATTAATATTAAGATCATATTCGTCACATGCGCGAGTCCTCAACTGAAACCTTGGACGAGTACTTCTCTGTATCCTTTGTCTCATACACAGATTCAGACTCACACAGTACTCACCACGTGGAAGTGCTCGTCTCTAATTTCAAGTCCTAACCACGCCATTTCTTAAATATTTCCAACTTATAGTACATACGCCAGTAATTCAACTTAACTTTAGCACTCGCAAGTATTTCAACTTAGTACTAGCATTCACAAGTATCTCAACTTATTGCTACACGTGGTTTCATTGTGACCGTTGGTCACTTCCGAAGATTACTACGATCCCCTTAATATTACCTGCCTGTCATTTAATTGGCCCCCAAAAGTTCCTGAAATAGGGAAATAATTATTCCACTCTTAAGTATTTTACATGCATACCATGCTCTCCACTCTTTTGTCTTTACGGAGCACACCTAAGACCTTACCAACACAAGATCCAGCGCCAGAGTGCTGAAACATGGCCGTTCTTCAGGTCATCTCGCACCTCCGCCGAGGTGGGGGAGTACCATGCTACCGTATTGGACAGCCACATTTCAGGTGCTCAAAGCTCAGGTAAATTTCATCTATTTGGTTACACCAAAGGTGACGAAAGGAGCGTCTCAAAGATCATCATATATTGCACATTCACTATCTGCGGTTAGCAGACGACCATACATTCATTCATTTCACAGATCTCACTAAACTGGATGTAGGGATTTATTTTGTGGGAGTGCACATGTGATCAATTAAATAAATAAATTGTCCTTCTTTCCTACACTGGTATCCGGCTTCAGTGTATTAAGTGAAACTGAATTACTATTACAAAAAATATGTTGTTGTGACAAGAATAACGAAGAATGTTGTACCTATTTTCAATGGCGGGCGGTAGTGTACCCTTGCAATTTAACGTAGAATGGTAGTTAGAGAAAGACGCACGGGACATTGCATTTCGGGAATCATTAGGGAATTCAGTACTCCGACGTCCAGAATGTCAGGAGGGTGCCGAGAATACTAAACTGGCACTCCTCTCACCACAGAGCATACAGTGGCCAAGGGGCTTCACTTAACGACCGAGAGCAGTGGCATTCGCGTACAGTTGTCAGTGCTAACAAGCAAGCAGAGCTGCCTGATATAACCACAGAGATTATTGAGAGAAGTATGACGAACGTGTCCCTTATGGCAGTGGGTCAAAATTTGGCGTTGAAGAATTATGGCAACAGATGACAGACGCCACTGCCTTTGCTAAGAGCACGACATGCAAAGGCTCTCCTGGGCTCATGATCATACCGGTTGGACTCTAGACGACTGGACAAGTGTGGCCTGGTCAGAAGAGTGCCGATTTTAGTTGGTAAGAGCTGATGGTATGGTTAGAGTGTGGCGCAAACTAACTAATGGACTCAAGTTGTCAACAAGGCACTGTGCAAGTTGATGGTGGCTCCACAATGGTGAAGGCTGTGATCACACGGAGTTGACTGGGTCCTCTGGTCCAACTGATCCGATCATTGACTGGAAATGGTTATTTTCGCGTACTTGGAGACCATTTTCAGCCATCTAGATTGGGACGTTTATAGATGACAAAGCGCCATGTTGTGGGGCCACTATTGTTCGCGTTTAATTTGACGAACATTCTGGATAGTTAGAGTGACTGATTTGGCCACCCAAATGGCCCAACACGAATCCCATCGAATATTTATGAGACATAATCGAGTAGTTCGTCCACAAACTCTATCTCCGGAAACACTTCCGTAAGTACGGACGGCAGTAGAGGCAAAATGGTTCAGTATTTCAATAGGAGATTCTAACAACTTGTTAAATCCATCTCACGTCGACTTGCTGTACTACGCCACGCCGAAAGGAGGTCAGACGCTGTAGTAGGAGGTAGGCCTTAACCTTTGTCACCTCAGTGTGACTTTTCATATAATTGAGCTCCGCTTCAATACAATACTTCTGTGCATGCAATGAAGTACACCATGCTCACAAACACGATCACAATGGACCACGCGATGGTGGATGTCGCTGCTGACGACCCATAGCCAAAAATTAAATATGTCCAGGGCGCCAGCAGAGGACCTCCCTAGATGGTGGCTACAGTTTCAAAGGTGATGGAGAAAGACAATATGGGTTGTGATTCCCAGCAGACGGTAGGAGCTTCGTTTAGGAGGCGCCACAAACGCACTGTCCGCAGCACCACCCAACACTGAGAGGTGTAGGTGAGAGCAGGGGTGTTTGGATGCATCTTAACAGTGGCTGCTCTTGACTCGGAACACTGTCCATTTCTATCCAATCCTCTTCCAAGTTCTTTGTTGCCTCTGAAAGAATTAGAATGTATAACAAAGTGAAACACCTGCTGCCGCTTTTACCGGCCTGTGTGGCCTTGCGGTTCTAGGCGCTTCAGAATGGAACCGCGTGACCGCTACGGTCGCAGGTTCAAATCCTGCCTCGGGCATGGATGTGTGTGATGTCCTTAGGTTAGTTAGGTTTAAGTAGTTCTGAGTTCTAGGGGACTGATGACCACAGATTTTAAGTCCCATAGTGCCCAGAGCCATATTTTGCTGCCGATTTTTCCATGTTATTTATTATGTAGCAACTAGTTTCGGTCGTTCAGTACACTATCTTCAGACCTGTATGTATAGATAGTAATGATAGCATGATTAACGTACCAACCACGCAAATATAGAAACAGGTTAAAATAGAATACGAATCAAGTACAATACTATACAGTTTAAGTTGCAGTAGTCATTAATTGATAAAACAAACAGATAGATCTATGGTCATATATCTAAAATAGAAACATGTATAGAAAAATCTTAACGAATATCCACTCTATACGTTTTACAAATATACTGTTTACTAATAAAATCTATAATTAAAAATTTAATGATTAAAACTGGTTAGATGGACGATACACTAAACTGTAAAAACAGGAGTAACTTACTAGTTTACATGAATAACTATATAAAATGATAAATATTTGAAAGAAACTACAACATAGGAATAAGCAAACCGAAGAATTATGCATCTATGTACAAGTAGCCCTTGACTGAGGACAGAATCAACATGATCTTAGTGTCAATATAAGTAGAGCTCTCAAAATGACAATACAAACACATCTGGATGTCATTTCAAACTTATAAAATGCAGATGGACAAATCGTACAGGGGGGTACTTACCTAACATGTCAAAAGACTAAATGTAGAAAACTACCTACATCCTAATATATGCAGAATATATGAAAAACGCCCACAAGAAGCTATTCAGTGTGAATAACGATCATGCGTGAATGCGTCCAAATATCACGTATTGCCAAAAAACAAATATCAAATACGACAAGTATGTAACTCGCGTAATGACATAAAATGATAATATAAATCTACATAACTTTCAGAAACTGTACATCACATGATACGTTACCAGTAATATTAAAGGTGAACAAAATTTCATAGGCTATGTATACACTGCTGCATCAAAGAATTAGGTATCGATGAAAAATAGTATTATACCCATAATCTGTATGTAATCGTCTAAATCTATTCAGACAAAGCTGTCAACAAACACAACACACAAAATCGCAAAAAATATGTATGCCCTATACAACCACTCTTTGTCGAATATGGTCAAATATCGCCAAGATATGTGAAGATAATACTTATATTGTTAAACAAACCATGAAACACCTGTATGAAACCAAGTACACTGCTGGGTGATGTCGCAAAAAGGTTTAATGTGTGCGATAACCACTTACGCAAACCTTTCTGCAACTTTTGAAGCCACGTAAAAACCAGTCAATAGTACAATATGCCAGAAAATGTCACATGCATAAAATTTGAGAGGCTAATCAGGGAATAGACAGACAAATATTAACGTGGCTACCCTGTACTAAACACACCCACTAGAAGGTAAACCCATACCATCTACATCATACTATAGCAAAAAGTGTGTTACTAGTCTACGAAGATATAGTATAAGATGAAGGATACCTCAACTGTATTAATCCATGAAGTGACAGGAAAATATCTGGACTTAACCACATGAAAAGGTAATGGTTTGTACTAGGTACAAACAAAATATCCAATTCTCCTCAATAGTAAGTATAAAATTTTCTAATGGGTTCAAACCACACAAAGTCGACAACAGAAACAAAATACGTAAATATGACCTATCCCTATATTCTGTACCGAATATTATCAGATAAGGTCTGGATATGTGGATAAAATATTTGTCCAACAAGATAAACAAAAACATGGTATATATTCAAGGAATGGACATACGAGACTGAACAAAGTCGCAAACGCTGTAAGATAACTATTTATACTAAAGTCAGTACAACCTGTGTAAGCAGGTAAGGAACCGGACGGTAATATACTGTGAAATCCGTAAATGTCCCAGTCATTAAGACTACACAATACAACGAAACACCAGCCAAAGTTGGAAATTTCAGTTTTTTTTTTTTTTTTCACTAGATGACTAGTTTCGGGCCGGGATCATTTTCAAATCATGGTAACAATCAAAATGGAGTTTCCGAAAATGCGAAAACCATATTACAAATGCGCAAATGAACAGTTACAGCGCATACAGATATCTGTATGTGCTGTAATTATTCGTTTGCATATTTTTAACATTGCTATTGGGACGAACATACGGAAGACGGAATGTTTGAGATCCGGGCTGTAGGCTGGCTGGATGAGGAAGAAGAGTCAAATGAAGTTTCATGAGCTCCGCTCCTTTGGGAGCACTTGTGTGAGACCTTGCTGTGTCGTGGAGAAGGAGATGCTCGTTTGTATTCTGAGAGAGTCCGCACGTTCCAACATTGCAGGAGTCACAGGCGCGTGAGGACGGCCGGATCGCGAGAGATCAGTTTTATGCGACCTTGTTGCGGTGATGACAGACCAATCACCGAACGACTCACCGTGGTCTTGTTCACAGCCATGTCTCTGTGGACATTTTACAAGTGCCTATAAATATCTGCGATGCTCTGGCTTTCCTCGAAAGGAAACCCAACGGCTGCTCTGTGTTTGGAATACACTTCCGTTACAGACGCCAAATGCTACACTACTGGCCATTAAAATTGCTACAAGAAGAAATACAGATGACAAACGGGTATTCATTGGACAAATATATTATACTAGAACTGACATGTGATTACATTTTCACGCAATTTGGGTGCATACATCCTGAGAAATCAGTCCCCAGAACAACCACCTCTGGCCGTAATAACGGCCTTGATACGCCTGGGCATTGAGTCAAACAGAGCTTGGATGGCGTGTACACAGGTACAGCTGCCCATGAAGCTTCAGAACGATACCACAGTTCATCAAGAGTAGTGACTGGCGTATTGTTACGAGTCAGTTGCTCGGCCCCCATTGACCAGACATTTTCAATCGGTGGGAGATCTGGAGAATGTGCTGCCCAGGGCAGCAGTCGAACATTTTCAGTATCCAGAAAGGCCCGTACAGGACCTGCACCATGCGGTCGTGCATTATCCTGGTGAAATGTAGGGTTTCGCAGGAATCGAATGAAGGGTAGACACACGGGTCGTAACACATCTTAAATGTAAGGCTACTGTTCAAAGTGCCGTCAGTGCGAACAAGAGGTGACCGAGACGTGTAACCAATGGCACCCCATACCATCACGCCGGGTGATACGCCAGTATGGCGATGACGAATACGAGCTTCAAATGTGCGTTCACTGTGATGTCGATCAACACGGATGCGACCATTATGATGCTGTAAACAGAACTTGGATTCATCCGAAAGAATGACGTTTTGTCATTTGTGCACCCAGGTTCGTCGTTGAGTACACCATCGCAAGCCCTTCTGTCTGTGATGCAGCGTCAAGGGTAAGCGCAGCCATGGTCTCCGAGATGATAGTCAATGCTGCTGCAAACGTTGTCGAACTGTTCGTGCAGATGGTTGTTGTCTTTCAAACGTCCCCATCCGTCGACTCAGGGATCGAGGCGTGGCTGCACGATCCGTTACAGCCATGCGGATAAGATGCTTGTCATCTCGACTGCTAGTGATACGAGGCCGTTGGGATCCAGCACGGCGTTCCGTATTACCCTCCTGAACCCACCGATTCTATAATTTGCTAACAGTCATTGGATCTCGAGCAACGAGACCAACAATGTCGCGCTACGATAAACCGCAATCGCGATAGGCTCCAATCCGACCTTTATCAAAGTCGAAAACGTGAGGGTACGCATTTCTGCTCCTTACACGAGGCATCACAACAACGTTTTAGCAGGCAACACCGGTAAACTGCTGTCTGTGTATGAGAAATCGGTTGGAAACTTTCCTCATCTCAGCACGTTGTAGGTGTCGCCACCGGTGCCAGCGTTGTGTGAATGCTTTGAAAAGCTAAACATTTGCATATCACAGCATCTTCTTCCTGTCGGTTAAATTTGGCGTCTGTAGTACGTCCTCTTCGTGGTGTAGCAATTTTAATGGCCAGTAGTGTATCTGCGATGCTCTGACTTTCCTCCAAGGGGAACCCAACATCAGCTCTGTGTTTGGAATGCACTTCCGTTACAGACGCCAAATACTACGTACTGCGCAGCCACCTGTACGAAGTACGTGGAACTATACGGGCTCACGTACGAATATTTTATGATGTCGCATGACAAATTCCGCAAATTTTCAACCGAAACTCACGGAGGGAAAAATGCATTACATTACTTATTGAACGGCCCTCGTACATGTCGCGATATGACTATATCGAGGAAATCTGAGAAATAATTCGTAACACAGAGGCTTACCCACAATCATTCATCCCGTGCGCCATTCGCGAATAGAACAGGAAAGGTGGAGGGGCTGGGGGAGATCGATCACTGTCACCAGACTTACCCCCCGCCAAAAACCGTTAGGTGGCGTTTGGAGTAAGCTGAAGCTGTAGACATATTGGCAGGACAACGCACCCGTAAGTCTTACGGCGAAACTTTGGTGCCCCGCACTCGACACAGCCGCAGTAACGGTTACAGCCTCCGATGCGGCCTCACCTCACAGACGGGTCTCGGCCTGGCCTGCTGTGCCTCGCCACGCATCGTGTGCGACACGGCCGCACATCAAACCCGCCCACACGCTGCGGCAGCGTCCGTCACAGCCGCAGCGTCAGCAGCAGCGGAGGAGGACGCACGGAGCGGAGCGGCGCCGCTTTATTGGAAATGCCACCCAGACTGCAGGCGGTCGGGCCGGGCCGGGACCCGAGGGCGGATCGCGCCCTCAGACTGCGCGCGACTCCCGCCGGGAAACTCTGGCACGTCCTTCTGGGAGCAGCGCCGCGGTCGGTGACTCCGAGAGTCTGACGACAGCAAGTAACGAACTGTCTCACTGCTCGTACTATACTACTGGCCATTAAAATTGCTACACCACCAAGAGGTGCTACAGACGCGAAATTTAACAGACAGGAAGAAGATGCTGTGATATGCAAATAATTAGCTTTTCAGAGCATTCACACAAGGTTGGAGCCAGTGGCGACACCTACAACGTGCTGACATGAGGAAAGTTTCCAGCCGATTTCTCATACACAAACAGCAGTTGACCGGCGTCTCCTGGTGAAACGTTGTTGTGATGCCCCGTGTAAGCAGGAGAAATGCGTACCATCACGTTTCCGAATTTGATAAACGTCGGATTGTAGTCTATCACGATTGCGGTTTATCGTATCGCGACATTGCTGCTCGCGTTGGTCGAGATCCAATGACTGTTAGCAGAATAGGGAAACGGTGGGTTCAGGAGGGTAATACGGAACGTCGTGCTGGATTCCAACGGTCTCGTATCACTAGCAGTCGAGATGACAGGCATCTTATCCGCATGGCTGTAACGGATGGTGCAGCCAGGTCACGATCCCTGAGTCAACAGATGGGGACGTTAGCAAGACAACAACTATCTGCACGAACAGTTCCACGACGTTTGCAGCAGCATTGACTATCAGCTCGGAGGCCGTGGATGCGGTTATCCTTGACGCTGCATCACAGACAGGAGCGCCGGGGTGGTGTACTCAACGACTGACCTGGGTGCACGAATGGCAAAAGTCATTTTTTTCGGATGAATCCAGGTTCTGTTTACAGCATCATGATGGTCGCAACCGTGTTTGGCGACATCGCGGAGAACGCACATTGGAAGCGTGTATTCGTCGTCGCCATACTGGCATATCACCCCGCGTGATGGTATGGGGTGCCATTGGTTACACGTCTCGGTCACCTCTTGTTCGCATTGACGGCACTTTGAACAGTGGACGTTACATTTCAGATATATTACGACCCGTGAGTCTAACCTCATTCGATCCCTGCGAACACCTGCATTTCAGCAGGATAATGCACGACCGCATGTTGCAGGTCCTGTACGGGCCTTTCTGGATACAGAAAAAGTTCGACTGCTGCCCTGGCCAGCACATTCTCCAAATCTCTCACCAATTCAAAACGTCTGGTCAATGGTGGCCGAGTAACTGGCTCCTCACAATACGCCAGTCACAACTCTTGATGAACTGTGGTATCGTGTTGTAGGTGCTTGGACAGCTGTACCTGTACACGGGATCCAAGCTCTCTTTGACTCAATGCCCAGCCGTATCAAGGCCGTTATTACGGCCAGAGGTGGTTGTTCTGGGTACTGATTTGTCAGGATCTATGCACCCAAACTGTGTGAAAATGTAATCACATGTCACTTCTAGTATAACAAATTTGTCCAATGAATACCCGTTTATCATCTGCATTTCTTCTTGGTGCAGCAATTTTAATGGCCAGTAGTGTATGAAGCCAAAAAGGAAGCAAGGTTAAAGTTTAACGTCTCGTCTACAACGAGGTCGTTAAAGACGGAGCACGGTGGTGTTCAAAAGAAAGTGGTAGTGTACTTTGAAGGGGACCATCCCGGCATTTTAGGCTGTTTAACGAAATCACAAGAGGCCTAAATCTTGATGGCCGGACGCGGATTTGAGCTGTCTTCCCCGCGCAAGTGAGTCCGGTAGTATGAAGCTCTTCGATCACTGTGATATTTTATGAGGCTAAAACAAGATAATATGAGAGGAAATGAGACACTTGCTCAATCTGCAGTGACCGTCCTGTAAACGCTCGTTCTGTAATCTTCAAACGTATTAAGTCATTAAATCTCACTGTAGGACCACAAGCACTGAAAACTTCATATTTAGTCGATGACCAGATTCTGATAGCGCGACATAAAGACGACTCCACTTACACGTTCAGGGAAGTGCTCGAAGAATTCTCGAAATGGGGGTCTGACAATAAACGCAAAAAAGACGGATTACGTGGCACTGTGTGAAGATAAACGAGAAAATTTTGGTGATGGGTTTTGCTAAACTGAAAATGTCTCCACAGTTGAATACTTGGGCGTCACTTGTACAACAGAATCACACAAGTTATCACAAGTAAAACTAGACCTGAAATATGGTTCAAATGGCTCTGAGCACTATGGGACTTAACATCTGAGGTCATCAGTCCCCTAGACTTAGAACTACTTAAACCTAACTAACCTAAGGACATCACGCTCATCCATGTCCGAGGCAGGATTCGAACCTGCGACCGGAGCAGTCGCGCAGTTCCAGACTGAAGCGCCTAGAACCGCTCGGCCACACCGGCCGACTCGACCAAAAATACGAGGGCAGTTCAATAAGTAATGCAACACATTTTTTTTCTGAAACAGGGGTTGTTTTATTCAGCATTGAAATACACCAGGTTATTCCCCAATCTTTTAGCTACACAGCACTATTTTTCAACGTAATCTCCATTCAATGCTACGGCCTTACGCCACCTTGAAGTGAGGGCCTGTATGCCTGCACGGTACCATTCCACTGGTCGATGTCGGAGCCAACGTCGTACTGCATCAATAACTTCTTCATCATCCGCATAGTGCCTCCCACGGATTGCGTCCTTCATTGGGCCAAACATATGGAAATCCGACGGTGCGAGATCGGGGCTGTAGGGTGCATGAGGAAGAACAGTCCACTGAAGTTTTGTGAGCTCCTCTCGGGTGCGAAGACTTGTGTGAGGTCTTGTGTTGTCATGAAGAAGGAGAAGTTCGTTCTGATTTTTGTGCCTACGAACACGCTGAAGTCGTTTCTTCAATTTCTGAAGAGTAGCACAATACACTTCAGAGTTGATCGTTTGACCATAGGGAAGGACAACGAACAGAATAACCCCTTCAGCGTCCCAGAAGACTGTAACCATGACTTTACCGGCTGAGGGTACAGCTTTAAACTTTTTCTTGGTAGGGGAGTGGGTGTGGCGCCACTCCATTGATTGCCGTTTTGTTTCAGGTTCGAAGTGATGAACCCATGTTTCATCGCCTGTAACAATCTTTGACAAGAAATTGTCACCCTCAGCCACATGACGAGCAAGCAATTCCGCACAGATGGTTCTCCTTTGCTCTTTATGGTGTTCGGTTAGACAACGAGGGACCCAGCGGGAACAAAGCTTTGAATATCCCAACTGGTGAACAATTGTGACAGCATTACCAACAGAGATGTCAAGTTGAGCACTGAGTTGTTTGATGGTGATCCGTCGATCATCTCGAACGAGTGTGTTCGCACGCTCCGCCATTGCAGGAGTCACAGCTGTGCACGGCCGGCCCGCACGCGGGAGATCAGACAGTCTTGCTTGACCTTGCGGCGATGATGACACACGCTTTGCCCAACGACTCACCGTGCTTTTGTCCACTGCCAGATCACCGTAGACATTCTGCAAGCGCCTATGAATATCTGAGATGCCCCGGTTTTCCGCCAAAAGAAACTCAATCACTGCCCGTTGTTTGCAACGCACATCCGTTACAGACGCCATTTTAACAGCTCCGTACAGCGCTGCCACCTGTCGGAAGTCAATGAAACTATACGAGACGAAGCGGGAATGTTTGAAAATATTCCACAAGAAATTTCCGGTTTTTTCAACCAAAATTGGCCGAGAAAAAAAATGTGTTGCATTACTTATTGAACTGCCCTCGTACTTGACTCCTTGTTATAGAGTGACAAAATTACGAAGAAAACGAAGTACAGCCTGTACAAGTTAATCGTAGAGAGTATCACCACATATGGCGCTGAAATGTGGGGGCTAACTAAAAAGGAGAAAAATAAATTCATGTCCCTTGAGACGCGTGTTTGGCGAAGAAGCTGCCGCATCTCTAAACTGAAACGTGTCAGAAATGAAAGAATCCGAGCAATTATAGGTGAAAGAAACTCTATTGTTGATGTTATTGACGGCAAAATGTTGTCTTTGTATGGCCATCTCCGACCAATGGGTAACAGAATCTATAAATGGACAGCAGCTGAGCAAAGAAGATGTGAAAGGCCACCTAGAAGATCCATGCTATGTGTTAATGATACGATGAATTCAAGGGGCGTTCAGGAAGAAGATTCCAAAAATATGAAGCTAAGGGAGTTAAGAACAGTAAGACGACGACCGCCGTAAAAAAGCCCCCAGACGGCATTTGGTTTACCAGTGGGCACTGGTCATAAAGTTCTCCCTGATTTTATGAGTTTATACAGGTTGGTAAGAGAGAGAGAGTCTCAAAAGCTCGTAAGAGTGATGTAGGTAGGTTGTGAGCTGGTGCGTACTGTCGCCGGTTTCCATCGTTTGTCTTTTGATCGTTGAGTCGGCTTTGTTGCTTATTTGTCTTCTTCACATCTTTGGCGGCGGGGCACTTTAACTGCAGTGTGGGCGCTCTGCTGGGGGCTGGTGTGCGAGTATCTGCGGTGTGAGGTGGAGTGACGGGGACGGAGTTTGGATGAAGCACGGCGACAAGCCGAGCCGGCACGACGAAGGTGCGTGGCCAGCCGCTACTGCGACTTTAACCGTTACATTGCATATCTTTTGCCCTTGGTGATCGGTATTTCCTCGAGGCTGGAAGAACAACCTCCGTCGAGTTTGTTACAAGTTAACCCGGCTGAATGAATTGGACAGGTCGAGTTGCTTCGGTGGGTGGTTTCATGTTAACTACATATTCCAGTGTATTAAAAACCATTTGTAATTGTTCCAGTTGCTTATCACTGAATTTGGTGTCGTCATTTGATACACTGACGACAGTTAAGGAAGTATAACGGCGCCCACCATTCAGACACGAAGTATGGCTAAACACGTAGCTAGAAGTGTAACTAAGTAGTGCGTAGTCTGTGTTTGGCGTTCCAGTCTACGCTGAAATATTTTACCCGTTCTACCTGTTTTGTCATTATTTTATTCTGGCCTTTAAATGTGCTCCGAGATTATTCTTGCTATTATAACTTTTACGTTATTATTTTTGTGATGGTTTTAAGGGATTGGATAACCAAATTTTAAGAGCCGTGACTGCCCAAATAAGTCACGGAGGTTAATTCTGTTTCTTTCATTTGTGGAGGATATCATTGAAAGCTATTGATAACTAGTTTTGCAGTTAGGATTGTGTATCTCATACCTCAGAAAATTGTCTGCCGCTGATGTGTTTTATGTTGCAAATAATTGGCAGTGGTTGACGCGAGCAAACTGGGATCGGACTACCACGGTGGCAGAGTGATATTTAAGATCCTTCCCCCCCCCTCCCCCCACGTCTCGGGTTATGTTGTTACTGTCCTGTAATTCAGTCCTTTCGGTGGAGAGTTATAGTTATGGTTTCTGCAGCTCAATCGCAGTGCCAAGTTGAGTACCTTTTCATTTCATTTTCTGTCCCGTGGATTCCTTGTATTGCTTAAAATCTTTTGGTGTGCTCTCGTCCATCACTAATTCTCAGGTAGAGTAGAAGCAGCCCGTGTTAAGTTTTTCTTGCGAACATCTTCTCGTTATAGTCAGGTTATGAAATCATACGAACCCGTATATGCAAGTAGTATTGTTCTAATTAATCAGAAGTTGGCCGAGCAAACCTTAAAAATTTTGGCGCTTGTTGAACTCAGAACTTTAATGTGAGTTAGTCATATTAGTCATATTTTGTGAATCAGGATTTTATGAACATTGTATTAGTTAATGAAAAGTTGGCCGTGTAAACCTTAAAATTTTGGTGTTTGTTGAACTCAGAACCTTTATGCGATATAGTTACGTTAGTCATACTTTACGAGCATGCTTTTATGAATATTGTGTTTGAATTATGAAAAGTTGGCCAAGGTGGCCTTAAACAGTACTGTCTGTTCAACACTGGGTTGGTTATGTCAGCCATATTTATCTTAATAACAGTTTTATGAATAGTGTTTCATTTAATGAAAAGTTGCCCGAGTAAACCTTACAAAAAATTTATGTTTGTTGAACTCAGAACCTTTATCAGAACTAGTTAGATTACTTATATTTTACGAAGGAAGCTTTTATGAATATTGTCTTTAAATAATGAAAAGTTGGCCAAAGAAGTCTTGAAACATTACTGTCTGTTGAACTCCGAACTTGGATGCGATGAAAAGATAGATAAAAGGGTTTCCACGTAAGTGATGGAGTAGCTGTGATTTATTTGTCAATCATATTGAATTAATTGCGGGTCCATGGACATGGTTAAATTAATGTAAGTGGTTGAAAGAAAACGGTATGTGAAAGATATTTTAAAAGATTTTCCGTTCTAGAAGACAAGCTTTGTTGTAATTATGGTTACTATGAATGTATTATGAGCAAAGGGTTTGTAATAAAGAAGTGTGTGGCAACTACAATTGATTCCGATTGTGATTTCGATGTGTCCTTAGGGCCCACACCCCAGGTTGTGCTGAAAATGATTGTTAAGAAAAAATTCTCTAAGTTGCGCCATTTCCGAGTTATTTAGTGATGAAGTTACCCAATAAGAGCGCTGGGCGCCCAAATTCGAGCAATAGCGAGCGTCTAAGGTAATGCGCAGATATCTGGTGTAAATGAATTACCATTTGTTCAAATTCTCATTACCAGTTAAAATGTGCCGTTTCCGGAAGTGATAAATTTAAGCTAGGTGAGCGAAGACTACGTTTGTTCGATTTGAGGAAACCAAACGAAGAACACGTTTGGCGAGATAGTATGTGGCAGACAGTTTGAATTTGCGCACCCGACTGCCTGTTCCGCTAATCTCAATGCTAAAGAACTTGGAAGTGGCGCAACGTATCGAATCTTTTCCTTAACCATTATTTCCCCGCACGACCTACCGTTACAGGTGTTTCAGACTGTTTCTGACCACGTTGTACGTACAGGGTGAATCACCTATAAATTTCCCCGCAAATATTGCGGAAATGGAAAGTGCTATTGATGTGCGATTTTCACGTAATGGATAGGTAGTCAGATCCTCGTATTGGCAGCCAGTCAACTGATTGTGATAATATTAAGGAAGTGTATTTTTGTGCAAACATGCACCATCTGAAATGGAACATTGCCTATTGACATCAACAAAATAAAAGTAGGGTAACTCAGAATGTCAGAGGTGTTTTTTGTCGGATTCTAGTGCGAGTCGTATGCGAGATATCGTGTTTTGAAAAGTTCCCACAACAGCAGCTGTAGAATTACCGTGGTAGCACACACTAAAGAAGAAGTGCACATGCTAGTTACGTGGATTCTGACCACAAACGAGACAACTGACCAGCACGGGTTGTGGTTGTGTTCAAAATGACCACAGAGAACGGCAATACAAGTTTCCGTTCTGGTATGGACGAATGCTGCACACGTGCTAGCATTTGAGCGGAGCTGTCCGAGAAGGTTGCAGCAATATCTTGTTGCATATTATCAGGTGTAGTTGGTATGTTCTTGCAGACAGCGTCTTTCAGCTTTCCCCACGGTAAAACGTCTACAGACGTCAAATCTCGGGAACGGGACGGTCAAGATGCAAGTCCTCCGTCCAGTCCAACTATTTGGAAACAATTCATGAAGATATGCTGTAGTACTTCGAGCAATATACGCTGGCAGCCACCATGTTGTTAACATAGGTTCAGCGTAGTCTGCAGAGGGACGTCTTTTAACGTCCGTGGAAGACGGTCAGTTAGGGACAGCTATACTTGTACTCGTTCAGTGTTCCGTCTATGAAAATCGGGCCTAAGAGCTGATCGTTCCTTATCCCACATAAAACGTTTACGATCCTTAGACGCTGACGTTGCACCCGACGAAACCAACGGGGACTGTCAACAGACCAACAGTGGAAATTTCGGTTGTTTACCTGGCCATGATTGGCATCACTAAACAAGATGCATGATACGTTTCGAGTATGCCCATGTACGGAAGTTAACATGATTCTCACAGTAGTTTCCATGCAGCTCTTGATGGAGATATATGTGATAGGGGTGGAACCTATGTCGATGGTGAATGTAATAGGTGCAAGAACATTAATTTATCCCTCTTCTGTTGCGTTATCTAGATGTTACACAGCCACTTTCACGGAAATTGTTGAAGAAGTCGATAAACAATCGCCGAGATGATTGACATCTATTGGAATATTTTGCCGCGTACACCATACAAGGATGAACTGCTTTCTTCCTAAACTCTCATTTCACCATGATCGTGTTCGGCTTTTTCTGGGTTGATAAATCTCATGGTCCAGTCACGGCCTAGTTCTTGGGCTGCCACACAATAACTGACTAACAAGACGATTTTCACGAAAGGAACGCAGAAGGTACACCGTAAGCAAATATAACAACATTGTACCCAGCAACCATGCAAGTTGAAATGGTGCAAACAAGTGTTGTATCAAAATACGATATCTATTAGACGACTCACACCAGAATCCTGCAACAAACACCACTGACATTCTAATTTACCCTAGTTCGTCAATCTCAATAGGCACTATTCCATCTAATGCATTATATTCTTGCAGAAAACATTCACTTTGTATTATTACACTTTGTTTATTGGTTAACAATACGAGCCCTTGGCTACCAAGCCATTATGTGAAAATGACATATCAATAGCACTTCCAACCCCCACAATATTTGCGGTAGAAGTTTTAAGTGATTCACCCCGTATATAGGGTAAAGCATCTAAGACTTGTCACCCAACATATATTCCGAATGAATAAATATATTGAGGTGCGGTTTACGCCATGTTACAGCGTATAGCATGGCGAATTTCCTGTCTTTCACAAGTAATTTTTATCGTTTTTATTCACTGCATTACGATACCGACTTTGTTTTCTTTCTGGTGGAACTAAATACGTTTTCTGTAGCACTTGTAAGAAACTTACAAGTGAACTTCAACGACATAACGTATGGGACTTGATGAAATAGCCTCAAGATAACAGTGATGCAAACTACCCTCCCGTTGACAAAAGAATATGTCTCCACAAACGTCTGCAATTTTATAGCATATATAAAGACGTAACTCAAGTACGTATCCTGTGTTTATTATCGTGGCTGTCATACAAAGTGCTCAAAATGTTGATATTGAGCATTGCTACACGTTATTATGTGGTTTTGGAGAAACAATACTACAGGTTGAATTTCATCTGAAGTTAACGGCAGCACAGGGTCGTGTTATAAGGCATTTAGAGAGCCGTTTTTGTTTCCTATCAGAGTTCTTGTTTTAATTTTCTCCACAGATAACAGTATAGAAGTGTTAAGTTTGGTGAGTGTACAGAGCACTTTGCGTTTCACGAACAACCGTTCCAGGGCCCTCCAAATGTTGTCTCAAGAGGGTCGCCTGTTACATGTGCAGAATGGGAGGGACTTCCATCATGGTGGTACCACAATGACTGTATTATGTCCAGTCGGATGTCTTCCAATAACAGCGGCAGTACCATATCTTAGGAACTCGAGATAATTGAATGTATTCAGATTCCCATCAATAAAACAGAGACCAATGACGCAAGGCTTTAAAAACATGCACCAAATATTGATAGACAAAGAGCGCCTTTTTTATCCACCTCTTTGAGTCACTGTGAATTTTAAACTGGCGGTTAGTGCATATTGTGAAGATTGACTTGCCCATGTGTCGTAAACGACCCTCTTTCCTTAAAAAAATTTCCATCGAAATACCGAATCACTTTCCACGTTTCTTAGATAACAGACAGAAAACTGTAACCAATTACGGAAGCCATTGACATGAAGCTGTAAAAGCAGCGAAACATGAGGAGGATAAAATGCGATAGAATAAAATGTTAGCAGAGCACAGTTGTTGGTCCCTCTCGTACTTCCGACGTACATCGTAGTGACATTTGTATAGTTTGTTACTTCCGCTAAAATGTTAGTTTCACTTCTTTCATAAGCTGCTCCGCTTTTTCCTTAGCGTATTTATTCTCCACACTTACAGCTTCTAGAACTTTTTTTATAACGATTTTCAAAAATAGATGATGAGTGCTTGGCACGATCTGGATACTCTTTGGCATACAACCTCATCGCTATTCTAATAGTTTGGCTACGTACCCCGTAAACTATATTGTATTTTTGACAGTATACAATAGCTATATGAGAAGTTATCCGGTTGCTATAACAGCGGAATACAGACTGATGGGCTTCAAGGGCACAGGTAAACGCAAGAATTGTACCCGAGTTACGCATCCGCTTGCATTTGGCGTAATAGGGCAGACGTTGGTGGAACCTCTTTTCTTGAGAATGGGACAGTGGTTTGCGGCGCTGTTATCTTCATACTCTTTTATCAAGTCGCATATATATTAAGTCGTAGGAGGTGTCTTAGAACCTTTTTTAAAGTGCAACAGAGAAAAGCATATAGTTCCATTAAAAAAAAAACAAATTCGGTGGCTATAAACAATAAAAATTACTTGTAAACTTCAGGAAATTCTCCATATTCTGCGCTAGAACTTGGAGAAAATCGTAACTCGAAATATTTTTTCTTCCTCGATATTTTTGAGGTGATCTCTATTAGCTGCCTCACCGAGTATATGCATAAACGCATTACTGCAACCAAAACATTATGACCACTTCCCACTGCTAGACTGTATGCCTCTGGTGACACTGCGAGTACGTAATACAATAATCAAGTATGAGATGGAGCAGGGATGAATGGGGAATCATTCTAGACGCCATAAGAGCCGAAAATGGGAAAATCTACTAGTGTAAGCGAATTTTTGCAAAAGGTACATTGTTATTGTTATCGTTATTACGGACATCTCATAAAGGAAGAATCTGGTTGGCAACATACACCATAACCGTCACCATACTAACTTAGAACAAGATCTGAAAATCATTAAAACAAGCAGCAACAACAAATGTCTTAACCAATGCTGGAACACTAACATCTCCAGAAAGCCACAATAGGCAACAGGCAAGTAAAGCGAACAGACACACATCATCACAAACTCCCTGCTAAATTTAATAAAAAATGAAGAAGTAATCAATGAAATCGTTTCCTCATATAACCATATAAAACAATACATAAAACTATACTAAGAGAAACATACACACACACACACACACACACACACACACACACACACACACACAAGAACAGATCTTCGATATAACACACTCAGTAGTTGGTAATAACGTACAACCGTTGGCAACACCATCCAAAACGTAACATCAAGTGAACAGAACGTTCATATCTTAGAGCTAAAACTTAATCTCGTACATCAAAAACCAGAAGGAGAAAAGGTCTAAGACAGGAAGAAGAAAACACGTACATCGGTATCTACGACAAATGTAAGCAGAAGATTTTACTATCACTACAATATAGATAAACAGAAAATGTTTGAATTGTTTATAACCTCAATACGTAACGTTGAAATTGGAAACCTTAAAGCAAAAACTATTGAGGTGACAAAAGTCATGGGATACCGCTTAATATCATGTCGGACCTGCTGTTGCCAAGCATAGTGCATCAAGTTGATGTGGCATGGACTCAACAAGTTAAAGCCCCCGCAGAAATATTGAGCCCTGGTACCTCTACAGCCATCCGTAACTGTGAAAGTGTTGACTTTGCAGGATTTTGTGCACGAACTGACATCTCAATTACGTCCCATAAATGTTCGATGGCATTCATCTCAGGAGATCTGGGTCGAAAATAATTCGCTCGAATCGTCCAAAATTCTCTTCAAAACAATCGTGAACAACTGTGGACCGGTGACAGGGCACACTGTCATCCATCGGGACTCATCTGATCAAGCCTCGGTTTCCAGTCGTCTAGCGTCCAATGGCCGTAGGAGAGGTACTGCTGGCGACGTCCTCTGCTGCCATAGTCCGTTAACGCCAAATTTCACCCCAATGTCCTAACAGATAGGTTCGTCGTACGTCGCACATTGACCTCTGCGGTTATTTCTCGCAGAGTTCCTTATCTGTTAGCACTGACAACTCCACGCAAACGCCGCTCCTCTCGGTCGTTCGTGGTGTGAGAGGTAATACCGGAAATTGGGTATTTTCGGCACTCTCTTGACAATGTGGATCTCGGAATACTGAATTCCTTAACAATTTCCGATACAGAATGTCCCATGCGTCTGGCTACAATTACCGTTCCGCGTACACCTTGTGTGAGCGATACTACCGCCACCTGTATATCTGCATATCGCTATCCCATGACTCTTAACACATCATTATATGTATGTATATGCGAAACGCGTAATGCAAGAAAAATTTGTGTTATTCATTTATGATTTGGCAGATCTATAGCAATAATTATAAAATTAATATTGCAGGCAACTGAGGAGACGGATTCAAACATTCTCTGTCTTCAGATCTCTGCACTGTAGGCAACGTTTTTTCATGAGTTTTATCCAAGTATTAGCAATGATTACATTGTGACAAATTGTAACAGGTGGTTTCCCCCTTCATCCTGCCGGTTCGTATTCTGTTATTTTTCGTGGTTGTCCAGTTCCTGTCATCAAAGTCCACAGCCCATTCCCAATTACTTTTTCGTTTCTCTAAAATTTATTTCATCTAATCACAAATTTTTTCAATATCTTCATTATATGTGACACTGTTAAGCATATAAACATACAATACTGTGATGGGTGTTGGCTCTGTGTCCAACTTGGCTTCTATAATGAATCATTGTACTATTCATATTAGTTTACCCGCATTCCTATTTTCTTGGTAATTATTAGACGTTTTTTCTGCGTTGCCTCTACTTGATTGTATGTTGGTAACCACCTGCTTAATAACCTAGCGTACTATTCTTCCTACCACAGGACTTCACTAATACTCACTACATCTAACTTCAAACTGTAAATTTCCCTCTGTAAATCGTGTAGCCAACTTACTATGTTGAGAGCTTAAACATTACGTGTTCCCATCCTCCGAGTGCCACTTTTGTTTCTGCTGATGTAAACATCCTCTTGTGTAATTCCCTCCTAGAGATCCGACTGGGAGACGATTTTACCATGCCATCATCGTTTAACCATATAGTAGAGCTTCATGTCCTCGGAAAAGGCTGTATTTCCACTTGCTTTTATCCGTTCGCGGTAACAACGTAGAAAGGCTATGAGGCGAGACAAGTGAATCATTCTGACTAATGGCCCTGTAACTCCTGCAACATTCTTCGGGAACCACATGCTGTCTGGTTCTTCACAGATACGTCTATGATGTTGTTGTACCTCTTGTACAGCTATCTGAAGAGGCAACCAAGCCACCTCAATTCAGCAATGCGTATGGTTTCGTGGGGGATGATGCATATAGATAGGCATTTTTCCATAGATCAATACGTATATGCAATATTAATGAAAAATGAGAAAGTTGGCAAGATGTAACCTCTGCCAGGCACTGCACAGTGGTCTGTGGAATAATTATGTAGATGTAGAACCCATTCATGATAGAAATCCGATAGCCGGAAAGCTTTCAATTTGTCCACTAAACAACAGTGCTGAACCGCATACACTGTATTCCATCAGTGAACAAACACTGCCTTCGCTGGCTTTGTCTAGCGACCCTGGAAGGAGGAAGGAGGAAAGATTACGCTTTAACGTCCCGTCGACATAGGGGTCGTTAGAGGCGGAGCCCAAGCTCGAATTGTTTCAAGGATGCGGAAGGAACGGCCGTGCCTTTTTCAAATGAACCAACCCGGCAGTTGCCTGGAGAGATTTAGGGATATCACAGAAAAACTAAACCAGAACTTGAACTACCGTTCTTCCGGATACGAGTTCTATGTGTGAACCATTGCGCCACCTCGCTCGATCCGATACATGGACTGTGAATGAAGAGAGCGACCTATATATCGCCACATACCTACTCATTGAATCCATGTTTACTTTTACAGAGGAAAATTTCGTTCTCCAAACATGTCATGTGACCGCATCTGTGTGAAACATATTGATGTCATCGAAAAAGGGTGTAATTACGCACATTTGTCCGACGACTCTTCCTGGAAACTGGAATTGCCTGCACTTTTTTCTAGTTATCGGAAAGAATCGCAGTTAGGACGGAAAATCTATCTTTTAAGGCTTTAAGTAAAGCAAGTATGGATGTAAGAACAAAATTGATTACTACAGAGTAATTAGAGGAAGAAGTAAGGGTTCGGACAGTGATGGGGTAGATAGTGGTGAAGCAGCATGTGGCAGACGCGACTGAAGACGCTGTGCCCAACACCGACTTCGGATAGGTGGAAAAGTCCCCTTTGTAAGAGGACCCGACACTTGTCTTTTTTGGCTGCTCCGGAAACTTTACACACCGGTGGTTCCCTCGTCCTTAATCCTTAAATGCATGCCACGGAAAGAGGATGAAGCCGCTTGGTGCCACGTCAGGAGAATGCAGGGCTGATAGCCGAAAGAAGTACCATGTGTGACTCTGTTCTGCGTGAAGAGCGAAGGCGATGCAGTGGAGCAAAAACACACCCCTCACAGTGCTTCCTGGGCAGCTTCGTCTTGACAGCCTCCCGTAACCTGGTGATGAGAGGGCTAGAATGCTCCTGTGATGATTTATCCGGCGCAAGCATAATCTGTTAGCAACACGCATTGACAGCGGAAAACAACATTCAGCCCAGTGATGGCGGGTCCATGGCCTTTACCCGCGGTATAAAATACACACTCCACTGCTTTCTCTGCTCCTTTGTCATCATTTCCACAGCTGTCTCAGTTCGGTGTGCTTTTTGAATCAGTGTGAACAGTCAGTGAATCCAGCGGACGGCAAACTGTTTGTTGTTCAAAATATCTACGTTATACTCCGCAAGTCACCTAATGGCGTGTGGTAGAGGATACTTTTTGTGTGCTACTACTGAGCCCACAAACCCTGTTCCACCCGCGAATAGCGCGTGAGAAGAATGACTGACGGTAAGCCTCCGTATTGGCTCTAATTTCTCGAAATTTCTCCTCATGGTTATTACGTGATACATACGTGGGAGTAAGTGATATGTTGGCTGACTCTTCCTGGAAAGTGCTCTCTCGAAATTTCAGTACTAAGCCTCTCAGTGATGTACAGCGTCTCTGTTGTAAAGTCTGTTAACTGGATTTCTTAAGCGTCTCTGTACAGCTTTCGTGCCGACTAAACGAACCAGTGACGAAACATCCTGCTCTTCGTTTGATCTTCTCTCTCTCTCTCTTTTTTTTTTTTTTTTTTTTTTTTTGCACCTAATTTTCAACATTCGTCTATAGCACCACATCTCAAATGCTTCGATTCTCTTCTGTTCCGGTTTTCCCACAGTCCATGTTTCACTACCATACAATGCTGTACTCGAGACGTACATCCTCAGAAATTTCTTCCTCAAATTAAGGCCGGTATTTGATATTAGTAGACTTCTCTTGGCCAGAAATGCCTTTTTTGCCATAGCGAGTCTGCTTTTGATGTCCTCCTTGCTCCGTCCGTCATTGGTTATTTTACCGCCTAGGTTGGAGAATTCCTTAACTTCATTGACTTCGTGACCATCAATCCTGATGTTAAGTTTCTCGCTGTTCTCATTTCTACTACTTCTCATTACCTTCGTCTTTCTCCGATTTACTCTCAAACCATACTGTGTACTCATTAGACTGTTCATTCCGTTCAGCAGATCGTTTAATTCTTCTTCACTTTCACTTAGGATAGCAATGTCATCAGCGAATCGTATCATTGATAACCTTTCACCTTGTGTTTTTATTCCACTCCTGAACCTTTCTTTATTTCCATCATTGTTTCCTCGATGTACAGATTGAAGAGTAGGGGCGAAAGGCTACAGCCTTGTCTTACACCCTTCTTAATACGAGCACTTCGTTCTTGATCGTCCACTCTTATTATTCCCTCTCGGTTATTGTACATACTGTATATGACCCGTCTCTCCCTATAGCTTACCCCTACTTTTTTCATAATCTCGAACAGCTTCCACCATTTTATATTGTCGAGCGCTTTTTCCAGGTCGACAAATCCTATGAAAGTGTCTTTATTTTTCTTTAGCCTTGCTTCCATTATTAGCCGTAACGTCAGAATTGCCTCTCTCGTCCTTTTACTTTTCCTAAAGCCAAACTGATCGTCACCTAGCGCATTCTCAATCTCTTTTAAATCCCTCTGTATATTATTCTTGTAAGCAGCTTCGATGCATGAGCTGTTAAGCTGATTGTGCGATAATTCTCGCACTTGTCAGCTCTTGCCGTCTTCGGAATTGTGTGGATGATGCTTTTCCGAAACTCAGATGGTATGTCGCCAGACTCATATATTCTACACACCAACGTGAATAGTCATTTTGTTGCCACTTCCCCCAATGATTTTAGAAATTCTGATGGAATGTTATCTATCCCTTCTGCCTTATTTGACCGTAAGTCATCCAAAGCTTTTTTAAATTCCGATTCTAATACTGGATGCCCTATCTCTTCTAAATCGACTCCTGTTTCTTCTTCTATCATATCAGACAAATCTTCACTCTCATAGAGGCTTTCAATGTATTCTTTCCACCTATCTGCTCTCTTCTCTACATTTAACAGTATAATTCCCGTTGCACTCTTAATGTTACCACCGTTGCTTTTAATGTCACCAAAGGTTGTTTTGACTTTCCTGTATGCTGAGACTGTCCTTCCGACAATCATATCTTTTTCGGTGTCTTCACATATATCCTGCAGCCATTTCGTCTTACCTTCCCTGCACTTCCTATTTATTTCATTCCTCAGCGACTTGTATTTCTGTATTCCTGATTTTCCCGGAACATGTTTGTACTTCCTCCTTTTATCAATCAACTGAAGTATTTCTTCTGTTACCCATGGTTTCTTCGCAGCTACCTTCTTTGTACCTATGTTTTCGTTCCCAACTTCTGTGATGGCCCGTTTTAGAGACGTCTCTCTCTCCTATCAGTCCTGAATGATAGGAACCCCAGACAGTTGAAAAGTACTGAAGAAACTGTCGAAAAAGAGCATTATAAGCCGCTTGCTTCGTGGATGAGTTACATTTACTTATGGTCATTCTCATGAATCTGAGTTTGGCATCTATTTTTCCCACTGTATGTTTTATGTGGTCATTCCGCCTAAGGTCGCTCTCTATAGTTACTCCTAGATATTTTACCAGTCGTTGGTCATCAGTAGTGTAGCTATAGAGTAATTTATTTGTTTTCGTATGTATGCGCAATGTGTTACACTTACTTACATTCAGGGGCAACTCCCAGAGCCTGCACCATTCATAAATTCTATGGATGTCATTCTGCAAATCGTTACTATCTCCTGGCGTTGCTGCTTTGTTGCAGACAACCGCAACACCTAACTAGTCACTAACTATTTCCACCAAGAATAACTCAGAAAGTTTGATAGGAGCTGAAAATTTTGTGGGACAAAAGTTGCATGGGACAACGGGGGCCATAATATGACGTTGGTTTTTTGTTGCTAGGTGGGGTGGCTTCAGAGATATGAAGGTAAACTTAGTTTTTTAAACGGGATGTTATAGTTTGGTTCTTATTTTATGATAGTGGCTATCGAGACGAATCAAATGATGTGTAACAGTAAGGTGTTTCAAGGTCAAAAAGGTGGCATGAACGCCCATTCACAGAGGGTGTTCGAAGTGATGACCGTTGGTATCAATACTCTGCTGCAATCGTCTTATCGTGGATTGAGTGGTATTCCTTGTCACATCGTAAAAGAACAACTGCCAACGTTCTTGTTGCCACAAAGTAATAGCTGAAAGTGACCCTGAGGTTATCATTAACAAGCTCCACATATTACTTTATATCATCCACGTCCAAATGTGATTATGAAACTGCGTCTGGTTATGATGCCAATTAAGACTGTTAACCATGTCAGTTAATTTTACCTTGTTGTACAAAACATTTCGAGGTCTTAGATCTTTCTCTTCGGGTAGACAAATGAATTACATCAGAATTTGTTTTTCTGGATGAAGTTGCCATGCCTTAACCCATACTTCGATACGTATAAGAATTTTTTGTGTCAGTCACTATTTCAGTGCGGCAGTGGCGTCTTACACTAGAAGCGAAACCTTTCTAAGAACTTCTCAAGCACACACATAATAACTTTCATTACAATTTAGTACATTATACATTTAGTGATCGAAATTATGAACATGTAGAATAAAAGCCAAAATCACGAAAAAGTGATACATTAACAAATAAGCCGAAATATATGTATATCAGCATTTTTATCTTTGTGGAGGAATTCTCAAGGTGTAAACACATTCTCGGCATCATTCTTTCGCAGTGTGATCCGATAATACTGTTTGACTTAAAATGCACTGTATTTTTTCATCTCTACGACCGTTTTTGTTTCACAGTTTTGTATTGTTCAATGATATAAACGTGTTTTCAAAATGATCCTCATTATTTTCTGAATCATCTAGTAAAATTATTTGTTCTAATATTGTTGATTATAGTGTAAGATTTCAGTGCCGTATTACGATAACAAGTGACACACAATTACTTATTTGCATCGAAAAGAAGTTTAAAACAAATTTGTGCATCTGTAAAAAGAAAACCTAATGTGATACACTACTTCATATTAAAATGACGGTTTAAAACATCGACATCTACCATGAATAAAAATGACTGTCACACATAATGATGTTATTTTATAACAGGGATATTATTGTAAAAATTACTGATATTTTAATTAAATACTAATTGCCAACAATTTCGCTATAATCAAAGATTTATACATTCTGTGGGAATGAGTACATTATGATGCAGTTTAATTATATTTCTCTAGTCGGCAGTAAAATAACCAATGACGGACGGAGCAAGGAGGACATCAAAAGCAGACTCGCTATGGCAAAAAAGGCATTTCTGGCCAAGAGAAGTATACTAATATCAAATACCGCCCTTAATTTGAGGAAATAATTTCTGAGGATGTACGTCTCGAGTACAGCATTGTATGGTAGTGAAACATGGACTGTGGGAAAACCGGAACAGAAGAGAATCGAAGCATTTGAGATGTGGTGCTATAGACGAATGTTGAAAATTAGGTGGACTGATAAGGTAAGGAATGAGGAGGTTCTACGCAGAATAGGAGAGGAAAGGAAAGGAATATGTGGAAAACACTGATAAGGAGAAGGGACAGGATGATAGGACATCTGCTAAGACATGAGGGAATGACTTCCATGGTATTAGAGGGAGCTGTAGAGGGCAAAAACTGTAGAGGAAGACAGAGATTGGAATACGTCAAGCAAATAATTGAGGACGTAGGTTGCAAGTGCTACTCTGAGATGAAGAGGTTAGCACAGGAAAGGAATTCGTGGCGGGCCGCATCAAACCAGTCAGTGGACTGATGACAAAAAAAAGTCGGCATAATTAACCCGTTTATTTTCATTGTTAATCAAAGTTCATTGTTAATGACTAAAAAATTTAATTAAAATACATTAGTATACCAAGGACGATACAATAATAAATCCACCAATAGAAACCTTTCAAATGTATCTCACTAAGAAGGTAGCGACAAACATGAGCACTTTATTCCCTATAATAAAACCACCAATAAAATCTTTCCAAACACATTTTACGCAGGGGGAAGCGACGAACATGAACACTTAATTCTCTTTTAATCTTCTCGAAAAGCGAAAGGTGAGGTCGTTCACTTGTGTTTGTTCGTCAACTAACATTCCATTTCACTATGCCTCCTCCTCCTCCTCCTCCTCCTCCTCCTCTTCCCACAACCCATTCGCTTCACAACCCATCCCTCACAGTACCAGAGTGCTATGGGCGCATAGGAATTTCTACATAACTAATTTTTTAATCTCAGATATGAGGCGCAGGCCTCATCTTCTCCGCGCCATGATCTCCGGATATTTCCCCACTGGGGGACTCTTTCTCCTTTGTGGCGCAACGTGAAGGAGCGTACATACGCGGTTAAAGACGAACATATGTCACAGACAAGTATGCTGAATATACCACGGCGACGACGTATCAGAACCAAGAAGATTAACTGCTGCAACCAATACAAAATAGTGGCTACCATGGAAATATTGACTGCTACACTTCCTCTAGGCTCTCTGCAACAAAATTCTTTTATGGAAAGTCACCATAATAAGTATTCATCCAGTGATGGGGAATTTTGCTGTCATAATGTACACTCGCCTATTTTCTGCCTGTACCCCCAAGGACAAGATGTCTCACAATCGCTGAAATGAAATATTCCAGAAATTATCTTACGTTATATAGCGAATGACACTTTCGCCGGCCGGAGTGGCCATGTGGTTCTAGGCTCTACAGTCTGGAACCGAGCGACCGCTACGGTCGCAGCTTCGAATCCTGCCTCGGGCATGGATGTGTGTGATGTCCTTAGGTTAGTTTGGTTTAATTAGTTCTAAGTTCTAGGCGACTGATGACCTCAGAAGTTAATTCGCATAGTGCTCAGAGCCATTTGACGCACTTTCGGTAACAATATAATGCACTCCTATTACTGTTCCGATAGCGAATTCTACACTTGGTCGTAATTCGTCATATGAATTTGACGGTCCAAATCATTTCACAAAATATATGTAAGAGGAAATAAAGCTTTGCTAAACTCTTCTTGCAGCGTATGTTCTCGAAAACTTGACGACAAACCACAACGTGGAGAACAATGCCTCTTTCGCAGAACGTGCATAGAAGGTAATTGCGTGGTCTTTACGACGTTTTCGCACTTACGTAAATTTATGTTTGCAGTCGTTCAGTTCCCACACTCACCCTGCCACTCAGTGTCCTGCTGCTCATTCGTGCAAAGTTTTTATAGACAGGCAAGTGTGTTTCACTGATGTACAGGTCTTAATTGTGTGAATTGAAGAATTTGTTTCTTTACGAGGAATGTACGCGCTTTCGTACATGTGGCTGCCACTTGAAAATTGGCGTCTGTCCAAAAGCTGTGGTGGCTTAAAACCAAATAAATGTAGAACTCCGCCTTGGCAGTCTTTAATCATGCAGGCTTCCTTACACGTTGTGCGATATTATCATAAGTACAACTTTCACTGAGGATTTAGTAGTGTTACGTTCATCTGATATTGGTAGGGTCCCTAAGCTAGGATCGATAGGACTTCATCGAGCATTTGATCACTTAGGATCTGAGGATTTCTTATGCAGAATCTTCCAATGTAGCCCGACAGGTTCGTCTGCTGCGTTATAGTGTTTTCGGCTACTATTCAGATCTGTAGATGTATATTGGCAGAAATAATATTTGCTAATTCAAGAAATACTCGGTGGCGTATTTGATGTAGTCAACACACATGAAGTATTCGTTTGATCATATCGGCAGTACTGTGATGTTCACTGATGATCCCGTTGTCTGTAGGAAAGAAATTTTGGACGATCGTGAGGAGCTGTAGAAATATTTAACCAGTTTGATGCAATGAATGGCAGGTCTCTTTAGATATGGTTAAATTGAAGATAATGCTCATAACAAAGAGAGGTAACCCAATAGTATCCGGTTACAAGATTACTAGTCTCTATAACTATCACGTCACACCGAATAAAGACTTGGTGGGTAACACTAATTGCAACGGGCAATATGAAACGGGAAGAAGTCGTAAATTTGCTCTCAACGAAGGTTGGTTCAAATGGCTCTGAGTACTATGGGACTCAACTGCTGAGGTCATTAGTCCCCTAGAACTTAGAACTAGTTGAACTTAACTAACCTAAGGACATCACAAACATCCATGCCCGAGGCAGGATTCGAACCTGCGACCGTAACGGTCTTGCGGTTCCAGACTGCAGCGCCTTTAACCGCACGGCCTCTTCGGCCTCAACGAAGGCAATTTTGAAGTTTAAATAGAAGGCAATGGGGAAGTTGGAGCAAATTTTTTGACCACGAACTGTACCCCATCCTGCTTCACCCTCTCCTCTGCCTCATGTTCCTCATTCATTCCCATAACCCCACATTCCACTTTCGCTCTCATCCCCCACTCTTTACAACCAGTCTGCTCCCAGCTTACCCTGCCCTTGCCACCTTCCTAAGCCATAGTCACTCTCCTTCTCACCCCTTTCCTAAGCGACACCACTTTTTTGGGATCAGACTAATCAGAAGCTTCTAAGACAAACGAATTACACATATTTAGCTCTCTCAGACACAGAACAGTATCTCCCACAAAAATCAACAGCCTGTCAAATTTCTCCAACAATTTCTGAAGCCACTCCTCCGTTCTTGGAAATAAGGAATCAAGGAACGTCTAAGCAATAAAGCATGGTATGTTATTGCCATAAAAGCGAAACAGCTAAATGTATTTATCAACTTCCTTCTAAGGCTTCACCATTACTTCGAAGAAGGTCAAGTCAAAGGGCTTCAAAGCCAGTTGCGTTACAGATGTTCAGAAGTCCCAACCGTAACTTAGAATCTTATCGCCACGAAAATGAAACAATTCGAGAGCTTACTAAAACAAGATTGGGCGAGGCGACATTACATCATTTCCATCTAACGGTGATGGTAACAGTGTAATTGTTCGCCTTGCAGTTTGGGACGGCAAATACTGAACTTGTCTCTCTGGCACGCAGATTCAGATTGATGTTATGGGTATAGATCACAAGAAAAACACTCAGGTTTGTAGATCATAATATAGAAATGTGTCATTACGTAACACTCCAATCAAAACTTCTCTACATCTGTAGCCAGTGTGTTACAATCACATTTTCCTGTCACATCTACAACCAGTGCGTTGTATTTTCGTTGTTGTAACGCATTTACAACAAAGATAACAATTTATGAACATTATATTATCACCACATATAGGTTACAATTTCAATACGTGGCATTAACAGTCAGTATTTCACCTTCACACCAGTTTTTAATCACCTACACCGCTCACCAGCCACCATATCTTCTGGAAAAGAGCCGGCACTATGATGTTCACTTTATCGTAGATTATAAAGCTTCTGTCATCGTCTACCGTCATTTAGTATACTACATGCTCGGTAATCATTCACTTTTAATTCTTTAGCTGATGAATGATTCATACCTTTCACCGTGTTTTTTACACATTGTGTTTCTGTTTGGAGAGCATACATTATTGCTTTGTTTCTTATGAATTCTGTAAATATGTCTCTGCTAATTCACATTACACACACACTTTCTCTTTGTTGACACGTGGGCTGTTATAAATGTTGTTATCAGGATATCCTGAAGTGTCAAACCACCAGCGCACATCAGCTTTAATAACAACATAAATACAGGTAGCTATGACATACTACGCTATCCGTGTTATTTTAACATTTTATTTGCCTCGTTTGTCTTCGAGTTACACCGATAATGGAAAGGTACAGGAAGCATCTCAACAAACATCTAAAATATCCACCACTAGAGCTCTAGTTTGTCAACGGAAACCAACCTTTCTTTAAATACAACACTGCGTGTGACGTTTGGTCCTGAACTCATAACAGCAGTTCCGTAAATTTCTTCCCAACGTGTTACTAGCTCCACACTCTCATTTTTCGTACTTCATGCGTAGTTTTTCCAAAAACACAGTTACTCGTTAATTTGAATAGACTCTGTTGGAAATAGTTCTTTTCTTTCACATGTTTCTCATCATTAATCTTGATATACATTCTCATCCACGGCGTTTGACGGAATGTTAATACCCAGTGAACTTTGTTTAGAACAAGATTGTAGTTCAGTGTTTTAAAATTAAGTAATCCATCAGATTATTTACCGTGTAATGTGAATTCAATTTCTTTGGGACTCTTGGGTAGTTTTTGCTTGGTAATGGTACCATTTTCTCTGATTTTAATGGCAGATAAGTGTGAAGTTCGTTGATATTCTCTATATACTCACCATCTACAGCTAAAATCCAAATGTCTGCCTCAGGATGGCAGACTATCCTTCATATCACACACATGTGCACTGGATAACCTCTTCAGACACCATTCAGTGTTGATGGCAGCTGGGTAGCTTCTTAATGAACTGTCCGAGGCCATGCAGGTTGGAACTGTCAGGCCAACACGCAGCGCAAAGGGAGCTGTTTGATGTAGGCAGTCGCACTCCATACTTTTAATCTTTGGATTTTTCAGATCGCTCTTATTTTTGCTGTCTTTCAACTGATGGAATGTGTATTGCAGTTTTTAGTGGAGTGCAGTTTGGTCTGGCATTAGTGCAAACTTGGACATATTTCAAATATCCTTTATTAGCAGTCGTATATCATAAATCGGATACACACGTGAATATTAACCATTGGAATTGATACAAATTATCCTCAAATCAGAAACAAAATATATTCTGCCCATATACAGAATTCACCAATACTCTTATTTAAAATGGAGACAGTAACATAATACTTCAACGAAAACATATTCTAAGGAAGCCTGGGTATTTCTTAGACAATCTCAGCCCAAGTCATTTTACAAGGAGCGCAACCAAAAGGGAGCCACTCAGTTCAGGTGAATTTTCAACTGGGCAAAATCAAAAAGGGAACCAGGAGCAGCCAAGAACAACTTTACAAAGGGAATCAGTTTTACTGGCTGAGGCAAGCGACAGTCACTGAAACATCTACCCAGTTCCACCGTCAACCTCCACGTCTACCAAATCAGTTTAACATTTTAAAGAACACAGTTCTTATACAGGAAAATAGCGATCTGTAATTACTATAAATGATCTGGAAACAGTATTGTTCGCTTAACTTTTTTAATGGTGTCCGGTTTCGATCTTTTTATCAGATCATCTTCGGTCCATGAACGTGTACTGCCCACCAGCCAAAAACAAGAGGATTGCCATGCGCCACCGCCTTCGGCAGATATTCATGGTCCGATGATGATCTGTTAAAAAGAACGAAACCGGTCACCATTAAAAAATTTAAGCGATGAAGACTGTTTCCTGTTTATTTACCAAATCAGTGCTAAGAGACAACACAACTGCACAGATGTAGAAACGCAGAAGGCTATGCAGTAACTTGTAACTATTCCAAAATGATGAAACTCCAAACTTTTCTAGAGCAATATGATCACAACGCAAAAATGCAACAATGCACGATGGCCCCACCATGCCATACAGTAATTTACTTGACACAGTTGGTAACAGCTTCACAGTGCAGCAAAACCGCCACAACTACAGTTGCTCTGCCAACAAGTGTTAGATTGTCATTGACAGGGGTGGACCACAAAACGTCAAATCTCTGTGCTCTGCACGATTTTTCGGAAACTAAGCTTCTTTGCATCGTTCTAGTCTCCGGCTGTGAGCTGCGGTCTTGACATTGGCAAAAGACGTCATCTGCTCTCCAAGAACACGATGTCCATAAGCACTGCATTGACTACTGCAACTCTATACACCGTCCGCCCCAGTCTCTCTTGCTTGTTGGCCATCAACAGACTCACTCCCGCCGCCACGCCTCCGGCACCAGTTGCAGAACACTGCGGTCAGCGCCTTGAATAGCCATGCCTATAAAAGACAGGTCCGGGCGATCTGCGAATGAGGTCCGACACAAACCCACAACATGTTCGCCAACGCCACAGCTGTCACAGATGCTAGCACAAGTCGATGAGGCTCCTCGCACTCAAAACTACTGCCTGCATTCCGAGGGTACTCCTTGGTTACCCAATCCAACACAAAAAAAAAAAAAAAAAATGCCATGGCACCACCACACAGTATCTCAGTTGCTGGCACAACGACCACCGGTGTGTGCGTATGTCAGTAAGTCCTGTTTGGCACGGTACTGCAGACTACCACGACCACAGGAAATCCAGATCCAGACCGCCGATACAGCCTAGGCCGTCGTTCCAGTGTGGTGAACGACTAGATTCCTCTAAAGACCGCGATTTTATTATTTTATCAAAGTACACGCTAGGCGTTCAGTAAGTAATACAAAACACTTTATTTACCAAGGCATACTGGTTTTATTCAAGATTCCAATTTTTTTCCTTCTTGAGTCTGAGCCGTGTGCGGCTCGTCTTCATGCCGTTTATTGTTTGTCACCTTGTCTATAAAGTACTGTCGCCTCCTTCTTATTCGATTTGCTGGTTTTCTCGCCCGTAGGTGACAGCAGCGGCGCGTATCGATAGTGCACTGTTGTATTATCTCTGGAGCGACCGCTAGTATTTCCGGGTCGTCGTGTGTCATGAGTGCAGTCGGGGATGGAGCACCAGTGAGGTCTGCACAGCCAGTACTCGCCCGACGGCTGGCGACACACATGCACTGTCCGACGGAAGGAGATTGGAGCGGGAACGACCGCTGGTTGGTCGTTCGGTTGACCGTCTCATTCGGTTATGTGTATGTGGTCTTTTGACCGTTTCTGGGCCTCGTCCCTTGGTCATCTTGCTGGACGTCGGTCGGTTCCTTCTTTGTGCAGAGATGTCGTGGCCAATGGGCAAGTGTTATCTCTGCATGGTTGGGTTCGAGGCAGTATGCCAGGGTCACCGTGTCTCCGAGTTCGTAAGGGACATCGAGTTGAGTCGGGTTGGAGCTACATTGAGCTCCGGACAGCCAAGACTCGCCCGACCGTTGCCGACACACATAACTTGAGTGCGGACGACCTTGGTTGGTCGTTCTGTCGGTCGTCTCATCGGACGACGTGTATTTGGTCACCGACCGCTTATTGAAACTCTGTGTGTGTCGACTTGTCTTTTCATCTTGTTGTTCCACGGTGATTGGTTTTAGGATTGTCGCAGTTGTTGGTGTAAGTGTTACGTCGATCTGTGTGTAGCTTCTTTGGAGGAGATGAATGCTGTCTGCGTACTGGAGTAGCCATTCGGTCGGTTCCGACAGAGCAGTGAGTATGTGTTTCCTCGCCATGTTGATGCTGCCTGGCGCTGCGTGTACAGGGTGTGGTAGATAAGTAATGAGACTGGCCGCCGCGCGGCGCCCCAGTCGCTAGCAGGGCGGTCTCCACCTGTACGTCACGTGGTGGGGGATCTGAGCTAGCAATAGAACCGGTTCGCAGTCGCGTCGGAGCTCTGGTGCAGTGAGGGTCGAGCTTCGCGTATTACGTTGTTTGTGTGCCGGTGACACTTGTGAAAACGCTGAAGATGGATCGCTCGATAGAACAGCGGTATGCAATCAAATTTTGCTTTCGCTTGGGCAAAACTGCTTCGGAAACTTTTGCTATGATTACGGAGGCCTACAAAGAAGACCCCCTATCAAGAGCTCAAGTGTTCCGGTAGTTTAATGAATTTAAAAACGGGAGGGAATCCGCTGAAGACATGGAACGATCTGGACGCCCTTCAACGAGTCGTGTGGATGAAACGGTGGCGAAAGTGAAAGAACTCCTGGACTCCGACCGTCGTTTAAGTCTCAAAATGATCGCCGATGAGGTCTCCGTGAATAAATTTACGGTTCACCAAATTGTTACGGAAGATTTGATGATGAGGAAAGATTGCGCAAAATTGGTTCCTCGAGTGCTCACCGCCGAACAAAAGCAACAACGAGTGGACGTTTGTTGTGGGATGTTGAATGATTTGGAAAATAATCCACACTTTTTAGACAATGTAGTAACAGGCGACGAATCGTGGACATTCCAGTACGACCCGGAGACGAAAGACCAGAGTTCGGAGTGGCAAACACCAGCATCCCCGCGGCCGAAGAAAGCAAGAATGTCAAAGTCCCGCATCAAGACAATGCTGATTGGGTTTTTCGACAAGCGGGGGTTAATTCACAAAGAATTTGTCCCTCAGGGGAAGACTGTCAATGCCGAATTCTACAAAGAAGTCCTTCGGCGATTGCACAGAGCCATCAAACGGAAGCGACAGGACCTTGCTCAACGCTGGCGTCTCCACCACGACAACGCTCCGGCGCACGCAGCGTTCCTCGTGACCTCCTACTTGACCCAAATTGAAGTTTTGCCACAGCCACCATACAGCCCTGACTTGAGTCCTACTGATTTCTTCCTATTTCTGAAGGTCAAAAGATGCCTGAACGGTCATCTTTTCGACAATATTCCGAACATCCAACGTGCTGTCATGAAGGCACTAACTGGGATAACTCAAACGGACTACAGTGGGGCCTATGAAGCTTGGAAAACGCGCTGGCAACGTTGTGTCGACGCCCAAGGCGAGTACTTTGAAGAATATTAACGTTTTGTACAAATTGGATCAATAAATTTGTTTTTCTAGACTGAGTCTCATTACTTATCTACTACACCCTCTAGTTCTACACCCTTGTGTTTTTTTCATGTTTTTCAGTGGTTATTGTCCCTTGGCTGTGTTTAGATGCTAATTATAAAGACGTAGTGCTGCTACGATCTTCGTCCTCACTGATACTTTCGGTTGTCGTGCCGTTGCTCGGGTGGAAGGGAAATGATTAGGTTGTTGGTTGGTTCTTCAGCCGTCCATACATCGTGATGCTAACTGATTGTTTAGTGCTACGCTTGGCTGCCTGTCTCACCTAAACTGTTGTTAGTTTCCTCCCCAGGCCGACTCTTGGAACACTTCAGAACACCACTGTTCTGTTGTCTGTGATTGTGATTTTCTTTTGTCGCAAGTACTGTGCCAGGCCTTCAGCCCTGTATTAATTTTGTCTGTTCTATGTTTAGTATATGGCCTTAATCCGAACCTTATGTGAAGTATTTTAAGATTAGGCCTTCAGCCGTCTTTTATTTAAAATACTTGTTTTCTCTGTATTCAGGCCTTCAGCCGCGGTTGTTTTAAAATTTGTGGCTTTCAGCAGTAATGTGTAAATTCCTGTCTGTAAGGTTTCTCTTTAATGATCTTGAATTCTTAAAATGGCCTTCAGCTGTACTGTGTAAATGCTTGTCTTAAGGTTTGTCTTTAATTATTTTGGATAATTGCTTGGGCCTTCAGCCGTTAAGATATTCCATTTTTTCTTTAGATTGTTTTCTGTTGTGTTGTGTAAATGCTTGTCTTTAAAAGTTACCTTTTATTATGTTGAAATATTATTGGGCTTTCAGCAGAGGAATTAATTCAACTTTTCCTTAATATGGCTTTTAGTCGAAATCGATAAATTTTAAAGAACTTCCTTTGTTGATGTGAATATTATTCGGGCCTTTATCCGGGAAGATACTTTAATTTTACTTAATTAAGACCTTCAGCCGTTTCTCTAAATCCTTGTATTTTAGAAGGTATTGTTTAAACCTTATTATTGAGAAGTTACTTCGGCCCTCAGTCGTGAATTCATCCTTGTTGTTTCAAAGGGAAAACTTTGCATTGTGTTTTCGAGGAATAGAGTTCTGTGTTCTCGTGTAATTAACAGTAACTGATCTTGGCCCCTTTCCACAACCTGATCCGCTCTGTCCTGCGACACCGGATTCCAGAGTCACAAGTCTTTTGCCTGGTTTAATACATCCCACTATGATTTCCTCTCCTGTGCCAACTCCCCCCCCCCCCTCCACGGTTTTTACCCTTACCGGCTTCTTCTAGTATGATGGAAGTTATTCCCTGACATTTTAAGAAGTGTCTTATCATCCTGTTGCATCCTCTTGTCAGTATTATTCGTAAGTCCATTACTTCTCCGATTCTGCGAAGAACCTCCTCATACCTTACCTTACCTTACCAGTATTACCATTTCAGCATTCGTCTGCAGCATCATATCTCAAATGCTTTGATTCTCTTTCTTTCCGGGTTTCTCACTGTCCTTTAAACTAAATGAAATGCCATCTACGTACAACGAAATATCATCTTAGCAAAGTGAAATGTTAACAAATCTAGATAATGTGTTATTTAAAAAAGATACAGAGACCAATGAGGTCTTGGCTAGCCATGATGACACATTAGATTCAGAAGTGCCACATGTAGTACAAAATTCTGCTGCCAAGTCTTGTCTCAAAGGACGCTTTGCGAGAAATAGTTGAAACTGAATTAAACCCATTTGAAAGTGACTTGAGTATAGATTTACCAGAGTGGCAAGACAGTGTCACATCACATATGAATAGCATACAAAGGACTCTGTCTGTTGTTAAGCAGACATCTCATGACACACCATCCTCTGCTGTTGGAATATGTGATAAAATTATTAATCCCACAGGAAGTGTATACAAATGGAGCAAACCATGCAGGTCTGTTACCCAGTCAAATATATTATGGGATGTGTACAGGGCCTTCTTTACCATCAGTTTTTTAAAATGAATCCTTATTAGAGAACAAACAATTTCACGCGTTCAGAACCGGTATTACTGGTAAAAACAATAGCAATAGCGCAGTGACTCAGGCCACTCCACCGCATGTGCAGTTTTACAGTTGCGGCAGACTAAAAGGCCTGCATTCAACCAAATTTTAATAGGAATCGAAGAAACGATAACAGATATCACCCTGGTCACTATGGTAACGGGATAGGGCAGTGGCACAATAACAAGTATAAAATCTGGTGGAATCCCCAAATGGAAAACCGCAATCATCCAGACAAGAGCAATACACGCATGCAAGAAGGTCCTGTACAAAGCCGTACAACATTCAAATTGGCGGACACCCCCCCCCCCCCCCCCGTAAATGTTACTGAGGTGAGGTGGTGGAAGTACCCCACCCCACAACGAGGAGTTCAACTAACTAAATTCGGCCGCATTAAATCTTTCAATGATGGTCATGGGGTGAATGGGAGCAGAATAACTAATTCAGTAAATCTAGTGCGATACAAAAATGATATAGATATTAAAGACGAATTAACTACTGACCACTACCAATGCCATGATAACAGAAAAGAAGTAGTTCAAGCTTCGTACGTGCTATCACGGGAAAAATACTGTCTACAATGGTTCTGGGAATGTTATGTCAGCGATTTCATTTAGTAAGATTCATGAGACGACAAAGATACCAACATTCCCAGTACACAATTGTAAGATTGTTGGAGTAATCAATACCATGTAGCGAAATGTCGAAATGCAGATGCAGGTTGAAGTTGTAAATGGAGCCATAATTCGCTTGTTCCTAGCTAGGAAGTAAATTTTTGACATAGAATTCCAAAGAAAAAAGGACGCAGTTATCGACTTACCTCAATGTTCTCTGAACATCGTTAGCAAAAGCATTCCTCTTGCTTTAATGGAAACAAAGAGCGAGCATGGTAAGTACTGCCAAAGCTGAGAAGATAAAGTTGATTGAAATGCAAGCTACACACACCAATAGCACATCTCCCCACTGCTGCTCGGTTGAGAATAATGAAGCAAAGGATAAGATTATAGAGTAGACAACCATTGACTCGTTGCAACAGGCACAGTTAAAGGATTTCCTTCTGAAGTACATACGTACTGTTTTTGAGAAAATAAACGGATATTATTATAATGTAACAATATCACATGGAAGTCCACCCCCATGAAATATACTGTCAGAATACAAACCCCATCCGATGGATCATGTGGGTAGTGACCAGAAATATGTCAATGCTCGAGTGGAAAATTACAGAACCGTCGATGTGCACAGTTTTGAAATAATACATAGTTTTGGAAAAGGTAATACAGTAACAGACACCTTATCGCTTCCACCACAAGATTTATCTCATTCATCAGAACTTGTAGGACAAACCACACATTATCAAATACGAGTATTACTAATGAAAAACAGTAATTAAAGCCGTATTTTTTAGATATTTGTAAAAATATTGCCGATATGAAGAATTTTAATAAGTGTTTATGGGAAATTAAATCACTGATTTCACAAAATTCTGCAGAAAAATTAAACCAAGATTATAAAATACATCATGAGGTTCTGTTCTATAGACGATATTTACGATCTGGGTAATGGTGTGTTTGTATTCCAGCCGCGGATGAGGATGACTTAATTAGCTGCATTCACCGCATATGTAGGCATTATGCGGCAGCAAAATGTACTAGACAGAGGAATCTGTATTACAATTTTCGCAGCAAGAGGAGACGTATACAACAGGTACTTGAAACATGTATCATACGACCCATCAAACCAGTGTATCGTACAAAGCTACATCCTATCTTGACAACAGAACCATTACAAGTCATTTCAGTTGATACTGCCAGATCTTTGCCTTGAGACAGAGGTGGAGTTAAGTGTGTAGCAGTATTATACAACATTTTTTCGACGTGTATTAAATTTTATGCCAGAAGGTCTACCACAGCAGGTCCGATGATTAAAAGAATTGTAAGTGATTACATACCAACATTTGGCAAGCCTGCCATCTTGCTGTATGACAACGCATCAGATTTCACTAGCTGCGTATGGAGAACATTGCTACATGATCACCAGATGAAAGATGTACTACACCAAGATTTCACCCAGAAGGTGACCTCGTGGCGAGAATTTTCTGTAAATTTTATCATGACGAAAAAGACCACTTCAGCTGTGTGGTAAATATTTGTTTATGATCCAATTAGAAAACCGGTGCACGTGTTAGAGCCACTTCTTCAGGGCTGCATCAATATATAAATAAGAGCAAGCTGTCCAAAAGTCCTGTTTCGGTAAAAAATGTAGTTGAAATATACCTGAAACTATAGAGGAAAAATTATGTACTCACATTTATTTCATAACTTAGTTCAAGCGATAACCAGCAGATGGCCCTACATTCTTCGTCCAATTGTGATAAACATTTTCAACCGCCAAAGGGTCAACAGTTGAACTTAAAATACGTCAGAAGTCAGGTACCATCGTTCTGATACAGGAAATCTAGAATGGGAATAAAGGGGTAAACCAGATGTATGCAGAGGTATAAAACAGATGTGTAGGTGACGAAATCTATGTTAACCTGGTAAGGTAAAGTAAATCTCATAGATGTTGGTTGGTTGATCTGGGCTAGACGACAGAACAGGGAGATCGTCGGCCCCATCGGGTTAAAGAACATATAGGGAAAACCGAAATCAGGATGGCCGGATGCGGATTTGATCCGTAGCCCCCCCCCCCCCCCCCCCCCCCCCCCCCGCCGGTCCCGAGAGCGGATTCAGTGTGCTAACCACTGCCACACCTCGTTCGGTAAATCTCATGGAGGAGAGCCTGTGTGATTGTACCACAGGTAACGGAGCTCAAGTTTAGGTAAAATGTTGCTTTCATAATAGACCACATAGATAAAAGGACTAGGGAAAGGCAGCGAGCGGGAAACATAATACGAAACAGAAATCAGAAATCTAGATTAAGAACAAAACGGTAAACCAGGTAGATGTAAAAGTATAAAACAAATGATAAGTGTAAGTGATGAAACCTACGTTTACCTGGTGAGGTAAAATAAATCTCGTAAAGTAGAGGATGTATGTACGATGGATAACAAAGGTCGAGATAAAATATGCTTACAAAATAGACCATCACGTAGATAACGAATTACTGGAGAACGGGCAAATTAAAATACTGTATAGACATACTAAAAGCGTAACATCGTCTTGACAACATAACAGACGCAGTGACCACCAAGACTGGAAGTGAGATGAAACAGCGCCATCGCCGATAAGGGAAACGGGTGCATGTGCGTCAGTAAATAAGACGACAGAGGAACAGAATAATAAACAGCGGAAAAGGATATTGGATAGCACCCTTACAAGTAATTTTACAAGTGCAAGACAGAAGATCCTAAGATACAGTTATTATTTTATTTTCGAACAAGCGGCGGGAGGAGGGGGGGGGGGGGGGCGGGGACGCAATGCCTAGAGGAATACGACTGTAAAATAAAAGTATAAATAGAAGACCTCATTAATAAACTTCCTTAAGAATAGAAAATACATAAACATGATGAATAGAGCTCACAATTAATAATTCTAGAGATCATACGTGGAAATGACAGAGTGGAGAATTGTGATTTCAGGGAAGAAAGTAAAATGTCCGAAAAAAATGGTTTAAAGTAGGGAATGGGCTATGTGCTAGGTTACTCTATTTAAGGTAACTGGCCTGAGAATCCGTTTCTAAAAAACATTCTTTGTTTTCCGTCTTAAATCGACATTTAGCATTTTTGGAAGAAATCGACTTAAAGATCTCTCGGTGTGCGTCCACACCTACTGTCCTGCTGCTTTCACATATCAGTTTTGTCATTAGGTTCAAATGGCTCTGAGCACTATGGGACTTAACATCTCAGGTCATCAGTTCCCTAGAACTTAGAACTACTTAAACCTAACTAACCTAAGGACATCACACACATCCATGCCCGATGCAGGTTTCGAACCTGCGGCTGTAGCGGTCACGCAGTTCCAGGCTGAAGCGCCTAGAACCGCTCGGCCACCAGCGGCGGGCATTTTTGTCATTAGGGTCCCATTCGAGAAACATATACTATGCAACTGTGTTTCAAGTTGACAGCCCTGATATAAGATACACTTTGAGATGCTCTTATAGACCCCTTGAACATATTTGGATCTCGACAGTTGTTTTTCTGATAAACATTGTGAGCTTTCCGTGAAGTTCTTCGTATTGTTAGTGCAGCTCAGACTTGAAAATACTGCTAACAATGTTCGGCACCTCACTTTCGGAAGGAAGAAAGATTGGGTTTAACTCCCCGTCGACAACGGGGTCATTAGAGACGGAGCAGAAGCTCGGATGGCGTCAAGGATGGGGAAGGAAATCGGCCGTGCCCTTTCAAAGGAACCATTCCGGCATTTGCCTGGAGCGATCCACAAAACTCACGGAAAACCTAAATGTGGATGGCCGGACGCTGGTTCGAACCGTCGTCTTTCCGAATGGTACTCCATTGTGCTAACCACTGAGTCGCCTCTTTTGGTGCCTTACTTTCGGTACTAGTGTTGGTTCAAATGGTTCAAATGGCCCTGAGCACTATGGGACTTAACATCTGAGGTCATCAGTCCCCTAGATCTTAGAACTACTTAAACCTAACTAACCTAAGGTCACCACACACATCCATGCCCGAGGCAGGATTCGAAACTGCGACCGTAGCGATCGCACGGTTCCAGACTGAAGCGCCTAGAACCGCTCGGCCACTCCGGCCGGCTCCAACTGTACTCTCCTCCTGTAATGTAATAAACTACATTCATAATTAGTTAGTTATTGTTACTGTTACTTCTGTCATCCGTTCAGTCGCAAGAGCTTTCCTACCTTATTTGGTATTAATACATTGTTGTTGTTGTGGTCTTCAGTCCTGCGACTTGTTTGATGCAGTTCTCCATGCTACTCTATCCTGTGTATGCTTCTTCATCTCCCAGTACTTACTGCAACCTACATCCTTCTGAATCTGCTTAGTGTATTCATCTCTTGGTCTCCCTCTACGATTTGTACCCTCCACGCTGCCCTCCAATGCTAAATTTGTGATCCCTTGATGCCTCAGAACATGTCCTACCAACCGGTCCCATCTTCTTGTCAAGTTCTGCCACAAACTCCACTTCTCCCCAATTCTATTCAATACTTCCTCATTAGTTATGTGATCTTCCCATCTAATCTTCAGCATTCTTCTGTAGCACCACATTTCGAAAGCTTCTATTCTCTTCTTGTCCAAACTGTTCATCGTCCATGTTTCACTTCCATGCATGGCTACACTCCATACAAATACTTTCAGAAACGACTTCCTGACACTTAGACCTGTACTCGATGTTAACTAATTTCGCTTCTTCAGAAACGCTTTCCTTGCCATTGCCAGTCTACATTTTATATCCTTTCTACTTCGACCATCGTCAGTTATTTTGCTCCCAAAATAGCAAAACTCCTTTACTACTTTAAGTGTCTCATTTCCTAATCTAATTCCCTCAGCATCACCCGATTTAATTCGACTACATTCCATTATCCTCGTTTTGCTTTTGTTGATGTTCATCTTATATCCTCCTTTCAAGACACTATCCATTCCGTTCAACTGCTCTTCCAAGTGCTTTGCTGTCTCTGATAGAATTACAATGTTATCGGCGAACCTCAAAGTTTTTATTTCTTCTCCATGGATTTTAATGCCTACTCCGAATTTTTCTTTTGTTTCCTTCACTGCTTGTTCAACATACAGATTGAATAGCATCGGGGAGAGGCTACAACCCTGTCTCACTCCCTTTCCAACCGCTGCTTCCCTTTCGTGTCCCTCGACTCTTAGAACTGCCATCTGGTTTCTGTACAAGTTGTAAATAGCCTTTCGCTCCCTGTATTTTACCCCTGCCATCTTTAGAATTTGAAAGAGAGTATACCAGTCAACATTGTCAAAAGCTTTCTCTAAGTCTACAAAAGTTAGAAACATAGGTTTGCCTTTCCTTAATCTTTCTTCTAAGATAAGTCGTAAAGTCAGTATTGTCTCACGTGTTCCAATATTTCTACGGAATCCAGACTGATCTTCCCCAAGGTCGGCTTCTACTAGTTTTTCCATTCGTCTGTAAAGAATTCGCGTTAGTGTTTTGCAGCTGTGGCTTATTAAGCTTATCAATATATATCATCAATATCAATACATATGATCAGTGAATGTAGAGAAATGGAGTGGTAGATCTTTCGCCACTCAGAATAATATGTTTATCTCGGTGTCTCGTTTCCAGAGCAATATGTAAAACCCAATAACAACAGACCGACAACGGAAGACCAGTGGCGTAGCCAGAACTGCTCAACAATTTCTGTTGAGTTAACATGGTGAAAACAGGTAAATATATGTCACAGTATATTCTCAACAATCGACCATATAGTATACACTCTGCCACTGATACAGATAGTTACATATTTGTGACAACGGACATGGTTTACCATTCCCACGGGTGCTGGTTATGTTGTAATAATTGTAAACGGAAGACTACGTCTGACAAATTTGTTCTGCTGTTGTTCGAATGAATTATGCAACTTGACAAATTACGGTTCCGTCTCGGTTTCGTTTACACAGCTACGTAAAATACAGAAATTACGGTTAATCAATAGGAAGTTTCACGTGTGACACTCGATTGCTAATAAAATTCGCCAGCCTTCCGGCAACCTCGGTCCAGTACCTCGTGGGAGCAGACATAATGGCCTGCTTTACAGATACCAAACAGAACATACTAAATAGGTCACTGGACAAATTTTATGTGTTTCTTCTTGCTTCCACCGTCATCAACATACATCTGCACTCTTGTGGTAGTCGTGAAATTCTATTTGTTTGCAGAACAAGGCTGCGCTTGGACACAGGTGATTTCGAAGTGCAAAGTGTTTGATATATTACCATTTCGTGAAGGTGGGGGAAAGCTGATTTCCATTGTATTTTGATCTATTGAAATAAGTTTTCACTGCAAACCATCAAAGTAAGTGTTTCATTCATTTGTATTTTGACGAAATTCTATCACCAGCTCTGCTCTGGAATTGCAGAACATCGACAACAATCCTTTTCCACGATGGAAAGCTTCAATAATGAGAATTTGTAGATTAAATCTAAACGAATGCCTTAAATATAGATAGCGTGAAATGCGACGTTAGAAATTATGAGGAGAAGACTCTGCATATAACGTAAACACATCCCCCCCCCGTCCCCCTCCAAGCTTTGAGCCCGTATAATAAGAGCGCGACAAGCATTTCACTACATAGCTACCTCAAGCACAGCTAAGAATTGGCAACATCGCTGCAACTCCGTGATACTGCTTGTATTTCTGCTTGTAGTCCTGAATTGTTCCTCTAAATACACTTGGCATTTCCTTTCCATTTCGACGACATATACTTCGTAATACTCATGGGAAATGAGACACAGAGGCCGAAAATTTATGTAACAGGAAAATATACTCCATTCTAGAGAACCCTCTAAATTATGATGTCAGTGTCCGCCACTGATAGCTAGTGGTCAGCACGACGGAATTACGTACTTAACGGCACGGGTTCGATTCCCGGCTGAGTCGGAGATTTTCTCAGGGACTGGGTGTTATGTTGTCCTTTTCATCATTATTATTTTCTTCCCCATCGACACGCAAGTCGCCGAAGTGGCGTCAATTCGAAATACTTGCACCAGGCGAACGGTCCACCCGACGGCAGGCCCTAGCCACATGGCATTTCCATATAATGCCGGTGCTGAAGAAAGAACAAAGGAAACATGTGAACAGCTGTAAAGAGGAAATCATAATGAGGAAAACAGCCGAAACTTCCTCCTTCCAGCTATTTATGTGTTTACTTTGTTTTCCCTATTCGGCGGAGTGAGCTTCTTACTTCCAGTATATTGCTATCCTCCATGGGTTGCTTTCACCACATTGGCCTGTTAGCAATACGGCGGATGTATGCACATCCTACAGGATATTGTTACTTAAATCCGGTTCATACAGCTGGTGTCTTCTGAATGCTACCGTATATTCTACAGGATGATATACGGCAAACAATTCTTCAAATTTCTTCCACTCTCAACGTTTCGGTACTATAGTATTAACGATTAAATGATATCTTCACGTTTGTACAGTATTTGGCCTAGGCATTATTTAACTTTTGGGCATATGTACCCATTCACATTAGTGTCTCATTCATTATTCGTTCCTTCCACGCTTTTTCCTATCCCTGGCTCATTCAGCAGTCACGCTTTGTAAACTTTTGACTAGCATCTTCTGGGTGCCCATAATTTTATTATGACAACCTGCCAGTGTGGTTTGAATTTTAATGTGGATAATTTCCCGAAAGCTAGGACTCTGTAATTTTCTATGTACATTGTGAAAGTACAACCGTTGTAAGTACTTGTCGTTGGTTTTTGTTGAGTGCCACCAATAACTATAGTTCCTTATGTCTTCCATTTCATAAAACTTCGCACAGTGATTTGCATTCTTGGAGGATAAACCTAAATATTCGTCTATAGTAACGAGAAACTGGTAGATGCGAATAAAGTATCTTCATACAACTATATGGCGTTTGGAAACACCTCATCATTCTTGATTTTTTGGTCGTTATAAATTTTATGGTAATTTAGAGGGTTGTTGAGTGCTGAGTGTTTTTTATTGATATTCACAGCTTCTCTGAGCTGTGGTTACCCTACGCAGATAGTTCATTATAACAAAAAATTTAATTTATAGATTTCAGGAATGCCGTTCTTCACGTAGGTAACATTTATTCTTGTATTTAATTTTGCGTTATGAAGCTCAGTAACCAGTACCGCAGTGAGTGGGGATTTCTCCAAGCAATTTTTGTTTGTCACGTAGGACCCATATGTCAGTTACAAAGTGAATGTAGTTCGTTTGCGATAAATCTGTGTAATAGCACTTAGGGACTTCTGTACACGTACGCTGAGACTGGCGTTACCAACTTTCTTCCACTCAGGGTAGCTTAAAAATGGGCAACTTGGTTGATGTTAAATTTAATGGAATACCTTAAATGTCATCTTCGATCAGCGCTAAATTCTCCGTGAATTCATACGTGAACTGCCAGCGTTGCTATAGAGTTTGCAGAGCACTGTAGGGTATTCACTCAGTTCATCTCCGTCAGAAATCAGACGACGACAGTAAAACACATTACACCACAGTTAGTAACTGTGGCTTGACGGAAACATATGAATATCTGACGAAAAATTGCATGACGAATCGCTTTTGAAATGAAAAGAAACGAGGTATAAAGCATTAATAACGTTCAGCAACGTAGTGAGGCATTCTGATTGGATCACAAACTATAAAGTTAATTCTGAGCCATACTCACGTCTTGCATATTAGTGAAATATAGTACTCATCATATTAAGACAGTCCATTTGCCTCCGTTGCTATCGAGTGTGAAATGCGAATCGTGGACATTTTTGTGGAGCATCACTCAACAACAGTAAAGCAATTTATACTTTACTGATCAATGATCAGTAACTGATTCTTTTGACAGTAGACGACGGAGTGCAGCACCGCCATCGCAGGCACTGCCAGTTGCTAGCAAGTGGGTCCCAGAGAGTTCTGGCGCAAGTAGCAGACTCACAGTCTGACAAGAAATGTTTCGCAGAAATGATATTGGACGGAACTGTTACTATCCATGTGTCAGAAAGTGGAATATATTGTGACTGTGCAACCAAGACTTCTTCATTCACACGGAAGGTGCTATAAAAATTTCTAGCAAAGAACAGTTTCGACGGAGTGACGTTGCACTCATACAACGCGAGGTTTATTGCTAGAATACGGACCTAGACGTGGCACAAATGCTTGAACAGAAGACATGACTTCCTCCAGGGACTGCCACTGCCTACAGTGTTGCCAGTTCGTGCCAGCCGCCAGTCAGGTTTTATGTCAAAGAGTGTGAACCTGGCAACGACTAATTTACGCTGCCACGCAGCAGAGACGATATTACACTTCTAGGAAATAAGAAGCTGAAGGATAGTTTTAACAATTGAATGTAATACATATTTATGTAAGACTGCAAGCAATAGTGGCCGTTGTCACTGAAGATAAAAACTTCTTGGATGTTTGGTCACATTCTGCATGATCTACGTTTCGACCCAATGATGTTCTAGTATTCACGGGCAGCTTAACACAGTCTGGGAGCAGTGTTCCATTCCCTTATAACAGAGGTCTTTTCGTGCTTATGCTGAACAAGTGGGATTGATGAACAGGCTACTATCGGTAAATTATCGGTCGTTGCATAGAAAGCAGAACAGGTAGAGATCGAGAGGGGGATGTTTACCAAAATTTGATTGTCATATGGCACAAATGGCTTTCTGTTCGTTCTCTGCATCCGTGGCCGACAGGTGTGGCCATGCGGTTCTAGGCGCTTCAGTCTGGAACCGCGAGACGGCTACGGTCGCAGGTTCGAATTCTGCCTGGGGCATGGATGTGTGTGATGTCCTTAGGTTAGTTGGGTTTAAGTAGTTCTAAGTTCTAGGGGACTGATGACCTCAGATTATAAGTCCCATAGTGCTCAGAGCCATTTGAACCATTTTTTCTGCATCCGTCGTGCACCATGGTTGCTTGGTGGGAAGCTAAATTACAGTAGTTATTGGAAATCTCAATCGCATCTCGGACTTACTTTCCAAGAATGTTGGTTTTCTTGAATATCAGACGTTCGTTATCGAAATCAATGACTTGGCTGCTGTACTCCTGATGTTCTGCTACTGTACATCATACTTTGCTTTAACCACACGTGGCGTTTATGTTCTTTAATACTGTATATTACAGACTTTCCCTTTTCCCCTATATATACTCTCCATACACTCCCATAGTTTGCATGCAATGAGGTACGTCCGTGTTGCGTCGCCGCGAAAGAACCCTTCATTTCTTTTTGCTATGAAACGCTGTCTGTATATCATATTTCAGAAGAATTCTGCTGATGTGATCAGTAACTTTGCAAATTAACGGTAACCTAACAGAATGAGGTGACGATTTCTTTTCCTACATATTAGCATAATTGAGATGCCCTGCTAAACTCGCAGGACAGGACACGTAGTTTAAGTTGTGGAAAGGGACCAAAATAAGCGGCTGACACTAGATAAATTTACAAGCTGAAATCGCCATACAATATTATGCCTTAAGGGCAAGACCACTTTAATTTAAAATCGGCTGAATGCCAATAACTTAAGACCAAAACCAAAATAAGAAATTTAAAAGGCATAAGGCCTTGTCTTAAAAAAGGTCTTTCAATAAGGCTGAAGGCCCAAACAATCTCACACCTTAAGAGCATAACAACTTCAATAAAAAAAAAAAAAAAAAAAAAAAAAAGGCTGAAAACCTATCTCTTAAGACAAACAAAAATTCCTTTTTTTGAAGGCCAATGGCCTTACCTTAAAGCAGTTCTTTAAATTAGGCTGAATGCCCAAACAGTCTTACGCCTTAAGGGCAAAACAACATTAATTTAAAAATCAGCTAGAAGCCATACAAATACAAACAACAAGAACAAATAAGAAAAGGCAGTACACCAAACGACGCTCAGAAGTTTCCGAGGGTCGGCCTAGAATTCAGACACTAACGCTAGCTTAGTTAAGACAAGCAGTCGGCCCAACCATTCTCGATCCGACGACAACCCAAACGACAGACAGTCAGCGGACCCACCGACAAGATAACTTCCGCCCCACCCGATGAGCACACAACAGGGATTTCAATGGAATAACGTAAAAAGTATTGGCGCCCACAACCAATTATTCATTGAGCTCTCGAACTACACACCATGCTGGACAGCGATAACAAAATGAGGAAAATACACTGCCTGAATTTAAGTCAACGGCCACGGCAGGTAACAGGAACGTTAACGGCCACAAGGCAGAACCTTCCGCTGGTGCACTTCAATTCAAAGTAACCAAGTACAGTTCTCCACCGGAGGATGGCTGACATTTGCCAACTTGAAAACACGTTTTGTTCCTCGCGGTAATGTCCCAACAGCCGACACAATGTGAACAGTCGTAACTTGCTACTAGATTAAGTCCAAATTCAAGCTTCGTGTCCAGGATCGGAAAGCCACAGACCTCCTAGCAATGGAAACAGCACCACACACTCCGACCGCGCGTAGACGTGGCCAGCGGGTCCGGCCAAAACAACGCGGTGCGGAGATTTCCTCGCTGCTAGATGCCAACCGATGAAATTCCCAGATCCGGAAACCGTGAAAGGACCAATTATATCTCGGCCGATGAGACGACCAACCGAACGACCAACCAACGGTCGTCCCGCTGCAATCTCCCTCCGTCGGACAGTTCACGTGTGTCGCCAGCGGTCGGCGAGCACTGGCTGTCGGCGCCTCACCAGCGCTCCGTCCCCCGACTTCACTTTTGCTGCGTCCCGACTGCACTGCTGGTCCGTCCCGACCTGACCGCCAGACACACGACGACCCGGAAATACTTTCGGTCGCTCCAGAGATGGTACGACAGTGCACTTACCGACACGCGCTGCTGCTGCCACTTACAGGCAAGTAAGGCAGGAAGTTAGTGACGCCAGTAGATGGAATAAGAAAACGAGGCGGCAGTTTCGTTATAGAGGATGACAAACAATAAATGGGATAACCTCGAACCATGCACAGCTCAATAATTAATAAAATTTCGTTCGAAAGCCCCTCCTATCAAAAAACCACATTGTAGTCGTTGCCGTTCGTTGTCTTATTTGAGAAATCGAACTCCGATTCCAAGCTCATGTTGTGTCGGATATGGAAGGCACTTGAAGTCAGTGTTGACCACTGCGTTGCTTCTGATCTGGGTTGTGATTTCAACTGGCATTCAGTCACATATTTGTGTTGGTGGACACACTGTGTCCTATTGTTTTCACAGACTTTCTATACACCTCCTTTTATTAGGACATCAGAAAGAATTAAACGGGCCCCTTTAGTATCAAACACTAATGTTCATCAATACATTAATGTAACATTATAAAAAGGTAAGATAATTAAGTTAATAGGTTCATACCCAGTTTACACAGTTGTCATACTTCTCCTTTATAGTGAAAAAATCCCTACAAATATTCTCTTCTTACCAACGTTAAGAATAGGAACAATTTTTTCCATTTCATGAAATTCCTCATTTGGAGTCTTAATAGGATTAGAGATAAATTTTCATTTGTCCTCATAGGGCAGGTGGGGGTATAGTCCGGAGAGAGGTAAAAACATGCACCGAATTTTTGAACTGACTGCCATCAGTTCCAGAGTTGACCATCAATTGGCAGGTTTGTCTTAAAGTAAAGTAATATTCCATGAAAGTTCATCGCAGCAGGTCGCTTCAGAAGTGAGAAAATAGGGTAAGTGTGTTTTTAACAACTTACATGTAACTTTTCTGATTTTTACTTACTACATGTTTTATAATGTAGGGTTTGAAGAGAAGAATAACGAATTACTCGTTGAAACTACTTCATTCAACTTCATGTTTACGTGGAAATAATTGTTCCAGTTGCTCCACAGAATAAACAACGACGCGTTTGTCATAAAATCGCGGAATTAGGCTGATTCCAGTAAGTATTTTAGGACAATCCCCTCAAATGATTCAAATGGCTCTGAGCACTATGGGACATCTGAGGTCATCAGTCCCCTAGAACTTAGAACTACTTAAACCTAACTAACCTAAGGACATGACACACATCCATGCCCGAGGCTGGATTCGAACCTGCGACCGTAGCAGTGGCACGTTTCCGGACTGAAGCGCCTAGAACCGCTCGGCCACAACGGCCGGCCAATCCCCGCAGCTCCAACAATGTGACGATAATTCTTCAATGATAACCCCCGCAAAATATGACTTCCAAGCAACACTGTGTGAGATTATCTCACCTGAATATATGATTCTGCTCCCTAAAGCATAGATTGAGACCAAGAGTTCTGGCAAAGCATTCAAAGGTCGACACCCAGTAAAGTATAAATGTAAGAAGGCTCCATTAGAATACAAAGATTTTTTTTTTTTTTTTTTTGTCGTCAGTCTACTGACAGGTCTGATGCGGCCCGCCACGAATTCCTTTCCTGTGCTAACCTCTTCATCTCAGAGTAGCACTTGCAACCTACGTCCTCAATTATTTGCTTGACGTATTCCAATCTCTGTCTTCCTCTACAGTTTTTGCCCTCTACAGCTCCCTCTAGTATCATGGAAGTCATTCCCTCATGTCTTAGCAGATATCCTATCATCCTGTCCTTTCCTCTCCGATTCTGCGTAGAACCTCCTCATTCCTTACCTTATCAGTCCACCTAATTTTCAACATTCGTCTATAGCACCACATCTCAAATGCTTCAATTCTCTTCTGTTCCGGTTTTCCCACAGTCCGTGTTTCACTACCGTACAATGCTGTACTCCAGGCGTACATCCTCAGAAATTTCTTCCTCAAATTAAGGTCGGTATTTGATATTAGTAGACTTCTCTTGGCCAGAAATGCCTTTTTTGCCGTAGCGAGTCTGCTTTTGATGTCCTCCTTGCTCCGTCCGTCATTGGTTATTTTACTGCCTAGGTTGCAGAATTCCTTAACTTCATTGACTTCATGTCCATCAATCCTGATGTTAAGTTTCTCGCTGTTCTCATTTCTACTACTTCTCATTACCTTCGTCTTTCTCAGATTTACTCTCAAACCATACTGTGTACTCATTAGACTGTTCATTCCGTTCAGCAGATCATTTAATTCTTCTTCACTTTCACTCAGGATAGCAATGTCATCAGCGAATCGTATCATTGGTATCCTTTCACCTTGTATTTTAATTCCACTCCTGAACCTTTCTTTTATTTCCATCATTGCATCCTCGATGTACAGATTGAAGAGTAGGGGCGAAAGGCTACACCCTTGTCTTACACACTTATTAATACGAGCACTTCGTTCCTGATCGTCCACTCTTATTATTCCCTCTTGGTTGTTGTACATATTGTATATGACCAGTCTCTCCCTATAGCTTACCCCTACTTTTTTCAGGATCTCGAACAGCTTGCACCATTTTATGTTGTCGAACGCTTTCTCCAGGTCGACAAATCCTATGAAAATGTCTTGATTTTTCTTTAGCCTTGCTTCCATTATTAGCCGTAACGTCAGAATTGCCTCTCTCGTCCTTTTACTTTTCCTAAAGCCAAACTGATCGTCACCTAGCGCATTCTCAATTTTCTTTTCAATTCTTCTGTATATTATTCTTGTAAGCAGCTTCGATGCATGAGCTGTTAAGCTGATTGTGCGATAATTCTCGCACTTGTCAGCTCTTGCCGTCTTCGGAATTGTGTGGATGATGCTTTTCCGAAAGTCAGATGGTATGTCGCCAGACTCATATATTCTACACACCAACGTGAATAGTCGTTTTGTTGCCACTTCCCCCAACGATTTTAGAAATTCTGATGGAATGTTATCTATCCCTTCTGCCTTATTTGACCGTAAGTCCTCCAAAGCTCTTTTAAATTCCGATTCTAATACTGGATCCCCTATCTCTTCTAAATCGGCTCCTGTTTCTTCTTCTATCACATCAGACAACTCTTGACCCTCATAGAGGCTTTCAATGCTCTTTCCACCTATCTGCTCTCTCCTCTGCATTTAACAGTGGAATTCCCGTTGCACTCTTAACGTTACCACCGTTGCTTTTAATGTCACCAAAGGTTGTTTTGACTTTCCTGTATGCTGAGTCTGTCCTTCCGACAATCATATCTTTTTCGGTGTCTTCACATTCTTCCTGCAGCCATTTCGTCTTAGCTTCCCTGCACTTCCTATTTATTTCATTCCTCAGCGACTTGTATTTCTGTATTCCTGATTTTCCCGAAACATGTTTGTACTTCCTCCTTTCATCCATCAACTGAAGTATTTCTTCTGTTACCTATGGTTTCTTCGCAGCTACCTTCTTTGTACCTATGTTTTCCTTCCCAACTTCTGTGATGGCCCTTTTTAGAAATGTCCATTGCTCTTCAACTGGACTGCCTACTGCGCTATTCCTTATTGCTGTATCTATAGCGTTAGAGAACTTCAAACGTATCTCGTCATTCCTTAGTACTTCCGTATCCCACTTCTTTGCGTATTGATTCTTCCTGACTAATGTCTTGAACTTCAGCCTACTCTTCATCACTACTATATTGTGATCTGAGTCTATATCTGCTCCTGGGTACGCCTTACAATCCAGTATCTGATTTCGGAATCTCTGTCTGACCATGATGTAACCTAATGGAAATCTTCCCGTATCTCCCGGCCTTTTCCAAGTATACCTCCTCCTCTTGTGATTCTTGAACAGGGTATTCGCTATTACTAGCTGAAACTTGTTACAGAACTCAATTAGTCTTTCTCCTCTTTCATTCCTTGTCCCAAGCCCATATTCTCCTGTAACCTTTTCTTCTACTCCTTCCCCTACAACTGCATTCCAGTCGCCCATGACTATTAGACTTTCGTCCCCCTTTACTGAGGAAAAAGGACGTTCCACGGAAACAAAAGAGCACCCTATAGAAACAACACGTTAGCTAGATTTTACTACATCAGTAAGAAAAGTAAGGAGACTGGTCAGACAACCAGACAATCCTTCAGAGTCACATTCAGACTTCTCAGTTTATTACAGCTCTCAGATATAAAAATGGACTATTCGGCAAAGATCTATCCGAAGAAGTTGAACAAGAGCGTGGAACTCCAAAGAAGAATCAGATTCCCTCCATCACTGAATGACGTCGCTGTAGTAACAGTGCAGTAAAAACTAAGAACTAATTCCGGTTATCAAGGTGCTTTTTGCTAAAAACTTCTAGGAGCCTACAAATTTACTGAGACACTATAAGAGGCATTCTTTGGCATTGATATTGTGATAGTAAAATTGTCAAACGTGTAGGGATGAACGCTGTAAAGTTCCATAACGTAATAACTTGCTGAAAGAAACTAACAAAGTACACTATTTACTAGGGACCAAGACAGTTTAGCCTCGGTCATCGAGCTCTTTCATTTCACCCTATTAAAAGCTCCATCGTGAAGGATAAAGTATATTTGTTCTACAAGTTTGTTTTCGCATTATGTTCATATTTATGTGGGTTTTAAGTTCAATATTGTGTTAGGTAACTTGGCTACGAAACAATAACATTACAAGCGGTTATTTAAAGTGATTTTATTATTGAATCATCCTTTTTTATTTTGTTTATCTCAAATGGGGCAGAGACCCATACAGCGGGCCTTAACCGCATTTTGTGTGGTAAAATCCGGCAATTGTTTTTCGCTAAACTGTAAATTTCTCAGTAATTAATAACCAGATGGAGCTGAAATTTGGAGAGGTTACAACTAACAACCCAATATACGACTTCCATTTTAAATCGCAAGAAAATCTATCCTTCACTGCTCGAAGTGTTAGAAAAACTGAAACTCTCGGTGCTTCGCCCCCACCTACCTTATTACCAAATAACAGAAACATAGTAATGAGTAAATCATCATCCAAATATTTTATTGTTCTAGCAACAGCAACAAAATACAACGAGGAGGACTTGTAAAAGAACGTATTAACTTCTAAAAGAACGTATTAACGCCACACACAGGTAATATGAAGTGTGAAATCAGGAGAAATACCGCCAAGACGTAGATAGTGGCTAAGAAAATCAACATTTGCAGAAGGAAAATCCGAGAAGCTATTGAGATTTTCAAGAACGAATGTAGCTTCAATAGAAAATACAAATATAGGACTCGAGCTTCACAGCTACCCACAATCAGAGAAGTAAATACACAACCATGTTGCGTGAGTAATACAATGAGCAGAAAACCACTTCGGCTGGATGACAATAATATTTTGATAAACATCCTCAATCTCGTAACCTCAATCTCTGCCTGTTCCGCTTTGCATCCAGTGACGATGGACCACCAATATCAGCCAGAATAATTTAATGCAACAATCCTTCATCATAAACTCGTATCGCTTTGATTCAAATGACAATGGCTCTTCAATACTTGGCAGAAATATGTAATCCAGTGACTCCATTCCTTCCGTATAAGCGGCCGCGCGGAGTGGCCGCGGGGTTAGAGGCCGTGTCATGGATTGCACGGTCCCCTCCTGCAGGAGGTTCAAGTCCTCCCAGGGGCATGGGCGTGTGTGTTGTTCTTAGCATAAGTTAGTTTAAGTTAGCTTCAGTAGTGTGTAAGTCTAGGGACCGATGACCTCAGCAGTTTGGTCCCTTAGGAATCCATACACATTTGAACCGTATAAGCGTGGGAAAACTCCCTTGGCAGTGTTCAGCTAACTGTGAACACAAGACAGTACTGAGGAAGATCCCATTCCAGCATATGTGTCGAAACGTCGTTCGTATAGAAGAAATTGAATATGATGTGATCCAACATCCTGTTCTATTTTACCTACTAAATCACATTTGTCTGGGCATGTACATCAACGGAATCTCCAAGCGTGGCACATTTCACTCAGTCGACGTAAATGCATAAGTGTTTTCTAAAGTTATGAGTGGGTTCTAATCTCAGTTGTCATCTCGTCACTGTTATGTGCGCTCTGCACTAGGCAGTCAAGAGAATTTCAAAGTTTTTTTTGTGAGATTACTATCTACTCTGTTTCCTTTTCGAAAAACTATTATATCATCGTGTTCGATTGCCGCACCAGAGAAATTCAGTGTGACGGCATAGAGTGTCCTTGCCAACTACTGAACGTAAACTGTAAAACAGCCAGTCAGTGCATGGCGCCAGTGCGCCCATATCGGTCAATTTCCAAAGTATCCGAACGACCTGCACCTGAACTATGTAAACTGGCACCATGTTAAAAATTATCAAAGAAACTGAATTATTTATCAGAAACGCATAAAGAGTCTACCTTACATTATTTTCTCTGTGTAAAACGTCCATAAAACTATGCAATACTCACATGAATTGCGTAAATCAGTACCATTTTCTAAGGTATCAGGATAACATAAAATGCGTATATTGGTGCCTTGTTTACAAGTATCTGAATTATGTAAATTGTAGCCATGATCAAAAGTATCTGAACAATCTGACATGCATGAATTGGCGCCGTGCTCAAAAGAACCTCGCTTTTTATAGGCGCTGTATCTACAGTGAGGCATTTTCAGTGTCTGCTGTACAAGGTGGTGACTGAATGGAATAGTTCATTAACTGCTGTATCTAATTTCCAAATGCATTAACGGTTACTTGCTTTGAAACATGCGGACGAGTATTAGCACTGAAGAGGAAGCAGCGTTTCGGCCAACAGAAATTTACCACATATACAAGGAACCTGTAAAGCAGATTGTTGTGAAACACAGCCATCATCGTCATTTTACCGGCAGATTTCCGTGAGCTGCACTTACTACCTATAATTTAAACCCTATACCTAATTTTACACTGTTGTATTGTTTCACAATCTGATGAATTATGATACTCATTTTATAATTCTGAACCTATCCAGAAAACAGGAAGAAACTGAACGTGGTGAAATAAACCGAAGGCCATGTTTCAGTAATTGTGACAAACGTGGAAAAGTATGAAGTACTTATTAAATCTGTAGCCATGGAATATCACTACAATATTAGGTTTGTAGATTCTTTCTAATTCCGGGCATGCTCTCTAGAAAAATGTGTATCACACTAACTACTACCATTACGTTTTTGCGTGACTGAATAAAATAAACACACTGCCATGAATAAGAGTCCATGGAAGGGGGTCATACTGGTCAGCGACTACCCGCTGATGTGATAAACTTTCACCGTGACATAGGGCCAAGTACCAGTATCACAATAACAGTGACAAAGCAGAAAGACAGAATCACTGTGACACCTGACCTTATTACTTCACGCCAGAGCCGTAGACTCTGTAGGGGTTATGTGATGGGAATCGTTGCTTTGGCCAAACAAGTACGCTCCAAGTTCATACAAATACCCCTTCGGCTGGAATCACATTGAATGGAGTAGAATTGTCTTCATTGGTAAATCCTGCTGCGAACTGAGCCCCCGATGACCAGTGAAGACGTGTCTGGAGATGCGCCGGTCGGCGGTGGAATCACGTGACTGCCGCCCACCATACATCCCGGCAACCAGAAGTGATGGTCGGTGCGCCAGTTACTTTCAAAGCACGATTCTTTTGCTTGTCATCCGTGGCATTTTTACAGGACAATGGTAAGTAGACAAAATTCTACTCCCCATTTTGTTGCCCTCCGTGGCAAACCATCCTGGGCCTACATTTCAGCAAGACCATACCCGCCGGCACATGGAGAGTTCCTACTGCTTGTCTTGGTGCTTGCCAAACCCTACGTCGGCCAGCAAGCGGAGCCAGGTCGCTCCTCAACTGAGAACCTGTGCAGCAGTGCCTTGCAACCAGCAGGGATTTTGACGATTTAACTCGCCTGTTGGACAGAACTTGTGATGATATATTTCAGGGAAACATCCGCCAACTCTGTCAATCAGTGATAATCCTAATAATTTCTTGCATAATGATCATAGGTAGACCGACGCGTTATTTACTTGCTCAATTTGTGAAGCTCATTCTATTGAATAAATAGTCCATTTTTTCCGAAACTTTAATCATTTCTTTGTCCGTGCACGTACATCACATCTACTGCATTTCGCTCCATTCGGAAATTTCCTTAGTGGTGCGTTGTTTTTTCTTTTTTCCTTAGAGTCTATGTGTAACGCATTTGTCTTACAAGCTCTCTGTTTATGATCTATATGTGGAAGGGGCACAGCTTAGGAAGGAAATGAGAAGTGTAAATGGTTGCTTCGTTTTTATGGCAGTAACATATCAGGCTTTTGTTGTGCTGATAAAAAATTGTTAAGGAACAAATTCGATACGTTGTGCCGTTTACGAGTTAATTAACACTGTTGTTGGCGAATAAGGCCGTTGCGCGCAAATTCAAGCGGCCCTCAAGAGACGGTATCGCCAAACGTGTTCGTCCTTTGGTGTCCTAAAACAGAGCGATGTAGAAATTTTACATGTGGAAATACTAAGGATGGAACTCAAGCCATCGTCTGAGCAGTCTCCTGCGTTATCGTTAACGCAATGTTAACTACAGCGACAAATTGTATCCGGCGGGCTGCTTGAATTTGAGTGAGCTGTGGCCTGATTGGCTAACTAATTAACTCGAAAATGGCGCAATGCATCGAATTTCTTTTTTAACAATTATTTCTCAGGACAACCTACCCTGCAACACCCTAGCAAGCTTATCAGACTGTTTCTGACCACCCTGCAGATGCAGCGATAGACGTAAGTCTAGACGGAATGTCGATACAGTATTGCGATACAAAATACAAATAGAAACTAAAATAATTTACTCTGCTCGTCACTAAAATTGCTAGAGCAGGAAGGATAGCAAATAACAAAATTTCGCCAACAGTGCAGCAGTGGTATTGTAGAAAGAACACAAGATTAGATTTTTAAGGGCTAAGGCGTGCAACTTGCAGCCTCAAGGGTCTCACGATCGAAAATTACAGGAGCTGTCTTCTCGAGGAAGTTGGTGCTACTCCACACAGGGTTCATGAAGTAATCCTTGTATCGATAGGCCATGAGGAACATACCACACTGCAGCTGAAAGTAGGGCTGCCCGTCATGAAGACAAACGGTTCAAGTGTTGGGAGGGGTTCAGATCACTTCCATACTCACGCTATGTACGGGGGAGACTGAGTTTTCGTATGTGTGTGTGCGTAGGCGTGCGCGCGTGTGTGTCTGTCTGTGTGTGTATGTGTGTGTGTGTGTGTGTGTGTGTGTGTGTGTGTGTGTGAGTGCGTGTGTGTGCGTGCGTGTGGTTTTCTTGTTACTGTTGCTGGAGTAAATAAGTATATGTACTGAAAATTGTCTCTCTATTAGTAAGAAGCGTTTTGCAGGTGTTCGAAATTAGAAAAAATACTTAATTCATCAAAAATAATTTATATGTATATATATATTTGTAGAATGAATCAAGTTTGAAACAAAAAGCGCTTTATTCTACAAAAAAAAGTGTTGTGTATAAACTTTGAATATGAAAAATTGGTAACAGAAAAAACTGAGATGTTGTTTTTTCATAATACTCTCGTTCTTATTCATTTAATCAAGTACCCCATGTAAACCTACTAGTTTTTTGTGTATTAATATATTGATGATGGTGATGAAAGTTGTCACAAAAAAGGAAATCATTTTTATATAATATTTTTTTATTTTTATACATATACACACATATGCATGCACATTACTGCCCTCATAATTCATGTTTATACGCCTTGAATTCGGCTTGTATTGTTTTTTGATCCTATTGGAGCAATTATGCACATTGTCATCGCGTCAGTATATTCAGCGCCCACAGAGTTCTCACTTATAGGTTCCATTTTTATGGACTGTGCTACATGCGGAGTAAATGTGTTAATATAGTGATATAGCTCGTCTAACTTCACTTTGTTGGCGCACAAACAGGTAATAAATTCATGGAATACTGCTCTAACGTATTGCCGCCAGTGACGCAGTCTTTGTGACACTATCATTAATGCTCAATACAGTTATCGTAAATTCACTACACTTGAATGGTTGATGTATACGGCTGGCAGCGTCAGCTCTTAACTCGAGCATTGCCTCTCCGTACATGTCCGATATTGCTCCTTCACCTTTTAACATTTCAGCATTAATTGGTGTATGCAGTGAACTACACTTGTCAGTCATTTTTTCTTCCATGTATCCAACCACACCTCACGAGTAGTCTAATTCTGGCCACGTGTAGTGTGCTTTAGTACCACTTCACTGCTCATTCGCTATGTAGATGACAACCTCAAAATTTCTGTCTGGGCCTAGCCCCATAGTCATACGCTTTGAATCACTTGCTCTTAAGTTGTACGCATTAGCGAACAGCTGTGGCAGCATTCTGCTAGTAGTTAGTAGCAGCACTCGACTGCAGTTTCAATGCCTTTGCTGCTGCTGGCTGGGGCGATCGAACGTCAGCAGGTAGGAGGGTTAAAATGCAGTCTGTTACTCTGCTGCTTCTGCTACTACTGGTGCTGTGACTAATGCTGCTGCTCGAACGCCACAGGTTGGCGAGCTCAGCTGCTAAGGCCGCTGTTGCTACTACTGTTGGCAGCTTTTTGGAGGCGTGCATATCTGCAGCAACGATAATAAAATGCACTGAGGTGTCGGAAATCTTGGGACACCTCCTGACATCGTGTCTGACCTTCTTTTACATGGGGTAATGCTGCAAGTCTACGTGGTATGGACTCAGCAACTCGCGGAAATTTCATCTAGAAATATTTAGACTTGTTGATTCTATAGTCGTTCAAGATTGCAAAATTGTTGCCAGTGCACGAGCTGACTTCTCGATTATGCCTCATCAGTGTTCATTGGGACTCATGTCCGACGATCTTGGCCAAATCATTCGCTAGAACTGTCAACAATGTTCTTCAAACGATTCACAAACATTTGTGACGCAGTGACATTGTTCACTGATATCAATAGAAATTCCATCGTTACTTGGGAACACGAAGTCCATGAATGGCTGGAAATTATCTCCAAGTAGACAAACATAGCCATTTCCAGTCAATAATGGATTCAGCTGGACCAGAGGACCTAGTTCATTCCATGTGTACGCAGCCCACACTATTATGGAGCCACCACCAGCTTGCATAGTGCCATGTTGACAGCATATGTCCATGGCTTCGTGGGGTCTGCACCACACTTGAATCCAGCCATCAGGTCTTACTAACTGAAATCGGTACTCGTCTGACCAGGCCACGGTTTTACAATAGCCTAGAGTCCAACAGGTATGGGAACGAGAAAAGGAGATGTCGTGGTGTTAGCTAAAGCATTCAAGTCATTCGTCTGCTGCCATAACCCATTAACGCCAAATTTTGCCGCGTTGTCCTAACGGATGCTTCTAGGGTTATTTTATGCAATGTTATTTGTCTGTTAGCACTGACAACTCTACGCAGACGCCCCTGGTCTCGGTCGCTAAGTGAAGGCCGTCAGCCACTGCGTTGTCCTTGGTGAGATATAATGCCTAAAATTTGGCATTCTGAGTACACTTTTGACGCTATGGATCTCGAAATATTGAATTCCTTAACGATTTCCGAAATGGAATGACCCATGCGTGTAGGTCCAACTACCATTCCGCGTTAAAAGTCTATTAATTCTCGTCGTGCGGCCATAATCACGTCGGAATTCTTTTCAGGTGAGTCACCTGAGTGAAAATGAGAGCTCTGCCAATGCACTGCCCTGTTATACCTTGTGTACGCGATACTACCCCCATCTATAGTCTTCTCGCTCTTCCTGGCTGGAAACATAGGCCTACATATCGTGTACTTCCAATTTTGTGTCTGGGGCTAATGAAGGCAGTGGTACGGAATAAAATTAGCGATAATGTAGCTAATAATAGAGTAATTACTGTAATATTTAAGTGATTTGTGAGCCTTGATAGCTGTTGCTGAGCACTAGTGGCTTTGCAGAGAGTACACTTTGGCACTCGCCCCATATTTAGCTTGCATTTATCGCGAATCTCTCACCCAATGCCCTTGCGAGTGGAAAGGAAGCCATGTAACCCCAGTATATATCAAAGGTAAAAGAATGGACATGTAGAATTACAAACCAATATCCTTAAGTTGGTTTACTACACAATTCTTGAGCGTAGAACAAGGGCAAAAGAACGGATCTGTAAAATTATCCTTGATTACCATCGATTTGCTGCAGAATTCTTCAGCCTAAATTAAGTTCAAATGTAGTTCAGTTACTTGAGAGAGAAAAGTTTCTACCCGCAAATCAACACTTTCAGAAAGACTTTGGCAAGGTTGTTTTATGTATCTCCACTGCAGGATATGAGTTTAGTGTATTTTTGCTCCTGATTAAGGTATATTTAGATATACTGAACCCGTGCTCAAGGATTTCAATAAATCTTTATCCTGCAATTGTTTGGCTGTTATCATTTACCGTGAACTTTCAGAAAGCATTGACCGTGCGAAATTCATCTTGCTATATTCCCGCAAAATATCATGTGAATCATAGATGAGGAGCATCAGGAAGATTCTCCGCAGCTCATGGCGTAGTGGATAGCACTGCCACCCCTGTATCGCGGGGTCCAGCGTTCGATTCCCAGTCGGGTTGGGGATTTTCTTCTATCGGAGACTGTGTGTTTGCGTTGACCTCATCATTTCATCATCATTCGTGGAAGTGACGAGACTGTACTGTGTAAAGATTGGGAAATTGTACGGGCGCTGATAAACTCGCAGTGGAGCACCCCACAACCAAACACCATTTTCTGAAAGCATTTGATACAGTGCCACATTCCAGAATGTTAACAATGATCCAAGAATACGGAATAGGTTCTCAGATAAGTGAGTGTTTCGGAAACGTTTTAAGTAATAGGGCACAGCACGTTATCCCGTGTGGCCAGTGTTCATTAGAGACAAGGGTAAGGTTCGGAGTGCCGCAGGGAAGACCCACAGAACCTCTCTTGCTCTCTATGTACACAAACGAACTAACGCCTAGGATGAGCAGCAGTCTGCGGTTTTTTGTTGACGACACTGTAGGGCATGGGGCAGAGTCACCTTTAAGTTAAATTGAGAGGGTACTGGATGACTTGGAAAGTTTTTTCATATGATGAATGATAACTTTCTCTAAGTGTAGAAAAATGTAAATTAATGCAAAAGAGGGGGGGAAAATCCTGGAGCGTCCGAATATAGTGTTTGTGTTGGGCTGCTTGGCACAGTCGTTAACACTAACCATAACGTTCCAAAGCGATATCAAATGGAGCAGAGAAGGTTAATGGTCGACTTACATTTTCATTTTTTATTTCTTTGTGTGTGTGGGGGAGGGGGGGGGGGAGGGAGAATTCTGGGAAATTGTATATCATGTATAAAGGAGTGCAGAACAATAGTGCGCCCCCTTCTCGACTACTGCTCGAGGGTTTGAGATGTTCACAAGGTCGAACTGAAGGAATACATCGAAGCAATTAAGAGACGTGCTGCTAGAAATGTTACCTGGTAGCTTCGATCAACAGGCGAGTACTGTGGAAATGCTGCATGAAATCAAATTGGGAACCCCTCGAGGACGGAAGAGGTTTTTAGCTCAATTTATTCCAGTCTATGATCATAAAATATTTTGCCCTCAGACTATTGATTACCATCAGCGGTGACCACCTTCTGATCTGTTTAAAACATATCGTGATAACAGAGCACGTGTTTGAGACAAAAAAATTTGTTCACTTCTTCGATTACTCCATTCGCAACAATGTCGCAGGTTGTGAAGACATTCTTTTCACCTAACGCTATCGAGAGAGTTTAAAGAAACTGCATTTGCGACAGCCTGCAGAGCGATACTAATGCAACCAACGTACATTTTGTATGATATCTGGGAAGACAAGATAAATCAGGATTCATAGTTGAAGCATACAGATAGCCATTTCTCTCTCGCTTCGTTTGGAAGTATAACAGGAAAATTATGACTATTTTTAATACATGATAGCCTCCGCCATGCACTGTAAGGTGGCTCGTAGACGTGTACGTGACAGTAGCTGTTGATGAAACGCGTCACATAAACTGCTGCCACCAATAAATTGTTGTCGCAATGTTTGTAATGAATAAGCATTGTAACTACCCGGTCCAGTCAAGTTACAACGCTGAAAAATCAACGTTTGCAGCGCGAGACGTGTAGGAAGAGGGTCATTGAGCTTCCGGAATGTAGCGTCAACGATGAGGAGCCATGTAGATTCCAGTGCTGTGGGCAGATGCGCTACCACAGGAGTATGGTAAACTCATCCTGGTGCTCTTCAAACGACGCATGTACACTGTGAGCTGTTTGACATGTTGCATTGTCCTGATAGTTGATGCTATCGATCCGACAAAGAATCAAACTGCCAGTAAAGGTGGACATGGTCCTCAAAGATAGATAGTTATTTGTGTTGATTCATCGTGTCTTGTACATGGACAAGATCACACTGGGAATGCCACGAAGACCTTCCCCAGTCCGAAACTCTCCTCCGGCCCGGACATATCCGATAATTCTTATACGAATTTACAATTAAATCAATACAATGAAATGAATACTCTTATCTGTATACGGGCTTTGATATACGTCAACGGGGAGAGTTGAAAATCTGTGCCCCAACCTGAACCCGGGATCTCCTGCTTACATGGCTGACGCTCTATCCATCTGAGGCATCGAGGACACAGTGGATAGTGCGACTGCAGGGACTTATCTCTGGCACGCCCCCCCCCCCCCCCCCCCCCGTGATACCCACATTCCCAACTTACTGTCCCGCACTATATTTATAGTGCCCCTGGCCATTACACTCATTACTTGCGGCTTTACCGATTCCTGTTAGACTTCGGGTAATGTGTGTGCATCCACACAGAAGATGGTCAAATGGCCGGTGAGTCTTAACTATATACAGGGTGTTACAAAAAGGTATGGCCAAACTTTCAGGAAACATTCCTCACACACAAATAAAGAAAAGATGTTATGTGGAGATGTGTCCGGAAACGCTTAATTTCCATGTTAGAGCTCATTTTAGTTTCGTCCACCTACGCTCAATGGAGCACGTTATCATGATTTCATACGGGATACTCTACCTGTGCTGCTAGAACATGTGCCTTTACAAGTACGACACAACCTGTGGTTCATGCACGATGCAGCTCCTGCACATTTCAGTCGAAGTGTTCGTACGCTTCTCAACAACAGATTCGGTGACCGATGGATTGGTAGAGACGGACCAATTCCATGCCCTCCACGCTCTCCTGACCTCAACCCTCTTGACTTTCATTTATGGGGGCATTTGAAAGCTCTTGTCTACGCAACCCCGGTACCAAATGCTGTGATACAATACGCCATTCTCCAGGGCTGCATCAGCGCATCAGGGATTCCGTGCGACAGTGGGTGGATGCACGTATCCTCGCTAACGGAGGACATTTTTAACATTTCCTGTAACAAAGTGTTTGAAGTCACGCTGGTACGTTCTGTTGCTGTGTGTTTCCATTCCATGATTAATGTGATTTGAAGAGAAGTAATAAAATGAGCTCTAACATGGAAAGTAAGCGTTTCCAGACACATGTCCACATAACATATTTTCTTCCTTTGTGTGTGAGGAATGTTTCCTGAAAGTTTGGCCGTAACTTTTTGTAACACCCTGTATATATGAAGATAGTATCTCTTCTTGTCGCTGTCCAATGGAGCATAAAACGTGGTTCATCTGAAAAGGTCACGTGTCGCCACTCAGTGGACTTTCAGTTGTGTTACTGGCGTGTAAATTTCAGCCTCAGTTGAGGATCAACAACTGTCAGGGTGTGTGGGTGCCCATTCGCCTGCTGTGTAGGCCAATTTACTTCCAGCCTCAGTTGCGGATCAACAGCTGCCAGGATGTGTGCATGGCCATGCGCCAGCTGTGTAGGTCCATCCACAGTACCGTTCGCTGAACAGTCGTCTAGAAGACAATGATGATAGCACGCTGGTTTACCTGGGAGGTTAGCTGCTAAGCAGTTAAACATCTACTCGCCCGTACGCACCCCCGCAGTTGTCATTGGCCCCGTGTCTCTATGGGCGATGGTGCACCAAGTACCTTGGCGACAGCTCTGGATAGGGAATTTTGCCACGCACGGATGTGGCACACGAACAGTTAAAAAATGACGAAATTCCTCCAGCTGTATTAAGGTGTTGGTTTTATTGGCAACTAGTTTCGATGTTGTTACAACATCATCTTCAGGCCTATACTTGTTGACAGCAACCGTATGTGTCTAATACTAGTAGTCAGTGGTGAGAAAGGCGTGTTCCCACGAACACGCCTATCTCACCACTGACTACTAGTGTTAGAACACGCCTATCTCACCTCTGACTATTAGTGTTAGACACATACGGTTGCTGTCAACAAGTATGGGCCTGAAGATGACCGAGCGAGGTGGCGCAGTGGTTAGACACTGGACTCGCATTCGGGAGGACGACGGTTCAATCCCGCGTCCGGCCATCCTGATTTAGGTTTTCCGTGATTTCCCTAAATCGCTCCAGGCACATGCCGGGATGGTTCCTTTCAAAGGGCACGGCCGACTTCCTTCCTCGTCCTTCCCTAATCCGATGAGACCGATGACCTCGCTGTCTGGTCTCCTTCCCCAAACCAACCAACCACCCAACCAACCTGAAGCTGATGATGTAACAACATCGAAACTAGTTGCCAATAAAACCAACACCTTAATACAGCTGGAGGAATTTCGTCGTTTTTAACATATATTATACTAGCTGACGTCCCAAGTCACCCGTTTCAATTATGAATATACGAAGGTTTATAAACTTAACTGCTTCGGAAAGCTTCTAGCCTCCGTTCGAAGACCAAAGATGATGCGCTTTTGGACGTCCGTTAAATCGTTCCGTTTCCCCATTACGACACCGACTGCCACCTGCTGTCTGTGAGTGGTTATTATAAATCTGCGTCGAACATAGCTGATGGGCACATTGATGTGACTGGACCGTGTAGTTGAGCTACTGCACATGCAAAAGGGCGTAAGCAATCTTCATTCATTCTTTTGTTCGGTTTTTCTTAAAACTGCCCTCTATAATTGGTATCAGCGAAGAGGAGGATTTCCCGGCACGTGTGACGACCAAGACATGCGAGAACTCGGAAAGAGAAAGTCGAATGCATGTTGAAGATTCTACTAGCGAACGCCGCTCGGCCAAGCAGTGCCAAGGCCGGACTACGAACGAGAAATGCAGTGTGCAATGAAAGCTGGAATACAGTGAGGCAGGAAATGAAAGAGGGCAGGAAGCGAGTAGCGAGCTACGGCGCCCTGGGCGGTGCCTGGGAGGGCCGCGGTCCCTGGAGACTGCGGCCGCAATCTGGCGGTTCCGCGCCGGCTGCGCTGATAACAAGCGCCGGCTGCCTCTGCCGGCACTGTGCGCCAACGGTGGGCCTCCGACGCCGGACCGGGACGCTGCCATCTGCTGAAGCCTTGCCTTGTCCCTGCTGAGGGTCTGCTCGCCTCGTCAACTAGGCCGCTCTCGTCTGGCGTCTGTCATAGCTGGACGACGTCCTGATTTACAAAAGATACAGCGAAGTAGTCGATCTATGGCGCTGTAGTTTATTGACTTCGCAACTACTCTGCCTCAAAAAAAACTGAAGTACCCAGGAGGAAGAGACGAAATTAACCAGACTGAGATTTTCACTCTGCAGCGGAGAGTGCGCTGATATGAAACTTCCTGGCAGATTAAAACTGTGTGCCCGACCGAGACTCGAACTCGGGACCTTTGCCTTTCGCGGGCATGTGCTCTACCATCTGAGCTACCCAAGCACGACTCACGCCCGGTCCTCAAAGCTTTACTTCTGCCAGTATCTCGTCTCCTACCTTCCAAACTTTACAGAAGCTCTCCTGCGACCTTGCAGAACTAGCACTCCTGAAAGAAAGGATACTGCGGAGACATGGCTTAGCCACAGCCTGGGGGAGGTTTCCAGAATGAGATTTTCACTCTGCAGCGGAGTGTGCGCTGATATGAAGGCAAAGGTCCCGAGTTCGAGTCTCGGTCGGGCACACAGTTTTAATCTGCCAGGAAGTTTCAGACGAAATTAACCTCCACGAGTTGAGAGGAAATGTGGTGTTGTTTCTAAATGAATACAAAACCTACGCAAATTTAGAAAGAACTTGGCAGTATGAGCCCACTCGCCAGTATGACTTCTCTGACCCAGATGCAAGAACTAATTAGGTTGGGTAGGATGTCAAGAAACAGTTGCATCCTCCCCTGGTGCAAGCTGCCACCTAGATATTGTAATATATCCTCGATATCCTGGATAATGGCACTGGGACATAATCGACGTCCGAGATGCTTCCACATACGTTATATCGAAAGCAGATCTGGGGATTTCGCTGGCCACGGGAATACCGCAGCATCATACAGACATTTCATAGAGACACCTATCATGCGCGGACGAACACTGTCCTGCTGAAAAACTGCACCAGTATACCGTCGCACGAGAAGTAACACACGAGGACGCCATATGTTCGTAATATATCGCCGAGCCGTCAGGATTCCTTCAATCACTGCCTAAAGTCAAACCCGATAGCTTCCTCCACAATGACGCCAGAAATACGAGGGCTGTTCGGAAAGTAAGCTCCGATCGATCGCGAAATGGAAACCACAGTGAAATAAAATTTTTTTTATTCGCAGCAGTTAGCCACACATTCCAGATACCTTTCTAAATAGTCGCCGTTTCGACTCGTAACAGGAAGCTGCCGCCTGTGCTTTCACCAATTCTCTAAGCCGGGTTTCCTTCCGTTGTCTGTGCCAAAATGTTAGCTTTTTAGTCAACGGTTCGTATGAGCACAGATGAACAACAGAGGGAGCCAATTAAGGGCTGTATTGTGTGTGATCAAACACTCCCCATCGTGAACGCTGCAGGAGTGACTTCATAGTCCCTGCAGAATGCGGCTGAAAATGTGTTGAAGAAAGAAATGCACGACATTTATGTTATGTGGGCTGCATAGCTTCAGGGGAAATCTCTCACCAGATCCACATACATGGAGGGAGACACTGTTGTTTTCGGCATTTCTGCGTGATCACTTTGCGCTCTGAACTGGAAAGAGCGACGTGAAGCGATCGACACGCGTAGTAAACACACTGCCCAACACATCTGTGCTAAGTTCCTTCGGATTTTCACAGTGGTTCCATTTCGCACCCATTCGGACCTTACTCTCTAAATAAGCTTCGTAGCGGCACTGCGCCTCTCCAAAACAGTGGAAGAATCGGACGTCCCAACAGGTCGCCGCTTTTGTTATTACTATAAACTTTATTATTATCATCATTGTTATTATTATTTTAATCATCCGTCTACTGACAGGTTTGATGCGGCCTGCCACAAATTCCTCTCCTGTACCAACTTTTTAACTCGTTGTATCACTTCCAATCTACGTCCTCAATTATTAGCTGGATGTATTCCAGTCTCTGTCTTCCTTATAGTGGAATGGAAGTTATCCTCTGACGTTTTAACAGATGTACTATCATCCTGTCGCTTCTCCTTGTCTGTATTTTCCGTGTGTCCCTTTGGTTGCCGATTCAGTGGAAAATCTCCTCATTCCTTACCTTACCAGTCTACTTAATTTTCAGCACTCACCAGTAGCACCACATCTCAAATGCTTCATTCGCTTCTGTTCTGGTTTTTCTACAGTTCACGTTTGACTACCATACAATTCTCTGCTCCAAACGTAAATTCTCAGAAATTTCTTCCTCAAATTAAGGCCTATGTTTGACATAGACCGTTTCTGCCAGTACTAGTTTGCTTTTTGTGTCCTTGCTCCATCCGTCATGGGTTATTATGCTGCCTAGGTAGCAGAATCCCTTAACTTCATCTACTTCGTGATCATCATTTCTGACGTTAAATTTCTCGCTGTTCTCATTTATGATACTTCTTATTAATTTTCTTTTTCTTCGATTTACTTTCAGTCCAAACTCTGTACTTATTAGATATTTTATTCCACTTAACACATGCTATAATTCTTCTTCACTTTCACTCAGGATAGAAACTGCATTAGCGTATGCCGCCATACTCGCCAACAGTAATCATCCGGTGTAGCGCAGAACCACGATTCGTCGCTGAACGAAATGCGGAGCCTCGTTAGCAATCCATGCTTCTCCGTCGCGACACCACTCCAAACGTAGACAATTGTGTTGTGGTGTTGGAAATGCCTTGTGGCTAGGGCCTCCGGTCGGGTAGACCGTTCGCCTGATGCAAGTCTTTCGAGTTGACGCCGCTTCGGTGACTTGAAAGTCGATGGGGATGAAATGGTGATGATAAGGACGATACAACACCCAGTCCCTGAGCGGAGAAAATCGACCCAGCCGGGAATCGAACTCGGGCCGTTAGGCATGACATTCCGTCGCGCTGACCACTCAGGTACCAGGGGCGGACGTTGTGGTGTTAACATGAGCATACTCGTGGGACGGTAGTTACCTATTCCAGCTGTTGCAAGTCTCCGAGTCTCCGATCATTAGCGCTAGGTACTGTATGGAGCCGATTTCTTGATCTCTGATGTCAGGCGCCCATGTGACGGTGCTGCATTGGGCACAGCGCACAATAGGCCGATTCACCTTTGTGGTGGTCAGAAGTGGTCGACTGGTACACTGACGACGAGTAAGCCTGTCCCACGTTCAAATTCAGTCCAACTTGGGGCCACTGTCAAATCCGAATGTCCCAAAAATTTGACCAGCTGGCCAAATGGAGACACGCCACGAGACTTATTTCGAACTCTGTCACGTACTGATAAATATAAGAATATACAGCGTCACCGTGCCCTTCACACTGATCACTCAAAAGCTGACGCTGTTCAAGCCCCTTTTATGTCGTACCATACCTGATGACATCAAAAGACACGAATAACGCTAACGCACTCTGGTGGCCGTTTACTTGTCTCACACAACTACTACTATTCATTTTCATACGCTCCATGGAGTGTACGTTTGAGAAGTTACGTTGACAGTTAATCATTTCTTGACTTTTTCTCCCAAGCAGTGTAGACGCCATCAACGCCTTTGCTGTAAAATGTAATGCACGACTTCAGCAGCCGGTGTTGACGTCGGAGAACGAGAGGCGGAACCAGACGCAGGAACTGAATGCGATGAAGAAACGTAAAACGCTCTTTTTGTGGGTCGTATCAAAGACAATTTCAGCCCTGGAACTGATCGACTTGCTCGCCCTGCCAGAGCGATCGAAGGTGTTAGGATAAACGACGGACCCCTGTTGGTGGTGTCGAGGTCTCCAGTGACTCAGTTATATCAGACTTGCTGCAAACACTTGGTTACTAGTTTCCATTCGGACGAACTCATAATAATCCAGTAGTCTGCTAGACTGATACTCTCGAAAACTGGTCGCCTGAGTTTGACCGCCTATCCCTATATCAGGGACAGCGGCAGAAGAGTGATCTTACTCTAGAAAACTCCATGCTTTTCTGGAACAGTGTTCCGTCGGCGTCAGTTATAGACGCTACGAACACGCTACCGTCGGTTTCTGACCAGGGATAGAGAACTTTGCACTTAACGTGTCGCCTTTCCCCATTGAGCAATGCCGGTCTTGCTACACTACTCGTAGAAGTTCGATCATTGATCAGTTCGTCTGCACCATTTATACATTTCTTTTACACGCTCTCGGATCAAAAGTGTCTGTACACCGTTTTTATCACCAAATTGGCCACGAGATGTCGAGAGGGGCGGACCCGCAGGTATAAAAGGATGACAGTAGTGTTCTGAGTAGGGAAGCAATAACAGGGAATGGATCGATCACAAGATATCGGTGAGTTCGATCATGAACTCTACTGGATCTCACTTCATTAACAGATTCATCGTGGACATTTCAACCTTTCTCAAATTGCCAAAGGTGACTATTAGCGAAGTAACTGTGAAGTGGGAACTCAAAGGAATAACCATAGCTAAATAAAGAGCAGGCAGGTCTTATGACTGAGGGACATGGACTGTCGAGCAGTGCGAAGAGTGTTTGCCGAAAACTAAATGGAATCAGCTGAAGGAATTACTTGTGAACTCCAGAGTCCCAACAGCAGTCCAGTTAGCACAACAGTTCTGCACAGAAATTTACAAAGGATGGAGTACAAAGGACAGCCGTCTCCTCATAAGACAAATATTTCTGTAAATGCTAACAAAAGCGACTCTTCATATGGTGGGAGTAAAGTGCAACGTTACTGGATCACGCATGACTGGAAACGAGTGATACGGAGTGATTAATCATGCTATATGCTATGGCAGTCAGATTGGTTTGGATTTGGCGAACGCCTGGAGTGCGTTACGTCGCATCACGTCTACTAGGGAGGAGGTGGTGTTACGGTATGGGGTATGTTTTTCATGATTAGGTCGTCATTCCTTTATTGTGCTTAACAAAACGTTAATGCAGAAGGATATGAACATATTTTACAGCATTATGTACTGAATACATTAGAGAAACTAATTGGGAACTATGATTGTATGAGCATGAGAATGCACCGTGTCATAGAGAGCAGATGTTAGGCATTGGCTTATCAACAATAAGATTCATGAAATGAAGTGCTCTGAATCCAGAACTGAATCCAATAGAACGCCTTAGGGATGAGTTATAACGTCATTTTTACGCTAAACAACTGCGTCAAACATCACTACTTTCTCTGGTTTCAGCTCTTGTGTAAGAAAGGTCTACCACTCCTCCACAAAAATTCGGGCACCTCACTTACTGTTCCATTTGTCATAAAGGCGAAGTGTGGATACACCCTACATCAGTTTCTGGTTGAAGATCTCCGGATGCTTTTGGTCCGATAGTGTAACTGCATATGCTGAAAAACATAAGGCACATACCAACTGAACTTCAGTTTTCCTTCCTTTCTGAAGATTTCATGGTCCCATCCAACATGAGGAAACCTACTCTGACTACAGGAAGAATACACCGAAAGCAATACACTGTCAAAACTGTAGCTGCTAAGACGCACTGCGAGTCTTACTAATTCTCGCTGCATGAAGAACGGCTTATAACAGCGGTTTGTACTGCCCTTCCTGACTAACAGGCGAATGGGTGAACAAGCAAACCCAGCCGCGACAAGAGGATGTAGCGCCGCATAGCTCGAAGTGTAAATAGCACATACGCGAATTTTAACCACTAAACCAGACCGAAAATCTTTCAAATCATTAATTTTTTTGATTAACTTGCAGTTCATATCAACAGCTAAACTGTTGCAGATGTAATTGTTACACGAGTGACTAGCAGAGAAAGAAAATCAAGGTAGTGTATGATGTTACATTGCAGACGGGGCTTTATTTGTTGAAATGAAGTATTTTATAATGATTACTGTAGGACAGTTTTTATGATAATCTTTCAGTACCGTATGCTTTACTAACAAAGAACCGGTTCCTTGTTTATTCCCTGCACTCATTAAAAAAATGCAAAGTATCTATTGGATAAGGAAAACAAACATTTTCGTTTCACCCGATATACTTGGTAAAAGAAAAATTAACGCATTCAGCCACTTCATAGTAATTTCTAGTTTTATTTAGAATAAATTAGGATGGCGTATGAAACAGGTCGTGGCTGTCCTGTATACCAGGCATAACTGATATAATTCGTAAAAAGTTCTGACGCAAAGTGACAATGTACAAACGTTTGAAGTTTAACAATATTGTTCGGCTGATAAAGCTGAAATGACAAACAGCTATCGGAAATTATATCCTCCGACAGTTTTCAGATAAATATTTTACATCGTCGAAACATTTCTCCATTGACAGACTGACGCACACTGTTAGTTTCGGGTGGAATACAAACAATCTTAGGTTTTTGTCGTCCTCCTGAAGAAAGAAGTATTGTTATTTACATGCCAAGACTCCAGCGAAAACAACGAATTATTTTTCTGCAACTGGTAAGAAGACGTTTCAGATGAAAAATATTCTCCAGATTTTGCAACGTCGATTACGAGATTTTGGCAAGTAAACACTGTTTTCTCAAATGTTTGGTCTTTAATTCGATTTGAGCTGCATGAAAACAAACATGTAACTGCGGAAACAGTAACTCATTCACATTTATCACTGGAAATCTTGTGTATGAATGTGTCACAGCATTCACTGACTGTACGACCCACTCTGTTGTTTTTCGCTAAAGATGATAAAGTGCAGTTTACATGCAGTTCTTGCACAAAATCTAACTAACTGGCTTTATACACAGCGTTTTATGGGTGACAAAAAATTTCATCTTCTCATCAGGTATGAACTTCTTTATGACATCTCCTCTACACATTTAGTTGACTTTCTTTCCCGTGTAATTTCCTGGACAAAGAAGTCTCAAAATCGGTAACGTTCATCTCACATGCAATACGAAGATCTCCCTTGGTAGTAGTGCTCTGACTTTAACAAACAGTTGCTTCACACTTTTTGGAGTTTCATTTAGAAGCATATTTCGTACTTCATGTAAATCTTTCTTCCACTGATACAATTCATTATCAGATTTTACCACACGAAATCAACTTAGTTCACTTTTTGACTTCAAGCGTTTTCTCCCTCTTTTGTTTAACTAAAAAATTTACAGCCTTTTATTCGTGACGAAAAGCTGTTGCTGTACATGTTTTTGGGAGGCTAGGAAGGTACTGTATGTTTGCTCTGGATTTCAATAGGTATAACAATCATTGTTCAACGACAATCTATAGAGTTGTCAGAATTATATCCTGTTTCTACCAATGTTTCCACAATTTCTAACGAATTGTTGACATCATTCAGATGAACATCAAAGAAATTATCTAGTAAATAACACATATGTAGGTTTTCAGAAGGTGTAGGTGTTTTTGATTGTATACTACTTCCTTCACGTTTCATTTTTTTACGGTTCAAAACGTTAACTGGATCCCACATTGCTGTGGAACGCTGGAACTTGCAGAGAGACATCAAGGATATACGAAGAAAACATACAGAAAATTAGTTCATATTTACCTCCATTGTTAACACTTAGCGATACTGCAAATTCAGATGATAATTACTGTGGATATTGAATAAGTTAATAATTGAAGCGAATAGTAACTGTGAGCAAATGTGTCAGAAACTATCAACGGAAACTGAAATAAGCTTTCCAAATTACGATCGCATTGAGCAGTGTTATACGTTTTCCAACATGCCATCAACTAGGGATAGGTGCCTACCGTGTCATACGTGCGCTGTCTGTTACAGCTGCAGTAGGGGTGTATATTTCTCCAGGCGCGAGACGAGCAACAAATTTGGCAAATTTGCGACATTTTTTAAAATTATTGCACTGTATGTAGCAACTAAGATTGTGACGTATGTTGGTGTAGTCTTCTGGTAGAAAGCAGATGTCCCCGACATAGAACACATAGTTTTGAGCCATCAAAAACAAATTATTGAGCGTTAACCTTACAGCAGATAGCTGTTGACCAGCCTCAGAGCCTAAAGGTGAGGTAAACACGTATCACTCACAGAACTGCCCATTCTTGTTCAGTATACAGCATTTAAGAAAAATAAGCACAGTGGATGAAAAATTAGTTATCAGTGAGCGGTTCATCGGCGCGCTTCGACAAGGGTCTACCCTCTCTACCTCTGCACAACATAACGTAGCAATAAGTGATGAAGTATAACCCGACTATCCGTTTTAAGAGCGCTGCTAGTGCAGTTTCGTGCTCAGTGCCTGTTCATCGTTTAATGTCTTTGCGTCTGCGTGCTGCTGGTGGTCAGTGCACCCACTACACAGCGAGCATTTACAGTTTACCACCATGTTCAGACTAGCACACGGAGAGCAGTCGCACTCTGAACGCTTCATCTGAGGACACCTTGGCCTGAACACCCCGCTGTCTGAAGGGCCGGGCTAGCGGCAGACCGATGGCAACTGCTCGTACAACGCGCGCATTTGTCTTCTGCGTTCACTGTACCACGAGTGGAGCACCGCTGAAAGATTAACCTGCTGCCAATTTAATGCCCTGGAGGATCTGCAGAACTGCATCATTGTAACTGGTGATGTGCTCATCAAGACACGGTGGCAGAGGCCAGCAGCTTAAGAGTAAAATGGATGCACTGAAGCATGTTTTATAAATCCTTTTAACGCCAGTGGAGCGTGTAATTTGTAAGTCTGACGGCAACTAACTTGTGTAAATTTTATTTTTTGAAGCTGTGGTGACCCCGAACTAATGAATCTTTTTGATTTTTTGAGCAAATGATTTTTCTTTACTGCAGCTTTCACTCCCAGCTCCTCACTAACTGCCGGCCGGGGTGGCCGTGCGGTTCTAGGCGCTACAGTCTGGAACACCGCGACCACTACAGTCACAGGTTCGAATCCTGCCTCGGGCATGGATGTGTGTGATGTCCTTAGGTTAGTTAGATTTAAGTAGTTCTAAGTTCTAGGCGACTGATGACCTCAGAAGTTAAGTCCCATAGTGCTCAGAGCCATATGAACCATCCTCGCTAACTACCTCCTCAATCAAGAGGTATCACGCTAATACCATTGGGCATCCTCTCTAGCCTTGATAATCTTTTCAGTTAGTCGGGAAATAGTCTCCAATCTTCTTCATGCATGATACATCCAAATGAAGATACTCATCGATTAGAAGGTTTTACACAAGTACTAAACAGCGGGAACGTCACCTGCTTTCCAGAAGCTCCCAGACATTTATTACGGAATTAGGAGCAAATGAGTTAGAGGCCCTGTCGATATAGAGTGCCTGAGGTTCGTCCAACCGAAAACTTAGTCTATGAGCTCTGTTAATACGTGTTGTGTCGTCTTAGGAGCGTTTGTAGCACAGTACTGTTGTCTTGCTTAATGATCAAACTGATTTCAGACACAGAATATTTTCGTATAGTTTCTAGTCTATTTTATGTGCAAATGACAAAAAGTAACATGGCATAAAGATGCATGAACTTTCCCATCTGATGTGTGTTTACTGAGTTAACAGAAACGTGTGCACCTAAATTTAATAATACGTGTGGCGCTAACGGAGATTTTACTTGGTAACATGGAAGAATCACATGCGCAATAAGGTTTTATTTTTATTTCTATTTTTACAACCTCTTATGTGATGTACTTTACCAGTACTTAATAAATACCGTGTGACAAGTTCCATCAGTTATCCCGATGCTTTCTTTTGTATTGCAATTTTTATCCGTGATTACGAGGGAAAGTGAAGTGTACTCACATACATTTTATTTCTGTAAATTAATTTTATCCTCTAAATTTCATTCTGTCTTTATAGTATTTCTTATCTAATCTATTTTAACAGTATACCAGAATTTGGCAATTTTCTCAACAGCGTTTTAAGCACTCCGGAATTTATTATTAGATGTGCATACGCTTTTACCTAACTACATTCCCCATATTAGTGCCTGATAAAAAGACACATCCTATATTTACGAGATAACACATTCAGATGTATTGTCACCGTTTGTTGTACTGCACTATTGGCTGTATCACTGGCGAGCATTTTGAACCTCCTGTGTTTTTTCATCAGGTGCAATATACACGCAAGCAAAGTAATATGTAAGGTTACTGTCACCGCGTTCTGCATGAGTATCCAAGCTAGTATGAGATCTGTTGACCGAATAACGTACGTATTTTCATGCTACTCTGTTGTAAATAAATTTTCCTATCCTATCCACTTGTATCTTAAAACTGGTCTAAACTCCTCCCGAACAGGCCATGGAGGCCCAACGGTACCGACCGGCCGCCTGTCATCCACAGCCCATCGGTGTCACTAGATGCAGATATGGAGGGGTATGTGGTCAGCACACCGCTCTCTTGGCCGTGTGTCAGTTTCAGAGACCGTAGCCTCTGCTTCCCAATCAAGTAGCTCCTCAGTTTGCCTCACAAGGGCTGAGTGCACCCCGCTTGCCAACAGCGCTCGGCAGACCGGACGTTTACCCATCCAAGTGCTAGCCAACCCCGACACGTTTGACTTCGGTGATCTGACGGGAACTGATGTTACCACTGCGGCAAGGCCGTTGGCTCCCTTTGCATCTTACTACCATATAATCACATAGAAAGCTGGGTGTTGTCGAAGGATATACAAAAAATTATGATATCAACTTACAGCTCTTATCTCTGGAATGTACTGTCTCTGGTAAGAGCACATACAATCTGACTTGTGAATGCATTTTTGCGCCAACACCCTCAGTTCATACATATACAGTGTGACAGAAATTTGAGGTGTAAAGATTTATGTGAAGGACGTTAACATTGGTGACAGTTCACGTCATTTCATGACGTACAGAGCTTCACTCTCTTCGATGATGCTGAATCCCTACAGTGAAAAGTCTTACCTTTGACGATGGCATCCTCCCACCCCCTTTTCATCTGCAATCTACAGGTCCCAATATCAGCTACCCCTCTCTCTTTGTTCTCCACTGCCATCCCCGTCTCGTCCCCACCTCTTACCAGTCCTCAGTCCTCATCACCACTACTCTCCTATCGTCCTGCATACCCACCCTTCTTTTCATCTACCATCCCAGTGCAGGTCCTTTTCGAGTGTTATTGGAAGTGTTTCGTTTTTAATTGTCAGTGTATTTTCTGTCGTGTTCAGTATTTTCCTAGTGTTAAGTGTTCTTCGGTGGTTTCTCAAGTGTTTTTAACTGTGCTATGTGTCCACATTTTATTACTGTTTTTAAGCAGTTCATGTGAACACCATTGTATTATTTCTCCCATTCGCATCACGCTTCTTTTTTAGCAGCTTAGTATCTAAGTTAGCATTACGTTCTACTGGCGAAAAGCGGGTTACTTGTACCGCTGCTAGTGAGTGTCATAAGATCTTAAAGCATGACATGTACTGAAGCAAAATGTAAGTGATGAAGTATTTTTTAACGTACTATGCTCTACATGATATGTCTGTGCAGCTCTGCACTTCATTTCTGTGTTCTTTTAGCTTTTTCAGTACCCCTTGAAAATGATCCAAAGGCCGAAACTGCAACTGCGAGATAAATAATTTGTACATTCAGCGGCGAATGTGATGACTTTTAAGAAATACAGGAGAAAAGCCAACACGCACATCGGGTCGTCACGACACTGAACTCATAGCAGAAAAGAGGAATAGTATCGACTCTTCGGACGACACTAAACGCTACCAGCCAGCTACCGTCCAGCTTCTCTGTTGTTTTCCCTACACAACACTTGAAGCACTACTTGCCGCAAAGCATAACGTCGCCTCTTTGATAGGTTCCCGAATCCAAATGTCCATTCTGTGCAGCTCTCCTCGCAATGTTCGCTCGTAAATTGCTTAAGACAGATCTGAATTCACTGACAGCGGTAATCCCTGGTGGGTGGGGACGGTCATGCAATGGGCGTGACACTTAAAGCCCTTTCCTGTCGTTTAGCGTCTCTTTACGACCACGAACCTTACGTCTGTTACTTTGCTGTGAGCGATACACCACACCTTGTAGAGACACTGACCACTCCCCAACAAATCACTCAACTTCATCCACGGAGTGATCAGGGCACATCCACACCTGGCACCTGCTTTCTCGCATTGTGTCGTATCTCCACATCAGACCCCCTTACACCACGATTTCGTAAGACCAACTGACACGTCGCTGCATGACTTACGTCGGATACGAAAGGTAACAAGGTGGGCTAGTACCACACCCATATCACCTACAGCTCCACCGTCGTACTACTTTATGTGGGTGACTAATGTTTCGCGTTGTAACAGCGAAAAACTTAGAGATCCTTAGAACGCGTCTTGGTAAACGAATGAAATACTGGAGCCCAAGTACGAAAACATTATCCAACTATGAGACAAAACTCTTCATTTGTATGGCTGTGTTGTCCGTAGTTGCTTAATATTTCCTGGGGGGTATCTTTGTTCTTTCGTTGCAACTACAAGAAAATGCATTTTTTTCTCCCCGGGCGCGTTTCGCTTTATTAGAGTATAGCATCATCAGTGGTCTGTAAATACTGTAATTAAAGATATTTACAGTTTGATTTGTTTTCTAGGTCGGAAAACAGTTCGTTAGTAAATTGTTGGTTTTAATTTACCGTAATTTCTACTTGGCTTTTCGCTCACATCAGGAAATGTCATCTGCTATCACGTCTTTCGTTTGTATCTTTTTGTAGTGTTGCCAACATTGCCACTAGTTTTTCTGTATATATACAGAGGAAGAAATTTCTTCCTCTGTAGTTCATTATGTGCGTGTTATTCTATTTCATTACGTTACTGTGCATTTACATGCTGTGTAAGAGTAATGAAAGAATAGTGATGGTGTTTTAATTCTTTTTGTGCTGAGTAGGTGCGCGGGGGGCGGTGGGGGGGGGGGGGGGGATATGGAGAAGCAAAGATATGAGTGGACGTAAGTGCGTATTGGTGGAATAGAGAGTGAGGAGGAGGAAAAAGGTGAGAGGCAAGAAGTGAAATGAAACTGGAGAGGAGGGGTTGCTGTAGAGTGAGAGTGGGTGAAGAATAGAAAAAACCCTCTTTTTATGTGATTTCGTCAATTATTTGATATAGTGTCTCGTTTCCGATACTTGTTTGGTATTTTAACAACTGTTTATTTTGTGTTAATGCTTTGGTTATAAGGAAATTTTCCTGGAAACGGAGGAAGTATCTGTCTTTATTGATTCTTAGGACGATTTCATTTTTCGGTTGTTTTCTGCATGAAATCAAAACCAGACAGATATCTATCAGCTCGGTTATAGATACTGTGAAGCAATATACATTGGAACGACTGGCAGGAATTCGACGCAAATATGAGGAACAAACAAGAGCACTGAAATAATGTAGAAACCATTCAACATTTGCAGTCAATACTATAGATCAAGCGCTATTGAAAAAGATACGAACATTATAAATATCAGTAAAGGGAGACACCTCCTCCCTTTGCAATAAAATTTCCATACACACAAGGCATTAACAAAAAAATAGACGTTTACTCAATTACCAGATAAGTATTAGTCACTAAACACTATAAAAAATAATTGAAGAAACCACACAAGCCCCCCCCCCCCCCCCCCCCCAGTTTCATTTCAGTTTCTGCCCTCACTTTTTCCTCCATCTCACTCTCCATCAAACTACTATGCACTTATGTCCAGTTATCTCTGCTTTTCCCTCCTCCATCTACTCACGACAAAAAATTAAATCTCCATCACTATTCCTTCATTATGTGATATTATTGGATTTCAGACATTTTTGCATATGAGAAAAGGACAGCCACCGAGCTGTAGTTTGTAATGATACTAAGCATGACAACGCGAGAGTAAAGAAACGAAATCTGTTTATAACGTGCGCCTATACCAAGACGCGCGGCCAGCGTTTAAAAGGTGCTTTTAAACAATATGACTCGCTGGGCGCAGATATTTAAAATCATTGCCGCAGCGCTTGATAGCAAGAAGCTGCGAAACAGAAGAAAGAACAATTTATCATTTGTTAGGAAAATTCTAGAGTCTTTACAGTTAGTTGTACTTCTGGTCGCCGATATGTTAACATGTACTTCATTACCTTTGATGTTTGGTTGCCGACTTGTTAAGACGTGTTGTGTAGCACCGCTACAAGTTATATTTCATTTAGTGTGAAAAACCACGTTATCACCAAGAAAATAAAAACGCTTTTGTAAACCTTGTGACGATAAAAAATACTTACGCGCACGCCAGGACATTTAATTTTTACAAAATATCACACATACAAAAGCAGCGATTGTTGGACTGTTCCATGTATGAGAAAAACATAAAAGTGTAAGTTTTGTATTCATTGTAAATTTGTTAATGTTTATAGTTTAACGCCTTTGTTCTTTGAGAATATATGGATGCTTCACTGTACAGAAAATCTATGCTTATTTGTTTCTTTAAATTAACCATAAATAATGTTTATGTTTAAATGAACTTTGTTACAGGTTCGCTCTTTATCGCGGTGTCTCGATTGTATTTGTGAGACCATTAATGCGTTCAATTTCCGATCTGACTTCTTTTACAAAATTTCACTGTTTTGCATTTTTTTTATTATTCAAATAGGTCCCTTAGGTAATTTCATTGAAGAGTCTGATTGCGTGAAAGCAATCCGGGTTAAGAGGTCATTTGAGAAACTATTTTGACGCAATCAATCCGTACGTCTCCTAAACACAATCGAGAACCGACGCATCGTCGATCATTCATTAATTTTTCTCTCTTTCCAAGTCGTACCAAAAAACGGCCAAGGAGAACTGCCATGAGTACGCAATCTAGTGTTAAAAGGTTGCATTCTTTATCTTGTCGGCAAACATTGCCATGAATTATCATCATCAATGTTATATTTGGTTAAATGTGAAAAGCCAGAAAAACCTTTTAACGCTAGAATTACTCTTACGCGGTATATAAATACACAATGCAGTAATTACATAGAATAATACACGCGTAATGAACTACAGAGAAAGAAAAAAATATAGAGATCAAAGTAAACTGGAGGCAATGTTGGCAACACAAGACAGAATTCACACTCAGACGTAGACAAATAAACAGTGACCAATGCTGTACGAAACTGTGCTGTGTTAAACATCAAATACGCATAGTTCTGCAAAGCAGCGTAAGATTAGACCGCGATTTTCACTGTGTAACGAAGAAATAAAACAAAGACGTGCTAGCAGATGGCATTCCATGGTATAGGCGAAAAACCAAGCAGAAAGTGAAAACCAACAATTAGTTAAAGAACTGTTTTTCGACTTAGAAAACAAATCAATTAGTATATACCTTTTATTTTAGACTATTGATGATGGTTTACCTCAATGAAGTGAAGCGCGTCTGGTGAGAAAAACACACATTTTCTTGTAATTGTAACGACGGAAGTATAATACCCTCAGGAATATGCTACAAAACGTCGAAAGTACAGGGGAACGCCCACTATATGGCAATCCTTCACACTGAAAAAGTTGGTTACGTGGTGACGGACAGCAGTCCGAACTCGTCGCAATGGACCTGACATTATTCAGCACGTTAGACAGCATCTAAAGCGCCCACTGCTGTCACGATGAAGAGATCGTTAAGAGCAGTGACGTCAGAGGCGCCAGTGTTAAAACTGCCTAGCGGGCGGCCTAGCAGCAGGTGCTTTCTTCTGCAAGTTTAATGTTCTGTGTCGCCGTTGGAAGAAGTTTCCAGATAAGGGTTTCTATCCCTAGTTTCTTCGATAAGAAATTCTCCGCAATCCCTAGACGTTTGTAGGTATATTTTTGTTGTACACAGTACATACGCATTTCTTTTATATAGTGCCGGCAGCTGATACATTCCTACACTCAGTCGGATGCAATCGTACCATAGGTGCAAGTACACTGGAGGGATGTATGGAAGACTCTAGACGAACGTGCTGCTCCTAAAACGAGCGATAGCTTTTTCTATAGTCGTAGGGGCAGTAGTCTGGATGATCAGTTGACCGAATTTTGTAGCTTGGACGAAAATGTCCTTGCTGTGCTGTTACTGCGAACAGCTGAAGACAGTGGAAACTACAGCCGTTATACTTTACCAGGTCATGCAATTGTACTGTATGGATTAATGTTGACGCCAAGCACCTTGAAAAAATATATTTCGGCGGTCAAACGAATTCCAGTCCGGTTTTAGGGTGGTACTTGGTCAGGACGATGGCGTCACCAGCAAAAACGAAGCCTGTATTTTATGGATCGGGCCGTGGAATGTAAGCCAATAAATCGGATACATAGGTTAGACCATTTTAAAAGAGAATTGGACAGGTTTATGTCGCCGTGAGAATCAGATATGTTGAGTGGCAGGAAGATCAGCATTTCTGATAAGGGTGACTAAATGGTTATCATAAAAAACGAATAGTAATAATACAGGAGTGTGTCTAATAATGAATCAGAATATGGGAATGAACAGCACAGTGAACACATTATTGTAGACAATATAGATTGAAAGGCAGTACCACCACATTAGTACAAGTCATATCTCGATGATGAAAAAATCTATAAGAATGTGCAACGAGCTAAAAGAAATTGTTCAGGTCGTTGAGGAAGGCGAAAATTCGATTGAAGTATACATTAGCAAAAAGAAGAGTAAGAAAAATATTTTGTGGCCATAGACAGAGAGAAAGGATTGCAACGGAACCCGCCTGGTAGATTTCACACAGAGTAACTTAACCACTGGTCACACATGGCTTAAGAATAATTAATTGGTGTGCAAATGGAAGAGACTTTGATGTGCCGTACACGTCAGTGCAACTGTCGTGCGGCGCGTTATGGACTCCACTTTCCTCGTGAGATTATTTTGATGTACCTTATTCGTTTTTGTTCGTAGTTGTGTGCCTTGAGTAAATTGTGTGGTACATCGTACGGCCGTTTAAGGTACTTCCTTCGAACTTCTGAGTTTTCAGAGTTACGCAACGGGTGACTGTGTACTTGTTTCCGCACACTACACTGGTTTTACACGTGTCTCTACTGTATCCTGTGTCAGCATCTTATTTAAAGTTGTTTATTGTCGTATGTCTTGAGTCAACTGTTTGGAAACTCATACGGCAGTTGTAAATTTATTGTTGGCATCGCATCAGGTTCATTTTAGTACGAGCACATTACCGTTCCAAACTTAGCCACCTACCGCCACAGTAGAGACACCTTAAGTTTCTCATGCACACTGAAGCGACAAAGAAACTGGTATAGGCATACGTATTCAAATACAGAGATATGTAAAACGGCATTTAGGGCGCTGCGGTCGGCAACACCTGTATAAAACAGGAAGTGGCTGGCGCAGTTGTTAGAGCGGTTACTGCTGGTAAAATAGCAGTTTATCAACATTAAAGTGAGTTTGAACGTGGTGTAATAGTCGGGGCACGAGCGATGGGACACAGAAATCCCCTTGGTAGCGATGAAGTGGGGATTTTCCCGTACGATCATTCCACCAGTGTACTGTATCAGGAATCCGGTAAAGCATCAATTTTCCGACATCGCTACGGCCGGAAAAAGTTCCTGCAGAAACGGGAACAACGACGACCGAAGAGAGTCCTTCAGCGTGGCAGAAGCGCAACCCTTCGGCAAATTACTGTAGATTTCAATGATGGGCCATCAACAACGGTCAGCATGCGAACCCTTGAATGAAACATCATCGATATGGGCTTGCGGAGTTTAAGGCCCACTCGTGTACCCTTATGACAGCACGGCGCGAAGCTTTACGACGCGCATGGGCCGTCAACACCGGAATTGGCCTGATGATGACTGGAAACGTGTTGCCTGGCCGGACGAGTCTCGTTTCAAGTTGTATCGCGCGGATGGACGTGTACGGATGTGGAGACAGCCTCATGAATCCGTGAACCCCGCATGAGAGCAGGCGATGTTCACCCAGTCTGATCACCTGCATCCTTTCAAGTCCACTGTGCATTCCGACGGACTTGGGTAATTCCAGCAGGACAATGGGACGCTCCGCATGTCCAGAATTGCTACAGAGTGCCTCCAGGAACACTCTTCTGAGTTTAAACATTTCTGCTGGCTACCAAAGTCCCCAGACATGAGCATTAGTAAGCATATCGGGATGCCTTGTCACGTGTTGTCCAGAAGAGATCTCCACCCCCTCGTACTCTTACGGATTTATGGACAGCCCTGCAAGATTCATGGTGTCAATTCTCTACTTCAGACATTAGTCGAGTCCATGCGACGTCGTGTTGCGGCACTTCTGCGTGCTTGCGGGGGCCCTATATGAATTTAGACAGGTGTTCCAGTTTCTTTGGTTCTTCAGTGTGTTATGTAATTGTAAAGCAGAGATTTGGACACAAGATTTTAAACTGCAAGATGTTGTTAGGGGAAGATGTGGGCGATGAATTTATTAGTTATGAATTGCAGATTAAAACTAAATAAAATACAGAGAGCTAATAAATTAAAGACATGGAACATGGATAATTTCGAAGCAACACAGGATGCTGAGAGTTATTAAGGCAACATTACTCTACTTGAACTCAAACAGGGGAAAATAAAGAACTTATGAATAGCTTTGAAAGGTGAGAAAGTGAAGGCGGCAGAGGAACAAGTAGATAAGGCGACACTGATCAGCAGAAACGCAGTAGATATTAAATTTAATTCATTAAAGGAGAAAATATAACAAAACCGATAGTCAAGCAGGCAAAAATGGATACAGATGTCTAAGACATGAAAGTGACATGAAGCGTATAAGGGCAGGGCGTGAATGGCTAGAGGGGAAATGCAAAGCTATAGAAGTATGAATGGCTTTGGGAAACGTTGAGTAAAATAGAAGCACCTGTATGAATACGAAAATCTCAGACGGCAACCAGTACTAAACAAACACCGTAAGTCTGAAATGCTGGCGGAGTATATAGAAGGCCTTACAAGGGAAATAACTTAAAGGCAGTATTACAAAAAGAGAAGAAAATTTAAATGAAAGTAAGGTGGGAGATACGATACTGCGAAACTGAAAGACATTAATCGAAGTAAGGCCCCAGGATTAGATGAAATATAATAATCCATTAGTAACGGACGATTATCGTATCAAAAAACATTCAGCATCACCTCAACCGATGATGGCAGAATCTCCGCCATTTTCGGCACTGGTCAATCTTGTTTCCTAAGCTTTTTTAATACTCTGTAATAAATAATTTCAGCTAGTAACAGCGTATACTCTGTGCAAGAATCGCAAGAAGAGGAGGTATACTTGGAAAAGGCCTGGTGATACTGGAAGATTTCAGTTACATTACACCATGGCGAGTCAGAAGTTCCAAAATCCAATACTTAATTTTAAGACGTACACAGAAGAAGATACAGATTCAGATCACAATGTAGTAGTGATGAAGAGTGGACTGAAGTTTAAGACATTAGTCAGGAAGAATCAGTACGTAACGAAGCGAGATACGGAAGTACTAAGAAATGACGAGATACGCTTGAAGTTCTCTAAGGCTGTAGATACAGCGATAACGAATAACTCATTAGGCACTACGGTTGAAGAGGAATGGATATCTCTAAAAAGGCAAGAACAGAAGTTGGAAAGGAAAACATAGGTACAAAGAAGGTAACTGCGAAGGAACCGTTGGTAACAGAAGAAATACTTCAGAATACTTCAGTTGATCGATGAGAAAGGAAGTACAAAAACGTTCAGGGAAATTCAGCAATACAGAAATACAAGTTGCTGAAGAATGAAATAAACAGGAAGTGCCGGGAAGCTAAGACGAAATGGCTACATGAAAAATGTAATATAATCGATACAGAAGTGATTGTCGGTTAAATTAAAAGCAAGGGTGGTAACATTAAAAGTGCAACAGAAATTCCACTGTTAAATGAAGACGAGAGAGCGGATAGGTGGAGAGAGTACAGAAAAGGCCTGTATGGGAAGGGACGATCTGTCTCATGAGACAGGAGAAACAGGAGTCGATTTAGAAGACATAGGGGTTCCATTATTAGAATCAGAATTTAAGAAAGATTTGACGGACTTAAGATCAAATAAGAAAGAAGGGATAGATGACATTCCATCAGAGTTTCTAAAATTATTGGGATAAATAGCAACAAAACGACTGTTCAAGTTGGCGTGTAGAATGTACCAGTCTCGTGACATACTATCTGACTTTCGGAAAAATATCATCCACACAATTCCGGAGACGGCAACTGCAGACAAGTGCGAGAATTATCGGACGATCATCTTAACAGTTCATACATCCAAGCTGCTGACAAGAATAATATTCAGAAGAATGGAAAAGAAAATTGAGGATGTGTTAGATGACGGTCAGTTTGGCTTTATAAAAGGTAAAGGAGCCAAAGAGGCAATTCTGACGTAGCGGTTGACAATAGAAGCAAGACCATAGAAAAATACAGACACGTTCATAGGATTTATTGACCTGGAAAAAGCTTTCAACACTGTAAAATAGTCAAGATGTTTGATATTCTGAGAAAAATAGGGGTACGCTGTAGGGACAAACGGGTAATATACAAAATGTACGAGAGCCAAGATACTAGAAGGTATCAGATAGATTATATAATGGTAAGACAGAGATTTTGGAACCAGGTTTTAAATTGTAAGACATTTCCAGGGACACATGTGGACTCTGACCACAATCTATCGGTTATGACCTGTAGATTAAAACTGAAGAAACTGCAAAAAGGTGGGAATTTAAGGAGATGGGACCTAGATAAACTGAAAGAAAGTTTCAGGGAGAGCATAAGGGAACAGTTGACAGGAATGGGGTAAAGAAATACAGTAGAACAAGAATGGGTAGCTCTGAGGGATGAAGTAGTGAAGGCCGCAGAGGATCAAGTTGGTAAAAAGATGAGGGCTAGTAGAAATCCTTGGGTAACAGAAGAAATATTGAATTTAATTGATGAAAGAGAAAATATAAAAACGCAGTAAATGAAGCAGGCAAAAAGGAATACAAACGTCTCAAAAATGGGATCGACAGGAAGTGCAAATGGCTAAGCAGGGGTGGCTAGAGGACAAATATAAGGATGTAGAGGCTACTCTCACTAGGGGTAACATAGATACTGCCTACAGGAAAATTAAAGAGACCTTTGGAGAAAAGAGAGCCACTTGTATGAATATCAAGAGCTCAGATGGAAACCCAGTTCTAAGCAAAGAAGGGAAAGCAGAAAGGTGGAAGGAGTATATAGAGGGTCTATACAAGGGCGATGTACTTGAGGACAATATTATGGAAATGGAAGAGGATGTAGATGAAGATGAAATGGGAGATACAATACTGCGTGAAGAGTTTGACAGAGCACTGAAAGATCTGAGTCGAAACAAGGCCCCGGGAGTAGACTACATTCCATTGGAACTACTGACGGCCTTGGGAGAGCCAGTCCTGACAAAACTCTACCATCTGGTGAGCAAGATGTATGAGACAGGCGAAATACCGTCAGACTTCAAGAAGAATATAATAATTCCAATCCCAAAGAAAGCAGGTGTTGACAGGTGTGAAAATTACCGAACTATCAGTTTAATAAGTCACAGCTGCGAAATACTAACGCGAATTCTTTACAGACGAATGGAAAAAGTGGTAGAAGCTGACCTCGGAGAAGATCAGTTTGGATACCGCAGAAATGTCGGAACACGTGAGGCAATACTGACCCTACGACTTATCTTAGAAAATAGATTAAGGAAAGGCAAACCTACATTTCTAGCATTTGTAGACTTAGAGAAAGCTTTTAACAGTGTTGACTGGAATACTCTCTTTCAAAATCTAATGGTGGCAGGGGTAAAATACAGGGAGCGAAAGACTATTTACAATTTGTACAGAAACCAGATGGCAGTTATAAAAGTCGAGGGGCATGAAAGGGCAGCAGTGGTTGGGAAGGGAGTGAGACAGGGTTGTAGCCTCTCCCCGATGTTATTCAATCTGTATATTGAGCAAGCAGTAAAGGAAACAAAAGAAATATTCGGAGTAGGTATTAAAGTCCATGGAGAAGAAATAATAAACGTTGATGTTCGCCGATGACATTGTAATTCTGTCAGAGACAGCAAAGGACTTGGAAGAGCAGTTGAACGGAATGGACAGTGTCGTGAAAGGAGGATATGGGATGCACATAAACAAAACCAAAACGAGGATAATGAATGTTGTCGAATTAAGGCGGGTGATGTTGTGGGAATTAGATTAGGAAATGAGACACTTAAAGTAGTAATGGAGTTTCGCTATTTGGCGAGAAAAATAACTGATGATGGTCGAAGTAGAGAGGATATAAAATGTAGACTGGCAATGGCAAGGAAAGCGTTTCTGATGAAGAGAAATCTGTTAACATCGAGTATAGATTTAAGTGTCAGGAAGTCGTTTCTGAAAGTATTTGTATGGAATGTAGCCATGTATGGAAGTGAAACATGGACGATAAATAGTTTAGACAAGAAGAGACTAGAAGCTTTTGAAATGGGGTGCTACAGAAGAATGCTGGAGATAAGAATGGAAGATCACACAACTAATGGCGAGGTATTGAATAGAATTGGGGAGAAGAGGAGTTTGTGGCACAACTTGACAAGAAGAAGGGATCGGTTGGTAGCACATGTTCTGAAGCATCAAGGGATCACAAATTTAGCATTGGAGGGCAGCGTGAAGCGTAAAAATCGTAGATGGAGACCAAGAGATGAATACACTAAGCAGATTCAGAAGGATGTAGGCTGCAATAAGTACTGGGGGATGAAGAAGCTTCCAGAGGATAGAGTAGCATGGAGAGCTGCATCAAACCAGTCTCAGGACTGAAGACAACAACAAAAACAACAACAACAACAACGAGAGCATAGAGGGAATAGGAATAATAAGAGTGCTCGACCAAGACAGGGTTGAAGTATTTCACCCCTACTGTTCAATCTGTGCATCGAAGAAGCAATGATGGAAATAAAAGAAACATTCAGGAGTGGAATCTAGAATTCAAGGTGAAAGGATAGCGATGAAACAAATCGTAGATGACGTTGCTATTCTGGGAGAAAGTGAAGAAGAATTACATTATCTGCTAAACGGAATGAACAATCTAGTGGGTACAGAATATGGATTGAGAGTAAATCGAAGAAAAGCTAAAGTAATGAGAAGTAGCAGAAAAGAGAAATGATGGTCACGAAGTAGATGAAGTTAAGGAATTCTGCTACCTAGGCAGCAAAATAATCCACGACGGATGGAGCAAAGAAAAAATCAAAAGCACTGGCAAAAAGGGTATTCCTGCCCAGGAGAAGTGTACTAGCATCAAACATAAGTCTTCATTCGAGGAAGAAATTTCTGAGAATGTACGTTTGGAGCACAGCATCATGTGGAAGTGAAACATGGTGAGACCTGGTAGTCAAGGGGAGGCACGGTTCGGTTACGATTGTGGACAGGGCCGGAATCAGTTACTATTGGTTGCATTTTACAATTACAGACAATTTATTTCAAACCAGCAATTCCAGTCCCAGCAATAAATAAAAAATACCACACGTTATTAATGAAAGAACAAACAACAGTATGAGTAATAGTGTTTCCAGTGAGTTACAATTTAACAAATCACTATTAAACACAGATACAACAGATACAACAGATAATGTTTTAAAATGAAGGCACTGTGATCTGGGTAGAATGCTTTACATGCCAGGAACGACAATAAATTAAGAATTGTTTAAGAGCCCGCTGCAATGTACAACTTACAGGTATTGAAACATTAAGGTAAGTTGCGACAAACACAGCAGAAGGCATCAGACGCCAGGAATCGCGGTAAATAAGGTTTTAAGGCTTACTGCTAAAATACAAATACCAAATTAGAATTTTAAGACGAATAACCACAATCACAGCTGAAGGCCTTACACGCCAAGAACGGAAAAAACATAAAAAAATTTTGAAACCCGCTGTAAAACAGCAAATACAATAGCAAAAGTTAATAAAAAATCGACCTCTGGGAAAGTCTGGCAACAAATACTTTCGTGAGCGATGAGATAGGCAGCCAAGAGTTGCATTCACTTCACAAGATGGTAACTCATACTAGTGGCAGTCTAACGGATGACTAAAGATAATCTTGCTGAATATTCCTGACGTCCGATAATCCAAGTGCAACGATGGAACAAGCCAAAGCCTAAACCGGCGGTCTACACTACGTGCAGAATACTGTGTTTAGAGCCCCCGGAACGAGAAATGGCTCTGAGCACTATAGGACTTAACTTCTGAGGTCATCAGTCCACTAGAACTTAGAACTACTTAAACCTAACTAACCTTAGGAGATCACACACCCATGCCCGAGGCAGGATTCGAACCTGCGACCGTAGCGGTCGCACGGTTCCAGACTGTAGCGCTTAGAACCGCTCGGCCACACCGGCCGGCAGGAACGAGAAAGATATACCAGGGTAGAAGAATCACCAACCGGCCTACAATCAAGAAAGTTGTCGAAACTACATGCCTCACCGGACAGGTGCGGCAAGGCGAGGAAATGTACACTGCCGTTACATACACTAATCCCCAGGGCAGGTAACTGGGGCAATAAAACTTACTGCTGGTTGAATTTAACAAATTGTAACAATTTGAACGCAGTAATTGGTAATAAGAAGTCGGGAAAGCTAATCAGATCCTTCTTCACAAGGACTCCACTCGCTGCTCTTCGCCTCAGCGACACCGCGAGCAGCAACACGAAACCAAGTCACTGAAGAATCGCAAGATTTCGCAATGATGGAGGTTTCTCTACTTGGATTGAAATGTACTTTCTTAAAGCTTGCTGGATGAGGTTTACGACGAAGTCGTTCACCCTCGTGACCACAGCCCTTCCATCCGGCAGTCGATGCCTGGCGCCAGTGGTCCGGGCATATTCTCGCCCTGGGCGGGCCTGACTTCTCCTCAGTCCCCAACCAAACTCGCCACTCACACGACCCATCAACAACTTCGCCCCAAAGATAGGGCAACAGTTACTACATATCGATAACCGCCGCTGCTGCCACTAGCGGACAGGCAACGCTTGCGAACCCGAGTGGCGCCCGTCAACACGAGAAGAAGAAAAACAACCACAACAAACAACCACAACCATGCCAACCAAAGGATTCCGTCTGGCCTCCAACAGAGGGTAGAAACCTACAAACAGCACCAACGCGAGCTGCAGCACAGCTCAACCTCCCCCTCCCAAGGACAAACCCGTGAGGAGGGGGGGGGGGGGGGAGGTGGTCTTAGGAAACCCTACTAGCGGCCTATCCAAACAATTGCTTGACGGTACGGTTGTCCTTAACCAGATGATTAACTGGGCCTAAAATCTGCATAATCGTACACGGGCCCAGAAAACGGGGAGTAAACTTACCAAGGTTGCCAACACGCACCTCCCTCCCAGGAAAATTACGGACATACACTTGATCTCCCGGCTTACCCATGAAGGTCGTCGATTACAATTACCAGCTTGTCTGTTGTGGGCCATGAGACTATTGCGCCTCGCATGATTCCAGTTTTTTTTGACGACCTGAGGAATTTGATCTTGAATCCCCCATAAGTTAGAAAGAGGGAAATTAACAGGATAAAGAAACTTCAAGTAAATCGGAGTATCCTCCAAAGCCTCATGTCTGGCGATATTTAAGGCAAAGCTGAGTAAAGACAGACTAGAATCCCACTTACTAGGAGACTTCTGATGAAAGATAATGAGTGCGGATTTAAGGTAACAATTGACCCTTTCCGCAAAGGACCCCTGCAGATAATACGGAGTAGTATTGTATTGTATTGTATTGTATGTATGTTAACCGGAGACCTAGATACGACGAAGAGGCTCCGTCCCCACCGCAGCCGCAGTGGTCCACAACCCCACGACGACTACCGCAGTCCACTTCACTCTTCCACCGCCCCACACCGAACCCAGGATTATTGTGCGGTTCGGTCCTCGGTAGACCCCACAGGGAACCTCTCACACCAGACGAGTGTAACCCCTATCTTTGCGTGGTAGAGTAATGGTGATACGGAGTGGTAGTTGCATGCTTAACACCGATTTGAAAACAAGGCCTTGAAGGGACCCGAAAGAAAGGGCGGCGTATTATCACTAACGATTTGCTTAGGGGGTCCAAAAACACTAAAAACGTTAGTTAAATGCGCAATGGTGGTAGCAGCAGGCACATTACGACTCGGAAGAAGCCAGTTAAACCTCGTAAACGCTTAAATAATAACTAATATATACCGATGGCCTCTTTTGGTGCGAGGTAAGGGCCCCACATAATCGATATAGAGTTTGTCCATGGGGCAAGATTCACGTTCAGAACCAAGAAACCACTGTTGAAGAGCATTATTCGATTTGGCCACACGACACAAGTGACACCGAGAAACAATTTCTCTAACGTCACAGTCAATAGACGGCCAAATCAGATGCTCCTTAATCTTCTTCGAGGTCGTATAGGTTCGTAAATGCCCGCCAATCAACGAGTTGCGAAAATAACGGAAAACGGGGCGTACTACGGTGTAGGGTGCCTGGTAGACAGATCTTAATCTCCTTGGTACGTCCCACCCGTTTACACGAAATGCATTTCCTGATAATGTATTCATCCAAACGCTCCCCTGTCGAAAGCCTTTTCTTAACGGGTCCCAAAGTGGGGTCCTGATCCTGATGGTCGGCAATGTCGCTAAACAAATGAGGAATACCGCCTAACATGACACAACTAAGATTGCCTTACGAAGCGTCTTGGGCGCTCTTACGAGATGGTTGTTCAGTAAACATACGGCTGAGAACGTCCGCGAGCGCATTCTCAGTGCCTCTAATGTGCTTAACCTCGAACTGAAACGCCGAAATGCGTACCGCCCAACTCGCGATGCGGCCAGTTTTACACGGCCTGGGTAGCACTCAGCTTAAGGCTTGATTGTCAGTCTCTAACCGAAATACTCCATATTCGAGATAAAACCGGTACTTATCGAGCGCGAACAAGACGGCCAATTCTTCTCATTAGTAAACAGAATATTTAAGCTCGGCGCTGGTTAACCGGCGAGACACGTATGCTAATGGTTGCCTTTGACCCTAGAACTGCCGCGCGGGATTAGCCGAGCGGTCTGAGGCGCTGCAGTCATGGACTGTGCGGCTGGTCCCGGCGGAAGTTCGAGTCCTCCCTCGGGCATGGGTGTGTGTTTTTGTCCTTAGGATAATTTAGGTTAAGTAGTGTGTAAGCTTAGGGACTGATGGCTTTAGCAGTTAAGTCCCATAAGATTTCACACGTATTTGAACATTTTTGGAAAACGCACCCCTTTTCGGCGCAGTTCATTGAAAGGAGCCGTCAACTGAGAAAAATTAAGGACAGGCCCAAAATAATTCACCATCCCTATTAACTTGGCAATCCCTCGCTTATCAGTGGGTGGCGGAAGGTTTCTCAATGCCTTAGTCCGCTCCTGATCAGTGCGAATACTCTGGCCTAATACTAGGTGACTTGAGAAGGATAGCTGCTGCCTGGCTAATGTCACCTTATTGGGTTTAACAGTCAAACCGGCCCCCTGCGACCTAGCAGAAACTTTCTGGATATGTTCCAAATGCCCTTGAAACGAAGGACTATCAATTACCAAATAGCCTAGGTAATTATAAACACAGATTAGTTTCAAGTCTTCAAGAATATTATCCAGCAAACGAGTAAGGACGGCCAAACCAAAGGGGTCCCTATTAAACTCAAACAGATTCCAATCAGTACAAAATGCTGTAACGTTTTTACATTCTTCTGCTAAGGGAATCTGATAATAGGCTTGATTCAAGTCGAGCACTGTAAAAAAATTAGCCCCGGCAAACCAAGTAAAAGAATTATGAAGAGCAGGTAAACGAACCGACTCGAGGACAACTTTCTTATTTGGGCGACGGTAATCGACAACAAGTCGAAAGCCCCACTCCTGATCCTTAGGTACGAGGAATATAGGGAAGGCGTAAGAGGATGTAGAAAGACTAATAACTCCCCGCTCAAGCATTTTGGAGATCTTTCCCTTAGTATATTCATCTTAGGCGGTGAGAGACGATATGGGGACTGGCTGACAGGAACATGGTCAGACAGACGAATACGGTAGTCAAGAACATTAATAACCGCCAGTCTATCACAGAGAAGCTCTGGGAACCTCTCCAACAAACCCGCTACTTCCGAGGCCAGCTGGGAAGAAAGATGGGTGAGATCAAACTCACTACCCTTAGCATCAACAGCCAGAATCCCGGCATTACGTTTAACACACTCACAGAAACCAAATTTCTGACCAGAAGCGAACTTAAAAAGGTGTACCACGAATAACCCAAGACAAGACCAGTTTTACCGATAATCTTGCAGCATCTGCCTAATATAGCGACACTCGAGCTGTTTACGAACTCCCGTGCTCAATCTTTCGCTGGTCACAATTGAGACCATGACTGGGTGTTGTGTCATATCCTTAGGTTAGTTAGGTTTGAGTAGTTCTAAGTTCTAGGGGACTGATGACCGTAGATGTTAAGTCCCATAGTGCTCAGAGACATAACAGAGACCAAATTACCTGATGTGAAACGCCAAACACATCACCGTATTGATCAAAGCGAACCAACTACCATAACAACGTTTGAATTAGCTCGAGTCGGTCTATTGCTAATTCTGTGATGTCTCGAAACAGATGCGCCAGAGGATTAGGAAATTTAGCAAACGCCCCGGTTAACCCCTCAGAGGACATAAGGGTGTCATCCCTGGGCTCGCTAGTTCACCGCCCGGAATATAACAAATCCTGCTCCCCCGGCGTCTTCCCATCGAGTTCTAAACATGTGACCTTAAACTGCACTTTATTAACCAAGGACCTCAAATCAGCGGTTGCTTCCTTATCACGATTCTCTAGCTTTAATGCACTTAAATCAGATATCGAGTTGGTCAAATGTATCAACTATGCCCGCACCCTGTCTAAATGACCGCCACTAGGTTCAGTGCCATCTAAAGAACTGATGTACTTAAGACTCCTAACAGCCTTTGTCTCACCCACAACATTCGGCACGACGTCAACCGACTGAAGAACAGTAGCACGTAGGTGGGCTGCTAAGTCCGGAACACTACCCTCAATAGGCTGGTTTCTTATCGCCAGCTCGTAAGTGAGGTGGTCCTTCCTCAATAGTTCGATCCCGGGGCACTGCCTGATCACCATTACAGAGTTGATCACCTGAAACAGAACACAATACTAAAGACAGAAATCGTACAACACTAACAGAGTTCAAAAAATCGAACCAACAATAACAGAAATGGTGATATTATAATCGTAAGCACACTACCAGTTGAAACCTGTTAATCAAGGGAAGGCAGGATTCGGTTACGATTGCGGACGAGAGCGGAATCAGTTACTATTGGTTGCATTTTACAATTACCCACAATTTATCTTAAACCAGTAATTCCAGAAACAAAGCCGGCCGCGGTGGTCTAGCGGTTCTGGCGCTGCAGTCCGGAACCGCGGGACTGCTACGGTCACAGGTTCGAATCCTGCCTCGGGCATGGGTGTGTGTGATGTCCTTAGGTTAGTTAGGTTTAAGTAGTTCAAAGTTCTAGGGGAGTTATGACCTCAGATGTTGAGTCCCATAGTGCTCAGAGCCATTTGAACCATCTGAACCAGAAACAAAAATAAATAAAAAATACCGCACATTATTAATGACGGAATAAACAACAGTGTAAGTCTTAGTGTTTTCAGTGAATTACAATTTAGCAAATAACCATTAATACAGATACAGCAGATAATGTCTTAAAAGCAAGGCACTGTGATCTGGGTAGAAGGCCATACACGCCAGGAATGGCAATAAATTAAGAATTGTTTAAGAACTCGCTGCAATTTACAACTTACAGGTATTGAAATATTAAGGTAAGTTGCCACAAACACAGCAGAAGACATCAGACGTCAGGAATGGCAGTAAATATGATTTTAAGGCTTACTGCTAAAATACAAATACCAAATTCGCGTTTTTAGACAAATAACCACAATCACAGCTGAATGCCTTACACGACAGGAACGGCAGTAATATAAAAAAATTTTGAAACCCGCTGTAAAAAAGCAAATACAATAGCAAAAGTTAATAAAAAAACAAGCAACTGATTCAGACTGTGCTCCAGGGATCGACCTCTGAGAAAGTCTGGCCACAAACACTTTCGCGAGCGATGAGACAGGCAGCCAAGAGCTGCATTCACTTCACAAAATGGTAACTCAGACTAGTGGCAGTCTAACGGATGACTAATGATAATCTTGCTGAATCTACCTGACGGCCGATAAACCAAGTGCAACGATGGAACAAGCCAAAGACGGAAACGGCGGTCTGCACTAAGTCCAGAATACTATGTTTAGAGCCCCCGGAACGAGAAAGAAATCATTACCACCAAAGTAGAAGAATCAACCCGCAGGGCAGTTAGCGGAACTTCCTGGCAGGTTAAGACTGTGTGCCGGACCGAGGCTCGAAGTCGGGAAGTTTGGATTTCGCGGGTAAGTGCTCTACCAACTGAGCAGGAGAGCTTCTGTGAAGTTTGGAAAGTAGGAGACGAGGTACGGGCGGGAGTAAAGCTGTGAGGACGGGGATGAGTCGTGCTTGGGTAGCTCAGTTGGTAGAGCACTTGCCCGCGGAAGGCAAAGGTCTCGAGTTCGAGTCTCGGTCCGGCACATAGTTTTTATCTGCCAGGAAGTTTCATATCAGTGAAGCCTCCGCTGCAGAGTGAGAATCTCATTGTGGGGTGTTAGCGGCCACCAGGCAATAAAAATTACCGCTGGTTGAACTTAACAAAATGTAACAAGTTGAACGAAGTAATTAGTAATAAGAAGTCAAGAAAGCTAATCAGATACTTCTTGCCCAAGTACTCTACTCGCTGCTCTTCACCTCGGCGACACTACGAGCAGCAACACGAACCCAAATCACTGGAGAATCGTGGGATATCACAGTGGGGGAGGTTTCTCTACTTGCATTGAAATGCACTCATCTTAAAGCTTGCTGGTTCCGGTTTACGACGAAGTCGTGCACCCTCGTGACCACAGCCCTTCCATTCGGCAGTCCAAGCGTGCTGCCAGCGGTCGCGCACTGCGTGGACCTGATTTCTCCTCAATCCCCAACCGAACTTGCCACTCACACGACCCATCAAGACAACGACGTCGCCCCAAAGACAGGGCACCAGTTACTATATATCGATAACCGCCACTGCTGCTACTAGCGGACAGGCAACGCTTGCGAAACCGAGTGGCGCCAATCAACACGAGAAGAAGACAAACAACTGCAACCATACCAACTAAACGATACCGTCTGGCCTCCAACAGAGGGCGGAAACCACCAAACAGTAACAACGCGAGCTGCAGCACGGCTCACATGGACTGTGGGAAAACCAGAACAGGAAAGAATCGACGCATTTGAGATGTGATGGTACGGACGTATGTTGAAAATTAGATGGACTAGTGAGGTAAGAAATGAGGAGGTTCTGCGCAGAATCGGAGAGGAACGGTATATGGGGAAGACACTGACAAGGAGAAGGGACAGGATCACAGGAAATCTGTTAAGACATCAGGGAACTGTAGAGGGTAAAAAGTCGTGCACCCTCGTGACCACAGCCCTTCCATTCGGCAGTCCAAGCGTGCTGCCAGCGGTCGCGCACTGCGTGGACCTGATTTCTCCTCAATCCCCAACCGAACTTGCCACTCACACGACCCATCAAGACAACGACGTCGCCCCAAAGACAGGGCACCAGTTACTATATATCGATAACCGCCACTGCTGCTACTAGCGGACAGGCAACGCTTGCGAAACCGAGTGGCGCCAATCAACACGAGAAGAAGACAAACAACTGCAACCATACCAACTAAACGATACCGTCTGGCCTCCAACAGAGGGCGGAAACCACCAAACAGTAACAACGCGAGCTGCAGCACGGCTCACATGGACTGTGGGAAAACCAGAACAGAAAAGAATCGACGCATTTGAGATGTGATGGTACGGACGTATGTTGAAAATTAGATGGACTAGTGAGGTAAGAAATGAGGAGGTTCTGCGCAGAATCGGAGAGGAACGGTATATGGGGAAGACACTGACAAGGAGAAGGGACAGGATCACAGGAAATCTGTTAAGACATCAGGGAACTGTAGAGGGTAAAAACTATAGAGGAAGACAGTGACCGGAATACACCCAGCAAATAATTGACAGTCGTAGGTTCCAAGTGCTACTCTGAGATGAAGAGTTTGGCACAGGAGAGTTATTCTGGCGGGCCTTACCAAACCAGTCAAAAGACAGATGACTCAAAAAAGTATCTTTATCTCTCTGTGTGAGTGACGCACCCAGGAACCATCTAATGTGATTAGGCGGATAAAGTAGTGATCTGGACTGTAGTGACACAGCTACGACATTTTCCCTGCTGTCTCGGTTAGGTGATATACTTGGATTGGTGGGAAGATTTATCATGTTTTAATATGTCGTACAAGATACCGAAAACTGATCATGACTGGTTTTCGCTTTTCCCACTATCCTTTCGATTGCAATACGTCATTCGTCGAGCTCCATGGCTTCAAAATCTATTTCGATACCTGGTTCTCTACAGGAAGATGTTCTGGGACTTCGTTTTTCACCATTCAAACTTTTTGGACTGAACTAGAAGCATCTTCTTTATATGATGGTGCTTTGCGACCGTACAGTTTCACTAACTACGAAAGAACACCATTGAAAGGGTTTTGAATGACAGTAAATGGGTTCGAGTACTGATATGAATCAACGGCAAGAGGTGAATATTTGTGCCGGACTGGAATTTGCATTAAGATATCTCGTTTAGCGCGAGCTGTCGTCTTAACCGTCGTCGCCATCCGAGCACGTTTCCCATTCGACCCAAATTCGGACATGTACGAAAGAAGTGACACGATATATACAGGGTGTTACAAAAAGGTACGGCCAAACTTTCAGGAAACATTCCTCACACACAAATAAAGAAATGATGTTATGTGGACATGTGTCCAGAAACGCTTAATTTCCATCTTAGAGCTCATTTTAGTTTCGTCAGTATGTACTGTACTTCCTCGATTCACCGCCAGTTGGCCCAATTGAGGGAAGGTAATGCTGACTTCGGTGCTTGTGTTAACATGCGACTCATTGCTCTACAGTACTAGCATTGTTGGTGATGTCTTGATTGGGCCCCATGTTCTTCCACCTACGCTCAATTGAGCACGTTATCATGATTTCATACGGGATACTCTAATACTCTACCTGCGCTGCTAGAACATGTGCCTTTACAAGTACGACACAACACGTGGTTCATGCACGATGGAGCTCCTGCACATTTCAGTCGAAGTGTTCGTACGCTTCTCAACAACAGATTCGGTGACCGATGGATTGGTAGAGGCGGACCAATTCCATGGCCTCCAAGCTCTTCCGTCCTCAACCCTCTAACATGAAAAGTAAGCGTTTCCGGACACATGTCCACGTAACATATTTTCTTTCTTTGTATGTGAGGAATGTTTCCTGAAAGTTTGGCCGTACCTTTTTGTAACATCATATATATATATATATATATATATATATATATATATATATATATATATATATATATGTTGTTGTCTTCAATCCTGAGACTGGTTTGATGCAGCTCTCCATGCTACTCTATTCTGTGCAAGTTTCTTCATCTCCCAGTACTTACTGCAACCTACATCCTTCTGAATCTGCGTAGTGTATTCATCTCTTGGTCTCCCTCCACGATTTTTGCCCTCCACGCTGCACTCGAATGCTAAATTTGTGATCCCTTGATCCCTCAGAACAAGTCTTACCAACCGATCCCTTCTTCTTGTCAAGTTGTGCCACAAACTCCTCTTCTCCCCAGTGCTGATCAATACCTCCTCATTAGTTATGTTATCTACCCATTTAATCTTCAGCATTCTTCTGTAGCACCACATTTCAAAAGCTTCTATTCTCTTCTTGCCTGAACTATTTATCGTCCATGTTTCACTTCCATACATGGCTACACTCCATACAAATACTTTCAAAAACAACTTCCTGACAGTTAAATCTATACTCGATGTTAACAAATTTCTCTTCTTCAGAAACGCTTTCCTTGCCATTGCCAGTCTACATTTTATATCCTGTCTACTTCGACAATCATCAGTTATTTTGCTCCCCAAATAGCAAAACTCCTTTACCACTTTAAGCGTTTCATTTCCTAATCTAATTCCCTCCGCATCACCCGACTTAATTCGACTACATTCCATTATTCTTGTTTTGCTTTTGTTGATGTTCATCTTATACTCTCCTTTCAAGACACTGTCCATTCCGTTCAACTGCTCTTCCAAGTCCTTTGCTGTCTTTGTCAGAATTACAATGTCATCGGCGAACCTCACCGTTTTTATTTCTTCTCCATGGATTTTAATACCTACTCCGAATTTTTCTTTTGTTTCCTTTACTGCTTGCTCAATATACATATTGAATAGCATCGGGGAGAGGCTACAGCCCTGTCTCACTCCCTTTCCAACCACTGCTTCCCTTTCATGTCCCTCGACTCTTATAACTGCCATCTGGTTTCTGTACAAATTGTAAATAGTCTTTCGCTCCCTGTATTTTACCCCTGCGATGTTTAGAATTTGAAAGAGAGTATTCCAGTCAACATTGTCAAAAGCTTTGTCTAAGTCTACAAATGCTAGAAACGTAGGTTTGCCTTTCCTTAATCTATTTTCTAAGATAAGTCGTAGGGTCACTATTTCCTCACGTGCACATTTCTGCGGAATCCAAACTGATCTTCCCCGACATCCGCTTCTACCAGTTTTTTCATTCGTCTGTAAAGAATTTGCGTTAGTATTTTGCAACTGTGACTTATTAAACTGATATTTCGGTAATTTTCACATCTCTCAACACCTGCTTTCTTTGGGATTGGAATTATTATATTCTTCTTGAAGTCTGACGGTATTTCGCCTGTCTCATACATCTTGCTCACCAGATGGTAGAGTTTTGTCAGGACTGGCTCTCCCAAGGCCGTCAGTAGTTCCAATGGAATGTAGTCTACTCCCGGGGCCTTGTTTCGACTCAGATCTTTCAGTGCTCTGTCAAACTCTTCACGCAGTATTGTATCTCCCATTTCATCTTCATCTACATCCTCTTCCATTTCCATAATATTGTCCTCAAGTACATCGCCCTTGTATAGACCCTCTATATACTCCTTCCACCTTTCTGCTTTCCCTTCTTTGCTTAGAACTGGGTTTCCATCTGAGCTCTTGATATTCATACAAGTGGTTCTCTTTTCTCCAAAGGTCTCTTTAATTTTCCTTTAGGCAGTATCTATCTTACCCCTAGTGAGATAAGCCTCTACATCCATACATTTTTCCTATAGCCATCTCCGCTTAGCTATTTTGCACTTACTATCGATCTCATTTTTGAGACGTTTGTATTCCTTTTTGCCTGCTTCATTTACTGCATTTTTATATATTCTCCTTTCCTCAATTAAATTCAATATTTCTTCTGATACCCAAGAATTTCTACTAGCCCTTGTCCTTTTACCTACTTGATCCTCTGCTGCCTTCACTACCTCATCCCTCAGAGCTACCCATTCTTCTTCTACTATATTTCTTTCCCCCATGCCTGTCAATTGTTCCCTTATGTTCTCCCTGAAACTCTGTACAACCTCTGGTTCTTTCACTTTATCCAGGTCCCATCTCCTTAAATTTCCACCTTTTTGCAGTTACTTCACTTTTAATCTACAGTTCATAACCAATAGATTGTGGTCAGAGTCCACATCTGCCCCTGGAAATGTCCTACAATTTAAAACCTGGTTGCTATATCTCTGTCTTACCATTATATAATCTATCTGATACCTTCTAGTATCTCCAGGATTCTTACATGTATACAACCTTCTTTTATGATTCTTGAACCAAGTGTTAAGTATGATTAAATTATGCTCTGTGCAAAATTCTACCATCTACATCTACATCTACATCCATACTCCGCAAGCCACCTGACGGTGTGTCGCGGAGGGTACCCTGAGTATCTCTATCGGTTCTCCCTTCTATTCCAGTCTCGTATTGTTCGTGGAAAGAAGGATTGTCGGTATGCTTCTGTGTGGGCTTTAATCTCTCTGATTTTATCGTCATGGTCTCTTCACGTGATGTACGTAGGAGGGACCAATATACTGCTTGACTCTTCGGTGAAGGTATACCCTCGAAACTTTAACAAAAGCCCGTACCGAGCTACTGAGCGTCTCTCCTGTAGAGTCTTCCACTGGAGTTTATCTGTCATCTCCGTGACGCTTTCGCGATTACTAAATGATCCTGTAACGAAGCGCGCTGCTCTCCGTTGGATCTTCTCTATCTCTTTTATCAACCCTATCTGGTACGGATCCCTCACTGCTGAGCAGTATTCGAGCAGTGGGCGAACTAGCGTACTGTAACCTACTTCCTTTGTTTACGGATTGCATTTCCTTAGGATTCTTCCAATGAATCTCAGTCTGCCATCTGCTTTATCGACGATCAACTTTATATGATCATTCCATTTTAAATCACTCCTAATGCGTACTCCCAGATAATTTATGGAATTAACTGCTTCCAGTTGCTGACCTGCTATTTTGTAGCTAAATGATAAGGGATCTAGCTTTCTATGTATTTGCAGCACATTACACTTGTCTACATTGAGATTCAATTGCCATTCCCTGCACCATGCGTCAATTCGCTGCAGATCCTCCTGCATTTCAGTACAACTTTCCATTGTTACAACCTCTCGATACACCACAGCATCATCTGCAAAAAGGCTCAGTGAACTTCGGATGTCATCCACAAGGTCATTTATGTATATTGGCGGCACACCTGAAATCACTCTTACTTCTGAAGACTTCTCTCCATTGTGAATGACATGCTGCGTTCTGTTATCTAGGAACTCTTCAATCCAATGACACAATTGGTCTGATAGTCCATATGCTACTACTTTGTTTATTAAACGACTGTGGGGAGCTGTATCGAACGCCTTGCGGAAGTCAAGAAACACGGCATCTACCTGGGAACCCGTGTCTAGGGCCCTCTGAGTCTCGTGGACTAATAGCGCGAGCTGGGTTTCACACGACAGTCGTTTTCGAAACCCATGCTGATTCCTAGAGAGTAGATTTCTAGTCTCCAGAAAAGTCATTATACTCGAACATAATACGTGTTCCAAAATTCTACAACTGATCGACGTTAGAGATATAGGTCTATAGTTCTGCACATCTGTTCGACGTCCCTTCTTGAAAACGGGGATGACCTGTGCCCTTTTCCAATCCTTTGGAACGCTACACTCTTCTAGAGACCTACGGTACACCACTGCAAGAGGGGGGGGGGGGGGCAAGTTCCTTCGCGTACTCTGTGTAAAATCGAACTGGTATCAGGTCCAGCGGCCTTACCTCTTTTGAGCGATTTTAATTATTTCTCTATCCCTCTGTCGTCTATTTCGATATCTACCATTTTGTCACCTGTACGACAATCTAGAGAAGGAACTACAGTGCAGTCTTCCTCTGTGAAACAGCTTTGGAAAAAGACATTTAGTATTTCGGCCTTTAGTCTGCCATCTAGTCTGCCATCCTCTGTTTCAATACCATTTGGTCACATAGTGTCTGGACATTTTGTCTTGATCCACCTACCGCTTTGACATAAGACCAAAATTTCTTAGGATTTTCTGCCAAGTCAGTACATAGAACTTTACTTTCGAATTCATTGAACGCCTCTCCCATAGCCCTCCTCACACTACATATCGCTTCGCGTAATTTTTGTTTGTCTGCAAGGCTTTGGCTATGTTTATGCTTGCTGTGAAGTTCCTTTTGCTTCCGCAGCAGTTTTATAACTCGGTTGTTTTACCACGGTGGCTCTTTTCCATCTCTTACGATCTTGCTTGGCACATACTCATCTAACGCATATTGTACGATGGTTTTGAACTTTGTCCACTGATCCTCAACACTATCTGTACTTGAGACAAAACTTTTGTGTTGAGCCGTCAGGCACTCTGTAATCTGCTTTCTGTCACTTTTGCTAAACAGAAAAATCTTCCTACCTTTTTTAATATTTCTATTTACGGCTGAAATCATCGATGCCGTAACCGCTTTAAGATCGCTGATTCTGTGTTCTGCGTTAACTGTTTCAAATAGTTCGGATCTGTTTGTCACCAGAAGGTCTAATATGTTATCGCCACGAGTCGGTTCTCTGTTTAACTGCTCAAGGTAGTTTTCAGATAAAGCACTTAAAAAAATTTCACTAGATTCTTTGTCCCTGCCACCCGTTATGAACATCTGAGTCTCCCAATCTATATCCGGCAAATTAAAATCTCCACCCAGAACTATAACATGGTGGGGAAATCTACTCGAAATATTTTCCAAATTATCCTTCAGGTGCTCAGCCACAACAGCTGCTGAGCCAGGGGGTCTATAGAGACATCCAATTACCATGTCTGAGTCTGCTTTAACCGTGACCTTCACCCAAATCATTTCACATTTCGGACCTCCGTTAATTTCCTTCGATACTATTGCACTTATTATCGCTATAAACACGCCTCCCCCTTCACTGTCCAGCCTGTCTCTGCGGTATACATTACAATCTGAGTTTAGGATTTCATTACTGTTTACGTCTGGTTTCAGCCAACTTTCTGTCCCTAGTACTATATGGGCATTGTGACCGTTTATTAATGAGAGCAGTTCTGGGACCTTTCTATAGACGCTCCTGCAGTTTACTATTAGGACATTAATATTGTTATTCCCTGTTGCATTTTGCCTACTCCTACCTTGCCGCGTCTCAGGAAGTGTCGTCGGACATAAGGAGGGAATTCTCTAACATAAAAAACCCCCATGTGCACTCCACAGATACTACGCTACCCTTGTAGCCGCTTCCGGCGGGTAGTGCACGCCTGACCTATTCAGGGGGACCCTACATTTCTCCACCAGATAGCGGAGGTCGAGAAATTTGCACCCCAGATCTCCGCAGAATCGTCTGAGCCTCTGGTTTAAGCCTTCCACTTGGCTCCAAACCAGAGGACCGCGATCGGTTCTGGGAACGATACTACAAATAGTTAGCTCTGATTTCACCCTGCGAGCGAGGCTTTCCGCCTTCACCAATTCCGCCAACCGCCTGTACGAGCTGACCTCCGAAACCAGACGGCAGGAGTCATTGGTGCCGACGTGAGCAACAATTTTCAGTCAGGTGCACCCAGTGCTCTCTATCACCGCCGGCAAGTCCTCCTCCACATCTCGGATGAGACCCCCCGGCAAGCAGACAGAGTGAACACTGGCCTTCTTCCCCGACCTTTCCGCTATTTCCCTAAGGGGCTCCATCACACGCCTAAAGTTGGAGCTCCCAATAACTAATAAACCCCTCCCCCCGTGTGCCTGCTCGGATCTTGCTGAAGGAGCGGCCACATGGGGCAGTGGATGAAGCATGTAACACCTGGGGTGTACTATGCGACGCACCAGACTCCCCACTGTCGCTACACTCCGAGGCAGCAGCCTGAAGACGGCTGACCGTGGCCATCAACACGCTGAGCTGTTCGCGAACAGTGGCCAGCTCCTCCTGCGTCCGTACACAGCAGGTACACATCCTATCCATCCTAAGAAATCAATTTACTGTAGAGAGTTAATCAACTTTTAACTAGACTGCTAATTCACTAAAGGCGGCTGATTGTTGACTAAACTGTGATTGCTAGCCACTTCTTGTAGAAAACAATGAAAATAGCACTACCTGTCTCTGGACTGTATTGAAAACAAACTCTAGCACTACTGGCACTATAGTCGACTAAAGGGACTCTCTCTGACTGTATTCAAAACAAACACGAAATCTATGGAGCACTATTGTTAGCACTCGACAATTAAAGCTTCCTAAAAGCAAAAACACACGGAAGAAGAACTGACAAGTAAGAAAAATACAGTTAATACCTAAATTAAGGTAGCTCGCTGCACAGCAGACGTGAAGCAGACGGCAGTTACGGTTTCCTCTTTCATTTCTCTCCCCCAATCCATATTCACCCACTATGTTTCCTTCTCTCCCTTTTCCTACTCTCGAATTCCAGTCACCTATGAGTATTAAATTTTCGTCCCCCTTCAGTACGTGAATAATTTCTTTTACCTCATCATACATTTCATCAATTTCTTCATCAGCTGCAGAACCAGTTGGCATATAAACTTGAACTACCGTAGTAGGCATGGGCTTCGTGTCTATCTTGGGCACAATAATGCGTTCACTATGCTGTTTGTAGTAGCTTACCCCAACTCCTATTTTTTTTATTCATTATTAAACCTACTCCTGCATTACCCCTATTTGATTTTGTATTTATAACCCTGTTATTCACCTGACCAAAAGTCTTGTTCCTCCTGCCACCGAACTTCACTAATTCCCACTATATCTAAATTTAACCTATCCATTTCCCTTTTTAAATTTTCTAACCTACCTGCCCGATTAAGGGATTTGACAGTCCACGATCCGATCCGTAGAACGCCAGTTTTCTTTCTCCTTATAATGACGTCTTCTTGAGTAGTCCCCGCCCGGTGATCCGAATGGGGGACTATTTTACCTCCGAAATATTTTATCCAAGAGGACGCCATCATGATTTAACTATACAGTAAAGCTGCATGCACTCGGGAAAAATTACGGCTGCAGTTTCCCCCTGTTTTCAGCCGTTCGCAGTACCAGCACAGCCAGGCCGTTTTGGTTAGTGTTACAAGGCCAGATCAGTCAACCATCCAGACTGTTGCCCCTGCAACTACTGAAAAGGCTGCTGCCCCTCTTCAGAAACCACACGTTTGTCTGGCCTCTCAACAGATGCCCCTCCGTTGTGGTGGCACCTACGGTACGGCCATCTGTATCGCTGAGGCACGCAAGCCTCCAAAAAATGGTTCAAATGGCTCTGAGCACTATGGGACTTAACATCTAAGGTCATCAGTCCCCTAGAACTTAGAACTACTTAAACCTAACTAACCTAAGGACATCACACACATCCATGCCCGAGGCAGGATTCGAACCTGCGACCGTAGCAGTCACGCGGTTCCGGACTGAAGTGCCTAGAACCGCATGGCCACCGCGGCCGTCCGCAAGCCTCCCCACCAACGGCAAGGTCCATGGTTCATGGTGGTAGGATATATATATATATATATATATATATATATATATATATATATATATATATATATGTATGTATTAGAATAAATCGTTGCAATGTGGCTCCCCCTCAAAACACAAAAAATTAATTAATGTCAGGTGCTACAGTTCATCTATGGGCTACGCCGTTTTGTTTTGGCTCATCTAGCGATGTGCTACGCCAGTACGTCACCGGAATTTCAACAAGAAGAAAAAGAAGAAGAAAGGAAGATTAGGGTTTAGCGTCTCGTCGACATTGATGCCATTAGCCACGAAGTCCAAGCTGCGATTCTTTAGAGGATGGGGAATGAAACTGGCCGTGCCTTTTGGAAGGAATCATTCTGGCATTTGTCTGTTGAATCGATATAAGGAAACCACGGAATACGCAAATCTGGATGGCCGGACGGGGATTCAGACCGCCGTTCTCCGGAATGCGAGTCGACTGTGCTATCCACGACGTCACTCCGCGTGTGTTTACCACGATTTGTGAGATGCACCTGCAAACAAACAAGAAATTAATGTAGTAATCTCGACATTATAACTCAGTAGTACAACCGATGGGACTATAGACTTCGGAGTGTCTTATTTTGAATGAAAAATGAGAGCTTCAAGAATTCGAAAGACAGAAAGGAATACTCGGAGGGAAATTATCGGACCACAGAAGACTTCTCATGGTACTTAGAAGAAAAGTCACAACGAAGAACTCCACAAGTACTTTGAAATGATCATAGACACAGTGCGGAAACTGACGTTGAAGCTCTACTAATGATGATGGCTGAATGCAGAATAACCAATAGAATCTTCAACTACATTGTGCGATTAAAGTCCTAGTATATATGGGTATATGAGGTGAAGAGGATTACAGCGTATAATGAATTCCACTCTGCTTTTGTAAATGATGAAAGTCTATGTGAATGCAGCTTGCCGCTAACTTGGTGTAATGTTTTGTCTGTACAGAAGTGTATCTGTCGCCTTTATCGCTCTTTCACTCTCACACATAAATCGGTACAATAAAGTCAAGGCTTCGTGTTTTCTAGTTAGGCTGATCCGTGAAAAGACAGAGAAACAATTATGCTAATGGAGGATTCTCTCTCTCTCTCTCTCTCTCTCTCTCTCTCTCTCTCTCTCTGTCCTTTATCTGTGTACAGTTTAAATATATTATTTACGTGAAATCAGCCTAGTAGAATCTCTGGTGGAGCCCTCCGTCTTAATATTCAGCGGCTGGCTTGCTAGAAAAGATCTTTGCATTTGTTATTATTATTAAGCGCTGCATTCAGTTGGGAAAATCGATCGTTTGAACAATTCGTTCAGTTTACGACAGATCTAAAATTTCAGATGTGGACGAAGCGTTTTTGGGCGATTTCCAAAAACTCAGAGATTGCAGGCTCTCTTCGTCACAGCTGAAACTTCCCAATTAATTACAGGGCCCAGACAATCATCAATGATTCAGACAGAAAACTCATTCGTCATTCACTCTAGAATAAAATGGTCACAAACCTTATTTCTGAGGAAAATTGTATATTGAATCCATTTCCGTACATGTTCCGTTTTCTGTTGGTTCCAAGTCTCATGTAATTTTCTTTTACAGGTTTTTCTTTTTCTTTTTCTATCACGCTAGCGGCACAAACTTTCCTAGCTCGCTTTAGCGCGAAGAAGAGTAAATAAATCTCCTTTAGCAATTCGACAATCTTCCAACCGATACTTCCGAAGCTGTTCCTTTCTCCCACTATAATAACCATGGAGCATACATTTCTGTACCTCTGTTGTTCCAAAGAATAAACGTACTAGAAAAATACTTTGGCGTCGACGAGCTGTCGGCGCATATAATACTAGAAAATCTGATCAGATACTTTTCAAACGTAAATGCATGTGGATGATTTGGTTGACCATTATTAATTATTGCGTGGTAGAGGGTAATTTTCCGTGGGGAGATTACAAGTGGAAGTTGGAATTACACCACAGACGATCCGCAATAGAAGGAAGTTCACAAGCAGAGTTAACAGGATAGAATCATTTCACCAGAAATCTCCAGGCAGGAGGCCCAAACGGATCATTTCTCAGAAGCAGAAAAAAGGAACTGAAAGAATGAAGAGATTTTTGGAGAAGAAGAGAAGCCTAGAAGTCTTAAGTTCTTTGCGGCCGATAGTTGGCCAATTTCAGAAATGGAAAGAAAAGAAACCTCAGGCAAGGTGGCAAATCATATTTACGGCTCCGTTTAGGATTGTTAGTTAGCTGTATGGTTTGGTCAGAAGCCACAAATGTGGAATTTTTTCCGTAAGATGTAACGGAAGTTCTAATGCTGCTCCCATATTATTATAGGATGACAAGCTACACTGCCTCACACTCTTTCGTATCTGCATTAGTCATTGACAACAAAGAACAGAGTTGCTAAATCTATTAATGATGCCTCCAATGCGTGCAGACAATCTGTCTTCTGATGGTACCGAGTACAAGTCATTCGAAGTCGTCGGGGAGACTAAAAAGAGCGCCAGCTGCAGCTGATAATAGGACAAGACGTAGGAAGTCCGGGAGTCTCGCCGTCCATTTGTCGGCTCGCCACATCGTAATCGAATCCTAGCCTTTCCCCACAGTCCGCACTCATTTCGGCCCTAGCGTTCTGCGTCCGTCCACAGAGAAAGAGGACACGAAAGAAGGACGCACAGTTTGCATTCCCATCATACTTGGTCCCGGACTCCGGTTACACCTCGAATTTCCCGTCCCTCTCCATCAGGAGTCAGGAGTGTGTGTGTGTGTGTGTGTGTGTGTGTGTGTGTGCCGCGGCACTCTAGGAAGAGATTTTCATTACCGTGGCAGTATTACCGTTCGTAATTTACAGACGCCAGATGTAATTTCCAAGGAAAACAACGTTGAAATTAATATTGAAATAATGTTTGCACCTTTTATGGAACAGAGACCACAGACAAAACAAAGGTCACGATGTAGTCTTGAAGCGTAGAAACTCATGTTTACTGATCATTTACATCAGGCACTAAATTGTAAGGAGTGGAGATCTAATATATTTCGATTTCAGTGGGGTACCTGTCTAATAACAAGAATTTATTGCGAAACAGTTGCAGAACTGCCAAACCAATACGTAAATAAATCACTAACGAAACTGTGATCAGTCCTGCGACGGTGGTGAAATGTAGATAAAAACGAAGAGTTCGTTTCTTCAGCAACATTCCCCTGTGCCGGAATGAATCAGTAGAATTCCGGTTAATGAAGGGCACAAACATACATTATATGCATAAATGTAAAGTTTTTGGGATTATACTTAAATCAGGAAATAAAAGAATAAGTTTGATGTGAGTATCTCGCCAGATATCTGCACTTTCATTCTTTTTATTTCTTTATTTACGCGTCTAGTTCCGTAGGACCAAATTGGAGAGAAAATCTCCAAGGTCATGGAACGTAACAGTACATGAAATTACAACATAAAAGTAATAACAGATAAAATAAAATGTTTATTAACCCAAAAAATTTAAGCTGTAATTTTAAGTAAACGCAATCAATAATATTACATAAGAATCTGGGTAATTTACCAAGGAACTCCTCAAAAGAATAGAAGCAGTGACCCACGAGGAAACACTTCAGTTTCGATTTGAAATCATGTGGATTACTGCTAAGGTTTTTTGAGTCTTGTGGTAGGTTTTCAAAAATGAATGCAGAAGTATGCTGCACACCTTTCTGCGCAATTGTTAAGGAAGTGCAATCCAAATACAGACTGGATTTCTGCCGAGTATTAACTGAGTGAAAGCTGCTGATTCTTGGGAATAAGCTGATGTTCTTAACAAGAAATGACAGTAAAGAATATTATATCGAGAAGCCAATATCAAAATACCTGGACTAGTGAAGAGGGGTCGACAAGAAGTTCGCGAACTTACTACACTTATTGCCCGAACTGCCCGTTCCTGAGCCAGAAACATCGTTTCGGAATGGGAAGAGTTACCCCAAAATATAATACCATACGACACAAGCGAATGAAAATACTCAGACTAATTTTCGTGTCGAATGATCACTTACTTGAGATATCGTTCGAATAGTGAAAGTGGCAGCATGAAGTCTTTGAACAAGACGCTGAACGTGGGTTTTCCAAGACAGTTTACTATCAATGTGGACATGTAGAAATTCGAACTGTTCAGTTTCACTAATCATATGCCCATTCTGTGAAATTAAAGCGTCGGGGTTTGTGGAATAGTGTATTAGAAACTGTAAAAACTGAGTCTTGCTGTGATTTAGCGTTAGTTTATTTTTTACATGTCATGAACTAATGTCATAAACTGCACTATTTGAAACAGAGCCAATGTTGCACACAACATCCTAGTGTCGTCAGCAAACAGAAATATTTTAGAATTTCGTGTAACACTATATAAATGATATCGTGCGAAGTGTAAACTGGAGGCATCGAAGGAAATATTGGGATCATGTCTTTCACGTGGCGTTCAGAATTAACGTAAAACTTCGGCTTGATTCCCGTTACAAACAAAATAAATTTTAAAGCGTGACTTCACGTACCCAACCATTCCATAAAGCGGTACCAAACTCGTCTGGCGCAGTATTCGGGTTAGTGATATTTATTAACAGTGACAGTGGCACATGAACAATTTAGAATACTCCAGCAGGGACTGAGTAAGCGCTGCCCATGGCGGTAAGACACCGAAGAAGTGAGGAACAACGGTTTTACTTAATTTTTCTGTTCCTGTTAACGCTTAACGCACATCTCTAAACTGAAAATCGCATTGGAATAGTCTGAGGCCTCTCACCCCCGTCCGACCGTCCTGATTTATGTTTTCCGTGATTTCCCTAAATCGCTTCAGGCAAATTCCAGGATAGTTCCTCTGAAAGGGCACGAGCGACTTTCTCTCCCATCCTTCCCCAATGTGATTGAACTGATTACCTCGATGTTTGGTCCCCTCCTCCAAAATCAACCAACCAATCAACCAGCTGAGGCCACCCTATGGAATGGGCACGTTGAATTCCGTTTCAAAAATAATTTTGTTTGTAACGGAAAACAAACGTGTTTTTCTTTGATACTAGGCATCGTATGCAAGGCACGATGAAAAGTACACTACTGGCCATTACAATACGAAGATGACATGCTACTGACGCGAAATTTAACCGACAGGAAGAAGATGCTGCGATATGCAAATGATTAGCTTTTCAGAGCATTCACACAAGGTTGGCGCCGATGGCGACACCTACAACGTGCTGACGTGAGGAAAGTTTCCAGCCGATTTCTCATGCACAAACAGCAGCTGACCGGCGTTGCCTGGTGAAACGTTGTTGTGATGCCTCGTGTAAGGAGGATCAATGCGTACCATCTCATTTCCGACTTTGATAAAGGTCGGATTGTAGCCTATCGCGATTGCGAATTATCGTATGGCGACACTGCTGCTTGCGTTGGTCGAGATCCAATGACTGTTAGCAGAAAGGGGAATACGGAACGCCGTGCTGGATCCCAACGGCCTCGTATCACTAGCACTCGAGATGACAGGCATCTTATCGGAATGGCTGTAACGGATCGTGCAGCCATGTCTCGATCCCTGAGTCAACAGATGGGGACGTTTGGAAGACAACAGCCATCTGCACGAACAGTTCGACGACGTATGCAGCAGCATGGACTATCAGCTCTCAGACCATGGCTGCGGTTACCCTTGACGCTCCATCACAGACAGGAGCGCATGCGATGGTGTACTCAACGGCGAACCTGGGTGCACGAATGTCAAAACGTCGTTATTCCGGATGAATCCAGTTTCTGTTTACAGCATCATGATGGTCGTATCTTTCTGTTTACAGCATCATGATGGTCGTATCCGTTCTTGGCGACATCGCGGTGAACGCACATTGGAAGCGTGTATTCGTCATCGGCATACTGGCGTATCACCCGGCGTGATGGTATGAGGTGCCATTGGTTACACGTCTCGGTCATTGGATCCCTGCGAAACCCTACATTTCAGCAGGATAATGCACGACCGCATGTTGCAGGTCCAGTACTGGCCTTTCAGGATACAGAAAATGTTCGACCGCTGCCCTGGCCAGCACATTCTCCAGATCTTTCACCAATTGAAAACGTCTGGTCAGTGGTGGCTCGTCACAATACGCCAGTCACTACTCTTGATGAACTGTGTTATCGTGTTGAGGCTGCATGGGCAGCTGTACCTGTACACGCCATCCAAGCTCTGTTTGACTCAATGACCAGGCGTATCAAGGCCGTTATTACGGCCAGAGGTGGTTGTTCTGGGTACTGATTTCTCTATCCACCCAAATTGCGTGAAAATGTAATCACATGTCAGTTCTAGTATAATATATTTGTCCGATGAATACCTGTTTATCATCTGCACTTCTTCTTGGTATACCAATTTTATTGGCCAGTAGTGTACTTTCGTACTTCTTCCTTAACTGAGATCGCCACCTACGAACCCGCTAGTTCTTTCCGACGGGAACGGCCAAAGAGAACAAGCTAAGAAGGATCTATACTAGAGGACTAGTTGCAAGAATTACTGCTGCAGTTGCAGCAGTGCTATTAAGTCCCAAGCTAATATAACTTTGCAATCGTGACATAATCGGAAAAAACACTCAAATATTTGTGACAACAGCGAGGAAGAGTTTCTGTTTCGGTGCTAGAAATTCGTTGCCTCTTTTCTCGCGTCTTATTGGTTACGTTCATGTATTGTTCCACAGTCTACGTGACACTGACGCGTCGCCAAGCTGTGAGAAGTTGAGAAACACCGCCGTGACTGCCGCTCGCCCTGATCTAGACTTTAGTCGTCCAGATTGGAACCCAATGGAACACCTTTGAGATACGTTGGACTCCGCGTCCAACGTCACTACCTTCTCAGGTCACCGATTATAAGGAAGAACGAGGTGCCAAAAGTTGAGACCCCCATCGAAAACAGTCATAAGGGCAAGGGGTGGTCACATCCCATTTAATGTTCACTAAACAGTGTCCGGTGCTTTTGACTAAAACAAAGGCAGACAGAAGTGTATGTCTTTGCACCTCTGTAGAATCGAAGTCTGCTCTTCAGTAACGTTCAGTACATTATTGCTCCACCGTGTGGATTGCTACATGCTTAGATGCTACGAGGGTTGCCCAGAAAGTAATGCTCCGAACTTTTTTCCTTCAGCAATTCTTTATTGAACATAATGAGAATTACACAAACGAAAGAATGATGTTTTATCTACACACCCTATTTTTCCACGTAGTCTCCATCCCGTCAAACGGACTTCCTCCTGCGCGAAACGAGAGCGTGTATGTCCTGTCGGTACCAATTCTTGTCCTGGTGGCGGGGCCAGTGTTTCCCTCATCGTCCTCAAAATGTCTTCCACTAGTAGCATCCTTTAATGGCCCAAACAAGTGCAAGTCCGAGGGTGGTGGTGGTGGTTAGTGTTGAACATCCCGTCGACAACGAGGTCATTAGAGACGGAGCGCAAGCTCGGGTTAGGGAAGGATTGGGAAGGAAATCGGCCGTGCCCTTTCAAAGGAACCATCCCGGCATTTGCCTGAAACGATTTAGGGAAATCACGGAAAACCTAAATCAGGATGGCCGGAGACGGGATTGAACCGTCGTCCTCCCGAATGCGAGTCCAGTGTGCTAACCACTGCGCCACCTCGCTCGGTGGCAAGTCCGAGGGGGCTACGTCAGGTGTGTCAGGTGTGACGGCCGTGGATAGTCCCCACGGCCACTGGAAATCGTCGAGCTCCGACGAACCGCCTTCTGATAACCTCACCCTCGGTGTCCAGCGACTAACTGTACGTCTGTTGATAGCAGATGCTCCATAGACTTTGCACAAGCGTTTGTGAATATTCCCCACAGTCTCTTTCCCTGCTGCGATAAATTCAATGACGGCACGTTGTTTTTAACGTACATCACCTACTGTCCTGCAGCTACGCTATCAATCGGAAATGACGAAAACTTAACGAGCTCACTCAGGAAACTTCAAATAAAACATACGTAACGTTTCGCATTTGTAACATTGTTTTCTGCTAAGAAAAAAATGTGGCGCATTATTTTCTGGGTAACCCTTGTATTTGCCACGTTGCCTACAAAGTAGTGGAGTCATAGCCAAGCATTTCCTGTGCAATGACGGTCCTCCAGTGTGCGGCGACACCCTGGGTCATGACAGCAGGTACAGGACGGTCGGTTGATTCTGTCTTTCTGGAAGAAAATGTTCACTAGAGTGGCGATGTATCAATTTCTATGCTAATTTCATCCGTGCTCCAGTGGTAATCCTGCGAGATGACTGCTTTCCGAGTTTCATAAACTAGCGTGGGAAGTTGACAGGATTTACAGTAAAAACATTCCAGTGACCTACTCACAGGAGAATGATGCCTTATACAAGAAGGCAGTAATCTGCCTTTGGATAGAAAAGCGCATACTACTCCACGTAAAGACCACTGTTACCCTCCGCGGTGCAGCTCACAATGTATGATACTTGAAGCAAACACTGCAATAGTGAGGTGTGATCGTGCGTTATCGTCTTGAGAGACGAACCAATAACTGAATTGTTGGCGGTAGGATTAAACAGTAAGTTGGAGATCCTGTTACAGTACTGTACTGTCTTTGATTACTGTCGATAGAGATGAAGGCGCTAATATTAGTGCGTAATACCGGCCCAAAGCACAACTGCTCCTGCTTGCTACCTGCTAGGTCGTGAAACTGCGTGCCCTTGATGTGGGTTGGTACTTGGCTGCTTCTACACTCATCCACGATGAGCAGCAGGAGTCAGGTAAATACAGCACTCTTTACTGAAGAGAACCCGACGCCATTGATCCAAGCTCCATTGCATTTTCTTCCCGTAGCGTGGCACTGTTGGATTGTTACTGTTATTGTATGTACAAGCCACAAACATTTTACGGTATTTACGCAACGTTCAATTTGTGACCACCGAAATCACCCTGTCTGTAATTCACTCACGTTGCGATTGAATACATGTACCGGGTGGCTATAATTAAATTGCATCTATTAACAGAGGCCCAGTGTGGGTCGTAATTAACGTTAATGGGGGACCGATTTATGCTGGAAAAAAATTAATTCAAATTTTAACGACCACATGCAGATATGACCCAGAAAATGCCAGAAAGACGTACAGAAATGTTTCCACATGCAACGGATTAGGAAGTGGACGTGGACAGAAAAGGTCAAATAAGTGATAAATACATTACGTTGTTAGTATTATTAAGCTCTGCTTACACAGTTTTTTCGTTGGGACCACCAGAGACGTCGACGAGATACTGCATCTGTAAAATGGCGTGGTCAATAGTTGCTCGCAGCAGTTCCGGTGGAATCTGAGCAACATGTTCCGGTATACTGGCCTTCAGATCGGGTATAGACCGAACGTATCCCTGGTAAACGCGGTCCTTTAGATATACTCAGAGCCAAAAGTCACATGGGTTCAGATCAGGTGATCCTGGAGGCCATTCTTCTGCAAAACCTCTGGAGACAACTAGTTTTTGGAAGGTTGCACTAAGCACATCACTGGGGGACATAAGGCGCTGCCTCGCAAAGCAAGAACCACATTCCGTATAAGGAGGTCTCGATAACGTGTAGACATCGCGGTAATCCTAACATGCCTTCTGGGTGTTTTCTCTTCAAACAATATCGGACCGAGGATAAAGGTGCTTGTGAATCCAGTCACATATGGCGAGTACAATGTCTCTCCGTGGAAGGCCCGAAGTTTAACATTACGTCAGATTCGGAAGTTTTGTGTATTGACTGCACCCTGTAGTTTAAAATGTGCCTCGCCACTCCACATTTCATCAATTTTGATCCTTGCCAGAAACCTAAGAGCAAATCTAGAACATTGCTACAGACCATGGGGTTTCAGTTGCTGCACCGTCTGGATTTTCTACAGATACAAGTGTAAAATAGATTGGAAAAATTTCCTTACTGTTGACTATGGAATGGGAAATTCTGTTGACACTGTACGAACATTAACACTATGCGGGGCACTTGCTGCATTGATCTATTGCAGCAACAACAATTTGTCAATAACTTCCACTAGGATATGACACCTTCCTCTTCCAGGTGTCATACCAAGATTACGTGTGTTTATGAATTTCATTATCACTGCCTTGGAACAATGTTATCAGGCCTCTCCTCAGACATTTCAGCTCGCGATAATCTCTCAATGCAGCACTATAATAGCTGTTGTTCACATAAAACAGTTACACTAACAGTGTATGGTCTCTCTTCTCTATAGCCATACTGTTCACTCATGTTATGACTTGTCAAACGACAGCTTGAGTACCGTACCTTCATACAAACGGCGCACATTGTCAGATTTATACCTGGTGGCCAATATTGGAACTAATTTTTTTCCAGCGTAAATCTGTTCCGCATTAACACATTAGCATATCTGACAAGTTTTACTCCCATACGAATGCTACAGCCAACACTAGACCTCCGTGAGTAGCTGCACTTTAATTTTAACCATCTAGTACCTTCGTAATGGCACCTAGGGCAGTAATTGGCCATATTGAAAATGGTTCAAAAGCCTCTGAGCTGAAAATGGTTCAAAAGGCTCTGAGCACTATGGGACTCAACAGCTGAAGTTATCAGTCCCCTAGAACTTAGAACTACTTAAACCTAACTAACCTAAGGACATCACACACATCCATGCCCGAGGCAGGATTCGAACCTGCAACCGTATCGGTCGCGCGGTTCCAGACTGTAGCGCCTAGAACCGCTCGTCCACCCCGGCCGGCGGCCGTATTGAGACGGCTGTTTGTTGTCTATATCGACGCAGCTCTCCCTGTTGCCTTCATTTTCCTAGGGGAACCTATGAAGGTTTGTCGGTAGCGGTTCTTAGTTCGTGTTGGTGATCGTGATCTTCAGTGTTTTGTGTCTCACGATTTCGATTAAAATTTCGAAATACTCCGCCATCATTTATAACAGTTCAGTGGGCAGTATCGTTGAGGCAAAGTGTGCACGATCTAACCTTGAAATCATACTCTGAGGCAGGTTTACTGAGCACATGGAACGTGTCTGATTCTCACCTCGACTCGTTTCACTGATACACTATGTGATCAAAACTATCCGAACACCCGCAAAAAACATACGTTTTTCATATTAGGTGCGTTGTGCTGCCACCTACTGCCAGGTACTCCATATCAGCGACCTCAGTAGTCATTAGACATCGTGAGAGACCAGAATGGTACGCTCCGTGGAACTCACGGACTTCGAAACTGGTCGGGCGATTGGGTGTCACTTGCGTCATACGTCTGTACGCGAGATTTCCACACTCCTAAACATCCCTAGGTCCACTGTTTCAGATGTGATAGTGAAGTGGAAACGTGGAGGGATACGTACAGCACAAAAGTGTACAGGCCGACCTCGCCTGTTGACTGACAAAGACCGCCGACAGGTGAAGAGGGTCGTAATGTGTAATAGGCAGACATCTATCCAGGCTATCAGACAGGAATTCCAAACCGCATCAGGATCCACTGCATGTACCATGACAGTTAGGCGCGAGGTGAGAAAACGGATTTCATGGTCGAGCGGCTGCTCATAAGCCACACATCACGGTGGTAAATGCGAAACGACGCCTCTCTTTGTGTAAAGAGCATAAACATTGGACGATTCAACAGTGGAAAAACGTTGTGTGGAGTGACGAATCACGGTACACAATGTGGCGATCCGATGTTAGGGTGTGGGTATGGCGACTGCCCGGTGAACCTCATCTGCCAGCGTGTGTAGTGCCAAAAGTAAAAGTCGGAGGCGGTGGTGTTATGGTGTGGTCATGTTTTTCATGGAGAGCTTGCACCCCTTGTTGTGTTGCGCGGCACTATCACAGGAGAGGCCTACATTGATGTTTTAAGCATTTTCTTGCTTTCCACTGTTGAAGAGTAATTCGGGGGTGGCGAATGCATCTTTCAACACGATCGAGCACCTGTTCATATCGCACTGCCTGTGGCAGAGTGGTTATACGACAATAACACCCCTGTGATGGACTGTCTTGCACAGAATCCTGACCTGAATCCTATAGCACACCTTTGGGATGTTTTGGAACGCCTCCAGCACTTGACTGAACGTATGCCTGCGAGAGTGGAAGCTGTCATCAAGGCTAAGGGTGGGCCAACACAATATTGAATTCCAGCATTACCGATGGAGACCCCAATGAACTTGTAAGACATTATCAGTCAGGCGACCGGATAATTCTGATTACATAGTGTACATTAAGATGACACTAACCTCTCAGCGAAAGAGTCAGACATGTATCCACACAGGTATCGATCGTGTACAGCCGTGTGCAGCGTTTTGGTCTAGCTGGACACGTGATATGTTACATGGCAGGCTCTTTGGTTTGTGACAGTCAATCAGACAGGTTCCCACAAGAATTCACTTTGAACTCGGCACAGTGTGTTCAACTTACTCGTGCGTTTTCCTCTTGGAATTGTCCTAGTTCTACTTTACTACGCACTTGCAGGCTGCTGTTTCACTTCATGCTGCTACAAATCTGTTGGTTAGATCTCTACATGCTATTGGCTTAAGCGAAGCTCTGCAAATGCACTCGACTACGTTCACGTAGGACGAAGTAGTTTTGTTGATTTCGCGGTTAAGCCTGGTGACTTACGCACAGCAGATTTACGTGGTGTCTCTCTTGCAAACGGAACTCAGTTCTTTGTGAACAGGTTTGAGTCGCGTATCCATGTGAACTGGAATGTCGATACATTCTAATTCCAATATTAGTAAATGTATTTCAGTACACGTCAGTGTACTCAGTAAAAGGAGTTGTTTTCTACCACAGTAAATTATCAACAAATCTTGTGTCGCAGTGCCCTTTTTCCTAATTCTTTTTTTTTTTTCGCCGCTAGCGCGTGCTTATGTAGGCTCACCGTCTGCAACAGATCACACTATGGTAGCTTTCCCTATTTAATGGCACCTCCACTAACATGTATCCTGTGCTTTTTGCAAGGCCTCGGGTATTATTATACACTGCCTTAGCGGCCACTGCTTCGGTCTCGTTTGCGTAGTAATTAGAACGAAAACAATTTTATATGAGGCCTTCTGAAAAATTTATGTATTGAAGACTGGTTTCTCGTTTTTTCTACGCACTTCTGGGAAAGCTGATTTTTAGTGATGAATGTTAAATAGCTTTTCTTAACTTAGTTCACAAATTGTAATACCTTCTTAACTTTTCACGCTAATGAAGGCCATGGAAGCATGATCTTTTCCGAATGTTCTGGGAGTCTCAGGTTTTGTTAAGCCTGCGTTTTCAGTTCTTATGGTGGTATTTCCATAGAAAGATTCATTCCTAGTACATTTCTAACCGAGAAGTCAAATACCAGTTGTCATAGCTTTGGATTTAAATTTTTTTAATAAAGTAAAACAGTTTTAAAAAAAATTTTTGTACCCTCTTTCACTTCCTTGGGTTGAATTCCCAACAGCACTTAAACACAAATTTTTTATTTCTGAGAAGCCAAATACAAATTTTCACAGATTTAGCTTCAAAAATGCTATGAAATATTTTTGCATAAGTCCCCCCCCCCCCCCACCTCCTCCCCATTTCATTCTCTTAGGGTTCAATTTCCTAAAACAACGAAACACGTATTTTTTAATTTCCAACCGAGATGTCTAATACTAATTTTTACAGATGCAGCTTTAAAATTCCTTTAGCAGTTCCTTAAGTTTTATTTATTTCTTTTAAACCTAACACCCACTATTTCACCCCCTTTGGGGTTGAATTCACAAAAATGCTGAGACACGTAATTTTTTTATTTCTGACTGAGAAACAAAATACCAATTTTCAGAGTTTTAGCTTCATAATTGTCCTAATCTAGTTTCATAACTCACTTAATAGCGACATGTTTTCAAAAAAATCAGTCCGCCTGCATCATTTCCGCTTCGCCCGTCGGGCGACTAGGTTGTGCTATCAGTTCCGCCTCTACCGTAGCGCTGCGTGTTTTCCTAGTGTCCTTTAGTGTCGTGTTGGTCTCCGTGCGCGTCGCATCGCTGATTGTCGGTTAGTGTTTGGTGTTCGTGCGGCCCTTCCTGTCACGGCGTCGTCTCGCGCCGTGATGTCCACCGTGGTTCCCACGAAAATTCCGCGTACAGGTACAGTCAGCTTCACATTCGTCAAATTCACGCTTCACGTCCAGCCCGGTTCTTTGGAGATACATGACTGGTTAGTCGATACGGTTAAAGTCACTACTGGTCAGGAACATACTGCAGCGAATTATATGTGTTTTTTTGTTAAGTCTCTTGACCCGCTCCAGTTTGATAGAATACGCCCTCGTCACGGTTCTCAGGTACCCTTTACGCACTGTGAAGGTTCCACTAGTATGGTTCTCTTGGCAAATGCAGAAGTGATTTATACGAATGTCCGGGTGTCTAACCTTTCTGTTTTCTGAGGCCCGTTTTGCTTGCTTGTGGGGAAATACGTCATATTCTAAGGGAACGCATGTCTGCTCGGCACCGCTTAAAGGTCTGTAGTGGTATTCGGTCGGCGGAAATGGTCAAAAAACATATTCCTTCTCATCTACAGGTATGAGTTTATAGGGTCCATATTACGTACAGTGGCCAAGAAGGAACATATTATTGTAATCAAACCTGTCATTTCCGTATTAATTGTCCGCGGTGTGTGGTGGTATTAAAACCTACATACGAATAGCGTAAAAAATTGACTTTAGCTGATCTCCCGGAGGGATTTCAGACTGAATCGTTCCCTGTTACTGAGGGACGCAGTGATCCGTTGACCGACAACGCCCGTGGTTTTTCCCCGCTGTCCTTGCGTCGGGATGTTGATGCCTGCCGGCCGGTGTGGCCGAGCAGTTCTAGGCGCTTCAGTCTGGAACCGCGCGACCCCTGCGGTCTCAGGTCCGAATCCCGCCTAGAGCATGGATGTGTGTGATGCCTTTAGGTTAGTTAGGTTTATGTACTTCTACGTTCTAGGGGACTGATGACCTCAGATGTGCTCAGAGCCATTTGAATCATTTGATGTTGATGCCGTTAATTCCGATGTGCTCTCCATGATTACTCACAACAAGCGTCGCCGAACACAGGATAATGCGGCAGATGAACCTTCCCTATTGGCTCGTCCTTCCGATGGGCCTCCAATGAAGGACCCCCTTTCTCATTCGGGAATAGTGGATGCTTTTGCGCCTGTGCCGAAGATCCCTGACACCTTATCTAGCGTTTATCTTGTTGTCGAGGCCACCCCTTCGGAGACGCCCGTGAGGAACCTGCTTCCGATTACCACGTGTCTTCTCCGGTTCTCTCGGACCCTTCTCCTGTCAGTTTCCTATCCCCCTTCTGCGACTTCTGTCGCCCCCTCTGGGTCATAGCCTTCTCCCATGAAACAACTGATAGATCCTCAAGAGCCAGTAGATCCCGTTATTTACCGACCGTCCCTCCGTGAACCCATGTCTGGGGATGAGTGGGATGTAGAGGCCTCTCCCTTGCAATCTGAAACGGAATACCTACATGACGCTCCCACGCGACCGAACGCGGCAGCGTCGGCGCTGTGGGGCCGCAGTAGAATCCTTAAACAGCCACAGAGAGCCGCTTCACGGCCGAAGACAAAGCAGTGGGAAGATGAGGGTTCTGTTTCGTAGTCTCTCTGGTTCGGCGATTGATTCTGGTATGATTACTTGTATGTTGCTCCGTCAACTGACGGATCTCTACCGTACTTTTGTTCTTCTTTCTGGGTCGAAGTTCCATGCAAGCATACACATTTATTATTCTGAATATCAAGAGAATACGTTTGAGCTTCGGCTCGCTTTGCGACTGTTTATATATCAATCTGCGGCAGATGTTTTTTTTGCTGGAAGTCTTATTCGGCCAGTTTTCCATTCCTGGGTTCTCAACCTTTTTTAATGTAGCGCCGGCCGGTGTGGCCGAGCGGTTCTAGGCGCTACAGTCTGGAACCGCGCGACCGCTACGGTCGCAGGTTCGAATCCTGCCTCGGGCATGGATGTGTGTGATGTCCTTAGGTTAGTTAGGTTTAAATAGTTCTAAGTTCTAGGGGACTGATGACCTCAGAAGTCAAGTCATATAGTGCTCAGAGCCATTTGAGCCATTTAATGTCGCTTCCGAATTTTCTACGGACACTGCCGTGTTTTATAGGGAAAGCATTCCGTTGATCGATTTCGAAGTACTCGACAGTGGAAGGGGGATCGGGTGCGCATTTTGTGATGTCAGTTTACTCCTTCTTTATGCCCCTCTGGCACAGGTCGTACTACCGCACGTTCGAGTTTCTATAAAGAAGAAATCATTTACCTGCTTCATAAATCCCCGCCAAATATTATTTTAGGTGGAGATGTCAATTGTGTTCTACGGCCAGTGGAACAGTCTCCTGGTGCGCTCCTTGCGCATGCGTGACGTTTGGGTTTCTAGCTATCCTACACTTGTGCGACAAACGTACTTTACTCCCACGTCTAGCAGTCACCTCGGTCGCTTTTACCTTTACGATTCCTTGTATGGGCATCTTCTGGATGTTCATGTGATACTAGCCTGTTTTACTGATCATTGCGCCGTAGCCGTCACGTTCAATTACGAGCGGCAACCGGTAAAATTGTTTCGTCCTCTCTGGATGCTCAATGTAGCCTCTTTGCAAGATACCTCTCTTAGCGTCGTCCTGGAGGACGTATGGGTTCGTTGTTCTCGTGCTATGGACAGGTACTCATCTATTGTGGCTTGGGGGACACTGCACGTTAAACGACAGATCCGTAGGGCTCTCGTGCGTTTTGGAGATGCGAAGGTGGCAGACGATCGACGAATGCAAGAATTTTACTACTTAGTCTTACGTCAACTGTACGATAGTGCTACGCATGCTCCCATACGGGACACTGATATACAGCGCATCAAAGCCTGATTGCTGCAGCTCAAACGCATTCAAATGGAGGGACTGCGGACGAAGTCTCAACCAAGTTCCCTTTTACAAGACGAACTGACGTCACTATACCATCTAATCCGTTTACGGGCGCGCAGGAAACGTGTGTGCCTTGCCTTCCTCACAACCGCTGACGGCCGCATGTTCACTCACCCCTCACCGTGACATTTCCGACTTTTTTTACACCTGTTTTACTGATCTGTACGATACCCATGCCCCGGCTGAAAACTCTCTCGATGACTTTACATCCTTGCTGCATCGCGTCGTCATTCCTCAATTAAATGACGCCTTTCTACGTCCCTTTCACAAGGATGATATATATGATGTTGTTACAGGATGTCAACCCGGACATCGCCTGGATTAGACAGTATTCCTAATGAGTTTTATGTTCAATTTTTACTACTCATTGGTGACACTTTTACGTCAATGGTAAATTAAGTGATGCGGGGAGTCTCCCTTCCTGCTTCTTTTCAGGAATATAATCTGGTCCTCCTCCCGAAATCCATAGATCGACTTGCGATTCATTCCCTCCGTCCTATTACTCTCATTAACTTCGATTATAAAACTGCCGCTCGCGCAATTAATATCCGTCTCTCTAAGCTGCACGATACTATTATTGCCGCCCACCAAAGCTGTGTGCCTGGACGCACGATACTGACTTCTGTTTTCGAATGTTGCGATGTAATTTCGATGGCCGCTGCCGCTAATATCCCAGGGGCTTTTTTTTCTTGATTTCCAAAAAGCGTTTGATCGTGTCAGCCATGATATTTTAACGAGAGTGCTTACCGCTGTCGGCTTTAATAATGATGCTCGACAGGTCTTAATTCGCCTTTTTACCGTTATCAGTGCTCCGGTAATTGCGTTGGATGGACTATATTGGGGAACTTTTTTCGGTCCGTGCATGCGCCGATGACGTCATGGTTTCAGTAAGACATGTCGAGGACATACCGAGGCTTAGGGATACCTTGGATTCATTTTGTCGTCTTGCTGGTGATTACATTAATGATCGTAAATGCACGTTCCTACCGTTGAGAGGCTTCAATCATGTCGTCATTCCTTGGGCGGCAGTCTTCAATCGCCATAAGACCTTAGGGATCTTAGTGAAGCGCAATCCGAACAAAGTGGCGACACTAAATTGGCGAGTGGTTACGAGTCGTGCTCACGGGGCGATCGTTGAACATGAACGCCGTTCCCTTAGCTTCCTTCACAAGGTACGGGTTTTAGAAACCAGGTACGAATTTTTGAAACATATGTCTTCAGTAAAGTATGTAGATTCCTGTGGCGCCGCCATATCTTTCGTATCTAGTATGAAGAAGTGGGCAGGCCTCGAAAGCTTGGAGGATTGAGTCTTTCCGATATCAAAATGAAGACATCCATCTTATCTGACCGCGCCGGCCCATGTGGCCGAGCGGTTCTAGGCCCTTCAGGCTGGAACCACGAGACCACTACGTCGCAGGTTCGAATCCTGCCTCAGGTAGGGATGTGTGTGATGTCCTTAGGTTAGTTAGTTTTAAGTAGTTCTACGTTTTAGGGGACTGATGACCTCCGATTTTAAGTCCCATAGTGCACAGAGCCATTTGAACCATTATCTGTCCGCCGCAATGTTTTAACCTGTACGCGGGCTCCGCATTCAGTTAGTCTACCTCTCGTTTACTTTCGCGCCTCCGGCCGGTCTGTCTGGCCCCTCCTGTTGATGTTGAAAGGATTAATCCTACATATCGGAACATTCGTGAATACTTTCTAACTATCGGTATCCTAGATGCTAATATACTTTCCATGACACATATTAATACCAACATGCTATCACCCCGTTGGGGTGCACCATGTCCCCTTTCTCCTGTGGAACTTGCTTCCCCGTCAACGTCTTGAAAAACGGTCTGGTTTCATCTTAGTCTTCCTGTATTGCCGATGGAGATAGCTTTAACGTGGCAAATGGTCGTTCACCGTCTGATACCTACTGGTGATCGTCTGTTTCGTATTGGCCTTCGTCCGACTGATCAGTGTGAGGAATGTCATCACACTGACACGTCATTTCACAGGCTTGTTGCTTTGGGCTATGGGTCCGCCGTCAATTAGTTTACCTTACTTGAGGGGCTGAATCCGCTTTCCCAGACGACATTCTCCTACATCCGGACATATCCATTTTTCCTCAGACGAAAAGGAATACGATTTTTCTGGCTCTTGGGTTACTATGATCACTATGTCGTTGAAGGGGTGAATGACCCAGATCTCCGCGTTTTTCACCATTATCTGACACCTGCGCATCGGAAATGGCAGCCGTTGCCACGATACCGAACGTTTCTTGCGAATATGCTTTTTCTTGTGTTTAACCGTCAGGTTGTTGGTTAAGCTCCCCTGTGATCCCTGTTTCTTCCCTGAGCTTGAGTCCCTCCCTTGTTGCTTTGTTTTGTCACTTTTTCTCTTCCACATGTATATTAAAAAATCGCAAGAAGGGTGGGATAATGGGTTAGTTTTCCCGTTCAGAATTTAATAATTGTTTGTGCTTGAACTAATTTGTTGACTTTCTTTTTGCAGCTGATATTAAATGATGATTGAACTTTGGTTGTCTGACGGTATTTTCATGAAAATCAATCTGATAATGAGAAAAGGTGCTAACGTGCTCGCTTCCCATGCAAGCGTGCCCGGGTTCGACTCCCGTCCGGGTTGGAGATTTTCTTTGCTTGAGGACTGGGTGTTGTGTTATCATTTCATCCATATCGCCGGCGCGCAAGTCGCCCAATGTGGCGTCGACTGAAATGAGACTCACACTTGGTGGCCGAACTTCTCCGGATGAGGCCTCCCGGCCAGCGATGCTATATGCTCATTTCCATTTTTTTCAGTAAAGCCTCTTATTCTCTATTTATTCGGGGCGGAACTTCGAAAAATCCCCTCTTAAACGACGCCTACAGTGTAAGAGTAATTGACTCTCCAAAGTTTCTATCCTTAGCGGTTTGGGCTAGACGATGATGATTCGGTGATCGGTCAGAACATATCCCTTTATGCACAGAGATCGCCTGGTTTTTCGGCATTTTTGGGTAAGCAGACTTACAACAAACTTTTGTTACAAACAGCAGTACAGTCAGCACCACTGCAGATCATCTCTCGCCAAGTGCTCAGAAGAAAGCAATTTTTGTGTTCAGAGAACAGATTTTTTTACATTTACAGAAAGATTCAGAGTTGTTACATATTATACAAACTGCCTGAACACGCGTACACTGAACGGTAGATAGTCTATAAGGCGATCTCCATTACAATGAGTTTCCTAATTTTGCATCCCCTTTAAGATCACTTATTCCCATTGTCGTACCAGCTCACCATTTTCTCTCTGAGACTGATGAATGTTCTCCACTACGCTTGTTAAGTTTAACTGATGTCGCCACATAATCACCTACATTTTAACAAAGGCTTTCCGGAAACACGGTTTTCATTAGTTCCACGTAATTCACAATAAATGGTTTAGTATTTAATACAATTGAAGATTGCAGTGTAACTTCCACCGTGTACGCAAGCCTTATTTTTCCGTTCACGGTTCGAAATAGACTTAAATGCATTCAGAATGTTGCTTTCCTTTTAGCTTCATGACGCGTGTGGCTAAACGCACCTCTGTCCATGGTCGACAGGGTGCTGACTAAGAGATTTCCGATCAACGACTTCGTAAAATATGCAAGTCATGGTGATACTTTCTTCATGTGGTTTCGAAGCCGGTGCTCTGTCGATCCCAAACATTTGCTTCCATCTCGTGGATGCATAATATCTCTGCCCGCTAGAAAGCAGGAGAATCGTGCCATCGATAACTGAAGTTGGTTCGCGGGCAGGCTCGGGAAGAGTCTGTTGGCGCGCTGTGCCTTGTGCCTTGGCCGAAATGTTAACCAGTTTTAAAAACCTTAATTTGAGTTGGTGATGTCTTACCAGACCCGTTGTGGTACGGGGGCTGTACTGGGGCACTCTGTGCCGAGTATCCATTGTCACACTGAACATTAGATGGGACCGACCGATATAGCAGCAGTGTGTGGTGGCGTCCACGGTGCAAAGTAAAAGGAGTTTGGTGGATGCAATTTGGATAAATGGGGGCGTCTGCTAAATCCTGTCCTCACGATTCTCTAGCACTCGCAGTGGATGGATATTGTATCAACAAACCTATTTCTAGAGGTTACAGCGCTGCATTTGGAAACAATGGGCGTCGACTAGTCTACCTCTAATTGATTTATTGCCTTCGCCTTGAGATAAGTGGCACGCTATAACTCTAAAGAGCTGTCAGGAATACCTGCTCTCGTGATTCTTGAATAGAGTATTCACTAGTACTAGCTGAAATTTATTGCAGAACACAATTAGTATTTCTACTCTCTCATTCCCAGTACCGAGTCCATATTCTTCCGTCACCCTTTCTTTTACTCCTTTCCCTACAACTACTCTCCAGTCCGCCATGACTATTACAGTTTCGACTTCTTTGCGTACTGAATTACTCTTTCAGTGTCCTCATATACTTTCCCTACTTCTTGATCTTCTGCTTGCGACGTCGACTTGTATACCTGAACTGTTGTCGATGTTGATTTCCTGTCGATTCTGATGAGAACAAGCCTATCACTGAACTGTTCACAGTAACTCACTGTCTGTCCTACATTCCTACTCATAACGAATAATTCTCTCTTTATATAATTTTCTGCCGCTGTTGATATTACCCCGTACACTACTGACCAGAAAACCTTGTCGTCTTTCCATTTCACTTCACTGACCCACATTATATCCAAACTCAGCCTATTCATTTCCCTTTTCAGATTTTCTAGCTTCCATACTACGTTCAAGCTTCTGACGTTCCACGCCACGACTCATAGAACATTATCCTTTCGTTGGCTACTCAATCTTCTTATGTCACTGACCTCTTGGCACGCCCTTTCTGGAGATCCAAAGGGGGGACTATTCGGGAATCTTGTGCCAATTGAGAGACCATCATGAAGCTTCTTCAATCACAGGCCACATGTCCTGTACTCATATTACTCGTTTTAAAGTTCTCGAAACACTGAGTAAGCATTTCATATATATACATTGGCAGCTTGAGAACGAGCAATAGGAACACAATAAATCCCAATATCTTGTTCACGATGTAAGTAGTATAGTCGCTAAGATACTAGTTTGACTGAAACTGTGGATATATATAAATTGAGCTGTGGTCGATTTACTTTAAACTTTACAATTAACTTGTGTTTTCGTTACTCTATTCTAATAAAATTGCTTGCTTACTTCAGTTAATCATAAGCACAATAGAGTTACTTAATGTAAAGCTCAAACACACAGAAATAAACACAGAATTAATCAGAAAAGGACCTCATAAATAAACGCTCAGGCTCGGTAGCGAACTTCGAAATAAAAAAATTATTACATAAAATACTTATAAAATTAATTAGTTATGGAAATTCACGAAGTTAATCATTAGAACACTGCAATGAACAAACGATTGTAGTTGCGGAAGCAACGACCAACAGGCCCACAATGAATGCCAACACCGGCCGCCTCAGACCACAGGAATCTATACAATACACATAAAGCAAACTATTACACATGAAATGCTTCAATAAACCAGTGAGTTTATATAAAGCCCCTTTAAAGGAGATCCCATCCGAGGGCGGGAGTGTGTGTGACTTTCAGCCAACAAATGGATAAATAATTAACGTCACTTAAACTTCATAAAACATAGATTACTGAACGTGCGTGGATATGCACGAGCTTAAAAAAATTATCTACGAAACAAATGAAACTTTAAACCTAGCCAGCGAGTAGAGTAATTACCATTACCGCCTCAGATCAAAGATTTTTAATAAGTACACTAAGCTAGCCAGCGATTAATTGCCATTACCGCCTCAGATCAAAGATTTTTAATAAGCACACAAAGTGTTATCCGCTCTATTCGCAAAGAAATTACTTGCAGGCAGAATGGTGGATTACATGTCCCTGGAAAAGCTTTAAATTAATAACGGGCACATAAAGCTGCACGTGTCTTGCTGTGGTTATTTTATGATTTTAAAAGGAATATCAAAATTAGTAACGCTGAATAAACAGTGCAACAGTGGGCAAAAACATTGGAAAAGGGCGGTCAGTTATATTAAATCTTGGTCGGGCAGAGATTTCGAATTCAGATATTGAATTTTAAGGCGTACGCAAGGCAGATGTAGAGTCAGCTCACAGTTTAGTAATGTTGAAAGCAGGTTGAAGTTTGAGACTAGTCGGGAAGAATAAAAAGTAATGTACGGAAGTGCTAAGGAATGAAGAGATACTCTTGAAATTCTCTGAGACTGTAGATACTGCGATAAGGAATAGCTCAGTAGGCAGTTCAGGTAAAGAGGAATAGATATCTCTAAAAAGGGCATCAGAGAAATGGGAATGAATATCATAAGTACAACGAAGGTATCTGCGAAGAAATGGGTAACAGAAGAAACCAGTTGACCGACGAAAAAAGAAAGTACTAAAATGTTCGCGGAAATTCAAGAATACAGAGATAGAAGTAACTTAGAAACGAATTAATAGGAAGTACAGGTAAGTTAAGGAGAACTGGCTATATGAAAATTGTGAAGAACTCTGAAAGAAAATGATTGTTGGAAGGACTGATTCAGCAGATAGAGAAGTCAAAACGAATTCGGTCAAATTGAAAGTAAGGACGGTAACATTAAGAATGCAATGGAAACTCCACTGTTAAATGCAGAGAAGAGAGGTATCGGTAGAAAGACTACATTGAGGGCCTCCATGAGGGGGAGGACTTATCTGGTGACGTGATAGAAGAAGAAACAAGAGTCGATAGGGAGAAAAAAAATCCGAAGACTGCAAGAGGGACCTAACAGCTCATGAATCCAAGTATTTGACAGGAATAATATGCTGAGTAATGGAAAAGATAGTTGAAGACCTGTTACATGACGATCAGTTTGGTTTGCACCACAGAGGCACTTCTGATGTTCTGGTTGATAATGGAAGCAAGACTTAAGAAAAATCTAGACACCGACCTGTCAACCTGGAAAGAGCTTTCGGCAATGTCAAATGGTGCTCTATGTTCGAAATTCTGGAAAAATAGGGTTAAGCTACAGAACAAGCCGGGTAATGTCAATGTGTACAAGAACCAAAAGTGAACAATAACAGTGGGGGACCAACAACAAAATGCTCCTATTGATAAAGGTGTAAGAAAGGGATGTAGTCTTTAGCAGCTATTGCTGAATCTATTAATGAAAGCAGAAGAAATTTTCAGTAGTGGAATTAAAGTTCAGGGTGGAACGATATGAATGTTAAGATTTTCTGACGACATTGTCATCCTTGGTGGAAGTGTAAAACAATTGAAGGTTCTGTTGAACGGAATGAAGAGTCCAATGAGCACAGAATATGAATTGAGGGTAAATCGCAGAAAGACGAAAATAATGAGAGGGAGCAGAAATAAGACCAATGAGAAACTGAAAAACATAATAGGTGATCACACAGTAGATTACAGAATTCTGCTACCTAGGCAGCAAAATGACCTATCGAGACCGACTTCTCCGAAAGCCAACGTATGGCGCTAGTGGAGTGGCCCTTGAACCACTACTAGTCATTGCCTTTCCTGTTCTACTTGCAAATAGAGCGAGGGAAAAGAGACTATCTATATGGCTCCGTATGAGTCCTAAATTCTCATATCTCATCTTCGCGGTCTGTAGGCACCAGTAGAATCTTTCAGTACTTAGTTTCAAATGCCTGTTCTCTAAATTTTCTCAGTAGTGTTCCTCGTATAGAACGTCTTGTTCCTTCCAGGTATTCCAATTTGAGCTCCCAAAGCCATACTTACCATACTTTCCCTAATTCTCCCAATAAACCAAAGTCGACCATTCGCCTTCTCTAACACAGTCCTCTCATGTACGTTACATTACGTCCAAATACATACGACGTGACTGTGTCAAGCAGGACACTAGTAATGTTGCATCCGAACATTACCAGTTTGTTTCCCACTCATCCACATTAGCTTATGTTTTTCCGCGTTTAGAGCAACCTGCCATTCCTCACACTAACTAGAAATATTGTGTAAGTTATCTTCTGTCATCCTGCGGTCACTAACTTTGGACACCTTAACGTACACCACAGCATAATCAGCAAACAACCGCAGATTGCAGCTCACCCTGTCCGCCAGATCTTTAGATGCCTGCCACGAATTCCTCTCCTGTGCCAACCTCTTCATCTCACAACAGTACTTGCAACCTACGTCCTCAATTATCTGCTGAATGTATTCCAATCTGTGCCTTACGTTGAAGTTTATGCCGTCTACAGCTTCTTCTATTACCATGGAAGTCATTCCCTGGTGTCTTAACAGAAGTACTATCTTTCTGTCCCTTCTCCTTGTCAGTGCTTTTCTCTTATTCCTTTTCTCTCCGATTCTGCGCGGAATCCCCTCCTTCCTTACCTTAACAGTCCACCTAATTTTCAACATTCGTCTGTAGCACCACATCTCAAATGCATCGATTCTCTTCTGTTCCGGTTTTCCTACTGTCCATGTTTCAATACTATACTCGTACACTGCTGCACTCCAACGCAAATTCTCAGAAATGTCTCCCTCAAACTAATGCCTATGTTTGATACTAAAGTGCGCGTCATTTATGACGGCGGCCGAGTTTAGGTTCTTTCTGCGCGTATGACGTCACAAAACACAGTCAGCCAATGAACAGAGAATGACGTTGCCAGAGCTCGACTGCAGTGCAGAGCACGGATGAGTGTCTTCAGTTTTAGAAACGTTCAGTCATAAATAAAGTAATTGAACAAAAGCAACGTCTTGATAGCAGACTTTCTTTTATAGAATGTTTGGAAAAAGCATTCTTTATACCAATTGCTTCATATTCTATTAATTAATTAAACCAAACAAGCAATAAGCCTCCTAATTCAGGCGATAGCAAGGAAAGGTGTTTGTATCATTCTCACTAACCGCTTTTTCGCAGTAAAGAACAGCAGTAATTGTTTATTTCCTATTGTACTTCGACGAAACGTGAGTAATTCCTAGTCCTACGAACAGTGTTTGTCGGTATTTTGCTTGATATTTTATAGTCCTCCGGGAGATTAATTGAATTGCGTTAGCGTAATCGTCAAAGTGTATGGCTCCTAAGCGAAAGGTTCAGAGTTCAAACCTTGTTTGGTGTTTAATATTTTCTTTATTTAAAAACTATATCGAAGTGTCTTACTTCATGAATTTTATTCGTTTGAATGTAATTTTTTGAAATTTCTAGTGGCAACTGAAATCGACCATATGGAAAGTATACGCTATGGACTTTTACCTCTGCAAACTCTTCAAAATTTCGTGCAATGGTTTACTAAATCTAATGCTGCACAATAACTGCGTTGAACATCGAAACAAAATGAAGTCATTTATGGGGGGAGGGTATCAGTCAAGATGATGTGTAAAAATCAAATTTTTGGGCCAAATAGTTTTTATGAAATCGAATGATAAAGTGTGTGAAAGCAGTCGAAACACCATGTGTCTGCATAGGCGAGCAATGCAATGATGACAAAATCGCGCACATCGCGGAATGCGGGGAGCGCGTCTCTGTAGCAACGAAAGGGTTAATGCGGCCATAGTGGCTTTACTTCATAAACTGCGCGCTCCCCCCTGAACGTAAGTTTGCGAACTATACTACGGCGCTGCTTCTCTTGGCGTGTACAACTGGCAACGCAGCAATCTCCCGCGTCTAGGCGGGCATGCGCGAACCTCCAAGATAAAAGAATTGAACTATAGTAGACTTCTCATGGCCAGGAATGCCCTTTTTACCAGTGCTAGTCTGCTTCTGATGTTCTCCTTGCTCCATCGTCAGTGGTTATTATGCTGCCTCTGTAGCAAAAAAAAAAAAAAGGTTCAAATAGCTCTGAGCACTATGCGACTTAGCTTCTGAGGTCATCAGTCGCCTAGAACTTAGAACTAATTAAACCTAACTAACCCAAGAACCTCACACACATCCATCCATGCCTGAGGCAGGATTCGAAGCTGCGACCGCAGCGGTCGCTCGGTTCCAGACTGTAGCGCCTAGAGCCGCACGGCCACTCCGGCCGGCCATCTGTAGCAGAAATCCTTAGCTTCATCTACTTCGTGACCATCAATCCTGATGTTAAATTCCTCGTTGTTCTCATTTCTGTTACTTCTCATTACTTTCTTCTGTATTCGATTTACTCTAAATCCGTATTCAGTGCCCATTACATTGTTCATTCCATTCAGCAGGTCATGCAATTCTTCTTCACTTCCACTCAGCATGGCAATGTCATCAGCACATCGTATCATTGATACCCATTCAGCTTGAATTTTAGTTCCATTCTGGAACCGTCATGTACTTCAGTCAATGCTTCTTCGATGTACATATTGAACGGTAGGGACGAAAGACTACATCCCTGTGTTACACAATTTTTAATCCGAGCACTTTGCTCTTGGTCGTTCACTCTTATTACTCCCGCTTGGCTCTTGTACATATTGTTTATTACACGTCTCTCCCTATAGCCTACCCCCATTTTTCCAGAATTTCGAACATCTTGCACCATTTTACATTGTCGAACCCTTTTTCCAGGTCGACAAATCTTATGAACGCGTATTGATTTTTCTTCAGTCTTGCTTCCGTTATCAGCCGCTACGTCAGAATTGCCTCTCTGGTGCCTTTAGCCTTCCTAAAGCCACACCGATCGTCATCTAACAGTTCCTCAATTTTATTCTATATTCTTTTGTATGTTAATCTTATCAACAACGTGGATGCGTGAGCTGTTAAGCTGATTGTGCGATAATTCTCGCATTTGTCAGCCCTCACTGTCTTCGGAATTGTGTGGACGACATTTTTCCGAAATTCAGATGGTATATCGCCAGACTTATGCGTTCCACACAACAGTTTGAATAGCTATTTTGTTGTAACTTCCCCCAATGATTTCAGATATTCCGATGGAATGTTATCTATCCCTTCCGCTTATTTGGTCTTAAGTCCTTCAGAGCTCTCTTAAATTCTGATTATAATGCTGGGTCCCCTGTCTCTTCTAAATCGACTCCTGTTTCTTCTTCTATCACATCAGACAAATCTTCCCCCTGATACAGGCCTTCAATGTTCCACCTATTTGCTCTCTTATCTGCATTTAACAGTGGGATTCCCGTCACGCGCTTAATGTCATCATCCTTGCTTACAATTTGACCGAATGTTGTTTTGACTTTTCTATACGCTGAGTCAGTCCTTCTGACAATCATTTCTTTTTCGATTTCTTCACATTTTTCATGCAGCCATTTCGTCTTCTTTCCCCTGCACCTCCTACTGATTTCATTCCTCGACTTGTATTTCTGAGTTCGTGTATTTCCCTGAGCAGATTTGTAGGTCCTTCTTTGATCGATCAGCTGAAATATTTATTCTGTTAGTCATGGTTTCTTCGCAGTTGCCTTCTATGTTCCTATGTTTTTCTTTCCAACATTTGTGATGGCCCTTTTTAGATATATCCAATAGTCTTCAACTGTACTGCCAACTGAACTATTCGGTATTGCTGTATCTAAAGCCTTAGAGAACTTCAAGCGTATCTCGTCATTCCTTAGTACTTCCGTACCCCACTTCTTTGCGTATTGATTCTTCCTGACTACTTTCTATCACGACTACATTGTAATCTGGTTTTATATCTGCTCCTGGATACGTCTTACAATCTAGTTTCTGATTTCGGAATCTGTCTGACCATTATGTAATCTGACTGAAATCCTCCCGTATCACTCGACCTTTTCCAAGTACACCTCCTCCTCCTCTTGTGATTCTTACTGGTTCGAATTAATTGCAGAACTCAGTCTTTCACCTCTTTCATTCATTGTCCCAAGCCCATGTTCTCCTGTAACCGTTTCCTCTTCCCTTACAACGGCATTCCATTCCCCCATGACTATTAGGTTTTCATCTCCCTTTACGTAATGTATTACCCTTTCAGTATCCTCATACACTTTCTCTCTCTCTTCATCTTCTGTTTGCGACGTCGGCATGTATATCTCACCTATTATTGTTGGTCTGCTGTCGATTCTGATAAGAGCAACCCTATCACTGAACTGTTTACAGCAAGACATTGTCTGCCCTACCATCCTATACATAACGAATCCTACTCCCGTTATCCCATTTTCTGCTACTGTTGATATTACCCTGTACTCATCTGGCCAAAATCCTTGTCTTCTTTCCATTTCACGTCACTGATACCTACTATATCTAGATTGAGCCTCTGTATTTCCCTTTTCAGGTTTTCAAGCTTCTCTACCACATTCAATCTTCTGACATTCCACCCCCCGACTCTTAGAACGTTACCCTTTAGTTGGTTATAGAATCTTTCTCTCATGGTCACCTTCCTCTTGGCAGTCTCCTCTCGGAGATCCGAATGGGGGCCATCCAGGAATCTTTTGCCAATGGAGAGACCATGATGACACTTTTTCAATTACAAGGCGCAAGTCTTGTCGATACACGTTATGTGTCTTTAATGAAATGGTTTCCATTTTCTTCTGCGTCTTCATGTCGTTGATCATTGCTTCCGCCTTTAGGGGCTGTTTCCCACCCCAAGGACAAGAGAGTGCTCTGAACCTCTGTCCATTCCTCCGCTCTCTTTTACAAGGTCCTTGGCAGAGGGAGGGTGACTTCTTACGCCAGATGTCTTCGGCCGCCAATGCTGATTATTAATAAAAATTGGAGCGGTGGCGTTACCCCTAGATCACAGGTACGTTCGTGTATATATAATATATATATATATATATATATATATATATATATATATATATATGTGTATAAAATAAAAGCGATCGTATCACACTTCCAGTGGCACTCCTGACGATACCCTTGTCTTAGATCAACAGTCGACGTGAGGGACAATATGCTGGATTGCATGGCGCTTAACAAGTCCTCTAGCCAGTGACATATCTATTAACCTATTCCACCTACTTTTACCTCCGTTAAAAGCATGTAACGTGGCAATGTGTCAAATGCCTTCCATAAATACAGAAATCTTGAAATATGGAATCTGGCTGTTTCCCTTTCATATATAGTTCGCAGTATATCACGTGAGAAAAGTGCAAGCTGAGTTTCGCAGTGACGATGCTTTCTAAAACTACGCTCGTTCGTTGACATAAGCTTCTCAAGAAAATTGTCTATATTCCAACTGAGAACATGTTCGAGGATTCTGCAGCAAACCAAGATTGGGATATTGTTCTGTAATTTTGCGGGTCTGTCCTTTTACCTTTCTATATAGAGGAGTTACCTGCTCTTCTTTCCAGTCGCTTGGGACTTTACAGTGAGCGAGAGATTCGCGACAAAGCGATTTAGGTAAGGGGCAATGCCACAGAGCATCTTTCTAAAACCGAACTGGGATTTCATCCGGACCTGGTGACTTATTTCCTTTCAAATTTTTCAGTGGTTTCTTTACGCCAGGAGTGCCTGTCGTCCATACGGGAGCCTGTTCGATGGTCAAACGGCGGTAAGTTCGTACGACTCTCCTGATGAACTACTCCTTGAAAGCGAAATTTGAAACACCGGATTTCGTTTTGCTATCTTCATCTGCTACACTAGACTGGTTAACAATGAATGGATAAAAGCCGTGGCCCGCATAGTGATTTTACGCAGGATCAGTAGAAGGTAGAACCGATAGAGGTACTCAAAGTACCCTCCGCCACACACCGCCAGGTGGCTTGCGGAGCGTGGATGTAGATGTTCTCTGGTTCTCCGCCAGATTTTTTGCTGAGGTATGACGGTGTTTTTCGCTGTATGCTTGGCGCATAAATCTTTTGACAGTCTCTCGAATATCTACTAACATTTGCTTCTCTTCATTTGCACTCTCTCTTTTTGAGCCGAGAGTGCATCAGACGCTGCTTCCTCAGACTTTCCAAATTTTGTTATTAAATCATAGTCGGTCTTTTGTATGCTTAATCCATTTACTAGGCTCATAATTATCCAGAGCGCATTTACTATCTGCTTAAAGTTTCCTTTTTGGAAATCGTACTGGCGCTAAACAATGTCAGTTCTCCGTCTAAGTGAGATGCTAACAACTACTTATCCGCTCCTTCTAGCAGAAACACTAACTTTCTTGACTTATTTATTAACATTCGTAACCATAGTTGCTGCATTGACGTTATGATCGCTAATCCTTGCTTCTATGCTGACGATGGTGATAAAGTCCGGTCTACTTGTAGCTACCAGGTCTAACATATTTCCATTTCGTGTGAGATGCAGAACAAGCTGCTCGAGACCGTTTTAAGAAAACGCATCCAAAAGTACTTCGTGTCTGTCTGTACGCCCGGAAATGAGTCCATAGACCGCCCAGTTTATACTCGGTGGGTTGAAGCCACCTCCAACTGGTCTTGCATAATCTCGCTACTGACCGTGGAACTTCTTTGAACGTCTGAAGCTGTCACGACGGAATCGGGTGGCCGATAAATTACCTTGGTTTCACCTACACTTGTTACATGCGACCAGATAACTACTGTCACCCTCAGCTTCGACCTGAGTAGACATTTTTGTCAACTGCAGCGACCACTCCACCTCTAATCTGTCCTTCCGATATACATTCCATGACTCGCTAAATATCTCAGAGCTTTTCCACTTAGGGTTTCATCTAGCTGTCGGTCTCAAGAATAATTTGAGTGCTAGAATTTGCCTGACGAAGACAGCCGCTAGGACACAAAAAACAGAATAGCAATGGCAAAAAATGCATTCCTCTCCACGAAAAGACTAATAATATCAAAAATGGGCATTAATTTGAGGAAGCAATTACTGGGAATGTACGTTTAGAGAGCAACTTTTTATGGTAGTGAGATGTGGACTGTGGGAAAATCTGGATGGAAGAGGATAGAAGGATTTGAGATGTGGCGTTAAAGAAGAACGTTGAGAATTAGGTGGACTGCTACGATAAGGAACAAAGCGGTTCTCCACAGAATCTTCGTGGAAAGGGATGCATAAAAATCCATGAGGAGGAACAGAATAATAAGACATCAGGCATCAACTTCCGTGACACTAGAGGGAACTGTAAGGGATAAAAATATACAAGAAGGCTGGGATACATCCAGCAAATAATTGAAGAAATATTTAGTAGGTGCTACTTTGAGATGGAAAGGTTGGCACAAGAAAAAAATAAAGTTTCGCCGTTAATGTTTAAGGAGTGATTCTTATTAACGTAGGCAGATGGCCCTAAGACAAGTGATTTAATACTAGGTGCATTCAAGTTCCAAGGCCTCCGATTTTTTTTTCTAATTAACTACTCACCCAAAAGCGATGAAACTTGCGTTACTTCTCGACGTAATCGCCCTGCAGACGTACACATTTTTCGCAACGCTGACGCCATGATTCCATGGCAGCAGCGAAGGCCTCTTTAGGAGTCTGTTTCGATCACTGGAAAATCGCTGAGGCAATAGCAGCACGGCTGGTGCATGTGCGGCCACGGAGAGTGTCTTTCATTGTTCGAAAAAGCCAAAAGTCACTAGGAGCCAGGTCAGGTGAGTAGGGAGCATGAGGAATCACTTCAAAGTTGTTATCACGAAGAAACTGTTGCGTAACGTTAGCTGAATGTGCGGGTGCGTTGCCTTGGTGAAACAGCACACGCGCAGCCCTTCCCGGACGTTTTTGTTGCAGTGCAGGAAGGAATTTATTCTTCAAAACATTTTCGTAGGATGCACCTGTTACCGTAGTGCCCTTTGGAACGCAATGGGTAAGGATTACGCCCTCGCTGTCCCAGAACATGGACACCATCATTTTTTCAGCACTGGCGGTTACCCGAAATTTTTTTGGTGGCGGTGAATCTGCGTGCTTCCATTAAGCTGACTGGCGCTTTGTTTCTGGATTGAAATATGGCATCCACGTCTCATCCATTGTCACAACCGACGAAAAGAAAGTCCCATTCATGCTGTCGTTGCACGTCAACATAGCTTGGCACCATGCCACACAGGCAGCCATGTGGTCGTCCGTCAGCATTCGTGGCACCCACCTGGATGACACTTTTCGCATTTTCAGGTCGTCATGCAGGATTGTGTGCACAGAACCCACAGAAATGCCAACTCTGGAGGCGATCTGTTCAACAGTCATTCGGCGATCCCCCAAAACAATTCTCTCCACTATCTCGATCATGTTGTCAGACCGGCTTGTGCGAGCCCGAGTTTGTTTCGGTTTGTTGTCACATGATGTTCTGCCTTCATTAAACTGTCGCACCCACGAACGCACTTTCGACACATCCGTAACTCCATCACCACATGTCTCCTTCAACTGTCGATGAATTTCAATTGGTTTCACACCATGCAAATTGAGAAAACGAATAATTGCAAGCTGTTTAAGTAAGGAAAACGTAGCCATTTTAAGTATTTAAAACAGTACTCATTCTCGCCGCTGGCGGTAAAATTCCATCTGCCGTACGGTGCTGCCACCTCTGGGACATATTGACAATGAACGCGGCCTCATTTTAAAACATTGCGCATGTTTCTATCTCTTTCCAGTCCGGAGAAAAAATGTCGGAGGCCTTAGAACTTGAATGCACCTCGTATAAGACACACGGGGTCACAAATGTCAGGAAGTACTGCAACAATGGACACAGATGTTGTACATGTGACGTCACCAGATAACATACCTCACTGCACGTGCTTCGATTGAACCTATTAGTCAGTGGCGCCTGATCATCCTAACCCAAGTCAAGTCTTCACTTCGATGTGGCTCCACACCTATGTGCGCGACATAGCGCGTGGGACTGTCTGGCAGACAGCATTTTTTTATTGCAGTGAATAATTACGTTTTTTAGTTGAAATGCGATTCGTTATTTAACGTAACAGTCTTGTCGTTTCTGATGATTTTTTGCAAAGTAGAATACAATAGAAAGCTACCATATTACGTAAGAAGTAATTGAATACAAGTTTCCGAACCAGCTCGTTAACCGTAAATAACCTATGTTTTCTTAATTAAAAACTCTGTAATGAAAAAGAGAAGGGAAAAAAGATAGAAACACAAAATTATAACAGATTTTCTCAGTTACAGCGAAGACCATATTTTTTAACTTCTACGTTTACAACAGATTACGCTTACAAAAGATGTTCATGTACCGTTTGCTCTAAAGTGAGTGTTGCATCGCTCTATCTTCCATCACGCCCACGCCGAACCGCTGCCGCCGAGCGAGGTGGCGCAGTGGTTCACACACTAGACTCGCATTTGGTAGGACGGCTATGCTGATTTAAGTTTTCCGTGATTTACATACATAGCGCCAGGCAAATGACTGGATGGTTCCTTTGAAAGGGCACGGCCGACTTCCTTGCCCATCCTTCCCTAAACCATGGGGCAGATGACCTCGCTGTTTGGTCCCCTCTCCCAAACAAACCAATACCGACCGCTGCACGTGTGGCGACCTACGTCATTTCGTGACGTCACATGTTAAACATTTTTCATCCATTTTTGAGATATTTTCCGACATTTTCTACCCCGTGTGTCTTATATTAAATCACTTGTCTTAACCTCATCTACCTCGCTTCGGCCTTTTTAAACCGTGGTAATACCTCGTCTTCTTATACAGCGTGTTTCACAGTCTAGGGCTGACAGATCAAGTCTTCGGGAAGAACGTCTGTTACAAACAAAATGTACGCTGCCGCTCCCCGGTGACCCAAGGCATCTCGTATAACTGCTTACGTTCGTGGGAGGTGGCAGGGCGAAAGCACTCGGTGGTGTGAACTTTCAGTGTTCGTTGCCCCAAATTGTCATCTGCTCTGCGTGGAAGGGGAAAAGTAAAGTTCCTAATTAGCTTTTAAAATTTTTTTTTTTTCGCTTACAGACACACATTGTGCTGGGGCAGATAGTATTGAGATGCGGCACACCGGGTTAGTAAACACTGTTAGTTCGGTGAAATGTCTCTATTCCAGGACTGGCGCTTTCGATAGGAACAGTCCTAGCGTCACTAGGTAGCGTCAGGGAACATCTAGCCTCGAACAAAAGTTGTTCCACATGACATGATCTCTTACGCCTAGACGTTGGGTGCAAAGACTTCGAAATATCCAACGCATTAATCACTGCTGCATCATTACTGCTGCTAAATTTCGTAGCCCCGATCCATTATCAAATTCACCTTCTGTGGAGAGAGAGAAATCAGCTCTTTTGCATCGAATATCAAGATGGATTGTGTCGAATGTGATCCATCACTACAATTTTTTGTATATAAATTATCGCATTGGTCTTCCGCTCTACCACCTATTTCTTCCCCATATTGCTATTGATCAAGAGTCAAATGTAAGTCTCCTCCTTGATGAAACAGAACGTTACAGGATGAATTCGGGCATGATGATACGCCACTGTCGTAGGACACGTGCTGTGTGCAGCTGATAACCTGTGTAGTCACAATTCTCCATTCCATCTTGCAAGATCTATATGATATGAATGAATGTACTGCTCTGCGGGGAAGGGCCAAATTAAAGTTCCTTATTTGTGGTCTGTTACGTTCTCTTGCTTATTTTACGTCACGGCAACCACTGATGACTAAACAAAGCAGGTTTTTACTACAGAATTTTATCCTGTTTTTGTAAGTCATACTCCACAGTTTGTTGTGATCTTGATAACAATTCCTGTGAACGGCCAGTGCGTGAGATGAGCATTTCACGGAAACTTTGCAAGAGTCAGTGCCGTAGAGAGAAAGTGAGAAAGGTGTTGAACGATTATATTTTAATTTTCCGTGAGCTGGCATATTTTGTCTTGACTTTCTAAGGTGCGCCTTACTGGATTTGCCTAAAACAGTCAACAGGATGTGTCTCATTGTCAATCTTCTTGTAACATCTGAAACGTCCCCTTTGAACAATTTATACAAGACTGTGCTTATACTGACACACAATGTTTTTAGCGCAACGCAATCTGACTTTCAAAATTCCCTACTAAAGAATGGCCCTGACTAACATTAAACTATACCTTTCACAAATCACTTACCTCACAAAAATCTTCGCTGCTCAAGCTACTGCAATACAGCGAGCGCCACTACTGCCAGCTAAATAAAAGATTCAAACTATGGAAGGCACTAACTACTGACAGGGATAGTTAGCAAATGAAAGATATTAGTAGAGAACAAACAATGTATTTACCTTGATATCATCATATATAAATATAGCAGTTCATGACAAATTACAAAACTCCGCCATCTCTCTCTCCACATCCACCACTGCTGGCGGCTCACCTCCAACTGCGCAACGCTACGCGCTGTTCACATCCAGCTGCCTAACACTACAATGGCGAGTATTACAACAATGCAAAGCAGCCACAGACTGCACACAGCACAGCCAGTGATTTTCATACAGAGGTGGCGTTACCAATAAAAAAACCTAAACAGCCTACTTACATAGCCCCCATGCTCCCCACAAAAATTTTTTACAAATTGGATTGGGCAGTGGCCAATACAGATTTGAAAAAAAAATTTTTATAATTACAATAACAAAGAAATCAAATGCACACACTTATTGATACAATGTTGCTCAAAAGCTAAAATTTTCTCACAGTCTATAAAGATAGTCCTGATTCATCACAGTAAAATTACAGTGTTTTTCTTTTTTTTCCAAAGTCTGAACAGTAAAAGAGAATGCACACAGAAGTAGTGTATTTCCATGCAGTCTTGAAGAAGTAGTGTCCTTCCATCAGAAAGACAGTGCTGACTCTTGACATGCTGACAGGTAATGGGCCACAACATAGCAAACCCACAGCAGAGTCAGTCGACGTTTTGAAGAATATTGGTAGTTAGGTCATCACAGAGCAGACCCACTGTAGTCCTGGTAGAAATTACGGTACTGGTGGGCCACCAGAGGTGCAGACCCACTGCAGTCCTTGTAGCAATTGGTGGGCCATCAAGGATGCAGACCCACTGTAGTCCTGGTAGAGACAGCCAGCAGCCATCTGTTGCAAATGTGCAGGTGCACAATCACTATCGAAGAGTCTTGCGGACAATATAGCAAGTCCATAAACCACCACTTGTGCACTCACAAAGTTTCTGGAATTGTCCTTAGATCCAGCAATGCTGTTATCCAGTCCCTTGCTGAATCATTAACACACGTGCAAACACTATCAGTCCCTACTTCTCACATATTGTCCATGTACTATGACCAACAGAAACGTGTGCAGTGAAATGTTACTTAATTTGAAGAACTGGTAACAATTACAATTTGGTAACATAAAAATACAATAACAAAGGTACAAAATACATCATTAAAGAACATAATAATACAGATAACATTTGTAGTACAGGCTTTACAAAAGAATAGAAATGAACATATACATCAGTGTTACAGGAATTATGACATGAGTACAAAAATAAAAGATCAGAATCACTTTCGAAACATCAACTTCACACATGAGCATTAAAACAAAACAGAATAAATAATGTGTAAGCATATTTATAAGGTAAATAACATATTATTAATGCCAATTATATTCGAGGATAACAGTATTCCTCATCATAGTGAATGTAGCTTAATATTAAAAGAAGAAAAAATTCTATGAAACTACACAGAGACAGGAAGAAAACAAATACACAAGGGTACACAAACATATAGTGGGATAATACAAAAGGAAAGGACAGGGTTTGTTGTACTGCAGTATTTTGCAAACAAAACTTTCTTTACTTCTTGGAGATCTCCCTTCATTCAACATTATTCCCAAAAAGTCCTATCTATACCTGCTTTCTGTATTCTATTCATATTTTTTTCAATATAATTATTTCTCAGTGCACAATACTCATTTTGGCCCAAGTCTGTTTCATATAACTTCGCAACGCATTCTTTACCTACTCTCCATAGTCAGTTTCTTATATAGTCTACCCCTCTTAAGCTAACTTAAATCTACTGAGCTCAGATGCTAAACTAAGGGACGAGGCAATGCAGCAGCACATAAAACAATTAATATAAACAGCAATGACAAAAAAAAATGGAAAATCGCAAAGCAAGCTACAGTAAATCTAAATTACCAAGCAAATCTACATTACAACTAATATGAGGCAATGCGCAGCAAACAAAAAAATAAATCTGGCTTATCAGAGTAACACAAATGAAAGTTCAGTAGCACTATGCCTGGCAAACAGCAGCTTATATCTAAACATGACATAGCTCAAGCAGAAAAAATATTACAGTAAAGATAACAATGCAGATAAGGGAAATGTATAATCACATCTTAATGTCTAAGTAATTAAAGTGGTGCACCACAACAACTTATTGTAAAATAAATATTACCATGTACTTGAAAAGAATATTATGTATGCAGTTACTGTTACTAGTCCCTTCTTATTGTTCTTTCCTTTCCAAGTGCACCTTTTTTGAAGAATGTGGATCACAAAATTATTATTTAATAGATCTGTTGACAGAAAGTGTTCACATTAGCAAATGCATTTAATTTTATTTTATGAAACCAATGCTGCAACACAGCTGGAAAACAGATGTCAAATGAAATAAGCAATTACGCAAACCAAAGCATACAAATATCATTCAATAGTCATGTGGCATTTCGTAAGTCAGTAGCTCTCAACTCTCGTAGAAAGACACTTGTCATTATCAGGTTTGCAGATGTAAGAATATTTCCCATCAATTCATAAGCATTTCAGTAAATATCATAAATTACGAGCTCCACAGTATGCTTTCGACAAGGAAATGTCAATAGCGAGTGTAATGCCCCCCCCCCTTTTTTTTTTTACCTGTGCCGCTGAAAGGCTAATGGCTTTTTTTCGGGCGGCTGTCGCCCAGGTGGGTGCCCGCAACGCATTACGTGCAGGTGGTCACTTAACTTTCTTACGGAAATATTTAAGACAGCAGTTTCCGCTACAGTGACAGTATCATATAAAATGTTTCACAGGTCAAGAATTTGCGTTGCAAATGTGTAGAAACAAAATGCTATTGATATAACAGTGTCCAAAAAATTTTCGCCAGCATTGTGATACATTCACACATGATTCACACATGTACACACATTTCATAATTCTAAAGTATGATTCTTGGTTTCCAACATCCTTTTCCATAAGTCAGAGTCCCTAATCACTATTCATTACTCCTTACCTTATTACACATATATATATTCGTCGACACGTCAATCTTGCGACGACACTTCAATATTTCATCATAATAAATACATAGCATAACCAAATTCCTCATATAGCACCAGCTTATTAATCATAAACATACCTCAGCAGCATAATACACATCGTCGTCGTAAAAAAATAACATCATAACACCTCAGTCAAATCTCAAAAACGTCGTAGCTTTCTGCAATAATGTCAAAACCTAAAAAAATTCTCTGCTCATGTCAAAAGTGTCATCTGCCTCAAACGTACTTTAAAAATCATGATCCCATACCAAATACATCATTCAAAGCTCTCATAGTATCACAATGGGTCCGAAAAAATATGAACAGTTCACACAGTACAGACAAAATACAATTTCATAAGTGTGAAGTTATCCAACTGTGTAATTGCTTAAACATCTGTCACTGATGTAATAAAAAAATGTTTATCTCTCAGTTAAATGATCAGATAGCTGTGTAATTCTGTGTTAGAGAAATATGGTACCGATGTGTAAAGTTGTATAAGCAAATACCATATTAGCTAGGGTTCCTTGTGGTTGCCACACACATGGTACACAAAGTAGGCGTATACCCCCCTGAGGATAAATGTAATTATACTCCCAGGTGTTACAAATTACAGCAATGGAATAAAATGTATCACGGAAAACTTTCTTTGTAATTAAAAAAAAATCTTTAAAAATAAGTGTTTTAAGTATAAGATTAATCACTCAAATGCGTGTACTGTAGCGCTAAACTGTGCATCTTGTCGCAACATAATCTCTGTGGAAGTGTCGTAGTTATCGTCCTCCGAAAGCTAAGTTCTGCAGAAGTCAATGTACTTACCACATGATAAACAAAAGTGTAATGCTTTGAGTATAGATATCGTAGTTATTATGCTTATTGGCGTGATGAAGAAAGTACTGTACAGTAACGTATTTTTATGCCACAAAAAAGGCTGTCTCATTGTTGCTATACCACAAAAGTTACTACTAAAACATGTTTTTCTTCCTAGAAGAATTCAGAAAACTGTGCAGATATAAAACAGATACACTGCAAAAGCAACATTGTGAATTGTCACTCATTAGTAGCGTCGTGATAACATCGTGTAGCTGTCACATAAACTAACCACTGTGTCCTCTGGTATCTCACAGAAAGTACTTTAAACCCAGAATGTATTTTCAAGTAAACCAAAATGTTGCATTAAAATCTCATTAGCAGTACCAATATGTGTCCTAAGTATGTAAGCCTGATAGTCGTTACGTAATCGTGCAACTAACAAGCAAGAATGTACAAATACAACACTGTGTCGTCTGTTCACTATAACAATGCATTCGTAATTTCTGTTTAAAAATGTTCCCTAGGTTCTAGACTGGATATTTAACTTCAAACATTGTTGCATGTTAACAGTTTCTTAAGTCTGACAAAGCATACTAGAAATGTGAAGTGAAAAGTTTTATGGCAAAGACAAAGTTAAAAAGCAGATTATCTTTCAATAAATGGTTTTACATGTGAAATGTGGTGTAAACCTTTACTCTTCCTAGTACGCAGAGTTTCAACTTCAACGCAATTATCATGTGGTATACGTCGGATTCTGTATGGTCCATTGTAAACTAGAAAGAATTTGTGACTCAAGTGTTTCTGCTTATGTGACAATGAATGAGCTTTAATGAGAACTTTCTGACCAATATACAATTTCTTTGCATTTGCTTTACCGTGTAGTTTTCTCCTTTTGTCTGCTGCAGATTTTATATTTTTAAGAGCCAAATCAATTATGTCTTTGTGTCGAAGTTTACGTGTATTCGGGAAAGGTACAAGCTCTCTGATTCTGTTCGGTGGTTCTTCATTCTTCAGTACAAGAGTAGGTGGTAAAGCAGTGGAATCATGAGGCATTTCATTCAGCACGTTTTGAAATAAGTGTAAATATCTGTCCCAATGCTGATGCTTTCTGTGACAATAAAGCCTGCAAAGCTTATTGATTTCTTTCATAATCCGTTCGGAGGGGTTACAATGTGGTGAGTACAATGAAATAAAAACAGGTTTGATTTTATGGTTGCGAAGAATGCGTGACCAAACAGCAGATCTAAATTGCGGTCCGTTATCTGAAATGACTTTAGCAACATGGCCAACTTCACGTAAGAAATTTTTTACAAAGGCGTTGGATACAGACCGTCCAGTGGCTTTACGTAACGGAGTGAAAGAAACAAATTTTGAAGTAAGTTCAACAGCGACTAGAACGTACGAAAATCCATTGGATGTTCTGACAAGGGGTCCCAAGAGATCAACAGCAGCAAATTCTTTTAATTTAGAAGGAATAATAGGAAACAACGGAGCACGATGTGAGATAGTAGATGGTTTCGCCTTTTGACAAAGTTTACAAATAGACAAGACTCTTCGAATTCTCTTTTCCATATTGTTAAAATAACAAGTCGTTCGAAGAATATGATAACATTTTCGTGGACCAAAATGTGCGTAGCTGAAATGAATGTACCAAATGAGCTTATTAACAAAATCGTCAGGAACGCAAAGTACCCATAGCTTGTCATCAACAGTGCAGCGTTTGAACAGTATGTTGTTTCTAACCAGATAATAATGCCGAATCTGTGTGTGTGTCTTTTCATGCCATTTGCTCTTGATGTCTTTCCAAATCGGATCTTTATCTTGTTCATGAGCAATGTCCTTTAAAGATGTGGTGATGAAGTTTTCAAAGGCGACTTTCTGAATGTAAAGAATAATGAAATTTTTCTCGAGGTTGCCTTCTGTGGTACTTTTCTCAAGCCTAGCCGGTGCGCGTGACAGTGCGTCCGCAACAATGTTCTCCTTGCCGGGAATGTAGACTATTGTGAAGCGGAATTCTTGCAGAAACAATGCCCAACGTTTTAACCTGTCATGATTTAATTTTGAAGACATAAGAAATTGTAATGCACGATGATCACTGTATACTTTTACGTGCTTACCAGAAAGAAAGAAACGGAATTTGTTAAATGCCAAAACGATAGCTAAAGCTTCTAATTCAGTAACGGAATAATTTTTTTCAGATTTTGTTAGCACTCGGCTAGCAAAAGCAATGGTTTTCTGAATGGTAGTGCCATTTTCTATGGCTTCTTGAAATAAATGGGCACCAAGACCGACTTTAGAAGAATCCGTGCTCAGGCAGAAATCTTGTGACAGATCTGGATGAGCTAAGATTGGCGCGTGAAGTAACGCTTCTTTCAAAGAATTGAATTCCAACTGTGCTTGTTCGTCCCAGTTCCAAATAGTATTTTTTCCAGTGAGAGAACAAAGTTTTGGTGTAACAAGAATTTGCATATTCAGAAAACGACGGTAAAAATTTACGAGACCTAGAAAACTGCGGACTTGTCTTTTTTGTGGATGGCACTGGAATGGCTCTGATTGCTTCTAACTTTTCAGGATCCGGCTGAATGCCTTTAGAAGAAATAATATGTCCCAAAAACTTCACCTTTGTCCTACCGAATTCAGACTTTTCCAAGTTAACTGTAATTCCAGATTCTGCAAAAATACGTAACAAACTGTTGAGGATGCGATTATGTTGTTCCCATGAAGCTTCTGCTATCAGAATATCGTCCACATATAAGGTGATGTGACGTTTTAAGAACTCAGGTAATATGGAATTTAACCCACGAATGAATGCTGCCGAAGAAATGTTCAAACCAAAAGGAAGTTTCCGAAACTGATAACAAACCCCGAAACAAAGGAAAGCTGTGTATTTTCTACATTCTGGATGAAGTTCGATCTGATAAAAGCTGGATCTGAGATCAATGGAAGACAACACTTTTACACCATTAAAATTTTGAAGAAGTTCTTCTAACGTTTGCGGCCTGTCTGTTTCAGGAATAATGATCGTATTGATTTGTCTCGAATCTAAGACAAGCCTGATCGATCCATTTTTCTTCTCAACAACATGTAATGGATTGTTGTATGAGCTTACTGCAGGCTCAATAATGCCCTCATTAAGCATAGATTGTATTTCTGTTCTAACACGGTCCCTATAATGCGCCGGAATTACGTATGGTCTAACACAAAATTTAGTATGCTCACGAACACGAAATTGGTATTGAAATCCCTTGATTGTTCCTGTTTTATGAGTAAAAACTGTGGAATGTGCTTGTAAAATCTCAAAAAGGTCCTGCCTATCAGTGTCATTACAATTCTCAATTGTTTGAATTTTATTCTGAATTAACTTATTAGTGTCAAATGCGCCGTCGATATCATCCCTGTCAGTAATTGCAGAGTGATTGTTAGTGTCTAGTTCCGTAGAAAAGTCCGAACTGTTGTCTAACAGAAGGTAAAGCCGATTAATTTCCTCGTCATGGTTTGAGAGCCAATCTTCAAATTTCAAAGCTATTGACTTACCTTCTTTCTCTAAACTTATTTCAGCATCGTGAAAGTTTAAGATTGCTTTGTATTCATTCAAAAAGTCTACTCCCAATATAATTTCCGTCGACAATAATGGAATAATGAGAAAGTTCATAGAGAAGCTGTGGCTTTGACAAAAGAATTCTAAATTGGTTTGTTGGCGTACATCTACACTTTTTCCAAAGATTGCACCTTGTAATTTAATCTTATGTAACGGAAGTGTGGGGCAATCGTTCGATTTGTTGCATTTGCTAAAGGCTGTTTAACTGATTACTGAAATGGGACTGCCAGAGTCAAGTACTGCCGTAAATTTTACGTCATTTACAGTAATGTGAATCACAGGATATGCAATGTTGTTATGTTTTACGTCGTGTTCCTGGAGTAAGATGTCCCTAATGTCTTCCATTTTTACGTAATTACTAGCTACGGCAGCTGCGTCGTTAGTGTCATAAGAACGTTTTGTGGCTGCCAGCGGTGTGAGTCATTGCCTATTGTCTCTTTGTTGGCGCGCGTCGTTATTGGGATTTGGAGACTTAACTTCTACAAATTCACCTCCTCGAGAGGGCCCTGCTCTGTTTGAATCCCGCCAGTTCTGATGCAATTCAGGTCTGTCGTTACGATCACATCGTCTGTCGTCATGTCGGTAGTTCCTGTAGTTTCTTTCTTGTCGGTTAAGTGGTGGAGAATTTCTCCCTGAATCGTAACTGCGCGCTGAACTGTTGCGTCTGAAGTTATTCTGTCTCCCTTGATAATAATTATTTTGGTTCCCATATTGTCTGTTTCTCTGATTGTCTCTGTGATAGTCACTACCGCGGAGAGGTGATCTTTCCCTGTAATTATTACTACTCTGCCAACGGTTGTCGTACGGGTGGTGTCTATTTTGGTCACGATTTGCGTTGTAAGAATAGACCAGTCGTGTCCGGTTATTGTTTCTGTCGTCACGGAATTGTGACGGATGTGACCTGTAATTGTTGTGTCCTTGTTTTCGCGTTCCGCGATTATCAGTGTCAATTTCTAGTTCTTGTAACAGTCCCTGAAAAGCTTCAATGTCGTCTTTGCAACGTCCTGCTAAAATAATATGCCGTAAATGTTCAGGTAATTTGATTAAGCAAATGCGGATGAGTTCTGAGGGGCTGTATGGGTTTGACAGGTACTGATTCTTGTGCAACATGTCTTCAAAATATTTCACAAGACTGGAGAATTCAGATTGTTCGAAATGTTTCATCATTATGATACCATGTTTTACTCGGTCTTGTGTGGCTTGAGACCAATATGCTGAGAGGAAGGCATGGTAAAATTCTCCTTCACTGTGGCAATCGTGAATGACCGATCGCATTCTTACAGCTGGTTCATTCTCTAAATAGCCACACATAAATTCTAATCTGTGTTCCAACGACCAGTTGGGAGGAAAACAATGAGAGAATTGATGGAGCCATGCTTGTGGATGAATGTCGTTGCCAGAATTCTTAAATGTTTTGAATTTACGTGTAGTAATGAACAGCTTATAGTCAAAATCATCATGTCAGCGAGTTGCATATCGGTCATTGTTAGGTTGTGTCGGCCGTTCCATCTCAAAATTCGGTGCACATTGCCAATTTCTTTCATAACTTCCGAAATGCCCTGTGTTATTATTTTGCGGCTTTTCCGTGTTTCTAAGTCCCTCTTCCCATGTTGGAGCGCCAGTGTCCTCTGAAATACGTAATTCTTGTATTACCTGTGTCAGCTGATCTTGTACTTCCTGGATTTCTCTTTGGTGTTGTGTATTAATTTGATTCTGATTTTGTTTGAATTTTCTTATTTGTTCATACTCTTCTGTGTCAGTGAAGGCTACGGGTCTTGTGTCATTCAGATCATCATCTACCTTTGTAGATAAGTTAGTGACCTGATCCGAAAGTTCGGCTACTTTCTCCGATAGTGCCCTTATTTCTTCAGTGTGTTTTTCTGAACCAAGTTTCAGAGTATCTACTGTGTCCTTAAAGTTTTCCTGAGTTTTTGCAAGTTGCGTAACCGAATCGGTAGATGCAACTGAGTCAAATTTAGCTTGCAAGGTCTCATGATTTTCATGAACAATAATTTGCAGTTCTTTTATGGCTGCTTCGTGATTCTGTAATGCATTTTCATGCCGCGAAAAAATAGGTTGAAAATGCTCACAAATTTGTGTTTTTACGTCATTACAGACTTTTTGACATTTCGATTCAATGTTATGTAACTCAGTAGTTAAATCTTCACGTGTTTGTTCAAGTGTTTGTTCCAATGAGTCTAACTTTTTAAGATTTTGTTCCACTGTGTCTAATTTTTGAAGCTTTTGCTGTGTTTGTCTCTGATTTTGTTACATTGTGTCTAACTTTTGAAGCTTTTGCTGTGTTTGTCTCTGATTTTGTTCCATTGTGTCTAACTGTTGCTGTGTTTGTCTCTGATGTTGTTCCATTGTGTCTAACTTTTCAAGCTTTTGTCCCATTTGTTGCATTAATTGCAATAACAATGCACTTGTGTCTGAAACATGTTCCTCAGTGCTTTTCGGCAGTGAAGTTGCACCGGCAACATTCACATTTTGACAAGTGGAAAATGTGTCTTGACTCATTTGAGAAAACGGTGGGAACCCAAAACCTGAGTCTGCAGTATTTGCAATATTGTGTTCTGTCATTCCCGATTCCTGAGGCGAGCTGTTGCCGACCAATCGATCGATAACGCTTCCCTGTTCACTACCTGTTTCACTGTCTACACCATTGTTTAACGCTTCCCTGTTCACTACCTGTTTCACTGTCTACACCATTGTTTGCCGCCCGCTCCATTTCCCTATGCGCAATTACCAAATTACTACTTTGAACATTAGTTAATTCATTACTCTGCGGCGCTAACACACTGCTTTCGTGTTCACTGTCATTTCTCAGTTTACTTTGGAGCCTAGTATTACGTTTTTCACACGCCATTATTGTCACAGTATTTCACACGATAACACAGAAAAGCGCAATTTGAAGAGCAAAATAAAATAACATAGCAATGGAAATAATGTCTACTTAATTGCCAGCGCAGCTGCGAAAATACTTGGTGCAAATCTACATGCATGCCACAACTGTTTTACTGTACAACAATGAAAAACTACAACTACAAAGGAAATTCTCTCTATAATTACGCGCTAGCAATAAACAATAGCTACACTAATTACACAAACTACAAGAAAAAATCAGAAGGTTCCAGTGAGGTATCCTAGGCTAAAGGTCGACATATGAAACGTCCCCTTTGAACAATTTATACAAGACTGTGCTTATACTGACACACAATGTTTTTAGCGCAACGCAATCTGACTTTCAAAATTCCCTACTAAAGAATGGCCCTGACTAACATTAAACTATACCTTTCACAAATCACTTACCTCACAAAAATCTTCGCTGCTCAAGCTACTGCAATACAGCGAGCGCCACTACTGCCAGCTAAATAAAAGATTCAAACTATGGAAGGCACTAACTACTGATAGGGATAGTTAGCAAATGAAAGATATTAGTAGAGAACAAACAATGTATTTACCTTGATATCATCATATATAAATATAGCAGTTCATGACAAATTACAAAACTCCGCCATCTCTCTCTCCACATCCACCACTGCTGGCGGCTCACCTCCAACTGCGCAACGCTACGCGCTGTTCACATCCAGCTGCCTAACACTACAATGGCGAGTATTACAACAATGCAAAGCAGCCACAGACTGCACACAGCACAGCCAGTGATTTACATACAGAGGTGGCGTTACCAATAAAAAAACCTAAACAGCCTACTTACACATCCAATGTAATAAATTTTGCATGATTATAGTGTGTGTGTGTGTGTGTGTGTGTGTGTGTGTGTGTGTGGAGTAAATGCGAGACAGAAAAGCGGCAGTTCTTGTCTCGAGGCCGGTTGTCTTTACGTGGAGGTTACATTAACTCTGGTAAAGATGAATTGATTAATTCACACCGTGTTCCTCTCCTCACCGACTCTGTGGAAAATCTACACTTTTCTTATCACTTCACTTAATCATCAGCTTCCTCCTCTAGAACTACATCTAAAACAGTTCCATTTCTTCTACGGTTTTCCCACAGTCAATTACTCGCTACCATACAGCGTTATGCTCCAAACACATACTTAGAAAATGATTTTGGTGGTGTTGAACCACACTTACATGACCTTTTTGAAAGAATATACCGCCATTTGACTCTAAGTTACTGTATTTTTCTTCTGCACAATCTAGATTCCGGCTTTTACTTCATTATAGAGCACAATGTTAAAAGTTCTTAGACCATTAACACGTCATATGTGGTAAAGCCAGCCCAAAATAGGTAAACAGGACTACCTCATGCCGTTAAGATGTAACTTTAAATAGTTCTTCGCTTTTTTCTCAGACCGTGGGGTGTGTCCATCAGACTGTTCATTCCATTTAACAGATCATTTAATTCTTCCTCATTTTCACTGGGAATAGCAATGTCATCAGCAAATGTTATCATACGAATCAGGTATAAAACATTAATCCGGCCAATGTCGCTTGTATTTTCGCTCGGCCAACTTTACTTTCAGAAACTTGGAAAGCCATTCACGCAGCCTCGCCTTCGGTATCCGTCCACCTTTCCCCCCTGGGATTCAGTAAGAACGTACTCATTTCTCGCCTATGCTCTCTGGTTTTGAACGCCTTCCGATTACCTAAACTTGCCGAAAATGTCACACCAACCGCACTATCGTTTCACCCTTGATTGTCAACACTCGTTCTATACCTGACTATTACCAGTATATTCCCGTAATAATACAACTACATAATCCCCATATGGTTTCATAACCAAACTTTAGCGACCTTTTCACATATGTTTGCGAAATCTGCCCAAAAACCGACTCAGTCTTTCAGCTTCAAGAAAATACATCTTTTTCCACCACTTACCTTCGTTTGCTTCATGATCCTCCTACAAATCTGTTGCATCCAATGTAATTTCAAACTAACCTGAAACCCCAACTAACGCACACTTCCTGTAACTTAGTGTACTGGAGTGTTTCCACTTTTATGTATAAACTACAGTAATTTATGTCAAATGGGAATAGTTTCGTAAAATGCGGCGTAACCGTCGCTTGACATGTTGCAATGATAGCGTTGCACCCTGTTGCGTCTGGGATATGACATCGTCCATGACCTGATTTCTTATCTGCACTCATTTGACGTAATACTGTCGCTGATGAATATAGTGAGCTGAATTGTGTTCATAATGGTTCAGAGTAGTCGTTACTAGAAGTATTCCTTCGCAATGGGTATAGATTTGCTCATACTTCCACGTGGAGGTCCTTCTTTAATAGCTACTAATTTTCAGAGTTATTAGAGAATGAGTGTGGTAGTTACAGGCAAACGATATGTAGACCCGAGGGTTATTACAGGAAAACTGGTATAAGTTTCTGTATAATGACTAGAACAGAGATATAATTAGTTACTCTCCTGCGTGTCTAAAGCTGATTGTATAATATATGCAATATATTAAATAATCTCTTCATTATAGCTTTTTAAAATTATTTGTTGTAAACGAAAGACAGATGTCTAAACAATATAACCAAGTAAGAAGAGACAATAATGTTATGAAATTAGTAAGAATATTATCTATTATAACTATAGGATGGTTAGTGTATGGCTTGGTAATCTCGAATTAGCACAACTTTTTAGTGATTTCATATGTAATCTGCTTCATATTATTTATCTAAGCAGCATTTAATATTGTAATTACAGTTAAGTACCTGGTTTGTGGACTCGGTAAAGCCTCGAAACACGAGAATTATCTGCAGATAAACAAATTATTCAAAGTGCTGGTTGAATGCATCTCCATTAATACTAAATTACAATTAGGTATGTAGCTATGCAGTAGACGCAACACGTCACTAATCTCCCTGTTACCAGGCGACTTCTTAAATTTGATTGAGCATTTATTAGTGGCCACTGCAACTTCCACATCGCGGCACGTACTGTGTCATCAACGACACTACTTACGTGCAAGAGGAGCTGAGACGAATCAGGTTGGATTCTAACGAAGAAAGGACCGAAAATGAGGAAATCCACTGACTTGAGAGACTTCGACGAAGGACTGCTTGTTGTGGCCCGGCGTCTATTTAATAGCGTCTCGAAAACAGCCCAGCTCTTCGTCTTTTAGCTTGCGGCTGTTGTGAAGAACTATGTGAAGTGATTTAAAGACAATGAAACAACGAATGGGTGACACGGTAGTTAATGTCGACGCCTCAGCTCTGAAAGTGGGTAACAGAGGCCTGCTTTCCTTGTAAGGCGTAAGCGGCGGCAATCTGTGGCAGACCTGACGATAGAGGACAATGCTGATGCACACACAAGTTTCTCTTCCTCGTCCGACGGAAACCGACATCCACGCGCATTTTACTTCAGGTCGCGAAAGATGTGAAAATTGCACGGTGAAGGATCCGAGCTGTACGGAGAATGTTGCACTGTTTCCCAATCAAATCGCTGAAACGTATCCTTCATCCTATTGGCAGTGTGGAGGCGGGTGTCATCGGTTCATAGAATAATTCATTCCGACAGTATTCCCGGGTTCACAAAAATAGAGCAGAAAAACGGACTGACCTTTGGATGACGACCAAAGAGAGAGAAAAGGTTAACGATAAAATGAGTGGGAAAAAGTTGAAAATAGCCACATGTAACGTTTGAGGAATGATCACTAAAGAGCAACAACTAACAAAGAAATTTAACACAGCTAAAACTGATATAGTCGTAATATCAGAAACAAAAAAAATTACAAAGCTCTAAAGAAAGTAACGGTTATATTATGACATACAGTGAAGTAAGTAGAACTGAACGGGTACAAGATGGAGTTAGTTATAATCAAAAGTGCACGTAGAAAATGGTTGCAAAAATGAAAGATTGATACATTTAAGGTTAAAAGTATTGGGGAAGCAGTTGAATAAAATTGGAGTACATGTACTAGAGGGGGAAAGAATGAAAAAAAAGCATGCAAACTACGAATGCATGGGTTAATGGAGTATGTAAAGTAGAATATTTACATCTAACTCTACATCTACGTGATTATTAACAGTCAAGTGCCTGGCAGAGGGTTCAAAGAACCACCTTCATGCTGTCACTCTGCCGTTCCACTCTCGAATGACACGTGGGAAAATCGAGCACTAAAATTTTTCTGTGCTAGCAAGAATTTCTCTTATTTTATCGTGATGATCATTTCTCCCTATGTAGGTGGGTGCCAACAGAATGTTTTCGCAATCTGAGGAGAAAGCTGGTGATTGAAATTTCATGAGAAGATGCCGTCGCAACGAAAAACGCATTTGTTTTAATGATTGCCACTCCGATTCACGTATCATGTCTGTGACACTACTCCCCTATTTCGCCATAATACAAAAAGAGTTGCCCTTCGTTGTACTTTTTCGATGTCATCCGTCACACCCACCTGGTGCGGATCCCACACCGCACAGCAGTACTCCAAAACAGGGCGGACAAGCGTAGTGTAAGCAGTCTCTTTAGTAGACCTCTTGCACTCTCCAAGTGTTCTGTCAATGAACCGCACTCTTTGGTTTGCTCTACCCACAGTATTATCTATGTGATCGTCCCAGTTTAGGTTATTTGTCATTGTAATCCCTAAGTATTTAGTTGAATTTACACCTCTCAGATTAGTGAGACTTATCGCGTAATCGAAATTTAGCTGATTTCTTTTAGTACTCATGTGAGTAACTTCGCACTTTTCTTTATTCAGGGTCAATTGCCACTTTTCGCACCATACAGATATATTATCTAAATCATTTTGCAAATAGTTTTGATCATCTGATGACTTTACAAGACGGTAAATGACAGCATCATCTGCAAACAATCTAAGACGGCTACTCATACTGTCTCCTATGTCGTTAATATAGATCAGTAACAATAGAGGGCCTTCAACACTTCCTTCGGGAACGCCGGATATTACTTCCGTTTTACTCCATGACTTTTCGTCTGTTACTACGAACTGTGACCTTTCTGACAGGAATTCACGAATCCAGTCGCACAGCTGAGGCGGTACTCCGTAGGCACGCAGTTTGATGAGAAGACGCTTGTAAGGGACGGTGTCGAAGGCCTTCGGGAAATCTAAATGGAATAAAGTTGACATCCCCTGTCGATTGCACTTATTACTTCATGAGTACAAAGAGCTAGTTGTCTTTCACAAGAACGATATTTTCTGAATCCGTTCTATGTGTCAATAAATCGTTTTCTTCGAGGTACTTCATAATGTTCGAATACAGTATATGTTCTAAAACCCCACTGCAAATCGACGTTAGTGATGTAGGCCTGTAATTCAGCGGATTACTCCTACTTCCTTTATGGTTAGTGGTGCGACTTGAGCAATTTTCCAGTCTTAGGTACGTATCTTCATGTGAGCTAGTGGTTGTATATAACTGCTAAATATGGAGCTATTTTATCAGCATACTTTGAGAGGAACCTAACTGGTATACAATCTGGACCGGAGGCCTTGCCTTTATTAAGTAATTTAAGCTGCTTTGTTACACCGAGGATATCTACTTCTATGTTTCTCATCTTGGCAGTTGTTCCTGATTGGAATTCACGGAAAACCGTGTTTAAAAACTCTGCTTTAGTTGCACTGTCATCAGTGACTTCACCGTTGTTATCGTGCAGTGAAGGTATTGATTGTGTCTTGCCACTGGTGTGCTTTATGTATGACCAGAATCTCTTTGGGTTTCCTGCCAGATTTCGAGACAGAATTTCATTGTGGATATTATTAAAAGCATCTCGCATTGAAGTACGCGCCATATTTCGTACTTCTGACTTTGCCAATCTTGGGGATTTTGCGTTCTTTTAAATTTGGGATGCTTTTCTCGTTGCTTCTGCAACAACGATCTGACCCATTTCGTGTACCATGGGGGATCAGTACTTATTAATTTATGATATATATCTGTCAATTAACGTTGATATTATCTCTTTGCAAACATTCCACAACTTTTATACACTTACATGATCAGATCGGAAGGAGTGAAGACTATCTCATAAAAAGGCGTTAAGAACATTTTATCAGCTTTTTTAAATAGATATACCTTGCGTTTCTTTTTGATGGTTGTAGGTGTTACGGTATTCAGCCTAGCAGCAACTGCCATGTGGTCGCTAATTCCTGTGTTCGCCACAATACTCACTATTTGTCCAGAATTATTTGTTGCTAAAAGGTCAACTCCTCCCCCCCATGAACCATGGACCTTGCCGTTGGTGGGGAGGCTTGCGAGCCTCAGCGATACAGATAGCCGTACCGTAGGTGCAACCACAACGGAGGGGTATCTGTTGAGAGGCCAGACAAACGTGTGGTTCCTGAAGAGGGGCAGCAGCCTTTTCAGTAGCTGCAAGGGCAACAGTCTGGATGATTGACTGATCTGGCCTTGTAACAATAACCAAAACGGCCTTGCTGTGCTGGTACTGCGAACGGCTGAAAGCAAGGGGAAACTACAGCCGTAATTTTTCCCGAGGGCATGCAGCTTTACTGTATGATTACATGATGATGGCGTCCTCTTGGGTAAAATATTCCGGAGGTAAAATAGTCCCCCATTCGGATCTCCGGGCGGGGACTACTCAAGAGGATGTCGTTATCAGGAGAAAGAAAACTGGCGTTCTACGGATCGGAGCGTGGAATGTCAGATCCCTTAATCGGGCAGGTAGGTTAGAAAATTTAAAAAGGGAAATGGATAGGTTGAAGTTAGATATAGTGGGAATTAGTGAAGTTCGGTGGCAGGAGGAACAAGACTTCTGGTCAGGTGACTACAGGGTTATAAACACAAAATCAAATAGGGGTAATGCAGGAGTAGGTTTAATAATGAATAGGAAAATAGGAATGCGGGTAAGCTACTACAAACAGCATAGTGAACGCATTATTGTGGCCAAGATAGATACGAAGCCCACGCCTACTACAGTAGTACAAGTTTATATGCCAACTAGCTCTGCAGATGACGAAGAAATTGAAGAAATGTATGATGAAATAAAAGAAATTATTCAGATTGTGAAGGGAGACGAAAATTTAATAGTCATGGGTGACTGGAATTCGAGTGTAGGAAAAGGGAGAGAAGGAAACATAGTAGGTGAATATGGATTGGGGGACAGAAATGAAAGAGGAAGCCGCCTGGTCGAATTTTGCACAGAGCACAACATAATCATAACTAACACTTGGTTTAAGAATCATGAAAGAAGGTTGTATACATGGAAGAACCCTGGAGATACTAAAAGGTATCAGATAGATTATATAATGGTAAGACAGAGATTTAGGAACCAGGTTTTAAATTGTAAGACATTTCCAGGGGCAGATGTGGACTCCGACCACAATCTATTGGTTATGACCTGTAGATTAAAACTGAAGAAACTGCAAAAAGGTGGGAATTTAAGGAGATGGGACCTGGATAAACTAAAAGAACCAGAGGTTGTACAGAGATTCAGGGAGAGCATAAGGGAGCAATTGACAGGAATGGGGGAAATAAATACAGTAGAAGAAGAATGGGTAGCTTTGAGGGATGAAGTAGTGAAGGCAGCAGAGGATCAAGTAGGTAAAAAGACGAGGGCTAGTAAAAATCCTTGGGTAACAGAAGAAATATTGAATTTAATTGATGAAAGGAGAAAATATAAAAATGCAGTAAGTGAAACAGGCAAAAAGGAATACAAACGTCTCAAAAATGAGATCGACAGGAAGTGCAAAATGGCTAAGCAGGGATGGCTAGAGGACAAATGTAAGGATGTAGAGGCCTATCTCACTAGGGGTAAGATAGATACCGCCTACAGGAAAATTAAAGAGACCTTTGGAGATAAGAGAACGACTTGTATGAATATCAAGAGCTCAGATGGAAACCCAGTTCTAAGCAAAGAAGGGAAAGCAGAAAGGTGGAAGGAGTATATAGAGGGTCTATACAAGGGCGATGTACTTGAGGACAATATTATGGAAATGGAAGAGGATGTAGATGAAGATGAAATGGAAGATATGATACTGCGTGAAGAGTTTGACAGAGCACTGAAAGATCTGAGTCGAAACAAGGCTCCCGGAGTAGACAATATTCCATTGGAACTACTGACGGCCGTGGGAGAGCCAGTCCTGACAAAACTCTACCATCTGGTGAGCAAGATGTATGAAACAGGCGAAATACCCTCAGACTTCAAGAAGAATATAATAATTCCAATCCCAAAGAAAGCAGGTGTTGACAGATGTGAAAATTACCGAACTATCAGCTTAATAAGTCACAGCTGCAAAATACTAACACGAATTCTTTACAGACGAATGGAAAAACTAGTAGAAGCCAACCTCGGGGAAGATCAGTTTGGATTCCGTAGAAACACTGGAACACGTGAGGCAATACTGACCTTACGACTTATCTTAGAAGAAAGATTAAGGAAAGGCAAACCTACGTTTCTAGCATTTGTAGACTTAGAGAAAGCTTTTGACAATGTTGACTGGAATACTCTCTTTCAAATTCTAAAGGTGGCAGGGGTAAAATACAGGGAGCGAAAGGCTATTTACAATTTGTACAGAAACCAGATGGCAGTTATAAGAGTCGAGGGGCATGAAAGGGAAGCAGTGGTTGGGAAAGGAGTAAGACAGGGTTGTAGCCTCTCCCCGATGTTGTTCAATCTGTATATTGAGCAAGCAGTAAAGGAAACAAAAGAAAAATTCGGAGTAGGTATTAAAATTCATGGAGAAGAAATAAAAACTTTGAGGTTCGCCGATGACATTGTAATTCTGTCAGAGACAGCAAAGGACTTGGAAGAGCAGTTGAATGGAATGGACAGTGTCTTGAAAGGAGGATATAAGATGAACATCAACAAAAGCAAAACAAGGATAATGGAATGTAGTCTAATTAATTCGGGTGATGCTGAGGGAATTAGATTAGGAAATGAGGCACTTAAAGTAGTAAAGGAGTTTTGCTATTTGGGGAGCAAAATAACTGATGATGGTCGAAGTAGAGAGGATATAAAATGTAGGCTGGCAATGGCAAGGAAAGCGTTTCTGAAGAAGAGAAATTTGTTAACATCCAGTATAGATTTAAGTGTCAGGAAGTCATTTCTGAAAGTATTCGTATGGAGTGTAGCCATGTATGGAAGTGAAACATGGACGATAAATAGTTTGGACAAGAAGAGAATAGAAGCTTTCGAAATGTGGTGCTACAGAAGAATGCTGAAGATTAGATGGGTAGATCACATAACTAATGAGGAAGTATTGAATAGGATTGGGGAGAAGAGAAGTTTGTGGCACAACTTGACCAGAAGAAGGGATCGGTTGGTAGGACATGTTCTGAGGCATCAAGGGATCACCAATTTAGTATTGGAGGGCAGCGTGGAGGGTAAAAATCGTAGAGGGAGACCAAGAGATGAATACACTAAGCAGATTCAGAAGGATGTAGGTTGCAGTAGGTACTGGGAGATGAAAAAGCTTGCACAGGATAGAGTAGCATGGAGAGCTGCATCAAACCAGTCTCAGGACTGAAGACCACAACAACAACAACAAAAGGTCAAGTATGCTTTTACAACCATTTACGCTTCGAGTGGGTGCATGAAGTAATTGTTCAAAATAATTTTCTGAGAAAGCATTCAGTATAATTTCGGATGATGTTTTGTGCTCGCCGCCGGTTTTAAACATATAATTTTTCCAGAATATCGAGGGTAGATTGAAGTCACCACCGACCATAGTTGTATGTATAAATGTATTTGAAATGTGACTCAAGTTTTCTTTGAACTGTTCAGAAACTGTCTTCTGAGTCGGGGGGGCGGGGGGGGGGGGGGGTCGGTTAAACTATCCAATTAATAGTTTAGTCCGATTGTCATGTATAACCTCTACCCATACTATTTCACATGAACTATCTACTTCAATTTCGCTACAAGGCAAACTTCCTCTGACAGCAGTAAATGCTCCACCACCAACTTTCTGAACACTGTTAGATCGTTTGAAAAAATCGCGGCTGAACTTATTTCCGGCTTTAGCCAGCTCTCTGTACCTACAACTATTTGAGCTTCAGTGCTTTCTATTAGGGCTTGGAGCTCTGGTTCTTTCCCAACAAGAGCAAATACTGCTCACCACGGTTTTCATGCGACGCCCAGTGAAGATGGAAAGCATAGGTTTGTTTCCCGTTATAAACAAAATTATATTTAAAGTACTTATTTGGCTGGGCAATGCTAAAATAGTGTAGAACGATATTAGTTTTATCGACGTGTGTTAAAATGGACGGTAAAACATGAACAACTAGTACTGTAGAAGTGAGCGCACCACCCTGACCCATGTTGACTGCTTCTGCCATGCAAAAGCGGTGCTTCGTCGATTCTGGAGTATCGGTTATTCTTTGTGTTTCCTGTCAATACATAACCATAAAAAAAAATTACGCACCAGATTGAACTGTCGAATGGTCAAATAAAATTCCAATTTAAAAGTCATTTTCTTTGGAACTGATTGACAGAGATGTTAGATGACCTGCTAAGGAATATCGTATCAAGTTCTGTCCATTTGGCGCATAGATCATCAAATTCCGATCCGGTTGGAGGGCCCTGCCAGTAACCGGGGAGAGATCTAGCGACCTTGATAGCCATGATAGATTTTGACAAGTATGAAGATAGGCAATAGAAACTCTCGCTATATGCAGGCGAGCATTATCTTGCTAAAATATAAGCCCAGCATGGTTTGCCATGAAGGACCTGGACTCTCCCTGACTAGGGTAGAATCGTCTTCAGTGATGAGTCCCCACTTTCAATTGAGCCCCGATGACCAGCGAGGACGTCTCTGGTGACGTCCCAGGCAACCGTGCGATACCAACGTGATTGTCGAGCGAAAACTGTCAGACAACCAGAACTGATGGTCTGCGTTGCAATTAGTCTTCATGGCAGGACTCCTTTGGCTGTCACACGGCATCCTAACAGTACAGTGGTACATCGACGATCTGCTATCCTCCGTTTCGTTGCTCCTCTTAGGAAACGATCCTGAGCTTAGATTTCAGCGAGGTAGGGCCGACACGAACACGGCTTGTATTCTTCCTTGCCAATCCACACCTTCATCTGGAAGGTTCCCGGTTCTCTCTCCAACTGAGAACGTTTGGAGTATTATGGGAAGGACCCTCCAACCAGCTCTGAATTTTGACGATCTAACGCTCCAGCTGTGCGGAATTTGCCACGATGCCCCTCAGGAGGACATCTAGAATTACATCAATCAATTTGAAACCTGCTTACATAAGGACCAGAGGTTGTCCAACGCCTTATTGACTTCTTCCATACCTGAAGCTTTTTCTTTTGAATACATCAACTTTTTCTGAAACTGTAATCATTTACTTGTTTGTACATGTAAATCACTTCTACCAATTTACGTCCAGTTCGAATAATTCCTTCCTGGTGCGTCGTCCACCTTTTTTTTTGCGTTAGTGTCTGCATCTCAGTGTGAGTGGTCTATAGTCCAGCCATTTACTACACGCGAAACGTGGTGTAGGCCGATCTAATTAAAGTTCCCAAGCACTTCTAAAATATCTTTCGGTGTTTGTAGATACTCATTCTTATGGCTGTCTTATTTAAAATATAACAATTTACTGGCGTGGGCAGTATGAAGATACGGCTCACTTGTAATTTCGGTGAAACTTCTTAGTCCCAGGACCGACGAATTAAATAAAAATACGTTGAGCGTCGCTGGGAAGTGTATGGAACATTTTGCCTCTGAGAAAAGTTTTTACCTCGTATATGAAATACAAGCAGTTGTCAAATGGAAATGATTTTCACTTTATTTTCAAACTTTCATTATTTGGCATCGCATTTAATTCACAAGGAAAATCTGGTCATTTCTGTGCAAGAGTAAGTTATATACAAGACTGGCTATTTTTGTTCCTAGTAAGTTATTTATGCATGCTACTACTGTTTCTAAATTGAGCCCGATCCTTCACAACTACTTCCACACGACATGTAGGCTGTTGTTAGTGTACCTAATTTTTGAAACGGTTGCCTATATGAATTTTGATGATGGACACCAGGTAATGTATCTACAGCTTGTTTCTGTGCAATGAATACTTTGTGTCTACGTGTACTAGTAACACACAAAATCATACGACATCAGAGGAAGGATATATGAAAAATATGCCAGTTTTCTAAAGCTTTCACCACTAAAGCAAGCAATTAGTCATAGAGTAAATGTTCATGATCTCCCTGGTTTGAGAAAATTCGCAATATATTGTTTACAATTAAAGTTCTCATCGGCATGCACACCCATATATTTTGAAAGAATTCGTTTCCCATGTGCTTGATTTTTATTGAAGATGATACGTCGTGGCTTTTGCATAATTAAGCGATATGTCTTTTTGGATGTTCAGTGATACGCTATTTACTCTGAGAGCCAGTCAGTTACTGAATACTTCCTTTATTAATCCCTTGTAATTTCAGCTATGTTGGGCTTGATTATCGTACTCCTCATTTGGAAATTGCGTTTGAATCTTGGTTCTTTGTAAGAGAATATTGCGTGCTCCCATGAAAGGTCAGTACGTGCTGTAAATCCACAGCGGCGGAGTAGAGTCTATGGAGACTGTGATCTACTGTAACGTGATATTGCTTCTCCAGTTGGTCGGAATTCGAAGACTGTACTGTGAAAATTAAGTAGAGAGGCTGAAGAGAGCCATATTCAAGACCATGCAGTATTTCAAATGCCCCTACGTGACCAGCGCCTGAGAGAACAGATATATTTTCCACTCGGCCTTTACCAGCTCATACAAATACGTCACTTACCTTGAGTCAGTTTGCTGCGTAGCGATCATTACTGCTGCTTTTTTGAAGCGGCTGCTGAGAGAGCGTGCGCCTAACAACATGAGCACAGGAGTAGCATCAGGTCTTCCTTTCAGATGTATCCTGGTTCTGCACAAGCCTTCATGACGGAGATATGCATGTGTGGAGGTACGTAGGAGAATTAACGTGGCGAGACTGCAACTGTCAACCTCATGTGGCCCAGCATCTCACATAACGGCATGAGGTAACCACCAGGACACAATACGATCACCTCTGATCCGCATCGCCGGTAGCTTTTCTACATGGTGTTTATAAATTACTTATACCAAAGTAACTTTGATTGTGGAAGGGGTAAATAACTTAAAGGAGTGTTTGATACAGCACTGAATGCAGTAAATCTTCAAGTTTTATTTCCACCCGAAACTGTTGGTTCCCGACGTTGCCGGTAGGTGGCATGCAGTAATTTGCTACTCCAGTAGTCATCAAAAAGTCTTATAATGTTGCAGAGCCTATGCGTATCGAAAGCCACCACCTCCAACTGTTATTAACTGCTGCAATCGTTTTACCGAAATTGGCCGTGTGTCACATAGGACGGCCAGTCATGGTCGGCCAACAATCCCTGACGCAGCAATCGATCAAGTTCGGCAGTCTTACACTCGTATTCCGGGTAAATCATCGAGACGTGCCAGATTAGAATTGAATATGCTTAGTGTTATATTGCGGAAGATATTATGGACATGCTTCTCATTCAAACCTTACAAATTAGAGCTGTTGCAAGCTGTAAGAGGAAGTGACAAAGAAAAACGGAGTTTGAGCAGAAATGTTTAACATAGTGCAGAATGAAGATGAGTTTCTTAATAAAATTGTATTCAGTAGTGAAGCCATCTTCTGTACCTGTGATAAAGTGAATCGGCGTAATACTCGGATGTGGGCTGAGCAGAAACCACGTCACGTAATCGAACATATAAGGGACTCGGCAAAGTTAAATATCTTTTGCGCTGTAAGCTGTAACAAGATTTGGTCCATTTCTTTTTTGGCGAGTCAACTGCAACTGGCATATAATACCTGCAATTGTTTGAACATTATCTGATGCCTTAAGTACAACTCGATATGTAAACAGCAAGAGATCGCGCTACCACGTATCTTCATGAAGTTGCCGCATATCTCTGTAGAAATGTGCCGACTAGGACTGGACGTGATCGAACAATATTCTGGCCACCACAATCACCTTATTTAACCCCCATTGACATCGGTGTGTGGGCTTACATTAAAGGGAGAGTGTCTGTTCCTTCGGTTCTGGGAAATGTCTCGCAATGCAAGACGGCATTTCTGCCGTGCTGTCGTAACCTACCTCGGCAAAGGGAATGTTAGACTGTTGCCCTGCACAGTACATAATGGGAGATCTGTGTCCCATTGGAAACATTACGCCGTGAGGGGCACAATGAAATTTTCTGAGGGGTAAAAACCAAACGAATCAACTGTGTTTCAGTAACGAAACTAAATGATTTTAAAAAGAAGTTACCAAAATTACATCAGTAGCATTAATTTGGTGGAGGGTACAGATTCCTCACATAGTCCACCTACTGCACACACATGCTGTGTTTGTACTGTATATCGCATATGATAAAATCATAAAAGTGAGACATATACGTAAGATTCGCTAACTCACTTCGAAACAGATACATTGATTGACAGCATGATACAGCAGTAACTACATAAGCGTTACTACAGTGCTCTATTCAGTTTTAGTATTATTATTATTATTGGTAGTAATAGTAGTAGCAGCAGTAGTGGTAGAGTGGCTAGAGACAAAGCATTAACAGACAGAAGTCGTCCAATCTCTGCCAGTTCAACAGTAAGGAAGGCAGGAATGAGGTGATCCTAGAACAGTAGGTATAGTGCACACGACTGATAAGTGTTGCAAGAAGAGTCTTTCATTCTACAGTTTAGTCAGGTTGTAACGTCCCCTTAGAAGAATGATACATGACTGTGCTTAAACTGACACACAATATTTTTAGCGCAACGCAATCTGACTTTCAATAATCCCTACAAAAGAATGGCCCTGACTAACATTAACCTATACCTTTCACAAATCACTTACCTCACAAAAATCTTAGTTACTCGAACTACTGCAATACAGCGAGCGCCACTACTGCCAGCTAAATAAAAGATTCAAACTACGGAAGGCACTAACTACTGATAGGCATAGTTAGTAAATGAAAGATTTTGATAGAGAACAAACAATGTGTTTACCTTAATAGTGTTGAAAACTCATAATATACATAGCAGTTCATGACATCCAGTCTTACAAATTTCAAAACTCCGACATCTCTCTCCCCACATCCACCACTGCTGGCGGCTCACCTCCAACTGCGCAATGCTACTCGCTGTTCACATCCAGCTGCCCAACACTACAATGGCAGACAACAATGCAAACTAGCCACAGACTGCACACAGCACAGCCAGTGATTTTCATACAGAGCGCTACGTGGCGTTACCAATAAGAAAACCTAAACAGCCTACTTACAAGGTTCTAAAGTTGGTGATAATTAAGGAGGGGGTGGTAACAGAAGGCAGGGGGGTAGAGGGCGTGGATACTACCTAATGTCTGACTGCACTCAGGAGTAATGATCTAATAACCAATGTGCTACACAAAGAGTATTCATAACTGTGGTGTAAGATTACCCCTTGTTTTCACACTGATAAGAGCATGTGAATTTCTTCCAAGTGCACTGTTTCTCCTGGGTCGACTTGGGTTTTAAAGAAAAATGTAAACTATATATTACCATAAATTTTATAAATCATCGACAAGCAAGCCAAAGAAGAGATAGAACTACAATGGACATGTTGTTCCATGGACTCTTGCGCTTATATGCATTAACTGTCTTTCCTTTGCTTTTCACTTATCTGCTTGGATTCGGACCTAAGAGGACGTTCTTGTGTAAAGCTCATTTTGCTGTACCAGCTGATAATGTAAGTTGTACTTAAAACTCGATAAATATAATTGTGACTTGGTCTAAAGAATTTGTGTATGTGGTCAGTCAATTGATACCTGGATTGTCTTAAGTAGATATGGGCCTTAACAAAGAATTTTCTTTGCTAGGCGCCATATTAGAAAAACCTTTAACACTTTTCTCTTAGCTCATCTACGAGACGTGCTGTCGGTTAGTACAAGTAACCTTATTTCAGATCTCAAGAGATCGGAGGCAGCTACTAATAATTTAACAATTTTACTTACAGATTTTCTTCATATAACGAGATAACATCCGAGGCAGAAAATGTCTGGTCACAGGATTCCAGTTCCATTATAGGATTTCATTTGTAGATACTACTCTTGTTATCTTATATTGGGGAATCGAGACGAAATCACGATGTTAAGTTACGTGTTGCAGTAATGTACATCGAACAGACTTGGCAAATATTCTCTGGTGCAATAAGCACACGACTTTTCACGAGTCTGGAATAATATCTGTAGTGTTGGGTAAATAAGAAAAGGACAATTAATTATCGACGACTACGTAACTACCCTGAGAACTGAACTAGTTTACTGAGTGCTTATACACGTCGGGCAAAAGTAAACAACATATTTCACTGTTAATAATATTCCTACATTAGTTACTTCCCTTTTATGCTGAGCCATTGCATTAACGTGTGTTTCTTTTTTATGTAAGTCACTGCTCATATTTCATTCTATTACATTACACTGAAAGCAAAGAAAAAGTAAAAAATAATTCTTATTTTATTACATTACACAAGTAACTCCCCAGGCGATGCGTTTCGACAGCTCGGGTGTGCTCCCGCCTAATACAGAGTGACCGAACAGTGAAAATTATCAGTATCCCGTGCATCCTGCTCCCCCCCCTCCCCACCCAAAGGGCAGAAGCCGTGCATGCAGTCTGTCAGCATGTAAAGTAAATAATGTGTGCATGTGTGTTAAAATGTTAGTATGTACCTGGGAACCTCTCCGATATTTACCTAGTAGGATGTGGGGAACCTACTAAAAACCACTTCTACGCTGGCTGGTATACCAGTGTGTGGTAGTTAATCCGCTGAGCAGATTTGATCTGGAGCCTACGCACCTCCCCAACCCCGACGAGGTACGTTAACACTTGCAGTTATCCGGGCCGATGCTAATCTCCTGCAGCTCGTTAACTGACCCAGAATGTCTCTCTAAAGTTTTCTGGAAGCAGCATATCTACACTACTGGCCATTAAAATTGCTACACCACGAAGATGACGTGCTACACACGCGAAATTTAACCGACAGGAAGAAGATGCTGTGGTATGCAAATGATTAGCTTTTCAGAGCATTCACACATGTGACCTAACATCTGCCAATAATTTTGACTCTGCTAGCTTTAAATATGCATGAATGTGTGTAGAATTACCTCTAGCAAATGGTTCCTCCGACACACAATATTCCATAACGATCCAAATAGACAAGACAGTGTTTCAGTGTAGTAAAATTATGGGCATTTTCGTCGTATTTCTCAGTAATTCCCATTTTTCCGTATTCAAAACGAACACCATCTGATTGTGTACATTCTTTACGCCACTTGCACATTCGACCAAAATACGGCCTAGTCAAAATGTTCCGACGGCGTATCCAACGCCTCGGTCGTGCACGGCGAAACCGGGTTATCATCTTCCTCCGACGAAATGGATATAACTTCTCTTTTGTGGATACGTGCGTAGCGAGCACGGGACCCCGAGCTAATGTGGCCCTCCTTCCTTTCCGGGCTGCATACCCTCCCTTTCCGCATCCTTCCCTGTCCCCCATCTTCTCCCCCCCCCCTCACCCCTGGCTCTTTCCTTCCACTTCTCCCCCTCTGGGAGTATGGTATGTGCCTACGTCTGGAGACAGACGCTTGTAAACGTACCGCATTCTTCGCCTTCCTTGCTTGTATGTCTTCATCCTTCCTTTGTCCTTCTCTTTTCCTTACCTCTTCTCTTTACCCTTTTCTCCGCTGCGGCGTTTGAGACCTCTCTTCTTTCCTTTCCCTTTCTCTTTCTTCCTCCCTGTGTGTGTCTGAAGGCCGTCCCACGCACTTCCATGCGTAGCCGGTGACGGGGTAACGCGTAATTCCCCATCCCGGGTAGACAGGTAGGACACGTACATACCCCCTGGTAACGGCCAGGCCCAGGGAGGGGTGATTACCCAAGCTGATACCTTCCGAAAGTGCTGATTGGTCCCTCCGTCCGTTTGTCGGGAGGTGTGACCTGAGGTATGAACAATCACCTAAGGCGGGAGTGCCCTCAGAGGGGGCCCCCACAAGGGAGGAGCGCGCCATCGGAGACGCCGGTGATCATGGGGGATTCTTCCGCAATGGTTTCCTCACCTTCCACTATGTCTGCTCACAAACGTAAGTTCACTGAGTCTCAGCCACAGTCAGTTCTTCCATCGTTGCCACAGTTCCTTGTTGTTTCTCGGTCTGACGATGGTCACGACTTCTCCACGGTCAACCCTTTCATTATTCAGGAAGGTGTCGACGCAATTGCAGGTCCTGTAAAGTCTTGTTCCAGATTACGGAATGGCACACTGTTGTTAGAAACAGTCAGTGCCCTCCAGGCACAAAAATTGCTGCGTACCTCACTACTACACACCTTCCCTGTCTGGGTGGAACCGTACCGTACTTTAAATTCCTCGCGTGGAGTCGTTTATACACGCTCCCTTGATGGATTGTCTGACGAAGAAATTCAGCACTACCTGTCTGACCAGGGCGTAACGGCTGTTCATAGGGTTATGAAAAGGGTTGACACGAACATCATTCCAACCCGCACTGTCTTCTTGACATATGACAAAGTTCAACTCCCATCGAAAATCAAAGCAGGCTATGAGATAATTTCCGTTCGCCCTTACGTCCCAAACCCTACGCGTTGCTATTGGTGTCAGCGGTTCAATCACACCAGCCAGTCCTGTTCCAATCCGGCCAAATGTGTTACGTGTGGCAAGGATGCCCATGAGGGTGCTTGTACACCTCCATCCCCTAGCTGCATCAACTGTATGGGTGACCACGCTGCTTCCTCTCGAGATTGTCCCGTTTTTAAGGACGAAAAGCTCATCCAGGAAATTAGAGTAAAGGCAAAGTTGTCGACCTTTGCTGCTCGAAAATATTCGCCAGTCGACAGCCCACCGTGCCTCAGAAAGGAAAATACAGCACTGTCCTTGCTTCTCCTCGGCCAACAAAGGAGGCGGCCAGGCCCGATAAGACGCCTCCTGAGACGCAGCAAGGTAGGAGTAGGCAAAATGCAACAGGGAATAACAATATTAATGTGCTAATAGTAAACTGCAGGAGCGTCTGCAGAAAGGTCCCAGAACTGCTCTCATTAATAAACGGTCACAACGCTCATATAGTACTAGGGACAGAAAGTTGGCTGAAACCAGACGTAAATAGTAATGAAATCCTAAACTCAGATTGGAATGTATACCGCAGAGACAGGCTGGACAGTGAAGGGGGAGGCGTGTTTATAGCGATAATAAGTGCAATAGTATCGAAGGAAATTGACGGAGATCCGAAATGTGAAATGATTTGGGTGAAGGTCACGGTTAAAGCAGACTCAGACATGGTAATTGGATGTCTCTATAGGCCCCCTGGCTCAGCAGCTGTTGTGGCTGAGCACCTGAAGGATAATTTGGAAAATATTTCGAGTAGATTTCCCCACCATGTTATAGTTCTGGGGGGAGATTTTAATTTTCCGGATTTAGACTGGGAGATTCAAACGTTCATAACGGGTGGCAGGGACAAAGAATCCAGTGAAATTTTTTTAAGTGCTTTATCTGAAAACTACCTTGAGCAGTTAAACAGAGAACCGACTTGTGGCGATAACATATTAGACCTTCTGGTGACAAACAGACCCGAACTATTTGAAAAAGTTAACGCAGAACAGGGAATCAGCGATCATAAAGCGGTTACGGCATTGATGATTTCAGCCGTAAATAGGAATATTAAAAAGGATAGGAAAATTTTTCTGTTTAGAAAAAGTGACAAAAAGCAGATTTCAGAGTACCTGTTGGCTCAACGCAAAAGTTTTGTCTCAAGTACAGATAGTGTTGAGGATCAGTGGACAAAGTTCAAAACCGTCGTACATAATGCGTTAGATGAGTATGTGCCAAGCAAGATCGTAAGAGATGGAAAAGAGCCACCGTGGTACAACAACCGGGTTAGAAAACTGCTGCGGAAGCAAAGGGAACTTCACAGCAAACATAAACATAGCCAAAGCCTTGCAGACAAACAAAAATTACGCGAAGCGAAATGTAGTGTGAGGAGGGCTATGCGAGAGGCGTTCAATGAATTCGAAAGTAAAGTTCTATGTGCTGACTTGGCAGGAAATCCTAAGAAATTTTGGTCTTATGTCAAAGCCTTAGGTGGATCAAAACAAAATGTCCAGACACTCTGTGACCAGAATGGTACTGAAACAGAGGATGACAGATTTAAGGCCGAAATACTAAATGTCTTTTTCCAAAGTTGTTTCACAGAGGAAGATTACACTGTAGTTCCTTCTCTAGATTGTCGCACAGATGACAAAATGGTAGATATCGAAATAGACGACAGAGGGATAGAGAAACAATTAAAATCGCTCAAAAGAGGAAAGGCCTCTGGACCTGATGGGATACCAGTTCAATTTTACACAGAGTACGCGAAGGAACTTGCCCCCCTTCTTGCAGCGGTGTACCGTAGGTCTCTAGAAGAGCGTAGCGTTCCAAAGGATTGGAAAAGGGCACAGGTCATCCCCGTTTTCAAGAAGGGACGTCGAGCAGATGTGCAGAACTATAGATCTATATCTCTAACGTCGATCAGTTGTAGAATTTTGGAACACGTATTGTGTTCGAGTATAATGACTTTTCTGGAGACTAGAAATCTACTCTGTAGGAATCAGCATGGGTTTCGAAAAAGACGGTCGTGTGAAACCCAGCTCGCGCTATTCGTCCACGAGACTCAGAGGGCCCTAGACACGGGTTCCCAGGTAGATGCCGTGTTTCTTGACTTCCGCAAGGCGTTCGATACAGTTCCCCACAGTCGTTTAATGAACAAAGTAGGAGCATATGGACTATCAGACCAATTGTGTGATTGGATTGAAGAGTTCCTAGATAACAGAACGCAGCATGTCATTCTCAATGGAGAGAAGTCTTCCGAAGTAAGAGTGATTTCAGGTGTGCCGCAGGGGAGTGTCATAGGACCGTTGCTATTCACAATATACATAAATGACCTTGTGGATGACATCGGAAGTTCACTGAGGCTTTTTGCAGATGATGCTGTGGTGTATCGAGAGGTTGTAACAATGGAAAATTGTACTGAAATGCAAGAGGATCTGCAGCGAATTGACGCATGGTGCAGGGAATGGCAATTGAATCTCAATGTAGACAAGTGTAATGTGCTACGAATACACAGAAAGATAGATCCTTTATCATTTAGCTACAACATAGCAGGTCATCAACTGGAAACAGTTAATACCATAAATTATCTAGGAGTACGCATTAGGAGTGATTTAAAATGGAATGATCATATAATGTTGATCATCGGTAAAGCAGATGCCAGACTGAGATTCATTGGAAGAATCCTAAGCAAATGCAATCCGAAAACAAAGGAAGTAGGTTACAGTACGCTTGTTCGCCCACTGCTTGAATACTGCTCAGCAGTGTGGGATCCGTACCAGATAGGGTTGATAGAAGATATGGAGAAGATCCAACGGAGAGCAGCGCGCTTCGTTACAGGATCATTTAGTAATCGCGAAAGCGTTACGGAGATGATAGGTAAACTCCAGTGGAAGACTTTGCAAGAGAGGCGCTCAGTAGCTCGGTACGGGCTTTTGTCAAAGTTTCGAGAACATACCTTCACCGAAGAGTCAAGCAGTATATTGCTCCCTCCTACGTATATCTCGCGAAGAGACCATGAGGATAAAATCAGAGAGATCAGAGCCCACACAGAGGCATACCGACAATCCTTCTTTCCACGAACAATACGAGACTGGAATAGAAGGGAGAACCGATAGAGGTACTCAAGGTACCCTCCGCCACACACCGTCAGGTGGCTTGCGGAGTATGGATGTAGATGTAGATGTAGACTTGCGACCTCACCTTTAGTGCCACGGTCGTCAGATCGGCCAGCGCAAAGATCGCCCGTTCAACATCACCACTTTCGCCTGCCGACTCTCTGGCTCACCCTTCGTCGAGTTCTGCTAAATCTCGAGCCCAAAAGTCAGACACCAAGACTTCGAAAAAAGGGCATACTCGTGAAGAGTATCGGTTCCTCCTTCCTCTAAACATCATACTTCCAAGAAGGCTACAAAGAAACCCAGTTCCTCTCCTTCTCCGCCACAGCGTGTCCCATCTACAGCATCACCTGGCGGAAATCGCCCTCGGCCGTCTTCTGTGTCGCTGTGGCGCACTGCTGGCGGCCGATCAACCGGCCGATCGCTGGTGGCAGGCGCTGCTCCTGACCAACCTATGGATCGGGATCTTCTGCCTTCGGCTGAATGCCATTCCATGCTGTCGGTCGCAAGCTCAGAGCAGTCGTTGACAGCGACCTTGGTCACATTCCTCCATTTTCTGTTCACCCTATGTCCATTATCCACTGGAATATCCGCGGTATTCGAGCCAATCGGGATGAATTGTCGATCCTCTTACGATCCTACTCGCCGGTCAGTCTTCAGGAAACAAAGCTGCGACCCCATGACCGCTTTGTTCTCCCTCATTTTCAGTCTGTCCGATATGATCTCCCCTCTGTTGAAGGCACTCCAGCACATGAAGGACTCATGATTCTTCTCCATGAAACTCTCCATTATCACCCAATCCATTTAAACACTTCCTTCCAAGCTGTCGCCGTCCGTCTTTCCCTTTCCGGATACACGTTCTCTCTTTGTACTGTATACATTCCATCGTCATCACCAATGGCACGAGCTGATCTCCTTCATCTTCTTGGTCAGCTTCCACCCCCATAGTTGCTGGTTGGGGACTTCAATGCCCACCACCCGCTTTGGGGATCTCCACATCCTCGTCCACGTGGCTCACTATTGCTAGACGACTTCCACCAAGCAGATCTAGTTTGCCTCAACACTGGGGTCCCTACATTATTGTCTGCCTCCACGACAAGTTTATCTCATTTGGACCTTGCGGTCGGTTCTGTTCCGCTAGCTCGGCGCTTCGAATGGTTCGCCCTTGATGATACACACTCGAGTGACCACTTTCCATGTGTCCTTAGACTGCAGCCTCAACTGCCCTACATGCGCCCGCGACGCTGGAAGTTTGCCCAAGCCGATTGGACACTTTTTTCGTCTCTAGCGACATTCGACGACCGTCACTTTCCCAGCGTCGACGATGAGGTCACACATATTACCGACGTTATTCTTACAGCTGCGGAACATTCAATACCACGCACCTCCGAATCGCCCCGGCGCCCCCCCAGTTCCTTGGTGGAACGAGGCATGCCGTGATGCAATACGTGAGCGGCGACGTGCTCTCCACGTTTTCCGCCACCATCCTACTTTGGCCAACTGTATCCGCTATAAGCAGTTCCCGGCGCGATGCCGTCGTGTCATCCGCGATAGCAAGAGGGCAAGCTGGAAATTCTTTATTAGCTCATTTAACACCTTCACTCCCTCTTCGGAAGTTTGGAGTCGGCTTCGACGGTTCTCAGGCGCGCCTAGTTTCTCCCCGGTCTCTGGGCTCACTGTCGCGCATGACACATTAGTGGACCACGTCGCAATTTCTAACTCGTTGGGTCAGCACTTTGCTGAGATTTCGAGCTCTTCAAATTACCCGCCGGCGTTTCTCCCAAAGAAACGTGCAGCGGAAGTGCGACCTCTTGCTTTCTCCTCTCAAAATCGCGAAAGCTACAATACTGTTTTCTCCTTGCGGGAACTCCAACATGCACTCTCTTCTTCTCGCTCCTCCGCCCCAGGACCGGATGGTATCCAGGTCCAAATGTTGCTGCATTTATCAACCCATAGTCTGCGTTACCTCCTTCGCCTTTATAATCGAATTTGGACCGACAGTACTTTTCCCAGACGATGGCGGGAAGCTATCGTCGTTCCTGTTCCGAAACCTGGAAAGGACAAACATCTCCCCTCTAGCTATCGCCCCATTTCTCTCACGAATAGTGTCCGTAAGGTTTTCGAGCGTATGGTGAATTACCGTTTAGCGTGGTGGCTGGAATCCCGCAGTCTTTGAACACCTGCCCAATGCGGATTCCGAAAGCATCGTTCTGCAGTTGGCCATCTTGTTGCTCTCTCCACTTATATCATGAACAATTTTCTCCGGAAACGCCAAACAGTAGCAATATTTTTTGATCTGGAGAGAGCATACGATACCTGTTGGAGGACAGGCATCCTCCGCACACTGTTCTGTTGGGGCTTTCGAGGTCGGATGCCCCTTTTTCTTCGCGAATTTATGGCCGAGCGCACATTTAGGGTGTGGGTGAACACTACTCTCTCCTGTACTTTGTCCGCAGAAAACGGGGTACCCCAGGGCTCCATACTGAGTGTTGTACTGTTTGCCATTGCCATCAATCCAATTATGGATTGTCTCCTTCCTGATGTCTCGGGCTCCCTCTTTGTGGACGATTTTGCGATCTACTACAGCTCTCAACGGACCAGCCTTCTTGAACGACGTTTTCAAGGATGTCGCGATCGCCTCAATTCTTGGAGCATCGAAACCGGCTTCCGTTTTTCTACCAGTAAGACCGTTTGTATTAATTTTTGGCGACGTAAGGAGTTTCTTCCGCCCTCCTTACATCTAGGTCCTGTCAACATTCCGTTTTCAAACGTCGCTAAATTCTTGGGTCTTATGTTTGACAGAAAACTGTGCTGGTCCTCCCACGTTTCCTATCTTTCGGCTCGCTGTCTGCGATCCCTTAACACCCTCCGTGTCCTGAATGGTACCTCCTGAGGAGCGGACCGAGTGGTCCTTCTCCGCCTCTATCGCGCCTTAGTGCGCTCGAAATTGGACTATGGAAGCATAGTCTACTCCTCTGCTCGGCCGTCTATTCTTCGGCGTCTCGACTCTATCCACCACCGTGGATTACGTTTAGTGTCTGGAGCTTCTTACACCAGCCCTGTGGAAAGCCTTTATGCTGAGCTGTCCAATCGGTGAGCAGTCCTTCTGAGTCGTTATGCTAGCCATCTGTCTTCCATGCCTGCTAATCCAGCCCATGACATTTTTTTCGACGCCTCCTTTGATGTAGGGTATGCAGGCCGCCCCTCCTCCCTATTACCACCGGGAGTCCGCTTCCGTCAACTGCTCCATTCTCTTTCCTTCCGCTTTCCTAAAATGTCGACGTGTTGTTCATTTATGGCACACGCATTGGTCGACACTTACCGATAATAAATTGCTGGACATGAAAGCTCTTCCTTGTGCTTGGACCTCTTCCTCCCGAACGCGTCGTCGGGAGGAGGTAATTTTAACTAGACTCCGGATAGGGCAATCCAAATCACATTCGGCTTCCCGACCAGTGTTCGGTTTATACCGCGGAGCTTTACGCTGTTCTCCAGGCTGTCCACTACATCCGCCGCCATCAGCGGATACAGTACGTTATCTGCTCAGATTCTCTCAGCTCTCTCCTCAGTCTCCAAGCTCTTTATCCTGTGCACCCTCTGGTCCACCGGATTCAGGACTGTCTGCGCTTGCTCCACCTGGGGGGCGTCTCGGTGGCGTTCCTCTGGCTCCCGGGACACGTTGGTATCTGTGGAAATGAGGCGGCCGATATTGCAGCCAAGGCTGCAGTCTCTCTTCCTCGGCCAGCTATTCAATCGATTCCCTTCGCCGATCTACGGAGCGTTCTATGTCGACGTGTTGTTCATTTATGGCACACGCATTGGTCGACACTTACCCATAATAAATTGCGGGACATGAAAGCTCTTCCTTGTGCTTGGACCTCTTCCTCCCGAACGCGTCGTCGGGAGGAGGTAATTTTAACTAGACTCCGGGTAGGGCACTGTCTTTTTAGCCATCGACATCTTTTAAGCGGCGATCCTCCCCCACTCTGTCCCCACTGCTCTCAGCTGTGGACGGTAAGACACCTTTTAATTGAGTGCTCCTATTTTAATCCGTTACGCTCCCGTCTAAAGCTATCGCCTGATATATCGTCGATTTTAGCAGATGACACACGCTCAGCCGACCGCGTTCTCAAGTTTATTAGTGCCAGTGGAATGATGTCAGTCATTTGAAGCTTTTTTTGGGGACAACCAACCCCTTTCTGTAGTGGATTTTTAAGCCTTCCTTCTGCTTTTAGTTTCTCCAATTTTATGACTTTCGTTCCCATTGCTGCTGGTTTTCAATTTCGGTTTTTTACTGTTTCCTAAGTCACGGACCGGGCGCTAATGGCCATAGAAGTTTTGCGCCCTAAAAACCAAAACAAAAAAAACCTACAACATGCTGACATGAGGAAACTTTCCAACCGATTTCTCATACACAAAAAGCTGTTGCCTGGTGAAACGTTGTTGTGATGCCTCGTGGAGGGAAGAAAAATGCGTACAATCACGTTTCCGACTTTGATAAAGGACGGATTAGTCTATCGCGATTGCGGTTTATCGTATCGCGACATTGCTGATCGCGTTGGTCGAGATCCAATGACTGTTAGCAGAATATGGAATCTGTGGGTTCAGGAGAGTAATGCGGAACCTCGTGCTGGATCCCAACGGCCTCGTATCACTAACAGTCGAGATGACAGGCATCTTATCCGCATGGCTGTAACGGATCGCGCAGCCACGTCTCGATCCCTGAGTCAACAGACGGGGACGTTTTGCAAGACAACAACCATGTGCACGAACAGTTCGACGACGTTTGCAGCAGCATGGACTATCAGCTCGGAGACCATGGCTGCGGTTACCCATGACGCTGCATCACAGACCGCCTGCGATGGTGCACTCAACGACGAAGCTGGGTGCACGAATGGCAAAACGTCATTTTTTCAGATTAATCCAGGTTCTGTTTACAGCATCATGATGGTCGCATCCGTGTTTGGCCACATCGTAGTGAACGCACATTTGAAGCTGGTATTCGTCATCGCCATACTGGCGTATCACCCGGTGTGATGCTATGGGGTGCCATTGGTAACACGTCTCGGTCACCTCTTGTTTGCATTGACGGCACTTTCAACATTTCAGATGTGTTACGACCCGTGGCTCTATCCTTCATTCGATCCCTGCGAAACCGTACATTTCAGCAGGATAATGCGCGACTGCATGTTGCAAGAACTGTACGGGCCTTTCTGGACAGAAATAGAGTGCTGCCCTGACCAGCACATTCTCCAGATCTCCCACCAACTGAAAACGTCTGGCCAATTGTGGCCGAGCAACTGGCTCGTCAGAATACGCCATTCACTACTCTTGATGAATTGTGGTATCGTGTTGAAGCTGCATGGGCAGCCGTACCTGTACACGGCATCCAAGCTCTGTTTAACTCAATGCCCAGGCGTATGAAGGCCGTTATTACGGCCAGAGGTGGTTGTTCTGGGTACTGATTTCTCAGCATCTATGCACCCAAATTGCGTGAAAATGTAATAACATGTCATTTCTAGCATAATATATTTGTCCAATGAATACCCGTTTATCATCTGCATTTCTTCTTGGTGTAGCAATTTTAATGGCCAGTAGTGTATGGGTTTCATATCTACTTAGTCCCCTTTCGTGCAATGTGGGCGTCTGTCGATTTACTCGTACATGAACATCAATCAATCCTCAGTCTTCTTTGGTAGAACGGATGCATAGACACACACACACACACACACACACACACACACACACACACACACACACTTGGCACCTGCTGCTTCCCTCAGCTGTGACATGCAGATTCTGTGTAACATTTCTACAGGAACTTTAGTCTTCTGTGGACGAGAACAACAGAGGGCGGGTCACGTGATATTTTCTTTCCATTCGCTGCCACGCGCCACCTCGCTCTGTGCCCTCCTCTCGCTGCTTGTCCTTCTACCGGCCCACGTGTCCCCAGTGCTGCGGCCTCGCACAGTGGGCTGCCGCTGGGGTGGTGGGAGGGAAGGTCGGTATTTTTCTGCCGCACAGCCGCCAACGTTGTTGCGTTCTTTTCTGCCTCCTCACAGCAGGCGGGCACTGCAGCTGTAGCCGCAGCCGCTGAGCTCCCTGGACTCATTCGGTAATAGCCGGCGCATTAGCGGCGCGCCAAAGCCGAGCGCCGGCTCTGTGCCGCCGCTGACGATGCGTGTTACTCGTAAAAGGCTGCAAGCTCCCTCCTGTTTCTCTCCTTCGAAGCACAGAGCAGATACCGCCAGTGTACAACCACGTTCTCGGACTACTTTTGCGAACGATTGTAGCTTTTCGAGATTGTGAATGACTCCCTTACCGCAAACATTTCGGTTTAAAGCCGACAGGTGCTGATTGTTAAAGACACAATTTTGGAAAAATTGAAAAATATTTTAGTCGCTAAGAGTGCAGTCCCTAGAAATAGATTCTGGACAAATACAGTCAACATCAGACGATCAGTCAACTTTAAACGAAAGACTGCGATTCCATGGCAGAACACTTAGAAGGTGCAACAGGTCTACCGAAGAGACTGCTTACACTACGCTTGTCCGTACTATTCTGGAGTACTGCTGTGCGATGTGGGATCCGCATCGGGTGGGACTGACGGATGACATTGAAAAAGTACAAAGAAGGGCAGTTCGTTCTGTATTACCGCGAAATAGGGGAGATTGTGCCACAGACATGATACGTGAATTGGAGTGGCAATCATTAAAACAAAGGCGTTTTTCGTTGCGACGGGATCTTCTCATGAAATTTCAATCACCAGTTTCCTCCTCCGATTGCGAAAACATTCTGTTGGTACCCACCTACATAGGGAGAAATGATGATCACAATAAAATATGAGAAATCAGGGCTCGCACGGAAAAATTTAAGTGCTCGTTTTTCCCGCGTGCCGTTCGAGAGTGGAACGGTAGAGAGACAGCATGAAGGTGGTTAATTGAACCCTCTACCAGGCACTTTATTGTGAATGGCAGAGTAATCACGTAAATGTAGATGTAAATGTAGAACAGGGCTTCAACCAAATGAAACAAGATGTGAAGCTAAGACACTCCAAGTTAATAAATAGTCAATTACAATTGTAGCAAAGGGACACAAATGGCTGATTCTTTGGCACTATCACTGGGAAGCTACGTGATACTTGACTTAAAACGTGTGTAGATAAACATCCAAAGTCAAGTTCGCAAATCTTCTTTGTTAATTACCGGTTTCAGCTAATTGACGACCCATTTTCAAATGAATCAGAAATGTTGTTCGACTTCTGAAATTCGTAACACATCGTCGTATTCTCAGAGCTAAGTCACCTAATTTTAGGACAACTTGGCTCTCAAAATACGACGATGTGCAATGACGGTCACACAGAGAACAATACTTTAGACGGTTCTGAAGGTGGCTCGTCAGTGAGCGGAAACAGGGAATCAATGAAGATATGGTCTCTTGGAAACTGAAGTACGATAACAAGATAGTGTACCAAATAACAGAAGCCAGCACTGCCGAGATGGCTCAGAGATAAGGAATGAAGGAAGACTAGAGTTCACACCTCATCGACGGCGGGGTCGTTGGAGACAATAGCAAAAAATCTGATTGAGGTAGGATAGGAAACGAAAAAAGTCGTTTCGACAAGAAGAATCCCGGCATTTGCCTAAAATGACGTAAAGGAAACACGGAACGTCTAAATCTAGACGGAATAACGTCGCACACTCTGTGGAGGTATGAACGTTTCCACGGTATCTGTGTAGACCTATACTGACGAAGGTGCAATGAGTTACACTTTGAGGCACCACTACGATATTAATCCAACTTCTAACAGATGTTTTTCACATAATGGATTCCAAATCATTAAAGTTTCATTTCAGCTGGAACTAATGTCCATTAATGAGGCACGGCTTTACTTTTGTGATCATCTTAACATGGAATCAAATATATTGAGGAATTTTCTGCCATGCCTGAAACAAATGTTTTAGTCATTAAGACTGATGGCCGAAGGCTGATTCGATGGTACACGTGTCAAAAATGGTTCAGATGGCTCTGATCACTATGGAACTTAACTTCTGAGGTCATCAGTCTCCTATAACTTAGAACTACTTAAACCTAACTAACCAAAGGACATCACACACATCCATGCCCGAGGCAGGATTCGAACCTGCAACCGTAGCGGTCGCGCGATCACAGACTATCGCCTAGAACCGCTCGGCCACTCCGGCCGGCACACGTGTCACTATGTAACGACAGTTTTAACCGGTTAGTAACGTTCACCTAAAATTTCTTAGTTGCGAAATATAGAAACACTGCACAATTTTTACTTTTGAGTTTATTACTTTCAATTCGTAATCCGATCAGGGATCTTCCAAAGTATGCGCCGATGTAGTGTAACCATAAACAGTAACGCCATCTGCTGGTGACGTAAGAAACTGTTTACATAAATGTTCTCATTTCTGTTCGAGCACTTTTGTGTCTGCGGGTAATAGCTTTTGTGTAGCCAAAATTGAAACTATACTGTAAAATAGATTGTAAATGTAAAACATTTATCGTACTTGTACTCTTACCAGAGCTGCGCTAGTTAGGCAGATTTTTTCTTTGTCGTAACTTTGAGAATAGTCGTCGGTACCAGTCTGTTCGTTGTGTCTATGGCGCACTCTGTGCCAAAGTGCTGCATCCTACGATGATCGATGAAATACGTATGAAGGAATGTCTACAAAGGACTATATATATGGAGCTACTAGACAAAGAAATGTGACAGTCTTTAATAATTAACGTAACATGTCATGGATTTTGAACAAGGGAATCACAGCACCAATCCATCTAAGTGATATTTACTTATAAACTTACTTTCTATTAACAGTTTGCTTTCACATTTTTAAAGAAAAAGATGAAATATTCCACACAATAATCAACTGATGTCTTTTACTCACCATTTTCACAACGCTTCATCACAAAACATTGTCACTCAAGTATAAAGTATCATCACGAGCCTGCTGTTTCCGCCTTGTAGTAAATTATTGAGTTTAGTAACTGCACTGCACTGTACTGTCTGCATGAGCAATCATTTGACTAGCACATGTGCATGCATGATGATTTGGATGACTAGTGGAGTTATTACTTTACTATTACGTTATTCAGTGATACACTGTAAAACTTCTTGAGCCACTCCTTGGCAACCTTCCACTTGTCATAGCAGTTTTGTTTCATGCTAATTACAAATTGTCAGTGCTTGAACACAAACAAGGAATAATATTACAGAGCACACTGAAATTGATATAATTCGCTGTCGGGTAATCCGATGCCTTCAGTGTCATATTACCAATAAATTAATATCTTTCGCAACAAAACCCGCTAGCCGCGCTACAATAACCACACCGACATTGTGTATGAGTGACAAATCGGAGGACTAGAGGCCTGGCAACGATCCACACAATTGTCAAGATGGCTTTGGGTTAGAACTGCAGTTATGGGTCTAATGTTACCGTGCTGGAATACGCCATTTAATACCCTTCACCTGAAGGCTATGGCAGTAGAGTTTACCCTTCTTGCCACATTTTAGCTAGAATTTTGCCTCCCTTTAGCGATTGGTACATTAGTCCTGTCTGCATATACAACAACTCTGCACATCATAACTACAGGAATTGAAAATGTATGGGGCTCCAGAGTGCTGCTTCCTGTGATCTTTTCCTCAAGGTGTTTCTGGTATAACAACATCCATTTCCGTCACTGTATGATGGTCTTAAAATGCAGTCAGAGCAAGTTGGCTGAAAAGAAACTGCGATTACAATAATACTCATATAAATTATAGACGGGAACGGACCAGTAAAGAATATGTCTTATTCACGTTCGTTGTTTCATTTTACTGATGGAGCTATCGGTGAGGGTCATGTCGACATCGAGGAAGGTGGTTTTGTGGACACATCTCCATACTAGCAAAGACATCTCTGGCCAACCCTTCTCTCCAAATACCCCAACAGCCCTTGCAGTACCGAAAAGTGAACAAAAACAGTGCTAATCTCGTTTGAGATATTAAGTAACAATTTTCTGTATGCATAAACACCTGAATATGGGTAGAAAATGCTCGAAATGCTTTGCGGTATGTTAAATTAAACGTAAAAAAATTAGTGATCCATGTCAGAAAATACAAATAAACAATTTTTTACCACAGTCACGGTTCCCAAGCCTAACCAATATGCGCACAAGTAACTTGAAAACTAATCCAAGATTTCTAAATTTATCCTGGGCTGAGGGGAAACTTAGTTTAGGAAAATAATAACTTTTTTATTTGTGATTGGGAAATGCTGTAACTTTATACTGACACTACCAACGTGTGTGCCTGTAACCTATTACAATCTCATTAATATCAGACAAAGACGTTTAAATGTACATAGTTTTAAAGTGAAAAAATCCTAGGTTAGACGCCCAAACCTCGGACCATCCCATGTGCCACACTGCTGCGAGTTTTGCTAGGAAACTGCACGTGTTTTCCTTCAGCCTTCGCCGTTTCCAAAATCTGTTAGTTGTATACGATTATTCATATACTTTCACATTATGTATGTTTGTATCATGTGTACTTTATAGATTACGAAAGCGAATTAAAGTTACTTGGCCACTTGTTTCGTTTTCTGTTCCGCGCGACCGCGAGTGTTCCTCAGCAAGTTATTTGCTGCGCTATTCTCCTTTCGTAACATCTGGAGCGTCAGTTCATTAGGGTAGCTCATGCCCTTTAGATTTTATATGTTTGTGTTGTTTGCCTTGTGTATGTTAGGAAATCAAACTGTATCTATTAGGTCAACTCGTAAGCAGAAAGGAAATAGGATCGGGTAAACAGTGAAGCGCTTTCTGACATTACAGAGGAGGGTAGATAAAGACGGCGTTTGCATGACTGCTGTAACGCGCGCTACATTCTGTTGTGCACGTTGACCTGCTCCCGCACGCAGGCATACATGAATGCCCCTTGTTGTCTGACCGTTCTACCTGCTTGGCGTACATGTAATCCTGTAGCCGAAAAAAGTTGAACGGGAACAATAACATTATCAAGGCAGCGTACCACTCCACCTATCTTATACAGATTTCGAGTACCGACAAGAAATGATCGCCATCGTACCTATATGAACAATAAAGTGAGACATGTGAACACTAGAAATGAGTGATAACAAGTCTGTACCAGAAGTGAAAGCTAATAATGGACAGATGGGACGTCCTATTAGGTAAGAATTACATGCAGAGCGCCAGCCACAATCTCTCGTGCCACATTGTATCTCTTACTTAGCCAGAAACAGTACTATTTTTCCCTTATATCCCTTTGAACAAGAGCATAGTTCGTATCACAGGTTATTGCGCAAGGGACCGCGATTTGAGACGTCCTGTGTAACTGAATGCGAGCAAAGGCAGTGTCGCTTAATTCTTAGTATGGTAGTTAGTCTGCATCTGGAATAACAGGCATGTGAGAAGGAACTGTATTAACACACCGCTTGGGAAAAACTGAAACACCAAGAAAACAAGGTCAAATATCAAAGTAAGTTGGCGTGCGCACGTTATCATTGAGTGTTGTGTAGTTGATGAAATCCTCTGTAACGGATAGAACGGCTATCAGAGTACATCGACGCCATTCGTGTTTGCGGTATTACCAGGCCTAGTACGGTAAGTAAGGGACGTGAACAACATTACATTCTGAGTGATCAATATGAAGGACGGAGAGATACTGCATACTCTTGTCAGGCAATGTTGTCAGCGCCAGCCAAAGTTGAAAGGGGAATAATTGTGGATCTAACTTCAGCTGGTTGGTTGAATGGTGCAATATCCAATTTTATGGGACATTCAGATGATACAGTGGCCCGAGGCTGGACTGTCTGGGAAAGTGAAGTTAGGTATACACATTGTTAACGTTGCAGTCCACCGCTACTGACAACAGTGGAGGATCACCGTAATATGCACCACATGGACTTCTTCACATCTGGCTCGCCATTCGAGTACATTGTGTCATCCCGGACCACTGGTCGGAGATCGTTAACAGACGAACCAGCGAATTATCACCACACACGTAGGCCCCTGGTAACATCACCACCGGGATCATGGGCTCCTTGTGCAAAGAGATAAAACGTGGCCCTTGCACTATCCCACGAGAGCACAGTCGGCCAGGATGGCAGTGGACTGAGGAGATGTCACCTTCTTTAACGTTTTGAAGAAGTACAGTGGTGTTACTCCTGGCATCATGATATAGAGTGCCATTGAGTGTGACGAGTAGTAGTGATTGAGGGAATTGTGACTGCAGCAGCGTAAGTCACGGACATTCTGCGTCCTCACATGTTACCTTCCACGTGCCGGTGTCGTGGCGTTCTTTCCTACAGGACAAAACTCGTCCACACATTGCATTAGTCTTTCTGAACTGTCTGAGTGCTGTTCAGCTTTCCCCGTGGGCAGAAAGACTACCAGACTTGTTCCTGATAGAACATTTCTGGGACTAGCTGCGTCCCAGTGCCAGTATCCGGTATATCAAGGTCGGGGTACAACAGTTGACGGGCAGCATGCCTCTAGAGCGAATACAACGGCTGTACGGCACCCTTCCCAACGGAATCAGTGGACGTATCTATTCCAGAAGGGATTCACACTAATAAGTGTGCTCACACAGCCAATTCATTTTCAAATTTGTAAAGTGTCATCTAATTTTCTACTCGTCTTCTGTATGCTTTACTTTTTTTGCCAGACAGAGTACCTCCGCTACTTAGATATTTCTTATTATTACACTACTGGCCACTAAAACTGCTACATAAAGAAGCACTGCAGATGATAAGCGGGTATTCATTGGACAAATATTATACTAGAACTGACATGTGATTACATTTTCACGCAATTTGGTTGCATAGTTCCTGCGAAATCAGTCCCCATAACAACCATCTCTGGCCGTAATAACGGCCTTGATACGCCTAGGCATTGAGTCGAACAGAGCTTGGATGGCGTGTACAGGTACAGCTGCCCATGCAGCTTCAACACGATACCACAGTTCATCAAGAGTAGTGAATGGCGTATTCTGACGAGCCAGTTGCTCGGCCACAATTGGCCAGACGTTTTCAGTTGGTGGGAGATCTGGAGAATGTGCTGGCCAGGGCAGCAGTCGAACATTTTCTGTATCCAGAAAGGCCCGTACTTGAACTGCAACATGCGATCGTGCATTATCCTGCTGAATTGTAGGGTTTCGCAGGGATCGAATGAAGGGTAGAGCCACGGGTCGTAACACATCTGAAATGTAACGTCCACTGTTCAAAGTGCCGTCCATGAGAACAAGAGGTGACAGAGACGTGTAACCTAAGGCACCGCATAACATCACCCCGGGTGAGAAGCCAGTATGGCGATGACGAATACGCGCTTACAATGTGCGTTCACCACGATGTCGCCAAACACGAATGCGACCATCATGATGCTGTAAACAGAAACTCTATTCATCTGAAAAAATGACGTTTTGCCAATCGTTCACCCAGCTTCGTCGTTGAGTACACCATGGCAGGCGCTCCTGTCTGTGATGCAACGTCAAGGGTAACCGCTGCCATGGTCTCTGAGCTGATAGTCCATGCTGCTGCAAACGTCTTCGAACTTTTCGCGTAGATGGTTGTTGTCTTGTCGTGGCTGCACGATCCGTTACAGCCATGCGGATAAGATGCCTCTCATCTCGACTTCTAGTGATACGAGGCCGCTGGGATCCAGCACGGCGTTCCGTATTACCCTCCTGATCCCACCGATTCCATATTCTGCTAACTGTCATTGGATCTCGACCAACGCGAGCAGCAATGTTGCGATACGATAAACCGCAATCAGATAGGCTACAATCCGACATTTATCAAAGTCGGGAACGTGATGGTACGCACTTCTTCTCCTTACACGAGGCATCACAACAACGTTTCACCAGGCAACGCCGGTCAACTGCTGTTTGTGTACGAGACATCGGTTGGAAAATTTCCTCATGTCAGCGCGTTGTAGGTGTCGCCACGGGCGCCAATCTTGTGTGAATGCTCTGAAAAGCTAATCATTTGCATATCTCAGCATCATCTTCCTGTCAGTTAAATTTGGCGTCTGTAGCACTTCATCTTCGTGGTGTAGCAGTTTTAATGGCCAGTAGTGTATTTGTACATCATTGAGCCGTGTACGGCTAGCGTTCATGCTATTGATCGTTCGTCATCTTCTATTACCATACTGCCGCCTCGTTTCCTTATTCCATTTACTGGCTTCACTAACTTCCTGAATCACTTGCCAGTGAGCGCCAGCAGCAGCGCGTATCGATAAGTGCACTGTCGTACTATGTCTAGAGCGACCGATAGCATTTCCGAGTCGTCGTGAGTCTGGCAGTCAGTTCGGTATGGACCAGCAGTGCAGTCGGGACGCAGCAACAGTAAGTTGGAGGACGGAGCGCCGGTGAGGCGCCGACAGCCAGTGTTCGCCGACCGCTGGAGACGCACGTGAACTGTCTGACGGACGGAGATTGCAGCGGGATGACCATTGGTTGGTCGTTCGGTTGGTCGTCTCATCGGCCGACGTATACTTGGACCTTTCACCGTTTCCGGGCGTGGGCAGTTGGTCGGTTGGCGTGGCACAGAGAGGAAATCTCCACGGCGCCTTGTTTAGCCAGGCCGGCTGGCAGCGTCTATGCAGTGTCGGAGTGTGTGGTGCTGTTCCCATTGCTACGAGATTCGTGGCTCACCGATCCTCGACATGAAAGTTGAGTTTTGACTTAATCTACCAGCAAGTCACGACTGTTCACCTTATGTCGTTTGGAGTTCGTTGTCGGTTGTTGGCATAATCCCGCGAGCAGTAACGTGTTTTCAAGCTGGCAAATTTTAAGCACCCCCGGTGGAGTTTAACTGTACTTGGTTATTTGACGTGCACCAGCCGAATCTTCTACCTTGTGCCCGTTAACGTTCCGGTTACCTGCCCTGGCCGTTGACGTAAATTCAGGCAGTGTTTTTTCCTCATCGTGTTGTCACTGTCGAGCATGGTGTGTAGTTTGACAGATCAATATAATTGGTTGTGGGCGCCAATAACTTCTACGTTGCTCCATTGAACTCCCTGTTGTGTGCTGGTCGGGTGAAGTGGAGGTTATCTTGTCTGTGGGTCCGTTGACTGTCAGTTGGGTTGTCGTCGGATCGACTATGGTTGGGCCAACTGCCTGTCTCACCTAAGCGAGCGTTAGTGTCTGAATTCCAGGCTGACCCTCGGACCTTCTGAGGGCCCTTGGGTGTACTGCCTTTCCTTGTTTGTTTTTGTTGTTTGTACTTTTACGGCTTCTAGCCGATTTTTAGATTAAGGTTGTTTTGCCCTTAAGGCATCAGACGGTTTGGGCCTTCAGTTTAATTTAAGAACTGTTTTACGTAAAGCCTTTGGCATTTTCAAGATTAATATTATTGAGCCTTAAGTGTTGGGCCTTCAACCGATTTTCAATTTAAGTTTTGCTTTTAAAGTGTCAGATTCTTTGGGCCTTCAGCCTAATTAAGGAACTGCTTTAAGATAAGGCTTTGCCTTTTAAATTTCTGATTTCGGTTGAGCTTTAAGTGATTGGCTTTCAGCCGTTTTAAATGAAAGTGGTCTTGCCCTTAAGGCATGAGACTGTACGGTGCATTCAGCCGCTAATTAAGTTCCAAAACTAAAGCTGTTTTTTTTTTTTAAATTTTCTTGGCTCTTGTAATGTTTGATCAAATGAAACGTTGTATGTTCGAGTATAACTGACAGCAGCTCCTTATATCGGCCCCTTTCCACAACTTAAAATACCCATACTGTCCTGCGGGTTTAGCAGGGCGTCTCAATCATATTAATGAACAGATACAAAGAACTGCAACAAAAAATGCTAACCGTCATGAATTAAAAAATGAATATGAAAAGTACTTTCGGAAATGACGGCTTTGTTGTGCGTATTGAACAGATGGAGAAGGAGTTGTTCAACAGGAACCAATACGGCTGTATCGCTTCACCTAAGGTCACAGGCGTGTCGTATTCTCCGCCAGAAGTTAGTGTTCTGAGAATTACGTCATTATAGACCGGGGATTTCAGATGACTTCTGACCGACCGAGATGTCGCAGTCATAAGGAAGACACATTCATGAGGATGATGGCTCTGGTCACCGTTCAACCATACAGATTTAGGTTTTCCGTAGTTTCCCACAATACTTTAAGCAAACGCCGCGAAGGTTGCTTTGACAGGGCACTGCCGATTTCGCTTCACATCCACCTCCACTACGATTCGGTACACCGTCAATAACATAGGCGTGGAGGAGATCTTAAACCCCAATCTTCCGCCCTATCCTCCATAAAAGGAAACTGTTCCATTACAGAGAGAAAAGAAAGAACATAAAGATTTGATCAGTAATATTCTCCCTCTTTGAAGCAGCGAACCTTTTTCTTTAAAACAGGTTCTAACTTCACACAGCTTTACAAATTAGTTAATGTGTTAAATATATGTTGTCAGCCAGAATGAGATTTTCACTCTGCAGCGGAGTGTGCGCTGATATGAAACTTCCTGGCAGATTAAAACTGTGTGCCCGACCGAGACTCGAACTCAGGACCTTTGCCTTTCGCGGGCAAGTGCTCTACCGTCTGAGCTACCGAAGCACGACTCACGCCCGGTGCTCACAGCTTTACTTCTGCCAGTATCTCGTCTCCTACCTTCCAAACTTTACAGAAGCTCTCCTGCGAACCTTACAGAACTAGCACTCCTGAAAGAAAGGATACTGCGGAGAATACTGCGGAGACATGGCTTAGCCACAGCCTGGGGGATGTTTCCAGAGCACTTGCCCACACAGTTTTAATCTGCCAGGACGTTTCATACGTTGTCAGCTTTGTAAAACTTTCGTAGTTGAAGATGATTATGTTGATTTTTTTCGTTTCGGATTATTCACACACTATACAGTAAAAAGTGAAAACGGAAACGTCGTAAATTAAAACATCTCGCTTGATGCTGAAGTCTTACCGCATATGCAACGAACGTTTTTCCTTCGACGTACCTTTGTGCTGTAACGGTACCCAGCCTGAAAACCAAAAGGGTCCTTTGTGAAATGAAATGGTACCCTTGGCCATCACTCCCGGCTATCGGGTCGTATGGCGGGTGACAGCAAAGTTCGTATCCCACCGGCGTCTCGGGTGTCTCCAGACAGTCTCGCTGCTCAGTTCGAGAGTCAACACTGAAGACAATTCTACACCAGTGAATGAGATTACAGCCGTGCCATTGCGAGTGTACCTTCCCGACGGTAACCTCATGTACACCTAGGTCTGTATTTCCGGATGGCGATCTCAGCCTTCGTCCCCACAAATGTGAATTCAACTTCTTATAACTGCGCCATTTGTTTAGTGGAATGCAGTTGGACGGTTGGTGTCGCGTTGTAGTGCAGACTGGGGCAGAGCTTCGTCATACATGTACCATATATTCATTTGCAAAAAGCACTGTTAACGTTTAACATCCTGCAGTCGGCGGTTCCTTGGGGATGGAATACAAGCTCTGAAAGGGCAAGGACAGGGGAAGAAATTCCACAGTAACCAAATATTTAAATTTTTGTAGTCCTTATAGGAATACACTGTACCCTCGTTCGTGAAATACGTTTCAGCCGTGAACAACGTATTTCTCTAGCTCGTTTATCCTAATCCTGCATTTGATGACTTTCAGGCGCAGTTGTTAGTCGTGTGGCAGAAATACTTGTTCTCGTACATGTTACCTGGACAGCACGTCAAACGGAACTTCGTGATATTGCTAATGCATTTATGAGGCACCTAAGGCTTATGCTACTCTCACCTGCAACAATTCGCGACACATTCCTCTCGTCCTGTGCACCTTATGTCCAGGGTCGTCCCAGGCCACCGAATGAGAGTGGTGTAGCGTTGCCTTCCATATATATCTGCATACTGCGTTTAAAAGCTGTCTGCTGGTGACGGAGGTCCCCTAGGTGTAACTGCCTTGAATTACTTCTTCTTTCGTTGTATTCGTAAATGGCGAAAGTGAGAACGTGATGTATGAGATCGTTTCCATCATGCTGTTGTTTTAAATTGTACTTTATTAAGCACTGCTGGCCGGGGTGGCCGAGCGGTTCTAGGCGCTACAGTCTGGAACCGTGTGACCGCTACGGTCGCAGGTTCGAATCCTGCCTTGGGCATGGATGCGTGTGGTGTCCTTAGGTTAGTTAGGTTTAAGTAGTTCTAGGGAACTGATGACCTCAGAAGTTAAGTCCCGTAGTGCTCAGAGCCATTCTATTAAGCACTACTAGCACTACTAGCTCACACCTGAGTAAAACGTAAATCAATCATACAACAGCACTGGATGTACATTTTTCCGAAAAACAGTGTGATTACACAACTGGTGTGGTTACATTATACTCGTAAGCTTTATGAAACAAAATTAGCATGACTTGTAATGTACATGGCATAAAACAGGTATAGACTATATGTGTAAACGACAGCAATAATAGACAGGAAAAAAACAGCATACAACAACAAACAACGGGAATACAGTTCTCGGAACAGACAGGTGAAAAGTAAACACCCGCGCAGTTCCGCTAAATGTGTATAACTGAGCGCGGGAAAATTTGGGAATCTACATTTTACTTACACGTACAAAGGTTCATGATATGAACACGACATTTAATTAATTACTTTCCGTCCAGAGTCTTATTTTCATAAGTAAAAGACAGCAATTTAATATAAAGAATTTCATTCATATTTACTCGATTTTCACTTCTCCTTTCTTTTGGATCATCTTCTAGATTTAGCATCTGAGTGAACTGTATGGGCTGTGCCTTTGCTCTGTCACTATTGGATCGTATAGAAGTGTTATTTGAACAGCTCTACTACTAAGCCAAGATTACAAGTATTAACGTAAAGGAATCCATCTTACAGCACGAAACATGTTCTGGAAAGCAAGACTAAATTCTTTCTTCTTCTTTCTTGGCCCTAGACTTCATGATGAGCCTTGGCCCCTACTACAGTTTCTTTCCATTTCTCTCGGTCTTTTGCTAATACTCTACAGTTTCTATAGCCCATCTTTCTAAGATCTTCGATTACTCCATCTGGCTCTTGGTCGACCACGTCGTCTCTGCCCTCCTGCCTTTCCTTGTAATATTCTTTTTGCTACTGCAGTATGCGGGCGATATGTCCCGCCCAGCTCACTATCCTTCTGATGGGTTGCTCTTTGTGCGTGATATACAACTCATGGTTGTATCTCCTCCTCCATCTTTCACAGAGTGTGCGGATAATTCGTCTAAGTACCTTTCTTTCAAATCCATCCATTATTTCAATATCTTTAGTTGTTAATGTCCAGGTTTCAGAGGCTTATGTAAGCACTAGTCATATAAGTTATTTATAAATAGTTAGTTTACTGTTACGATTCAGGGGCCTTGAAGACAGAAGTCTTGTTAGTGCAAAATAGGCTCTATTGGCTAGTATTAATTTCTGCTTAATTCCATAGGATGTATCATTTATATGGGTAACTGTCGAGCCCAGGTACTTGAAATGTTCAACTCTCTCAACCGTATAATTGCCCATTGTTATTGCATTTGGCACATTTTCTATACATGCTTTTCCAGCTGCCATATATTTTGTTTTATGTTCATTAATAACTTACCCCATTTTCTTACTAGCCTGTTCGAGGGCCGTAAATGTCTCTTCCATTGCTTTCTGGGTTCTTGCTACTATATCTATGTCATCCGCGTAGGCCAGTATCTGCACTGATTTATAGAGAGTCGTTCCCCTATTTAGAAGGTTTGCGTTTCTCATCACCCCCTCCAGGGTGGCATTAAAGTGAGCACATGCCAATGAATACCCATGTCGTACTAGCCGGCAGCTGTGGTCGAGCAGTTCCATGCGCTTTAGTCCGGAAATGTGCTGTTGCTGCGGTCGCTGGTTCGAATCCTGCCTTGGGCGTAGATGTGCGTGATGTCCTTCGGTCAGTTAGGATTAAGTAGTTCTAAGTCTAGGGGACTGATGACCTCAGATGCTATGTCCCATAGTGCTTAGAGCCACTTGAACAATTTTTGGACCTTGTAACACTCCGTTTTTAATACTCAGTGTATTGGACATAATTCCTCCTACTCTTATACTGCCTTCTGTTTCGCTCATTGTCATTCTCACCAGCCTTACCAATTTTCTCGAGATTACCAGTTCATCTAGAGCTTGATACAACTGCTCTCTATTTATGTCACTATAAACTACTTTGGAATCTATAAAGAAGTGATACGTGCCAACCACGTATTCGTCTTTTTTTTCCAGGATTTATCTTAAGGTGAATATTTGATCTATAGTTGACTTCCTGGCGAGTAATCCGCACTGGTACGGTATCGTCTCCCTCTGTGTGATTGGGAGGATTGTGTCGAATAGTATATTAGAGAATATTTTATATCCCAGATGAGGTAGTGTGTTTCCTCTGTAATTGCCACACTACATCTGATCTCCTTTCTTATATATGGGACATATGACACAATCTTTCCATTGTCGAGGCATTTTCTCCTCTTCCCATATTCTGGTGACCATTTTCAGAACGCTTCGTTCCCGCTCTCTGCCTCCTTGCTTAAACAGTTCTGCTGGAATACCATCTCTCCCTGCTGCCTTGTTTCTTTTCAATTTCTTCAAGGCAGTTTCCACTTCTTCTATATTTGGTAGGTTTGTGTTGTTGTCTGGGTCCTCTTCCCAATTCGTTTCTATTGGGTTCCCTGGTATAGTCATTCGAGGTTTGAGGATACTATCAAAATACCTGCGCCATCTTCCGCATATTCCCATCTCTAATTAAGCTTGTTTTACTGCCAAAAGGCTTCCGTGCCGCATTCACCTCTCTATAGAATTTTATTATTTCATTTTTTGCTTCTCATGAGCTCCATTTCCTTGACGCTTTCAACCATTCTCTCTTTTTTCTTTGGTGAGTCACCTTTTCAGTCCCCCGTTTTTCTTTGTATTCTTCTATTATCCTCCTCGTATAGTGTGATCGCAGTGTCCTCCTAAATGCTTCGTTCTTTTCTTCAGTCGCTGTTTCGCATTCAGTATCAAACCATGAGGGTCTTACTTTTTTTGTCCCAGTTCCAAGTGTCTCTCTTGCCGATGTCTCCACTGTCTTCATCGCTTCCCACTGATCTTCGATGTTATATTCTCCAACGTTTTCCGGAGTCGGAGTTATCTTCTCCTGATACTGCTCTCTAACTTCCACTGATTCTACAGTTGTTATATTTCTGCATCCTGGGCCGGACTCCTTTAGCTGCTTTAGATATCCTCGCCGTCACCCGTGCCCATAATATAAAATGATCTGTATTTATGTTTGAACCTCTGAGACTTCTCACGTCCAATAGGTCCAATTTGTGTCTCACATCTATCAACACGTGGTCGATCTGGCTTACTGTGTTTCCATCCGGTGAGTTTCATGTTCCCTTACGTATTTCTTTATGGGGTAACAGTGTTGATCCTGTTACCATATTCCTAGATGCTTCGAACAGCATAAGCCGTGTTCTGTTCTCATTACTTGTTGCATGTTGCTGTGGGGGACAATTATCGGTGAATAAATCTGTTCTTTTCCCACTGGAGCGTTTAGGTCTCCGGCTATTATTTTAATATCATGCCATAGGCACTTATCATATGCTGTTTCCAATAATTCATAGAATACTTCTTTCTCTTCTTCTTCGGATTCTTCTGTTGTTGCATGGGCATTAATTATGGAATAGATACAGAATTTCCCCTTTATCCTAAGTGTTGATAATATTGGACTAATGGGTGTAAACCCTATTACCAAATGCTTTAATTGATAATGAACAACAAATCCTGTCCCCTGCTTATGATTTCTTTCGCTGAAGCTATAGAATATATTCGGTTCTTTCTTTCCTAAAACTTTACTCCCCGTCCTTCTAATTTCCTATAGTACTATTATACTTTGCTTCAGATTCATTATTTGATCCAGCATTACTTTTAGTGCTCCTGGGCAATATAGGGATGTCACATTCCAATCTGATCTATACCTTATAGCCGGCCGCTGTGGCCGAGCGGTTCTAGGCGCTTCAGTTTGGAACCACGCTGCTGCTACGATCGCAGGTTCGAATCCTGCCTCGGGCATGGAAGTGTGTGATGTTCTTGGGTTAGTTAGGTTTAAGTTGTTCTAAGTCTAGGGGACTGATAACCTCAGATGTTAAGTCCCATAGGGCTTAGAGTCATTTTTCTACGCCTTTTATTTATGTTCTTCCTTATTTTCTATCCTTAATTTACTTGTATTCCATCCTCATTGTCCTTTTCCATGCCAGGCCCGTGTTCCTTTATCCGTCTGGCTTTATTTTGTAGAAGTTTTGCAACAATTGTTTCTTACACAGCGGGCTGTCAACCCTGGGTCCTATCCCTACCGGGGAACGGGTGATTTTTAATTAGAATTTTCTTCCCTTAGCCTTCCCCAATCCGCCACCTGAGAAGGCGCGCGATGGGAGACTAGCAACTCCACACGGGAAAGAAGATCAAATACTCAGGTAAAAAATCATCTGTGTATTTGGTGTTGAGAGATGTATTGTTCCAGAGTGTACTCACAATCTATGTCTGCAATAATGTGTTAAAGAGTAGCTGTAAAGTAAATATTGTAGCTGTTGGCGTATTTTCAAGCAGTTGAATTGTAGGGTTCTACGAAGTCAATGTTCATTACTAAATTTCATGTAAAACTTATATGCAATCTTCGCTTCCAGTAATATTTACTGTGAAATGCTAAGTATTTTCAAAAGTAAACTCCTTGCAACTTATATGCCACTATTACTATTAAAATTATAAACAGCCGACCAGTTGCAATGGATAAAGATATTCTTTACCTAGGTTTCGACAAATATAAATTTGTCTTCTTCAGAAGGTAACAATTTTACATTCGTAAGGACTAATGTACCATCGCCGTTTTTATAATTGTCGGTATAGATCCATGAGTCAAAAATAAACTGTAGCCATAGAATTAGGGTTTGTCACGTTAATATAAAATAGCTCATGGATCTTGCAGAGCTCTATGTTTGATACTAGTAGACTTCTCCTGGCCAGGAATGTCCTTTTTGCTAATCTCCATTTGATGTCTTCCTTGGTCCGTCCGCATTGGTTATTTTGCTGCCTAGGTAGTAAAATTCACTAAGTTCATCTACTTCGTGACCATTAGTTGTGAGGTTAAGTTTCTTGCTGCTCTCATTTCTGCTACATTTCATTACTTTCGTCTTTCTTCGGTTTACTCTCAATCTATACTTTGCACTCAATAGACTGTTCATATCATTGCGGAGATCATGTAACTCTTCTTCGCTTTTACTCAGGATAGCAATGTCTTTAGCGAATCGTATCACTGACATCCTTTCACCTTGAATTTTAATTCCACTCCTGAACCTTTCATTTCTATCATTGCTTCTTCGATGTATACAGTAGGAGCGAAAGACTACATCCCTGCCTTACACCCTTTTTAATCCGAGCATGTCTTTCTTGGTCATCGACTCTTATTTAATTCCCTGTTGGCTTTTGTAAATATTGTATATTATCCATCTCTCCCTATAGATAAGCCCTATTTTTGTCAGAATTTCGAACTTCTTACACAATTTTACATTGTCGAACGCTTTTTACAGGTCGACAAATCCTATGAACGTGTCTTGATTTTTCGGTAGGTTTGCTTCCATTATCAACCGCAACGTCAGAATTGCCTCTCTCGTGCCTTTATTTTTCCAAACACATCCTCAATTTTCTTTTACGTTCTTCTGTATATAATTCTTGTCAGTAAGCATGAGCTGTTAAGCTGACTGTGCGATAAATCTCGCACTTGCCAGCTCTTGCGATATTTGGAACTGTGCGGATTTGAATAGTCATTTTGTAGCCACTTTCCCCAAACATTTTAGAAATTCTGATGGGATCTTATCTATCCCTTCTACCTTATTTGATCTTAAGTCTTCCAAAGTTCTCTTAAATTCTGGTTCTAATACTGGATACCGTACCTATTTGAAATCGACTCCAGATTTTTCTTTTATCACATAAGACAGATATTTCCCTTCATAGAAGTCTTCAATGTACTCTTTCCATCCATCAGCTCTCTCCACTGCATTTAACAATAGAATTCCCGTTTGCACTCTTAATATTACCACATTTGCTTTTAATTTCCCAGAAGGTTGTTTCGACTTTCCTATATGCTGAGTCAGGCTTTCCGACAATCATTTCTTTTAAGATTTATTCACATTTTTCATGCAGATATTTCGTCTTAGTTTCCCTCCACTTCATGTGCCTCCACTTCATCGGCCCTCAGTGCCATGTATTTCTGTACTTCTCTGACCATTTTTGTACTTCCGTCTTTTTGCAAGCAACTGAAGTATTTTTTCTGTTACCCATAGTTCCATCGCAGCTACCTTCATTGTACCTACGTTTTTCTTTCGAACTTCTGTGGTTGCCCTTTTCTTTCGGACGCCTGTGATTGCCTTTTTTATTTCGAACTTCGGTGATTTCCCTTTTTAAAGATATCCATTCATTTTCAACTGTACTGCCTACTGAGCTATTCGTTACTGCTGTATCTATAGCCTTAGAGAACTTCAAACGTATCTCGCCATTCCCTAGTACTTCCATATCCCAATTCTCTGCGTATTGTTCTTCCCGACTAATCTCTTAAACTTCAGGATGCTCTTCGTCACTACTAGATTGTGATCTTAGTCTATATCTGCTCCTAGGTGCGCCTTACAATCTAGTATCTGATTTCGAAATCTCTGCCTAACCATGATGTAATGTAACTGAAATCTTCACTTACCACCCGGCCTCAGCCGTCCTTTGTGGCCGAGTGGTTGTAGGCGCTTCAGTCTTTAACCGCGCTATCGCTACGGTCGCAGGTTCGAATTCTGCCTCGGGCATGGATGTCCTTACGTTAGTTAAGTTTAAGGAGTTCTAAGTTCTAGGGGACTGATGACCTCAAATGTTAAGTCCCGTAGGGCTCAGAGCCATTTGAACCCCACTCGGTCTTTTCCAAGTATACGTCTTCCTCTTGTGAGTCTTCAATAGAGTATTCGCTATTACTAGTTGAAATTTATTACAGAACTCAATTAGCCTTTCTCCTCTCTCATTCCTTGTCCCAAGCCCATATTGTCCAGTAAGCATTTCTTCTACTCCTACCCCTACAGTTGCATTCCAATCCATCATGACAATTAGATTTTCATCGCCCTTCAAGTAATATATTATCCTTTCAATATCTTTATATACTTTCTCTATCTCTTTATCTTCAACTTGTGACGTCGGCATGTATACTGAGCTATCGTTGTCGGTGTTGGTTTTCTGTTGATTGTGACAACAACGACAACAACCCTTTCACTGAATTGTTCACTACGACACACTCTCTGCCCTACCTTCATATTCATAATGAATCCTACTCCCATCGTATCATTTTCTGCTGATTTTGATACAATCCTTAGGGGCGTTTCCCACCCCGAGGACAAGAGAGTGCCCTGAACCTCTGTCCGCTCCTCCGCCATCTTTGACAAGGCCCTTGGCAGAATCAGTGTGACTTCTTCTGCCGGAAGTCTTCGGCCTCCGGTGCTGATTCCTAATCGAAGTTGAAGCGGTGGCGGGTTTAGAACCTGTGACCGAGGACGTCTTGATCACTAATCAAAGACACTACCTCGAGACTACAGAACATAAAACAGAATTCAGCAGAGTTTCAAAAGTCTCGCAGGTGACCCTCTAAATATTTTGATCTGTATGAGGCATATTTGAGTACACAAGTAAGCCTTGACAAAAAGAAGTTAAGTATTAGTAGCTCAGTAGATATAGCTTTGATGGAGGGGTTTGCAAAAGTTGGAGTCATTTTGATTTTAGGTATGTTCTATGGTTCACACCTCCCGTGAAAAAATCATGTTTTAGACCTTCCCCCTCACGCACAATATCTGCCGTCCTGAAAAATCTTCCAAGAAATGTCTTTTTTTCCAATTTTTCCACATAATTCGCTATCTGTGCATTATAGGCAAAAATATGCTGCAACATTCTGGAACATTCGGAACAGCTACTGAGATCCGAGGCTGTAAAAAATCTGTATAAGTGTTCAGAAAGTTCGATATGTGAAGAGTTTCGCGTTAATAACGTTTCTTCAGTGCATTTTTTTGTGCATAATAAAATGTTGTAGGGGATTTAACTCGCTTCAACATTCGTAAAAATGCTTTTGAATACTGCCTATACAAGCAGCAAATGCTGCATGAACAATTTTAGGGAAAGTAAACACTAGTATTACTGAATGTAATATCGTCTTTCACTGATTATGTATGCATTATCTACATGTAGTTCCTGAGATTCATCTAATTTATGGAACCAATTTGCAAGGGGACTAAGTTCACACGTTACTCTGCCTTGACGCTCTTGCAAGTGACATATAAATGGGAAAGACCAAAGGTGACGTAGTAAATGGTAGGTACCTCCTACCCACAGTTCATTGGAATAGGATCAAATGTTTATCTGCTATTTTTAAAAGATTAGTTACTTAAGTTCAGCCATACTATGGTCAAAATGCTGTCGTAATCTTCGATGGGTACCGCGGTAAACGCGCAGAAAGAGCTCGTCGTTCCAGGCTACAGTCTCGTGGAGAAGTTCCCTTCGATGGTTCCATGTTTCCGTAGATTGGAGAGAATGAATTGTAATGGAATGAAAAACAAGAAAAAAGTAAAAAGAAATACTAATCTCGCTTCGTCTGTCGTCTTCAGAACGAATTGGAGTGAGCACAGCTGGTCCGCAAGCCAACGATAGAAGATAAAGATGTATTAATGCTGAAAACTACCATTTCGTTGTCCCTGGATTCTTCTGCTATTGAAGAATGGACTGATCAGTTGGTTTTAGTTATGACTTTAATGTGAAACAATGCATTCTTTTGCAAATCCATGAAAGATAACATAGGAGACGCACTGTATTCCATAACATTCTTCAAATGTAAAGATATTGTGGAATACACGCCATTTCATCGTGCGATAAATGGCTGCGATACCACCACCGCTCTATTTGGACAGGGCGACACTAAATTTTGCTCTCCATCTGAGAGTGATGCTTCCCCTCGGAAAAGTATTTCCATTTTGAAAGATTCAGCCGCAGAGAGAGAAGACGAGAAAGAAACTGAAAATTTCGTTGTGGCACTTCATGTAGCTGTCTCAAAAACTACTGTAGACGAGTTGTGATATCTTCGCTGCTGCAAAGCTGCTACAAGCACAAAATTAGATTTGGCACGCTTACCTCCAACAAGGAATGCAGTTCAATAACACGCATTTAGAACTCATCTGCAAGTTCAGACGTGGACGGGTTATGAAAAAGACGCCCTCAAGTTGGGCTGGAAGAAAGATATTGGTTGCCAAACACCAGTGCCAACGAGCAGAGAACCAGCTCCACAGTATTTGCTGAAGATGATTTTAAGTCAATGCAAAAACATAAAAAAGAAAACTTGCAACAAATAGACTGGGGTGCCAGAAGTTATGGGGTACCTCCTAACTTCATGTTGGACCTCCTTTAGCCAGCCATAGTGCAGCAGCTCGGAATATCACGTACTCGACAAGTCGTTCGAGGTCCCCTGCAGAAATACTGAGCCATGCTGCCTCTAGGGGCGTCCATAATTGCGAAAGTATTGCCAGTGCAGGAATTTATGCACGAACTGACCTATCGATTATGTCCCAAAAATGTTCGATGGGGCTTATCTCGAGCAATCTGGGTGGCCAAATCATTCGCATGAACTGTCCAGAACATTCTTCAAACCAATCGCGACAGATTTCCGCTCAGTGACATATAGCATTGCCATCCAAAAAAAATCCATCGTTGTTTGGTAACATGAAGTCCATGAATGGTTGCTAATGGTCCACAAGCACCCAAACTAGCAACGTTCAGTGAGTGTCCGTTTCAGTTAGACCAGAGGATCCAGTTCATTCCATGTGAACAGAGCCCACATATTTAGGGAGTCACCCCTTCGGTCCCTGGCTTCGTGGGTTCAGCGCCACATTCGTATTCTACCGTAACCTCTTACCAACTGAAATCGGAACTCATTTGGCCAGGCTACGGTTCTCCAGTCGTCGACGGCCAACTGATATGCTCACGATAGCAGGAGAGGCGTTTCAGGCGATGTCGAGCATCAGCAAAGGCACTCGCGTCGGTCGTCTGCTGCCATAGCCCATTAACATTAGTTCCGTCGCACTATCCTAACGTTCGTTTTAGTCCCAATTGATTTCTGAGGTTACTCCACGCAGTGTTGCTTGTCTATTGGTAATGGAAACTCTGAGCAATGTCTATTGATCTCGGCCGTTAAGTAAAGGCCGTCGGCCACTGCGTTGTTCGTAGTGAGAGGTAATGGCTGAAATTTAATATTTCCGGCAAACTCTTGACTCTGTGGATCTCGAAATACTGAATTCCCTAACAATTTCCGAAATGGAATTTACCCTGTGTCTAGCTCAAATTGCTATTCCGCGTCCCAAGTCTTGGCTGACGATAATAACGACGAAAAACTTCTCACATGAATCACCTGAGTACAAATGACAGCTCAGCCAACGCACTGTCCGTGTGTGTGTGTGTGTGTGTGTGTGTGTGTGTGTGTGAATATCGCTACCCCACGGCTCACGGCTTTTGCCACCTATGTTTTCATTGCTGATTTGGATCATGCGGTGACGCATCAGTTGTTGAATTGCCCGCCCCCGGTGCCTGAGTGGTCAGAGCGACAGAATGTCAATCCTAACGGCCCAGGTTCGATTCCCTGCTGGGTCGGAGATTTTCTCCGCTCAGGGACTGGGTGTTGCGTTGTTCTAATAATCATCATTTTGTCACCATAGACTCGCAAGTCGCCGCAGTGGCGTCAAATCGAAAGACTTGCACCCGCCGAACGGTCTATCCAACGGGAGGCCCTAGTAACACGACATTTACATTTACATTTTAGTTGTCGAATTCTACATGGAACAAAACGTGTTAGATGATCCACTGCCTATTGGTGGAAGTGATTTACTGTACACAGTATCCACATTATGGCGAAACAAGCGCTGTATTATTTGAGAGATACAGTGGTGAGTGAGTGTACCGGGTCTTACACCAGTTCACTGCTACTAGCCCAACGTCGTCATAAAGCACCTGTGCGTAGCATGCAAGTATTGCACCATACGCTAAAGACGAAATTTAAAAAAAAGTGGCTTTTCCAAACTGCGTCAATACATGCTTCATTATATTTACGTTAACATTGTTAAATCTCCGAATGATCGGATGAAGATGTTTCCTTAAATACATCGTTTAAAATAAAAGAAAAGGGCGCTAAATAATCAAGCTAGAAAGCGAAAACTTGTTCAGAATGTGCATATGTACGTCGCAATCTACTGTTGTATGTATCAACTTGATCGGAGCAATATTTTGGTCAAAATACGAGTTTTTACGAAAAACTAGAGGCGCTAAATATTAGTCAGAAAGATGAAAATTGGTATGAAGCTTGAGTCTAATATAAAAACATTAACTATGTGACCCCATAAAGTTAATTCTAACAGCTTCAAATAATTTACTAAAACCTAAATTTGGGACGAAAACGTCCTTATTTCTAATAGGGTAAGTATCATTTATATTAACCATACAACATTCTGATTACAGCACTTAATTACAACAATTAAATATTAAAGCTATAACATGTTTCAAGATTTTATTGTAAATATAAATCAACACAAGGCTTCTTGAAGTGTAGTTCAGAGGTCAAGTGCTAGTGTCGGTTCCGTTCTAAAAATTCTAGCTGGCAAAGCTTAAATGCAGTCGAGATACAACTTTCTCTGTGATTAACGCCAACTTAATTCCATACATAAAAAAATACGAAGATTGTATACAGATTCATGACCGATTTATTAATATGAGTCCGAGAAAGCGCCCATTTAGATGCTGCTACCTGGGCGTACGGCAGATGACGGCAGATTTTCCCTTCGGCCGTCCGCTGCGCCCATACATAAATACGGCATGAGAGGCAATGATACTCCAATTCGCACACAGCAATCACACGGTCGGCGTCAGTCAAACGTCGGCTTACGCGCTGCCTCGGATGACGTCACAGCTAGGCTGCTACTAAAAAACGCGTGTTACGTAAAAGCAGTCCAGGCTCGTTCAGATTTCTGAAAACGCTCACTTCGCATCGAGCTATCACTCTGTCCGTGTCAGTCAAACGCCGGCTTTCACACTGCCTCGGATGACGTCACAGCCAGTCTATTGATAAATGCATGTTCTCGGTACAAACAGGAAGTAAAATCACTTGGACTGTACACTGGAAGTAACTGTTTGTGAGCCGTTTGTTGCTTAGAAGTCAGGGCCAAAGACCATTTCAATTGGAACTTACCGTGGAGGTTGCCTCTGAACTGCTCATAGTGCTGTTTATGATACACATTATTATTATTATTATTATTATCATTATCATTATCATGAATATTACTGTGTTTGTGCGTGTGAACTTTTACTGGATACATTAACCAGTTTGAACTCAAAACTTTCATTTATGATCATAGTTCCTGAACTGCTGAGTAAATAGAGAGTAGAAACCTTTCTTTCATTGAGCACAAGAAGAATGTGGACTTGCAGACTGGCAACTAGTCAGTATGTTCTCCATATCTTTCCGGCTGACCTTAAAAATAGTTTACATGCTGCCGTAAAAGACGGCAGCATCAACCTGTCCCTCCACAACATCTGACATCTGACAATAGCCTATCTTATGACAGGGGATCCATGAAACTGTTACAGGGTGATTCAGGAGGATAGATACATGCTTTGAGATGCGATAGTATTAGTGATTCTGAACAAAAAACTTCATGTGGATATATGCCCTATTGCGAATGGTTTCCGAGATAGAACACGTTTAATATCATTGCTGTACGTTTTTCTTCAGTAACTCGAAAACCGACCACTCCAAAGGAAACGTGTCTCAGCATAGAATTAAACTAAATTAAATATGCTACAAAAAGGTCCTATTTATATTTTGTCAAGGACTAACAGTTTGCTCGGAGAGATCACGAAAATATTGAAAATCTTGCGTGACGTGCGTGCGCCGTAGCTTAGGTGCTTTTTGTAAGCCAGTTTGAGATCGTTTTTCGACTTATTGATTGGCGACTCAGTAGTGTCCTGTGCACTACGACCAGATAATGGGTATACTTGGAAGGAGAGACAGCATTGGTCGTATATTTTTGTTTATTATCGCAAAATCGATTTTCGGTCACTTAGTGACCATCTTCAGTGCTGTAATATATAACTTAAATTAGTAAGCACTGGTGTCAATAAGCTTACGGCGATCACATAGACTGACAAAAATATACGACCAATGCTGTCTCTCCTTCCAAGTTTTTCGACTTGATACACCACAAGCATCCTGCATCAAAATGTTCTTCTCAATTTCCTCTATGTTACTGTGGTACGCTGTAAATAACGACAATGAATAGTGCAGAAAATAAATAGAAAAGTACATTAGAAGTCTTCTACCTCGGAAACCATTCGGAATAGGGCATATATCTACATAAATTTTTTTATTCGGAATCAGTAATGCTATCACCCGTCAAAACACGTACCCTTCCTGCTGAATCACCCTGAACATGTACACTACTGGGCATTAAAATTGCTACACCAAGAAGAAATGCAGATGATAAACAGGCATTCATTGGAAAAATATATTATACTAGAACTGACATGTGATTACATTTTCACGCAATTTGGGTTCATAGATCCTGAGAAACCAGTACCCAGAACTACCATCTCTGGCCGTAATAAAGGCCTTGATACGCCTGGCGATTGAGTCAAACACAGCTTGGATGGCGTGTACAGGTACATCTGCCCATGCAGCTTCAACACGATACCACAGTTCATCAAGACTAGTGACTGGCGTATTGCGTCAAGCCAGTTCCTCGGCCACCTTTGACCAGACGTTTCCAATTGGTGAGAGATCTAGGGAATGTGCTGGCCAGGGCAGCATTCGAACATTTTCTGTATCCAGAAAGGCCGTACAGGACGTGCAACATGCGGTCGTGCATTATCCTGTTGAAATTTAGGGTCTCGCTGGGATCGAATGAACGATAGAGCCACGGGTCGTAACACATCTGAAATGTAACGTCCTCTGTTCAAAGTGCCGTCAATGTGAACAACAGGTGCTCGAGACGTGAAGCCAATGGCACCCCATACCACCACGCCGGGTGATACGACAGTATGGCGATGACGAATACACGCTTCCAATGTGCGTTCACGCGATGTCGCCAAACACGGATGCGATTATCATGATGCTGTAAACAGAACCTGGATTCATCCGAAAAAATAACGTTTTGCCATTTGTGCACCCAGGTTCGTCGTTGAGTACACCATCGCAGGCACTCCTGTCTGTGATGCAGCGTCAAGGGTAACCGCAGCCATGGTCTCAGAGGTGAAAGTCCATGCTGCTGCAAACGTCGTGGAACTGTTCGTGCAGATGGTTGTTGTCTTGAAAACGTCCCCATCTGTTGACCCGGGGATCGAAACGTGGCTGCACGATCCGTTACAGCCATGCGGATAAGATGCCCGTCATCTCGACTGCTAGTGATACGAGGCCGTTGGGATCCAGCACGGCGTTCCGTATTACTCTCCTGAACCCAGCGATTCCATATTCTGTTAACAGCCATTGGATCTCGACCAACGTGAGCAGTAATTTCGCGATACGATAAACCGCAATCGCGGTAGGCTACAATCCGACCTTTATCAAAGTCGGAAAGGTGATGATACACATTTCTCCTCCTTACAAGAGGCATCACAACAGCGCTTAACTAGGCAACGCCGATCAACTGCTGTTTGTGTATGAGAAATCGTTTGGAAACTTTTCTCATGTCAGCACGTTGTAGGTGTCGCCACCGGCGCCAACATTGTGTGAATGCTCTGAAAAGCTAATAATTTGCATATCACAGCATCTTCTTCCTGTCGGTTAAATTTCGCGTCTGTAGCACGTCATCTTCGTGGTGTAGCACTTTTAATGGCAAGTAGTGTACTTTGGAGAGGACAGTGCATGGTCGCTATCCACCTCCGTCATCGTCACCGGAATTTCCGTTTGCAAACTATATGTGACCCGTAGTTTTTTCTTTCCGGGACGACTGCAAACGGTTTTGAATGCTAATGGTTTTCCTATAGCGTGTTAGGCATAGCAATGTTTTATGTATCTCATGTTTGTAGATTTTGGTCCATCCCCTCTGTCTTCTCTGCAAAGGCCTCGAAATTAACTGCACCAAAGTATAAGCCAATGTTTATTCCAAACTATTACTGCGCTTTTACTGTTTTCATGCTTTGCAGTGTTGGAGCACACTCTCTTTAAAAAAGGAAGTTTATGTAAGGGTCTACGGATTGCGCGCATCCGTATGATAAGTTAACACGCTCTCGCCAGCCGACCTGTGTGGAATGCGGACGATTTGCTTGGTCAGTATACGCGCATCCGGCCGCACTGCGACGGGGAGTACACGACTGGCCGCCGTCCGCAGCGGACAGTATTAACTAGCGCGGCCTCGGGCGCGAATATGTCTCTCTCTTCTTAGCTCACCATGGAGCCTCTCTATACGACCGTAATTATCCGGTGTTAGGATGTCAGACACAGTGATGATGGGTGCGCGTAGCGTGTGTGCTTCATAATCCGCCTTTGTTAACAAAACTTTTTATACTTACTTCTCGTGTATTGCTGTACCTCAAGAACCCACTGCTTACAAATGCTGACAAAATATTCTTGTAATCATTGCTGTATTTCGGCTAACGCTTCTGTTACAAGCGATAATTCAGACAGCTAAATGCACGAACGTAAATTTTTTTCAGTTTCACGTGTAGGATGACTACGTTTTCCTTAGGTTACTCTGCGTTAGATATGTGCCCTAGAATGTGTCAATACGTCTGATGAGCGCAAAGACAGAGAGAATATCTGACGGTGTGCCTCTAGTGGGGAACGGAGTGTGAAAAGGAGAAACAAGATACCAGGGTGAGAAAGTGGCAAGATGAAGAGCAGGAAAAGGCGAAATTAAATGCTTTGGACAGTGTCCAGAAAGACGCCACTCTCTTTGGAAGGAGGCATTTTAGCGTGCGGACCAAGGATCGCAACTACTTAACTCGTGAAATATTAAACTGCACCTAGTAAAATATTCTTACACATTTCCAAGATGTCTGAAAAACAGAGCCCGTATCGAATATCGCTGAAAGTTTTTGTACAACGACCGAAATAAACTGGCTGTTTAAAATGATTATCAAAAGTTAGAGAAACCGAGTTGACCAACTCCACGACACTGTTTATAATCAACGACTCTTACATGAAATTCCAAGGGGTAGGTTATTCTTCTAATTGCCTTAGTCATCAATGGAGTATTCCTTATCACTGGAATAAAAAAAAAAATATTGGGCCCATTTCTAATTTATCCAGTTTTTCCCATCTTTACTGGAAAGTCCTTTAGTAACCTAATCTAGTGTGTGCTCTCTCTCTTGTGTTTTGTTAATTTTTGCTACATGAAGCTTTTTCAACGTGCAACTTGTATTCTTATCCAGAAATTCTCCAGTGCCATCGTTTTGAAATGTCCAAATACTCAAGGATTCTAGAAGACGTGACATCCATTATTGGAGTTTGAAAGAGGTTTGAAGGTCTTGCAATAGAAATAAGATGAAAGGTAGCAATAAAATTGAACTGAAATTTCTAAAATAGTTTGGGGGGGGGGGGCGCAGTAGGAAAGAAACGATTGTTCAAGTTAGTGTGTGGAATCTACGTGACTGGATAGATGTCATCTAACTTTCGGACGATTATCATTCATACTAGCTCGTAGAAAGAAAAGGCAGATGAATGAGATAAGTAATAATCTTATAAGGTTGACAGTTGATGCACCCAGTTTTCTAAAATATAAACACCATTCAGGGATTAGGTCTTCGGCCTGTATCGACTGGACAACTGACTACCTAAAAGCCAGAATGAGGAGCAATCTGTAAGGCACAGACAAATGAAAACCAGACAGATGGAAGCAGTGAGTACAGTGTTTATTATTTGAAAATTAATCGCTACAACCGTTAATACTTTATCCTATTGTCGGACAGAGCAGCCAGTACCTTCGTCGTAAAATGAGTGCGGCTGCCTAATGAATAATGATAAGCGTGCATCTGTTCGAACGAAGCAAATCATCGGCCAAGAATGTCTTTCTGTAGGGCTCCAAAAAGATGGAATGCGAGACTGTATAGAGTTTGTGTTAGGGCTGCCCAGCGAAACTTGTGCTGTTAGTCGAGAGAACAGCCACGCCAGCCCCAGGAAAGTCTAGATGACCTTTATCTTTGGCTGCAGGGGCCCTATGCTCGTTGACTTTGTGGAACAAGCACTACAATTTACGCACAACGGTAGGTGGACATTCTGGAAAAACTGCAGGGCGACATAAGCCCAAATGCCCAGGAATGTGGACTGATGGCATCATTGTTTCGGAGCATAATTCCCGCCCATAGGATGGCAAAACTGTTTCGACTACGCTGCAGAAGTTTTGCTGACAAGCTCTTCCACATCATCCACGCAGTCCCGACCTCTCCGTATGTGATTTCCATAAGACTTTTGTGCACGTCGGTTTGCTTCGGAGGAAGAGATGCGCTTGGTACAATACTGGTTCCGCAGGCAACCGCCAACATACTCCCATGAAGGCACTGATCGCTTCTCAGAATGGGAAAAATGTATAGCGTTTGTGGCGATTACTCTTTTCCCATCCGGCTCGTTTTCATTTGACGGCTTCTCGTGTGATCGAGGAACATGTGATCAGTATGTCGGCAATACCTCCAGTTATCATTGCCAGTAGAAGACTCATGATGATGCCACCGCTTCTTTCTTCAAGCAGCTCTTCATTTGACCTTACAAGGCAGAGTGGACTCCGTTCCAGATCTCTGTATCGCAGAAAGAAATCTGAATAGCTAACGGGAATCGAACATGGCTCCTTCCGTCAGTTACTGAGGCGTTCACCTATTGACTAAGCAGCGTAGCCTATAGAAGAATGGAAAAAATGAGGATCTGCTAGATAACGATCAGTTTGGCTAAAAAATAAGTAGTTCTGACGTAGATAATTCTTCGACACTGTGATATCATGTAATATGTTTGAAACTTTCATAAATACAGTTACAGGGAAGTACGGGTGATGTACAACATGTACAAGGAGAATGAGTAAGTAGGCTGTAAGACGCAGGGGCATAAGCTAAATTAACTCTTTCTCAAGTATTTTCGCAGTTGCACATCGAAGAATTGAGTAGGGAAATAAAAGAAAGGTTTAAGAATGGGTCGAAAAGTCTGGTCGAAAGGAAATCAAAGAAAAGTATCGCTGATGACATTGCTATCCTTTTAAAGTGAGAAAGAATTACAAGCCCTGTTGAATGGAATTAAGTCTGCTGAACAGAGCATACGGATTGGGAGTAGACCCAATAAAGTCGAATGCCAGGAACAGTAGCGGAAATGAGATAAGCGATACCTCATATCAAAGTTGTGAACCACGTAAACGACGAAGTGGAAGTAATTCGGGTACTTTACAATGAAGATGTCTCATGACAGATGAAGAGCATGGAGCAGCACAGGCAAAGATAGCATTCCTGACTAAAAGATGTCTTCTATCATCATAGGCTTTGAGGAAGAAATTTCGAGGTACATATCAGGTTGGTCCGTAAGTTCGAAGCGTTTTTCGTTAAGTATAATAAACAAAACAGATACACACAACTATATATTCTCCGTCACTATTTACTGCCGGCCGCGGTGGCCGAGCGGTTCTAGGCGCTTCAGTCCGGAACTGCGAGACCGATACGGTCGCAGGTTCGAATCCTGCCTCGGGCATGGATGTGTGTGATGTCATTAGGTTAGTTAGGTTTAAGTAATTCTAAGTTCTAGGGGACTGATGACCTAAGATGTTAAGTCCCATAGTGCTCAGAGCCATTTGAACCATTTTGAACCACTATTTACAATAGTCTGACAATGCTGGGATAACTTTGGACTCCTTGACTGTAGAAATCACATGGTTTTGAAGTGAAGAAATCGTCGTGTTCGAAACTAATTTCCGTCCGGAAGGGACATTCCTTGAAGGTTGTTGGATAGGGAGCAGAGAAGATGAAAAATCTGAGGGTGCAAGGTAATGTGAATAAGGTGGGTGTGGAATGACTTCCTAACACAACTCCAGTACAGTGCTTTTTGTTAGTCCAGCAGGCGGGTGCTATTGTGTAGTAGCATCACTTCACGCAGTCTTCCTGGTCACTGTTCTACGATTGAGTCTGGGACACAGTTGTTGGCAGTATGTGTCAGAAGTAATGGCTACATCTCGGGGAAGTAATTCGTTGTACACCACAATATTGCTGTTCCACCAGACGCATGACTTCATCTTTTTTGGGTGCGCGCAGGTCTTCGTACGGGGAGCTGCTACTTTGAGGCCAACCATTCCTTTCTTTTCCTTACTTTAGCCTAAAGACAAAATTCCGCGTCACCAGTGACAATACAGTATAGGAATGGTCTGGGTTACTCGAGAGCCAATTGATGACGAGCAAGTAGTGATGCAAAAATGGCCACCTGTCCGTTTTGTGATTTTGGCCTAGAGTATGAGGTACCCATACACGGTTTTTGAACGTTCCGCGTTGAAAGAAAATTTCGCTCGGTGATGAAATGATCACAGTTCATCACATTTGTCAGTTCAGGAGTACAATGACGAGGATCATTGGGGATTAACGCGTTTAAACGATCTTAATCAAACCCCGAATGTCTTTATTGACCCGGAGAGTCACTAAGGCCAAAACGATCCTCCTCCAGACGAGGAAGCCGTTTTCTTGCTGTGCTCAGTTCAATGGCGTTATCGACATATACAGTGCAAACGTTTCTGGATGCTTCCGCTGATGTAACCTCTCTATCAAAATCAAACAGAAGAATACGTCGGAAATGTTCCGATTTCTCCACTTCGCACTCCATCTCCTGTCGTCGACAGCTTCACTCACTATCAACAAATGACAAAATGGCAATATATAAGCTCAAATAGCAACAATGACCCACAAAAAAAGACAATCAATAACCAAACCCATCGAAAGCGGTATACCAAAATGCAAAACAAAAACGCTAAGAAGTTATGCACGAACCTATTGCGCCTAAAACACAGTACATGGTAAAAATATAAGGTAAATTATTAGTCTTTCTAGAGTAATTTTCCAACAGTACGTCAAACAATCATGGACGGAAATAGAAGAATTGATTGAGAGTGGGTCTAAAACTCTGGGTGGAAGGGAATGAAAAATCACGGGAAATGCCATCTTGGCGAAAATGACCAATTTATCAATTAGTTTCAGTTGCGACTACCAAAATTACGAACAAAACATCCATACAGGTGCATTTTTATTGCCTATTTAGTATCTGTCGTTCGCTGTCGCGACACACATACAATCACTAATTAAATTATACTCAAAATAAATTAACATCGTTGCATGTCAAAAAGGCGCGGTAATGTCTAATAAGCCTAATTCCGATTCTCCACATCTCAGACTCCCTGGTTCTCTTCTTTTTCGGGTTTCCCGCAGTCCACGATTAATTTCCAAACGATTTGTGCTCGCAACGTAAATGTTTATCCGAAGCTAAGTTTTATTAGTAGTAGCCATCTTTAGGCAAAGAATGGTCTTGCACGTTTCGTGCTCCACACTTCGTTTTTCTTCAAAAATAGAAAAACTCTTTCAGTCTCTATACTAATTACTAGCGAAATTTTGATATTATAGCTCTGTTAACATTATATCTAATGCTGCTCATTTCTTTCGCCTTTCTTTGGTGTGTTTTCAGTCCGTATTTGTTCTCACTAACTTCTTCCGTTCTGTTCAACATATTCACTAAATCCGCTTTAAATTCATATATGGGAGCAATGTCATCAGCACTTTCACTTTGAGTTTCAGGCCCACGTCTGACCGTTTCTCTAAGTACCGACATATTTTCGTGACCCAGATGTAACACAGGGGATGATAGTCTCCATCCCAGTCTTACGTCCATTTTAATCATTTCCCTCTTAATCTTCACGACATTCTACAAGGTGCGGCTGAAAAGCTCGGTGAATGGTCTCTGATCATAAGGGAAACAAGATTTACAAATGAAATACCCTTAGCGGTCTTCAAACTAATTACGATTAGCTGCATCGCAGTAGTGACAACATAGTAAAGCTGTTGGAAACTGCCAGTATATGCCTCTTGTAGAATCGCTCGCAGCATCACTGTGAGTCGTTGTTGGATGTAAGGCCTCATGTTACCAGCAACGTCAGGAGACAAAGTGACAGCGGTATGGTGTTGACCGTCTTCCCTGCCTCCTCCTCCCCCCTCCCCCCCCCCCCAAAAAAAAGTCGGCTGACAACATCGAAGATCAAGACAACGTTGATCGCCTTTTCCTGCAGCAAGGACTTGATTCATCATAAATTTACACCCGCGGGAGGTGGAGAAGACGAAGAACACCATGCCATTGACTATCGCTTGGCGTCAGGATCGTATAGGTAGCATAATGTCTATCTCCTGTAACGATGCCGGTATCCAACAGCGCATGTCCACGGTGCTTTGAGCGGTTCCACAAGAAGCGCTTGCTGATAATTTACAACAGCCTTACAACCAATGTGAGATATTTGTGGTAACCAATGGTAACTACTTTGCCTGCCAGTAAATGTATTTTATTCATAACTCTTGTTTCCTTTATTTTTAGAAGCATTCACGGAAATTTTCAGATGCGTTTTGTACGAGGGTTGGAACTGTAATGGTGGCAACTATTTATTTTTGCTCGTACAAAACAGATACGAATGCCATGAAGTGTTTCCTTCAGTTTAGAAATCGAATTGAACTCACTCGGGCTTAAGTCAGGGGCGTTCAGTAGGTGGTATAGCACTTAGCAGCCTCATCCTGACTTAAGCCCGTGTGAGTTCAACTTGATTTCTAAACTGAAGGAAACACTTCACGTCTTTCGCTTCAGAACTGCTACAAATTCGTCGGGCAATAGACCTCGCCGCTCGAACTGTCAATACAACTGGCACTGCTAAGAGTTTCCTACGACTTCCACATCGCTGGCAACAGGTTATACACAATGCTGGTGACTACTCTGAAGGTCAGTAAAACTTTTGAAACACGTATCTATTTTGTACGAGCTGTAACTAAAAAGTTGCTTATATCACCCGTCATTTCCTGTGGCGTGTGGTCTACTTACATTTCTGAGGATAGCAAACATCATGCGCCACTTTACTCCGTAGAAATATTTTTCTCGACCTACAAAGTCTATGATTGTATCCTGATTATTCTTAAAGGTCTTTTTCTTCATTATCAAGCTGTATCCACACGTAAAGACATACAGAGGGCGTTCTAATTAATCGAGTGTAAGCATTGTTTGCGTGAATATGACCTTTTACTTCCCCCAAGAGTGCAATATTATTTATAGCCAGGAACCAATCACTGGTAATTTTCTTCAGCGGCAACATATGCATCAATGCGCAAAAATAACGAAACTAGATATTGATTTTGTACGACAATGTTGCTAATGATACGACGTCAATCCACTCTAGAGAATGTTAATCAAAGAGAGTGCTCGTTATTTACGGAAAACTTGTGGCATCGCTAGTGATGTGGTGCTTTTTCTACTTTACCAGTAACCGTATACACTGCCCACGCGTAATTACTAGCCATAGTTCCACACATATTAACGTATGAATAGTTGGCTCATTACTTCTTCGTTTTCAGTAACTTAGAATGACAAACTACTATTTCAGATCTTTTTAGAAAGTCAAGCTGTTGACCAGTAGCAGTTGGCAGCATCGGTCCAGGTGACAACAAAATATTCTTGTATTGGTCAGTCTGGAGAAAAGAGAGCATGTTGACGATATAGCTGCAGCACGTCATAGGCAAGTCTTTGTCTAGGCGGTGAGTTTACGGGACATTGCTCTACTAAAAATGGTTCAGATGGCTCTGAGCACTATGGGACTTAACATCTGAGGTCATCAGTCCCCTAAAACTTAGAACTACTTAAACCTATCTAATCTAAGGACATCACACACATCCATGCCCGAGGCAGTGTTCGAACCTGCGACCGTAGCAGCAGCGCGGTTCCGGACTGAAGCGGCTAGAACCGCTCGATTGCTCTACTGAGTCGCACTCTAGTGAAGGTGCTTTCCCAGTTCTTTGCTCCAACGAGCTAACAGTTCGTAAGTGTGTTTCTACATGATCCAGAAAAAGCGTTCCAAGTCATATGGTGGTAGAAGATGTTTGAAATCCTCTAAAAAGTAAGACTACTCCAGAGATAGATGCCGGTAATGTGCAAGAGAAACGACAAGAATAAAAAACTAAGAGTGCAGCAATCGAATTAAGACGGGCGAAAGGTAAGGATGTAGTTTTCCACCTTCACCTTCTTTCAACGTAGCTATTCAAGAAATGTTCGAAATCGTAATTAAATTTTGGAGTTAAAGTGAGTAAATTTTGGAGTGAAAGTATTGAGTAGACGAAGTGACTGCACTGAATGGAAAATAACGCCTGACAGACCGCGTAAGGAGGATTGAAGTGGACAATGGGCTGTACGGAAACAGAAAATAAGAGAAAGGAGTTGTTTGAGGTAGGTTGTTACAGAATGACGGAAGTTAGGTGGACTGATAAGACTTGACTCTTCTAGAAAAATCGGTGAGGAGAGAAACTCGTAAGAAGTGTGGAGTTCTAAAGCATCGACTGCACACCGACCAACGCAGCGCCCCGAAACAGCGTCAAGACTATGCCGGCCCGCGCGCCATTGGAAAGAACAGGCAGCGCAACACCTCCAGGAACACACCCTGTCAACACTGATTTAACCAGCCGCCCATCGCTGGTCGGCCCAATTCAGTCGCAGACTGCGGGAGCTTCAGTACCGACTAATAGCAAGCCGAGTAGCAATAGTGTACAATACATGCATATAGGAGGCGCTGGAAGCAGCTTAAGTCATGTTTATTTTCTTTTTAGAAGTTACGTGACCAAGTAATTATAGTTTTGTACAGGTGATATTGGATTCCTGTCACGGCCATCGCAACTTCTCTTTCCTTGTCTATATTGGCGCTGACTTCCACGATAGCCGACAAAACAGGAAGGACAGGTTGGTAAGAGATGTGTTAAGATATCACGAAATAGCTTACATGATATTAAAGGGAGCACTACAGAAGAAAACAAGTAAGGGAATACAAAGACTGGCATACAGCCAACATACCCTGTCTGACAGAAAAAGCACCCAAATACATGGTTGGCCGTTGATGTACGTTAATACAGGTACTACCATTGTGGAAAGCTGTTGCGTCAGCCCCTATGGTTCCACGGAGTTCCGACAGGTGACGGCGGTGTATGTAGCCTGTAACAGAGGTGCGTTTCAAACAGAGAGCTGTCACTGAGCTGCTTTTGGCGGCAAATCAGAACACAACAGATATTCATAGGCGCTGTCAGTGAAGAGAAGCACGGCGAGTCGTTGGGCGAGACATCTGTCATGATGAAAGATGTTGCGCAAACCTGTCCATTGTCCCTCGTACCGGCAGTCCGAACACAGCTGTGACCCCTCCAATGTTGGGCCATGCAAACACTCTCATTAGAGGTGATCGTCTGATCACAATCAAACACCTTGCTGTTATACTGAACGTTTCTGTTCGTGGTGCACACACACTTGTCCACCATTTGGTGTACTCAAACGCGTTTGCCCTCTGGGCTCCACGCCGCCTCACAGAAAACCATAAAAAGCAACGGAGGACTGTCTGTGCGGAGTTGCTGACTCCTTATGAGGTACATCGTGATGACTTTTTTTTGTCAAACATCGCTACAGGCGATGAAACATGGCTTCATCACATCGAACCGTAAACGAAACGCACGCCATGTAACCTCTCCTCCGAAGGAAAAGTTCAAAATTGCATCCTCCGCCGGTAAAATCACGGCGATGGTCTTGGGAATCAGAAAGTGTTATTATACTTGATGTTCTCCCTCTTGGAGCAATGAGAAACTGTGAAGTGTTTTGTGCAACCCTCTAGAAATTGAAGAAACGATTTCAGCGTGTTCGTCGCCAAAAACACTCAAACGACCTTCTCCTTCCCATAGATAGCGCAAGGCCTCGTGCTGCGCACCCGAGAGCAGCTCTAAAACTTCATTGGACAGTTCTTCCCGACCTGCCCTACAGCCCAATCTCGCACCTTCTGACTTCCGTTTATTTGGCTCAGTGAAAGATGTACTGCATGGGAAGCAGAACGCGGATGATGAGAACGTTATTGATGCAAGAAGACGTTGGCTCCGACGTCGACCAGTAGACAGGATTCATAAGGGTATACAGGCCCTCCCAGTAATGTGACGTAACGCCGTCACATTGAATGGAGATGTTGAAAAATAGGTTTTTGTAGCGAAAAGAGTGGGAATAATACGGTGTACAGTATACTGAATAAAGCCAACTTGCTTTCATAAAAAGGTGTTACATTACTTACTGAACATTCCTCGTAATTGACTTGGGTTGCAGTTATCTGTGATAGGTTGATCGGCCACCGGAGTGCATTAACACTGTTCGTATTTCCAGCAGGCCTGTAAGGGTATGTAAGGAGCGCGAACAGCATCAGAGGATGATTTAAGGAGATTCAGAGAGCATTATCAGAAACTCTTTTTTTGGGTCATCATCCACTAAATACCTTATCTTTTTATGTCTGAGTAATCAGTCCGCTGACTGGTTTGATGCGGGCCGCCACGAATTCCTCTCCTGTGGCAACCCTTTCGTCCCATAGTAGCACTTACTACCTACGTCCTCAATTACTAGCTGTATGTGTTCCAATCTCTGCCTTCCTCTCTACAGTTTTTGCCCTCTACAGCTCCTTCTAGTACCATGGAGGTCATTCCCCCAAGTCTTAATAGGTGTCCTATCATCCTGTCCATTCTCCTTATCAATGTTTTCCACATATTCCTTTCCTCTCCGATTCTGCACAGAATCTCTTCATTCCTTACCTTATCAGTCCACCTAATTTTCAACATTCGTCTGTAGCAGCACATCTCAAATGCTTCGATTCTCTTCTGTTCCGGTTTTCTCACAGTCCATACAATGCTGTACTCCATACATACATTCTCAGAAATTTCTTACTCAAATTGCGGCCGATATTTGATATTGGTAGACTTCGCTTGGCCAGGAACGCCCTTTCTGCCATTACTAGTCTGCTTCTGATGTCCTCATTGTCCCGTCCGTCACGGTAGCAGAATTCCTTAACTTCATCAACTTCATGACCATCGATCCTGATATTGTTTCTCGATGTTCTGATATCTACCACTTATCATTACCTTCGTCTTTCTTCGATTTACTCTCCATACATACTCGGTAGTCATTAGACTGTTCATTCCATTCAGCAGAACAAGTAATACTTCTTCACTTTCACTCAGGATAGCAATGAAATCAGCGAGTCGCATCATTGATACCTTTCACATTGAATTTTAATGCCACTACTGAACCTTTCTTTTATTTCCATCATTGCTTCCTCGATGTACAGATTGAACGGTACAGTAGGGGCGAAAGGCTACATCCTGGTCTTACACACTTTTTAATACGAGCACTTCGTTCTTGATCGTCCAGTCTTACTATTCCCACTTGGCTGATGTACATACTGTATACGACCCGCCTCTCCCTACAGATTACCCCTACTTTTTTCAGAATTTCGAACACCTTGCACCATTTTACATTGTTGAACGCTTTTTCCAGGTCGACAAATCCTATAAACGTGTCTTGATTTTTCTTTAGTCTTGCTTCCATTATTAACCGCAACGTCACAATAGCCTCTCTCGTGCCTTTACCTTTCCTAAAGCCAAACTGATCGTCATCTAACGCATCCTCAAATTTCTTCTCCATTCTTTAGTGTATTCTTGTCACCAGCTTGGATGCATGAGCTGTTAAACTGATTGTGCGATAATTCTCGCACTAGTCAGCCCTCGCCGGCTTCGGAACTGCGTGGATAATGCTTTCCCGAAAGTCAGATGGTATGTCGCCAGACGCATACATTCTACAGACCAACGTGAATAGTCGGTTTGTTGCCAATTCCCCAAATGATTCTAGAAATTCTGACGGAATGTTATCTATCCCATCTGTCTTATTTGATCTAAAGTCCTCAAAAGCTCTCTTAAATTCTGATTCTAATACTAGGTGTCCTATCTCTTCTAAATCTACTCCTGTTTCTTCTTCTATCACATCAGACAAATTTTCCCTATCATAGAGGTTTTCAAATGTATTCTTTCTACCTATCGGCTCTCTCCTCTGCATTTAAAAGTGGAATTCCCGTTGCACTCTTAATCTTACCACCCGTGGTTTTAATGTCAGCGAAGGTCGTTTTGACTTTTCTGTATGCTGAGTCAGTCCTACAGACAATAATTTCTCTTCACATTTCTTCACATTTTTCACTCAGCCATTTCGCTAAACTTCCCTGTACCTCCTATTTCTTTCATTCCTCAGCGACTTGAATTTCTGTGTTCCTGAGTCTCCCGGACCATTTCTGTACTACTTCTTTTCATCGATTTTAGCTGAAGTATTTCTTCTGTTACCCATGGTTTCTCTGCATTTACCTTCTTTGTACCTATGTTTTTCTTTCCAGCTCCTGTGATTACTCTTTTTGGAGACGTCCATTCCTCTTCAGCTGTACTTCATATTGAGTTATTCCTTATTGCTGTATCTATAGCCTTAGAGAACTTCAAGCGTATCTTGTCATTCCTTAGTACTTCCGTATCCCACTTCTTTGCGTATTGATTCTTCCTGACTACGTCTTAAACTTCAGCCTACTCTTCATCGCTACTATGTCATCTGAGTGTTGCTGGGTACACCTTACAATCCAGTATCTAATTCCGGAATCTGTGTCTGACCAACTGAAATCTTCTCGTATCGCCCAGCCTTTTGAAGTATACCTCCTCCTCCTGTGTTTCTTGAACGGAGTATTCGCTGCTACCAGCTGAAGTTTATTACAGAACTCAATCTTTTTCCTCTCTCATTCCTTGTCCCGAGCCCCATATTCTCCCGTCACCATTTTTTCTAACCCTTCCTCTACAACTCCATTCCAGTCCACCATGACAGTTAGATTTTCCTCTCTGTTTACATACTGTGTAACCCTGACAATATCCTCATATACTTTCTCTGTCTCTTCATCTTCATTTTGAGACGTCGGCATGTATACCTGAACTATCGCTGTCGGTGTTGGTTTTCCTGTCAATTCTGATAAGAACAACCCTATCACTGAACTGTTCATTGCAACACACTCTCTGCCCTACCTTCCCATGCATAACGAATCCCACTCCCGTTATATCATTTCCTGCTGCTGTTGATATCACACTATACTCATCTGACTAGAAATCCTTGTATGCTTTCCACTTCACTGACCCCTACTATATCTAGATTGAGTCTTTGCATTTTCCTTTTCAGATTTTCTAGTTTCCCTACCACGTTCAAGCTTCTGACATTCCACACCCCGACTAGTAGAACTTTATTATTTCGTGGCTTATTGAATCTTTTTCTCATGGCAACGTCCCCTTTGGCAGTCCCCTCCAGGAGATCCGAATGGGGGACTGTTCTGTGATCTTTTGCCAATGGAGACGATCATCGTGACACTGCTGCAACTACAGGCCACATGTCCTGTGGATACACGTTACGTGTCTTTAATGCTGTGGTTTCTATTGCCTTCTGCATCCTCATGTCGTTGATATTTGCTGATACTTCCGCCTGTAGGGGCTGTTTCCCACCCCTGCCCTGAATCCCTGTCCGCTCCTCCACCCTCTTTGACAAGGCCTTTGGAAGAATGAGGGGTGACTTCTTATGCCAGAAGCCTTCGACCGCCAATACTGATTAGTAATCAAAATTTAAGCAGCGGCGGGATTCGAACCCAGGACTGTAGACGTTTTGATTATGAATCAAAGACGCTACGCCTTTTTTTTTTTTTTTTTTTATTTTATTTTTTTTTTTAAACTTCCTGGCAGATTAAAACTGTGTGCCCGACCGAGACTCGAACTCGGGACCTTTGCCTTTCGCGGGCAAGTGCTCTACCATCTTTTTTTTTTTTTTTTTTTTTTTTTAAGAGTGTTCAGATATGGGTAGGTGGAGACAAGGCGGGCAGGGGTCGAAACCCGAGGCCTGGCCGCGATGTCTCCCCCCTCCCGTCCCTGAATCACTCACTCAACGTAGCTTTTTGATTTTTTTTTATTTATTTATTTTTTTTTTTACCAGGAAAAGGGTAAATGGAAAAAAAAGATCTTTATTGGTACAAACTTAAATACAACAGAAATGCCATCCTTCCGGCGAAAATAACACAAGACAATATACTCGTACAAGGCGAGGATTTTTTTTTTATGAACATGGTGTAGGGAAAAAAAGAATAATAGGTCTGATGTAATCTAAGAGGTGTGAAGCAATATACAGTGGAGTGAGGGAAAGACCAGTGTTGTCTGGGGTAGTGCATTAAAGAAAGGAGGCGCGTGTCCATGCGCCTATTCCACTGTGGGTTACAATGTAGAAAGTAGCGCGGGGAGTCTCAGATGTCAGCAGGGGGGGCGGGAGTGCTGTTGGCGTGTGGCACCATCCAACTGAGCGGGGGTGAAGTAAAGATCGCGTGTAGGTAATTGGCGAAGAAGGCGCGGTAGCGCGGTCGCTGTTCGACTTCACTGTGGGCGGTTTGTAAGTACTGCCAGAAATCAAGGCGTGATTTGTCGCCACCATTATACATGTAGGTGATCGTCCATCCCTTGACCCAGACAATCGCATGATTTTTGGAGGCGGGGAAATAAGTATTCTCAGGATGGATAAAAGTCCATGGGTCAATCGAGTCCGGCGGAACGCGGAGGTAACAGGCTACGAACTGTCGGGCAAGTTTCCAGACGTCACTGGTGGCAGTACAAGTCAGTTGATGGACATCGTCATCCACGAGGTGGCAAATGGAACAAAGTGGAGAGTCCTGTAGTCCGATGGCGTGAAGGCGATGGTTTGTGGCGAATTTTTCATTTGCGACTTGGTACCATGTTGCCCGGACGTTGGAGGGAAGAAAAGGCTGGTGGATGTGACGCCAAACCGTTGGCCACCGCGTGGACGGATGTCTCAGTTCGATATTGTTGCTGGATATGGAACGAAGGAGAGGGGTGTAAAAATCTTTAGGTCGAGGAGAACGCGTGGTCGGTAAGTGTGTGTGAGCATAACTGAAGTCGACGATGAAATCAGAAATGTGCGTCAAATGGTGCTTGATGTGTCCGACTGGTACTGGTGGTGTTATGGTCGCGGGCACAAGAATTTCCAGCAAGCTGCGCGTAAGGGAGGTGCCCCCGTGCCACTGCTTGTGCATGGTGGACATGTACAAGGACGCCGCTCGGAGTCGCACATTGACAAGGCCGAGGCCTCCTGCTCGCGGGGGAAGGGTGAGCGTGTCGCAGCGGACCTTAAAGATCGTACCGGCTGTAAGGAAGTATCCGAGGGCAGCCTGAAGGCTGCGTCCAATAGTTGATGGCAGCGGGAGGACCTGTGCGATGTGGACCATTCTGGCCGCCACATGTTGATTGAGGTATTGGACACGTTGTAAAGAATCGAGTCGTCGGAGAAGATTTTGTCGCACCATCGTGCGGATAGTTTGGAGTGCACGCCGAAAATTGATGGCAGCGGAGCGGCGCACGGTGGAGGTGAAAATGATACCAAGATATCGTAGTTGTTGTACACACGGGAGAGGTGCTAAGTCTTCGTGTGAGAGGCCGCGTCCAATGGGCATCGCCGCGGATTTCGCCACATTCATGTTACTGCCCGCTGCAGTGCCGTACGTTGATATCAAATCAAGTACCGTGTGTGTTTCACTCCGTGAGCGGATCAAGAGGAGGAGGTCGTCCGCATACGCACGACATCGAAAACTGTGCTGTCGCAAAGTGAGACCAGAAAGGTGGCTCGTCAGACTCCCGATGAGTGGCTCCAGGCTTATGGCATATAGTAGGGTCGAAAGTGGGCAGCCTTGCCGTACGGAACGCCGGATCGCCACTGGTCCCGCCACACGGCCGTTAACCTGAATCAGAGATTCGGCGGTGCCGTACAGGCGCCGGATCACGTCGATAAAGGCTGGTGGAAAACCCATGCGGTTCATCACTGAGAACAGAAAAAGATGCCGCAATTTGTCGAATGCGCTGTCAAAATCAATGGCAACCACTGCGGCGCGGAGTCTGCACGCCGCTGCCAGTGCAATTAAATCGCGACATTCTCCTGTGGCCGTTTGTATATTAACTGAGCCGCCCGGAGTTGTCTGTTCCGGGGATAGAATGCTAGGCAGGATCTTGCGGCATCGCGTTGCCAGTAGGCGTGTAAAAATTTTACAGTCTGCGTTAAGCAGAGTCAGGGGACGGTAATGTGCTGTCGTCACACCTGGTGTCGGCTTGTGGATGGGTATAATAATTCCCGTGACGAAGGACGGCGGTACGGCGTTCCCTATCGTCAGCAGTTCATTAAACATCGTTGTCCACCGTGATGCCATTAGTGTGAAGAAAGCGCGATAAAATTCAATCGGCAATCCGTCGACACCAGGTGACTTATTCAGAGCACCTTTTTTGATTGCATCGTGGATTTCGTCACGCGTAATGGGCTCCAGCAGCTCGTCCGCTTCGTCGCTGGTGAGGGTGCGAGTTACGTGTGGTAACACAGACTCCTCAGCGTGGTTGTTGGTAGTCTCCTCCTGGTACATTGTGCGGTAGTGGTCGACAAAGGCACTGACGATTTCGGCCTGGCAAGTGACGTGCTGGCCGCGACAGGTGGTGATCTCGGTGATGAGTTGTCGTCGTCGATGTTTCCTATCGGAGGCGATATGATGCATGGTCGGATGTTCTTGTTCCGCCGAATCTTGACGTCGGGTTCGCACCATAGCCCCCTGCAGTCTACGGCGTGTCAAAGTTACAATTTGCGCCTTAATCCTGCTGCGTTCCCTCTGGGTGTCGGGGGTGGGCGGTTGGGCGTCCAGGTCGCGGAGAACGGCGTAGAAATAGTCGGTAGTGTTCCGGCGCCACGTAGCAACTTCCTTTCCATACTGAATCAAAGTACGTCGAATGGCAGGTTTGGCACATTCTAGCCACCAGGTCAAGGTCGTGCAGTATTTAGGTAAGCGACGTTCACAGGTGGCCCATGTCTCGGTAACACGTTGAAGACATTCGGGATCATGAAGATGGGAGGTGTTTAGCTTCCACGGTGCACGACTACGCCAGACCACTTGCTTGGGGAAGAGAATGTTGCAGATGTAAGCACAGTGGTCCGAAAAGGCCAGGGGCCAAAGTTCTGCACCTTGGACTGCAGGTGTGAGTTCCCGAGAGACGTAAATTCTATCAAGGCGGCTCGCGGAGTGACTCGTCTGGTAAGTATGTCCAGGCGCGTCGCCGTGCCGAACTTCCCAAGTGTCGCGGAGCAACAGATCTCGGACGACAAGACGCAGTTCTTGACAGGTGTTGTAGTGGGGCACTTGATCTTTAGGGTGCAAGACACAATTAAAATCACCCCCAAGCAAGTAATGGTCGCAGCGTCCAAGAAACAAAGGAGCGATTTCTTCTGAATAGAAGAGGGCCCTGTCGCGTCTGCGGGTGGAGCCTGACGGAGCGTAAATGTTGATGATACGCGTCCCCATGACGGTGACGGCCATGCCTCTGGCAGATGGAAGGTATGTGATATCGGCCACTGGAATGCCTTCTCTGGCGTAGATGGCTACGCCGCGTCCCAGGTGGTCACCAGGAGAAGGATAAGTGTTATATCCCGCGACGTCTGGTAGTGTGGCCAGGTGTACTTCCTGTAGTAGTGCGATATCGACGTCCGACGCCCATATCATCTCTCGCAGCAGTTGAAGTTTCACGGGTGAGCTAATGGTGTTAGTGTTGATCGTCGCTATTCGGTAGGTTTGGAGCTGTAACCCGCCGTGGAGGGGAACTCCACCGGCGGAGGATGAAGAGGGACGAGGCAACGGCGAGTCGTGCCGTACGCCACCTGACGGCATTATCAGCGGCGTAACGATGCTTCCGTCTGGGGTAACTCTGTCCCCAGCGTGTGGTCCGGCTCCTCATCGACGTCCTCACTCCACACCATTGAAGGCGTTGTCGTTGTGATGGTCGTACGTTCCACTTCGGTCGTAGGGGCAGAGGACGTCTCGGCGGCAGTCGCATCTGTGGAGTCCATTGGTTCAGGAGCACCTGAGCGAGCCAGTAGAGTAGGCATCGACGTATCCACAGTCGGCGTCATGTTGCCGTCATTCGTATCGTCGTGTAGGTTCTCCGAGGCCTCGTCGGGTCGGATGACCTCTGGAGCATCGGGGGGTGGTGATCCGTCTCGTTCCGAGACCGTACGGCGCCTCCTCTTGCGCCTCTTAGGTGAACGTTGTTTGCGGGTTCGTCCCTCCGTGTCGGAAGACGGGAGGGAGTCGCGTCGCTCTGAGAGGAAGGCCGTCGCGGGAACGTCAAATGAAGGGGCTTCCATATGTTCAAGCGGGTGGGTGTCGGAAGTCGTCGCTGTTGGTAGTGGCGCCGGAGTAGCGTCAGGCTTTGAGCGCGACGCGTCGGCCCCAGCGGTATCCGTAGCAGCTGGAAGGGTCACCGGTGCATGGTCCGATGGGCGGCGGCCGGTGGGAGGAGAACAGAGCGCCGATGCGTAGGTGATCGGTAAAACCGTAGTCGGAGCCGGAGGTGCCACGGTAGCGGCTGGCAATTGGGTGATTCGTCGCTGAAGACACTCAGATCTGAGGTGGCCTTCTTTGCCGCACCCGGAACAGGTCTTGGGTTGGCCGTCGTATATGACAACCGCGCGGCACCCGCTAATTTGCAGGTAAGATGGCACGTGGCGATGGAGGTCGATGGTGATCTGCCGTACACCGTTAAGAACAGGGTACGTTTGGAATTGCGCCCAGCGTTCGGCAGTGTGGCCGTGTACAGTGCCATAGGGGCGGAAAGCCGCGATAACGTCTTCCGCTGGAAGCTCGAACGGGAGTTCGAAAACTCGTATGGTGCGCATTCCTAAGCCGGCATGGTCGACAGTGACCGCTCCGACATTGCCGTCGGCGTGGCAAAAGCGTAATCCATGGTTGGTGTCACGAAGTATTCTTTCACATACCGCGTCATTGACGACTTTGACGTACACAGTACTGCTTAATATGGACAAATGGATGCCCAAGATGTCAGAAGCTGGGATCTTAGCAACGTCGCGTAGGAAGCGTTCCACTTCCAAGGCCTTTGGTCGTGCGTAGTCGTTGCAGAAGTTGAAACGTAAAGTTGATTTTCGAAAACGGTTGGCCATGATTCTAGTGCACGTAAGCGACACGTAAGTGACGGCCGCTGAAATGTAAACAACAGCGAGCGCGCGCGCTCCGCAGGCGGAAATAAACACACGTCCGCACTGCACGGAGGCGAAAGCCGGACTGTTTTGGCTGGTCGAATCGTACAATGACGAAATTTGCGTGGCCTTTGGTTGTGGCGGTGACCTGGTGTGGAATATGAGGTCAGGTTGACCACGTCTCACCACCAAAAGTCGCACTGGGTCATTACCGTGTCATGTGTAGGCTACTGTCAACAACACAACAGGAAGGGCTGCTTAGTGGAGTGGTAATAAGTAGACACAGCCTGCTGATGAATAGTGTCGTCATGTGTTCAACAATGAATCGCGGTTCTGCACCATCACAGAGGACGGCGATGTGGGGAAAGGTTCCGTACATCGAGGCATGAAGCTACTCCTGGCGTCATGGGGTGAGGAGTCATCGGGTATGATTTCGAATCGTGGCTGCTAGTGACCGACGGAAGTCTGATGGCACACGGTGCGTCCCACACATCCTGCGTACCCATGTTACCTCTGATGCAACAGTATGTTGTGCCCTTTTTCACAGGACAAATTTCGTCAAAAACTGGCACGTGTCGCCATGAACTGTCAACGTGAGGTACTCCTGCGGCCTGGAAGATCCCCAGATCTGTCCTCCATAAAACTTGGGATTACCTCAGCTACGAACTCCTAGCCAGCGCCAGTATTCAGTATATCAAGGATCAGTCAGAACAGTTGCAGCCAGTTTAATACATGAGATGATACAACTGATTTCTTACACCCTTCTTAACAGAATTAGTGTATACTTCCAGACCAGAGTGGTTACAATGTTTACTGGTAAGTGGGTTCATGCTATGAAGTCCTTCGTACATCTGACTCGATTTTGTAACAACTGAAACGATAGCACATATCCTCTCAACCTGTGAAGATTCATTTCATTTCGCCCCCCACATCTTGCTGCATTATTTAATTTGTTCGGTGCTGTACATATCACTGAACATATGAATTAAATCTGATTCTGCGTAATTTTGAACATCGCATTTCTCCAATCTACACTTTGTAATGTAATTGGAGTGTCCTTGGGAGACAGTCCGCTAGGTCGTCGAGAGATTTCTGTCCCAAGCCTGTCCCACTCTATAACAGTGGCTTCTCTTAGTGTTCTCGTGAGGTCACACTGCGGTTTAAACTCGTCCCAAGCACACTAACAGATGTCGTGGATTATTTTATTTCGTTGATTCTTGACTACTAGAAGAAGATGTGCACCAGGTGGGCGCCTTGTGTTCGTGAAAAACAAACCCATCCACAAAATTATGAGCAGCGGTCTCGACGGTGGTTCGGTAGGAGTCTGAGACGTCCGATATCTTCACGTGTTACTGGCCAAAATGTAAGTAAACGTATCCCTGTTGAACCTTTGAGACATGATCGGGGCGTACTCTGGCCCCTGACTGCCTCCAAACACTTTACGACGATCATCGGGCGTTAGAAAAATCCTGTCTGTGAAGAGAGAATGACAGATGTTGACGTGCCTGCCTCCTTCGAGCACCACGGTGCTGACGTATTATACTGTCCTGAGGCATGCTGGAGGCTATTTGGAGGCCAAATGGAGAGAATTAATTACTCCCATAGCTCCGCAGTTTCCTCCTGGTGCTGAGGGTTTGAACAGTTTAGAGGAAGTTTGGAGGCTGGATGGCCGCCTTGGGTGACGATGTACAAGGTGCTCGGATTAAAGAGTTTAAGACAGGGATGCAGCCTTTCGTTTCTACTGTTAAAGTAAAAGACATTAATGAAATGAAGCCTGCTGTACATCAATTACTCCATGAATGCCACCCACTGTTAGATCGCGTAGGTTGGCAGTAGTACTAATGACGACGATTTCCTACTTCTACTAACAAGCACGAATACGGGGCTATGCATTAAAAATAAACCCCTCTTCAGAAAACGGAAATAAATAACACAATATGCCACTTTAAATTAGCGTCTGAGAGGCGTCATTTGAATTTTGGAGATATACTTTCTGATCAGATACATCTGGACATCACTATGTACTGCGGAGCGGACAGTTTAACGTCGAGAGAGGCTAACCGCCAGTATAAAAGGAGGCCGGGAGTATTGTGTTCTCAGTAGAGAAGCAGTAAAGCAGTAATGGGTCGGTCGGGAGATCTCAGTGACTTCGAACGTAAACATTATGTTCTCCTTAAAAAATGGAAAGCACATGAACACATTTCACAGCAGAGATAAAGGTGGGAGGCATGTTTATGTCAGAATGACAATAGCCCCTCCATAAAGCAGCATCAGTGAGGCAATGATTTGTGGACAATAACATTCTTGAAATGGACTTACCTGTGCAGACCAGAATCCAAATGATTCGCCTTCGGCATGAGTTAGAAAATTAAATTCGCTCCACATTCCAGCTTCAGCACTTTTTATCAGTTGGTGTGTAAGCTTTTGTAGAGTTTGTATTGTCTAGCTTATCGGTAAAGACCGGAGTTTGTCAGGTAATCATTGTTTCTTATGAGCTACGCATTTTTCACAAGTGAATTAATTTCAATGTTAGATTTGATTTTAATTTTCTGTTAAGCTCTTGTCAGTTGACGTCCAAGCCTTTCTAGCAATAAGATACAAACCATCTTAGATAGTTGTTTCGAAAGCAGTTAAAAGGTAAGTGTTGTTAACTGCAGTTGCAAGCTGACGTTGCTTCCGTGTTTCAGACATGTATGCTGTGCAAAACAGCCCCTCAAGAGGGGCTGTTAACGATGCCTAATTCGGTGATGTTCGAACGGGTGGGTGGGGGAATGGGTCAAATTTTTCACCAGTATTTGGCCGTTAGAACGACAGTGTATTTGATTCTGTAGACGTATATCTGCTCTTCGGCAGACACCTTAAGATTGACGACCACTTCTTTTCATTTTATATTTCTCTAGTTTTGGTGATATATGCAGCCAGCTGGTATAATAGTTTAGAATATACTGAAGGCCGTGAATATTTACTCTCGGATTTTAGAATTTCGTTTGCTTCGATTAAAGCCCAGATGTTCTGGTCTGATGGGCCATTCGGTACCGACCGACCGCCGTGTCATCCTTAGACTATGCTACCATGAAAATTCGGTATGGAGTGAGGCGGAGTCAGCACACCGCTTCCCCAGCCGCTGTCTGCTTTGCAGACTACCGACCACTGAACCGAGCTTCTTCGCTTGGCAGTCAGCTACGCTGACAACTTAACAAGTGCGGAGGACTCCGCTGCGGCTAAAGACTATTACTACAGCAACGAAGTCATTCGTCGATTAGAAAGTTTACTCAGGTACGTTAGTAAAGATAGATGATCTCTTCCAGAATGTCACGATTGTGTTTGCTGTGATATTGGGGCCCACTTCCTCAGCAGACAATGATGCACGACGGCGTTCCTTTTCCGATTACGGGCAGTCACACAGCTGTCACGGCTTGCGACAGCGAGGAAGTTCCAGAGGCCCTGCAGAAAAGGAAGGCTGTGAGAAAGACACGTGGCACAGGGACGATGCAGCCGTGGTCGTGCGGGAATGTGCTACCGGACAAAAGCCCTTTCAGGTCATTTTCGTAATAATGTGTAGCACGGCCTGGTTTATTCCTGGATTATGTACTTCCGAATTATCACACAGAAGCGAGTTGTGTTTCGACGTCGTCTTGAATCATTTCTTTCTGAGGAGTAGGTCAGTACGCTGGTAATGGTAATTGGACACTGGTAAACTTGCCTTTCCGCTCTTCAATCTAAATTGTTACCCTCGAATAGAAATTATTCAAGGCTGTGTAGTAGCACATGGTTTTGCTTCACATCCGTTAAGCGAATGAAACCATTTATTCCTATCGACATGCCACTAGAACGAAACACAATTTCGATATCGTAAATGGTTTACTACAGAAAAGCAAATAGAGTTCAAAAAACTTCTATAAATACGAAGCACACAGTTTCAGATTATAACCTAAACATAATTTTGCGATTGGTAGGAGAGATATTTGACTTATTAGATCTTATTAGATGGGCACAGAGGTGGCTAATACAGATAAGCGGTGAGAAACAGATGTAAACTTTCATTGCCGCAATTGTCAAAATTAATAAAATATTCCGGGCTATTATGCCGTGGTCGAAGGAATTGCGCTGTAAAACCCGACGTTTCGTCCGCATATGCGGAGACATTTCCAAGGAGGTCGTAGCTATGTTCATTGTCAGATTCACACCATGGGTCGCTACTGACTCGTTCAGTACTGTCTCAGTCAGTACTGACTCGGTCAGTAGGGAGCCAGTGTATGAATCGGACATTCAAGAAAGCTACGACCCTGTAGAAAATGTACTTCGCAAATGGGGACGAAACGTTGGGTCTGAAAGCGAAATCCCTTCGCCCACCGCATAATAGCTCGGAATATTTTATTAATTGAAACAGAAGGCCTCCAGCATGACTGGCAACTCCAGAAAAAGCTTCGCTGTGGGTCTGACCAGCGAAGTCCCTAGGTATATGCCCAGAGGAAGTGTATTTAGTTGATCCCTGAAGGGAAGTGAGTCTTCGTGCCACCTGAGAGCTAACTTCTGGTCACACGGCATCTGCATTTGTGCTCAGGTGACGAACCCCAGCGGCCGTTACAAAAACTTATCACCTCCCATTACATGGGTTATGAATCTGCCACCAATCGCCTGAATCGTGCTGTTCAGATGACATTGCTTTCTTATTTGACACACTCGTTGGCTTTAATCATCACAATTTTTGTTTGTTTGTTTTCCAGAGTGTATCTACAAAGTCAGTACCCTTTACACGAAGCGGAAACCTACATTTGGAGGACCAAAAGAACGTTGTTGTCCATGGATAATCTTTTTCGTGCCAATGCGTCAAACCACCTCCACGATGAAAATAAGAGTTGTTTCACCACCATTATCAGTGCAAGAGTACCCAGCTTCTTCGTAGCAAGATACCACTCATCGAATGACGCTAATCTACCCTCCTCATGCCGTGATTAAGCTACACTGATCGGAGTAAGATTTCAGCTGAGCTGCATAGAGGCGTCATCTAGTGAGGAATTTGCATGGGTACTGCGTCATTATCTCATCTCGAGCCTTACACTTCGCCATTTATCAACCACCACGTTGATGACATAATCATTATCTTGAACTTGTGTAGGAGACTCTGCGTGTCTGTGAGTCACATCGGATGCCTTGCTTCTCTGCCCACTCTTTGCGATGTTGCTGCACCACTGGTTATAACGTGTTGTACCAGCACGCCAAGACGAAGTGTTGCCTTACTACCTGCGATTAACAGAACACTATCAGCCCACTTCCAGCGATCAAAGCTCTGAATCCTATTCCGAAGAGATAGATAATCCACTGTGTACAACCCCACCGCTACTGTGAAAACTCTTTCCCAAGGAGAATCTAAGTATTGCAGCAACTTTTTGTAGTTGACTTTCATGTATTCTACATGAGGCGTATATTCTACACTAGTGTCCTATTATTATTATTATTATTATTATTATTATTATTATTATTATTTATTTACACACTGAAGAGGCACAGAAACTGGTATATCTGCCTAATATCGTGTAGGGCTCCCACGAACACGTTGAAGTGCCACGATACTACGTTGTTCGGAGTCGACTAATGCCTGAAGTAGTGCTGGACGGAACTGAGATAATGAACCTTGCAGGGCTGACCATATATCCGTAAGAGTCCGACGGGATGGATCTGCCGGCCGGAGTGGCCGAGCGGTTCTAGGTTCGCAGGTTCGAATCCTGCCTCGGGCATGGATGTGTGTGCTGTCCTTAGGTTAGTTAGGTTTAAATAGTTCTAAGTTATAGAGGGCTGATGACCTCAGAAGTTAAGTCCCATAGTGCTCAGAGCCATTTGAACCATTTTTTGGATGGATCTCTCTTCTGAACAGCACGTTGGAAGCCATCCCAGATATGCACAATAATGTTCATGTCTGGGAATTTCGTGGCCAGCGGAAGTGTTTAAACTTAGAAGAGATTTCCTGGGGCCACTCTGTAGCAATTCTGGACGTGTGGGATGTCTCATTGTACAGCTGGAATTTCTCAAGTCTGTCGCAATGCACAATGGACATGAATGGATGCAGGTGATCAAGCTGGATGCTTACGTACGTGTCACCTGTCAGCGTCGTATCGAGACGTATCAGGAGTCCCATATCACTGCAACTGCACACGCCCCACACCATTACAGAGCCTCCACCAGCTTGAACACTCCCTCGCTGACATGCAGGGTCCCCAGATTCATGAGGTTGTCCACATACCCGTACACGTCCATCCACTCTATACAATTTGAAACGAGACTATTCCATCCACGCAACATGTTTCCAGCCATTAACAGTCTAATTTCGGCGTTGACGGGCTCTGGTGAGGCGTAAAACTTCATGTCGTGCAGTCACCAACGGTACGCGAGTGGGCCTTCGGCTCCAAAAGCCCGATCGAATATGTTTTTTTGAATGGTTCGCACGCTGACACTTGCTGATGACCTAGCTTTCAAATCTGCAGTAATTTACGAAAGGGTTGCACTTCTGTCAGGTTGAACGATTCTCTTCAGTCGTATGTGGTCCCGTTCTTGCAGGAACTTTTACCGGCCGAAGAGATGTTGGAGAGTATTACCCGATTCCTGATATTCACGATACACTCGTGAAATGGTGATACGGGAAAATCATCACTTCGGCGCTACCTCGGAGATACTGTGTCTCATCGCTCGTGGGCCAACTATAACACCATGTTCAGACTCATTTAAATGTTGATAACCAGTCAATGTAGCAGCAGTAACCTATTTAGCAACTGCGGCAGACACTTATTGTCCTATGTAGGCGTGGCAACGCAATATTCTGCCTGTTTACATGTCTTTGTGTTTGAATAAGCATGCCTATACCAGTTTCTTAGGTCCTTCAGTATATATTATCTAGCTGCTTGCAATCATGTATCCGCATCTTACGGTTTTAAGGTTAAACTGTAGGATTCTACTATGCTATTAGTTTTGATGTGTGTTACTGACGACTTGCGTTAAGGTATCGCACTGTGCTATTTGTTAGTCATTTAAAATAGCATGTTTCTCCCTAGTAATAGACAGAAATTCATCGAGTAAAACAGAAGTAATATCCGGTATTATATTAACGACATAGGAGACAATCTGAGTAGCCCTACCAGATTGTTTACAGATTTTGTCATTTACCGTCCTGTAGAGTCATCAGCTGACCAAACCGAATTGCAAAATGATTTGGATAGGATATCTATACGGTGCGAAAAGTGGCAATTGACCGTGAATAGAGAAAAGTGTGAAATTATTCACATAAGTACTAAACGAAATCCGCTAAACTTCAATTACGTGATAAGTCACACAAATATAAGGCTTTAAATTCAACTAAATACTTAGCGATTACAATTATAAGTAACCTAAATAGGAACGATCACATAGATAATGTTGTGGGTAGAGCAAATCACAGACTGCGATTCATTGACAGAGCACTTACAGACTGCTTACACCACGCTTGTTCGCCCAATTCTGGAGTACTGCTGTGCAGTGTGGGATCCGCATCAGATGAGACTAACGGATGACATCGAAAAAGTTCAAAGAAGGGCGGCTCGTATCGTACTATCGCGAAATAGGGGAGATAGTGGCACAGACCTGATACGTGAAATAGAGTGGCAATCATTAAAGCAAAGGCGTTTTTCTTTGCGACGAGATCTTCTCATGAAACTTCAATCACTAGCTTTCTCATCCGATTTCGAAAACATTCTGTTGGCACCCACCTACATATGAAGAAATGATCATCACGATAAAATAAGAGGAATTAGGCCTCGCACAGGAAAATTTATGTGCTCGTTTCTCCCGCGCGATGTTAGTGTGTGGAACGGGAGAGAGACAGCTGAAGGTGGTTCAGTGAACCCTCTGCCAGGCACTATTGTGATTAACAGTGTAATCAGGTAGATGTAGATATATCTTAGAATGGGAATGGGGTGGCATATGAAAAAGAAAAATCAGCAAGTGTGCTTACGAAAAAGTCTTGGCGTCCTTACGATATATATCAATTCAACATGAGTTGCAGCATTTGTTTAGTATTTATAGCAACGGTAGGTGGACGTAAAATGGTGTACTCATAAAGATCGTCTTGCTTTAGGCGTCATACGCCGTACGAGGCATCAGGCATCAAGAGACAGGCATCAGATGTTAGGCGTTACGCTACATGTATTGAATTTAGCTTTACCAGCAGTGGTGTGAGCGTATGTATTATGCTAATTGTTTCTGCAGTTTACACATTCCACAAATATATATAAGTATGGAGCGCTGTCAATATGACGATCAAAGCGCCAGCAGTCGATTTCCACTTGTATCCATCGTTTTCTGTGAGCCTCTCTGGATGTGGTAAAAGCCCAGTCGTCCAATCCGTAAACTGAGGTACGCACAGTGTCTGGAAAGTTAACTTACTTCCTAACGTTCGCAGCATGGTATTGCTGTGCTGAGTTGTCAGTTCTTCGATTCCGCTGCAGCTTCACATGGTGTGACGGTGCGCATTGTGATTTCAGTTCATTCTAGTTTACGAGAGTAGCAGAGTGGTAATGGTCCTATGGCAGTATGTCGCAATTTCTTTCCAGAAACGATGACTCCAGACAGTTCAGCTGAAACTGTACCAGGATCAGTGTGGCCTAATTACAGCACGCAGGAGGCTAGATTCGAATCGCTCGATTCTTGGCATGTTTTTTCATTGTGGTGGCAGTTTGAAGCATTTGCACGAAAAGGCCGTTCAGTGGGAAACGTACCCTCTCTGCTTCTCCAAATGTATGCTTCTGATAAGAGCAAAGGGCACAGAGTTTGGTGGTACCATCTGTCGAACGAAAAATCTGATAATTACAGCAAACGATGTGTCAAATATTAAACTTGAGGCAGATATTCCAAACAAAGCAAAGTCGCCTGAATAACATATGCTTGAGAGTACTTGTTTGTGTAAAATACGCTTCCAGGACGAGGTGGGTGCAATAGAAACTTCACATATGTATGCAATTCGTAACCATGACCACAAAACTTGTGATCGCAGCATCAAAAAATAATGAAATTAAAGTAATGAAATTTGGGATACGTTTGTCTGCGTAACATATTTAAGTGATTAATGTTGCAAGATAACAGGTTAACGTAAGTGTGAGATAAGAAACTGCAAATGTGAAATGGTTGTACATTAACAACAGGTGCAACCGCCACAATGTTGAATGCATACATCCATGAATTATGTTGCACAGCCTCGTAATGTTGGTTTGTGGGACGGAGTTTCATGCCTGTTACACTTGCTTGGTCATTACAGGGACAGTTAATGTGGTAGTGGATGATGCTGGAGATGTCATCCGATGATGTTCCATATGTGCTCGACTGCAGACAGATCTGGTGATCGAGCATTCAAAGGCAATGTACTGACGTCCTGCAGAGCATGTTGGGCTACAACAGCGGTATGTGGGCTAGCGTTGTCTTGGGCTACAACAGCGGTATTTGGGCGAGCGTTGTCCTATAGGTAAACATGCCCTGGATTGCTGTTCATGAACGGCAGCACAACAGATCGAATCACAAGACTGATATACTAATTTGCAGTCAGGCTGCGTGGGATATGCGGTCATACAAAATCGCATAACAGAGCAAATCTCCTCATGTAAGTGCAGTGTGTCTAGCACGCAGACAATTGGATGTAGGCCCTCAACTGGCTTCCTGCTAACCATCACACTGCCCTCACTGGCACTGAGGCAGAACCAACTTTCATCAGAGAGTGTAACAGATCTCCACCCTTCCCTCCAATGGCCTCTTACTTTTCCCCATTAAAGTGGCAAATGGCGGTGTTTTGAGATCAATAGAAAGCATGTGATAGGGCGTGTGGTTCGGAGCTGCTCTAGAATTAACGGTTTGTTAGTTTGTTGGTCACTATGGTGTCAATTGCAGCTCAAATTGCTGCTGTAGATGCAGTACAATGCCCCAGAGGCATATACCAGGCACAGTGGTATTCCCTCTCGGTAGTGCCATGCGGCCACTCGAGTCTCGTGTTCTCGCCACCGCAGCCAGTAATCATGTACAGTGGCTACGCTTCTACCAAATCTTTCTGCAACATCGCAAAAGGTACATCCAGCTTCTCGTAGGACTATTACACGACGTCCTTCAAACTTACTGTGGTGTTGAGAAAGGCATCTTTGTCACCCTAAAGACATTCTTGACTAACATCAACTCACCATATTTAATCTCAAAGGTAACTAACGCTCACGACTGTTACACTGTATGTATAAAGCACTGCTACGGTAGCAGGTTCGAATCCTGCCTCTGGCATGGCTGTGTGTGATGTCCTTGGGTTAGTTAGGTTTAAGTAGTTCTAAGTTCTAGGGGACTTATGACCTAAGATGTTAAGTCCCATAGTGCTCAGAGCCATTTTTTGTTTAAAGCAAACCTAATTTGCATCCCCATAGTGGCGCTACTAGCACCACGCCTATTCGACGGGTACGCAATCTGGACATCATCTTTAAGATGTAGAAACACTCCTCTAAACTTTAATTTTGTCACACAATTGCTTTTTGGTGTGGCAATTTAATATATATGGTCATTAAAATTGCTACACCACTGTGCCTGGTATATGCCTCTGGGGCGACATTTAACCGACAGGAAGAAGATGCTGTGATATGCAAATGATTAGCTTTTCAAAGCATTCACACAAGGTTGGCACCGGTGGCGACACTTTCAACGTGCTGACATGAGGAAAGCTTCCAACCGATTTCTCATACACAAACAGCAGTTGAGCAGCGTTGCCTGGTGAAACGTTGTCGTGATGCCTCGAGTAAGGAGGAGAGATGCGTACCATCACGTTTCCGACTTTGATAAAGGTCGGATTGTAGCCTATCGCGATTGCGGTTTATCGTATCGCGACTTTGCTGCTTGCGTTGGTCGAGATCCAATAACTGTTAGCAGAATACGGAATTGGCAGCGTGTATTCGTCATCGCCATACTGGCGTATCACCCGGCGTGATGGTATGGGGTGCCATTGGTTACACGTCTTGTGGCCTCTTGTTCGCATTGACGGCACTTTGAACAGTGGACGTTACATTTCAGATGTGTTACGACCCGTGGCTCTACCCTTCATTCGATTCCTGCGAAACAATACATTTCAGCAGGATAATGCCGACCGCATGGTGCAGGTCCTATACGGGCCTTTCTGGATACAGAAAATGTTCATCTGCTGCCCTGGCCAGCAATTCTCCAGATCTCTCACCAGTTGAAAACGTCTGATCAGTGGTGGCCGAGCAACTGGCTCGTCACAATACGCCAGTCACTACTATCGATGAACTGTGGTATCGAATTGAAGCTGCATCGGCAGCTGTACGTGTACACGCTATCCAAGCTCTGTGTGACTCAATGCCCAGGCGTATCAAAGCCGTTATTACAGCCAGAGGTGGTTGTTCTGGGTACTGATTTCTCAGGATCTATGCACCCAAATTGCGTGAAAATGTAATCACATGTCAGTTCTAGTATAATATATTTGTCCAATGAATACCCTTTTATCATCCGCATTTCTTTTTGGTGTAGGAATTTTAATGGCGATATATATATGGGTGCCCAACCTCGAGGTTATCAGCGCCCTTACACTTATTAAAATCATATGGAGATAATTTCTAAAATTGTTGCACACATATGATAATCTTTAAAAATGTTGCACACTCAAGACCACACAGTTACTCTGTTATATGCGCTAAAACAAGTTAGAAAGACTTGGGTATACGAGAAATTGAAACACAAGTAAAACGGCAAAGGAACAAAAACGAAAGCTCAAGCAAGTGTCACTGGATGAGCACTTACAAAAACACTTGGGTGAGCCAGTCATCCGATGAACACATTTAAAAAATGGTTCAAAGGGCTATAAGTACTATGGGACTTAACATCTGAGGTCATCAGTCCCCCAGACTTGGAAATACGTAAACCTAACTAACCTCAGGACATCACACACATCCAATCCCGAGGCCGGATTCGAACCTGCGAACCTGCGACCGTAGCAGCAGCACGGTTCCGGACTGAAGCGCCTAGAACCGCTCGGCCACAACGGGCGGCGAATACATTAAAACCATATCATCGGAATCTCGGGAAAAATGTGGGGGAAAACCCAGATTTTAAAACTCGAACGACACTCGTTTGACATACGTAAAAATAACAGGCAGATCCGCCTCCTATCGCTGGTAGGTAATTAAAACACAGTCCAATAAAATGTGAAACTTTCTGGCAGATTAAATCTATGTGCCGGACCGAGACTCGAACAAGGGACCTTTGCCTTTAGCGGGCAAATGCCCTACCATCTGAGGCACCCAAGCACGATTCACGCCCCGTCCCCACAGCTTCAGTTCTGCCAGTACCTCGTCTTCTACTTTCCAAACTTCACAGAAGCTCTCCTGCGAACCTGGCAGAACTAGCAGTCCTGGAAGAAAGAATATTGCGGAGACATGGCTTAGCTACAGCCTGGGGGACGGGGCTCAGATGCCAGAGCACTTGCCCGCGAAAGGCAAAGGTGCCGAGTTCGAGTCTCGATCCGGCACTCAGTTTTAATCTGCCAGGAAGTTTCTTATCAGCGTACACTCCGTTGCACAGCGAAAATATCATTCTGGCAATAAAATTGGGTCTATACGCCAAAGCACCACGAATTGGAGGGTCCCCTCGCCGGAAGAAGGAGCAATGCGTCATACGGCTGTGGCCTATGTGAAGGCGATTAATGAGTTTGCTCTTAGATAATGCAAATGGACGTCAACTGAGTGGCGACAGTTGTCCTTGACAGATGAATAAGATTTTATGGCCTTTGGCTTGAAATGTCTCAAAGAAAACAAACTACAAGAATCGGTGGAAGAGTCCAGGCCAGAGGGCATTCGCTGGGAAGCCACAATGAATCAACACAAGTATGTACGAGGTGCATGTCCACACCCGGCAGTTTGCTTTTTGTCGGGACCATGTCATATATCAGCAGGACTATGCTAAGTGTCACACAACTCACAGCGTTCGTGTGTGGTTGGAATATCCCAAATACCGCAGAATTAAACCCGATCGCAACTCTGTGGTGTAACGCCCCCCTTCCCTTCTATCGACAGTGTTAGAAATATATGACCGTGTAAGCATGTGCCTAAACAATTGGAATAAAATTTTGAAAAGGCTATCGTTCCGAAGATCCAATATAAAGTCGACAAATGAGGGGGAGGTTAACAACAAGATGCCTTCTAGGACAACCTATTGCGCCTACTTAATTACTGTAAAATTTAGTATGGTTGTTCGAAAGGTTTGTGCTCTCATTCACGTACTGTGCCAACGAGAAGGGGTACCACGTGGATCGGAACAGAATAATAAGAGTTACTGAAATAATTATAGCTAAAAGAAATACGGTCGCCAGACCAATTGGGCAAAATTTCCGTTCGGTAGGTGAATTAATGAGCCGAACAGTCAATGACAAAAATTACTCGAACACGCGCGGAAACAGAGGGCTGCACGCACGTTAGCATAAACAATTGAAACATCTACGTAATAAAGCGACAACTAAAATAGTTTGCACTCGAAATATCATTATCTAATAGAGCTGAAATTTTGAAAACATACAAGACAAAACTTATATTACTGGTTACTCACTGTTGTAAGTGACAATGGCGCTACCTCACAGTAACGTCTACTATTTTCATATAAATTTAACGAAATTGCAAAAAATAATTAAAAGAAACTCTATTGACTTCTGAACAGGGAAGTAGAAATTGGTAATTACTGTATCAAAAGGTAATTATTATACTTTAGCACGACTGCAAGCCAAAATGTTAACCAGAACTTTACTACAACATATTACAATAATCACTGATATTTGCACTCATTCATTAATTCTAGTTAGTGCTTTTGTTCTTAGTGCCAGGAATCATTATAATTTGATTGGTTGATTTACTATTCGCAAGAATTAGATCGCCCCAGATTAAACTTCAAATTTAAAGTTAGTGAGACTGAAATTACTGAATGCTTTAAGTTCAAATCTTTAATCTAACTGAATCATTTAGTTCATAAGCAAAATTAACTGGCACTGAAATTTTCATTTTTCATAATTGGTCCTTGGATTATTGTAACAATAGGACAGGACAGGAATCTACTTGGTGAATTATTTTAGGAGAATCACGGGTAAACAGTTTTGATTAAACTATGGTAATTATTCACTAGCAAAACACCACAAAGCTGAGTAACGCCGTTACAAAAGCAGTTGACAATAAGCTGTGATGCAGCAATCTTTCTTCAGTCCATTCTCGCCGTGACGAAGTTGCTGACGACGATACTGCTGCTGGCTCCTTTCCATAATAATTAGCGAGCACGGGAGTAACTGACAATGATACTGGCGTGGCGGGTTCGTGATGTAGCTGCAGCCAATATTTCAACCGCTCACGCTCATCACTTGCCACGTGCCGCTAAACAATCACTCCTTCAGTACAGTGCACGCCATCCATGCGTCCGCACTTCAATAAGTCTCACACCAGACTTCTCTCTCTGTGTAGCGCGAGCTCTGACGTAACATCTTCCCGCGTCCAGAGGCGCCGCTACTCCAACGATACTTATTCGTTGACAAAAACCTAACGTTTCCCTAACATTCCCTCAGCGATTACTCAACGATATTTACATAATATACATAATTGATTATACAGCAAAATAAACGAATTAATTCATACATCGTGTACATATAAATTTACATAAAGGTAAAAGCAAGTATATATACAATAATAAATTGTCAAAGAGCACATCGGCATGAAAGTGTTACAGTGGGACTACTTCGATCGGTCTGTTCGGGTGACGGATCCTCAACTGCGAAACGTAACACAGCTGGCTACAGTGCTGGCCTCGGCATGGCTCCACATGTCAGCCGGTACCTTCCAGAGCCTCAGTGGCTCTCCTCCAGGACCGCTCCACAATAGATGGTTATTCACACATTTGATAGGTGGTCACGTTAATTTGATTGGACTATGAAAACAAGGCAGATGCAAAGAAGTAAGTAAGCTCTTTATTTAAAGTAATCGCCATAACTATTAATACATTTACCCCACCGTTAGTCAAGACGGCCAATGGCTTCATGGAAAAATGTTTGCGATTGAACAGGGAACCATGGTTGTGTCCAGGCATGCACGTCTTTCTCCGAAGCAAATTGATGGCCATGAATGACTTTCTTAGGGTTCGAAAAATACTGAAATCCAGTAGAGTGAGTTAAGGACTATACAGACAATGTATATGGGCTTCTAAGCGAAACTTTTGCAGAGTAACGGAAACAACTATGACAACATGTGGACCCGCCAATATTTTTGGAACTTCGAGGAAATACATTCCCGGCCACTGATTTGCATCGGAGGAAGAGGTGCATGCCTGGATACAATCATGGTTTTGTATTCAGCCGCAAACATTTCTTCATGAAGCCATTGACTGTCCTGCCTCACAGTGCGGTAAATGTATTAAAAGTTATGGCGATTACTTTTGAAACAATACGAAGTTTGCTTAATTTCCCCACGTTTCATTTTCATTTGAGTGCACCGCGTTTTTCCGTCACTCCTTCTTCAATTTATAGTTCGAAGAGTACAACCGAAGGTCGGTTTAAAACCTGTCGTTAATAGCTTTTAATTCTGGACACTTCGTCCTTGGTTTCCCAGTCTTACTTCTCTCTGTTATTTATTGTGCGAATTGTGGCTTGTGTACCGGCCGTCTGTCCCTCTATTCTCCGGAGAATTTCTAACATCTTGTACAGTTTCAATTTTACACCACTTATTTATAACAACTTATTTACACTGTAGCGCAAAAGAAACTGGTATAGGCATGCGTATTCACGTACAGAGACATGTACACATGTAGAATACGGCGCTGCTGTCGGCAACGACTATATAAGGCTACAAGTGTCCGGCGCAATCGTTGGATCAGTTACTGCTGCTACAAAGGCAGGTTATCAAGATTTAAATGAGTTTGAAGGTAGAGTTATAGTCAGCGCACGAGCGATGGGACACAGCGCCTCCGAGCTAGCGATGAAGTGGGGATTTTCCCGTACGACCATTTCACGAGTTTACCGTGTATGCCAGGAATCCGGTAAAACATCAAATATCCGACATTTCTACGGCCGGAAAAAGATCCTGCAAGAACAGAAGTGCAACCCATCCGCAAACTGCTGCTGATTTCAATACTGCGCGATCAACAAGTGTCAGCGGGCGAACCATTAAGCAAAATATCATCGATATGGGCTTTGGGAGCTGAAGGGCCACTCATGTGTCCTTGATGACTGTACAACACAAAGCTTTACGCCTCGCCTTGGCCCGTCAACACCGACATTAGTCTGTTGATGACTAAAAACAGATCGCTTGGTTAGACGAGTCTCGTTCCAAAATGTATCGAGCGGATTGACGGTTACGGGTATGGCGACAACCTCATGAGTCAATGGACCCTGCATGTCAGCAGGTGACCGTTCAAGCTAGTGGAGGCTCTGTAATGGTGTGGGACGTGTGCAGTTGGAGTGATATGGGACCCTTGATACGTCTACATACGACTCTGGCAGGTGACACGAGCGTAAGCATCGTGCCTGATCACCTGCGTCTATTCATGTCCATTGTGCGTTACGACGGACTTGGGCAATTCCAACACGACAATGCGATACCCCAAACGTCGAGAGTTGCTACAGAGTGGCTCTAGGAACACTCCAGGAACAGACATGAACGTTTTTTTAGCATTTCTGGAATGCCATGCAATGTGCTTCTCAGATGAGAACACCACCTGCCTCATACTCTCACCGATTTATGGACAGCCCTGCATAGTTCGTGGTGTCAATTCCCTCCAGCACTACTTCAGACTTTAATCGAGTCCAGGCCACGTCGTGTTGCGGCACTTCTGCGTGCACTACACGATATTAGGCAGGTGAACCAGTTTATTTGGCTCTTCAGTGTAGATGATTCCTCATGCTTTTTACAGTCATATTGTAACCTCCCCCTTACTTACGACCTTAATGACAGTGAAAAATTAATCCGCGTGTACCTCATGGAAATTTAGGAAAAAGCAATCGTCACCGAAGTTAATCTGTCGGTAAAGAGGGAGGAAAGGCTTACATCTAAATGAAAGGAAAAATGCAAATGAAACTGGTGGAAATTAATTTTGAAAATGGGTAAAGTTAATAAAGAAAGTAAATGTGCGGTCGTTCGAGATTTGGGGAAAATTACGGTCGCCAGTCCTATAAAACTACTATAATAACTGAAAATGAAAGATTAATGAACATATAATTAGCACAAAAAGCGTGGCAACTGAAGGTTGACACGTGTTGTGTGAAAACTGAATGTTTGTCAGAAGTAATAAATTTCGTTACACTCTGACTTAATTTAGCCAAAGAATTAATAAAACCGGAAAACTGAAAGTTAATTTAGTGACTGAAATTAATAGTGAGATTTGTTTCTGAAGCACTACGAAATTCAGCAAAATAAGGTTAGTCTTGGGCTACCTCAACAATCATTTCAAAAGCTACTTGAATCTACGCAATTTAGAAATAAGAGATTTAACTTTGAACTTGAATTAAATGATTCTGGACAATTAACAATAGTAACATTTAGTACGTACCAAGCTGAGCTGCAGTCACAGGTAAGCTAAAATATGCTAACAAAACTCGCACTCTTAATTTGTGCTTGTGTAATCTAAATATTGTAGCCAGCTATGAATACCTTAACTGAACTTTGAAATTAAAGCAGTGAAATGGAATGATATTACTTTAATGCTGGCGTCTGAATTTCAATGACACTCGGGTTCATTTCGGAAAAGGAAGGGACCCTGCTTGGTAATGCAATTGGGACAATGAGCAACAAAGGTTCATGCTAAGTTGCCGTAATTTTGTGATGCAACAATTTTAAAAGCTGAGGTTTGCCATAGAGTTCTAAAACTTTACGTGCTTCCAGTCTTCCTTGTTCGTTGACAGAAGGTTTGAAGCCGTCGATAGAGGAGGTGGCGACAGTCACTCGCTGTCGGCCGTCGCTGTTGCAGAAGCTGGATGTTGGCGCGCCTCCTCCTCGACACGGTCACCAGGCGAAACGGGCTCTTGATGTGCGCCAGCTAATGCTTCCCGTCCGCGACACCGTGTCAGAAACTATCATAGCAAGTCGAGCGCAATTACATGCTGCCAAACCCCGAAAACGCGGCAACTCGCGGGAGCGTCACACAACACACCTGCTCCACCGCCCTACTCCAGCGAGAGTCCCCGTGCCCGCGCTACACGCGGCGGAGTTCACACTACCAAAGATGCTAAACACTTTGGTTCTCCACGCGACCTATTGATGTAATCGTTCGATAGCATAGTGTTCCCTAGGCAAGACCCAGCGTAAAAATACAAATAGTATTTACAAAACAAACCAATCATACATCTACATAAATGCATAAATATATACATATAGATAGTAAATCAATTGCAATATATAAAGACACAGAAATGTTATGTCTTCAGGTAACAAAATAAGGAAAAAAATTTATAGTACAATAGATTGAAATAGGAGCATATGCATTTTAGGCGTTACAATATGCAGAACAATAGTTTTGTTAAAAAGCATCGTTTCGGTGCCGGAAAGTGAAATTGAATTTTCATTCGCATTTGGAGTTGACGGTACAGTCTTACGCGGGAGACGCACACGGACAGTTAGAAGAAGTGGATGTAGGTGGAACCTGCCAGCGCACGCCAACCGGAAGACGGGCTCTGGAGCCAGGTTGCGACAGGTGTCAGCCAGACGTGGCACCGCCGAGCGGACGTCGGCGCTGGGACGGCGCGCAGGCGTCGGCGCCGCTGTGAGAGTGTGTGAGTGTGAGGGAGAGGCGCCGCGGCGGCCAGTGCTGGTCGGGTCGCGGTACGACGCGGACGCAGCCGGGCGGAGCATCCAGCGTCTGTGGTGTGGCGTTCGCGGCGCCGCGGACGTCGGGCTTCGGGTGTCGCGAGCCGGGCGTGTCGGGCGCCCACGTGTCGGGTTCTCCCACGCCGGTGGGGGACGTCGCCGGTCGCGTGTGCGCGCGTGCTGTCTCGTGCGGAGGTGTCGGCAACGAGTGACAGGTGGAGTGCGTCGGACGGTCTGTCTGCTGGACGACCACTCTTGTGATACCTAGTGTGACGGCGTGACTTAACAGCGCCTGTGCGTCGTTCGTGTCGAAGTTGCTGTTGCATCGCCTCCATTGTAAGTCTGTTGTAATTTAATTCATCATACTGGAGGCTTCTTTTTTAATCAGTAACTTTCCCCATCCAACAGCGTGATTGTCAGTCAGTACCACATAAAGTTCTTTTTTAATTTTCTATTTTTTTATGTACTGCCTTCCGGAACGTATCCATGCAGCGATCTCAACATAGGAAATGTTATGTTACGATTGGTAGACAATATTTTTAGTCACATCCTGATACGATGTAACGCAAGATCAACAATGGACTAATTTAACGTAACAGAAGATTCACAGTCACAATATACGAATACGAGTAAACAGGGAGAAAATGAAACACAGTACACAATAAGAAATGATAAATCGCTGCTGGTGCAGATCTTGGACATTCCCAAATCAGCCCACATTAACGACTTTATATCTAAGTAAACAATAAAACATTTTTTGTAGGTTCTGTGAGAATTTTATAATTGCTTCAGCTTCTGCGGCTAGAGTCCGTTGACAGAAAAGTTTTCTGAGTATCGTCCTGCGTCTACAGTTAGTAGACCGAGAAGAAGGGCACTGTAACAGTGGCCGAAACGTAGGTTTCTCCGGTAAAGTTTTTTATATTATGACACGGTACCATACTCAGAAGACCTTTACGTCTACTATGAGAATTGTTTATAAAGCTGCGAATAAGAAATTGAGCATTTGTGCAGGTTAGAAGTAGCATCTAGAAAAAACAAGTGAACTGTCTGTAGGAAACAGATCTGTCTATTACTGCCACACCTGTAGAGAGTTTATACGATAACTTCCTGTCATTCACTACGCGATAAACACTGGGAAAACTAGACCAACGTTATAGTAGTAGCTACAGGTACTAGGTGTTTACTGGTTGACAGAATATTTGAAGTTAATTATCTCGAACTCTAGTTAAACGTCACATCACATCTACGCTGGCATTCTTAATTACTTCTTTCTTGCATGTTGCCATTCCGGCGCCTCTAGAGAGATTTGTTTTCAACGAATAACTTTTCCCCGATTGCGTCCTTGTCAGTCAATGCCACCTTAGTTCTGGTGCTGACTTTATATGGAAACGTCTTCTCATTGGCTACGTAATAAACAATGCAGAAGCATCATCGCCATCGTGCAGGTAGCTATACACGTTCTAATTTTACTTACTGATAGAATATTTGTTCATTATTACCACAGCACGGCTACATTAGCACTGCCAGGTAGTCCCGTGGTGAGTGTTGCTGGTCAACCAACACAAGACCAATTGTGCAGACAACTGTTTCGTACTACTAAAGGCGTGATTTGATGGCTTTCCCCGACTGCGTCCTTGTCACTGTGTCATGTGTGTGGTTGTGTTTATATGAACGTTTTCATTCGCTATGGCGAAAACGGTACGAAAAATTTTTGGTTGCATCTGAAGAAATATTCAAGAACCACAGCAGCCGGTTGATGGAACAAACCATTATTCGCTACCGATTTCTGTTAGCCGAGCTTTTATTACATCAATTATACCATCCAATGTGGTATTGTCCTTACTGCTGCGTCAAAAACCGAAAGCGGTACGATTTATTTTATTTTCTGGCCCCACATTAATAACGATACTGGACAGGTTGGTGTAAATAATTTTATACTACCTGATGATAACCGAAACAGGTAGTGGACGTTTACTATATCAGCACCTATTGGTGGATCTGAAATATAGAAGTCTGCAAATATTTATGAGCTGTTCGGTACCACCTTCAGAAAATATATTGTATATATATATTTGAAGGTGGTAGCGAACAGCTGTTAAGTGTTCTATCAAATGATTAACTCGCAACTGTCTATATGTTCTTTTTACGTAGGGACTTCAGAAACTAAGTTACACATTTCGCCCCACGCTAAGAGGATTACCCAAGATGAGTGGCGCGTTGTCAGAAGAAAGTAGATACTGCGAGCTTCTCGCAGACAGTCTTGCTGCGCCGCGGATAACTGGTGTTCCGCAATGTGCGGTTGAAACGATGCGGCACTGGAAACGCCTACGTAAGTTGAAATAAGCGAGACAGTGCGATTATCGTGTTCAAAACGACTAGACTGCACACAGGTTTATCTTGAAACACTGGCAGTATACTGACCAAATGCAATGGCCCGTCCAGCGATAGTGAAATCGTGCCAACAATTTGATCAATGCTGTACAAATATGGGAGATGGCGATCAGGTATACAATTCAGATGTTGAACCATGCTATTTCCATCTTTACGGCAAACTGAGAGAACGCCTGTGGCGAAATAGATTTCCCAGCGGTGAGGAACTTCACACAGCGGTTCTCTGAAGGCTTCGCGCTCAAGCAGGGTCTTTATACCGTCGAGGAACTGAAAGACTGATAGAACTTCGGACTGTTCTTTCCAGGGACATGCTGACTACGTTGAAAAGCAGTGTCGCGCATCTGCAAGTGCAGTGCAGCATTCAGTAAAACTAACACTGTCTATCGTAAGAATGCTTAAGTTACTTTTTGAAGTCACCTCGTATCACCAAAGGTTTCGGTTCACCTCTTCAGTACGGTAGCTGTTCGTTCCTTTGATGCAGCACCTCTGATGGGGTTGTATTAACAAATAACATTTCCCTACGGATTTGAAGAGAAGCAATAAAATGTGCTCTAGCATGGAAATTAAGCGTTTCCGGACACATGTCCACATAACATGTTTTCTTTATTTCTGTGTGAGGAATGTTTCCTGAAAGTTTGGCCGTACCTTTTTGTAACACCCTGTATTATGATATGCGACAAGAAACAATGAACTCCACAGGTGCGATATGGTTTATTTTTCTTTACAACAAAAACATTTATTCTATGACGGTTTCGCGAATTTTAATCTAAATCGCAATGACCTCAGAAGATACTCGTTTCTATGGGCGATGACATCACCATGAAACTGATTCAATACAAAACTGAAGGCCTGAAGATGAAACTGTGCTTCAGGACGTACGTGGGCGAGTAGACGACTCTATCTTTGAAAAGAAAACAGTAGACGGTCTTTATTACTACTTTTTTCCGGCTGTATATGTTCCAACTTTTTTCAACTGTTCTTATTCTGAGAGCGTAAGTGGTGCCGCGTTTGAGCGGCGCTGTGATAGCGTGCACCAAGTGTTTTTTCTGGCCACCTCGACGGGGGGGGGGGGGGGGGGGGGGTCTCTAGCGAGACGGAACGAGTGTGAAAAGAAAATAATGCTTCGGAATGTGTGTCGACGTCACAACCACATCACTGATACGTTGTGTGACACGACACACTCAGTCTCATCCAAGATGAATCCTGCTGTTCTGCGGGCTCGAGAGCAAGTGTGATGTTGGCCGCTCCGCCCTGCGGGAGCTTTCTTTTGAAGCTAACAGATTCCTCTGATTGCGTACACGTCAGCGTGACTTGGTGTCCGTAATACTTATTGCGCCAATTTTCCGAGATCCTTTAAAGTGTAACCGCTACCGAAAGCTTCAACAACGTTAACGTAATATCTGTAGACAGCAGTTTTTACTAATTTTTAATGCCGAAAACTATGTTACCGTTATGTGCAGTCCTTATCAGTTAAGACTGCAGATGCTACACCCGAAGTGGTTTAAGAAGTGAATAACAACTAAAGCAGCATCTAAACTCATATATCAGCTTTAAACTCACTAGCCATAAAGGCAGAGACACAGCAGTTGCTCATGCCTAGTTAATTTTGTAGTATTGCAGTATCACTTGCACTATACTTCCGTTAAAACACATCGGTAAACCGAATGCTTAGATTCGTTGTAGAAATAAGAAGTCTGTTTCATTTTAGGTTACAAGAACATGACACACATTTGGCGAAACCGGTACAGCCGTGAGTACTAACGGGAATGTAGTTCGATTGGGACTGTCATAAAATACTATTTGTCTTGTACATTTGGTGCTCTGCAACTTGTATAGCCTGTAAATATGTCATAGTAGCAATTAGCTGTTCGTTCGTTGGAAGCTGCTTGTTGGTACTGCGTTATTTTACCGAACTAATTTCGAGCGTTGCTCATCATCATCATCAGTATCTGTAAGTCACGTATTAAAAGAAATACGAGTCTTTTGTATAATATAGCTGACAACGGGCAACGTTCGAAACTAGTCCGTTAAAATAAAATACTACAAGCAACCAGCTGCTGTCGCACAATTAATTGCTATTATACCATATTTACAATGTGTACACAATTACAGACTAATTGTTACATTCTAGAAACTTTTTATGAACAGCTAGCAACCACATATGAATTCATGACATATTTTAAAAATGTTTTATTTTGTTATGCTATTGCCTTCCTTCTGTTGGACATTTTGCTAACTGTCGTTATGGTTTCATTACATTTACTGACCAGCTGTTATGTGTTTAGAGCGCCAGACAAGAAGTGAACATTAAATGCAATGAACGCCATCTGATTAACAAAATCTACAAAACCAGTAAGTCCGCAGCTCGTGGTCGTGCGGTACCGTTCTCGCTCCCCGCGCCCGGGTTCCCGGGTTCGATTCCCGGCTGGGTCAGGGATTTTCTCTGCCTCGTGATGACTGGGTGTTGTGTGATGCCCTTAGGTTAGTTAGGTTTAAGTAGTTCTAAGTTCTAGGGGACTGATTACCATAGATATTAAGTCCCATAGTGCTCAGAGCCATTTTGAACCATTTTTAGAAAACCGGTAACATATGAGTGGTAAGACAATAACAAAACGTTTTAGAAATATACCACGAAAATATTTGTTTGGTTGCTGTCGCATCACTTGTAGCGTCCACAGACTATGCTGACAAAATAACTTTATTCTACGTGTTGTTTCTTAAAGACAAACTTAGAATATCAGCCTCAGGTAAATGTTTCATACTTTTTTTGATCCGAATATAAGAATGTGTCTGGTAGTGGTAGTGTACAGGAACTATACTTACCGTTGTCTCGTGCTGAACTTTCTCTACCAGCAAGACGGATCAAGTGTGAACCGAATGACCACACCACCCCACAAGTGAAATGTCGTCTGATGTATTAAGACGCTCCACGAGTCTCGCGCGGTGGATGCTGCCGTCTTGTCATGGCACAGACAGGTGCAATGTCAACAGCTTCACCCCAGCGATGTTTTTATTTGAGAATAATTACAGCGGCTACGCTAGGCACATTCTGAAATCCTCAGCCACAACTTCAAGATATCTGTGTAATCTCCTATCGTACGTTAAGACCTAATGTACTGAAGAAAATAATCAATTAAGTTGCATGTTCAGATTGTTACACGTAACATATAATGGATCACGACTGGACGAAATTTCTCGCCAAATGAAAACAGACTAGTATTTTACTGTGCTTTTTCTCTCTCTTTTTTCCCCCTTTGATAAATCCTTCATCAGCGCCACGTAACGCCGACAGCGCTGCGGTTAATTACGGAGACATCGAAACAATGATAAACTTTTTTAATGCAGTGGTGTATTTCTTTCAGTGCATTATAGTGGACTTTGAAAACAGGAGCACAAGAATAAATGTGAAAGTACGCAGCTACACTTTTCACAAATTTATCTGGGGACAACGCTGAACGTGAAGCCGGTATCTATTATGTCCATTGACAAGTATACGTCACATAATGGACATAAAATCATTTTATATAGCAAAACGTGACCGCTTATTTATCAAATCCACTCGTTGCAAATGACTAACGTTTTTGTCTACATTGTTGCATTTGATGGTCTATAGTGAGGCTCTTCGTTTCGTTCTTCTTTCTGTCTAGAACACTGCAAACGTTCTCAGTCCGCAGGAATAGCAGGTCACCTACCTGTGAACAGCGAAAAACGCTTAACAAGGAGACTTAATTATGTCGTTATCGAATAAGAAATAGGCAGATTTTCCGATCTGATCAAATTTTATTTTAGTACAGTAATTCATATTCCTGTAGTCAATCCACGGTGCACGTCTACAGTTGTTAACATGCCCCTACACCTCTCTCCCTTACACTCTCGTGCGTTCCTCCTTTTCTCCAGTCCCAAATTGCAGATTCCTAGATCCGACAGGATGTGTCTGTCAACAGATTCCTGCTTTTAGTCAAGTGTTGCCACAATTTTTCGTGCACTTTTTACTATAATAGAAGACCCACATCACACAAATACCATCAAAAACCACTTAACACATTAATTTGTATCCAGCGCTAACAAATCGTCCTCAGAAATGTCTCTACCTTCTGCCAGTCTGCACTCTGAACTTCGGCCATTGACAGCTGCTTTGGTGCCCTAATAGCAAAATGTCACTACTTTGTTCTCATTTCGTAATGTCTCTCGATATCGTCTGTTTTAATTCGACTAAATTTCATTAGCAGGTACGCTATCCAAGATCTTTATTAACGATTTAGAAAATAAAGGTTTTCAAACCCACAAAGATATGACATACAAAACAGTGTATTATAAAAGATGTGTTAAAGACATATTAATACTGCTTAATGGTACGGAAGCAGATATTTAACTGCACTTGAGAGCTCAAAATACCATTTACCTAGGAATTTGAAGAGGGCGATTCTCTAAATACTTTAGGTCTTACATTAGAAAGCTAAACGGTAGACATATATTCAGTGGTACGGACGTTATTTCTAAACGCTACGCCCATTCACCCTGAAAGATAGAAGATAGTCTTCTTTTACGCTTTGATCCGTAGGCGCCTTAAGGTGCCGATTGATCACGCAAATACGGAAAGAGAACCAGCAGTTCTGCAGCAAATCAGACTCTATGGATGTAGAAAGAATACGGTAAATAAAATTTACAGCGAATTAAAAAAGCAGAACTCACATTGTAACGATATCAGACAGGCTCCAAATAAAAACAATACACAAATGAAGTATGTAATTATGACATATACAGATAGTGTATCTGATAAAATCGAGCAGAGGTTCCACAATTCAAATGCCAAAGTAGCACTTAGGACATCAAACACCTTCAAACCAAGATTAAGCCATCATACAAGCGATAATAAGACAGATGTTTATTCCGGTTCAGGTATATACAAATGGAAATGCGTTCATCGCGTTAACTTTATATGGTAGACAGGACGTTCGTTTCCAACAAGATTCCGTGAACTTACGAACACGCAAACCAAAATTGCACAAGAACAATAAGAAACAATAAATGGTTCAAATGGCTCTGAGCACTATGGGACTTAACTTCTGAGGTCATCAGTCCCCTAGACTTAGAACTACTTAAACCTAACTAACCTAAGGACATCACACACATCCATGCCCGAAGCAGGATTCGAACCTGCGGCCGTAGCGGTCGCGCGGATCCAGACTGTAGCGCCTAGAACCGCTCTGCCACTCCGGCCGGCGGGGTGATTGGTCTCATATCTGAACAAGCATTAATTACCAGACATATAACAATAGGAACGGTTTTTGGTTTTGACTACCCCTTTTAGGAATACGTCAGTTCTTCTTTTTGCGAGATTTCTCCCTCCATCGCGCCACTCCTTTTCTTGCACGGCCCTGTCCTACATTGCATGCCCGACTCCATCGTTTCAGTGCAGCAGCGGTCTTCCTCTTTTTCTGTGGCTTGTATGTCCCCACTGTCATAAACTGGAAGGTCATCTTTCTCTGGAATTCTTATAATGTGTGCATGCTGTGTTACCATTTGTTTTCCACTGGACTCGCATTCGGGAGGACGACGGTTCAATCCCGTCTCCGGCCATCCTGATTGAGGTTTTCCGTGATCTCCCTAAATCGTTTCAGGCAAATGCCGGGATGGTTCCTTTGAAAGGGCACGGCCGATTTCCTTCCCAATCCTTCCCCAACCCGAGTTTGCGCTCCGTCTCTAATGACCTCGATGTCGACGGGACGTTAAACACTAACCACCACCACCTTTGTTTTCAGTTGCATCTGCAATACCCTTGGTACTCCCAATTGTTCTCATAGCACTTCATTTCCTAATTTCTCTCTAATAAATTCACAACTTCGTTTCTGAAACTTCATTTTCTTAGCGACTAATTTCTGCTCATGGTCCCTCGTAACCCCATAGCTCTGCTGCATAAAGAGCTATACTCTCAAATGCAGTTCTGTACATCGCCCTTTTCTAAGTTTTTGATGCATTTTCATTCCGTCACTGCAGGTGACGTCGTGCTAGTAACAAAAACACTTGCGTCGGTTGTCTGCTGCCACAACCAATTAACGACAAATTTCGCTGCACAGTGCTGACGGATGCCTTAGTCGTACGGCCCACCTGTATTTCTGTGGTTATTTCACGCATTGTTTATTGTCTATAGCACTGACAAGTGTTTGCAAAAGCTTCTGCTCTCGGTCGTTAAGTGAAGGCTAAATTTTCTCAGCAAACTGCTGACATTGTGGATCTCTGAATACTGAATTTCCTACCGATTTCCGAAATAGCTCGAACTATCATTCCGTATTCAAATCCTGTTGATTCCCATCGTGCGGTCATAAACACGTTGGACATATATCGCCTCAGTGCAAGCGACAGCTCCGCCAGTGCACTGCCCTTTTATGGCCTGTTTACGTGATATATCGCAATCTGTATAGTCGCATATGGCTAAACCATCGCTTTTGTCACTTTAGTGTATAGATGCAGAGAGAAGGAGGAAAGAGAGCGAGAAGTTACGCATTGGAAAGCCCTGTTCAAGACGTAGAAACGCTTGGTGCTCATAACGTGGAACCTGTGATAACACTCTACACTGAACTGAGAAGTTACGAGACTGCAATATGCACACCTACAAATGACGGTATTTCGTACAGAAGGTATCAAAGAGCAGTGAGTGCATTGGTGGAGCTATCACTTGCGCTGATAGGATTCATGAGAAATGGTGTCCGACGTGATTATGGTCGCAGGACGCGAATTTACAGATTTTGAACCCGTAATGGTTGTTAGAGCTAGACGCGCGGGATAGTCCATTTCAGAAATCGTTTGGGAATTCAGTAGTCCAAGATCCGCAGTGTCAACAGTTAGCCGAGAATACCAAATTTCAGAATATTACCTCCCACCATGAACAAAGCAGTGGCCGACGGTCTTCACATATCGACAGAGATCAGCGACATTTTCGTAGAGTTATCAGTGCTAACAGAAAAATTACATTACGTGGATTAACGGCAGAAATCAATATGGGACGTACGACGAACGAATTCTATAGGACAATGCCACGAAATTTTGCGTTAATTGGCTGTGGCAGACGCGGCCGACGCGAGTGTCTTTACTAACAGCACTACGTCGCCTGCAGCACCTCCTTTGGGCTCGTGCCCACATAGGTTGGACACCAGACGACGAGAAATCGTTGCCTGCTCCCAGTTTCAGTTCGTGAGAGTGAGGTTCAGACTCCCAAGCAGTCAACGGGGCCCTTTGAAGGCTGGTGGTGGAGCCGTAGTTATGTGGACTGTGATTACATGGAGTGGATTGAGTTCTCTGGTCCAGATGACCCCATCATTGACTGGAAATGGTTATGTTTCGCTACTTCTAGATCATTTGTAACAATTTTTGGACTACTTCTTCTTCCCGAAGGCAGTGCCCTTGCTAACAACACATCGCCAACGGTGTCTCTGCTGCGATCGTAACCATATCGGTCCGACCCTGGAGATACCGTGACTTGTTCAAATGAGTCCCAATTTGAGTTGGTAAGAGCTGATGTTAGGGTCCGAGTGTGGAGCAAAACCCACGAAGCAAAGGAACCAAGTTGTCAAAAAGGCACTGTGCAAGCTGGTTGTGGCTCCATGATGCTGTGGGCTGTGTTTACATAGACTGTACTGAATCCTCTGGTCCAAGTGAACCGTTCACAAGTACTGATGGAATTCTTATGGATGATTATGCGGTCTGCCACCGGCCACGGTCGTGCGTGGTTGGTTTGATGAAAATCTGGACATTTAGAGCGAATAATTTGGCCACCTAGATTGCCGAATATGAATCCAATGGAACATTAATGGGACCTAATGCAGAGACCAATTCGTGCACAAAATCTTGCTCTAGCAACGCTTTCGTAACTGTGTACTGCTAGAGAGACTGCATGGCTCAGTATTCCTGCAGGGGACTTCCAATGGCTTCATGGAACCCATCCCACGTCGAGTTGTAGCTCTGCGCTGGGAAAAGAAGGTCCGACACGGTATTATTAGGTATCCCACGACTTTTGTGTCCGTAGTGTAAATACTCATGGAAAAACAATGGGGCATCGTGGACTCAGTGTGACACGAGATGAGGAATTTGATGTCATGATAATTTCAATTTGGTATCGTCACTCTCTCTACTGTTGTTTTTATCCTGTTGCTAATTAAACTACAGAAACTGGTTTAGAATGTACAACTAGAGCATTTACGGACCTATTGCAATGTAATATATTCGTAAGTCCTGAGACTTTGGTCGTAACTTAAACTGCGCTGTAAATAATGCATGATAGTAAAAGCGAAAGTGAATGTAGCGAATTTTCGTTGATGAAATAATGTGGTCCGTATTGTGACATAGCTTTGCAGTTTTCAAATGTTAGCTCCATTTTGATATGGCGTGCTCAATCTCAAATTGGTAAGTGTTGAAAGTGACACTTTTCTTGCTTCCCAACATTGACGTTATTTTCTCTTTCTTGTAGCACTACCAGTATCGAAAAATATGATTTCATTTTCGAGAGCAACAGCGTTGTATTTTTATCGTGGCCAAAAGTGTAACGCGTGTGTCCAAAAAGCTCCGAGACTGATTTTATTTCTGGCGTACGAGAAACGTCAGCGCAGTATCTACGGTAGCAGCTTGAACTAATAAATGTAAACAACACAAGTACTTTCGACCTATCGGTTGTGAGCAGTGAGTGTAAATTAGTGGACGTAGTGGCTGTAGTGTATCGACGTTGTTGTGTCCCAAATCACAATGGAGCAATGAAATGAACTTCTCCAAATCAAGTGTTCAAGTCATTCTCCAGAATGTTCTGAGGGAGGGGAAAGCGATTGCAATGTTTGTCTCGTAAGCCTTGCCTTTCGGCTTCTACTCCATGTCCCAAGACCACCGTATGTGCAAAAGACCATTGTTCTTCTTGAACCTGGAATTTGGTGCTAGCCGTGTTACCATTTTTTTTAGCTTATGTCGGAAATCAGAATGTAGAAATCTGGACTAGCTTAATGTTCATTTCGAAAACAACTCCACATTTCTACATATTTTAAGTTTCAAAGTTTCTTCTTTGGTAATTTCAGATGTTACTTGTAGAAGTATGTAAAATGGTGAATTAATATCGTCAGTGTCTCGTCCAGAGGTATGATCCTCTAAAATCATTTTCCTCGAGATCATGAGACTTCTTTGTTCTATAGGTTATGTACTTAGAAAAGGTATAGGCAATTTATGACATTAACGTACTCCTGACTTTAAACGCCTATTAACATTTCCTCCGCAGAGGCAACCGTATCGTGTTATCGTCTTTAATTGTAGGCCGACCTCGTTATATAGTAAATTAATTCAACCTGTCCGAATGCAGCGGATTACAGCCAAATGCTCTCGTAGTAGCGGCGGTTTGAGACCATTCATTTCCCCAGTACACGTAATGCGCTTAGCGTAGCTGTACTCCGCACGCAGTCGAGTTTGCTCAGTATGAAACAGTATACAAAAAAAAAAACAAGTTCTGAAGGAATATATATTACAATAATTATCAACCGTATTGAGTAAACCGCCACTTTCGATTACACCAATAATTGCCCGAGGATTTCATTCGCTTAATATGCAAATATCAATGAACTGCGAATTTTTTATTAATTGAAACTTGCGTTTCAGGTACTTTGATTCCCCCGAATTCAGATTTTTTCCCTTATAGCAAATATAATCACTTATCCTGAATAAATAACAGTAGCTGCATTATATGGTGTTTCAAAAAGGATCGTCAGATATCTATGCGAATGAGGAAATTTATGGGGAGAATTTAACATGGAAACTAGAAGTAAGTTGCTGGTTTGTATGGTCGGTAGGTGTCTTTATACTTCAGCTAGCGCTGTCGCTCAAACGTTCATTCCATAGTTTCCGTCGAGTCGAGTAGTGACGATGGGGCAGCTAACAGCTTTTTGCGCTCTCCTTTTAGACAGGTTTATTTCAAATGGCTCAAATGGCTCTAAGCACTGGGCTTAACAGCTGAGGTCATCAGTTCCCTAGACTTAGAACTACTTAAACCTAACTAACGTAAGGACATCAAACACATCCATGCCCGAGGCAGGATTCGAACCTGACACCGTAGCAGCAGTGCGGTTCGGGACTGAAGCGCCTAGAACCGCTCGCCCAAAGCGGCCGGCCAGGTTTATTTCATTTCAAACTGTGTGAAGTGATTTCCGTCGAGATTTCGACAGTGGAAACCCCGCCCCTTACATATTAAAGCATTCAAAGACGGCATCAATAGCTCAAAGACACTCGAAATGGACAGTCAGGGGCGATCTGCAATGTATGGTAACTGAAGAAAACTTCTCAAGCAGTGGTCGCTAAGAAAGCATTTTATTGTATAACCGGTTTCAACAGAGCTACACTGTAATCACATCCCACTTTTTGTTGTAAAACTACAAAAGCACATTATCCGATAATGACAGCATAGCTCTGTCCAAACCAGCCATCCAATAAAAGGTTTTCTTAGCAATTTTAGCTTGTGAAGCTTTTTTTCAATGACCGTTAAGGCACTGGTTGTTCACATAAGCTGTAAAAGGTGCCTATGTCAGTCATTCTTTGGTAGGTCGAACTTTCGGCCTATAACAGAGACTTTTCTCAGCCCCGAGCTTACGATTGAGCATTTCTTGGGCTCACCATTGTCTGTCTGCCCCAGAAAGCCAAATCGTCTTAAGTTCCATAAATATAAAGTGAATTGTAGCCCTAGTTTCTACTTACAGAATTTCGTTGCGTCGGAATCTTCTCACGACATTCCAATCACCAACTTTCTCCTCCGAATGCGAAAATATTTTGCTGACACCGACCTTCACAGGGAGAAACGATGACCATGATAAAATAAGGGAAATCAGCGCTCTTACGGAAATAAATAGGTGTTCATTCTTTCCGCGCGCTATACTAGATTGGAATAACAGAGAATTGTGAAGGTGGTTCGATTAATCCCTTTCAGGACAGCAAATGTGATTTGCAGAGTATCCATGTAGATGTAGGTGTAGATGTAGAAGGAAAAAACGTGCAATGGTGATGTAACAAGTAAATTCCAGATCGACTAATAAGGGATTACACTTTACTAAATACATTCTGAGACAAAAGAAAAGGACTCACTACGCAGGAAACAGCCGAATGGGACGGAAATCGGTAGATGGGGCTCAGTTGAAAACGGAACCAATCACTGAAGACAACTGTACTCAGTGAGATTCCAGGCCGCGAAGGTCACTGAAGACGTATCTGAAGACTCCATGGACAGCGGTGGGACACTAGCCGGACGGTCACCCGCCATACGGCCCGACAACCAAAAGTGATGGTCCGGGTTGTCATTTCATTCTGTAGCAGGAGCGATTTGCTTGTAACCCGCCGCACCCTTGCAGCACAGCGATCCATCGACGTATTCTAGCCTTCGATTTATTTTGTCCTTCATGGAAAGCCATCCAGAGCTTACTTTTTTCATTTTCTTTTTTCATTAGTCTTCTAACTGATTTGATGCGACCCGCAATGAATTCCTCTTCTGTGTCAACTTCTTCATCTCAGACTAGCATTTGCAACCTACGTCCTCCATTATTTGCTGGATGTATTACAATGTCTGTTTTCATCTATTGTATTGGTTAAAAACAGTCTTGGTTGCAATTTCATTTTTTTTATTTTTCAACCACGCGTTTCGCCTTATTTAGGCATCTTCAGGTTACCTAAATAGAAAACAGAGAACAAATACATCTATTTAAGAATCACGATCGCGTTTTGCAGACTTGGATAACCTATAGTAATTGCAAACAAGACTATTTTTAGCCAATACTGTTAAGCACTGGTTTGCTGTTATGCCACATATGGAATGGAAGAATTTCTGTTTTCATCTACACTTTTTACCCTCTACAGCTCCCTCAAGTTACTCTGTCCTACTTCTTGTCAGTGTTTTCCTTATATTCCTTTCCTCACCGATTTTTCGCAGAACCTCTTCATTCCTCATCTTATCAGTCCACCTAATTTTCACCATTCTTCTGAAACACCACATATCAGAAGCTTCGATTCTCTTCTGTTCCAGTTTTCCCACCGTCCATGTTTCACTACCATACAGTCCTGTCTTCCAAACATACAGGAATGCCCATTTGGTCAGTGCTAGTCCGCTTTTTATGGTCTCCTTGCTCCGGCCGTCATGGGTTACTTTACTGCCAAGGTAGCACAATTCCTTAACTTCATGATCTTTAATCCTGATGTTCAGTTTCTCGCTATTCTCATTTCTTCTGCTTCTAATTACTTTTGTCTTATCTTTCATTTACTTTATATCCATATTCTGTACTCATTAGACTGCTCATTCCATTTAGCAGATATTCTAAATTTTCTTCACTTTCACTGAGGATAACAATGTCATCATCGAAACTTACCGTTGATATTCCTTCACCTTGAATTTTAACCTTTCTTTTACATTCATCATTGCTTCTTTGATGTACAAATCGATCAGTAGGGGGGAAAGACTACATTACTGTCTTACACCCTTTTTAATCCGAGCCATTTGTTCTTCGTCGTCCAATCTTATTATTCCTTCTTGGCTCCTGTACATATTGTATATTACCCGACGCTCTCTATAGCTTACCCCTATTTTTTTCAGAATTTCGATCATCTTACACCATTTTATATTGTCGAACGCTTTTTCCAGGTCGACAAATCCTATTAACATGTCTTGATTTGTCTTTAGTCTTGCTTCTTTTATCAACCGTAACGTCAGAATGGCCTCTAAGGTGACTTTATCTTTCCTAAAGCCATATTGATCGTCACGATGCACATCTGCAATTTTCTTTTCCATTATTCTGTATGTTGTTCTTGTCAGCAACTTGGGTGCATGAACTGTTAAGCTGACTGTAAGAGAATTCTTGCACTTGTCAGCTCTTGCAGTTTTCGGAATTGTGTGGATGATATTTTTCCGGAAGTGAAATGGTATGTTGCGCGACGTGAATAGTCGTTTTGTTGCCACTTTACCCAATGACTTCAGAAATTCTAGTGGAATGTTATCTATCCTTTGTGCCTTATTTGGTCGTAAGTCCTCCAAAGCTCTCCTAAATTCCCATTCTAATACTGGATCCCCCATGTCTTCTGAATCGACTTCTGTTTCTTCTTGTAACCCATCAGACTAATCTTACCCCTCATAGAGGCATTCAGTGTACCCTTTCCACCTATGAGCTGTCTCCTCTGCATTTAACGGTGGAATTCCCTATTCGCTCTTAATGTTACCATCCTTGCTTTTAATATGATGGAAGTGTGTTTTGACTTTTCTGTGCAGCTGATCCCGGCGGAGGTTCGAGTCCTCCCTCGGGCATGGGTGTGTGTGTTTGTCCTTACGATAATTTACGTTAAGTAGTGTGTAAGCTTAGAGACTGATGACCTTAGCAGTTAAGTCCCATAAGATTTCACACACATTTGGACATTTGACTTTTCTGTATGCTAAATCAGTCCTTTCGACTATCACGTCGTTTTCGATTTCTTGATATTTCCCCTAAAGATATTTTGTCTTAGCTTCTCTGGACTTCCTACTTACTTGGTTCCTAAGTAACTTGTTTTTTTGCATTCCAGAATTTCCATGAGTATGTCTGTACTTTCTTCGTTCATCGATCAACTGAAATATTTCTTGTGTTAGCCAGGGTTTCTTCGCTGTTACCTTCTTCGTACCTATGTGTTTCTTTCAAACTTCTGTAAGTGCCCGTTTAGATATGTCCATTTCTCTTCAATTGAACTGCCTACTGAGCTTACATTACACTAATATAGTGCCCGTCCGCACACGGTGAGAGTTTCTACAGCTTTTCTTCTTGCTTACCAAATCCTATCTTGGCCAGCAAGCTCGCTGGATCTCTCCCCAATTGATAACGTTCGGAGCATTGTGGACAGGGCCCTCCAACCAACTCGCGATTCTGACGATCTAACGCGCCAGTTGGAGAGAAGTTGGCACGGTATCCGTCAGGAGGACATCCAACAATATAGCCGGTCAATACTAAGCCGAATAAGTGAAGGCCAGTGTTGGACCAACGTGTTATTGACTTGCTCAGTTTGTAAACTCTTTGGTTTGAATTAATACGCCAATTTTTCTGGAATTGTAATCATTTGCTTGTCTGTACCTCTGTATCATAGACCCTGATTTCCACTTCGTTTGGATAATTTATTCGTGGCAGTTCTTTTTCGTGTTACAGTGTATTTCCTAGTATCTCTCTCTTACAGCTTACATGATGAACAGAAGGCATGCTGGGATGCGTGCTGTGGCGAAGTTTAACGAACTAAATAACGCGTGAACAACATTTCTTCACAAATCTGGAGAGTCGTACAGAACTGAATTCACCGTGAAATACTTACAAAAACCTAACACTATGTTCTTTTACAAACAAACTCTGAAAACATAACGACCCCCATTATTCAGCAACGATTGGGTTGGCTAGTTAGTGCAAAATTAACACGCAATTGCTCACCCACAAAAATTGCAACTCAAATAGGACTGAAAACGGAGTAATGATTGAATCGCCAGAGTCGACGTGTGATTCGCACCTCAAAGAATCATAAGAGTTAACTGCATATACGATGCATGAAGTGAATATTGGCCTATTGAGAAACGTTCGATTCCATCTGAATCGAAGTAAAACTACAGCCGGAATATGACCCCCGAGAACCCCGCACTGCTCATAAAGATAGAAATAATCGTTATAGAAGATCCTAACACAAATTTGAACTAACTCCCATCCGAAATCGCCGTTCATGTACGTACAAAAACGGCACGTTGTATTTACGTAGTCACGGTGCAGCGATCGTTTACTGCGACTCGTCCAGTCAGTGACTCAGTAAGTTCAATCCAAAATCCAAAGCTCATCACGTCTGTGTACCGAGATCGATCTACTTGAAGGGGGCTGATTGACCAATCACCAAGATGAATTTGCCACTAGTAGTAGGCGTCTCCTCCAGTTAGAAGGCGAAAGGGACAACTCATTGATCCTTAGCCTCAAAATATTTCACTGGCTTCGAACACGGCATCTCTCGCAGGTGGTTCCGGAGAAACCAACCACGTCGGCACTCGTTTACACGCTTGGTAGACGACCGTCACGAATGAGGGACGCCACTGCTTGGCTTCGAACTTAGCATTGCAACTGCATTTCCCATGCTGCTACTACAAAGTCAAACAAAGAAATTACAGCTCAATTCACCCAGTAATTACACTTACAATCATTTCAACCAGCGACCGTCTATGTTTAGGATGCTTGCCTACAGCTACACAGTGTGCTGAATATCAAAGGTCGTAAAAAGAGGGATGAAACATCCCGGCATATGAAAATTGGGTGCCGGACCACGAATGGACCTCGGAACCGTCGTCTTCAGCGGGCATATGGTCTACCAACATTTCCCCCTCATTTTGTTTATCATTGTTCTCGGTATTTGGTCTGAGCGGACTTCAAATGACACCCGTTCAAGTTCATCGCAAAATACTTCAATCACTTTCTTTTTTGGATTGCAGAGAGCAGCCCAGCCAGCACTCACACCGAACGCACCGCGATACCGTACCGGGTACTGAGCTACGCAGACACGACTCACGACTGATCCTCACAGCTTTACTTGGGCCAGTACCTGATCTCGTACCCTCCAAATTTCACAGAAGTTCTACTGTGGAAATTACAGGACTAGCATTCCTGGCAGAAATGGTACTGCGGAGACATGGCTTAGCCGCCACCTGAGGGATGTTTCCAGATCGAATTTTCAATTCTGCAGCGGAGAGTCTGTGATATGGAACTTCCTGACAGATTAACATTGTGTGCCGGACCAAGACTCGAACTAAGGACCCTTGCCTTTCGCGGGTGGTCCACCGAACAGCTTTAATCCCCCTGGAAGCTTTATATCAGTGCACACTCTACTGCAGTGTTGAAAATTCAATCTGCAAGGATAAAAAACATTCGTTTCCAGCGTGATTTTTCTCCTTGACATGTAAAAGCGTGTGAAAACACAGGCAGATAAAAGATACTCAGCCGACTGGATCAAACTACGAAATTATAAAAACCACATAATATGAAACTTGGATTGCCTGTCGGGGGATATGGGCAAGTTACCCTCTGTGCTCAGTCAAGACGTAGAGCACATTCAACAGGCTTACACTATGTGATCAAAAGTATGCTGACACCTGGCTGAAAATGACTTAAACGTTCGTGGCGCCCTCCATTGGTAATGCTGTAATTCAGTGTGTTGTTGGCCCACCCTTAGCCTTGATGACACCTTCCAAGCTCGCGGTCATATGTTCATTCAGGTGCTGCACTGAGGAGATGGATCGATGTCGAAGTCGGCGTTCCAGAACACCCCAAAGGTGTTCTATAGGATTCAGGTCAGGACTCTGTGCAGGCCAGTCCATTACAAGGATGTTACTGTCGTGGAACCATTCCACCACAGGCCGAGCATTATGAACAAGCGCTCAATAGTGTTGAAAGATGCAATTGCCATTCCCGAATCGCTTTTCAGCAGTGGGAAGCAAGAAGGTGCCTAAAACATCAATTTAGACCTGTTCTGGGATAGTGCCACGCAAAACATCAAGGGGTGCTAGCCCCTTCCATGAAAAACACGAGCACACGAGCACGCGATAACACTACCGGCTCCCAATTTTACCGTTGGCACTACACATTCTGGCTGGCAGATGACGTTCACCGGGCATTCGCCGTACACACACCCTCCCTTCGGATGGCCACATTGTGTACCGTGATTCGTAACTCCACTCAACGTTTTTCCACTGTTCAATCGTCCAGTGTTTACGCTCCGTACACCAAACGAGGCGTCGCTTGGCATCTACCGGCCTGATGTGTGGCTTATGAGCAGCCGCTCGACCATCAATTTTTCTCACCTCCCGCCTGTCATAGTACTTGCAGTGGATCCTGATGCAGTTTGGAATTACTGTGTGATGATCTGGATAGATGTATACCTGTTACACATTACGACCCTCTTCAAAAGTCGGCGGTCTCTGTCAGTCAGCAGATGAGGTCGGCCTGTACGCTTTTGTGCTGTACGTGTCCCTTCATGTTTCCACTTCACTATCACATCGGAAACAGTGGACCTAGGGATGTTTAGTAGTGTAGAAATCTCGCGTACAGAAGTATGACAAGTGACACCTAATCACCTTGCCACGTTCAATGTCCGTGAGTTCCGCAGAGCGCCCCATTCTGTTCCCTCACTATATCCAATGACTACTGAGGCCGCTGATATGGAGTACCTGGCAGCACAATGCACCTAATGTGAAAAACGTATGTTTTTGGGGGTGTCCGGATACTTTTGATCACATAGTATACGCATATAGTCAGCCGAGAGTTGGGCATTCCTCGTGGGTGTGTATACCATGCATTGAGGCGACATTTGTGCTTCAGACCGTACAACATTCAATTTCTGCAAGCCCCTCGTGATGGTGACAGAACTTCGTGAATACATTCTGGGCGTGCAGATGCATATGCATTGTCCCGCGAAAAACAAAACAATCTAAGCGTAATAATGGTATTTTAGTGAATATCAGATAATTGCAATAGCGAAAAAAATTTACCCTTTTCGCGTATTTCTCACAGCTCTTTTAGGTCGAATATATGCGGGAAGACAGATTATGAGTGCTGCTTTCAAACTCAAGAAGCATGCAAAAATGATTGGTAACAATGAGTGAAGAAAGGTATTCTACTACAAATGAATGCCAATGCAGTTAGTTTGCCTTATTTAATTTAACTTCTCATAAGTTATCGTAACACATGAATGACACGCCTCTGAGGCGATACCGCAGCTCAATATACGTCTGTCTGTAGTTTGAAACGTGCTAATGCGAGAGACGTCTAAGTCTGCGTTCCGTTCGTCCGAAGATCAGACCACAAAGGTGAATACTAAATGCGAAAAAGTCTCGCACTGCTAAAGAGGAACGCTAAAGAAAACGAACTCGACTCAGCGATATAATATTTACAGTAGTAGCTTCTGACTGTCTGCGATTAATTTACTAACACTACATACACTTACTTAAAGACAATGATGGATACTGCAGAGTGTAACAATTTCTCTCCATGTTTAGTGTTTAGTGATGAGGCTACGTGCCATTTCAATGGAAAAGTGAACGAACGTTAAGATGGCAGCCACTTGTCGTAGACGGCACATACAGAACAGTTCACGGTGTCGGGAATTTACGGCATACCGTGTACACGTGGAACATTCTGTGTTTAAATGACGCGACTATCCACACTGGGTTCATCAAGCAAAAACGATATTACTGGTTTGGGTTGGTGGAGAAATCAACCATGACGAAGTGGGTGCTGTGTGAGACCGACCACATATTAAAATTCTCCGTCACGCAGGTTCTCACAGTGTGGAAAAGCTACCACGCTTGTTTGCTCAGGGAAGCCATAGATATTCACAAACATGACAAAAGTTTTAACAAGAAAGTGTAAGGCCTCAGCGTAAACGGTTCCGGAATTTCTGCGCTGCGGCGAACGGTCGTAGCATTTGACGCGGTGGAGAAAGTATTTCAGCGGAGTAAATGCGACTGGGAAAATAATTGTAGCGACGATTTGAGCAACTCACTGTTGCCATATACGTCAAACAGGCAGGACGATGAAAGTAAGCTATAATAAATATTTACTAGGAAGGGAGGGTAGTAATGTGCAACACTCTACCTTCCCGAACATTTACTCATTAGTAATCATTACCCTAAAGATCTGGGAGAAAACGTAATTTTTGACGTTATAGGGTAGAAATTAGACTTATATGGAGAAATGGAATTATTGAACACACACTCAATAAGGATGGCTACATGTTAAATGATCAGCGGCAATTTGCGAGTAGACAATTTTTTTAAGGTTACAGGCAGGTGCGTCAGACCGGTAAATGTTACAGTTCGTTGGTGCCATCCTCTTGTCATTCATTCTCAACAAATTTCTATTATTTTCTTGTAGAAATATTTTCTATTTTTCTATTTATCCTTCTTTTTACTGTTTAACGCATTTTAAAGCTTCCACACCTCCTCCCTGCCTCTCATCTTCCCCCATTTTTCTGCCTAAAAAGTTTCCTAGTTTCTTTTCGATACAACGTGGTAATTGCTATTTACCTATCTGGTTGCTATACGCATATGTCTTCGAACCGGTACGCCACCTATCGATGTTCGCTATTTAGTCCACTGAAACGACTTTGTCAGTCGCTTCATGCCACCAACCACATACGAGCCGTTTCACTGCCTATTAGTTCCATGTACATTTTAATGTGAAACCTTAACGCTTCGCCCAGCTCTGATGGAAATGCTTTTGAGTGGATTCTGTTTGGTTTTAGTCATCATCACGCCTATCTTGTTACTTGAAATGAGCTCCTCTACTCTGTCGCCATTATGTGATTTTACATGTAAGTAATTTTTGTTCATTATATAGTATTTCTGCCCGGTAGTTTTGCATATCCTTCACATCTTCATAATTTTTGTAACTGTGATGTAAAACTTTCCTCAGTATGCCCATGCACTTCTGAAGAAGACAATTTTACAGTTGCTGAATCTATGTTTAAGAGTTAAAAAACCTTCATACCTGCAACTGGTTGGCTGAGTGTCTCAAACCATTCATTGACTTACCCAGAGCAGACCGGAAATATACTTCTCGGGCTCGCTGTTGGATAACTGTGCAAGTTCCACAATATTTATCGAAACAACAGTTCTACATAATTAGATGGTATTGTGTTGGTAGCATATCCACCGGGAAAGACTGAAAAGTCACAAAGATTGTTATTACCCAGCGTTTTGGAAGGAGAATCTTGGAAACGGCGAACTATCGGCTATTTGAGTGCTATTGTCATTAGGGTGTAGGAGAAGTGGTCAGAGGACATGGACCCGCGAGTACGCTACGACGTGCCGGGTGTCAACGCTTCATCACAGAGTGTGGAGATCGCAGGCTTGCCCACTCTATAAAGAACTTTACCAGATGTTTTAGCTGATGACGCTCGAGCAGCTGCTCGTATTCTGCGTTTTATAACTTTGACTGGCTTGTCCAAAGACATCTAACCTTTTTACTTATTTTATCTGCATCTTTGTCAGGTCCTTATGGTGTCCCCCCCCCCCCCCATCCTCTTGAGTGTTACTAGATTCCATGTGCTCTAACAACAGTGACTGGGCGCTAATGACTTCAGTAGTTGAGCGCCCTTAAACCCCACCAAAAAAAAAAAAACACTCTATAAAGCAGGACAGGCGGTAATTTATTTTGTATCTGACAACAGAGTACAGTGCAGGTGTAGGCACAAGGTATGTGAATCACACCGTTCAGTGAACGTGGGGTTTCACGGCCCACGTCCAAGTGTTTTCACGTTGACACAAAGACACCATAAATTACGATTACAGTAAGAATGATATCGCCAAGATTTGCCAGTGGATCTAGAGCAACATGACGTCTTGTAGTATTATCCACGATTTCTGTGAAACTAGATCGATACTCGTGTCCAGATAGGCCGTCATCGTGCAAACAACTACTCGAAACACCCACCGCACGACGGATGGAAGTTGGTAATGGAAATGTTATGATAAGAGTAATATTTACCTGAATTTGCGTAACAGAAGACCTCACGAGATGCAAATTACTGTAGATAAACTGTACCCCATCATGATTGATGCATTAACCGAAGCCGATGGTCTCTTCCAGCAGGATAATGGTCCGTCTGCCAATGCCAGGATCGTGCTTAATGGTTTGAGGAGGATGACAGTGAACTCACGCTGACGTCGTAGAATCAAAATTCATCTGATATGAATCCAATGAAAAACTTGTAGGACGCTATGGGACGTCAGCACTGTGTCGACAGTCCACCAGCCAATCATTTGCCGAAATTTTTACAAAGGCACAGACGGTGTTTAGAAAGGATAGATTGCATGCAACCGGTGGTGTCGTGTTTGTCGCTGTTAGTACAGTTTATCCTGTAGTGAAATAGATATGGATAGTTCCTATGAATTATTACAGGTGGAGGCTATACTCAACAACCGAGCTGGGTTAATAATTGGTTCATTTACCGACCTCCTGACTCAGCAGTATTAGTGGCAGAACAACTGAGAGAAAATCTGGAATACATTTCACATAAATTTCCTCAGCATGTTATAGTCTTAGGTGGCGATTTCAATTTACCAGGTACAGAATGGGACACTCAGAGCATCGAGTGACATTATACTGAGTGCACTATCCGAAAATTACCTCGAGCAATTAAACAGAGAACTGACTCGTTGAGATAACATCTTGGACCTACCGATAACAAACAGACCCGAACTTTTCGATTCTTTGAGCGCAGAACAGGGTATCAGTGATCATAATGCCGTTGTAGCATCCCTATATATGGAAGTAAATAGGAATATAAAAAAAAGGAGGAAGCTTTATCTGGTTAGCAAGAGTAATAGGAGGCAGATTTCAGACTACCTACCAGATCAAAACGAAAATTTCTGTTCCGACGCTGAAAATGTTGAGTGTTTATGAAAAATGTTCAAGGCACGTGTCGAGTAAAACTGTGAGGGACGGGAAAAACCCACCGTGGTTGAACAACAAAGTTAGGAAGCTACTGCAAAAGCAAAGAGAGCCTCACTGCAAATTTAAACGCAGCCAAAACCTCTCAGACAAACAAAAGCTAAACAATGTCAAACTTTGCATAAGGAGGGCTATGCGTGAATCGTTCAGTGAGTTCGAAAGTAAAATTCTATCTACCGACTTGACAGAAAATCCTAGGAAGTTCTGGTCTTACGTTAAATCAGTAAGTCGATCGAAACAGCATATCCAGACACTCAGGGATGATAATGGCATTGAAACAGAGGATGACACGCGTAAAGCTGAAATACTAAACACCTTTAGCCAAAGCTGTTTCACAGAGAAAAACCGCACTGCAGTTCCTTCCCTAAACCCTCGCACGAACGAAAAAGTGTCTGACATCGAAATAAGTGCCCAAGAAATAGAAAAGCAAATGGAATCACTCAACAGAGGAAAGTCCACTGGACCTGACGGGATATCAATTCGATTCTACACAGAGTACTCGAAAGAACTTGCCCCTCTTCTAACACCCGTGTACCGCAATTCTCTAGAGGAACGGAAGCTTCCAAATGATTGCAAAAGAGCACAGGTAGTCTCAGTCTTCAAGAAGGGTCGTCGAGCAGATGCGCAAAACTATAGGCCTATATCTCTGACATCGATGTGTTGTAAAATTTTCGAACATGTTTTTTGCTCGCGTATCATGTCATTTCTTGAAACCCAGAATCTACTCTGTTGGAATCAACATGGATTCCGAAAACAGCGATCGTGTGAGACCCAACTCGCTTTATTTGTTCATGAGACCCAGAAAATATTAGATACAGGCTCTCAGGTAGATACCATTTTCCTTGACTTCCGGAAGACGTTCGATACAGTTCCACACTGTCGCCTGATAAACAAAATATGAGCCTAAGGAATATGAGACCAGCGTGTGGCTGGATTGAAGAGTTTTTAGCAAACAGAACACAGCATGTCGTTCTCAATGGAGAGACGTCTACAGATGTTAAAGTAAACTCTGGCGTGCCAGAGGGGAGTGTTATGGGACCACTCTTTTCACAATATATATACAGAGGACCTAGTAGATAGTGTCGAAAGTTCCATGTGGCTTTTCGAGGATGATGCTGCAATACACAGAGACACTGCAGCATTAGAAAATTGCAGCGAATTGCAGGAAGATCTGCAGAGGCTCGGTGCAGGGAGTGGCAACTGACCCTTAACATAGACAAATGTAATGTATTGCGAATACATAGAAAGAAGGATCCTTTATTGTATGATTATATGATAGCGGAACAAACACTGGTAGCAGTTACTTCTGTAAAATATCTGGGAGGATGCGTACGGAACGATTTGAAGTGGAATGATCATATAAAATTAATTGTTGGTAAGGCGAGTGCCAGGTTGAGATTCATTGGGAGAGTCCTTAGAAAATGTAGCACATCAACAAAGTAGGTGGCTTACAAAACACTCGTTCGACCTGTACTTGAGTATTGCTCATCAGCGTGGGATCCGTACCAGGTCGGGTTGACAGAGGAGATAGAGAAGATCCAAAGAACAGCGGCGCGTTTCGTCACAAGGTTATTTGGTAAGCTTGATAGCGTTACATAGATGTTTAGCAAACTCAAGTGGCAGACTCTGCAAGAGAGGCGCATTGCATCGCGGTGTAGCTTGCTGTCCAGGTTTCGAGAGGGTGCCTTTCTGGGTGAGGTATCGAATATACTGCTTCCCCCTACTTATACCTCCCGAGGAGATCACGAATGGAAAATTAGGGAGATTCGAGCACACACGGAGGCTTCCCGGCAGTCGTTCTTCCCGCGAACCATACGCGACTGGAACAGGAAAGGGAGGTAATGACAGTGGCACGTAAAGTGCCCTCCGTCACACACCGTTTGGTGGCTTATGGAGTATAAATGTAGATGTAGACTTCAGAGTATTGCATGACCTGTGTGTAGATATCTGGTGTCGCATCAGAAACCTACCAATGGCTAGCCGAATCCATATCACGTATAATTACTGTTGAATTGGGTCCCAAAAGAGCACAAGGTGCGCTGTTTAGCTCCACATTTCATGTATACAGTTTCTTCTTTCTGCGATTTCTAGTGACCCAAGTTCGACTGTTGTACTCCAGACATATATCATCATAAACGTATTCCGCATTATCAATAGAGCTCTTTTATTAAAGTAAAACTGCCTTCACATGTGCCAATTTACTCCTGATATCATCGTCGCTCCAGCCATCCGGATTGATCTTGCTTTCTAAATACGATAATTCTCTCCTGCTTTCATTACAATGTCGTTAATATACTTTTAGTTAATCAAGTCGTTCTTTTCCAATTGTAACCATTAATGTACAGGTGCAGTAGGTGCTGGTTAGGATGATCAAGGATTATTACATATAAAGGGAGCTCTTCGTTAAAATTAAGAGGTTTTTAAACACAGTTCTATGTGAAACTTCCTGGCAGATTAAAACTGTGTGCCCGTCCGAGACTCGAACTCGGGATCTTTGCCTTTCGCGGGCAAGTGCTCTACCAACTGAGCTACCGAAGCACGACTCACGCCCGGTACTCACAGCTTTACTTCTGCCAGTACCTCGTCTCCTACCTTCCAAACTTTACAGAAGCTCTCCTGCGAACCTTGCAGAACTAGCACTCCTGAAAGAAACGATATTGCGGAGACATGGCTTAGCCACAGCCTGGGGGATGTTTCCAGAATGAGATTTTCACTCTGCAGCGGAGTGTGCGCTGATATGAAACTTCCTGGCAGATTAAAACTGTGTACCCGACCGAGACTCGAACTCGGGACCTTTGCCTTTCGCGGGCAAGTGCTCTACCAACTGAGCTACCGAAGCACGACTCACGCCCGGTACTCACAGCTTTACTTCTGCCAGTACCTCGTCTCCTACCTTCCAAACTTTACAGAAGCTCTCCTGCGAACCTTGCAGAATTAGCACTCCTGAAAGAAAGGATATTGCGGAGACATGGCTTAGCCACAGCCTGGGGGATGTTTCCAGAATGAGATTTTCACTCTGCAGCGGAGTGTGCGCTGATATGAAACTTCCTGGCAGATTAAAACTGTGTGCCCGTCCGAGACTCGAACTCGGGACCTTTGCCTTTCGCGGGCAAGTGCTCTACCAACTGAGCTACCGAAGCACGACTCACGCCCGGTACTCACAGCTTTACTTCTGCCAGTACCTCGTCTCCTACCTTCCAAACTTTACAGAAGCTCTCCTGCGAACCTTGCAGAACTAGCACTCCTGAAAGAAAGGATATTGCGGAGACATGGCTTAGCCACAGCCTGGGGGATGTTTCCAGAATGAGATTTTCACTCTGCAGCGGAGTGTGCGCTGATATGAAACTTCCTGGCAGATTAAAACTGTGTACCCGACCGAGACTCGAACTCAGGACCTTTGCCTTTCGCGGGCAAGTGCTCTACCAACTGAGCTACCGAAGCACGACTCACGCCCGGTACTCACAGCTTTACTTCTGCCAGTACCTCGTCTCCTACCTTCCAAACTTTACAGAAGCTCTCCTGCGAACCTTGCAGAACTAGCACTCCTGAAAGAAAGGATATTGCGGAGACATGGCTTAGCCACAGCCTGGGGGATGTTTCCAGAATGAGATTTTCACTCTGCAGCGGAGTGTGCGCTGATATGAAACTTCCTGGCAGATTAAAACTGTGTACCCGACCGAGACTCGAACTCGGGACCTTTGCCTTTCGCGGACAAGTGCTCTACCAACTGAGCTACCGAAGCACGACTCACGCCCGGTACTCACAGCTTTACTTCTGCCAGTACCTCGTCTCCTACCTTCCAAACTTTACAGAAGCTCTCCTGCGAACCTTGCAGAACTAGCACTCCTGAAAGAAAGGATATTGCGGAGACATGGCTTAGCCACAGCCTGGGGGATGTTTCCAGAATGAGAATGAATCTGCCAGGAAGTTTCATATCAGCGCACACTCCGCTGCAGAGTGAAAATCTCATTCTGGAAACAGTTCTATGTATTCTGGTCTACGGAATGCAACTGGGCGCGCCTAATTCAGAATGCCAGACCATTAACCATTCAAGCTGGTCATGGAAGTGTGTCGTTTTTGAAGCCGGAAACAAGTCCGTAAAAATCAGGAGGGGGAGGATATGGTGCACGCCATATGCAGCTGGAGGCTGGAACTCAGAGTGAGTCTATCCTGGTTCAGCGCTCCAGATTCGACCTCCAGCGAACATCTGATGTCTCTCCCGTGCACGTTGTTGGCTTTTCGAAAGTAGTTCGTAGTTCATGATGATGTTTGGTTTGTGGGGGCGCTCAACTGCGTGGTCATCAGCGCCCGTATAAAGTCCAAATTTTTACAGAGTCCATTTTATTTTCACAATCCAATATAGTCACTGTCACAAATGATTTTGGTGATGAAATGATGAGGACAACAGAAACACTCAGTCCCTGTAGTGCGCAGGGGTTTGTTAGTCAGAGCAGCCTCTGTTGGGGCGACGACCCTAATGAGCTCGATCTGAACTCGAACATCAAAGACGAAAATGTAAGTGGAAGAATTGGGAAACAACAGAAGAAATTCGCGATACTCCCTGGAGTGTCGGCACGATGCCTTCGCCTTTATTATGTTTATAGTTAAGCCATACTCCTTTCTAAGCAGGATGTTCGTTCGTTTCAACAACTTTGTCTTCCTCATTCCCAGTCAGAGGAGCCATGTGCATCATCGAACGTGTTCCTACCGCAGTATTATTCTATTTTCTTGATGTTCTGTCATTTACTTCACTGCTTCATCGTCCAATTCAAAAATAATGGTTATAACCTGTAACCATCTCTCACACGCATATTATATTCTGTATTTCTTCCAGATTAATTGTTTCCATATTGATTTTACGAATGTTAATTCATCGGTCTTCTAAGGATGGTGAACTTCTTATTCTTTTTTACGATGTCGAAGGCGTCCCTAGCTCTTCGAATTCGAGTGGTGTATCCCCACATTTCGGCATTCTTTACTAAGTGCAGCATTTTAATTCAATGTCTGGTGTCTTTCCCTTCCTAGAACTAGAGTCGAAGATAAGAAATTTGAATTTAATAATTTTGTAGGCGTTAATTTGCTTTTACCACGAGTTCAGCGTTTCACTTCTATTGACTTCTTTGATATTATTGTCACATCCTGATTTATTCAGGATTAATTCATTGTTCCATAAGCTGCGACACAGTCGGTGTTAGTAAAAAAATTATCTAGGAATTGGATAGTTAGTTTCCTTCATTACATTCTATCATAAAAGAAAATCTGAACTTAGGCGTTCGATTTCGGTCAGTGGTGACCACCTTCAGATTTTAAAACATGCGCAAATATAACAAAGCTGACGATGTCGCAAGGCACTGCGGCCACTGTGAGGTTTTTTTTAGGGAGGTTGGAGAGAGAGAGAGAGAGAGAGAGAGAGAGAGAGAGAGAGAGAGAGAGGGAGGGAGGGAGGGGGGATGCTTTGTACAATGTAGCCATCGTAACTTTGTTGTAATGGGATATGTTGCAAATAGATCTGAAGATGTTTACCACTGAGTGAAATCGAAACTGTGAGGACAAATGTTTCGTGATCATACACGGGTAGAAAAGAAGCAGTGTCGTTGTTTGCACACTTTGTTCCAGGCAATTGCTGAAGAGGTCATTTGCGACAAGGGAGCAGCGTACTCTAGGAGCTTGTGCATAAATCGGCTTGTAAACAGATTACCGCTAATCAACTTGATGGACGCTGATTGTAGTTGTCATGCTCCCTTACTCATGAATCACGAGCGTGGGTTTCGGAACAGCGTAATAGAATAAAAAACGCAGAAATTTTCTCCAAACTCAAGAATTATTTCTTCCCGACGACTGAGACGTATGTAGCGTCTGATTGGGATGTGAGTATAGCTGCGTTCGCTTTCACAGCTGCATGATATACGCGAAGAATCTGTAGTCTTGACAGAGCTATTTTGCGGTTAAGGCATTTTCTCTCCCCTTCAGTGAAAGGCGTAGTGGGTTCGGAAGGGTGAGGGGCGGGGGATGGTGGGAATGCTTTATACATCACGACGGCGACGTGTAGTTGGCTGCTTGACAAGGGAGATGGCGGGGGGGGGGGGGGGGGGGGGAGCAGCGCGACGGCTTCGATTTCTTGCGGTAACAGAAGATGAAAGCGGACTTACACCGAGACGCAGGCCAAATAAACAGAAAGGACGCTATATGAACTCCTGAAAATGAAGCTCACTCTAAGAAATATAATTTGAATTTGTAAAATCATACAGGGAAACTGGCAAATAAATAACTGTACAAGTTAGTGTGTAGTATCTGTAAGACAGGGGATATATCACTGTACATTTGGAAGAGTATCCACGGCAAAATGTAAAAGCAAACATAGGCACAGACATGCGATTATCGCACAACCAGCTTAAGAGTTCGTGCTTTCAGTTTGGCGTCAAGAATAATTTCCAAAATAACAAATAAGAAGGAAATCTTCTAGATGACAACCAGTTTGGCTTTACGCAACGTAAATGCACCAAAAACAGTTCTCACGTTGATGTTGATAATGGAGCCAAGACTTAAGTGTGCTCGAGACACTTTCACAGGACTTATCGACCTAGGAAAAACGTTTGACTAAGTGAATAAAAGATGCTGGAAATTCTGAGACAAATAGGTAAGAGTTACAGAGAAACTTGGGTATTATACAAAACATACGAGAACCAAGATGGAGCTTTAAGAATAGAAGACAAAGAGATAAGAGCTCGAATTAAGAAGTACGTATGACAGAGATGTATTCTTTCCTCACTACTGTTTAATATGTACATCGAAAGACAATGACGAAAATAAAAGAAAGGTTCAGGAGTGTAACTGAAATTCGGGGAGAAAGATAAACAATATCTTCAGTGAACGTGAGGAGGAATTACAGGACCTATTGAAATGAATACTTTAATAATCATAAAGTAAGGCCTAAGAATAAACACAAAGAAGAAAAAAGTACTGACGAGTAGCATATATTCACTGATTTTCTGCCTAAACGCATGTGAAAGGTCCCTTACCAGCAATCGGTAGAAGGTAATAGTAATGAGACCCGACAATACTTCCAAGTTACCTCGACGACGTTATACAGTCTGGAACTCGACTAAATGAAATACACTTATTGTCGTATTCTTGTCACCAATAAACACATTGTTGTGACAAGTGACACCCAAAGAAACTTCTTTTCACTAATAATCAAGGAACATTCATTTTGCTCATAGCCCATAGCCACAGAGTATTATTCAAGAATGCCAGTCAAATAAAAAAGGATTATTTCATATCCGAGGTTTGCGATTCCACAGGCTCTGCATTGTACCGTAAGTATATAGCCCTTCACGTTCTAAGAACGCGGGAAAATGAGCAAGTCATCTACGTCAGATTACCAAAGAGTTATTCTCCTGATGTTAATCTTATGTGACATCTGGGAAGCTTAGATTTTAATCATTCGAATGTATACTAGTATCGAGGCATAATGTAGAAAGTTCGTGTCTGAAACTGCCTTAAGTACAGACCGTTATTCACTACGTGTCTCAACTACGACCAAATGAGAATTGCTTTCTTCGAACGATCGTGGCATTACACTTGAGGATACGATTGCGCTCTCTTGAGATAAGATATACGTGGCTACACATTGTTCAATAACAACGAAATTAAGTTGGATTGACCTTAAGCAGTACGGCGGGTATAATATCACACTGACAAATAGGAACAAATGAGCAGTGTCTGGCAGTCGTAGCTATTGACGCTGGTACGCTAGCGATTACCAGAAGCGAATAGGGGCGAGCACTCATAGGCCAGTTGACCGGCATTAGTCATGGGTAACCCTGGATAGTGCGAACTATGCTTCAACAGCAAGTAAGCCCAATGTTGTTGCTACCTCGAGACAAGCTTAGCAACAAGGACGACGTAATTTCCATTTCCTTCAGTGATCAGTTCATGGCCAACCAACCACGAACCAGGAAGGAGCAACGAAGGAGATTGGGGGCGTTAAGAAGCGTCCTGGCTGAAGCCACTCAACCTAACACAAGATACAACAAAAAACGGAACTAATGTACTATGAAGATGAATTAGGCCAGCCGCGGTGGTCTAGCGGTTCTAGGCGCTCAGTCCGGAACCGCATGACTGCTACGGTCGCAGGTTCGAATCCTGCCTCGGGCATGGATGTGTGTGATATCCTTAGGTTAGTTAGGTTTAATTAGTTCTAAGTTCTAGGGGACTGATGACCATAGATGTTAAGCCCCATAGTGCTCAGAGCCATTTGAACCATTTTGAAGATGAATTACTCACACATAGAGCAAGACAGTATATAAATGCACACTGACCACCGACCCTTTACTTACATGTTAGGAATCATTGCCTACAGCCAGCCGGTGTGGCCGAGCGGTTCTAGGCGCTTCATTTTGGAACCGCGTGACCGCTACGGTCGCAGGTTCGAATCCTGTCTCGGGCACGGATGTGTGTGATGTCCTTAGGTTAGTTAGGTTTAAGTAGTTCTAAGTTCTAGGGGACTGATGACCTCAGATGTTAAGTCCCGTAGTGCTCAGAGCCATTTCTTTTTCATTGCCTACGACTCCTCATAGTGTATTAATCCCAGGAAAATCACGGGAACAGAATGTAGCTGAAAGTCATCATGAAACATTTTCGTGTGTGAAATATTTTGAATGCTGTTTTGGTTATTTCTAGTTGTTCTAATTCTCAAACATGTATATTTCCATCTGTACCTTATGATGTCTGGTGTCAGGTACTTTGCGTAACACACTCACCACCCCATTACCTGTTAAAGCTGCGAGTACTGTCAGAGAAAAACGATTTTTAGTAACTGTCCGTTTGGGCTCAAATCTGTCTCACTTTACTTTCATCGTTTTTTCCAAGAGACTTGCGTAGGAGAGAGCAATACATTTATTGACTCTTCTAGGATCGTTCGTTCTGTCACTGGAGATCAATGAGCATCTGCGTTGTGCTTTCGCCCTTACTAAATGAACGTGTGACGAAATACACTGCATTTCTTCCGATCCGTATTCACTTTATCAATACTAACTGGTAAAGTTCCCAGACAGAAACCCGCGCTTGGTTGCCGCGCGGTCTGAGGCGCCTTGACACGCTTCGCGCGGCAGCGCCCTTCAGAAGTTCGAGTCTTCCCTCGGGCATGGGTGTATGTGTTGTCCTTTTCTTAAGTTAGTTTAAGTGAGATTAAGTAGTGTGTAGACCTAGGGACCCATGACCTCAGCAGATTGTTCTCATAGGAACTTACCACCACCACGAACAGACAGATGAGCAATACTCAATTGTCGGTCGGACGGGGGTTTCAGATTCTTCTAATGATCCTCAGGTTGACATCTGTCTTTTATCAGAACAGTTTTATGTAGTAGATCCCTTTAAATCGCTTTGTACGCTTGTTTCTAAGAATGTAATTGATATGGCTGCTTGCAGTGACTTAATCATATAATAATCATATAATAATGGAGCATTGCCTCTACTTCTGCACAACACGCTACATCTTTGAATGCTGAGCAACAACTGCCAATCACCAAACCAAGCATCGATCCTGTACAGGTCTTTCTACTGAGTTTATTTGCTATTGCAATAATCGGAGCCCTTACTAGTGATACAGATTCCCAAATCCGCGACTACCATGGATATACTTATTTTTCTTTATTTGACGTAGAGACCCGCCAAACAGCCGTGCAAATTCAGAAGTTTTTTTTTTTCGCTACCAGATCGGCAATTCGGTATGTCATCTTCAGGAGCCATTTGAACCTCTCAAAAATTATTGGCGTTGGCATACTGAGGCTACCTGCTTCTGGATGTCATGAATTCTCTAGCGCTTCCTTCGAAGACTTCACTTATCTTTCGGTCGTTCGTTGTCTATGGTTGCGGGTCTACAGGTCCATATGTTGACTGATTTTTTTTCTTTTCGTAGCTTTATAAATAACAATATAAATATCGAATAATGTTTCTCCATTGTTCTTTAGTACAAAAAAAAATAATACAGGTATGATGCATTGTAATATCTCACTGCGTCATGCTATGCAGAAATAATAGAGGGCCACCTGTAGTTCATCTGTAGCTGATCTGTAGCTTCCAAAGCGTCCGCTTGCTATACCAGGCGATAGTGCGGCAAGACTGGCCACACAGCCACATCGATTGTCCAAGTGGTCTCCTTTAACTGAGTCTGCTGCTTTTGTACTAGTAGCCTGTGACGTCATTCTCATGCCGTCAAACCAACCCTACGTCTGAGTCACATTGGGTTTTGTGGATCAAGATTTACTTATTTTAAAGCTTTGCTGATGGCTAGTTGTGCAGGTGTCCAAATAACTCCGCGTATCCCTCAAAAATGGTGGTTCCTTTTGCAGTATGTGCAGGACTGGACCTCTGTGTTCCGTCACCACACTCGCGGATACACTTCGTTGGCCAGGTACAGCCTCTACCTTACCTCGGGAGGTCAACAGAAGAAACGCTCAGCTGTCTACCACCAAGCCCCAGGCAGCCGTCATGGGGTTGGGGAGCAAGTGGCGTAGATACTTGGCGTGTAGGTTGCGGTAAACAGCACTTCAGTTGCAGGCACCTATCACCATCCACGTGGTCAAGTCCGCTGATGGGTACTTAGGTCTCCGCTCAGTCCCTCGACAGTGATTTCCGCCCCAGCCTCCAGGCCATCATCCGCCTCGCATCTACGCTTCGGACAACAACGCGTGCCATTGCTGCTATCCGTCAGACAGCACCATCTCAAGCCTTCGCCGGACCATCAGCCGCAGGACGTCCATTAGCTGCTCCTCGGCAAGAATCTCTGGCTCGATGGCTCACAAGCCCACAGCCACATGGTACAGTGGCGCTGATCGTCCACTGTACCTCACAACTCACCACCACTTCCGTTGATCATAGTGGGCATCCGCTGCGCCGCTTGAAGGTGGACGCTTCTCTGATACTCAAGTGTGGACTGTCGCCCTGTAAGCTATACAGATTTTAGTTCAAGATTAATAAACAAAGCGTCGTTATGGTTATCAGAATCGAGATATTTTCTTCTCGCATTTTGAATGAAATAGATCAACTGCTTCAGAAGGATCTCCTAGAATGTGAACAGCGCTCTCGGGCAACAAATATCTATTATGTTAGATCAGACCAACTTTCATTAATCAGAATCCAGGCTATGACGAACAGTCAACTTGAAATACACCCTAAGACAAAAAGAAAACGCCGCATCATTAAGTAGTTATCCGAATGGGATGAAATCGGTAGATGTAAAGCACATGCGCAACACGCAAATTATTTCAGAAAAAGTGTATGATTTATTCAAGAGATAAAGTTTCACAAAATTAGCAAGTCAATAACGCGTTGGTCCACTTGAGGCCCTTATGCAAGCAGTTATTCGGCTTGGCATTTACTGATAAATTTGTTGGGTGTCCTCCTGAGGGATATAGTGCCAAATTCTGTCCAAATGGCGCGTTGGATTGTAAAATTGCCGAGGTAATTGGCGGGCCCTGCCCACAATTTCCTAAACATTCTTGGCTGGGAAATATCAGGCGACTTTGTTGGCGAAGGTAGGGTTTAGCAAGCCGAAGACAAGCAGTAGGAACTCTCGCTGTTTTCAGACAGCCGTTATCTTGCTGAAGTGTAAGACCAGGATGGTTTGCCGTGAAGGGCGATAAAACGTGGTAAAGAATGTCGTCGGCATACCGTTGTGCTGTAAGGGTGCGGATGATTACCAGAGGGGATCTGCTATGAAATGAAGTTCCACCCCAGACCATCACTCCTGGTAACTGGACCGTATGATGGGCGACAGATAGGTTAGTATCTAACCCCTGTCCAGAGTGCCTCCAGGCTCGTCTTCGCTGGTCATCGGAGCTCGTTTCGAAGCGAGATACATCACTGAAGGCAATTCCCCTCCAGTAAGTGAGATTCCAGGTCGGAGCTCTTTTCGTCCTAGATGGTATTTCGTGTATAGCTTGTCACAGTCAAATACAGGACTCCAAGCGTTCATCAGGCAATCTTGCTTGTGTTTATTTTTAATAAAAATAATAGGTTCCAGTTCATTATCCAAGTCTTTGAAAAGTCTTCTTTGAAAAGAGTGAGGTTTAATTTTGTTGCCTATCTTTACAACAGTCTTCATAATGTCAATCAAATTTAAAAACTTTCCACGCGGAGACTGCTGTGTAAAATACAGTGATACGTTAAAAACTGTGGACAAATTCCATCTCTTAAGCAGTGAGCAAAAAATAATAATAATAATAATAATAATAATAATAATAATAATAACAATTAACCTCGTAAGGCAGGATCTCCACTTATGGCAATGCTTGCAAGCTTGTGGCTAAGTATATTCTGAGATAGGATAAGTTGCTTCACAGAAAGGAAATATATCTTTTAGTTTTATATGGCCTTTCAAAAAAATTACTTCCAGAAGTTCCTCTTCGACACTAAAATTATTTAAAGTCATCCTTACAAAAAGTAGCTCTGAAGTGTCTGTTGCATCAGTAAACTTATCTAATTTCATTTAAAAAAATAAGTCATCTAAGTCTGTTTTCAATTGAGAAAAAAACGTCATTAGACGTTTTTTGAACTCTTTTTGTGACCCTTCTTGATGAAAATTGAAGGGATTTCATAACAGCTACTACTCCAAACTTGTTTTTGAAATTCACCAGCTTGTCTAAATAATTCCTTTGCAAATTCACGATGTCAGAGGTTTTCCTCATTTCCGTCAGTACATTCGAAACATCTTACTAAGGAAGAAACATATTTTTGTCTATTGGTTTTGCGAACACATTTTCGTGAAAATTTAATCGGTTTTTATTTTTCTAATTTTTTTTTCTTATCTCAGTTCACAGGATAAGGGAAACTCGAGATTCAGACTTGCGTGCGTAGGTTTGAAATGTCTCTCGACGCTTGCCTTTCACACAAGGGCAATAGGAACCAGAATCAATGAATATATGTGTGTACCATTTGTTACTGTTACGAAAAATTCATACGGCCATTTCACTTATTTCTCACAATCAACTTATAATGCCTCAAGTCGTTGCACTATGTGCTATTTTCTTGATAAGTGATAATGTTTGAAGATCTGAGACATAAAATTTCCGTGACAACCGAAATATATATCCATACTCAGCGTCAACAGCACACACAAATTATTTACAGCATTCTGCCTACGTCCCTTCCACGTGCAATTACATCACAGAATTTGGTAGTGCACCGAACTGCATGATACTGATAGACTTCTCCCGAAACATACGGAGTCAATAATGCGCAAACGTAAATGAAATAATGTTGCAGCTCGTGGCTTGCAAGCGGCGGTTGATTGAACTAAGGCGGGAAATACGATTAGGTATGATTAACTCGGTTCTAGAGCTTCAAGATAGGTGTTGGTATCGATTCTAAGCGCGTTAAGAAACAAAACTTGTGGCGAACGTGTGCGCACGTTCCGTGCTTCGAAAATAAAATTGCCATTTTTATTCAACAAGTTTTCTTTCGCATTCGGTAGTCAAGCGTTCTACGAAATAAGCACTCGCGACCTACAAGTGCATCGCGATCGACGTGTTGCCGACCCCTGCATGTAGAGAAACGGGAAGAGGCAGAAAGGAAAGAAAGAAAAAGAAAAATTGGCCAGGTGTAAGTAGAGCACTGAGCGTTCCGTACAAACTTAATGATTCATATAGGCAGTACATCTATTCCGAGAATCGAGGTTCTCGACGATTTTTTGCTCTTATCGATGTCGATACTGGCAAGATATCGGTCCCAAGGATTCCAAGGTTTTCGAGAACATTTTAATTTCAGGTCTGAAGTCGAATAACAAATGACAAAAGAAACCATTTTTCGTGTGATATAAGTACAACTTAAAGTTTTTTTGATTTTTTTATTTTTTTCCTTTAGTTGTGCTGTAAAGCAGTTCATCTCGCCAAATTTCATGAATCTGCGTCAACAGACGGATTTTTTTTGTACGTATGACATATTTTTTTTTTCCTTTGCCTGTGCTGTGAAACCTTGGTTCTTGCGAAATGCCATGATTCTAGGTCAACGGGAAGTAACTTGTAGGTTTTGACGAGTGGGTTTGCAAGTATCAAAATATGTGGCGTAAACTACCGCGGTGGCCGTGCGGTTCTAGGCGCTGCAGTCCGGAACCGCGGGACTGCTACGGTCGCAGGTTCGAATCCTGCCTCGGGCATGGATGTGAGTAATGTCCTTAGGTTAGTTAGGTTTAAGTCGTTCTAAGTTCTAGGGGATTGATGTCCTAATATGTTAAGTCCCATAGTGCTCAGAGCCATTTGAACCTTTTTTTTTGTGCCGTAAATGACCATATCTTTTGCTTGCACTCACACTCAAACGTCCATATATCAGACACTCAGATCAGCACCAAGCGATGTGTGTCGATAGAGTATCAACGAAAATGACGATTTAGTACTTTCAGTGTGCTGTCGTTCAGTAGAACATGCGTAAACGGTAATTAAGAGTAACACCAGAACGATGCAAAGCAGGAAAAGTGAACTGTGAATAGCTGTGTTCAAGATGCGCGTGGGTGAGTTGGTAGAAAGTGAGACACGAAGGGTCTCGCACTCAAATCCCGCTGTTTGCGACTTTTTTAAATTGTTTACGTGTGAAACTGTTATATAGGAGAACATTTTGCTGAAATGTAAAAGGACTTTTCTTTAGGCAGTTTGCTTTCCCATCGTTAGTTGAAAGTAACAAACCTATAGAGTACATTTGTATAGATAAGCGTCGTGCTCCATCTCTACAAATGTACTCTATAGGTTTCCAATTTTCAGCTAACGAAGTGAAAGCAGGCTACCAAAAGAACATTACTACTAACTCCGAAAAATCCTTTCACATGTTAGGAAAATATTCTCCTATACAACAGTTCCATACGTAAAGAGTTGAAAAAAAATTGTAACCAGTGGGGGTCAAACGCGGAACCAACGGCACGATAACCTCACGCTCTGCCACCTCCTCACTTTCATTTTTTATTCATTTTTTTAACTTGTGAAGTTGGTTCATTTGTCACAACAGAGTAAAAAGTAATGCCAGGTATTACAAAACATTCAGTATTGAAACCATACACGTAAACTGTATAGTGGGCAGAATAAAACTAATTAGAGTATTACTATTCAGTCATTCATGTATTACTCATTTTGTCTCTATCAGTCATCATAATCGTGTCGTGGCACGTCAAGGCTTTGGGCTCCTCATTGCAATAATGACCCAAGTGAGAACTTCAACGCAATTAATCACAGTTACGCGTTTCCTCTTCGGCGTAATTCTGCGTTACTTTTAATTAGCGTTTACGCATGTTCTCCTGGGTGACTGCACACGGCACGAACTAAATTGGTGTTTTCATTGATACTATATCGACGTACAACGTTTGGTAGCGATCTGAGCGTCTGACAGATGGAGGTTTGGGTGTTAAAACCTTACATTTATTACACTGCCTAGAAACAATAGACCTCAGGATTTCACGTAAATTTCAACTTCGTACGTCTACCCGCTCCTGAGAAAAAGGGATCTTAATAGACGGACTGACTTACTGACTGTCTGAGAACAAAAACAAAAGACAATGGTTTGATATAATTACAAATGAAGTTTTCTGAATTTTTTCCTTTAATTGTACTGCAAAATATTTATTCTCGCTAAATTTCGTGATTCTATATCGACGGAGAAGTGGACAGACAGTACTGACATCAAGTGACAATTTTTTGCGTGTTATATATTCACAAGGCAACGGCCTTGCCCCAGTGGATACACCGGTTCCTGTGAGGTCACCGAAATTACGCGCTGTCGGGCGTGGACGGCGCTTGGATGGGTGGCCATCCGGGCCGCCACGCACTGTTGCCATTTTTTGGGGTGCACTCAATTGATGAGCTACTCCACATAGTAGCGGCTTCGGTCAAGAATACCATCATCACGATCGGGAGAGCGGTGTGCTGACCCCATGCCCCTCCTATCCGTATCCTCCACTGAGGATGACACGGCGGTCGGATGGTCCCCATAGGCCACTCATGGCCTGAAGACGGAGTGCATTTATATATATATATATATATATATATATATATATATATATATATATATATATACTTTTTTTTGCTGGCAAGGGACTGTATATCTTAATATGACATACATTTCTACTTGATACGTCCACCCGTTAGTCTGAATAAGGGTTCTGGACGGTCGGAGACACAACCACACAGACAAACGGACGGACAACATAGTGATTCAGTAAGGGTTCAGCTTTGCCCATTGAGGTACACAGAACACTAAAAAAGAACTGAGTTTAACTGTACTACTAGTTTTACACGATTCTGTAACCTGACAGTCTTCCTATAACTAACTGTATTTTAAGTGTACACGGTAGGCTTTCACGGCCAACGTTTACTTCAGTTAAGATTGTAGTCGATATACATGGTGGTCCATTGATAGTGACCGGGCCAAATATCTCACGAAATAAGCATCATACGAAAAAACTACAAAGAACGAAACTTGTCTAGTTTGAAGGGGGAAACCAGATGGCGCTATGTTTGGCCCGCTAGATGGCGCTGGCAAACTTCAAACGGATATCAACTGCGTTTTTTTTAAAATAGGAACCACCATTTCTTATTACATGTTCTTGTAGTATGCTAAGAAATATGAATGTTTTAGTTGGACCACTTTTTTCGCTTTATGATAGATGGCGATGTGATAGTCACAAACGTATAAGTACGTGGTACCACGTAACATTGCATCAGTGCGGACGGTATTTGCTTCGTGATACATTACCCGTGTTAAAATGGACCGTTTATCAATTGCGGAAAAGGTAGATATCGTGTTTATGTATGGCTATTGTGATCAAAATGCCCAACGGGCGTGTGCTATGTATGCTGCTCGGTATCCTGGACGACATCATCCACGAATTTGGACCGTTCGCCGGATACTTACCTTATTTAAGGAAACAGGAAGTGTTCAGCCACATGTGAAACGCCAACCACGAACTGCAACAAATGAAGATGCCCAAGTAGGTGTTTTAGCTGCTGTCGCGACTAATACGCTCATCAGTAGCAAACAAATTGCGCGAGAATCGGGAATCTAAAAAACTTCGGTGTTGAGAATGCTACATCAACATCGTTTGCACCCGTACCATATTTCTATGCACCAGGAATTGCATGGCGACGACTTTGAACGTCGTGTACAGTTCTGCCATTGGACACAAGAGAAATTACGGGATTTTTTTTTTTTTTTTTTTTTTTTGCGCGCGTTCTACACTCCTGGAAATGGAAAAAAGAACACATTGACACCGGTGTGTCAGACCCACCATACTTGCTCCGGACACTGCGAGAGGGCTGTACAAGCAATGATCACACGCACGGCACAGCGGACACACCAGGAACCGCGGTGTTGGCCGTCGAATGGCGCTAGCTGCGCAGCATTTGTGCACCGCCGCCGTCAGTGTCAGCCAGTTTGCCGTGGCATACGGAGCTCCATCGCAGTCTTTAACACTGGTAGCATGCCGCGACAGCGTGGACGTGAACCGTATGTGCAGTTGACGGACTTTGAGCGAGGGCGTATAGTGGGCATGCGGGAGGCCGCGTGGACGTACCGCCGAATTGCTCAACACGTGGGGCGTGAGGTCTCCACAGTACATCGATGTTGTCGCCAGTGGTCGGCGGAAGGTGCACGTGCCCGTCGACCTGGGACCGGACCGCAGCGACGCACGGATGCACGCCAAGACCGTAGGATCCTACGCAGTGCCGTAGGGGACCGCACCGCCACTTCCCAGCAAATTAGGGACACTGTTGCTCCTGAGGTATCGGCGAGGACCATTCGCAACCGTCTCCATGAAGCTGGGCTACGGTCCCGCACACCGTTAGGCCGTCTTCCGCTCACGCCCCAACATCGTGCAGCCCGCCTCCAGTGGTGTCGCGACAGGCGTGAATGGAGGGACGAATGGAGACGTGTCGTCTTCAGCGATGAGAGTCGCTTCTGCCTTGGTGCCAATGATGGTCATATGCGTGTTTGGCGCCGTGCAGGTGAGCGCCACAATCAGGACTGCATACGACCGAGGCACACAGGGCCAACACCCGGCATCATGGTGTGGGGAGCGATCTCCTACACTGGCCGTACACCACTGGTGATCGTCGAGGGGACACTGAATAGTGCACGGTACATCCAAACCGTCATCGAACCCATCGTTCTACCATTCCTAGACCGGCAAGGGAACTTGCTGTTCCAACAGGACAATGCACGTCCGCATGTATCCCATGCCACCCAACGTGCTCTAGAAGGTGTAAGTCAACTACCCTGGCCAGCAAGATCTCCGGATCTGTCCCCCATTGAGCATGTTTGGGACTGGATGAAGCGTCGTCTCACGCGGTCTGCACGTCCAGCACGAACGCTGGTCCAACTGAGGCGCCAGATGGAAATGGCATGGCAAGCCGTTCCACAGGACTACATCCAGCATCTCTACGATTGTCTCCATGGGAGAATAGCAGCCTGCATTGCTGCGAAAGGTGGATATACACTGTACTGGTGCCGACATTGTGCATGCTCTGTTGCCTGTGTCTATGTGCCTGTGGTTCTGTCAGTGTGATCATGTGATGTATCTGACCCCAGGAATGTGTCAATAAAGTTTCCCCTTCCTGGGACAATGAATTCACGGTGTTCTTATTTCAATTTCCAGGAGTGTATTTAGCGACCAAGTGTCATTCACCAACAGAGGTAACGTAAACCGGCAAAATATGCACTATTGGGCAACGGAAAATCGACGATGGCTGCGACAAGTGGAACATAAGTGACCTTGGCGGGTTAATGTATGGTGCGGCATTATGGGAGGAAGGATAACTGGACCCCATTTTATCGATGGGAATCTGAATGGTGCAATGTATGCTGATTTTCTACGTAATGTTCTACCGATGTTACTGCAAGATGTTTCACTGCATGACAGAATGGCACTGTACTTCCAACATGGTGGAAGTCCGGCACATAGCTCGCGTGCGGTTGAAGCTGTATTGAATAGCATACGTCATGACGGGTGGATTGGTCGTCGAAGCACCATACCTTGGCCCGCACGTTCACCGGATCTGACGTCCCCGGATTTCTTTCTGTGGGGAAAGTTGAAGGATTTTGGCTATCGTGATCCATCGACAACGCCTGACAACATGCGTCAGCGCATTGTCAATGCACGTGCGAACATTACGGAAGGCGAACTAATCGCTGTTGAGTGGAATGTAGTTACACGCATTGCCCAATGCATTGAGGTTGACAGACATCATTTTGAGCATTTAGTGCAATAATTTGGTATTTACAGGTAATCACGCTGTAACAGCATGCGTTCTCGGAAATAAGTTCACAAAGGTACATGTATCACATCGGAACAACCGAAATGACATGTTCAATCGTAACTACGTTCTGTATTTTAATTTAAAAAACCTACATGTTACCAACTGTTCGTTTAAAATTGCGAGCCATATGTTTGTGACTATTACAGCACCGTCTGTCACAAAGCGAAAAAGTGGTCCAACGAAAACATTCATATTTCTTTACGTACTACACGAACATGTAATAAAAATGGGGGTTCATATTTAGAAAAAAAGTAGTTGATATCCGTTTGACATGTGGCAGCGCCATCTAACGGGCCAACCATAGCGCCATCTGGTTTCCCCTTCAAGCTAGACAAGTTTTGTTCTGTGTAGTTTTTTCGTTTGACGCTTAATTCGTCAGATATTTGTCCCGGTCACGATCAAGTCATAATTGAAGTAGTGATTTTAAAATGTTATTCTTCAAATTTTAATTATTATTCTACCCAGACATGATGTTTCAGATACTTTTGGAAACATACAGACTGGGTAACGGTTTGAGTAGGTCCAGAATTTTCAGAACTTTTACTTTAGTCGTCGGTCTTCGTAGTGTCAACCTCTGGCGAATTTTGTGTCCAACCTAGTATATGTCTCAATGGCCATGAGAAACGATCAAAAATTATCATCGAGAATGAGAGACCTACAAGGCTAAGCGTCGTTAATCAAATCTACAGAAGTGTTACTTATCTGGGCCTTTCCTCAGCTTTGGAAACTAACAGTTACAACTAGGACTTGTTTGAGATGGTCATTTCTTTTATTATTCTATTTTATCTCCTGTGTTTTCTTTCACTCTTACTCGTAACTGTAATGTGATTTCCGGAAATTATTTTCCAGCATCGAGATGGAATTTTATTCAGGGATTCCACAAGTTTTAGAATCGCAGCTCAGTGGTAGCGAAAGCAAGCGGATACTTTTTTGTTCGTTGTGTGACGTTCATTTTTCTCTTATTTTGATGTCCACACGGCAGGGGACAAAAGAAGAACCGTATACGTGGTACATCACTCACTTTATAGCGACTCGAATGACATTCATTTTTACGCTATACGTGTTCTCCTTTGAACACGAGCCATTACCAGAATTACTAGTATGCTCTCATCACCACTCACAGTGCGTTTACACTCTTCACCGAAAGAGTGATAGTTTTATGAACGTCACTCTTTATTTCATAACTTCTAGATGACTGTTTTTAATTCTGTTCAGTCGCCAACGCCAGCAAACCCATAAAATCTGTTACACTTCTGCAGTGCTTCCATTTGATAGTCTATGAAACTGCGATGTGCCTGTGCAGTGCAGCCTGTTGTTTTATGATGTATACTGAACTGCGTACTAGATAATCAGTTTCCAGTGTTACACCAAATTAATCCTTGTTATGAATCAATACTGTACACGGCACAACAATGAACAGAATCCTCTCCACTGGTCGAAAACATGGTTAGATTCACAAAAGTTATACCAGCTGTTTAAAATGGGAACGCATTTCATTAAACAAATGTAAAGAACACATTTTTAAATTAATCTCCAGAATTAATAACTTCGATAGAAACAATACAACTTTAATCAAGATCTCATTTAATGACGCACTACACTTGCCAGAGTATTATATACTAAAATTTGCCCAATATACGAAAGTCGAGCGTTTTATTTGACATAATTCTAATAACAGCTTAATAATAATGTTTTCATAATGCGGGGCCACAGTCATAATATATTTCTTTAAAGTCAGTACCGCCATTAGACTTGTTTATTTACAGTGATAAGTTTCCTCTTGCACAATCATGATTTCGGCTTCAGAGTGCCATTATTAAGAGTTTTCTGAAAGCAGGTTAGACAATAACAGTGAAATACATAAGTGATAAAACCATATAACAATCCATATTTGTAATGCTTACCTACAAGTTTTATAAAATGCCTAAGTTGGCATACTGTCCTATTAAAATACACTATTAAACACATTATCTAAGAGTCGATATTTCTGACAGAGCCTACTGCTTTGTTTCATTACTGAGTACACCATCTTGACTGAATGACAGCCGGCTAAGTGTCAAATTGTCTTGGTCAAAGAATTTCCTGTTACAAGCAGGTAACCTTTTTTTAGTCTTTGGACTCAGTGTGCGGCAGGATAAGAAAGGTTAGAGCCAATTAATTTTCTTTGGCAAGTGCTACATCTTTACAGTACCTGTTTATCTTAGTAGGCCATGAAGTTGCCTGCTCATAAATACAAACAATAACAAATCTCTCGATAATACTCGCTGCATCCATAAATATAAAGTCCACACCCCATTTACAACAGCCTCTTCTTCATTTACCTAGCTCTCTATATATTATTATGCGTTAGTATTTTTTTTTTTTGACTAGGTATGATTTAACTATACCAAACACTACAATATACATATAAGAACATACTCCCTCCTTCCTCTCTTTTTCATTTCCCTCCCATTTTTCCTTCTTTTAATACACTTGTGTGATTTCATAGTACTTCCACATTCTATTTAATACCACACATCTTTTGCATATTCTGGCCACCAAATTTATGTTTCTAGAAGTATATATTCTGTTTTAGGACTATTCCCTTGATAGTTCACAATCTGAAATATTTGTGTTTTGTTCCTTCTTGCTTTTATAGCTTATATAGCTACTTTTTTAGGGTTTAATTCCAGCCGTTATGCATGATTCTTTTACTCTTCAGCATCCTCCTGCCCCTTCCCTGGTTGTATTGTTTACATACCTATCACCCCCATCAGGGATGATTGCTAACCACTGATTCACTAACCCCTTCCTCACTCTGAGACATACTACTTTTATGAGGAATTAGTGCCCCTCTTCACACCTCATACCTCATTCCCACACAATTTATGGCACATATTAAAGCAATCATAATTACTGTCATATAATGAAGATAATAAATATTATTATTCTGTGGTTAAGGCTCAGCCCCCACTCCCCCACTCTCCCACTCCTCTTGCAATACCCCCCTTTTCTTCATTCTTCTAGATCTCTACATATTATTATGTGTTAGTACTTATATTCTGACTAGGTATGATTTGAATACACCAATCACTAAAAAAAAAGGTTATTCACTTCACAATTTTATTTTTAACCTTTGGTAGTTACCCTTTTGGCCCCCACCACGCCAACGCCCCACTACAATAACTTCTTCTTCAATTCATTAGTAATTTTATAATTTTCCCCCCCCCCCCCCCGCCCCCCCCGCCGATCCATCCCTTCTACACCCCTCCCCTTACACCTACATTCCACATGGCTGCAGTCGTCAGTGAATGGCCGAGCGGTTCTCGGCGCTTCAGCCCGGAACCGCTCTGCTGCTATGGTCGCAGGTTTGAATCCTGTGTCGGGCATGGATGTGTGTGATGTCCTTAGGTTAGTTAGGTTTTAGTAGTTCTAAGTCTCTGGAACTGATGACGTCAGAAGCTAAGTCCCATACTGCTTAGAGCCATTGGAACTTATAGTATTCTAGATCTTGTGTTTCTTCCCAATTGTTTATTACCTCTTTAAGAAGTAACGATGATCAGTAATGTAATATTTATCTTTGTTGTTAAGAAATAGGATATAACGCACTTGGGCGTTTCTTATGTGGTAGCTGATTAAGTTGATAACATTACTATGTCTTCTTTATGTCATATAAATAAGATGTAACTACTATAACATGTAAATAAGATTGATAGCACCAAGATTATAGCAATATGTATCATTACCACGGTGCGCTCACGTTTGTAAGTGTATCTCATCAACCATTAACGAATAATAGGATATCCATACTCCTTATAGTATGTTAAATTTAAATGTGCTGTTTAACATGAAATCTTTTTATTCTTTTATTTGCTTAAATGCTTTTATGTATATGACGTGTTTCATATACCTGTATTATTTTAACTTATTCCGAAGTAACGTTCCAACACATACAACAGGAGTTACATGCCTGATGATACATACATCATAAATATCGCTTCAAACCTCAATGGTTAATTAATGAGTAAGTAGAATAAATAATAGCACTGTATAGTATTAACTCTGAATTGAGGCAAAATTACACAACTTAGATTTAGACATGTGTTAATTTCACGTACAAATCTGTATATTTACCTACTAAAATGTACTTTAAACAAAGTCAGTGACTAGCTGGACTTTTATATTTATGGATGCAGCGAAAGTTATCGAGAGGTTTGTTACTGTTTATGTTTCTGAGCAGGCAACTTCATTGTATACTAAGGTAACAGGTACTGCAAAGATGTAACAACTACCAAAGAAAATGAATTGCTTACCTTTCCTATCCTACCGGACACTGAGTCCTAAGATCAAAAAAGGTCGTCTGCTTGTAACAGGAATATCTTTGACCAAGACAATTTGACACTTAGCCAACTGTCATTCAGTCAAGATGGTGTACTCAGTAATGAAACAAAGCAGTAGGCTCTGCGAGAAATATCGACTCTTAGATAATTTGCCTAATAGTCTATTTTAATAGGACAGTATGCCATCTTAGGCAGTTTAAAACACTTGTAAGTAAGCATTACAAATATGAATTGTTATACGGTTTTATCACTTGTTACGTATTTCACTGTTATTGTCTAACCTGCTATCAGAAAACACTTAATAATGGCACTTTGAAGCAATAATCCTGATTGTGTAAGTGTAAATGTAACGCTGTAAATTAACAACAGTCTAATGGCGGTACTGACTTTAATGAAATATAGTTTAATAGTTTATTTTAGAGTAAATTAATAACAAACCACAGCAGAAAATTTTGGAATGTAGTAGAGGATAGAATGTTTAACAGTGTTACCTATAAAAAAAGTAGAGGGCGAGTATTTCATGAAATTAGGTGGATTTTCAGTATTAGATCGAATTAATTTGAATATTCAGTAACAGCATCTGAAGTTAGAAAAAATTTGTCATCAGTGGAAAAAGGAGGAGAAATCTCTTGCATAAGAATGTACCTGTGCTTCACTTTAATTATATCTTTTTAATTAATGAATGTGTAGTAAATTCTCATAAGAGAAATATAATAAATGATTGCTGAAACAGAATAATAAAAGCAAACATCGTCGTGTTTGGTGTTGGTAGATACGGCTTTGAAAGCGGCACACTGTCGTGCCTGTTGTTTTAATTTAGGGCATAAGGCGTAGTTTTATCTTCATTTCGATGTAGTTGCGCAGTAAAAGTATGGGATTTGGAGGTAGAGTGAGAGCGAGGGTAGACAGGGAATGGGCGGGCAGTCTGATGAACAATGTCTGAACCGCGGGCTACCTCAGTGAGACTTGGTTGTTGCAAATGTCGGAAAGTCTAGAGTTAGTTACCGGGACAAGTCTTGGGCTGCTGGAACGCCGCAGTGTCGAAATTTGTACAGTTCAGTTCAGAAGTGCAAGTTGCAGGTTTGCAAGGTGACCGGACCTACTCTTCATCACAGATTCCGTCCACATATATCTCGTGTGGAAGACATAGATTTACATGAAAGTGTAGGAGCTCCAGATCGCCAAGCGTTCAGAAAAAACAATAGCGTTTATGGGGCGCGTCGGTCGAGGCACAAGCCATTTATGTTAGCACAGTCCGCACGCAGTGGTTGGGGCAGCGGACAGATTACAAAACGGCAGTCCGAGGATTGAGAGATTAAGTCCTGCAACGGAAACTTTTTTGTTTTCAGTTTTCGGTTTCCTTTACTTAAATTGTAAATAAATCAAAATATTGTGTACATTAATACTCGCACTTTGATAAAAGGCATGAAAATGAAAGAAAAGGTGAACTCTTTATTGCAAATAAATTTACAGGATGTAATTGTAAAGCGTAGACGAGAATTTCGCATATAAAATTAGATATTGGATCAAGTGGCTCTGAGTACTATGGGACTTAGCATCTGAGGTCATCAGTCCCCTGAGGTTCTCTCTCCTGCACAATCTGGCTATAAACCACACACAATGCAAAATTTCGCCAAATATGCGTGGCTACGTGGCGATGTACAATGGAATGTACGAGGGTTATTCGGAAAGTAAGGAACGACCGGTCGCGAAATGGATACCACAGTGAACTTTTGTACAGGTCTGTTGGGCTGTGTCTCTAGTATGCCCGTCGATCACGTGACGTCGGTCGTTTTAGTTCTGAGCACACAGGGCGCACATAAAGATACCTAGAACAATAGTGTCTCCCGCCAAGTACGAGGACCTGGTGAGAAATTTCGCCTGAAGCTATGCAGCCAACATTAATAACTTCCGTGCGGTTTCTTATTCAAGACAATTCTCGGCCGCATTCTGCAGGGGCAATGAAGATGCTCCCGCATCGTTTTCAGTTGGAAATGTTTGATTACCCACAATACAGCCCGTAGTTGTCTCCCTCTGAGTTTCATCTCTGCTCACATGAACCCAACAATTTACACAGACAACGAGCTGTATGCCAGCTTAGAGAGTTGGCGGAAAGCACTGGCGGCTGCCTTCTGTAACGAGGCTATTGGAAAGTTGGTGCAACGCTACGACGAACGTCTGAGCCGGATCGGCGACTATGGAGATAAGTAGCTAGAAGTTGTAGTTAACTGTTGCAAATAAAAGTATTGATTTTCACTGTGGTTTCCATTTCGCGACCTATCGCTCCTTACTTTCCGAATAGCCCTCGTATGTTGAAGTAGTCTCCTAGAACGTAAAAGTGAAACTAATACAATACACTGTCTTGAAGACTTCAACTGCAATCCCTTCTTTAAAAGTGTTATTTGCAACTTTCTCGTGGACGCTTAGGTACAATACTTTCTTGGAAATTTATTTGCAATCCCTAATTTTCCTTTTCCTTTCCTTTTCATGTCTCACGTGAAAATATTAATGTATAATCTTCACAGTAATGTGGTTGAAATTAGTTACGAACACACAAAATTAATACAGCAAAATTGGAAAATGCCACCCTCTTTGAAAATACTAAATACTGAATAGTATTTCGATTAATTACATTCCAGTTAATTTAAAAATTGAAAATAGAAGTAGTTTCCACGTAGGGCCTTTACCCTAAATCCTCGGATTACCGTTCTGTGATCTTTCCATGTACCATCCACACCTTGGAAGCTACGCTAACTTAAATCACTGTTGACTCGCCCCAGCCGGGCCGAAAATGCATTTTCTGCATTCTAAATTCTTCGCCATTGGGGACGCAACCGAACAATACTGGTTAGCTGTCGATGTCCTTGAGCTTAGTTCACAGTGCTAAAATCTGCACAGTTATGTGCCGGGAGACAAAAAATTCGATCTGGAAAGTAATGCCACTCTCGCGCAAACTTACGCTCGACTACCCATGTACCGACTCTGGGCAACAGACGGCCAATATTCATTGCAGTATACTGTTAATCAAATTGAATTGCAAACAAATTCTCGTATGTCGCCGAGAGTTATTGATTATTCACTTCCTAATTTTAATAATCACAGGTATTGCATGAAGAGGCTTTGATCCTTCGTGGAACAGACTGCGACCGTGGGTGGTCGCTCCCCTAGGCCAGCCATTCTCTGTGGGGCGTGCCTCCTGAAAGAAAGAGAAAAAGAATATGAAACAAAAACTGATTAATTTACTGGTGCGAAAGAAAAGTACATTCAAAAGTAATAAAAAAGTAAAGTTCACATTTACACTGATATAATTCCCTTACAAAAAGGATTGCATCAATATCGGACAGTGCATTTAATAAAGAATTTTTCAGTACTAAATTAAAAATATGTGTAACATTTATTGGTGACTCACATGGGGCTGACTTGCGGAGCAAAGCTATTGGAAGGAGGATTTAATATTAGAAATAGATTCTTTGAGATCTATATTTTGAATGCAGCCAATACAGAAAAATTGGTTTCACAGAGGTTGGATGTTGAAAGTGTTAAGAGTACACATTCCCCTCGCAACCTGCAGCTGTGCTACTTTACCTCTGCACCCCGCCCTCCCCTCAGGTAATCCATCAACTTTCCTCACTTTGCCTGTAAGACCGAGGGCAGTAGAGGACCGCTGGTTCCGGTTATGCCACTGTGGCTTATCGGTTATGCAAAATAACAATAAATTTACTTCGTCCTTGTAATTTGTAAAGTTTGCAACTTCGTAGCTTCAGCGCCAAAATAATATATCTTGTTATGTATGACGAAGAGTGGTACGATAAAAATTATGATTGTAAATTCGGTGGCGAATATTTGAAGGCTGAGAGGCAACGCCATAGACAACCCGGAGCCAAACAGTCAAGCGGCCACACATCACTGCAGCAGGCTTGGACCTGCAAGGGCTCATTTATTATCTGTCAGGTCGAAATGTCTTAAGCGGAATTAAGAAATACGACATATTAAATGGCGTTTGAGGTAAATCTGTGGTTGGAACAACGATCGCTTCCCTGAGAAACACTGCTTCAAGCCGGCCGGGGTGCCGAGCGGTTCTAGGCGCTACAGTCTGGAACCGCGCGACCGCTACAGTCGCAGGTTCGAATCCTGCCTCGGGCATGGATGTGTGTGATGTCCTTAGGTTAGTTAGGTTTAAGTAGTTCTAGGGGACCGATGACCTCAGACGTTAAGTCCCATAGTGCCCAGAGCCATTTGAACCATTCACCGCTGCAAGTTGTTGACTATCTGTGACATTAGATTGACGATGTAGGTTAAATACAGCAACACGTTTGGCTATTAAGTTTCAAATCTGGAACAGGTCTATAAGAAGTGATTGGAATGCACAAACGACATAATTGCATGATTTTCATGTGGCACTGTTTACTATTGCTGGGGAGTTTGGACAAAAGTTACCCCGGTTATGCAAATTTTACCTTTGCGTGTTTTCAAAGACCCGTCGTTTGCGTAACAGAGGCGAAAATATTATTCAGAGTGTTGGGTCTTGCCCAATTGTCTCGTATAGAGGGTGCCTACGGGATGCAGTGTTCTCGGAATGGTATACAACAATTCAAGCAAATAACATTAGTAGTTTTATATCTGTAAAGCAGACTGACAATACCTAACTTTAATGTATAAAAGTGTCTCAAGCGATGGGCGACATGCAACATAAATCCGAATTCTTGCTATACACAACATTCCTGGAAGTTGGCACATTTCACTGGCAACGGTTTTAGGCTGTCTACTACTCCGCGAATACTTTCCACTAATGTCCGGTCGAAGCTGGCAGCAGCGGCGCTTATATTCACTTCTCGCAGAGGTCGTTCCTGTCGTGGCGCCGTCCTAATCAGCGCACCACTCGCCGATGTCGTTTCACCGCCTTCTCTCGTTCTTGCGTTCTTCTTCTTCTTCTTCGTTCCGGCACTTGTGGTTACGCCAGAACACAAAAGAATCTAAATATTTTATGATTAATTGTTCACTGGCCAAAGGGCAACTCGGTACACTCATTGTTTCGTATACTGTTGTTAGTGCTTCTTTCTCGTTTTTTATGCCCAGTGTTCTTTTGAAGATTCCACTTACAGAGTCAGCTTTTCTGGCTTACAGTTATCTTTTTTTCGGGTGTATCCATTGTGGTGTCACCGCCAGACACCACACTTACTAGGTGGTAGCCTTTAAATCGGCCGCGGTCCGTTAGTATACGTCGGACCCGCGTGTCTCCCCTATCAGTGATTGCAGACCGAGCGCCGCCACACGGCAGGTCTAGAGACTTCTAGCACTCGCCCAGTTCTACAACCGACTTTGCTAGCGATGGTTCACTGACAAAATACGCTCTCATTTGCCGAGACAATAGTTAGAATAGCCTTCAGCTACGTCATTTGTTACGACCTAGCAAGGCGCCATTATCAGTTGCTATTGATCTTGTTAATCATGTACCGTCAGACCGACGTTCACCTTTAATCCGTTAGAGTTAAGTATTCCACCAGCTACGTCCGTTTTTCTAAAGTCTAATTTCCTTGTCCTGTTCCAGACCTCACGCCAGCCTGCGTGAGCTAAAACGCGTGCCTTTCTGCTTCCTCTAGTATTCCTGGGTTGGCTCTCCTGCCAATCCACAACATCAACTACTACTGCCTTCAAATTTCAATTGCCTTACTTCAGTGATACCATTTCTGAGTGTTCTATCACTTGTTACATGTGTAGTTCCTACGAATGCTACTACTTTGATGAAAGTATAAAGTTTTGGGGACTACATGTCTGGAAAATATTGAGTAATACATAAAGTCCTAATGACGAAATCGCTCCTAGTCTGAAAACGTATGGATTAGAGTTCTATTTACTGACACAATAAATGTATTGTAGGTTACGTTATTTGACTAAATTATAGCCCTTAAAACTATCGTCTTCTGTTTACACAGAAATATAGCACAAAAATAGTGTGTGTGTGTGTGTGTGTGTGTGTGTGTGTGTGTGTGTGTGTGTGTGTGTGTGTGAGAGAGAGAGAGAGAGAGAGAGAGAGAGAGAGAGAGAGAGAGAGATTGTTCCAAAACATCTCTACAGATCTGTAAAGTCTGTGTAACTATTAACTGTATAAATATTAAGCGACAATCGTAAACATATAGAAAGAGGGATAGAGGCCGACTGTAATCTTTGTGGTTGGATGACATACGAAAGTAATTGAGGCCGATTGATATCAGGGCCAAAGGAAAACTCCTTGGGGTTGTTAGTTTTACTGGTGACAGGTCCGATGACATTTAAGTCTACATTTAATGAATTAGAACAGTGCTCAACTTTGAGGAATATTTTAAGCAACGAAGAAAATTTCTCGAAATCTTCTAAACAATTAAACGCAGTTTTTTTTTTGTTCTGACGATTAGGAGCATGCCGGGGATAGATTGAAGAGGTTTGTTTATGGACGATGTGACCCACAAACCACTCTGAGGGATCTACGCCGAATCGTCGTTAATGAGTGGGACAATCTGGACCAACAGTACCTTGACGAACCTGTGGATAGTATGCCACGACTCATACAGGCACGCATCAATGCAAGAGGACGTGCTACTGGGTATTAGAAGTACCGGTGTGTACAGAAATCTGGACCACCACTTCTGAAGGTCTCGCTGTATGGTGGTACAACTTGTAATGTGTGGTTTTCATGAGCAATAAAAAGTGCGGATATGATGTTTATGTTGATCTCTATTCCAGTTTTCTGTACAGATTCCGTAACTCTTGGAACCGAGTTGCCGAAAAACTATTTGCTTCCTTTACTCATAGCCGCTGGAGAGATCTCTTTCGTAACCCATATACCAAGAATCTCAACAATTTACACATACAATTTAAATGACTTCAGTTCTTAGTCCAGATTTCCTTTGAAACACCGTTACACAAGACTCTAAGGCAACGGGGGGGAGCAGGAGAGACGAGGGAAAGGAACATAGGAAGAGGGAAGATGCAGGTAGCGTGGATGTGGAGAACGACAGAGAGCGGGAAGAGAAGGTGATGGACAGAGAAAGGACCGAGGAGGGAGATCGACAAAGATAGGAGGATGGAGGGGACGGTAGAAACTCAGGGGAGACGGAAATGGACGTTCAATTCCCATTCATATTTAGTAACAGAGAGGCATTGCCCGGTTTTCTAGTGCTCAGTAAATTGGAAAAAGATTGAACAATCAATGAAAGGATAACGTTCTACTAGTCGGGGTGAGGAATGTCAGGAGCTTGTACGAGGTAGGGAAACTAGAAAATCTGCAAAGGGAAATGCAAAAGCTCAATTTAGTTATAGTAGGGGGTCAGTGAAGTGAAGTGAAGTGAAAAGAAGATATCTGGTCAGATGAGTATAGGGTAATATCAACAGCAGCACAAAATGGTGTAACGGGAGAAGGATTCGTTATGAATAGAAAGGTAGAGCAGAGAAACTAAGACGAAGTGACTGCAGGAAAAATGTGAGGACATTGAAAAAGAAATGATTGTCGGAAGGACAGACTCGGCATACAGGAAAACCTAAACAAGCTTCGGTGACATTAAAAACAGGGGTGATAACATTAAGAGTGCAACGTGAATTCCCCTGTTAAATGCAGAGAAGAGAGCGGATAGGTGGAAAGAATACATTGAAAGCCTCTATAAGGGGGTGGCGGGGGGGGGGGGGGGGGGAAGAAGATTTGTCTGATGTGATAGAAGATAGAACAGGAGTCGATATAGAAAAGATAGGGGATCCAGTATTAGAATCAAAATTTAAAAGGGCTTTGGAGGACTTAAGATCAAATAAGGCAGAAGGGATAGATAACATTCCATCACAGTTTCTAAACTCACTGGGTGAAATGGCAACAGAACGACTATTCACTTTGGTGTGTAGAATGTATGAGCCTGGCGATATACCATCTGACTTTTGGAAAAGTGTCATCCACACAATTCCGAAGACGGCAAGAGCTGACACGTGCAACAATTGTCGTACAGTCCACAATCAGCTTAACAGCTCATGCATCTAAGTTGCTTACAAGAATAATACACAGAAGAATGGAAAATTCACGATGCGCTAAATGATTATTAGTTTGGCTTTAGGGAAGGTAAAGGCACGAGAGAGGCAATTCTGACGTTGCGGTTAATAATGGGAGCAAAACAAAAGGAAAATCAATACACGTTCATAGGATTTGTCGACCTTGAAAAAGCGTTCGACAGCGTAAAATGGTGCAAGATGTTTGAAATTCTGAAAAGAGTAGGGGTAAGCATTGGGAGAGCCTGGTCATATACAATATGTACAACAGCCAAGAGGGAATAATGAGAGTGGGCGACCAAGAACGAAGTGCTCGTATTAAAAAGGGTGTAACACAAGCATGTAGCCTTTCGTCCCTACTGTTCAATGTGTACATCGAAGAAGCAGTGATGAAAGTAAAAGAAAGGTTCACAAATGGAATTAAAATTCACGGTGGAAGGATATCAACGATACGATTCACTGATGACATTGCTATCCTGAGCGAAAGTGATCAAGAATTACATGATTTGCTGAACAGAATGAACGGCCTAATTAGTACAGAGTATGGACTGAAAGTAAATTGAAGAAAGACGAAGGTAATGGAATTAGTAGAAATGAGAACAGCGAGAAACTTGACATCAAAAGATTGGTGGTCACGAAGTATATGAAATTAAGGATTCTGCTACCTAGGCAGTAAAATAACCAATGACGGACGGAGCAAGGAGGACAGCAAAAGTATTCCTGGTCAAGAGAAATCTACTAATGTCATATATCGGGCTTAATTTGAGGAAGAAATATCTGAGAATGTAGGTGTTGACTATGGCATTGTATGGTAGTGGAACACAGACTGTGGGAAAACCGGAACAAAAGAGAATCGAAGCACTTGAGATGTTGAAAATTAGGTGGAGTGATAAGGTAAGGAATGAGAAGGTTCTGCGCAGAATCTGAGAGGAAAGGAATATATCGAAAACTGTGATAAGGAGAAGGGACAGGAAGATAGGACATCTGTTAAGACATGAGGGGATGACTTCCATGGTACTAGAGGGAGCTGTCGAGGCCAAAAACTGTAGAGGAAGGCAGAGGCTGGAATAAATCAAGGAAATAATTGAGGACGTATGTTGCAAGTGCTACTTTGAGATGAAGAGTTTAGCACAGGAGAGGAATTCGTGGCGGGCTGCTTCAAACCAGTCAGAAGATTGGTGACCTAAATAAATAAATAAATCGGTCCTCCACGATCCTGGTGGTCTGACCAGTGTATAACATCCGCAAATTTGTAAGGTTTCAAACATTTTATTGACATGGGGAAAATTTAAGTTTCACACAGAATACTCTTTCGCACCTGCTGCAATTCTTGGTATATTTTTTCCATCATGGTGGAATGTGTAACTCTGTCGTACGTATCTCAGGACAACTGAGACTACCTTCAGGGATACATAAAATGTCAGCAGGGGACGGGCAAACTTTCTTGCTGTCGTAACCTTCTTCGAGACCTTGACTTTAGACAAAGAATACTACCGGAAGTGGCTGACAGCTTTGCGCAGTGTAAAACTTTGTCTTTACTACGTACTAAGGAAAGGAAGTTATGCTTGGTTCGAAGAAGTTGAGCTTCATAGCGAGGAAAGATAAGAGACCCTCGTTCTGGCAACTTACCAGCGGAAGCTGCTAGAGCCGGCTGACAAAAACCCTGACGAGAACTGCGTGTTGGCAGCAACTGCAGGGGCGCTCTTCCCCTTCCGGCTGCTGAGCAGCAGTGGCAGTCGTATCTGTGACGGTCCGTTACTCCGTACCTACCTGGCTTACATTATATCATCGTTTCACTGTTGCTATAGCTCCTTCTGGGTACCATTTACCAACTTAATAATTGACTAGAAATGCTTATCAACGTTTTTTCCAGTCTCTTCGACCAGGTGTTCCTAAATTGTCACGTATTAGTCGGTCTCTTTGACTGGGGCTCCACCCTCCTTAGAATTTTGGTTTCTTTGTCGGAACATTTGATCAGTTTAACTGAAAGTTTTGGTTGCACACCACGGCTGATATTTTTTATGTACCCAAAAAATTCCAACATCCCGTATTTTACGTTTTAATTTTAATTATTGCTTTGTTCACACTCGCGTTCTAATTTACTCCGCAAATTTGTTACAGAAAGTGACGCATTAAAAAATCACTGAAATTAATTTTTCCTATTTTGCCTATTGGTTTACAATGGGAGATTAGAAATTCGTTTTAAATCGCTCAACAACAAAAATTGCAGTCCACGCACTCTTTGAAAATCTCTTTCAATAAATCGACTCGGAGTGGATTCAGAAGAGTCATACATTCCAGGAGAGGACCTTACTATCCTAGATCCTTGTAATGAAATAGTTAATGGCCACGACTCTTCGGCTGATAATGATAGTCATGATGAAGTAAAAAATACCTCATTTCAGGAAGAAATTGAAGAGCAACCACAGTATGACACAAATTCTACAGGAAGCAGACTACTGACCCAACAGGTGCCTATGTACTGATGTTTCTAGCCCATCTACGCATTCTGACGATGACAACTAAGATCAGGGTAGAAACAAATTGTCATCAGTTCCTATACGTTCTCAGACATGAAAAGTAGCATCCAACATCATAAAAGTACGGCTATCCAAGATTCTTTGCTCCTTTTCTTTACCGACGACAAGAGTGAGAGGATCGACGAAAATGCATTGTGCTGTTCGACAAATGGAACGTATTGCTTACAATTTCAGATCTGAGAGGGAGCCTATGACCTCCGTTATCTCCGCTTCGTCCTTGCGGAGTCAAATTTTCAGATCAGTTATAATAGAAATGCCGTCACGAATATTGCTTAGAGCATTTCGGTTCGATGAATTGGGCACGATTAAACATAGGGAGAAATACGATCCAGTGGCTGCTATTACGGACTTATTTAACGAGTATATTTGGGACTACCAGGAAATTTATAGCCTTGAGTGCATATGCCAGTTGATGAAACTTTGAAACCTTACAGCCGGAAAGGGGTGGGGTTAAATTGCACATACATATGCTCAATAAACCTGCCAAATATGGAATTAAAGTCACCGGCCCGCAAGTGCACGTAATGCATATTTTTACAACGCCTACATCTACACTGCAAAGGATGTGATTGAGCCACACTTTGTGGAGCAGAAAAACAAATCTGCATTCCCACTAGATCTGTAAACCGTCTCTCTGTAAACAGAAATATCAGTTGTGACAACTGGGTTTGTTCTTTGAGCATTCCTCAGGAGATACTGGCTCACGATTCGACGTTTGGTAGGACACGAACGAAACCAGATACCAGCGGAATTTCAAGTAAGAAGCGATCGTGAAACTGAATGCAGCCTTTAGGATTTACAAAAGACGTGACACTGCTTTCCTAAGTCCCCCAAGAAATAAGGCAGTCCTACTTATTTCATCAATGCATCATTCCAATTACAATGATGTTTGAAATGTTAAATAGGAAATTACATCTTTTCATAACGCCACAAAAAGTGGAAAAGAGGCTCCAGTTATGAAGTGCTCTGTTTATTCTGATAATCGTTATAGAAGAACGTGGCCATTGGCTTTTTCTTTAACACATGGTGGCCACGGATGAATGAAACGTAATGGCTCTTTTGAAGAAAAACGTCGTATCACGTTTGGTTTTTTGGATAGAGTTTCTTTACATTTGGTACACGATTTTGTGAAATACCGACTGGCAATCTCCAATCTGTCTCAAGATTAACAAACTACTACTCCATATGTAAACGTATCAAAAAAGTTTTGCATCACCTCTGTTCCAAGAGTTCTGGAACCTGTGCAGAAAACTGGAATAGGGATCAACATAAACATCATTTCCGCACTTTTTATTGCTCATGAAAACCACACATTCCATGTTGTACCACCGTACAGCGAGACCTTCAGAGGAGATGGTCCACATCGCTGTACACACCGGTACCTCTAGTACCCAGTACCACGTCCTCTTGCATTGATCCATGCCTGTATTCGTCTTGGCATATTGTCCACATGTTCATCAAGGCACTGTTGCTCCAGATTGTCACACTCTCAACGGCGATTCGGCTTAGAACCCTCTGACTGGCTGGTGGGTCCTTCTATCCATGGCATGTTCGATAGGGTTCATGTCTGGAGAACATGCTGGCCACTACAGTCGAGCGGCCTCTTGCCACAGGCCGGTGTGGCCAAGCGGTTCTAGGCGCTTTAGTCTCGAACCGCGCGACCGCTACGGTCGCAGCTGCGAATCCTGCCTCGGGCATGGATGTGTGTCATGTCCTTAGGTTAGTTAGGTTTAAGTAGTTCTAAGTTCTAGGGGACTGATGACCTCAGCAGTTAAGTCCCATAGTGCTCTGAACCATTTTTCGGTCTCGTGCCTCAAAACAATCCTGAGCGGTCCATTCGGGATGTTGTTGGGCCCACATGTAGAGCCCTGCATGGTGTCGTGGTCGCAAAGATGGACCTCGCCATGGAAGTCCGGAGTGAAGTTGCGCATCATGCAGCCTATTGGGCACAGTTTGAGTCATAACACGACGTCCTGTGTCTGCACGAAAAGCATTATTCAACATGGTGGCGTTGCTGTCAGGGTTCCTCCGGGCCATAATCCGTAGGCAGCGGTCATTGACTGCAGTAGTAGCCCTTGGGCGGCCTGAGCGAGGCATGTCGTCGACAGTTCCTGTCTGTATCACCTCCTTGTCCGAATAAAGTCGCTTTGGTTTACTCCGAGACGCCTGCGCCCTTCCCTTTTTGAGAGCTCTATCTGGCACAAAGCAACAACGCGGACGCGATCAAACCGCGGTATCAACCGTATAGGCATAGTTGAACTACGGACAACATGAGCCGTGTACCTCCCACCTGGTGGAATGACTGGAACTGATCTGCTGTCGGACACCCTCCGTCTAACAGGCGCTGCTCATGCCTCATGCATGGTTGTTTACATCTTTGGACGTGTTTAGTGACATATTTGAACAGTCAAAGGGACTGTGTCTGTGATACAATATCCACAGTCAACGTCTATCGTCAAGAGTTTAGGGAACTGGGGTGATGCATAACGTTTTTTGATGTGTGCATAAGAAGAAGCAACAAAAGAAAAGAAAATCGTTGGCCAGCGCAATAAATGTTTACTCAAAGTTTACGACATTCCATGTCCGACGGGCACGCTTGAAAAGAGAAAAAACAGTTGACATTTCCCACATAAAAAAGACGAAAACTGCCTACAAGTGTACGTCTTGTGAAGGCTAACGCGCCTGCGGAATTAGCGAAAAGTGTGCAAAACTTTTGCAGTGAAAAATAAGCCTTAATTATCTTCTTGCATTACTTACGAGTATTCAGTTCCTTTACATTGTGACTGTAATAATTCAAAAATAATGTTTCTCAACGGGTAAAGTGTAAATAACCGAATAGTGCAAACAACCAAATAGTGCAAACTGTAGTCCTTTCTAGTAATAAATTTGCATTTATTGGTGAGAAAATATAGTTTAAAATACTTGGCAGTCTAGGAGACCGATGTTCCATTTTATTGGCGAACAAAAGATATTTCGCACGGAGGGTTGACTTCAATACGAGGATTCACTGTAGATAAATACTTTCAGAAAATACTTGTAAACGCTTCAGCTTACACGAGGGTAGGCTGAAAAGTAATGCGCCAATGCTTGTAGAACGTGAACGAAATGATCATAAGACACACGCCAAGTGGCATGTGAAAGGTAACATTCCCCTCTATACGCATGCACAGTTTGAATGAGTTGCGTTCATCCAATGCATTTTAAGTAGCAGATGTATGGAGACGTGCTAAGTCAATACGAGTTAAACTGTTTACAGTTATCCAATTTTCAGCTGCGGAAAAAGTAACTCCTAGTGAGATTCGTCGTCCTTTAAAGGCTGGTTATGGTGAAGATGCGCTTCATAGGTCTTCTATAAATGTATGGGTAGTAAGTTGTCAAGACGTCCAATCACTATCACAGACGATAAGGCATCACAAGCTCGTCGATATTTGATTCAAAAAAATCTGCCAATCACTCGAAAGCTTACCGCAAACCATAATGGAATATTGAAGGCACGTGTTAGCCTCCTAACTGAATAATAAATATTCATCAACACACATCGTGCCTAACTGAAGACGTTCTGCGAAACCTGTAATTTGAACCAATTCCACACCCTCCTTGCTCCCCCGATCTAGCATCTTAAGATGTGTATTTTTCCACTAGCAAAGAGAGACCTCAAGGGCAATCGTTACTCCTCGGACGATGACGTGATGACATGTATTAAGTCCTGGATTCAGGGGACTGATGACCTCAGATGTTAATCCCATAGTGCTGAGAGCCATTTGAACCAAGTCGTGGATTCGAAAGAAGTCGGAAGAATTTTAGAATTTTGCAGTGACGGAAATGAACATCATGTTACAGATTATAAGAAAGGTGATAGTCTTAACAGTGACTATATCGAAAAATAAATAGGGATTTTCGAGTTTACGAACTGTAATTTAATTTTCACCTTATCTTTTTACTTGTTTCCGTTCGTATTCTGCAAGCGTAGATGCATAACTACTTTCAGTATCTCTTTTTCCCGATGTCATTTACAAATCATCTTCTGATTCAATTCGACTGTACTCATCTGCTCTTGTTTTACTTTTGTTGTTCATCTCTCACCACCTTCTCAAGACGCTATACCTTTGACGTCTCTGATCCATTCACAGTGTCATGCACAAACATCAGAGCTTTTATTTCTTCGCCGTGAACTTTCCTTACATTTTAAATTTCACGTTTGATTCCTTCGGTACTTTCTGAATGTACAGGATCAATAACAATGCGAATGGGTACATGGGTACAAAGCTGTCTCACTCCCTTCTCAATTAGAGCTCCCCTTCCATGTCCTCCGTCTCTTACAGCTGCAGTACAGTTGCTGTACAACTTGTATATAAAATTTCGGTTCCTGTATTTTATCCCTGCTACATCCAGAATTAAAAAGAGTGTATTCATGACAATATTTTAAAAATCTTTCTCCAAGTGTACAAATGAAATAAATGTTTGTCTTTTTTGATTTATCTTCTAACAGAACGCGTGGTGCCACTGTCGCTCCATGTATTCTTACGTACCTGAACTCAGGCTGAATATCCCCGAATTGCTCTTCTAGCTGTCTATCGATTCTTATGTCGATAATTCACGTTACCATTTTGCAACCATGACTTATCAAACTGATGGCGATGATATGTGGGGTACTCTCTTATTTGAATTAGAATTATTCAATTCTTCTTGATGACAGAAAACCATCCATCTCACGTATCTTACATACCATATGGAAAACTTTTGGTTATGGTTTGTTCTCCCAAGAATCTTAATAGTTTCGTGAGAATGCCATCTACTCAATGACCCTTGTTTCAGCTTGTGTTTCATTCTCGGACAAGTCTCTCTTGCAGTATCGCTTCATCGATATCTTTCCTTAATACAATGTTCACGTTTCTTCCACTTTTGCTGTATGGTTTTTACAAACGTATTTGCACACGAGATCCAGTTTCCCAACCGTGGACTCAAAGCTACAGCCCGCAGACTACAGCTCCAGTTCGGTAAGAATGGCCACCGCCCCAGTAGAGTCACACTTCTCCTAGTACCCACCAAATTAATATAAAATTGTCTGACATAAAAACAGTATGATCCTAAATGTCATAAGGTTAGTCAGACACCGCAGACCGATACAGAAAATACATACACTGTAACGAAGCACCACTAGAGGACGTGCGTAGCGCGTTATGACCGACACGCATTATTGATGACGGGTAACGCAATGCGCTTTTTGCATTATTGCATAATATAAAATATGTAAAATAACATCGAGGCAAATATAAAATGCGCAGAGAAGGAGAAAATTAAAAACACTTGGATGTCACGAGAAAATAGAAACTAAACATTGTAACAATGTTTCAGCCCTTGTAATGGTTGTATTGGAGACGTAGTTCAGAATTGGAGAGGTAGTTCAGAATATGAAATTTGATCAAACTGTCATATAGCTGTCTACGACTGACGTTACATCTTCATCAAACCTAAATTTTTCTCTGCCACCCATTTCTTTGGATACAGGAACAACAGGAAGTGAGATGGTGGGAACTCCGTTTAATATGTGGATGTTCTAACCAGTTACGTTTGATCTAATGGCACTATATGGTTACAGAGTCCTTTTCGAGTTTCTGATAGCTATGATGTAATATGCAGACTGAAGCCACGAATGAAAATTTATAGCAATAGTCCCACTTCTATAAAGCACCTATGCCTTGGTTTCGAGCAGACTCTGCCGTTTTGTTTGATGCTGCGGTGCTAATACAGTGCAGAGCCTCTACAACGCTGACAGAATTTATGCGGAATACCATGTGGGGTGAGGTGTGGAAGGGAATTTGGAAAAGGAAACATTGTGAGGTTACGGGTGAGTTGTGGCGTCCTGGAAATATTCTAAGTTCGGAGGTGGAGCGGCCGCAAAGGACACTCGTCAAAGCCGCGGCTTGTTAGCAACCGCGTGATGCCGCACGTGGTGTCGAACGTTGTTGTTGTTGTTGTTGTTGTTGTCTTCAGTCCTGAGACTGGTTCGATGCAGCTCTCCATGCTACTCTATCCTGTGCAAGCTTCATCATCTCCCAGTACTTACTGCTACCTACATCCTTCTGAATCTGCTTATGTATTCATCTCTTGGTCTCCCTCTACAATTTTTACCCTCCACGCTGCCCTCCAATGATAAATTTGTGTTCCCTTGATGCCTCAGAACATGTCCCACCAACCGGTCCCTTCTTCTAGTCAAGTTGTGCCACAAACTTCCCCTCTCCCCAATCCTGTTCAATACCTCCTCATTAGTTATGTGATCTACCCATCTAATCTTCAGCACTCTTCTGTAGCACCACGTTTCCAAAGCTTCCATTCTCTTCTTGTCCAAACTATTTACCGTCCATGTTTCACTTCCATACATGGCTACAATCCATACAAATACTTTCAGAAACGACTTCCTGACACTTAAATCTATACTCTATGTTAACAAATTTCTCTTCTTCAGAAACGCGTTCCTTGCCATTGCCAGTATACATTTTCTATCCTCTCTACTTCGGCCATCAGCAGTTATTTTGCTCCCCAAATAGCAAAACTCATTTACTACTTCAAGTGTCTGATTTCCTAAACTAATTCCCTCGGCATCACCCGACTTAGACTACATTCCATTACCCTCGTTTTGCTTTTCTTGATATTCATCTTATATCCTCCTTTCACGACACTGTCCATTCCGTTCAACTGCTCTTCCAAGTCCATTGCTGTCTCTGACAGAATTACAAGGTCATCGGCGAACCTCAACGTTTTTATTTCTTCTCCATGGGCTTTAATACCCACTCCGAAATTTTCTTTTGTTTCCTTTACTGCTTGCTCAATATATAGATTGAATAACATCGGGGACAGGCTACAACCCTGTCTCACTCCCTTCCCAACCGCTGCTTCCCTTTCATGCCCCGAGACCCTTATAACTGCCATCTGGTTTCTGTACAAATTGTAAATAGCCTTTCGCTCCCTGTATTTTACCCCTGCCACATTTAGAATTTGAAAGAGAGTATTCCGGTCAACATTGTCGAAAGCTTTCTCTAAGTCCACAAATGCTAGAAATGTAAGTTTGCCTTTCCTTGATCTATTTTCTAAGATAATTCGTAGGGTCAGTATTGTCTCACAGTATTGCTGAATGTTAGCTGGGTTCAAATGGTTCTGAGCACTATGGGACTTAACTTCTGAGGTCATTAGTCTCCTACAACTTAGAACTACTTAAACCTAATCTAACCAAGGGACATCACACACATCCATGCCCGAGGCCGGACCGTAGCGGTCGCGCGGTAGCAGACTGTAGCTGCTAGAACCCCCCGGCCATTACGGCCAGCCGTTAGCTAGGGTCCAGGTGTGGCGTGGCTGGGAATTTCTTGGTGACGAGGTCGGTGCTTTGTGTCGGTGAAGGAAATTTCTATGCCGGGAATGCCAAAGATGGCGGACTTTGTGAAACCTTAATGGCAGGCATTTCACAATTCGTATAGAAATTAATGGTAGCCAGATGAATCGTGATACCTCAAAAAGAAACATGTACATTACTATTATTTGCACGACGATTCTGATGGTGTAATTAGATTTTCAACATCTTTATTGGTTTAAAGTTTAGTATCTGACGGTAAATCATACAAGTAACACCCAGAAACGAATTTCCAAAATATAAACTCCATAGTTACACGAAGAAACGGTAGCAGCATGCTTATAAATATACTTATTCATCTATGTCTTTGTTTGTATCCGATATATGCTATTCATTAAGAAATTGGTTAAATATCTACTGTATTTTAGAAAGCACAGAGACATTAGGCTACTAACCTACCTTTTGTTCTATTCCTTTGATATGTGTTTATTTAATTTGTTTATGTATCTAATATTGTGTGTTAGAGCGTGTTTATGGTCCAGCCCTGGGAATATTTATTTCATTTCAAGTACTTAAATGTAAATCCAGTATTTCGAACGTGTTTTATGTGTGTGAATATGCATTGGATTGAAGATATGGCAGGAGCGCTCTAGCCAATCAGAGCGCTCGTCAATGGAGAAGACATGAGTAGTTCTGGGCGGGGCGGCAGGTCTGGGCATGACAATACGGGACGAGGGCTGGACGCGGCGGTGCGGCAGACGCACGGTCGCGAGAGAGAGAAATACTTCGGAGTGCGGACTTGAACTTGTGAGATTTCCGAGATTTCTGCAGTGAAGACGTAGTATGCTTTTAGAAGTGCTATGTTATCGTCCATAACTAATTACGCGCAGCAGGAATCTATTGTTTCCCCGTTATTCAACTTATTATCTAATTAATTGCTGGACCATTGACATCAATAAGTGTTTTGCAGAAATATACCGCATTCTCAAAATTACTTCTACGATCGTACTCATCATTTAAAGTCGTTAAGATAGTACCTGCAGATTTTATTTAATTGCAATTTTTCATTTATGAATTTATATGTTACATTCATAATTCGCAATTGCCAAGTGATACAAACCTTTGACCATTCGATTCATGTGTGTATTCTTATCGTATACTGTAGGCTCAACAGTATTTGGCCTGTAACGCGGCAACTACGTATCCCAGCCCCTAGACAACGAAACGAGCCAAAACTTTTAATATTTCAACGCTGAGTCAGAGGGTGCATAGTTGAGGGCTACAACCACACCATCATTTTTATTTTGGAAGGCCGCAAGACGCATCCTAGGATAGTCCGGACAGTTGCAAAATAAACCACTGTGCCAGGGTGGCGTAGTGGTTAGCACATCTGGCTAGCATGCAGGCGATCTGAGCACGAATTTAGGCCTTGGTAGAGATTTTCATTCGTCGCTTCAGTATATCATAAATACATTTATATTTTATCACACAGTTTCCCTATTAGTAGGACGGGTGGACTGATGAAAGACAAATTATTTTTCTTTTACGATACAGTCCTTGAATTGTGTATTTGCATTGGCCGTGCGGTTCTAGGCGCTACACTCTGGAACTGCGTGACTGCTACGGTCGCAGGTTCGAATCCTGCCTCGGGCATGGACGTATGTGACGTCCTTAGGTTAGTTAGGTTTAAGTAGTTCTATGTTCTAGGGGACTGATGACCACAGATGTTAGGTCCCATAGTGCTCAGAGCCATTTGAATGATGTATTTCGACTTTCTCTCGCTTCACAGCCCTTACGCAATAGTGACAATTCTCTTCATCTACATCCACAGTCTACATACTGCTGTGAAGTGCAATGCTGACCGTCCATCCCATTCTAGCAGTTATTAGGATTTCCTCCCGCTCCATTCGAGTGTGGAACGTAAAGAGGGTCACTTCTTAACTACCTCTGTGTGCCCTGTTGTTAGCCGAATCTTATCATTGTGGTCTGTACAAGAGCGTTGAGCGATACGTGAGAGGTTGAGGTATACTTACAGATTCCTCACATCGTTGCGGTCTTGACCTATACCAGCAGATCAAACGAACCTATGAGCACTCTTTTGTACACGTTCAATATACCCCGTCATTCTTCTTTCTACAGGTTTTACTCACTTGAGCAAGATACCAGAATGGATCGCAATGCTGAACTGTATCTCCTAAGTAGACTATTTTCCCATATACTGCCACTGAATCGAAGTTTATCGCCTGACTTGCAATCCATAAATGTAACCGTTTGATATTCCCAAAAAGAGTTACTCTCAAACTGTTTGTATAAGATACCTATTTCTTATTGTGACTCACTGATGAAATGACAGGAAACTACACTTTTGCGGTTTATGTATTCCAGAATTTTACTTTCGTGAACACTCGAAGCAAGTTGCCAGTATTTCTGCCGTTTTTGGATCTTACCAAAATCTGAGTATTTGTGCGGTTTTTCTTCAGGGGGTACTTCATTACAGACAGCAAGCAGAGTTCCTGTTTGCATTAAGAAAAACTTTGTCTAACCGCTTGTACAGCGTTCGCTCTTTTTCATGATTTGCAAGATTTATTTGAATTTAAATTTGTGGCTGGATAATCTTCAAGCCACCACAGTCGCCCGTTAATCTAAGCTATGGAAGTGGTGTAAACTTACTGCCTTATCGTATTTTGAGGGTTTCTGTATCGCGCTTTCTGAGGAGATTGTGGACAAGCCCAGCATTTGCCTAGCAGAGAGGGATGAACCATTTACAAAAGAGAAAAAATTAACGCCATCTGATGTATCAGAACGGTGGCCATGTAATCGCATCATTTTCATTAGGTGTATTCTGTGGATGCGTACACCCTCCAGTTGTGAGAAAAGTCGTTCGCATAGACTGTGTGCTTAAGGCCTTGGTATGATAGGCACTAAGACACCTTATCGCTCCTTGATTGGTCCGAGTCGGCAAGCTGCGGCCCGCAGCCGTATGCAGCCCGAATCATTCAGCGAATACACACTGAGGCGTCAAAGAAATTGGTATAGGCATGCATATTCAAATACAAAGATATGTAAACAGGCAGAATACGGTGCTGCGGTCGGCCATGCCTACATAAGACAACAAGTGTCTGGCGCAGTTGTTAAATCGGTTACGGCTGCGACAATAGCAGGTTATCAAGAGTTAAGTGAGTTTGAACGTGGTGTTACAGTCGGCGGACGAGCGATGGAACACAGCATCTTCGAGTTAGTAATGAAGTAGGGATTTTCCCGTACTACCATTTCACGAGTGTACTATGAATATCAGGAATCCGGTAAAACATCAGATCTCCGACATCGTTGCCGCAGGAAAAAGATCGTGCACGTACCGGACCAACGACTGAAGAGAATCGCTCAACGTGACAGAAGTGCAATCCTCCCGCAAACTGCTGTAGATTCCAATGATGGGACATCAACAAGTGTCAGCGCGCCAACCATTCAACGAAACGTCATCGATATGGGCTTTCAAAGCAGAGGGCCTACTCGTGTACCCTTGATGACAGCACGATACAAAGCTTTACGCCTCGCCTGGACCCGTCAACACCGACATCGGACTGTTGACTGGAAACTTGTTGCCCGGTCGGACGAGTGCATTTCAAATTGTATCGAGCGTTTACGGGTATGGAGACAGCCTCATGAATCCATGGACGCTGCTTGTCAGTTGGGGATTGTTCAGTCTGGCGGAGGCTCTGTAATGATGTGGGGCGTATGCAGTTGGAGTGACATTGGACCCCTGTTACGTCAGATACGACTCTAACAGGTGACACGTACGCAAGCATCCTGTCTGATCACCTACAACCATTCCTGTCCGTTGTACAATCCGACGGAATGGGCAATTCCAGCAGGACAATTCGACGCCCCATACGTCCAGAATTGCTACAGTGTGGCTCCAGGAAGAATCTTCTGAGTTTCAACACATTCGCTGGCCACCAAACTCCCCAGACATGAACATTATTGAGCTTATATGGGATGCCTTGCAATGTGCTGTTGCGAAGAGGTCTATCCCATTGGTTCTCTTACGGATTGATGGACAGCCCTGGAAGATTCATGGGGTCAATTCCCTCCAGCACATCCTGTCACGGCTCGGGCGGCTCCTCCCGTCGGAGGTTCGAGTCCTCCCTCTGACGTGTGTGTGTGTGTGTGTGTGTGTGTGTGTGTGTGTGTGTGTGTGTGTGTGTGTGTGTGTGGTCCGTAGCGTAAGTTAGTGTAATTAGTAGTGTGTAAGCTTAGGGACCGATGACCTCAGCAGTTTGGTCCCATAAGATCTAACCACAAATTTCCAAATTTTCCATCCAGCACTAGTTCAGACACTAGTCGAGCCCATGCCACATCGTGTTGTGGCTCTTCTTCGTGCTCGCAGGGACCGTACACGATATTAGGCAGGTGTACCAGTTTCTTTGGCTCTTCGGTGTAAAGTATTATAACTGATAACTGGATTATATATAATTAATCCCCAGCGTAGACAGTATTAAGGTGCCTATCAGTCTATATGGCCACTCCGAACTGAATTGAGTGCTTTACATCCGTACGTGCCCAGGATTCCCCGATTTGAAACCAGTACCGCACAAGTGTCAGTTTCCATTTGGAGTGTTCTCTGTCGTGCCGGTCGAAATCACTGTTTGTCAGACAGTGTGCATTCGTGATATTCTGCAGCGCTTGTAATTTTTGTAAATTTGTGGTATGGACTATGAGACCAAACTGCTGACGTCATCGGTCCCTAGGATTACGCACGACTCAATCTAACTTAAACTAACTTAAGGACAACACACACACACACCCCGATGCCCGAGGGAGGACTCGAACCTCCGACAGGGGGAGCCGCGCGAACTGTGACAATGCGCCACTGACCGCATGGCCACCCCGCGCAGCACGCTTGTAATGCCTATATTATTGTGTTGAGTATGGATCTGTATCAAAACTTTTACAATGCAAATGTTAAACGGCATGCCGATAAGTCGAAACACAAGTGCGAGGAAGAGGTTACTCGTTCGAGAAAGGAATGTAAAGTGAAGTTTGCCAGCAAGAATTCTCTTGTTATTATATAAATAAAGAGATTGAAAAGCCAATTTATCAGGTGGTTGAAAAAATGAACAAAACAATGTTGCCTTTCAGTTTCGAAGTAAGTAAGGGTTCCTGACATGCAATGTGTACTGTATAACGTACCAATAAAAGGAATTTTTTTAAGGATCCGTCAAAATGGTTCACACTATTTCCATCGAGCCTTTTTTTTTACCGTCTGTTTCTTTGTCTGTCAATCTCCACAATACCAATGGCTGTTGTAATGCGGCACTAGTGCAGTCGAGAGGGAGCAGTGAGGTCTGCGTCGACATGGCTCGCCCGACCATCGCCGCCACGCAGCAGTTGAGCCGGGCCACGGTCTTGGTGGATCGTCGGTCGGTCGTCCTGCCGAACGACGCGTTTTGGCTCGCCGATCATTCATGAGTCGTGTGTGTGTGTGTGTGTGTGTGTGTGTGTGTGTGTGTGTGTGTGTGCGCATCGACTCCCGATTTGTCTTCGTGCGTCCTTAGTTAGTATTGCGTATCTTTCAGGTCTTTGTGCAAGTGTTTGTCAAACTGTGTGTGTAGTTGGTGTTATTTCCTCAGACAACTTGTTTTAAAGATTGTCGGTGTACTGGCTGTGAGTCGGTTGGCTGTTACGGACGAGGAAAGTTCTCTCCGCGCGATGCAGTCGGCTGGGGCCGCTGGCAGCCCCTGAGCAGTGTTGGAGCGTGTGTGGAGCTGTCCGATCGCTGCGAGCTTCGTGGTTCAGCGACACAAGACATCAAAGTTCAGTAGTGGTTTCAACAGCCCAAGCCAGGTCCATTCATGTTGTGGTGGTTCGTTTCGGTGGTTTGCTGTTGGGGAGGTTTCCTTGTGAGCAACACCGAGTGTTTCTGCTGCTGAAATTTAGCCGCCATGCGGTGAAATTAACTATTTTGGTCGACTACGATTTGAATTCACCAGTGGAATTTTCTGTTTTGTGGCCATTAGTGTTTTGGTTACATGCCCTGGGCACTGACGTAAATTCAGGCAGTGTTCTTTTGAGTAAAGTTAACTATATTTCCGTGTATACGGAGACAGTAACTTGTTCTCGAAAGAACAGTTACTGTTGATGACCGTGCAGATTTTCCCTGGAATAAATGCTAACTAACTGAAAACCTCAGCTGCCGACAGGTGTTGTTGATATACCTCTATGTGGACAGCTGAAAATGTGGGCCCCGACCGGGACTCGAACCCGGGATATCCTGCTTACATGGCAGACGCTCTATCCATCTGAGCCACCGAGGACACAGATGAATAGCGCGACTGCAGGGACTTATCCCTTGCACGCTCCCCGTGAGACTCACATTCCCAACTGTCCCCAATTCTACATATGTATTGTACCTTGTAGCCTCGGTGGCTCAGATGGATAGAGCGTCTGCCATGTAAGCAGGAGATCCCGGGCTCGAGTCCCGGTCGGGGCACACATTTTCAGCTGTCCACATCGAGGTATATCAATAACACCTGTCGGCAGCTGAGGTTTTCAGTTAGTTAGCATATATTTCCGTGTTTCAAATTCAACTGTACCAGCGGAATTTTGTGCTTAGTGGCCGTTAGTGTTCCGGTTACCTGCCCTGGCCACTAACGTAATTTCGGGCAGCGTCCTTCCCTCACCTGTTGTCGCTGTCCAACATTGTGTGTAATTTTGACAGCTAGTACATACTCCATTGTGGATTATCACGTTTGTAACCTTTCCGGTTTGAGTTCTCATGTGCTGGAAGCAAATCGTTTTGTCGGTCGGTCGGTCCGTGGCTTCCGCCGGTTGGGTTCGACGGATCAAGTGTAGTTCGGCTCACCACCCGTCTCTCCTAAGTGAACGAGGGCACACCGACCTCTCTGGCGGCTTATGAGTGCCACCGGTGATTAATTATCTGTTGTTAACCACTTTAAATTCGAGGCTTATGGTTATTTTTTATTTTCTTAAAATTTTGCAAAATTTATTTTAAATTTATCTTTCAAGCTTAAACATTGCGCCTTCTGCCTTTAAAAGATTGTTTTTTGAAACTTAATTGTGGCCTTCAGCCATTGGTATTGCACTTTGCATATTTATGTTCTATCTGCTTAGCTAAAGGCTTTCTACGTGGCCGTGATGTTTTTAATTATTTAATTTGCCTCTTTAATTGCCTTTCAATCTTGTTGATTTTTTTTAAGATTTCTTGTTGTTGGCTCTAAGCACTATGGGGCTTAACTTCTGAGGTCATCAGTCCCGTAGAACTTAGAACTACTTAAACCTAACGAAACTAAGGACATCACCCACAGCCATAACCGAGGCAGGATTCGAACCTGCGACCGTAGCGGTAGCGTGGTTCCAGACTGTAGCGCCTAGAACGGCTCGGCCACTCCGGCCGGCTTTCTTGTTGTTAAACAACGTATAACGTACCAATAAAATGAATTTTTTAGGGATCCGTCAGAACGGTTCACACTATTTCCGTCGAACCTTTTTTACCGTCTGTTTCCGTCTTCGTCTGTCCATCTCCCCATCCCAATACTACTCAGGGCTGACATATTTAAAATAAAGCGATTTTAATTACATTTCGAAACCTTATTTGATGCATTTTATAAATTAAGCATGATTTTATTAATGTGCTTTATTCTATATTTAAAATAAATAAATAAATTCGTTTTTACGTATTATGAAAATGGCGAGAATCCCAAGGGAGGATGCGTGGTGTCCAAATTTTAAGTAAAAACCGTCATCCGATTAGAGGACGTCTCCTAATTCCAACGCATACAACTGAGTTTTCTGATTTCAAAGATGCTGCTGAAACGTAGCCAGTGCATATCTCCGAACGTAGTATGATCGTAGTGTCTCAAACTCTTTCATCTCCAATAGCTATCCAAAAATTTTTACTGTGAAGCACAAGAATAGAAAGATGTCAGTGTATTTAAAAAGTGGAAAGATCATCGAAGATGTAACGCTTGCTTCGTCTGAAAGACCAGCCATGTTTGTCAGCTGCAAAACAGAAATACCTTTGACGATGTTGCCGTTTCTTCCTTCACTACGCAGGAGGATCTACGATAAACTTTGCAACATCTGATTCCAAGAATGAAGTTGTGTAAAAACAGATGTCAGTACTGAGAGACTATTTCCTCGAGTTTCATAAAAATTAATAGAAATGTAAGTTGTTTTTTGTTGACTACAGTTCTTCTGAATTACAGGACGCATATACAGCCACTTAGCTTGGACAAATTTTTTGTCATTTGACCATGGTTCCGATTGCACTAGGGGAATCTTCATCGGAATAAATGTAACATGGAATACATGTAATCACACCATGGTTTAAAACGTGTGGTGTGACTACATGTATTCCATGTAACATTTTATTCTGATAAAGATTGCCCTAGTGCAATCGAAACCGTGGTCAACTGACAAAATTTTGTGCAACCGAAATGGCTGTATATACGTCCTGTAATTAAATAGCCTACGGTTGCTGAATCACAGCCAATCAAATGTTTAAAATAACAGTTCTACTGCTCAAAATGGCTCAAAGGGCTCTGAGCACTATGGGACTTAAATGCTGAGGTCATCAGTCCCCTGTCCCCTAGAACTTATAACTACTTTAACCTAACTAAGCTAAGGACATCTCACGCATCTATGCCCGAGGCAGGATTCGAACCTGAGACCGTAGCGGTCGCGCGGTTCCAGACTGTAGCGCCTAGAGCCGCTCGGCCACCCCGGCTGGCAGTTCTACTGCTTATTTCTGTACTGGTATTGTCACAAACAAAACATAGTACCTCAGTATTAATGCACTTGAAACAAAGAGTTTCTTATTGGCACTTAGGCCCAGTGAGTTCCGTGGCATGGCATTAGGATTTTCTAACTAAATAACTTATTTTCTTATTATTTTCTGCAATGGTAAATGGGGCAGAATAGTTTTATGGTATGAGAATACCTTCTCAATTTTTTGGATACAAGTAGGTTATGTACAAAATTATATACATTGTTTTTGGTTTTCCTAACGTGAGATTTGACACTTAGTACCTTTTCTATTTCCAGTCTTCAGTTAATAATAATAATAATAATAATAATAGTTGTGTCGGCTACTGAGGGAAAGAGCACCGATGCAAACAAGGAAGGAAATAGGATGCGATGCCCAATGGCAGAAATATGTACATAACACTTTCAAACTAAAAGAGCACTTTATTTCTAAAAAGGTGAGAAACATAACATCTCGTTATGAAGTGGCTTTCTGTGCCTTCTACATGCAATTAAGTTACAGACTATTTCTATTCGTAGAACGCAGGTTAAGAATCGTCTTCCGATTACTCAGTACTGATGCTCTCGACGCCTGCGATCGAACCGGGGCGACTGGTTGAACCAGCGTTGACAGGGGTCGCTGAACTCTCGTCTTCGTGGACGTGTGGCGCTGCCCGCTCTTTCCAATGGCTCGCGGGTCAGCGCCTTCTTGATGCCATTTAGCGGCGATGTGCTGGACGGTGTTCAGTCGATGCTCAATAATATGGGTACGTCTGCGGCCCTAGGTACCGCTCCACTATGTCAGTAACGCATCTTGAGCAAAGAAGTTTTACGATTACTGTCCTAAAGCTATAGAAAATGTCTAACAATAAGCATCTTAAATTGGTTGCTCTAAATGACATAATCGTCAACGATTAGCTTCAATTGATTGTGGCATACCTGAAGAAACTTGAGGACTATTCATCTCCTAATCAAGGTCATTATGAAAGCAAGAGTGGGAGATACGCAAATGTGATATGTCCTAGCAGAGGAGTTTTTGTGCGGTCTGCTTATCTCGTAATCATAAAATAATACAAATGCTGATTCATAACGCGTTAAAATTAATGTCAGGTAGCGGATAGACTGTCTCTTGCGAAAATTAGTAAATATATCGAGTATTTAGTGCCCTGAGCACTCAAATTTGCACCTAGGAGGAGTTCAGTTTTCGTCCTAAGTGTACTTAAGACCATTATACCTTATTGTGCTGTCAACTGCAGCAGAACTCTCATTTGAGGTGCAGCTTAATCGCTTTTTAATATCAATATATTAGAAAGTAAAGAAGACGCTGATTTCCAAGAGCAAGAACTACGAAAGGTAGTTGGGTGCTAAATTTTTCAAGGAGGGAGAATCGTAATAGTGTTCAGGCAGCGAAGAGCTGGTTTTTTTCTTAAATGTAATGGAGAGATGAATGAGACTACCTTCCTTATTGACTGCCGGCTGGGGATCTTCAGCCTAGAGAATTAAATTTACAGGATAGGAGCTGCGAGTGGAATACACAAGAGTAAACATTCCGCGGGTAACCTACGTTGGATCGAAGGAGGTGGTTCATCGTTTAACGTCCCGCCGAGCACCCGGTTATTAGAGACAGCATAACTTCAGGTCAACAAGCGTCGGGGAGAAAAAGATTCGTCTCGGTGCTTGTCTTGTTATGTTAGCGCAACATGTCACATGTTACATAAACCAGAGCATAAGTAATACATTTACCGACATAACTGTTTTTCATCCTAATGACACCTGTGAATGAATTACACGCTTTTGCATTTTCTTGGATTTTGTGTATAGGTATTGTGCAGTTTAATGTTGTAAATTTGGATGTTGCTTCTCCTCTGACACAACTCTTTGAAAATGCTGATATACTGGGGAGCACCTTCTTTATCTTGAAGGTTAATAAAATTTTTAAAGAAGAGAAAACTTGTTTTATTCAGTAGTAATTTCAGTTTTAAATAATGACTAATAACACAGAAATCATAATGAAATTAGAAAAACAACATCTATAAAGTTCAACCATGCTGTTGTAGGGTAGGACTAGCAACCTGGGTTATCAAAATCTTTATTTTTCTTCAATATTGGTCACAGTTGCGATGATAGTCATTTTTCGTTGCCACTAGTTTCGGACAATCACATCCATTTTCAAACCATGGCCTTACACGTAAGTGCAATCACACAGTTCCAACCAGTGTACACGCGAGTAACCAAGTATATACTATTCCTCACCGTTAACACAGTTAGAAAACACTGATGTACAGAAATGGAAAAGCAGAAATGTTGCAGTAGTTAGGGAAATAATGAAGGGAAATCGCTCTGTGGTATGGAGGCAGAAGAGCATCAAAGGAAAATTAAAAGTCTGACTATAAAAAATTGCAATTATATTTAGCCTAATGAAAGAGGTACGGAAATGTGTAAAGTTGTAACTGTGACAATGTTATGGTTGCCTACACATTTTTCTCAAAAAAATGCAAGGCAGTCCTGTGAAACTTTATTATCGTTACCATAAAGTCCAATATGTAGCCGTACAACTTGTATTTTTAAAACCCTTATTCCGGTAAGTCAGTATTCAAACATTTTCTGGAACCTCCTACTATCGGACATGACAATATTCTGGTAGAGAACAAAAAAACAGATATTAAATACTCTTCCTACAAACCATGAAAAATCAATTCTCTAGTATCTGACTGCGATTTCATAAATTATCCTCTAGCATCTTCCAAAAATTATGATGCAATTCTCCTGCACGGGAAGGACAACTTACGTCATCTTCCGCTGCAACTGCAGAATTATATTGTGTCCAGGAAAGTGCTGAAGTTTTTCAAAAGAAATACGGCGATCCATGCAGAGTGCAATTCATGATCAAACTACTGATGAAACTATTCCTTTGTTTTTTTTCTTATAGAAAATAATGGTCAGGAGGGGTTTAGTCAACAAGCCTTATGCAGTGTAAAATAATGAAATAAATCGATAAAAAATTTAAATTTGTTTTCTGGAAATTGAAGATTCACACACTGACAAACTTTGCTCAGACCTTTCTTTTCCTTGGACGGTTTGAGTAGCAAAAACTAATTATTCCACTACGTCTACAATCGATAATCATGTATCTAGTCGCAAAACAGTTGTGAATATTTCTTTCAATATGTGCATAGAAAAATCTGACAAAATCCCCCCCCCCCCCCCCCCCCCAGTGCGCAGGTAAGCAACAACTACGTGTAGCAAAATGGCAGCTTTCTGAAAATCCTCGATTAATTCCAAAAGATCGTCCAACACTACTAGCACTGTCTGAGCTGGCTGTGACCTCTCCTGGTGCAGCTTCTCTCCGTATCATTCTGCGTCCGACTACTCACAACTGTATGCTCGATACCACGCGATAATATTTCGGAGTTTGTGTATGTACGCAACAGCGGAACCGTAGCCAACTTTCCAAAAGAAAGGATATGAACGTCCATCTTTCAAAATGTCACGCATACATAGGAATAGTGCATGTTGCGAGTGCATTCACTGAGCCTTACAGGAGCCGTCAAGCAACGGGTGTCTCTTAGCAGAGCGTAGCATCATCAGTAGCAATAAGTTGTGAAGGCCTCGGATGATGAGCTGCTCCCTGTCTTGGAAAATATGAAAAAGGCCACGTAGGCTCCGTGACATATTGCAAATCTGAGAAGAGCCATGTGTGATTTGCACAAATACGGGGCTGGGGCTATGCGTATGGTGCGAAGATTGTGTTACATTAGTCGTCTCCAGGCAAAGTACTTATTCAGTGTTCCAATGGTTGGTCAAGTCTTTAAATGTAACTTTTTTCTATTCAGTATACTACGTTAACTTAAGAGTCTTATGAAAATTCAGGTACCTAATGCATATTTTCTCGAATAGGTTCCCTCTCCGAATCCTTCGGAAGTTTAGTTCCTTACTATTGAGTGTTAGCTACGAACTCTGTTCGTTTTTATAGCTTAGAATTTGCAGTTGAATGATTAACGCAGTTATTCCAGAATTAATCTGGTATTATGAGATGAAGATCTGTTAAGTTCCCATCCTTTACTAAACAAAGACGAATACTTAATCTGAGTACCAAGATGTTTGTATTGTAGTTGTAAACATTTTGTCAGTGTTTATTAGAAAGTGAAATATAAGGACCTTATCCAGATTCTGTATTTACATATTAGTCGTTTCGTTCAAAATAGTACATGTCCGTCTGGGAAAGGCGACCGTAATTCTAATTGTTGTAACTTGTTGCACTCTTCCATTTAAAAGTGTGAACCCGTACTCATCTGTAATTTCACAAGAGGATTTCATTTTGCAAGTATTTCTTCACAATAGCTTAACTGCAGAATGTATATGTAGTTGTTGAGCAGCGATACGATGTTACACGATTAGGGAGTCAATGGCAAATGAACACACGTTCTACCATCTACCATCATGAGAGCCAAATGCGGGAACTCCAGAATGGGGTATCATGAAATACTTGAAGCGTGGAGCTTTCGCAGTTACAACTGGGTGGCTTTATCGACATCGCAAAGAATCCCATGAGAAGATCCTTGATCACTGCAAGAAACGTTCAGACCTATCAAAGAGTGAAAAACAATTGGTTAGACTGGAAGAGAGATTGAATTAAAAGGTAATGTTCGGCGAGGAAATTGAAATAGCGGGAAGGCCACGTCGATAATACTATGTTTACTACTCAACCATAACGATATAGCAAAATACGTAAGTACGAAATTACTTCACAACGACCAACATTCTAAACATGTACACTGTGAGATAATAAACTACGAAAATTGGCAACAGAAAAAATATATGAAGACAGAAGCGAAGCCGTTGAAATAAACCTGGGTTCGCAAATGAGCAGTTTCTGAGTAACTATAAATGTGTTGTCCGAGTCACCAATGACCTCTACAAGACATGTTATACTAGTTGGTTCAGTGATACTTGAAATGCAACCTTTTCTATTCAGTCCACGTCTACTTGGGCTCCAATTTGACGTAAAGCAGTTTACTGTGTATGGCTCACCACCACTCCAGGATGTTTTCTTATTGAATGTGTACGAGGTAACTGTCTCATTGGCTACACATTCTTCCAACATACCTTGACGGATAAGGGCAACTGCAGTTTCTGCGGCGCGATCTTCCAAGATTGGTTGACGATGACCCCCTTGCATTACTTTCGGAAATGAGGTGCATACATGATGTGGTATCGACACGGTTTGCTGCTGATTTAAGATGACGTCCAGCGCCGCGTTATGGTCGAAGGTACGTGCGTGAAGCACAACCTCAGCCTTGGCCTCCATGATCAGCTGACAGAATCTTCCGGATTTTTTTGTCTGTGATCATCTCGAAAGTGAAGTGTACGTCACTCGACTTATTAACAGTTGAAAGACAGAGCAGCGAACTGCACAGTCTCTTTCAAATACAGGGTGGTCCAAAAGTCCGGAAGCACCCTCATAAAATTCAAATAGAGCACGAGGAACGGGAAGGGGGAAACTTTATAGGCTATTCCATGGCGGCCATCTTGAAAGCCGCCATCTTGGATTCGACTCCAAAATTTCAAATGGGAATGTGGCCATGTGACACATCAAACAGATAGAGAATTTCACCAGAAAAACAATGCCGTTGTTATTTTAAACACAGCTTTATTCATTCTCGGGTTATAGCCAGTTACATGTGGCAGCGGTGGGACGCTCGGCAGCATGTATGTTATGTGCCGAAGAGACATTACTCCGATGTTACACAGTCCCAAGAGACCACCAACAGCCATAGGAATGGCTCGATGTGTTGTCCGTTATGTTGGATTGTTAATGCTATCCTCCGAACCCAGTCCTAATGAACTTTAACCAACACATCTGGCTGAATTTGACCACACGCATCAACAATGCTCTGCTTTAGATGATGCAAATCCCGTATTTTCACAGAATAAACCAGTGCTTAGACATGACCCCAAAGATAAAAATCCAAAGAAGTCAAATCTGGTGAACGTGGTGGCCACTCCACAGCACCCCTACGACTAATCCACTTTTGAGGGAACTGCACATCCAGGTATGCTCACACATTGTGCCCATAATGTGGTGGGGCTCCATCATGCTGGAAGAATTCCGGAAATTTCCCGTCCTCCGTTAACAACGAGGGAAACGCTTCTTCATCCAATAACCTCAGATAACCATTGGCTGTTAACGTACAATAAAAAAAAGGTCCAACAACTTCGGTATCCCACACACCACACCAGACCAGACCATCACTTTTTGTGAGTCGACCGTTTTGGAAGCATCAATCCAGTGCGGATTTGTGTCGGACCAGTATCTGTGGTTCTGCTTGTTCACTTCACCATTGATAAAGAAATTGGCTTCACCACTGAACAGCACCTGGTAGGGGAAAGGTGGGTTTATCTGCAACTGCTGTGTCACTCATTCTGAGAACTGTACCCGATGGTCTGGGTCATCCTCGTTCAGGTGTTGGAGCAGCTGATTTTTTGTACCGGTGCCATTTGTGCTGCGATAAAATTCGCAGTATGGAGGTACGGCTAACCCCACATTCTTGTGACAGGCGACTATTACTCCATTGCGGACTCTTGCTAAATGATGCCAAGACGCTCACTGTTGTTGCTTCATCGGTGGTGGATTTTGGTCTTCCAGCCCTAGGTTTATCTGCGACAGAACCTGTTGCTTGGAATTTGGCCAAAAGCTTGGAAAGTGCGCTGTGAGTGATGGGCTGTCAGGTTGGGTGACGACTGTTGAAGTCCTCAGCAATGACCCGTGTGCTTCTTTCTCCTGATATCAAGATGATTTCAATGCGTTCTTTATGTGTTAAGGACATTTTGTAACCTGCAAATAAGGAAACAATGATTAAAACCTTAGAATGAGTAAATGATACGTAACAGTTACACACATATAACATATCAGGCATGGGATAGTCACTTCGCACCGTTTCAGACTTCATTTTATGACTTCTCAGTACGTAATACTCTCGCTGCCAAGCGTCCCGCTGCTGCCGCAAGTAATTGGCTATAACCCGAGAATAAATAAAGCTATGTTTAAAATAACAACGGCATTGTTTTTCTGGTGAAATTCTCTATCTGTTTAATATGTCAGATGACCACATTCCCATTTGAAATTTTGGAGTTGAATCCAAGATGGCGGCTTTCAAGATGGCCGCCATGTTGGTGGCATAGTTTATAAAGTATACCCCTTTCCGTTCCTCGTGTGTAGGGACTCTGTTTCCTTGTTTGCTACTCCATTTGGATTTTATCAGGGTGTTTCCCCACTTTTGGACCACCCTGTATATCAGGAGGTGAACGGAAGGATTCTTAGTTCACTGAAGAGACGATTGAAGTATTACATCGAAATGCGAAGACGACACTTGAAAAGCCACCTTCAACAGCAACGAGAACGCAGTAAATTGTAACATGTAACAGTTGAATCGGTACTTTATTGCTTGGGTGATATTTGGGCCCTATTAGAGGGGACTTGATCGAAAAGTTTCATCTCAAATAAATTGTTAATAACTGGGAGAATACTTGACACTGAAGTCAATGGCGGCTCGTAACCACGCATTCGCCTTACATAAGAAATTGCTAGTTTCTCAGAACGATACTGCACTGCCTGTGTTGCTAACATAAACGATGCAATGTTCCTTCGGGCATGCATGCATGTGTTGTCTTCTTAACGAGGTAGGCAATGAAATATCGTGTTTATCCGCCAATACCAGGCACCGGCTTTCAATTAAAAATGTCCTCCCCTATGCGGAAATTGCATAATGTGTGCACGAGTACAGGCTGTGGCGCAGGAACGCCGACATATGGAAGTATAGGTCTGCCGCTACTCGTGCACGCATGCTGAAAGTGGTTAAGGCGACCGCTCGCGTAAAGCCTGATATCCGGGTTCGAGTCCTACTCCAGCACAAATTTTCATTGTCGCTATTCCTTTATACAGGTGATAGACTGTAAATATATTTCACGTGTTCATCAGAAACATTTTGCTCTCATTATCTAATACTTCCATTCGTACAAGATTTTCGGCTTTCCTGGTTTTTAAATAACCGCTATAATTCATCCTATTGTGTGTTCCGCTGGGTGTTTCATGTTTGTGAACATTCAGTTCATACAACTGCAGTGTGTGTTGCTACTTCCTAAAAATGTGGTTGGTTCAAATGGCTCTGAGCACTATGGGAGTTAACATCTTAGGTCATCAGTCCCCTAGAAATTAGAACTACTTAAACCTAACTAAACTAAGGACATCACACACATCCATGCCCGAGGCAGGATTCGAACCTGCGACCGTAGCGGTCGCGCGGTTCCAGACTGAGGCGCCTAGAACCGCTCATCCACACCGGCCGGCTAAAATGTGCTATTCAGTACCGCAAGTCATAACTGCGAATCAGCTGTCGTATTACAGATGCAGTTATTTCAGTCTGTAACCACTGGTAAGTAAGGGTCGAATCCTCTTTTCTGCATTGGAAATGGGAAATCTAGAAGCTGCCGACTTAACCGATCGCAAGTCGTCAACGTCAGACGGTGACAAAGAAAGTATAATGGTGCAACAGCATAATGTTGGATTATCTTGACCCTGCTGCAGTCAAGTTTAGAATAATCTTTGGCGGAATTAATGAAGAAGGCAGAATAAGTGTGTAGTAGTTTAAAGTTGTTGTCTTCGCAGCGATTGGGAGTGTGTGTGGTAGCTAACAAGAAGAGCAGATAAAGCATCATATGTTAAAAATCGTACATTCCACAAAGTAAACTGGCGTACAAAGCTTCACATACGTGTGCTATATATGGCGCACTGAGATCCCAAATGGATAAGCCGCCCTACATGCGGAGTTGGGCCTTACGTGGCTAACAAAAAATTGTTCAAATGGCTCTGAGCACTATGGGACTTAACATCTGAGATCATCAGTCCTCTAGAAATTAGAACTACTTAAACCTAACTAACCTAAGGACGTCACAACATCCATGCCCGAGGCAGGATTCGAACCTGCGACCGTAGCAGTCGCGCGTGGCTAACAATGAGACTGATTTTGTAGAGGACCACGAAAACTGGAACATCCCTGATATATCATTGCTTTCTCTATGAACCATACATAATAAAAATACCATAGAAAATTTAGAAAACACTTGTTTCTCTTTCAATTCGACCTGTACTTGGTCGTACCCATATTTAACAAATAATTATAACAAATAATGTATTTCTGAAAACAAGGCATTAGATGTCCGCATATTTTATAATATTGACTGTAAGAAACACTGATGTTACTAGTTTAACCCTGCATTTAGTTTACTAAAACAGCAGGTACCTATTTTTATCCTTACTTCTTCCCCTGTCCTTCCACCTGTGTTTTCAATGCCATAAGGAAAGAATCTAGTCAGGTGGCTATATGAATTTATTCCTAACCTGAACTACTTCCCATTCGACGTGTTGGTAACACTGTAAATCTTCTTCGGAGCAACTTCTTACTAGCTGTATTAAATTATTTCACTTGTTTGTGGAAGTTTATCTGCAACAAAGACAAACAGTAAAACGTCATTTGGAACATTCGCCTTCATTAATACATGTTCGTCTCCCATTTACTCAGATCATAGATTTGATAACTGTACCTACGTATGCTGATAGAAAATTTCGTGACTGAGTCCCCTTGTCGATTTCCTCATTCAGTTTTGAATCTCTTGCTGTCATGAAGGAGTCTAATGACAGCTGTAGCACTGACACATGCTGAAAAGATAGCTTGGACTATAAGCCTATTTGTAAAGACTTAGTTTACACTATTTCAAAGGCCTTCTCAGAATTTATGACTATCAATGAAAGCGGTAATCGATAATTATGTCCACATTAAGGTGTCCACTTGTGAGTTGGCTGATCCTTCTGACGAACTGCCTGCTATGTTATTCATTTTGATTCGGCAGTAAATTACTGTAGACAGCATTACCGGAAAGGGTTGTTCTCAATGTATTATTGCTATAACTTCCAAACGCTTGCTTGTCCACTCGATCTGTGACTTCTACACCTAAATATGACTGGTTCAAATAAATAAACTACGATGAGCAAGGATGTTGAAATGAAACAGTTTGTAATTAATACTCCGTTATACACTGAAGAGGCAAAGAAACTGGTACACCTGCCTAATATCGTGTATGGCCGCATACACAAGTTGGCCTTTGGCTTCGAGAGCCCCGTATCGATGATGATCCGTTGGATGGTTCTCTCGCTGACACTTGTTGATGGCTCAGCATTGAAATCTGCAGCATTTCCGTCATGTTGAACGGTTCTCTTCAATCGTCGTTGGTCCCGTTCCTGCAGGATGTTTTTCCGGCCGCAACGATGTTGGAGAATTGATATTCTGCCGGACTCCTGAAATTCACGTTACACTCGTGAAATGGACGTGAGGGAAAAGACCCAGTTCATCGCTACCTCGGAGATGCTGAGTACCATCGCTCGTGCGTCGACTGTAACACTACATTCAAACTGACTTAAATCTCGCTAGCTTACCACTGTAGGAGCAGTAAGCGAGCGGATAACTGCTCCAGACACTTGTTGTTTTACGTAGGCGGTCCCGACCGCAACGCCGTATTCTACCTGACTACATATCTCTGTATTCTAAAACGCATACCTATAACAGTTTCTTTGGCGCTTGTTTATCTTCATTGCAATGAATGTTTTCCATGAACAAGAACACTGTTCACATTTATCACTCGAGTTAGTCATTGCTCTTTCAAATTCTATTCGGGAGCTGCAATAAAAATTATACCGATTTCGTATTGCTCAATATTACTTACACAGAATAATTACTTCGCGGCCCTACTCGCACCGCCTCATACAGCCTCACTGCACCAGTCGACCTCTAAGAGTGAAAGCCTATCCGCTTCTTTTGCAGACAGCGGAAGCTCACTCCACTTGATAGCTGACGAGGCATCCTCACGTCACCTGTAATCTTGAGTAACGGGATTATTCGACACTTCGTAGCTGTATCGACATATCTATCCCCGCTTTCTATGCTGTACACACTTCTTCAGGACGCCTATTTTTTGGCTTTATTAAAACTCGGTATTTGTTCTGTGAATAATTCGTCTTGCATTTTGTGAATATATTGTATGTTACGAAGAGCAGGCTGACAGGTTTACATTTTGAATGTTTTTTTTTTCCTGTCTCATCTCTTGAGAAATACAGCTTTACCTTATTGATCCATCTTCGTGCATTTCCTTTCCTCGGCTGACATTCTGTAAATAACTTTGCTAGTTCTTCTGTACTACTTTTCCAGCAGTTTCTGGCTTTTGTACTCCAGTAGCACATTCTACCAGTACATTTCCCTTCTTAATACCTCAGTCGGCTTCCTGCATCTCTTTATAAATAAACCCAAGATCTTTAGTGGAAATCTATTGGAATATATTCACATTCAAATGAAGAAGCAGAAGACACATATAAGATGCTACTGGAACGGATAAAAGACAGGGAACGTCTTAACACCACAATACGAAATTAGAACAAAATCAGACGAAAATTGTCCAGTGAGGATGTTAATGGAATAACTTGAGAAAAATACGTTGGAGTTAACAAATTTCTCCAGAAGAAATTGAACAGAAAATGTACATGGAAAAAGTTAAAATAGAACCCTAAATAAAATTTATTACATTTAACGAAAAAATTAGAAATTGTACGGATTGCAACATACTTGTTAAACAGGACACGGAATTTTCGTGCTAGCGATAACGGGAGGATAGAATATGCTCACTTAAATAATTGTGTTCTGAAATGTCTTCCAGAATATTTTAGAAGCAACAAGGAAAGATTCAATGTTTATTAAAGTTCGAGAGACAAATCTGAAAAAGATTAATATGCTGAATGTTTGTTAGGGTAGGACTGTACAAACGATAACATATAACAGTCGGTCTCCGACACTAACGAGTTTAAAGTAGTGGCAAAAAAGAAGAGCCAAAGCGCTTCACTTCAGTGCAAACAACGGAGGGATTTCGTTGAGCGGATAACTATATGTTTGCATTTTTTTTAAATTAATGTGGAAAGTAGTGGTGAAAAACGAAGAGCCAAAGCGCGCCACTTCAGTGCAAACCACGACCGGATTACGTTGAGCGGATAACTATGAGTATCTGTTTTTCATTTTTTTAAATAATGTGGTTGCTAATTACGTGTAGAGGTACACAGCATTCCAGAGATAACTTTTGTTGACTATCAACTGCAGGCTGGATAATGCTGAAATAGATTCTGTTCAATTAAACGTAATTCATGTTCCACTTACCAAAAATCAGTTAGTAAAATAACGATAAAGTGGAGAGAATTTCCACCTCCCGCAAAGCACCGTTCAATTATTTTTATTTTACTCATATGAGTTTCAGCACTTTGTATGCTGTCGTTTATTATTCAGTCTCATATAACACGTCAATTATTTTGCGCGCAGAACGTTCAGACAGTTTCTAGTTGCATCTGGTACTGCCATAACACAGTCAACCTTGTTTTACGTCAGTAATGCCTCTACAAATTTTTTAAATCGATTACGTTTCTCTGCTGAGTTTTGTGTGTCAATATGTCAATACGATTTGTGTTAGAGAACGCACCATATTTTCGAGTGTAAGAGAACTTAATGAAAAAGCACTCTCTTCTCTGACTGTGTTAATGAGTGGGCAAGCGCAGAATGGATAATGCGTTTGTACTTCGAGGAACCAAATCATTTTGTTGAATTATACCGCTGATGTGGCTGTTTATATTTAGATTCCATTTAATTATGCATGACATTGAGACAACTTGCAGCAGCTGCAGATTTCAGAATCTTTTATCATCCTGTCACTCGTAACATAAGAATATTTAAAGGTTGTTATATATTTTTTTGGTGTGGCGGACGGGAGTGTTCAGTAAGCACATGTGCATCGCAGAAACTGTGTTTTTAAATCAGAGTAATTATTTTATTTAAATCATTTCCGTGTCCTGTTCCCTCGTGCCTATACCAGAACTGTTTGTTACCTGAGAACGTCATGATCATATTCGATCCGTTATGACGTAAAAGAGAATATTGTTTTCATTTATTAGTTTGCTTATCCACCCACCAGCGTCATGTTGAACTCTCGTAATTTCTAAGGATCCGCACCTCAGTCGCTAGAAACAAAATCCTTACAGGATTACTTTGTTGTCCGTCTGTCTGCCCGACTGTTCAAAGCCCTTTTCCTCGGACCCCGGTGGACGTATAGAGTTGAAATTTATGTCATATTAAGTTATACGGTTTCTCAGCGACGTAAAAAGGTCAAGCTTCTATGTCAACGCAATTGAAAGATAAGGCCATTTATGTCATATATCATGATATGCTCTTCAAAACCTATAGTCTATTTCCACTTGATGTAGAATTATTAAATTCAAGAAGAAGAAATGTGTCTCAGTACGAATAAAAGGTAAATGGCCGAAGATAGTTAATTTGAAATTATATCACACAAGAAAAATATACTATTTTTTCATTGGTTATTCGACATCACACGTGAAATTAAAACATTGCCGAAAGCTTTGGAATGCTTGGGACCGATATCTTGCCAGTATCAATGTCGATAACAGGCAAAAGTCAATCCTTGATTACCGGGATGGATGGTCTACATACATAATTAAGTTTGTACTATACCCTCAATGTGTGTGTCCTACCAGCACTTTTTATAGCCTGTGTCTGCTTCTAAAGCATTCTTATTTTTGTGATTCTTTGTTTTCAGAGAACAAAAGAAGGTAGTCTAACTCAGCTATACTTAGTACATCGGTTGCTTTTTCAGTAGATAATAGTACGCAGTGCTCACTGCGTTACTGTTTCTCGATAATGGTGCAGTCATAAGGCACTGGACTAGTATTCGTTAGCACGCTGTTGAAATCCCCGACCAGACTGTAGGATAAACATTTTTCGCCTTTTCCCTAAATTGAAAATGCCGGAAGTGTCAATTTCAAACGGACATCGCCGATATCTTTCCCTAATGCGAGCTTTTGCTTCGTCGCTTACGCCTGCGTCGTCGACTGGACGCTAAACCCTAGTTTGCCATCCTCCTTCCACGTTCACCTGCATGCATAGTATTCTTTTAAGCTTGCAGTGGACCGCCTCAATTACGCAACACGTTAGTTTTCTATTGAACGGTTACAAAGACAAGTCAAATCGGGTCTCTAAATAGTTCTGAGTATAATTATATTGCTTCCTCGGCTAATGGACACATGCGGCCGAGATTAATTAAGTTACGAAGGAAGGTGCACTTATCATGATTACATCACACTAAATCCGTCTTGATTGTAAATGCGGGCTACCATTGCTGTCCTATCACGAATTACTTGCTTGATAATGTTTCTCATTAGCCGATCACTATTATTGATATCATACTCAGTTAATTAAAAGTCTCTAGTGAATACATTGGCTCTCTAACAGGAAATTACACTGAGTTATTCCCAGACAGATAAAGCTTTATTCAACATTATCTCATATCTACGTGGGTCTCAGTCAAGAAGACTGCAGGGAAGATAATCATCCAGACACGCAAAAGTGTAGGCTATTGAATTCGCAATACTTACTCATCAACGTGCTGCTACTTTACGCTTTTGACGCTAACGCAGCACTTGCAACACATACTACTGAGCTGATCACTTGGTGGTATGAGGTAGATTTAAACTAAATCAGATTTCTAGAATCTCTGGTAAGTTCAATCCAAAATCTACACTTAAGTATTGCCTCCAGTAACTCGTGGTAAAGTTACGTAAATGTTAATACTAGTTAGTATTTTGTCAAACGTTGGTGAAACTTACCGAATAACCGAATAGAATAAAGTTCTGGGTTCAAATCAATGAAAAGGGTCATAAACTACTTTCCAAACTTTAGGTGTTATTATATGAGTGTTTCAGGGAAATATATTTCCGATCTAGCTATGTTCATGCACCGGAGACAGTGTTGCGCTTTAATCTGTGATTTTCCAGAAGAGCTCTGAACCGTAGTTTTCTGATGCAGTAGACGAGAAATTGTTTCAACCAACGTTTCTTTACATCATTTCTAAGGGTTTACGTTTTATGTATCCCCAAAGAAGTAGAAGATAAAGCATAGAGGATAAATTTTTTAAACAGAACCATGTAAATTTTATTCAAGTATACACTTACCCTCTCCAAGAGAAATTCAAAAATGTAACACATTGTACCATTTTTGTCAATAAAACGCAGATGTGAAAACGATAAAGAGTACACAGGTTGTGAGGAAAATAAGCTGTTTACTGCCTCGATTGTGCACATTATGTAGCAGATGTAGTACTTTAGTAGAGGTGTGGGTTCTATTTATGATGTGACTGGTGATCTACAAGCTAAGCTACAACCACTGTGTTCTACTCTATGTGTGCATGACACCAACAAGTTGTCTGTCCGCATGAATGACCACGGACAAACTGTGAGCAAAAAACAAGTGGACCACCCTGTTGCTGAAAACGCTACCAAACATGACATCCTTCATGTCAATGACTGGTTCACAGCCTGTTCCATATGGATTCTTCCCATCAACACAAGCTTTTCTTAATTGCGCAGTTGGGAACTTTCCCTATAATATATTCCATGTTCCCATAACCCTCCTGGCTTCGACCTCTATTACTCATTGCCCTCACTCATCCAGCCCTTTTCCTGTTCTCATTAGAGCCACTACACAGCCCACATTCCACCATCGCACTCAATCTTTTTACCTCTCTCCTTTTGCACAATCCCCCCTCCACACCACTCTCCTGCCCTCCATCTAATCTGCAGCACTTCACTCTCCACCACCCATACCTTAATATCCCTTCCCTCCCCGCCCTAGCCTCCTCCTTGCCACCACCCAGTCGCTACTCCCATCATGCGCTGGTGCTGCTAATCACTGTGTGGTTTCAGTTGCCTGAGGCTGCAGTCGTGTGTGTGTGTGTGTGTGTGTGTGTGTGTGTGTGTGTGTGTGTGTGTGTGTGTTTCGTCTATTTTTGAAGAAGGCCTTACTTGCCGAAACTTTATTTGTGACAGTCTTCTTGTTGTACCTATCTGCGAATCAGCTTCTTGGTTACATAATATTGTTACATTCCATCCTGGATTTTCCATTGTTTGGTATATAACGTACTGATTTATAATTAGACTACTACAACAGAATCTGAATATGCATTAACAATAAACAAGGCTCAATGTGAGAGAGAGTGGGAAGAGGAGATGGACATGTGATGGGAAGAAATGGATATAGAAAATGGGAAGGAGGTAATAGACAGGGAAGGGGGCAGGAGGAGATAGAGAGAGTGAGGAGAAGATAATGGACAGAGAAATGGGGAGGAGATGAGAGACTTAGAGAGGGGAAGAGAAAGGGTCAGAAGGAGATAGACAGACAGAGGGAACGAAGGAGGAAATGGAAAAAGGGGAGGGCAAGATGGACGGAGACAGGGGAGGGCAAGATGGACGGAGACAGGGGAGAGAAGGTGATAAGGTCGTATATACAGTACCCATTCATATTAGAAACGTTTGCTTTCTGTTTTCTTTCTTTCCCATTTACTTGGGCTGACCCACAGCAAAGCATGGCTGGGTGCAGCTAGCATGTCATGAAAATGCCTCTCCGAGTCTTAGGCAGCTGCTGCAATAGACCAGGAAATGCTTCATTATTGACTTCGCCACGATCAACGAACTAATCGATAGAACAACACACCAGTAACTGTGTAATGGCTGCTACACTGCTGTGTGGCCTGGACTGTGTTATTATCATTACAATTATTATTATTATTTGTATTAGTGGCAGTAGACACACTCTGGGCGTTTGCAGTCTGAAGTATTCCAGTTTCTGCAGCATTCAAGTGATTTACTAACTATGGGCACAAGTAGAATTCACACATTTAATTTGGTTTATTTTAAATGGGAAGCAGTTTGTGGGTGAAGTAATTGCTGCTAGGGTGAGAAGCATGTCTAGCGACAAGTGTCTACTCTCAAGTGGATAGTTAGGAGTCTTTCCTAAGAAGAATTTGTAAGCAGCACCCTAAGTGCACCATGAATTGCCTCAGCATTCTATAAAAAGGTTAGAAATAAACAGGATCAATTATAAACTTGAATCACTAGTATCTGGTTTAATACAAAACCTACAAAAACTACATATCATTCTTTTGTCGTTTTAAAAATGAAACTGTTCAACTAAAATTCTTCTTCATTCTGAAATTTAGTTAGGGGCTAACATCGTTGATGATAATTGTGGGAGGGGGAGGGAAATTAGTAATATCTGACTGCACTCAGGTGTCACAGAGGTTGGTGCAGGGGAAGGCTCTTAACGCAATTGCGCTCAGCTACGTTTAATGGGAAACAAGTGATGATATCCGCCAGGGGCGCTTGCCCATTTATGGCGGCCGTTGACATTTTGATACTTTATCGCTTGGCAAACATTCCTCTCAAAGATAAGCACCACTGTGATCGGTAATTAGCGCGTTAATCGCTCATTGTTACGAGTATTATTACAGAGAGGCGTAGCATTTTTGTGTCGCTTTAGTACACACGTCTACAGGATCTGCAACGAGTGCTACGCAACTGTAGCATATTTATTGCTTAACGCTTAACGTGTTTGAAATATTTTGTGTTTTCACGCACAGCAGCTGGTAATAAACGTGTAATCGGAGAGCCGTCGAAAAGATGCTGCATTTAATTAACGTGCGACACTTGTTTCTAGGAACATGTGAACAATCTGAACGGCAGATAAATGTGGACCACATAACAGAATACTGAAAAAAAGTACGGAACACAAATTGACTTTACTTAAAAAATATCAGAGTACACGAAAAATTTTTGTGAATAATTTCCAACAAATACAGCATAACAGCCACTGAGGCTGAAAATCGATGAAATTAATTAGTGCGTTGAAAATTTGAGTGTTAATTATTTGTGTATGTCAAGAGCGACTGAGGGATGATTTTAATACCCACATCAAGGAAGGTTTTGCATCACGCTGATTCCGAAAGTTCCAGAAAGTGTACAGAAAATTGGGATAGAGATCAACATAAACATCATTTCCGCCCTTTTTATTGCTCATGAAAACCACACACTTCATGTTGTACCACCATACAGCGAGACCTTCAGAGGTGGTGGTCCAGATTGCTGTACACACCGGTACCTTTAATACCCAGTAGCAGGTCCTCTTGCATTGATGCATGGCTGTATTCGTCGTGGCATACTATCCACAAGTCCTTCAAGCCACTGTTGGTCCAGATTGCCCCATTCCTTATCGGCGCTTCGGTGTACATCCATCAGACTAGTTGGTAGATCACGTAGTCCATAAACAGACCTTTTCAATCTATCCCAGGCACGTTCAATAGTGTTCACGCCTGGAGAACATACTGGCTATGTCGTTATCCTGAAGGAAGTCATTCACAAGATTTTCACAATGGGGGTGCAAATTGTCGTCCATGAAGACGAATTCCTCGCCATTATGCTGCCGATATTGTTGTACTGTCGGTCGGAGGATGGCATTTACTTATCGTACAGCCGTTACGGCGCCTTCCGTGACCCACATGATGCCACTCCAAAACAGTAGGGAACCTCCACCTTGCTGCACGTGCTGGACAGTGTGTCTAAGGCGTTGAGCCTGACCGGGCTGCCCCCAAACACGTCTGCGACGATTGTCTGATTGAAAGCATATGCGACACTCATCGGTGAAGAGAACGTGATGCCAATCCTGAGATGTCCATTCGGCATGTTGTTGGGCCCATCTGTACCGCGCTGCATTGTGCCGTGGTTGCAAAGATGGTCCTCGCCATGGACGTGGGGAGTGAAGTTGCACATTATACAGCCTATTATGCACATTTGAGTCGTAACACGACGTCCTGGGGCTGCACGAGAAGCATTATTCAACATGGCGACTTAGACAATTTTAAATGGTTCAAATGGCTCTGACCACTATGGGACTTAACTTCTGAGGTCATCAGTCAGAACTACTTAAACCTAATTAAACTAAGGACATCACACACATCCGTAGCGGTCGCGCGGTTCCAGAATGTAGCGCCTAGAACCGCTCGGCCACTCCGGCTGGCGCGACGTAGACATAATCGTAGGTAGTGGTCATCTGCTGCAATAGTAGCCCTAGGGCGGCATGAGCAAGGCATGTCATCGACAGTTCGTGTATCTCCCGCATGTCCGAACAACACAGCTTTGGTTCACCGCGTGACGCCTGCACACTTCGATTGTTGAGAACCCTTCCTGGCACAGTGAAACAATATGGACGCGATCGAACAGCGGAATTGACCGTCTAGGCCTGGTTGAACTACAGACAACACGAGCCGTTTGCTTCTTCCCTGGTGGAATGGGGAGCTGATCGGCTGTCGGATACCGTCCGTCTAATAGGCAATGCTGATGCATGGTTGTTTCATCTTTGGATGGGTTTAGTGACATCACTGAATAGTCAAAGGGACTGTGTCTGTGATACGACATCTACAGTCAACGTCTATATTCAGAAGTTCATGATAATTTTGGACTGACCGAGTATTTCTGTACATATAAGAAAGCAGGGCTGACGTTGCGATGTCCGATTCGATAAAACAATTCGCGCCCTCTAAAAGTGATATACCACGATTCATGGACGGGTAGAAAGGCTTTTTCAGGTTTTTGAGATAATACAGTACCGAAACACCATTAGGTAAAGAAAATCCATTCTACAAAATATACGGATGGACGCATTCATGATGGGCAAAACTCATAAATTTACCATCACCGAAACTGATTCCTTGCAGTTTGAGTAATATACTCCAGGCGTGAATATGGTACCGGGGCAAATAATTACAACTGGCTCTGAACGTACAGAAACGTAGTTTTTAACTTATTACGAAACGCCAAAATTCAACTGTTAGCATGCCCATTTTTGTAAGCAGCAAGAATGGTAGGCCATGCCTAACTACCTTTTCGAACAATTTAGCTCTAGTAGAGATTGCAGAACATTTTGTACCAGTTTTTCCGAACACTGTAATATTTACAGCAGCTTGAAACTCGCAGTTACCATTGTAACTCGTGCACTGAATAATGAATGGTAGGTGGAATATCGTTGAGTATGGACTCAAGTCTGCATCGAAGTTATCAAAGTCTGCATCGAAGTTGCAACTGACATCGGACTGCCAAGTATACTAAAACTTTACAGCGTTGTATAAAACCTTCTTGGATCTCTTGCCACATCAGTTCAGAATAAAACCTCGAGCTTTCGACGATTTCCACCAACGTCATTGTCGCTGTCAAAGTCGCTGCTGAGATGGCGTTATATAGTCCAAAGACGGCTTCTGATTGGTAGGTAGTTACGTCATGCCTTCTTCATTTGTAAACATTTGTCCTGGTGGGGCTACCAATGGAGATAAAAAAAGAAGGAAAGTGGCACTACAAACTTACAGCAAGAATGGGTGCGGCCAGCCACTGCCAGAAAATTGGCAGACAACTGATTACACTTGTTTTTTGATCATTATTTATGTAGTGTGCGCGTAACAACTGTTTTAAATACTAAAAATTATAGAGCTTACGTGAATTACATAGTGTCAGGATGGTAATTTCGAATGCTTTTCTGTTCTTGAATGCCTATTTGCTCTAATATTACGACAAATTTGGCCTCGTTAATGTAACTTGTTTTGTACTGCTATATTTCGGATAACCAGAAACAGAAGAAAGTGGTGTGAAAAGCATTCTTTCACAAATCGTTTAATTTCACTGTTAGTGTATTTGTATCGATAGCAAATAAAACTGGAACTCCGAAACCAACTATTGTTTGCCTACTGGTATCGCTACCGCTTCTTGTTTGTTACATTTTCAGCTTTCAACTCATATCCACAATATTTTTAGTGCTCATACTCGCAAAAAACTTACCTACGTGTTCTTTGTTCTTGTTCATGATAATATCTTCCAGCATGTTGGAATGCTATAAATGTGATTAACACTAAGACCCCCTTAAAATAGATATTTTGCTTTAATACATAGGTAACTTTGTAGTAATGATAGCGTAACCTGTTTAAGATGTAGGCCTACGTTTCCTACAATAGCTTATTTCTTTTCCCGGAATATTTCTCACCACTAAACCTGTCAATTATTCCGGAATAACCAAACGTAGCACAGATGGAATGTACGTCTATCTTGATAATCTGCTTGATTTTACTTCTGAATTTCATTTTGAGGTTTTCAAAGTATATGTCTGTACCAGGCTTTGTGACACACCAATAGTTACTAAGTTTCATGTTCCATTTATCACTTGCACGATAACTCGTAATGATATGGAACGAGTCGTAATATGTTGACATCAATTTTTTTGTAAATATGCCTCCATGGTAATCATTTATTTGTTTTTAGGTTTTTTTTAATTAAAAACAGGTAGATGTCAGTCAGTAACTCTTACCTGTCACCATCTACACACTGCAGTAATAAGTAATCTCCCGCGAAATAGAATGATTTATTAAAGACAAACGTTTTCAGTTTAGTTTCAAATTTCACTTTGCTGTGTGTTAGGCGCTTTTTGTATCAGTGGGTAAGTGGTCAAAACTTTTGTTTGCAGCATGTGAATCCCTGTTTGTGCAACAAACATCCTTAACGTGGCATAGTGAATGACATTTTTTTCTTCTGGTATTGTAAATATGTACATCATCACTCCTATAGAAGTGCAGTGGATTATTTACGACGACCTTCATGATTGAATAACTATACTGTGAAAGTGATGATTGCTTCTGACACGCCTAGAACAAGTCACGTACGACGAAAAGTGTGTTTATATACATTTTCAGCCAAAACCTTCTTCAGGAAGGAAGCACAGCACACTTACCCATTATACAATTTATTAAACACACAAAGATCACGCACACATGACCGCTGTCTCCGGCTGTTCTAGGCAAAATATTTTTTAAAGGGCAGAAAATGTAAACAATGAATAATAATTATCAGCGAGAGGAATTTAGAGCATCATATGCTACCTCAACAATCAAGGCGGTTACGTAGCCGTGTGTTGTGCGCGGACGAGACCGTTAATACAGTGTGGTTCGGATGTCGGAGCGTTTGCAACTAGGAAGGCAATGAAAAACATGGGAAATAAGAGAGAGAACGGACACTGAGTAAAGTAAACCAAGTCTGAAGTCAAAAGACAGAAATAAAACCATAACACTGAAGGTAAAAGTGCAACAATAACACAGGCCAACGATGGAAAAACTTTTTTGCTGAAAATACCTTATTCTTATGTTTTTTAGGGTGGGAAATCCAAATATGATACTTAAAAAGCCATATCACCCACCATTTCTCCACATTTTACAGTTAAATTTATTAAATTCAGCGATTTTTTAAAGATTTTAATAGCTTTTATGTAGTTAAAATAATTTAAAAAGGAGGTGTAATGAATCTAGATGACGTTGGTAGCACTGCTGAAAAATTTTGCTGGCAGAAAATGTCGATTCTATTTTTTGTGTTAACAGATGGTGTTTTGTTTACGTCAAACTAACCTTACTATCTCGGTTCCTGTACATGTGCTCAGTACAATGTCTAATCTTGGTTGTAAAAACTGACAGTTTTTGTTAAATTTATGGTGAATTTGTGATTAAAAAACACCAAAGAAACATTACAGACTTTGTGAAACAGGTTTATCATCATACTTTGGATCTAAACTTGGTGATACAGATCAATCTTGGGCGCCGCGTAAGGCACGTTATGTGTGTGTTGGGTATCTGAGATAATGGTCCAAGAAGGGAGAATAAAGCCTTTAGATTTGCTGTTCCTATGAATTGGAGGGAGCCAGGAAATCATTCCGATGATTGCTACTTTTGCAGTGTTGATATTACTGGTCATAATTAGGAAAACAGAAAGGTAACAACCTACCCTAACCTTCTGTCCGCCATCCAACCAGTAGGGCACGGTGTAGATTTGCTGGTTCCTGAATTACCAGATGATTTAAATTCTACTCCAACAGAAGTATTTTCTGATGTACAGTCTGATTTAGATGAACCAGATGATGATGAACTCCACTGTAATACAGGAAGTCTAGAGCCCAAATTGTTTACTCAGAGCGAGCTTAACGATTTGGTTAGGGATCTGGGCTTAATGAAATAAAAAGCTGAATTTCTTGGCTCTAGATTAAAAGAAAAGAACTTACTAGCAGTTGGAACCAGAATATACATGGATAGAAAGAGAGAGCAGCAATTTTAAAAATTTTTCAACAAGAAGGTGATTTAGTGTACTGCTCAGACATCCCCAGACTGATGAATGAGTTTGCTATTGAATACAAAAAGGAAGACTCTAGGCTGCTTATTGATTCATCCGAAACTAGTTTAAAAGCTGTTTTATTACAAAAGGTAACATGTATGCATTTATACATGTTGGGCATTCTGTACATATGAAAAAGCTATGAAAACCTAGAAATAGTGCTAAATGAAATAGGCTATTCTGCTCATGGTTAGATGATACGTGGCGATCTAAAAGTAACACGCATGCTCCTTTGTCAGCAAGGTGGCTTACCCAGATTTCCATGTTTCTTGTGTGATTGGGACAGTAGGCCAGGGATCAACACTGGTGCAGAAAGACCTGGCATGCAAGGGAACCTTTAAAACCGGGTGAGAAGAACATTCTACGCAAAAACCTTGTAGATCCAATAAAACGTACTCCTACCACCACTACATATAAAGTTAGGCTTAATGAAACAGTTTGTGTAGGATTCGCCTGAAGATGGACCATGTTTTAAGTATCTCTACCAAAAGTTTCAACACCTTTCAGAAGCTAAACTAAAAGAAGGCTCTTTTGTCGGACTTGTCATTAGAAAATTGATGTTAACTTTGAATCCACAATGACTTTAAATCAGAAAGAAGCATGGGTATCATTCAAGCAAGTCGTCACAAAGTTCTTAGAACGTGAAAAAGACCCCGAATATGCTTCTATTATAGGTACAATGTTAAAGAACTTTAAAACCTTAGGAACTTTAATGAGCCTGAAAGTTCACTTTTTGAACAGTCGGCTTGATTACTTCCTGGGAAATATGGGAGATGTTAGTGAGGAGCAACGAGGGCGTTTTCACCAGAACATTCAAGTGATGGAAAAACACTACCAAGGACGGTTGAACACCAAAACGATGGGGGACTAATGTTGGTCATGTCACCGAGAAGTTCAGCAAGCGACTCATCGTAGAAAAAGCTTCACAAGAAACTTCAGTGAAAAAAGAAAAAGAAAATACAAACCAATTCCAGCTGACAAGTGAAATCTCTATTAACACATATCATTGTTTTAAGTAGCTTACTGTAAATACAAACCATGCTTATGTTGTAATAAAGCGTTTCATTAATTTCCTCGTTTACCGTATAACATATGATTTTTATACTATATAATAAAAAGCATATTGCTCGAAAACTGTCGATGATACAAGAAACTAAGGCTAGATTGGGTTCAGCTCATAACAGTGTATAAAGATCAGCTATCAAAGTGAAAAAAAAGTTTCTTTAAAAAAAAATTTATTTGGCCTGTGTAATTCATGCATACAAAAGAAAATATTGCTTGAATTGCTCCACCTACGAATGAAATGTGATTCCTTTAAACTTTAGATTATGATCGGATCGATCAGTACTACGGTTAACAATGCAACCTGCCATTTCTGGTGAAACAAAGCACCAACACAGTCGAAACTGGCCATAGGCGCATTAGAGTGACGTCATGGGGAGGTATAACCGCGGTGAACCAAATGTTTTTGGCCAGTTAAGATGGCGGACATCGGCTTAAAGTTTATGACGTAATGAAACCTCCCTTCTTTTTTAGCTCCATGGCGCAAACATGGTAGCATAAACATTGCGACAAATATCTATGGCTCTACTCTGCATCGAGAGATCGCATCTGTGCACCATTAAGATTATATCCGTCGTCACGGTTGACGTTTTGTCACACATTTTTATTTCTACAGCCTCTTTAATTATAGAGTACCTGGGACAAGACTTTTGTCTCGTCACACAGTATTTTATGTTTGTTTGTGAGGCTGTGCTCATCAACAACGGATTTCTACAGCTCACCATTTTTAATGTGCCGTTGATGTTCTGCACAGAGGTCGGGGTCGGTGCGGATGTAGCTGCTTATGCATTTACGTGGGATGTTTAAACTGCAGGAATCCCGAGGCCGAGACTGTCCTTAAATGGATGTAACATCTGATTAATCTTGTTAGGTGGTCGCAAAAAGGATTTGAAACCTCGTCTTCCCAGGTCTCTGCCATTTTGCTGGATGTAGCACCGCAGGAGGAGGGGAATGCAATCGATGGCGCATAATGTGAATGTTCAACCTATTTCACGTTTCCTTTCTTGGTGAATGCTGACTTGTTAGCACGTGAGCATTAGCCACTATTCCGGAGCATACTTCAGATGAGTGGTTGCAAAATCCAAGTGATCGTCGTCAGAAACGATTTTTGCTCTGTCTACCAGTCTATTTAAAGTCGCTCTCTTCTGTACTGAATGGTGAAAACTCTCGGCGCTCAGACGTACACTGATTTACATCTGAGCACCCCGTAACTCCCAGTACAAATACCTGAGCTTATCCACCAAAGATAATGTTAAGCACCCGGGGGAATAGCGACCGTATGGTGTACCACCAATTACTTCACCCAGGTGTAACCATCACAGCTAACTGTTATTAATATCCGAGACGTCTTGCAGAACAAGCTCATTTCACGCACCGAGGGTCTGTCAACGCCCACAACTGCAGAATTTGGGCTACCGATGATCCTAGAACTGTCGTGGAAACTCCATTGCATGACTAGAAAGTCACGGTATGGGTTAGATTTACCGCATGTACCGTTATCGGGCCTTTTTTCTTCGAGGAAACGCGTGATTCTGGTTTTGTAACTGCTACCCTGACGGGTGAGAGGTACAGCGATATGTTACAGAATCGCATTATCCCCAGCCTGGCTGATAAACACCTGCTGGAACATACGATGTTTATGCAGGATTGCGCTCCACCTCATATTGCTAGACGCGTGAAAGATCTCTTGCACGCGTCGTTTGGTAATGATCGTGTGCTCAGCCGCCACTTTCGTCATGCTTGGCCTCCCAGGTCCCCAGACCTCAGTCACTGCGATTATTGGCTTTGGGGTTACCTGAAGTCGCAAGTGTATCGTGATCGACCGACATCTCCAGGGATGCTGAAAGAGAACATCCGTCGCCAATGCCTCACCATAACTCCGGACATGCTTTACAGTGCTATTCACAACATTATTCCTCGACTACAGTTTTTGTTGAGGAATGATGGTGGATATATTGAGCATTTCCTGTAAAAAAAACACCATCTTTGCTTTGTCTTACTTTGTTATCCTAGTATTGCTGTTGTGATCAGATGAATCGCCATCTGTCGGACATTCTTTGAACTTTCGTATTTTTTTGTTACTAATAAAACCCCATGTCATTCAAGCATGTGTGTCAGTTTGTACCTCTCTATCTACATTATTCCATGATTTATTCAGTTTTCAAATTTATGCTGACTTTTTGATCACCCGGTATATCTCTTCGTCAGAAATGTTTTTCTAGTTATTGCAAATCTGTATTTTTTATCTTCCCTATTTAGGCCATCATCATTTACCTTTCCACCTAAGCAGAAAAACTCGTCTACTACGTTGCCTCCCCTTTCCTAATGTACTTCTCCCAGCATCGACTGTACTACGTTACCATTGTTCTACTTTCGTCGGTGTTCAGTTTGTAGCCTATTTCAAGGCTTTTGAAATGTTTGTATAGCACTTGTCTCCTTTCATTCGACGTACATCACTATTTTGATTTCGCCATTATTAAACTATACCAAAATTCCTAGGTAGTTAAACACTGTATTCACATTCGAACATTCCAACTCTTATACTTTAAGACAAACAGTTTCTTACAACCGTACCCTAACCAAGGTGAAGAACAGCCGTTGAGGTAACTCAGGCGCTTCGTTCCGATCAGCCAGTTTTCAAAAAAACATGCTTTATCATTAAAAAGACGGAAACTGTAGGAAGTTCCGCATTGAAGTACTGCCTTGTATATACACAGCTTGACCAGTTTCTAAGAAACACACATATTGTTGGACAGGAATAGTCGCGCAATGGTGGACGACACGAAACGCAAACTGTGCAGATTTCATCACGTGAAAAGCAGGATAACAGACTAAAATAACTTTCCCGTTTAACTAAGGTAAGACCGATATCGGACTCTCAGTAGGGAATATGTTCTCCTCTGGCACTAATAAAAAAATTTGCACCTATTATTCATGCTGGCCACTAATCTGTCGAAGGGTGATAAGGGGTTTTGTCCCACTCGTCTCTCAGGCGGTTTTCAGTTCTTGCACTGTTCTGGGAGGGGGTGTTCGTTGGGAAACACGTCCGCCAAGAGCATCCGAGGTATGCTCTATAGGGACAAGGTTTATATCCTAGGAGTATGCACGCCATTCCATGCGTTCAATCTGTGATACTGCAGAAAGAGTAGGCAGCACTGTATCTACTATATATGAATGCTGGCAGCTGATGTCACGAGAATGTACGGTCGCAAGAGGACCGGACTCCCGACGGCCACGTCGGACTACTGTGAGGGGTGGCAATCTTACTCGGCGTATGGCTCTGGCATCGTACGGCGTCTGCAGTAGCAGTGGGCGCCACAGTGACATAACGAACTGTTACAGATCGAATACTTCAAGGACAGCTCCAAGACAGATGCCCTGCACCGTGCATTCCACAGACCGCACACCGCCGCCTTTCGCGACTTCAGTGGTCTCAAGTGAGGTCTCATTGACGGGGATGGAGGACCCTTGTGTATTGTTGTGAAAGCTGGTTCTGCACCGGTGCCAGTGATAGCTGTATGTTGGTTAGGTGGTCAGTTGAGGGCCTGCAACCAACCTGTCTGTGTGCTGGATACAATGGATCTACACCTGGCGTTATGATCTGGGGTATGAGAGCAGGAACGTTCTTCAGGTTCATCCACTTACCGTTACTGCAAAATTTGTACGCCTTCTTGTTGATTCTACCTGTTGGGTTGCCATTCATGAGAAGTATTCAAGGGGGTGTTTTCCTACTGCAAAACGTCAAGACCAAAATCGAAGTGCTCGGCTTAAAAAGGAATGTTAGACAGAGATGTACTCTTTCGCCCCTACTGTTCAGTCTATACATCGAAGAAGTAAAAGTGGAAATGGTTTTATAAAAGAAAGGTTCAGGAGTGGAATTAAATTTCACAGTGAAAGGATATCAATAATACGATTAACTGAAGACATTGCTATCTGAAATGTGATAATTATGACCTCTTAATTCAGCCAGGTAGGAAAACCCGGAACGGCTGGACCAGGGCGGATTTTACATACTTTATTCATTGCCAGAACAGAAATTCCTTTTACACAGTTTCACTCACATAGCAGCCAATTAAACCCCTTTACTAATTAATTAAAGGCCCAAGCAACGAGACTAATGTAAAATACAATACCATATTAAATAATTTACAGAAAACGTGAAGTTTAAACCAAGATTTAATATTCTTGAAGGCGAAAGACGCCCTGTTTAAGAAACAGAATGAAACAAGGGTAAAGTCGTAATAAAAGCAGACGTAAATCTTAACAAAACCATCAGAACGGCCTCGATTATTAAGTGGTGAGAAAAAAACCACGATTTAGATTGCCACGCGGAGTGGCTGCGTGGTTTATTGTACGATGTCACGAATTGCGCGCCTCCTCCCGCCGGTGGTTCGAGTCCTCCGTCGGTCATGGGCGTGTGTGTTGTTCTTAGCATAATTTAGTTTAAACTCTGTGTAAGGCTAGGGACCGATGACCTTAGCAGTTTGGTCCTTTAGGAATCCATACACATTTGAACATTTTTTAAACTTGGCTGATAAAAGACTAAAATCCTACTTAAAACAATAAAAAGTAGTTTAACACCAATAACTAGGCAAGGTAATACTCAGCCCAGAAATACACATCAATTGAAGGTTTAACACTTTTCCAACAACACAAGAAAAATTAAGTTACAACAGATTAATATGCATATTTCGATCCCAACCCACATCAAAAATTGCTTAACGTGAAGGCCACAAGCTTCCGTATACAAATTCAGAATAATTCCAAGTGTAAACGTGACTTGAACAGGAACATTATGTGTTGCGGCTGCTATTGGAGGAAACAGCGCGAAAGACAGACAGCAGCGAGAGCTGCAGAGTGTGTGCACTCCAAATGACGTAAACACCCACTTAAGCAAGCCGTCGGGTAGTGAATAAGTTGGGCCCGATCCCGGGTAACAAGTACCAGTAACAAAGTACAAAAGATTATTAACAACAGTTCCCTGCAGCATAAATAATTTTAATAAGAATTCCAAAACACAGCTGTGCATCAAATAAATAATTCATAGGGTGAGTCATTACCAAAATCCTTGAGAACCAAAAGATTTAAGAAACCACCTACAAATATTTAAGAAAAATAGTTTCAGCAATAAAACAGTAATACCAGAATATTTGTTCTTTTTAGTAAACCATTAAAGCAGCCACAAAGACACTCGCATGACATTCAAATCTCATCCTTACATTTATCCACAGCGATTCAGAGAGAACAAATGCGTCCTGGAACACACTAAGTTCTATCTGAGCCACTTAAATAAAAAAAGATGCACAACGTAATATCTTAGACAGCGTAGACCTTTAGCACTAGCTTCAAGGAAACCAGAACAGCAAAAGCAAATTATAAACAGGCCAGGAAAATAGCAAAACCGACACACTCTGATGTGAACAATTAAACATCCGTGGTAACTGATAATACTAATCGTTTCACTGCGCCTCAAATTGAAAACTACATGGCATATAATTTACTTTAAAAATCGGAAGATTTAATGGGAGGCGGACAAGAACAGGTAACGCATACTCTAAGACATACCGCCAACCTTCCAAATAAGCTTCCGTCTGGAACACGGCGCTTTACAGTGGATAAAGGTTCACAAGTATAACGGATACATAAGGTTAACACATGCAATAAATTATAACAAGATAACAGGCAATGAGTCAGTCTAAAACGCCTACCAGATCTTGGAATCTCAGTGCCCTTCGAATACCACGGAGACACGGGCGTCCACACCCAACAAGCAGAAGGAAGACGGACCAAAATGACAGTAAACACTCACCTGACAGCTCCGCGTCGCTCTGATAAACCACAGCACAAGCCACGTTGGTACTCAGTACGTTACACGGGGTAACGTGATCCCAATATTGGACGCCCTCCAACAGCTAACTCTATGGGGAAGCGGCCCCACGGAAGGCTCGTTCCAGCTTCATTCCTCAGCTCATAATGCCCAACGAAACAGGTTACCATGCCCGGAGCCGCCACACCGGAGGGCGCTGCGCTCCAATGGAAACACGTTAGAGCAAAATCATAAGAATAGTGATATCGATACATATCGAGAAAGCAGCCATGGCTCACAATCCTCAGTGAAAATGAAGAAGCATTACACGGCCTGCTGGTTGGAATGAACAATCTATTGAATACAAAATATGGATTGAGAATAAATCGAAGAAAGATGAAAGTAATGAGATGTAGCAGAAAAGAGAACAGCGGCAAATTTAACATCAGGATTGGTGGTCACGAAGGAGATGAACGTAAATAATTCTGCTACCTATACTGCAAAATAACTAACGGAGCATGGCGGACATCAAAAGCCGACTAGCATTGGCAAATAGGGCATTTCTGGCCAAGAGAAATGTACTAGTATTAAACATAGACCTTAATTACAGAAAGAAATTTCTGAGAATGTACGTCTGGGACACAGGATTGTATGATGGTGGAACATGGACTGTGGGAAAATAGGAACAGAAGAGAATCGAAGCGTTTGAGATGTGTAGCACTGATAAAGTGAAAAATGCGGAGGTTCTGCGCAGAATGGAGAGGAAAGAAATATGTGGAAAACAGTGACAGCAAGAAGGGACAAGATGAAATAACATCTGTTAAGACATCAGAGGATACCTTCCACGACATTAGATGGAGCTGTAGAGCGTGAAAACTGTAGAAGTAGACAGAGACGATTACATCCAGCAAATAATTGAGCTTGTTGTTTACGAGTGACACTCTGGGCTGAAGAGGTTGGCACGGGAGAGGAATTCGTGGCGAGCTGCAGTCAAAAGACTGATGACTTAAATAAAGGAAGAAAAGCAGAGAACTCTATGAAAACAGTAACGGATGAAGTGATGTGGAAGTAACCCATCCGGAAACGAAAGAAAGGTTTCAGAATTTGGAATGAAAATACAGAAACGGCCCTCAGCGATAAGGAAAAGACAAGACTTCGCCAATAAATCATTAACGAATTTAAATAAACCAGAAAGAGACAACACACAGTAGACGTCATAATACGAGAAGAATAGGCTGAACAAACCGTGAGAGAGACATTTCTACTAAGGCCGAAGTATTACCGGAGAATTAGTAAGAAATATTGTCTTGCTTCGCAGTAATAAGAAAACTAAAGAATAACAAAATCATCTGGACCTGACTTCATAAATGTAGGGTTCTTAAAGAATGGAGAACTTTTACTCAAAATCTGCCTTCTCTATCTATTAAACAACAGTTGGCTTACAGTGAGGATCCCAGATACATAGGAAATAACTGATTCTTCTATACGAGCATTTAACAAAGCACAAAGAAATAAACCAACGAACTTCAGAATACAAGTGTATTAAATACAACGTATAAATTATATAACGGAGTATTAAATAATAGATTAGAAGCAAAAAAAAAAAACACTCACCCACGTAGCGCTGTTGTAACCCAACATGCTGCACAGAATGTCGACATGTTGTCTTGGCCTGTTCGATCACCAGATGTGTTGTCTCTGACCAAGCACTTATGGATGTGATCGGACGACAACTCCCTGCATTACCGAGAAAGTGCAACAGAGAATCGGATTCCATCCCATAAACTGACTTCCGGCAGTTTTACAACAAAATGCTTGCACGTTACATGCATGCAGTCAACTTTCTGGCGGTTACATCGGTTAATAATGTACTGATATTTCATATTTGCAATAGCTTATCTCGTGCTTACAGTAACACGTGAACTAGCATTGTTATTCACTTAAATGTGTTACCAGACAAACGTATTCCCAAAATTTCATTACATTAATTTCATTGGGTGATACAAATTTTTCCGTAAGTATATAATGAGGAATTCCATTATCGTCGCATTCGAACTTCCCTGGTCGCTGAATTGATACTTGAGTGCTTTGGCATAAATTTGACTCTGCCGTCATTACATTATTACGTGTTGGTAAATGCAACCCTACTTTTCCCACAATTTACGAATTTTCTGCTTTTCATGAACATTCCATATTACACACAGCATTCCCAGTTATAAGCATTACGTATTCGCGTTCTACTGCATGCGGTTTACAGCAGATGTGGGACTATGTAGACAGACTGAAGCGGAGAGTGAAAATTTGTACCGAGGCCGGGTATCGAACCCGGGGCCCCTTACTAGGCAGGTGCGTTAGCCTCTAAGCCTCATTGGCACGGCCGTCCATACAACTGCACGGATTACCCTGGAACGCCTCCCTCCTCGGTCTAAATTCTCTATGCCGCCCCAGTGTACTTTAAATGGGAGATCCAGCATGAAACCAAGGTGCAGGTACTTATACAAAAGAAATGACGGTTTCAGAGACTTTACTGGTCTCGTACAGGTATGATTCTATTTATATATATTAAATCGGCGAGCTGCGTACTAAGCAGCTGACCCGTGTTCGATTCCAGGTCTTGATACAGAGATATACTCGCCGCTTCAGTCTACATACAAAGACTCATACCTGTATGAGACAGTAAAGTCTGTGAAATTGTCATTTCATTTGCAGATGTGGTAGGTCAAGACGTTACTGCTACTTAGGGAGACGCTGTACATATTCCTGCTGAAGCCCTTAGAAAAAATTATGAGTGACTGTGCTGGTAAACTTATACGTTATTTGATTTTCAAACAGCTGAGCAAAACTGAACGTACTCAAACATTTCTCTCTTTGCTTATTCTGATCATCACTAAACTGACACACAATATTTCTTTAGCGCAACGCGGCAGCAACAGAACCCATGTAGACGGGTGGAAAGAAATGTGTCAGGCTTCATAATACGTATTTATATGTGTCGTGTATTGTGGATTTCTTGTTCGTGAATGTGAATCTGCACTTGAACTTTCCTAATCCTCCTCACACCATTCCATTAAGCGTGGCCAAATCTTATTTAGGAAGTAGTTCTGTAGTATAGTTGTGCCAACCTTACTTCTGGGTGGGGGATGAGAGAGACAGCACAGGCAGGTCAAAGTCGGAGACTTTCCAGTGTCACAAGATTTGGGTAGGAGAGGTTGGTCACGGTTAAGTGGTTCGACCATTCCCTCCACCGGGGCCCAGGAAGACCTCCGGGTGCCCGCGATAATCGAGGAGTGTTACAGAAGACGGGTAAGTGAGCAGACACGCCCTCAGTGCGTCTGTCTCGATGTTTACGCGTGGAAGAGAAGTTTTTGAATATTTGCACTAATTATGTTATTTCCAGCTTCTGATTGTGTAAGGAAATGAATGTTCTCGTTTAATTTCGGAAATTTGACCCCCTGTGTTAATGTATCTGGTCCCCAGTTTTCATGGTATCCCATGCAAAATATTGGGTGACTTTGGTGGTATACATTTGGCCAACGCAATTCCGTCTTTCCCGTAGAAATGTGCGTGCAGATTAGTATATAATATACTCGAGCTATAAGTTGTAAAATTGTAATATCTGCAAACTGGAACAAATGTTGCAATCGCTGTAAAGTCGAGTGATAATGTTTAAAATAAACAGGTAATCAACTGTCGTCAATCTTTAACTTACGCTAAAAATCACATAGGAGTCAAGTTAAATAAAAGACACAGAATGCGGGGACCCACACATCAGAGTGTGAGCCCTCCAGCCCCGTGCCTAGTATCGTACAGAAAGGACACGCTCTCAAGGTAGCGCTCTCAAGTGCCGCCCCCGCCCCCCTCTCCCTCCCCCTCCCCCTCCCCAGTTATCCGTTGCGCAATTTTCATTCAGGGCTTGACGACAACAACTTTCATCTGGCATCCCTAGGCAAGGAGGTTTGACGGTAATCTTTCAAAATTATAGAACATAGCAGGCTCCTTACAACCCGTCTCCATATCCTGTCATGTGAAATGTTCCATCTTCGATAATGAACCCTAACCGTGAGCTCCTCCATGGACACTTCACAGACGATTCTCTGTTGTTTCTGAAGTTAGTGGTAAGACGTCAACGCGGGAGACTGTTCCTTGTGATGAAACACGAGCTCTTTACGGAAACACTTGCTGATCAGCAAGACATTGTACCGCCAGAAATATTTCCGACTATTGCTTCTGATCGCAAAATGCTACACCAACTGCGCCATTTCGACAGTAGAATTTCGGATTGCCTGTAATGAGAGGTACACATTTCCTGTTTTCCTCTCTTCTTCAAGTAGCTCTGCTGGAACCCGTCGTATATGCAGTCGAGATTCCAGATTCCCTTCTGTACAAAGGCGGCCGTGTTGCGCCTACCTCTCTGCGTGTAACCGGAGTCCTCGCAATCTCGCACGCACTGCGTGGAGTCCTTAGGAACGCAAGAAGCTTGTATTTCACCTTGCCGTCTACAAGCCAGCACACTTTCACGAATTTGCGAAGAAGAGTATGACGTGCATCCTTTGTGTCGGGCTGCTCCTTGTTTGCCGTGACTTGACAGTGATACCAGGTGTAATTCTTTTTTTCATAGAGTTTTACGCTTCATACCAGTTATTAGTAGATTTGATTTTTATTTATTTTTATTTTATGAAACTGTCATTACGAATCCGTTTACTGATCCTTAACTTTTGGGACCTCTTCTCCCCTAATTCTAATATACAACACTGGTTGACAAAGGAATATTATGCTTAACGGTAAATGGGTTTTCTGGTGTGTTTTCTTGTTCTGATTTTAGGTAGTTCTTAGAATCTTTCATCACATGCAGTTGTGAGATAAATTGACAATTTCCGTGAGGTATACAAAATGTAGTTATTTAAAACGTCATAATGCCAGTATTGTTTTGTGAAGACTGCAACGTGATATGCAGAAAATATTGTTTTATTTTATACACTTAGGTGACAAGTCATGGCATACTTCCTAATATCGTCGGACCTACTTTTGCCCGCGCAGTGCAGGAACTCGGCAGGGATTGAACAAGTCGTTGGAGTGCCGTTGCAGAAATATTGAGCCACGCTGAATTTGTAGGCGGCCATAATTTCAAAAGTGTTGTTGGTGCAGAATTTTATACAAGAAACAAACTCTCGATTATGTCCCATAAGTGTATAAAGGGACTCAAATCGGGCGATCTGGGTGGCCAAACGATTCGCTCGAATTGTCCAGAGTATTGTTCAAACTGATCGCAAACGATTGTCCCCCGTGACATGGTGCATTGCCTTCCATAAAAGTTCCACCGTTTTTTTGGGAAAGTGATGTCCATGAATGCCTCAAAATGGCCTCCAATTAGCGGAACGTCCAGGGACCCAGGCCATACCATGTAAACATAGCCCAAGGAATTATGGAGCCATAACCAGTGACTTGTTGACAACTGGGGTCCACGGCTTCGTCGGGTCTGCGCCGCTCTCGAACACTACCATCAGCTCCTACCAACTGAAATCGGGATTCATCTGACCAGGCAACAGTTTTTCAGTAGTCTAGAGTCCAACCGTCATGGTCACGAGCCCAGGAGAGGCGCAGCAGGCGATGTCGTGCTGCTAGCAAAAGCAAGCGTGTCGGTCGTCTGCTGCCATAGGACATTAACGCTCCATTTCGCCGCGCTGTCCTCACGGATATGTTCGTCGGACGTTCCTCATTGATTAATGAGGTTATTTAAGGAAGGGTTGTTTGTCTGTTAGAACTGACAACTCTACGCAGTCGTCGCTGCTCTCAGTCGTTAAGTGAAGATCGCCGTCCACTGCGTTCTCCGCGGTGAGAGTATAATTACTGAAATGTGGTATTCTCGGCACTCTCTTGAAGTTTGTGGTAAGTTCCTATGGACCAAACTGCTGAGGTCATCGGTCCCTGGGCTTACACACTACTTTAACATAATTTAAACTAACTTATGCTAAGGACACACACACACACACACACACACACACACACACACACACACACACACACACACACACACACACCCATGCCCAGGGAGGACTCGAGACAATGCCGGGGGAGCCGCGCGAACCGTGCAAGGCTCCTCAAACCGCACGGCTACCCCGCCTGGCCACTCTCTTGACACTGTGGATCTCGGATTACTGAATTCTGTGACGGTATCCGAACTGAAATGTCCCATGCGTCTGGCTCCAAATGCCGTTCCGCGTTCGAAGTCTGTTAACTCCCCATAGTCACCCCAGAAATCGTTTTTTCACATGAATCACCTGAGAAGCAATGAGAACTACACCTGTGCACTGCCCTTTATACCTTGTGTACGTGATTCTACCGCCATCTGTATACGTGCACATCGCTATCGTTTGATTTCTGTCACCTCAGTGTGGTCCATAATACACATATATCTACATAGTATTGTCGCTTTTAGGCTCTATGTTCGTTTTATATATCGTTTTTCACGTAGAATTCAGCAACGGATGATGAATTGTTTGGTCCCAGCATTTGCGAAGTTCATGATTTCAAGAGCTTATGTTAATTCCTGTTACCACTTCTGCCACATCTATGACAGACCTGTACTGTAAAAGAAACAGCGCGTAAGTGTGTAAGTAGGCTGTTTAGGTTTTTATGTTGGTAACGCCACGTAGTCCTCTGTATGAAAATCGCTGACTGTGCTGTGTGCAGTGTGTGGCTGGTTGGACTCATTGTTGGAATATTCGCTTATGTAGTGTTGGGCAGTTGGATGTGAACAGCGCGTAGCGTTGGGCAGTTGGATGTGTGTTGCCAGCAGTGGTGCATGTGGGGAGAGAGATGCCAGAGTTTTGAGAGGTTACTATGAGCGGACGATCTGGACGTGCGTCCGTTAGAAAAAGCAAATTTGTAGGACTGGATGTCATGAACTGATTATATTATGAATTTTGAACGCTATTAAGGTAAATACAGTTTGTTCTCTATTAAAATCTTTCATTTCTTAACTATGCCTGTTAGTAGTTAATGCCTTCAGTAGTTAGAATCTGTTATTTAGCTGGCAGTATTGGCTCTCGCTGTATTGCAGTAGTTCGAGTAACGAAGATTTTTGTGAGGTAAGTGATTCATTTATGGTATAGGTTATTGTTAGTCAGGGCCATTCTTTTGTCGGGATTAATGAAAGTCAGATTGCGTTGCTCTAAAAATATTGTGTGTCAGTTTAGTGATGATCAGAATAAGTAAAGAGAAAACTGTCTGAATACGTTGAGTTTTACTCAGCTGTTTCTATATCAAAAAACGCAGAAGTCTATCAGCACAGTCTTTCTTTACGTAAAAAAGAGGGAGTTTCAAGTGCAGACTTTGTCACACAAGTGTATTTTGCGACCTTTGCCTTAAAAGTTGGGAAAACTTACTATTCGACTCAAAGATGGACCAAAATGAACTTTCTACACTTAGAGAGAATGAATGACATTTAAAGATCATCTTGGATAAGTTGTCAACAAGTTTCATGGCAACTTTTAGAACTTTTATAAATAGAATTAATAGGAAAATTTATGGATAACTTGAGTGTTGGATGGTTCAATGAGGTTGAAGCTGCACTTTCTGGGTTCCTGCGTTAGCTATTTTCTGGAAAATCTGGGTGCTGTGAGTGAACAAAAGGGAGGACGTTTCCATCAAAACATTAAAGAAATCGGGTGGGGATACCAGAAGCGATGGAATGTCAGCGTGATACATGACTACTTCAGGGTTCCGCGCAGGAAGTATCCTCAGTCAGTAAGCAGAAGAAAACGCAACGGCGATGTGAAGGGGAAAAGAAGAGATTCAAATTTATGCCTTTGTATTAAACCTGACAGACATAATAACTAAACGTAATGTTAGGAGTGCCTTATTTTATCACGCTTGTAATGAAGGTTTTTGTATGTACTTGTTTTGCATGAATTTTTCTGGACAATCATTATTTTTTGAATAAACTTTATGTGATAGAGGGGAATTCCTAGAAGTTTTGAACTTAACATGTAAAACGAAACATTAGGATCGATTTCATCGTTGATTTCCATTTACAGGTTTGTATCCAACTTCATGTCATTTTTCTTCCACGATATTCCGACTCGTTCACTCGGTGTCATTCTCATTAAAATCCTCCTGGATTTACTGCCGTGTCGTCTCATAAAATACTTAAATATAACAGGCACTTTTGCCATGTTGCAGAGGCTCCCCTCAAGGCATAGACAGCAAGCGAGCGGGCACTTCAATCCATCGCATTTCTTACAGTGTCGTAAGCCAAACGAGATCAAATTTCTTAGAATTTCGTTGAACCTGAAATACCTCTGATCTATGTTGACAGAGGGAGGCTACATGAGTTGGGCTGCGGATTACACGGCTTATTGGCAATTAATAGCCCGCTGCGAACTATCGACAAGCTTCTGGGAGCAGTGTTTTCCCGCTGCTAGTGCATACGCTCTCCGTTTAGCGCAAGCCCAGCCGGCCACGGCGTGCCATACTACACGCGGGGAGCAAGTGCGGGCCGTCTTGTCTCGGGTTTGTTCGTTGCTTTCTGGAGATTCTCGGCACAGTGTCACATTTCATTTAACATAGCGGTGTGGCATTTTTCGGTTGGTACGACCCTCCGTAGTTCAGCTATTTGTTCTTTCTCTGAAGGAAATTCACAGGTCCAGTAGATGTTTGCACAGAAAAATGGGAATGACAGAAGAGAGGCATGAGAGCATAAGCGACAGGTTCTGCAAATTTGCTGTGAAGCGCTACACAATATCAAGCAGAAAAAAAATTAAACATTTAGTTGACAATGAAAGAGCAAAAAAAAAAAAGGTTTGACAGACGGGATTCGTTGTTTAGTACATCAAGAAGCACTTTGAGCTAAATTGCAGTTACAACACGTTTCAGTTGAACTGCACGAAAAGTATGGAGACTTAATATATCACTGCAAAGTACGCTGCTTAAGTCAAGGGGCCACCAGGAACAATTTTTCGGTTGAAAAGTCGCTATTGTTGAATTTATGAACGAAAAATAACTGCAGGAACGAAAATTAGAACATCTGGAGTGGATTGAAGTCCTTCCATTTTAAGCGGACTTGACTGGACTCTGTCCACAGTGAGATACTGAAAGGTCAGACAACTTTTTTATGATCTGATGGTTTCATTAAAAGAGCAAACTGCATTACAGAACATATTGTGACAAACACAGTCCACTTCTCTAAAGCCACTGGCGTTGAAGAAAACATGAAATGTGAGGAATTCATTGTGGTCTTCAAAGAATTGCGACGATAGTTTCCTAAACGTTTTGAGGACACCGACAATCTTACCACTGTTTTTGAGACCGTCTGCCATTTCTATTGCAAGCGCCCCTGGGCGTGTGTAAATGTATCTGACTGTCCTGAAAGGGAATTTCCATTTTAATGACAAATCCCCTTAGATTAAATTTGTCCAGGACGTCAACATCGCTTTCCCATCTAACGTTGCCACGTCTCCATGATGTTGAAAAAGTGCTACAATGTTTCTATCGCCATATTTATGTGAAAAATCTTATTTCGATTATGAGATTAAAGAGGTCACGATTACGTGACAAACTGAGTACAAAAATCTGTGAAATTGTCTGCGTCTGTCCGTAAGCCGACAGTTTACACCAAATTATGTCTTCAGCGCGCCAAAAATAAATAATACTGAAAATTAGTTTTGTTTCTTACCTATGTTGTTGTGAAATGTGAAACATAAAACCAAACCGTATGCAGTGCGACTACAGTTCCATTTAAGCGCTGGAAGTTCACAGTTTTCTTCGCTGTACCCTCCAAGCGATCAGACAGCGTAGCGTGGCGGTGGGGGGAATATGCGCGTACGCTGAGCGTTATGGCATTCGTGGTCGGGCGTGGCCTACAAGCCAAAACCTTTGCCGTCCCTGGTGTAGATTCTCGATTAGCTTTGAATCTGGGGTGTTTGGTGGCCAGGGGAGTACACAGAAACTCGTGCTGGTGCTCTTCGAACCAGACACATACACTGCGAGCTGTGTGACAGGTTGCATTGTCCTGCTGGTAGATGCCATGATGCCGAGCAAAAAGAAACTGCGTGTAGGGGTGGACACGGTCCCCCAGGATAGATGTATGTTTGTGTTGTTCTTCTGTGCGATGGAGCATAAAAAGTAATTCATCGGAAAAGACCACCGTCGCCATGTCCCTCTTGCGGTACTGGCGTGCAAATGTCAGCAGTAAGTAAGGATGCATGAACTAGACGCCTGCAGCAGAGTATCTTACGCAGCAATGTACGCTGAACGCTCTCGCTGCTGGAAACCCTTTCATTCATCTGGGCAGTTAGTTACTCAACAGCTGCGCGTCTGTTCGCTCAGACACGACTCCGCGGCTCTCGCTCACCCCAGTCATCAATGACCCAACGCTTACCACAGCTGCCTCGGCGCTGGTTTTGGATAGCTATGTTTTGACATGTATTGTGTACTTTAGCCACAGGGGCACTTGAACAGTTCACAAAGTTATCCCTTACGGAAATGCTTTAACCCTTGACCTGAAACTCAATGATTATGTCCTACTGGAAGTCAAATAAATCGCTTCGCTTCCGCATTACACCAACGAGTTCCCTGCTTTCTGCTTTTCTGCGACGCGCTTTTACTGTATAACCTTCATTACTAGCGCTGTCACTTGCCGTCCGTCTGTGGGTACTGCACGTTTATGTCGAACATAGGTGTCTTGTGACAGCCAGAGCGAGAGCACCAGCAGCAGCGAGTACTGTTTGTATAAAGTGTTTATTTTGCATTTTGTTTACGACCTTCCGCTAAGGAAGGGATTCTATTTGTGTTTATCCGCTCTGCATAGTAACTAACAGTTCTTGATAAAACTTTACGTAGTTTTCGTGTTAGATTTCTTAGTGTTTTCTTGATCGTTTAGAACAGAAAGCGCCCTAAAACCGTCTTTTGTTTGTTTCGCGGCCGTTAGCCACTAGTCACTTGAATCAGCAGTTGTCTTGTGACAGCCAGAGCGAGAGCACCAGCAGCAGCGAGTACTGTTTGTATAAAGCGTTTTTGTACTTATTTGCTGCGCTTAGCTTTTAAATAGTTTTTCTGGGAAAACCTAGCGTAGTTTTCGCGTCTCGTATTTCAGTGAGTGTTTCTTGATTATCAGAGTAGCTCATCAGAAGATTATCTTGGGAATTTGTCACCGTATAGAGTAGGGTAAACATAGTCATGTGTAGGGACTGTGGTTGTTGTGAGCGGGCGCAAGGAGAATTGGCCACTCTTCGGGGGCAGGTGGAGGCTTTGTCTGTTAGGCTCATCGAGCTCGAGGCGCAGGCGTCGGCTCGTAGTGGCGTTGGGGCAACTGTGGTGAGACCTATGCCTACTTCGGTGGCCTTGGAATCACATGGAACCCCTGATGTCGCTGCGTCTTCCGGCAGTGAGCATCTTACCGGTCAGCCATCACTCCAGGGTGAATGGCGGACAGTGGTGGGCTCGCGCGTGCCTGGCCGAAAGGCGAAGGTGGGATCTGGCCGCGTGGCAGCTGCCTTACCCCTTTCCAACAGGTACGGGGTGCTTCCTAGTGGTGATGACATCGTTTCCGAGCCACCACAGGATGCCTCGCCTGTTGGGCCAGTGGCCGATTCTCCGGCAAGGTCCCGACAGTCACAGAGGGCGGGCCTATTAGTTATAGGGAGCTCCAACGTTAGGCGGGTTATGGAGCCCCTCAGGAAAATAGCGGGTAGGTCGGGGAAGAATGCCAGTGTGCACTCGGTGTGCTTGCCGGGGGGTCTCGTCCGTAATGTGGAGGAGGCCCTTCCGGCAGCTATTGAACGCACTGGGTGTGACCGGCTGCGGATAGTAGCACATGTCGGAACGAATGACGCCTGCCGCTTGGGTTCTGAGGCCATCCTTGGTTCCTTCCGGCGGCTGGCTGATTTGGTGAAGACAACCAGCATCGCACGCGGAGTGCAAGCTGAGCTTAATATCTGCAGCATAGTGCCCAGAGTCGATCGCGGTCCTCTGGTTTGGAGCCGTGTGGAGGGTCTAAACCAGAGGCTCAGACGACTCTGCGACTATAATGGTTGCAATTTCATCGACCTCCGTTATTGGGTGGAGAACTGTAGGGCCCCCCTAGACAGGTCAGGCGTGCACTACACACCGGAAGCAGCTACTAGGGTAGCAGAGTACGTGTGGCGTGCACACGGGGGTTTTAGGTTAGAGGGACCCCCCCCCCCCCCCCCTTGGGCGAAACGATAAAATACCTGACGGCTTACCAGAGAGGACATTATCATCGTTGATAAAGAACGTCCGTCCTCAGAGACCAAAAACAGGAAAAGTTAACGTAATATTGGTAAACTGCAGGAGTATCCAGGGCAAGGTTCCTGAATTAGTATCTCTTATTGAAGGAAATAGTGCGCATATAGTATTAGGAACGGAAAGTTGGTTAAAACCAGAAGTGAACAGTAACGAAATTCTAGACACAGAATGGAATATATACCGCAAGGATAGGATAAACGCCAATGGTGGAGGAGTATTTATAGCAGTAAAGAATTCAATAATATTCAGTGAAGTTATTAGCGAATGCGAATGTGAAATAATCTGGGTTAAGTTAAGTATCAAAGGTGGGTCAGATATGATAGTCGGATGCCTCTATAGACCACCTGCATCAGCAACCGTAGTAGTTGAGCGCCTCAGAGAGAACCTGCAGAACGTCGTGAAGAAGTTTCGTGATCATACTATTGTAATAGGGGGAGACTTCAATCTACCAGGTATAGAATGGGATAGTCACACAATCAGAACTGGAGCCAGGGACAGAGACTCTTGTGACATTATCCTGACTGCCTTGTCCGAGAATTACTTCGAGCAGATAGTTAGAGAACCAACTCGTGAAGCTAACGTTTTAGACCTCATAGCAACAAATAGACCGGAACTTTTCGACTCCGTGAATGTAGAAGAGGGTATCAGTGATCATAAGTCAGTGGTTGCATCAATGACTACAAGTGTAATAAGAAATGCCAAGAAAGGAAGGAAAATATATTTGCTTAACAAGAGTGATAGGGCACAAATCGCAGAATATCTGAGTGACCACCATCAAACGTTCATTTCTGAGGAAGAGGATGTGGAACAAAAATGGAAAAAATTCAGAAACATCGTCCAGTACGCCTTAGATAAGTTCGTACCGACTAAGGTCCAAAGCGAGGGGAAAGATCCACCGTGGTATAACAATCATGTACGAAAGGTACTACGGAAACAAAGAAAGCTTCATCATAGGTTTAAGAGTAGTCGAATCATAGCTGATAAGGAAAAGCTGAACGAAGCGAAAAAGAGCGTAAAGAGAGCAATGAGAGAAGCATTCAACGAATTCGAACATAAAACATTGGCAAACAATCTAAACAAGAACCCTAAAAAGTTTTGGTCATATGTAAAATCGGTAAGCGGATCTAAATCCCCTATTCAGTCACTCGTTGACCACGATGGCACCGAAACAGAGGACGACGGAAGAAAGGCAGAAATACTGAATTCAGTGTTCCGAAACTGTTTCACTGCGGAAAATCGTAACACGGTCCCTGACTTCAGCCGTCGCACGGACGCCAAAATGGAAAATATTGAAATAAACGATATCGGAATTGAAAAACAACTGCTATCACTTAGTAGCGGAAAAGCATCCGGACCAGACGAGATACCCTTAAGATTCTACAGTGATTATGCTAAAGAACTTGCCCCCTTTCTATCACCAATTTATCGTAGATCGCTGGAAGAACGTAAAGTACCTAGCGACTGGAAGAAAGCGCAGGTCGTTCCCATTTTCAAGAAGGGTCATAAATCAGATGCGAATAATTATAGGCCTATTTCGCTTACGTCAATCTGTTGTAGAATAATGGAACATGTTTTGTGTTCTCGTATTATGACGTTCTTAGATAATACAAATCTCCTTCATCATAACCAACATGGATTCCGCAAACAGAGATCATGTGAAACTCAGCTCGCCCTATTTGCCCAAGAAATTCACAGTGCCGTAGACACTGGCGAGCAGATTGATGCCGTATTCCTGGACTTCAGGAAGGCATTTGATACGGTTCCGCACTTACGTTTAGTGAAAAAAATACGAGCTTACGGAATATCGGACCAGGTTTGTGATTGGATTCAGGATTTCCTAGAAGAAAGAACACAACATGTCATTCTTAACGGTTCAAAATCTGCAGATGTAGAGGTAATTTCGGGAGTACCGCAGGGAAGCGTGATAGGACCTTTATTGTTTACAATATACATAAATGACTTAGTTGACAACATCGGTAGCTCCGTGAGGCTATTTGCAGATGACACGGTTGTCTACAAGAAAGTAGCAACATCAGAAGACTCGTACGTACTCCAGGAGGACCTGCAGAGGATTAATGCATGGTGCGACAGCTGGCAGCTTTCCCTAAACGTAGATAAATGTAATATAATGCGCATACATAGGGGCAGAAATCCATTCCAGTACGATTATGCCATAGGTGGTAAATCATTGGAAGCGGTACCGACCGTAAAATACTTAGGAGTTACTATCCGGAGCGATCTGAAGTGGAATGATCACATAAAACGAATAGTGGGAAAAGCAGGCGCCAGGTTGAGATTCATAGGAAGAATTCTAAGAAAATGTGACTCATCGACGAAAGAAGTAGCTTACAAAACGCTTGTTCGTCCGATTCTTGAGTATTGCTCATCAGTATGGGACCCTTACCAGGTTGGATTAATAGAAGAGATAGACATGATCCAGCGAAAAGCAGCGCGATTCGTCATGGGGACATTTAGTCAGCGCGAGAGCGTTACGGAGATGCTGAACAAGCTCCAGTGGCGACACTTCAAGAAAGGCGTTACGCAATACGGAGAGGTTTATTATCGAAATTACGAGAGAGCACATTCCGGGAAGAGATGGGCAACATATTACTACCGCCCACATATATCTCGCGTAATGATCACAACGAAAAGATCCGAGAAATTAGAGCAAATACGGAGACTTACAAGCAGTCGTTCTTCCCACGCACAATTCGTGAATGGAACAGGGATGGGGGGATCAGATAGTGGTACAATAAGTACCCTCCGCCACACACCGTAAGGTGGCTCGCGGAGTGTAGATGTAGATGTAGATTAATGTAACTGGACCGTGTATTTCATTTGATTCACTTAATAAAACCTTCTGCGTATAATTACCAGGTAAATTCGCCAACAGCCTTGTGCTTTGAGAAGTTATTTTATTTAGACAGAAGTTTCGGCATCTCAGTAACGCCATATTTAGATCCCTATGCACTCCATGTATAGGCAATCAAAGATAGAGAAACAAGCACACCTGGAAACATCAGCATCTAGATTCCGTGAGTTCGTTTATGGACTGTTTACTTCAGAAATCTTGACAAAAACTGAGCCTACCTCTTTCTCGAAATGCAGGAGTGCTCAGTTGTTGTCAAGACTTCAGAGTAAACAGTCCATAAACGAATTCACGTAAACCAAACACTGAAGGCTCCACTTACGCAAGCATCGAAATATCTGTTTGACTATGCACGGAGAGCATAGGGGTCTGAAGATGGCGTTATTGAGATTCCGAAGCTGATGTCTAAATAAAATAACTTCTCAAAACTTACGGGTGTTCGTGGATTACCCTTATCAAATATATGCACGGCCGCTGTCACGTATCCACAATGAATTAACACAGACTCTGTGTATAAGGCCGTATATAAATTTCGTCATTATCACCAACCATTTCGAGTATACAAATAGTGCAGGAAAAGAGGCGTCTTCTATGCATTTCTACACACTGCGATTGAAAGATGCATGTTAAACAACACTTTCTCCATAGTTTTTTCATTAGGTTGAAAAGTACGCTTTGCACACTTTTCACAAAGGTATTCTGTAATCGGTATCGATAGGTTATGCAACATCTTTGAGTTACCTGTCTCTGTGACGCTGCAGTAGCGTGTTTATCCTTCGGCGAGTACCGCTCGTTCCAGCCAATCAGGTGGCAGGCTGCTGAGCAGGCCACGTGTCCAAGAGAGTTTGAAACCTCACTTTTTGTTCTGGATGTGGAGGCGATGTGCTTGATGCTTGTCGAAGCTGAGGGCTGCAGTTGGAGGTTGTGTGAGGTCATTTAGGTTTTTTGCGTCAGTACACAACGGTCGAAGTAGAAAGGATATAAAATGTAGACTGGCAATGACAAGGAAAGCGTTTCTGAAGAAGAGAAAGCTGTTAACACAGAGTATAGATTTAAGTGTCAGGAAGTCGTTTCTGAAAGTATTTGTATGGAGTGTGGCCATGTATGGAAGCCAAACGTGGACGATAAATAGTTTGGACAAGAAGAGAATAGAATTTTTCGAAATGTGATGTTACAGAAGAATGCTGAAGATTAGATGGGTAAATCACATAACTAATGAGGAGGTACTGAATAGAATTAGGGAGAAGAGAAATTTGTGGCACACCTTGGCTAGAAGAAGGGATCGGTTGGTAGAACAAGTTCAGAGGCATGAAGGGATCACCAATTTACTATTGGAGGGCAGCGTGGAGGGTAAAAATCGTAGGGGAAGACCAAGAGATGAATCCACTAAGCAGATTCAGAAGGATGTAGGTTGCAGTAGCTACTGGGAGATGAAGAAGCTTGCACAGGATAGAGTAGCATGGAGAGCTGCATCCAACCAGTCTCTGGACTGAAGACCACAACAACAACAACAAAACGTTTGAAACATTCTGTCGAGTGATATTAGTATTCGGTTATTGAAACAGCTATCATTTCGTGGGCTGAATTCCTGTACTCCCCTGGCCACCAGACTCCCCAGATTCAAACCTAATCGAGAACCTGTGGGGCCACCTCGATTGCGCTGTATGCGCCGTGGATCCTCATCCGAGAAACGTAGCGAAACTGGCCACGACGCTGGAGTCAGCAAGCCTTCATTTTCTTGTCGCTACCTTCCAGAACCTCACTGGCATACAATAGAAGAAATATGACACTCTTTCTGCTCGTCTCGCAGAGGTCCGCGCCTGCGAAAGTTGAATATTCAGGCTTTTGACAGACGGTAGCTTTAATGTGATCGGACCGTGTATAACAAAAGTAACTTTGTGTTTCTGGCCATCTTACACATGCGCAAAATAGAGTGCGAACGCATCAGGCTGAATCTATGCATCCACCCTGGAATTCACTCTTGCTAGACTCTTTTCAGACTATTTCTCTACCGTTCTGATCTCGAATAGCACATAGGAAAAATATCAATCATTCCGAGCAACTCATTCTTCTCTTTTATGAGGATGACTTTTTTCCCCTACGTACATGGGAATTAGTAAAATGTTTTGACATTTGGGGCAGAAAGTTGGTGATTGAATTTTCATGAAAAAAACTCTCCGCCTTTTAAATCTAAATCATATAACATCCGTGGCAGTCTTTCTATTATTATGCCACAATATAAAATGATCTGCCATTCTTTGTACGATTTCAGTATCCTCAATGAATCACACCAGAAGAGGACGGACAAGCATAGCGTAGGCAGTCTATGCAATAGATTTGCTGTGCGTTCTAAATAACTGACAACAAAACGTAGTATTTGTTTCCTCTTCCCCACAACATTTTCTGCCTGAGATTTCCAAAAAAATTGCTCGTAGTAACATCTGGGTGTTTAGCTAAATCGACAAGCTTCAAGCAGGCGTAATTAATTGTGTAACATAAATTTAACTAAATTCTCACATTTATTATTGCTAAGGTTCGACTGCAACTTTTAGCAACATGCAAATATCTCGTCTCAATAATTTCTATTATTCGTTTTGAATTTATGACATTTTTACTAGATCGTATACGACGGAGTCATTTTGTATATAATCTAAGAAGACTGCTAACATTGTCTCCTAATTCCTTTACATAGATTCAAAACAGCAGACGGCCTGTAACACTTCCTAGGGAACCGCACATATAGCTATGGCTTCTCTGCTCTACTTCGTGTCAGTTACTTGTATGATCTTTATGACAGGAAGTCACGAATCAAGTGGCACAGCTGAGACTACACACATTCGCGGAATATTATCAGAAGCCTCTTGTGAGAAACGGTGCGAAAAATCTCCTGGAAAACTTGAAATGTGGTATCTATTTGAGACCACTTGTCGATAGCATTTACACTACTGTGAATACAGAACAAGTTGTGTCTCACATGAGTGTTATTTGCTGAATCCATGCTTGTTTTGTATCAAAAGAACGTTTTTTATAACTATTATAGATAGGATAAGGACACGGCTGTCACAAAACCTGAGGAACCCTACTTGCATTCGCTTAGAGTAATACGGCAGGTAACCATAGGCGGATTAGTTTCGTTTATGAAGTGAATACGTTATCAGCTGTGACAGTGGGTACAAATCTCGTGCCTCAGAACATCAGGAAAGCCGCGGCCACGCCTGGGATGTGGTGGGTGAAGTAACAGCTGTCGCCAGCTGCCCACCCAAAGGATTTATGTGCTCAGAGGGAACTTTCAATAATTCGCGACGAGGTTCGTTTCTGGCTCGATGCCGGAGGTGTCCGCACCGGAATAATTCACCGGAGTACACGGTGTTTCAAAACTACTGCACGCTCTGCCAGAGGGCGATTCTTAAGCGCTAAGTTACGCATTTATTTCTGTCAAGTATAGCCCCAACCTTATGACAGTTTTCTTTCTTACAGCTGGTAGATGATTATCTTCACCTTGGCATCGGCCGTTTCAAAGTCACCGAAAGATGAACTTCTTTCACCGTCTCCATGTTAAATTGAATTATTTTCTAATGCCTGAGAATATGTTGTTCATAGTATATATTGTTTCTTTTTTTACCAGAATGTCTCTTTCTAATTTATTATGATTTTATTTAGCCGCATCACGAGGAATGTCGTTTACAAGATAGCATTCAAGTACACTGCTGTCGGAAACTTAAGAATGGAAGTAATTTTTGCATGATGTGTCACTGCAAGTAACGTAGCTACTTGAAACTACGACCATTCATTAAAAAAAATTGCCACAGTATATTACAGAAGATAGCTGAAAGGCGCTAAGTGACGAACGGAAATGACATTCTTATTGAAAGATAATAATTCCATTGAAGTCACCGCGATTCATGGTGGTCCCCTGGACATGAGAAAAGGCAGGACATGGGCCGTAATGGTATTATAAGGCCAGCTCTGTAGCGTGCTGCCATGCTGGCTACAAGGTTCGTGAAGATTTCTTCTGGTAGAGCGTTCCATTCCTCCACTTGCACAGTTGATAACTGCGGGATGGTCGTTAGTGCATCTGAACGTGCTCCGCAACGCATCCCATACGTGCTCTATGTGGTTTAAGTCGGAGGGCCGATCAGGCCAGTCCATTCACCGAATATACTCGCTGTTGGCCATCGTCACCCATAAAAATTAAGTCAGGCCCGAACGCACCGCTGGAAAGCGGATGGTAAAGAACTACTGTGTCACAATAGCGTTGGCAGGTGAATGTATCAATTCAAAGATTTATAGGTCAGCACATCCATTCGTTATTCCTTCCCACACTGTAACAGCTGGACCACCAAAATTACTATGTATGACAATCCTGGTCGTACCCTTGTAGGACGAGAGATGGAACTACGTAATGGACCCAGGAGCATAAACGGTTTCCGGAAATTTCCACTGCTTGTACTGTTATGAGATATGGGTTGAGTGTTGTGCAGCAGTTAAAAAACGTTAAGAGTTCTACGTATTTAACTGTTGTAGACGGTATGAAAGCTGAAACTTCCTGGCAGATTAAAACTGTGTGCCGGACCGAGGCTCGAACTCGGGACCCTTGGCTTTCGCGGGCATGTGTTCTACCGTGCCACTGTCATTACCTCCCTTTCCTGTTCCAGTCGCGTTTGGTTCGCGGGAAGAACGACTGCCGGAAAGCCTCCGTGCGCGCTCGAATCTCTGTAATTTTACATTCGTGATCTCCTCGGGATGTATAAGTAGGGGGAAGCAATATATTCGATACCTCATCTCCAGAAACGCACCCTCTCGAAACCTGGACAGCAAGCTACACCGCGATGCAGAGTGCCTCTCTTGCAGATTCCGCCACTTTAGTTTGCTAAACATCTCCGTAACGCTATCACGCTTACCAAATAACCCTGTGACGAAGCGCGCCGCTCTTCTTTGGATCTTCTCTACCTCCTCTGTCAACCTGACCTAGTACGGATCCCACACTGATAAGCAATACTCAACTATAGCTCGAACGAGTGTTTTGTAAGCCACCTTCCTCGTTGATTGACTACATTTTCGAAGGACTCTCCCAATGAATCTCACTCAACCTGGCACCCGCCTTACCAACAATTAAATTTATATGATCATTCCACTTCAAATCGTTCCGTACGCATACTTCCAGATATTTTACAGAAGTATCTGCTTCAAATGTTTGTTCCACTATCATATAATCATACAATAAAGGATCCTTCTTTCTATGTATTCGCAATACATTACATTTGTCTGTGTAAAGGGTCAGTTGCCACTCCCTGCACCAAGTGCCTATTCGCTGCAGATCTTCCTGCATTTCGCTGGAATTTTCTAATGCTGCAACTTCTCTGTATACTACAGCATCATCCACGGAAATCCGCATGGAACTTCCGACACTATCTACTAGGTGACAATGGTTTTAAGTGACAATGCTTCACTTGAGAGGTTTTTAATCGTGAAATGTGAAGGTGAATAATCTCTTCGCTTGCTGGAGTGTGACAACACGATTGGTATCTCTCACATATGTATAAGCCGTTCTGACTATCGTATTCTAAAATAGCTATGACAGATTACTTTTAACGAATGAAGCCGTCTAAATCGCATAATATATTTTCATTTATTACGGCGTTTCGGCCACCGCCGCGAACAGATCCATGGTTAAGATTGAAGCAACGTAAGAATTAGAGGTGGCACGTACGTAAACGTTACTAACCATTTGTAATACTAATTTTATGGTTGTGAAAATGGTACAAATGGCTCTGAGCTCTATCGGACTTAACATCGGAGGTCATCAGTCCCCTAGAACGTAGAACTACTTAAACCTAACTAACCTAAGGACATGACACACATCCATGCCCGAGGCAGGATTCGAACCTGCGACCGCAGCGGTCGCGCCGTTCCAGACTGTAGCGCCTAGAACCGCTCGGCCACTCCGCAATATCCTGTCTTCCAGCAGTGCTAGTTCTGCAAGGTTTTCAGTAGAGCATCTTTGAAGTATGGAAGGTAGGAGACGAGGTACTGACAGAATTGAAGCTGTGAGGCCGGCCGTGAATTGTGCTTGGGTAGTTCAGACGGTAGAGCACTTGCTAACGAGTTCGAGTCTTGGTCCAGCACACACTTGTAATCTGCCAGGAAGTTTCATACCAGCGCACAATCCGCTGCAGAGTGAAAATCTCATTCTGGTATGAAAGCTGTTCGGAAGACACTGTTAATTCTTGAGTTACAGAATTTTATGGTGAGTAAAATTCAGTATATTTTTTAACTAGTTAGATAACGTGTGGACGGGTAAGCCATAGTTGACTGTGGTGCACCATCTTTGACAGTACCTTAAAACGAAGAGGTTCTACCACCAAGGAATACGTCAAATTTGCAATTATGTTGACAACTTGCCCTGTCTTAAAAATGTAAATTTCTGTTAGCCATCTCGCCTAATAATTACTCCATCTGGCTCAGCAGCAAGGTGCAATTCTTTCCACGGACGTCACTTCGGGGTACCTCTTCAGTACGGTAATACTACTAGGTAATTGATAGATACAGTGTCACGTGGACTTCGATCCACATGTCCTTCATGGCGAATCTTCACATCACTGAGAGGTCAGTTCTAGGTTAGAGGCAGACTGAAACGTCTCGTGAATCGGCAGAGATTTTATCCGACAACCTTTCGGTTTCCTGAGAAGCGATTTACCACTAGACATATCACTGTTGAGAATTAGGAATCCTGCCTTACACTTTATCAGATTTTAGCATTTGTACTGTTGTGTCGGGTGGTCTACTCCGATCTACAAGGTATTAAGAGAATGGAGTACCAAACTGTCGCTGTATTTGTTACCACATTACCAAAGTATGAATAAATTTTAATCCCCTCCATATTATAAAAAAGCCATCTACCTGTACAAATCTAAGAACGGTAAGAACTTTAAATCGTTTTTCCTTAACTTGGTATTTCTCCATCTGGCACGAGATGGAGTAGATACCAACAAATTTAGTTCTATTATTTTTTTACTTCCAGCACTGAAATGTACGTAAATCTTTCACCTTGATCTGCGTAACAGTTAATTTCTATGGTGCTGTAGACTTAATCGTGTAGTGTTGTTCGCTAACTCCGTGGCGCACTTGTCCAGCGTAGCGTTTTAAATCAGTCTTGAAGCTGCAAATTGACGAAGCTCATTCCAGTAGCCAGTCCGCACCTCAGGACCGAATGAAAACAACAATGAAGCGACCGTTACAATTTGTCCACTGCACTGGACATGTGCATCACAGGATTAACTCTCTAAAGTCAGACATGTTTTTCTTATGCCTTTTACCTAAAATTGAGGTGACTCACTACTAATTACATGCTATATTTCTCTCTCGATGGTAGCTAGAGTGAAACTACAACCAATAGTCTCTTCCCATATCACATCAATCGAAAGACGATGACGGCATAAATAAATAATCACAAAAAATTCCTGTCAGTCGAGCTGGTGTTACCACAAGCAGGTTAGAATGAGCAACCAAGTTACTATTGAAATAAGATAGTGACAATTTACTGTATCCTATGAATATTAATTCCAAAACGGTGAAACAGTGGGTCTTGGCTGGTTGGTTTGAGGGAGGGGACAAATCGGCGAGATCATAGGTCCACTGGATCAGGGAAGAAAATCAGCCGTGCCCTGTCAAAAGACTCAATCCGGCATTTGCCTAAAGCGATTTAGGGAAATCACACAAAACCTACATCAGCATGACCAGGCGCGAGATTGATCCGTACAGCGGGTCTTCATGGTGAACTTGCGGAATACATTATTTCACAATTTCATCATGAGACCCACTATTTCACCGTTTTGGCCATTAATATTCGTGTGATACAGAAAAATATCGCTATCGATACCTTATTCTCAGTTGGCACGACGGAACATTGCGACTTAATCCACAGCATTCCGTGTCTTCCACCATGCTGCAGCCTGATCTTCAAACAATTGTTCTCATCAAGCTATGGGAAATGCGGGCCATCTACCAGAGTAATAGTGTCGCTGGACGCTAGAACGGCACTGCTCAGATCTCTGCAACGGGGTGTTCTCCACTTTGGCTGACGGGATTGCTACATGCTGTAGCACTACGCAGCGGCCCCACAGCAGACTAAGTGACGGGATGCTCCCCCTGCCATAGCACAACCGGTTGGAGCGAGTATAAATGCTTGCCGCTCAGCCTGTAGCAGCATTCCTTCAGCGTCGTGTATTCGATAACGGCTTACAATCCACGCCAGCCATTGACCAAACGTACGGCTAAGCTAGTCCACCCTCATCGAGCGGCGTCAACAAATGGACAAAGCCTCCGAAGCGTGTGCTGTCAGCCAAAGCCGATGGCTTAAGGCTCTGAATTGGATCCGCGAATGAGAGGTCACTTCGTGTGTACCATCGCTTGTCATTCCAGCCAATCTCAGAGGGTCCTGGGTTTGAAGTCCTAGGTTTGACGAGCTGAGTTTGGCGTGGGGTACGCGCACCTCACGCCAGCGTCACCTAGCGCCGGCAGTACGGAAAAAAAAGTAACAGATATTGGTGTTTAATTTCGTCGGTGCTGGAATGAGAAATGCGTGTCGTTTGAACTTCAGAAACAATTTCAATAAGTTGGCCCTGTTTCGTAAGCTGACACAAAATATTCAGAGACGGTTTTTTTCACTGCTAACCATTCGAAATAAGTACGGAAGGTTACTGAATGAAAATAAGCTGTGGATAATAAGGGACGCATAATCAGTTATCAAACTGCTACATATACAGATAAGATAGGACACAATATATTTTTTTTAACATAGTTTCCCTAAATTTTACGTATTAAACAATGAAGGAAATATGTAATTCGAAAAATAAGTGTTTTTAATATTTTGGTGCAGAAAGTCAAACATTTACCAAAAATTTACACCCGTATGTATGCAGTTTTACTCTGTTTTCACAAATATGCGAGATAGGTTCGCTGCAGATGACGCAAGATACAGCGTTATTTGGCTCATTCCGCTCTCCGCCTTGCTTCCTGTTACTGATCTGTGATCTCAGCAGCAACTCAGAGGACTAAGGTTATCTGCCACTAGTTGACTTGCTGAAACGTCACCAACCTGTTTTAATCGAAATATAAGTTTGTCGGCCAGAGAAATTGAGTTGAACAGAGTGGACAGTGTCTTTAAAGGACAGTATAAGATGAACGTCAACAAAAAGCAAAACAAGGCTAATGGGATGTAGTCTTATTAAATCAGGTGATGCTGAGGTAACTAGATGAGAAAAGGAAACAAAATAGTTGATGAGTTTTGTTATTTACGCAGCAAAATAGCTGAACATGGTGTAAGTAGAGAGGATAGGCTGGCAATGGCAAGAAAAGCGTTTCTGAATGAGAGAAATTTAGTTAACATCAAATATACATTTAAGTGTTTGGTATTATTTTCTGAAGGTATTAGGTGGATTATAGCCTTGTATGGTACTGAAAAGTGGACGATTAACAGTTTAGACAAGAAAAGAATAGAAGTTTTTAAAAGGAGGTGCTAAGGATTAATGCTGAAGATTAAATGGATAGGTCACTAACTAATGAAGAGCTATTGAAAAGAATTGGGGAGAAAAAATATTTGTGGCACAGCCTGACTAGAAGAAGGGATGTATTGATAGAACTCATTCTGAGTCATCAAGGGATTACCACACTGGAGGGAAGTGCAGGGATTAAAATTCTCAGAGGGAGACCAAGAGATGAATGCAGTAAGCAGATTCAGAAGGATGCGGCAAGGAAGGTTGGGGGTTGGGTTGTTTGGGGAAGGAGACCAGACAGCGAGGTCATCAGTCTCATCGGATTAGAGAAGGATGGGGAAGGAAGTCGGCCGTGCCCTTTCAGAGGAACCATCCCGGCATTTGCCTGGAGTGATTTAGGGAAATCACGGGAAACCTAAATCAGGATGGCTGGACGTGGGGACAAGGAAAAGATGTAGTAACTGTGAAGGTGGTGAAAGAGAGTTGCAACCTATCCCCGCTCAAACTCAATCTGTAAGCAAGCAGTAAAGAATTCCGAAGGCTGCAAGAGCTGACAAGTGCGTTAATTATCGTAAAATCAGCTTAATAGCTCATGCATTGAAATTACTGCCAGGAATAATACACAGAAGAATGGAAAAGAAAATTGAGGATGTGTTAGATCACGATCAGTTTCGCTTTAGGAAAGGTAAAGGTACCAGAGAGGCAGTTCTGACGTTGCTGTTGCTAACTAAAGACTAAATAAAAGTCAAGACACGTTCATAGGATATGTCGATCTAAAGAAAAAGCGTTCGACAATGTAAGACGGTACATGATGTTCGACATTCTGAGAAAAATTGGGGTAAGCTACAGGGAGAGACGGGGAATATACAGTATGTACAAGAACCAAGAGAGAATAATAAGAGTTCAAACTGTTCAAGTGGCTCTGAGTAATATGCAACTTAGCATCTGAGGTCATCAGTCTCCTAGAACTTAGATCTACATAAACCTAACTAACCTAAGGGCATCAGATGCCCGAGGCAGGATTCGAACCTGCGACCGTAGCGGTCCCGCGGTTCCAGACTGAAGGGCCTTGAACTGCTCGGCCACACAGGCCGGCTATAATAAGAGTGTATGACCAAGAACGAAGTGCTCGGATTGAGAAGGGTGTAGTATTTCGCCCCTACTGTTCAATCTGTTCATCCAAGAAGCAATGAGGGAAATAAAATAAAGGTTAAGGAGTGGGCTTAAGTTTCAAGGTGAAAGGATATTAATGATACGATTCGCTGGTTACATTGCTATCCTGAGTGAAAATGAAGGGGAGTTACATGATGTGCTGAATGGAATGAACAGTCTAATGAGTACAGAATATGGATTGAAAGTAAACCGAGGAAAGATGAAAGTAACGAGAAGTAGTAGAAATGAGAACAAGAGAAACTTAATATCGGGATTTGTCGTAACGAAGTAGATGAAGTTCAGGAAGTCTGCTACCTAGGCAGCACAATAACCAATGACGGACGGAGCAAGGAGGACATCAAAAGCATACTAGCACTGACAAAAAAAGGTATTGCTGACAAGTCTACTACTCTGAAGCACAGGCCTTAATTTGAGGAAGAAATTTTTGAGAGGGTACGTTTGGAGCGCGGCATTGTATGGCGGTAAAATATGGACTGTGTGAAAACCGCAACAAAAGATAATCTAACGATTTGAGATGTGGTGCTACAGCGGAATGTTGAAAATTAGGTGGACTGATAAGGTAAGGAATGAGGAAGTTCTGCGCAGAATCGGAGGGACAAGGAGAAGGGACAGGATGATAGAACATCTGTTACATCAGGGAATCACTTCCATGGTAGTAGAGGGAACTGTAGAGGGCAAAAACGGTAGGAGAAGACAGAGATTGGAATACAACTAACAAATAAGTAAGGGCGTAGGTTGTAAGTGCCACTCTGAGATGAAGAGGATAGCACAGGAGAGGAATTTGTGGCGGGTGTCATCAAATCAGTAAGAACGATGAATCAAAAAAGAAAAAGAAAGACATACACCACGGAGAAATTGGAACTGAGATTTGTCGATGACGTTGTCATTCTGTAACACGGAAAAGGCCTTTCAATAGCAGCTGGACGAAATGGAGTCTGGAAAAGAGGTTATAACGGGAATAGAAAAATATAAAACATAGGTAATGGAATGTCGTTTAGTTTATCTCTGTGTCGAGGGGATTAGATAATAAAATGAGATACGGCCACTAGATGACTTTGGTTTTTTGGCAACAGAGTTACTGGAGATGTCCAAAATAGAGGATATAAAAATCAGACTGGCAATAGTAAGTGAAGCAGGTCTGAAAAATAGAAATGTGTTAATAGAAATGTGTTAACTTCGAGCACAAATTTAAATGCGATGAAGTCTTTTGAAGTGAAGTGATTCGTCAGGATTGTAGCCTTGTACGGAAGTGAAAGGACGACGGTAAACAGTTCATGCAAGAAGAGGCACGTGATGCTATAAAAGAGTGCTAAAGCTTAGATGGGTTGACAGAATAACGTGTGTGGACGTACTAGATCCGATTTTGGAGAAAAAACATTACTAGTGTAACATGACTAAAACAAGTAATCGGTTAATGAGACAAATCAAGAAGAAGCAAGGAATTATCTGTTTCCTAGTGGAAAGAAATATCGAGGGTAGAAATTGTAGAGGGAGAGAGAGAGAGAGAGAGAGAGAGAGAGAGAGAGAGAGAGACTAAGGTTTAAATATACAGGGTGGTCCATTGATCGTGACCGGGCCAAATATCTCACGAAATAAGCGTCAAACGAAAAAACTACAAAGAACGAAACTTTTCTCGCTTGAAGGGGGAAACCAGATTGCGCTATGGTTGGACCGATAGATGGTGCTGCCATAGGTCAAACGGATATCAACTGCATTTCTTAAAATACGAACCGCCATTTTTTATTACATATTCGTGTAGTACGTAAGGAAATATGAATGTTTTGGTTGGACCACTGTTTTCTCTTTGTGATAGATGGCGCTGTAACAGTCACACACATATGGCTCACAATTTTAGACGAACAGTTGGTAACATGTAGGTTTTTTAAATTAAAATACAGAACGTAGGTACATTTGAACATTTTATTGCGGTTGTTCCAATGTGATACATGTACCTTTGTGAACTTATCATTTCTGAGAACGCATGCTGTTACAGCGTGATTACCTGTAAAATCCGCATTAATATAATAAATGCTCAAAATGATGTCCGTCAACCTCAATGCATTTGGCAATTACGTGTAACGCTATTCCTCTCAACAGCGAGTAGTTCGCCTTCCGTAACGTTCGCACTTGCATTGACAATGCGCTGACGCATGTTGTCAGGCGTTGTCGGTGGATCACGATAGCAAATATCCTTCAACTTTCCCCGCAGAAAGAAATCCGGGGACGTCAGATCCGGTGAACGTGCGGGCCATGGTATGGTGCTTCGACGACCAATCCACTAGTCATGAAATATGCTATTCAATACCGCTTCAACCGCACGCGAGCTATGTGCCGGATATCCATCATGTTGGAAGTACATCTCCATTCTGATGAGCAGTGTAACATCTTGTAGTAATATCGGTAGAACATTACGTGGAAAATTAGCATACATTGCACTATGTAGATTGTCATCGCTAAAATGGGGGCCAATTATCCTTCCTCCGCCGACCGCGGTGGCCACGCGGTTCTAGGCGCTGCAGTTCGGAATCGCGTGACTGCTACGGTCGCAGGTTCGAATCCTGCCTCGGGCATGGATGTGTTTGATGTCCTCGGTTAGGTTTAAGTAGTTCTAAGTTCTAGGGGACTGATGACCTCAGATGTGAAGTCCCATAGTGCTCAGAGCCATTTGAACCATATCCTTCCTCCCATAATGCCGCACCATACATTAACCCGCCAAGGTCGCTTCCACTTGTCGCAGCTATCGTGGATTATCCGTTGCCCAGTAGTGCATATTATGCCGGTTTACGTTAACGCTGTTGGTGAATGACGCATCGTCGCTAAAAAATCTGTCATCGTCCCGTAATTTCTCTTGTGCCCAGTGGCAGAACTGTACACGAGGTTCAAAGTCGTCGCCATGCAATTCCTGGTGCATAGAAATATGGTTCGGGTGCAATCGATGTTGATGTAGCATTCTCAACACCGACGTTTTTCAGATTCCCGATTCTCACGCAATTTGTTTGCTACTGACGTGCGGATTAGCCGCGACAGCAGCTAAAACACTTACTTAGGCATCTTTTTTTGCAGGTTGTGGTTGACGTTTCACATGTGGCTGAACACTTCCTGTTTCCTTAAAATCGTAACTATCCGGGGAACGGTCCGGACACTTGGATGATGTCGTCCAGGATACCGACAGCATACATAGCACATGCTCGATAGACATTTTTATCACAATAACCATACATCCACACAATAAATCGACCGTTTCCGCAACTGGTAAAAGGTCCATTTTAATACGGGTAATGCATCACGAAGGAAATACCGTCCGCACTGGCGGAATGTTACGTGATGCCACGTATTTATACGTTGTGGCTATTACAGCGCCATCTATCGCAAAGCGGAAAAAGTGGTCCAACTAAAACATTTATATTTCTTTACGTACTACACGAATATGTAATAAAATATGGGGGTTCCTATTTGAAAAAACGCAGTTGATATCCTCTGACATATGGCAGCGCCATCTAGCGGGCCAACCATAGCGACATCTGGTTTACCCCTTCAAGGTAGACGAGCTTCGTTCTTTGTAGTATTTTCGTTTGATGCTTATTTCGTGAGATATTTGGCCCGGTCACTGTCAATGGACCACCCAGTATAGCCATTAGGTTAAAAGGTTAAAATTGAAATGACTTGCAAATGTTATGCAGAGTTGACGAGACTTGCACAGCATAGTGCAGCAAACTAATTGTCTGATGACTTAATTTGGGACCGAGCGAGGTGGCGCAGTGGTTAGACACTGGACTCGCATTCGGGAGGATGACGGTTCAATCCCGCGTCCGGCCATCCTGATTTAGGTTTTCCGTGATTTCCCTAAATCGCTCCAGGTAAATGCTGGGATGGTTCCTTTCAAAGGGCACGGCCGACTTCCTTCCCCGTCCTTCCCTAATCCGATGAGACCGATGACCTCGCTGTCTGGTCTCCTTCCCCAAACCAACCAACCAACTTAATTTGGACAAAAAATCTGCTAGACACTGCTTACATCACTCCTGTGCGTCCTAGCTTGGACAATAGCTGCGTGGTACTGAAACTTCACCTAACGGGTGTAACGGAGGACATCGTGAAGTACATAGTACAATAGCACATGTTGTATTGTTCCGAAATAAGGGAGAGAGTGTCACTGGTACCTTGGTAGTGGTTACAATCATTAAAATAAAACCGGTTTTGGTAGCATCTTCTCACTCTAATTCCAAGTTGTCGTTTAGTTTATCTGGCAGTGAGAAATGACCATCGCAATACAATAAGTGACAAAACAGAGCTCGCACGTACAGATATATTTGATTTTTTAAACAGTTCCTAAGGTCTCTGAATAACAGTCATACAATAATTTTTAAAAGAACACATTGTCATTTGACTGTATTATTGTTTATTTAATTACGACTCAGGTTTCGGTCTTCTATGACATTTTAAAGTGATTGAGGTAATTTCATTAACATATGTTGCAGAACATCAAGCTCAAAATTGGCCATAAATTAAACTGTCATTATTCTTCTGGTGGGTTTAAGTGGGGTGCCACGAATCCTTCTCTTGTCCCATCCTCCTCAACTCAGGGTAGCATTTACACACAACGTTCTCATTTTTTGTTGGATATTTTTCAATCTCTGTATTCCACTACAGTTTTTACGCTTTATAGCTCCCACTAGTATCACGGAAGTTATCCCGTGATATCTTAAGGCATGGTCTATCGTCCATCCGTTGTTTTTTAGTGTTCTCCAACTGTCCACACCGATTATGTCGAAGACCTCATTTCCTATCATATCAGTTCACATGATTTTCAGCATCATGCTAAAGCAAGATTAATTTAAATTTAAATTTTTTTCCAAATTTTACGCGGTCTTTGATTGACTTTCATATTATCCTGTACCCAGGCGTACATTTGCAGAAATTTATTCCTCAAATTACGACCGATGTGTGATACAGTACATTTCTTTCCACCAGGAATGCATATGATTGTCTGGTTTTTACGTCCCAAATTGTTGAAATGGCTCTGAGCACTTTGGGACTTAACTTCTGAGGTTATCAGTCCCCTAGAACTTCGAACTACTTAAACCTAACTAACCTAAGGGCATCACATGCATCCATGCCCGAGGCAGGATTCGAACCTGCGACGTAGCGGTCGCGCGGTTCCAGACTGTAGCGCGTAGAACCGCTCGGCCACACCGGCCATCTTTACGTCCCCTTCCTTTTTCTGTCATACATTCCCTTCATTTCCTCTGTTTCGCATTCCCAATTTTCATTGTAAGTTTCTCGCTAGTATAACTTGTATTTGTCTCGTTACTTGGGTCTTGCTTCGATTTACTCTGAATCCAAATTCTGTGCACATTAGACCGTTCATTCCATTTAGTATGTTCCATAATTCTACTACGCCTTAACTAGAGTCAACAATGTCATCGGTGAATATTATCATTGATATTCTTTCAATCTGTATTTTAATCCTACTCCTGAATCTTTTATTGCATCATTGCCTCTGCTGTATAGAGATTGAGCAATAGAGAGGAAGACTGCATCTTTAGCTTACATGTTGTAATCACACCTCGAGCGTATTTTCAAGATCCGTTGCATGTGAGTGTTTGAGCAGTTCGCAACATAGAAAAAGAAATGTAAAACCACATAAATAGTATGCAAAAGGTGAGTATCTCACTGATCGACAAAAGGGGCCATGCAGTTGTGTACTTTCACTAACTCTTAACACATCACCGTCAGTTAATAGACGGCCGGAGTGGCCGAGCGGTTCTAGGCGCTAGAGTCTGGAACCGCGCGACCGCTACGGTCGCAGGTTTGAATCCTGCCTCGGGCATGGATGTGTGTGATGTCCTTAGGTTAGTTAGGTTTAACTAGTTCTAAGTTCTAGGGGACTGATGACCTCACAAGTTAAGTCCCATAGTGCTCAGAGTCATTTGAACCATCAGTTAATAAGTGAGTTGTTCTTAACCTGCACCTTTGGGTTCTTTCTTGCTTTCTTTTGGGACACGTTTCACTGCTAATCTTAAAAAGCAGTGTATCATTACATCGTTAGTTCGAACGCTGCTCTAATAACGTGAAATGTAACAAATATTTATGTGTGAAGTACAGGACATGTAGTTGCCATATTTGTGCCAGGAAATAGAAAAGGTTCCATGTATTAATTGCACATACTACGTGTGTGTGTGTGTGTGTGTGTGTGTGTGTGTGTGTGTGTGTGTTAGTAGGAGGAAGTCAACTGTGAAACTGAAAGATAGAGTGAAGTAAAATGAAGACGACATTTTTCTGCTACGTGTAATGTAGCTACGCATAATAAAGACAACAATCGTTATCTGTTCAAAGCGATCTGAATTAAGTAATATTATAATTATATGAACAGAACATTTATGAAATTAATTTTGCATTTACATCCCGTCTTTTAGGCATCTAAATGTTATTTATAAAACTAGTGCATTTACCTTTCCTTTACCGGGAAGGATCATCCTTTTCTCTTTACTCGAAATGCGAAGTTTGAATCAGAAATGGCTCTGGTTTGGAAAAAAATTTCGACAGGCAGTTTGAGGCAAAAAAAAAAAAAAAACTCACCAGACGCAAAAATGTTGGCTCCAGCCTCGTAAATTTCTTCGAGCTAAATGTGATTAGCGTAATTTATTTAATTGTGCCACTTGTCACTTTTTTCAGAAAGGAACGTTCTTTCGTCGGCTGTGATTGGATTAAAAGCCCTCAAGATCAAGCAGTCAGGGTGGCGCACGAGAAAAAGGAAGTATTATTTAAATGAATTAAGAAACTCAGAATGGTGTCGGCAGAGTCAGTATCTATTGCAACGACGTCTTCTTCTTCTTCTTCTTCTTCTTCTTCTTCTTAAGTGTTTAGGCAATTTGGCTAACCCGACTTCACGTTTTTAAGGCCATCTCTTTCCAGCTCTTCCAATATCTCTGTTTCCTGAGGGCTTATATTTATTTCCAATGACTGAAACTCAGTCTTCTTCCACATTTTTAAAATGTTGCCTCCAATTCTCCCTGTTTCGTATAAGATCTCTCATATTTGTCGAATTTTACTGATTTTATTCTGTCTTTCATTACTGTTTCTAAATAATCTCACACACGAAATATCTAATACTGAGGATTTGTTCCAACGCCTTCTGTTCAATAAAAAAATTTTGTCCGACTGAATGATTTCCATACTGAGCCATTGGTATATATATACTGTTGGATACTTTCAGATGGTAGCATGGTCTTCCTAGTTCATATAATAGGTTTCTTTCCTCGTTATGTATCGAGACTACATCATTTCCATACAGCATAATAACGGCGTACAGTTTAAATTTCATCGGGATAGAACCATTTGATTTCAGTTACGTTTTGTTCGCGACACCTTTCTCCGGAATTCCACTAGAGTACTACGCTAAAAACTTATCGTTGATTCGTGGAAGAATTACATGCTTACTTCTTTTTTTCTTTTTATATCCTCAGTGTTCACTACTGTTTTGAAAGCTTCAATTTCGTAGTCATGCGTGTGCATCTGTCTAACCAGCATCCTCTCTAACCTGCCACAAATATCTTCAGCTTTGCTCATCCCTAAAAATATTTTCCCCTCATTTCTGGAAATAATGATGTGATGAATACTTCTTCATTAATTATTAACTCTCTCGATAAACTGTTATCTCTTTCCCATAAATTTTTACTCCCATCCGTTATGGAATGTCACTTCATTTGCTTCGGCATTGTTCAATAAATTTTAACGTACTGTTTAGATTATCAATACTGATATATCATATTATTTCGTTTCCAGGGTGGTGGGAGAAGGTTAATAATTACGAAATGATGTACTGACTATCCTGTTGAGGATCAAGTGTATTACATTACGCTTTATGGAACTCTTAACCATAACATTCGGCTGCTGTCGTTTCAGTAGTGCTTTTGCTATGACAATTTACGTTTCGAAACACCACCCACCCACCCACACACACACACACACACACACACACACACACACACACACACACACACACTGCTTTTACAGTTCATTCAACATCTTTCTTCCCGTCTTTACTCTTTCCTACTCACTATCTCTCATACTACCCAATCTGGTTACTTTCGATAAAGGTTGTTCTCTGACATAATTTCATACGGCATCAGTGTATAAAATTCTAGTTTCTATTCTTGTAAGAAAGCCATCGACTGTTAGTATTCCCCTTGTAATCTGAAATACAAAAATTCATCTTTAATTTCAACCATTCAACAGTAATAGATCATGAGGCAATTTTTTCTGTAGAAAAATTCGTTTAAGTTTTGTAGAACACACACGTGCTTTACTATCTCTGTATTAGAGAAGTATCCATGCAGTATGTCATGTTCTTCGAGCCTTGTAGGGATATCTTTGAAAAATGTGTGTGTGCACCTGAGATTTATTTCATGACGATGTCCTTCACAAGTAGAAACAACAAAATTTTATAACATACTATAAGCTTCAACAAGAATCTACGTATTTTTTCTCATATCCCGTATTTATGACTTCACAATTTCGCAATTACAGCTGTACTGTCCTTTCAACACACGTGTCTCTCTCCTTACCTGACAGACAAAGCTCTCATGATGAGGCTGTGACTTCTAAACGTACATTGGCAAAGGGAAAACTCTATTGGGAAGGCACTGATCGGTTTTTATTACTTTTCCGTTAACTTATCTGCCTAGGACTTCCCAAGAATAGCCATAATGGCAACCATGAACATGTCCTTTATATCAGGTTTCATATTCCGATAATATATCCACTCAGGTGATAAGCATGTTGTTTTCTACGATTCCTCCGTTTAATTAGAAATGTTTCAGACATACATAGTTTAAAATCTACTTTGCCAATCAAACAGTTTTACGACAGAAATCTTATTTCTAGGCTGTTCTGGAATGAAACAAAAAGGAAGAAAAAATCGCTCCGCAATAAAAACGAAAGTTACCGATACAGACCTTGTTGTTGCTGGAACATTCGTTGAATGTTTCATTCGACTGTTATTTCCCAAACTCTTTGCAAAGTGATGGATGTGTATAATGAAAAAACAATAAAGAATTTTTGAAAATACATGTTTTCTGTGACAGAAGGATGTCTGTGCGGTTCTGAACGTTTACAGAGAGCAATTGGGGCGAACACAAATATTTTTCGCCAGCGTTCCCTTTACGAGCACAGAGAATGTCTGTGAAAGGCGAGGAAAAACGTCGTGCAATAAAAAGCCCAGGATGCGACGCAGATTCGTCTCACAGAGAGACATTCCGTAGGTCGATGCTATGCCGCCACGCAATTGACGTCCGAACACAGGGCTGTCTGAACACAGGGTCAACTCTGAATGTTGCCTTTCAAATATGCAAGGCGAAAAGTGCCCTTTATAACGACAAGAAGACTGGTGTTGAAGGAAGAGAACTATTGTCTTGCCATATCGTTACAAAAAATATTACAATTTTTCCAATACGGTCCAGAAATTGAACACAACAATTTTATGTTGCTTAAACTCCGACATAGTTTTAAGAATCATGAAACGTTAACATTACAATATTAATTTCATTCTCTGCCTCGTGATGACTGGGTGTTGTGTGATGTCCTTAGGTTCGTTAGGTTTAAATAGTTCTAAGTTCTAGGGGACTGATGACCATAGATGTTAAGTCCTATAGTGCTCAGAGCCATTTGAACCATTTTTTATTAATTTCACGTAAACAGGCAAGGAGAGAATCGCATACATGTGTTGTAGAGGATTATCACTTTCTATCATTGCTTCTCCTCAGCCTCCTGTCACTTACTTACACTGTCTTCCATTAGACTCGAAAAGGGATCAAATTTATACCAAGTGCAAAGCCAAGTGAAATCTCCTAAATTTAAAACGTGATTAGAAACAAATCAAACCTGTAACGTGAACGTGAAAGTTGGTTCGGAAAACTAGTGTTGTTCGAGGCACTTTCCTATGGGTGCTGATATGCGCTTGCCTTTCTGCAATCTTTGAAATTTCGTACCCAACCACGTTGCATTGAAACCTATAGTTCAATGTGGTACCCAAACTGTAGCGCAGCTTTCGATTTTTTACATTAAAAAATCTTTACGAGAGGGGAAAGAAAACTGATCGTTGAAGGATCCCCCAAGCCTTTGCATGTGCAGTTTGTCACCCAATTAGCCACATGAACGATGAGTGCAATTGTTCACTTACTAAATAATGCCCCACAATTTTGTCCCAGCATACATTTATTTTTAAGATGTTGATTTAGATGAAAAACTCAGTTGACATTTCTTTTACATGTATGAGGAGAGTTTCTTCTGAAAGCAATATCCCAGTAGAGCATATCATTCCCTACTCTTTTGGCTACAAAACAATATTTTCCACCATAATCTCCGCTCAATACGACATTATGCCACCTTACTGGGGGGGACCATATGCCCTAATGGTAACACTCTACTGGTCTACGTCCGAGCCAACGTCTGGGTGCATCTTGACCTCCCCATCACGTACTACCTCCCACTGAGTGCGTCTTTAAATGGGCTAAACGGATGGATGTCGAAAGGTGCGAAATCTGTAATGGAAGTTGGATGAAGAAGCAAAGTGTAATGAAATTTTGTGACCTCCTTCCGCTTGCGCAGACTCAAGTGAGGCTCTACGTAGTCACGGAGATGGAGAAGTTCATTCGCATTTAGGTGGCGTCGAGCACGCTGCAGTCATTTCTTCAATTCCTGAGGGCAGTTCAATACACTTTAGAGTTGATCGATGCAGCATGAGGGAGGAGATCGAATAGGATAACCTCTTCAGAGTCCCAGAAGTCCGTCGCCCTAACTTTAACGGCTGAGGACACGACATTGAACTTCTTGTCTGGAGGAGAGGCAATGTGGCGCCCCTCCAAAGATCGCCATTTTGTTTCCGGTTCGAACAGATGACAATATTTCGTCGCCTGTCACAATGTTTGACCAAAATTTGTCACGATCAGCCTCATAACGTGCAAGCAGTTCTACACAAATGGTCCTTTGTTGCTCTTTATGGTCCTCTATTAGGCGGTGAAGGGCCAAGTGGCACACACCTTTGAGTACCCAGTTGGTGAACGAGTGCGGCAGCACTAAGAACAGAGATGTCTTGTTGAGCAGCGAGGTGTCCGAGTGTGATTTTTCGATCACCTCGACTGGGAGTGCCCACACTTTCAAACATCTGAGGGATCACAGACGTTTGCGGCCGGCCGACCTGCAGGCGGGAGATCTGAAAGGTTTGTACGACTTTTCTGCGATGGTGACAGATGCCTCGTCCAACGACTCACCGTGCTTTTGTTCACTGCCAGGTCTCAGTACACATCATGCAACCACCTATGAACATCTGTCATGCTCAGGCTTGCCGCAAAAGAGCGCTCTGCTTCGACTGCACCTCCATTACAGACCCCATTTTGAAGCCACGTATAGCGCTGCCACCCATCGGAGCTTCATGGAATTAAAGGGACTGGAGCAGAAATATTCTACGACATCGCACAGCAAGCGTTGTATAAGAGCATGTATTCCCAGGTAGTAAAAGGTTTTGTAGAAATGTCTTCGCTGCATAAATTAGTCTGTTATTATTTGCAAACTGTGTCGCATGAGTAGAGTCCTAAAGTGTTCCGGAAGTTCAAGAGCGCCAGATCTGGGTTTCACGATGGATGAGACATTGATATGCATGACGATCTGACGAAGTTATCCCGTGTTCTGAGACTGTGACGACGTGGTTTCTCGTACTGGATCAATATTTCCTTTAGATTTTGTCTGAGTGAACTCGTCGGAAACGGTTCTTGAATTTGCTGCCTTCACAATTACAGTTGACACTCTGGTAACACATCTGGCATCACACCATACGTATCCGAAAAGACTGACGTCAGTCACTTTGGCAGCAGAAGGAGCTCCCTTCTTCATTGTTCGTGAGTGCTACGGGTACCACTCCGGTGACTGCCTTTATGTTTACGGCTCAAGATTTCGTCACTTCTAATGATCCATGACAGAATGACGTCTTGTGGTCTGCTTTGAGTATTTGTGGAACCCATCTTGAGCACACTTAATATCCTGGAGCCAGTCACTGCCCAAGCCTCCCAAAGATCACCGATAGCTGCAGAGCCAATTATCGAGTTGTGATGCGCCGGTCTGCACGTATAACGGCATGTGATTCACCATACCTAGAGAAGTGGTTATGACAGGACGTCCAGAATGTGTTCTTGCAGAACAATTCGAGGACAGGAATCCATCTCCCGAAACGTCATATAACGTTGGTCTCAGCTTCGGAGTTACGGGGTTTAAAACTTGCTGCTAGGTGTGTGTGTGTGTGTGTGTGTGTGTGTGTGTGTGTGTGTGTGTGTGTGTGCGCGCGCGCACACACTAACAGGACAAAAATGGAATATCTCGGAATGACCCCGACGAGACGAACGCCTCCATATCCGCAACATCAACACCGAAGAGCGAAAAAACTTACCTACGTTTGTTTTTCGAATCTGTTTTTCCCTTACACACTGCGTAAAGGCAAATTTACGTAGGTTTATGGAATAGCACCTGATTTCTCGATCGAATGCAAAATCTTTTCTTACTCATTTATTTCCATATAGTAATGCTGAACTTCATTTACTAAAAAATTCCGCAAGCTTCTGCACTGGTATGGTAGCAAATGGGAGAGGTGAGTGGTAAGGTTCTGGGCACATTAAATCCATAAAATGTAATTTAATACTCTTTATTAAAACATTAATTAAACTACCCTTGACCCAAAACAATACAGGATTAATCAAGAGGAAAAAGTTAAAGTAGTTACCATATAGGCTGCACCAATATTGGAATCTTGGACGTAATTATTCTATGATTCATTAGGTAAAAGATTAATTACAGTGTCAAGTAAACAATTTTTCTCCACCACTCGCGGTGTGGGGATATGGGTAAAGTCAGTCGTTTTTCTTTAATTTTACAAGTTGATATCTCTGGTAGCCTTGTGCGATTCTTTGATGCCACACTCTTTTATAAGAACCTAAGACTATCTGTGCGGACAGCTAGAAAGTGATAGAGAACATGCTCTCCATAGTCTTCATACGTCTGCAGCTCTTCTTGTCTGTCCCTTATACCCTGTAATGTTATTTTTCAACTCGAATCTGACTGACATATTTTTGTCAATGAATGTGTCAATAGTTGCATTCCCATGTTTCCATTTTCGTAATATGCAACGTAATTTTGTTCGACTTTCGTACCAGATGGTATTGACTGAAACTAGTAGCACAATAAGTGAACAAAACACAGCTTTGTGATACGAATTTTGTGAAACGTATTTGTGCTGTTGATGATTGCCTGAACAAAACGTTCGGAATCGTTCCTGCGTCGAGGACCACAGTCGTGGGAGACCGCTTCGAAAGAAATTTTCTTCTTTTAACTGTAAATTACTAGTATAAATAAACAGACAGTATTTACAGATAAATGGCGAAAATTTCTTTCGAAAATGTATACATTCTATACTAATGAACATGTCATCGAGGCTGTAAACTATCAGCGTACCGATCCTAAAAACACATCAAAAAAAATTTTGCACCACCTCGGTTCCGATAGCTGCGGAACTTGTACAGAAAACTGAAATACAGATCAACATAAACATCATTTCCGCCCTTTTTATTGCTGATGAAAAGCACACATTACACGTTGTACCACCGTACAGCGAGATCTTCAGAGGTGGTGGTCCAGGTTCCTGTACACACCGGTGCCTCTAATGCCCAGCAGCATGTCCTCTTGCGTTGGTGCAGGCCTGTGTTCGTCGTGGCATACTATTCACAAGCTCATCAAGGCACTGTTGGTCCAGATTGTCCCAATACTCAACGGCGATTCGGCGTATATCCCCCCAGAGTGGTTTGTTGGTCACGTCGTCCATAAACAGCCCTTCTAAATCTATCCCAGGCATGTCGAAAGAATTGATGTCTGGAGAACATGCTGTCCTTATCCTGAAGGAAGTAATTCACATGATGTGCACGATGTGGGCGCAAATTGTCGTCCATGAAGACGAATGCCTCGCCAATATGCTGCCGATATGGTTGCACTATCAGTCGGAGGATGGCATTCACGTATCGCACAGCCGTTACGGCGCCTTCCATGACCACCGGCTGCGTATGTCGGCCCACATAATGCCATCCCAAAACAGCAGGGAAACTTCACCTTGCTGCACTCGCTGGACTGTGTGTCTAAGGCGTTCAGCCTGGCCGGGTTGCCTCCAAACACGTCCCCACCGATTGTCTAGTTGAAGGCATATGCGACACACATCGATGAAGAGAACGTGAAGCCAAGTGTGAGCGGTCAAATCGGCATGTTGCTGGGCCCACCTGTAGAGCGGTGCATAGTGTCGTAGTTGCAAAGATGGAGCTCACCATGCTCGTCGGGTGAAGTTGCGCATCATGCAGCCTATTGAGCACTGTTTAAGTCGTAACACGACGTCCTGTTTCTGCACGAAAAGCATTATTAAACAAGGTGGCGTTGCTGTCAAGGTTCCTGCGAGCCATAATCCGTAGGTAGCGGTCATCCATTGCAGTAGTAGCCCTTTGGCGGCCTGAGCGAGGCACGTTCGATAACGTTCCTTTCTCTTTGTATCTCCTCCATGTCCGAACAAGATCGCTTTCGTTCACTCCGAGACGCCTGGACACTTCACTCGTTGAGAGTCCTTCCGGGGCGGACGCGATCGAACCGCGGTATTAACTATAGACAACACCAGCCGTGTACCTCCTTCCTGGTGGAATGACTGGAACTGATTCGCTGTCGGACCCCCTCCGTCTAATAGTAGCTGCTCATGCATGGTTGTTTACATCTTTGGGCATGTTTAGTGGCATCTCTGAATAGTCAGTGGTACTGTGTCTGTAATTATCTACAGTAAACGTCTATCTTCAGGAGTTATGGGATCGGGGGTGATCCAGACCGTTTTTGATGTGTATGATGATGATCTGCAGGATAGGAGGTTTTCCCTTTATTTTTGGCAAGTTGATACACGGTTCCGTAAATGAGTTACCAATTAACGCTAAGACGACCATTTGCGCTAAAATCAGTTTTGTTTGCTCCCACCTCTATTCACTGAAGTGCGAAAGTATTGGGTCCGCTACGACATTTCCGGGAGATCCAAAAACTTATGTGCTATACACTAAGGTCTGTCCTACGCGTTCATACTCGTTTTTACTAGTGATTCCCCTTGTCACGCCTATGCTTCCGAAGTATATGTGGCTCTGTAAACTCCACAGAATGAAACAGTGTCGGCGCTTGCTCCAAATCTGACACATAAGCTAGTCACGGAATCGGACAAGGGTACCTGGTGCAGTGAAGGGATGGGGCCTATTAGTAACTGACTGCAGGGTGTATTAAAGCTGTCGCAAGAGCAACGGGTGACACACTTCAGAATCTGTTTTTTGTTCTTGCAATGAAGACGCAGAATCAGCAAATGCTGCGGGGCTATAAAAATAAAAGAATGTTTGTAGAAGAAAGCACCTGCGGGTGCACAGCAGTTGTAAAGGAGAATTCGTCTCAGTAGCAACAGTTTCGGCTCGCTTCAGACATTCTACGACTGGAGTGGAGAACTGTACCAGGAGGTTCGTAACGACGGTATTTAAAATGATGACAAATTATGTACTGATAGTAATCAGGAGAAAGACCGAAGTATTGAGGAGCAACAGAGATTAGGTTAACAGTAAACAAAGCTGGGGAGCATTTAATAGACGGAGAGAAGAAATTCTGCTAGTTTGGAATCAAAACGACACATGCGGAGGACATAAGAGGTAGAGTAACATACGCGAAGAGGCCATTTACCGCGAAAGTAAGTCTAATAGCATCAAACATGTGTCTTACTTAGATGAAAATACTGGGTGATCAAAAAGTCAGTATAATTTTGAAAACTTAATAAACCATGGAATAATGAAGATAGAGAGGTAAAAAGTGACACACATGCTTGGAATGCAATGTGGTTTTATTAGAACTGAAAAAAAACAAAGTTCAGAAAATGTCCGACAGATGGCGCTGGACAGCAAAACGTCAGTGACCGCGCATGACAATCGTGTATAAAAGGAGCTGTAATGAGAGAGAGAATCAGCGCGCCGGAGGTCATCGCCATTAGTGTCTCGTGTGTGTGCCTTCGTTTGTGTTTAGTGTTTGTTCGCCGAAACGCCGCCACTGTTCACGTGTACCATCGTCATCATCCCTGTTTTGTGCGCCGTGTCGACTAGTGTCAGTGATGTTTTCTCGTCAGGCGTGAACGGCTCCGTGTTTTTTTGTTTTTTGGTGTCTACATTGTTTTGCCCGCCATTTTTGATTGTATTCTCTGTGTCCCCTCTATTTCTTACTTATTGTAAATCTCAAGGCTGAAGAGCGGCGTACTCAGCTGCTGCCAGCCCGCCTTGTGTAAGGTGATAAAAATTACAATAAAGAAAAAAAGAGAGAGAATCAGATGCGCCAGCAGTCGCAGCATGTTGACGTTATCTGAAAAGGCGCTTTTAGTGAAGCTGTATCGTCAGAATGGGGAATGAGCTAGTTTAGCGTTACGATCCTATCGCTATAGGAAGGGGATTCGAACGGGTAAATGTCCGTTGACAAATGCAGCTGTGGCGAGAATGATTTCGAAGTTCGAAGCCACGGGTTGTTTCGACGGTAGACCCCGTAGTGGCCGACCGAGCAAAAGGCGTAATGCTGCTGAGACAGTTCAGGAAGAAATGGAGACTGTAGCGGGTTCATCTATACACGGGTAAGACAGCGCTCGTGCAGTCACACGTCGCACCGGCATTCCATACACTACTGTTTGGTTGGCACTTAGGCGTACCTTCCGATGCTATCCGTACAAAATCCATCGGCATCAAGAACTGTTACCTGGCGATTTAGTGAAGCGGAGGGCATTTGCGGCGTGGGCGTTTCAAAAGATGGCGGAAGATGGCGATTGGTTGAGTAACGTGTTGTGGACTGACGAAGCTCATTTCACGCTCCGAGGGTCTGTCAATGCCCACAACTGCAGAATTTTGGCTACCGAAAATCCTAGAACTGTCGTGGAAACTTCACTGCACGACGAGAAAGTCACGTTATGGGTTAGATTTACCGCATGTACCGTTATCGGGCCTTTTTTCTTCGAAGAAATGCGTGATTCTGGTTTTGTAACTGCTACCCTGACGGGTGAGAGGTACATCGATATGTTACAGAATCGGATCATCCCCAGCCTGGCTGATAAACACCTGCTGGAACATACGATGTTTATGCAGGATTGCGCTCCACCCCATATTGCTAGACACGTGAAAGATCTCTTGCACGCGTCGTTTGGTGATGATCGTGTGCTCAGCCGCCACTTTCGTCATGCTTGGCCTCCCAGGTCCCCAGACCTCAGTCCGTGCGATTATTGGCTTTGGGGTACCTGAAGTCGCAGGTGTATCGTGATGGACCGACATCTCTAGGGATGCTGAAAGACAACGTCAGGCGCCAATGCCTCACCATAACTCCGGACAAGCTTTACAGTGCTGTTCACAACATTATTCCTCGACTACAGCTATTGTTGCGGAATGATGGTGCATATATTGAGCATTTCCTGTAAAGAACATCATCTTTGCTCTGTCTTACTTTGTTATGCTGATGATTGCTATTCTGATCAGATGAAGCGCCATCTGTCGGACAATTTTTTAAATTTTGTATTTTTTTGGTTATAATAAAACCCCATGTCATTCCAAGCATGTGTGTCAATTTTTACCTCTCTATCTGCATTATTTCGTGATTTATTCAGTTTTCAAATTTATACTGAGTTTTTGATCACCTGGTATTTCTGAGAATAGAAAGAGACAACATAAAGCGTTGAGGTATACACTGATGAAATTTAGTAGGTCTCCGTAGAAATGGCGAGTACTGGAATATGAGTAAAGCACTAACTAGAAGTTAGAACAGGATAATGGAACACGTGTTAAGACTTCAGGGAGTAGCTTCTATCGTACTAAAGTGGTTGTATAGGATGAGTATCGTAGACGATAACATAGACTGAATGTAAGCATATACCCTGCAGCTGTTACATTTGTATGAGAGTGAACGTCTGGGATGAAGAAGTTAACACCGCAGAGGAAACTCCAGTGGGCCGAATCGCACTAGCCAGAGGATAATAAGAAAGTGCTATAAAGATTTAAGCAGCATTAAACCCATTAGGCCTGAGGAGTAGATAATGTTATCTCAGGCAGTCATTCTTAATTCAGTTGTCTAATACGCATGTTTCACTTAAATCTTGTAACACATTCGCTACAGCACTAAAAACACAGAGTTGTTGGTAAAGATAAAGCTTTTTGTTTGCTTGCTGGGATCATTTCTAACTGAAGAGAACAGCATTGTTCGCACGTAGTTACTTTAAACTTGTCATGTCTCAATAACATGTCTTCGTAAGTGGAAACTGTGTCAAAAATTTCTTCACAAGCTGTGGTAGATTAGCATTGGCTTTTAGTTTCTGATTCTCACATTCGCCGTGTTTGGATACCAAACTACAAGTAGCTAATGCTGAAATGAATCGCACAAACCAATATACATTTGCATATCGCCTCTTTTCTTAAGGTCACATACGATGACATGTGAGACGAAGAAGAGACTGCCACAGAGCTGCTTCGTCTAAGAGACGCACGTTGGTTGAAGAGCGCGTAATAAATGTCACTTGTTTACCTGGCGAACGAGGGTCATCACCCTGGACATATCGTCCTCCCTCCTGGCCTTATCGCACAACGTGAGCCCGGCGAGTGCTTTATCCGATATCCCTGCGCAGCTGGCCATTGTTGCCGCTGGCGGTTTCCAAAGATCATTCTCATCAATAAAAGTTTTTCAACTTAATTAGTGACTAAAATAATTGATAAAAAATACAAAAAAATGGAAGACTGGTTTTCACCAGCAAACTGTTTGCACTTCCTGCGGGTTACGTTTCTCTACACATAAGTCATCTTAAATACGCAGAGTGACACAGCTAAGGCAGGGCACCCCGAATACGTCCTGAATGAATAATTACAGTGGGGTGCGGTTTTTCGCCAAGTTATAGCGGACAACATAGGAAATTTCCTGACTTTCTCCATTAATTTTTGTCGTTTATAATCACACAATTGCAACACTTAATCTGGCTTTTTATAGTTAACTGGATATTTTTCTTCTCTGGAACTCGAAAGAAATTTCCAAGACAACTTAAAAGACGTAACGTGCTGAAACTTCATCAAACACACAATAAGACAAAAAGAAAAAAAATAGACCCACCGCAAAGGAATCCTCTGAATGCGGCGGATATCAGTGTAATGTACATGTATGGACAAACAGTCGCTTACAATTAAAAAAAAATTCTATGATCAATTTAAGAAAATAAGCTTCACAAGATGAGGAAGTCGATAACGAGTCACTCGGGGTAGCTGCGCGGTCTAAGGCGCCTTGTCACGATCCGCGCGGCTCCCCCCGTCGGAGGTTCGAATCCTCCCTCGGCCACGGGTGTGTGTGTTGTCAATAGCGTAAGGTAGTTTAGGTTAGATTAAGTAGTGTGTAGGCTTAGGGACCGATGACCTAAGTAGTCTGGTCCCACAAGGTAGTTTGGTCCCATAAGACCTTTCCACTAATTTCAATGTCAATAACGCGTTGGTCCACCTCTAGCCCTTACGCAAGCAGCTGTTCAGCTTATACTGCCTGACAGACTTGTTAGATATACTGCTAAAGGATATCGTGCCAAATTTTGTCCAACTAGCGCGTTAGATCATCAGATTCCTGATATGCTTCAAATGTTCTCAGTTGGAAAGAGATCCATGTGCAGGCAAGAATTATCTTGCTCAAATGCATGGACCGGAAGGTTTGCCATGAAGGGCAACAGAACGTGGCGTAGAACATCATCGATTTACTGCTGTGCCATAAGGCGGCCGCGAATGACAACCAAAGGCAAATGCCAAAGGCAAATGGCACACCAGACCATCACTCCTGGTTCTCAGACTGTACGGTGGGCGATAGCCAGATCGGTAGCCCACCGCTGTCCAGGGCGTTTACAGACACGTAATTACCAGTTCTCGGTTCGAAGCGGGACTCATTCCTGATCTACTCCAGTTCAAAAAATGGTTCAAATGGCTCTGAGCACTATGGGACTCAACATCTTAGGTCTAAGTCCCCTAGAACTTAGAACTACTTAAACCTAACTAACCTAAGGACATCACACACACCCATGCCCGAGGCAGGATTCGAACCTGCGACCGAAGCAGTCCCGCGGTTCCGGACTGCAGCTCTACTCCAGTCAACGATATTCCCGTCAGAAGTAGTGCCTGGAGACGCAACCGGACAGCTATGGGTTACCAAACTGAATGTCGCCCGCTGTAAGGCCAGACAAGCAGGAAGGATGGGCAAAGGTGCCATTTCTTTTTATAGCAGGACACCTTTGGTTGCGGTTCTCATCTGCGCCACGCTTGCAGCGCAGCGGCACGTTGCCGATATTCTACGCCCCGTTTAATCGCCTTCCGTGGCAAGCCATTCTGGGACAACATTTTAGCAAGATAATGCCCATTAGTACACTGCGAGAGTTTCTTTCGCTGGTTTTCGTGCTTGCCAAATCCTACCTGCCCAGTAGGGTCACCGGATCTCTCTCCAATTGACAATATTCGGAGTGTTGTTGGCAGGGCTCACAACCAGCACGGGATTTTGACAAACTACTGCGCCAGTTAGACTGAATTTGGTACGATAGCCTACAGCAGGGCATCCAGCAACTATAGCAATTTCTTTTCTTGAAGTATAGTATGAAGATAGCAACGCTGCAAACCACTGTCCCCCTCCCCCTTTCAGGAGCCAGCCGCTGTGGCCGAGTGGTTCTAGGCGATTCAGAATGGAAACGCGCGACCGCCACGGTCGCAGGTTCGCATCCTGCCTCGGACATAGATGTAATTGATGCCCTTAGGTTAGTTAGGTTTAAGTAGTTCTAAGTTCTAGGGGACTGATGACCTCAGAAGTTTAATCCCATAGCACTCAGAGCCATTTGAACCTTCAGAAAAAAGTCTCCACAGACTTCAGCCCTTTTACCAAATGTAAGTAAACACGTTCTTGTGTTTACCTGTGCGCTTGAAGCCTGTCAGTCTGTGTTCTGCCGTAGTAGCAACCAGACAACTTGTTTCTAAGGCTACTGAGACATTCACAATGTACACGTCAGTCGAAAAAGTGAAAACCATTATGGTGAATGTCGACAAATTTTTAGACTAGTGGTGCGACTGAAGAGTATCCAGATCGTGCTAAGCATTGTTGGTTCCTCTTTCAATTGATGGGAATCCAAGCACACTCAAGGATCTGAGATATGCTGCTGTCACAGTCATTACAAGACATCCCACGACATACAGCATTCAGTGTGGTACCAATGTGACGGATGCCCCTCCCATTTTGCACGTGTAATGATAGACTCTCTCAATAGAAAATTTGTGGGACATTCGAACGATCGTTCAGGAAACGCAAAATAGTCTGCACACTCACCAAACTTAAGTTTGGTGAGTAGTGTTTACTTCTATGTGCTGCGGAAATTAAAACAAGACATCCATTAGGAAACACGGACGACTCCCGAAGACATGAATTGCCTCTTAATACAAGTCTTTCCTACGTTGACTCCGGATGAAATTCAACGTGCAGTACTCTTTCTACAGAATCACTTTATAGCGCGTAGCAATGGTCAAAGTTAACATTTTGAGCACTTCCCATGAAAGCCGTGACAATACACCCACGAACCGTACCTGAGTAGCGTGCTTCCTTTAGTCTGGTGTAATAGGGCTGACTTTGTGGAGCTTTGTCTCCTGATGGCTGGACAGTGGTTTGTGCCGTTGTTGACTTGATACTCGCTAATGAGGTCCCATACATGTCATGGCGTTGAAGTTCTCTTACAAGCTTGTTTCAAATGCCACAGGAAAAAGGACACATTTAAATCACAATAAACGTAAAGTCAGTGTTGCAATTCGGCGGCAATAAACTATAAAAATTCCTGGCGAACGCCAGGCAGTTCGCCATATTGTCCGCTATACCCTGACGGAAATCGTATCTCGAAAGTATGTTTAATTTTTTAATGAAATAATACACTTTATCTGCAGGCTTTGGGAACTTTTGAGAAAGTAGCGAGATATGCAAACGAAGGAGATTACTATTAATATAAATTGTAGACCACAATCACGGTTCTGAAGTTCGAAATGTATGCAAATAACATTTAGCCAAACATCGTTCTTCAGATAGGGAAAAAGAGGTTAATGAAATGTGACTGTGATACGCGGGATTGCCCTGGAGGAATTTTCAATATTCAATTATATGATGGGAACGCGCAGAAAGTCGCCATGTTCTGGTGTACACTACAGAGCACCATTTCACCAATGTGTTGCCGTTCCTGCGCAGGTTATTCATTGACACGTTCAAATGAAAAGTGGGATCTAGGGAAAATACCTGTTTTACGTAGTGTGCTTGAAACTCTGGAAAACTCTCAACGATCAGGAATTTGACGTGTTGGAAAGCACCGACGCTTTTCTTCGACAGCAGAAGGAACTCTGGCAACGTAGATGCCTTGACCATACACCATAGCTGCATGTTCATTATTAGTGTAGATGTGTGGCATTTTAGCCAGCGTGTGTGCAAACACGGTTAACCGATGCTTCTCTCTGATGCCCTTTGAACTGCTGGCCGCTGAGGCCTAGCAGTTACAGGCGCTTCAGTCCGGAACCGGGCTGCTGCTTCGGTCGCAGGTTCGAATCCTGCCTCGGACATGGATGTGTGTGGTGTCCTTAGGTTAGTTAGGTTTAAGTAGTTCTAAGTTCTAGGGGACTGATGACATTAGATGTTAAGTCCCATAGTGCTTAGAGCCATTTGAACCATTTGAGCACTTTCAATTCCTCGCATTACTTCACTCATAACACACTATGGACAATAGCGCGTACGAAGTACTGTTTTAATGTCAGCAAATATCTTTAAAGCAACGAGGTAAATTGGGCTGCAATAAAACGCCATAGAGGCTGCTTGGGTAAGACACGTATGTGTGCGTCAGTAGCTCAATAAACATTTATTGTATTAAATGTGCTCTGCTTCGGAAACCATTCGAAGTGGGGTATATGAGCACTATGAAGTATTTATTTTCAGATGAGCGTTCCTGTCATATCCCTAAATACTGACAATTCCTCCTGGGACTCTCGGAACTAAAATAAATAGAGGATTTGCTCCGCCTGTTTGTATTACGCTGGCCAGATTAGCTATAACTTTCTGTCGATATTATTTATAGCAGCAACTTCGGCCACAGTACCAGAACATCTAATGCAGTACTGGCGTGGTAACGACAAATATAACAATAACCAAAATTCTGGAATAAAGTTTTCAGGATTGCTTCCATAAATTCAGTTAATGTTGCTCATTTGTTGGTTCAATTGACCTTGATTGCGTCTTATTGAAGGAGCAACCGAACTATGAATCTCCTTTCCTAAAATAGATTAATATTAAATGAACGAACTGGAATAACAACAGCATGCAAACCATTGTTCTTCAGACAGTTGTAAGTGTAAGTGGCAATACAAACACAAACGGTCACCAGTTCACATCGAACAAATAATTTAAAAGAAGAATCTAGATAACAGTAGTACTTCAAGTATGAAAACTGCACTTTGAATCCTCTCCAGTCTCAGAATACTAAACAAAAATTAACTCAGACGAGAATACACTATAAGGTTCAATCAGTTACTCTTGCCTTGCGTTCGTCTATTGATAAGCAAGAATAAAGTAATAACCTATTTTACATAAGCTATGTAACCTTTAAGTTCTTTAATAAGTATTGATTTGCTAATGAGCAGTACAGTTTTAGCGTACGTAGACTCAGACTCTGTTATGGTGTACCTCTACTCTTTTCACCCAGGTTTTGGCGTATACCAACTCATAGAATGTTGTTATTGTGTCCCTCAGTCCGAAGAGTTGTTTGATGTAGCTCTCCATGCCACTCTAGTCTGTGCAAGTCTCTTCGTCTCCGAGTAACTACTGCAACATATATTCTCCTGAACATGCTTAATCCTTTCTCTCTCTGTGACTTTTATCCCCATTACTTCCCTCCAGTTCCAAACTGGTGATTCCTTTATGTCTCTGAATGTGTCCTACCGACCGATTCCTTCTTCCAGGCAGGCTGTGACACAAATATTTTTTCTCCCCAATTCCGTTCAGTACGTGATCGTTAGCTATATTATGTACCGTTCTAAACTTCACCATATTTCAAAAGCTTCTGTTCTCTTTTTTGTCCAAACTGTTTATCGTGGATGTTTCACTTTCATACATGGCTACACTAATACTTTAAAAAATGCCAGCCTCTCACTTAAATCTCTTCTCGACTTTAACAAATTTCTCCACTTCGGAAACGCTTTTCTTGCCATTGCCAGATTTTATTTTACATCTTCTCTACATCTGCCACTGTCAGTCATTCTGCTGGCCAAATAGCAAAACCCATCTACTACTTTAAGTGTCTCGTTTCCTATTAATTTCTTCAGCATCACCTCATTTAATTAGACCACATTCCATTATCCTTCTTTTGATAAAGTCGATGTTCATTTCATATCCTCCTTTCAAGATGTTGTCCATTCCGTTCAACTGCTCTTCCTACTCCTTTACTGTCTGTGAGAGAATTACAGTGTCATCGGCAACCTCAGAGTATTTATTTCTTGTTCTTGGACTTTAATTCCTACCACATTTTTTGTTTCCTTTATTGGTCGCTCAACGTGCAGATTGAATGACATTGGGGTTAGGCTACAATCTTGTCTCACTTCCTTCTCAGCTCTGCATCCCTTTAATGCACATCGGCTCTCATAACTGCCGTCTGGTCTCTGTACAAGTTGTAAGCCGGCCGGTGTGGCCGAGCGGTTCTAGGAGCTTCAGTCTAGAACTGCGCGAACTCTACGGTCGCAGGTTGAAACCTGCCTCGGGTATGGATGTATGTGATGTCCTTAGGTTAGTAAGGTTTAAGTAGTTCTAAGTACTAGGGGACTGATGACCTCAGATGCTAAGTCCCATAGTGCTCAGAGCCATTTGAACCAATTACAAGTTGTAGACAACCTTTCGCTCCCTGAATTTTGGCCCTACACCCTCAGAATTCGAAAGAAGATATTCCAGTCAATATTGTAAAACGCTTCCTCTACAACTACTGTAAACATAGGTTTGCCTTTGTATAACACATCTCTTAAGAGAAGTCGTAGGTCCAGTATTGTCTCGTGTGTTCGTAAAGTTCTCTGGGATCTAAACTGGTCTTCCCCGAGGTCAGCTCCTAGCAGTTCTTCTATTCCTTAGTAAAGAATTCGTGTTAGTATTCTGTAACCGTGACATATTAAACTGATGTTTGATAATGTTGACATCCGTAAGCACCTGCTGTCTTTGGAATTAGGATTATTGTATTCTACTGGAAGTCTGAAAGTATTTGGTCAGTCTACCAGAAGGAAGAATTTTGTCATGGCAACTCTCCCAACGCTATCAGTAGTTCTAACGGAATGTTTTCTACTCCCGGTACTTTGCTTCGATTTAGGTCTTTCAGCACTTCGTCAAATTCTTCTCGCAATATCCCGTCTCCCATCTCCTCTTCATCTACGTCCTCTTCCATTTGTATGTCATTGCCTGCAAATTCATCTCCCTTGTATTGACCCTCAATACACAACTTCTGACTTTCAGCTTTCCCTTCTTTACTTAATTTGGTTTTTCTATCTGAGCCCTTGATATTCATACAGCTGTCTCACATTTCACCAACGGTCTGCTTAATTTTACTGTCAGCTGTATCTATTTTTCCCCTAGTGACATAAGCTTCTAAATTATAACATTTGTCCTCTAGCCATTTCTGCTCAGCCATGTTGTACTTCCTGTCAGTCTCATTCCTTAGACATTTGTATTCCTTTTCTCCTGCTTCTTTTATTCCATTTTTAATATTTTCTCCTTTCGTCGATGAAATTTAACATCTCCTGTTTTCTCAGAGGGTTTCTACTAGACTTCGTCTTCTTGCCTGCTTGATCCTCTGCTTCCTTTACTCTTTCGTCTCTCAAAGTTACCCGTTCTTCTTCTACTGTATTCCTCCCTCCTCTTTTTGTCAATCGTTCTCTGATACTTCCTATGAAATTCTCAACAACCTGATTCTTTCAGTTTATCCAGGTCGTTTCTCTTCTATTTCCCACCTTTTGGCAATTTCTTCAGTTGTAGTCTGCAGTTCATAATCAATAAATTGTGACCACAGTCCACATGTGCCTCTGGAAATGTCTCAAAATTTAAATTCTTGTTCCGAAATCTTTTTTTTTATCTTTATATAGTCAATCTGAAACATTCTGATGCCTCCAAACCTTCTTCTTGATTCTTAAACACAGTGTTAGCGATGATAAAATTGTGCTATGTGCAAAATTCTACCAGGTGGCTACACCTTTCATTCCTTTTCCCAGTGGATATTTACCTATTATTTTTGCTTCTATTTCTTTTCCTACTATCGAATTTCAAACCCGATGCCTATTAAAGTTTCGTCTCCGTTAACTAATTGAATAATTTCTTTTATCTCATACATTTGTTCAGTATCTTCATCCGCAAAGCTAGTTGGCATATAAACTTGTACTACTGTGGCTGGTGTGGGCTTCGTGTCTATCTTGGTTGCAATAATGCGTTCACCATGCTTTTCATACTAACTTACTCGCGTTACTATTTTTTATTCATTACTAAACCCACTCATCCATTACCTCTATTTGATTTTTTATTTATAACCCTGTATTCACCTGACCGGAAGTCTTATTCCTTCACTAATTTCCACTATATGTAACTTTAAACGATCTATATTCCTTTTCAGATTTTCTAACCTACCTGCGCAATTGAGGAATCTGACACTCCACGCTCACATCTGAAATTTCGTTTCTCCTGGTAACGATATACTCCTAAGTAGTGCCTGCACGGAGATCCATATGCAGGACTATTTTACATCCATAATATTTTACCAAAGAGGGCACCATCATCATTTAACCATACAGCAGAGCTGGAAAAGTTACAGCTGTAGTTTCCTCTTGCTTTCAACCATTCGCAGTACCAGCACAGCAAGACCGGTTTGGTTTATGTTACAAACCAGTCGACCATCTAGACTGTGGCCCTGTAACTACTGAATAGGCAGCTGCCCCTCTTCAGGAACCACACCTTTGGTCTCTCAACAGAATGATGAACTTCATCTGATTATTGAACCACACAATGACTAACTCATGAGGTCAGTGAATCTTTTATGATACACAACTGCGCTTCTAGCCAACCTTCATTCTCTTCAAGCACATAAAGCTTAATGAAGATTTTTCTTTAATGAAATTAATTCATTATTAATGTATTCACAGAAGTCTGCGGTACCCTCAAACTATTATGCTCTGCTACACACTTTTTAGCAGTCATGTTGAAAGTGCCGCTGTGCCCGAGCGGTTCTAGGCTTCCTGCCTCGGGCATGGATGTGTGTGATGTCTTTAGGTTAGTTAGGTTTAAGTAGTTCTAAGTTCTAGGGGGATGATGACCTCAGATGTTAAGTCCCATTGTGCTCATAGCCATTTGGACAATTTGAACCATGTTGAAAGTTTTCCTGGCACGGGACACCACAATCAAAGTTAACCCGTGGGGTGACTATTAAAAAATGATCGAAAATGTAGTAAAATTTACTAACAACATTTATATTTCAAAAGGAAAAACAGACATGAATTACAGTAGTTGAATGAACAATTAACAGCTGAGTTAAGAGAACACTGGAAAAAGGTCGTGGTTGGCAGAAGTGAAGTCAAGCACTCTGGCCCTAAAAATGTTGATAATGCAATCTGAATTGATTTGATGCTGAGCAGATTTTGATAATGTGCAGAAGTATCTCAACATAGGTGCAGCTGAGAGCTAGTTGCGATCGAGATCTGTACACCCTGACAAGGCCGGAGCAGCAGTACGTTACCCTGTTTGCTTCGTGCAGCGATGTAAATTGCAGATTGCGAGAAGTGCGCAGTGGTGGCGAGACGTGGAGGCGGAACCTGTGAATCGACCACGTCATGAAATAAATGCAAAAATCTCATGGTCTAGCAATCAGGCAGACCGATTGCAGTTCACTGTCTACCAGAACCCTGAAATCACAGTAGATTTCAGTGTGTGACACACCAGTTCGTTGGTCGTACCAAGGACCAATCTGGCTGGCTCACTTATACAACAGAGCATAGAAGGATACCAAATGCCGAGACTGGTAAACCCAAAACGAATATGTGTGCCCTCGGCAAATGAGTAGTCGGAAAAGTTTGAAGTCAAACTATCGGTACAGTAAGAACTTCACCACAGGCTCTCCAGTCTAATTTCTTGCCATTGAAGTCAGTCTCAGGACAGGTCCGAAGCACCAACAACACATACCAGAGCTTCGACCAGAAGATTCTTCCAGACCGAAGTCCAGAACCTGATTTCCTCACATCTCTCCAGATAAAAAAAAAATCCGTTTTCCTCGAGAGTGCATGAACGACACCACCTTCACTCTATCTTGAGCACTTTAGACGGCACTAAATCTCAACTCCTACATGATAGCACAAACTCACGTCAGATCAGCACAAGAGTTAAGAAACCTGTGTCTCTGAAAAAAAATGAACAGCCAATTACTGGCTTTTTTAAGTTTCTCGGAAGGGGAAGGTGGTTGTCACCGAAGCTGTATTGCTTCCCATGGCAACAAGTGAACAGATACAATCTTAAAGATCTTTATCTAAATTGCGTGTGCCTTGGAACATGTTAGTCCTAGCTATGAGGTGTAATGAAGAATCTATCTCTAAGCGATTCTCAGATGCCGGAGTTTCTTATATAGCTGAGGTGGCCGATGGAAGTAGGTCACAGGCCTATTTACAGTATCGGTGAACTCGAAAACTTGTGAAATTTTAATAGGCGTGGCTCTGTACACAATGCACATTTATGACTCCACTGTGTAGATGCTTCCCTTCAGTCTCTCACTTCCAGCCCAGCCTTCTGCTGGCGCCGTAGCAGATAGCTTGGGATTGTTCTGCTGGAGACCTGTCTCGACTAGGGGCTGCTCTGTCTGCCCTGTAGGGCTGTGGGCTTGCCTGGCAATATTTACTGAGTGATGGGCTCGCCGCCAGTTGCTTTCAACTTCCAACATAGTGTTTCTGCGAGCTAAGAACCATAAAAATACCTCATGCTTTTAGCGCCGTACCAGGCTCGATCAACATCTGCTCAGGCTGTTAACTTTCTAGTCCCGCTCAAGGTGTGTGAGGTTGTAAAGATATCTTTAATAATTTTCTGTATGTGAGAAATAGGTGAGAGAGTAACTTGTCCTCTCTCAATGTCCACTTTGAAGGAACTTGAAAAACTTAGACACAGTATTTTGTAATAAAGTTCACTGAATATTAACCTGAATAGTACATAGAACATCAGTGGGGCTCCTAAACTGATATGGCCCAGGACCTACTTTACTGAACATTTCTCAGTGGTAGAGCTGCTTAGTAAATAAAATTTTCTCATTACTACTTCTTTAAAGGAAGTTAAGGAACTACATCTTGATATCAAATGAACTTAATCACTCTGATGAGCGCTCAGAGCAGTTTATGGAGTTGGAGGAGGAAACTGACATAGGTGGAGTGATAACGGTGAATTATGTAGCCTATATCAGATACAATTCTAATATACACTTATATTGACTACAGATCGTAAATCACTGGCTAAAGAGTAATATTACAATTACAATCCAGCACACTGACTGCAGACAGTAGAAGAATTAAGCTGCTGTGGTGGTGATGCTCGCCTGAGTTATGAAACCATGGCTCTATAAAACCTCATCTTGGCGATGGAATTATATTTGTGACATTGCCATGAACAAACTGGAGGCATGTTAATTTCATTTTAACTTTAATTTAGTATCCCTCTTCCTTCCTATTGCTTCCTCATCACTAGCTGGCCACAGTGTCTTTGTTCTAGTAATGGCATGAACATGCTGTATTATATAGCAAATTCACACAAATAATGTACAAAAGAAAACATACTTCATAATAACAGTCAGTAAAGCTATACGAACGTGAAAATTTACAAAATTAAGAAAACAGTAAAATACATGTTTGCAGTAATACGTATGTTGTGTGTGATATATGATCTTGCCAACGTTACATCACAGTTATACAGCACAGGTGTTAAAAAGTGTTAGATTCTGAAGGGCTGTATAAGTAGAATAGATGTCTGAGAATAGTATGAGTCAGTACCCTTATCAACACAAAAGTGGGTAATTATTCAAATGACGGAGTGATTACTTCGAAGAAATCAACATCACGAACATATCACAAACATAAGTTCATCGCCTTTTTCATCTGGCGTGAGCTATTTCCCGAATGATCTTGCTACATGATGTCACCATAGAAAAAATTGAAAATGCAACTTTCCTACGAACTTTAGTAACGTGTGATACCCGATCAAAACGAGGATCTAATGCTGTGACCAAGTTCGTTGCTGAGAAAATACTTACTGTGGTATCACTTAGGGTTTGAGGCGAGCACAGATCATTTGTAAGCGACTAAACATCTTTGAACTTCAGATGGATTCAGTTTCAGGCCTATATTTTGTGTCCACTGTGATCACGTTAAAAGGCTAACGCTGACATGCCACGCTGATGTCTTCACGCTAATTGGTTTTACACATAAGTATAACTAAAGATCGTCAGTTGCGAGCTGCAATGAAAAACGGGTATTTGCGCATCAGTAACATATGACGAGGTAAATCCGATAATGCTGTCGATCACGGTGACTATAATTATGTTAGGTAGATACGATATGTCACACGTTCTAAAATAATGCGGACTATCACACAGTGATCGAATAAATTTCTTTGAGAAACGCAGTGTTTCATTCCTATCAGCACTGGACATCTGTAGCTTCTATGAAATGACCAGTTTAAGAAAGCTATAAATAGCATTGGTAGTGAATTTCTTCACGAAAAAAATTAAGAAGTCAAGGACTGTGAATTGTCACTAAAAACTGAAAAGTTTGTTCCGTTATGTGGACGACAATTTGAGTTGTAGAAACATGACCATTCAATGAGATTTATCCAAAGATTTAATTTATCGCGCACCTAAAGGTCGACTGCAATATCATGTTGTGCTAGTGCTCAGGAAGGAGGATGATCGCTTGGCAAAACGGTATACCGAAAACCCACACATAGGGACTTTTACCTATAGAGCTGTTCAAACAACCATCCAAAGGAGAAGCGCGATATTATAAAAAACACTTTGGCAGACAGAGGGAGGAACCTCCGTGAACTGAAGCTGCTCAATGCTCAGTACACAGTTTCACTGTCTTGCTAATCAGTTGGTGAAGAATAGGCATTCGTTGAATGACTTGGAAAGGGTGATAATGAAGTAAAGCACTAAGTGTAACCGGAAGTATTCCCACAAAATATTGAATGCATTACTGACCGCATAAGAATTACTTTCAAAAAATTAAGTCAGAACAGTGTACCTCCGAAGTCTACAAACTCCCACGACAAATGCAGAAAAACCTAAGATAGTCCAACGATGTTCACAAACCAATGGGAAAAGCTGGAATTGACCGGCCGCCATGTTGCTGTCTAGACATGTACGTGCGTACTCTAAAAAGGACAATAGAAGAAAAAGCTAGAAGAAACACGGGCAATTACAGAAGGGTGGGAACAGATCAGACACCGCCGAACACTGTTTGCAGCCAGGAACAGTAATATGCGATTTGATAAGACAGGCCCCTGGGTGCCACGAGCGAATGTTACTATAGCCTATACAGGGACTAATTTCAATCTAAATGTAAAACTGAATGGTATTTTCAATCCTATACCAAAGATGTTTTCTAGTCCTTAACGTGGGCTATAGCGATAGGGGAGGCAGCAACCGAGAGTGGGCAGAAGGGCTCGAGTTTTGAAAATGTATGACGTCATGCGACTTCACGGGAGGAATCGGAAACGAAAATTTACTTCAATCAACAGCGAATCAGAGTCTGACGTCCATACGGGCTATTACTCTTTCAAGCTATCCTCCACAGATGTAAAAGGAACGACGTGTTTCATCAAGAAAATCATTCGACCATAACAACAATATTTTTGAATAATTAAACATGCATGACATTTCCGACCTTGACATTTACTATTTTACAGTTGAGATATGTGTTTAGTCGTCAGTACAGAGTAACTGTCATAAACGAATGGTTCTTCAACGAGACTCCTGCACCCGTTAGACCACATCATAGGATTATTATATTAAGTATGTTCCCACAAACAATCATTGACACCTTGCTCGCCCCGTTTAATCAATGGGAGCTATTCCCACAGCACATTGTAAAGTTTTTTCTAATGGCGTACGTGCTCAAAATTGTGCAAGTAAGTGTTTCACGGTCAGGGGCGCCATTAGGTTGTCATGTCAGTAGGGTCAAAACACTTCCCCCATATAAGTGATTTAGAAATTTTGAGGACATTGTTATGTGCCGATACTCATATATTCCGGGAGTCTCTCCAACGAGTCGTCTGTATCATTGTCTCTGGAGATTCGGCAGATACTTGCAACTTAGTTTTTGCAATGTGTAGCTGAAGTTAGCCCAAACAAATGGTTTATAATAATTTCCATCTTAAGGACTGGAAGTGACGGTCGTTAAGGCAATCCTAACAGATTCACTGAAAGAAAAAAAATGTTGCAGCACCAAGAAGGATTTGTGCGACATAAAATAAAGTTGGCTGGTGTGTTTCTATACCTGAACGATGAAGTCTGTACGCGTTTCGCGTCAGTCGGGTAAGAGTGGTGCTAGTAGTGACACTATGAGGATGCCAATCAGGTTTGCGGTACGTACACGCTGTAACGTTCTTGAGCTTCAGTTACCTTCGAAATACGACGTGGCGAGTTGATGTCAGTCATGAATGCCTTTAAGGTGACAAAAATGACATTATGAGCACCTCAATGAGTTTGAACGAGATCGTGTAATAGGGCTACGAGAAGCTGGATGTTCCTTCAGCGATACTGCAGAAACACTTGGCAGGAATGTGCCACTGTACATGATTACTGGCAGCGGCGCTCACGACGATGTATTTCGCAAGAAGACCAGGCTCCGGACATCCACGTGGCACTACCGAGAAAGGAGGCCATTGTGTTCGGCGTGGAGCTCTGGTGCATTGCACTGAATCTGCAGCAGTAATCTGAGCGGTAGATGGCACCGCAGTGTTACAACGTACTGTTATAAATCGTTGACTTTAAGGACAGCTCCGATCGAGACGCCCTGCAGTGTGCATTCCACTGTCTCCAAATCACCGCTGTTTGCTACTTCAGATGTGTCAAGCGAGAGCTCATTGGAGGCCAGTGTGGAGGTCTGTTGTGCTTTCTAGTGCAAGCTGGTTCTGCCTCGGTGACAGTGATGGCGTGTGTTGGTTAGGAGGTGGCCAGCTGTGGGCTTGCAGCCAACCCCTCCGCCTGCTAGGCACTCTGGACCTACACCTGGAGTTATTGTCTGGAGAGCGATTTCGTATAACAGGAACACTTTCGTGGTTATCCCAATGCAGAGAGTCCACACATTGCCTTGACCTGCTCGATTACCACATCTGCCTCCAATCGAGCACACATGGCAAATCATTGGACTAAAACTCCAGCGTCATCCACAAAGAGCGTTAACCATCCCTATATCGACGGACCAAGTGAAACAGGCATGGAACTTCTTTCCACAAATTGAGATCCAGCATCTGTACAACACAAGCACGCACGTTTGCCCTCTTTCATTCAACATTATGGCGGTTACCACGGTTATTAATGCATCAGCACTTCAAAATTGCACGGATTTTCTCACGCTTACATTAACCTGCGATCTTAGAATGTTATTCATTGAAATATATTACCTAAACTAGTGTATTCCCAAAATTTCGTCCGCATCTCGTGGTCCCGCGCCCGGGTTCCCGGGTTCGATTCCCGGCGGGGTCAGGGATTTTCTCTGCCTCGTGATGCCTGGGTGTTGTGTGATGTCCTTAGGTTAGTTACGTTTAAGTAGTTCTAAGTTCTAGGGGACTGATGACCACAGATGTTAAGTCCCATAGTGCTCACAAGGGAACCTCCCCATCGCACCCCCCTCAGATTTAGTTATAAGTTGGCACAGTGGATAGGCCTTGATAAACTGAACACAGATCAATTGAGAAAACAGGAAGAAGTTGTGTGGAACTGTGAAAAAAAGCAAAATTTACGAACTGAGTAGTCCATTGGCCACATAGGCAACATCACGGACAATGTGAGTTCACGAGCGCTGTGGTCCCGTGGTAGCGTGAGCGGCTGCTGAACGAGAGGTCCTTGGTCCTAGTCTTCCCTCGAGTGAAAATTTTACTTTCTTTATTTTTGCATAGTTTTTATCTGTCCGTTCGTTCATTGACGTCTCTGTTCACTGTAATAAGTTTAGTGTCTGTGTTTTGCGACCGCATCGCAAAACCGTGCGATTAGTAGACGAAAGGACGTGCCTCTCCAATGGGAACCGAAAATATTTGATCGCACGGTCATAGGTCAACCGATTCCTCGACAGGAAAACACATCTGATATATTCTATACGACACTGGTGACGGCATGTGCGTCACATGACAGGAATATGTTGTCGACCCACCTAACTTGTACACTTGGCGAATGGGTAAAAAGATTCTTCTACCTTGCCCGATTTAGGTTTTCTTGTGGATGTGATAATCACTCCCAAAAAAGTGATGAAAACATAAGAGTTTGTCACATAAACTGAAAATAAAAAATTAAACTTTTCACTCGATGGAAGATTTGAACCAAGGACCTTTCGTTCCATAGCTGCTCACGTTACCACGAGACCACGGCGCTCTTGCTGTCCCACTGTCCTTAATGTTGCTTATCTTCCCATGAACTACTCAGTTCGTACATTTCGCTTATTTTTTCACAGTTCCACACAACTTCTTCCTGTTTTCTCAATTGATCTGTTTTCAGTTTTTCAAAGCCTATCCACTGTGCCAGCTTATAACTAAATCTGAGGGGGGTGCGATGGGGAGGTTCCCTTGTCAGAGCCAGAGCCCAAAATTTCATTACTCTACGTTAATTATTTTTTGATGTTGCGTTTCCTTTCGCCATTTTATTTTAGCAAACAGCCACTAATATTAGGAACATAATCCACAGTAACACGTTTCTGGAGTCAAATCATGTAGCTTTTAAAATTAATCCTAAATAACAAATACTGACCGTCACTTTCATGCAATGGCCAGCGTGGACAGAAAGCGCCGGTTTGTTTCCCGTTGCAAACAAAACGATTTTCAAAAAGCAATCTTAGCCTTCCAGCCGATATAGCTGTCCAATATTAGTCTAGTGTGACATTCTGTTTAGCGACGCGCATTAACAGGAGCTGTAAATAACGACGACCAACCTGTACTCTAGTGCCGACTGAGCAGCGCAGTTGCGTGGCGGTAGCCGTCAGCATGGGCTAGGGCGGTGCTGTTGCTGCTGGAGTTCTTGTTATTCTTATTTACTTTCTCTGCTACACTACATTTCTATAAGACGAATATCTCACTACACTAATTCTGCATGGCTCTATCGAACAGACACGTAAAAATACGCTTTAAAATCATATTGTACAGTACAATTTGTTTTTACAATTCCAAATTTTGCATCTTTTCACTTATTTTCTGTTGGTTCCATCATAACCTCTGTCCACTCAATAAATTTTTTTCTTAGTGTTGAGTGCATAAAAGCATTATTTAATGTTTATTTTGTGTGATATTCACTGTTCATACAGTGAATGCAGTTGGATTTAAATTAACAGGTCAATAAACGTTGGTCAAATTTAATTTCATTACGATGAATGTCTCGTGGAAAGCACCTAATAATACAAAAACAGCCATGTTCAAGATTTTAAAAGTAATCTTGTATGATTACGATGTGTAGTAACTTCAAATGGCTGTCTGAAGTGACATCGCCCCATTTTGGTATACTCGTGTTCTGAATGGGTCTACATTGCTTCAGACAAGATACAGAAACTTTGGGTGCTACAGAACACAGCCTTGCAGCGATCGTTACACGCCCCATACTTCATTAGGGTTGTTGGCCACGAAGCTGGCATCCCGCATTTCCTACAGCGATAAAGACGCTGGAAATCAGTTTTTGTCTTGTGACTCTTCAGGCTAGCGACATCTCGGATTGTCGTGTTTTCCGCCGGATATCAGCACCGTACTTGCAAGATATTTCGGTAACGTAGCTGGTAACCTTAATCCGGTGCGACCTGAAACTGCTCCTTGAATTGACCTGGTCCAGTATTTATGTCTGTGCCCATCCCCCTGCACCAGCAGTTGCATGCGTTCCCTCCGCAGTCCGCGCCCGCACACTGCGATCTACTGGATCTTTCCTATTGCACATCTGGAAACCAGCATAGCCGGAAACTCGGACCTTTGACGGAAGCGAAGCCTGGAAACACAGATAGTCCTTGTGGGTGCAGAGGGACAAAGACCACTCGTTTCCGAGTCTTTTTAATTTCAACCTGTCACACCCTAGCCGCCACCATCTCGCTAATTATAAATCACTAATCAATTATCGCCATGCCTCATCGACCAATGCCGGGATTCCTAACGTCGTGCCCTGGCATGCAGTATTGAAGTAAACGCAAAGTGGCAATAGCTATTTAACGTTTATGAAGGTGTGCGCAGTTAGTGACGGCGGAACTGCAAACATAACTTTTACGTCCCCTAGGAATGCAATATTTCAGACACGGAACTCTCACCAGGACTACCCTTCATAATAGTACATATACAGAGGTCCTCAGTCAATCGGCTGCTTCGTTTGATTTTATTATAGCTTATTAGTAATGCCCGGAGATCACTGACATGTAATGTTTCTTTCATAGTGAGATAAACATTATTCAGAAATACAAAAATTCTGTTTTCCGACAACGTTACGTAAAACTACAAAAATCCTGATTATTGTGGCAATAGAAACATAAAATTAATTTGGCATTTTTCATTATATAAGTGCCGTACTATATTTAATTTTTTTAGGGTGATTCGTAGTAAATCCTCCAAAACTTTGGTGATTTGCACACTAGGTCATATCACAATGAGATCACCCCACTGTCAGGGCAAAATGTAGTGAATGTTTCAAAACCCAGTGATACAACATAGCATACAGATTGTGGGATAGTCCGAGACTGTGAGCCAATAATTCACTGTCTACTACTATCATGAAATCAAACAGAAAGGTTTTGAGAATTAGAGATTTATATGCGAGTAGAACGTATTACGTAAAAGATCATTTTTACAAAATTACAAATCTTATGGCCGATATGATTGGGCGTCGACACGATCGAGCTATTACGGGGGGGGGGGGGGGGGGAAGGGGGAACAAATCACCTCATCATTGTTCGTGGTCGTTCTGTCGTCTCGAGATGACGGCGGTAGGCGTTGGGTCGGGACGGCACCTCGACTCGGAGCTGTGCGGTGCCAGTCGGCCGCCCTCTTCGGCGTCACGAGGTTTTACGGCGAGACCTAGGTACGGTCTCCGCGTCATCGCCTTCTGCTTGAGGCGCACGAGAAAGACAGATATCGGTGCATACGTCACGGCACGTGACACTGCAGGTCTTAAGATGGCCAGCAGCCGTCTCCAGCAGGAAGCGGGTAACTACACTCCTGGAAATTGAAATAAGAACACCGTGAATTCATTGTCCCAGGAAGGGGAAACTTTATTGACACATTCCTGGGGTCAGATACATCACATGATCACACTGACAGAACCACAGGCACATAGACACAGGCAACAGAGCATGCACAATGTCGGCACTAGTACAGTGTATATCCACCTTTCGCAGCAATGCAGGCTGCTATTCTCCCATGGAGACGATCGTAGAGATGCTGGATGTAGTCCTGTGGAACGGCTTGCCATGCCATTTCCACCTGGCGCCTCAGTTGGACCAGCGTTCGTGCTGGACGTGCAGACCGCGTGAGACGACGCTTCATCCAGTCCCAAACATGCTCAATGGGGGACAGATCCGGAGATCTTGCTAGCCAGGGTAGTTGACTTACACCTTCTAGAGCACGTTGGGTGGCACGGGATACATGCGGACGTGCATTGTCCTGTTGGAACAGCAAGTTCCCTTGCCGGGCTAGGAATGGTAGAACGATGGGTTCGATGACGGTTTGGATGTACCGTGCACTATTCAGTGTCCCCTCGACGATCACCAGTGGTGTACGGCCAGTGTAGGAGATCGCTCCCCACACCATGATGCCGGGTGTTGGCCCTGTGTGCCTCGGTCGTATGCAGTCCTGATTGTGGCGCTCACCTGCACGGCGCCAAACACGCATACGACCATCATTGGCACCAAGGCAGAAGCGACTCTCATCGCTGAAGACGACACGTCTCCATTCGTCCCTCCATTCACGCCTGTCGCGACACCACTGGAGGCGGGCTGCACGGTGTTGGGGCGTGAGCGGAAGACGGCCTAACGGTGTGCGGGACCGTAGCCCAGCTTCATGGAGACGGTTGCGAATGGTCCTCGCCGATACCCCAGGAGCAACAGTGTCCCTAATTTGCTGGGAAATGACAGTGCGGTCCCCTACGGCACTGCGTAGGATTCTACGGTCTTGGCGTGCATCCGTGCTTCGCTGCGGTCCGGTCCCAGGTCGACGGGCACGTGCACCTTCCGCCGACCACTGGCGACAACATCGATGTACTGTGGAGACCTCACGCCCCACGTGTTGAGCAATTCGGCGGTACGTCCACCCGGCCTCCCGCATGCCCACTATACGCCCTCGCTCAAAGTCCGTCAACTGCACATACGGTTCACGTCCACGCTGTCGCGGCATGCTACCAGTGTTAAAGACTGCGATGGAGCTACGTATGCCACGGCAAACTGGCTGACACTGACGGCGGCGGTGCACAAATGCTGCGCAGCTAGCGCCATTCGACGGCCAACACCGCGGTTCCTGGTGTGTCCGCTGTGCCGTGCGTGTGATCATTGCTTGTACAGCCCTCTCGCAGTGTCCGGAGCAAGTATGGTGGGTCTGACACACCGGTGTCAATGTGTTCTTTTTTCCATTTCCAGGAGTGTATTTCTGACGAGTTTCATAATTCTTACCTGCGCCTTTAAATTCATTCAAGCCCTCCATAGCGCACAACAAATTTAAGACCTTTTGTGGGTAGTTTTCCTATTACATCCTCATTTCCCGTGGTCCCTGAACGCATAGAGCATTCGCGAAGAGTGTTGGACCAAAGGACCAGTGTGAAGTCACCAGTTCGTTGTGGTGCCTGTCTTTCTCGTGAACGCCGATGGATGGATGGAGAGGGTTGTATGGGTGTACGACGGCAAGGTCTTCATCGCCCGCTCAGTATCTAATTGAGACGGGTGTCAAGAAAATACGCAGAACAGTAAAACAGAATGTAAAACACGGGTAACAAGCTTGGAAAAATATGTGCCCATCCACACCAAAGTGTGGTACGAAGCAAGCCGTCAGCAGTAAAACATGGACAACACAAGAAGAAAGTGGTAGAGGGAGCTGAAACAATATAGCAGATGGAAGTGGCTGGCTGACCGCAAGGAAAAAAGGGAGGAGCCAGCCACTTTGCAATACACTAAAACCTCTAGCATTAAAGCTTAGGCCAGAGTCCAGACACATCACAAAACTTTAAAACCCTAGACACATGCATGTCATTATTAGCTAAAACACAGGGCAGATCGCCATTAACTTTGCTTCCGCCCTTGCATCACGGTATAAAATGAAGTCTCTTAAAATGTGGCGGACAGAGATGTGCACACCACAAGCATCACAAAATGGGGGATCCTCCCGCCGTAATAGAAAGCTATGTGTGAGAGGACAGTGCCCGATCCGAAGAGGCGTGAGGGGTCACTTCTTCCCGCCTGAGCAACCGGCAGGAGGAACGCCACGGCCGAGTTGTTGACTTCACCAACCGCAGTCTATTGACCGTCACCGCCAGCCATTTCTCCTCCCACAACTCCATGCACTTCTTGTGGAGTGCAGAAATGACAGACTGTAAGGGAATAGGACACTGGACCACATCCTGCTCTCTGCAGGCCTCCTTGGCAGCCCGATCGGCCTGTTCATTGCCCCACATTCCTACATGACCAGCCACCCAGCAGGAGAACACCTCCTTACCCCGCCATTGGAGCAAGTACAGTTGGTCATATATCAGCTGGACCATCTCCTCAGTTAGGTACAGATTCGGCAATGATTGTAAGACACTAACAGAATCGGAGCAGGGGAGAAATAGATTGCCCCGAACACGATTCATCCTCTCCTTTACTTCAGAATCGCGTAGAGCTCCGCTGCGAAGACAGTATTTTCATCAGGGAGGCGAATCCGGGTAACATGATGAGGGAACACTACAGATCAGCCAAGGACATTCTCCTGTTTGGAGCCATCAGTGTAAACGACGATAAAACCGTCATGCACATCTAAAATGTTAAAAAACTGAGATTGGAATGTAAATTCCGGTGTACTATCTATCTTAAACTTAGTCAAATCTAAAATAAGTCTGGGTCTCCAGAGGAGCCAAGGTAGAAATCTGCTCCAACCGCGACGGAGAACATGAAGACCAGCCATTTCCATCGCAGAGAGGCAATCCTGTACCCGAATCCCATAGGGGCGTGTCGCTCGTTGCCGGCTATGAAATAGCCGTGGAAAAGGAAGCTGAGCAACGGTACGCAGGTATGTATGGTGTGGACAAAGTTTTATACACCTGGCGCACAGTGAGTAGCCGCCGCCACATATGAAGTGGCGGTTCACCAGCCTGTACACAGAGGCTTGGTGTGGGGCTAGTTCTGAATGCACCACTAGCCAACCGAAGCCCTTCATGGCGCAGAACGTCCAACATCTTCAACTAAGAAGGCCTCACAAACCCATACACCGTGCACCCATAATCGGACCGAGATCGCACAAACGCCCTGTAAAACTGGAGCAGACAAGTCCTGTCAGCTCCCCATGGACTGAGGCTAAGATATTTAAAAAAAAACTTAAAGCCTCAAGTGACCGTCGTTTCAGGTCTTTAAGATGAGGTAGCCACGCAACCTTAGAGTCAAAAATGAGCCCCAGAAATCTCATCGTGTCTTTAAAAGTAAGAACAGTGTCCCTCATCCTCAACTCAGGAAAGGTTAAAATCGAACGAGAACGGTGGAAAAGAACACATACGGACTTCTCGGTGGAAAACTTAAAACCACTCTTCTGGGCCCATTCTCCCAAACGTCTAAGAGTAAGTTACAATTGACGAGTTGTCGTTGCAAGGCTTGAAGACGAGCAAAACAAAGAGAAATCATCCACAAACAAGTAACACTGGACCGAACTTTTCGCTATGGAGATAATGCTATTATCAGTGATGGTAAAGTCAGTCACACTTAAAACGCTACCCTGAGGGACACCGTTCTCCTGCTCAGAGCGGTCAGACAGGACGTCACCAATTCGGTATCTAAAATATCGTGGCGAGAGGAATGACTGAATAAAAAGAGGAAGACAACCACGAAAACCCCATTCGTGAAGCTGCTAAAGGATGAGACGCCTCCAAGTGATATCGTAGGCCTTCTCGATGTCGAAAAATACAGCTAGAAGGTGATGACGGCGTAGGAAAGGTATAGCCACCTCCAGGAGGGCAAGGTTATCGAACGTAGAACGAAACCACCTGAACCCACATGAAAGCGACTAAGGAGTTGCCGGGATTCTAACATCCAGACAAGACGCCGGATGACCATCTGCTCCAACGTCTTCCCCATGCAACTAGTGAGGGCAACACTACGGCAGCTACTCGGGCTCGTGCGGTCTTTCCCAGGTTTTAAAAAAGGAATTAAAACTGCCTCACGCCACGAGTCAGGAAACTGACCAGATGCCCAAATGGCATTAAAAAGTGCGAGGAGGATTTCTTTGTTGCGCCTTGTACGGTGCCGTAGCATACTGTAATGGATCCTGTCGTGGCCAGGGGATGTGTCACGAGCTGCAGACAATGTAGAATCCAGCTCTCACATAGAAAATGGTTAGTTGTAAATATCACGAGAGGTGGACTGGAAGTCCAGACTACACTTCTGAGCAACCGCTCTATGGCGCTGAATATCCGGATCCTGACTGGTTGTGGCAGTAACCATGACAAAATACGCTGCAAAAATCTGGGAAATGTCTCGCAGATCCGTGTGGAGAGTACCGTTATTCGTTACAGAAATTCTCCTGATGGTCTCTCACATAATGGAACTTTAGGTGGAACGATTAATGGTGGTCAGGAACTGTTGCGACGACCTCTTCTTGCTCTCTCGAATAATACGGCGACATTTTGCCCTCGCCACTCGAAAGGCTGCAAGATCTTCAGCAGTCGGCCGACACTGCAACCGACGCAGAGCCGCACGCCTGGTCCTGATTACAGAGTGGCAGGTTGCCTGTGGACTGTGGAATGGATGCTGCAGCGGCGTGGTGGACCGTTTTGGTAATATGATCCACCCAAGCCTCAACATTGGCACAGTGTTTCAACTGGGCCGACTGGCTATAAAGTGTCCAGCCGGCCCCAGTGAGCACCCATCTTTGTGGTCTCCTTTCGGGGCCCACGCCATCTGGCAGGTGAATCCAGATTGGGAAGTTATTACTGCCGTGCAAGTCATCGACCACTTCCCATTGAGCACTGGCGGCAAGAGATGGAAAGCAAAGAGAGAGATCAACGGCAGAGAACGACCCAGTCGCTGTGCAGAAGTGAGTGATCTGTCCTCCATTGAGCAAGTAGGCTCAGGATGACAGGAGAAGCCTCTCAATTGCTCTACCCCTGGGACAGGTAATTGCAGAGCCCCAAAGCACATTGTGGGCATTAAAATCACCGCAAGTAATGAACGGCTGGGATATCTGTGTAAGAAGGTCGGTGAGGGCCGCTTCATGAAGTGCATCATGTGGGGGCAAGTAAAGCGAACATACAGTCAATGGATGACGCGCGTGCACGGACACAGCGATGGCCTGTAAAGTCGTCGTGAGCGAGAGAGGCGAGAAGTGGTAGCCCGTCCTGACGAAAATACACTCCTGGAAATTGAAATAAGAACACCGTGAATTCATTGTCCCAGGAAGGGGAAACTTTATTGACACATTCCTGGGGTCAGATACATCACATGATCACACTGACAGAACCACAGGCACATAGACACAGGCAACAGAGCATGCACAATGTCGGCACTAGTACAGTGTATATCCACCTTTCGCAGCAATGCAGGGTGCTATTCTCCCATGGAGACGATCGTAGAGATGCTGGATGTAGTCCTGTGGAACGGCTTGCCATGCCATTTCCACCTGGCGCCTCAGTTGGACCAGCGTTCGTGCTGGACGTGCAGACCGCGTGAGACGACGCTTCATCCAGTCCCAAACATGCTCAATGGGGGACAGATCCGGAGATCTTCTGGCCAGGGTAGTTGACTTACACCTTCTAGAGCACGTTGGGTGGCACGGGATACATGCGGACGTGCATTGTCCTGTTGGAACAGCAAGTTCCCTTGCCGGGCTAGGAATGGTAGAACGATGGGTTCGATGACGGTTTGGATGTACCGTGCACTATTCAGTGTCCCCTCGACGATCACCAGTGGTGTACGGCCAGTGTAGGAGATCGCTCCCCACACCATGATGCCGGGTGTTGGCCCTGTGTGCCTCGGTCGTATGCAGTCCTGATTGTGGTGCTCACCTGCACGGCGCCAAACACGCATACGACCATCATTGGCACCAAGGCAGAAGCGACTCTCATCGCTGAAGACGACACGTCTCCATTCGTCCCTCCATTCACGCCTGTCGCGACACCACTGGAGGCGGGCTGCACGATGTTGGGGCGTGAGCGGAAGACGGCCTAACGGTGTGCGGGACCGTAGCCCAGCTTCATGGAGACGGTTGCGAATGGTCCTCGCCGATACCCCAGGAGCAACAGTGTCCCTAATTTGCTGGGAAGTGGCGGTGCGGTCCCCTACGGCACTGCGTAGGATCCTACGGTCTTGGGGTGCATCCGTGCGTCGCTGCGGTCCGGTCCCAGGTCGACGGGCACGTGCACCTTCCGCCGACCACTGGCAACATCGATGTACTGTGGAGACCTCACGCCCCACGTGTTGAGCAATTCGGCGGTACGTCCACCCGGCCTCCCGCATGCCCACTATACGCCCTCGCTCAAAGTCCGTCAACTGCACATACGGTTCACGTCCACGCTGTCGCGGCATGCTACCAGTGTTAAAGACTGCGATGGAGCTCCGTATGCCACGGCAAACTGGCTGACACTGACGGCGGCGGTGCACAAATGCTGCGCAGCTAGCGCCATTCGACGGCCAACACCGCGGTTCCTGGTGTGTCCGCTGTGCCGTGCGTGTGATCATTGCTTGTACAGCCCTCTCGCAGTGTCCGGAGCAAGTATGGTGGGTCTGACACACCGGTGTCAATGTGTTCTTTTTTCCATTTCCAGGAGTGTACCTACGCCTCCTCTAGTTCTCTCTCCACGCAGGTCGTTGTTTTTGTGGATTGTATAGCCTCGTAGCTCAGGGGAGTATGATGGATGGAAATAAGTCTCCTGGAGACACACACAGTGGTCTACCCTGAGAGAGTAGACGAAGTTCCTTCACATGCGTCCTGAACCCCTTCATGTTCCATTGAAGTATTGGAGCCATCTATGATGGGGGTAGCACCTTCATCCTGTCTCTACGACGGGTTGAGGAGACTGCAGCAGGTGGAGGGGCAGGCGTGGGGCGAGATGATTGCCCCCACACATACGTCGTACTCCATCAGCTCTGAGGAAGAGTCAGATGAAGCCTCACATAAAACATCTGCATGGTCAGACGGTATACCGCTTGATTTGACCCGCTGTGCTGCTGTATAGAAGGTTTCTGGGGTTTAGTGGGCTTTGGGGGAGCTGACGTTGGAGTGGTAATGGCCGTACTGGGCTTCGGAACAGCCTCAGCTGTTGGAGGCGCCAGGGGCTGGCCCAAGTTCGCCACTGTACCCTTGTCTGCCGTTCGAGTAGGGGCTACAGGCTCTGAAACACTGGCTGCATTGCAAGTGCATCGGCAGGTGTTAGTGCCAACACTCACCACCTCTGACAGCGTAGAGGCATCGGCTTTTGGAGTATTCTTCTGAACCATGGATGCAAAAGACGCAGCAAATGTGGGAGGTTGCATTGACTTGTAAGTCTTTTTGGCCTCACCATAGGGGATAGGCTTGGTTGTTTTCATTTCCTGGACTCTGCGTTACTCTAAAAATATTCGGCAATCCCTACTCCATACAGGGTTGTTTCCAGAGCAATTGATACATTTGGCTGGAGATGAGCAACCAACTCGTTCATGAGCAGCCTTACCACAGGAGCCACAAGTCGCTTCGACTTTACACCCTAAGGTGGTATGCCAAAAACCCTGGCATTTAAAACAGCGCATTGGCGTCGGGAAATAAGGCCTCACACTAAGGCCAAGGAAGCCAGCTTTAACATGTTCAGGAAGTTTCGTGCTACTGAAGGTCAGAATAAAAGTGTCGCATTTGACAAGATTGCCATCAACCCACTTGATGATATGTTGTACATCCATACCTTCCGGAGCCCACTCACGTTGCAGTTCTTCCCTGGGAATGTCGACTAAATCCTGGCATGTCACAACACGTTTGCTATAATTCAAGGTGCTGTGCAGTTCAGTGTCTATGGCATACTCCCCAAGGCATTTATCAGATTGGAGGTTAGTTGCTTGCTGGGAAGTGGAAGTTTCCACTAGCAAGGTCCCATTACGCAAGCGCTTCACTGATTTTAAGGAGCCACAGATTCCCTCCAAACCCTTTTGTATATAGAAGGGCGAAACCTTTTTCGAAAATACCCTCCTTCCGTTTCACAATGAGAAACACGTTCTGATTACGAGAATGCATTCTGTTACCAAAGACTTGGCTTGTCAAAGAGGAGCCGGAGTCAGTGGGACTGACTGCACGAGCCCTCTTGAGACATTGGGTGTTAGAACCTTCCAGCGGCCCACCCCTTCCGCTGGGAGGAGGAAAAGAGGATTTCGAAGGATCCGTCTCGGTCCCACGAGCAGCTATGGAACTAGAAGTCCACCTAGACAGAGGCCCGCGTGCCTAGGTAGCCTTATACAGCTGATGTGCAGCAGGTAGCCCAAAGATTACCGGCTAACGACTGTTCCACCTCAACAGGCATGCATCTCATCAGCGAGCAGCACACCTTGAGATTGAGGGGTTGTTTATAGGGTTTATTCCATCCTTGCGATCCGGGCGGTCAAACCAAGATCCCCATTTCCTGAAACACACAACGTTCCACCGCCGCGCCGCACGGTGGTCGCTGAAGTATGCCCAGAGCTTACAGTGACAGTGGACTGGCGGCGCTTACCAGTCCCCAGCTCAGGAGCCCCGGGGTCGCCGAGCCCGTACCCAGCACCTGAATTCTGAGCGTAGGAGGGTGCAATATACTGCTTGACTCTTCGGTGAAGGTATGTTCTCGAAACTTTGACAAAAGCCCGTACCGAGCTACTGAGCGACTCTCCTGCAGAGTCTTCCACTGGAGTCTATCTATCATCTCCGTAACGCTTTCGCGATTACTAAATGATCCTGTAACGAAGCGCGCTGCTCTCCGTTGGATCTTCTCTATATCTTCTATCAACCCTACCTGGTACGGATCCCACACTGCTGAGCAGTATTCAAGCAGTGGGCGAACAAGCGTACTGTAACCTACTTCCTTTGTTTTCGGATTGCATTTCCTTAGGATTCTTCCAATGAATCTCAGTCTGGCATCTGCTTTACCGACGATCAACATTATATGATCATTCCATTTTAAATCACTCCTAATGCGTACTCCCAGATAATTTATGGAATTAACTGCTTCCAGTTGCTGACCTGCTATTTTGTAGCTAAATGATAAAGGATCTATCTTTCTGTGTATTCGCAGCACATTACACTTGTCTACATTGAGATTCAATTGCCATTCCCTGCACCATGCGTCAATTCGCTGCAGATCCTCCTGCATTTCAGTACAATTTTCCATTGTTACAACCTCTTGATACACCACAGCATCATCTGCAAAAAGCCTCAGTGAACTTCCGATGTCATCCACAAGGTCATTTATGTATATTGTGAATAGCAACGGTCCTATGACACTCCCCTGCGGCACACCTGAAATCACTCTTACTTCAGAAGACTTCTCTCCATTGAGAATGACATGCTGCATCCTGTTATCTAGGAACTCCTCAATCCAATCACACAATTGGTCTGATAGTCCATATGCTCTTACTTTGTTCATTAAACGACTGTGGGGAACTGTATCGAACGCCTTGCGGAAGTCAAGAAACACGGCATCTACCTGGGAACCCGTGTCTATGGCCCTCTGAGTCTCGTGGACGAATAGCGCGAGCTGGGTTTCACATGACCGTCTTTTTCGAAACCCATGCTGATTCCTACAGAGTAGATTTCTAGTCCCCAGGAAAGTCATTATACTCGAACACAATACGTGTTCCAAAATTCTACAACTGATCGACGTTAGAGATTATAGTTCTGCACATCTGCTCGACGTCCATTCTTGAAAACGGGGATGACCTGTGCCCTTTTCCAATCCTTTGGAACGCTACGCTCTTCTAGAGACCTACGGTACACCGCTGCAAGAAGGGGGGCAAGTTCCTTCGCGTACTCTGTGTAAAATTGAACTGGTATCCCATCAGGTCCAGAGGCCTTTCCTCTTTTGAGCGATTTTAATTGTTTCTCTATCCCTCTCTCGTCTATTTCGATATCTACCATTTTGTCATCTGTGTGACAATCTAGAGAAGGAACTACAGTGTAATCTTCCTCTGTGAAACAACTTTGGAAAAAGACATTTAGTTGGGGGATATTTCCATAATGAACCTCCTTGCTGTCCGGCAAACAGTTTTTGAACCACAGTTTCACATTCCCCCCTTTGCAAATTCTTGGCGCTCTGTGTCGACGCTGCGTCTCAGTGGCTGCAGGGATCCATGGCACGCTGTTCTAAGGCTGTCCTAAAATGCTACAGCCAGTGAGGAGTTTTACACTCCTTCACTACTGCATTCTTTACGCGTTTCTGATTCCACTCTTATTGCTTGCATTGATCCACAAATTATCCGTACATTTGTCACTGTTCGCCAGGCCTTTCACGAAGTGTATTAATTCTTTAAGCGAGCCAAGGCCATCCGCTAGCCTATCCCCCCATCTGGGAGCAGAGTACCTCCACGTCTTCATCTTCCCCGGTCGCTGAATGAGGTCCGACTATCGTCTCGCCCTGGAAGTCGGCGAAAGTGGCCACTGGCGCAAGTATCAAAAAGTTGTTTTTAATATTTTACTTCATTTTACGTGTTTGTGTTTAACGTCTATCTGTGACACAATAATTCACTTTATTAATCTTGGTTACAAATAAAAATGCATGAGACTCTGGGAAAAAAACACAGTATTGTTGCTCAAGAAAGTACACGTTGAAAATAAATTTTTCATCTTCTTATTGTTTATCGTCGTCACGTTACGTACTGCTGATAACTTGTACCAGGTGTATCTAACGCTAGTCACATTACAGTGAAAGGTGTGTGTCGAGGGTGGAGTGTATGGGTTGCACATACTCCAGGGTAATTCCTGTCATTTATGTTTCCTGCCGGATTGGGTACTGAAACAAAAATATCGTTATAGCACGAGACGTCATGAACATTTGTGAAATATCGATATTCCTTGCCAGTTTTGTAGATTCGTTTTAGAGACCGATGAAAAATATCAAATCTCCGCATTCTCAAACACTGAAATAGTTATATGATGATTATACAGTATTAGTACACCTTCAAAGAATGGCATTTATTAAAGAAAAAAATAGCAATTTTGAATTAATTTACCTTTTTCTAATTTCAGTTATAATCTCCTATAAACATTGTCGTTACTGTCGTACATTTTATAACTCACCTTACATATGTTGTATATCATTTTTACGTCATTTTAACGATATTTTTGGGTCATTTTCGTGATAATTTTCCAGGTATTTTAGTAGAAAAAATTCGAGGTCTGCGGCTAGAGGTCCTTTCCCCGAAACTAAATGAGTTCTCACTAGGGCAATTTCCCCCACCGCCACACCGCCCCCCCCCCCCCTTTCCAAACCCGTTCCGGGCTCCCCGAGATGTTGAAAATTCTTTGTAAAGCAAGTGCCATTGTACGCCAGTTTAGCAACTCCACAATCGCGTTCTCTCCGCTGTGTGAGAATATACAGAAGTTGTGGTTGCAAACGCAAACACCTGGAGTTGTGTTTACCGGTGGTCGGCCTCAGAACACAGAAGGGCCGACTCAGAGCCACTCTCTCCTCCACACAGAAAACGACCGCACGAAAGTGTGTTGTGATATACGTATATCTCTTGTGAGTTCTCCATTCTTTTCCCTCGACTGCTGTAGACTGAAGACTAGTTGTTCATCATAAGCAAAAGTTTCCCGTAATAAAAATTAGTTCTCATGTTAATCAGGACACTTTCTGCTGAAACAGAAAAATGCTTGAATTGTCCGTCTCTTGTCATGCCAGCTCTCATCGTCTCATTCAAATTTTCACCTATTTTGTTTCTCTTTTCAAATTATGCTCAACATTTTTTTTTTTTAGGTCATCAGTCTACTGACTGGTTTGAACGGCCCGCAACGAATTCCTTTCCTGTGCTAACCTCTTCATCTCAGAGTAGCACTTGCAACCTACGTCCTCAATTATTTGCTTGACGTATTCCAATCTCTGTCTTCCTCTACGGTTTTTGCCCTCTACAGCTCCCTCTAGTACCATGGAAGTCATTCCCTCATGTCTTAGCAGATGTCCTATCATCCTGTCCCTTCTCCTTATCAGTGTTTTCCACATATTCCTTTCCTCTCCGATTCTGCGTAGAACCTCCTCATTCCTTACCTTATCAGTCCACCTAATTTTCAACATAAGTCTATAGCACCACATCTCAAATGCTTCGATTCTCTTCTGTTCCGGTTTTCCCACAGTCCATGTTTCACTACCATACAATGCTGTACTCCAGACGTACATCCTCAGAAACTTCTTCCTCATATTAAGGCCGGTAGACTTCTCTTGGCCAGAAATGCCTTTTTTACCATAGCGAGTCTGCTTTTGATGTCCTGCGTGCTCCGTCCGTCATTGGTTATTTTACTGCCTAGGTATCAGAATTTCTTAACTTCATTGACCATCAATCCTGATGTTAAGTTCCTCGCTGTTCTCATTTCTACTACTTCTCATTACCCTCGTCTTTCTCCGATTTACTCTCAAACCATACTGTGTACTCATTAGACTGTTCATTCCGTTCAGCAGATCATTTAATTCTTCTTCACTTTCACTCAGGATAGCAATGTCATCAGCGAATCGTATCATTGAAATCCTTTCACCTTGTATTTTTATTCCACTCAAGAACCTTTCTTTTATTTTCATCATTACTTCCTCGATGTAAAGCTTGAAGAGTAGGGGCGAAAGGCTACAGCCTTGTCTTACACCCTTCTTAATACGAGCACTTCGTTCTTGATCGTCCGCTCTTATTATTCCCTCTTGGTTGTTGTACATATTGTATATGACCCGTCTATCCCTATAGCTTACCCCTACTTTTTTCAGAATCTCGAACAGCTTGCACCATTTTATATTGTCGAACGCTTTTTCCAGGTCGACAAATCCTATGAAAGTGTCTTGATTTTTCTTTAGCCTTGCTTCCATTATTAGCCGTAACGTCAGAATTGCCTCTCTTGTCCCTTTACGTTTCCTAAAGCCAAACTGATCGTCACCTAGCGCATTCTCAATTTTCTTTTCTATTTTTCTGTATATTATTCTTGTAAGCAGCTTCAATCCATGAGCTGTTAAGCTGATTGTGCGATAATTCTCGCACTTGTCAGCTCTTGCCGTCTTCGGAATTGTGTGGATGATGCTTTTCCGAAAGTCAGATGGTATATCGCCAGACTCGTATATTCTACACACCAACGTGAATAGTCGTTCTGTTGCCACTTCCCCCAATGATTTTAGAAATTCTGATGGAATGTTATCTATCCCTTCTGCCTTATTTGACCGTAAGTCCTCCACAGGTCTTTTAAATTCCGATTCTAATACTGGATCCCCTATCTCTTCTAAATCGACTCCTGTTTCTTTTTCTATTACATCAGACAAATCTTCATCCTCATCGAGGCTTTCAATGTATTCTTTCCACCTATCGGCTCTCTCCTCTGCATTTAACAGTGGAATTCCCGTTGTACTCTTAATTTTACCATCGTTGCTTTTAATGTCACAAAAGGTTGTTTTGACTTTCCTGTATGCTGAGTCTGTCCTTCCGACAATCATATCTTTTTCGATGTCTTCACATTTTTCCTGCAGCCATTTCGTCTTAGCTTCCCGGCACTTCCTATTTATTTCATTCCTCAGCTACTTGTATTTCTGTATTCCTGATTTTCCCGTAACATGTTTGTGCTTCCTCCTTTCATCAATCAACTGAAGTATTTCTTCTGTTACCCATGGTTTTTTCGCAGCTACCTTCGTTGTACCTATGTTTCCCATCCCAAATTCTGTGACGGCCCTTTTTAGAGATGTCCATTCCTCTTCAACTGTACTGCCTACTGCGCTATTCCTTATTGCAGTATCTATAGCGTTAGAGAACTTCAAACGTATCTCGTCATTCCTTAGTACTTCCGTATCCCATTTCTTTGCGTATTGATTCTTCCTGACTAATGTCTTGAACTTCAGCCTACTCTTCATCACTACTATATTGTGATCTGAGTCTATATCTGCTCCTGGGTACACCTTACAAGCCAGTATCTGGTTTCGGAATCTCTGTCTGACCATGATGTAATATAATTGAAATATTCCCGTATCTCCCGGCCTTTTCCAAGTATACCTCCTCCTCTTGTGATTCTTGAACAGGGTATTCGCTATTACTAGCTGAAACTCGTTACAGAACTCAATTAATCTTTCTCCTCTTTCATTCCTTGTCCCAAGCCCATATTCTCCTGTAACCTTTTCTTCTACTCCTTCCCCTACCACTTCATTGCAGTCACCCATGACTATTAGAATTTCGTTCCCCTTTACATACTGCATTACCCTTCCAATATCCTTATACACTATCTCTATCTGTTCATCTTCAGCTTGCGACGTCGGCATGTATACCTGAACTATCGTTGTCGGTGTTGGACTGCTGTCGATTCTGATTAGAACAACCCGGTCACTGAACTGTTCACAGTAACACACCCTCTGCCCTACCTTCCTATTCATAACGAATCCTACACCTGTTGTAACATTTTCTTCTGCTGTTGATATTAGCCGATACTCATCTGACCAGAAATCCTTGTCTTCCTTCCACTTCACTTCACTGACCCCTACTATATCTAGATTGAGCCTTTGCATTTCCCTTTTCAGATTTTCTAGTTTCCCTACCACGTTCAAGCTTCTGACATTCCACGCCCCGACTCGTAGAACGTTATCCTTTCGTTGATTATTCACTCATGGTAACCTCCCCCTTGGCAATCCCCTCCCGGAAATCCGAATGGGGGACTATTCCGGAATCTTTTGCCAATGGAGAGATCATCATGACACTTCTTCAAATACAGGCCACGTGCCCTGTGGATACACGTTACGTGTCTTTAATGCAGTGGTTTCCATTGCCTTCTGCATCCTCATGTCGTTGATCATTGCTGATTCTTCCGCCTTTAGGGGCAATTTCCCACCCCTAGGAGAAGAGAGTGCCCTGAACCTCTATCCGCTCCTCCGCCCTCTTTGACAAGGCCGTTGGCAGAGTGAGGCTGACTTCTTATGCCGGAAGTCTTCGGCCGCCAATGCTGATTATTTATCAAAATTTAAGCAATGGCGGGGATCGAACCCGGGACCGAAGACGTTTTGATTATGAATCAAAGACGCTACCCCTAAACCACGGGGCCTCCCAACATTACTAACATTTATTGGACTTCAGAACCACTTATTATTGACACTGGGTTAATAGATTTTGTTGGACAAGGCTTCCATGAACCAATCCCACGAACCTTGGTACGATAGAACTGCTCAAATTACTGTTTGATATTTCCTTTAAAAAAGCATTCTGAAGTACCAGAAGTATCACAGCCAGCATAACAGCTAAACATACTTCGATATTTTGGCAACTTTCTAGTGATTTCCGTTTCTATATGTTTTCAGTCCTTTCCTCATATCTCAACACACCATCAACATGATTTGTGCTGGAAGAGAAACAGCAATATCTGATGCCCGAATTTTACTTTCATCCAAAGAATGAAGCTGAAAATTACTCTTCAGTGTCATTTGAAACTGTCCAAAAGATTTTGCTTCAAAAGACCCTGTACTTCTGACGTAGGGTTTGATTAACGTCATAAAAATGACGTCAGAATCCTCAGCCTAAGATCGACAATATTTGTGAATTTTGGCAGTTTTACGTGACACTGCCTATAACCGTTCCTCAGTAATCTCGCTATGAGAAAATCGCTGTTGGCCATGATTAAGTAGGATGTTATACGTTTTTTATTTTGTGCTGAATAATAAAAAGAGACATTACGTAAATGTACATCGGATGAAATCATGTGAGTTATGGATTTGAGAAAGCAAAGAATGGGAAATAAAATTTTATGCAAAAACTTAACTGTAGTGGGTATCTGTGTTTGATAGATAACTTCTTTCGACGATGCTGCGAACTTAAATTAGTTATTCTGCACAGTTTATAAACTATGGGTTTAATCAGTCGATCGTTTTTGTGTTTTTACCAATACAATTTGCTGTCGTTCGAAGATAGTAACAAGAACAGATTTAAGATTTTCATCCATTGTGGCTGTGGAACAGTGAGACTGTAATATGAGTAGTCTTTCACAAATTACCACAACCAGATCCATTTTTAAATTGGTGTACTTCAGTAAACTATCACCGCGCGCGCAGACACACACACACACACACACACACACACACACACACACACACACACACACACACACGCATTACTCAGTGGTTCTTTATAGTAGCATTGTGAGGCTTGTTGTGTATCTGTGGCAAGACAGAAAACTACAGCAAATAAGCACTAAAGTGGTTACATAAGTTCCATTACAAGGTGTTATATACAGTTAATAGATTCTACAGATATCTGTAGTACATTGTAATACAATATTCACTTTTTCGAATTGCTTTCACACACTAAAATTAACCAACTTTGGCAGAGGTACGAACTTCCACGTTTTATAAATTATAAGCAAACCAAAGTGTGTGTTTAAACTACAGGCTCAAAGATTTGGTGTTGAACCAAAGACGTTGTTGGTTAACTCTCACATTGACTGAGATTGTATCTTACTTTCAGGGAATATGTATCACAAGTTAACTAAAATTAGCAGATTTATATGTATATGTATGGAGTGTAGCCATGTATGGAAGTGAAACATGGACGATAAGTAGTTTGGACAAGAAGTGAATAGAAGCTTTCGATATGTGGTGCTACAGACGAATGCTGAAGATTAGATGGGTAGATCACATAACTACTGAGGAGGTACTGATTAGAACTGAGCAGAAGAGAAATTTGTGGCACAATTTGAGCAGAACAAGGGATCGGTTGGTAGGACATGTTGTGAGGCATCAAGGGATCACCAATTTAGTATTGGAGAGAAGCATGAAGGGTCAAAATCGTAGAGGGAGACCAAGAGATGAATATACTAAGGAGACTCAGAGGGATGTAGGTTGTAGTAGGTACTGGGAAATGAAGCTTGGACAGGATAGAGTAGCATGGAGAGCTGCATCAAACCAGTCTCTGGACTGAAGACCAGAACAACAACACAAGTAAATTTTTTATTATTTTTTATAGACGCACTCAAACACTCTCCCTCTTTTTTCTCATTCACTCCACCCCCCTTTGGAATATATAATCCCTCAAGTAAGATATAACCTTCATCAATATTAGTCTTAACTAACAACCTGTTTGGTCCAACACGAAATCCTTGAGCCTGTGGTTTAATCACATTTTTCGGTTTGTTTACAATTTACAAAACGAGGAAGTTGGTGTCTGTGGCTAAGTCTGTTAATTGTAGTGTGTGAAAGCACTTCGAAAACGTGAATAATGTTTTCCAAAGTACCAAACATAAGGAATATATATCTGCAGAATCTATTAACCTAATAACTCGAAATGGAGCTTACATTGTAAATGTTTCATGAAATTGTACCACATGTAGCGCTAATTTGCTGTAGTTTTCTATCATGGCACAGACACACAACAATCCTCAGAAATCTGCATTGTATATATGCACCATCTGATGAAGAGCTCGAAACCTATCATGGTTTAGTGAAGTAAGTCTATGTAGAAAGGGGTCTCGTTGTGGTAATTTCAGAAAACTTTAAATAACAGATATGTTTAATAGCAGTTGTATCAAAGGTTCAATGCGTCGCGGATAGATTAATTACTTTTGACTGATGAAATACTGTGTTTAAACAGCCGGTGACGATAATGTGAATCACGGCGCAACTTTCGATATAACGTGGGAGCACATAGCACTGGCAGCCTGATCAAACATAACGACAGCGTCGCCTGCTAGAGGTGGCAATGAAGACTAATATGAACGTCTCGGTATCCGATCAACCGTCTGTTGAACTGTGGAGGCAAGAGTCACGAAACAACGAAGCGAAAAGAGTAAATACTTTAAGTAACACCCCTCAAGCGTTGATATTATGTACATGGATGTGCAGTCATGTTTACGGCATACGTAATTAAACGTTAAAGGAGAGTACAAACAAAAACGGATGTTTTAAATGATAATCCGTCTTTCACAATAGTAAAGGCTACCTGAAACACCGTTCTGAGCTTTTAAATATTATTGGAAGGAGATTTTTAAGAGAAGGTATATTAAATGAGGGTCATTAATTGTAAACATCAGATAACTTTCTGCAATTTAGAATGAGATGTGTGTACGCCATAAGTAAGAGGAATGAGGCATAAATAATAGGAAAGCCTAATTTACAACCTCTTCACAAATGCAGCGAGAACCCAAGAACTGGAAGAGAGTCAACTAGCCTTTAGAAACATGTCAGACTTGGTTATGATTTACCGTGATGTAACAAGAGCGTTCAGACTTATTTATTTTTCAGGTGAAGAAAAATTTCGTGTTTCGCTGTGGGTAAAAGTAGCGATTCATGGCGATTCGTTTACTGCTACAAAAAGGGCAAATGTTACATCAACATGACAAGAGCACTCGTTAAATACATCAAGTCTGCCAAAATAATTAACTTTTAATTGGTTATCGGTCTATTTGAAACCACTCATGATTCATCAAAATCGGATCGATCGACCTGCAGATGAAATTCAAGCGGCTATGATATGACGCATCGCTTTATTTTGTGTGCACTACAGTCAGGCGTGCACGCACGTCAGCAAACTAAAAATACGAACTTCCTTAAGTGCAATACCCACCAGATACGACAAATTAGGTTATGATTTTCTTTGAAGAGTTTACCAAAATGCAAAATTAATTATGCAAGAGCAGAGTGAACAAAGAATACCGAACAAGGAGTATCAGACACAAACCTGTTTCTAGAAAGTTTCAAAGCTTGCAGCGCTGGGAGATGATGTAACTAGTATTACATCCATTGCGATTGTTCGTTTATGCAAGTATATTTAAAAAATTGAAGAACACTACCAGTTATATAAACATATTAATATCTTTTAGGCAGTACCGTCCACTAGTCAACAGCAAATTACTCGTACTGAGGAGGGGGAAAGGGAAGAAGGAGGACGACGAGAAGGAATTAAATGCATTGCATCCCAACTGTAATTTGAATTATAGGCGAAATGCATGTATTTGGGTCCGCAACTTGTGGTCGTGCGGTAGCGTTCTCGCTTCCAACGCCCGGGTTCCCGGGTTCGATTCCCCGCGGGGTCAGGGATTTTCTCTGCCTCGTGATGACTGGGTGTTCAGTGCTGTCCTTAGGTTAGTTAGGTTTAAGTAGTTCTAAGTTCTAGGAGACTGATGACCATAGATGTTAGGTCCCATAGTGCTCAGAGCCATTTGAACCATTTGAACCATGTATTTGGCATTTTATACTACTCCAGTTTAAAAGGGCGGATACAGTCGTTTCACAGACATGCTGAATTTCTAATTCACAGAAGTCACTACTAGAGTGCTGAAGTCATCATCTCATTATCGTGCAGTTATCAGCGGTTGAAGCTGTCAAGTTACCCTTTATACAACTTTATTTAAGCCAAGACGCTTCTTAAATTATCACCCATCTTCATACGGCGTAATTCAGTTATACTTACCTCATTATTAAGTTCTGAATTTTGAATACTAGAGATGTCCTGTGAAAATCAATACGTTCTCGAAACGAGCAAAACACATTTCAGCAATGTTTCTGGAAAGGTCACACAAGTGTTGTGTAAACAACTTCCTTTTTAGAATCATTACATTTTCGTAGTATCCTATCGACGAACAAAACAAAGTGTCTCACTTGCTTTACCGGCGAGTGACCCTGTGCGATCGTTCCATTCCATAACAATACAGACTGTTATGACGGGTTCAAACTTAAACTCGTTGATGTTTATAGTCATACTGGAGAGCAAAATTTTAAATTCCTCAACATCTGAAACACGTTTCCAGTCTTTGCGCCACTTTGAAACGTGATAAAAATCCAACGTGACATTTGAGCAGCTCGTTTCAGACTTTATTATAGATAACTGGATCAACTGTGGAAACTCTAAGGTTCCCACTTATATTGCCTGATAGGTCATAGAATTTACAACATGAACAGAAAGGGTCCTACCATGTTTCGCTGGGCCGATAGTTATCCACCCAAAAGCGTTCTCCCCACCTAATCCTCAATCCAGTCACAAATTTTGTTTGATACACTGTATGATCATTATTTCGATAATAAGCGAAGGTGTGATGTGCACTGCGTGAAATGCATTCCGAAAATCAAGAAATACTGCATCTAACTGCTTGGATTGATGCATATTCTTCTGTGTGTATTACGAGAAAAGTACTAGTTGGGTTTCACATGATCAGTGTTATCTTGTCCCTTACATTCAACGATGGTATTGGACCTATACCCACATTCGTTTCCAAAGCACCCCACTATTAATGCTTGCTTGGATCATTTACACAACCTGCACAATCGAATAACGTAATCCTGTACCTCATTACAAATCTCTACGCTTTCCAAGCACTGGTCATCAGTGATACCTGTCTGCTCCAATTCTTCATTAGCCCATGGGCTGCACTGTTCTTCATACGAAATAGCCCTTCTCATCTGCACTTCCTTAAAGTATGCATGATTTCGTCATAACCCAAATTATTCCTGGGATCACTTCGCTCGTCCTTCTCTGGTGCGGCCAACAGAGCGTCAACACTTTCCCTCAGACTGCAGACATCAAAGCTCGTACGGCTGTCTTCAACGATATTACACTCCACGTATTCAGAGTCTTCAGATTGCAACTCACTGATCATTACACCTTCCCGGTATTCAATATCATCTTTGTACTCGTCCTCATCTTTCCCATGACATACATTGGTTACCGAATTCGTAGTTCCATCTGCCAAAGAGACCCATGAAAGACCATATACACAATCTCCTTCTTCCGCGGATTCTGCTTCAGCATTGCTCATATTTCATCGTCATTCATTCTCATTACTCTCATTGCCCGTGATCACAAATGGCAAGACTTCAAACGACTAGTTTGGTGTTCAAAGCTCATCTTCGCCACCTAACAAGATAGGATCGCTATCGCTAGTGACCAAAACTCCTAATGCACCGAACTGTGACTGACCTTGTTCCTTGGAATCATCTCTGAATTTTAATTCGACCTTTTGAGCATTCAACTGCATCGCAGCAAATCTCTCCCCGACAGCAAAAGTATTTTATAATGAATGGAGGAATCGCGTCCTGAAGTACCTTAAGGGAAATATTTTAACAACCAAGAAGTTCGAACTAAAGACGTCGACTGGATTTCAAAATCAATCCCAAGGTACTCTATCACTTCTGCTCTTTTGCCGTCCTCAGCACCACACACCTTCATTCACTGCATTTTAAGTACTGAAAATCTTTTTTCCATGTTGTATGGCGCTTCTGTGTTTTTGTAAAACACAGAACTTGACTTCTTGTATCCTTAATACACTATACCAATTTAAAATTAATATTTACATTAATTACTGAATAATCACAACTCCATTCTTCACTCTGCTCTCCTAGTAACGTCATTCGCAGCTCATGGAAATCGACATACAGGGTGTAAAATTTATGTTGACAAACCAGAATAACTCGAAAATTAAGCTTCATAAGAAAAAATATGTAGAAACCAAAGTTGATTATTTTCGAGGGGGACATGTGCTGGTGCTAAAATTAGCCTGCCATCCCATCCCCTGCTGGTGAGGAGGGAGCAACTTTAAAATTTCATATGGGAACCCCCATTTTTATTGCATAATCAGATTCTACATAAACTACGTACATTTGGTCTTAAACATTTGTTTTGATTCTGGATAGTTGGCGCTGTAATTCAAGAAAATCCATGTCCTCATTTTTGCGTGAAAATGATTACGAATAAACAAAATATACTTATTTACTCCGTAAATTTTTATTCGCTAAAACTAAAACTCTCCCTCTCTCCCCATAGCGTAAGGTTTGAGTGAGAGGAATTAGAGTTTTACAAATGTTGACCCAAATATTGGTTTTTCATTTTAACGAATCAAAATTTACGAAGTAAATAAGTATTTTTTATATATCCGTAACCATTTTCCATGCAAAAATGAGAACATGAATTTTCTTAAATTACAGCGCCAACTACCAAGAATCAAAAAAAAAAAAATGTTTAAGACAAAATGTAGGTAGTTTTTTTTATGTAAAATCTGTTTCTTAGCAGCCATCAAACACTCTAATATAAACAATGAAGGCTTAATCCTGATAACATCTGGCGTTAAAATTACAAGCATTATCTAATTTATTAATTGATGGGAACAGAATTCAGCGCTCCTCATGTGAACAGATACAGAATAGAAAACTGAACGTAGATGGTAACAGGAAAAAAATTGGCAGGACGGAATGAAAGACGTCATCCTGAATGAGACTGGGCAAAACGTGCGTTGTCTGACGATGCAAAAAAATTGCGTTTTATCATATTGCACTAAAGGAAGATTGATTAGGCATGCGACTACACCTGCGAACTATATTAATTAGGAATGGGATTTCACCTGAAGACTAATGATTGAGCAATCTGTGCCAAGGAGTAATCACACTAGTGTGTCCCCCACTCATGTACCAAAAAAGTAGCTACCCAAATTACTGGGCTGGAACTGTGTATAACCTGTGCCTCCATAAAGTTCCATGGCGATTAATAAATCCTGCTCGGACCTATAACCCTATCGAGCGATGTAGCGCTTACCCAACAAAACAGTCGCCATTGTAGGGTGAAGTCAGGATCTTCACTATTCGGAATCTGCTCTGAGAGTCTAACAAACCACACTCAAAAGGGTCGATTGGACCCTGTGTACAGGCTTGCAATGGTAGTGTAGAAGCGTCTGTCCTCGTGCTGGTCGGCGTTAAGTAAAATTGTTCTCCCCAGAGTCGGACATCAGAGTGCAAGTCTCCCCTTTTCGGGAATTAAATTCAGACTGTCCTAAGAACTAAGCTTCTCCGCACTCCGGAACATTCCTCGAAAAAGCAGCTCACCTAAGCTTCCTTAGCTACCCAAAAATTCTAACTCGTGGCCAGCCTGTGACGAGTTGACATCGAGATTTCAAAGCCCCTCCTAGAACAATTTTGAAAAAAAATGCCAGTTGGAAATTTCACGCAAGAAAAGAGAGAGAAGGAGGGGGAGAAAGACAAAGATCTTGTTTGCTTAACGGTTGGTCTTGTGCTAGTATGTAGTGGCATGCTGGTCTTATAGAAAATTTTCTACAGTCCAGTGTTAGGAGCTTTGGCAAACACAACAGAGTCACGTCTTTGAACGTGGTGTATCAGCGCCACGGGAAACACCACTTCCTTAGTTTGAGAAATTTACTTCGGAACAACAAGAGCCCCCTCTCCCCCCTCAGTCTCTCCTCCTCTCTCTCTGTCTCTCCGTCTCTGTCCTCTCCTCTCCACTCTCTCTCTCTCTCTCTCTCTCTCTCTCTCTCTCTCTCTCTCTCTCCCTCCCTCCCTCCCTCCCTCCCTCCCTCCCTCCCTCCCATCCCCCTCCCACTCTCTGCCCCTCTCTGCCTCCACTAATTAAACCGAGACCACGCGAGTGCCTGTATAAAGAGGGGAGAGACGGCCAGAACCGTACATTTCAGCGCCAGAGTGTCGCGGTTTGCCCACGGGCAAACGGTTACCAGATGTGTACGTGACTAGTTCACTAGCACACACAAGAGGAAGAGGCGTGCATCATGTCTGCGCGCACTGCTCAGGCGTCCTGTATTAGCACCCACACTGGCGAGGTGTGCGCTTCCTAAAGGCGTCCAACTCTCACAATCTTTGAAAGGATAACAAGCGTCCTTTGTAATTGAACACAAAAGGGGAAACTCATATTGGGCCGTCACCGAGTTCGTCACGCAATGCAACGCCTGGCTCACTCCTTCAGTCGCTCTGGCCTAGCAGGATCTAGCTACAAGCAAGAACTCACCTGTTGTAGGAATGATTAACAAGATTGCTCATACCATTGTCTCACAGAGGGATGCATCTAAACTATACGGAGAGTGGGATGGTGAGAGATGATGTCCATTGATCTTCGTAATTATTTCTTACGAGTTCTAGGTGTATTCTTTCTGCAGTGGGGTGGCGGAAAATAGCATGATATGAAAGAAATCAGACAGATAACTGGTGGGAACTTTTCAACAGCCTGAAAGTATTTTTGCAAAGGGTATGATAGATCTCTATAAACATTCTCTCACATTAAATTACCTTAATGAGGCAATAAATTCCACAAGGAATGTTGTGGCAGTGAGGAACCACTTAGCGCAGCTTTGGCATTTTTCTATATGGAAGAAACTGGAGAAACAGTCCTTCAGATAATTAAGAAGAAAATCTCACTTTGGTTCCGTTACACTGATGAACTGTCCGAAAGAACAGACACCACAAATACCTTGTGGTTATAATGAACTTACCCTATTTAACACGTTATAACACGGAACCTAGCTGACGTACGAGGACCAAAGACGCTAACATTAATGTCGAGTACCTGAGGAAGGTAAATAATGCAGAATCAGTTCAATTAAAAATCTTTTAATGTGCTGCTATGGTACATCACACCGTTACATACAGGTACCATTACTACTATAAAAGTGGTTCAGTATGCCGCCTATCTGTGTCCAGAAGAGTCTGAAAGCGCTGGATTGGATTCTGCATAACGTGTCCATAGGTATGCTGGCTACCTCACTTGATACGCTGCGCTTCAGATCAGCACAAGTGTGAATTTTCCCCTGGTAAACTCTGTCCTTCAGGTAGCCCCAAATCCAGAAATCAAAGGGAGTGAGATCAGCTGATAGTGCCGGCCAAACAGGAGAAGCAAGTTAACTTTACGAGCGATGTGCAGAGGGGCCCATCTTGGATGAAAACTGTTGAGTTCAATGCGTTTCTTTCCTGTAGGACGGGAATGACATGCTGGCGAATCGTGGCGCAATAACGCTGGCCAGTTATACTGCACGTCTTTGGTTCTTGAGCACCAACCTGTTAAAAAAAAAAAGAATGAGCCAATGATGAACGTAGCCGTGAAGCCACACCATACGGTTACACGTTCACCATACAGAGGAACTTCATGCACAGTGACAGGAGTTGAAGCTCCCCACACTCGGAAATTCCGTGTGTTCAGTGTGTACCGTGTGTTTCATCAGAGATAAACGAGCTTCGTCTGTCCATAGGATGGGTCAGGGCAAGCCCTGGTCAACTTCAATCCTTGCGAGAAAGTGAAGAGCGAAGCCAACACATCGTTGTGAGTCCTGTGATGTAAGCTGCTGTACGATATGGATTTTGTACGGATATCATTTGCGAATGATGACCAGCCAGGCTACCCAAGAGAGCTAATGCGCTGCTTCCTCGATTCGTGTAGGCGCGCTGGCCACGGATCGAATCCGCCAGACGGATTACCGACGTCGGTCGGTGTGTCGGCCAGCCTGGATGTGGTTTTTAGGCGGTTTTCCACATCCTGCAGTGTGAATACCGGGCTGGTTCCCACCCCACGTTCCACTTCAGCTAACGACCCGCAGACATTGGAACACGTTCGCACTTTTCCATGGATTACTCTAGAAGCAGACAGCTGGGGTACACTAATTCCTTCCCGGGGCGTACGGAGTGGCGGTAGGAAATGCATCCGGCCATCCCTTAAAACTTAACCTCGCCACATGCGATCCTAACCATGCCGACCAGCAAAAGAAATAAAGAAAGACAGACCTTTTGAGAATGATTCGAAGCACCCTCCGTATTGTGGACCACGGGATGTGGCATGCACACTACCTGACGACAGGGAATTACTGGCAGCATTGTCTGCCATAGAAACAGCGATTTCGTCAACCATCTGTGGTGCAACCTGCCGTCGACTCCTTCCCGGAGCGACGCCCATTCCTCCAGTTGATCCGAATTTTTTTATCACGCTCCTTTCAGCCGGTGAAACTCTTGATGTGCAGCTGCGCAATTGCTGTTGTTTTGATAACAGAGCTTCACTAATAATGCCCAGCTCCTTTTGTCCAAGCTCATGTTGACACGTAAAGAAATGCACTGCGACTCGTCAGATTTGTGTGTGTGACTATGAATCACGGTGACTGATCACGCCACCCGGTGGCCATAGTTGGAACTGGGCGGTGGCGCTGTGACGCATGGAAATAATGCATACCATACTCTGGACACTAATGATACTAAGTTTGGTACTTGTAAGTTAATTAGTTTCCAAGTAATCGCGTGTTAAATAGGGAAAGTTTAATTATAACCACCCGGTATATTTAAGGTGAGGCTGCTAAATTATCCCTTTAGTGCAGATTCACACCACAATCGAGCTCTTACGGGAATCGGTGAAACGCCGCAAGCAAATGAGGATAATCAGCAAGGAGTACTACAAGAGTAGTGATGGATAAGTTGAAAATTTGAGTCTGACCCGATGCGTGCTAGTGTAATCCGTGCAGTTGCGATGACCGCCTTGCCTGGATGATTTAGTAGTCAGAACGTCTGCGTAATGAGCAGAAGACCCGGGTTCGAATCCCGATCCATCAGAAATTTTCAGCTTCCCCACTTATATAGATCAGAGTCGTTAATTCCTTTGTTTCTTAGAGAAAAAGAATTCATGGATTTCTAAGTTTCCTAAATGATTTTACTTTTATTATGAAGTTCACTATGGGAAAAGAGAAGAAAGTCAAAGTTAATTTCTCTATACAAAAAACGTGATGTAACTTTGGGCACGAAGTCTACAGAAAGCCCACTAAAAATGTCATGTGACCGGGGCTTCCCGTCGGGTAGACCATTCACCGGATGCAAGTGTTTCTATTTGACGCCACTTCGGCGACTTGGGCGTCAGTGGAGCGAAATGGTGATGATTAGGACAACACAAGACCCAGTCCCTGAGCGGAGAAATCTCCGACCCAGCCGGGAATCGAACCCGTTCCCTTACGATTGACATTCTGTCGCGCTGACCACTTTTTTTTAAATCTCATTTTGTCCGGTACTATTCGTTCTGTTAGTTCGGGGCAGACGTCCCATGACGATTGTTGAAGTTCAACAGTGACCCATAAACTCGGTATTTTATTATAGAGAGCAGCGAACCCTGTGACCGAATACGCTGAGCTATCGACCACTCAGCTACCGGGGACGGACGAGAAAGCCCACTTATACAGAGAGATATCTACAGAAAAATTCCATTCAGTATCTGAAACAGAGAAAAAAGTGATCACACCATTAGAGGAACGAGCTGAAAGAATTTGTAATCCACCTAACTTGGGCCACGAACTCTATCATTTAAGAACTACTTTCATAAGAAACGGCCGCTTTGTCAGAGAAATAAATAGGGCACTACTCCTTAAAATATCCGGGGCTTCTAGAAGAAAAGGAGCAATTAAAGCGAAAATTTTCCTCCCAATGGTAAGAACTGTTACAGCTCGCCTCGGCAGAATACTAAGAAGACGAGGAACAGACACAGTGTTTAAACCAACAAGGAACAAAGGAACAACGACCGCCGTTTCTCACAGCATGAGTATCTAAAATAACTTGTACATGCCGTCAAGTGTACATGGGATCTACAAAAAGAACTAACACTCGACGTAAGGAACAAAAGGGTTATTGTCGAATAAATCGGCAGTAGCAGCAGCAACAGATCAGGTAGTGTGGCAATGGAACCACACAATTAGTTTCTCCATTACTATGGTTTTATCAAGATTCTAGGATTGATACGGAGACCAATAAGAGAAAAGGAAGAGGATTGAAGTTAGACGCGTTGTGGATTTTGGAGCCAAATAAAGCAAGCAGCGCCAACTATTCCTCCACAAATGCCGTAGCACACGTAGCGCAATTCTGCTACAGCTGTCTGATGACGTCACGAACCGAATATTGCGTGGATGCGAAACTTCCTCTTTCAGATATTGTTTGTGTTTGATACTCCTTTATGAACCATTTGAGTCTCTGTCGATGTCTATAACATTGAGAGGCGAAACTTCACGTACACAAATATAGTTTGAATCACTGTCTGTATCCCATAAAACAAAAATCATCAAGGACACACTATAACGCTTTCTTTTATTGGAATAAAATTGGTATTTAATTTTATTAATTTCATTCAGATTCATAATACCCGTTTTCTCAATTTCCACGAAGCGGATCGGTAGCGGCGGGTAATTTTCTATTTGCTCATCGCTTCATATTTCATTTCATTTGTCAGGCCCTTCGCACTGCAATTAATCTAAAATGTCCTCGAAATTTGTCAGAAAAAGTGCTCACTCTCCAATTCTATTATTATATTTAATTTTTCATCTGTAGCAGAGACTATTCTCACTAATTAACTGCCATTTTCATCCTCACTACGTTTTAAATCATACTCGTTAACAGACGTCGATTCACAGAAAAATTAATTAATCACTGCTGCTAGAATGTGCTCAAGCGGAAACGAAATAAGAATTACTCATACGCGAAAATCTCTGCAACCGAAGTTTCGCAGTGGCCCGCGCATCTTTTCACAACTGAAACGTATCTTAATTACGGAAATTGTCTTTCGGTGTTACAATGCTTAGAACTCTGTGCTGTTCTTTCCAATTTTTTAAATGTTTGTGGATCTTCTCTAGCCAAAGGTACGATGTTCGTTTAGAGTTTCATTTCATTTGTTAAGTATTTCGTAGCATATGATCACATCTTTAGCCGTTGGTGCTACATGTTGTAGTTGCTCATGAGTTCTTGATAACTGGCTATATTAAGGGATACAGTAATTAATTGTAGTATTATCGGTAAAGCTGTACTTTAAAAGCTAAAGCAAGCAACAATGTCGAATATCCCCTAGAGGCAATGAAATTTCATAACTTACCGTCACAGACGACATGTAAGTTGTTAAAGCTGTGCGCTTTATTATGTCCGTAGAAAACTCTGATCGGACGCAGCGCTGTTTTGTTTCCTTCCTTCAGTTTGCTCCTAAAGTAATGTCTTCTTTATTCTATTGCACTGTTTTTGATTTTACCTGTTTGCAAAACATTGATTTAAGGATCTATTTATCATGTGTGAATTTTACAAAAGACGGATTATGAGACTGAATTCGTGCATTTCTTTTACAGAGAAGTTTCTGCTCATTCTCTAGTTGTCCTTACGGCTGGGAGGAGGATAATCGAGATCAGCTTTTACGGACTCTTGAAAATCGAAAACCTTACTTGCCTATTAACCGTTTAGACTTTCAACGTTCCTGTTTCAACATTTTTCTATCTCGCGTCCTTTTTTATGGTTCCATACCTCAGGCGGTAAAACCAGAAGCACTTCCCTGTTCGTCAATCTGTCTGTACGTGTCTTAAGAAGTTTCAGGTATACGGTATCGAAGCTATGTACAGAATTTAAGGTTCTAGCCAGTGTCAGTTCAAAGACGCCGTCATTTATGTCATACACTACTGGCCATTCAAATTGCTACACCAAGAAGAAATGCGGATGATGAACGGGTATTCATTGAACAAATATACTAGAACTGACGTGTGATTACATTTTCACGCAGTACCCAGAACAACCACCCCTGGCCGTAATAACGACCTTGATACCCCTGAGCATTGAGTCAGACAGAGCTTCGATGACGTGTACTGGTACATCTGCTCATGCAGCTTCAACACGATACCACAGTCCATAAAGAGTAATGACTGGCGTATTGTGACGAGCCAGTTGCTCGGCCACCATTGACCAGACGTTTTCAATTGGTAAGAGATCTGGAGAATGTACTGGCCAGGGTTGCAGTCGAACATTTCCTGTATCCAGAAAGGCCCGTAGAGGACCTGCAACATGCGGTCGTGCATTATCCTGCTGAAATGTTGGGTTTCGCAGGGATCGAATGAAGGGTAGAGCCACGGGTCGTAACACATCTGAAATGTAACGACCACTGTTCAAAGTGCCGTCAATGCGAACAAGAGGTGACCGAGACGTGTAACCAATGGCACCCCATACCATCACGCCGCGTGATACGCCAGTATGGCGATGACGAATACACTCTTTCAATATGCGTACACCGTGATGTCGACAAACACGGATGCGGCCATCATGATGGTGTAAACAGAACCTGGATTCATCCGAAAAAGTGACGTTTTGTCATTCGTGCACCCAGGTTCGTCATTGAGTACACCATCGCAGGCGCTCCTGTTGTGATGCAGCATCAAGGGTAACCGCAGCCATGGTCTCCGAGCTGATACTCCATGGTGCTGCAAACGTCGTCAAACTGTTCGTGCAGATGGTTGTTTTCTTGCAAACGTCCCCATCTGTTGACTCAGGGATCGAGACGTGGCTGCACGATCCGTTACAGCCATCCGGATAAGATCCCTGTCATCTCGACTGCTAGTAATACGAGGCCGTTGGGATCCAGCATGGCGTTCAGTGTTACCCTCCTGGACCCACCGATTCCATATTCTGCTAACAGTCACTGGACCTCGACTAACGCGAGCAGCACTGTCGCAATACGATAAACCGCAATCGTGATAGGCTACAATCCGACATTTATCGAAGTCGGAAACGTGATTGTACGCATTTCTCCTCCTTACACGAGGCATCACAACGACGTTTTACCAGGCAACGCTGGTCAACTGCTGTTTGTGTATGAAAATTCGGTTGGAAACGTTCCGCATGACAGCACGTTGTAGGTGTCGCCACCGGCGCCAACCTTGTGTGAATGGTCTGAAAAGCTAATCATTTGCATATCATAGCATCACCTTCGTCTCGGTTAAATTTCGTGTCTGTAGCATGTCATCTCCGTGGTGGAGCAGTTTTAATGGCCAGTATTGTATATTTTCACACTCGGAAACTCACTCATCAAAATCTGCAGTTGAATTATCTAAATAGATAATTAGGTTAGATCCCGCTACTTCGCTCGCGTAGACGGTATGGCCTATGGACATTTTCTGTTGTTTTTATTTAATCGAATTTTTATGTTATTCCCAAACTGCAACACCGTCTAAGCTTTTCCCGCTATTAAGGCCATATAATCATGGTCTTTTCCATATATACTTCTGATCAAAAATGGATTCTGGTAGCTGAAGTCCAATGATTTTGTTAGTCATGCCTATCACGTTCTTGTAGAGATATTTCCGTAGAAACTTTGATCCCCTAACAAATATTTCTTTACATCTAACCGAGAAATAAAGTCTCAGTTTTAATATATTTAACTTTAAATTCTTTAATGTAATGAAATATTTCCTTTAGTATTTTCAACCCCTGTTGCACTCACTTAGAGGCTGATTTTCCAGAATTGCTGAAACATGTAATTTTTTTCTCATTTGTTACCGTAAAGTCAAATAAATTTTTGACAGATGCAGCCTCAAAAATCCTTTAGTAACTTTATTTTTTATACAAAGGTTACACCCCCTGTTTCACACCCTTACGAGTGGAATTTCAGGATAACCTATCTTAAACGATGCCTACGCTATGGGATCCACACCCTCTCCAAACATCAAATTTCTATACTTAGCAGTTTGGACTGGGCCGTGATGAGTCATCAAATCAATCTCACTCTGTTTCACCCTCTTAGGGGGTGAATTTCGAAAAACAGTGAAACACGAATTTTTGTATTTGTAACCGGGAAGTGTTAATAGGTGTTAATAGAGGTAACTTTAAAGATACGTTAGTAGCTCTTTAATAATGATATATTTTTAAAAATAGCTTTCAATCCACCATTTTACCCTGAGAGGGGGCAGAAGCCCCCTCTCATATTTCTATCTTACTCTGAGTAATTCGATTTTCCTCTCTAATAGCATGTGGTGAAAAGTTGCTATTCCTTCACACACGGACTTTCCACGCAGCGTCTCTCGACTCCCGGGTGGTCCGGTGCCAGGCGGGCAGTGCTGATCTTGAGAGGGTTAAGCCGACAGGTGTGAGGGAGTCGAGTGAATGCTTTCCAGACGCCGACATATAATAGTGGCGGACACACGCCCGCAGGGGCCTGAAGGAGCGGCTGGGCTAGAGATTCCGTTACTTCACAGAAACTTAACGAAAACACTTTCTGGCGGGCTACCAGCGAGGCATGGGAATGACTTGTGTTCCCAAGCAGTCTTGGCGGGCAAATTCCCGCGTGTTCTGCAAAATCGTAACTGTGATTGGCTTGCTCAGGGCATAGCTCCGTGACGTAACAAAATCGGCGCAAAAATTAGCGCCAAGAATATCCATTGGTGGAATGGTAGTGCCTCGGCAATAGAGTGGAATTTTCCGCCGGTTTTCGAGTTGCTGATTGGAATGTTTAACCACGGCCACTGTCGTGGGGGCGGGAATGTTCTGTGTTCGGCTTGTACGGGTGCTCTAGAGAGATTCGGCTCTCGCCTTTCGGTCGGAGTAGGTTACAAGACCGAGCTCTCGCTACTCTGGACAGCCTGCCTTCCGTTGGCTGTCTAATATACTTTTATTTGATTGTAACTGTTTAATGAAGTTGTTGAAGTTTCGACTTCAACGTAACTTTCCGAGTACAGTTGGCAATTGAGCGTTCTGCGTACAAGCGGCCTATGTTGTCTGTCTTGGGCAGTTCTGGCTAAAGTTGACTGTATTGGAGTTACTGTGTGACTTCGCTTGTGAAAATCAATCACTGTACCATCAGTGATTGTGTGGCGAGCCTTCTTCGTCTCCCTCAGAGACGCATTTGTATTGATAGAAAGTCTTTAGTCAGGAACAACCAGACCAGGACAATTTGGTTTGGGCTATACTCCCGACATTATCATCACCACGATGGGACATCGAAGCAACCTGCCATCGCTTCCAGTACACCAGATCGTGTCCTTACAGCTAAGAAGACAGCTTGGTAATGTACGTCCGCAGCACCGGCAAAGCAGGCATTTTTGCTAGGCGATAATCAGAGCTCAGCAGAGCGCGCCTGTTCGTCTTTTCTAACTTTGTTCTGTCTTGGATGTTCATTATCTGAGTTCTCACTACTGTAACAGCGATTAATGTTGGGTTGGCTGTGTGTTTCTCTTAAGATTTGAGTTGCAAGGAATTGGCTCCACATACCACTTCATCATAAATGTCACAATCTAGTTTAGGGACAACTTCACCTTCACAATGTTACTGACCGGGCGCTGAAGACCTTGCTGTCGTGCGCCCAAAAAAAAAAAACCCTCTACTACTACTCACCTTCACAGCATTTATTTGAGTAACCAATTTGAGCCAATTTGATGTATTGTAAATGTTTCATGTGTTTTGTTTATTATTTTGAGTTTAGTAATAATAAATCAAATTATTTGGACAGAACTTTCATTCTGTTAATCGGTAGAGCAACCCTTTAATTTCTCATTACGTTACTGAAACTTTCCTTTATTTAATTAATGTCTATGAAATTAAATTATTGCAGGTGCCAAACTCTTTTCTACTCCACTTGCAGGGTCGATTACAGTCAGTTCGCGTTTCTTCTTAACCCATGTGCAACAGCAAAAGTAGGAGTTAGAAAAGGGGGGGCTTAGAGCATCATGTCCACATGAAAATTCGAGAAGAATTTAGTGTTAAATACACTGCTAGCCCCGGCACCGCGCAACCCTATAGGATTAACTTCCCAAAAATGCTGGAACGCGAATTTCTTTATTTCTGACCGAGTAACTAAATATTAATTTTCGTAAGTCTGACTTCAAAATCACATTAATAGCGACATTTTTCGATAAAGCCTTTATCCCCTATTTCAGGGTTGGAATTTCGATAGATGCCTTCTGCTGTGACTTAGCAAGACAGCCAAATCGCGACGAGAGGAAGCCGAAAGGCACGCGTTAAGCTCACGCAGATTGGCGTGAGGTCTGGAACAGGACAATGTCTTGAGAATTACAATAAAGTACGAAAATCTTGTAATACTTAACTTTAATCCACATTTGTAGAACATCGCTCTTGATGATACTGGCTTCACAATATTAATTATCAAAGCTATGGCGCCTTGCTAGGTCGTAGGCAATGACTTAGCTGAAGGCTATGCTAACTATCGTCTCGGGAAATGAGAGCGTATTGGTCAGTGTAGCTTCGCTAGCAAAGTCGGCTGTACAACTGGGGCGAGTGCTAGTAAGTCTCTCTAGACCTGCCATGTGGTGGCAGTCGGTCTGCTATCACTGACAGTGGCGACACGCGGGTCCGGCGTATACTAATGGACCGCGGCCGATTTAAAGGCTACCACCTAGCAAGTGTGGTGTCTGGCGGTGACACCACACCTTCTGAAACACCTACAGTAGGAGATTCACACCTTCTCCAAATTTCAAGTTTCTGTCCTTAGCTGTTTTGGCTGGGCGATGATGACCCAGTCTGATAGTCAGATCAATACTTTTTATATACAGTGATTAAGTTCGTGTGGAGCCCTCAGAGCGCAAGTCCTACCCCGACTTTTGCGATTGTTCTTCCACATATCTGAACCGTCTTTCATGTTATCGCTCGAAGAACCGGCATAATAATATAAAAATTTGTAGTATTTTATACCCTCGCACCTTTAGTTTTAGCCAGACCAGATGTGAGTTTCAGTGGCTACCTGAATGCTATCAAAAATGAAAGTGACGCTCGTGGATAGGTCTTAATGACTCTTGTTTAATAACTTTGGAATTCTACTTCATTAAATTGCACATACCATTGTGAAATCGTCGTAATCAACCTCTCTTAAACCAAAGTTCGACAGTTACTTGCATTCTTCACTTGATAGAGAAATGCTTCCATCTACTAAGAAGGCGGACATTCAGGGATGACACACAATTAGTTGTAGGATATCTTAGTCGAAAATTCATCTATGGCGCATTTCGATACATCATCATCAGATACAGCTGGGTAAGAACGAAGTAATACCATATGAAAGGTGCCTCAAAAAATATATATTCAACAGTGCACGGCGATTTGCATCAGTACTTTGAAGTACAAAAACAAACCACACCAAAGTAGGTACATAATGTTCTGAAAACATAGCTCTCATATATTTGGAGGCAAGTGCCACACTGAACACACATTTTACATCCGTACATTACACAATTCTCGTTCTAAAATATTATGTCTGCATGGTTTCCTCCATAGCTTTCAGACTCATATGCTATGTAACTGATTGCTTCGCGTTGGTAACGTTACTTTCGTCTGTGTGATTACCATCGCCACCTGTTGACAGCAGATGTTTTCCTTACCGTTACGTTTCTCGATCTGCGCTAAGTGTGGCACCTGGCTTCACATATAGGAGAGCTATATTTTCAGAACCTTACGTCCGTACTTCGATGTGGTTTCTTTTTTTTTACATCATTGTAACTATTGATGCAAACTCTTGTCCATTGTTGCATGTATTTTTCCTGAGACATCTTTTATATTGCACCTCTTACTTCTTACCACAGCTGTATCTTACGATGATGTACTGAAATGCGTCAAAAAATTAATCAGCGACCAATATCTTCCACAATTCATTGACTGCTAAGTATCTGCATGCCAGAGTGATAAACGTTTGGTGGGTTTGGCGTCGCTTTTTAAGTTGTTTTGCTCATTTATATTTAACTGTCTTCTATCTCATAATTAATTATAAAAGCAATATGTATTAGAAATAAGTTCCAAAAGCTTTAATAGTTTACTTTCCTGTGTCATTTTGTGTGTCTAATAGCTGATTCTAAATTCAATCGTCGCCTGTGGATGCAGTAACCTAAAGCTTCGAACTAGATGTACCATGTAAAATAAATTTGACTGGTAAATCGTGGTGCCTTTAGTTGAATAAATGACTTCCTTACCTCAGTACTATGCCGTACCACAACGAACTACACACTTAACGCAAGCGAAAATGACATTATGTCGCAGTTGTATTATAATGCCCTGAAATAACAGATTCTTTCATTCAAATGTTTACACTGAAACCTCCCTTTACAAAAATTTATGGAAAACCTCTACGTTATTTGATTTTCAAACAGCTGAGCAAAACTGAACGTACTCAGGCACTACTCTCTTTACTTATTCTGATCAACACTAAACTGATACACAATATTTTTAGCGCAACGCAATCTGACTTCCAAAAATCCCTACAAAAGAATGGCCCTGACTAACAATAACCTATACCTTTCATGAATCACTTACCTCACAAAATTCTTCGTTACTCGGTTTACTGCAATACAGCGAGCGCCACTACTGCCAGCTAAATAAAAGTTTCAAACTACTGGAGGCACTAACCATTGATAGGCATGGTCAGCAAATGAAAGATTTTGATAGAGAACAAACAATGTATTTACCTTAATAGTGTTCAAAAGTCATATATCAGTTCATGACATCCAGTCTTACAAATTTACTCTTTCTGTTGGACAAACGTCCAGATCATCCGCTCTCAAAACTCCGCCATCTCTCTCCCCACATCCACCACTGCTGACGGCTCACCTCCAACTGCGCAACGCTACGCGCTGTTCACATCCAACTGCACAACACTACAATGGCGAATATTCCAACATGCCAACCAGCCACACACTGCACACAGCACAGCCAGTGATTTTCATACAGGGCGCTACGTGACGTTACCAACATAAAAACCTAAACAGCCTACTTACAACACACTTCCTCGTAGATCGAGCACTGAAATTGTGGGTGTGGAAACGGCATTAGCACAACAAAACAAAACCTTCTGTAATATGGATATTAGGATTCTCTGAGAAGAATGAGTAGAACCGTAGGTACCTTGCAAAGTACTGGCTGTAAACGCAGTCTGAAAATTTGTGTGAGAGAGTGTAGACAGAGATCATACTGACCTAGATATAAGAACCTGCGACTGATATCTTAGGTCTCATGCTCGATTTCTGTCACTGTGGCACTGACGAGCACCTTCTTTTCTTGCGGAAAAGTCTGCAAGATGGCAATCTCTGATTTTGTCGGTAAAAAGTATTTAATCAACAACTGACTTTATCAGTCTCAAACATCTGGTAGTGGACAATCTAAGGAGTTTCACGCCTGATTTTAATGTGCACTACAATGATGTGTAGTTAACTGATTGCATATGGGCAGTTAATTACAAAGTCTTAGATCCAAAGTAATTCATTCACAACAAAAAAAGCCTCTTCAAGACACATTACTTCCTTTGTGTTATACTACAATTCTTGTCAGAGTACTCAAGTGTTAGCATATTAATGATTGAACGGCAATTTCAATCTCTTAACGCAAGCCACTGAAATGATGTGCTACAGACGATAAGAAATGGTCAAACTGCACTCAGTCTCACACGCACAAGTCTGTGTCCATAGTCTCAGGCACTTGTCTATTAATCAATAAGGAAACCATACTATACGTGGCAAAGGGGACCGAAAGCAAATTCTCCCCAGTTTGTGTTGAGTCAGCGACAGGTTGTACCGCTGCACTAATCAGCTGCAGCCCTAACTAACTATGTGTGTGTGTGTGTGTGTGTGTGTGTGTGTGTGTGTGTGTCCTTTCGACTTCGTGTTTTATATGTCCAAAGTCACGTATCGTAGCATACGCAATGTTTTGCAGCCTCAGTACTATTTCGTTTTGCCAGTGACGAACGTGCTGTAATAAATTCGCGATTTCGGGACACGGGATGGATTCTTCCTCCCCAGGGGTGTCGTGGCACGGAAACAATGCATTATCTCAATCTCTGGTTTGTATTTTTTTTTTTTTTTACACCATGCTTCAGAAGCGCTCCAGGACGTTCAAGTCACGAGTTTGGGTATGGCGTTCCCCGAGGTAGCCTTATACGTGTAGGCCCTTTGCTGTTCCTTACCCATATAAACGATTTAGGAGACAATCTGAGTAGCAGTCTTAGGTTGTTTGCTAATGATGCTGTCGTTTATCGCCAAGTTCAGTCATACATTCAGGTAAGATATCTGTATACTGCAAAAATTAGCAGTTGACCCTGAATAACGAAAAGTGTGCAGTCATCCACATGAGTGCTAAACGCAATCCGTTAAACTTCAGTTGCACGATAAATCCGTCAAATCTAAAGTCTGTAAATTCAACTAAAGATCTACGAATTATAGTTACGAACAACTTATATTCGAAGGAACACACAGAAAATGTTGTGAGGGAGACTAACCAGAGACTGCGTTCTATTGGCAGGACACTTTGAAAATGTAACACATCTATTAAAGAGACACTCTTCACTACACTTGTCCATCTTGTTGAGGAGTGCTGCTGCCTGGTTGGTATCTTTACCAGGTAGGATTAATGGAGTATATCGAGAAAGTTCGAAGAAGGGTAGCACGTTTTGTATTACTGAGAAATAAGGGAGAGAGTGTCATTGAAATGAAACAGGAATTGGGGTGGACATCATTAAAAGAAAGGCGTTTTTCGTTGCGGCACAATCTTCTCATGAAATTTCAATCACTAGTTTTCTCCTACGAATGCATAAATACTTTGTTGACGCCGACGTATATAGAGAGAAACGATCATCACAACAAAATAAGGGGAATCAGAGTTCGCATGGAAAGATATAGGTGTTCATTTTTCCGCGCGCTGTAAGAGATTGGAATAATAGAGAATAATTTTGAAGGTGGTTCGATGAACCCTCTGCCAGACACTTAAATGTGATTTGCAGAGTATCCACGTAGATGTAGATGTAGTTCACTCTGCCCGATTAATAATTTTATTGAAATTATGGCTTTTACGTTACAAATGAATGAGGAAAATGTGTGTAGTTTCGTCATGTTCCTGGAAACATTGCTGTTTAAATTTGAACCTGGCTTTTATAAAAACCTAATTCGCACCATAGGAAACTAATATGTGACAAAAAACTAACAGCTGTACTCCAAGCATTACAGAAATGTTTCTATATATCTAATACACGTAACATAACTAACACGAAATAATCCGAAGTCAAAAGTGTCAGCAAACATTACCATCAGACAGTGATAGTTAACAATGACTAACAGTGTAGAAATTCGTCTTTACGTCATGACTTTCCGCATTATTAGAAATAAATCTGTGTTATGACGACATGGGAAAGCCTTTTTCTGGAACAAAAAATAACGCTTTTGGAGGAAAAACCATACTTGTGTCATAAGCTGTACAATTGTATATTTAATGTCTACCGGTTTCGACTGCTACAATTATCTTCAAGGAGAAAAACATTAACGTATCGCGTTCGTTTGCTACATCGTCTTCAAGGGGGAAAATGCTGATGTAAAACTTCCTTCCCCCCCCCCCCCCCCATCTTTGAAGATGATTGTAACAATCTATCCCGGTAGAGAATAAATATAAAACAGTACAACTGATGGCACAAATAAGTTTTCTTCCAAATTAGTTAACAGCTCTATTAACACTGTATCTGGAGGAATAACAACTTCCTGAAGCAAGTTTCTTCGCTCCACAAACATACTATTGTAGTATTGAATGTGTTCTCTAAACTGATCGCTAAATTCTTAATGAGGGGGAAATTAACGTGTCTATATTCCGTGTAGGTAATGCGGAATTATAGCTGTGCATTACGCTAATGGCAGCCTGCGACCAATGGCAGCAACCCCGCCTCAAACCCTCTTTGTCATCCTCAGCATGTGGTCTATTGGACCATATCACTGCAGAACAATACCATCCTACAGGAATCTATGACGTCACGTTCATGGGTGATGGGTAGCAAAGTCCCTTTCCAGAGACCAACCAATGCCGCATCACTGGCCGTGTGACGTTAGGGTGTGCAGCCAGCCAACGCCACCAGACACTGCCTCGGCTAGCGCTAAAACGTAAAATCATTTTCGCTACTTTGTAGCTGATAATTCAACACGTTAATGTAATTTTACGGGCAGAGAAAAGCGATTTTGCACACAATTAAAGAAACAAGACAGCAGTTCCACGGTACACCAGGTACTTAGCTGTCAAGTGTTACACAAGAAAAATATTTCCTATAAACCGGAAACAATTTGAAATAAAACAACTGACAAAATTTCAAAGCAGGCTATTTCTCGAAACTTTCTGCGATGCAGTTTAATACGTATACAACCTGTTAAAATTATTTCGATGTTCATCAGTAAAAATATTTTACTGTGTGAATTTATTAGCTGTAAAATGCTAGAAACGAAAACTACTTTCAGTAAAGTCTACATTCTTTGAAATAAAAGAATAGCCAAATTATTAGAGGAGGGATTATTTCCTTCACTGTAGCCTGCTTCATGTACAAAATATTGAACTTATTTCAATGTTTATCAGTAAAACCGTTTTACTACGTCAACTTATGTAAAAGCAACAAATAAACGTTAAGCCAGGGATTTTACTAATAATGTGAATCAAACGTAAATTTTAATTTTTCTTGAAATCATATTTATTCAAAATCTTTATTAAGGACGCATAGGATTTTATTGACAACATGATTACACATGAACCATGGACCTTGCCGTTGGTGGGGAGGTTTGCGTGCCTCAGCGATACAGATAGCCGTACCGTAGGTGCAACCACAACGGAGGGGTATCTGTTGAGAGGCCAGACAAACGTGTGGTTCCTGAAGAGGGGCAGCAGCCTTTTCAGTAGTTGAAAGGGCAACAGTCTGGATGATTGACTGATCTGGCCTTGTAACAATAACCAAAACGGCCTTGCTGTGCTGGTACTGCGAATGGCTGAAAGCAAGGGGAAACTACAGCCGTAATTTTTCCCAAGGGCATGCAGCTTTACTGTATGATTACATGATGATGGCGTCCTCTTGGGTAAAATATTCCGGAGGTAAAATAGTCCCCCATTCGGATCTCCTGGCGGGGACTACTCAAGAGGATGTCGTTATCAGGAGAAAGAAAACTGGCGTTCTACGGATCGGAGCGTGGAATGTCAGATCCCTTAATCGGGCAGGTAGGTTAGAAAATTTAAAAAGGGAAATGGATAGGTTGAAGTTAGATATAGTGGGAATTAGTGAAGTTCGGTGGCAGGAGGAACAAGACTTCTGGTCAGGTGACTACAGGGTTATAAACACAAAATCAAATAGGGGTAATGCAGGAGTAGGTTTAATAATGAATAGGAAAATAGGAATGCGGGTAAGCTACTACAAACAGCATAGTGAACGCATTATTGTGGCCAAGATAGATACGAAGCCCACGCCTACTACAGTAGTACAAGTTTATATGCCAACTAGCTCTGCAGATGACGAAGAAATTGAAGAAATGTATGATGAAGTAAAAGAAATTATTCAGATTGTGAAGGGAGACGAAAATTTAATAGTCATGGGTGACTGGAATTCGAGTGTAGGAAAAGGGAGAGAAGGAAACGTAGTAGGTGAATATGGATTGGGGGACAGAAATGAAAGAGGAAGCCGCCTGGTCGAATTTTGCACAGAGCACAACATAATCATAACTAACACTTGGTTTAAGAATCATGAAAGAGGGTTGTATACATGGAAGAACCCTGGAGATACTAAAAGGTATCAGATAGATTATATAATGGTAAGACGGAGATTTAGGAACCAGGTTTTAAATTGTAAGACATTTCCAGGGGCAGATGTGGACTCTGACCACAATCTATTGGTTATGACCTGTAGATTAAAACTAAAGAAACTGCAAGAAGGTGGGAATTTAAGGAGATGGGACCTGGATAAACTAAAAGAACCAGAGGTTGTACAGAGATTCAGGGAGAGCATAAGGGAGCAATTGACAGGAATGGGGGAAATAAATACAGTAGAAGAGGAATGGGTAGCTTTGAGGGATGAAGTAGTGATGGCAGCAGAGGATCAAGTAGGTAAAAAGACTAGGGCTAGTAGAAATCCTTGGGTAACAGAAGAAATATTGAATTTAATTGATGAAAGGAGAAAATATAAAAATGCAGTAAGTGAAACAGGCAAAAAGGAATACAAACGTCTCAAAAATGAGATCGACAGGAAGTGCAAAATGGCTAAGCAGGGATGGCTAGAGGACAAATGTAAGGATGTAGAGGCCTATCTCACTAGGGGTAAGATAGATACCGCCTACAGGAAAATTAAAGAGACCTTTGGAGATAAGAGAACGACTTGTATGAATATCAAGAGCTCAGATGGAAACCCAGTTCTAAGCAAAGAAGGGAAAGCAGAAAGGTGGAAGGAGTATATAGAGGGTCTATACAAGGGCGATGTACTTGAGGACAATATTATGGAAATGGAAGAGGATGTAGATGAAGATGAAATGGGAGATATGATACTGCGTGAAGAGTTTGACAGAGCACTGAAAGACCTGAGTCGAAACAAGGCCCCCGGAGTAGACAATATTCCATTGGAACTACTGACGGCCGTGGGAGAGCCAGTCCTGACAAAACTCTACCATCTGGTGAGCAAGATGTATGAAACAGGCGAAATACCCTCAGACTTCAAGAAGAATATAATAATTCCAATCCCAAAGAAAGCAGGTGTTGACAGATGTGAAAATTACCGAACTATCAGCTTAATAAGCCACAGCTGCAAAATACTAACACGAATTCTTTACAGACGAATGGAAAAACTAGTAGAAGCCAACCTCGGGGAAGATCAGTTTGGATTCCGTAGAAACACTGGAACACGTGAGGCAATACTGACCTTACGACTTATCTTAGAAGAAAGATTAAGGAAAGGCAAACCTACGTTTCTAGCATTTGTAGACTTAAAGAAAGCTTTTGACAATGTTGACTGGAATACTCTCTTTCAAATTCTAAAGGCGGCAGGGGTAAAATACAGGGAGCGAAAGGCTATTTACAATTTGTACAGAAACCAGATGGCAGTTATAAGAGTCGAGGGACAAGAAAGGGAAGCAGTGGTTGGGAAGGGAGTAAGACAGGGTTGTAGCCTCTCCCCGATGTTATTCAATCTGTATATTGAGCAAGCAGTAAAGGAAACAAAAGAAAAATTCGGAGTAGGTATTAAAATTCATGGAGAAGAAATAAAAACTTTGAGTTCGCCGATGACATTGTAATTCTGTCAGAGACAGCAAAGGACTTGGAAGAGCAGTTGAATGGAATGGACAGTGTCTTGAAAGGAGGATATAAGATGAACATCAACAAAAGCAAGACAAGGATAATGGAATGTAGTCTAATTAAGTCGGGTGATGCTGAGGGAATTAGATTAGGAAATGAGGCACTTAAAGTAGTAAAGGAGTTTTGCTATTTGGGGAGCAAAATAACTGATGATGGTCGAAGTAGAGAGGATATAAAATGTAGGCTGGCAATGGCAAGGAAATCGTTTCTGAAGAAGAGAAATTTGTTAACATCCAGTAATGATTTAAGTGTCAGGAAGTCATTTCTGAAAGTATTTGTATGGAGTGTAGCCATGTATGGAAGTGAAACATGGACGATAAATAGTTTGGACAAGAAGAGAATAGAAGCTTTCGAAATGTGGTGCTACAGAAGAATGCTGAAGATTAGATGGGTAGATCACATAACTAATGAGGAAGTATTGAATAGGATTGGGGAGAAGAGAAGTTTGTGGCACAACTTGACCAGAAGAAGGGATCGGTTGGTAGGACATGTTCTGAGGCATCAAGGGATCACCAATTTAGTATTGGAGGGCAGCTCGGAGGGTAAAAATCGTAGAGGGAGACCAAGAGATGAATACACTAAGCAGATTCAGAAGGATGTAGGTTGCAGTAGGTACTGGGAGATGAAGAAGCATACACAGGATAGAGTAGCATGGAGAGCTGCATCAAACCAGTCTCACGACTGAAGACCACAACAACAACATTTCAGTTTTTGGTCACATACAAGATTACATCTTTTCTTTTTTAATAGTTAGTGAGACTTGTTTTGGTCTCAGAATCAGTCAACTGCTTTGTACAATTGTTCAGTAATATACTGACAGCAGTGCACAAGTTGCTTAAGCAGAAACAAATACAGTGATAGGCCAGAAATCAATCATTTGCCATGTTCTGTAGGCTCTGATACAACAAAAGTTTTCTTTCATTAGTTTGCTGCAGTAACATATTTTCTTTTTCAGATTCTTATACAAGGTTATATTTGGAATCTCTTACAGTTAGTGACACTCCTTATTCAAAGCACCATTCACCTTCTTTGTGTAAATGCTCAATAATATATTTAGGAGCAATACACAATGTGCTTAAGCAAAAACTTTACACTATCGTTGTTTACGCAATGATGGCCCACAAATGAGTTATTTGAAATGTTGTGTAGACTCTGCTGCAGTAAAATTTTTCTATGATCAGTTTGTTGCGTAACAGATTGCCTTTTTCTGTAATTATATTTCTTATGACAACATAAGTGTAAGCTACACTTACACACAAGCCACCCCTGTCAGTTGTAAATATAAGACTGTTATTCTCTGTTAAATTACTTTCTGTTGCCAAAAAACTTCACAGTACTCATACTCAGTTTTTTAATATAATTAGATCAACATTAATCCCTGACATAGTGTCATATGTTCATCTAAAATTTCAGTATCATCATCCACTTCCATATTGAAACCTTGAAAATAGTTACAAATATTTTATCCACTGTAATTGATTCATCCAAAACAATGTCATATTTTGTAATCCGAATGTTTCCAATATCATCTGCCTTCAAAACTAAAGAAAGATAGCTCTGAATTCTCAATTTACTTTCTACTTCACATATCTTACGAACTGATACATGCCATTTTCCACCACACATCTGTCGTTATTTTCCAAATCTATCTTCCACATTGTCACTCTGTACTTTACCAACAAGAAAGTAGCTCTTCCCCTTGTTATTAAGCCATTAGTAAGCGATATCAATGATGGCATAATGTGTCTCTCTCTTCAGACCAAACAAAGACATTTCCTGAGACCATTAGCTTAAACATCTAGAAAATTCTTGCATAAAACTGAGAATATGGGCATAATTTGGTGTAATTGGCTAATGATACCTGTTCTTCAACCTCTTACATTTCAGTAACATGTTTACCTTAAATACATCCTACCATTTGCACATAAGTAAATGATGCTGTACCTTCGCAGTCCTCAATGTTTTTCTTGAGACTAAATTCATTAAGAGAAATGGCTGTAGAAGAATTATAAATCTGGAGAGCCAGTTTAATAATCTGTCTCTCTAGTGAAGCAGGATACAAAGATTTCAAAGTCAATGTGTTATCAAATTTTAGTACGTTCCCTTTTCAGGCAAGTGCCTTGTATTCAGAGACTTGACAGCTGTTGTGCCACCAGCTATTTCAGAATTAAGTGATGGGAAATGTGTAGCTTGCTCACTTCGATTCAGACAGTTGTTGTGTACACATTTTAAAATATGGACACTGTCAAAAAATAACAACTGACGCCTTCTACTGGCGTCAAGATTAGGTGTTCAAGCTTAAAATTCATCTCAGGAGGATTGCTGAAATATGACATGGTCTTCTGTTAACTGTGCTGTTATCAAGAACAACACCAATCCCATGACACCATACTTTCTCCAAGTTAATGATGACGTTTCTAGTAAATTCAAACAACAACTTAGCTTCAATGGATTTTTCTCTGGCGGAATGTGAGCCACATCTTGATTCTGCGTTTGCAAGCTGCGAATTATGAAAACATATGCACTAGATGCACATTCAGTACCAGCATATGCTTGGCCTACAATATTTCCACCCTTATAATCTAGCTGTGGCTTTAAATGTATTTCATCAATGAGAAGCAGTACTAGTCTATCATAGATGTCGAGCATTTCTACTCTTCTGGACAAATAACAAAGAAAATGTCTTCGATCCTGCGCTGTTATGACACTTGTAGAAAAATTATACACAGCAGAGCCAATGTAACAGGACTTTGCAATGTTAACACACTTGTCCTCCATACAAATATGTATGAGTGCAGTGATATTGAACGAAGCAGAGAACACAAGATTGTTGTCTTACAAGCGTATATCGCTCTTGTTTTCATAGTATTCAACATGCTAACTTCTCTGACAAAAACTTTATGCTTTCTGCGTCAGCTGGCAGCTGGACTGAACACAGACATTTTCTTCAATATTACAACTACTGCACAGCTAAACTTCTTATGTGTTTCTTCAAGTATTGAACATAAGCTATTCAAATTGCCAATCTTTGCTGGAAGATCTGTTCTACCCACTTCCTTCACCTGCACATCAACAATTTTAACATAAGGAACTAAGTCATTAGCAGTGGCTACATGACACAAAATTGTGGGGTATGAAATGTGTCTCACAAGCAAGAGCCGAATAGTATTTTCAGTAGCTACTCGCTATGCATTTTGCACTTATTTATCATTCCTTTCAGCTCATGTAAGGACTTTAATGACACACTTTTTAAATACTCTGCCTGAAAGTCAATACTTTCACTTAGCTCTTTTAAGCTACCAGTTCTCCAAACGTATCCTACAATCTTCGTGATGTTCCCTCCTGCATGTTGGTGTTGATACGTATGTCGGGCACCCACACACCTGAGTGGGAACTGCACCTGGAGAATCACTAATATTGTGAAAGCTACCTACAGTGAATGATTAATTGAAATGTTGTAGTGTACAATAGTAAATATTTCCGATAGTTAAAGCAGATGCTGGGGGGGGGGGGGGCTCCATATAAAGCTAGCAATTGCGAATCTAATGTAGCTTTCATGCAGTTTAAGTAACTAACCTTTCTTCAGACGAGGACGATCTAGAGGAGCAGAGTAAGTTTCTCCTGTTTTGCTGTCAGTGACAGTCTGAATTCTTTCTATGTCGTGTGTCTGAAAATGTTGTCCACACACCTACAAACAATACAAGTTAGTGGTTAGAAATGGTATTCTAAACATCAATTTGAACGAGTATAGAAATGGTATTCTAAACATCAATTTGAACGAGTAGTAGACTTTTTGAGAGTTTACAATACACCTTACAACTTGCCTCACAAGACAGTAGTTTCTTTAGTTATATGTTTAGAGGTGAAGGAAGAACAAATTTATGGCATAATTACTACAGATTGTTCCGTTAGAATAAAAGTTTCTCTCTTGATCCAGTGTGTCCACTTCTCACGTAATGTTTTGTCAGTTGGGAAACTGAATACACTAACTTTAGGTCCTGGAGCGTAATTGCCTTACCAGAGAGGAACACGACACTTCTTTGGCATTACATATACAATTATCAGAATGATCAGCATACGAAACGATATACATAGTTAATACACGCTACAAGAGTGGACGCCAGGTATAACGTAGCAGCAGCTTCAAACTTTCAGTGTTCCGGCCTTATTCCCAGATGGTGGTACTCCAACGAATTACGAGGTACGTGCAACGATCTCTCCCAAACCGATTCTACCTCTCTTGGTACGGGTGCCACACAGAAAGGGGGATAGTGTAAAAATAGGTACATACATGAACTACAGCGCAAATAATGATGACAGGGCTATCTTTAAGTTCTGCCGCTCAATTAAACAAATTTAATCATTTACTTCTTTAAGATTTTATCTGTGCCTCAAAGAGCGTGCAGTATCACTGGTACACGTATTCCAATTGCCCTTATGTTGCTAAGGTTCTTTCGCTGAAGTTTCCCTGGGAAACCCTTAGACATTCTCAATTCGGTCCCGATGTCACCTCAAGCGATGTCCATATTTTTGGAGGCCTAAAGGAAGATATCCGCTGGCCGTCGCTTTCCTTCGAAGAAGAGCACGCCTGGGTACAGTCATGGGTCCTCAGGCAACCGCGAAGATATTTCCGTGACGACACTGACCGTCTTTTCCTACACTGGCATAAATTGATTAACAGTTACGGCGATTACTTTTGAAACAACAATTTTTTTTTCTTTTACTTTTTCTGTGTGTCTCATTTTCATTTGACTGCGTCTTATACATATATTTCACAGTGATTAGTACATTAATACTAGCAGTTGACAGTGAGTAGTTACGTTATATAAGATAGGACAGTGTACATTCTCTGTCATTTTTTATGTTCTTCTTTGAATTAAACTGGTTGCAAGCTGGCAGTGTTGCTCAAAAATTTAATATTCTGTTTTTAAATATTAATATGTCATACTTTGTCACTGTCTCTTAAGAGTTTATAGTCTCCGTTTAGCATTTCTGCAATGTGTTATTTAAATGTCAAGTTGTAACTTTGTTACTCCTACTTAAGAGTTTATACCTTACTTTTCCCAGTTGTCATGTAGAAAAAGATGTATCTAATTTTATTTTTCCTGTAGTACTTAATTTATTTTCTCATTCCATCTTGTTCTTCTCATGTCTATGGTTTTCTTATCTCTAATGCTATACATTTTTTTTGTTATTGTTACAATGGATATTTCAGGAACAGGAAACGGTACTGAATATTAAGCCATTTTTAACATCCAGATAGGCAATATAATGGGTAACAGTTCTAAAATGGTAACTTATTTTAAATATTTTCTTAATTCGTAATTGGAGTAACATGTATGCCTGTTGTACTGTGAAGTAAATACAAAATAAAGAAACTTAAAAGATAATGTAAATTTGATGAAGGACAACAGAAGTGACACAAAGAAAATTACTACAGTCATTAAGTAAGCGTTTTGGGGTGGTAAATTTGTTAAACTGAGTGGACAATAACATAACATAAGAACTCTAGAAATAGGTGTGTGGCAACAAAGAATATTTACTCGTGCACGCAGAATATTACATTCTGTATGCTGCAGATTGAACCTGGAGGCAAAGGAACAAACACGAACAACTCCAGCACACAACGACGGGCGTGGCTGGGGCGTCGAGGTGTTGCATAAGCAATGAGGATAGAGGAAGGGTGGAGGAGGTGCGTTTGTTATGTAAACACGCAGCTCCGTGTACCTGCCTGGTAAGGCAGGCACGCGCGAGGTCGCTCTTCGTTGTTCGTGGTTTTACCGGCAGCGGCATGTAACATGCTGTCATAAAGTACCCTTGTGCCGGTGGGCCTCATACGGCCCCAGCAGAGACAGTGGTCCACATCTATTCAAGATACACAGGTCACCGAAACTTTTGCATCACCCCTTTATTTCAAAATTCATGGCACAGAAAACAAATATTGGTTCTGAGGCATGAGTATATATTCATATGCAATGTGTCCAAACAACAAAATTAAAATTTTTTTAGTGTTCCACCTATTTCTCACCCACGAACCATGGACCTTACCGTTGGTGAGGAGGCTTGGGTGCCTCACCGATACAGATAGCCCTACCGTAAGCACAACCACAACGGAGGGGTATCTGCTGATAGGTCAACAAACATTTGATTCCTGAAGAGGGCCAACAGCCTTCCCAGTAGCTGCAGGGTCAACGGTCTGGATGATAGACTGATCTGGCCTTGCAACATTAACCAAAACGACCTTGCCGTGCTGGTACTGTGAACGGCTGAAAGCGAGGGAAAATTACAGCCGTAATTTCTCTCGAGGCCATGCAGCTCTACTGTCTCCTTACATGATGATGGCACCGTCTTGGGTAAGATATTCCAGGTAAAACAGTCCCCCATTCGGATCTACAACCGGGGACTACGTCGGGAGAACGTCGTTATCAGTAGAAACAAAACTTGTGTTCTATGGATCGGAGCGTGGGACATCAGATCCCTTCATCGGGCAGGTAGGTTAGAAAATTCAAAAAGGGAAGTAGGTACGTTAAAGTTATATATAGTAGTAATTAGCGAAATTCGGTGGCAGGAAGAGCAGGACTTCTGGTCAGGTGAATACAGGGTTATAAATACAAAATCAAATCGGGTTAATGCACAACCAGGTATAATAATGAACAAGAATAGAGGAACGCGGATAAGCTACTATGAACAGAATAGTGAACGCATTATTGTTACCAAGACAGGCATGAATCCCACGCCCACCACAGTAGTACAAGATTATGACAACTAGCTCCACAGATGAGGACGAAATAGAGGAAATGTATGTTGAGATAAAACAAACTATTCAAATAATTAAGGGAGACGACAATTTATTAGTCATGGAGGACTGGAATTCAATAGTAGGAAAAGAAAGAGAGGGAAAAGTAGTGGGTGAATATGGAATGGCGGAAAGGAATGAAACAGAAAGCCGCCTGGTAGAATTTTGGAAAGTACACACCTTAATCATAACTAACACTTGGTTTAAGAATCATGAAAGAAGTTTGTATTCTGGAAGAGGCCTGGAGACACTCGAAGGTCTCAGATAGATCATATAATGGTCAGACAGAGATTTAGGAACCAGGTTTCAAATTGTAAGACATTTCCAGGGCAGATGTGGACTCTCACCACAATTTGTTAGATATGAAGTTCAGATTAAAACTGAAGAAACTGCAAAAAGCGGGATTTTAAGGAGATGGGACCTGGATAAACTGAAAGAACCAGAGGTTTCAGGGAAGTATCAGGTGGAGTATTAGCGAACGATTGATAAGTGCAGGGGAAACGAATAAAGTAGAAGAAGAATGGGTAGCTTTGAGAGATGAAATAGAGAAGCAACAGGAGATCAAGTAGGGAAAAAGGCGAGGGCTCGTAGAAATCCGTGGGTAACAGGAGAGATATTGAACTTAATCGATGAAAGGAGACGATATAAAAATACAAAAAAATGAAGCAAGCGATAAAGGAGTGTAAAGTCTAAAAACTGAGGTCAACAGGAAGTGCAAAATGTCGAAGGAGGATTGGTTAGCGGACAAATGTAAGTATTTGAAGCATATATCACCAGGGATAAGACAGATGCTGCCTACAGCAAAATTAATGGGGCCTTTGGGATGAGAGAACCACTTGTGTGAATATCTAGAGCTCAGATGGAAAACCAATACTAGGCAAAGAAGGAAAAGCAGAAAGCAGAAAGTGGAAGGAGTATATAGAGGGTCTACACATGGGAAATGTACTTGAGGGCAATATTATGGAAATGGAAGAGGCGGTAGATAAAGGTGAGAAGGAAGCTTTGTTAGCGTGGGAAGAGTTTGACAAGCCAATGAAACACGTAATTCGAAACAAGGCCCCGGGAGTTGACAACATTACGTAAGAGCTACTGATAGCCTTGGGAGAGCCAGCCATGACGTAGCTCTTCCATCCGCTGAGCAAGATGAATGAGACAGGTGAAATACAGTCAGATTTCAAGAAGAATGTAGTAATTTCAATTCAAAAGAAAGCAGGTACTAACTGATGTGAAAACTATCAGTTTAATAAGTCACGGTTGCAAAATACTAACGCGAATCCTTTGTAAGTAGGCTGTTTAGGTTTTTTTATTGGTAACGCCACCTCTGTATGAAAATCACTGGCTGTGCTGTGAGCAGTCTGTGGATGCTTTGCATTGTTGTAATACTCGCCATTGTAGTGTTGGGCAGCGGCAGCTGGCTGTGAACAGCGCGTAGCGTTGCGCAGTTGGAGGTGAGCCGCCAGCAGTGGTGGATGTGGGGAGAGAGATGGCGGAGTTTTGAAATTTGTCATGAACTGCTATATTTATATATGATGATATCAAGGTAAATACATTGTTTGTCCTCTATTAATATCTTTCATTTGCTAACTATCCCTATCAGTAGTTAGTGCCTTCCATAGTTTGAATCTTTTATTTAGCTGGCAGTAGTGGCGCTCGCTGTATTGCAGTAGCTTGAGCAGCGAAGATTTTTGTGAGGTAAGTGATTTGTGAAAGGTATAGTTTAATGTTAGTCAGGGCCATTCTTTTGTAGGGAATTTTGAAAGTCAGATTGCGTTGCACTAACAAAATGTTGTGTGTCAGTTTAAGCACAGTCTTGTACAGTTTTTCAAAAGGGGACGTTTCACCTTTACTAGAGAATGGAAAAGCTGGTAGACGCCGACTTCGGGGAATATCAGTTTTGGTTCAGGTGAAATGTGGGAACACGTGAGACAATACTGGTTAAGGAAAGACAAACCTACGTTTAACCTACGTTTATAGCATTTGTACACTTAGAGAGAGCCATTGTCAATGTTGGCCTATCCTCGATGTTTCTCAGTCTGTATACTGAACAAGCAGTGAAGGAAACGAAAGAAAAATTTGGAGTACGAATTTAAGTCCAGGGAGAAGAAATAAAAACTTAGAGGTTTGTCGATGAGCATGTAATTCTCTCAGACACAGCAAAAGACATGGAAGAGCAGTTGAACGGAATGTACAGTGACTTGAAAGGAGGATATATGATAAACAACAATGAAAACAAAACGAGGAGAACTGAATATAGTCGAATTAAATCAGTTGATACTGAGGGAATTGGATTAGGAAACAAGACACTTACGTGGTAGCTGAGCTTTACGATTTCGGAAGTAAAATAAGTGATAACGTTCGAAGTAGGGAGGATATAAAATATAGACTGGCAATAGCAAAAAAATATTTTCTGAAGAACAGAAATTTGTTAACATCGAGTATAAATTTAAGCGACAGGAAGTCCTTTCTGAAAATATTTGTATGGGATGTAGCCGTGTATAGAAGTGAAACATGGACGATATGGAAGTAAAACGGGGACGATAAGCAGTTTAGATAAGAAGAGAATAGTTCCTTTTGAAATGTGGTGCTACAGAAAAATGGTCAAGATTAGATGGGTAGATCACTTAACTAATGAGGAGGTACTGATTAGAACTGAGGAGAGGAGAAATTTGTGATACAACCTGACTAGAAGAAGGAATCGGTTTGTAGGACATATTCTGAGGTATTATGCCCGCACACCCACTGTCGTCGCGACTGCACAGATATCGCTTCGCCGTTTCCCCCCTGGTAGCGGAGCTGATCTCAAAAGTTTGTGTATATATTGTCCCTGCTAGTTAAGAAACAGCCGTAATTTTTCCCGAGGGCATGTAGCTTTACTCTATGGTTAAATGATGATGGTGTCCTTTCAGGTAAAATATTCCGGAGGTAAAATAGTCCCCCATTCGGATCTCCGGGCGGGGACTACGCAGGAGGACATCGTTATCAGGAGAAAGAAAACTGGCGTTCTACGGATCGGAGCGTGGAATGTCAGATACCTTAATCGGGCAGGTAGGTTACAAAATTTAAAAAGGGAAATGGATAGGTTAAAGTTAGATATAGTGGGAATTACTGTAGTTCGGTGGTAGGAGGAACAAGACTTTTGGTCAGGTAGGCTAAATACCGGGTTATAAATACAAAATCAAATAGGGGTAATGCAGGAGTAGGTTTAATAAAGAATAAAAAAATTGGAGTGCGGGTAAGCTACTACAAACAGCATCGTGAACACATTATTGTGGCCAAGATAGACGCGAAACCCACGCCTACTACAGCAGTATACGTTTATATGCCACCTAGCCCTACAGATGATGAAGAAATTGATAAAATGTATGATGAGATAAAAGTAATTATTCAGGTAGTAAAGGGAGACGAAAATTTAATAGTCATGGGTGACTGGAATTCGAGAGTAAGAAAAGGGAGGGAAGGAAACATAGTAGGTGGATGTTGATTGGGGGTAAGGAATGAAAGAGGAAGCCATCTGGCAGAATTTTGCACAGAGCATAATTTATAGGTAACACCTGGTTCAAGAACGTAAAAGAAGGTTGTATACATGGAAGAATCTTGGAGATACTAGAAGGTATCAGAAAGATTATATAATGGTAAGACAGATTTAGGAACCAGGTTTTAAATTGTAAGACTTTTCCAGGGGCAGATGTGGACTCTGACCACGATCTATTGGTTACGAACTGTAGATTAAAACTGAAGAAACAGCAAAATGGTGGGAATTGCAGGAGATGGGACCTGGATAAACTGTCTAAACCAGAAGTTGTTCAGAGTTTCAGGGAGAGCATAAGGAAAGAATGGACAGGAACGGGGGAAAGAAATACAGTAGAAGAAGAATGGGTAGCTCTGAGGGATGTAGTAGTGAAGGCAGCAGAGGATCAAGTGTGTAAAAAGATGAGGGCTAGTAGAAATCCTTGGGTAACAGAAGAAATATTGAATTTAATTGATGAAAGAAGAAAATATAAAAGTGCAGTAAATGAAGCAGGCAAAAAGGAATACAAACGTCTCAAAAATGAGATTGACAGGAAGTGCAAAATGGCTAAGCAGGGATAGCTAGAGGACAAAGTTGAGGATGTAGAGGCGCATATCACTAGGGGTAAGATAGATACTTCCTACAGGTAAATTAAAGACACATTTGGAGAAAAGAGAACCACTTGCATGAATATCAAGAGCTCAGATGAAAACCCAATTCTAAGCAAAGAAGGGAAAGCAGAAAGGTGGAAGGAGTATATTGAGGGTCTATACAAGGACGATGTTATTGAGGACTATTGTATAGATATGGTAGAGCATGTAGTTGAAGATGAAATAGAAGATACGATACTGCGTGAAGAGTTTGACAGAGCACTGAAAGACCTAAGTCAAAACAAGGCCCCAGGAGTAGACTACATACCATTAGAACTACTGGCAGCCTTGGAAGAGCCAGGCCTAACAAAACTCTACCATCTAGTGAGCAACATGTATGAGACAGGCGAAATACCCTCATACTTGAAAAAGAATATAATAATTGACAGATGTGAAAAAAACCGAACTCTCAGTTCAATAAGACACGGCTGCAAAATATTAACACGAATTCTTTACAGACGAATGGCAAAACTGGTAGAAGCTGACCTCAGGGAAGATAAGTTTGGATTCTGTAGAAAAATTGGACCACGTGAGGCAATACTGACCTTACGACTTATCTTAGAAGAGAGATGAAGGAAAGGCAAACCTACGTTTCTACAATTTGTAGACTTAGAGAAAGCTTTTGACAACGTTGACTGGAATACTCTCTTTCAAATTCTAAAGGTGGCGGGGGTAAAATACAGGGAGCAAAAGGCTATTTACAATTTGTACAGAAACCAGATGACAGTTATAAGAGTCGAGGGACATGAAAGGGAAGCAGTGGTTGGGAAGGGAGTGAGACAGGGTTGTACCCTCTCCCAGATGTTATTCAATCTGTATATTGAGCAAGCAGTAACGGAAACAAAAGAAAAATTCGGAGTAGGTATTAAAATTCATGGAGAAGAAATAAAAACTTTGAGGTGTGCCGATGACATTGTAATTCTGACAGAAACAGCAAAGGACTTGGAAGAGCAGTTGAACGGAATGGAGAGTGTCTTGAAAGGAGGATATAAGATGACATCAACAAAAGCAAAACGAGGATAATGGAATGTATTCGAATTAAATCGGGTGATGCTGAGGGAATTAGATTAGGAAATGAGACACTTGAAGTAGTAAAGGAGTTTTGCTATTTGGGGAGAAAAATAACTGATGATGGTCGAAGTAGAGAGGATATAAAATGTAGACTGGCAATGGCAAGATATGCGCTTCTGAAGAAGTGAGATTTTTAACATCGTGTATAGATTTAAGTGTCGGGAAGTCGTTTCTGAAAGTATTTGTATCTAGTGTAGCCATGTATGGAAGTGAACCATGGACGATAAATAATTTGGACAAGAAGAGAATAGAAGCTTTCGAAATGTGGTGCTACGGAAGAATGCTGAAGATTAGATGGGTAAATGGTTCAAATGGCTCTGAGCACTATGCGACTTAACTTCTGAGGTCATCAGTCGCCTAGAACTTTGAACTAATTAAATCTAACTAACCTAAGGACATCACACACCTCCATCCCCGAGGCAGGATTCGAACCTGCGACCGTAACTGTCCCACGGTTCCGGACTGAGCGCCTAGAACCGCTAGACCACCGCAGCTGGCATTAGATGGGTAGATCGCATAACTAATGAGGAGGTATTGAATAGAATTGGGGTGAAGAGGAGTTTGTGGTACAACTTGACAAGGAGGGACCAGTTGGTAGGACATGTTCTGAGGCATCAAGGGATCACAAATTTAGCATTGGAATGCAGCGTAGAGGGTGAAAATCGTAGAGGGAGACCAAGATATGAATACACTAAGCAGATTCAGAAGAATGTAGGTTGCAGTTGGTATTGTGAGATGAAGGAGCTTGCACAGGATAAGGAAGCATGGAGAGCTGCATCAAACCAGTCTCAGGACTGAAGACCACAACAACAACAGTTAAGAACCATTCCGTACAGTGTGAGTCGGGCATAAATCATCTTTGAATCACTTTGTGAATCTAGTCGTGTGAACCAGCTGTTAAAAAATGATAGCGTTTTTCCAGAGATACTTCATACACTTTCAACCACGATGGATTCAAAGACAATTTTCCTTTTTTTATTACTCTGGAGTAAGATATGGATTGGGTTCCAGTCTATGTTTACTAATTTGTTTCCATGAGTAATTTGACTTATTTAATTTAGCAGTCTGTATACATTCGGTGAATCCTATTAAATCTTTTTGTAAAAAGTTTTATCACCTTCCTTCCATAACCCTTGAATGTTCACCGATATTATTGTCTATGTACTAGCTGATTATGGAACTTAGTAAACACTGGGAATGTGTCGTATATTTCTGTTTTATTGACACAATTAAGTTCTTAAATTAATGAGACATGGCACTGGGGGATCAATGAAAGGAGAGTTGATCTTAGGGTATATTGTTTCAGTACCTATCACCAAAGATATTTTTTCCCATGAAACTGTCTTTTGCCATTAATGTCCGATAAATTATAAATATATCTCTGGGCTTTACAATGTCTAAGCTTCTCAATTCCCATGACACGATATTCATTATGGGTTCGAATCCTTTAATCTCTGCTCAGCACAAGTTTAGTCTTTTAACGGGCACTATTTTTCACTTCTTGTTTATGAGCGGATTCACCTTGACACCGAGTGGCAAAGATACTAGTGTATAAGGTACAAACTATTTTCGGTTCCAATACTCTTTAATAATTCGCATACAGCGAATAAAGTCCTAGTTCAACATAAAAGTTTCCGTATTGTCAATAAATCTCCTCACAACCGTACGTATACGATCGTAGCGTTTCGTTTAACACGTACAATCACCATTGACTTGAATATCAATGTTCGTACACCCAAACACCTTCAATTGACTCCGTCTCTGAATGTATCCCAAAATAATCTATTGTCCACCACTCCAATGTCTAATCCAGTTCTAAGAATACAATTCAATTAGGCTTCTGATCCCCAAATTCCGACTACCACGGAAGAACTGCGAACACACTCGCCACTGCTGAAAACAAAAGCTCAAGAGACCTATGTAACAATGCTGCGCAGTGGTTTATATATTGCATTCAAAACAAAACGCAGCCCTTTTATGTCTTACTTGGATCTTGGATTCCCTTTGTATTACTCTATTTCGAATATCTACTCTTTTTAAAATTTTAACTAACTATTACTGTGAAATACTACTACCGTTTTTTGGCTCTTAGGTCATTTCGTATTACAGAATTAATCTAATACTCGTATATGTATAATCACCATCTAAAGAGCGGTTACAGTATCAAGGGATCGCCAATTTAGTACTAGAGGGAAAATGGGGGGGGGGGGGGGGAGGGGGGACTGTAGAGGAAGACCAAGGAATGAATAAAGGAAGCAGATTCAGAAGGATCTAGGTTGCAGTAGTTAGTCGGAGATGAAGAGTCTTGCACGGGATAGAGTAGCATGGAGAGCTGCATCAAACCAGTCATTTGACTGAGAATCACAATAATAAAAACAACATCCGTTTCCCATGGGGGGAGGGGGGGGGGGATGGACTTTCAGAGCACCATCGAACAACGGCAATTCCTGGTCTAACGTCTCTGTGCGCGGAAGTAGGGTTGAATCAGGACAGACCTAATCCAAATTGACTCACTCTTCCATGGTGATACCGTACAAGACGTGCAGAATACGTGCGACTTCCAAAAACAGCTCGTTTCAATACACCTCGCACATGTTACATTAGGTTCGTGTTCGGGAAATAGGTAGGGCAGTGCAATCTGCTGATCCCAGAATGCTGTAGGAACAGGTTTACAAGAAGTGCACGACGAGCACGTGAAGTGTCACCCACCAAGATGGAACTGCCAGGAAAATGTTGGCGATACAGTAACACTGTTGGTTACAGAATCTCGTCTCTGTACCGTAGAGCATAGAGAACCACCATGAGAGGTAAACGTTATCCCCGCGAAATGATACCCCAGAACATCACTGCACCACCAACTTGTTACACGCGTGGGGCACACTGTTGGATGTGTTCTGTATTACCAGGTTGTCTGCAGAAATATTGTAAGTGATTATAGGGGTACAAACAGAATCGAGTATCGTGTGTAAGCAACACCCATCGCCATCCTTGGAGCGTCCGTTGTACATGATTTCTCACGTTTCTGAAAAGGAGTAAAAGCTGTTGTGGTGCACGATATGATGCTCGTCATGATCGTCAGGAATGGAGATTCGCGTATTAGAATCGTCTAATAGTTTGATGTGATACATTATGCCCTGTAGCCTCTTCAAACGCCGAAATCAATTCTGGAGCACTCAGCACTCAACGTGTTAACTCAACAGTCATAGACAGCGATCATCCTTTGTACCTGCCGAATGTGGACGACCTGTGCGGTGTTGGGCCTGAACACTGTCTGTCGGTTGGAACCGCTTCTATGTCCGCCTTACGCCACTTTGACTCCAAGGCACACATCGAGCGCCTCTCTGTTTAAAAAGCCTGCTGTGCGTAATGTAATGATGGAGACCTAAGGTTTCGGCGAGACTGTACTGCGTGGCATGAGGGATGTTCACACTACTGTTCCACAGACGTCTCTAACGCGTCCTTACTGATTCTTTGCTTTAAAATGAAATTCTGGTGTCCATTCGAATGCGGCGTTCTACCTGCACGTAGGTGTCATAGTAACCGTGTCTAAGTTTACAAACAATGCCAGTGATGACTTTCCGATAGGCACAGGAACAATCATAATACCAACAGACGTGTACGACATACCGGTTTGATGTAAGACTTTTGTTGATGTGTGCTGGTGTACTGCTTTTATGGCCTCAGTGAAAGAAAGGAATATGGGCTCTTAAAGTGTACAGCTGTACTACTTTTCCATTTTAATGAATGCCTCCTCAGCGTATGCACTTTATAAACGACAAAATTTTTCCTTCTGTTTCCTAATAATTTGTGCACATAGTGGATATTTCACTAGAATTCTTTTGGTTTCTCCAGACTATATCATCTACATGAATGAAGATAGAAACTTTAGGTGAATTTTAACCTAAGCATAGGATAACAAAGTTTTTCAAATCAACCATTTGCTTGTATAAGGCAATATTTTGAACATGCATGCACATACAACGTAGGGGTACTTATTACTGTCATGTTTAGGATTAGTGTTCTCATTTACCTTTCGTGTTCAATGTGTTTTACACCGGAGACGCAAGAAACATACTGATGATGCTCAGTCTCGTCCCATATCCTCAGGTCAGTCAGCCTAAAGCTGTAGAAAGAGGAAACACATAACACATAGGCGGAGCCTTTCAGAAAACCCCATAAGAATCATACAAACTGAGAGTAGGCAACCATGTAGCCAGTGGGGCAGTCTGGAACTGTAAGTTACTTGACTGCAGAAGGGTCAGTTCCGAACAGTGGATGTAAATGACTGCACAGTTGGAACTCAATTGCTCCAGTTGAAAGGAAGGATGCAAAGTTCTTTTTGTGAGACGGTTATCACCATTTCCGTTCGACACACTTTAGATAATTAACGAGCCAGTGATCTAGTTACCCTACGTAAACCTCTACTGGCCAACACTGCAATGAACGAGCAACTAATTTTCCACAGGAGCCGAAACTGGATACTGCATTCCTGCTGGCCCTGAGGTCTGCAGCGAAGTCGAGGTTCAGACTCATGCCAAAAATGTTCCAATGGGTTCAGGTCTGCTCTCTGGGCAGCCCAGTCCATTTCAGAGACGTCATTGTCTACCAACCACTGTCCTGCTGATGCTGCTTTGTTACAGGGTGCAGTGTCATGCTGATGTAATTATTACTGATTATTGCTTAACTTTAAGCAGTACACAATGGTGTAAAATGTGTTGACATCCTTCCGCATTTATAGTTTTATTTTGTACTTGTATAATAAGAGAACCACATCGTAACCACTACAAACACCTCAATACAGTAACATCATCTCCTCCGCACTAAACTATAGATACCACACGTAACAATCTCCAGTCATTCACTAAACCCAAACGTTTCCGTCCGATTGCCACAAGGAACAGCGTGATTCGTCACACCAAATCACAAGTTTCCAGTCATCCACTGTCCAATGGCATCGCACGTTACGCAATCTCAAGTGGCGCTCAGCGTTGACTACAGAGATATGTGGCTTATGAGGAGATGCTCGGCTATTGTACCGTATTATTTTTAACTCCATACACTCACCTGCTCTGCTAGCTGACCTGCGGGTAGCACTCTGGAATTCACGAGTGTTTCTTCCCCTAATATCACGCGATATTTTACACCGCAACAAAATAGTTCAAAAGGCTCTGAGCACTATAGGACTTCACTTCTGAGATCATCAGTCGCCTAGAATTTAGAACTAATTAAACCTAACTAACCTAAGGACATCACACACATCCATGCCCGAGGCAGGATTCGAACCTGCGACCGTAATGGTCGCTCAGCTCCAGACTGTAGCGCCTAAAACCGCACGGCCACTCCGGCCGGCTTACACGGCAACAGTAAGGTTGGTGTACCACTGCTGCCCGGAGCGTCTCCACACACGTCTTTGCTAGTTTTCGGGGCTTAGTTCGAAGCGGAACTCACCACTGAAGACGATTACAGTCTAGCCAATGAGATTCCAGGGCAAAAGCGTGTCTAGAGACGCCGCAGAGAGAGGCGAGATACTAACCTGACCGTCTTCCGCCATAGAACCTGACAGCCATGGGTGAAGGTCTGGTGGGAGGGGGGGGGGGGGGGCGGAGGGGGGGCGAGGCTAGTTCGTTTCATAGTAGGACCCATCTGATTGTCATCCGCGGCAGCCTTGCACCACGGCCGTACAGCGATGATAGTCTACGCCTCATTTTGTTACACTTCGTGGCAAGCCACACTGGGGTTACATTTCAGCATCATACCGCCCTCCTGAACACAGCGAGAGCTTCTACGGCTTGTCTTCGTACTTGCCAAACCATGCCTTGGGTAGTAACGTCGCTGGATCTCTCCCCAATGGAGAACGTTTGGAGCGTTATGGGTAGGGCCCTCCAACCAGCTCAGGGTTCTGACGACCTTACGCTCCAGTTGGACAAAATTTAGCAGGATATCCCTCAGGAGGACACCCATAAACTCTGCCAATCAGTGCCGGTAACTGCTTGCTCAAAGGCCACAGGTGGATCAAAGCGTTATTGACTTGTTCAGTTTGTGAATCTCTTTCCCTTGAATAAAACATCCATTTTTTCTGAAATAGTAAACTTTTACCAATTTACGTCAAATTCAATCGCTTAATGGTGTGTCGATTCTTCTTCTTCTTCTTTTTCTTGGAGGATATTTACCGTCTGTGACCAGATTACACGTGATTTGCTAAAGAGCTCCATGTATTGGAGGATATTCTTGCTTAATGGTGCTTGACTGCATTGACTTTGCGCTTTTACCACAGAGACAAACGAGCACTTTAAGTATTTGCTGCAACCGCTTGCTCCTTCCCCATCCATGCGTCTTGAAAGCTAGTAATTGCAAACTTTTTACTATTCACACAAATGTTCCCTTTGACTTCTGAACTACTGAGTGAAAGTGTAAAATGAGTCGTTTATTCCCATCATATGACAACTTTTCCATTAAGCAACACGTGAAAATTAGTCTACATAGTACGAAGGGTGATTCAGCTTCACCTACCAATGGGTTCTGTGCAACCCACATCGCCTTCACATACGGTGTGCAAGATTTTCATATTCTCTCGCTCGCTACTTGCAGGCTATTAGTTCTACAGAAAAAAACCATGACCGTTTGTGGGTAATTTCATACGGTTAAATTTTGTATTGAGATAAATTTTCGCTAGAGGCTGTACTTCTCGAATCATTGAAAATAAACGTACAACAGTGACCTTCCAATGCGTTTTTCTTGAAGAACTCGAAAACTATGGCCTCTGGCAAAAACTAATCCTATTTAGCTACATTAAACTTCCTGCAAATGGCCCAGTTAAATTTTCTGTAGGAGTAATGTGAGAGAGAATATGAAAATATCGTTTGTGGTTTTTGAAGGCACTTCGAGTTGTATAATCATGCAAATACAAACTTCTTTTCGCTCAGAAACTTTACGTTGCATGTAAGCAATTCGTGTAATTTTGAAACGCCCGTCTTCAGCTGGATGCTACCGTCACTGAGAGAGTGCAGGTAGTTTAAACAGACTATGCAGTATTTCAACAAAGGAGCGAGAGAAAGGCTTTAGCTTCGGTCTTTCCAAATGTAAGACCGTAATCGTAGCCAATGTGCGAAATATCCATAAACCAAATGGTCCTCCACATGAGAGAAAGAACATTAGAGTGCGAAGTAATCTTACTACACTAATTTTGCAACACACTTTTCAGTGCCTAGGTAGAGCCTGGTGTTCGAATAATTACTCGTTGTAGAGGCATTGACCTTTTAGGAAACTACTAGGCGAGCTGGTTCTGACGTAATGGTCAAATGAATTTCCAGATGGGCATGTTCCGGAGGGGACTTTCCTTACAGCTAAGGGTAACCTCTTGAAAATGTAGGTCAGGACCGAGTGATGGAAAACAGTTTTTTTATTTAATAATGGGACAATGTGTTCCCTACATAAATGCTTGAAAGCGTAGTGAAAATAAAAGTGTATTTGTTTGTGTACATACAGAGCAAAGTGAATGACATGCTCGACATAAGCATTGTATCTGCGTATGTAGCTACCAACAGCTGACAAAAACCATTCTGACGAACAAGAGACTTATTGTTGTCCCTGAGGCAAGGGAGAGAGAAAATAACCGAGTACAAACAGATCTGTGCAGGTCCACCTGTGACTTGACTAATAGTTTATGGGTTTGTTGTAAGGCATTACTAACTGGACCATCGCCTGCCAGTTAAAGCGCCTAGTTCGCTTTCATTGAGCACTTTCCCGAAGTGGTCACTGACTATTGTTTTGTGAGACTAAGCTGGTAAGGTCATCAGTCCCTAAGCTTACACACTAATTAATCTAAATTATCCTAAGGACAAACACAGACACCCATGCTCGGGGGAGGACTCGAACCTCCACTGGGACCAGCCGCACAGTCCATGACTGCAGCGCCCTAGACCGCTCGGCTAATCCCGCGCGACAAAGTTCGGGGTGGGAGCGACTGAAACTCAGGGCCATCACATAGCCAACTATTAGCTAACAGCATCTAGTTGTATTCTCCATGTGCCGTAGCTTCTACTGTCAAGTGAACTCGCTGACAGGACACTGAAATGTTGATGCCACGGTGTTGCTACTTACAACCGAGTGCGGCTGTCGACACCCTCTGTACTTTTACGCTCTCTTGATTTCCAGAGCCCGAACTAATAGTTCATGAAACACATATTTACTGAAGAGCATCTGGAAAATTTAAATAACGTAATATAAATAAAAAATGTAAAAATAATGAGGAAACTTGATAAGGAACCATCTACTTTTTCTCGACGCATTAGTTAACTGAATACCGACGCATCCGCTTCTCACAGTCCATACGGAAAACACCAGCAACTGTATTGCTCAGAAAGATATTTGTTGCTAAAGATTCTAGACCATACAGCTTAGACAAGGAGAGCCTTGCAGAAAAATTACAGTATAGCTGGGAAGTGTTCCGAACGAAAAGGCAGTCGAATCGTTAAAATCAACGGGAGTAGCAGTCAAAATCAAGAATGCCTGAAAAAGAGGCTCACACAGAGACTAAGAAGCATCCGAGAATCGCTTATCTACCCATGATGCTCCAGTATCCAGTAAGACGGTTGACTCTTGCGGAAATATATCCATACACTGTTCACATTAGGACTTTTGATACTTTTAAAAATGTCTGGAATCCGACATATTGATACTTAAAAAGCTGTCAATTTGTGCTCTCGACACACCGACAAAATGTACCGATATATCGACGGAAAAAATATCGGCGTACTGGCCCATGAAAGTATCGGCTTCACATTGTAAATATACTGCCGGTTTTAGAGCTGCATATTTATCTATTGCTTTATTATTATATATTCTGTACATAAAAAAAGTAGCAGCCTGCCTATCCCGCTTAGAGCAAGAATTGAGAAAACGATGCACGTTAATGCTTGGCAAAACCACTTTGCTAACAATGGTAACTGCATGTATGTGGCACAATAAAAGGTGTCCGATCGGTCCGTATCTCGGTTTCGTCACATATCGTATTTGTCCGGAGCCCTTCATATCGACCTCCCTGTTTTTTTTGCCACTGCCAGCGACCTAGAAGCTGTAGTGTTTAAACTGCGTGGTGAAGTAAAACGTTGCAATTTATGCTGCTAGCGCCAAGCGCCGATTACATTAGCATTTCCGCACACAAGTGTCCGCCCACCGCAAAGATCAATCTTGTCATTTGTATTTTTGTTCATCATTTTCAGTAACTGTTTCTGAAGAATGCCGATGTGAAGAAATAGCACACCACCTGCGTTAAAAATTGTTTTTTAACGTAGTTCATGTACTATTTTTTCACATCGGAAATAGTGTTATTCCATTCACACTTCTTCTTTCGTGCCACATACGCTTGCTTCACACAGTGAAAAGAGAAAGACTGCACGTGAAGACAGCGCAAAAAGTAGTAAGACTCCTTCACACAGTGAAAGCGTGGCCGAGCGGTTCTAGGCGCTACAGTCTGGAACCGCGCGACCGCTACGGTCGCAGGTTCGAATCCTGCCTCGGGCATGGATGTGTGTGATGTCCTTAGGTTAGTTAGGTATAAGTAGTTCAATGGGACTGATGAGCACAACAGTTATGTTCTCAGACCCATTTGAACTATTTTTGAACAGAGAAAGTAAAATTATGTTCCACCACAATTTCAAAAGCACCAACTTCAAATATGAACTGAAAATTGTGACAGAAATTGTGAAACCAAAAATGAAACGGAAAATAAAAATATCGGCACTCCATATAGCCATTTGGATATTGATACATATTGAGAAAAATTGTCGCCGGATATGTCGCAACTTTTGATAAAATATCGATACATCGATATTTTATAAGAGCCCTAGTTCACATTCCCTGCTGTCAGCAAAGATTAAGTCTCCTGTGTAATTTTAACGACGATCTGGGTATCCGAAAGCGGAACTATACCGCTTGGGATGTTTTGTGTGGGGCACACAACTGCAACAGTCGAGAAGTGAAGCAAGAAACGACAGTGATACCTCCAACTAATCCAAGCAAATCAGTTACCGAGCGAGGTGGCGTAGTGATTAGCACACCGGACTCGCATTCGGGAGGACGACGATTCAAACCCGCGTCCGGCCGTCCTGATTCAGGTTTTCCATGATTTCCCCAAATCGGCACAGGCAAATGCCGGATTGGTTCCTCTGAAAGGGCACGGATGATTTTCTTCCCCATCCTTTCCTAATCCGATTTGACCAAAGACTTCGCTGTTCGGTACCCTTCACGAAATCAACCAACCAAATCAATTGCCCCCAGGTGCCTGCCTGAAGACAGTCATGAAATGAAATACTATGAGGACAGGATAGTGATGCAAACGCACAGTTTCTGTGACAGTGCGATGAAGGAGTCCATGGAAATAAAGATGACCGAAAACCTAATAAACTTGAACAGTGCTTTCAATTTGAATAAACTTCAAATGGCTCTGAGCACTATGGGACTTAACATCTATGATCATCAGTCCCCTAGAACTTAGAACTACTTAAACCTAACTAACCTAAGGACATCACACAACACCCAGTCATCACGAAGCAATTTGAATAAGGCTGGGGGACTGACTCAATTTATTAAGATCTCTGCAGACAGGACATATATCAAAGCTGGGAAATGCTGAGAGACCATGCGTTTTAGGGAATATCAATATGTGCTCTAGGGAACAAAAGAGCATCAAAGGTCATATTTTGCGTCGGGAGCCGACTCCCGCTATTAAAAAATAGCTGCTTAATATCACCAATAGTTGAGAGTTTGCCTGAAGTCTAGCCAGCGAGTACACATAGCAGCACAACTCAGATCATCTGGAGTGGATGACGGGATCAGTCATTGTAATACTGTGTCTGAAATGGAAATAACTCGGATGAACACTTGTGAGAGCACCGTTAGTAAAATTCCACCTCTGTTTTCTAGATTTAATAGTAAAAAGTCAAGAATAATTCCACTGCCGTTGCACAAAAGGCTAGTAAACTATCTCTTTAAAATACCAGTTCCTTATTAGGGGATCGTTATACATCGTTTGATACTGTGTTTGAAGGACACAGACCGTCTGTCCCTTTGTAACACAATGAAAATCTGAAGAGGGCATACAGACAAATTGGTTGTTAAAGGTAAAGCTCTGCAATAGTCGTTTTATTAGTGTCGCATTTCATGCGTTAGTACTTACAGAACTTTTCGAATCAACGCATTAAATATTTTTGAAATTCGATGACTGACTTTATACTCTTCACGGGTATGCAGCCGGATTTCATGATCCTAACGACACGATATTTCGTATGTCTACCTGGCCGCAGTCTTAATGCGAGGTTGCAGGTGCACAATCACGCCGATAACTGACGTAATAACAGATACAACGGCTCGTTTATACTGTTGGAACAGATCGCTGCGCGTGCGCAAGAAGAGGAAGGGTTTCCCTGTGCGAAAGGAAGAATTGCAGCGCTGCCGGAAGTGGAAACTAAGCCTACCGCTGCGGCCGAGCGGATGTAGACGCTTCAGTCCGGAACCACGCTGCTGCTACGGTCGCAGGTGCGAATCCTGCCTCGGGCATGAATGAGTGTGATGTCTTTAGGTTGGATAGGTTTAAGTAGTTCTAAGTCTAGGGGACAGATGACCTCAGATGTTAAGTCTCATAGTGTTTGGAGCCATTCTTTTGTGGAAACTAAAAAAGTGACGAGTCGCAAATTAAGATAGAGCAGGTCGAAAACCCGACTGTTGTTCTTTTATATTTAATAAAATAGGATTGCACATCTTGCTTAAAAGAAAACCTTTATCTTTGTGAATAATCTCATGGGATTCCTTAAGTGTACAATACCAGTAATAGGAAGCCGTTGCAATAATTTGCGTCTCCTCAAACGAAATATTATGTCCTTCATTGAGACAATGAAGGGCATGATTTTCACGCTAGAGTGTGTGACGGTTCATAACATATCGGTCATAAATGTCCTAATAGTCTGTCCATTATAAGCTTTTTCGCAATAAAAGAGAATTTTTGTACATTCCGAGCTTCTTCATTCCCAAATCATCTTTAAAGGATGCAAGAAGGGCTCTAGTTCTGGTCAAAGGCAAAGGAGACTTTTAATATGGTATTTTCCTTACATTCTTGAAATATTCGAAGGAATACTCTCCGAAAAGAGCAGAAAATGATATGCAAGTGTCCATTGTTTGTTCACTTAGCGCTCCAAATGGGTGAGCATGAACAATTTGATATTCAGTATATTCATTCTGCCTTAAAACAACCTTAAGCCAAGCCAGTTTCTGCGTCAAGTTATCAGAATCCGAAATATCATAAACTCTCTTGATCAGAGTACGTGTAACTCGCATGGGTTGATCTGGTGGATGACAACTACTAGCATGGAGGTAGCGGTCCGTATGCGTAGGTTTACTTTGTACACTGTGTCCCAAAGTCCTATTTTATTTTTGGGTTCTGAAACACACAGTGTCGTCAGGACGATGTAATCGGTCTACATTGCCATGAAGACATCAACACTCATTAAGTAGGGAAAATCTACGTAATTAAGTGTACTATATTGGTCTCTAATCTGAAACATGATACTATGCAGTTACACGCACTTCCTCTGTATGGAATTGAACTGCACTGCTGTTCGGGCTTCTCCACTAGTTTATACGTCCCACAAAAGGCTCAAAGTTACAGTCTTATGTGTAAATCAGGTACTCTTCAGTATTCTACAATTTTGATGTAGCTGGTCACGTTTAGGCATATGAGCTGTAAATAATTTCGTTCTTCATGCCTGAATATAATATGTTGCTTGACGTAAAATAATAACATATAGCTATTGCACCAAATCATGATCTCCCAAAAATATTTAAAAGCTGCAAATAATCCCATCTATGAAACAATGTGAAAAGATTAACATGTTCAGTGAACTTAATTAAAAAGGGATGTACGCGAAAGCGGCAAAAATCGTGAAAAATTTTATTGGATCTTCATAACAATAACAATTAACAAAAGCTTGTATAGGCACGCTCTACTTTGTTCTTCCGTATTTCCTTGCATCATACATACTTGCGGTGTTTTCTACCAGTTTCAAGCAGTCACAATGTGGGGAATATTTTGGTGTTAAGCAGATCCAGAACGTCTTCAAATGTTTCCGCAGCTTACATTTTCGCAATTTAATGTACCTTTTCATCACAAACCACTGACATTGAGGTAATTAATTATGGCATGCAATTAGTCAATACTATAGTGGAAAATTCTGTGGAAGGAGTTTTCATTTACTACCATAGCAAAGCTTTTATATAAAAGAGAATCTCTAAGATTTGATAAAAAAATTTCATATAAATTTGAAGAGCTGTAAAAATGTAGCAAAAGAAGCTGTCAATATTGTGTTACGCAGATATCGGTAATAATGGTATATCAAACGTTGTACAAAAATACATTAACTTAGTCCTGATAGTCTTTTCAAATAAGGAGCATTTGTACTTACCTTACTGAAAAATTTCTATATTTTCAGATAACAAATGTACAACTTCAATAAGCATGAAAACGTGTGTGTGTAGCCATATAACATTTCTTAACAACTGTGCCAAATTTAGATAGGTTGCCTCGCAAATTTTGGAATTTATAAGCTCTTTTATGTAACTTCGTATACGTCCCTCCTTAAGAGACAATAATCTCATCTTAAGATGTAATATTATACCTTTTACAAGTTAACACGAGCATACAGAGAAAGTATGGTTCAAGAATGGTAGACCAGACGCTTGAAAGATATATATTTAATAGAACAGTTCACGACCGGAGACAGGCTCCATGTTAATCACTCTTTGTAAAGAAATGGCTAAAGAAACAACGATTACTTCATAATAGGTATAAAACAAAACATAGAGACCAACCCCCTTCCCCCATGGAATACGGATTTTCCCGATGTGGAGTTGCTTGCTTGCGTCAACGACACAAATAGCCGTACCGCAGGTGCATCCACAACGGGGGAGTCTCTACGGAGAAGCCAAAAAACTTATTGATCATGAAGAGTATCACAAGTCTTTTCAGCTGTTGCAGGGCCACAGAGTGGTTCACCGATCAGGCGTTGTAACAGCAACCAGCATAGCCATACTGTTTTGGTATTGTGAACGGCGAAAAGCAAGGGAAAATTATAACTACCAATTTGCCGATGGCCTCAGGTCTACTGTATGGCTTTATGCTGACAGAATCCTCTTGGGTAACATATTTCGGTTTTAACATTGCCCCGCCCACAGTTCAGATCCTCGTTTGGGGACTACTCAATAGGAAGCCCTCATCAGGAGGAAAAAATATGGCTTTTCAACGGTCAAAGAGTAATATGGATACACACAAGTTACATAATGTGAGGATTAGTTAAGTGAGGTAGCACGAATAACAAGAATTTTGGTAAGGTCTTTACAGGCTTATCAACACAAAATCCAACAGGTAATAGTGAGGAGATTAATATTAGAAAACGAGGGACTACAACTAGCAGATGATCCTGTTGTTTGGGCTTCTGAAATGGCCGAAGTAGAGAGGATATAAAATTGAGATTGGCAATATCAAGAGAAACAATTCAGGCAATAAGAAACTCGTTAACATCGAATATAAATTCTCCTCTTAGGAATCTGTCTCTGAAGTTGGTTGTATGAAGAGTACTCTTGTATGGGATTGAAACGTACAAAAAGAACGGTTTAGTTGGGAAACAAGAAGGCTGTACACATGGAAGAATCCTGGAGATACTAGAAGGTATCAGATTGTATAATGGTAAAACAGAGATTTAGGAACCAGGTTTTAAATTGTAAGACATTTCCAGGGGCAGATGTGGACTCTGACCACAATCTATTGGTTATGAACTGTAGATTAAAACTGAAGAAACTGCAAAAAGGTGGGAATTTAAGGAGATGGGACCTGGATAAACTGAAAGAACCAGAGGTTGTACAGAGTTTCAGGGAGAGCATAAGAGAACAATTGACAGGAACGGGGCAAAGAAATGCGGTAGAAGAAGAATGGGTAGCTCTGAGGGATGTAGTAGTGAAGGCAGCAGAGGATCAAGTGTGTAAAAAGATGAGGGCTAGTAGAAATCGCTGGGTAACAGAAGATATCTTGAATTTAACTTTTGAAAGGAGAAAATTTTAGAACGCAGTAAATGAATCAGGCGAAAAGGAATACAAACGTCTCAAAAATGAGATTGACAGGAAGTGCAAAATGGCTAAGCAGGGATGGCTAGAGGACAAATGTAAGGATGTAGAGGCTTATCTCACTGGGGGTAAGGTAGATACTGCTTACAGGAAAATTAAAGAGACCTTTGGAGAAAAGAGAGCCACTTGTATGAATCTCAAGAGCTCAGATGGAAACCCAGTTCTAAGCAAAGAAGGGAAAGCAGAGAGGTAGAAGGAGTATATAGAGGGTCCATACAAAGGCGATGTACTTGAGGACAATATTATGGAAATGGAAGAGGATGTAGATGAAGATGAAATGGGAGATAGGATACTGCGTGAAGAGTTTGACAGAGCACTGAAAGACCTGAGTCGAAACAAGGCCCCCGGAGTAGACAACATTCCATTGGAACTACTGACGGCCTTGGAAGAGCCAGTCCTGACAAAATTCTACCATCTGGTGAGCAAGATGTACAGGTGAAATACCCTCAGACTTCAAGAAGAATATAATAATTCCAATCCCAAAGAAAGCAGGTGTTGACAGATGTGAAACTTACCGAACTATAAGTTTAATAAGTCACTGCTGCAAAATACTAACGCGAATTCTTTACAGACGAATGGAAAAACTGGTGCCGGCCACGGTGGCCGTGCGGCTCTAGGCGCTGCAGTCCGGAACCGCGGGACTGCTACGGTCGTAGGTTCGAATCCTGCCTCGGGCATGGATGTGTGTGATGTCCTTAGGTTGGTTAGGTTTAAGTAGTTCTAAGTTCTAGGGGACTTATGACCTAAGATGTTAAGTCCCATAGTGCTCAGAGCCATTTGAACCATTTTTTTGAAAAACTGGTAGAAGCCGACCTCGGGGAAGATCAGTTTGGATTCCGCGGAAATGTAGGAACACGTGAGGCAATACTGATCCTACGACTTATCTTAGAAAATAGATTAAGGAAAGGAAAACCTACGTTTCTAGCATTTGTAGACTTTTTGTACAGAAACCAGATGGCAGTTATAAGAGTCGAGGGGCATGAAAGGGAAGCAGCATTTGGGAAGGGAGCGAGACAGGGTTGTAGCCCGTCCCCGATGTTATTCAATCTGCATATTGAGCAAGCAATAAAGGAAACAAAAGAAAAATTCGGAGTAGGTATTAAAATCCATGGAGAAGAAATAAAAATGTTGAGGTGTGCTGATGACATTGTAATTCTGTCAGAGACAGCAAAGGACTTGGAAGAGCAGTTGAACGGAATGGATAGTGTCTTGAAAGGAGGATATAAGATGAACATCAACAAAAGCAAAACGAGAATAATGGAATGTAGTCAACTCAGGTGATGCTGAGGGAATTAGATCAGGAAATGAAACGCTTAAAGTAGTAAAGGAGTTTTGCTATTTGGGGAGCAAAATAACTGATGATGGTCGAAGTAGAGAGGATAAAAAATGTAGACTGGCAATGGCAAGGAAAGAGTTTCTGAAGAAGAGAAATTTGTTAACATCTAGTATTGATTTAAATGTCAGCAAGTCGTTTGTCAAAGTATTTGTATGGAGTGTAGCCATGTATGGAAGTGAAACATGGACGATAAATAGTTTGGACAAGAAGAGAATAGAAGCTTTCGAAATGGGGTGCTACAGAAGAATGTTGAAGATTAGGTTGGTAGATCACGTAACTAATGAGGAGGTATGGAATAGAATTGGGGAGAAGTGGAGTTTGTGGCACAACTTGACTAGAAGAAGGGACCGGTTGGTAGGACATGTTCTGAGGCAGCAAGGGATCACAAATTTAGCGTTGGAGGGCAGCGTCGTGGGTAAAAATCGTAGAGGGAGACCAAGAGATGAATACACTAAGCAGATTCAGAAGGATATAGGTTGCAGTAACTACTGGGAGATGAAGAAGCTTGCACAGGATAGAGAAGCATGGAGAGTTGCATCATACCAGTCTCAGGACTGAAGAGAACAACAACAACAACAACAGTTGGGAAGAGAAAAGAAAGTTGTTATGGATGGTAATCGAGTAATTGAATTGAAATAGGAAAAACAAAGAAATTTATAGCACAATTGGAGTAGAACAGGATAGGACAATAACCTGAGACATTAATGAATTATTAATTTGATAACTGTGGTAATAGTGGGGGTTGGAGAGGGAGAGGAGAAGGGTATTACAGGAGTCCAAGGCTCTAATACATTAAGTAGATTCAAATGGATGTAGATTCCAGCAGATATATGCAGGTGAATAGGGCTGTTTGGGGTAGACTAGTTTATTACAAACCATGTCTTGCGTCACAACTGTGTTGAGGGGGCACAAGCAACACTGGGAAGCTTTTAGGTTGCACATTTTAGTCTGTTGTAGAGTCGTTGGTTCGTCATTGTTTTCAGCGGTTATTATCTGCTATAATATTTCGATTTTTTCACCTTTTACCCTACAGTAAGTAAGTTTCATATTTGACAAAATATGTGATTAACGATAGCACATCTCTGTCTGTGTGTGTGTGTGTGTGTGTGTGTGTGTGTGTGTGTGTGTGTGTGTGGATGTTTTTGATGCGTTTTGATGTTATTTAATTTTACGGGGGACGTTCGATAAGTACTGCAGCACTTTTTCCTCGGCGAGTTTCGGTTGAAAAAATGCCGAATTTGTTGTGAGACATCGTGGAATATTCCTGTTTCAGCCCCTATAGTTTCATGAAGTTCCGACAGGTGGTGGCACTTAGGTAGTCTTCAAAATTGCGCGTGTAACGGAGCTGCATTCCCGGCAGAGAGCTATCATTCAGTTTCTTTTGACGAAAAACCAGAGCATTGCAGATACTCATAGGCACTTCCAGAATGTCTATGGGGACCTGTCAATGAACAAAAGAGACATTGGGCAAGGCGTTTATCATCATCGCAACATGGTCGCGCTAACCTTTTCGATGTCCCGCGTGGCGGCCGGCCGGACACCGCTGTGCCCCTGCAATGGTGGAACGTGCGGACACTGACGGATCACACCCGTCGCTGCTCAACGGGACGTTCCTGTTGGTGGTGTTATCAGACGCGTCCACGCGTCGGATTTCTCAGCGGTGAATTCCGGTGGGTTCCTCGCAGTCTGATTTTGCAAACGGCAACGAAGGACCATCCGTGCGGAACTGCTTGCGCCCTACGAGACCGATCATGACAATTTCTGTCGAACATCGTCACAAGCGGTGAAACATGTGTTCATCTTCGAACCGGAAACGAAACGATAATCCATGATATCGTGCCACACCGCCTCTCCTCCGAAGAAAAAGTTTAAAGTAGCACCCTCTGCCGGTAAAGTCGTGGCGACGGTATTCTGCGACATTGAAGGGTTATTCTGTTTGATGCACTTGCTCATGGTACAACGATCAACACTTGTTTTCCGTTAACCTCAGGGACCACATAAGCGTGTTCGTAAAAATGCAAACAAACCTCTCCTTCTTCATAACAACTGAAGCCTTCTCATATATCTGCACGCTCGAGAGAAGCTCCGATACTTCATTGGACTATTCCTTTTTGTCCAGGCGAACTAGTGGCGTAAGGCGGCCTCATTGCACGAAGATTACATTGAAAAGTAGGGTTTTGCAGCAAATAGAGTGGGGAATAATACGGAGTACTGGAATCCCAAATAAAACCAACATGCCGGCCGCGGTGGTCCAGCGGTTCTAGGCGCGCAGTCCGGAACCGCGCGACTGCTACGGTCGCAGGTTCGAATCCTGCCTCGGGCTTGGATGTGTGTGATGTCCTTAGGTTAGTTAGGTTTAAGTAGTTACAAGTTCTAGGGGACTGATGACCTCAGATGTTAAGTCCCATAGTGCTCAGAGCCATTTGAACCATTAAAACCAACCTGCTTTCAAAAAAAGTGTTGCGTTACTTATTGAACGCCCTCGCAGTTAATCCTTCAATATTTTGCGACCGTCATAGCCACGCAACGACTAAAATCTTTATACTGTCGCTATGACATTGCTGTAATGCGCCTGCATCGTTATCAGGTCGAACATGGACAGCTGTGTCAAAACAGACATCAGACTACAGACCACAACGAAAGTCATATGTACTGATGTGGCTTTAGGTAGTCTCATAATGATGAGCAACGTCCTTTCATTTTACAGGCAGACGAAACTCTATTGATGTCATTACTGTGTTTCCTTTCTTAATTGCATCTTATATCACTTAGCGTAAAATCTCAATTGTACTACAGCTAACTTGCTCACCCTCAATTACTCTTCAAAACGAGGCATGATTTCTGCTTGCGTGCTCAGCTGTCACGACTCAGCTTCGTGGCAGAACAGGCGAGAGCTGCCGTGCCCGATCTTATTAAATTTCCAGGCAATTTGCCGCCCGCCACGGAATTGCCCTCGTAGAGCTGCGGTAGGTCCTGGTTCATATAGCCCCCTCTCCCACTCCCTTCCCCTTCTGCACCGGGTTGATAATTGCCTGACTCTGCGACAATTCCCACCGCGGCTTACAGGCGCTCTTTCTCTAAGCCAGCCGTGTCCAGGCAAGCAGCGTATTATCATGCGACGAAAGGTCGTAATTCAGTCGGATATCTCTCGCACCTGCGGGCGGCGTGATTGCAGTTTGCTCACGCACCGCACGCAGAAGAATCCGCGATAGCTAACGAACCAGCTTTCACTTGGGTTTTCGCCACGAAACGAGAGATTCGTCGCACCTTGGAACAGACAGTTATCTCACATACATTCTGTCACTCTACCGCAGTAATTGTCACGTGAGAGATTTTCTGAACACGACAACTTGGTCATGAGTTGGCAGTTTTTCTGCTGCTATGAGTTGCATTTGGAAGGATCTGGATGATCAGCTCAACGGGAAAGAGCTAATAAAATGAACTACAAAAAGAAATAAACAAGGGTAGTTGAAAGTAACTGTATAAATCAGGTGAAAATAGGGTTAAGTAGAATTCCAACTGGGCCAACAGCCTTGCCGCAGTGGCAACACCGGTTCCCGTCAGATCACCGAAGTTAAGCGCTGTCGGCCTTGTTAGCACTTGGATGGGTGACCATCCGGTCTGCCGAGCGCTGTTCGCAAGTGGGGTGCACTCAGCCCTTGTGAGGCAAACTGAGGAGCTACTTGATTCAGAAGTAGCGGCTTGTCTCGGAACCTGCCGTACGGCCGGGAGAGCGGTGGGATGACCATTGCCCCTCCATATCCGCATCCGGTGGCGCCTGTGGGCTGAGGTCCGCAGTTTGTGGTCGTGCGGTAGCGTTCTCGCTTCCCGCACCCGGGTTCCCGGGTTCGATTCCCGGCGAGGTCAGGGATATTCTCTGCCTCGTGATAACTGGGTGTTGTGTGCTGTCCTTAGGTTAGTTAGGTTTAAGTAGTTCTAAGTTCTAGGGGACTGATGACCATAGATGTTAAGTCCCATAGTGCTCAGAGCCATTTGAACCATTTTGTGGGCTGGGGACGACACGGCAACCGGTCGGTACCGTGGGGCCTTCATGGCCTGTTAGGGTGGAGTTTAGTTTCTTACAATTTCAACTGGGATCCTACAAGAGGTAGGTGAATTTTCGTATTTGGACAGAAAAATAAAACAAGACCAACTGTGCAATGAGATTTGGCTAGCAATCGCAAGAAAAGCGTTTATATAAAAAAATGTTTTAACATGTCACACAAGTCTGATATGAAGCATGAAATTAAGGCATATGTTTGGAGTGTAGTGTTCTACGCTGACGGAAAAAAAAATCGCAACCCCAACATCATCACCAAAAAACAGTTAAAGTAGTGTAATGAAATTTCATGAACATATTTGTCTCGGTAAGATATTTAAAAGATTAAAATTACAAGTAATTGGTTAAGGTAAAATAAGCCATTGCAAATGGGAAACGTGGGTGCATTAACAAACAGTGTAACGCCAGACTGCTGAATACAACCATGCAAACATGCATTCATTGTCTTGTTCATGTGCCTGATGTCCGCTTCTGAAATGGAGATGGATGCCTGTTGCCTGACAGAATGTCAATCCTAAGGGCCCGTGTTCGATTCCCAGCTGGGTCGGAGATTTTCTCCTCTCAGAGACTGGGCGTTGTGTTGTCCTAATAATCATCATTTCATCCCCATCGACGCGCAAGTTGTCGAAGTGGCGTCAAATTGAAAGACTTTCACCCGGCGAACGGTCTACACGACGGGAGGCTCTGGTCACACGACATTTTTTATCGGGTAGGCCAAGGCAGCATGTAGACACTCTGTAGAGCATGCTGGGTTACAAAAGCGGTGTGTTTGAAAAGCCAGTCAGGGTGGCCGAGCGGTTCTAGGTGTTGCAGTCTGGAACCGCGCGACCGCTACGGTCGCAGGTTCGAATTCTGCATCGGGAATGGAAGTGTGTGCTGTCCTTAGGTTAGTTAGGTTTAAGTAGTTCTAAGTTCTAGGGGACTGATGCCATCAGAAGTTAAGTCCTCAGAGCCATTTTTGAACCTGTTTGAAAACACCCCACGGAATGCTGTTCATGAATAGCAGCACAACAGGTCGAATAATCAGACTGACGTACAATGTTGCTGCAGATGCAGTACTATGTGCCAGAGGCACAGGCCGAACACGAAAGACTTCTCTCTTGATAATACCACGTGGCCATCCGCAGTCTGGTCTTTTTGCGACCAATGCCAGCAATCACGTACAGTGGCTAAATTCCAGCTAAGTCTTTCTGCACTATCGCATAAGGAATATCTCGTAGTCCTATTACACGACCTTGTTCAAATTCAGTGAGGCGTCTTTTTCGCCTTAAAGGCATTCTTGACTAATATCGGCTCAACACGTCCAATCTCAAAGGCAACTAATTTTCACGATCGATGCAGCGTGTATTTAAAGTAAGTCTGATTTGCATTATCGTAGTGGTGCTACTAGCACCATTCTTATGCGGCTTGCATCAAATTTGAACAGACACCGTCCTTCAGGTGTAGAAACACGCCTACTAACTTTCGTTTATGGCGCACAACTTCGTCTTGGTGCTGCAATTGTTGTTTAGCCGTCAGTGAATTATGGAAGCTAAACGTAGACGACTAACAGTACAGACGAGAAGAGAAAGGAAAATTTTGAAGTATGGTGCTAGAGAAGAATGCTGAAGATCAGATAGGTTAGTCGGATAACTGATAAAGAGGTCATAAATCTCGATGAGAGTGACTTTGCGAATAATCGAGCACTATCTCCTAAGCGGCCACAGAAGGTTTAGCGATTGAAAGAAGGAGAAACAAAGATGTGGAAAATCTCTGTGAGGATTGGGAATATTGTATCATGGGGAACGGAAAAGTGCACCTCAACGTGCGTTTGGCTAGGCGATTGATAGTACGCAGCATTAAGTACTGGGCGTGGGGCCGTAGAGCGTCAGCGCTGTTGTGTCACAAAGCGTAATGGAGCAATATCTCTAAATAAAGTGCTCAAAACACTCCCCAGAATTATTTGAGAAAGGAAAAGTGTGTGCAAAGTTTGACCCGCACAACTTCATTCCCTATAAAAACAAAGACTCTTGGATCCATTACAGTTCTTCTTGAGTAAAAAAAAAAAAAAAAAAAAAAAATGTGACGTTCGAGTTGAGCGAAATTCCAAAGACAGATTTACGTGGTAGTCTCAACATTCTGAGTGTTTTAATGTCTGAAGAGTAAAAATCAGCATTTTAATTTCTCTTTGTGTTTCATTTATTCAGTATGGAAACTATTTGGACTGACGGAGCAGATGCAAGCAATACCACTCACCACTCCTGGTGTTCGTCTTTCCACACTCAGAAATTTCTACGGCCTTGTTAAATGCTGCGTCCTGTGGTGTGTGGTGAATACAGGTCTCAAAAAATGGCTCTAAGCACTATGGGACTTAACATCTGAGGTCATCAGTCCCCTTACTAACCTAAGGACATCACACACATCCATGCCCGAGGCAGGATTCGAACCTGCGACCGCAGCAGCAGTGCGGTTCGGGAGTGAAGCGCCTAGAAACGCTCGGCCACAGCGTCCGGCGAATACATGTCTCAACTGGTGCGGAGCGTGGATATTTATTAATTTATTGCTTATTTAGCGTTACCATATATGGGAGTAACAGCGTGCTGATGGAAACAAGAAATGATATTACAAATAAATTATTTATTGATCTAGTCCAGCGGGTGACCCTTTAACTACAAAAGCAAGTGATTTTTGTTTATCACAGAGGCTAAGTTTGAAAACAAATCGTTAGCGGTCTGAGAAATACTCCAAACGTATCTAAAGTAACTGACACATGAAATAATAGCCATACACCTGTTGCCTATCCTATGGGTCGTCAGGCGCATTTTCGCTGGTAACTTCTGTTCTTGCATCATGTAGCCGGGGTCAGCGCAAACAAATTCTGCTCATCATGTTTCACATATGAAACCCAAGAGTTGTTTCCAACTACGAACAAAATAATTTTTAAATAGTAATTGTAAGTGCCCATTCGTTAGAGCACTCTCAAATTAGTCTTGTGCGGTATTCGTTTTATCGCTAAGTGTTAACAGAAACAGTGAAACACGAAGAATAATCAGTACTGCAACAGCGACTGAGCAGCGCTTCTGCATGGCGGTGCTGTCGGTGCTGGATCCTGCTTATTCTTCGCACTGGACTAATTTGGGACAGCTGTATCGAATAGGTACTTAAAACTACACGTTTTGAAAATTTAATTTAAAATATCCCCGAAACCCCAGAGGAAATGCGCCTGACGACTGTTAAGAGAGACATCCTGTATACATCTGTGGAACAGACAAGATACAGAATAGACAGTAGCATTAGAAAATATCGAAAAAATTTAAGAATTCACATACGTAGCTGAAAAGCGAGCAGAGAACATTGTTACCTCACTAGTTTGGACAATCAATGAAACCAATTAATGTAGATGTGTGTAAATCAGACTGAGAGGTTTACCAAGCATCTGTATGAGCAACGAAATCCGAGCCCAGGCAAGCAAAGGCCAGGAATCATACAAATTAGGCAAATTGGAGTAAAGCCTCGATTTCGGACCACCTTCGAGACAGCTGATCGACAAATTTTAAAACATAGACGTACAGTACAAATTAAATTTCCATAGCAAATGAATACAACAGAATCAAGAGTGCATACAACTGAATTTATTTGGTCAGCTAGTATAAAATAAATTAATAAATATTAAGAGGCACTTAACCGTATGGCGCATAGCGTCCACTACAGTGGAGAGCTGTTAATGGTCGCTTTTTTGGCATTTTCAATCAGTCCTGGGGCTGCAAATGCACACGGTTCACTGCAGTGGGCGCTCCCTACTGATGTTGTGTCGTGCATGCATTTGCAGCCTCATGACTGATTGAAAACGCCAGAGAATAGACGATTAAAAGTTGTCCACTGGAGTGAAATTCATGCACCGCAGGGTTAAATACGGGAGACAACAGACAGCTAATTTGAATTAAAGAAGCACATAAGTTTCTTGAAACTGGCACCCCCTTGCAATCAAACGAGTACTAGTCTTAGAATCTTATCCCTAGGATGGTGATACACACAAAGACAAACACGGCCCTTACAATGAGCTGAATCAGTTTCATGTCAAAATAACAAGCGACGCTCAGAAGTGACCACACGCGAACGTCGACCAACACTAAATAAACTATGTTTCTCACCGTCGTTCCTGTATCAGGCCAAAACAATTCGTGGACATAGGTCGCGGCTACCAGCCAAGGTAGCAGGAACGCACAATATGACCCGTTATCGCACAAACTCCCCCCCCCCCCCCCCCTCCCCCAAGGAGGCTACGGCTTGTTCCACAGAGTGAACTTCAATCGTGCAGACACGATGAGCAACCACCAGAACTCCGATGTACAAGACGGTACGTAAGTTTCTTTCAAGAAAGCCCATCACTTCTGAACTGCGAGCCTGCTTAAATCCGTTGCGGAGCCGTCCCAAATGCCACCAAACGGTACGCCATGAAAGCCGTAGCTAAGCAATGCCAGACAGTTTCCAGAAATACGCGAATCTATAGGTTGGGACAAATAAAAGTTGCCCGGACACGATTGGACGTGAATGTACACATATAGCCACACGCCGTGACGCGCACACCACGTATACGCCCGCCATGTGATCCATACCGGTATAGAAAGTAGTGCGGGGTGTGTCAGTGTGCACTACGGTCGCGGGTTCGAATCCTGCCTCGGGCATGGATGTGTGTGATGTCCTTAGGTTAGTTAGGTTTAAGTAGTTCTAAGTTCTAGGGGACTGACGACCTTAGATGTTAAGTCCCAGAGTGCTCAGAGCCATTCGAAACATTTTTGTGTCAGTGTGAGTGGAGCAGTGCAGAGGGGCGATGGTACTCACGGTGGAGCAGCGGGTGTTCGTTGTGAGAAGTTACGCGACAACAAAGTCGTGGAAACTGTGTGATTAGTAGTTTGTTGAGAGGTTTGATGCTGTCAAAATTCCAGCAAAGAGTGCTATGCAACAGTTTGTCAGAAAATGGCATCAGACAGGAAGTGTCAGAAAACATTCCGAAACATACCAGACACCAAAAGACATTGTTACAGTTCATTAGAAAATGCTTCAGAATCCTAGCAAATCCACTCGAAGCCTGTCGCAGGAGACCGGAATATCACATCGATCATGCGAACGGATACTACACCTTGACTTGCTCATGCATCCCCACTGTCTGTTTTCATGCATTAGAAACAGCAGTTTCTCCTCAGCGCCTCCGTGTTTGTGATTGGCTGTTCACTGAGATAACAATGAATAGCTTGGACATGGGTCAGTTCTTTGTCTGATGAAGACTGGCTTCACTTGACTGGTTATGTCAACTCACGGAATCATAGGTTCTGGGCAGTGGAGAATCGGCATAACTTCCATGAAACACCACTGCGTGATCAGAATTCTACATTGTGTGCATGCCGCACTACTGGTCCCATCTTCTTTCATCAGACGTTGACTTCGGCGCTTTACATTGCAGCAACATTAATGCTGCAGGAAAAGACCTACAGGATGGACATCTGCCCAGTCGGCCGAACCTTGGAGCACATTTACACAGTCTTCACAGAGTCATTAGCAGAGGCCAGTCTGGTCGCGGCCCTAGCTGGCCACTCAAGTCACATGGTCTGTCTGTGTGCGTTTCCGTTTTCTGAGCAGCCCTCAAGTCTAAGGCGCATTGTAATAACCGTCAAAGTCTTCGAGAACTGAAGAAGAACATTTCGGAGATTTCAGCAGTTGCTGCAGTCCATCTTAGATAAGCCTTCAGCAACTTGCTGACCAAGACCCGCAAGTGCAAAGAGATGAATGGTGGTCACTTTCGACATCTGCTATAGTCAGATTAGTACCCTTCTTCCTTTCCTCTGCTGTTCAAAAAAAATGGCTGTAAGCACTATGGGACTTAACATCTGAGGTCATCAGTCCCTTAGACTTAGAACTGCTTAAACTTAACCAACCTAAGGACATCACACACATCCATGCCCGAGGCAGGATTCGAACCTGCGACCGTAGCAGCAGCGCAGCAGCTCTTAGAACCGCTCAGCCACAGCGGCCGGCTCTGATGTCTTTCTTCATATCCTAGAACTCTCTTGTCTGGACCACTTATATTTGCCCCACTCTGCATATAACCACAAGGACGGCTAAAGTACTAATTTAGTAATTGTAATATAGCTTAATATAAATACGTCACCAGCTCGTCATATCGCGAGTGTTGGTTTCGTTAGTGGCCGCTGTTCACTGTCACCTCTTTCTATTCAGCCAGTCTTTTTCTAGGATGCCTCTGGCTGTCATTGTCTCATAGACACGTTCCTTCCATGTTCCTCATGGGTGTCCTATCTTTCTTTTCCCTCATGGAGTCAATTTCCTAATTCATTTTGAACGATTGTCGTCATATGTCCTTAATAAATGGCTGAGTTAAAACAACTATTTCGTCTGTTGCTTTGTTTATCGCCTTGTTGGTTTTTTATCTTCTTGTACTGTTCTTCACAACTTCTTCTACAGAAGTCTACTTTCAGCTCCAGAGGCGTCTCTCTATACCTCTTACTGATCTCGCATGACATACAGCATCGATGTCAACCATGGATTGTAACCATTTTGCTTCGTCCTTTTTTTTTGACAGTGGTGCTATACGAGAGAAAAATAGATGAACTACTTTATTGCTCATTATCCTTAACCTATTTTGTTAAATTTCAACCAAGCTTCTGCTGTTGAATGACGGCGATACTCTCAAAAGTCTAAAAGTGTCACGTCATTTGACTTGTGCCAGTTAATTGCTTAAGTATTTTACTGTATATATATTTGCTGTCTGTTCTTTCGGAAATCTAATCCGTGCAATTGCTATGACCACTGTGCCCGCGTGACTTAGTGGTCAGAGTATCTGCCTCGTGAGCGGTTGCCCTGTGTTAAAGATATAGTTAATGACAATAGGCGAATTAAACTGCAATATTAAATGTTGTTTGGATAACTTGTATGAAAACAGATTATAAATGAAACTACTACACGGTTGTACTGGCTCACAATTCATCCAGCAACACGTTAAGAAGTATGCAAACAGGATTATGCAGTTATAATATCTTTAGAAAATGTTCATATAGCTGTAAGGATAGAAAATTAACTTTCGTAGTCGGTGCAGACAAAACTCGTTACGTAGCTACAAACGAAGCGGGTCCAAAATAGTTCCACACAACCGAAAACGCTAACAGCAGTTCATTAAATTTACATATGTAGTTGTTTTCAATCTATTAACCTTCAGTCAGAGGTTATTATAATCTACGATTTTTAATTACTTATTGATATGTTACATTGCATAACCTAGTAATGCATTATTAGAACGAAGAATAAGAAAAACTTTATACAGAAAAAATTCAGTATATTAAATACGCCTTGCAACCTCTTTTGGACACACTGCAGGACGAGATTTCAAAAAGCTTGTATAAATGAATAAGATGGACGTTGAATTCATTACCTGACAGGACCTATGTATAGCCACTCATCAGTATTGTTGTGCAATATTTATTTTGCAAGTGTTTTGCTTCCCTGTGAATTGTCCATCCGCTGTTGTACTCCAGGACTGTTGATGGTGACCCATACAGTCAATGCACTCTGCACATTGTTGTTGACTTCTATACTAGCTGATTCCTTTGAATCGAAATACTGATGATTTATGCTTGACAGAGTTGTGTGTTTGAACCACAGTGACCACACGACGTCATAAAGTGCCCCTTGCGTCTATTTTGAAATTGATGGTGGAGGAGATGAAAAGAAAGGAAAGGCAAAGAAATTATGATATCAGTTTCATCGTGACTTCATCTGGTTGCCCAGTGAGCAAGAGATCCTGGGTTCGAGTTCCGGTTCACCACACACATCTTCACTCGCCGGTCATTCTGCGTAAAGTACCGGTTGCTGCTAACTTCAACAGTCCCTTCATTTTCTTTTCCCTTCTCCCCCCTCACTTCACCATCAGTTTACGTAACACGAATGACAGCTGTAGACATCGCATGGTGTCTCTTATTTTGGACATGTCCGAAAGAATAGATACGACGCATTCATATGACATGGTTTGTTCGCTTTCATGTTCACGGACACCGCGAGTTCCGCGCCTCCTGTACCCATTGACAACGCAAGGTTTCATTGTCTGACGACATCTTAGTTAAATTACACGCCGATATATAGCGCTTTCCATGGGGGCATTAGTGGTGTCTCAAATACGGTTGGTCAGCTGGGTTGACTGACAAATCCAACCGCCTTTTGGTTTTCTAAAGATACCCGAGATCTAGGGGTAGCGTCTTTGATTCATAATCAAAAACGTCTTCGGTCCCGGGTTCGATCCCCGCCACTGCCTAAATTTTGATAAATAATCAGCGTTGGCGGCCGAAGACTTCCGGCATAAGAAGTCAGTCTCATTCTACCAACGGCCTTGTCAAAGAGGGCGGAGGAGCGGATAGAGGTTCAGGGCACTCTCTTGTCCTATGGGTGGGAAATTGACCCTAAAGGAAGAAGATTCAGCAATGATCAACGACATGAGGATGGAGAAGACAATGGAAACCACTGCATTAAAGACACGTAACGCGTATCCACAGGACATGTGGCCTGTAATTGAAGAAGTGTCATGATGATCTCTCCATTGGCAAAAGATTCCGGAATAGTCCCCCATCCGGATCTCCAGGAGGGGAATGCCAAGGGGGAGGTTATCATGAGAAAATGATTCAATAATCTACGAAAGGATAACGTTCTACGAGTCGGGACGTGGCATGCCAGCTGCTTGAACGTGATAGGGATACTAGAAAATCTGAAATGGGATATGCAAAGGCTCAATCTAGATATAGTAGGGGTCAGTGAAGTGAAGGAAGACAAGGATTTCTGGTCAGATGAGTATCGGTTAATATCAACAGCAGCAGAAAATGGTAAAACAGGTGTAGGATTCGTTATGAATAGGAAGGTAGGGCAGAGGGTGTGTTACTGTGAACAGTTCAGTGACCGGGTTGTTCTAATCAGAATCGACAGCAGACCAACACCGACAACGATAGTTCAGGTCTGCATGCCGACGTCGCAAACTGAAGATGAAGAGATAGAGAAAGTGAATGAGGATATTGAAAGGGTACTGTAGTACGTAAAGGGTGACGAAAATCTAATAGTCATGGGCGAGTGGAATGCAGTTGTAGAGGAAGGAGTAGAAGAAAAGGTTACAGGAGAATATGGGCTTGGGACAAGGAATGAAAGAGGAGAAAGACTAATTGAGTTCTGTAACAAGTTTCAGCTAGTAATAGCGAATACGCTGTTCAAGAATCACAAAAGGAGGAGGTATACTTGGAAAAGGCCGGGGGATACGGGAATATTTCAATTAGATTACTTCATGGTCAGACAGAGATTCCGAAATCAGATACTGGATTGTAGCAGATATAGACTCAGATCACAATATAGTAGTGATGAAGAGTAGGCTGAAGTTCAAGACATTAGTCAGGAAGAATCAATACGCAAACAAGTGGGATACGGAAGTATTAAGGAATGACGAGATACGTTTGAAGTTCTCTAACGCTATAGATACAGCAATAAGGAATGGCGCAGTAGGCAGTACAGTTGAAGAGGAATGGACATCTCTAAAAAAGGCCATCACAGAAGTTGGGAAGGAAAACATAGGTTTAAAGAAGGTAGCTGCGAAGAAACCATGGGTAATAGAAGAAATACTTCAGTTGATTGATGAAAGGAGGAAGTACAAACATGTTCCGGGTAAATCAGGAATACACAAATACAAGTCGCTGAGGAATGAAATAAATAGGAAGTGCAGGGAAGCTAAGACGAAATGGCTGCAGGAAAAATGGGAAGACATCGAAAAAGATATGATTGTCGGAAGGAGAGACTCAGCATACAGGAAAGTCAAAACAACCTTTGGTGACATTAAAAGCAACGGTGGTAACATTAAGGGTGAAACGGGAATTCCACTGTTAAATGCAGAGGAGAGAGCAGATAGGTGGAAAGAATACATTGAAAGCCTCTATGAGGGTGAAGATTAGTCTGATGTGAAGAGACAGGAGTCGATTTAGAAGAGACAGGGGATTCAGTATTAGAATCGGAATTTAAAAGAGCTTTGGAGGACTTACGGTGAAATAAGGCAGAAGGGATAGATAACATTCCATCAGAATTTCTAAAATCTTTAGGGAAGTGGCAACAAAACGACTATTCAAGTTGGTGTGTAGAATATATGAGTCTGGCGATATACCATCTGACTTTCGGAAAAGCATCATCCACACAATTCCGACGACGGCAAGAGGTGACAAGTGCGAGAATTATCGCACAATCAGCTTAACAGCTCATGCATCCAAGCTGCTTACAAGAACAATATACAGAAGAATTGAAAAGAAAATTGAGAATGCGCTAGGTGACGATCAGTTTGGCTTTAGGAAACGTAAAGGGACGAGAGAGGCAGTTCTGACGTTACGGCTGATAATGGAAGCAAGGCTAAAGAAAAATCAAGGCACTTTCATAGGATTTGTCGACCTGGAAAAAGCGTTCACAATATAAAATGGTGCAAGCTGTTCGAGATTCTGAAAAAAGTAGGGGTAAGCTATAGGGAGAGACGGGTCATATACAATATGTACAACAAGCAAGAGGGAATAATAAGAGTGGACGATCAAGAACGAAGTGCTCGTATTAAGAAGGGTGTAAGACAAGGCTGTAGCCTTTCACCCCTACTCTTCAATCTGTACATCGAGGAAGTAATGATGGAAATAAAAGAAAGGTTCAGGAGTGGAATTAAAATACAAGGTGAAACGATATCAATGATACGATTCGCTGATGACATTGCTATCCTGAGTGAAAGTGAATAAGAATTAAATGATCTGCTGAACGGAATGAACAGTCTAATGAGTACACAGTATGGTTTGAGAGTAAATCGGAGAAAGACGAAGGTAATGAGAAGTAGTAGAAATGAGATCAGCGAGAAACTTAACATCAGGATTGATGGTCACGAAGTCAATGAAGTTCAGGAATTCTGCTACCTAGGCAGTAAAATAACCAATGACGGACGGAGCAAGGAGGACATCAAAAGCAGACTCGCTATGGCAAAAAAGGCATTTCTGGCCAAGAGAAGTCTACTAATATCAAATACCGGCCTTAATTTGAGGAAGAAATTTCTGAGGATGTACGTCTGGAGTACAGAATTGTATGGTAGTGAAACATGTACTGTGGGAAAACCGGAACAGAAGAGAATCGAAGCATTTGAGATGTGGTGCTATAGACGAATGTTGAAACACTGATAAGGAGAAGGGACAGGATGATAGGACATCTGCTAAGACATGAGGGAATGACTTCCATGGTACTAGAGGGAGCTGTAGAGGGCAAAAACTGTAGAGGAAGTCAGAGATTGGAATAAGTCAAGCAAATAATTGAGGACGTAGGTTGCAAGTGCTACTCAGAGATGAAGAGGTTAGCACAGGAAAGTAATTCGTGGCGGGCCGCATCAAACCAGTCAGTAGACTGATGACAAAAAAAATACATATGTTACTTTAAACTCCCTCTGTAATACTGTGGGGTGATATTGTAAATAAATACACTGAAGAGCCAAAGAAACTAGTACATCTGCGCAATATCGTGTAGAGCATCCGCAAGCACGCAGAAGTGCCGCAACACGACGTGTCATGTTCTCGACTAATGTCTGAAGTAGTCCTGAAGGGAATTGACTCCAAGAATTCTGCAGGGCTGTCCATAAATCCATAACAGCATAAAGGGATGGAGATCTCTTCTGAACAGCGTGTTGCAAGGCATCCCGGTCACGATTAATAATATTCATGTCTGGGGAATTTAGTGGCCTGCGGAAGTGTTTAAACTCCACTGGAGCCACTATGTACCAATTCTAGACGTGAGGGCTGTCTCGTTGTCCTGCTGGAATTGCCCAAATCCGTCGGATGGACAATGGACATGAATTCATGCAGATGATCATACGTGATGCTTACGTACTTGTCACCTGTCAGAGTCGTACCTAGACATACAAGGGGTCCCATATCACTCCAACTGCACACGCTTCACACCATTAGAGACTCGATCAGCTCGAACAGTATCCTGCTGACATGCACGGTCCATGGATTCATTAGGTTCTGTCCATACCCATACGCGTCCGTCCGCTCGATATAATTTGAAACGAGACTCGTCTGACCAGGCACGTTTCCCGTCAACAACAGTTATGTGTCGGTGTTGACGGGTCCAGCCGAGGACTAAAGCTTTGTGTCGTGCAGTCATCAAGGGCACACTAATGGGTCTTCGACCCCGAATCCCGTTATCGATGATGCTTCGTTCAATGGTTCGCCCGCTGACACTTGAATCTGCGGCAGTTTGCAGAAGGGTTGCACTCCTGTCACATTGAACGATTCCGTTCAGTCGTCATTGGTCCCGTTCTTGCAGGATCTTTTTCCGGCTGCGGCAATGTCGGAGATTTGATGTTTTACCGGATTCCCGATATTCACCGTACGCTGGTGAAATGGTCGTACGGGAAAATCCCCAGTTCATTGCTACCTCGGAGATGCTGCGTCCCATTGCTCGTGCGCCGACTATTGCACCACGTTCAAACTCACTTAAATCTTGATAACCTGCCATTGTAGCAGCAGTAACCGACCTAACAACTGCACCAGACATTTGTTACCTTATGCAGGCGTTGATGACCGCGGCGCCTATTCTGCCATTTTACATATCTCTGTATTTGAATACGCATGCCGATACCAGTTTGCCGGCCGAAGTGGCCGTGCGGTTAAAGGCGCTGCAGTCTGGAACCGCAAGACCGCTACGGTCGCAGGTTCGAATCCTGCCTCGGGCATGGATGTTAGTGTTGTCCTTAGGTTTAACTAGTTCTAAGTTCTAGGGGACTAATGACCTCAGCAGTTGAGTCCCATAGTGCTCAGAGCCATTTCGATACCAGTTTCTTTAGTGCTTCAGTGTAGATGTTAAAATTCAAAATTAACCCACGTTTTGACCGTGCAGCAGCGGCCTTTTTTCGGGGGTAGACTGATTTGATATGGAGTGGGCCTTTGAGCATATTGCATTTCTAAAACTGTCATTCTGCTATGACGAGTCAGTAAACCAGGAAGCAGGCTATCTGAATGAGATAGACACTAGCCATGGAAACTGCTAGTTATTACGAGATGACATTCGTCGCAGTAAGGCACGCATCCGCCTTGTACGGTGGTTGAAGGGTGGCTACTCTCTCTCTCTCTCTCTCTCTCTCTCTCTTCCTTTTTCGCTCTGTTCACAGCACAGCTGACGCTGTCTGCCGTGAGAACTGCATAGCGTAACATTCAGTCAATATGAAGATTCATACCCTCTACGAATCTAAATAATCCATATTAGTTATTATCCGACTTGGTTCAAATTTGGTACAGAGCCGTTTGTTATTAATGGAATGATTCTGTTAAAATTTCAGATTTTTATTTATTGCATTTCTGGAGATAAAGAGAATTGTCTAAGAGTCCTAAAACCTACACTTGTCTTTTTAAAACGAAGTTAGGAACAATAACAGATTGACTTTCATTATCATTTGAATCCATTACAAATTTGTTACAATCCAAACAAAGAACAGAGTTAATATAATTTTAAACGCTTTTCTGCAGGTGGACTGAATATCCCGAATGCACGATTTTTTTAATCATGAACTTTCAGGAATTGACTTTCAGCTAGAGTTACATGGCCTCCGAGAGATAGGTATTAGGTCGTGGTTTCATGAACGATGCTCTACACTGCCTAACACGTATCTGCTACCACAGAGTGAAGGGACTTCGGCAAGAATCCTATCGAGGTAGGGTGACTGAACGATAATGTTAACGACAACACAGACGACCGACCCCGCCCCGCCGCAAAGCCTAGCTATTTCAAACTCTATTTTGAGTGGAAAATACGTAATGTTGTGAGAAAGATTTGTGACGTCTGTTTTGGATACTGGGAAATTGTGCGATGGCTGCTGGCTTAAATAGGGGACTAATGGTGATCTGGGGACCTGTATACTTCGATTGTTCGTCTGATAACCTCAATGCTAATTAACCCGCGAACGGCTTAACGTGTCGAATCTTTTCCTAAGAATTATTTTCAGCACAAGTTTCAGTGCATTCCTTTTATAGGTCTTGCGGACTTTACAGGCTGTTTTTGACAAACCTGTACATTTGTAGATTCTAGAAATAAAATTTCGTGTGGCTGAATAGCCTGGTGCAAGTCTTACCGCACCCGCGATTTGCATGTCCCTAACGTACCTACGTGGCGATTCTGGCGAAATCCAGAGGTCCGAACGAGATTTCATTCCTGAACGTTTTTGTTTATAGGCACGTCCCTTGCCGCTAGACTTTTTTTACGTATTGTTCTGGCTGGTAGGGACAAAGAATCTCGTTGTTAATCCGCTGGGCGGCTTCAATCCGAGGACAGCGCAACTCCCCTTCTCGAGAGCGCAGCTTGCGACACACAGCTATCCGGCAGGGTTTACCCGCAGCCCCATCAGAGATTTTGGTCAGGCTTCGCTGCTTTCTAGAGCTGCGCCAGGTGTTACCTTACAACTTACGCCACCACAACCGCCTCCTCTCTAACTGATAAACTCGTAACTCCCAACATTGCCACGAGATATCATTCCAAATGCCAAATGAAAGTGGAACAGATAACAATGTATATACGAGGCAGTCGTAATTACCGTAAATAGTAAATTATACGGAACAACCTTTGTCGTTAACCCACTAGTAAACCACCAAAACGTGTACAGTAGTTCCTGAGATAAACCTGAACATACAGACAGAAACCATGGCGGTGGGACTGTAAGATATAGGTTGTGACGGATATAAGCTCAAATACTGTGACCATTACTACCTTAATATCTACACAGGTCAGTGTGTGCAATGCAGGTAACAGTCATCTCTCAAACCATCACGAAATTTATTATCTTTTCTTTGTTGCACGTCGTAAGTGTGCCGTCAAATGGACGCTCCCTGTCAGTAAAGATATCAGCTTTGCGTGCAGGCATCTACATTTCAATATCTGTTGCCCACAGGATAATAACCGTTACAGTCTTGCGTTTGCAACGTATACTTCGAGATACTAACCAACCTAATAACATACTACCTGTAATACCCATAATTAAAGGCACCAGTTCACACAAGGCGAACCAATATCCACGCAGTCAGAAGCCACAGAGGGATTCCAGCCATACTACAACTGAAGTCACGAACGATAGTATTTGTGTTTAGGCGAGTTCTGGGCACCTGCCTCAAGCGTTCTCCGACACATAATGGGCGTACTGTAGTGTTCTGAACGCTCTCCTGTGAATGTTATACGCAATGCGAGCATTATACACAATCGTAGCGAGTTATGTAGTGAATTTTTATTACATGTGTTGCGAGTTGTTATAGCTGATGTTGGTGGTGAGCGACAAACTCCACACAGGCTAGCGAGAGACATAACTTGCGAGATACACGGGATACAAGCTTTCACCAAACGCAAAGTGCAATTATGTGTGTACCACAGTTGTTTAAAATCACTAACAATGCAATCCTTACCCTTGTTCGTTCTGCTCCAACCAACATCGTTCGAGAATAGGGCTGTACCAGTCTCTAACAAAATTTCATTCTGTGAGAATTTTCGTTAGCAAATGCTTTTCCTTCTCTCTCTCTCTCTCTCTCTCTCTCTCTCTGTGTGTGTGTGTGTGTGTGTGTGTGTGTGTGTGTGTGTGTGTGTGTGTGCGTGTGCGTGTGTGTGTGCGCGCGCGCGTGCGTTTGTGGCATGGGTACGGGGAGGGCGACAGAATTTGTAACAAGAGGTTTCCGTAATTTGCTTCTATCCATCTTTCAGTTATTTTAACAGTTCTCCTCTACTTGCCAGCATAACAGGCCTGACGAACACAAATTCGATAGCTCGGCGTAAAAAGGGCGGTAACGAGGTTAAAGCAAATCCGAAGCTCCTCCGAAGTGCGAGGTGAGTCCCTTCCGCACAATCAGGTAATGTGACGCGCCTTCCCCCAGGAGGCAGCGTAACGAGTTTCGCGACGACGTGAACGGCTTCTGCACGGCTCTCTCGAGTGGCAGCTGAAACGACCGCAGGGCGGCGGAGGGGTGTCTGTGGGCTAGCTTTTCACTAGATTACCGCGAGAGTGTTCTTTACCGGGCCGAAAGTGAATAACGGCCGGCGCTCCGTTAGTCCGGTAAGAAACGCCTGACGCGACGGCCGAATGGACCCTTCTTCTGCGTGTCGATGGCGGCGCGATCGGGCGCCATGAATAATTCAGCGCGCCCCTCCCGGCTGCGCTGTCGCGAGCCGTAATCCGGCGGTGTGCCGGCACAGTGGGACGGATTCGGGTGCAGTCCCCGGGGTCGGCCCGGCAGCTGCATCCGACGGGCGAGGGCGCGCCGTCTGGCGCCGACCGACGCACTGTGGTCCTTACCGCCTCGTCACCGCGACGGTCAATCTTACTCTGCAAGGTGTAAGCGATTAATGCAGGTAACGTATTACTGTCGTGTAGAGAATGTCAAGACGAACAGTTTTACATAGGTTGGATAGAAAGTAATGGCATCGCTGTTACGATTCAGCCGGCCGGGGTAGCCGAGCGGTTCTAGGCGCTACAGTCTGGAACCGCGCGACCGCTACGGTCACAGGTTCGAATACTGCCCCGGGCATGGATGTGTGTGATGTCCTTAGGTTAGTTAGGTTTAAGTAGTTCTAAGTTCTAGGGGACTGATGACCTTAGAAGTTAAGTCCCATAGTGCTCAGAGCCATTTGAATCACATTGCAGTGCAACTGGCTGCACCAGCGCGTCCTGTGCCTTTTCGCGGTCTCCCCGACAACAACCGACCGACCTCTCTGCGCATGTGGCCTGCTATTACATAGATATCGCGCTCACAAATCCTACGTCCCTGAGTACAAATCTATAGGGCAGCCTCGATGTGGATACATTAAAGACCAATGTTTGATACTAGCAGACTTCTCTTGTTCTGATTGCCCTTTTTCCAAAACTAGCCTGCTTTTTATGTTCTCCTTGCTCTGTCTGTCAAGGGTTATTTTGTTACCTAAGTAACAGAGTTCCTTAACTTGAACTACTTTGCAATCACCGATTACGATGTTAAGTTTCTCGCTACTTCTCATTATATTCGTATTTCTTCGATTCACTCTCAGTCCATATTCTGTACTCATTGGACTGTTCATTCCATTCAGCACATCTTGTAATTCTTCTTCACTTTCACTGAAGATAACACTGTCAATAGCGTATCGTACCATTGACATCCTTTCACCTCGAATTTCAATCCACCCTTGAACCTTTCTTTAATTTCTGCCATTGCTTTTCGACGTATACGTTTAACAGTAAGGGAGAAAGACCACATCCCTGTTTTATACCATTTTTAATCAGTGCACTTCGTTCTTGCTCTTCTACATTTATTAATCGTTCTTGATTCTTATCTGTTTTGTACATTACCCGAATTTCCTGGAGTGTATCCCTGTTTTTCTAAGGATTTCGAATATGTCGAACACCTTGCAGTATTTTACATTGTCTAACGGCTTTTCCAGGTCGACAAATCCTATGCATTTGTTTTGATTTTAACTCAGCCTCGATTCCATGATCAACCGCAACGTCAGAACTGCCTCTGGTGCCTTTACCTTTCCAAAAGCCGAACAGATCGTCATATAACAGAACCTTACTTCTTTCCATGCTTCTGTATACTAATCTTTTCAGCACCTTGGATGCATGAGTTACTAAGCTGATTGCGCGATAATTCTCGATCTTCCAGTCTCTGGCAATCTTCGAAATTGTGTTGATGATGTTTTTCGCAAAAGTCTGATTGTGTATTGCCACTCTCATACATCATATACGCCATTGCGAATATTCGTTTCGTTCTTAATGCTCCACATGATTTTAGGAATTCCGATGGTATGTTCTCAATCTGTTCTGCCTTCCAGAACGCTTCTGAATTCTGATTTTAGTACTGAATCCTCTACCTCTTCCGTATCGACTCCTGATCATCTTCTGTCAAGTTATCAGATAAGTCATCTCCCTTAAAAGGGCCTTTTACGTACTCGTTCTAGCCTAACCCCTCCCCCCCCCCCCCCCCCCCGCATAACTCCTCTGCATTTAACAGTTTAACTCCCATTGTACTCTTAATGTTACATACTTCTTTTTAATTTCGCCGACGGTTGTTTTGACTTTTCTGTATGCTTTTAGAGCTGTCTATTCCTCCTCAACTGAACTGTCTACTCAGCTATTCATATTCGCTGCATCTGTAGCCTCAGGGAACTTCAAGCGTATTACTTGCCCTCAACAGAGTCGCCCCGCATATCTACCACCTTCCTCCCCCCCCCCCCACCCACTCAGAAGGCGTCGTAACCCATCAGCGAGTGCATCTTTGTCGAAGTCTCGCACTTGCAAAGACCGCCCTATGGCATGGATGATGTCTTCTCTTGTGTTGTAACGCGTGCCACGAAGAGGTTCCTTCATTTTTGGGAACAGATCGTAAGCACATGGAGTCATATCCGGTGAATAACGGTGATATTCATAGCATCTCCCTCTCCTACGTTCTCAGGAGCTCCTGAGCGGGACTGCCGTGTGGAATTGTGTGTTGTCAAGAATATGGGATGCAGTTCCAGAAGGTACCGCTGCTTTCATTTCAGTGCGGGGTGAATGCGACGTCGCAAGAAGTTGCAATAGTAGTCTTCAGCGACTATCTGCCGTGCGGTGCGATGCGATCAAGGTTTAGCCCACGGAAGTCGGAAGCCACACTGACCTCTGCGACTAACTAACACGCCGTCCATCGGTGATCCACATCTAGTAGTGAGGCAAGGAGTTCGTTTGTCCGGAACACTTTCATCTATGTACTACATGGCAATGCTGCATCAGTACCCGCCCCACGCTGTCACTGAAAACACTGTTGTGAGCTCCGACTACGAGCCACTACAAAAAATGGTTCAAATGGCTCTGAGCACTATGGGACTCAACTGCTGAGGTCATTAGTCCCCTAGAACTTAGAACTAGTTAAACCCAACTAACCTAAGGACATCACAAACATCCACGCCCGAGGCAGGATTCGAACCTAGGACCGTAGCGGTCTTGCGGTTCCAGACTGCAGCGCCTTTAACCGCACGGCCACTTCGGCCGGCCGAGCCACTACAGTCTTGATCGATGCGCGTTGTTCGTGTTCCCTAAACATACTGTTAGGGCTCTTGAACTGGCCTCCCGCTCTCTCAGACAATGTTCACTGCAACTGACCCAAACACAGCAGTCACCTCCCAAGGCACAACTTCCACTAATCTTCAGTTATCAGCTAATGTCATGCCATTTGAAGCACATCCTTCATGTTTCGACAGTGTTACCACTACTTCTTATACGTATACAGGAGGCGTGTGGTTTATCACGTCGCGGAACTACAACAAACTGCCCAACAACAACCACCAAAGTAACAGCGCAAGCGCGTCGAGCGAGATTTTTATATTCTCTAGCTCTCTACGTACAAGATATGACTAGGAGCTTGTTTTCGTAGGAGATGTATTTTAGTTTAATTTGGTATTGGGATGAGTTTCCGCTAGACGCCTCGGTTGTCCAGTTGTTTAAGGAAAAAGTATAAAGGCAAGGCGACCTCCAAACGCAACGCCATCACCACATTGTACACCCCCCCGTCCCTCCCCCCCCCCCCCCCCCACTCCCACCCCAGAGATCGTGAGATCATGATGTTTAGTACATTTTTCATGGCACCCCCTGCCACCACTGTACAAAAGATTGCAACTACAAGAATTATTTCCCATATTTGACTTTTCTGGCCTTTAATGACAGGGCTAGAACGCCATGGGCTTAACCGGCTATTTCTTTAACGCTAATAATTTAGCTTTCGGAAACGTCACGCAGAAACTAATTACGTTGGTAATACTATCCAAATAAACACTAGCAAGCGCAGCTGTCTTGTAGCAACAACGTCCCATGAACACAACGATTTAACTGTCAATTTTGAGTAGTTAAAATTCACAAAATAGTTAGGTAAAATCTAAACAAACGTCAGTTTCGCAATTTGTAAGTACACGATTTAGCAAGTAGAGAAATAAAGCCCGGTCAATGGAAACCAAGAAATGACCGATTATGGGAAATAATTCGTGTAATCGAAAATTTTTGTACAGTGGTAAGATTGATTGCCGTAAGCAACATACTAAAAACCCTGACCGGTGGAAATAAAGTTGGATGTACCTTTGAAAATTACTTTTATATGCTTATCTTGAGTAAAGAAAAATCCGCGGTCTCTCGCGTAAAAGTATCCCACTACAAACTGAAATACATTAAACTTCTTACAGATAAAATTCCTACTCCTTTTTTCTCTAGTACTAATGGTTTGCATCTTGAGAGCGAGAGAATTTGAAAATCACGCGCGACGAGCGTACAGTTTAGGTGTTTTTTGTAAGCCTATTGGTGAGACATTCTAGCCATGAGAGACCACAAATGTCCCGTATAAAACTGTTCGTCTCGACTTCCTCTACACCACAATGGGAAGTTGTAAATAGTTATCGTTTACACCTTATATACTCTGCGACGTACTTCACGGTGTGCAGCGGTGTACCACTGTCATTTTCCCCCTTCCGTCTTCCAGTGCGCGTGGAGAACGATTACTGATAAGGCTCCGTGTGTGCTCTAATTTCTCTAATTTTATCTACGTGCTCTTTTTGCAACTTATACGTAGGAGAAATCAAATATATTCGTTAAATCTTCCTGAAACGTACGACATTTTGACAGTAAACCACCCCGAGAAGCGAAACTGGCAAGTCAGATGTATTTTCACATTTCCAGATGCAATTGACTGAGAATTTGCATAATGCTTTCTTGTAGACAAAATGAACCTCTAATGAAATGTGGTGCTCTTCTTTGGAACTTCTCTCTGTCCTCTGTCAATACTGTCCCATACGCATCCCAGACTCACACGCCATATTAGAATTTTGTTCGAAAGAAGGGTTTTGTAAACTATCTGTTTAGTAGATGGGCTACACTTCTTGCAGAATTCGGTCAATGACTCTCAGCCTGGCATCTGCCTTACCTACGATTAGTTTTATGTGGTCGTTCCAGTGTAAATGGCTCCATACACATACCACTAAATACTTAATAGGTGTGACCGCTTCTTGTGATTGTTCTCCAAACAAATAGTCGTACACTAAATGGTCTTTCTGCACATTTACGCGAATTACGAAAATGTTTTTATGTTGACGGTCAGTTGCCACTTTCTGCAGCATGCTTCAATCACAGGTAGGTCTTCCTACAATTTTCTAGCATTGCAACTTCTGTGAAAACTGTAGTATCATCCTAAAAGAACCATACGGCACTTCCGACGTATGCGGGTGACAGGAATGTATTGGATGTTAAATACACCATACCGTGTGTTACTAGATTTCCACTGTATACAATGGTTTTCCACTGTATACAATGGTTTTCCACTGCATACAATGGTTTTCCACTGCGAACAATGTCAGCCATATTATGTATCTTCCATATGTACTCGTGTCTTGTATTATGACAACTGGTCTATAAGAATATAAATATTTTTCGACGATGACGTGTTAGAGGCAAGTCAGATGTATTTTCACATTTCCAGATTCAATTGAGAATGACTATACAGTTGAAATCATGACTCTGTCAAATGAATGAACAATTAACAGTCAAATTGCGGAAATTTCTCTCAAAAAATCATAAAATTAACTTCGATGATAAACTTCTTGTCAATAAGATTTTGATTCTTTGAAAATGGCTTAATAGAGAAACACGTAACAATTATTGAAAGATAATAAAAAATCGTGTTTCCATACCCCATATTTTTACTTTCTATCACCGGACACAGATTTTTGTGCCATTGAAGCAGGTGGATGCCATTTTCCGCGTGACATATTATAAATTACTGACTCATGACATTATAGTAAATTTACGCGGTTACTGTGATCGAGGAACTCATAAGCGACGTAAGTAAGCATGTTTATTTTATACATGAGGAGAATTTTGTAATACAATTTTTTGATCATAGCTGTTATACTACCAGTAACTGGAAACAACTCAAAACATCTGTCAACACTCGCAATACACCATCACGACAGCAGTATCCAGAACTGTCGTGACGGCTGTACCCATCGTGACAATGCAAACCCAAAGTAGAGACGCAACTGCAGTAAGACATTTTTATACATATTTATATGTAAAATGAGGTGACTAAAGTCATGGGAGGCCTCCTAATATCGTGTCAGACTTCCTTTGGCCAGGTATAGGGCAGAAACTCGACTTCATATGCAGTCGACAAGTCGTTGGAAATCACCTGTAGAATTATTGAGCCACGCAGCTGTCCATAATTGCGAAAGTGTTGCTGGTCCAGAAATTTGTACACGAACTCACCTCTCAATTATGTCCCATAAATGTTCAATGGAATTCATGTTGGGCAATACGGGTGGTCAATTCATTTGCTCGAATTGTCAACAATGTTCTTCAAATCAAGTGCAAGTAAATGTGGCCCAGTTAAATGGGCAGGTAATAGGACAAAGCCTAAGTTGGTGCAGTCTGCATTGTTGCCTAATTTATTCAAGATGGCGCCTATCCTTACGTGGTCCCCCCCAACCCTCCTCTGTGGGGGATGTATTTGGCAAGGTCTCACTGATGACATCACCATGCCATATCTGCCATCTTTCCCCACTTCCCCCTTTCCCCCCTCCCCCCTCCCTTCCTCAACTTCTCCTTCCCTCCCCTAATGATGAATAGATGGGAAAAACGCTTCATCTCTGCCGAGCTGCTGTAGAGGAAGGATTTAAGTCCCTCTCTTTATTCATTTACTTTATTTATTTTTGAGGGTTTTATGCTACTGCTACAGTGTCCCACACCTGTTCCCCTCCACCACTTGTGAAATCGTGAAAATAGGCTGGAGTTGAAGGTACTGTATTATTGGAAGGAAATGTGTTTAATTGATGAGATGTTGGTGTCGGTCAGAGTGGAGTTCATCAAGTGTATTACCTGTAAACATACAGTTGAGGACTGTGCCCATAGCTTCATACCTGACGAATGGAAGGAAATAGTATTGGATGATCGTAGGGGAGATCTTTACAGAAACTAATGGTGATGCAGGAGGAGGATGCATTTTGCAGCTCACAGATACTGTTCCCTGTGCTGGGATTTCTTGTGTTTTCTTCAATGGTTGGTCAATCCACACTGCAAGAGACAACTCCGCCTTGTTCCAATACCCAAGACTGAATGAACCACAGGTGCTTGTCTTGGTGTACAGAGCTTGACTGAAGATTTCTGTTCTCGTGTTTGTATATGTTCACCTTGCCGTTTGCCCTAGTCCACAATAGCATCATAAATTTGCAGGAACTCTCCAACACCTGCTGTTGGAAGAACTGCCTCCTATATATACGAATGTATAGATACTGACAAAGTAGTACACAGGGATAGGACAACAAAGAGAAGTGTCGGAAGAGTTACCTCCTACCAATCTGCAAGTGTACAGCTGATAAGGAACTTGTACACATAAACATGTTCAGAAGGGGATAGGGAAGGAAATGGTCACTGAAGTGTAGGAATGCCCAAAACACTATCGCAACTGAGGTCAAATGCTTCCATGGTCTAATTACACGTCGAAATTGTCGTGAAATAAACCATGACAATTAAAAAATTGATCATAATGCAACACACACACACTGGGAATTCAGAGAAATCACTGTTAAACTACTTTCTCGAAATGACTGGCCTCTCTGGAACAATAGCGAAGTACCTGACTATCTCATAAATTAAAGAGTGCAGCAATCAGTCGTACTTTCTTAGATTTTATTACGCAAATCCAGATATCGGCTAGTAGCTAGTATTCAACAGGGACTTACATGCACTGGGAATAGAAAATAGTGCATTGAGAATGGCTAGTTACTAGCCGAAATCTGTATTTGCGTAATATAATCTAAAAAAAAACCGACTGATTGCTGCAATACATTGGTGGTCACTAGATGGCTCAGAATATGTCCTACCAACCCTCCCTTCTTCTAGTCAAGTTGTGCCACAAATTCCACTTCTCCCCAATTCTATTCAGTACCTCCTCATTACTTACGTTATCTACCCATCTAATCTTCAGCATTCTTCTGTAGCACCGCATTTCGAAAGCTTCTATTCTCTTTTTCTCTAAACTATTTATCGTCCATATTTCACTTCCATCCAAATACTTTCAGGAAAGTCTCCCTGAGACTTAAATCTATACTTAATGTTAACAAATTTCTCTTCTTCAGAAATGCTTTTCTTTCCATTACCAGTCTACATTTTATATCCTCTCTGATTCGACCATCATCAGTTATTTTGGTCCCCAAGTAGCAAAACTCATTTATTATTTTAAGTGTTTCATTTCGTAATCTAATTCACACAGCATTAATTGACTTAATTCGACTGCATTCCATTATCCTCGTTTTGCTTTTTTTGATGTTCATCTTATATCCTCCTTTCAAGACACTGTACATTCCGTTCAATTGCTCTTCCAGGTCCTTTGCTGTCTCCAACAGAATTATAATGTCCTTGGCAAGCCGCAAAGTTTTTATTTCTTCTCCATGGATTTCAATTCCTACTCCAATTTTTTTTGTTTCCTTTACTGCTTGCTCAACGTATAGATTGAACAACATAGGGGATAGGCTACAACACTGTATCACTACTTCCCAACCACTGCTTCTCTTTCACACCCCTCGACTCATAACTGACATCTAATTTATGTACAAATTGTAAATAGCCGTTCGCTCCCTGTATTTGACCCCTGTCAACATTGTCAAAAGCCTTCTCTAAGTCTACAAATGCTAGAAACGTAGGTTTGCCTTTCCTTAAACTATCTTCTAAGAGAAATCCTTGTTTTCGTAAAAAAAATAGTAACGCCGACATGATCTGCAACAATACGCTTTTATTTAAAATGTTATATTACCCTTCCTCTTACAAAATGTTAGTGTTACAATACTCTTAACCAACATATAAACATATTTACCTTCTGATTGAACATTATCATCAGCTTTTAGTTCACTACCACTTATAAGAACACCAGTATGAAATGTATTAGTCTGAAAAACAGCATGTCTTGCACCACATTTCAGCACATCTATTGAATCCAAACTGATCTTTCCCGAGGTCGTCTTATACCAGTTTTTCCATTCGTCTGTATAAAATTCGTGTTAGCCTTTTGTTGCGGCCACATGTAGTAGGCATTACTTCACGCAGTGGAGAATGGCAAAACAGAGGCACGCCGGTGATCGAGGCGTTGCAAAGTAAGCTAGCACAGATAGCCTTGCTGACAGCAGCAGCTACCAACAGACTGACGCAAGAACGCACACAGACCGAGCGCCGAGTGAAGGCTGGAGAGTGCTGAGTAAGGGGAAATCAGGCCAGCACGCTAAGCTACGCTGCAATATACTGAGGGAGTATGAACAAAAAGCTACCACCGAGGGTAAAAAACGTCCTCCTGCCGGATATAAATAGTGGAGCGCAGGCAGCAACGGACAGAAGCCATTAGGAAGCAGTTCGGATCTGAGGACGGACGTGGTCCGTGTCGGAATGTTCAATCTTCGTAGGTGACGATTCCGGAAGTCTGTTCCAGCTCACAGGAGTCATCCGTTTGCTGCCAGATGTCAGCTTCAGCTCTGGAGGTCGGCCCGAGTTTGGTCGGCACCATGGCTGACTAACTACAGCGAGAACTTCCAGCAGAACAGCCTTGGTCACAGGCGCCACCGGGGACTGACGCCCGGACTTCACGGCAGCTGGCCCCACGGTGCGTGGTCCGTCCACGACGGGAGCTCGCGGACATCGCGACTGATGGCTTCCCAGCGACCGGTGCAGCAGGCGTTGGCAGCTGACCTCACGGCGACGCGGCTCCGTGGGTGCGCCGTACTGGGCGCCGTGCGGCGACGAGTTCATCTCAGCCACAGGCATCCTGGCTTCAGCGGAGCACTAGTGACCTGAGGCTGCCGAGTGCGATCAGCGGCGCGCGTTGCGCGAATTGTCGGAGAATCAACACAGCAGTAGCAGGCGGAGGGATCTGCACGGCTGGGCAGCGACGACAAGGGAGAAATTGTAAAGAAAGTTAAATAAATAATTGTAAAACTCCACGACGTCTCAATCTATGGCGCAGCCACTGTGTCTGCTGCAAAAAAGTGGAGAGAAGTCGTAACAATTTTGCAGCAATGGCTAATAAAGTGATAGTTCGATAAATTTCATACCTGTCAGCACCTGATTTCTTTGGGATTGGAATTGTTATATTCTTCTTGAAGTCTGCGGGTATTTAGCATGTCTCATACACCTTGCTCACCAGATGGTACAGTTTTCTCATGGCTGGCTCTCCCAAGGCTATCAGTAGCTCGAATGGAATGTTTTCTACTCCCTGGACCTGTTTCGACTTAGGTCTTCCAGTGCTCTGTCAAACTCATTGTGAAGTATAATATCTCCCATTTCACCTTTATCTACGTCGTCGTCCATTTCCATAATATTGGTCTCAAGTACATTGCCCTTGAATAGACCCTCTATATACTCCTTCCACCTTTCTGCCTGCCCTCCATTGCTTAGTACTGGTTTACCATTTGAGTTCGTGATATTCAGACAAGTTGTTCTCTTTTCTCTAACGTCTCTTTAATTTTCCTGTAGGCAGTATCTATCTTACCACTAGTGATATATGCCTCTGCATTCTTACAATTGTCCTCTGGCCATCCCTGCTCAGCCATTTTGCACTTCCTGTCGATCTCATTTTTGAGACGTTTGTATTCCTTTTTGGCTGTTTTATTTACTGCATTTTTATATTTTCTCCTTTCATCAATTAAATTCAATATTTCTTCTGTTACCCAATGATTTCTACTAGACCTCCTCTTTTTACCTACTTGACCCTCTGCTGCCTTCACTTTTTCGTCTGTCAAAGCTACCCGTTCTTCTACTGTTATATTTCTTTCCCCTGTTCTTGTTAATCGTTCCCTAATGCTCTCTCTGAAACTCTCTACAACCTCAGGTTCGGTCAGTTTATCCAGGTCTCATCTCCTTAATGTCCCAGGGTTTTGCAGATGCTTCAGTTTTAACCTACAGTTAATAACTAATAGATTGTGTTCAGAGTCGACATCTGCCCCTGGAAGTGTTTTACGATTTAAAATCTGGCTCCTAAATCTCTGTCTTACCATTATATAACCTGTCTGAAACCTTCCAGTTTCTCCAGGCCTCTTCCACGTTACAACCTCCTTTCATGATTCTTAAACCAAGTGTTAGCCATGATTAAGTTATGCTCTGTGCAAAATTCTCCCAGGTGGCTTCCACTTTCACTCCTTACTCTCTTCCATATTCACTAATTACTTTTCGTCCTCTTCCTTTTCCTACTATCGAGTTCCAGTCCTTTACTATTAAATTTTCGTCTCCCTTCACTATCTGAATAATTTCTTTTATCTCATCATACATTTCCTCAATCTCTTCGTCATCTGCGGAGCTAGTTGGCATATAAACTTGTACTACTGTGGTAGCTGGGAAAGAAGAATGTGCTTAAAACATCAATGGAGGCCTGTGCTTCGGTAGAGGCACGCAAAACAACAAGTGGTGCAAGCCCACTGCACGAAAAACACGACCACACGATAACACCACTGCCTGCGAATTTTGCTGTTGGCACTGCACAACCTGGCAGATGACGTTCACAGGGCATTCGCAATACCCACACCCTGCCATTGAATAACAACATTGTAAAGAGTGATTCATTACTTCACACAACGTTTTTCCACTCTTCAGTCGTTCAATGTTTGCGCTCCTTACACTCCTTGGCATTTACCGGCGTGATGTGTGCCTTATGAACTGCCTCTCGACCACGAAACCCAAGTTTTCTCACCTTTCGCCTAACTGTCATAGTACTTGGATACTGACGCAGTTTGGAATTTCTGTGTGCTAGTCTGTATAGATATCTGCCTATTTCACATTACGACCCTCTTCAACTGTCGGCGGTCTCTGTCAGTCAACAGACGATTTCGGCCTGTACGCTTTTGTGCTGTACGTGACCCTTAACGTTACCGTTTCACTATCGCATCGGAAAAGTGGATCTTGGGATGTTTAGGAGTGTGGAAATCTGGCGTACAGACGCATGACACAAGTGACACCCAATCACCTGACCACGTTCAAAGTCCGTGAGTTCCGCGGAGCGCCCCATTCTGCTCTCTCACGATGTCTAATGACTACTGAGTCGCGGGTACGGACTACCTGGCAACAGGTGGCGGCACAATGCACATAATGCGAAGAAGTTTGTTTTTGTGGGTATCCGGACACTTTCGATCACATAGTGTATCTTAAATGGTGGTGGTATCATAACCGTCGGAAGACGTTGGATTTCCAGTAACTCTCTGTCAGCACCATTCCTGTGCGCTACTACGGCGGTAAAAGCTCCATTTTTCGTGTGGGATTTATCTGACATCTGACAACGGATTATTTTGCTTTCGACTTCCTTATCCTGTAGTTCTGAGGTTTCCTTATTGAATTTCCTCAGTCCGTGTGATCTGTCTTATCCGATATTCACTTTTATTAGCAGTTATCGAACACTCATGTAATTGTATTCGATACTGATCCTTGTAGTTGCGCTGATTTTATTGTCTACGTTAATGAACGTTTCTGATTGTAATGGACATGGGTAAACCTCTGATATTTCCTACATGTCGATTCCTACCGTCGTGTAAAGGAACTCCAGCGTCGATTCCGGTAATGCATGCACGTATAGGTATGTGTAGTGGGATCGACTGATGGCTAATCGTTCTACGACATTTGTCAGTTTTAGTCCTCCAATCATGTTGTAAAAGGAGCCAAAATTGGCGGTTGATGTTATTGGGCTGCCGATCTAACAACAAATTTAATATCTCTGCCAATTATTATGGCACCCTTCGAAGGTCTCAGAATGTACAGGATGGTTTGACTAAAAATTTTGTCTGTGCTAACTCTTTTACTTGATCCGGATGGGACATAAAAGTTCTATATAAATCTCGTTTCGTTCGGCTTTGATAACACGCCTATGCTGTTGCTTTTCTAATTCCTGGCCAATTCTGGTCAAGATGCAGCATCCTCTTCTGCTAGAGCCAGAAATCTAGTAGTAACCGTTAGGGAATTACGACTTCCTTCGTTCTGTTTTCCAGTCTGGTGAGCCCTTCCAGTCGACCTATCACTGCTGTAACGTGTCCCAATTCAGGCTTTCAGAGGCTATGACTGGCCTGTCCCGTAGATTCAGCATGCTGAATGACTCCACATTTGCTCTGAACATGCGCACTTGCTCCTTAGCATCTGGTCAGCGAACTATGGGCACTTCTCTCCAATTTTGCTGAATCGACACTAGGCAGTTGACTACACCAGACTAGACTGTGGTGCAACATCCCATTCTAAACAGAACAAAAAGACACACTCTGCATTTTTGGGCTGACACATTCTGAATCATCCCCCTCCGCCTCGCCATTCCCCTGCCAAATTCCTATGACATGCCACTAAGCGATGAACGAACTACCGTGCTGCAGGCATTTCCAGATGAGGACGAGGTCAAAATTCAGGCCTTAAAACCAAGGGTACTAGGCAAACCGCCCATTTTTGGGAAAAATGTTCTATACTGAAGGGCTGGTATGTAGCAGAGAACAATCATCATCACGACGATTTATGATTTCAGCTTGATTTTTCACGGATGATTCAAATGGTTCGAATGGCTCTGAGCACTATGGGACTTAACTTCTGAGGTCATCACTCCCCTAGAACTTGGAACTACTTAAACCTAACTAACCTAAGGACATCACACACATCCACGTCCTAGGCAGGATTCGAACCTGCGACCGTTGCGGTCGCGCGGTTCCAGACTGAAGCGCCTAGAACCGCTCGGCCACACCGGCCGGCTTTTGCGGTTGATTGCCTGTCAAACAACGGTCAATACACTGAATGTTTTACTATTAGAGGTGCTTTCCTAATATGAAGTATGCCAAACTATAGTCACGCCCATGTTACAACTCGGTTAATTTTTAAGGGTACCTTTGTTTCTAAACGCCGTAAATGAGACGTAAAATTCAGATTGATTTTATGGTCATTCCAGATATTTAGGTATGGTAAATAGCGTTTCGACGACAAGTTTATCGGATGTGGCTCGCCGGTACCGCGGCCTCCCAATCCTCCCAAAATTAACATGTTGGAATATATTTTTTTCTTTTTTTGTGGAGGCGGATATTTAAAAGCTCAGGTGTCTTCCAGCCCTGTGTAAATCTACAATTTCCTGAATTTTCCTTAAGATAAAACATCGGCGTACGAAGCTTATCGTTTTCATCCCTATAGGAATGTATTGTCGGAAATGTAACTATTTGATCGGAATTTCAACAGGGAGAGAATTAACTTGTATCAAATTGTTCAGGCTTTTGTATCCAATTCTCGACTTCTTGTCTACTCTGTAAGTGTTTTACTCGGAATCTTCGGCCGATGACAGTTTTATGCTTTTATTCCGATCTTGCAGCAGCAAGGGTGGCCAGCACTGTCAAAGATTCATTCTCCATTTCTGGTGGCGGAAAGGATGTTATACGTACTTGCCGTGCCTACATAGGAGGACAATTTCCTGGTCATTATCGCTGTAGTTTTCCCATTGCTAGCTGCGAAGATCATACGTTGTACCATGGGAATCCAGTACCATTTATGTAAGGAGTTACTACTGTCGAACCACTACTCTTCAATCTCTCTCTCTCTCTCTCTCTCTCTCTCTCTCTCTCTCTCTCTGTGTGTGTGTGTGTGTGTGTGTGTGTGTGTGTGTGTGTGTCACTCGATCGCCTCATTATTTAACATTTCTTGTTACCAATGAATTTCTGTTGTTCAGTTACCGGAGTGGCGCTACCGGATTTATTTTCTATGAACATTTCATGAAGATTTACGCATTTCCTGGAACTTCTCAGTGTTCATATTATTCAGTCAGAGCTATGTGCTTTAATTGTCTACAACACCGAAACTATAATATACTGACTTCTTAGCAGAAGCATGACTTTATTTAGACTGATTTTTACGAACTTTCCCTGTTGAATTTCAATTTTACGTGTGTCTTCAAACATACCGAATTTGATTGAGTACAGAGACTAGGCGTAACCTCGCTCTACCATTTGGGATAAAACTCTGATGCTTTGGTATGATCTGATGGACAGCAGAAGATACTTTAAATGCTATCTCATCGCAGGTAGGACTCGTTACAGTTGCTTCGGAATCTGTCTTCGACTTCGGTCGTTCAACGATTTCCGTAATATATCGCCTTAGACGTTGTGAACACGTAATTACTCTGCTTCCCTGTTAATGTGCGAGAACAAAATTCTGATCTACGCACCAAAGGAACTCTAAATCGCCATTTATTCGCGTATTCCTTTGTGACAGATATTACAGGTCCATGCCAGTCAAACAACGAATAAACGTATTTCGGTCACAGTCATTAGTTCAACGTTTTGCAACTGTCAGTCGCAACATTCTGTCGGCAGTAAAGGCTATAGAGGCGTTAATGAGTTGCAGGTCGTGCACATGACATGTGTAATTCATGTTAACCGACTGGGACTCATATGTAATTCAGAGGCTAAAATAGTTCGGACGAGATATTTCACGTATCATTGATTATACGGGTAATTTCAGCCGACTTGGTCTCTCGACCGCGGCGCCCGTTTTTCGTCGCCTCTTCCCTCTGTACTGGAGCGGACAGATCAATCTGAGATTAGGGCCCTGCGTTTATGAGGCATAGTCCCTCTGGTAGACGTCGTAAAAGTTTCTGTCGTAAATCCGGCGAACAGACTGCGGGCGAGATAGTATATCACCGAGATATCGGCGCATCGCTAACTTACTCTCCACATTCTCCATCAATATTTTTCTTGTTAGGGAAGTCGAAGTTTTCAGCAGATACTGCCACGTTGATTTAGATACGCCGCACAAAAAAAAAAAAAAGTGCTGGCCGTTTGCAGTCCCTCATAGCAAGAGGGAATATGGTGGCCGCATCAAAGGGATATGATAAGATGTGGAGAAAGAAAATGAGGTTGTGGAAGCTATTAAGACCTCATGTTTCACATTATTTTACCTCTTATTGAACATAAGGAGTTGTTTTTGCGTGAGATAGAAATTTATTAACAAACCATTTACTGTGATACACGAAGACTCTTCCTTTACTTGAGTCATCAGTCTTTGATGTGGTCTGCTACGAATTCCTCTCCTGCGGTAAACTCTTCGTTTCAGACCAGCACATATACTCTACATCCTCTATTATTTGCTGGATGTATTCCGAACTCTCTCTTACATACCCTGTAGTGGGATGAAGGCTACTCCCCTGCGTCATCTTGTCCCATCTTCTTGTCAGCGTTTGCCATACATTCCATTATTCACCGATTCTGCGGAGTACTTCCTCATTCCCAACTCTATCATTCCACCCGATTTTCAGCATTCCTCTGTAGCGCCACACCTCAAACGCTTCCACTCTCTTCTGTTCCGGTTTTTCCAGTCCATGACACAACCACACACTGCTGTCGTCCAAACGTACATTCTTAGAAATTTCTTCCTCAAAGTAAGGCTTATGTTTCATATCAATAGAATACTCTTAGCCAGCAATTCCATCTTTGCCTGTGCTAGTCTGCTTTCATGTCCTCTTTGTTCCGTCCTCCATCTGTTATTTTGCTGCCTATGTAGCAGAATTCCTTAACTTCGTCTACTTCGTGATGAGAAATTTTAATGTTAAGGTTTTCATTATTCTCGTACCTGCTATATGTTGTTACCTTTGTCTTTCTCCGATATATTCCCAATAAAATCTCTGTACTCATTAGGGTGTTCAATCGGTTCTTCTACGTATAGGCTGGACAGTGGGGACGAAAGAGTGCATCCCTGTCTTACACCCTTCTTAAGCCGAGCACTTCGTCCTTGGTCTTCCAGTTTTACTGTTCCTGCCTGCTTGGTTACTGAATATTACCCATTTTCTGTACTGCTTATCCCTGTTCTTCTCGGAATTTCAACCATTTTGCCTCATTTTACACTGTCCAAAGCTTTTTCTATGTCGATGCATCCAATGAGCGTACTTCGATTTTATTCCACCTTGTTTACATTACACGTTAGTAGACACCAACATTGCTGTGGCCTTCTCCACCAGACATCACGGCGCCTAGAGTATCAGCAACCAAACTGACAGCCTGCAGCCGCGGGTTGTCCGCTTTGCAAGCACACCGAAGCACTACACAACCGACAGGCAATATTGATGAATAAGAACAACACAGCAAAGACACCAGCGGCCACCAGGGCCACTACCAGCCCACATAAACATAAGGAAGAGGTCGCTGCAGATACCGGAACTATTTTCACTCATCAAACTACATGATGGAAAATAGTTCCGAAGTACATATCCGCCGAAGTACTATAAAGGCCGGCGCTCGGCCGCACATCGGCAGTTCATCGACCGCCAGCAGACGTGGATAGCTAATGCCTCAGCAGCGCGGCTTGAATTTTCTCGCTGATCTCTGGATTAGGCTTGGTATATCGGAGAAGTCTCTGGCAGAGACTAGCAGGAAATTATTTCTGTTGTTTTCTATATGATTCTTGTATGTAGTTGTGATTCGAAGACGGATCACTGTTTTGTGTTGGTGTTATACTTGGAGAATTTGTTTTGGTTAATTGAACAGTCCAATAAATTGTTTTCGGACTTTGATCGTTAGTTTCTTCTGCTTACGCAACATATCAACCGTCTCGTACAATTACAGATGAATGACTTTTATCTGAACTGTATGAGACTGTAAGTCATTAGAATCATCGAAAATCTGGATACTTCAGAGATTCATCAAAAAATTACAGTGACAGTCCTTGAATTTCAAAAAAAAAATACACATTATATTTATTTTCATGCAAAAACACAAATTATCCATTATGTTCACATATTATGTCATGACACTAGAAAAAAACAGAGTTTTGTAAAATAAAATAAGTTTTGTGACACAGATTCCTATGTTGTTAATGTGCTGCAGCACGATCACACAGGCTTACACCAGCTTTATTTCGACCGAACTAGTTTATGCCTGTCATTTCCGATAAACCTTCGCTTTGTTGCCTCTATATGTGTCATATTACCTTTCGATTTAGCGCCAGTTTCGTCACCTATCTCACCAATACTATTGCAGTTAATTGTAGAGGAACATATCATACCATAATTAACGTCGTTAACGTCTGTGTCAGAGTCCTGGAATGTTTCAAAATGCACAAACGAATAGTCAGCTGTTTTTCTATCTAAAAGCAGATCAAAATCCAAATAACTTAATTACAGTCCACTGATGATGCTTTACCTCAATAAAGCGATACGCGTCTGGTGAAAACAATTACGCATTTTTGTAGTTGCAATGACAGAACAAAAATACCCTCGAGAACACAATGTTAACTTGGTAAATGGCACCGTGCCAGCGTCCGAGTGTGTCGAATAATTGACTTTTAGTTTAATGATTGCCACTGTTGATTATTGCCGCTATTACTTACGGACTATTATAATCTAGTTCTTTAGTGACTGAAGAAGCAATAACGATTAAGACGAAATGTAGGTATAGGTTAATGAGAGCTGGATAAACGAGATTACACTGTAAGTAAACAACCATACTGGGACAGTAGCATGTATTCCATAAAGTCAACGTTTAGGTAGGCGGTACAGGTGGACAGGGAGGGAAAAAATATGGAAATGCCAGAATATTGGGATGCCTAACAAGGTGCTATATGACACAGGAGTGTTACCGTCTTGGAACACAACATCACAATTAACAACCAATGTAAAATGTGAAGAATCTGTGAAGACAAAATGGTCACTTAATCCTTGACAGTAACGCAACCTTGCAGAGTAGCCATAGGGCTCATGGAATACCACGGTATGGCTTCCCAGATCATTACCGAGCCCCCGCCTTGTTTCACTCTTTGGATGTAAACTCGGCCGGAAGTTGGAAACAGTATGCGACAAGAGTCAGCCGACTAAAGGATTTCATAGCTTCGGCACCACATTTTTCTGTTATTGGCATTTGCATAGGTGTCGTGTGGTTTTGGAATTCCAGCTCGTCGTACAATTCCTAACTAATGAAACACGCTTTCTGTTGTTATGGAGCTGAAAGTGTTCGGGAGTGGGACATTAAGTTAAGCTGTGGCGACTGCAGCTGTCATCATCTTATTTTTGGACACAGTTCTGTTCAGTGACCGTCCGTCACTCAAAACGCACACTTCCGTCCGCGCTATGTGTTATTGTATGACGTTTTTCCGCTTTCCCTGCATGCGGTATAAATCTGCGATACCGTACCTCTTGAAATACGAAACACTTCGGCTTCTTTGGATCCGGAAGCACCCAGCAACGAACACTAACAATTTTTCCACGTTCGAATTCACTTCTGTCTGACATTACGTACTCACAACCACACAGAACACTGCGCTGACCACGACAGACACTAGCAACGTGTTGAGGCCACCACAGGTGCTGTTCATAATCAGATACAACAGCTCAACCTGCAGGTTTGGCTAGCATCTGCATTTATGTTCCAGCAAGTATTTTCATCTGTGTTTCCATCTTTTTGTCCAATTCTTGTAAATAATGTCGTTTCTGCGAATGTCGATAATCGTTTGTCATTTTCTGGCCCATTGAGTACTTAAAAGTCGTGCGAAATACATTTTAAGGTTATAGAGAGCTGTTTATTCGTAAATAATTAAACTTTTTTTTGCTATTAGAAGAGAAAATGCCAGCCGAATACCACAAGAGGTACAAACGTATTCTTAATTTTTGAGTTGCTACAAAAATCATTTGCGAAGTTTATCCAGCTGCGTTAAACGTTCGTAAATGCCAAAGGTGGTTTTGTAAGAACATAACCTGTAATTTAGATCTTTACTACTCGTGTTGATGAGGACGACCAAGAGCTTTATACAGTGACATGTTAAGGGTCGAAGTGGAAGCAAATCGTTGTCAGATAATCCAGGAATTGTCACACACTCTTAACCGATGATGGTTGTCCATCCAAGAACATTTGTAGCAGATTAGTAAAGACAAACAAAAGTAATCGATCCACCACAGGCAACTTATTGCTTCAACGGGAGAATGGAGAAGCATTTCTTAATCGCTTGATCACTAGAAATGAAAACTGGATCCTCTACGATAATTAAAAGGCTCTCTCCGAATAAATAGCCACGAAGTAAGCGCAAGCGATGTTCGCACTCCAAAAAACCATTTTTGTGGGTTTGGTGCAGTATTCGAGGGGTTGTTTATTTTTAAGTGCTAAAATGTGGACAAACAGTGAATGTAGAACTGTGAATTTAGACCTTTTCTGTGAAAAAGTATACTGAGTAAATCGACTTTCAATTGAGAAGTTCCCAGAGATGGTCAACAGAAAAGTAGTTCCCTGCAACTCAATAACGCAAGACCGCACTGCACAAGTCGTACCCTGGAGAAAATTGATGAATTGGAGGTATTGCCTCACGCCCCATATTCGACCGATTCTGCCTCCCCGGATTTCTATTCATTACTTTAGCAACACAATTTTTAATGTGGGATTCTGGATTAGGTCCAAAATGTCATCCCAAGATATTTTGGTCAATAACGAAGTGGTTTTCTATCGACGCGAATTTGATAATTTTCGCATTAGATGACAAAACGTTGTTGATCACGAGGGTGATTATATCATTAATAAAAAGTAAGAACTTGTTAGCAATTAATATGTTTGAATTTAACGTACAGAAAAGACATCACTTTCCGATCCCCCTAATACATCTGAATAAAAATGCTTCGGTTATGCCATCCTGCAATCTTTAACTGTATTTCGCCATGCTGCGGTACTGTAGCGGGCGTCTTGCCAGAGTATTCAACACTTTAGTTATCACTCATGTGCATTGTAGTTATTCTTCCATTGCATTAGTGAGTTGGGATACACACCGCTCCAACCACTCTTAAAACTCTACCTTGAGGAAGGTAGCATTTTAAGTGTGACTATCTTTGCCATAGCTATTACTAGCATTACGTCTATAGTGAAAAGCCCTGTCCACTATTCCATGTTTTTAGATGATTTCTCTTTGTTTTGCTCTTCTTCAAGCCTCATAACGACAACGCGTGAGTTGCAACTTACTCTTAGACATTTGGATGAAGTGGCGCAGAAGACTGGTTTTAAGTTTTCCACCGAGAAGTCCGTGTGTGTTCTTTTCCACCGTTCTCGTTCGGTTTTAGCCTTTCCTGAGTTGAGTATGATGGACAATGTCCTTTCTTTTAACGACACAGTGAGATTTCTGGGGCTCGTTTTTGACTCCCAGCTTACGTGGTTACATCTTAGAGACCTGAAACAACGGTCACTTAAGGCTTTAAATATTCTTAAACGTCTTAGCCACACTACATGGGGAGCAGACAGAATTTGTCTCCTATAGTTTTACAGGGGATTTGTGCGGTCTCTGCTCGATTATAGGTGCAAGGTGTATGGGTCTGCAAGACCGTCTTGTATTAAGATGTTCGGCTTGGTGCACCATAAAGGGATACGGTTGGCCACTGGGGCATTCAGAACAAACACCATACCAAGCATCTGTGCAGAGGCTGGTGAACCGCCAATTCATATGAGGCGACGGCTACTTACAGTGCGCCAGGCGAATAAAACATTTAATTACTATTAAAAACAGTCTTGATCACGATTTATTTAACAAGGTGACCGGTTTCGACCACTACTGTGGTCGTCTTCAGACCATTGAGTAGGAACCTCTTTCTGTTGGAGAATCACTACTGTAGTGATTCTCCAACAGAAAGAGGTTCCTACTCAAAGGTCTGAAGATGACCACAGTAGTGGTCGAAACCGGTCACCTTGTTAAATAAATCGTGATCAAGACTGTTTTTAATAGTAATTATTTATAAGACATTGATCACTGCTGTTCCCATAATGCATTCAAAAGGAATAAAACATTGTCCACGGCATACACACCTGTGTGTCATACTGTTGCTCAGCTTCCTCTGGCACAGCTTTTTCATAACAGGAAACGAGCAACGAGGCCCTATGGAATTCGCGCACAGGATTGCCTTTTCGAAGTGGATATGGATGGTCTTCATGTTTTACGTCTAGGTTGGGGCGAATTTCCACCTTCACACCTCCAGAGACCCAGACTAATGCTAGATTTGACTAATTTTAAGAGAGATAGTGCGCCAGATTTTGCGTTCCAGTCTCTGCTTTTTAACATTTTAGATGTGCATCACGTTTTTACAGTCGTTTACACTGATGGCTCCAAACACGGGAACTCCCTCGGCTGATCTGTAGTGTTCCCTGATCATTCGCCTGCCTGGCGAATATACCGCTTTTGCAGAGGAGCTCCATGCGATCCTGAAGGCATTGGAGCAGATGTATCGTATTCGGAGCAATCGGTTTCTCATCGGTTCCCTTAGAGCCTTGCAATTGTTAGAGAACATGTACCTAGCTGAGGAGCTGGTCCGGCTAATATATGACCAACTGCACTTGCTACAATGGCAGGGAAAGCAGGTGCCGTTCAGTTGGGTGCCAGGTCATGTAGGGATATGGTGCAATGAACAGGCTGATCGCGCTGCCAAGGAGGTCTGTCGAGAGCAGGATGTGGCACAGAGTCCTATTCCCTTGCAGGCAGTCGTTTCTGCACTCCACAGGAAGCGTATGCAGTTGTGGAATGAGAAATGACTGGCGGTAACGGCCAATAATCTGCGGTTGGTGAAGTCCACAACTCGGCCAAGGCGCTCCTCTTGCAGGTTGCTCAGTCGGGATGAAGTGACCCCCACGGATTGGTCACCCTCTTCGGATTGGTCACTGTCCTCTCACACATAGCTTTATATTACGGCGACAGGATCCCTCGTTTAGTGAAGCTTGTCGTGTGCATCTGTCCGCCACATTTTAACGGAGTGCATTTTATAACGTGATGCAAGGGCAGAAGCAAAAATTGGCGGGGATCTGCCCTCTATTTTAGCTGATGATGAGACGAGTATAACTAGGGTTTTAAAGTTTTGCGATGTGTCTGGACTCTGGCCTAAACTTTTAGGCTGGAGGTTTTAGTGTATTGCAGAGTGGCTGATTCCTCCCGTTTTCCCTTGCGATCAGCCACCCATTTCCATCAGCTATATTGCTTTAGCTCCTTCTACCACTTTCTTCCTGTGACATTTTTACCACTGACGCAATGATTGATCCCATATTTCGGTGTGGGTATGCGCATAGTATTCCAACCTTTGTTACTCGTGTTTTACATTCTATTATATCTTCCTGTTCTGGGTATTTTCTTGGCAACCCTCTCAACCTGTTTTTGCGCGGCCGCTGCAGACCATGCCGTCGTACGCCCATACAAACCTCTCCATCCATCCATCCATCCATCCATCCATTCGTCCGTCCATCTCCCCACCCTCCCTCCGCCCTGTTCGACAGGAGTAGTCACTAAGTTTCACAGTCGTAAAAGGTAACACTTGAAGTTCGAAATGATGTATTTGCAGTTCATTGCGTACATACATTTATAAGGGGAAGGACTACCTTTTTTTCGCACGCTGTGTTTTTCCTGGTTCACCATTCAAGGGGGACTGGAAGAGAACGTTTCAGTTTTCGGACGGTTCTTCAAAAACATGCATAAAATATTGGTATTAGCTCTTATCAGAAATACCATTTCTTGCAATGTGCAGTGGCCGATTTTTATAAAAACAAATTTACGTTTTACTGCATCTATTACAGATACTGAAACAATATTAAGACAAGAAACTGAGAATATTAATGAACGTTATTACAGAGGAAATCGTTATAGCGATCAGATAATATTAAAATTTTCTCACCCGAAAATGCTTTGACGTTCATCGAATTTGGTATCTCATGACCACCCGAAGTACCATGTTTCTGCATAGATTCTGCCAGTTAAAATAATTTTACTAGACATGTCTACAATTACATTGAATACACCTTAATTTGAAACCTCTCAGTATATTAGATTTTAATGATATTATAATAGCAGCTCCTGTTCTGTGACACTAATCATGGTTCCCCCGTATAGATTTTATACACAGAATCAAACTACAGCTAAATTAAGTTTGATGGAATGAGCTCATACTTTTAAGCAATTGAAACTTTTTAAAAAAACTTTTCTTTGCCGTCAGATCGACAAAAGTCCAGATAAAACGCATCGTCTACTGCACTGCCGAATGAAGGTGATACTTCTTGGCATTTCATTCTCCTTATTTTCATTACGCACAGATTTCCATGGGAAAAATAAAAATTCGTGATATGTTACCTCGCTTTAGGCTCCATCTGAGAACGAAGCCCTTGGCGTTGAAACATCCAGCCGAATATTCTTGTTCAGTGGCATTGTGCGATTATCTTTGTTCTTATCCTTTCAAACCATAGGTCGAAACAGAACTTTATACGATATTTTATCAGTGGAATAACTTATTATCGATCACATAAAAAGGAGTTGCAGGGTTCGTATCATGGAAAGAGAAAAAGAAAGAGAATGTGAATAATATCTGACAAACTTCCCTGCGTACTTTTAGGAGACCGATATATCGTGATTTTCATAACTGCTCGGTAACGAATTAATGCTTATAATGCAGCTTATAATTCATTTACTTCAGGTTGTAAAATTATGTTACCCAAATACTGATATTTTTAAAACAGCCAGTGGAATGAATTATCACCTCCAGATCGCAAGTTTACAGCAGTCCCGAACAATCGTCTTTTTTCCCGTCCGTTGTCTACAAGCTTGAGTAGTGTGACTGCCGTAATACTAAAAGTGAACACACGGGTAGAAGTTTTAAACTAAGATTTGCAGAACATGTGAAAGTAACTGATATTAACGTCTGTTTTCTTTGCTACCCGTCTTAAACATGGAGATTAAAAAGCATATTAGCCCCCTGTACCTCTTTTTATACAATAAATGTAACGGGACGCTCTTTAGTAGTCTAGACTAAACTGAAATATTCGAACATACGAAATGATAATTTCTTTGCCAATGGCTATTTAATCCTTTGTGTCCCATCGCTACTGTTTGGTTAGATTCCTTCTTTACCTTATGTGCGCATAGAACCTCTATAATGTATCATTTTTCAGTTGCAATAAAAAGTCCTGAGTAATTTCCAACAGAGAACAAAAATTAGATTGTTCTTTCACACCCCTGTATATCAATTTAATGTTACTTAAAACTGACGTTCTTGTCAAAACTAGCCTCATCGTCTTGATGGAATTTCGATCGTTACGTAAAAAATAAGTGTCCAGGTTCAGTCTCCAGATCTGAATTAGGATACATTTTTGATGTGGTAGTACCACACAATTGGTTCCTACGTTTTCTGTTCATTTGTGTATATTCTTAATTTCCGATTTCTTCATTAATCACTGTGCATGATTTGAAATTGTAGTTTTTCGGTATCCTGAAAGTATATTACACGATTAAGCCTGGATCATGCCCCACGAATCATTCGTCCTTTAGTTATAGGCTTTGATTTTGGACTGTAATTTTCTGTAAATGCACACATATTGTCACGATCACAGTCGCGTCTAAATCCGAAAGCTGCGTTATCAATGAAGTACGACATTTATTAACTGAAAGCACGTTTGTTACGTACACAAATGTACTGCCTGAACGGAAATTACCTTCTGGACCGAGAATTCAGCTGTTTACACAAACACTAAGTATTTCAGGTTTCTGGTATTTGTACAGACATGGAATACAGCGAAATGTGCCAACATTACGAAAATGAGATATTTCAGGAACATTCCAGCATTGATAGATTATAAGAAACACATAATAGCTGATATTCGGATTGGAACTGGCGAGTCCCAGTACGTTAGGCAGCGAAGCTAACCACTACACAACACGGTAAGTGCCACAATTAGCGCCATTACTCCCTCACCTGTAGAAACAGCGACCTGCTGTTGCAAAAGTTCCCATTGAAGCCCACTACAGCAACCTTGATCCAATTCTTGTCAATGGTCCTCAAATGGCGGCGCTGGCGGAGCCACGCACTCTGGTCGTATCGTTACATCCTCTTCACTATAATGAGCATCGAAGGTATCCCCACCAATCGAAGCTTCGAGGTAGCCGATTGGTATTTAGTTTCCTTGAATCTTCTGTCCTCGATATGCACCTCTGGACTGCGGAGGGCTTCATACAGAAGACGTGGAAGACCACTCTACGCTTTTGTCGCCTTAATGAATGATCAGGATCCTCGATTTCAGGTGTGGCGACGTCATGAGACGAAGAAGAGCTGTACTCGCTTCCCCGCAAGACCCACTTTCCCCATGATGTGGTATATATTGTACCAAGTCTCACCGACTGTGTCTCACTAACCGGTACTTGGAGTTATAGCACTCACGGTCCTTCTCCTAGGCGTCCAGTGTCCGTATGCGAACAGTTTTGCTTCTTCGATACTGACGATTATTGTTAAAGGCAGTCACCTTCAATATCGCCCGACTGAAACGGGAACAGTGTATCAATTGTCGTTTCTGCATCACGACAGTAGAGCAGAAAGAACGGTGTAAAGTGCCTTGCTTCGCTGTGTTGTATTAGAATGTCACAACAGGCAGGTGAGTGTCCCAAACTCTCTGTTCAACTTTGTTATAAATTCTGTGAGGCCATTGCCTCTATGTGGTGAGCAGTTGTTAGCCTGTGGGAGATGTCGCAACGTGAAATTACTTCTGATACTAGTCTCGATTGGACAAGTTTTCTACGATGACAGATCACCTCAAGGGGTGCTCCGTTTTCCATAATGATGTTTTCTACATGAAACTTTCAAATTTACGGAGCTTCGGATGCCGGCACAGCGGATGAGGAAATCGATATGCGAGATTCTCCCCAAGAGGTAGATTCCATTTCGGTGAAGTGATGCCGTCGCAGGTGGTATTGGTACCAGTTAACTGGCAACTGCGGCACGAATTCCTGCCGCTGGCGTGGCTGCCTTATGTCTAGCAGGTCGGTAGACGCCTAGTCAGCGATACTTGCGTCTCATTCGGTCTAGAGACTTCGTGAATTTCAGGTTGCCAGATGTTGGAGCATCGTGAGAATACTTCGGGATATCTTTCCGTACATAAGGTGGGAGGAAGAGAAACCGTTTCCGTCCCACTGGATCATAATTACACTTATAAAATGTAAGGTTTATTAATTTCAATTCTTCTACGGTAGGTTCCGCCTTCTTCAAGGCTTCGACTGTTTTCAGCCCTGCTGTATCTTCCCTCTCTTCAGCAACAACGTCACTTAATGCAGTAATGACTGAAGTTTCACCCAGACAGCTGTTTTCTGCCAAACGCAGTCAGCATCCTTGTATCTGTGTCAGCTTTTCCATTTACTGTGACGTCTTGCTTGCGAAGTGTCAGTGCCCATCAGTCCAGTCAACCCAACGAATGGTTCAGGCTTGTCGACGGGCGAGAACAGAAGTGTTGCGAAGGTTGAGGCCTGGTGGCACTGTAGTGGTCGAAAACTTACCTTCTCTCTCTGTAGCAGCGTACAACGTGTTCGGAGCGCCAGCAGTATAAACAAACCGACGTGTTGTCCTCTGTCCATCAAATTTTCTGTTCTTTGCGTAGGAGTTGGTTTTACCTCCGTTGGTTGGGCGTTGGATTGTCGATGGAAGGCTGTGGCCTACGAGTTGGCCGAGACCATTCTTTCCGCAGAGTTCGGCTGTGAGGGGAGATGGGTACTTAAGATGGATGCAGCTCTTTCTTAATGTTCTCTAACGCCTTCTGACGTGGCGTATAAGAGAGATGAGCTGCTAGTGATCTTCTACAACTGCCATAGTGCCCACATTCGTCCATCGGTAATACTTTATTCCTATGACTGGTTTCTGTAGAACTTAGTAGAATCAGTATATCACCTGATAAATTCATTCGTCGTTGTGACTTGTTTTACAAGATAAGTTTTGTACATATCTTCTGCGATTGTTTTCATCAAATGTGACATATTGGTATCTTCAATTCGGATTCACGATTTAGCACAGACCCAAAACGTACTGCATGTACGGTTGTCGTTTCCTCATGACTTTAACCCTGTTGTTGTTGTTCTTCCGCTAGGTGGATTTGCTGATAATTATGACCCAACGGTTTCTTTTGTTCGGCATCGAATTTGTCCCATCTTAGGAGCTTCCATTAGCTGTTCTTGAACTACTGCTGGGCTGGATGGACCTTTTTTTTTTTTTATAGATACTTGGGCCATCAGTCTTCTGATTAGGTGGATATGCGGCTCGCCCCAAATTCCTCTCCTGCACCAAATCCCCCAACCATTTCATCTCTTTTGCTACCTAAGTGCTACAGCTTCAGTTATTTGCTGGATGTACTCCAATTTCTGTCTTTTACTCTCTACATCTCCTTCTAGTACCACGAACGTTTTTCCCTGACGTTTTAACGGATCATCAGCCAGGCCCTTCTCCGTGTCAGTGTTTTCTTTCTATTCCTTTCCTTGCTGATTCTGTAGAGAATCTCTGTATTCGCTACCTTATCAGTCCACCTAATTTTCAACATTCTCCTGCAGCACCACATCTTAAACGCTCCTATTCTGTCTTGTTCCTTGTTTCCAACATTCCAAGTTTCACTGCCATACAATTCTGTGTTCCAAACGTACATACTCAGAAATTTCTTCCTTAAATGAAGACCTATGTTTGATGCTATTAGACTTCTCTTCGCCAGGAATACTCTGTCTGCCCATGCTAGACTAGTTTCCATGTCTTCCTTGCTCCGTCCGCTGCTTGGGCAGATACTTAAGTTTTGTCTCCAGTGCAGTGGTTTCCATTGCCTTCTTTATCCTCATGCCGTTAATCATTGCTTTTAGGGGCAGTTTCCTGTACCAAAGGCAAGAGAATGTCCCGAACGTCTATATGCTACTCCGTCTCTTTCACGATGCCATTGGCAGAATGAGAGTATACCGGTAGTCTTTGGCCGCCGCCAGTGAAGACTTTTATTCAAAATTTAGGCAGTGGCGGGGTTCAATTTGGTGACACAAGTCGTTTTGGTTACTGCTCAAAGACACTATCACCTTACCTATCTTAGTTTAATCTCCAAAAATAAAAGAAACGAACATCAAATCTGCCGCTACTTGGCACCGCCACTTTGACCTATCATAAAAAAAGAAATAAACGGTCCATTTCTGGCGTTGTCCTTAACTATTCCCAATAATTCTCCCATGGCGATATTCTCCATGGATTTATAATTTATTTATTTTCATTACGTGATTATATTAAGTAAATGCATATGAATGAAAATGCTATAAAACAGAATGTTATAATAAAAATGAGATTCAAAGTATAAACTAAAATAGGTTTTCGTATTTCTTGCAGTACTTCTGCTACACGAACCTTTTTTTATTAAACGGTGCAACCGAAGTTTTCTTGTCCACTGCCACTGGCGTTTTCCGTTTTCAACAGTACAATCTGAAATATCTAAAACTAATGCTTCACTGCTAGTGCATCAACGAATGCGGCATTCCTTGAATATGCCGGGCGCTATCCTTTCTCACTGCTTGCAATTCGGGTAATTCTGTCTTCGATTTAATGGTGCAAGGTACATTACACCGAGCCTGGCACTCCCCAACTAGGGGCGGGGGGGGGGGGGGGGGTATCAAAACGCTGTGTAAGTAATTTGCAAAGAGAGTAAGGTACCTCGGTAGACGCATAAGAGCGTTGTGAGTGTTTTGCAGGTAACACCATTAGTCAAGCTCCCTTTTCCCCTCTTCGCCGAAGATGCTGCCAATTGTCAATCCCTTGATCCATGCAAGCAAACGATATTTGGAGAGGGGAAAGTAACAGTCATTCGGAGACAGATGGAACCGAGGATCAATCACGTTAGGTGTGACAAGGAGGTAACAGGGTAAGATCTTCGCCGGAAGCCGACAAGCACGTGAAGCAGAGTTTACCATGGTCCAGGAGGCGACAGTCGGCTCAAGGTGGGGAGTCCGTTAAGGGCATGGCGTCGAGCCGGTGTCTCATGCATTTTCTTCCTCCTTTTTATGTTGACTTGATATCACGTCGGCCACCAGGTGATTGGCTGAAAATACAGGCGTATCGTTTTCCATACTTGCGAGCAGTTGATAATTGGGTACTTGGTTTCTCCCGTGTTACGCGGAACTGCCCGAAGAAGGGTGGTGTCAAAATCTTTCAACTTCGGTTGGCCCGTTGTGGGGAGATCCGAGGCCACATAATCGCGTTCCAGAATGAACGTCGATACAGGGGAGAGGTGTGTGACGACGTGCACCACCAACATAGGTGGGACGTGACAGACCGGCATCGGGACCTCCAATAAGACGACCCGTGAGGGAGGCGTGCTGACTGGTCCCTCGTTCCATATATGTCTCATATAAATGGCAGCTGTCCGTGGTCAGTAACACGTCCCAGCACTCCATCGCGAAGGGGTCGGGTGAAACTGTCGTAACATATCCTCTGGATAGAAAATAACCGAAGGGAGCCTGAAGGTTCACATATTACTACTGACTAAACTCCATTCAAAAGGCTCCGCAGTCCACTCGTGACGACACGAGCGAACAGCTGGAGAGATGTCCACGTTGTGAAGGACATGCGCCGACAGTACGGGGAGGAACTGTGACAAGTGACTGAGTTGTGATGTCACGTAGATGTTCAGATATCGCATACGCTGCAGCTGGTTCAAGTACCAGAGCAGGATCTGGCACACCATCACGCGTTTAATTTGTAGCAACCGTCGATAGTTTGCCGCGGCGCTTATGACCACAGCCTTCGCAAACGTGACTCCGAAATATCTCAGTACAATGACTGGCGGGAGCAGGGCCGACAGTGCCCTGCCCGAGACCGCGTCCAAAAACCAGCACCACCTACTTGCTGATGTTCAGAAGACTGCCCGCAGCCGGAGCATATCACTCGATCCAGTTTAGTACACTGCGGACTTCAAAGACGGAACAAACCAGCAGTAGCAGATCGTCCTGCCTACGCCCTAAAGACGGAAGTTATGTCCAATAGGGGGATGTTGGATAGCGTATGGTTACTCCTGAGGAGGGCTCGAGCGCGGTTGCATAAAGGTATGTAGAAAGAGAGCAACCTAGTCTTAGGGTCCTCGTGATGGCTGCTGGGCCCACCGACTGAGAGCTGGCTGCTGCCAAAAGACGTCCGATATGGACTTTCTGGTAAAAATGAGAAAATTGTTCTTCATGCTTCCACTGTAGTTGCTTGGATCGAACAGGAACGACCTTCTTGCATCGTAAGGTCTATACTTAACTATTGGCGTTGTCGGCGCACGTCCTTCACAATGTGGAGATCTCCCCAGATGTTCGCTCGTGTCGTCACGAGCGGACTAGGGCGCTTTTTGAACGGCGTCAACAGTAATATGTGAACCTTGACTCGATGTTCTTGTTGTCTGAGTATGGGGCTACAGAGTAGAGGACCCTGAGCGCCGCATACTGGAAGTCGAGTATCTACGGGAGCCACACAGCTGTATTCGCCAAACTGCTGTGGCGGATTGCCGGTTTGGCGCAGAGGAGCCACCATGCCGTAGTCGGATGGCATCTGCAGTTACGTAATTCACAGTTGTCCGACGTTGCGGCGACTTTCCGACTGCAATCTGTGACCTGGAGGTGCGTTACATCGTCTTCCAAAGGCTGTTACTGTGTCAGACTTGAGGTGGAGATGCAGTGAGCTGATGTGGTCACTGTGGTCAGAAATGACCAGAGACCATACATCGGCGGCCGCCGCTCCCTGTGTAAGACCTTGTGACACATATATGGCACCCAGTCGGCTCGCAGAATGACTGGTGATATGTCCCAGTGAATTTCTTCCTAAATTTCGCACAAGTGAAGGTCGTGAGTCACCATACCCGGTTCCAGATAAGGCATGTAGTACAGAACATGGCTCGCGATGGAATATATTATCAAATTCACCAGCGAAGACTCCAGTGTTCGTACCCTTCTAGAAAAAGGGGGTTAATGTCAGCGGCTCCATAACGACGTTTGATGGAGCCCGAGAGTGCATAAACATTAATCAATTGGATGTCAAGTGCCGGGACCGCTAATCCTTGTACAGAGTGTAGATACGTGATGTCGGTAGCTTCAATAACGTCACGCATTAAAATCACCAAGCTCGTGACTGTGGGACCACAGGGCGTCACATATGTCGAGAAGCCATCAAACTTTGGGAGTGTAATCATCCACACTTCCTACAGGAATGCAAAATGAACTTCTGTGGCTTATACTGTTTCTCTCAGAAGTCGTATGTTGACAGAGGAGCTAACCATGTGTACATTCATCGAGGCCAGGCGGCAAGCCTGACGCTGTGATAGTTGGGCAGGGTTATCTATGCTGATGGAGAGAACGTCGCGAGTGGCGTTGCACCGCACCGACTGCGGCCCTCCCGGAGTAGATCAGACCTCAGCGGGATCGGATCGGATCCTGCTCAGTCTCCAAGTACTCGGCCCACGATATGGGCGCGGAAGCCTGCTTGTGTTCGATAAGGTGGTCGAGAGGGACCGAGCGGCTTCGCCGCCTGCATTAGAGCCTTCCTACTGCTCACGGTTTACCGCAGAGGACTCACAGACGGACTTCGCCCGCCCCGCCGCCCGTTCTGCAGGGGTAGAGGCAGTGGTAGTTGTGTCAGCGTCAAGGTCTCCGACCTGCGTGATCAGTTCTTCTTCCTCCTGCGAGTGGGAACTGCCGTGTTCCGACGTAGTCGTACGGTGTCGGTTTCGGCATTTCGGAGAACGCTGTTTTCGTTCGTGGCGTTCCGTATCGGACGATGGCATTGACTTATGTCTCGCTTGCACAAAGGCTTCCGTTGGAACGGTAAGTGCATCGACTGCCATTCTGCTGTCGGCGCTACCTGCAGTGTCCAGTGGTATCTTATGGAGCTGGATTGAATTCTGCCACTGGCCAGTAGCACTCATCGGCCCAGTGTCGGTCAGCGAAGGGTCGTTCCGGTACTGCAACGACGCTCGGTTGCGTCTGGACAGACGGTATGAATGTCGGCGTCGGTGGATGTGCCACATCCTGCGGTGGAAGTTGTGTGATCCGACACTGGAGGCACTCGAGACTTGAGTTACCTTTCTTGCCGCATCCGTACCACGTTTTAGGCTACCAATCATAAACAAGTATGGTCCGGCAGCCTACCATTGGAGGAATGATGGTATGTCCCGTCGGACCTCAATGAGGACGTGGCGTATCCGTCGAGGACTGTACACGTTTTAATTTGGGTCCATTTTTCTGCCGCGTGCTCGTGTACTGTTCCTTAGGGGTCAAGCGCCACCACGACATTTGTGCCGGGGGTTCGAAGGGTAGATCGAATTTGCGTTTAGGCTGCAGTGCCAGTGCGGTATGAGCATTCTCGACGTTGCCAATATTTCCGACTGCGTGGCAGAAACGCAGTCATTGTTTCATGTCTCGAAGGACCCTGTCGCATGTAGCGTCGGTAATAAGTTTCACATAGACTTACTTATTATCGAAAAGTGGATACAGACGATACCGACAGCGGTGATCTTGGCTTCTTCCTCTAAAAAGAGCTCGGCATAGAGTGCTTTCGGTCTAGCAAAGTCGTTTCTAATAGCGAATCACAGTGTTGATTTTCAGTCACCACGACCCTTGTCGCGCTGCGACGTCACGTTATTGTCGGCCGAAGGAGGTAAACAAGACGAGCAGCGTGCCAGCGCTGCAGGCGGAAACACACAGCAGGTCTTCTATGCTCGGCCGCTAACGCAGTACTGCTCCCTGTGTTGCCCACGGCTGTGCCGTATAAGTAAAACTATACATTAGCAAAGCACGTTAGTCTGCCCACTTGTATTCGGCGACTAATTCGAATCCTTTCCGTCATTTCGTCAGATCATCGGCAGCGTCTTCGGAAAACGTTAATGGATGACTGAAGTGCATCTGCTTTTCCTTCCTGTGTATAAAATTGCTTTTCCGTTACCTACCTGGAGCCACGGTGATGTATATCTTTAGAAGTACCCTGCGTCTCCACCAAAACAGCCAAGTCGCAACCACAATCGCGTCTGAATCCGAAACCAGGTTCATCAATGAAATACGGTCGTAGAAAGCTCGTTTATTATTGAACTAACATACAACCAGAGTAGAAATAACCTCCAGGACGGAGTGCAACTGTTTATATAAAAAAGAATTTCACCAACCACTACACCACACTGCATGCACCATATCTCAAGCCCGTATTATGCTCATTTACTCTGTTGAACAAATGTATGCAGAAATTACGTTTGTTATCCTTATAAAAATTACACATTACTTGACATTTAAGCCGAAACCTTTTCACTTATATTACATGTCGCTAACAAAGATTGTATTACATATAGCAGTAGGAGCAGGAAACAACCTAGCTAGCAGCCTAGATTATAGTGGTAAAGGTGACCTGGATGAACTATAAGCAGCAACTGTTCATACTTGTCAAGGGTTTGTGGCAATTGTTCACTTCTGTGAACAGACCTGGGCTTATACAGCTGCCAGACATATAAAGATATGAGTGGGTTGTTTAAGACCTGACCTGTACCTATTGCTGTAACTGGGACATGGGACACACAAATCATGATCTTCACTTGATTAGGAACAGGAAGGAGATATTAGCTGAGCACCTTGCAGAAAGTGTAATAATACCCAAAACGGTGTGACAAAATACACTCCTGGAAATTGAAATAAGAACACCGTGAATTCATTTTCCCAGGAAGGGGAAACTTTATTGACACATTCCTGGGGTCAGATACATCACATGATCACACTGACAGAACCACAGGCACATAGACACAGGCAACAGAGCATGCACAATGTCGGCACTAGTACAGTGTATATCCACCTTTCGCAGCAATGCAGGCTGCTATTCTCCCATGGAGACGATCGTAGAGATGCTGGATGTAGTCCTGTGGAACGGCTTGCCATGCCATTTCCACCTGGCGCCTCAGTTGGACCAGCGTTCGTGCTGGACGTGCAGACCGCGTGAGACGACGCTTCATCCAGTCCCAAACATGCTCAATGGTGGACAGATCCGGAGATCTTGCTGGCCAGGGCAGTTGACTTACACCTTCTAGAGCACGTTGGGTGGCACGGGATACATGCGGACGTGCATGGTCCTGTTGGAACAGCAAGTTCCCTTGCCGGTCTAGGAATGGTAGAACGATGGGTTCGATGACGGTTTGGATGTACCGTGCACTATTCAGTGTCCCCTCGACGATCACCAGTGGTGTACGGCCAGTGTAGGAGATCGCTCCCCACACCATGATGCCGGGTGTTGGCCCTGTGTGCCTCGGTCGTATGCAGTCCTGATTGTGGCGCTCACCTGCACGGCACTAAACACGCATACGACCATCATTGGCACCAAGGCAGAAGCGACTCTCATCGCTGAAGACGACACGTCTCCATTCGTCCCTCCATTCACGCCTGTCGCGACACCACTGGAGGCGGGCTGCACGATGTTGGGGCGTGAGCGGAAGACGGCCTAACGGTGTGCGGGACAGTAGCCCAGCTTCATGGAGACGGTTGCGAATGGTCCTCGCCGATACCCCAGGAGCAACAGTGTCCCTAATTTGCTGGGAAGTGGCGGTGCGGTCCCCTACGGCACTGCGTAGGATCCTACGATCTTGGCGTGCATCCGTGCGTCGCTGCGGTCCGGTCCCAGGTCGACGGGCACATGCACCTTCCGCCGACCACTGGCGACAACATCGATGTACTGTGGAGACCTCACGCCCCACGTGTTGAGCAATTCGGCGGTACGTCCACCCGGCCTCCCGCATGCCCACTATACGCCCTCGCTCAAAGTCCGTCAGCTGCACATACGGTTCACGTCCACGCTGTCGCGGCATGCTGCCAGTGTTAAAGACTGCGATGGAGCTCCGTATGCCACGGCAAACTGGCTGACACTGACGGCGGCGGTGCACAAATGCTGCGCAGCTAGCGTCATTCGACGGCCAACACCGCGGTTCCTGGTGTGTCCGCTGTGCCGTGCGTGTGATCATTGCTTGTACAGCCCTCTCGCAGTGTCCGGAGCAAGTATGGTGGGTCTGACACACCGGTGTCAATGTGTTCTTTTTTCCATTTCCAGGAGTGTATCTGTGATCACGGAAGTCAGAGGGGTACATGTTTAGATTACAGTCAGATTATAGAAGACAGCCTTGGAAGAAATTAGAACAGCACAGGGTCATAATATATGTAATAGCTTCAAGAAAAATAAAAATTGATTCCTTTCTCCAGAATATTTAGGGACTGATGATAAGGTAGATGAGCCTCTTCCGTGTGTATAAGATGTGGAAAATTAAGAAGTGATGTGTGTTCTCTGTAGTTCTGTGCCTCTCTGAATACAGGAAAAAAGGGGAGTAGCAACATATGCAAAAGTTGGTCATAAACTCAAAAATATTGAAACAAGCAGTTCCTGTGTAGGTCAGAAACAGGAGGAATGTGCCCGTAAGTTGTTACTGCAGAATACTTATCTTCTTAATTGTAACATTCTACAGATCCCTACTAGGAAACTTTTAGTTATGTATTAAAAATTATAATTTATTATTGAGCTACTTTCAGGCAAAAAGGAATGGTAGCTTGTGGTGACTTCGACGTAGGTTTTATAAAAGTTTCTGACAGAAATTTTGAAATGAAATCATTGCTTGGCTGCTTTAATCTGATTTCAGTTGTGAAATTTCCAACTCATGTGCTACAAGACACTAAAACCATGACAAATAACGTACTATTTGATCATGACACACATTTAATGGAAATATACAATATAGCACATGATGGCCCATACAAAGTAGTAAGGCTTATTAATGATACCAGGATACAATACTTTAAAAATAAGTTGAAGGGATTATTTGGAATAATGCATATATGAAAAGAGAAGCTAATGTGAAATTCAATCATTTCACAGTAAAGTTGTGTCAACATTTGAAAATAGGTTCCCTAAAATTTTCCAGAAAGTCCTTTAAGCGAGAAAGCCACAGATAACAAAAAAGATAAAAACATCATGTAAGATGAAAAGAGAAATTTATGTGGTGTCCAGATCCAATGTTACATGCATCCTACAAATATATAATATCTCTTAAGGAAAGTCATTAAAATGTTCTAAAACATACATACTGTGGCATAAATTAATGAGGACAATAGGATTAAAATTGTGTTGAATATTATGACACAGAAGACAGGACAGCAAGTCACTATGTGCCTTTACATTAAATAGAATGGTAATGTGATTGATAATTCATAAGTTATGAGTATTTTTGACAGTAACTTTGTTACTGTAGCACCAAAAATAAGATTAAATAGCTCCATTGAAAAAGTAAGGGAATATATTGAAAATGTTATTCTAAAAAGTTTCAAGCGACTAAAAGTAGTACCAATGTTCATAATGAAAATTGATAAATCATAAAAGCTCTCAAAAATCTAAAATTGATATAGTGTTGATGAAATTTCAAACAGGACTCTAAATAGTTGTTCTAACTTGCCAACAAATGCACTTAGTAATGTGCACTCAAACAAAGAGGATTTTTTTATTAGAGATTTAAATATGAGATTATTAAACCCATTTATAATTTCCATAGTTAAATCTTTTTCCGAATAATTAAAAAATAGTGTTCTCAAGACAAGTCTCCCGCTTAATACATTGACTGCTGCACACAGTCATGGATGTTTCATCACCAGATCATGTCAGACCATGGCAGAGGGCATCAGCCTATAATGTGGCTTGCAGTGGCACTGAGGCAGTTAATGTGTTACATAAATCTATTTCCTTAGCACATCATACTTTGAATTTAACTGTGGTTGCCGTACTGTGAAAACTATTTATACATTCTGTCAAATATTAGAGACCTTAAACGATAAAGTACCGCAAGTTCTTCTTCTTGTGGTCTTTCCAAGGTGTTTGAGTTTCAGTAAATAGGATAGACTGCACCAAAATGTTGGATGTACATCTTGATGAAAACCTGAATCGGAAGAAACATGTTACTGAGCTCTTCAAACAATTCAGCAACTTTTGGTCTTTGTAGTTCTGATAGTCTTGGAAAGTTACGAATCAATGTACTAAGATGTTTCACATATTTCCAGACGTAATTTCCTATGGAATAATTTTCTGGAGTGACCCATCAGAAAGAAGGTACTGACTGTAGAAAAGTGAGAAATAAGAATGATATGTGGCATTCACATGCAGTCATCTTGTATGTACTTCTTCAAGGAGTTAGGCATTTTAACTGTATCCTGACAGTGAAATCCACCATAAATAATCGCTCATAATTTGAGAAGAGTAGTGACGTTTGTGTTTACTTAAAATCAATGATGATAACGTGTACCATGCATAGAATGATGGTTAAGTTGCTACATGCGAGCCATAACATGTGCAGACATGGCCCGACGCACCAAATTCCCATATCACTAAACGAGTAAGTATTAGGATGGAGTATCTTAAGATGAGATGTGATACCCTACTCAGCCCCTCTAAAGTATCAATGCACATTGATTTCTTCTTCTCATACGCAATGCAGACAATATCGTTCGTGTGTTAACATCAATACAATGCCTGCAAGCAGCAGATACTATTATTTGCCACTGCATAGCATCCCACGCCTGTTCCGTGATCGATGTGGACTCTACTCCAAATAAGAGTGAAATACTCGCCACACATTTCGTTAACAACATGCATTGCAACCACCGTGTGGTACTCCCACTTAAAAGAAATTAGTGTGCCAAAACCTACGCAATCTGGTCAAAAGTAACCGAACACCTAGCAGCGAACGTTAAAATGCGGTGTACCCACCCTTCCGTCTTGAAGGCTAGGGACACTTTAGTGAGGTGTCTGAATATCAGTGGAGGAAAGGCAGCCCAGTAGCCCATTCTTCCTCAAAAGCCAGAGAAGATAGTGATGTTGGACGCTGAGGTCTGGAGCTGATCGACTTTCCATTGGGTTCAGGTCAGGTCTCTGGGTAGCCCAGTCTATTCCAGGAATGTTGTAAAGCACCTTGCAGGTGCTGCTTTGTGGCACGGTCTGTTGTCATGCTGATACAAACCTCCATCGTCTCCGAACTGTTCCTGTGTTCTGCAGTGCACAATGGTGTAAAATACGTTGGCACTGCTCATGATGGCAGCTAACGTACTCCAAGTTTGCAGAAACCCAAACCCTTCCCTTGGATTGCTACAGGGTATGGCGTGATTCACCACTGCAAGTCACTTGTTTCCAGTCAACTGCCCAGTGGCATCGCTCTTCACATTGTCTCAGACGTCATTTAGTAAAGACTAGAGATTTGTTTTTCCTATTTTTCTTCTGGGTGGGCTCCATAGTCTCAATAAATTTGAAATATGACGTAATTCCGCCAGCCTGTGTTTTAAAATACATTATTTGCACTACTAGTTTCGGTCACTGTCCATTCTCAAGTGCGTAAAAAAAAAAAACATACAACACACCAAAATAGACTACTGCACTCATTCTTATCCTGCACTCGTTCTTACCCTGCACTCGTTCTTACCCTGCACTCGTTCTTACCCTGCACTCGTTCTTACCCTGCACTCGTTCTTACCCTGCACTCGTTCTTACCCTGCACTCGTTCTTACCCTGCACTCGTTCTTACCCTGCACTCGTTCTTACCCTGCACTCGTTCTTACCCTGCACTCGTTCTTACCCTGCACTCGTTCTTACCCTGCACTCGTTCTTACCCTGCACTCGTTCTTACCCTGCACTCGTTCTTACCCTGCACTCGTTCTTACCCTGCACTCGTTCTTACCCTGCACTCGTTCTTACCCTGCACTCGTTCTTACCCTGCACTCGTTCTTACCCTGCACTCGTTCTTACCCTGCACTCGTTCTTACCCTGCACTCGTTCTTACCCTGCACTCGTTCTTACCCTGCACTCGTTCTTACCCTGCACTCGTTCTTACCCTGCACTCGTTCTTACCCTGCACTCGTTCTTACCCTGCACTCGTTCTTACCCTGCACTCGTTCTTACCCTGCACTCGTTCTTACCCTGCACTCGTTCTTACCCTGCACTCGTTCTTACCCTGCACTCGTTCTTACCCTGCACTCGTTCTTACCCTGCACTCGTTCTTACCCTGCACTCGTTCTTACCCTGCACTCGTTCTTACCCTGCACTCGTTCTTACCCTGCACTCGTTCTTACCCTGCACTCGTTCTTACCCTGCACTCGTTCTTACCCTGCACTCGTTCTTACCCTGCACTCGTTCTTACCCTGCACTCGTTCTTACCCTGCACTCGTTCTTACCCTGCACTCGTTCTTACCCTGCACTCGTTCTTACCCTGCACTCGTTCTTACCCTGCACTCGTTCTTACCCTGCACTCGTTCTTACCCTGCACTCGTTCTTACCCTGCACTCGTTCTTACCCTGCACTCGTTCTTACCCTGCACTCGTTCTTACCCTGCACTCGTTCTTACCCTGCACTCGTTCTTACCCTGCACTCGTTCTTACCCTGCACTCGTTCTTACCCTGCACTCGTTCTTACCCTGCACTCGTTCTTACCCTGCACTCGTTCTTACCCTGCACTCGTTCTTACCCTGCACTCGTTCTTACCCTGCACTCGTTCTTACCCTGCACTCGTTCTTACCCTGCACTCGTTCTTACCCTGCACTCGTTCTTACCCTGCACTCGTTCTTACCCTGCACTCGTTCTTACCCTGCACTCGTTCTTACCCTGCACTCGTTCTTACCCTGCACTCGTTCTTACCCTGCACTCGTTCTTACCCTGCACTCGTTCTTACCCTGCACTCGTTCTTACCCTGCACTCGTTCTTACCCTGCACTCGTTCTTACCCTGCACTCGTTCTTACCCTGCACTCGTTCTTACCCTGCACTCGTTCTTACCCTGCACTCGTTCTTACCCTGCACTCGTTCTTACCCTGCACTCGTTCTTACCCTGCACTCGTTCTTACCCTGCACTCGTTCTTACCCTGCACTCGTTCTTACCCTGCACTCGTTCTTACCCTGCACTCGTTCTTACCCTGCACTCGTTCTTACCCTGCACTCGTTCTTACCCTGCACTCGTTCTTACCCTGCACTCGTTCTTACCCTGCACTCGTTCTTACCCTGCACTCGTTCTTACCCTGCACTCGTTCTTACCCTGCACTCGTTCTTACCCTGCACTCGTTCTTACCCTGCACTCGTTCTTACCCTGCACTCGTTCTTACCCTGCACTCGTTCTTACCCTGCACTCGTTCTTACCCTGCACTCGTTCTTACCCTGCACTCGTTCTTACCCTGCACTCGTTCTTACCCTGCACTCGTTCTTACCCTGCACTCGTTCTTACCCTGCACTCGTTCTTACCCTGCACTCGTTCTTACCCTGCACTCGTTCTTACCCTGCACTCGTTCTTACCCTGCACTCGTTCTTACCCTGCACTCGTTCTTACCCTGCACTCGTTCTTACCCTGCACTCGTTCTTACCCTGCACTCGTTCTTACCCTGCACTCGTTCTTACCCTGCACTCGTTCTTACCCTGCACTCGTTCTTACCCTGCACTCGTTCTTACCCTGCACTCGTTCTTACCCTGCACTCGTTCTTACGCTGCACTCGTTCGTACGCTGCACTCGTTCGTATGCTGCACTCGTTCGTATGCTGCACTCGTTCGTATGCTGCACTCGTTCGTATGCTGCACTCGTTCGTATGCTGCACTCGTTCGTATGCTGCACTCGTTCGTATGCTGCACTCGTTCGTATGCTGCACTCGTTCGTATGCTGCACTCGTTCGTATGCTGCACTCGTTCGTATGCTGCACTGGTTCGTATGCTGCACTGGTTCGTATGCTGCACTGGTTCGTATGCTGCACTGGTTCGTATGCTGCACTGGTTCGTATGCTGCACTGGTTCGTATGCTGCACTCGTTCGTATGCTGCACTCGTTCGTATGCTGCACTCGTTCGTATACTGCACTCGTTCGTATACTGCACTCGTTCGAATACTGCACTCGTTCGAATACTGCACTCGTTCGAATACTGCACTCGTTCGAATACTGCACTCGTTCGAATACTGCACTCGTTCGAATACTGCACTCGTTCGAATACTGCACTCGTTCGAATACTGCACTCGTTCGTATACTGCACTCGTTCGTATACTGCACTCGTTCTTATTGCATCCCTAAGCACTTTCATAGTGGGACTGCTGCTAGCGTTTTGGAACTCACGAGTCATTCATTCCGCTGATTTCGTGCAATATTTTGCAATGCTCGACAGTCCCAGTCTCTGCACGAGGAGTGCGTGGTCTTGGTTTAGCTGTTGTTGTCTCTTCGCGTCTCCATTTCCCAACCATCAACAGCCGATTAGCCCGAGATGGACCTGATACTCAGGTGAAAAATCCAATGACTAGTCCACATTCGAAGCCACTGAGAACACCTAAGCAAGCCATTCTCCTGTTACTGATTTTATACCCACAGCACTGTACCCACCACCTCTTTTTATACTGGCGCTCCCACCTCTCGCGATTCCTACAAGAGGAGGCCGCCAATTGTGAAATTCAGATTCCATTCATACTGCGCATAATAAAAGCTCATGGCCAGAGGTGTAATGTGGCAAAGCACCAAGATGCACTTCTCATCCATTGTCGAGAAAATCGACAGTTAAAAGAAACCGTTGCGGTGAAATACTCTCTACGATTAATAGTTTTCTACAGCTTCGTGGCGCAGCGGTAAGCTCTCGGGTTCGTAATCCGAAGGTCGCCGGATCGAATCTCGCGCCATGCAACTTTTTTTAGTTATTCGTTTTTTTGTAATATATATATATATATATATATATATATATATATATATATATATATATATATATATATATATATATATTACTTGAAATAAATCCAATCCATCGTCCACCACCAATTGTTTTCTCCGATTTTTGCCGATATGATATCGGCGTGGTATGCATCAAACCTGACGAACGATAGAACAATTTTTCAGAATGTCAATCAAGGGTGTGTCCCAACAAATAATTTAAAAAAAAAATAGTTCTTGTAAAAACGCATCGTTTATCAGATGTGCTCGATGCCGTGCTGTTTTCTGCTTTCCATGTGTCTATGATAACTATCACTCTGGTTCGTGCGATACTCCAGCTACTTCTGGTGACTAATTTTTAATTATGTGCGAGTGTATACCGAACTTATCAATAAATTGTATCCACTTGAATATTATTTGTGATATTGTGTTTTATTTCAAGTTTTATTTTTCCACGACTAACGACTTTCAACAACTTATTATATGCATAATTGCTGCAACTGATTGCCGGGAATTGTGTGTATGTATATATATATATATATATATATATATATATATATATATATATATATATATATATATATTTGAATTACAAAAAAACAAATAATAAAAAAAAGTTACATGGCGCGAGATTCAATCCGGCGACCTTCGGATTACGAACCCGAGAGCTTACCGCTGCGCCACGAAGCTGTAGAAAATTATTAATCGTAGAGAGTATTTCACCGCAACGGTTTCTTTTAACTGTCGATTTTCTCGACAATGGATGAGAAGTGCATCTTGGTGCTTTGCCACATTACACCTCTGGCCATGAGCTTTTATTATGCGCAGTATGAATGGAATCTGAATTTCACAATTGGCGGCCTCCCCTTGTTAGTGGTTAATGCAGCATGGCATAGGGAACATGTAATAAAATGATCGTTTGGCGTTACTGACCGGCCAGTGTGGCCGACGGTTCTAGACGCTTCAGTCTGGAACTGCGCGACTGATACGGTCGCATGTTCGAATCCTGCCTCGGGCAGGGACGTGTCTGATTTCCTTTGATTTGTTGGGTTTCATTACTTACAAGTTCTAGGGGACTGATGACCTAAAGTGTTAAGTCCCATAGTGCTCAGAGCCATTTAAACCATTTTTTTTTTTTTTTGCATTATTAGCTGGAAGGCCCCTTCTGGCCTTGTGCTGGACCTACTCGAAGCCACTTCGGTGACTTGCTCGTGGATGAAGATGGGCTGAACTGATTAGAACAGCAGAAACACCCAGTCTCCGAGAGAAGCAATTACCAATCTGGCTGCCAATCGAACCTGGACTCCATAAGCGGAATCAAACAAATGGTGGTTGGGGGGTCACGATGCTTTTGATGAACCAGTGTTTTTTCTGACTCGTTGGCGTAACTACCGTGTTATCGTTGAGTAGTTAGTGTTCGTAACAAGCTCTCACCATTACTGTAATTCATTTACATTCTCCCATATTTCTTGTACCGATTTCTCCATTTTATCTTTCTGGCAACGTAAGTTTTCATTGTTTCATTTTACGCTATTTGACACATATTTCATGTACAGTTAGCCTTCCCTGTGTTCATATATAATTTTGAAAAAGTCAGCCTGGATTAGCTATTTTTAATTGCGTCTTACAGGAGGTAACAAGCGTCATCGGATAATGATATCCAGATACACAGTTGTAAGTGGTATCGCCTACACAAGGTATAAAAATGCAGAACTATGATTTGTATCCAAGAAATTCACGTGAAAAGTTTTCCAACGTAATCATGGCCGCACGATAGGAATTAACAGGCTTTGAACGTGAATGGTAGTCAGAGCTAGACGCATACAATATTCCACTTCGAATATCGTTAGGGAGTTCAATATTCCGAGATAAACAGTGTCAAGAGTGGATGAGTCCCGATTTCAGTTGGTAAAAACTGATGGTAGGGTTCTAGAGTGGCGCAGACCATACGAAGCCATGGAGCCAAGTTGTCAACAGGGCACTGTGCAAGTTGGTGGTGGTTCCGGAATTGTGTGACTTTTGTTACCATAGAATGGACTGGGTCCTCCAGTCCACCTGAACCAAATGGTCATATTCAGCTTTTTGCAGCCGTTCATGGACTTTATGTTCCCAAAGAACGGCAAAATTTTTATCGATGACAACGCGCCATGTCACCGGGCAACATTTGTTCGCGATTGGTTTGAAGAAAATTCTGGACTATTCAGGTGAATTATTTGGCCACTCAGACTGCCCGACGTGAATCCCGACGAACTTTTATTGGACAAATTCTTGCACCGGCAACACTTTTCCAGTTATGAGCTGCCATAGAGACATTATGGCTCAGCAGTTCTGCGTGGGACTTCGAAGAACGTCGTGTTGAGTCCATGCCACGGCGAGATGCTGCGCTACGCCGGGCAAAAGAAGATCCGACACTGTATTAAGAGGTGGCCCAATGTTTTTTTAATGCCTCAGTATTTAATAACAGGCTTCGATTAACTACCTTCCAATCTTCCCTTTACGATATAGTATGATTTGTGTGGTTCAGCAATTCATAACAATGTATGTTAAGTACTGCACCTGCAGTGAAGGTTTTATAAATATGTTCAGAGATTGTAGATGAATAGCTCTCATGCTTTTGTTTTGCAGGGAATACATACATTATAAGGTTTTTCTTCATATGAGGTGGTGAATTTCGATTCTGAATTATTCGAAAGAGTTTGGACTCACTATTTCACGCAAATATAGGAATTTGAACGTTTTAACTATCTCCCACGTACTGTCGGTGTATATTACCGCATGGTGAGTGGAATCTTTTCCCCATTCACGACCTGTATATGAACATTGTCATGCTTCCAAATTCCATGTCGCACTGACATTTTGAAATGAATTTTGCCGACTCCATTTTATGCGCGACTTTACCGTCAGAAGGTAAAACGTCGTTGTGTGCGAGCACCAAAAGTGAACCAAACAGGGAAGTATACTGTTGCATACGTCCACAGCGTAGACTGTGTCTGTACAGGAAAATGGAAATCAAGTGTTTCAGTATATAACTAGTATAAAATCGTTTAGTCTTTGTGTAGCAAGTTCCTATCCTACTAACAGCATTTTGTTCGTAGAGCTGCAACGGGTGAGTTGTATTGATACAGTGCTGGTTGTTTTCTATCGCCAAACAATTTCGAGGTTTAGAGCCCTTCGAGGGGAGGTGTATAACAGAGTTTTTACTATAGCACAAGATGTGAGAGGCAAAACGCGTCTCTGTAAGTGTTTGAACTACAGTCCCGTCTGTGTGGAGGTCATTAGGGTCAAAGTACAAGCTCACACTGGACAAGAACTCAAGAAGAATTCGAGCGTGATAAACTTAAAGGGTTCACCCTGAAATTTATTTCAAATGGCTTAAGTAAACCACAGAAACTCATAATCACAGTGCTCAAACTGAGCTTTGGTCCAACTGATATTAATATGCCAACACTTCGTTGCACTGAGTCTTCACACTCCACAATTGTACATAGCATCAGAAACGTGTCAGTGTTCACACTCATTACAATCTTTCTAAAAATACCATTTTATGTTCGATGTATACACTCATTCCGTAAAAAAGCAATTGCTAGCAGATTCTACAACAACTTTTAAAAGGCTACAACAAGAAAGTGCTACAGAGCCATTAAACTCACCTGTTAAGTTCTTATAAAGCAGTTTATTGCTCTTTGGATTTCCGTGATGCCGATGAAAATTTAGTACGTAAATTTCCCTTCAGGCAGAAATAATTATGTTCGTTCCTTTTTCATCTACAAGTTTCAACCACATCTGGGCTATTTTCAGAAAATTTTTATTTACTGCTTGTAACTGTTTTAAAGTATAATAGTTTCCGAAGGTGCAAATTAAAACGCTTTAAAAAAGGAGTAACGTTGGTGGTAGCATTATCATCTTGTAGTCTGTGTCTGAGACAAATTCTGGTGTTGAACAATGAGCAAATTTTCATATGTCTTTTCGAGATGGAAGTCGCACTCTGCGTGGAATAGTTTTTGTAATGATTTGCTGATTTACCACATTTTTTTTAGCTAGACCGAGATTAGAATCTGTGACTTATTGTTCAGAGATACAACTCTAATAAGTGGAGTTATCCAGCACGATACACAGCTTCAGTTTTCAGCGTTTCCCCCGTCTTTACAGTAGTACCTCCACTGGTGACCATATTCACCACCTCTTTGGGCCAGTGGCCAAGGGCGAGGGGAAAGTCTGACCCCATAAAGCGACAGCCAGACCCGCATACTGCAAACACGCAAATGGTAGCCGGGCAGATGCCCTCGCCTCCCTTAACAACGGATACCTTGAAATGTTCCTTCTGTTTAGTTATGCATCGTTACCTTTTTGTATCTCTCTTCCTCTGTTTTCTTCTATCTATGGTACAGTGTGTCGGACGTGTGTGTGGTTAAGTCGTCTCATTGACAAGTGCTTACCCGCTTGATACATTGCTCGGAAGGATTGAATTTAAGGGGAAGGCCCGACGTTTAGTTAAATGATCTGATAACTATTATGTTAATATTGCGCAACGGATAACGCGGGGGAGGGTTCAAAGAACCAAGTAGGCATGTCAGCAAAGGCCACGCTCTATCATGATCTATAAGGACACCACATTGTTGGTAACATTGCTCTCTACACAGGACTGGGGTTTGTAATGATCATTAAATTCATAACGTTACTCTCGACGCAGGACTGGGGTTTGTAATGACCACTAAATCCATGACATCCAGTTTATAGGTCGTTTATTGTCTAGATCCTAGAAATTTTACAAACTCAATATGACATTTATTATCTATATTCCCCGAAACTTAACAAATTTAATAATTGCAGCAAACAAAGCCAAGTCAAATGTATTCTAGTTTTGTCTCGCACTGAAGGTGCTTAAACTAACAGACATCTCGTTCCTACTTAAGCACTGGGAAAGAGGATGGGACTACGTTGCTGCCCTTTTGGACTGCTGGGACAGTGATCGAAATTCGCACCCAAGATTACTACTAGGACCGATAAAAAAAATTCTCTTTGGCGGAAAAACGGGGGAACAAAGAAGACACAAACATCTCCCATATTCACAAAAGAAACCAAGTTCTTAAGAAACAATACATCCTGTCAAATACGGCACGCGCAAATAATCAATTAACTCCACACGTAAGCATCCTCACCTTAACTAATTTCCAAGAACGAACTGCTAGCTCGCTGGTAGTGCAATTCGGCACCAAGTGGGTGACCGACACCAACAGTTAATTTCTTTGTACTCACCCCTCTGTTCGTTCTTGCTTTCCATACTATACAATTATTCACACGCTCAACCTCTTTTTTATCAAAGTAGTTAGGACGTGCTGCTTGCAAATGGGGGTTAAAATTTTTGAAAGCATATTCAGTTTAACGCAACAAAAAACTAATTGTATTGAGATGGAACAAACTGTTCTCTCTCAACCTTGCGAAGAACCTGGAGGACAATATGAATCGTGCAGATACTTGATGGATGCCTGCAACCACCGGGACGGAGTGTAGATACAGAGTCCCAAGATCTCGCACAGGGAGACGTGTGAAATTTAAAAAAACTGAAGAAGAAGTCGGCATGCTTCAGAAAACGTTTGATGGGTCGTAAGTAGGTTGCTAATAAATCCTGAGCGCCAGCGTGTTCTCAGACGAAACACGAACATAAGAGGTAGTCGTAACAAAGAAATGTCGAGTGGCTGCTTTCGCAGCACCTAGAGAATGTAGAGGAACAGCAAGCTTTGTGCCACCAACGTTGGGAACAACGAAAACGTGAGAAAGACGCCTATTCTTGAGTCCACGTGAGATACAAATTTTCCACCCCACACTGAGAGGCTTGGGCATGAAACGATAATCTTTCATTGGACAGCTTAGCAGATTTAGTCTGCGAATGACGAAGAGGAGAAAAGGAAAATTCGGAGGAGTCGTGAAGCTTAGCGGAGGGAGGAAATGAGAAGGGATAGTCGATGAGAGAGTGCGGAAGCAAGATGATGTGGGGGCCCTTCCATCCACCTCCTACAAGCGCCTCCCGGCACCGTGATATCGCTATTTCGGCTACGGCAACCGCTGGCGCGCGGTCAATGTGAAGACTGGTTCAGGAACGTCGCCGATGAGAGCTGCCGACTCGCCGCCCACTCTACGATGCGTCACGCCACACCGACACAGCGTATGCCGCCGACACCTCCATATGACGAACGACCACGATGAATGGTAGAGATCATTCATTCCCTCCTCCCTGCCCTTAACAACTGAGTCGTATAAATGCCCACTCAAATCGGTCCCGAGATTCGTAAATTTGAGTGTGTGTGTGTGTGTGTGTGTGTGTGTGTGTGTGTGTGTGTGTGTGTGTAAAAGGTACCGTAAACAAGGGTTGCTTGGACCCAGCTTTTACATATTTGTAATATCTGTTCCTGTAAAACCATAACTATAAAAGACTGCTACTGGTGACTATATTGGATTAATCTACAGCTTCTATACTTACTGTTTGTGACTTTTATTACGTTGTTTTTGCACTTCACGATTTAAAAGAATTAAACATAATTGGATTGAAATGACCGTTAGGTTAGGTTACTTGAACTCATGTCCTATTTTCCTTTTCAAATCCCCCCAGGGGCTCCACAACTCTTTTGTGGATACGTGCGTGGCGAGCATGGGGCCCCGAGCCACTGCAGCCTTCTTTCTCTCCCGCGCTGCATTTCCTTTCCCTTCCCCTCCTTTCCCCTCCATGCTCCTTTCCCCTCGCCCTCTCCTCTCCCTCTATTGGTGTCCTTGCTTATGTTGGCCCCCGCTATCCTCCTGGTTCTGTTGGTTTTACTCTCTGGCTTTGTTGCGTAATCATCTCCTCCTTTTGGCATTCCTTGGTCCCCCTCTGGGGTTTGACCTCCATTCCAAAATTTCTCTTCCGTAGTGTGAGCCATTTGGGGAAGAGAACCTTACCTAGTGTCTCCGACGTGCGCCCTCCTAGTACATTCCACCTTTTCTTTTACGTCGTTGTCTGATGCTAGGGTGCATAGCCAGCACGGTAGCCAGCCCGTGTGGTGGGGTCGCTATGTACCCTTATGGTTGAGCCCCCTGAACACACAGGGATCACACTTCTGATACCTGAGCTGTGACCTCCTCATGCATGCCTTGGAGTGGTTACTCGTCATCCTGGAGCATCGGAACTCCCGGCAATGGCCGCCGTGCCAGACGGCCCCTGCTGTGGCTGGGTGGCGCCCGTGAGGAGAGCCCCTGATCGGAGTGAGTGGTATCAGGGCGGACGCTATGCAGATGAAACGCATACGGGTCCAAAACTCTGGCCGTTCTTCTGCGGCCGTCTCTTTGCGTGGTACTGGTTCCTCAAGTGCTGCTTCTCTTGCCCCTTCGGCCTTCCCTTCCATGGCTACCCCCTGGGAAGAGGGTCAGGCCCGTCGTCTAGGGGCAAAACCTTTCCCCGTTATCTAGTTTGCACCAGGACTGATGTAGATACTTTCACCAGTGTCAAACCTTTATTCTTTGTGGAACACATTGAAGACAAGTTCGGGTAAGTGGACTCCCTGAGCAAGATGCGGTCTGGTTCGTTGCTGATTAAAACTGCTTCAGCTGCCCAATCTGCGGCCCTTTGTGCCTGTATCCATCTTGGCACAATTCCTGTGTCCATTACTCCTCACCAGTCTCTAAATATGGTACAAGGTGTGATTTTTCACAGGGACCTCATCCTTCAAACTGATGAGGAACTTCGGGACAATCTCGGACGGCGGGGTGTTCACTTTGTTCCGCGTGTTCAGAAGGGTCCTAAAGATAATCGTATTAATACTGGTGCCTTTATCCTGGCCTTTGAAGGGGATACCCTTCCTGAGAAAGTTAAGATTATGGTCTATCGCTGTGATTTGAAGCCGTACATCCCACCTCCTAGCGGTGTTTTAAGTGCTTGCATTTTGGCCACATGTCTTCTCGCTGTTCCCAGGACCCTCTCTGTGGTGACTGTGGACGTCCGCTCCATGAGGGGAGTCCCTGTGTTCCCCCTCCTGTATGTGTAAATTGTCATGGTAGTCATTCTCCACGTTCACCAGATTGCCCAGTTTATAAGAAAGAAAAAAAGATACAGGAATATAAGTCCCTTGATCGTTTAAGCTACACAGAGGCCCGTAAGAAATATGCACGATTGCACCCTGTGTCCATGACATCTAGTTATGCCTTGGTTACATCTTCATCCCTTCCTCCCCCTTCCTTACCCCCATCCCGGACCCCACTCCTCCCCCCCTCCCCTGCGGCTCCCACACCTTCTCCTCTGGCCGCTGCTCCCCCTCCCCAGCCGGAGAAGTGTCCCACTCCTTCGGCGTCTGCCGGTCAAGGGCGCCTCTCCCGGGATGCCCCTTCCCGGCACCTTCCAGGTCAAAGGTCTGCTGCCGCGCGGCGACCGCGAGAGCCGCGGTCTATCGGCCCCCAGGTCGCCCGGTCTCTTTCTGTTCCTGATCTTGCTGCAGCTGGTTCCTTTATGCCACACAGCCCTCCTCGATCTCAGCCTGAAAAGAAGAAGAAACATAAGTCCCGGGACAAAGAGCCTCTGGTGTCACCGGAGGTCCCTTCCCCGACTTCACAACCGGATTCTGACCTATCGTTCATGGATGTCGCCCCCTCCTTGTCGGTGACGGGTGGGGACCGGGCGGTATGACTGGATTTAGCGTGTTCAGCCCTCATTTAAACCATCGTTCTGTGGTTCTCCAATGGAATTGTAATGGCTACTATCGTCACCTTCCGGAATTGAAATCCCTTCTTTCGTCCTACTCTGCAGCTTGTGTGGTTCTCCAGGAAACTCATTTTACTGATGCTCACTCACTGACCCTCCGTGGGTTCCGTGTTTTCTGTCGAAATCGGGTCGGACCCTTGCGGGCTTCTGGTGCCGTTTGTACGTTGGTCCGTACAGACATTGCTAGCACGTGGATTCCTCTCCAAACTACATTGGAAGCGGTTGCTGTTAGGGTCCACTTAGACTCTGCAGTCACAGTTTGCAATCTTTATCTCCCTCCTGACAGGACTCTTACACCTGCTGCCTTAACCACCCTTCTTCAGCAACTTCCTCCTCCTTTCCTCCTCCTTGGGGATTTTAATGCTCATCATCCTTTGTGGGGCAGTGCCTTTCCATCTAGACGAGGTCTTCTTATAGACCAATTTATTGCAGACCACGACCTGTGCCTTCTTAATGATGGCTCCCCTACTCACTTCAGTGCTGGTCATGGTACCTTTTCTGCCATTGATCTTTCTTTTTCTTCTCCCTCTCTCCTCCTTTCATTACACTGGTCGCCACACGACGACCTTTGTGATGGTGACCATTTCCCATTGATTATCACGCTCCCTTCCCGCTCCCCGATGGACAGGTTACCTCGTTGGTCTTTCCACCGCGCCGATTGGCCTCTATACACTGCACAGGTCGAGTTTTCTCCCTCTTTGTCGGGTTGTATTGATGACGTCCTACGTGACGTGTCTGACGCGATTGTTCGCGCTGCTAACCTTGCTGTCCCGCGCTCATCTGGACCATTTCGTCACCGGTAAGTCCCGTGGTGGAGTGCGGCCATTGCCATTGCCATCCGTGATCGCCGTCGAGCTTTGCAACACTTTAAGAGGCACCCATCTGTAGCCAGCCTTACTACCTTTAGCCCGTTATTTCATCAAACAGAGCAAGCGGATATTTTGGGAACGATTAGTTTCTTCCCTTGGTTCCACTGTCCCTCTGTCACGGGTATGGGCTACACTTCACTCTCTCCAAGGGTGCCATCGGCAGTCCACCCTCCCAGGCCTTCACCTCCCAGATGGCATTTGTACGGACCCCTTAGTTCTCGCAGAACATCTTGCGACCCATTTTGCAGTGGCATCAGCGTTAGCCTCCTATCCAGCTGCCTTCCTTCATCAGAAACAGCAGGCTGAAGCTCTCACCTTATGTTTCACCACTTGTGAGTCAGAATCTTACAACGGACCTTTTACTGAATGGGAATTTCTTTCTGCTCTATCTTCTTCTCATTATACGGCCCCTGGCCCAGATTCCATTCATAACCAACTGCTTCAACATCTCAGTGCTCCACAACGGCAACATCTTCTTCGGGTTTTTAACCGTATCTGGCTCCAGGGTGACTTCCCTTCTCAGTGGAGGGATAGCATTGTGGTTCCTGTCCTTAAGCCTGGTAAGAACCCCCTATCTGTTGACAGCTATCGGCCAATTAGTTTGACCAATGTTGTTTGTAAGTTACTTGAACGGATGGTAGCCCGTCGGCTCACTTGGGTCCTCGAATCTCGGGATCTATTGTCCCCTTACCAGTGTGGCTTTTGAGAGGGACGATCTCCAATCGATCATTTACTTCGCTTGGAATCCGCAGTGCGGCAGGCTTTTTCCCAGCGCTGCCATTTGGTTGCAGTGTTTTTTGACCTTCGCAAGGCCTATGACACGGCCTGGCGCCATCACATCATACTAACCCTTCATCAGTGGGGTCTTCGGGGCCCACTCCCGATTTTTATCCGCCAGTTCCTGATCCATCGGTCATTCAGAGTTCGAGTTGGTACTGCTTTTAGTTCTCCACGGACCCAGGAGACGGGCATCCCACAGGGTTCTGTTTTGAGTGTCCTTCTTTTCCTCAGTGCTATCGATGGACTTGTGGCCTCTGTCGGTCCCTTGGTCGCCCCTGCCCTGTATGTGGATGATTTCTGCATTTGGGTTAGTTCCTCCTCGATGCCATCTGCAGAACGGCAGCTCCAGGTGGCTATAAGGCGTGCCTCAGCATGGACCCTCTCACACGGGTTTCAATTCTCTCCTTTAAAATCGCGGGTGGTCCACTTCTGTCGCCGTACTACGGTCCACCCTGATCCAGAGCTCTATCTCGCTGCACAAAGATTGCCTGTGGTTCCACAGTTTCGTTTCCTGGGTCTTCTTTTCGACAACAAGCTCACTTGGCTGCCCCATATCAGACTCCTGAAGGTAGGATGTTTCCGTAAACTCAATGTCCTTCACTTCCTTGCCCACTCCTCTTGGGGTGCGGACCGTTCCCTCCTCCTCCGTCTTTATCGTGCTCTAGTTCTGTCACGTTTGGACTATGGTTGTCAAGTTTATGGTTCAGCTGCTCCTTCCACACTGCACGTGCTGGATCCAGTCCGCCATCGTGGTATCCGTTTGGCCACCGGTGCCTTCCCTACCAGCCCTGTTGATAGTCTCCTGGTTGAAGCTGGGATCCCCCCCCCCTTTCTGTTCGGCGGTCCCAGCTTCTGGTGTCTTATGCCCTCACTATCCGTTCTTCTCCCACTCATCCTTCCTATTCTATCCTGTTCCCAGATCATGGACGTCGCCCACCCGACTCCCGACCTCGGGCGGGTTTACCGGTTGGGCTGCGCCTTGCGTCTCTTTACCGTGATTTTCAGCTTCCTTCTTTGTCCTGTCTTCCTCGCTCCCTCCCCTCCACCCCTCCTTGGTTAGTTCCTCGGCCTCGAATTCGGATGGATCTCCGCCGCGGTCCGAAAGATTCCATCGCCCCGGTGGTGTTCCGTTCCTTTTTCCGCCAAATTTTATGGGAGTTTCGGGATGCTGTTGTTTTTTACACTGATGGCTCTAAATCTGCTGATCATGTTGGGTATGCCTTCACGTCCTATGTTGGAACGGAAAATCATCTGCTGCCACCTACATGTGGGGTGTTTACTGCGGAATTGATGGCAATTTCCCGGGCCATTACCTTTATTAAACAATCCCAACACAACCGCGTTTTGTTATGTACGGACTCGATGAGTGGCCTTCTTGCTATTGACCGGTGTTTTTCGCGCCATCCCTTGGTCTCTGCCATCCATGACCATCTCGCTGATCTTCACCGTGCTCCTTGTTCCATTGACTTCTTATGGGTCCCGGGCCATGTGGGTATCCTGGGTAATGAGCTCGCTGATCGTTTGGTTGGGGGAGCAGTTACTTACCCCCCGTTTTCTGTAACCCCTCCTGCAGCGAATTTACGGCTTCACATCAAATCCCACTTCGCACAGTCATGGGCCAATTCTTGGGAGGCTACTCCACTGTCTAATAAACTTCGTGCAATTAAGGTGACACCAGTTCCATGGCGTTCTTCCTTTCGCCTCTCCCGCAAGGACTCGACCACACTGTGTCGTCTCCACATTGGCCATACCAGGCTGACCCATGGTTTTCTTTTGCGTGATGAGCCACCCCCGCTATGTGGTTGTGGAGCCTTCCAGTCAGTGGCCTACATTTTGGTTGAATGCCCCCTTCTTTTGGCTCTGCGTGCTAAGTACAGACTCCCCCACACTTTACCTTTGATATTGGCTGACGATTCCCGGACAGTCTCTCTGGTTCTCGGTTTCCTCCGGGAGAGTGGTTTTTATTCTCAGTTTTAAAGTTTTTAATCTCTCTCTGGTGTTGGGGCAGGGCGGTGAGTGTTTGGGTGTCTCCCACTGTAGGCAGTGTTCAGAGATTCCCGATTCACCTCCCTGACCGGAATCCTCTTTTCTTCCCCTTTTACTCTGTTTTTACCCCTTCTTTTTAAGGCTTGGTTAGTCTTTCTCTTCCCATGCGTGCTTTCTGTATTATAGCAGTTGTACCTTTTAAGTCACAGGTGGTCTTGCCTATGCTGCTTCAGCATAGTGTTGGGTTCGTTCTCTTGCTGACTTCCCTCATTTGTTTTTACTAATGACAACGTGACTGCCCTTTTACGTTTTTCCCTTTTTCCGTTTTATTGTTCTGACTTTTCTGAGATGTCCCGTTAGCAAATGGAGTCTATTTGAAACAAGGGACTGATGACCTTGCTGTTTGGTCCCTTTAACCTCAAACAACCAACCAACCAACCATCCTTTTCAAATGCATTATAACGTGTGTTGGGTCCAAGTAAAACGTAGGTTCTTTAAATAAAGCCTATATATGAATTTACAAAATAATGTTATTCGGAAAGCTCTTTCAACAACGCAATGAAATATTCAAAAAGTAGAGGACTTTTAACATTGCAGCGCGTCTGAAATGGTGAATAATTAATGATTATAAAGAATCTGCCTCGACTGCAAATTGAAACCGGATGTTGACTAAGGTTTCGGTGCGAATAACCACGCCTTCTTCGGAACACTCCAAAACTACAAACTGCTTAAGAGGCGTGGTCCAACATTAATACAGAACGCCCAAAAGAGCAAAAGACTTGCATTTTATAATTTATGCGCCGAAACCTAGGTCAACATCCGGTTTCAATTTGCAATCGAGGCGGATTTTTCATAATCATTAAAAAGTAGATTTGTGAAACAAACTGCAGAAACTTAAGACTCTAAACATGGTTTCTGATTGATGGAACAGGAAATGGGACCCTTTCGACAAGCTTTCGAGCGTTAATCTTCTCCTTGATATCGCACAACCTATACTGAAGAATGTCTCTTTGTGCAGGCCACTTCCAGAATTTCTTGTTTGCTGCATACATTCCACGATGGCTCCGTTGTTCAAAAATGGTTCAAATGGCTCTGAGCACTATGGGACTCAACTGCTGAGGTCATTAGTCCCCTAGAACTTAGAACTAGTTAAACCTAACTAACCTAAGGACATCACAAACATCCATGACCGAGGCAGGATTCGAACCTGCGACCGTAGCGGTCTTGCGGTTCCAGACTGCAGCGCTTTTAACCGCATGGCCACTTCGGCCGGCCGGCTCCGTTGTCCTCTACGCTTTTTGCAATGCAAGAAAATACAATATTCTTTCATAAAACGATTACAAAGCTGCCTTCTACCAATGTCTGTTTACGACTGCCCCCTTTTGAACAACTGCCATCTTTGTTCTTCCCTCTTTTTGCACTGACGATCTTAACTTTTCCTTGTATAGGCCTACTGATAGATGGCAAAACATGGTTCCGCATCTCATAAGCTTCATCCTCAATGTTAGACGAACTACAGTCACACTCCTCTGATGACTGGAGGCTGACATCATCATCATCTTATGATGTTGACTCAGGGGCACTTGCTGCTTTCAAAATGTTGATTCTTCGCTCGCTGGACGAAGATGTTGTAAAAGGATAAAAACAGTGTATGAGTTACACCGTTAACATAATTTCCAATGAACTCTAGCATCAACTTAAGGAGTGTGGCAGAGCCTGCTGTGTGCTGCTGCCTCATGGATAAACTAAGATCTACGTCGAGTATTAAAAAAAAAACTGATACCAGGATCGGCTTAAATCACTTCAACTTTATGATTCAAGCAACCCTCCACGGTCTAAGTAACCCTGACTTACAGTACTAAAATAAATGCAGTAGTTTCATGTTTTATTCGTCAAAATAATGTGTTCCTGTCGCTTTTCGATTCCTTAATGTCATAACCCTTTGCTGTCTGATTTCACTTAGTTATTGATGTCAATTAATGGTTCACATTCAAAATAATGGCTCTGAGCACTATGAGACTCAACATCCGAGGTCATCAGTCCGCTAGAACTTAGAACTACTTAAACCTAAGGACATCACACACATCAATGTCCGAGGCAAGATTCGAACCTGTGACCGTAGCAGTCGCGCAGTTCCGGACTGAATCGCCTAGAACCGCAAGGCCACCGCGCCCGGCTGGCTCACATTGCTAATTTGCATTTTATATGACTTCACTGGAAATTCTGTAGAATCCACTAGGTTTTTGGCTCCCACCATGGGGAAGTATAATTATTTATCTGTATGTCATTTAATGTAAGAATCAAAGAATTCAAAATTCGCTACATTAACAGCTGATCACAATGTGAAATGTACAGTGGCATTCATAGGCGTAGATGCTTTACATGATTAAGGGCCATGCACATTTCAAAGTAAATGAATCACGAAACATCTTTGTAGTGAAAACATTATGCGTAACTTACACTTGTATTCTACAATAAAAGTAAGGTGAAGTGGAGAAAATTGGTTAAAATAACAGAAATGAAACCAGTACAGTAATGCCGACGGAAATTACTTTTGCAAATGTAAATGTTCCTAGTTTTATTGGAGAATGAAAATCACTAACAACGAGAAACACATTTCCCGATAAACAAAATAAGTTTTGCAACCAATGACAAAGAATTATCTGAGCAAGAAAGTCGCGTGGCTTACAGTGAAATTTATAGATGCAAATGAATCACATAAACACGCTTTTTGTAGAAGTGCTATAGATGAACGAGTATTATAATAATACCAAATCCAATACGCACGTAACTCACGTATTTCTCACAGTCTCTATAAAAGACTCAAAACAGTTTTTAGATACAAATCTTTTTCCTTATACCACAAAGATACATACCTTTTGCGGTTGCTGCTCTACGGAAGTTGTCCGCTATAGCCCTCGATAGGCGAAACGTCAGCAGAAAAAAGAGCACATCTGTGGCACTTCGAAGAGAACAGAACTTGGCGAAGGAAACTTTGGAGGAGCTGGAAGGAAAACAGAAAGTTGTGAGCAACGATAGTTATGTTTGCGCACGTCTTGAAGTTTCGCAGAGACGATCCAAAGCACAAAATTCGATAAGAATGTTCTGCATCGGACAAGTCTGTTATTTCTAGATCTCATTCGCGGCCTCTCGCACCCTTCGGCCCAGAGAGGAGTTTTTATCTGTTCTGCCAGTGCTTCAGCGTCTTCCTTCATCATATAGACCAGCAAATTGTATCAGACATCTGCAGTCACTATTAGAAAACTGAAAGAGTGTTCCAAAGTTATTTGAGGCGCTCGCTACATCCCAACAGCCGAAAGACACATGTCAGTAATGTATAATTACGACATGTCGCAGTAAACGTTTCTTTTAACTAACTGTAGTGTACATTGCTTTCTGCACGATCGCATTATAGAAACAAGCACCCAACTCCAGAATACTCCCAATTTTACTAATTACTGTTGTGCATCTTCCTATCTTGTCTTCGATACTATGACGTCGTTGACGCGGTTTGGAAAGTTTCAGGCGCATATCCAGATGCATCTAGAAGAACAAAATTTGTTTATTATTTATCGTGTTGCTTCTTGTGATAGTTCTGGAACTATCAGGTTGGGGTGTTTGGCGTGGAAGTGGAGTAGCAGTGGGTGGGGGCGAGGCTTTCAAATGTCACCTTTTTATGGTTGTCGTCAATAATTCGGAAACCGCGCCTCCTAGCGAAAACTTTGCCCAGTGGGTTAAGGACAACCTCTAAGTGCTGTACAGTCGTATTAAGGAATTAATTGTGTTCTGGGGTTGCAACAGAATGGAGGGGTAGAGAGTAGAATTGCAAGGAAAGACAGGTCGCTGGATTGTTGTCATCCAATTCCCTCCTTCGCAAGCCGGCAATTTGAAGAGCAAGCAGGGGATTTCCTTCTCTGTCTACCTCACTACGTCACAAAAAGGAACTACAGAGAGTTTCACAAAGCTGTACTGGTGATGCAGTATGCAGATATGACTAATAGGTGCTTATTTTCCAGAAAGTGCGTTAACACACACACACACACACACACACACACACACACACACACACACAATATATATATATATATATATATATATATGTAATGTTATAAATATTGTAATTCAGCATGTTATAAATAAACAAAAGAAGCTAAACGGAATACACATGTTAGTTAAAATACCAGCAGAAAAACGCATATGGACAGAATCTCTGCTCATTTTTGTACACTGTTTGAGGGGAAATATACACTTAGTCGTCCTGCATGGCAGCTGTAGCGTTCTTCCGGAAAATATTACTTCCCACACCGCGAGTTCTGCTCCGTTTTCATTTTGCAAACAGGCTATACTTCCCCAACAGTTCTTGTGCAGTTCTCATAAGTGAAAAGACAAAATAACTTCACTGAGCTCGTGTTTATAAAGCGGAGAGGATTTTAATTTATTCAATGAGTTCTTATTGGCAATTTTGAGGTAGGGATTATGTAAAATACTATCCAATAAACAACGGCTGAGAACTGTATAATTTGTAATTGTGATGTGGACAGTAACTTTAGTAACCTTTGTATTGTTGGTGGGAAAGGAACTGGACTGGTAAATGTGGCACCTCGCTGCTGCCCAAAGTTGAGATCATATTGTAAAGCTATGTAATTACGTTGTAGTCAGTTGGTGGTACATTAATAAATAACGAGAAAGTCACTGCACTTCTTTCAGCATTAGCTTTGTTACCGGTAGTCTGCATAAATCTCCTCCGTTCAGGGATTGCTGGAACTTGAATCTGATAATGTAATAGATATACTGTGCCTGTCTGAGCATCACATTGTGTCTGATATGGAAAAGGTAAATATCAGTCTTTATATTCTAGCTGCACATATGAGTAGAGAGAGTAAGGTGAGAGGAGGAGTTGCCATATATGTCAAAAGTTATCACTGTGTAAAAAGCTTAGATACAAAACGTTTTGTCTAGAGCAACACACAGAAGCATGTGCCTGTCAACTTAAACAGGAGGAGGACTCTTTTTATCATTTTAACACTATATAGGTCCCCTTCAGGAAACTTTCATTTATTCCTGGAAAACTTGGATGCCTTGTTGTGTTATCTGTCAGCTAGGGGAAAGCAAATTATTGTTTGTGGGAACTTCAGTGTTGATTCACCGAAAGAGTGTAATAGGAAGAATGACCTGAAAGTCTTGCTCGGTTCTTTCAATTTGACATCTGCCATTTATTTTCGTACTCGGGTAGTTAAGAAAAGCAGCAATTTGATAGAAAACACTTTTATAGACCAAGATAAGTTTAAAAACATAAATTTTTGTCCTGTTGAGAATGGCGTTTTTGATCATGATGCTCAGCTAGTTACAGTATATGACATACGTCCATTCAGTAATACAAAACTACCCTCGAAAGTTTTGCGTTCAATTAATGACTCAACAATTCGAAATTTCAGAGGAAATCTTCAGCAGTTACACTGGGATGAGGTGTACAAGGAACCCGATGCTTATTTAAAATGTAACTTATTTCATCATACATTTGTTAGAGAATTTGGAAACTGTTTCCCCAAGAAAGTAGTTAAATCCAGTTATAAGAAACCATGCAAAAAACCTTGGCTTACTAAAGGAATAAAAATATCTTCTAACCACAAAGGAGAACTGCATCTAACAACAAGAAAGAGTAATGACCGAGAAACAGCTAAATATCATAAAAACTACTGTGCTACCTTAAGAAAGGTTATTAAAAGTCGAGAAGCATGTGCATCATGTCTAAGATTGACACCTCTGATAACAAAATCAAAACAATTTGGAATATAATTACCAGGGAGACAAGGTAACCAAGAGTACAGGATGATAGCATTACCATCAGAGCGAATGGAAACGTGACAAACGACAAGCCGGAAGTCGAAAACATTTTGAATAATCATTTTTTAAACATTGCAGAGAAAATAGTATCTACATGTTCATTAGAAGAAGCAAGGCAGTTAATGGAAGAAGCCTTCCCCACACCATCTTATACAACTGAAATTCCCCCCACATCTCCTTCTGAAATCAGGAAGATAATAAACTCTCTCAAGAATAAAAGGTCACATGGAATTGATGGCATTTACAGCAGGATAATAAAAGCTTGTTCCCAAGAGATAAGTGGGATTCTTAGCCACATATGTAATAGCTTGATGAGACAGGGTATTTTCCCAGATAGACTGAAGTGTGCCATTGTTAAACAACTGCATAAAAAGGGGGATACATCTGATGTCATCAACTACCACCCAATCTCTCTTCTGACCGCCTTATCCAAAATTCTTGAAAAAGTAATGTATTGTAGAGTAGCTTCACACCTTTGTAAAAATAAAGTGTTAACAAAATGTCAGTTTGGTTTCCAGAAAGGTTTTTCAACGGAAAATGCTGTATACACTTTCACTAATGAAATATTAAATGCTCTGAGTAACCGGAAGTCACCTGTTGGGATTTTTTGTGATCTCTCAAAGGCTTTTGATTGTGTAAATCATGGAATACTTCCAGATAAGCTCAAACACTGTGGTAGTTTAAATCATACCTAACTGGAAGAGTGCAGAAAGTTGAAATAAGCAGTTCACATAATATGAAAAAAACTGTGGATTTCTCAATCTGGGGAACAATCAAGAATGAGGTGCCACAAGGTTCGGTGCTGGGTCCTCTGCTGTTCTTAATACATATTAATGACTTGCCGTTCTATATTCGCGAAGATGCAAAGCTGGTACTTTTTGCCGATGATACAAGTATAGCTATCACACCCAACAGACAAGAGCTAACTGGTGAAACTGTAAACTATGTTTTTCAGAAAATCATTAAGAGGTTCTCTGCAAATGGGCTCTCATTAAACTTTGACAAAAGACAGTATATACAGTTCCACACAGAAAATGGAATGATACCACTAATAAATATAGACTTCAATCAGAAATCGGTAGCTACGGTAGAATATTCAAAATTTCTAGGTGTATGCATTGATGAAGGGTTGAACTGGAAAAACCATATTGAAGATCTGCAGACACATTTGAGTTCAGCTACTTATGCTATTAGGGTCATTGCAAATTTTGGTGATACACATCTAAGTAAATTAGCTTACCACGCCTGTATTCATTCTCTGCTTTCGTATGGCATCACATTCTGGGATAACTCATCATTGAGTAAAAGAGTGTTCATTACACAAAAGTGTGTAATCAGAATAATTGCAGTAGCTCATCCGAGATCATCCGGCAGACACTTATTTAAAGAGCTAGAGATCTTCTCTGTAGCTTCACAATATATATATTCACTTAAGAAATTTGTTATTGACTATCTGAATGAATTCAAAAGTAATAGCAGTCTACATGGCTACAACACTAGGAGAAAGGATGATCTTCACTACTCAAGGTTAAATCTAATTTTGGCTCAGAATGGGGCAAATTATGCTGCCACAAATGTCTTTGGTCATTTGCCTAATACCATCAAAAATGTGACAGATAGTCATATAGCATTCAAAAGGAAATTAAAAGAATTTCTTAATGGCAACTCCTTCTACTCAGTTGGTGAAGTTTTGGATGTAGTAAGTGGGTAATTTCCCCAACACCCACTAAAATATATATATATATATATATATATATATATATATATATAAAATAAAATAAAATAAAATAAAAACTAAGTTTCATGTAAAATTCTGTGGCATGTAGTCTTGTATAGACACCTTTTATTAACCTGACACGTTCCACATCATTACAAAGTGTCGTATTCATGATCTATGGAACAAGTACTAATCTAATCTCATATCTAATCTTGTAGAGTAGACTGGAGCTACTTGATACACATCCACAGTATATTTCCGAAGATGAGTGTGAAAATGGCGGATGATATGACGCTGGCCATGTTGAGTTGAAGAGCAGTAACCTGTTGTAAGGCTTTGCTTGACTTACCTTGAAATATCTGAAGTTCCGTAACTCCTAGGTGTCCTACATCTGTTGCAGAGGGAGACAATTTCAGCGTCTGGGCCTTTTCAGATGTTGGGAGAGCTGAGGCAGGGATGATGCTTTTGATATCCCTCATTCCGTGAACAGTATTGCCACCAATGACATTGAAGACAATGGAATCGACTTTCACGAATACATATTGGCAGCATGTTACGCATTGGACAGGCTCGTCAGTATGGTAGACAGATGACAGCTCAGTATGTGGAACTTTTTTACATGAGAGCTCACTTAACAAATGCTAGTAAGTACTCAATTTAATAAACTGAAAATAGCAATACTGTATGCACACTATATTGCCATACAGGATGAGTAAGAAGAGTTAATTTCCTCTCTAACAGCGTGCAGAAATTTATGTGGACTCTTATCTGGATGCGTTTCTGGCGTCAGAATTATAGTAACTCGTATCTGTATTGTATGAAGTGTTATAGCACTTAGACAAAAATAAACACCCCAGGGCATGTCTGCGCGCTATGTAACCAGTGATTCGGTATAACTTTGTGAAACGCCCTGTAGTTGCTGCTTCTGGGTTAGTGAGGTATACAGGCTGTATAATCACCAGATAGCTCTTCAGATTGCAGGATTAGGAAGGAGGGAATTGTATGGCCATAATACGACGACCTATCTTCCTTTGTATCTCTGGCCTCCACCCCTTCGTTCTGTTTCACCCCGAGAACACTATTTATCCTTTAATACAGCTCTACGGGACATATACGTTGTTCTTAACCAACTTCATTTAACAATATGCACTAATTTATACCATTAAAACACAATTTTGTGATCTGTGTTTATTCCATCCCCTGCAACGCGGAAAATATTAGTCCTAGAGAAAAAAATTAATAAGACCTTTTTGTAGGAAATATAGTTAAATGTTTCAATGGGAAATTTTTTCTTTACAAGTCGCGGTTTTTGGCTTATTCACGGAAAACATAAAAACGTGACCTTCAGACCTCCCCTTCCCTGCTTCTGTGCACTCCCCAATTTAAAGCCCCAACGGTAGGCATTTTTTTTTTAGGATACTCACTGTATCCTGTCCTACCACTCCACGAAAAATTTGCGACTACACGATGTTTTCCTCTGTTCGATCTTTCTTGGTCTTTATTTGGTTCAAATGGCTCTGAGCACTATGGGACTTAACATCTGCGGTCATCAGTCCCCTAGAACTTAGAACTACTTAAACCTAACTGACCTAAGGAGATCACACATATCCATGCCCGAGGCAGGATTCGAACCTGCGACCGTAGCAGTCACACGGTTCCGGACTGAGCGCCTAGAACCGCGAGACCACCGCGGCCGGCGGTCTTTATTTACTAGGATCTTACAACAGTTGATCAAAATCACAGAAAAGAATGCTAAAAATGTCAAAATACCAAAATATTCTTTCAGAAACATTGAGGACTGAAACACGTCTGTTCCACATGAGGTCTGAGCACCAATTTACTCTACTGTTGGTTCACTTGGGTCACACTCATGTCATCTCCAAAAGTACATACCCGTAACTATCATTAAACAAAGTAGTATGACACAAAATCGTATGTAAGTTATTATTTTCCAGAACAATGAGAATACCTTATTCCTATTTATTTTCCTGGCCTCTAAGCGTTCCTTCACATGGTCGAAATGTTAATCTAGATTTCCTGATGTCAGTGGTAGTGGTGGCTGAATGTCGCTCCTGCCGCCACTTCTGTGAGACTTCTTAGGGCTGTGAAAAGCTGTACTAGAGTGTACTGGTTAGGAAACAGCGACATCAGGAAAGAATTAATGTAAGAAACAAAGTAGAAGGAACAGGAGAGAACGTTTTGATAGCATGATCAGATGCAGACTATCTTACAGAGTCAGAAATTATGATCTGGTAGGGAAGACGTAGAAGAACAAATCAGGTTCTGAAAGGGATAAATTCTGAAATGGTTCCACATCGGCTATGAAATAAAATAAATCTCTGAATTGCAAATTGAATATTTAATCAAATTTCTTGAAATGACTTTAGGGAGCTTTAAAAAAATCGACTACGTTTTTAGTATAAGTCTGTATCAGTTTGCAGTGGATTCATTAAACAGCACCTAATGAATGACGCAGCTCCATTGAGACAGTCTTTCACTACTCTGCGAACTCGCTGGTAGATTAGTCGTGATCCTGCAACTCGGATAGGTAGTTTAAATACTAGCTGTAGATCACTGGAAGAATGTCATTGCGTAATAACAATAAAATGGTTTGGAAACTGGTAACATTAGTGCATCCACAGAAAATTGCACAAAAACAGGAAAACACGATTCTGTGATGGATGACCGTCAGTTATAAAATTGGACCGAGGGCAGGTTCGTGCTGTCAAACAAATGTCCACCGATTCCGAATGTCGATAGAGCTTAGAAACTTGTCGAGAATGCATTTCACTCAGTCTTGAAACATGTAACATTAATTACCGTTTTTCATAAGATGGAAGAATATTATTCCGAAAGTTGTTCGTACTCGGCTACAAATCCACTGTTTCTGCTAGTATTAATACTGCAGCATTACGTGAAACTTTCTAATTACCCTGAATTCCAATATGGCGGCCTACAACAAAGCCGCAGTTACACAAGAGACGATATCTATTAAACGTCTACTTTCCACGAGAGTTAAGATCTGAGTAATCAAACATTTAAATCTAGGTATACGTGTGAGAGTTTTTTCCCACTCGGAAGCTTTCGCGACTAAGTGTCGTGTAAACTGCACCAACAGTCATCTCGAGAGTGACACAAGATCTTGGATAGTCGCGCTCTGCGAGTTTGTGTAGTCGGCGACCCATCTCTCGATAGCTGTTTAAATCTGTTGGCATTTTCGGGAGACCTGAGAATACTCGGAGAATGCTGAGCGGCCATATTGCGCCCCAGATTTCTGCCGTATTTCACAGTTTGTACACCACCACATCTTGGTATTATATTTTTCTGTAGTCATGTACACATTACATAAAATTACCCGCGAAAGTACTTTTTCAGCCATAATACAGGCACGTGGCTTCTGCCCGAGGAAATCTAAGTTTAACTCTTAAATGAACTGCACGAGCAGTTAGCCTGTTTCGAAAGCTCTAGACTTAAACAGTGGTATGCAACGAATAACAAACAAAATCATCATAGACATATTACATAGAATTAACAAACGAAAATACAAATTTTGTAACTGAAGTGGCTCGATTACACGTTAATACGAAAATGTGGATGAAAGACAAGCGAACTGCCCACTGCGCCAGATCCACAATCCAGCGAGCAGCTCTGTAACGCGTACCGGAAATGTTGGGGCAGTTCAGACTACTGTCGCGAGGGATACATTCCCACCGCAAGTGAATTTCAGCGATGTGTTGGCAAAAACAGTGATGGAGAAAGTAGCCAGGAAGTGAACTCTGGACGACTCATTTAATTTCTTTGTAAGAGGAAAGGCCAGCGTTATGGAATGCACAGTTGCTGGACTATAGTAACTGTGATAAAAGGTGAAGTTTGTTGGCTGAAACTATTGCTATTTCCAGCACATCCTCAGAAGGAATTTGTCGGAACATCCACAATTAAAGGAACTAAGCAACGTAGTTGAAAAAGAAAATGCTCTAATCACTATGGGACTTAACATCTGAGGTCATCAGGCCCTTAACTTAGAACTACTTAAACCTAAGTAACCTAAAGACATCGCACACATCCATGTGCGAGGCAAGATTCGAACTTGCGACCGTACCAGCAGCGCGGTTCCGGACAGAAGCGCCTACAGCCACTCGGGCACACCGGCCGGCAACGTAGTTCTATAACATGGATTAATTAATGTAAACAAGTGAGGTTATGATTGAAACTCATCGTTTTGGAACTCGAATAACTGCAATTTAACTTCGAGTAATACAGCAGTCTAAAATTTTGTATGACATGGTATTTATTGATTGTAGTATTATATTTGGTGTTGAAGAACAGACCTTCAGGAAATTACCAGTGGTTTCTTAAGTCAATGCAAGTAAATGCGGTTAAATAAATGTACGACCGGAAATGTTCATTTATCAAATATCGGCCCTATTTGAATTTTGAACGTCTCTATGGATCAAGACGAAATTGTGTATATTGTTACTCTGCCAGACATTAAAGAGAATAAGGCAGTTAGTGCTAGAAACATTTTTGTCACAAGCAGTCTCTTTAACATTAATGGCTTTACGCATAATGGTAGCTAGACTGGCAATTTTGAGTCCAATTATACAGATTTTTTTCTTCCATCACTGTAATTCCAGTAAAATTTCCATATTGGTGTGGATTTTACACTACAGGCTCTGAAATGAGACTCTTGCATGCCCTAAAATCAGCCCACCTCCTAATCTGCTCTCTTATCCAGCAGCAAAACGATCGTTTACGTTTCTTCTTTGCCACTATAAGTACAGCTGCAGCACGACGCTCTTCCATCGTAACCTCTTCCTTCACCCATAGAACTACGACAGAAAGGCCTTGCGTAGAGTAATCTCTCTACTCTAACAGACACTCCACCTTACTGCGTCAAAACGCTTTCGAAACTTGCTCTCGTAAGGCTCTCAGTAACTTACAGAAAGTACCCGAAGGAAACTGTCAGACTGTAACTATCTGTGAAAACTGTCCTTAGTGTAAATAATTGTGCGAGTGCTATCTGAAAGTAACAAACTCACATGGGCGGATACTCTCACGTGTGATTTTCGTAGAGTACCAATGCGCGTCGCAGAACGCAGGGCGCTGTCTTGCAGTCAGTAAGGAAATCCGGAAACAGTAAATAAATGTTACTAAATTTCAATGCCAACAGTTATTTCACACAGCGACATTCATTACATTATTTTCAACACAAACTTCCAGTGATGTTAATTACTCCACTGTAAATTGCTACAGACTTACACTAAAAACATAATTTTTTTTCCAAAGCTCCCTCAAGTCATTTCAAGAAATTTGATGACGAGATTCAATTTTGACTATTCAATTTGCAGTCCAGAGATTTATTTTATTTCGTATCCGATATGGAACCTTTTCAGAAGTTATTCATTTCAGAACCTGATCATAATTTCTGACTCTGTAAGAAAGTCTGCCACAGATCATGCTATCAAAACGTTCTCTCCTGTTTCTTCTACTTTGTTTCTTACATTAATTCTTTCCAGATGTTGCTGTTTCCTAACCAGAATACTCCAGTATAGCCTTTCACAGCCCTAAGAAGTCTCACAGCAGTGGCGGCGGGAACGACATTCAGCCCCCCCCCCCCCCCCCCCCATACCACTGACATCAGGAAATCTAGATTAACATTTCAACCATGTGAAGGAACGGATAGAGGCCAGGAAAATGAATAGGAGTAAGGTATTCCCATTATACTGGAAAATAATGACTTATATACGATTTAGTGTCATACTACTTTGTTAAATGATAGGAGTATGCACTTTTGGAGATGACATGAGTGTGACGCAAATGAGCCCACAGTAGAATAAATTGGTGCTGAGACCTCATGTAGAATAGACGTGTTTCAGTCCTCAACATTTGTGGAAGAAAATTTCGTGTTTTGAAATTTTTAGCATTGTTTCCTGTCATTTTGATCAGCTGTTGTAACATCCTAGTAAACAAAGACCAAGAAATATCGAAAAGAGGAATAAATCGTGTAGTCGCAAATTTTTCGTGGATCAAAATAACAAACATAAATCAATGATATAATAACGAGGAGTTTATCTATTTTTTATGTCACCCCAACAAAACATTATCATTAAATATGGGAAGACAAACAAAAACTATATAAAAGTAAAATGTTAAGCTCTATAGTTTGTTACCAGCACGCTGCCTCAAACGTGCAGGACACCACACTTCAGACAAATGTCAGATGCCCAGAGGACAAATTCCAACATGCGCGAACTGCACGAGCAACACCCTGCCTGCTTCAGAGGGTTCCGAAAATACCCTCAGAATTTACAAAGCACAAGCGCAAACTGTCAGAAATATAGCAACCCAACATCGATAGCTGTGAACATACAAAACCCTTGAGAAATTCTCGGACTGCCAAGAAGAGATACAGAGCTTCCACAAAGACGAAACATACGCCACCAGTAGCAAAATATATGGACACGAAGACTCCTATATACCCAAACCCAGAGCCCACATCATCTGCAACATTTGACTCTGCAATAATTCTTAACACTCTCACTGGAGTTCTCGACATCATGGCAAAAATCAACATCTGAACACACTGGAACTCATCACAGAAAAGTTTAAAAAAATTGTTAATGCATCATACAACATAAAAAATTGTGGCCTTGCTAGAGGAAACATTACAATTTTTCACACCACGAAATGGCCTATAGACATGTCACGAGCCAAGACTTTATATTTTGTGTATGGAGTGCAAATGGAATTATCAATCAGAAAACGGAACCTGTAGATTTTATAACAAGACACATGATAGAGATACTGCTTCCTACGGAAACCCATCGGAGGCCAACGCAAAGATTTAGGTGAAAGAACATGACATAGGCTAGATAGGGCCAACGGACGGGGAGGGGGAACTGCTGTGTTCGTACGAAACACACTTACACACCATAGAGAATTAACGAACTTCCAAGCAACAGCAGTAGGAATTGTAACAGCACGTGGAAGAATAACATTTGTTACTACATATCTCAGCCCAAATCAAAGACCAATCGAAGAAGACTTATTTCGCATTTTTTATGCATATGACAAAACTTGATGGGAAGGGGGGAAGCTAAAAATTATGCCTGGAACTCGCGGAAGACCAACACCAGGGGAACAAAGTGACATGAAATGGAAGAACAGCCCGCAAGAACCGACTCACTTCTAGACAGCACACAATCATAGACCAGATGTCTTTGACACAACTGAGATAAAGAACCTGCAAATAAACCCAAGGCTATCTACAATCAACGATTTAACATCAGATCACGATCCAGTTAAAGGTGTTATGACGAAAGCAGTTGAACCACAATTCTGGCACATAAAAACACATGCAAAATGGGACCAATATAAAGCATATCTCAATAATAACGTACGTCAACACTGGCACTAAATAATAGACAAGAGGAAGACGAAGCCATAACCACACTCACAAATAAAATTCAAACTTCGTATAGACGAGCCATGATAACATGGACAAACGAAAACCAGCAAAATGAAAACTTTACTCCCCCCCTCCTTCAAGACTTGAAGACCATAAAAAGCGCGAAAAATATGGCACAAATTTCTGAACCCTGCCGACTACACAGAATTACGACAATTACCTCGAGAACTACACCGTCGCGCAATCGAGAGGAGAAGTAGGAAGAATGAATGGACCACCACATCCTCCTACAAAGCAGAGAGGAGTGGAACATTGTAAGATGTTTTCGCGAATGAAAACCACCAAAGACTGCTGCCATCTAGGGACCAGGTGGCTTAGTTTTCGATCCGTAATTTAAAGCGGAAATATATTCAGAGACTTACGAAGCGCAAAACTCTATCGATATCCCCAACAACGAAAACCTAGACTCTAAAGGCAACAGAACAAGGCAACGAGCGGAAAACATTAGAAACATTCCGATCGAACAAGCCAATTACTCACGACCCCAACTGAGATCTGAAAAACAATTAGGAATTTAGGTATAAAATCAGCCCCAGGCCCAGACGATGTAACAAATGAACAGTTAAAACAGCTACCAAGAAAACCAATAGTGCTGCTAACACCAATTTTCAACGGATGTCTCAGACATGAATATTTCCCGACGCAATGGAAAACATGTACCAATACCGATACTAAAGCCTGGTAAAGATTGAAACCTGCCACAGAACCACCGACCTATTAGCCTTCTTCCCACCTTATCCAAAGTTTTCGAACGACTAATCCTACAAAGGCTTAAAAAACCAATGCTTGAGAATGAGATCATTCGACCAGAACAGTTTGCATTTCAGACCACAATATTAGCAGAAATGCAGCTCCTAAGCATATCCGAAAACATAGCATATAAAATGAGTAGGCGCTATAACACAGCAGCAGTTTTTCTAGATGTAGAGAAAGCTTGTGATAAAATCTGAGAAGATCGCTTCATCGTAAAGTTACAGAATCTAAATTGCATCTCAGTCATCTATGATTTTTATGTAGGGGTCTTTCTCTCACACAGAAAATTCTTTGTAAATACACTCCTGGAAATGGAAAAAAGAACACATTGACACCGGTGTGTCAGACCCACCATACTTGCTCCGGACACTGCGAGAGGGCTGTACAAGCAATGATCACACGCACGGCACAGCGGACACACCAGGAACCGCGGTGTTGGCCGTCGAATGGCGCTAGCTGCGCAGCATTTGTGCACCGCCGCCGTCAGTGTCAGCCAGTTTGCCGTGGCATACGGAGCTCCATCGCAGTCTTTAACACTGGTAGCATGCCGCGACAGCGTGGACGTGAACCGTATGTGCAGTTGACGGACTTTGAGCGAGGGCGTATAGTGGGCATGCGGGAGGCCGGGTGGACGTACCGCCGAATTGCTCAACACGTGGGGCGTGAGGTCTCCACAGTACATCGATGTTGTCGCCAGTGGTCGGCGGAAGGTGCACGTGCCCGTCGACCTGGGACCGGACCGCAGCGACGCACGGATGCACGCCAAGACCGTAGGATCCTACGCAGTGCCGTAGGGGACCGCACCGCCACTTCCCAGCAAATTAGGGACACTGTTGCTCCTGGGGTATCGGCGAGGACCATTCGCAACCGTCTCCATGAAGCTGGGCTACGGTCCCGCACACCGTTAGGCCGTCTTCCGCTCACGCCCCAACATCGTGCAGCCCGCCTCCAGTGGTGTCGTGACAGGCGTGAATGGAGGGACGAATGGAGACGCGTCGTCTTCAGCGATGAGAGTCGCTTCTGCCTTGGTGCCAATGATGGTCGTATGCATGTTTGGCGCCGTGCAGGTGAGCGCCACAATCAGGACTGCATACGACCGAGGCACACAGGGCCAACACCCGGCATCATGGTGTGGGGAGCGATCTCCTACACTGGCCGTACACCACTGGTGATCGTCGAGGGGACACTGAATAGTGCACGGTACATCCAAACCGTCATCGAACCCATCGTTCTACCATTCCTAGACCGGCAAGGGAACTTGCTGTTCCAACAGGACAATGCACGTCCGCATGTATCCCGTGCCACCCAACGTGCTCTAGAAGGTGTAAGTCAACTACCCTGGCCAGCAAGATCTCCGGATCTGTCCCCCATTGAGCATGTTTGGGACTGGATGAAGCGTCGTCTCACGCGGTCTGCACGTCCAGCACGAACGCTGGTCCAACTGAGGCGCCAGGTGGAAATGGCATGGCAAGCCGTTCCACAGGACTATATGCAGCATCTCTACGATCGTCTCCATGGGAGAATAGCAGCCTGCATTGCTGCGAAATGTGGATATACACTGTACTAGTGCCGACATTGTGCATGCTCTGTTGCCTGTGTCTATGTGCCTGTGGTTCTGTCAGTGTGATCATGTGATGTATCTGACCCCAGGAATGCGTCAATAAAGTTTCCCCTTCCTGGGACAATGAATTCACGGTGTTCTTATTTCAATTTCCAGGAGTGTATTTACAATCAGCCATCAAACATAAAACCATCGGAACAAGGAATCCCTCAAGTGTTGGTATTATTGCCGACACTGTTCATAACCTATGTTATCGACATACCTGTTACCCAACGTAGTATTGTCTCAATTTGCAGACCCCGCCGACTCAATTGCAAGTAGTTGTAGAATGACTGCTACAATAACGAGGATTCAAAGACAGCTGAACACCATAAAAGAATGGGCACGCGAAAAACAATTCAAATTAAACGCAGAAAAAACACAAACTTTAATGTTTACGAGGAAGAGGTCAGAACTACGAGGCAAATTACCAATAAATGGAACACATATATATTAGACACAGCAGGTCAAATATCCTGGAGTCATGTTGGACAATAAGCTGACCTTTAAAACCCAAGTCGTATATAAAAAAAGAGAAAATTATAAAACTGGTACATACATCAATCCCACCTTTGGCCAATGCTGACATGGGAATCCGAACAAAATTAACACTCTATAAAACAACAGTCTTACCAGCTCTATATCCGATTGTTCAACTTGGGGTACAACTTGCAACGCAAACCAGCAAGTGCTGCAAACAGTCAAATACCGATGTTTCAGAATAATGCTGAAAGCCCCTCCATGGACTAGAACAAACTACTTACTTGTTGAAATCAATATGCCAACAGTCACACAACAAATACAGGAAAAAGCTTGAAAACTGTTAGAAAAATATTACCGATTGAGAAACACAACCAGACACCTGGAATATCCTGGAACAGTCGATCCTCGAGAATGGCACCGAGTGGGAGTTCCCAGAGTCGTCATAAGGAATTAATAGACTAAAGAAAAACCAGCAGCAAGAACCATATTAAGCCTAAAGGGCGACTATAGCCCAAGTATCGTAATAAAGACAAATGAAATTCTATTGTAAACTATAAATGAAGGAAGTCCAGCCACCGAACGAAGTGGCCGAGCGGTTCTAGGCGCTTCAGTCTGGAACCCCGCAACCGCTACGGTCGCAGGTTTGAATCCTACCTCGGGCATGGATGTGTGTGATGTCCTTAGGTTAGTTAGGTATAAGTAGTTCTAAGTTCTAGGGGACTGATGGCCTCAGATGTTATGTCCCATAGTGCTCACAGCCATTTGAACCATTTTTTTGAAGTCCAGCCATCAAAGGCGAAAGCACTTCTAAGCTAAAAAAAAAAAAAAGATCACGATGGGATTTTTTCCAAGAAGAAGAAACAGAAAATCAGTGACATTTCATTACGGAGAAGACAATCAGGTATGGATTCTGCATTTACTATCGACCTTTTTGCGTCTCATACAAGCATTTTTTCAGAGTATTGTAATGAGGATACAGGCTTTCTCAACCCATTTCAGGGACGCAATTTTATAGGGTTATTACCACGGAAACAGATTTGTATTTATGCACAATTTTGATGGATTACTTACTCGTCATCTTCTATTGCCGAGAAGAGACATATGAGTGCTTTGTCGAAACCTTGTGTCCGTACAAAGCTGTTACAACAACAATATTAATCTTCAGCTAGGTAAAACCATGTCTGTTTTCATCGATTTATACTCGGCGCTCAGTAGGAAATTGGGAAAACACCTGAGAACTTCTCGGTCAGTAGATGCCAAGCAGTAATTTACATCATAAGGATGGAGGAAGCAGCTTTCTTGGTAACATCATACTGAACACGCTGGACTTGCATTCGGGAGGACGACGGTTCAATCCCGTCTCCGGCCATCCTGATTTAGGTTTTCCGTGATTTCCCTGAATCGCTTCAGGCCAATGCCGGGATGGTTCCTTTGAAAGGGCGCGGCCGATTTCCTTCCCCATCCTTCCCTAACCCGAGCTTGCGCTCCGTCTCTAATGACCTCGTTGTCGACGGGACGTTATACACTAATCTCCTCCATCTCCTCCTCATACTGAACTTTTCTCTAGGTTATTTGGGAAAGAAAGCATAGAATCGAAAAACGTCTTGGCTGAGCAGAACTTTGAATCCAATTTCTCACGAAAGCGAGTAACTAGTAAAAAGTCTATGAAGGGTTTGGCATATTTGCAAATATGTATGGTTCAAATCGCTCTGAGCACTAAGGGACTTAACATCTGTGGTCATCAGTCGCCTAGACCTTAGAACTAATTAAACCTAACCAACCCAAGGACACCACACACATCCATGCCCGAGGCAGGACTCGAACCAGCGACCGCAGTGGTCGCTCGTTTCCAGACTGCAGCGCACAGAACCGCAGGGCCACTTCGGCCGGCTGCAAATATCTAATTCTAAGTAAATAACAATTTAGACTCCAGTATTTCCCCTCCACTGAACATTCTTTGAGCCATTTCACTGTGCATTAAAAAATTTGAATGACAAAATTTCAGCCACACGGATTTATTGTGATCTATCTAAGGCATTTTCTCAAATCACAGCATTCGTCTGAAGAAACTTAAGACTTACGACTTCTGATGTACAGTGGGTACGTGGTTCACTAGAGATTTGACTGATTGGAAGAAAGTTATCTTGTCAGATATCCCTTGTAGCTCTGATGATGATTCATATTCTGAGTAAGGACCAATTGCTAGTGACGTTCCAGGGAGCTAAATTCTGCAGTCACTCCTGTTCTTTACATATGTCATCAGCACAATACCTTGCATCGTTCTTTTCAACAACACAGGCACTGCAATGTCGTATTTATCCGCCGATACCGGGCAGTGACTTCAATTAAAAATGACCACCCTTTATGAGACTTACATAACGTGCGTGCGAGTGCAGGTTGAGACGCAAGAACGACGTCATGGGGAACTTTGGGTCTGGCCGTTGATCGTGTATGGAGAACCAAAGCGATTAAGACGACCGCTCGAGTAAAGCGGTAAATCGGGTTTCGACTCCAAGTCCGGCACACATTTTCGCCGACGTTAATCCCTTATACAGCCGATGGTTGTTTGTGTTCGAAACTGTGAATACATTTCATGAATACTAACTACGTTAATGACACTAACATTATAATTAACCCTTCTGCGGCTGCGAGGGCCGAGCGTCCTGTCTCCCTGGCCGGCGGATGGCTGACACAATTCGATGTCCGCCGCAGGCTACGTCCGCTGTACGCTAATCGCACGTCCCATAACGCATACGACCTCTCCACAATAACACGCTTCTTAAAATAGCTATCACACTGCACAGTCACAGTGTTTGCAGTTTCAACCTTCCTGTTAAAAATCCAGCCCAGGCTGGGAAAAAATTATTTTAGAACAATCGTAAGAACTTCTATATTTCTGATGGGAGAGGTCTGTAACTTGATATTTACACTGCCACTTCTCAAGATAATAGTTTAAAGTGTCGAATTCCTAGCAAAGGCACTCAAAACTTGGGAAGTCTTACGTTGAGCGCAGCAGCGGGTGTTGCTGAGAAATTACACATACTCTCCTGGCCATTAAAATTGCTACACCACGAAGATGACGTGCTACAGACGCGAAATTTAACCGACAGGAAGGAGATGCTTTGATATGCAAATGATAAGCTTTTCAAAGCATTCACACAAGGTTGGCGCCGGTGGCGACACCTATAACGTGCTGACATGAGGAAAGTTTCCAACCGATTTCTCGTACACAGACAGCAGTTGACTAGCGTTGCCAGGTAAAACGTTTTTGTGATGCCTCGTGTAAGGAGCAGAAATGCTTACCATCACGTCTCCGACTTTGATAAAGGTCGGGCTGTAGCCTATCGCGACTGCGGTTTATCGTATCGCGACATTGCTGCTCGCGTTGGTCGAGATCCAATGACTGTTAGCAGAATATGGAATCGGTGGGTTCAGGAGAGTAATACGGATCGCCTTGCTGGATCCCAACGGCCTCGTATCACTAGCAGTCGAGATGACAGGCATCTTATCCGCATGGTTGTAACGGATCGTGCCGCCACGTCTCGATCCCTGAGTCAACAGATGGGGATGTTTGCAAGACAACAAGCATCTGCACGAACAGTTCGACGACGTTTGCAGCAGCATGGATTATCAGCTCGGAGACTATGGCTGCGGTTACCCTTGACGCTGCATCACAGACAGGAGAGCCCGGTATGGTGTACTCAACGACGAACCTGGGTGCACGAATGACAAAACGTCACTTTTTCGGATGAATCCAGGTTCTGTTTACAGCATCATGATGGTCGCATCCGTGTTTGGCGACATCGCGGTGTACGCATATTGGATGCGTGTATTCGTCATCGCCATACTGGCGTATCACGCGGCGTGATGGTATGGGGTGCCATTGGTTACATGTCTCGGTCACCTCTTGTTCGCATTGACGGCACTTTGAACAGTGGACGTTACATTTCAGATGTGTTACGACCCGTGGCTCTACCCTTCATTCGATCACTGCGAAACCCTACATTTTATCAGGATAATGCACGACCGCATGTTGCAGGTCCTGTACGGGCCTTTCTCGATACAGAAACTGTTCGACTGCTGCCCTGGCCAGCGCATTCTCCAGATCTCTCACCCATTGGAAAGGTCAGGTCAATGATGGCCGAGCAACTGGCTCATCACAATACGCCAGTCACTACTCTTCATGAACTGTGGTATCGTGTTGAAGCTGCATGGGCAGCTGTACCTGTACACGCCATCCAACCTCTGTTTGACTCAATGCCCAGGCGTATCAAGGCCGTTATTAGGGCCAGAGGTGGTTGATCTGGTTACTGATTTCTGAGGACGTATGCACTCAAATTGCGTGAAAATGTAATCACATGTCAGTTCCAGTAAAATATATTTGTCCAATGAATACCCATTTATCACTTGCATTTCTTCTTGGTGTAGCAATTTAGATGACCAGTAGTGTATTTTGCTGCAATGTTCGACTTTTGAAACATAGGGTACACCAGTTCTGTAGAACAAGTTATGCCCTTTCACATTGTACACTGTAGTGAGAAATGTCATGAGATAGCCTTATGCAAGTGTACAGATGGCGGTAGTCGCAAGCATACAAGGTATAAAAGGGTATTGCATTGGCGGAGCTGCCATATATACCAAGCTTGTTCATGTGAAAAGGTTTCGGAGTGATTATGGCCGCACGACGGGAATTAACAGACCCTGGAGGCGGAATGGTAGTTGAAGCTTGACGCATGTGATATTCCATTTCGGAAATCGTTAGGGAATGCCATATTCCAAAACCCACAGAGTCAGTAATGTGCAGAGAATACCAAATTTCAGGCTTAACCTCTCACTATTTATAACGCAGTGTCCGACAGCCTTTGCTCTACGATCGAGACCAGCGGCGTTTGCTTAGAGTTGTCGGTACTAACAGACAAGCAACAAGGAGTAACACGATCAAAGCATCCGTTAGGACACTGCGGCGAATTCTGGTGTTAATGGGCCATGGCAGCAGAGGATCAAAGTTAGGGACTTTGGTAGCAGCACTACATCACCTGCAGTGCCTCTCCTGGGCTCGTGACCGTACAGGTTGGACCTTAATGACTGGAAAACCGTAGCCTTGTCAGTTGTGTCTCGATTTTGGTTGGTAAGAGCTGGTAGTAGGATTCGAGTGTGGCGCACAGCCTGTGAAGCTCAAGTTGTCAACAAGGCACTGTGCAAGCTGCTGGTGGCTCCATAATGGTGTGGGTTGTGTTTATGTGGACAGGAACCGATCACTGGCTGGAAATGGTTGTGTTAAGTTATTTGCAGCCATTTATGAACTTCATGTTACCTAACAGTGATGGAATTCTTATGGATGACAATGCGCCATGTCACCAGACCACAATCGTTTACGATTGGTTTGAAAACATTCTGGGCAATCCGACAGCAAGGCTCAGTATTTCTGCAGGAGACTTCCAACGACTTGCTGATTCCATGCCATGTGTAGTTTTGAGCTACGCTGGACAAATGGAGGTCCGTCACGATAATAGGAGGTATGCCATTATCTTCGTCACCTTACTTTACATAGCGAGTCGTGTATACTTTGTACAGTAGATGTAAAATTACATTTGTTTCTTACAGAACATGTACTTTATTCCACTGTTCATTAGGGAATTTCATGCAATTATGACTAAATATGATTGAGTAGGATTTTTCTTTCCTTTTTTTTCTTTTTTGGTCATCCGTGTTTTGCCTGGTTGATGCTGCCCACCGCGAATTCCTCTCAAGTGCCAACCTCTTTATCTCAGAATAGCACTTACAGCCTACGTCTCAATTATCTGCGCTATGTATTCCAATCTCTCCTTTCCTCTACAGTTATTATCCTCTACCGCTCTGTTTAGCAACATGCAAGTTATTCTATGATGTCTTAACACATGCCCTACCATCCTTGCTCCCTCCGTCATTGGCTATTTTGCTGCCTAGGTAGCAAAATTCCTTAACTTTACCCACCTCGTGATCAGAAATCTTGATGTTAAGTTTCCCGCTGTTCTCATTTCTGCTACTTCTCATTACTGTTTACTTTCGCCGTTCTTATATTTACTTTCGATACGTATTTTGTACTCTTAGACTGTTCATTACATTCAACAGACCCTGCAACTGTTTGTCACTTTCACTGAGGATGCCTATGTAATCGGCAAATCTTATCACCCAGAACTTGAATTCTACTGTTGGACTTTCCTTTCCATCGTTGCTTCTTCGATATAAAGACTGAACAGTAGGGACGAAAGACTACATCCCTGTCTTATGTCCTTTTAAATCCGCTCACTTCGTCCTCCGTTTCCCCCTCTTATTATTCCCATTTGCTTCTTTAACAAACTGTATATCGACCGTCTGTCCCTACGGCTTAACCCTAATTCTCACAGAATTTCAAACTTCTTGCGTCAAATCACACTATCGAAGGCTTTTTCCAGGTCGACAAATGCTATGAACGTGTCTTCTTTTTTCTTCAGTCTTGCTCCCATTGTCAACAACAACGTCGAAATTGCCTCTCTGATATGTAGGTTAGGAAATCGAATTGCGTCTAACAGATCGACTCATATGCTGAAAAGAACCAGAAGCAGATGAAAGCTGTAGTTGAAACACGGACAATAGTCAGTCACCGTTCTGTACTGCACATTCACCTGCTTGCACATGCAGGCATACGTGAATGACCTCAGTCACCAGGCCTTCTTTCGTGCCAGGTGCAAATGGATGTCCATAGCTTTATGGACGTTCTACCTGCCATGTGTTATATACGCCCATAGCCAGCCGGGCGCTCTACCTGCGGGATATAAATGTATGCCCACAGCCATGGAAGGGTTAAGTGAGCTGTTACGACAAATGGGATAATAAATGAAATATTCAAAAGTATTATCGACTGGTTGTGTGTAAAATATCTGTCACTCAGAAAAAAAAGACAGCATAAATCATCTCAGTCTGGAACCGCGCGACCGCTACGGTCGCAGGTTCCAATCTTGCCTTGGGCATGGATGTGTGTGATGTCCTTACGTTAGTTAGGTTTAAGTAGTTCTAAGTTCTAGGGGACTGATGACCTCAGATGTTTGAGTCCCATAGTGCTCAGACCCATTTTACCCATTTGAGATTTAATTGCTCTAAACTGACAAATTATAAATAATTAATAAACGAACAGGCATAAAATGGACCGAAGAACGCAAGCAAGATCACAGCCAGAAGATGAAAGAAATATGGGCAACCAAAAAGGCAATCAAGATGAAGCCAAAGACACAAAGCCGACAAGAGGCATGGACAGAGGACCGGAAACAGTAACACAGCGAGCGAATGAGGGAAGTTTGGGCAGCAAGGAAGGCAGCAAAAGGAACTGGCCATGTGGTTTAGTCCAAATGCGCTCTTTAAGGGCAAAACACCAATAGTAATAATACTTAATAACTAAATGAAAAGACTCACTCATCAACAATCAAATGATACAGTGTTCAACAGTTGGGATTAAAACCTGTAAACTGTTATTAAAATACTACTTAAATATTATGTGGAAAATTAACTAATGACTGCTGTTTACTAATAGCAATTCAAAAGGGGTCATGGAAATGATGTTCTGATCTGCTCTGCTTTGATGACTGAAGTAAAACGCCAAGCAGCCTGCTGCTTAAAGAAATCACTGTGTGGCTGATTGGCTTAAGATATAACCCTAGTTGCTTTTGATTATGGATTAATATGTTGCTCAGAACGTAGCTATGTGATCATTCAATAGTGCAAGGTATCTCAGCAAAGATATGTTCAGTTTTACTTTCAAACAGTGGGGAGAAAGCTTGATGAAAAGACTGGAAATAAATGAGAAAGGGTTTTCAGAATGAAAGGATATTGAACGTCTTTTAAACAAAGAAAATCTGGATTACATTAAAATGAGAATTAAAGTCTTCCCTTCGTATTCTCGCAAACAATTAAATTAATTCACACAAACCTAAAGAACATTCCATACATATAATTCTCTCTTTTCTTTACTTTTGAAATACTTTTTAAATACATTTCACTGATAACCTTGCCGCTTAGCGCCTGGCAACTCAAGACATCTGAAATGTTTTTAAACGTGTCTGACGAGAAATAAACATCAATACTCTGAACACATGATTGATAATTTTGAAGTGGATATCATAGTCTAGATTGAAAAACATAGTTTTATCTTGATTTTATAGTAATTCGTGTAAGGTTAAATGTACCCAAAACAGATTGCAATAACAGTACAGTTAGCACTCGTAGCAAATGAGAACTGTGCCCATATTACGAGGGTTATTCCAAAAGTAAGGTCCGATTGATTGCCAAATTGAAACCACAGTGAACATCAGAAATGTTTTACTTGTAACAATTAGCTACACCTTTCAGCTACTTCTCTACGTAGTCGCCGTTCTGACTTAGACTTTTGTCATAGCGTTGTACCAACTTTTCAATAGCCTCATCATAGAAGGCAGCCGCCAGTGCTTTCCGCCAATTCTCCACGCTGGCCTACACCTCGTTGTCTGTGTCAAAATGTTGTCTTCAAAGACAGCGGTTCATGTGACCAGAGATGAAACTCAGGGGGAGACAATTGCGGACTGTATTGTGGGTAATCTAACATTTCCATTTGAAAACGATGCAGGAGCATCTTCATTGCCCCTGCAGAATGCGGCTGAGAATTGTCGTGAAGACGAAACAGCACGACAGTTATGTAATGTTGGCTGCATAGCTTCAGGCGAAATTTCTCACCAGGCCCTCGTACTTGGCGGCAGACACTATTTTCTAGACATCTTTACGCACTCACTGCGAGCTCAGAAATGAGAAGAGCGACGTGATGCTAACTGGGGTTATACTAGAGACACTACCCAACACATCTGTGCAAAGCTTTATCGGATTTTCATAGTCGTTTCCATTTCGCGACCGATCGGACCTTACTTTTGGAATAACCCTCGTACTTCATTCGAAATCAGTCGACTCAGTAATCATACTCTGCACACTGTGGCCGCCACATGGGTTACTCACTCTACGACCACTCGCAACAGACAGCTACTCACAGCAGAAAGACAGTGACGTCATTTGATACTAACACAGCCTCTGGTAAACAAGGAGTTTCATATCATCCATGTGTTTGGGCACGCAAAAACGGTTTCTGAAGCAAGTTTCGCAAACAAAAGGGCCATCTGTAGTAATACAGAAACTTTACAACACATTATAAATGTTCTCAAATTATGCCTACGACTTCTGCTCTCCCTGCATTATAAAGTTAACTTATTTTCCATACTCGTACTTCCATTTATTTATATCATGTGTAATTATATACTGGGGCAATTTCATGCAGACACAAAAAAGTATTTATATCACAGAAACGTGCTGTATGGATAATATCTAGAGTCCATCCTCGGAGTTCACCTGGAGAATCGTTTAAAAAGTTATACATCCAAGAACGAGCCTGTAAGTAAATTTACTCTCTGCTGAAATTTGTTAAGAATGAGATACAAAATGGATATATCAGTAGGAACAAACATATCCAAAAATTAATAGCACTCTTGCACAGATAAGAACGAAGTACACACTCATACATTTGAAAACTGAAGAATACTCAGCATTGTAGAACACTCAGTATAACGTTGTTTATTGAAACTGAACTACACTTCTTGAACAATCAGTATATACGCACAAATAACATGTAGACGACTATTCATCAACAGCGTCGGTGAGGTCCGTCGGAACTGGTCCTAGCTCGGCGAAGAACTGGCTGTACTGCTGCTGTGCAGGCCTTATAAAGCCGGGGAAGGTCGGCGGAGTACTCCTACTTTCCCTGTGTCTCTGAGGCGACCTCTGCAGAAAAAGGCTCGCATTAGTCTCTAGCAAGTTCTGTTTATTTTGAAGAATTTTTTTCCTCTTGGATGCGCCTGCAAGTGCTTGTGTATGTTATATGTTACACAGGGGTGTCTTGAGTGTAGTCTGCCTGGGAGGCGCCATCTGTGGCAGACGTAACAAAAGCTCTTTGATCTTTTCAATAAGAAAATCATTCTTAACATAATACATCTGAGCAATGGAAAAAATTGCTGTTTTGAAGGGCGCGCCGCAGCGCGTTGTATGAAGCAGTTGCCCTCCGTTTCTGGCTGTGGCGCCGCTGTGACAATCGCAGCTTTCGTGTCTCTCTCTGGTGGAAAAGGTTGCCTGTTCACATGCATTTAAGGGGCGCTATAAGCTCGCCAGGGGCACCTCTGATATCTCTTCCTATCGTCCAATCAGCCTCACCTCCGTGTTCAGTAAGGTTTTCGAGGCCATCCTCTCTCGCCGTACTCACCGCGACCTCAACCAGCACCGCCTCCGTCCTCTTACCCAATGTGGCTTCCGGCCTTCCTTCTCCACCGACGACCAGCTCCTTAACCTTACCAATCTTCTTTCCCTCCAACTTAAGTCCCGTCGCTCCGCTATCTTTGTTTCCTTTGATCTCCAGAACGCCTATGACCGTGTCCTCCTCTTCAAACTTCAGACCTATGCTCTTCCCATCAACTTCGTCCATCTCGTTGCTTCCTTCCTCTCCCATCGTCCCTCCTATGTGACTATCCACAATTCCAACTCCCGTACTTTCTATCCCTCTGCCGGCGTGCCCCAAGGTTCTGTCTTTTCCCCTCTCCTCTATCTCCTGTACACTGCTGATGTGCCTAAACCTCCCCCTCCTGTTCATCTTCTCCAGTTCGCTGATGACACCGCCTTCCTAGCCCTTTATCCTACCTTTCAACGGTTTCAACGTACCCTCCAAACCCACCTTGACCAATTCACTGCTTGGTGCAACCAGTGGTTCCTCCGTTTTAATCTGTCCAAGGCCCAGGCGATGATCATAGGCCGCACCACCTGCTCCTTCTGCTCCATGATTTCTACCTCACCATTTATGCCCGTCCTATCCACCACACTCCTACCCTCAAATACCTCTGCCTCACACTCAACCGCCACCTCACCTGGACTCCCCATCTCCTTACCATCCAAAACAAAGCTCACAACCGCCTCTGCCTCCTGAAACTCCTGTCTGGCTGGACGTGGGGTTTGCACCCTTCCACCATTCTTCACACCTACAAATCCTTGACCCTGCCCATCCTCTGTTATGCCAGCGTCACTTGGATTTCCACCCCTCCCTGGTTCTATAAAGCTCTCCAAATCCTCGAACGCCATGCGCTCCGCCTCGCCTTCCGCATCTGCCTTCAGTCCCCCACGCACATCCTATACGACCTCATCCCCTTCCCCCACCTTCTCCTTTTCCTTGAACACATCTGCACACTATATATTGTCTGCCGCCTTGATCCCCCTCACCCCTTGGTTTCTCTCATCCTCTTCACCACCAACCAGTTGCCACGCTTTTACCGTTCTGTCCCATCCTCTCTCCATCTCCACACCCTCCATCTCCTTTCCCAACACAACTTCCATCGTCTACCCCTCCCGGATGATGAGCTTCGCCCTGACATCTACCCTTCGTACCAACTGTAACCCCATCTGCCTGCCTCCTACTTAGGGCTCCCTCTCCTCCCCCTCCCTCCTCCTGAGCGGCTTCCCCCTCCTACTCCCCCTCCATCTCTTGTGCCTCCTTTCAGTGTCTCTGCGCTCCCTCCTGCCCTGTCTTCTTTCTTCCTCTCCCGCCCCACGTGTCTCCTGCCTCCTCATGAACCCACTGATGCCAATCCTCTCTTCATCCCGCCGCTTCCCCAGCTGCCCCATGCTCTCCCTCCATCCTCTCTGACCTTTTCCTTCGGCAGGTCCCACCTGGCAGTTTTGTTCTTCGTCATGTGTGCTCCAAGTGGGTTTTAAGTGTGTTGTTCTGGAGTGTTTTTACTACTGTGGCCAACTTTTAACCTGTGCCTGCGCATTCAGTGTTTTCTCTGTGTTTTAAGAATCGCCAACTGTGTTTTTTTTAACTTTCTGGTGACTTTTTGAACTGTCCCTCATGAACGTCTCCTTGTCAGTGTATATTTTACCTCCATTTTCTCCCCTTACTCTGTTTTAAGTTCCCCTTTTTTATCTCCTTATGTATGTATCATTTTATTCTTGTTTTAGTTGTAGTGTCACTCAGCTGAAGAGTGGCGGATTGTGCCACTGACAGCCCTCCCCTGCCCATATGGGGCAGGGGAATGAAATCACAATAAAGAAAAAAAAATACTCGCCGGGGGCAGTCGGGCAGTTGGAGTCAGTCACTTGTCACTAGTTGCTGGTCTGTCTCTCGTTCGCATTTGTGTGGCAGTTAGTGTCTGTCTGTCATTCGGAGTGCTAGTATGTCTGTCATTTGGATCAAACTTTAAAGCCGGCAAAATGAGAGTCTTTCCACTCCTCCAGTAACAGAACTCAGCTAGTGGTCGCCCAGTTGGGGCTGAGTTCCTGCATCTGAGTCTGCACTTAGGCCAACAGTCTGCTCGAGTTGCTCGGGCAACGGTCATTGGCGGTTAGATCGATCGGTTGGTCGGTAGCCCACTGGGACACGAGATGACTTGTCCGCCTTGAGCGTCGACGCATGTGAGGTCGCCACGTTAGTCCAGTTGGCCGCGCCGTATAGCGAGGTGTAGTGGCTTCGCGGCCGACACGAGAGAAATCGGAGTCAACCCACGACATCGGTCTGGCCAGTGCGAGCTGCGACGCCGTGAGACGGGAGATCGGCGCGCCCTCCTGCGTCCGTTGAAGCGGCTGGCAGCGGACGGTTCGGGAAAACGTTGGGGGGTGCTGCGCCAGGTCTTCGCCAGATATCGCAGCTTATTACAAGTTAAGTGCTTGGAGATATATTGTTTCATTTACTTGTTAAATTCTACTTGTTTTCTTGGTGAGGTCACCAGCCGCTTTGTTTTGGGATCCTCCCACCAGTCTTCTCCGTTTGCCCACCCGTGGGAAGGTGGTTAGTTATGAATTGGGTGATCCGTTTTTCCCTTGTGGAGTAGAGGCGGGTTAGAGCAACCTGCGGTTCGGGTTGTTCAGTAATCTCCCTGTCAATCTGCCATACGTTAGTAGCTGCCTCTGTCGTGTTTGTCGAATTCAGTGTTACCGAATTTATTGCTTGAAGTGTAATGGCCGAATTCCTGAAATATGTTTTTATCTTGCCTATCGTCTTGAGAGGCTGTATAAGTGTAACGTAGGGCATGTCTGGTTAATCTTGTATATTTTATGTAAGACTGCACTTCATGGGTTTTTATTTTAATGGTTATTTTAGTGTATAAAGTTGCCACCCTTCCACCGTAAGAGTTTTTTGTTTAAAATCAAGTTACACTTTCGGTGGCAAGTTAATCTTTAAATGTTAGTGCTTTGTACCATTTCCAACCCTCCTATCGGATGCATAGTTTATGTTCTTGTGTGAGTTGTTAAAATATTTAGTTTAAAGTAATATGGTGTGTTGCAGATTTGCACCCGTGTTGTCTTTCAGAGGTTGTTGTGAGCGGTCGTGACTATGGCCTTGTCAAAAGGAAGTGGCAAAGTTCTCAGCCCAAAAGCTCATACTGTCAAAATTTTTTTCTTTCTGCCTCTAAAGAAACTGCAACTTCATATTTAGAAGGTGCTTTCTGGTTATCATTTGAAATCTGTTTTCAAAATGAAGAGTCTTTTAGGAATAAAATTTCCATTTGTTGAAAGAAATTTGATTTGTTTTCATCAGTTACCCACTGGCCACTACGTCCACGCTCACATAGAGTGATTAAATGTCTTAGTGTTCTTGATGAATCGCCAGTAAATAAAGTAAACTCTTAGGAAAAATTTTGAAAGTAATTCGCGATTCAGCATCTTTATTCTTCATTTCTACATATTTATTTCTCAACGTAGCCATCCTAGTGACCAACACGTTTCACCCAATGTGACAGAAATTAGTTGACACCATCACAGTGAACGTCTGATTTTGTTGACGAAGCCACAAATTCACCTCTGCTTGCAGCACTTCATCAGTATGAAAGTGAAGTCCAGAAAGGTATCCTTGAAGTTTTGGAATCTGGTGAAAATCGGATGAGACGAAGTCGCGTGGATAATCGATGGCAGTGGACCTTGGGCGTCGGATTGCTGCAGACGTCGCAGCGCCATTGTGTGGCCTGGCATTGTCGTGCTGAAGGAGAGAGCGCTCCACATATGGACGAATTCTTCGAGCCAGACTACAGCACACTGTTTTACTCTCAGCAATTCAGTCCTTTACCGGTAGAGGGTTGCTACTTGCGTCAAAGTACTGTACTGTACATCGGTATGAGATTGTGAGCAGACAATACGGGTTGCCGACGCAGCTTCTTAGATCTGAAGATTGCGATGCCACTACCCTAACTTACTGTATTATTATTAGACCATGCAGCATCGGAAAGCGGCTTTCCCGCGTAAATGTTTGAATAGACACCCTATGGTGATCCAACTACTACACGTAATTTTGGGAATAATTAATGATAATGGCGCGTAACAAACTTATTTTTACGTCTATACTTGATTATTAGTAGCACTGATAATCTCTTTGAAGTGACTGAACAGGGAGCACTTAATACTGTATGTTTGATATTGCCTAGCAGGAGGACATTATTCATTGGAAACAATACCACAGCCTGAAATCATTTCACAATACATAAACACACAAGATAAACACCAGAACTTGTTTTAGGTTAATGTAAACTACACAAAATGTAATTACTGAATTTAATGTTATTGAGCTTACATTGTGCTGAAGGCACAATGTGTACTGTGGTGGCAGCAATTTCCTTGAACGCTTAATTAAAGAACAATATAGATGTGCTTGTCAATATAGTTATTGAAAACACTAATTGAGAACCACGTTGCTAGATCAGAACCGAGTAATTTTTGACTATGGCAATGTACTGAAAAGCCACCACATCGAGCTGGGTAGTAATTAACGTGGTACAGTACCTGGCATCTTCCATCCGTTGCATGAAGCGGCGTCTGCTGGCAATTTCGGCGTTAATTCCGACTATTTTCTCTTGTAATATAGCTACGCCGATACTGATGTTACAGCACATAGAAATCACTGGATATGGGGTAATAATGAGCTATTTCCTTTAAATAATTGATTACACTCGGGGAATGCAATTTAAACCACACTGTAGAGAACTTGGTTTGACTATTACACAAACTGATTCACAAAATATTAATGTACTGGTAATGGCGTCGGCATAACAACCACTGTTCATAATAATCCTCTTGTCAGATAACTTCTAGCTTGTTGCTACCGAAGTGAGCTCATCAATGGACCTCATCAGTTATTGAAATCACAATACGCCGTTGGATGCGGCTACTGGTTCCTTCACACCTCGCCGCTGGCACAAGCAACTCGTCGCAATTAACACAGCATTGCACCATGCAGTGCCATGTACCTCAGAGCGGGAAACCGCACTCTTTTGCCGCTCACAGCCCATCTCCTTCGAAATACCGCGTCTTACAAGCCTTAGTATCCATTTACCTTGTAGCCACACGATAAACGAAGTCCATATCTGTTATAGCTCATTTCTAAATGGTCTGTTAGCAACGTTACAGTAGCACACACCGGCAGTCACTTTTACGCCACTTAACATTTTTTCTGCCTCAGAGCTAAGCCAACTTACTTCTACCGCCAATATTACGCGCCAACCGCACACTGTTCTCATTCTCGGGGATTCCCCCCCACACCTAAACATCATTTTACATTACGCCAAGTTCTCTATTTACAATTAAACATACCATAGCATTACAATATTCAATTACAGTCATTTTAATATATTAAAGTAATATTAGATTTATATTTTTACTACACGTAACAACATTATTTAGTTTAATTCTTTTGTTATTTCGCTGTGAGAGTGCAGCACAAGCCAGACACTGTCTCCTGCATAGCGTTCTTTAATTTAGCTGCCACCAGGCGGAAGCACTTCCGCTTTGCCTTCGATTCTGGCCCACAGTTGGCATAAGCGTCCACTTTCTCCACCGTTGCGCCTTGACTATGCCTGGCATTCACTAGACGGCATGTTGTCACATTAAAAGATGATCCAGAGTAATCTAAACGTGTCCTATAAATAAAAAAATATTCAAATGAGGTTGAATAATCAAATAATTATTTTAAATATCGATACAGTTGTTACTTCTCTTGAGATGAATATGTCGGGTATGGTTAAATCCATTTATGTATTGGTCAGCATAAATGCTAAAGAGAAAATGAATCTTACTTACAAACTACTGAAACATTCCACATCACGCTGAGCTGGTGCGGAGCTGATCCATGAAATGTGCAAAATATTAAAACAAAACTGTGCTTTAACTGTTTTGCTAACAAAAATGAAGCTTATTTTCTTTTCCTCTGTTCTGGCAAGTTGCTTTTTCAGAATATTTGCAATAACAGACGCATTATGGTAGATTTCTAAGCTTCAAATCTGGTTAGTGGGATTTCTTTGTTTACTGTTTACAGTGCGGAAACTGATTTTAAGGAGTCATTGTGACATAATGAAGCTGTTACGTCGTATTTAGTAATTTATTTTATACACACGATACACACGTAAAAGGATAGTCTGTATCTGAGAGCGTTTAATGACATGGGTTGGAGCGCCAGCTACCCCGATGTTATTTTTATGCCGCTTCCCAAAACCAGGTAGTTGAATATCGGGCCGGTAACCAGGTCTCGCCCAAGATTCACAATTCGCAAACATTTAGAAAACGTTCTCACGCTTGAAGATGTGGGCTGTTCTAGACACAGACAGTAGGGGTACGGAGGTTGTGGTGTGTGGGAAGTGGTAGCGTCACGAAGAGCATCCGACTACCCGCTATCACTAACTTAACGGGCCGAGTCCGCAGGGACACGGGTCAAGGAGAACAAAAAACGAAAAATAAGATATCCTGTATAGTGCTCCACACCTTTTAACAACTTCGAGAAAAGTTTAAGAAAATCACGACGTACTCAGTAAAAGCCTCACTATCACAACTGTTAGTTTCGAACTGCACTATCATATGTTTGACAAGAAAATGGCAATACTATTTGCGTAAAAGATTTACCTCATGACAACCAGATTACAAACACAAAACATAACTATAATGCAGAATGGACATACGATGACACACATGTGTTCGACGTATAGTTCATCTAATAGAGCGCTTAGAAATAACCGTCACAACAAAGTTTACATTGCAGTTTATGGTACTATCAGAGTGACGTAGTTTACATTTATAATAAGGCTTGAACAACGGATTAGACTCTATGTCCACCATCTCATATCAGACTGAATTGGCTCTTTCTTAAGAGCAGAGACAGTTCTTCTTTGTTATAAGAGTACGATATTTTTCTGACATTTTAGATTAGTCCACAGCAATGCTATTTTGTAGCGTAAATGTAAACTGTCATGGTCTGTGGTTACTTTTTTAAAAGGTTTCATTAACCTGAGTAATTAACTTTCTAAATCTGGCTAAAGCAAAATACAGAAATGAGAGAAATTTAAAACGGCGAACTTGTGTGGGACCCGGACCCACAATCTGTCACGAGCAAAGTTACGTTCACCCGCAACGTTCTTAATAAAAACGACTTAGGGGCTCTTTCCTGCTCCTCAGCCACTCACGATAAATGTGTGAAATGAAGAAACTCACCGACGGAAATTGTACGGAAATAAATATGTCGGTGTACATGTCGCCCTCCTTTCAAGAGACGAATTATGAAAAATCTCCGCTACGCCTCTTAAAAGAATGTGGTTCAGACATTATGCGCAATATACTACAGCGTGAAAATACGGATAACTCCTCTACTTTAGTGAGAAGATAAACACGCTCACCTGGCAACATATTAATCTCTAAAGCAGCGCAGTGGTCACCCTGGGACATTGTAGAATGTGTAGAACTAATACGGAATGATAGGGGGAGACCATATGATCATCGCAGAGAAGTGGTCCGTGTCACAAGAGAAGATGACGTGAAGACATGACAGAATTGGAGAATGAGCTATAGTCATATTCGTGTCAAAGATAACACCGTGAATGTAGTTGCCAAGTATCCAATGTGTCTACAAGGAATGGTTTACCACTTCCAGCCGTTCCCCCTGCGGGTCCAGGGTAAGAATAGGACCGAGGTATTCCTGCCTGTCGTAAGAGGCGACTAAAAGGAGTTTCAACCATTTCGGCCTTCCATGCGATGGTGCCCCTTGGTGATTGACCTCCATTTTTCAAAATTCTACAGAAGTACGAGCCTTTTGGGGAAGGATGCCTTACGTGGTGTATCATTGGTCCTCAGTGCACTATGACCTTGGCACTCAGCATTGTAACGGCGTTGTAACCACACCCACTATTCCTCAAATTGGGCCTAAACGCCTGATGGGTTGCACAAGTTACGCCCATAGTGTGTCCCCATCTGCACCTACGATCATGATGGGCTTTCCATGGCAGCCAAAATCCAGCACGGTAGCCAGCCCGTTGTGGTGGGGTCGTCATGTACCCTCTAGGTTGTAGCCCCCTGACAACACAGGGATCGTACTGCCAATACCTGAGCTGCACCCTCCCCACGTCGGCCAAGGAGTAGATGCCCAACTCCTTGGGGCATCAGGACTGCCGGCAACGGTCATCCTGCCAGGTGGCCTTTGCTGAAGCTGGGTGGCGCCCGTGGGGAGAGCCCCTGGTCGGAGTGGGTGGTATCGGGGCGGACGTTTCGCAGATGAAGCGTCAACATGTATCAGGTCGATCTGCGGCCGAGTCTTTTAAAAAGAAAGGTACTGTCTCTGGTTCTGGTTCTCCTGCCCTTTCCCCCTTGGCCACTCCCTGGAAGGAAGGACAGGCACGGCAGCTTGGGGCGAAGTACTTCCCCCGCTATTTAGTCTGTTCTCGGACCGATGGGGGGACGTTCGCCACCTCCAAGCCCATGTTCTTTGTCCAGCACATCGAGGATATCTTTGGGGAAATCGAGGCTCTCAGTAAAATGCGTTCGGGGTCCCTTCTTATAAAGACCACCTCCGCCCCACAGTCGGCGGCGCTCCAGGCGTGCGACCGACTAGGGGACATCCCAGTGTCCATTGTCCCGCATCTGGCACTGAATAGGACGCAGGGGGTTATTTTTCATCGGGACCTCCTGCTGCAATCTGATGAGGAGCTCAGGGCCAACGTGGACCGCCGAGGCGTGCATTTCGTCCGGCGAGTCCAGCGCGGCCCCAAAGACCATCGCATCGACACCGGGGCCTTTATCCTCGCCTTCGAGGGGGACGTTCTCCTGGACAAGGTAAAGGTGATGTGCTACCAGTGCGACGTGCGACCTTACGTCCCGCCTCCTATGCGTTGCTTTCGGAGTTTGCGCTTTGGGCACATGTCGTCATGGTGTGAGGCTGAGCCCTTTTGTGGCAATTGTGGACGTCCTCTTTGTGAGGAACATACATGCACCCCACCACCTCGGTGCATCAATTGTCCTGGCATCCATTCGCCTAGATCTTTAGACTGCCCCACGTATCAGATGGAGAAGAAGATTCAAGAATTAAAAACTTTGTCTCTCTTATTCTGAGGCCAGGAAGAAGTATGACCACCTCCATCCCGTGACGTTGACAACTTCGTTTGCCTCAGTCGTGTCCACTCCTTCCACAGTATCCCCACCCCTATCCTGTCCCACCTCCACCTCCTCACCCCATCCGGGGTCTATGCCTCCGCCTCCCAAATCCCTCCCTTCCAAGTCCTCCTCCTTTGTGGCCCCTGCCCCCTCTGCCCCAGGGGCCAACCTTCCTCCTCCTCCCCCTCCGCCGCCTGAGAAGCGATCCTCTTCTCAGGCATCCATCGGGGCAACGTTCCGGACCCCGGCTTCCGAGGTCCGGCGTTCCAAAACGGACCCCACGCGTGAGGACCTTCTTCGGGTCCAGCCCACCATCCCCATGCCTCATCGGATTTCCCAGAAGGCCTCCAAGAAGAAGTCTCTATCCCCCTCTCAACCCCGGCGCGTTTCGTCTGACGCTCCATCGGTGAAACGCTGCTCCCGGCCGTCATCAGTTTCGCCGGGACGCTCTGCTGCCAGGCGCTCTGCTGGCCTCTCGTCGGCGAATGATGCTGCCCCTCCTACGCAACCCGGGAAAGCGGCCACAGCTGGCGACGACTCGATGGAACAGGATCCGCGTCCCGCCGGTTGTAGCGTTGTTCCTTCGAAACCTGGCCCTCCGCGGCTGTCGAGGTGACCAGCTCTTCACCTGCTTCATTCCCCCTTTTTCTGACTAGCGATGGCTTTATTACATTGGAACATAAGAGGTATTCGATCTAATCGGGAGGAATTACAACTGCTCCTCCACCTGCACTGTCCACTCGTCCTTGGTCTCCAGGAAACCAAGTTGCGCCCAACTGACCATATTGCTTTTACCCGCTATACCTCGGAGCGGTCTGACCTCACCCCTGTGGACGGTATTCCAGCTCATGGTGGGGTCATGTTGCTCGTTTGGGACGATGTCTATTACCATCCCATCCTATTGACCACACCACTCCAAGCAATAGCTGTCCGTATTACTCTTTCTGCCTTTACTTTTTCTGTTTGTACCGTCTACACTCCACTGTCATTCGCAGTTAGTCGGGCTGACATGATGCACCTGATTGGTCAGATTCCTCCGCCGTTTTTATTGTTTGGCGACTTCAATGCCCATCATCCCCTTTGGGGCTCTCCTGCATCCTGTCAGAGAGGCTCCCTCTTGGCGGATGTCTTCAACCATCTCAATCTTGTCGGCCTCAATACTGGCGCCCCGACTTTCCTCTCGGACTACACTCATACCTACTCCCACTTAGACCTCTCGATCTGTTCTACCACTCTTCCCCATCGGTTCGAGTGGTATGTCCTTTCTGACACCTATTCGAGCGACCACTTCCCCTGTGTCGTTTGTCTCCTGCACCACACCCCATCCCCACGTCCTTCGAGCTGGAACATACCGAAAGCTGACTGTGGACTTTACTCCTCCCTGGTGACCTTTCCGGACCACGATTTTCTCAGTTGTGACAGTCAGGTCGAATACCTCACGGCTGTTATCATCAATGCTGCCGAACGTTCCATTCCTCGTACTACCTCTTCTTCACGTCGCGTTTCCGTCCCCTGGTGGAATGAGGCTTTTAGAGACGCTATCCGTGCTTGACGACGTGCTTTACGCACCTTTCGCCGCCATCCTACGTTGGCGAATTGTATTATATACAAGCGACTCCGAGCGCAATGCCGTAGAGTCATCAAAGACAGCAAAAAAGCTTGTTTGGGCCTCTTTCACCAGCTCCTTTAACAGTTTTACTCCCTCTTCCGTCGTCTGGGGTGGCCTGCGCCGGCTGTCGGGCATTAAAGCCCACTCCTCGGTACCTGGCCTTACTTCCAGTAATGAGGTCCTAGTTGATCCTGTGGATGTCTCCAACGCCTTCGGCCGCTTTTTCGCGGAGGTTTCAAGCTCCGTCCATTACCACCCGGCCTTCCTTCCCAGGAAAGAGGCAGAAGAGGCTCGGCGACCTTCCTTCCACTAGCTGAATCTGGAAAATTATAATGCCCCCTTTACTATGCGGGAACTCGAAAGTGCACTTGCACTGTCCCAGTCCTCTGCTCTGGGGCCAGTTGCCATTCACGTTCAGATGCTGGCACACCTTTCTCCGGCAGGCAAAAGCTTCCTTCTTCATACCTACAATCGCGTCTGGACCGAAGGTCAAGTCTCAATGCGTTGGCGTGACGCCGTCGTTGTTCCTATACCCAAACCCGGGAAGGATAGACACCCTTCTTCTAGTTACCGCCCCATTTCTCTTACAAGCTGTGTCTGTAAGGTGACGGAGCGCATGGTTAACACTCGGTTAGTTTGGATTCTTGAATCTCGACGGCTACTTACCAATGTTCAATGCGGCTTTCGTCGCCGCCGCTCCGCTGTTGAGCACCTTCTGACCTTGTCGACATTCATCATGACCAACTTTTTGCGAAAGCGCCAAACGGTAGCCATGTTCTTCGATTTGGAGAAGGCTTATGATGCCTGTTGGCGAGGAGGTATCCTCTGCACTACGCACAGGTGGGGTCTACGCGGTCGCCTGCCCCTTTTTATTGATTCCTTTATAACAGATCGAAAGTTTAGGGTACGTGTGGGTTCCGTATTGTTCGACGTCTTCCTCCAGGAGAACGGAGTGCCTCAGGGCTCCGTCTTCAGCGTAGCCCTTTTTGCCATAGCGATCAATCCAATTATGGATTGCATTCCACCTAATGTCTCAGGCTCTCTTTTTGTCGATGACTTCGCGATATACTGCAGTGCCCAGAGAACATGCCTCCTGGAGCGCTGCCTTCAGCGTTGTCTAGACAGCCTCTACTCATGGAGTGTGGCAAATGGCTTCCAGTTCTCTGAAGAGAAGACGGTTTGCATCAACTTTTGGCGATATAAAGCGTTCCTTCCGCCATCCTTACATCTCGGTCCCGTTGTTCTCCCATTCGTGGAAACAACTAAGTTTCTAGGGCTCACACTGGACAGGAAACTATGTTGGTCTCCGCACGTCTCTTATTTGGCTGCCCGTTGTACACGTTCCCTTAATGTCCTCAGAGTTCCTAGTGGTTCATCTTGGGGAGCGGATCGCACTGTCCTGCTTCGCTTGTATCGGTCCATAGTCCGATCGAAGCTGGATTATGGGAGCGTCGTCTACTCGTCTGCTCGGCCATCCCTCTTACGCTGTCTCAACTCCATCCACCATTGGGGGTTACGTCTTGCGACCGGAGCATTCTACACTAGTCCCGTCGAGAGTCTTTATGCTGAAGCTGCTAAATTACCGTTGACCTACCGGCGCGACGTACTGCTTTGTCGGTATGCCTGCCGGCTGTTGTCAATGCCCGACCACCCCTCTTATCAGTCCTTCTTCGCCGATTCTCTCGACCGTCAGTATGGGTTGTATGTGTCTGCCCTGCTGCCCCCTGGAGTCCGCTTTCGTCGCCTGCTTCGACAATTGGATTTTGCCCTCCCTACCACCTTCCGAGCGGGTGAGAGCCCGACGCCACCTTGGCTCCAGCCTCCGGTTCGTATTTATCTCGACCTCAGCTCACTCCTGAAGGGAGGGTACTCCGGCTGCAGCGTATTGCTCACGGTTTGTCGAACTTCATGCGCGACTTGCCAGTCACACCTTTATTTACACTGATCGCTCCAAAACTGACGATGGTGTCGGCTGTGCCTTTGTCGTCGGAGCCGTCACTTTTAAATACCGGCTCCTCGGCCAGTGTTCCAGCTTCACGGCCGAGCTTTTTGCTCTCTATCAGGCCGTTCAGTATGCCCACCGCCACCGCCATTCATCGTATGTACTCTGCTCTGATTCACTCAGTGCTCTTCAGAGCCTTGGAGCTCCATATCTGGTCCATCCCTTGGTGCAACGGATCCAGCAGTCCCTCCATTCTTTTGCTGATGATGGCTCTCCTGTCAGCTTTCTGTGGGTTCCCGGCCATGTAGGAGTACCTGGGAATGAGGCTGCTGATGCTGCAGCCAAGGCTGCAGTCCTCCTGCCTCGGCCAGCCTCCCATTGTGTCCCGTCATCGGACATTAGTGGGGTTGTTTGTAAGAGGCTTGTGTCGTTGTGGTGGGATACTTGCTCATCACTTCAAGGAAACAAGCTCTGGGCAGTAAAACCGTTCCCAACTGCTTGGACAACCTCCTCCCGACCATCTCGGCGAGAAGAGGTCCTTCTGACCAGGTTGCGGATTGGTGATTGCCGGTTTAGCCACCACTACCTGCTCTCCGGTGACACAGCCCCGCAGTGCCCTTGTGGTCATGCTTTGACAGTGCGCCGTGTTTTATTGTCGTGTCCCCGTTTTAGTCAATCTCGTGTTGTCCTGTCTCTGCCATCTACTTTACAGGATGTTTTAGCTGATGGCGCTCGAGCAGCTGCTCGTGTTCTTCGTTTTATTACTTTGACTGACTTGTCCAAAGACATCTAACTCTTTCACTTCTTTTATCTGCATCTTTGTAAGAAGTTTCTGGTGTCTTCCCCCCCTTGAGTTTTACTAGATACTATGTGCTCTAACAATTGTGACTGGGCGCTAATGACCTTAGTAGTTGAGCGCCCTTAAACCCCAACAAAAAAAAAAAAAACTTCCAGCAGTGTAACGCAGTGTTAAGAACCGTGTACGTAAAAGGTGACTAACAAACAGTGATCGGCGCTAGCGTCACACCTCGTCAATGACAGTCGGTGTTAACCCGACATGAACTGCTGCTGTCAATAAATGAGATTCATCTCTATCCCTTTCAGATCAAACACTGCTAAGGGAACCGCCACATAAGGCTACACAATGTACTGTGGCTCAGATGGTCACTATTTTGTCTCTTTTTAAAAGATGCAGGAAGACAAGTGCAGCGACAGCTCAATGAGGCGTTTAATCTGCAGTGTGTGGAGTGCGTAGATCAGGCAGAGAGTGGTTCTGTCTGGTATTGTGATGTATTGAGGGTGGTTTTCTTACCATGACGTTGACCTGTTCACTAAGCTATCCCTTAACATGAAACAGGTTGTTTATTTTACACTACGACGTGACCGATTTTTGGCCTTTTTTTGTTTTGCATCTTCATTATGTGCAAGCTTTGAACACTCCCATCTTCCAAGATGACAACACCTGTATTCGCATGGTTCTATGCAAACGCTCACTGTTCGATGAACACTCCAGTTTACTATCGTACCTCGACTGGTACGCTGTATGACACGATCTTAAACCTATATAAAATATCTGAAACTACACTGACGGAAAAACAAATCGCAACGAATGTTGATATGCGTGTTTCTACATCTGAAAGATGATGTCTATTCAGGTTCCGCACCAGTTGCGTCACTATGATGATGTAAATCACTTTTGTTTTAAATACACGCTGTAACGGTAGTGATCAAGAGTGCCTTTAATGCGACAAAGACGCCGTTATCAACATCTCACTGAGTTTGAACGAGATCGTGTAACAGAGCTCCGGGAAATTTCCTGTTCTTTCTGTGACAATGCAAAGACACTTGGCAGGAATGTAGGCACTATAAAGGTATGTTGGCAGCGGTGATCACGAGAATGTACGGTCGCATGAGGACCGCGCTCTGGACGGCCACGTAGCGCTAACGAGAGGGAAGACCATCGTGTTCGCCTTATAATCCTAGCGCATCGTCATGGATCTGCAGCAGCAATCTGAGCAGCGGTTGGCACCCCAGTGACACAACGAACTGTTGCATATCAGTTACTTCAAGAACAGCACAGAGCCCGATGCCCAGTAACGTGCATTCCACTAACCCCAGTGACGTCATTGGTGTCAAGTGAGAGCCAATTGGAGGTCAGTGTGGAGATCTTTTGCGTTTTCTGATGAAAACTAGTTCTGCCTCGGTGCCAGTGATACCTATATGTTGGTTAGGGGGATGTAAGTTGAGGGCCTACAGCGAATAAGTCAGCGTGCTAGACATTTTGGACCTACACCTGGAATTACAGTCTGGGGTGCGGTTTCGTATGAAATCAGGATCATTCCCGTAGTTATCCGATCACACTGACTGCAAAATTGTACGTCAGTGTGGTGGTTGGACCATTTGTGCTTTGATTTATAAACAGCATTCCAGGAGGTATTTTCCAATAGGAACTTGGAAATTTGTGGTAAGGTTCTATGGGCCCAAACTGCTGTGGTCATCGGTTGCTAGGCTCATACACTAATTACTGTAACTTAAACTAACTTACGCTAAGGATAACACATATACGCATGCCCGAGGACTCGAACCTCGGAGTCCGCAACTCGTGGTCTCACGATCGCGTTCTGGCTTCTCGTTCACGGGGTTCCGGGTTCGATTCCCGGGGGGGGTCAGGGAGTTTCACCTGCCTCGAGATGACTGTTTGTGTTGTCCTCATCATTTCATCCTCTTTGATGACAGTGGCGAGATTGGACTGAGCTAAGGTAGGGGATTTGTATGGGCGCTGATAACCACGCTCAAATCCTGCCTCGGGCATGGATGTTTGTGATGTCCTTAGGTTAGTTAGGTGTAATTAGTTCTAAGTTCTAGGCGACTGATGACCTCAGAAGTTAGGTCGCATAGTGCTCAGAGCCATTTGAACCTTCATTTCACATTAGCAATAGCTTATCTCGCGCCTACGTTAACCTGTGAACTTGCAATGTTAATCACTTACATATGTTACCTAGACAAATGTATTATGGAACTTTCATTACTCACCATTAATTATTTTTTGTAATTTTTTTTCCGTCAGTGTATTTGGAGTAATGGGTAGCTCTGCGTTATGTAATTATCAACGACTGTCTTCACCTGGGTATGGAACACCTGCAGAAATATTTGGTTGTCTCTTCCTGGCCGAAATGAGGCCATTAACAAGCCTTTAGGTGGTTTTACACGTTATTAGTGCGATATCTCTTGCGAGTAGCTACTTTTTTATGGTGACATTATATATATTATGAGATCCTTGCTTTGGCGGCAGAGAGATGTTGTGATTCTTCAGAACCAAAGATAAATGGAAAAGAGATGGGAATATGAGATTAAAGAGTTCTTCATTTTGATAACAATTACTATGAAGTTTCCAGTCACAAATCACGTAAATTATTAATTAAAGATATTGATTCCCAGTAGCGTAGAGTCTTCAGCCGTCCACACTGGCATGACTTGATAAATCTTTGGTTTCCACCAATGTAGGGTGATTAAATCGCCGCGTGGTTTCGAGTGAGTACAGGATGGCCATTGCCAAGAGATAACGACTGATATTTCCCCGCTTAGCGCCGAACTTCTACAAGGTGTCACAAACCTTCAGGGTGAGAATTATCCACAAAGTAGTGACTTCCTTAAATCTGAATACCTTTCTTAGGGACGTAAATAAAGTCAAGGCAGCTGTTCAAAGTGACGACCGCTAGTACCGGTGCTCGGAGTGCTTTTTCGGACAGTTTACCTCTGTAATCAACGACATTTACCAGCGCACCCAAATCCAAAAAAGTAATCTAGCGTCGTCTGCTGTGGTTATTATATATGCCGACCAACCACTCCGGAGAGTGCTGGATTACAGTAACTAGATATACAGGTATGTCAGTATACCCACTATTATACATACAAATGAAAAGGCACTTAGGTGAAACCTGTTGCATATTCAGTAATAATACTGATATGGAAAGGGTAATTAGGAAATACCAGTTCATTCAAGGCAAAAATGGACATAAAAACGAAAATAGAAACATTTAATTATGTTAATGGAACACTTCACAGGACAATCACAAAGAAGAAAGGAAACTTGAGGTCTACAAAAGGATATCAGCACCAGCTATGACGTGTGGAAGTGAGTCATGGCCTGTAACGAAAAGAAGTTAACAAAGAATGCAAGTATTGAAGAAGCGATTTCGAAGAATAGTAGCTAGTTACCTAATATTTGATACGAGGAGAAATGCAAACATGAGATCAGAAATAGTTCGGAACAGATTAAATGAGCAGATTAAGGGAATACAGAAACAGGTACATTTTACAAGAGCAGAAGACGACGACAGAGGGCATCAGATCGTTAGGGTGAACGAGAAAGTTGTGGAAAGATCAATAATTTCTGCCAAGAGGATGTAACAGGCTAATGCCTAATACATGCGGAGAGATGAAATCAGTACAACTCAAAGCAAGAGTAAGCCAGATATTCTAGGGTCCAGCACATGTCACGAATCCATAACACAGCAATCCAAAACATAGTGCGGTTGAAATCCACTAAACAGCCAGACCACAACAGTACGATATGTGTGAAACAGGTTCCTTAGGATAGGACAGTTTAAAGAGTCCTGAAGCGGCGCGGCGGCGGGTTTCGTGCCCCAATTGACGTCACTGTCCTGGCCTACATGACATTCCTCTGGCACCCCACACTGGCCGCTGGAGGAGCAGTCGATAGCGACCCTCGCAGTGTATCGACCTCGCTGACGGATGACAGAGATATGGCTCAAATATCTTATGGGTATACTCGTCATTTGTTAGTACGGTACATGCCTAAGCGAAGCAGTCGAATGCGCAACTGTCGAAAAATTCAGTTACGTAAACTCAAGTACAACTTAGCAACTTGAACTTCGAAACAAAGATGCCAATAAAAAAACCTGTTGAATCTGGTGAAGCAACACACAAAATGAAAACGTACTCTGAAACCACCTGTGCCTCTGTAACGAATAATATTGAATGCAGCATAATCTTGTCAATCCATCTTCGAATGGCCTCACTAGTCCCTTAGACCGACCGTCCCATTTATGCTCTTTGTTTACGTAACTCTTCGTCTGTAATATGGATTGGTAGGTAGCTGATCCTTAATATGTACAGAAGTTCGAATAGTTTTAGTATGAAATAACTTATTTCCAAGTCAATCAATAAATTTTTCTGCGTACACATTTGTTTTATAAATTAATTACAGTGTTCTTCCACCATATTGAAGTGTCTAAACGAAATGATGGCATCAACTAAACGTAAACATGTGACGGGACAAGTGAGAGTGCTCGAAAGATTAGGTAATGGCTAGTCTCCTCAAAACATGGCAAAAGAGGTAAGGACTGGCGTAACAACCGTTAAAGATTCCAGAAAAAAGTGGAAGATTCTTGAAAGACACACGAACTATGAATGTTGATGAGAAAGGACGGAAAACACGCAACATTTGAAGAGGTCTAAAACTGAAATTCTCGGTAATTCTTTGTGCGTGTGATTTGAGCAGGAGATAAGAAAAGGAATTCCGTTGTCTGGACCAACCATAAAAGTAAAGGCACTGATTTCGTATGAAAAATTAAATTAAAATGAAAAGTTTACAGTGATTAAAGGATAGCTCCATCGGTGCACAATACAACGCGGCGATCTAAATGTAATTATTTCTCGTTGGTTGGTTGATTTGGGGGGAGGGGACTAAACAGCGAGGTCATCGGTCCCATCGGATTAGGGTACGATGAGGAAGGAAGTCGCCCGCGCCCTTTCAAAGGAACCATATCGGCATTTGCCTGAACCGATTGAGGGGAAATCACGGAAACCGAAACCTGGATGGCAGGACGTGGGTTTAAAAATTTTAGAAATTTGTAGTAAGTTCCTATGGGACCAAACTGCTGAGGTCATCGGTCCCTAGGCTTACACACTACTTAATGTAACTTAAACTGACTAACGGTAAGGACAACAAACACACCCTTGCCCGAGGGAGGACACGAATCTCCGACGGGGGGAGCCGCGCGAACCGTGACAAGGCGCCGAGACTGCGCGGCTATCCCGCGTAGCACGCAGGTTAGAACCGTCGTCCTCCCGAATGATTGTCCAGTGTGCTAACCACTGCACCATCCATCTCTCTCGCTGATTATTTCTAGCAAAATTCTGTCTGCTGACGAAATATTTGCCAATGAATTTGTTGCGAAATTTGAAGACTTAGTTGAACATCTTCAATGATCCCCGATGAAGCGTACAACATTGATGAGTCAGGCTTAAACTATAAAATACTCCCTGCAAGAAGTCCTGCTGCTCAAACTTGGTCTGTAACAAGCAACTTGCGAAAGATAGAATAACAACTGTTCACTATGCTGATGGCAGTCACGAGACACTGTGTTGATATGTTACGGGTCAATAAAAATGTCCCTCTGATAATGCGACCTTTTTTCATGTTCCGGCCAGTTAGGGGACTGGTCAGCGAGGTTTAACTGTACATGTTGTATAGAATGTTTAATTCAAAGTAATCCCTACTACCACCTCTTAAAATATGTAGTATTTCTGCCGAGACGCCCTGTGCAGTTCTGGCCCGTTCCCTGTAGACAACGCTGTCAGACAGGAAGCAGGCCGTGGCTTGGGCGAACGTGTCGGCGGCGCGGCATTAGGTGAGCCAGCAAGTTGGGCGGCCGAGAGCTGCTGGCAAGTCCCGGCTGTACGTGCGCCCGCAGAGCCGGCCGCGCTGATGTTGCTCTGAGCTGCGCCCGTCTGAGGCCTGGCTGGACAGCTGAAAGCCCTGTCTGAGGTGCGCCGTGTCTGCTGCGGAGAACGTCTGCCGCCCACCAACTACAGCAGCAGCGCCTTGTGAGGCTCCCATAGTCCTCCCCTCACTCAAATTACCTCAGCGGTGTCTGATCTGAATTTCAATAGGTATTGTTAATTGATAGCGGACAGGAGGAAACGGGGAGCACCTAGCTGATGGCGTGCCGTGTATAGGGTGATTAGGCAAAGATATTCAACTCAGATATTTCCTGAACCGTTTACAACATCGTAATTCTGTTTTAGTCCAAATTAATTTTGAAAACGTCCTCAATAAATGAGGTCTAGTCTCTTATGGCTGTAAAACTGAATAACGCAAATTTTCCGACACTATGAGGCTTTTCCTTTATGCACTACTGGCCATTAAATTTGCTACACCAAGAAGAAATGCGGTTGATAAATGAGTATTCATTGGACCAAAATATTATACTAGAACTGACATGTGATTACATTTTCACGCAATTTGGGTGCATAGATCCTGAGAAATCAGTACCCAGAACAACCACCTCTGGCCGTAATAACGGCCTTGATACGCCTGGACATTGAGTCAAACAGAGCTTGCGTGGTGTGTACAGGCACAGCTGCCCATGGAGCTTCAACACGATACCACAGTTCATCAAGAGTAGTGACTGGCGTATTGTCAAGAGCCAGTTGCTCGGCCACCATTGACCAGACGTTTTCGGTTGGTGAGAGATCTGGAAAATGTGCTGGCCAGGGCAGCAGTCGAACATTTTCTGTATCCAGAAAGGCCCGTACAGGTCCTGCAACATGCGTTCGTGCATTATCCTGCTGAAATGTAGGGTTTCGCAGGGATCGAATGAAGGGTAGAGCCACGGGTCGTAACACATCTGAAATGTAGCATCCACTGTTAACCAATGGCACCCCATACCATCACGCCGGGTGATACGCCAGTATGGCGATGACGAATACACACTTCCAACGTGCGTTCAACGTGATATCCCCAAACACGGATGCGACCATCATGATGCTGTAAACAGAACCTAGATTCATCCGAAAATATGACGTTTTGCCATTCGTGCACCCAGGTTCGTCGTTGAGTACACCATCGCAGGCGCTCCTGTCTGTGCTGCAGCGTCAAGGGTAACCGCAGCCATGGTCTCCGAGCTGATAGTCCATGCTGCTGCAAACGTCGTCGAACTGTTCGTGGAGATGGTTGTTGTCTTTTAAACGTCCCCATCTGTTAACTCAGGGATTAAGACGTGGCTGCACGATCCGTTACAGCTATGCGGATAAGATGCCTGCCATTTTTGTATCCCGCCTGGGAGGAGGCGCGTGGGTAAGGAATAGGAACACGAAAACGTACTAATCTCTCGGTACTGCAAATACGATTTAAGCATCTTTACTAGTGGATAAAAATATACAAACACATTACATAGCTTGCAAGTTCGTGCGAAGTTGAAGCGAAGTGTCCTTGCTGGCTGCACCTGATGAAATGGGGAGAGCGGTCGCGGAGCTCGTTCACCTTGACAGCACCGGCTATAGGGTGCTGTCGTCGGTGTCTCTTGTAGTGCCAACATAGCAGAGCGGACCTACGTTGTGGCATCGTAGCTGTCGATACCACAGTTATCTCGACTGCTAGTGATACGAGGCCGTTGGGATCCAGCACGGCGTTCCGTATTACTCTCCTGAACCCACTGATTCCATATTCTGATAACAGCCATTGGATCTCGACCAACGCGAGCAGCAATGTAGCGATACGATAAACCACAATCGCGATAGGCTACAATCCGACCTTTATGAAAATCGGAAACGTGATGGTACACATTTCTCCTCCGTACACGAGGCATCACATCAACGTTTCACCGGGCAAAGCCGGTCAACTGCTGTTTGTGTATGAGAAATCGGTTGGAAACTTTCCTCATGTCAGCACGTTGTAGGTGTCGCCACCGGCGCCAACCTTGTGTGATTTCTCTCAAAAGCTAAACATTTGCATATCACAGCATCTTCTTCCTGTCGGTTAAATTTCGGGTCTGTAGCACGTCATCTTCGTGGTGTAGCAATTTTAATTGCCAGTAGTGTACATGCATCTTTATTCACTGAAGAGCCAAAGTTACTGGCAGACCTGGCTAATATCATGTAGAGGCCCCGCGAGTAGTGCTGGACGGAATACACCATGAATCCTACAGGGCTGTCCATAAATCAGTAAGAGTACGACGCGGTGCAGATGTCTTCTAAACAGCACGTTGCAAGGCATCCCAGATACGCTCAATAATGTTCATGTCTGGGGGCCAGAGCAAGTGTTGAAACTCAGAATTGTGTTCCTGGAGCTACTCTGTAGCAATTCTGCACGTACGGGGTGTCGCATTGTTCTGTTGGAATTGTCCAAGACCGTCGCAATGCACACTGGACATGAATGGACGCAGGTGATCAGACACGATGCTTACCTATGTGTCATATCTAGACATGTGTCATATCTAGACATATGAGGAGTCCCATATCACTCCAAGTGCACACGCCTCACACCATTACAGAGCCTCCACGAGCTTGAAGATTCCCCTGCCGACATGAAGCGTCCATGCGTTTATGAGGTTGTCTCCATAACCATGCACGTCCATCCGCTTCATACAATTATAAACGAGACTCGTCCGACCAGGCAACATGTCTCAAATCATCAACAGTCCAATGTCTGTGTTGACGGGCCCAAGCGAGGGGTAAAGCTTAATGTAGTGCAGTCATCAAGGGCTTGTCCGACCCCGGTAGCTGAGTGGTCAGCGTGACAGAATGGCAATCCTAAGGGCCCGGGTTCGATTCCCGGCTGGGTCGGAGATTTTCTCCGCTAAGGGACTGGGTGTTGTGTTGTCCTAATCATCATCATTTCATCCCCATCGACGCGCAGGTCGCCGAAGTGGCGTCAACTCGAAAGACCTGCACGAGGCTAGCGGTCTACCCGACGGGAGGCCCTCGCCACACGTCATTATTATTATTATCAAGGGCTTACGAGTAGGTCTTCGACTCCGAAACCCTTATGGATGATGTTTCGTTGAATGGTTCGCACGCTGGCACTTGTTGATGGCCCAGCATTGAGATCTCCAGCAATTTGCGGAAGGGTGGCGCTTCTATCACGTTGAACGTTTCTATTCACTCGTCGTCGGTCCCGTTTTGGCAGGATCTGTTTCTAGCCCCAGCGATGCGGGAGATTTGATGTTTTACCGGATTCCTGATATTCACGGTACATTCTTGAAATTGTGTTTGGGAAAATCCCCACTTCATTGCTCCTCGGGGATGCTGTGCCCATCGCTCATGCTTCGAATATAACACAACGTACAAACTCACTTAAATCTTGATTACCTGCCGTTAGAGCAGCAGTAAGCGATCTGAGAACTGCGACAGACACTTTTGTCCTCTATATTTGAATACACATGCCTATACCAGTTTCTTTTGACCTTCGGTGTAATATGGGCAGCCCCTGCCGTTGAAATTCGTGACAAATTGGACTTGAATAAAACCGTAAGCAGCTGTTAAATGATGATTTATTTATGACCGGTTCCGCTGCATTAAAGCAGCATTTTGAGGCGGTTCATAGTGCCACATACAGTAGCAGATGGAGATGATCCCGTCGTTCGTAGTCACAGAATCTAACCCCATGAAGAGGGAAAGTCAACAAGAAATAACAACCGGCAGAGCATGGCGAGGTGCAGTGGTGAGGCACCTGTAGATGGTTCCCTCGGGGGTAAAGCACTGGACGCAGCCAGCTGTGTACTCAGATCTATACTCTGCTGACCGTCTCCAGCGTCTACGGGAGCCTGATCCTCCGCACTATTCGCTCCAATGCTCTGCCGCTTATTACTTGTTGACGAGTTCCACTCTTCGTGGGGTTAGATTCTGTGACTACGAAAGGCAGGGGCGCCTCTGTGTGCGACTCTGAGTTACACTATTAGCCATCTGAAAATGTTACTTTAACGCCCCAAAGCCGGTTATGAATAAGTCATCACTTAAAAGTTATGTCGGGTTTACTTTGTAGCTTCATAACTTTATTCTTAACAGAACAAAAAATAATCAAGTATTGTATTAAGGTAGATTTCCAGGGGATAATAGCCAGAATTTTTTTACAAAACTTATCATAGTTGTTAAATAATACGATTTAATTAAAACACTGTTCGATTTCTACCCTACTTTCATATTCGGACAGTTGACACTGTAACACTTGCTTTGATCGTTCTCGTCAATTTATATAATCTGCCTTAGAAGACAGTCTTTACTTACAACTGCGGTCGACTGTCCAGAGGGTACAATGCCACGTAAAGCTAACACGTATCGAAACACGGTAACTTGTGATTTTTCGTAATGTGGAGGTAAATCTCATAGACAAATTGCTGCCATGCTCAGCTTGAGTAATAGTACTTGGTAGATATCGTCAGATGATTCAAGAACGAGGACCATATTAACGCTATATCTGAAATGAGCCAACCAAAGAAGTTGGATGCGCGTCAGATGAATAATCTAAATAAAAAATGATCCTACACTCAGTGCTACCTAATTAGCAAGTGAGCTTCTGAACGAGAACGGACGCAGAGCACTGAAAGGTAATGACTGCCATGGAGAAGTCGCTAGGAAGAAACCATATGTGGCCGGCCCGTGTGGCCGAGCGGTTCTAGGCGCTACAGTCTGGAACCGAGCGACCGATATGGTCGCAGGTTCGAATCCTGCCTCGGGCATGGATGTGTGTGATGTTCTTAGGTTAGTTAGGTTTAAGTAGTTATAAGTTTTTGTGGACTGATGACTTCAGATATTAAGTCCGATAGTGCTCAGAGCCATTTGAACCAAACCATATGTGAATGAATAAACCCGAAAGTCGAGAGTGGACTTTGCTAGATAATTTAATACGAAGGAAGCAACATGGTGCAATGACATCATTCGCACCGACGAAAGTAGATGTAACATTTTTGGGTCCAAATGTTAAGACGACCGTGAAGCATGGAGGTGGCTGAGTTCTTCATTGGGGCTATATATCCAGATTTGAAGCAGGAGAATTACTGTTCATTGGCAGTCTTATGGACAAATATGTCTATCTGAACACATAAAAATGTATGAGTAAAACTGCTAAGAAATTGGAGTCATCAAATACCTGCATACCTGAACCATGATGTGAAACATAAGACTCAAGTGAGCAGGAATATTTGTTGTGCAATGCCATATTGACAATGTAACTGGAGAACTAGAGTGATGTGTTACAAGAACAACAATACCTTCCAAAGACACATTTAAACGACGATTCCTAGAAGACTGGGACGGTCTATGTACTATCTAAAAATTACCATTAGGAGTATGCCGAAGCATTTGAAAGAAGTATTATACCAGAATGGCTATCCGACAAGATATTGAAACATATACCTTTCATAAAAAATTTCTCGTTGAAGTAACTAGTTCTGAAACGTGTCCGAATATTAAGGTCAGTTGCAAATGGGACCAAGTTTTATTTAAGTCATATCATTAAATAACTTTTGTAAGTTACGTTAATAAAATTTATTCCATTACTTAGAAGACATATAACTTAATATAATACTTGGTAATGTTATTGTTTGTTTTGTTAAGAATATAGTTACTATGCTACAAAGTAGGAATCTCATAGTATCCGAATATTAACGTTACTCGCTGTCTTTACAAGCACATCCGTATCAACTCCACTTCTTTGAATGGGATTACAGTAATATCTGCCGGTAGTGTGGAAGTTCTGAAATGGACAAATTTAACGATATTTCTGACGTGAACAAGGCAGTGGGAATGAAAGCATATCCTCCGTGCCCCCTTTACTCCCGTATCGCTGCGGTGCCACATTTTTCCTTCTGTCCACTTCGGCAGCTGCATGGTCAGTGCGGAGGACTGCTAGCCAAAGGCGCCCGGATTCGACTCCCGACCGGGTCGGAAATTTCCTCTATTCGGGGACTGGCAGCTGTCTTTTCTTCGCCTTCAAATCGTCATAACAGACAGTCCACTACTGAGATGTCTGTAGGAGCTCGTCCCGAAAGCCAATAAATTTAAAAAAATCGTTCCATGTTATCCCATTTGACGCATTTCCTTACTAATTTCTGCATGAGAAAGCTATCTGGGTACATTTTGAAAACAGGTAATAGTAATCACTCCAAAACTACCAAACTGAGTTTGAAGAGCGAAACGCCGTTGAATCTGTTCCTTTTAAACTTTCGATACTAGCGGTAGAAATTATTGATCTATCTAAGAAAAGGAATATGATACAGCTATTGCTGTAATTAATATAGCAATGAAAAGGGACTACACGTCGCTTATGTGAGGAACTTAGCTATATCACCCAGTATTTTAGAATAATTCCAAACTTTTTTGTCAGACATTAAACATCCAAAAATAATTAAATATCTTATGCCAACCGGTTTGTTTGCTCAGAATAAAAATGAACAGAAATACGTATCGCTGAGAGAAACTCTCTCGAATATCGGACTTTAATACTACACTACGTGTTTTTGTTCTGCAGCGGAGTGTGCCTTGATGTGAGACCTCCTCTTAGATTAAACTGTGTGTCGGACCGGGACTCCAACTTCAGAACTTTCCCGTTCACGAGCGAGTGCTCTACAGACTGAACTACCTAACATGCTTTTCTTCCGTTTGGAAATGGTATAAAAAGTACTGGCAGAAGTCAAGTTCCCACTGATGGCAGAACGTAGCCAAGGGCACGAAATACTCTAGCCGGTACTAGCTAGGAGCCTTGTCACCGAATGGAAAACAGCTGCGAATTAAACTGTACAGACAACTCTTTTTCAAGAAACATATCACCGAAGAAAAGAACAAATTCGCTCAATTGTCAAAACTTTTCAGAAGTACTGACTTGGAAATTAAAGCCAAATTAGAGCTTTATAAACCTATAGTTCTGCCTGCACTGTTATGATATAGTATGGAGGATACCCTCCAAAACCCAGATCAGGATTACAAACCATCACAATAAAGTCCTGAGGTGCACACTGAAAGTCCTTCGTTGGGAGAAATCACGCACATGCATCAGATGCTACAAATTATTGCTATTACAGGTTTACCGACTGATGACCATAGATGTTAAGTCCCATAGTGCTCAGAGCCATTTTGAACTGTTTTACTGTTCGGGCACTTGACGTATTGTTACAGGCCTTCCCACGTCCCAATTCATGGTTCGTAAGTCCGAATTATAGTCAATTAATTTTTTACATTCTTATAAACGTTCTTTGGTCATCATCAAACCAATATTGCCACACGTAACACATTCTAGAAAAGCCAGGATGAAATCTTACGCAGGAGGGTGGCTAGACGGTGTAACGGTTCTTTATTTACGTGACCATTACGGCACTCCAACCCCAGTTCTCGATACCAGTAATATCGTACTACTTTTCTGCGAATTAACAGACATATTTTTGTGACAATATTCACATTTGGTTTTTATTTATGTATAGGTACTCCGATGTATTGATGTATTACAGTGATATGGTTCTTGTGTGTATTCATTTCTGTGAGACTGTCATAATGTTTGACTTACTTGTATCCGTTTTGGTTGGTTGGTTGGTTGGTTGGTTGTTTTGGGGAAGGAGACCAGACAGCGTGGTCATCGGTCTCATCGGATTAGGGAAGGATGGGGAAGGAAGTCGGCCGTGCCCTTTCAGAGGAACCATCCCGGCATTTGCCTGGAGTGATTTAGGGAAATCACGGAAAACCTAAATCAGGATGGCCGGACGCGGGATTGAACCGTCGTCCTCCCGAATGCGAGTCCAGTGTCTAACCACTGCGCCACCTCGCTCGGTATCCGTTTTGGCGCGAATGGGCACAGAGCAGTCTTTGTTTCACTTTGCAGAAGTTAAGTTGTTATTGCGCTTTGTAAAAGAACAGTCAAGTCTTGTGTTTGGTGAAAGTGGAAATTAAATATTTGAAGATTGATACAAAACTGTTTTCTTGGTGATGTGACAATTAAGAACAAGTATATGTGAATTTACAAGAAGTTTAATAAAAGTGTGGATCGTGAACACCAAGTCAAAAATAATTTTTACCATACCATTGTTCTGATCTGGGATTGTTTGATGATTAAGAATTTCCTGAAAAACGCATTTGTTAGGTCTTCAAATATTGCTAAAATACAGATCTGGATCTTCTAGCAGTCAAATTGCAATCACTCTAGAATCAATAAGATGAGCCATAAGAACTTCAACGAAATCTACGAGGGAATCCGTTCAAGATAAGTGCCAAAAATAATGATTTTTTTAAAGTGACTTCCTTATTTCCATTCTGAAGATATCATCCACAGTCAATAACTCTGTTGTTGCCGGATAAAGCGAGCATATGCTGCGTGAACAACATTATTAATCTGATTTATAATCTACTTTGCAAGTGGTGGTATTGTTAGAACAGCTATGTCTAGTAGTCTAGCGGAACATGCCTTCTGCTTCTCTTCTTCGCCCATCACAGGCTACTGAGTCCTCCGCGGTCTTATCTCCTGATGGTAGTTGGAGCTGGACGTATGAGACATTCCATTTCATATACTGTTGGGAATTCGGTCTAGAGCGTGCCGAAAATACTACGTGTCAGGCACTGCCTCCCACCACGGCCCTCTCTTAACGACTGAGAGCAGCGGCGTTTCGGTAGAGTTGTCTTTGCTAACACACAAGCAGTACTGCTGGCAATAACCGCAGAAATTTTTGAGGGGACATATATACTGGTTGGGACAATTCGGTGAAACTTGGCGTTAATGTGATTGGCAGCAGACGACCAAAGCGAATGCCTTGGCCAACAGCACGACATCACTGCAGCACATCTCCTGGGCTCGTGACCACATCAGTTGGACACTAGACGATCAGAAAAACGTGCCTTGTTGAGATGGGTTCCGATTTTAGCTGGTAAGAGCCGATGGCAGGGTTCGAGTGAGTCGAGGACCTCACGCATCGAAAGATCCAAGTTGTCAACAAGGCACTGTGCAAGCTCGTGGTAGCTCCAAAAGGTGTGGACTGTGTTCACATGGAATGGAGTGGATCCTCTGGTCCAACAGAACCGATCGTGTTGTAGAAATGGTTTTGTTACGCAATTTGGGCCATTTATGAGCTTCAAGTTCCCGAACAACGATGGAATTTTTATGGATGACAATGCACCATGTCACCGAACCACAGTTATTCGTGATTGCTTTGTGGAACATTCTGAACAGTTCAGGCGAACGGTTAGGCCTCCCAGATCGACCGACATGAATCCCATCGAACATTTATGGGACATGATCGAGAGGTCAGTTGGTGCACAATTTTCTGCACCGGCGACACTTTCGCTATAATGGGCTGCTATCAAGGCAGCAAGGCTCAGTATTCGTGAGGAGAACTTCCAACGACTTGCTGAGTCCAAGCCACGTCGAGCTGCTACACTACGTGAAAGGGGGAGCGACGCGATATTAGCAGGTAACCCATGACTTTTGTTACCTCGTTGTAGCCGGCCGGAGTGGCCGAGTGGTTCTAGGCGCTACAGTCTGGAACCGCGCGACCGCTACGGTCGCAGGTTCGAATCCTGCCTCGGGTATGGATGTGTGTGATGTTCTTAGGCTAGTTAGGTTTAAGTAGTTCTAAGTTTTAGGGGACTGATGACATTAGATGTTAAGTATCATAGTTCTCACAGCCATTTGAACCATTTTTTTAACTACCTGTTTGTCCGTCTTTAGAACGAAATACATCACTGAATCTGTGTATTATGAGCCGGGCACTTCGTTGGTAGGTTAGTGGAGTTTTGCGGCATGTACTTCGCGTAAGTAACGGGTGGCTGATTTGCGTACGCGGTGATGGCGCCAGATAGCAACCCAAATGGGTGCCATACGATTTACATCAGGCCAATTTGGTCGCTGAGACATCAGCATGAGCTCACTATAATGCTCCTCAAACCACTGTAGCACCGTTATGGCTCCAAGACAGGGACAATTATACTGCTGGAAGATGATATCGCCGTCGGAGAGGAAATCAAGAATGAAGGGATGCAAGTGGTTCCCAACTGTCACCATGTGTTCACAGGTCCCATACATGAGCAGGAGAATGCATCCCATGACATAATACTGCACCCACCAGCCTGCGTCCGTGGCGCGCTGCATGTTTCAAGCCGCCGTTCACCTCGATGATGGCGTTTGTGTATACGACTATCGACAATGTGTAGCGAAAACGTGCTTCACCCGAAGAGCCGATACGTTCCAATTGATCGACGGTCGAGTCCCGATGTACTCGTGCCCACTGCAATCGTAACTGACGATGTCGTTGAGTCCACATGTGGACACGTAAGGGTGTGCTCCAAAACACAGGTGCGTGCATCAGCATTGTGCTCTTTCGACAGAGATGTCACGGAACAACTTATATCCAACTTTACGGAGCAGACAAGTGTCTGAACCTAACGTTCTGTGAAGAGTTGTTGACGTCCAACCATTTAACACTCAGTAGTAGTTTGACTCTGCTTTTACCCCATTCCATATATATGCTCACGAGAGTAGCATGTGTGCAGTAGACCAGCATCATAGTTTTCGAGATACTCGTTCACAGGCTTTGCTTAATAGCAATCCGTCCTGCGACAGAGTCGCTTATATCAGTGGATTTCCCCATTTGCAGCCCATATCTACGCTAGGGTGATAACCCGTCCGTGTCTGGTCCGCTTGCATACTTCTGTTACCGCCCCAAGTGGCGGTAACATCACCAGCTGGCATCCAACCTCGCAGTGCGCAGTGGTCATAATGTTTTGGCTTATCAGTGTATACTTCAGATATTAATTACTTCAGGCAATAAAATTAGATCTAAGTAAAAACTACTTACATTAACGCCAGATTAGCACAGGTAGATGCCTCCAACGCTCATAGTTACAGAATTCAACCCCATGAAGATGGGAGGCAGTTAACAAATAACAAAAGGCACAGTATTGGTGCAAATGGTGCAGGGGATGAGACACTAAGGCAAAAAGAACATTAAGGCAATAAATGTGGTTGAAATGTAATCCAAGAAGCATAAAATAAGGTACCACCAGTCGAGTCAGGAGGGGGGCGGGAGTGATAGTGATTCTGAACAAACAACTTGATATGATCGTATGCCTTATTCCGAATGGTTTCCGAGATAGAACACATTTAATATTACTTTTGTACGTTTCTCTTGAATAACTCGAAAACCGCACCCTCCAGAGAAAACGTGTCGCGAGTATAAAATTAAACTATGTTAACTTTCCTACGGAAAAGGTTCTATTCATTTTCTTCTGTAGAACTAATGGTTTGTGCGAAGAGAGCGCGAGAACGTTAAAAAACTCGCTCAACGCGTATGCGCTTTAGCTTACGTAGCCAATTTGAGATAGTTTGACGAGTGTCCCGTATGAAACGGTTCTTCGCAACTTGCTTCCTCAAACTGGCCTGCAAAAAGTACGCAAGCCGTTACAGGAAGGAGCAGCAGACGCGATCTCACGGGCCGTACACTGACGGCTAGCAACATCTATAGGGATATTCTGGTTTCATACTTCCACATCTGGTATAACGGCAGACCTAGGAAACCAGAAGAACACGTTAATTAGCCTCCTAACTTAACCTGAACGTTCAAATTATATACACGAAATTTATACACAGGGTTAATATAATTAAAGTTAAACTTTCAAACCGTTGTAGAAACAACACCAACTGCAACGGGGAAAACGTATGGCAGAAAAAAAAATAGTTACAAAATGTAGCAATAGATGGCGCTGTAAGCATCATAATTTAATAGTGGTCGACTACAAATGACAAATGAATCATGCAACAATGCCTGAAGTGTACGTTTTACGTTAAGTAAACTGTACTATTCAGTGCGCATGGGTGTACACGTCTGAAACTGAAAGTTACGTAACCCCACCAACCACGGCAAGGTCATATCACATCCGAAGGAAAAAATCAGTTTTATACTGCCTGAGGCCAAAAACCGCTTAACAAGCATCAATCAAAACCAAATTGGATTATTAATTTCCATGTGGCTAGCTCAAAACATGTTCAATATGCTGTCCACCGTTTTCTGCAACAAGTTGAAATCATGATACAGCATGTTCCACAACTTATGGAAGTGTTTCCGAGGTTATGGTCAGAATGTGTTGCGCAATTCGTGCCTTCAATGCAGCTGAGATTGCAATGGGTACACTGAACACATCATCTTTCAGATAGCCCCACAGCCAGAAGTCACACGGCTTAAGATCATTTGACCGGGACGGCAAGGCTATAGAGAAATGTTGGCTGATAATTCTAGCATTTCATAAATGGTGCTTCAGCAGCTGCTTAGGTGGATTTGCAATGTGCGGAGCTGCGCCACTAGCATAAAAGTGATCCCATCCACATATCCACGCTCTGGAGAGCTGCAAGGAAGTGGTTACGCAAAAGACAGTCATAGCGCTTACAAGTGACGGTCTTAGGAAAAAACGTGGGCCTTTGATAAATGATGCCATAAATCCGCACAAAACAGTGACCTTTTTAGGATGAAGTGGTAGTGATTGATTTGCGTGTGAATTTTTCGTTGCCCTTATTCGACAATTCTATGTATTGACATACCTTGTCAGATGAAAGTGGGCTTCATCTGTCCACAAAATCTACCACGGCAAATCGTTGTCCACTTCCATGTGAGCAAGAAATTCTAAAGCTAAAATATCTCTTGCTGACAGTTCAACAGGAAGCAACTCGTGCACTTGGGTAATTTTGAATGGATAGAAAGAAGTTTCGTAGGATTTTACGCACCGTGCTCACGGGTACGTCCAATGTTCGGGCAATCCTCCGTGCACTACACGTTTGCACACCACCACTCGTCTCCTCCTGTATTGCTGTGGCCACTGCGTCCACTGACGTCGAATCAATTCGTTACCTCCCTCAACCAGGTTGCACACCAAAAGAACCCGTCGTTTGTAATTTCCGAATCATTTTCTCCAGACCCATGGCAGTCATCGGGCCAACGCCTTTTTTCAAACACTTCAGAGTCCGGAACTTCTGCAGAGCGACGTGTCCACAGTCATCATTCTTGTAATACATCTTTACAAGGAGAGCGCGATCCTGCATTGAGACAGTCATGGCGAACGGCGCAGGCACGAAAGGAGGAAAAGCCGTGAACTCGGTGTGTTTATACCAACTTCAATGGGTCGTGCGTATTATGACACATACAGCGCCATCTATTTACCAATTTTCAGACTTTTTTCCTTCTGCCGTATACTTTCCCCCTTTTCCGATAATATACCTTTGCAATTTGACGTCAGTCTGGCACATGGTGTTATTTCTACAGCGTCTTGAAAATTTAACTTTAATTATAATCACCCTGTACGTTGTGGTTGGCTGTCGCAAGGGCAAAGTACTGGAGGCGTTTGTCGGTATAATGAACTGGTGGTGATAGCGCTACTATCTGAAAGACTGTCGTCATAAGAGTAAGTATGATATGAACATTACAAAGTATTCTTCCGCATTCGCTGAAATCTCATTGGATTTCGTTTCACTTAGAGCGGAGGCCAAGCTGTCTCAAGTAAAGTCAAGTACGATAACAAGGGCATGTTTTGTGCAGTACGTTACGAGCAAATCGACTAACCTCTAATGACGTGAGCAGTTAAAGCTCAGACATGAAAAGAGACGAGCACAGAAACAATATAGCTTCGAAAGAAATTTAATTTTTTAACAGAATGGTACACAACACTGGCCATTAAAATTGCTACATCACGAAGATGAGGTGCTACTGACACGAAATTTAACCGACAGGAAGAAGATGCTGTGACATGCAAATGATAAGCTTTGCAGAGCATTCACACGAGGTTGGCGCCGGTGGCGCCACCTACAACGTGCTGACATGAGGAAAGTTTCCAACCGATTTTTCATACACAAACAGCAGTTGACCGGTGTTGCCTGGTGAAACGTTGTTGTGATGCCTCGTGTAAGGAGGAGAAATGCGTACCATCACGTTTCCGACTTTTATGAAGGTCGGATGTAGCCTATTGCGATTGCGGTTTATCGTACCGCGACATTGCTGCTCGCGTTGGGCGAGATCCAATGACTGTTAGCAGAATATGGAATCGGTAGTTCAGGAGGGTAATACGGAACGCCGTGCTGGATCCCAACGGCCTCGTATCACTAGCAGCCGAGATGACAGGCATCTTATCCAAATGACTGTAACGGATCGTGCAGCCACGTCACGATCCCTGAGTCAACAGATGGGGACGTTTGCAAGACAACAACCATCTGCACGAACAGTTCGACGTTTTCAGCAGCATGGACTATCAGCTCGGAGATCATGGCTGCGGTTACCCTTGACGCTGCATCACAGACAGGAGCGCCTGCGATGGTGTACTCAACGACGAACCTGGGTGCACGAATGGCAAAACGTAATTTTTCGGATGAATCCAGGTTCTGTTTACGGCATAATGATGGTCGCAACCGTGATTGGCGACATCGCGGTGAACGCTCATTTGAAGCGTGTATTCGTCATCGCCATACTGGCGTATCACCCGGCGTGATGGTATGGGGTGCCATTGGTTACACGTCTCGGTCACCTCTTGTTCGCATTGACGGCAATTTGAACAGTGGACGTTACATTTTAGATGTGTTAGGACCCGTGGCTGTACCCTTCATTCGATCCCTGCGAAACCCTACATTTCAGCATGATAATGCACGACTGCATGTTGCAGGTCCTGTACGGGCCTTTCTGCCCTGGCCAACACATTCTCCAGATCTCTCACCAATTGAAAGTGTCTGGTCGATGGTGGCCGAGCAACTGGCTCGTCACAATGCTTTAATCACTGCCCTTGATGAACTGTGGTATCGTGTTGAAGCTGCAGTGGCAGCTGTACTTGTACACGCCATCCAAGCTCTGTATAACTCAGTGCCCTGGCCTATGAAGGCCGTTATTACGCCGAGAGGTGGTTGTTGTGGGTACTGATTTCTCAGGACGTATGCACTCAAATTGCGTGGAAATGTAATCACATGTCAGTTCTAGTAAAATATATTTGTACAATGAATACCCTTTCTTCATGTGCATTTCCTCTTGCTGTAGCAATTTTAATGGCCAGTTGTGTAATATTCGCCAAAGCCTCAGCAATACCATACAGCTCTTACGGGACCACAAGGAAAACATAAGATGCTCTCGTTCCTAGCTAACTCAGTACTGTCATTGAAACAGGAGGGATGAAAATTCCAGACTAAGGCAGAGGGCAATTTTTCTGAGTGAGATATGTGTGACGCAGTAGCATATTGCAAGTATTTCACGGTACAGTTGAATATTGAAGCCATTGAAGGTATTACTTACAGTCAATCGTCTAGTAAGCTCTGAATTCCTTCTACATCCGAGAAATACATTTCAGTGCTGGATCTTCATCTACTAACGAGAGGATCCCCAACAAAATCGACACCATCAAAGCGCCTCATTTTCTTTTCTTCTTCTGAGCTGTCGTAGTGTATCCTCTCAGCGTTCGGCAGTGACATCTGACAAAGATTTCGTCATTAGTTTCCTTACCATCTAGCAACTTAAATATCTTGTTATTTCTCGCGAAAAAATCCCGTAACTTCACTCAATATCAGTTCTGCTGCTTTCATATTGCAGTAGTACGGTGGCGACTAAAAATGTAAAATTCGTATGGTCTGCTAAATCCTGTGAAATCTGTTTTCAGTGTTTTCCAACTCTTATCACTTCGGCTCGTGTGAAACCAAATCTGTGGCATAAAACAATGAACGTAGTCCAAGTAAAGGGTATCTGACTTCTCATTTTTTACTCAAAAATTTAATTTGTTCTGTTTTATTAATTTAAACAGCCCTTACTAGCAACCTTTTAAAATCGTTGTGGAAAACAAATGTTAATGACTGCCATTTGCATTACGAGTAACCTTGCTATCTTTTAGAAGAAGTGACGACTCTGAGGTAGTGAATGGCCAATTCAACTATGAAACCACTGTTATCAGAAAACAGACTATTCTTCTCAATAATCAATTAGATTGTAAAAACATCTTTGTTTGTGAGAAATATGAAGAATCTACATGGACTTCTGTATTCTACTGAAACAATGTGTCAGAAGTGAATCAGCTGAACGACAACACTAAGCGAGGACAACTTTTGGTTTGTTGGCGAGATTTTATTGGCGAGATCAACATCCAATTTCCTGCTCGTCTGTAGATTCTTCTGTGTATATAGAAGAATCTACAGACGAGCAGGAAAGTGGATGTTGATCTCGCCAATAAAGTATTTTCGAAATGTGTGAACAACGGAAATTATCTTATAGCTTCCATGAAGGAAAACAATACGAATGTTTGCTGCTGAGGAAATTAGAGATATTGTTTATAACAAGGCTAGTTGTTGTAACTTAGACGTCGCAGGACTCGTGCTGTATATGAAAAGTAGTACTTGCTTGCTCGAATTCGAGAACGACATGCATAGAAGATTTAGGGTGATTCTTGCATCATTGCGACGTGTCTGAAGTTGGATTCGGTTGTCACTATAATGCAAATTCCATTTCGGTCAATACAGCTGAGTCTAGGGAAAAAAATGGGCAATTGGGAGTATGACCCACACTCTGGGGGCTCCGTACAAACTTAACAACGTATATAGATAGTACATCCGTCTCGGCTATCAAGAAGCTTCATGATTTTGCCTGTTATCGCTATCGATACTGGCAAGATATTGCGCCCAGGAATTCAAAGGCTTTCGAGAATGTAATAATTTCAGGTTTTTTTTTGGGGGGGGGGGGGAGGGGTAGCTTAGCACTTACTACTGTATTTACTGAGGACAAGGCTCTTAACAGACAGACAGACAGTGTCACAACAAATGTCAAAAATGTTTTTTTCGTCTAAAGTAGTTACAAATGAACAATTTTCGGATTTTGTCCTTTGCTTGTACTGTGAAACCATGTCTCTTGACAATCTTTATCATTCGAAGTGAATGGGAAGTAGCTTATCAGATTTTATGAGTGACTATGTGAGCACACAAACGTGGCACGTAAATGACCGTATCTTTCGATTTCGTTGACTAAGAACCTTAAATATTTTTAGCATCTCCTAGGGATTGTTGACCTTAGTACGTGACATAAGATATCAACATGATACTGAAACGATCCCTTTGGAAAATTATAAATGACTGGTCTGATAAACCTCTACGTTATTTGATTTTCAAGCAGCTGAGCTAAACTGAACGTACTCAGACATTTCTCCCTTTACTTATTCTGATCATCACTAAAGTGACACACTATTTTTAGCGCAACACAGTCTGACTTTCAATAATCCCTACAAAAGAATGGCCCTGACTAACAATAACCTATATCTTTCAAGAAACATTTTACCTCACAAAAACCTTCGTTATTCGAACTACTGCAATACAGCGAGCGCCAATACTGCCAGGTAAGTAAAAGATTCCAACTACTGAAGGCACTAACTACTGATAGGCATAGTTAGCAAATGAAAGATTTTGGTAGAGAAGAAACAATGTATTTACCTTAATAGTGTTCAAAAGTCATAATATATATATAGCAGTTCATGACATCCAGTCTTACAAATTTCCTTTCTCTGACGATCACACGTCCACATTGTCCGGTCTCAAAATTCTGCCATCTCTCTCCCCACATCCACCACTGCTGGCGGCTCACCTCCAACGGCCCAATGCTATGCACTGTCCACATCCAGCTGCCCAACACAATAGCGAATATTCCAACAGTGCCAACCAGCCACAGACTGCATACAGCTCAGTCAGAGATTTTCACGAAGAGCGCTACGCGGCGTTACCACCATAAAAACCTAAACAGCTTACTCTTATTACGTCAAGACGTTCCTGAAAAAAAAGGAGATGTAACTGTCAGACGGACAGACGGAAGGGCAGGCGGATAACAAAGTTTTATTCTTATCGATTTAGACACGGAACTCTGAAAGGGAGAGAAATGAAATATATAAATATTAGTTTCTTCTTACTCAACAGCAGATTAATGCTACATGAAAGTTTTGTTTCATAGTGATCAGAAATCGGTCTTTCATCCTTGTTCAGTCAATGTCTTGTATATAGGACCCTGTTTTGGACACAAATTTTTATTCTTCGTTTGTTTATTTTATGCAATGAAACTGATAGAAACAATTCAGAGCCATTTACTCATTAAACAACCGATTTAAACACATTGTATGAGCGTGTCATGTGTATGTTATCGCACTGAAAAGAGGACTATAATTCAAACCAGTAAAAAATTTCGCTTTCCAGGTGAAATGTGTAAATGGAATTTTTCAGCATAATATCGGAAATTGTCGTTGCTACAAAACGTTATTGGTTCCGATTTAACAAGAAAGACAAATTGAAAACGTTAAATTATTGCCGAGCAATTAGTAAACAGCTGTCAGTCACAAATGAAAATCGATAATTTCATTGGTAATTCTCGAACGGCAATGCGAGTACCTCTTCAACAGGCTACGGGACAGGATAAATTAAGCTTACGTTTGGTTGAACCAAGATCTAAGTCACTCCATTGTTTTCCACGTACATCCAAGAGGTCTGCACCTATCGATGACGGTGTTTATTTACTTATCTCTTTATAGAGACGACATACACTGTCTCCAGAAACTGTGATGCCTTCGGGTAAATCGCATGCACTAAGGCTACAGTACTACATAGACGTACCGAGCGAAGTTGCGCAGTGGTCAGCACACTGGACTCACACTCGGGAGGACGACGGTTCAATCCTGCGTCTGGCCATCCTGATTTAGGTTTTCCGTGATTTCCCTAAATCGCTTCAGGAAAATGCAGGAATGGTTCCTTTGAAAGGGCACGGCCGACTTCCATCCCTAATCCGATGAGACCGATGACCTCACAGTTTGGTCTCTTCCCCCAAATCAACCAAACCCAACTACATAGACGTGATGAAGTGGTGCGTATTACTTAGTCTCACTTGCGTATTACAGTTTATTGGCGATTAGTTTCCCATAAGTAGCTTCCAGTCTTCAAACTATGATGTATTTACTTCCCCCATTATATTTTCTCTTTGTAACAGGTGGTTGCCATTCGAAGCAGGTGTTTCACATAGTGATGTAGCTATCTCTTCATCACAGATTAAAGTCTGGTGTTTCCATCCGAAACCGATGTAATGACCAGTAAAACTATGTACTAAATATTCTCACAGTATGCTCTTGGTCCGTGTCATAGTGTCAAATATCGCCTATTGATTGGACTAAGCTAATGTCGTATGGCTCTTTCGAATGGACGTCGCTTCGGCTGTTTGCGTAATCTACCCTAAAGGGAAAACACACCTGCAGTTGAACAGGGAATCCGAACCATGTATTGCTCCTGGCGACCTTACATCCTTTAGATGTAAAGGCGAGATTAAAGACATACTGGAAGCTACCTTGGTTCGGCCGGGGTTCGACCACACGACCTCTCGATTTAATGTAACGATATCCGCTGGAAACCTTATTTTGTAGTTAAACATAAACAACATTTCTCGTCATTTTACGTATCTTCTGCACACACACGAGTAATACCTGTCTAAGTCACACGACATTTAATCGCCTGACGATGGCCTAAGATATCGAAGGCAGTTCGTGATCAAATCAATAATATTCATAACCAGAGATGGAATTAGAGAAAAGGAAGGTATAGATTATGAAATGAGCTGTGTCACTGAATATATCTTCGTTTATATTTCACTGGCGTTTTTCCCTCTCATTGCTAATTTCTTAGACTTTTCAAATTATTATTTATTATCTTTTGCACTCAACGATTCACTTTTTTAACTTATCTGTTTCCAGATATACAGGGCTATACATAAGTATCTCTGGGCTTTCAGAAGAGGGCTGTTGAAAACTGCAAGGCTGTCAGAAAATAGACATATTAGTTCCCTAGTGCAGCTACAAAGTGGAGCGTATTACGAACCGAAACTTGGACGGATGCTGTATTCACTGGTACGAGTCATTTTTCTGTATGTCTTGTAGTTTCCGTGCAGTTGTCATATGAAACACCAGAGGTACTGATGATTGACACTGTACGCTCCATAAAGCATTGTACGTTGTGTGGTGGAAAGGGCTCCATCTTCTGCTCTAGTCAAACGTGGATCACATTATTAGATTAATGAACAGGGATAAAAATTTCTATCAGCGTATCTCCGTGCGATTACGTAATCTAAATGATTTACAATAACGTGGATCACATTATTAGATTAATGAACAGGGATAAAAATTTCTATCAGCGTATCTCCATGCGATTACGTAATCTAAATGATTTACAAAAGTTAAAATACAACTTATTCTGGCCAAGTCTGGTCTGAAGTAAAAAAAAGAACAGATTTCTATACTTGTGCTATTGGTTCCTGCACCCGTGATCTATGGGTAGCGTCTTTGATTAGTAATCATAAACGTCCTCGATCACGGGTCCGAACCCACCAACGGCTTAAATTTTCAATAAAAATCATCAGCAGCGGCAGTCGAAGATAACGATACTTTAGGTATATATGCCGACGTCACAAGGCGAACATGAAGACATAGGGAAAGTATATGAGGATATTGAAAGGGTAATTATATGTAGATGAAAATATAATTATCATGCCGATTTGGAATGCCGTTTTAGGCGAGGGAGCTGAAGAAAATATGACGGAACAATATGGGCCTGGTACTAGGAATGAGAGAGGACAAAGATTAAATTTCTGCGATAAATTTCAGCTAGTAACAGCGAATACCATGTTCCAGAAAACTTGGAAATGGCCGCGAGATACGGAAGATTTCAGTTAGATTACATCACGCTCACACAGAGGTTCCTAAATCAGATATTAGATTGTAAGGCGTACCCAGGAGCAGATAAAAGCTCCGATCACAATTTAGTAGCGATGAAGAGTGGGCTGAAGTTTAAGAGACTAGTCAGGAAAAATCAGTGCAAAAATAAATTGGATAGTAAGGAATGAAGAAGTACGCTCGAAGTTCTGAGTCTCTAGATACTGAGATAAGGAAAAGCTCAGCATGCAATTTAGTTGAAGAGCAGTGAACATCTCTAAAAAGGGCAATCACACAATTTTGAAACAAAACCGTGAGTACAAAGAAGGTAACTGCGGAAGGTAAATGCGAAGAAAACATGGGTAAGTGAACAAACACTTCAGTTGATCGATGGAAGAAGAAGTACAACTATACTCAGGCAAATTCAAGAATACGGAAATACAAGTCGCTTGAAAATGAAATAAAGAGGAAGTACCGGTAAAAAAATTGTAAATTTGTAATAAGTTCTATGGGACCAAACTGCTGAGGTCATCGGTCCCTAGGCTTACACACTACTTAATCTAACTTACGTTAAGCACAACATACACACCCATGCCCAAAGGTGTACTCGAACCTCCGACGGGATGAGCCGCGCGAACCGTGGCAAGGAGCCTTAAACAGCTCGGATAACCCGCGCGGCGGAATGGGAAGCTAAGACGAAATGGCTGCATGGAAAATGTGAAGAAATCGAAAAAGAGACGATGGGCGGAAACACTTATTTAGCATATAGAAAAGTGGAAACAACCTTTGGTAAAACTAAAAGCAAAGGTGGTAACATTAAGAACACAAAGGGAATTCCACAATTAAATTCAGCTGAGAGAGCAGATAGGCGGAAAGAGTACGTTGAAGGCTTCTGTGATGGGAGGACCTATCTGATCAAGTGATAGAAGGAGAAACAGAAGTCAGTATAGAAGAGATAGGCGATAAAGTATTAGAAACACAATTTAAAAGAGCTTTGGAGGACTTGAAATTACACAGGGGAGAAGGGATAGATAATATTCGAGCAGAATTTCTAAAATCATTGGAGGAAGTGGCAACAAGACGACTATTCAGGTTCGCGTGAGTCTGGCGATATACCATCAGACTTCCGGAAAATCATTCAAATGTCTCTGTTAGATTCATTTCATACTATTTAACTTATATTTCATGCTGTGGCTCTCAATTATTTGTAATTTAGTTTCGTGCTTCGTCTTTGTTCACATTCAGTGGTACGCTATGCCATTACAGTACCAATTTTTCCAGCAAGCTTCTATCCTATGTACATTACCTACACTTTGTGCTCCCAATTTCCCTTTCTCTCTTTATCACCTGTATGCGTGAGTGAGTGAGCGTGTATGTAGAATTCGTCTTATATGTGATACCAGTGCAGCATCTGACTGCTGTGATAGTAACAGTTTAGCTAATGCAGCTGTCTCGGCTAAGGCACGGAGATTTGTACCCTTTCGGTAGTCATTCGACAGTAGTTACGTTGGCAGTAAAAAGGACCCCTCTGGTCCCTTCCTGCCACATGAGCGAATTTAGTTGTAGGAAGGGTGTGCTCCCGGCACTCTAGACTGAACCTTGGGTGAGTGAAGACGGTACTGTTAAGAGCGACTTGGCGCGCGTGAATGCGTTAATGTGTGATGGTGTGTAGCTATTGTAACTGATGTACACGTTTGATCTGCCAGGTCATTTTCAAGTTCGGTAATCGAATTCTTACATTTTTCAGAGTGTGGTCGTGAGTATAGTTTCTGTATTTAGTAAGTTTTTCCGATCCTTCTTTTGTGTAGGCAGGACATGTGGTGTAGAAAGTTCGTTACTCCCGCGCAGATTCAACATTCAGTTGTGTGAATTTTCTTTTAATTGGAATGTATAAGTGAATTTTTCTCTTGTTTATGGGTTGTATTTCTTCTAATTTTCATTTCGTTTCAGTCTTGAGAGTGTGTATCTTTGTTCATGCTACGTAGTAGTAATTTTACCGTGTGCAATTTCAGGATCATCTTGGATGTGTTTCATTCTTAATCCCGCATGATATTTTGTTGCAATTTGTGTCTACATGGTTTACATTTGTCTTGTGGAGCTTTTCACGAGTATTAGTAATTTTGCCTTGTTCACGAATATTCAAGGGCATTTGCGAGTGTTTCACGACACCGTAGCTTAGTTTCATGTGCAAAGTGATGTGGATGAATTTCTTTGTTGGGAATTGTTCCATAGTAATCGCTTTCACAATAATTCAATAATAGCGATAGGTATGAACCACTGAGACTTTGAAATATATTGTGACAGACGAAATTCTTTTTCTCTCTATTCTTGTGTGTATGAATCTAGTAGGATTTTGTGTACTTTACCACTTGCGTCTAAGACTTCCCATACATTTATTCCCGCAATGTACCTCAACACTCAATATAGCAATAACGTAAGTAAACTACGTTAAACGGACAAACCCATCCCCTTTAGTTAGATTGTTTTTAATACATCCCACATGGCGTTCCCGAAGCGCAAAAGCAGGTCCTATTTTTGTACATTTTATATTATTCTTTTTGTTGAGTCTTACGCTCCTGCATGTTATGAATTATTTGATTTAACGTTTGTACTTAAATTGTTCCCATATGCTCATTGCATATATTCAGTTGGGTCTTTTTATTAATATTAACGCACTAGTTATGCCTACCAATTCAGTGATTAAGTCAGTCCTTATATTATATTCTCCCAATTTTAATTAAATTGGGTGGCGACCCAGGAAAATTTTGTGGCACGCGGAACTTAAAGTAGACTGCAGAATTAGTCTTTGTATAACTTCCACCTGTTTCTGTTTGCAAATCACTCTTCATATAACAACTGACTCATTAATAATCATTTATAAGGCATCTGAACGTAACAGGAGCTGCAGAGCAACAGTCAGTAAGTAGGATGAATCAGCTGCAATTACACTCCTGGAAATAGAAAAAAGAACACATTGACACCGGTGTGTCAGACCAACCATACTTGCTCCGGACACTGCGAGAGGGCTGTACAAGCAATGATCACACGCACGGCACAGCGGACACACCAGGAACAGCGGTGTTGGCCGTCGAATGGCGCTAGCTGCGCAGCATTTGTGCACCGCCGCCGTCAGTGTCAGCCAGTTAGCCATGGCATACGGAGCTCCATCGCAGTCTTTAACACTGGTAGCATGCCGCGACAGCTTGGACGTGAACCGTATGTGCAGTTGACGGACTTTGAGCGAGGGCGTATAGTGGGCATGCGAGACGCCGGGTGGACGTACCGCCGAATTGCTCAACACGTGGGGCGTGAGGTCTCCACAGTACATCGTTGTTGTCGCCAGTGGTTGGCGGAAGGTGCACGTGCCCGTCGACCTGGGACCGGACCGCAGCGACGCACGGATGCACGCCAAGACCGTAGGATCCTACGCAGTGCCGTAGGTGACCGCACCGCCACATCCCAGCAAATTAGGGACACTGTTGCTCCTGGGGTATCGGCGAGGACCATTCGCAACCGTCTCCATGAAGCTGGGCTACGGTCCCGCACACCGTTAGGCCGTCTTCCGCTCACGCCCCAACATCGTGCAGCCCGCCTCCAGTGGTGTCGCGACAGGCGTGAATGGAGGGACGAATGGAGACGTGTCGTCTTCAGCGATGAGAGTCGCTTCTGCCTTGGTGCCAATGATGGTCGTATGGGTGTTTGGCGCCGTGCAGGTGAGCGCCACAATCAGGACTGCATACGACCGAGGCACACAGGGCCAACATCCGGCATCATGGTGTGGGGAGCGATCTCCTACACTGGCCGTACACCACTGGTGATCGTCGAGGGGACACTGAATAGTGTACGGTACATCCAAACCGTCATCGAACCCATCGTTCTACCATTCCTAGACCGGCAAGGGAACTTGCTGTTCCAACAGGACAATGCACGTCCGCATGTATCCCGTGCCACCCAACGTGCTCTAGAAGGTGTAAGTCAACTACCCTGGCCAGCAAGATCTCCGGATCTGTCCCCCATTGAGCATGTTTGGGACTGGATGAAGCGTCGTCTCACGCGGTCTGCACGTCCAGCACGAACGCTGGTCCAACTGAGGCGCCAGGTGGAAATGGCATGGCAAGCCGTTCCACAGGACTACATCCAGCATCTCTACGATCGTCTCCATGGGAGAATTGCAGGCTGCATTGCTGCGAAAGGTGGATATACACTGTACTAGTGCCGACATTGTGCATGCTCTGTTGCCTGTGTCTGTGTGCCTGTGGTTCTGTCAGTGTGATCATGTGATGTATCTGACCCCAGGAATGTGTCAATAAAGTTTCCCCTTCCTGGGACAATGAATTCACGGTGTTCTTATTTCAATTTCCAGGAGTGTATTTTCCCTTACTGTTCGCACAACTTACGCTTTGTTCCGAGACGATTTCTTCTCTTGATTTTTCAGCGTTTCTCTTGACTCGCATTGTTCTGAAACCTTTATGCATGGATTTTGTAAGTTTGGGAACTTTTTCGTTTAATTGCATGTTGGTATATATTGCATGTGTCGATTCCATGTGTCAGGTTATGTCTCATACTTGCATTTCGACTGCGTGTGAGACTTGCGTTATGACTGCTTGTTGAGGAAAGTATACGTGTGTTAATTTTTAGATTGTGGCTGTTGATTTTTGATACTGGTATTTTGTGGAAGTGCGCTTCACCTATGACGACTCCTACCCGTTCCATAAGTAATAATATGCCAGAAAACATTGACACTATGGAACGTAGTAATCGTTCAGTTGCGGAGGTCGAGCAAACAGGAAGTATTGAAGGATAGATTCTGCACTTCTCTGCTGTAGTGCAGGGTAATAAACAATTTTCACCTGGAATCGTTAGCAACAATACCGCACATGTAAGTTCTGAAAACGAAAAGAAACCATTCACTTTCGTGTCGGAAAGTGCAGGAATGTCTTTTAAGTAAGACTAGTGAAAGTGCAGCCGAGTCCACAATCAATCTGATATTACAGAGATAGTAAGAATATTAACTGAGGAGAATCGTAAGGAGTTAAAAGAAAGTAATAAAAAATTATCTGGGGAGAGTCGTAAGGCGTTAAAAGAAAGAAATAAAAAAATCAGCTGACGAGAATCGTAATGCGCTCGGAGAAAAACTACTGTCACGGAACTCGAGGCACTTGCACTCGTCTAGGAATTCAAGAAATTTTAGTATTTCTTGTTTGGTCGAACGACTGAAGTGTTCATGGACCAGCGCGCTCAGCAGTTTTTAATGAACACAAAACTAGGGTGCGGGAGATTGTTCCGCTGGACTTTATTTCTCCAAGAATAGGATTTTTCTATTGAGTATATTCCTGGAGAAAATAACGTGGTCGCAGGCGCGTTGTCAAGCAAGCCGATGGGATTAGACAATGCGAATGAGGACGAACTTGGAGAAAACAACTTCAGTGTTTTATACTCGAAGAATGTTGCTTTCGAAAGCTTAATGTCAACATTCTTGAGTACCATCGGACAGGTGCGGGACAAGGACAATGTATTTTAAAACAAAGCAGAAATGGCAGAACAAAGAGAATGCGGGATTCGTCTGCATCATTTAGTTCGGAACGGGATCTTGTCCAAGCGACGAGCCTCAAACGACTCCCGGTGGCTGCTAATAATCCCGGTGGAACACGTGAATAAGCCGGTTTGGTATCTGCATTTAAGCTACAGGCACTCTACCATACGTAAGTGTTCCCTAAAGCTGCTAGAGACCTGCTACTTTAATGATGTGCTACGTCGTATTCGGAAAGTAATTAGAGTATGCAGGCCATGGCAGCAAGCGAAACCGCCCACGGAGTCATATGCTGCACCACTGCATCCCATTCCTCTGAGTAAACTCAGAGATCTAGCTGCAGTGGACATTTTCGGCCGTCTAGCACGCTCCAGAGCTGGTTTTACGTGTGTCTCTGTAGCAGTGGAGCTCAATTCGAAATTTGTGTGCCTGACCCCACTACGCAAAGCCACGCGGAAGGCAGTTGCAGCTGCTAAACTGCGAGAGGTGGGTTCAGTGAAGAATGAAACCTCTTGGATAAATTCGTTTCATACTATTTAACTTATATTTCGTGCTGTGACTCTCAATTATTTGTGACTTAGTTTTGTACTTCGTGTTTGTCTCCAGTGGCACACGATAACATTAAAGTATCAATTTTTCCTGTAAGCATCTAATCTTACGTAGATTACCTACATTTCGTGCTCCAAAATTTCCTTCCTCCTTTTATCACCTGTATGAATGAGCGAGTGAGTGTGTTTGTTGAATCTGTCTTATATGTGGTAATAGTACTGCATCTTGTTGTCTGCTGTGGCGGCAACAGTGTAGCCAACGAACCTTTCTCATCTCAAGGCAAAGAAATTTGTACCCTTTCGGTAGTCACTCGACAGTAGTTGAGGTGGTTGCGTAAAGGACCCCGCTTATCTCTTCCGGCTACCTGGGGGAAGTTCGCTGCAGGGAGAGTGTGCTCTCGGCACTCTAGACTGGACCTTTGGTGAGTGAAGACGGTACTCTTAAGAGCGACCCGGCGCTGGTGACTGTGGATGTTGTGACTGATGTACACTTTTAATCTGCTAGGTAATTTTCAAGTTCGGTAATCGATTTCTTATATTTTACAGAGTGTAGTTACGAGTATATTTTCTGTATTTGGTGAGTATATCCGATCCTTGCTTTGTGTAACCACAACTCGTGGTGTAGGAAGTTCGTTTCTCCAGCACAAATTAAAAATTAAATTGTCTGAATTTTCTTTTAATTGGAATGTAAATGTGAACTTTTCTAGTGTCTATGCATTTTATTTCTTCTACTTTTCATTTCGTTTCAGTTTCAAGATAGTGTAGCTTTCTCCATGCGACGTGGTAGTAATTCTACCTCGTGTATTTTCAGGACCATCTTGGATACGTTTTATTCTTAATTTCGCATGATTTTTATTGTTATTTGTGTCTATATGGTTTAAATATGTCTTCTGGAAGTTTTTGAGAGTCTTTGTAAGTTCGTTTCCTTCACGAGTATTTAACGGCATTAGGGGGTGACATCCTCCACCGTAGCTTAATTTCATGCGCAGGGTGATCCAGATAAATTTCTTTGTCGGAAAGTGTGCTATAGTAATTGTATTTACAATAATTAGATCATAGCGATAGGGATGAACCTCTTAGCCTCTGACTTATTGTGACGGGCAAAACTCCTTTTACTTCTATTGTTGTGTATGTGTGAATCTAGTAGGTTTTGTGAACTTTTCCCAGCCGCGCTTAAGATTTCCTTTACACTTATCACCGCACTGTACCTCAGCACTCAATACAATGAAAATATAAGTGAGTTAACTAACTAATTAACAGGCAGTGTCAGATCAGAGTTTAGAATTACTTTCTGTATTTGTAATATGACCTTTAATTTTGGTAACCTATGTTATTCTGCTATGACTGTTCATCAGACAGACCTGTCCCCTTTTATAAGATTGTTTTTAATACATTCCATCTGGCGTTTCTGAAGCGCAAAAAGTAGGCCCTGTTTGTACATACTTTGTCTGACTACTAATGATAAAATCTTCTGGATTTTTAGGCGCGTCATTTTTTCTTCTAAAATAAACAACGTTTCGACCCCTCTGCTAGGATCTTCTTCAGGAAGTTTCGGTGTCCACTATTGCTATAATACTGTCAGAGACCAGTGTCACCTTCTCTTATAAAGGGGAGTTTTCCCACGTTTGTGCTGGAGAAGTGGGAGTATCGGTTAAAATTCTTGCGGCTACCACCGGTGGGCCATCGTCAAAGGCTAATATTCCCGCGTTGATGCACAAGAAGGGGAGTTATTGGCTAAACTCTTGTGGATACTGTTGGAGGTCGATCGTCATTGGATGGTTTGGTACTATTCCACACTTACGCTGGAGAAGGGTTATTGATGGAAATTCCTCCTACTGCTATTGGTTGGCCATCATCATTGGCTAGATGCAGAACGGACATAGCAAGGAGGGGGAATGCTTATCCAAATACCATTGTCCGATTGTCCGCCGAGCTGACTTGCAGTGTGCTATTTGTATTTCTCGCACACCGAGGCAGCATATCACTTCCTTGAACGCGGGGAGCCACGGTGCCGGAAGCCTATAGCCGTCCTCTCTATTGAAATTACATGCATACATGTAAATTTCAAACGCTTCTCGGACCTTTATTCTATAAACGTTAGTTTCCTTAGCTTCTTCCTTAGCTAGTTCTTAAAATCGATGTCAGAGCCACAGTTTTCATAATGTTCCACTACTGCCGATTTTATACTCTGTTTTATCCGCATGTGCCGTTCGTGTTCCTTAGTGCGTGCTTTAAGAGTTTATCCCGTTTCGCCTATGTACAGTTCGACGCAGCCACATGTCACTTGATAAATCCCTGTATTAAGGAAGGAATCAAATGAATCCATTTTTATTTTTTTGTCGGAGAAAATCCTTTATTTTGTTTTCACTAAAGAAAGATGCCTGGATATCATTTTTCTTTAGAATTCTGCTCATGTAGCCAGTGACCCCAGAGACGAACGGTAACCTAACGGAGTGAGAAGGCTGTTCCTCGTCATTGTTATTAGCGTTATCAATATTCCGCATAAATTCCCTGTCGATTGAACAACTGTCATAGCCATTTATCTTCATTGTCCTCTTTAAAAAACCCAACACCGATTCCAGGTTGTCGTCATCGCTGATACGGAAGGCAGGTGAAGACAGAATGTTGAGCACTGCTTGCTTCTGGGCTGGGTGGCGGCGCGAAGTGGAATCTAAATATCTGTTCCTGTTGGTCGGCTTCCTAAACACCCTGTGGCATGGAGTGTTATCAGATCTTCTCTATATCAACAAATCTAGGAACGGAAGACAGACCGAATTTTGGTACGCATGAAGTTCTTCTCCGCTGTGTGGCCATAGAACAAATACATTGTCCACATAGCGGTAACAACAATATGGCTTCAAAGGAGCACTACTTAATGCCTGTTGCTCAAAATATTTTCTAGGTGTGTTGCTATAGAAGGATATTGAAATTTAAGTGGTCTGATAAGGTAAGGAATGAGGAGGATGCTCACAGAATCGGTGAAGACAGGAACATCTGGAAAATACTGAGAAGGAGAAGGGACAGGATGATAGGACAATTGTGAAGACATCAGGCAATAACTTCCATGGCACTTAAGGAAACTGTAAAGGATTGAAACTGAAGGACAAGACAGAAATTGGAATACGTCCAACAAATAGTTTAAAATGTAGATTTTAAACATGGCTGCAACAACAACTGTTGAATTTCTTCACGATAAAGGATGACAGCCAAAAACAGTTGCAGGATAAAAATTTATTAAAATTTCTTGACCAAGGTTTCGGTACGTATAAATATACCTTCATCAGAAGTAAAAATTCCTGAACAGGAAGACACTTTCATTAGAAAAGCCATAGCATCGGAAGTGAGAAACAAAAGCTTAAGTAACAGTGAAATTACCAAAGTAATACAGGCACAAAATCTTTAGTTACTTACTGAAATTACATCATGTAATGGAGATTAATAAAACAATTATGCCAAAGGCGTCGTCAATAATTGAGACATCTTCTCCATTTGTACAACATGACTATGGGCACAGGGTCAAAGCGAACAGTTTAGCACCATTACTTCGCCTATGAACTATCGAGACAAGAGTGTGAAAGCACTAGGGCAGATGGTTTCGCCGAGAGAGGGCACTTGTATGTGCCAGACACTCGCGCATATTAAAATCCATGAATACATACATAAGCGCATCAAAAATTATTAAAAGTTGTGTTAATTCAAACTTTCTGTCATAATAAATAAAACGTATCAGGCCATTTAAAAACATTCATGTAAAATAGAAAATACAGAACCAATTTACCTGTGTCCTAGTGTCAAGCAGATAAAGCTTGCGCTATGGAACATCTAACGAGAGAGGGCACTAGTGTAATGCGCGAGAATCTCGCGTAACGTAGGCGGTGAAATACATACTAGCGAAAACAACCAAAATGTTATAATAAAACGAAACCATCTGTCGTTGTGAATAAAAACATACTAGTCAACTAACCACACATACACATCGAAAATCACAACCAACAAACATCAAAAATACGTAAAATCCCAACAACTGCAACTGTTTTTGGCTGTCATCCTTTATCGTGTTTAAAATGTAGGGAACAAGTTAGGGGGGGGGGGGGGGGAGAATGAAGAGGTTGGCACAGGAGACGAATTCATCGCGGACTGCAAGGAACGAATCAGAAGACTGACGACTACATAGAAATAAAAACTTCTGTAAATAAGATTTTCAGCTATAGTCCTACCTATCCTACACTTTCGTTAACTAATAAACTACGAATATTGCATTCGCCACCCCCAGATGCCGAATTCGGTTTCTCAGTCGATTTTATTATACAGACATGTTGGGGTTCACACATATTTATTTACAGCCAGAGATGGCATGAGATAAGGTGACACACTACTTTAGTTCCACATGAAACACCAAAGATCACACTATAAATTCTAGACGTCCAACATTTAGTGACTATTTCCTTAGCCGGCCGCTGTGACCGAGCGGTTCTAGGTGGTACAGTCTGGAACCGCGCGCCCTCTACGGTCGCAGATTCGAATCCTGCCTCGGGCGTGGATGTGTGTGATGTCCTTAGGTTAGTTAGGTTTAAGTAGTTCTAAGATCTAGGGGACTGATGACCTCAGAAGTTAAGTCCCATAGTGCTCGGAGCGATTTGAACCATTTGAACTACTTCCTTGCTCGATATTTAATTGAGGATTTTAAGGGTCCACTGAAAAACAAATACATGCGATCATGAGTATATTAAATCGAATAATCCAAATGATTACCTTTTTACTTATCAAGCAATTTTCTGCTTCTTGCACGGTATTGTAATTCACCTCCGAAAGAGCTCATTGTACCAATTTCAGTCGTACTGCTGACCGCTGTTGAACTAAGCACACCAGAGACAAAAAAATAGACCCTTATTTCCGGCCTTTCGCGTTAATACCGTGTTACACCACCCGGAGCCTGGATAATCCCGTCAAATCTACGAGGAAGAGAGCTGTTGTTTGCTACGATTCATTCGCTGCGCGAAATAGTCCCACATATTTTCTGTTGGATTAAGATCGGGTGATTCAGTGGGCCAGTCGAACTGCACCACGGTTGCTGAGTGTTCGTTAAATCGGAATGTATGCATACAGCCTTATGAATCTTGTGCCTTGGGTCTGAAACGTTGCACTATCGACATCTCGCACCACATGTCGTGTAACACAATGTTTGGCATGAAATAGGCGTGGCACGTTCGCCGCGAGTGCCGTTGGGACGCCGTTTTTCGGGTAGAGACAGTGAGTGAAGCAGCACAGCGAGGTGTGCGGGGACAACGGATAGACTGCTCTGCCGCCCATGCGGCTTCTAAGCTGGTCTGGCTGAGCGGCTTTCCGACGTGAGGGACCAGCGCCGGAAAAAGGAGAGGACACATCATGCCTTTGGTCGACGAGGTCTCGAGGCGAGGGATGGGTCGTCCTCATCCGCACACTTCTGGCGGCGTCAAGTTTTTCCACTGTGTGTCATCGCACAGCGGTGAGCAATTTTTAGTTCGTTGCTTCGGTGCCGAGGCTACGTGGTATTTGTAAAGACTGCTCTTGCTCTCAGCTTTCAGCGTGATACTTGTCACTGGTTCGTTTCCTGTGCGTGTTTGTGCCTGATGCTTCTACATCCCATTCTGTTCTGGGATCTGTTGTCGTTGTTCACTGTTCCTGTGTCTGGCCAGATGATTTGACAAGCATGTCCTCGTACCAAAACATAATAGGTTCCGTTTCGTAATTGTCATAGAGCTGTTGTTTGATGGTGTGCTTTAAGGCTTTTTGGTTTTGTAATTTGCTTTAATATTAATGCATCATTATTTAGGACGCTCAAAGTAGTTTTTTCCTGGTACGTGGTGCACTAAATCGGCACGTCGCATCCTTTAGTTATTTGGAGCGTGCAAGCATATGCGCTTTACCGGGGCAAATCTTGTTGCAGGTGTTTTGGTGGGTTATACACACCTAAAAAAAAATTGCGTCACCCCGGTTACCTGAACTCCTGAAGATGGACGTTGACTGTGGATATTGTCTCACAGACACAGTCCCTTTCACTGTTCAGAGATGGCACTGAACCCGACCAAAGATGTACCCCGTCGGAGATTCGAGTCTTCCCTCGATCATGGGTGTGTGTGTTGTCCTTAGCGTAAGTTAGTTTAAGTTAGTTTAATTAGTGTATAAGCCTAGGGACCGATGACCTCAGCAGCGCCTATTAGACGGAGGAGGTCCGACAGCCGATCAGTTCCAGTCATTCTGTAAGTAGGCTGTTTATATTTTCTTATTGGCAATGATACGTAGTGCTCTGTATGAAAATCACTGGCTGTGCTGTGTGCAGTCTGTGGCTAGTTTGCATTGTTGTCTGCCATTGTAGTGTTGGGCAGCGGCAGCTGGATGTGAACAGCGCGTAGCGTTGCGCAGTTGGAGGTGAGCCGCCAGCAGTGGTGGATGTGGGGAGAGAGATGGCGGAGTTTGGAAATTTCTAAGACTGGATGTCATGATCTGTTATGTATATTATGATTTTTCAACACTATTAAAGTAAATACATTGTTTGTTCTCTATCAAAATCTTTCATTTGCTAACTATGCCTATCAGTAGTTAGTGCCTTCCGTAGTTTGAATCTTTTATTTAGCTGGCAGTAGTGGCGCTCGCTGTATTGCAGTAGTTCCAGAAACGAAGATTTTTGTATGTGATTTGTGAAAGGTATAGGTTAATGTTAGTCAGGGCCATTCTTTTGTAGGGATTTTTGAAAGTCAGATTGCGTTGCGCTAAAAAAATATTGTGTGTTAGTTTAAGCACAGTCCTGTATAAATTTTTCTAAGGGGACGTTTCAATTCCACAAGGAAAGAGGTACAAGGCTCGTGTTGGCTGTAGTTCAACTATGTCTAGACCGTCAGCACCGCGGTTAGATTACGTCGGCATTGTTCCTTTGTGCCAGGAAGGGCTCTCGACAAAGGAAGTGTCCAGGCATCTCGGAATGAACCAAAGCGATGTTCTTCGAACATGGAGGAGATACAGAGAGACAGGAACTGTCGATGACATGCCTCGCTTACACCGCCCAAGGGCTGCTACTGCAGTGGATGACCACTACCTACGGATTACAGCTCGGAGGAACACTGACAGCAACGCCACCATGTTGAATAATGCTTTTCGTGCAGCCACAGGACGTCGTGTTACAACTCAAGCTGCGCGCAGTAGGCTGCATGCTGCGCAGCTTCACTCGCGACGTCCATGCCGCGGTCCATCTTTGCAACCATGACACCACGCAGCGCGGTACAGATGGGCCCAATAACATGCCGAATGGACCGCTCATGATTGGCATCACGTTTTCTTCACCGATGAGTGTCGCATATGCCTTCAACCAGACGCGTTTGGAGGCAACCTGGTCAGGCTGAACGCCTTATAGACACACTGTCCAGCAAGTGCAGCAAGGTGGAGTTTCCTTGCTGTTTAGGGGCGGGCATTAAGTTCGGCGATGTACGCCGCTGGTTGTCATGGAAGGCGGCGTAACGGCTGTATGATACGTGAATGCCATCCTTCGACCGATAGTGCAACCATTTCGGTAGCATATTTACGAGGCATTCGTCTTCATAGACGACAATTCGCGCCCCAGTAGTGCGTACCAGTGTCTACAGAGTAGTTATCACGAAGCCTTTAAAAAGAGGAAACACTTGGCTGCCAAGAATATTGAAATATCCTATTTCCTGTCCATAGTAACATGAATTATCGATCCCAAGTCACGGCTTGACCAACACTCGCGAAACATAAAAAAAAAACACATCTGGCCTGCACTACTCTCTCCACACACTGAGGGTCTATCGTCTCAGTGACCTGGTGTCGCAATAGACATCTTGCATCGCTTGGAAAGGGGCTAAATCACGTATAGTTTGACGTCACTAAACGCTTCAAGTGAGCTGGTGTTCAGTTTCTGTTGTTTGGCCCATCGACGAGGTGCACCTTTACGTGCGTATTTGAGATGGACTATTGGATGTACAGTCTGCAGAAGCCCATCAGATGCGGCCTCCTACGTGGGTAACTGACAGTCGAGCGGAGATAATAGTGGTGGGAACCTGTGGTGCACCGGGCCGCTAATGTGACATCATTCGTTTAACAGATCTTTATGTCCAAGAGCTTAACGATCAAACTGTCTTCTTTCCAGTGCTGTCTAGCAGCGGCTGTGTCCAGGCTTAACGCCCAGTGACGAATCAGCAGGGACAGGCTCTGAAGTTATCTGCTATCAGTGCCGCGGTCCTGCTGAAGTGGATTCCAGCGGGCGGCGTTGCTGTGGATGGCTGTCGTAGCCTCACCATTTGAATGAGCTTCCGTTTCCTCAGCCTGTCGGCACACTCATGTGGAATAATGTTCAGTACAGAGCGTTGCTTTATGCTGAATTTGCTGCCTAAAAGACCATCGCTATTTACACTACACGTTGCCCCATTACAGAAGAGCGATGTGTCTGATCTGCACCGTTGTCTAAGTGCTGAATCAGGTATTCCTGGCGTTCTCTCTAACACACTATGGGGCAAGAAGCTCCCTACTTGTTTGTACTTCAGTTCTTCTGAGTGCTGCCACTGATTATGCCACCGTTATGTACTTGGCAGATGTGTTCCACTTAATGTAGTCCCAGCCCGTTCCAATAAAACTGTATTTCTACACTTAATTACTATTCTTCAGCGCAAAAATTCATCGACAGCAGCAGTTAAGGTCGAGTTTGAAACCGATCGATATTGGCAAGGAATGAAATTTGTTTTCGGTGGCTGCTCTTACGCCGCTTGTAAACACTTTGGACAGTCCTCGTTGATAAACCCATCAATCCGGTCAAAATTTCTTTCACGATGCGGTAGCTCCTTTCTATCATGCTGCCACGTGTCCACATCGCCTCACCTTACTGCGCTCATTTCATACAAGCGACAGCTATATTCACACCAACTCACTACAGTAGTAGGGTTACATAACCACCTGGTACAGTTCTATGGCATCAACAGTGCTCGAAAATGACCATGCGCTCTTTTAAGGACGGATGGATATGTTGGTTTGGGCGCACGACAGCAAGGTCTTCAGCGCCCGCGCGAGAACAATTTGAAACGAGTGTAGGTAAAACACTAAACAGGAGTAGAAAGTAGCACTGAAAAAGAAACTATGTGCGTACCGACACAAAAGCACGGACCGAAGTATCGTGCCATTATTAAAACATTAACCAAACAGGAAGAAAGTGGTATAAGAAGTTAAAACAACGAAACAGATGAACGTGGCTGGCTGACCGCAAGAATAAAAAAGGATGAGTAAACCACTCTGCAACAAACTAAACCCTCCGTCCTAAAAGCTTAAGCCAAGGTGGCGACATATCACAAAACTTTTAAAACATTAGTCACACTCCTCTCAACGTAGGTAAAATAGAGGGCATATCCACACCGATATTTACTTCTGCTAAATAATAGTTGGATCGGAACTTAATCGAGACGTTTACATTTCATACTTCACGTTTCTTACTGCAGCGAGAGGCGAATTGTAACTAAATTTTCGCATTTTCGTACAAATAGCTCGTTTTTGGTGAGTGTTTATTGGAGATTTTTCTCCTTCCACACATTCATTCATCTGTGTCATTTCTCACTGTTAATTATGTTACACGCTGTATATATATTGTACAACTGAGGTAGTTGAGTGTAAGTGCTATTGTCACATGGTGAGATTGGCACAGGAGACGACACTGTGATTTGCTGCATGAGACCAGTCGTAAGATTGATGATCCAAGGAAAAAGTCACATAGCAAACTGTTATACCACCATGGGAAGCGTGGTATTGGCTAGAATGGCGTATGTATCACATTTCCCGTCTGTGACACAGATACCACTACCATGATTTGACTACATATATTCACACTTTTCTTACATGTGTTCTTCATGTCTGTATACCGAAACCTGCTGTGTATCTGGTGTGATATAAACTCTGAATAGAAGGAAACGGGAATTGCAAGTAATGTTACGATAAAAGTCCGTAGTCTTCCACGGCCAGTGTCATTCTGGATATAATAATTTTGGGTACTGCGTCACTGCAAACTAGTAAAACATCTGAACTGCGGACATTTCGACCTATTTGCTGCGCAGCAAGTCTGTTGAAATTTCGGCGATGTATTTATTTTAGTAGTTTACAAAGATGCTGCCCGATACCCAGATTATTTTATCCGAAATGTTACTACACTTTCCAGCATCAAAGATCTAAATGTTAGCCCTTTTGTCTGCACATTGTTTCACTGTGTTGCACCATCGATCACAGGAGACGGGAAAGCACCTATCGCTCAAACCTATCATGCATCATTAAGCGAAAACAACCAATGTCAAAAAATATCAGAAATGAGATTATTTGTAGACTGGGAATAACAGATGCTTCTCTCTATATATAGAGCACATATTCCACAAAAGCAAACGTAGTTACTGAGATGAAAACGAGAAGTATTGGTAGTTCTGTAAAAACGACCAATGCCAGTGGACTTTCCAGCAGGACCTACCATAGTCAGATGACATTGGTTTTTTTTTTGCTTGCAATCTGTAAAATGTTTCGCCATCTTTTGTTCCGGCGCTCAATTGTTACCGTTGCATTATGTCGAAAGCTGAGAGGGATCCTGAATGCAGTGTAGCACGGACACGTTAACAGAAGAAAACGACGAAATTTGCTGAGATAAAAAGAGCATGAAGTCTCAGTTCCTAAAAGTACAACGGGAGATGATTGTAGGTACGTTGCCTGTTAACTTTAAGGTTACGCGTGCTCTATTACATAAATCACGGGGGAATGCTTCTTGGAATTCATTTACCCGTAAATATTGCGTTTCGTATGTGGTAAAGTAATATGATAGTTATTATTACTAATGGTTCTGATACATTTGCAGGTACAAGGCACTGAAATGCCTTTCGAGGATAGTACTTTAGGACCAAAAAGAACTCCTGGCATGATTCAATGGTGTGTCATCTAAGAAGTTGTTTAAACCATGATGTTTTCTATTCTTGAAAGTAAGGGTTAATAGCGTTAAGGAGAAAGTGTGCCACAATGCTATGATTGCTCTACAAGGAACAACTAGAGCAAGATAGGAAGGATCAAGTATTCCTTATAGCTAACGGGTGTTTCACCCAAGGACATGAGGGGTAAGCACCATTAAAAACCAACTCAAGCTACTGTTGCAGTTCTTATACTTAATAGAGGACACTTAAGTCATTCAGGGTCAAACAGTCTCACTATTCCCGCCCTGATGATACAAAAGAGTATATATGCCAGAATTTTTGGACGTGAGCCTTATGCACAAAATGGTCTTTGATGAAGTAAGACTGAATGTCCGATAAAGGTTTTATTATTGTGTTTTCAATTAATTTAACACTAAATTCGGTAATCCCAGGAAAGATACTTGTTGCATTACAGTTACAAACAGAAAAAGCAACCATGCAAAAAAAAAAGAACGAGTTAATGAATAAGAAAGGGTTGCACCAGAGGAGGGGAGATAAATTTTTTGAAATGGAGAGAGCTTACGAACAAGCTTCTAGGGAAGGATTTAGCAGGGTAATTTCTTTTGATATCATGTAGAACCTGGTATTCCGTCACGTAGTTGATACCAATGATGTATTATTCTACAGGGAACTTTGGTATTATGTGTTTGATATGCGAGATTTGGCAGATGACAGTATTACCATGTATGTTTACAAAGAAAGAGGCGGAAGAAACGGGCAAAAGAAGTAAAGTCTATGTTTTTCCTTTGTCTTGACAGCAAAGCCACCACTGCCGATCATTTAGTTCTGCTGAGTGATTGAAGCTTTGGACGGAATAAAAGTCATACAGTGGCCTATATCCAATGCATACGGGTTCACTGCATCCATCTCTTCAAGAAAATAACTCATATTTTCCTGATGAGGGGCCATTCCTTCCTTCCCAATGACCAAGACTTTGCACCAACTGATAAGCGAAGGAGACCTACCTCACTAGAAGTATCAAATGACTGGGATGAAATAATGAGTCGTAGCCGCAGCAAACCATCTCCATTTAATGTTATTGTGGCCCAGGACACGCTTTATGATGTAAGATTTGCGGTAGCTCCTTACTTCTTAAAAACGCCAAGACCATTCTTGACTCTAAGAAACCTTCGCCTGATGGAAATACCACATGACTGATCCTTCGTTTTGAAATGGGATACATACTTTGGCCCTGGGGCAAGTATAATGTTCGCAGTACAGTTGTGGTGTCTAAAATGCGTAGAACTAACCCACAGTACAGAGGTCCCATTCCTCTTCCAGCAGCAAAGTTGTAGGGCTTAAAACGATTGCACACGATCCTTCAAAAACGAGAAAGTAGGCTATTCTACACACAGGTGGAACAGAGCTCTGAATATATTGCCGATGGCTATATTGATGTAGACTAAGACGACAATAGGGATGTGTGCTCAGAGTGAAATCATTCTAGTGAACCGAGCGATGTGGCGCAGTGGCTAGCACACTGGACTCGCATTCGGGAGGACGACGGTTCAATCCCGCGTCCGGCCATCCTGATTTAGGTTTTCCGTGATTTCCCTAACTCGCATCAGGCAAATGCCGAGATGGTTCCTTTGAAAGGGCACGGCCGACTTCCTTCCCTAATCCGATGAGACCATTGATCTCGCTGTCTGGTCTCCTTCCCAAAACAACCCAACCCCCATTGTAGTGAACCATGACGTTACTGTGTTATTTTCTTAACCCTCTTTCCAGTACCACGAGATCTAAGGAAAATACGTAAGAGGAACTTTAAAAAATATGTAACACATCACTTTTTTTGCATAAATTCTAATAATATTGTAACTGAATGAAATGTACAACTGAAATGAGAGATTCTGCAGAATTAAAAGGTAAATGTAAGGAATACTACGATTTTTTGTTACAAATAAGGCAAAAACTACCACTGCCACTTTATTTTTTGCTATTTTAAGATGACAGTTTTAAACTTTCAACAAACTTTTTCTTTCCTATCAGAAAATATATGAGAATTTTTCCAGGTATCACTGTAACATGGAATCACATTTAGACGGTTGATTGCCACTTCTGAACATTTCAGATTTTTGACCTTGGTTGTTTTAGCCACAACACTTCAGTTCATGGTAGAGAAGTGATACACATTTGCCAGTCGGTTCAATGGAATCAGTGCTGTAAGGTAGGACATGGAGAGTCATCAGTCTTCGGACTGTTTGATGCTGCCCGCCACGAATTTCTCTCCTGTGCCGACCTCTTCATTTAAGAGTAGCGTTTGCAACCTAAGTTCTCAATTATTTATTGGATGTATTCCCATCCCTGTCTACCTCCACAATTTTTGCCCTCTACAGCTCCGTCTAGCATCATGGAAGTCACTCCTTGATGTGTTAACAGATGTCCTGTCATCCTGTCCCTTCTACTTGTTAGTGTTTTCTACATATTCCTTTCCTCTGCGATTCTGCGCAGAACCTCCTCATTCCTCACCTTATCAGTCCATTTAATATTCAGCATTCGTCTGCAGAACCACACCACAAATGCTTCGACTCCCTTCTGTTCCGACTTTCTAACAATCCATATTTCACTACAGTACAACGCTTTGCAGCATATGTACATTCTGAGAAAGTTGTTCCTCAAAACAAGGCCAATTTTTTATACTAGTTGATGCCTCTTAGCTAGGAATGCTCATTTTGCCAGTGCTAGTTTTGCTTTTATGTCCTCCTTGCTCCGTCCGTCATTCGTTATCTTCATCTACTTTATGACCATCAATCCTGGTGTTAAGTTTCTCGCTGTTTTCGTTTCAGCTACATCTTATTAATTTAGACTTTCTTCGATTTACTCTCAATCCCTATTCTATGCGGTTCATTTTATGCAGCAGATCATGTAAGTCTTTATTACTTTCACTGAGGATAGCAATGTCATCAGAGAATCGTATCATTGATATGCTTACACCTTGAATTTTAGCTCCACTCCTGAACCATTCATTTCCATCATTGCCTTTTTGATGTACAGATTGAACGATAAGGATGAAAGAGTACATCTCTTGCTTCTATCTTTTTTAATCCGAGTACTTCGTTCCTGGTCGTCAGCTCTTGTAGATATTGTAAATTACCCTTTCTCTCTATAGCTTACCCCTATTTTTCTCAGATTCTAGCACCATTTTACATTCTCGAACCCTTTTTCCAGATCGACAAATCCTATAGCGTGTCTTGATTTTTCTGTAGTCTTGTTTCCGTTATAAAGCTCAACGTTACAGTTGCTTTTATGGTGCCTTTAGCTTTCCTAAAGCCAAACTTATCGTCACCCAGCACATCCTCAATTTTCTTTTCCATTCTTCTGTATATTATCCCTGTGAAATACTTGGATGCATGAGCTGTTAAGCTGATTGTGCGATAATTCTCGCACTTGTCAGCTCCTGTAGTCATTGTTACTGTGTGAATGATAGTTTTCCGAATGTCAGATGGTATGTCACCAGATGGTTAGAAAGAACAGTCGTTGTTCGACGTGGCCATAACCCGAGCGTTAATCAAGTTGCACAAAAGCTGATCTACCAGCACACACTGTCCAACGTGTCTAGCACGAATGCTGTACACCTTGTATACACGGAATACGGCCTATTACCGCTGGTCGTTAGACGTCCTAACCGACAGTAACCGGGGTCTTGTCAGTTACAACCTGTTTCAAACACGACAGGAGCTCTTACTGTCAGTGATATTTGGTCCATCTCAGTCTGCTTATTCCTAGGCAAACGTTGCGAATAGCATTACATGCAGTTGAGATGTGGAGTCAGGTACCTTGCAAAAGGCCATAGTTCATAGCGTTACATAAAACTCAAGTCTTCAATGGGTAAAAGAATACAGAAACTGGGCTGTAGCTATTTCGCCTCGTTCCAAAAGCCTACAAGGCCTCGAGTGTACCGACGACTAAATGAAGTGTCTAATACGCAGGGCGTGGCGAGTGTAGTCCAGATTGGAGGTGGTCCTGTGATGTTTTGCGGATATCTTTCGTACTATAACTTGGGTCCTCTCATTCAGATTATCGTGGCATGAACCATGACGTTCACTTAAACGTTCTCAGTGACCAAATGTTTTCCTTTCTTCTATATCTTTGTGACGTGTATTATGCAGACACAGTCGCCTTAAAGAAGAGAACAAGCATGTTCACAGAACTGCACCATACGTTTCTGGCTTGAAGAACACTTAGCCATCGTACCGTACTCGAAACACTGCCGGCTGTTAATCTCATAGAAAAAGTAGGACTATTTTAAATGGCAGGAGAAGCGTAGGAATCTTGAGCCTTACTTTTATTATACCTACGGAATCTCATCATCGACGAGTAGCTTCAGCTGGATGTGGCTTAGCTAAAAATGCTTGCAGAGATCCTTCCACGACTGATTTAAGCCATTCTGAGGTTTCAGCCTGACGTCTCTTCAGGGTGACAACATTTTTGCACGATATGCTTCTGTAATTTCCTTCAGAAAATAATAATGCATGCTCTCAGTATCTGTTACCTCCATGTTTGCCTGATGATGAAGAAATAATCGAAAAGTGTTGCAGAAAATAAAGTTTTATAGTCGCTTTTAGGTGCTATATATGGAAAGGACGTGGTTTCCCTCCCACTAATAATGTTGATATACGAATGCCCCGCCATTGACCAATGAACGATCCACGTGCCATCGGTCTTGTACCGACGAAACTCGTAACGGAAGCGTTTGTCTCACCCGTCTCTGACCCTCAGCTGCTGACATATACTCAACGAGCCAGATCGGGCAACGAAATTGCCTGCGGAAGGGAGCGAGCGGGTTAAATCGAACGGATGAGCTGGTCGAACCCGTTCCGCCAGCGGAATTAGGTCCCCCAGGGAGCTCCTTCAGAGTCAATCACACGCCATGTTGTCCTTCCCAGCCCGCAAGTTCACCAGTTTTATCAACCATCCTGCTCGTACCGACGAAAGAGAAAATATTTTCCCTTCGCTAATGCGGGTTTACTTTGTCAACGCTATATTGGATGCCAGTTTTCGTTTGCTGAAATAATATATTGCCGTTTGTGACTCATAAGTAGATACGCGATAGCAACGAGTTTTTGTTCACTGCTTTGTACGACAACTACACACGTCTTGTGGTTGCAGGGAACAACTAACTTGGTAATGGAGGGAAACGTCGGAGGGAAAAATCATAAACAATGTTTCAATATAGTATGCAAGGTTCAAATGGATGGAGGGTGCAGAAAGTATGCAGAAATGAGAATTACGTGTAGTAGTAGTGATGATGATGATGATGATGATGATGAGTTTCTGGGGAGCTCAACTGCGCGGTCATCAGCGCCCCTACACATTCCCTGTCTGTACACAGTCCTATATGACGCGAATGACGACAACACAAACACCCAGTCCACGGGCAGAGAAAATCACCACCCGGCCGGGAATCGAAACCGGGACCCCGTGATCGAGAGGTACCCACGCTAGCCACTGGACCACGAGCTGCGGAGAGTAGTGGTAGTAATAGTAGTAACAGTAAGAGCGTGGATTGATAGGTAGTAAATTTCCATAAAACAATGGAACCTTTTTGTTGCGCCTTCGTCTTTGGTAAGCTAGATTTTTCCAAGGATCATATAAGCAATTTCAACAATGTACAGCGTACAGTTTATTGTTCACAGCTGTCTTGAACTGGCCAGTAGCTACTCCTATTGAAAATGAAGAACACCGAGTTTGGTGTTGTTCGTAAACATTTTCATTTCAAGGGTTGGATGGCCGCACAATTCAAACTAGAACTGTATGAAGTTGACGCCGAATTTACAGCATGATTGAAGACTATTACTTTTGGAGTAATGAATTTAAACGTGTTCGAACAACAACCCAAGATAAAACGCCCTCCAGCCGCTACAAAGGAAACGATTGACAAAATCCATGATATGGTGATGTAAGACTGCAGAATAAAAGTTAGTGAGATATCCGAGACTGTAGGCATCTCAACTGAGCGAGTGAATAATATCCCATACGGAGAACTTACTACGAAGAAGCTGTGTGCGACGTAAGCGCCGCGTTTGCTCACAGTCGATGAAAAGCATATTTCAGCACCATGTCTGGCGCTGTTTAATCGCAAATCCTCAAGACATTACTCCTATTTGCGACTGTAGGTGAAATATGGATACATCATTACTCAAGGGTAAAACGGCTGTCACTGTTGATGATCACTGTTTTCTAGGATTCTCGAGTTAAAATCCTAATAGATTGTTTGGAAATGGCAGAACCACAACAGGATACTATTATGCTTCATTGGTGGTTCGTTGGCTGAAAGAAATACAAGATTAGCAATCAGAAAAGAGCACTTTCAGCAGGGTAATGCATCAACCCAAACATAAGCGATAGCGAAAGCTCACGAACTAAACTTTGAACTGGTTCCTCATCCACTCTGTTCAGCAGACTTAGCCCCATGTGACTTCTTTCTGTTTCCATAATTGGAACTTTGGTTTGGTGAGAAGAAACTTCCGTCAAATGAGAAAGTGATAATTCAGTCAACGAGTATTTTACAGACTATGATAGATCCTACTTTCTCGATGTGATAAAAACGCTGGAGGATCGCTGAACCAAGTGTGTATCCCTCAAAGCGGACTTTGCCAAGAAGTGAGGTGAGTTGTTCACGAAACAAACCTTTCTTTCTTGATTTTTTGCCGCACTTATCAAATCATCCCCGTGGTAGTGGCAGTGGTAGAGGTATTTACAGGTGAGTAACAACGAACGTAATGCATACACATAGTAACCCGAACTCTAGTGACAGAATCGCTGAAATTGTTCTGAGTATTTCCGTATAACAGACCCGTGATCTTGAATGGTTTGTTGCAGAGTAATTGCATGAACTTAGATTTCTTACTCCCACTTACACTCATCAGCCAAAGCACTGCAATCACTGCCCACAAGCGTTGGACGCCGCCTGGTGGCGTTGCCGGCACCTGACGCGGAAACAAAAGTTTGTATGCGGTGTAGACATGGACAGGGGATCAACCTAGCGAAGATATAGGCTGCAAATGGGAAAATCCATTGTGATAAAATGGTTCAAATGGCTCTGAGCACTATGGGACTCAACATCTTAGGTCATAAGTCCCCTAGAACTTAGAACTACTTAAACCTAACTAACCTAAAGACATCACACACACCCATGCCCGAGGCAGGATTCGAACCTGCGACCGTAGCGGTCCCGCGGTTCCGGACTGCAGCGCCAGAACCGCACGGCCACCGCGGCCGGCTCCATTGTGATAAGCGACTTTGACAAAGTGCGCATTATTATTCTGCATAGCATGTGAACGAATATCTTTAAGAGCTGGTCGAATGTTCACATGCTACTGTCGTGAGCATCTAAGGGAATAGGTAAAAGGACAGTGAAACTACCACTAGGTGCAAAATGGTAGGACCTCCATGACGATCCACTGAATGTGTGGTTCGGAGACTTGTTTACTCTGTAAATTAGTGATCTATGACATCCCTGCCGAAATAGTACAATACTGGAGCACTCACAGGTGTTTCGGACCACACTGTTCATCGTACATTGACGAATATGAAGCTCTGCAGCAGAAAACCACAATGCGTTCACGTGTTGGTCCTACGACATCGTCAGTTACGATTGCAGTGGCCATGGGACCATCGGGATTCAACCGTCGATCGATGGAAACATATCGGCTCTTCGGGTGAATCGCATGTTTGTTGCACTCGTCGATGGTCGTTTACTCAGACGCCACTATCGAGGTGAACGGCTGCACGAAACGTGGTGGTGGGAACAGTATTATGCTATGAGAGACATTCTCCTGCGCTTGCATGGGACCTGTGGTAGTAATCGAAGATAGGCTGACAGCAAATGGTTCAAATGGCTCTGAGCACTATGGGACTTAACATCTGAGGTCATCAGTCCCCTAGACTTAGAACTACTTAATCCTAACTAACCTAAGGACACCACACACATCCATGCCCGAGGCAGGATTCGAACCTGCGACCGTAGCAGTCGCGCGGTTCCGGACTGAAGTGCCTAGAACCGCTCGGCCACAACGGCTGGCGGCTGACAGCAGCGAACCACCTGCATCCCTTCGTGCATGATGTCTTCCTGACGGCGATGTCATATTGCAGCAGTGTAAATGTCCATTTCTCGGATCCAGAACCGTGCTGCAGTGGAATTATAGTGAAATTACGTTGATATCTCGGTGACAAAATTCGCCTGATGTAAGTCCAACGGAACCCATCTGACTCCTTGTCTGGCGCCATCGCCACGTACGCAAATAAGCGGCCGGTTGTTTCCGCGAATTACAAGACTGTGCATAGACATCTAATGCCACATACCTTCACAAACATACAAACAAACTGATACGCAGAGTCAGTTACGCATTTCGTTCCAAAAATGAACAAACTAATTATTAAGCAGGTGGTCATTGTGTGTGGCTCTATTGCACTAAAATTTCTGCTCAACAGTACAGACCTGGACCGTATGTACTGTGTGCCTTGCTTAGAAACAAATGTGTTCCATTCGTTCAAGGTACCACCTGATGACGACAATAACAGCCACTTCGCCCTAAAAGCTTGCATTCAGTACTGCTCTTTACTATAGCGGATTTGCATTTCCGGCAGTGTTACTTGTAAGTTAACAGTGATACACAGCTAATCGATAGCAACCTTACTGACGAAAATTTTGCTAATATGTACCTCGCGTTTGGGTTCACTGATTCTAATGTAGGAACGGAACACACTGTGATAAATATGTGCGGATTTCGTCTGATGGTCATCACATTACTTCGTACTTGTGTTGTACATTATACTGATGAGGGCTTTTTCAGCGTTGTGAATCTGAATCTTCGGACCTATCTGAGGCAATACTCAGAAAAAATCCCTGAACTTTTCGTTGGTGTATTTTGGTTTCATCCAGTGTGCCGGCACTTCTAGTACGACGGGGATAGGGCATGTAGTTCGCTGTGGCCTTAGAAGCCATCCTGTTATTTTCCTCAGATAGTTTAGGGACTTTCTGACAAAGGGTAAATTCTCCCACTTTCAATGTACTCCTTGTATATAATTTATTACACAGTAGCTGACTGCCCGGCGTTGCCCAGGAATATATTTATTGCAGTTTTCCATTCGTCCATCTCCTCCTTCACCCTCTTTCTGTCCTTCTTGTCCTACCCCTTATCTCTGTCAGTCTGTCTCTCCGTCCTTCCTCCATCTTCTCTTCCCTGCTCGAATTCCACCTCCTCCTCGTCTTTTCTTTGTTAATCTTTCCCCCCCTCTCACTGTCCATCACCTCTTCCACTTCTCTTTGTCTCCTTCTTCCTCTCTCTCTCTCTCTCTCTCTCTCTCTCTCTCCCTCTCTCTGCCTGGCTCTTCCTCCGCTGTCTCTATGTCCTCCTCTCCCCTCTCTCCGACCATTTCCCTTCCTGTATCTCTGTCGATCTCTTCCACTTCTTATCTCTGCTTATCTCTACCTTCCACCTTACCGTCTGTCCCTCTCTTTCTCCGTCCATCCCTCTCCACGTTATCGCGCTTCCACCAATAGAAGACTGTTGGTTCTTATCCCTACAGCATGTCTTTCCACATTGTAGCTAATATGTGTACCAAATTTGATTCAGATCCTTCCACTGGTAAGGATGAGCTCTCTAGCCATGGCTTTACGCGAATAGGCACATATAAAATGTATTTCACATACATATTTATAAACATATTTCACACGTGTGTGTAGCAAATTTCTTCCTGCAGTTTAATTTTCAAACAGCTCAGTTTTTATGCTGTTGTATTTCTTGCACTATGTAGTGTACAATAACATAATTTTGTAGGTACATTCAGCAGCATCTGTGAATACTGTCTGCGAAATGTGTTGCTAACAGAGTTAGTAGTAAAGAAGTATACATTGAAACGGCTTGCATGATGCGGCAGTGTTTCACCTACCTCTTTAAGTGACGCCATATTTCCCGAATTACGAGTCTTACAATAAAATATTTTTGTAGGTTCGTTCAGCCACATATTTGGATACTTTGTACGAAAATTGATCTCAGTAGAGTTAATAACAACGAAGTAATAAAATTCAACATCTTGCATGATTCGATGGTCTACACACAACTCAGTGTTTATGACGTCATGCCTCCTGAACTGAGTGTCCTACAATGATGTAAATTTTCTGGTACATTCTGTGGAATACATGAATACCGTCCGCAAAACACGTCACGAATACAGTTAGTAGTAAAGAAGTAATAAATTAAAACGTCATATCTCATGCGGCAGTTTTGCTGCATGAACAGTGAGAATGTAAGCGATGAACTTTTTTCCCTTCGTCATTTTGTGGGGTCGTCTGTGAGAAAGAGTTTCTTAAATATTGATTTTACGTATAAAGTTTGTTGCAAATATCTAAGTGATCGCATTCTGAAACACTGCATGAGAATTACGGGTTCACGCGCATTGTGGGTACATTGCTTTTTCACCTAAACCCCTTCCATTTTATAGGTAGGATACCCCCCGTGATTCATTCCAGACGGTAATTGGTGCGTGTACCAAGTTCTGTTTCAAATCGGCTCCGTGCTTCACGAGGAAATGTGGAACATACATACATATGTACATCCATTTTTATAATTTTTGCTGGAGTACTGCAAAGTTATTTCATAATATATCAAATTCTAGTGTTGCACTTTTCTTCACTTTTTAACATGCCACTGCAACGCACTACACACTATACTCACAATAATAGTTCCCCACATCATTGACTGTACTCACTACCCTCCTGGTTAGCCGAGAGCGGTAATGCGCTGCTTCATGGACTCGGGTAGGCACGCCGGCCCCAGATCGAATCCGACCGGCGAATCCGACGGCCGGTGTGCCAGCAAGCGTGGATGTGGTTTCTAGGCGGTTTTCCACAGCCCACTAGGTGAATACTGGACTGGTACCCATGTCTCACCTCGGTTACATGTCTTAGAGACATTTGAATACGTTCGCCCTATTTCATGGCTTACACTAGATGCAGACAGCTGGGGTACACTAATCCCGTCCTGGGGGTACAGGGTGGTTACAGGAAACACGTCCGGCCACCCTCCGACATTAACGTCGCCAAATCCACAGTAACAAGGCCGACCCATCGTTGAAGTGGGGATAGGGCCAACGAGAATTATGATTCATTGCACTCACTGTAAATACAGTACGTGATCAAAAGTATCTAGACACATGGTTGAAAATTACTTACAAGTTCGTGGCACCCTTCATCGGTAAAGCTGGAACTCAATACGGTGTTGGCCCACCATTAGGCTTGATGACGGGTTCCACTCTCGCAGGCATACGTTCAACCTAGTGCTGGAAGGTTTGTAGGGGAATGGCAGCCCATTCGTCATGGAGTGTTGCACTAAGGAGAGGTATCGAAGTCGGTCGATCAGGCCTAGCACAAGGTCGGCGTTCCAAAACATCACAGAGGCGTTCTATAGGATTCAGGTCGGGAGTCTGTGCAGGCCAGTCCATTACAGGGATGTTATTGTCGTACAACCACTCCGCCACAGGCTGTGCATTATGAATAGCGGCTCGATTGTGTTGAAAGATACATTCACCATCCATGAATTGCTCTTCAACAGTGGGAAGCAAGAAAGTGCTGAAACCATCAATATAGGCCTGTATTGTGATAGTGTCACGCAAAAAAACGGGGGTACAAGGCCCCTCCACGAAAATCACGACCACACCATAACACCACCACCTCCGAATTTTACTGTTTGCACTACACACGCTGGCAGGTGACGTTCAATGTGCATTCGCCATACCCACAGCCGGCCATCGGATCGCCATATTGTGTACCGTGATTCGTCACTCCACACAACGTTTTGCCGCTGTTCAATCGTTCAATGTTTACGCTCCTTACACCAAGCGTAGAGTCGTTTAGCACTTATCGGCGTGATGTGTGGCTTTTGAGCAGACGCTCGACCATGAAATCCAAGTTTTCTCATCTCCCGCCTAACTGTCATAGTACTTGCAGTGGATGCTATTGCATTTAGGAATTCCTGTGTGGTGGTCTGGATCGAAGTCTGCCTATTACATGGTACTGCGCTCTTCAACTTTCGGCTGTCTCTGTCAGTCAACAGACGTGGTCGGTATGTACGCTTTTGTGCTGTACGTTTCCCTTCACGTTTCCGCTTCACAGTCACATCGGAAGCAGTGGACCTAGGGATGTTTAGGAATGTGGGAATCTCGTGTACAGACATACGACACGCGTGACACCCAATCATTTGACCATGTTCGAAGTCCGCGAGTTCCGCGGAGCGCTCCATTCGGCATTCCCACGATGTCTAATGACAACTGAGTTAACTGATATGGAGTACCTGGCAGCAGGTGGCAGCACAATGCACCTAATGTGAAAAACGTATGTTTTTGGGGGTGTCCGGATACATTTTATCACATAGTGAAAAGTAGGAGATGAATTAAGGACTGTGATCATGATGTTTGGGTACCATTTTGTGTACTCCAATTTCTCGTTTGCTTATCTGAATTAAGTCAGCATCTCTCCACAATGAATGAGATGTTGGGCTCAGATAGGGGAGGAAGTTTTAGTATAATACATTGGTCTAAAGTCAGTAAAAAAAAAAGGGAAAGAACATCACAGAACGATAGCGTGATTATAAATGACGGAAGTGTTTTGTTACATATTTACCAAATACCTTGTCCATTTTATACAACTACTTCTTCACTGTATAGAATGTGTTGATGATAAGCAGGTACTACTCAGTTGTCTGTTTAAATACTTTTGATAGTCTCTTTATTCTCCTTGGTCAAATAATTGTACAATGTTTGTGTAGAAAGCAGAAAAAGTAGTACTGATTTTTAAAGACTTGCAAGAGGCGTAGAGAGCTCGATAAAACCAGTCATCGGACTGAAGACTGCAACAACAACAAGTAATGATAGTGCTGATATTGACCCGTTCTATAGGTAGAATCCGCAGAGAATAAAGTTTCGGTCAATGCCCATCACACTTAACTTGGGGGTTTTGTGTCATGTCGTGACGTCGGTGAATGACGGTTTCTAGGACCCTCTAAAGCCTCCAATGTTTTTCTGTATGCAGGAGAAAAATGAACATGTGGAACCCCTTTTCCGAAACCATCACCAACCAAAGGCAACATAACCTCACGTATGAGATTAGGCCTGTCTACGCAGCAGCTAGCTGAATCTTCTCCACTGGCGATCGTGGCAATCAGTCGTGATCACTGAACAACAAACAACGTTGAGAGACATAACACCTACGGTCCTTCAACATACAAAGTACCTTCGCCGCCGAAGGGGTGGTCTAGTAGCAGCCGACGCTGCCTATAACTTCGGCGCTCTGTAGCACCTGGGTGATGTTTCCAGACATCGGTTTCTATCCTGTATTTCTTCCCCTCTAAAACTCCACCAAATTTGTCGCAACATCGTGAAACTGACATGACGAATAGTCGATAAATAAAGTAGAACCATAGAACTCTGTTACACGCCTGGTAGTAAGATCATCGAATAAATGTTAGTTAGCCGGCCGCGGTGGCCGTCGGTTCTAGGCGCTGCAGTCCGGAACCGCGGGACTGCTACGGTCGCAGGTTCGAATCCTGCCTCGGGCATGGATGTGTAATGTCCTTAGGTTAGTTAGGTTTAAGTACTTCTAAGTTCTAGGGGACTGATGACCTAAGATGTTAAGTCCCATAGTGCTCAGAGCCATACAAATGTTAGTTACCCTCTTGAAACAGGAAACTTGTGACTTTAGTGCATTTATATGCTGGTCAGTTGATACCGTTCGGCGATGCGGCCCTCCACGGATGGCGTTCATCATACAGTCGACCGAAGACATCACGTTAGCTCTGCGGGATTTGATTATCAACGACAATCGATTTCATACCTGAGAGGACTTCTGCTGTCAGTGAGTGTAGTCTCATCTCAATAACCTTCAGAGCGAAAACTGCTTGCAATGGATGTTTGGATTCAGGTACCTCCATGAATGTTATTTTCACACCGGCACATGCCGGTAAAGATGCACATCCTTATTCGGCCAAACAAGACAGAAATTCGTAAGTAGTTGACTGGCTGCGTGTTATGAACTCCGTGGGATCACGATTTCACTATGATGCAAGATTATTAGTGCACCGCCGGCCAAAAGAGGCTTTTAATCACCAATGTGTAGAAGGTGCGGTTCAGATAGGAGATGGTTCTGTGATGCTTTGAGGCTGATTCAAGTACCATTACAGAGGCCCACTCATTCAGATTACCATTAACGTGCACAAGAATATTTATTTCAAAAAACTCAGTGACGAAGTGACACATTTGTACTTTTCCATGATAAGTGCATTGTGGACACGTCGGCTACTAAGATGTCAACTACCTTGTTCACAGGGCGGCATGCGTACGTACTGGTTGGCCAAACACTCGGCCTGCCGCTGTGGCCGAGCGGTTCTAGGCGCTTCAGTTCGGAACCGCGAGATTGCTACGGTCGCAGGTTCGAATCCTGCCTCGGGCATGGATGTGTGTGATGTCCTTAGGTTAGTTAGGTTTAAGTAGTTCTAAGTTCTAGGAAGGATGTACCCGTGGTCTAGGGACGTGTTTCCCGCACAGTTATTCTATGAGAAATTTTTGGACGGGCGTGGATCTATACGATCTGCGCTTGAAATTAAAAACTATAAAAAAAAGAGTCGGCTCTCAGCCGTGGCAGCGTGCGGACGGCTCCGCGCGCCGGCCAGTGCTCCGCTGCAGGCGTTGTTTACTTCCGCGTCGTAGCTTTAAGGCTTGTGTCCGTCCACCATGAACAACATGTCGAGCGCTTACCGCCGTGCGACCCGTAAAGTTTCCTTCCCAGCTGAAAATGAGCGACCTCGTGCACATGAAGCTGAAACTTCATACGAGAAGAAATTCGTTTAGATCCTAACCACGTTATCGGAATCCATTTTTCGATCATGAGTAGTGTCATTTATATTAAAATGACAAACACCGAGGTGTTTGAAGATGTTATTCGCCGCCATGCCGATGGACTTAAGTTCAAATACTCTGATGGTCACGTCGGAGCTGTAACACTTGAACTCGCAGAGTACGGCCAACGTACGATTAGGGTGTTTGAACTACCTTTTGAAGTGCCGAAGGACGCAGTTGTCTCTGCGTTACAACCATACGCTAACGTCATCGGTTACGTAGAGGAAAAATGGCAAACCTTCACGACCTACCACGTCCTTAATGGTGTGCGTCAGGTCAAAATTGAACAGAAAAGACATATACCATCGTACCTGACAATTGGCGGGGTGCGAGCCATTGTCATGTACGACGGCCAACCCCGAACATGTGCGGGTTGTGGACAAGAAGGCCACGTCAGATTCGCCTGTGTGCGACGCCGCCTGATCCAGACGCCGGTCGGCGAGGAAGCGTCCCCAGCGGTGATCACTCAGATCCCTGTGACATGTTCCAAGGTTGCCCAGGAAGGTAGCACCTCTACACAGGGTCTTCCGGCTCCGTTGACGTCGTCTGATCAGGTAGATGCAACCGCTACTGAGATTCCTTCTGAGGTGCTACAGACGCCAGATCCTGACCTGCCGAATCTTCGCAGCACTGTGACTGAAAATGCTACTGAGATGGACGTAGATTCGGGAGTGGTACCTACGTCTACATTCCTTCAGACTGGTCCGGAGTCTGACGAAAGCCACCCGCAATCAGACTCTGAACGACATGTTCGAAAACAAGGGTCGACGCGAAAGAGGAAGAAACGTAGCCGCACACCCCCTGATGAATCCATTCTACGGATGGATACCAGGGATGCAGACCCGAAGATGGACGGCAAACCGCTCTTTGATGACCAAAAGTCTGATGCGAACCACTGCCAACGAACACCCCTCCTTACTGGCGCCGTCGCCCCCACAGTTCGACGTTAAAGAGAGCCTAACCGCTGAGCCGAAAACTAGGTCTCCTCTCCACGTGGATGATGCGCACAGCCGATGCCCTACCGCAGCATCAGTCTCCTGGGCAGACGACGTGGAGATCGAAGGGACTGGGGTGGACGGTGCTGAAGATGGGGCGCCCCCATCGGTTGCGCCCGCGCCCGCAAATTCTCCACAATAACAACCTCTTCAGCGGATCGGCCAGATCGACGACCTCTCGCTCCTGAAGAAGGAGCCCCACCTGTACCTGTGGGACTACGACACCAGCATTATCGTGTCGCAACGATTAACCTCGCGACCATTCGTGCGCCCCACAAACTAGCGCTGCTCCGCTATATGATTTATGATGCGGACATAGATATTGCGCTTTTTCAGGAAGTGCATGTCGTCGATTTTTCACCACCACATGGCTTCACGGCGCATCTTTCTCCCGCTTCGGACACCGGTAATGGTGTTGCCATCATCTTACGAGAAGGTCTTCCTGCCGAAGATGTCCTATACCTCCCCAATGGCAGAGGTATAGCCCTTACTCTCTTTGGTGTAAGCATCGTCAACATTTATGCGCCGTCGGTCTCCAGCTACCGTTGTGAACGCAATGCCTTCTTCGCGAATGAAGTTACACCCCTTTTTATGGGACCACACGATGGCTGGGTCATGGGTGGAGACTTCAACTGCACCCAGCGACCTCAGGATCACTTGCCGAGTCACTCACCATGCGAAGCTCCGGAAACAGTCGTCACGCGGCTACAATTTGTCGACACGTGGAGACGTGTTCACGGTGATCTTATGGGCTTTACGTACTACACTGCGCACTCCTCTAGCCGACTGGATCGCATCTACATCTCGAGATCCCTAATTCAACACACTCGACAGGCTGAAATCGGGCCTGTTGCTTTCTCAGATCATGAGGCTTACTTCTGTGATGTTGTTCTCACAAGACAGGCAGTATGGAACGGACGTGGTTTATGGAAACTGAACACGGCACTTCTTAATTCACCTGACTGTCGACTTCTAATAGAAGACACTTGGATCACATGTATTAGACGCCATCCCACGTATCCGTCTACCATATCCTGCTGAATCCAGTGTGCAAAACCTTCTCTTCGAAAAAAATTGATCCGGTATGGCAAAGATGTTGTAGCCTGGAGGAAGAGCACTATGGACTTTTACTGCAGGATCCTACGAGAATGCTCCACGATGCCAGCCTCCCCTGAGCGCCATACAAGGATGAACCATGCTAAGGCACAAATCTCCAATCTCATGCGGAGGCATTTGGAAGGAGGATAGTACGATCTCGTACTGCTGATCGCACGCCTCATGAACATCCGTCGATGTACCATATCATCCAAGAACGCCAAAATCGACGCCGAAAATTTATTCACGTCCTAACAGACCAAGAAGGGCGTCGCTACGTAACCCAATCTGCAATAGGGAATGTGCTTCATGCCCACTACCAGCAGCTCTACTCCGCAATTCCACATTCCCCAGAGTTGATCGAGGAAGTCTCGCAGCTCAACTTCGGTGGTATCCCAGGAGATGCGGCGATTGACTTGATGTCGGAGGTGACTGATGATGAAGTCAGCAATGCGATCCGGGCAGGAACCAACAATCGCTCCCCAGGACCCGACGGTCTTCCCCTCGAATTTTACCGCAACTTCCGTGATTTGTTAGAGACCACCTTCACCTCCATCTGTCGGGAACTGATGTCTCCGGAAGTGCCTGTGCCGGACGCTTTCATGGAAGGAACTATAACTGCTGTACATAAACCGCATGGTGGCAACAATATCAGTGATTATGGGCCCATCACCCTCCTTAACAGTGATATGAAAATGTTCACTCGCCTTTTGGCGGCACGACTTAAAAACATTGCCCGATATGTTGTGTCGCCAGACCAAGCATCTTTGGGAGGGGATAATAATATCCGTACGGCTTTATGCCGCTACAGGGATATGATCGCCGTTACCCAGGTACAACGCCTGTCTGGGGCACTTGCGTCTTTGGACTTTAGTCAAGCTTTTGATAGGGTTGACCATTCTTTCCTTACGGCTGTTCTCCGCCATATGGGTTTCCCAGTCGCCGTTATCACGGTAGTGATGCGCCTTCTGCGGGGTGCCTCATCCAGGATTATGTACAATGGCAGATTCACTCCTCCGATAAAAATAGGTCGATCCGTACGTCAAGGTTGCCCTCTGTCAGCGGTTTTGTACGCCTTTTCCTTGGAACCCTTGCTATGTGGATTAAGACGTTTGGTAGGGTTGTCCATAGATCGCTACCGATTCTGTTGCACGGCCTATGCTGACGATGTAGTCATCTGTTTACGTAATGCCGACGAGGTTCGAGCTGTTTTGACGTGGGTAGCGACTTACGGTGAGGCATCGAGTAGCTTTTTAAACGTACGTAAGTCACAAGTTATGTTCATTGGCACGGGACTTCCCGTGGAGAGCGTTACACCTCTCACCACCGTTGATACCATTCGCTGTTTGGGAATAGATTTTTCATCTGATCTCCGGCGTTCAGCCACCATCAACTGCCGACGCCTCCTTTTAATGATCAGAGCAGGTCTTATGGACCATCGCCTTCGATCCCTAGATATTCTCCAACGAGCTCGATATGTAAATATATATATCGCATCCCGAGTTCCTCATGTAGCACAAGTTCTACCTTTCCCGATTATTGTGGCACGTCGCATGTTGGCAGCGATGGCATCTTTCGTCAGCTCTGGGCTGTTGTTCAAAGTTAACTATGCAACCCTTACTCTTCCCCGTGAACGAGGTGGGATATGTCTGTTTCACGTGCCGGATAGAGCTCGCGCCCTATCTGTCAGCTCCCAGATGACGGTATGGACACGTTGCCCAACGAGCCTCACTGGTCTCCTCCTGTCGGCATATTCGCCGGTCTCACTGTCAGCCCCAGTGATCTCGGATGTTCCAGCCCAGTTCCATTATATACGATACTTCTTTCTTGAACTCAGTTATCTACGCCTCACCTTACCAAGACAACTTTTACTCAAGGCAAAGGCAGTATACAATGTCCTCCAATTAGGTCGTCCACCTAACCCGATTGAACAAAAGTTCCCCCAGGTTGACTGGCGTCATGTATGGCGCGCGGTTTTCGCCTGTTACCTTGACACGAATGTTCGGTCTGTCTGGTACCTAACTGTCAATGGTAAGCAAATCAACCAATTTCGCCTTCATCATATCCACCTCGCCCAGTCACCTCTGTAATCCGCGTGTGGAGTGCCAGACAGTGACGAACATCGGTTTGTTTGCGGACCGGCGGCGGAGGTTTGGCACTTGGTTCGTCGTATTGTGGCTTTTCTAACGCGGGACATTCCGGATCAGATTATTCCCCTTTCATTCTTATTTCCGGAACGTGACTATTTTCCTCGGACAAAGACCAATGCTGTGAACTGGATTCACGGACATGCCATTCACTACCTATTTGGACAAACTGTTGACTCTGTACTCGATTTTTGGACATACCTCTATGACCGTCATTATGTCGTTGTCCGTCACCCAAAATACAGACAATTTTTCTCAAACTTCCTTGGGAGTGCTTTCCAAGACCCGCCTCGCAGCTGGAATGTGTTAAGCCAAGAGAGAAGAAGTTTTCCTGTTTGAACCAATGAACATTTCTTAACAATTTAACGGAACACAACAATTTCGAGAAGACGTGACTCAACATATTACCAGCGGGGTGCAGAAGGCCTCCGATCAATTACACAACAAAAAGAAGTAAAAAAGAAAAAGAAAGGAAAAGAAAAAAAGAAAAGAAAAGAAAAATAAAAACAATAAAAATAAAATTCAGAATAAGGAAGGTTTTGTTTCGTTTGTAAGGATAGCCCTAACCTTGACTTCCCATATTTCCCCTGGTATATAGGTAGCTCTCTGGAGTAGGTTTAGTCAGGAGCCGACGCCTGAAGTGGACCAAATTTTTTTTGTTATAGGATGAAAAGTGGCGGTGGCACTTAGGTTTTTTAAATAAATAAAAAAAAAGTTAAGAAAAAGAGGTTATAGGCGCTTGATATACTATTTTCTACTATAAACTTTAAAAAAAGGGGGTAGCGTCTTTGATTCATAATCAAAACTTCTTCGGTCGTGGGTTCGATCCCAGCCACTGCCTAAATTTTGATAAATAATCAGCATTGGCGGCCTAAGACTTCCGGCGTAAGAAGTCAGCCTCATTCTGCCAACGGCCTTGTCAAAGAGGGCGGAGGAGCGGAGAGAGGTTCAGGGCACTCTCTTGTCCTAGGGGTGGGAAATTGCCCCTAAAGGCGGAAGAAACAGTAATGATCAACGACATGAGGATACAGAAGGCAATGGAAACCACTGCATTAAAGACACGTAACGTGTATCCACAGGACATGTGGCCTGTAATTGAACAAGTATCATGATGATCTGTCCATTGGCAAAAGATTTCGGAATAGTCCCCCATTCGGATCTCCGGGAGGAGACTGCCAATGGGGAGGTTACCATGAGAAAAAGATTGAATAATCAACGAAAGGATAACGTTCTACGAGTCGGGGCGTGGATTGTCAGAAGGTTGAACGTGGTAGGGAAACTAGAAAATCTGAAAAGAGAAATGCCAAGGCTCAATCTAGATATAGTAGGGGTCAGTGAAGTGAAGTGGAAGGAAGACAAGGATTTCTGGTTTGAAGTTCTCTAACGCTATAGATACAGGAATAAGGAATAGCGCAGTAGGCAGTACAGTGGAAGAGGAATGGACATCTCTAAAAAGGGCCATCACAGAAGTTGGGAAGGAAAACATAGGTACAAAGAAGGTAGCTGCGAAGAAACCATGGGTAACAGAAGAAATACTTCAGTTGATTGATGAAAGGAGGAAGTACAAACATGTTCCGGGAAAATCAGGAATACAGAAATACAAGTCGCTGAGGAATGAAATAAATAGGAAGTGCACGGTTGCTAAGACGAAATGGCTGCAGGAAAAATGTGAAGACATCGAAAAAGATATGATTGTCGGAAGGACAGACTCAGCATACAGGAAAGTCAAAACAACCTTTGGTGACATTAAAAGCAACGGTGGTAACATTAAGAGTGCAACGGGAATTCCACTGTTAAATGCAGAGGAGAGAGCAGATAGGTGGAAAGAATACATTGAAAGCCTCTATGAGGGTGAGGATTTGTCTGATGTGACAGAAGAAGAAACAGGAGTCGATTTAGAAGAGATAGGGGATCCAGTATTAGAATCGGAATTTAAAAGAGCTTTGGAAGACTTACGGTCAAATAAGGCAGAAGGGATAGATAACATTCCATCAGAATTTCTAAAATTATTGGGGGAAGTGGCAACAGAACGACTATTCACGTTGGTGTGTAGAATATATGAGTCTGGCGATATACCATCTGACTTTCGGAAAAGCATCATCCAGACAATTCCGAAGACGGCAAGAGCTGACAAGTGCGATAATTATCGCACAATCAGCTTAACAGCTCATGCATCGAAGCTGCTTACAAGAATAATATACAGAAGAATGGAAAAGAAAATTGAGAATGCGCTAGGTGACGATCAGTTTGGCTTTAGGAAAAGTAAAGGGACGAGAGAGGCAATTCTGACGTTACGGCTAGTAATGGAAGCAAGGCTAAAGAAAAATCAAGACACTTTCATAGGATTTGTCGACCTGGAAAGAGCGTTCGACAATATAAAATAGTGCAAGCTGTTCGAGATTCTGAAAAAAGTAGGAGTAAGATATAGGGAGAGACGGGTCATATACAATATGTACAACAACCAAGAGGGAATAATAAGAGTGGACGATCAAGAACGAAGTGCTCGTATTAAGAAGGGTGTAAGACAAGGCTGTAGCCTTTCGCCCCTACTCTTCAATCTGTACATCGAGGAAGCAATGATGGAAATAAAAGGAAGGTTCAGGAGTGGAATTAAAATACAAGGTGAAAGGATATCAATGATACGATTCGCTGATGACATTGCTATCCTGAGTGAAAGTGAAGAAGAATTAAATGATCTGCTGAACGGAATGAACAGTCTAACGAGTACACAGTATGGTTTGAGAGTAAATCGGAGAAAGACGAAGGTAATGAGAAGTAGTAGAAATGAGAACAGTGAGAAACTTAACATCAGGATTGATGGTCACGAAGTCAATGAAGTTAAGGAATTCTGCTACCTAGGCAGTAAAATAACCAATGACGGACGGAGCAAGGAGGACATCAAAAGCAGACTCGCTATGGAAAAAAGGCATTTCTGGCCAAGAGAAGTCTACTAATATCAAATACCGGCCTTAATTTGAGGAAGAAATTTCTGAGGATGTACGTCTGGAGTACAGCATTGTATGGTAGTGAAACATGGACTGTGGGAAAACCGGAACAGAAGAGAATCGAAGCACTTGAGATGTGGTGCTACAGACGAATGTTGAAAATTAAGTGGACTGATAAGGTAAGGAATGAGGAGGTTCTACGCAGAATCGGAGAGGAAAGGAATATGTGGAAAACACTGATAAGGAGACGGGACAGGACGATAGGACATCTGCTAAGACATGAGGGAATGACTTCCATGGTACTAGAGGGAGCGGTAGAGGGCAAAAATAGTAGAGGAAGACAGAGATTGGAATACGTCAAGCAAAAAGTTGAGGACGTAGGTTGCAAGTGCTACTCTGAGATGAAGAGATTAGCACAGGAAAGAAATTCGAGGCGGGCCGCATCAAACCAGTCAGTAGACTGATGACGAAAAAAAAAAAATGTTGTAGGGGACTGATGACCTCAGATGTTAATTCCCATAGTGCTCAGAGCCATTTGAACCAAACACTCGGGCACCATTTCCTCAGTTCGACTATCCCTTCAAATTATCAATCTTAATCCGTTAGAAAATGTACACTCGGGTGACAAAAGTCGTTGGATATCTGTGAGTATCATGTCGGACCTCCTCTCGCCCAGCGTAGTACAGCCGCTCGACGTGGCTTCCACTCAACAAGTCGTTGGAAGTCCCCTGTAGAAATATGGAGCCACGCTGCCTCTACAACCGTCCGTAATTTGCGAAACTGCTGTTGGAGCAAGATTTTTTGCACGAAATGACCTCTCAATGTCCCAATAATGTTCGATGGGATTCATGTCGGTCAATCTGGGTGGTCACATTATTCGCTCGATCAGAACGTACGTCAAACGAATTGCGATCAATTATGGGCCGGTGACATAGTGCACTGTCATCCACAAAACTTTCATCGTTGTTTGGGAACATGAAGTCTATGAAGGGCTGAAAATTGGCTCCAAGTAGCACAACGTAACCATTTCCAGTAATGATCTGTTCAACTACCAGAGGACCCAGTCCATTCCGTGTAAACAAATCCCACACCATTATTGAGCAACCACCAGCATACACAGTGGGTTGTTGACAACTTGAGTCCATGGCTCTGTGGGGTCTGCGCCATACTCCAACCCTACCATTAGCTCTTAGGAACCGATATCGGGACTCATCTCAACAAGACACAATTTTCCATTCGTCTACCGTCCAACCGATATGGTCATGAGCCCGGAAGAGGCACCACAGGCAGTGTCGTGCTGTTGGCAAAGGTACTTGCGTCGGTCGTCTGCTACCATATCATATTAACTCCTGATTTCTCCGTACTTACCGACGGATACGTTCGTCATACGTCCCACATTGGTTTCTGCGGTTATGTCGCGCAGTGCCACTTGTCTGTTAGCACTGACAACTCTACGCAACCGCCGCTGCTGTAGTTCGTTGAGTAAGGACCGTCGGCCACTGCGCTGTCCGTGGTGACAGATGATGTCTGAAATTTTGTATTCTCGGCACACTCTTGACACTGTGAATTTCGGAGTATTGAATTCCCTAACGATTTCCGAACTGAAATGTACCTTCGATTTAGCTTCAACTACCAGACCGCGTTTGACGTCTATTAATTCCCGTCTAGCGGCCATTTTCACGTCGAGAATCTTTCACATGAATCACCTGAGTACAAATGACAGCTCCTCCAATACACCGCCTTTTGTACCTCGTGTAGTCGAAACCATCATCTTCTGTATACGTGCTTGTCGCTAACCCATGAAGTGTGTGGCCCATACGGAACATGGAGCAAAACGTAGCAATGAACTTATGCGCTCTGTAGTAGCTCTACGGTATCTGATCGTGAATGAATAGCTTCAGCCGGATATGCACACCGGAAGAAACCAGTAACGTCTCCTCTCTGTCGAACTGAGACAACTATCGAGGTTAGAGACTGTGTTACGTGACATAAACCTCATTTTGTATGTGTGTAAATAATTTATTCTCCGGTGTGCTCCTTTGCAGCTGCCTATGCCATTCGATTTGCCCATTCGCCTTTGGTGTTCTGCAAATAAAGAAATATGTGTTGGCCATCAGTTGACTTAAAAGGCATTATAAACTCTGCAGTAAAAAGGCAACTTGAAATTAAACACATTAGTATATAAATCTCGCAAGTTCTCATTTCTTGACTGCATAACACGTACTTCAGTTTTTCGTTATAATCTCCATACTCTAAACCTAGAGGTACTGATGATTGTTTTAATTCAGATTGTTTTTACCCAAATACAAAGTAGGCTGGTGTTGGTCCAGAGGGAGAATGACGTGGAAAAATTTTGCAGGGGATTTCTAACCCCACTTGCCCGACCACCGAGGGAAACCGCCTGACAACCTTGGCCAGAACGGGGGCAATGGGCCTACTTTTAATTTAGTTCTTTGACAACATTTGAAAAATTCGTTAATACATGTCTTTGTGCCAAGACGTGAGGTTCTGGAACGTACCAGCAGGGATGTGGAACCATGCCAACTCTAGTGTCCTGGCCACCAGAGCTAGGTTTCTCCGTTGAGGAGCCAGCCCGATCGATGTGGTCCCACAGATTCTATATTGGATTTAAAATGGGGAGTTTGGTGGCCCGGAGAATCCGGTAACCTCATCCTGGTGCTCTTTGAAACACGCACGTACAATGCGAGCTATTTGATAAGTTGCACTGCCCTGCGGATAGATACCATCGTGCCGAGGAAAAACAAACTGCACTTGGAGATGGACATGGACGCCAAAGGTAGGCGCATAGTTGTGTTAATCTATTGAGGCTTCCAGAATGACTGGATCACCCATGGAATGCTACGAAAACATCACCCAGGTCATAAACGTCCCTGCTCCAGCCTGGACGATTGTTGAAGAGAGTCTGGTGTCGGACGATTCACGCGCTACTCGCCAACGGCCATCTGTCATCTGCAAAGCTCACTTGCCGCCACGCGCAGTTGTTGTACTGGCGCGGGACTACCAGCCTTCGTAGTTGAAAAACAGCAGTCAGCGTGGGTTCATGAACCAGGCATCTGCTGCTTAGGGCCATACGCAGCAACGTTCGCCGAATGGTCGTCGAGAAGATACTGTTGGTAGCACTAGGTGGATCTGGCCGGTCAGTTGCTCAAAAATTGCATGTGTATTCGACCGTATACATTCCCGCAGCCGTCTTTGAATCCTCTCATTTATGGCCCGTGCTGCCCTACACATAGGTTGGCGACAATTTTGCACAGCACCGTTTGGCCATAAGCAGTATATTGTAACCATGGTGGCATGCGAACTGTTTGCAAATCTTCCGCCCTTGGCCCGAAAGCCAACGATCATACCCATTTAGAAATCAAAAAAATTGCTCTGTTTCCGCATTACGACAACTACTGCATTGTGTTCAGCGTGATTCCCCTCCCTGTACGTGGTCACATTTATTTGACTGGGATTTGTAGCACTGTGTGCAAAGAGAAACGACCACGAGAATGCTGCATTCGATTCGTTTCCGTGAAGACGGAGCATATAACCAATTAGCGTTTGTTTCATTGAGATGAGGTTAGAGTTTTACGCTTACTCCTAAACAAAGGTAATTCCAGCTCCCTGTATATTATTATTCAACATTAAGGTCTTTGGCTGATTTAGAATTACTTGTACTCAACATACCATAAATTTATCCGTTTCCCGTAGTCTTTTCGAAAAGTCTCTTGCTCTGAAGAAGCTATTTCTCAACCTTACAAATACAATAACCTCCAAAGAATAAGGAAATTATGTGAGGTCAGACCCCTCTCCACGTCCTATCCACTTACCTCTTCTATTTGCGTCTCACTGAAAGGCACTTCTTTGTTCCATAGAGCCATCGATAAAATCTTTTGCGGTACATGCCGCTTGTAGACTACGTCGTTATAATCGCGGACGTTTCGCTGATTTGCTAATCTTCTTACGGCTCGGTGCTTGGAGGACTTTTTCTCATTAAAAAAATTTATTTGCTTAAATTAAGTACCTGGTACTGGGGACCAGGGACGCTTAATGACAGACTCGTCTGCTCTGCAGGGAAACTTGTCAAAAGGAAGCCGGGACCGGCCGCCTTTGAAGCGATCGTTATCCAGGCCGTCTCGCGATAAAGGCTTTTCAACGCTGAGTGCAGCTTCACAAACAAACACTCTGTACAAATATTTCACCAAGGATAACTCGCCGGTGACTGAAAACAAAAGATGAGCCAAAATGTCAAAAGTTGTAAGTGCCAAAGTCACGTTTCCTAGGAGAATCGGAAAACAATGTCTCTCTTTTAGTATAAAATTTATTGTATGCAAAAAAACAACGCGAAGGTGTTTTATTATCACTGAACTGTGCTGCTAAACTCAACACTGTAAAAAAAAAGAGTTACATTAGAAAATGAATAATGTATTAGGAATGCTCTAGGTTCGTATCAGGAAACTACACTCATGCTCATAAATTAAGGATAATGCTGATACATGGTGAAACAACGCTCTGGTGGGCGGTTTGCGGGTTTAAATGACCTCGGGATATGACCATGCAGTGCATCTGACCTGCGGTCGTCGCACGGTGACGCTGGCAGCAGTCCACATAGGCAGAGGTATGTCGGTGCATGTCAGGGTAATGTGCAGATAGTAAGTGTGCACACGTTTTCAGACGTGCTAATGGTGACTGTGTGTTGAAAATGGTTCAGAGAACACATTTTGATGACATTATGAGGGGTAGAATACTAAGGTGATTGGAGGCCGGTAAAACACAGCAGGTCGTAGCACCGGCCCTCCATGTGCCACAAAATGTAATCTAAAGTTTATGGCAACGATTCCAGCAGACAGGAAACGTGTCCAGGCGCTACGGTATGGGACGTCCACAGTGTACAACACCACAAGAAGGCCGATATCTCACCATCAGTGCCCACAGACGGCCACAGAGTACTGCAGGTAGCCCTGCTCGGGGCCTTACCGCAGCCACTGGAACAGTTGTCTCCAGACAAACAGTCTACAGATGACTGAACAGACATGGTTCATTCGCCCGGAGACCTGCAAGTTGAATTCCACTCATCTCTGGTCACAGGAGAGGCGGTAAAGCCTGGTGTCAAGAACACAGTACGTAGTCATTGGAACAATGGTCCCAGGTTATGTTCACAGACGAGTCCAGGTATAGTCAGAACAGTGATTGTCGCCGGGTTTTCATCTGGCGTGAACCAGGAACCAGATATCAACCACTTAATGTCCTTGAAAGGGACCTATATGGAGGTCGTGATTTGATGATGTGGAGTGGGATTATGATTGGTGCACGTACACCCCTGCATGTCTTTGACCCAGGTGCATCGGGACGTCATTTTGCACCGGTATGTCCGCCTTTTCACGGGTGCAGTGGGTCCCTCATTCCTGCTGATGGATGATAATGCACGGTCCCACCGAGCTGCCATCGTGGAGGAGTGCCTTGAAACAGAAGATATCAGGCGAATGGAGTGGCCTGCCAGTTCTCCAGACCAAAATCCCATCGAGCATGTCCGGGATGCTCTCGGTCGACGCACAGCTGCAAGTCTTCAAACCCCTAAGACACTTCAGGAACTCTGACAGGCACTGGTGCAAGAATGGGAGGTTATACCCTAACAGCTGCTCGACCACCTGATCAAAATTATGCCAACCCATTGTGCGGCCTGTATAAGTGTGCATGGTGATCGTATCAGATACTGATGTTGGGGTACATGCGCAGCAAACTACATTCTTGGGATCAGATGTTGCCAAGATAACTGTAGAACTCCCTATGGTGTTGAGGAATAAGCGGCAACATCGTCAACAGGTATTTACATTTTGCAGCTGATAAACATGGCTGGCATTCAGATGAAGTACAGCACGGCTTATACCAGCCAACCGACATAATCTTACCTCTTTCAAACAGATTGAGATTTATCCGTTCATCAGTTCCAGAATTAGAATTCTTAAGAGGTATTTAGATGGATGTGAAACACACCTGCGTTGACAACAATGTTTCAGCAGAATCTTCATACATAGGGTGTTACAAAAAGGTACGGCCAAACTTTCAGGAAACATTCTTCACACACAAAGAAAGAAAATATATTATCTGGACATGTGTCCGGAAACGCTTACTTTCCATGTTAGAGCTCATTTTATTACTTCTCTTCAAATCACATTAATCATGGAATGGAAACACACAGCAACAGAACGTACCTGCGTGACTTCAAACACTCTGTTACAGGAAATATTCAAAATGTCCTCCGTTAGCGAGGATACATGCATCCACCCTCCGTCGCATAGAATTCCTGATACGCTGATGCAGCCCTGGAGAATGGCGTATTGTATCACAGCCGTCCACAATACGAGCATGAAGAGTCTCTACATTTGGTACCGGGGTTGCGTAGACAAGAGCTTTCAAATGCCCCCGTAAATGAAAGTCAAGAGGGTTGAGGTAAGGAGAACGTGGAGGCCATGGAATTGGTCCGCCTCTACCAATCCATCGGTCACCGAATCTGTGTTGAGAAGCGTACGAACACTTCGACTGAAATGTGCAGGAGCTCCATCGTGCATGAACCATATGTTTTTGTCGTACTTGTAAAGGCACATGTTCTAGCAGCACAGGTAGAGTATCCCGTATGAAATCGTGATAACGTGCTCCATTGAGCGTAGGTGGGAGAACATGGGGCCCAATCAAGACATCACCAACAATGCCTGCCCAAACGTTCACAGAAAATCTGTGTTGATGACGTGATTGCACAATTGCATGCGGATTCTCGTCAGCCCACACATGTTGATTGTGAAAATTTACAATTTGATCAAGTTGGAATGAAGCCTCATCCGTAAAGAGTTGACACATTGTTGGATGAACCATTCGCAGAAGTGTACCCGTGGAGGCCAATCAGCTGCTGATAGTGCGTGCACACGCTGTACATGGTACGGAAACAACTGGTTCTCCCGTAGCACTCTCCATACAGTGACGTGGTCAACGTTAACTTGTACAGCAGCAACTTCTCTGACGCTGACATTAGGGTTATCGTCAACTGCACGAAGAATTGCCTCGTCCATTGCAGGTGTCCTCGTCGTTCTAGGTCTTCCCCAGTCGCGAGTCATAGGCTGGAATGTTCCGTGCTCCCTAAGACGCAGATCAATTGCTTCGAACGTCTTCCTGTCGGGACACCTTCGTTCTGGAAATCTGTCTCGATACAAACGTACCGCGCCACGGCTATTGCTCCGTGCTAATCCATACATCAAATGGGCATCTGCCAACTCCGCATTTGTAAACATTTCACTGACTGCAAAACCACGTTCGTGATGAACACTAACCGTTGACGTTTCATACTGATGTGCTTGATGCTAATACTGTAGAGCAATGAGTCGCATGTCAACACAAGCACCGAAGTCAACATTACCTTCCTTCAATTGGGCCAACTGGCGGTGAATCGAGGAAGTACAGTACATACTGACGAAACTAAAATGAGTTATAACATGGAAATTAAGCGTTTTCGGACACATGTCCACATAACATCTTCTCTTTATTTGTGTGTGAGGAATGTTTCCTGAAAGCTTGGCCGTACCTTTTTGTAATGCTGGAACGTTGTTGTCAACGCAGGTGTCTTTCACATCAGTCTAAATACTTCTTAAAAATTCTAATTCTGGAACAGAAGAACGGATAAATCTCAATGTCTTTGAAAGAGGTAAGATTATGGCGGTTGGCTGGTACAAGCCGAGCCGTACTTCACCTGAAAGCCAGCCATGTTTTTCAGCTGCAAAACGTAAATACCTGTTGATGATGTTGCCGTTTATTCCTCAACAACGCAGGGAGTTCTACAGTAATCTTGGTGACATCTGATCCCAGAAATGGAGTTTCCTGTGCATGTACTCCAACATTAATATCTGATCAATATCTGTCATGATCACCATGCACACGTACACAGGCCGCACAACGGTTTCGCTTACTCTGGATCAGGTGGTTGAGCAGCTGCTTTGGTATAGCCTCCTATAAATAGCATAATTTGGCGTAATGAAAGAATTGGTGCACATTTTGTATCGATTTGATGCGTCCTTCTCAGATCGTTGTAAATAAATCGGAGTTCTTCCCCAGTTTTAATTTTTCTCGATTTCAGCGCCATCTGTCAATGGTTTAAAAGATGTTTCAGACAAAAGTTGATTACTTTTTTATGGAGAATCCGAATCTGCAATAAGAAATGGGTGTTTCCATTAAAGATTTTTAAGTTGACCCCCACCCCAACCGAGGGGGCGGAGGCTGGGGGTCACATGTAGTATCATTACATGTCCCCCTTTGAGCTTACGAACTTGTCTTACCCATTATTTTTACCCGATGTATAGTTTTCGAGGTAATCTCATCCTAAACGTCAGATGGACCACCCTGTATATACAGTTAAGGCTCACCAGCCATTTGACCATTTTCTTCTGCGCGGATCCACAAACAGTGCCCGAAATCTTACGGGAATCGGGAAAGCCGCGACTAATGAGTATAATGGTCAGGGGCACTATGAATATAGTGCGGGACAATAAATTGGGACTGTGGATCTCACGGAAGGCGTGCCAGAGTTAAGTGCCTGCAGTCGCACTATCCTCTGTGTCCTCGGTGGCTCAGATGGATTAGCCGGCGCTGTAGCTGAATGTGTTCGGTCAGAGGGTTTAGCTACCATCTGTAATAAAAAAAAAAACTGAGTGAATGGATCAACGAACAACATGGACGGGTGTCATCGGACGTCCGCCACGAACAAATTTAACGAACAACATAGAAAAAATGAGAACCAAAAAAAAAAAAAGTATAGAGAGTCTGCCATGTAAGCAGGAGATCTCGGGTTCGAGTCCCAGTTGGGGCACACATTTTCACCTGTCCCTGTTGACTTATATCAACGCCTGTATGCAGCAAGGGGTATTCATTTCATTGTAATAGCATCTTTAAAATGAAAGAAGAAAGTTTTATGCATTATAATTACGTGGAAAAGTTCACAGCTTCGGCTGACTCAACGATCTCATGTAAATCATTCGCAACAGGGTTCTAGCTTTCGTTTTTTTCTAGCATGCGCCATCTTGTAATGAATGCTCGTAAGTTTTTCTGCGCGATTTTGCATTTGGAACAAGTGTATGGACAGGCAAAAGAATATTGAAAACACAACTCCACTGCAAATATTTCCACTCCTGAAATGTAGACAACCTAAGTAGGAATAAAAAACGCTGTGTACCAACATTTCACCCAAGATAACATGTTGATCTTTGAAAACAGCACAAATAAGAAGTATGAAATTACTGAAAATATTACAGTTGGTTCCTAACTTAAAGTGAGTTTATTTTTACATCAGTGAACCTAATGCCATTCTTCTGCTTACTATATTAGTTCCAGAATAACATTATTTGTATATTCTAGTACTGATTTTAGTGTTCTTTAAAGTTAAATTGCCAGTAGTTCATTTATTCCTTGTGAAGTCAGTAGTTTTGTATTGGCTTCAACGGATTTAAGTTAATACAGAAAGGAAACAGATACAGGGGTCCACATGTTTTCAAGCTTGCCGGAGCATATTAAATGCTGTCGCAGATATTTAGGACTTGGAAGACACTACCGATGCGTCGTTTTCACAGAATTGGATTGTAGGCGAGGGTGCGTATTTGAAGTAAATACACACATTTTGAAACGTTGACGAAAGTGCCATTTTTTACGACAGTTACAGATTTTTAAATGGGTTTGCGCCACGCATGAAATATTTTTCACAAGGGATCTTGATTTTAGTCTGGGGATTTTCCAAATTTAGAAGGCCGTGAACTGCCGAAAATACGAACAGCGAGGCTCGTGCAGCGTGAGCAGAGTGTAGTTGTGTTTATGTGTGGAGGCCCGTTGTAGCTTGTTGTGCAGGGCGCGGGGCTGCTGATATTGTCTGAGCAAGGTTTTGTTTTAAGGAGGCGGCTGGAATAGGCAATGGTCGTGCCGCGGCAGTCACGTTGGACAGCCGCTTGAAATTGCACAGACGGCGGATGAGCGTTAATTTGCCGATCACGTTGCAGACTGGACACAATGGTGAGCATCCCAGCATCTGGCCATCAAGCAGATGTTGATATTTCTTCCCCGAGGGACTTAACGTTCAGCTGTGTTCGTTTGGCTGTGAATTACACTGACTGCATTTAGGCCCAATGGCCGTAATTGTTGAATTACCACAAACCTGCGGAAGTTCTATACAGCTTGATCAGAATTAATGTGTGTGCAGGTCGCTCGCGTTGTGATCCTATTCGATGAGGTTTCGGATTAGTATTTTGTAATTATTGCGATGCATAAATTCTCCGCTAACTGGAGAGAGTATTTAATAGTTAAAATTGTCTTGTTGTCTCGTGGTGATGTTACATTGAAACAGTGTGGGCTGATTTACGTCAGTGGCAGTTCACACATAATTCTTTTCATCGTATGCTTTCGGATTCGTATATTTAACTTTTGAAATTTAATGTTCTGTCAACTTCTCTTGTAGGCAGACTGTACGCCGGTTATGTTTTCTATATTCAGCTGGTAATAGCGAATACCTTGTTCAAGAATCACAAGAGGAAGGGGTATATCTGAAAAAGCCCAGCAGATACGGGAAGAGTTCAGTTACATTATATCACGGTCGACAGACATTTCTAAATGAGATACAGAATTTAGTAGTGATGAGGAGTAGGCTAAAGTGTAAGGGATTAGTCAGGAAGAATCAATACGAAAAGGAGTGGGATATGGAAGTATTAAGGAATGACGAGATATGCATGAATTTGCATTAAGAAATAGCTCAATAAGCAGTTCAGTTGAAAAGGAATAGATAAATCAAAAAAAGAGCAATCATACTAGTTGGAAAGAAAATCGTAGGTACAAACAAGGTAACTGCGAACAAACAATGGTAACAGAACAAATACACTCCTGGAAATTGAAATAAGAACACCGTGAATTCATTGTCCCAGGAAGGGGAAACTTTATTGACACATTCCTGGGGTCAGAGACATCACATGATCACACTGACAGAACCACAGGACATAGACACAGGCAACAGAGCATGCACAATGTCGGCACTAGTACAGTGTATATCCACCTTTAGCAGCAATGCAGGCTGCTATTCTCCCATGGAGACGATCGTAGAGATGCTGGATGTAGTGCTGTGGAACGGCTTGCCATGCCATTTCCGCCTGGCGCCTCAGTTGGACCAGCCTTCGTGCTGGACGTGCAGACCGCGTGAGACGACGCTTCATCCAGTCCCAAACATGCTCAATGGGGGACAGATCCGGAGATCTTGCTGGCCAGGGTAGTTGACTTACACCTTCTAGAGCACTTTGGGTGGCACGGGATACATGCGGACGTGCATTGTCCTGTTGGAACAGCAAGTTCCCTTGCCGGTCTAGGAATGGTAGAACGATGGGTTCGATGACGGTTTGGATGTACCGTGCACTATTCAGTGTCCCCTCGACGATCACCAGTGGTGTACGGCCAGTGTTGGAGATCGCTCCCCACACCATGATGCCGGGTGTTGGCCCTGTGTGCCTCGGTTGTATGCAGTCCTGATTGTGGCGCTCACCTGCACGGCGCCAAACACGCATACGACCATCATTGACACCAAGGCAGAAGCGACTCTCATCGCTGAAGACGACACGTCTCCATTCGTCCCTCCATTCACGCCTGTCGCGACACCACTGGAGGCGGGCTGCACGATGTTGGGGCGTGAGCGGAAGACGGCCTAACGGTGTGCGGGACCGTAGCCCAGCTTCATGGAGACGGTTGCGAATGGTCCTCGCCGATACCCCAGGAGCAATAGTGTCCCTAATTTGCTGGGAAGTGGCGGTGCGGTCCCCTACGGCACTGCGTAGGATCCTACGGTCTTGGCGTGCATCCGTGCGTCGCTGCGGTCCGGTCCCAGGTCGACGGGCACGTGCACCTTCCGCCGACCACTGGCGACAACATCGATGTACTGTGGAGACCTCACGCCCCACGTGTTGAGCAATTCGGCGGTACTTCCACCCGGCCTCCCGCATGCCCACTATACGCCCTCGCTCAAAGTCCGTCAACTGCACATACGGTTCACGTCCACGCTGTCGCGGCATGCTACCAGTGTTAAAGACTGCGATGGAGCTCCGTATGCCACGGCAAACTGGCTGACACTGACGGCGGCGGTGCACAAATGCTGCGCAGCTAGCGCCATTCGACGGCCAACACCGCGGTTCCTGGTGTGTCCGCTGTGCCGTGCGTGTGATCATTGCTTGTACAGCCCTCTCGCAGTGTCCGGAGCAAGTATGGTGGGTCTGACACACCGGTGTCAATGTGTTCTTCTTTCCATTTCCAGGAGTGTACTTCAGTTGATCGATGAAAGAAGAAAGTATAACTATGTTCAAGGAAATTCAGAAATACAAGTCGCTGAAGAATGAAATAAACAGGAACTGCAGGGAAGCTAAGATGAAATGACTGCATGAAAACTTGGAGAAATCGAAAAAGAAATGATTGACTCACCATATAGAAAAGTGAAATTAAAAACAAGGGTGCTAATATTAGGAGAGCGATGGGAAATCCACTGCTGAATGCAGAGGAGAGAGCGTATAGGTGGAAAGAGAATACTGAAGGCCTCTGTGAGGGGGAAGATTCTTCTGATGTTATAGAAGAAGGAACATAACTCGATGTAGAAGAGATAGGGGACCCAGTATCAGAATCAGAATTTAAAAGAGCTTGGGAACACTTAAGATCAAATATGGCAGAATTCCTGAAATCATTGCAAGAAGTGGCAACAAAGCGATAATTCACGTTTATATGCAGAACATATGAGTCTGGCAAGATACCATCTGACTTCCGGCGAAATATCGTCCACACAATTCCGAAGACTGCAACAGCTGACAAGTGGAAGAATTATCGCACAATCGCCTTAACAGCTCATTCAACCACGTTTCTGACAAGAATAATAAACATAAGAATGGAAAAGAAAATTAAGAATGTGTCAAATGACGGTCAGTTTCGCTTTAAGAAACTTAAAGGCACTAGAGAGGTATCTCTATCATTGTGGGTGAAAAAAGATGGTTCAAATGGCTCTGAGCACTATGGGACTTAACTTCTAAGGTCATCAGTCCCCTAGAACTTAGAACTACTTAAACCTAACCAACCTAAGGACATCACACACATCCCTGCCCGAAGCAGGATTCGAACCTGCGACCGTAGCAGTCGCGCCGTTCAAGGCTGTAGCGCCTAGAACCGCTCGGCCACTCCGGCCGGCATATCATTGTGGGTGATTATGAAAGCATTACTAAAGAAGAATAAAGCCACTTAAATAGAATTTCTCCCCTTCTAAAAAGCATTCGATAATGTAAAATGGTGCATGATGTTGGAAATTAAGAAGAAAATAAAGGTCAGCTATTGGGAGAGACGGGTGATACGCAACTTGTACAAGAGCCAAGAGGGAATAATAAGAATGGAAGACCGAGAAAACGAGCTTGGATTAAAATGGGTGTAAGACCTGGATGAGGTCTTTCGCGCCTGCTGTTTAGCCTGTACATCGAAAAAGCAATGACGGAAATAAAAAAATTCGAGAGTGGAATTAAAATTAAATGTGAAAGCAAGTCAATGGAACGATTCGCTGGTGACATTGCTATTCTGCGTGAAAGTGAAGAATTATACGAATCTGAATGGGATAAACAGTCTAATAAGAACAATATGGACTGAGAGTAAATCGAAGAAAGACGAAAGAGGTAGCAGAAGGTTGGTTGGTTGGTTGGTGGAAGAGACCAAAAAGCGAGGTTATCGGTCTCATAGGATTAGGGAAGGAAGTCGGCCGTCCCCTCTGAAAGGAACCATTCCGGCATTTGCCTGGAGCGATTTAGGGAAATCACGGAAAAACTAAATCAGGATGGCCGGACGCGGGATTAAGTAGCAGAAGGAATGAGTACAGCGAGAAACTTAACATCAGGGTTGATGGTCATGAAGTTAAGGAGTTCTGCTACTTAGGTAGCAAAATAACCAATGACGGACAGAGCAAGCAGGACGTCAAAAGCACACTAGCAGTGGAAAAAAAGGCCCTTTTTGCCAGTATCAAACATAGGCCTTAATTTGACGAAGAAATTTCTGAGAAAGTACGTCTGGAGCACATCAGTGTATCGTTGTGAAACATGAACTGCGGGTACACCAGAACAGAAGAGAATCGAAACACCTGAGATGTGGTGCTAGAGTCTAGTGTTGAAAATCAGGTGGACTGAAACGGTGAGGAACGAGGAGGTTATGCGCAGAATCGGAGAGGAAAAGAGTATGTGGAAAACACTGATACGGAAAAGGGACAGTATGATAGGACATCTGCTAAGATATCACGGAATGACTTCCATGGTACTACACGGAGCTGTAGAGGATAAAAACTTAGAGAAAGACAGGGATTGGAATACATCCAGGAAATAATTGAGGGCGTAGGTTGCAAGTTCTACTTTGATATGAGGTTAGTACAGGAGAGGAATTCGTGGCGGGCCGCAACAAACCAGTCACAAGACTGATGGCAAAGCAAAAAAAAAGGGAATAAATAAATAAGTAAAAGATTGGTTTAATTCGACTTCAAGATTCATTCATTTATTGACAAGTTAATTTATCCTACTTTAATTTAGATTTATGCCGGTCTTGGTGTAAAGGTTAAAGCAACGGCTACAGTTGATCTCCGTGTTTTGAGTAATCTTTACTTGATGACTTGAGAGTAATAAGTACAGATAAATTTTCTCAAGCTTTCGTTGGCAGACAACCGTGTGTTATGCAAAAATTTTTTCATCACCGTCCTCTGTAATTTGTCAGGATATCCAGTTTGTTTAATAAATTCATATTATGTATTAGATGGTTTCATTTGGCTACCAGCATCGTACCACTCCGACCTAGCTATCAACAGTAAAATCGTAAAAATAGAGTAAATGAGAATGTGGCAGGTGTTTGTTGCAGAAACCTCGTGTAAGTAATTTTCGAGTTATCACATTGTGAACATTGTAAACACTGACAGCTGTTTGTTCCATCTTATTGCTTAGATGCTAAGCGATGATGTTACGTTTGTTTGCATTCTGTTGTGTGCACACTGTAAATGCATTGCGGCGTGCCTGTCACTTACTGTGTGATAGAGGACATAGTAGATCGTGCTTGGAAGATGGTATTTCCCAATGTGAAAAACGTGAACACGCTCTTGCCCTTCGTTCGTGTAACGTGTGCGTTGAAAGATATCCCAACAGACGTCACCCTCATCAACCCCCTATGATGAAACGGCATATTACTACTGCCTGCGCTGCAATTTGCTCTGGAATGCTAGAACGTGCGCAACAATCATTGCATGGCAATCTGCCGGCTTATACTAACATTGGTGATGCTAATTTTGTACACAGGCTTTGAGTGCACACTGGTTCTTTACGTGTCAGACTCTACAGAGGTAATGCATTCGTTCATTCGTCCTAGGCAACGTTCTACTTGACGACACCTCCGGAAACTAATCAGCATCCGTGTAGGGCTGCACTGAAGCTACCATGGAAATTTACGTTCGTTTGTGTTACAACATGGAACAAACAACTATCGGAATTCACAATGCTTAAACTAAGATATCTTGTAAATAACTAGCACTACACTGCTGAAGCAATCACCATTGACATTTTAAATTAAGGGTACCTTGATTATGGTACTGTTAATAGGCATTGTTTCATTGAAATATAAGTAGGCTACCTTTATACAATGAATACACCTTTGAAACTTATTATGTTCTATGTATGGCTGCACAACCGACTCATTGTATACTATTCGTGTCTATGATATCCGCATATCAGTGGCGCCTTCCATTATCGAAATTTTAGAGGTGCAAGTTTTCGGTGACTCACACTGTATACAGGTATTCGGAAATTCCTGTTACAAAATTCTAGGACTTCTAGAGTGGAATGAGGACATAATATTTAGAGTAGGAACCCATGTCCGGAAGCGAACCGTTTCCGGTCTACTACGGTTTCACTTCAGATTTTAACTGATTCACTCGTGCTCGAGGAATTGATTTAGGCGTGACGCAGTGCAATTATTAGGTAACATTTCGAAAGGAAACATAACGAAACAGCCATTGAACACTTAAGCACGTTTTTTGTATTAACGCTTAAACTGCGTGTTTACATTTTTCCGAAACAACGAAGAACTCGGGTTACTGTGCGTACAGAACAGTACTGATGCATTACAACAGCGGCTCAATGTGGCAATCACCACCGTTGTTACGGACGCCATCCCAACAGGCGTCTCTTTCATTTCTAGTGCAGCGGACAGAACTCGTGGCTGCAGATCTTCCTTTGTCTCTACAGGAGTGACGTGAGTTAAACTTCGCATACGACCCCACAAGACGTTGTCTATAGAAATTAAATCTGGCGATCGCGGCGGTCACTTGGTTGGACTTCCTCGTCCCATCCATCTTTCACCATATCGTCTGCTGAGATGTCTCTGTACCGCACGTTAGATGTGAGGTGGTGCCCCATCATTCTGACACCACATTTCCTGACGGACATTCAATGGCACAGCTTCCAAAAACGGGTCCAATACGTTTTGTAGGAAGAAAACGTAGGGCCAGTTAGCACGAACGGAAGCAGATGTGAACGCGTTACATATCTGCACTGAAACCATCACTTTTCCGACATGGATTCATATTCAAAATGTTATGTATTCACTCCCTTCTACAAACTATTCACTCCCTTCTACAAGTCCGAGAAGTTTATTACGGGAATTTCCGAACACCCTGTACTTAACGTGAATGTGAACTTCACTGACAAAATTTCGTAGGTAATTCAGGGATGTTCTCTGAGAATTTTTGTGTAAGGGACTCTCGGTCTCCTGTGGTTCTTTACAGAGGAATATTTCTTTTGATTTAGTGCTCAATCGTACCTTTACATCTGTATTGCACTGAAAGTATCTGCACAACAACAGTGCGAAAGACGACTGTATGCTCTGTTGTGTCTTGTTTGGTAACAATTTTACATTACGTGCTGTTGACAACAGTAATGCCCACTTAACTTTCAAACTTGCATTTAGTATTGCTCGGTTGTGTCTTTGGTTAGCATTTGCAGCAGTGTTCGTGCGACGTTAACAGTGACACACAGTGGTGGAAATAGGTTTGCTGATGAAGAGTAGGCCAATGTACGCCTCCCGACGGACTCATTGAATCAAATCGAACAAACTGAATACACTGTGGTGTAAGTGTACAGGTATCATCTGAGGATTGCTGCATTACTATGGGCATTGTGCAGTACGTTTCTGTGATTACGTATTACCGGAGTTTTCACTGTTGTAGACAAGGTGACAAAGGTAATTGGTGTAACAAGCAAAATAAAATGGCATGGTCATCAGTGTACACGACCACGGAATAAGTATCCATATATCATGAATACGCAGTAGTGTCCATGGAAGTCCGTGTCATTCGTAACTGTTATTCTTACGAGGATGGTACGGTCACGTTCTAAGCGCACAATTACCGGTACGCTTTCTAATCATCGATGTCGCCGAAGTTCTAGAAAACTCTGGAAGTTATAGTTACCCGTCGCGGAGTCCCAGGAAGACTGCAAGCGCTTTCGAGTTGGAGAGGGTGAGTGCGAGCCCCGAGGCCAGTGATCATCAAAGGGACCATCGGGTTGCGGTCCCGAGGTTTGTATTGATTTATACGGATGTTTTCATATCGATGCTAATTAGTCTTAATCCTTGGATGCATGAGTGGCAGAATTAACTAAAATGCACAGAGGGGTCTTTAAACAAGTATTAAATGTTGCTTTTAAAGGATATATTATAAAGTTTTTAAGGATTGCAGGTACAGTATAAACAATAAAACACTTATTTTGATAATTCGGCATTTATTTTAACATATTCTGAAATGCTGTATTTGAAATTATAATTGCCAAAAACTGAATAGCTCTTAGTTTTATTGATCCACAACAGAATGTTTTCTCATTAAAAGTACGTTCTTTGCATATGATTTTTAGAGCATTTGCAGAACGATTGACGCCCTTTCTATCTTACACATGTGGGCTCGTGAAACATCTTCCTTTCGTGAGCTCGCTATTCCACAATGTGACGTGGCTTGCGGGGCTTTATTTTGATGGCATGGCTTGTTGGTTCTCCTCTCCATATGAGAAAAGTTGTGTTTTTATCATAACTGCCTTCCATGTAGATGGCATGTTATTGTGAAATGAGCACAAATTATTTATTGCTACTACATTCAGTGTGTTTGTCCATAAGATGAAATACGAAATTGACTGTCTCTTCCAATTGTATGTACTTTCCTTCTGGCCTAGAGAATCAACTCTTGTTGTAGTTCCACTATAGAATAATGTTTTTGTTTTTACGTTTCTGAACTACATCGGTGCCGTTTTGCAGAGACTTAGCGACTTCACACATTTGCTCTTTTTGGCGACACATTCTACAACTGTAAAATTGTCTTACAGACGCAAATGATGATTACAGAATATCTCGGTTCATGGAAGCCTTCGTTTAAATGATTTTTTTTTTGTGTAGTTACACTACCTCTTACTGGACAAGTTGTAAGTCTTATGATACTGGGTACTCGTATTCTGCTCATTGGTGACAGTGATGGACTTCATTGAGTTCCATCACTATCGACAAGAAAGTTAGCAACCCTTAGTCGGTATCATCTAATTCTTGAGTGCTTTCTTCCCCTGGACGAAAGAAGACATGGGATCAGTATCCTGATGACCATCAGTGTCTGAACATCTGCTGTCTTCTTGATCAGAGAGACACTCACCTTCAAGACATTTAGGAATAAATGATTTAAAGTTCTTGTGTCTTTATAGGCAGTATGGTATAATATAGTCTCTTAAATACTTATTCTGTTTATGATATAACTTACCTTCACCTGAGTACTGGAATGCTGCTTTTACTGTGCTACTGACCACTCATTTATGAATAAAACTTTGCTAAACTGATAACTGTTATCAGTAATCAAGCTACTTTAAAATTCATTCTGATAAAATATAAACGTGACTAAAAGACTCCTGTCATGCATTATATCAAAAAGACTACGAACTTCATAAAACAAAGCAATTAATTTAACTTGCAGCAAACAATGTTCCGTCTGAAGTAAGTCACTTGTATTTCCAAGGTTTACACAGGACATAAACAAACAAACACCGTCCGAAAAACGTTGAAGGCCCAACGTGCCGACCAGCCGTTGTCTCAACCTCAGCCTTAAGGCGTCACCGGACGCGGATACGGAGGGGCATGTGGTCAGCACACCGCTCTCTCAACCTTTGTCAGTTTTCGTGACCGGTGTCGCTACTTCTCAGTCAAGTAGCTCATCAGTTGACCTCCCAAGGGCTGAGTGCACCCCGCTTGCCTACAGTACTCGGGAGACCCGGAAGGTGACCCATCCAAGTGGTAGCGATCATCTTCGATGATCTGACGGGAACCGGTGTTACCACTTAAGGCAAGGCTATTGACCATTGCGCATGACAGCAACTGAAGTAAATAAATTCGAAGACAATTTTTGAGAAGATCAAAGATTGCTTGGTGTAAAAGACCCGTGCTATGCATTCAAGGGTTATAGTTTGGAATGAAAATTCATGGGAACCATAATAATGGAATTTTAATCTCTGTTCCCTTGCTTGCATAAAACAATAACTAATTAGAGAGGCTCTGCCTCTTTGCAAAACACCATTTTTCATTTTTGTAAGCCTCAAAAACTTTTCACCACAGTTGTGATATATCAAGTGTGTCTCTTCTTTGTTTTTTTTCGTACGGTATTAGGAATATGTTGACAGCAGATTGTATTGTTGTTGAGAACATATGATGAGTAAGAAAATCGTGACCTCTGCCTACCATGAATGCCACATCGTGCTGCCTAGGGCACATGGCGGATTAAGGGAGGTACATAAGCAGAGCGGAGGCAAATAGGAAATATAGCTGCCATCGGACTCCAAATGGGAAAATCCACTGTCATAATCGTCACTGGCAAAGAGCAGACTCTTATGTAATGACACCTGGGAACGAGAATCTTGAAAACTTAAAAGATGGTCGGTTGGTCGGGTGTTACTGTCGTGAGCATCTACCGAAACTGACTGATGGACTATGAAACCACAAGTCGAGGACAGGGCGTTCGAGTCCACGCCTCCCACCACAGCGTGGGGGCTGGATTCTTGCCAGCTCTCTAAAGCAGGATGTGCCGCGATATGTTGCACTTCTCTCAGCAGAATAAGACTTTGTTGCTAGGACATATTTTGGAGCACAGTGTTCACCGCTTATTGTTGAACATGGAGCTCGGCAGCAGACGAAACCTCGCCTGAAGAAGCTCAAAAACTGGTTTGTGGATTAATATACAGAAGGTTGGTTAGTTGGTTGGTTTGTGGTATAAAGGGACCAAACTACAGGTTCATCAGTCCCTTTTTCCTGACGCATGCAATGCTCAAGGTACAAAAACACCCAACACCACACCTGAAAAGAAAACGAACGGGACGAACAAAAAACGGGGAACACATACATCACAAGGAAAAGTAGAAGAAGGTATTAAAACCATACAGCATTCGGACTAGGCTGGCTGATCACAATAATAAAAGACGTTGAGCCAGCCACTCTGCAACACATAAGAAATGTCCACCCCAAAAAGACAAAGCGAGATGAACACATGTAGGGAAAAGACGACCACCAAGACAGACAAATGCAGAGAAACTGCAACAGAGTTAAAATGGAGGAAGGGTGGCGACCTAAGAGAGAAGGTTAAATTCCCACCCTTAGAGGGTACGATAAAAGCCCCCCTCATGAATAAAACCTAAAACTAAATTTGCTTGTAAGGCATTGTCCCCCAACACCGAAGACAGGGTGCTTGGAAGGTTAAAAGTCCACTGCAGAGCGGCTAAAAGTGGGCAGTCAAGCAAGATGTGGACGACAGTCAGATGTGAGCCACAGTGTCACCGAGGTGGGTCCTAGTGATAGAGGAGGTAGCCATGTGTTAGCCACGTATGGCCAATGCGGAGGCGGCAGAGAACCACAGAGTCTCTGCAAGAGGCCCGCGTGGAGGTCTTCCACACATTTGTAGTCTCCTTAAGGGCACGCAGTTAGTAGTGCATATTGAGCTTATGCCATTCCGTCTCCCAAAGCTGAAATACCTTGATCTGTAATAATCATCGCAGGTCAGTTACAGAGATGCCGATCTCCAGAAGCGGTTTCCGTGTAGCCTGTTTATCCACCCTGTCGGCAAGTTCATTTCCTGGGATTCCGAAAAAGGCTGGGGTCCACACAAACACAACGGAACGACTGGACCGTTCCAGGGCATAGATGGACTCCTTGATGGTCGCTACCGAAGGATGGCGGGAGTAGCAATGGTCGACAGCTTGTAGGCTGGTCGAGGGGTCAGTACAGAGAAGATACGACTCGGCAGGGCATGAGCGGATGCGCTCAAGAGTACGAGAAATGGTCGCCAGCCCTGCAGTGAAAACACTGCAGCTATCTGGCAAGGAATTCTGTTCAATATGTCCTCCATGAAAATATGCGATGCTAACGTGACCATCAGCCATCGAGCCGTCAGTGTAAACTACTTCATGGTCCTGGTAAATGTCAAAAATCGAGAGGAAGTGACAGCAGAGAGCTGTGGGGCAATTGCTTAGGACCTTGTGAAACGTCCAGGCGAAGATTCAGCCTAGGTGTACACCATGGAGGTGTAAGTGAATGGACCTAGAGTATAGGTGGCAAAGGCCAGGACTCCACTTAAGACAGAAGAGATCGGACAAGAACCTCAATCATAAGCCCTGACCTGGGTCTCTGATGCAGGAGATGAATCGCCGTGGGTGGGAAAAGGAGACGGTAATTCGGATTCTCAGGAGAACTGTGAATGTGTGTAACGTGACTGGCGATAAATTGTGCACGCCTGACATTCAATGGAGGGACTACGGCTTCCACCAAGACGCTGGTCACCGAACTCGTCCTAAAGGTTCCTGTTACCAGTCGAACGCCACAGTGGTGCACTGGATCGAGTACATGCAAAGCTGAGGGCGCCTCCGAACCATAAACCAGACTCCGATAGTCAAGCCAGGATTGAACAAGGGCTCTGTTTAGCTGCAGCAGTGTAGAGCAATCTGCACCCCAGTTGGTGTTGCTCAGGCAGCGGAGGGCATTGCGGTGCTACCAGCACTTCCACTTCAGCTCACGAAGATGAGGAAGCCACGTCAGTCGGGTGTCGAAAACAAGTCCTAAGAATCGGTATGTCTCCACTATAGTGAGTGGATCGTCATGAAGGTAAAGTTCTGGTTCCGGTTGAACAGTGCGACGCCGACAGTGCATGAGACACGACTTCGCGGCTGAAAACTGGAAGCCGTGGGCTAGAGCCCATGACTGCGCCTTGTGGAGGGCTCTCTGTAGGTACAGCTCAGCAACACCAGTACTGAAGGAGCAGTACGAAATGCAGAAGTCGTCTGATACAGAGAAGATGAGACCGACAGCCCAACAGCTGCTGTTAGACCGTTAATGGCGACTTAAAGTAGATATACAATAAATACAGAGCCCTGTGGCACCCCATTATCAGAATATGTGGCAAACTATGGGAGGCACCAACATGGACACAGAAAGTAAGGAGCGATAGGAAATTTTGGATAAAAATCTGGAATGGACCCCGACACCCAACTCATATAAATTGGCAAGGATATGATGCCTTCAGGTCGTGCCGTAAGCATTTTGTAAACCAAAAAAGACGGTAACCAGGTGTTGGTGTCAGGTAAACGCTGTTCAGATGGCAGAATCGAGGGAAACTAGATTATCAATGGTAGAGCGACCCTGGCGGAAACAGACCTGGCATAGAGCCAGTAGGCCACGTGACTCCAGGACCCAACACAACTGTAAACTTACCATACGTTCTAACAGCTTACGAAGAACGTTGGTGAGGCTGATGGACCAATAGCTATCCACATCAAGCGGGTGCTCTCCCACCACTGCGATGGAAAGACGGCATCGCACCATATCCGGTTGCAGATGACGAGGAGACGTCGCTTGTAGTCAGACGAGAGATGTTTGGTCATCTGACTGTGGATGCGATCTGGGCAGGAGCGGGGTCAGGGCAATTTGCAAGGACGCTGAGGAGCTCCCACTCAGTAAATGGAGCATTATAGGGTTCACTGTGACATTCAGTGAACGAGAGGGCTTTCCTTCCCCTCCGCCGTTTGAGGGTGCAAAATGCTGGGGTATAATTCTCTGATGTGGAGGCGCGAGCATAGTGCTCAGCAAAGTGGTGGGCAATTACGTTTTTGTCGGTAGATAACACACCATTTATGGTAACACCAGGAATACCTGTCGGGGTCTGGAACCCACAAACGCATCTGATCTTCTTCCAGACAACCACTGCTCGAAACGTACCTCTCCCAACACGCCTGTTTCCGTCTTTTTATAAGCTGGCGAAGGCGGGCACGGAGCCGTTTAAAAGCCGTTACGTGCTTTACGGAACGGTGCCACTTACGTCGCTGTAGAGCTCGCCGACGCTTTTTAATGGTTTCAGCGATTCCGGCGAACACTAAGGTACTGACTTTCGCCTGGGGCATCCTAAAGAACGAGGGATCGTGTATTCGCATCATAAACGATAGTTCTACTGACCTGTTCAATCACCGCTTCTATGGTACCATTTGGGGGAGATTCAACTGTGACAGCAAAGGTGAAAGCTTCCCACGGTCAGGTGAATGGCGCTGGGGGAGTGACGGGAAGATGGGTAAGTGGTCACTACCACTCAAGTCATCGTGGGCTGTCCAGTAGACAGATGATAGAAGTCTTTGGCTGTAGGGGGATAGATCAATGGCTGAGTGAGTGCCATGAGCCACACTGAAATGTGTGGGTGCCCGAGTACGTAAGGGGCAGAGGTCGAGTTAAGACTAGAAAGTTTAGACATCTCTACCTCGGCTAGTAAGCACAGAGCCACCCCACAAGGGGTTATGGGCCTTAAAATCTCCCAAATGTAGGAAAGGTTTAGGTAGTTGATGAATCAGTGCAGCTAAAGCGTTCAGGGGTACTGCACCAACTGGAGGAAGATATACTTTGCAGACTGTTATTTCCTGCGTCGCCCTTATCCTGACAGCCACAGATTCAAGAGAGGTTTGAAGGGGTACAGGTTCACTGCCTACTGAGTTCAGGACATAGACACAAACTCCCACTGACACCCTATTATAGTCGCTATTGTTCTTGTAATATCTCGTATAGCCACGAAGGGCAGGGGGGAACCAGACTTACTGGAGGGCAAAGCAGAAAGCAGGTGTAAAGTTTAACAGTTGCGTAGCTCAGCCAGATGGTGGACAAATCGCAGCAATTCCACTGCAGGATTATTATCGTGAGGCTAAGAGGGCATGAAGCATGCAAGGAGGCAGGTTACGCCTCAGAGTCACCTGCTCCCATCGACTGATTCCATTCCTAATGTGTATGCGGCATCAGTGAGATCCAAGTCCTCAGGGGATGCTGAGATCTCCATCCCATCTGCAGGTGCAGAACTGGTAGGGAGTGGTGGCGTTGGAGCCACCAGAGGGTCCATTTTCTTAGCAGACTTCTTTGTTTGCTTGCCTTCTCGCTTCTCTGTAGGGGCTGGACGGGAGGACTTCTCTGGAGTAGCTTCAGGCACGAAGGAAGACTATGAAGCCCTTCATCCAGCAACTTTTGGCTCCTTTAGCCACTGGTTAGTGTTGGCTGTGGCATTAGCGGAGACCTTGGGAGAGAGGGTCCCAAGGGACCTCTTCCGCGGAAGAGGAGCCGGAGGATGCTGTTGCCAGCCGGAGTGGCCGGGTGATTCTAGGCGCCACAGTCTGGAGCCGTGCGACTGCTACGGTCGCAGGTTTGAATCCTGCCTCGGGCACGGATGTGTGTGATGTCCTTACGTTAATTAGGTTTAAGTAGCACTAAATTCTAGGGGACTGATGACCTCAGAAGTTAAGTCCTATAGTGCTCAGAGCCATTTGAACCATTTGAGGCTGTTGCTTGCCCGGCTGGGGGCTGGGGACCGATGTCCCCTGCGTTTGGGGTGGCGTTGCCCCCAAAGTAGGTAATTTGGAAGCAACGGAAGGAGATTTTTTCCCTACCACCAAGGGGCAGATGTATTCGGGAGGCCCAGAGGGTCCCGTGTTGTGGCACAGTATGTAGTATGACTGGTACTTGTGATGGTGATGGTAATGTAGCTGCGGTATAGGTGGACGTCAACTGAATGGTGTGTAATCGTTCAAATTTACGTTTATCCTCTTAGTAACTCAACTGGTCCAAGGTCTTGTACTCCATGATTTTCCACTAATTTTGGAGTACTGTGCAGTCTGGCGAGCAGGGGAGTGCTGCTGTATTTGATACAGTTGGGAGGAGGCGCACAGGGAGTATCTGGATGCAGTGCACATCCACAGTCTCGACATGTGGCATTGGAAGTGCAGCAGGAAGACATGTGCCCGAATTTCCAGCACTTAAAGCGCCGCATAGGTTGAGGGACGAATCGCTTAACGTCACAGTGGTAAACCATCACCTTGACCCTTACAGGCAATGAATCACCCTCAAACGCCAAGATGAAGGCACCGGTAGCAACCCTGTTGTCTTTGGGTCCCCTGTAATTGCGCTGGATGAAATGAACACTCTGCCATTCTAGATTGACGCGGGGCTCATCGTCAGACTGCAAGAGGTGGTGACAATGGAAAATAATCCCCTCGACCATGTTGAGGCTTTTATGGGGAGTGACGGAAACAGGATTATCACCCAGCAAGTCACAACTGAGTAATGCCTAGGATTGAGCTGTCTGAATCAAGACTGCACCACTTCTCATATTGGACAGCGCTGTCACTTCCCCAAACCTATCCTCAATATGTTTAACATGGAACTGAGGCTTCATAGGTAGAAAGGAGTCCCCATCCACTCTGCTACATACTAAATACTCAGGCGAATATGGCTCTCTTCTTTCTGTAGCCCTACGTTCCTCCTGTGGGGTAGCAAGGGAGGGAAACGATTTAGGGTCATATCTGTCAGAACTGTACTCGATCTTACCCGTCTTGAGACCTCTGGCGCTGTACGTTCGCCAGCAAGAGATTACTAAGTCCGCTTCATTGTGGGTCGTCTGCCCTGATGCCACACACTCCAATCAGGGGCTCTCCCCATGGGTGCCACCCAGCCATAGGAAAGGCCACCTGGCGTGATGGCTGTTGCTGGGAGTCCTTATGCCCCTTGAAGGTAGGCTTCTACACCGTGCCATACCTGGGGAGTTTAGAGTTCAGGCATGAGCAGTAGAATCCTTGTGTTGTCAGAGGGCTACCATCAAACGGGTACATGACGGCCCCACCACAATGGACTGGCTTCCGTGCTGGATATTGGGCGCAGTGAAATCAAATACTGTCATGGGGGCGAAAGAGGACAGGAGACAACGGAAGATGACATACCCCAGAAAGTGTCCTCACCGAAATAGTTGAATTGCAGATGGAAATGCAAAGCCATTACAAGAGGTTTAGGGGATCGAATCTTAGGGCACTATGGGTAACTCTTGTACCACGTACGGTGTATTTCCCCATGTGGCCGGCACGTCTGTAGAATTTGGAAAGTGGCAGGTCAACCCAAAAAATGGGACCTGAACGTATAGGGCCAAAAAGTGTGAGACTGCTTTTAGTCGCCTCTTACGACAGGTAGGGATACGTCGCGCCTATTGTATCCCACAGACCCGCAGGGGGAGACTATAAGATCTATCGAAACATTCACACACAAAACCAGTTAAAGTTAGTGTAACCTTCGCAAATCCCCACTGCCAACATAAGCTACGAGGGTTGCCCAGAAAGTAATGCACCGCATTATTTTTTCCTCGGCCGAAAACAATGCTACGAATGCGAATCGTTATGTATGTATTATTTGAAGTTTCCTGAGTGACCGCGCCAGGTTTCCGTTATTTCCGACAGATAGCGTAGCTGCAGGACAGTTTCAAAATGGCATCTGCGGGTGATGTACGTTACATGCGACGTGCCGTCATTGAATTTCTCACTGCAGAGGAAGAAACTGTGGGGAGTAGTCACAAACACTTGTGCAAAGTCTGTGGAGCATCTGCTGTCGACAGAAGTACAGTTAGTCGCTGGGTACGGAGAGTGAGATCACGAGAAGGCGGTTCGGTGGTGCTCCACGATTTGCAGCGGTCGGGGAGACTATCCACGGCTGTAGCACCTGACACTCCTGACCTAGCTAGCTCCCTGTGACCTTCCACCTGTTTGGACCATTAAAGGATGCTATTCGTGGAAGACATTTTGAGGACGATGAGGAGGTGATTCACACAGTGAAGCACTGGCTCCGCCACCTGGACGAGGACTGGTACCGATAGGGCATACAGGCTCTTGTTTCGCGCTGGAGGAAGGCCATATAACAGTATGGAAACTATGTGGAAAAATAAGGAGTATAGTTAAAACACCATTTTTTCGTTTGGGTAATTCTCATTATGTTCAACAAATAATTGTTGAGGAAAAAAATTCGGTGAATTACTTTCTGGGTTACCCTCATATGTACCATTAGAACCCATTCTACACGGTGCAGTCACATATTTTCGACGTCAACATGCTATAACGACTCACAGATGGCAGGTGGCAGCACTAGCAGTGGTGAAATAAAAATCACATAAAGGGTTGGAAGGGGGGGGGCGACAAGGAAAATAGTGCAGTTCTTGTAGTGATGCAGGAACGGAGCGATTCATATGACGTCCATACAAGCATGATCATTGGCTTTCGGACCAAGGGTGGAATCATTTCCGGAACAGCTAAGTTTGTAAACAGTTTGCAGGCCGCACAGCTGGCCACGGCATGGGAATCAGCAATGCTCTACATCCCTGCCGGGACCTTCCAGAATCTCACCGACTCTCTTCCTGCACATCTTGAAGCTGTCGGCACTGCAGTAGGTGTTCATTGAGGCTCTCCACAAATTGTTACAAAAATGTAACTCGACAGTTTATTTTCTGTAAGTACAAAGTCGGCCATAAGGTGGCCATACTTAAAAACAATTTGAAGTGGCCTTTCTGAAGTGCTTTATGCAAGACGGACACACACACAGCTCAAGATACCGCTCCAGTCTTCGGTACCGGTTCTAGGCGCTTCAGTCTGGAACCGCGCGACCCCTACGGTCGCAGGTTCGAACCCTGCCTCGGGCATGGATGTCTGTGATGTCCTTAGGTTAGTTCGGTTTACGTAGTTCTAAGTTCTACATCTACATCTACATCTACATCTACATCGATACTCCGCAAGCCACCCAACGGTGTGTGGCGGAGGGCACTTTACGTGCCACTGTCATTACCTCCCTTTCCTGTTCCAGTCGCGTATGGTTCGCGGGAAGAACGACTGTCTGAAAGCCTCCGTGCGCGCTCTAATCTCTCTAATTTTACATTCGTGATCTCCTCGGGAAGTATAAGTAGGGGGAAGCAATATATTCGATACCTCATCCAGAAACGCACCCTCTCGAAACCTGGCGAGCAAGCTACACCGCGATGCAGAGCGCCTCTCTTGCAGAGTCTGCCACTTGAGTTTATTAAACATCTCCGTAACGCTATCACGGTTACCAAATAACCCAGTGACGAAACGCGACGCTCTTCTTTGGATCTTCTCTATCTCCTCCGTCAACCCGACCTGGTACGGATCCCACACTGATGAGCAATACTCAAGTATAGGTCGAACGAGTGTTTTGTAAGCCACCTCCTTTGTTGATGGACTACATTTTCTAAGCACTCTCCCAATGAATCTCAACCTGGTACCCGCCTTACCAACAATTAGTTTTATATGATCATTCCACTTCAAATCGTTCCGTACGCATACTCCCAGATATTTTACAGAAGTAACTGCTACCAGTGTTTGTTCCGCTATCATATAATCATACAATAAAGGATACTTCTTTCTATGTATTCGCAATACATTACATTTGTCTATGTTAAGGGTCAGTTGCCACTCCCTGCACCAAGTGCCTATCCGCTGCAGATCTTCCTGTATTTCGCTACAATTTTCTAATGCTGCAACTTCTCTGTATACTACAGCATCATCCGCGAAAAGCCGCATGGAACTTCCGACACTATCTACTAAGTCATTTATATACACTCCTGGAAATTGAAATAAGAACACCGTGAATTCATTGTCCCAGGAAGGGGAAACTTTATTGACATATTCCTGGGGTCAGATACATCACATGATCACACTGACAGAACCACAGGCACATAGACACAGGCAACAGAGCATGCACAATGTCGGCACTAGTACAGTGTATATCCACCTTTCGCAGCAATGCAGGCCGCTATTCTCCCATGGAGACGATCGTAGAGATGCTGGATGTAGTCCTGTGGAACGGCTTGCCATGCCATTTCCACCTGGCGCCTCAGTTGGACCAGCCTTCGTGCTGGACGTGCAGACCGCGTGAGACGACGCTTCATCCAGTCCCAAACATGCTCAATGGGGGACAGATCCGGAGATCTTGCTGGCCAGGGTAGTTGACTTACACCTTCTAGAGCACGTTGGGTGGCACGGGATACATGCGGACGTGCATTGTCCTGTTGGAACAGCAAGTTCCCTTGCCGGTCTAGGAATGGTAGAACGATGGGTTCGATGACGGTTTGGATGTACCGTGCACTATTCAGTGTCCCCTCGACGATCACCAGTGGTGTACGGCCAGTGTAGGAGATCGCTCCCCACACCATGATGCCGGGTGTTGGCCCTGTGTGCCTCAGTCGTATGCAGTCCTGATTGTGGCGCTCACCTGCACGGCGCCAAACACGCATACGACCATCATTGGCACCAAGGCAGAAGCGACTCTCATCGCTGAAGACGACACGTCTCCATTCGTCCCTCCATTCACGCCTGTCGCGACACCACTGGAGGCGGGCTGCACGATGTTGGGGCGTGAGCGGAAGACGGCCTAACGGTGTGCGGGACCGTAGCCCAGCTTCATGGAGACGGTTGCGAATGGTCCTCGCCGATACCCCAGGAGCAACAGTGTCCCTAATTTGCTGGGAAGTGGCGGTGCGGTCCCCTACGGCACTGCGTAGGATCCTACGGTCTTGGCGGGCATCCGTGCGTCGCTGCGGTCCGGTCCCAGGTCGACGGGCACGTTCACCTTCCGCCGACCACTGGCGACAACATCGATCTACTGTGGAGACCTATCGCCCCACGTGTTGAGCAATTCGGCGGTACGTCCACCCGGCCTCCCGCATGCCCACTATAAGCCCTCGCTCAAAGTCCGTCAACTGCACATACGGTTCACGTCCACGCTGTCGCGGCATGCTACCAGTGTTAAAGACTGCGATGGAGCTCCGTACGCCACGGCAAACTGGCTGACACTGACGGCGGCGGTGCACAAATGCTGCGCAGCTAGCGCCATTCGACGGCCAACACCGCGGTTCCTGGTGTGTCCGCTGTGCCGTGCGTGTGATCATTGCTTGTACAGCCCTCTCGCAGTGTCCGGAGCAAGTATGGTGGGTCTGACACACCGGTGTCAATGTTTTCTTTTTTCCATTTCCAGGAGTGTATATTGTGAAAAGCAATGGTCCCATAACACTCCCCTGTGGCACGCCAGAGGTTACTTTAACGTCTGTAGACGTCTCTCCATTGATAACAACATGCTGTGTTCTGTTTGCTAAAAACTCTTCAATCCAGCCACACAGCTGGTCTGATATTCCGTAGGCTCTTACTTTGTTTATCAGGCGACAGTGCGGAACTGTATCGAACGCCTTCCGGAAGTCAAGAAAAATAGCATCTACCTGGGAGCCTGTATCTAATATTTTCTGGGTCTCATGAACAAATAAGGCGAGTTGGGTCTCACACGATCGCTGTTTCCGGAATCCATGTTGATTCCTACATAGTAGATTCTGGGTTTCCAGAAATGACATGATACGCGAGCAAAAAACATGTTCTAAAATTCTACAAGAGATCGACGTAAGAGATATAGGTCTATAGTTTTGCGCATCTGCTCGACGACCCTTCTTGAAGACTGGGACTATCTGTGCTCTTTTCCAATCATTTGGAACCCTCCGTTCCTCTAGAGACTTGCGGTACACGGCTGTTAGAAGGGGGGCAAGTTCTTTCGCGTACTCTGTGTAGAATCGAATTGGTATCCCGTCAGGTCCAGTGGACTTTCCTCTATTGAGTGATTCCAGTTGCTTTTCTATTCCTTGGACACTTATTTCGATGTCAGCCATTTTTTCGTTTGTGCGAGGATTTAGAGAAGGAACTGCAGTGCGGTCTTCCTCTGTGAAACAGCTTTGGAAAAAGGTGTTTAGTATTTCAGCTTTACGCGTGTCATCCTCTGTTTCAGTGCCATCATCATACCGTAGTGTCTGGATATGCTGTTTCGAGCCACTTACTGATTTAACGTAAGACCAGAACTTCCTAGGATTTTCTGTCAAGTCGGTACATAGAATTTTACTTTCGAATTCAATGAACGCTTCACGCATAGCCCTCCTTACGCTAACTTTGACATCGTTTAGCTTCTGTTTGTCTGAGAGGTTTTGGCTGCGTTTAAACTTGGAGTGGAGCTCTCTTTGCTTTCGCAGTAGTTTCCTAACTTTGTTGTTGTACCACGGTGGGTTTTTCCCGTCCCTCACAGTTTTACTCGGCACGTACCTGTCTAAAACGCATTTTACGATTGCCTTGAACTTTTTCCATAAACACTCAACATTGTCAGTGTCGGAACAGAAATTTTCGTTTTGATCTGTTAGGTAGTCTGAAATCTGCCTTCTATTACTCTTGCTAAACAGATAAACCTTCCTCCCTTTTTTTATATTCCTATTAACTTCCATATTCAGGGATGCTGCAACGGCCTTATGATCACTGATTCCCTGTTTTGTACATACAGAATCGAAAAGTTCGGGTCTGTTTGTTATCAGTAGGTCCAATATAATATCTCCACGAGTCGGTTCTCTGTTTAATTGCTCGAGGTAATTTTCGGATAGTGCACTCAGTATAATGTCACTCGATGCTCTGTCCCTACCACCCGTCCTAAACATCTGAGTGTCCCAGTCTATATCAGGTAAATTGAAATCTCCACCTAAGACTATAACATGCTGAGAAAATTTATGTGAAATGTATTCCAAATTTTCTCTCAGTTGTTCTGCCACTAATGCTGCTGAGTCGGGAGGTCGGTAAAAGGAGCCAATTATTAACCTAGTTCGGTTGTTTAGTGTAACCTCCACCCATAATAATTCACAGGAACTGTCCACTTCTACTTCACTACAGGATAAACTACTACTAACAGCGATGAACACTCCACCACCGGTTGCATGCAATCTATCCTTTCTAAACATCGTCTGTACCTTTGTAAAAATTTCGGCAGAATTTATCTCTGGCTTAAGCCAGCTTTCTGTACCTATAACGATTTCAGCTTCGGTGCTTTCTATCAGCGCTTGAAGTTCCGGTACTTTACCAACGCAGCTTCGACAGTTGACAATTACAATACCGATTGCTGCTTGGTCCCCGCATGTCCTGACTTTGCCCCGCACCCGTTGAGGCTGTTGCCCTTTCTGTACTTGCCCAAGGCCATCTAACCTAAAAAACCGCCCAGCCCACGCCACACAACCCCTGCTACCCGTGTAGCCGCTTGTTGCGTGTAGTGGACTCCTGACCTATCCAGCGGAACCCGAAACCCCACCACCCTATGGCGCAAGTCGAGGAATCTGCAGCCCACACGGTCGCAGAACCGTCTCAGCCTCTGATTCAGACCCTCCACTCGGCTCTGTACCAAAGGTCCGCAGTCAGTCCTGTCGACGATGCTGCAGATGGTGAGCTCTGCTTTCATCCCGCTAGCGAGACTGGCAGTCTTCACCAAATCAGATAGCCGCCGGAAGCCAGAGAGGATTTCCTCCGATCCATAGCGACACACATCATTGGTGCCGACATGAGCGACCACCTGCAGATGGGTGCACCCTGTACCCTTCATGGCATCCGGAAGGACCCTTTCCACATCTGGAATGACTCCCCCCGGTATGCACACGGAGTGCACGTTGGTTTTCTTCCCCTCTCTTGCTGCCATTTCCCTAAGGGGCCCCATTACGCGCCTGACGTTGGAGCTCCCAACTACCAGTAAGCCCACCCTCTGCGACTGCCCGGATCTTGCAGACTGAGGGGCAACCTCAGGAACAGGACAAGCAGCCATGTCAGGCCGAAGATCAGTATCAGCCTGAGACAGAGCCTGAAACCGGTTCGTCAGACAAACTGGAGAGGCTTTCCGTTCAGCCCTCCGGAATGTCTTTCGCCCCCTGCCACACCTTGAAACGACCTCCCACTCTACCACAGGTGAGGGATCAGCCTCAATGCGGGCAGTATCCCGGGCAACCACAGTCGTAGTCCGATCAGGGGATGCGTGGGACGAGCTGGCCGTCCCCGACAAACCCCCATCCCGACCCCCACAGTGATGCCCATTGGCAACAGCCTCAAGCTGTGTGACCGAAGCCAACACTGCCTGAAGCTGGGAGCGAAGGGATGCCAACTCAGCCTGCATCCGAACACAGCAGTTGCAGTCCCTATCCATGCTAAAAACTGTTTTGCTAAGAACGTCTGAACTAATCTACAGAGAGCGCAAACAAATCGACAAAATTTAAACGGTTATTAAAATACAAGATTGCCTAGTAAATGCAGTAATGCTGCTACTTGCGCACTGCTGACACTGCTCGGCGGCGGAAGGAGACGAAGCGAAATTACGCTATTCAGGTACTAAAACACGATGCTACACTCTCAAATACTATAATACGACCGAAATTTATGAATTAAACAATGCAAGAACCAAAAACACGCAAAGAAATTAAGAATTAAACTATGTAACAAATGAGTGAGCTAGGAGTATACGACTTGCTGCTGCAGCTGCTTATCCAACGGCGGCTGATGACCTCAGGCGTTAAGTCCCATAGTGCTTAGAGCTATTTGAACCAGTCTTCGAGAAACAGCAGTGAACAGACTTCTGGACTTGTAATTCCATCCCACAGAACTCCACATTCCTATGGTTAGCCATCGATCACCATCGGGCGTTCCGCCACCTCACAAATTCTGTGCCGTTCAATGGCCACTGACGTAACAGCAGTCTCACCGTCTTCCACAAATAAGGGGCCGCTACATGCTGCCTGCAGCCAACCACCGCTTGCCTCCCCATGTGCAAGCATTCATACTCTGCTGCTCTGCCACTGTCCGATGAGCTGTCAGACGGCAAGATGACACATGCCGGCCCACGATCCTTGCACGCAGGGCTGCTCGCTTACGTTGTCGGCTTTCTCACCACGTCTTGTCTCCACCCCCCCCCCCCCCCCGGCGTACACCCAAAGATGAGGAGGTACAGCTACTCTTCGACTGCAGTTGCAGGCTCGAATGATAGCGGTCAATGTATATATCAGAGTGGTGATCCGCCTGCTTAGCTGGGTTGTAAAGTGCTCGCCCCCAATGCAAGTGGGCCTGGGTTCGACTCCCGGCCGGGATGGAGATTTTCTGCACTCTGAGACTGGATTTTGTGCTGTCATCATCACCGGCGTGCCAGTTGCCCAATGTGGCTCGACCGAAATAAGACTTGCATTTGGCGGCCGAACTTCCCCGGATGGGGCCTCCCAACCGTACGCTCATTTCATTTTTTATCTGAGTGGTATCCGTTCTGTTGGACATGTCCGACCCTACAGACAGGAGTCATGATGAGGCAGCTCGTAGAGTCCCACGCAGGATACGATGGCCAATGTGCAGTGAGTGACCAGTGTTCGCCCAAAGCGCTGGGAGAGTTCACTCGTTTGTATGGAAGGGGAGGCCCGAAATGTCTCTATTTGTCACCAACCTCTAGAAAACTGATGTGACGTAGCACACTCATTTGCGATCCCGCCGCACCAGCGATAAAGCCAGAGTGAAATATCCACAACAATCCTCATATTTCATAAACAGTTTGAGATGTTCAAATGAAATTTTGGGAATGGTAGACGCAAAGAGGAGAGTATTTTGCCGTATGGTTATTCTACGAAACTTCATTATCTACCTTGTTATTCCACTAACTACAGACTTTTTCTATGAAATAATGTTATATTTAAGGGCCCTCTACAGCTGGCGAAACGAGGAATGCTATGGGTTTTGGAACTACGCAGGTGAAGACATTGCACATTTACTTTTGTACCGACGAAGTTGTTTTCCTTGGCTACTGACCTTGCTTTTCCTCAGTTCCGCACTCAATAAACTTAATGAATCACTGTTTCAGAATTCTCTTGTAATTAGTTAAAGAAGAGACACTGTGTAAACGTCATAGTATTTTAGCAAAAGAAGCAAATTTTAATGTGGCATGTCGCTTTTCTGAATGTTACTTAATGTTGACAAGACAAGTGAAAACAAATCGCTGCTTTTGTAGCATCTTCCGCGAAATTCTTTTTAGATGGTAACAAAAGAAGAGGTAATAAATCTATTGAATGATCACCATACAAATGTGGTTGTGAAGGTGCTCTACTTAATGTTGTCGTTGTGGTATTCGTCCAGAGACTTTTTTCATGCAGTTCTCGGTGCTACTCTATCCTGTGCAAGCTTCTTCATCTCCCAGTACGTACTGCATCCTACATCCTTTGGAATCTGTTTAGTGTATTCATCTCTTGGTCTCCCTCTACGATTTTTACCCTACGCGCTGCCCTCCAATACTAAATTGGTGACCCCTTGATGCCTCAAAATATGTTCTACCAACCGATCCCTTCTTCTAGTCAAGTTGTACAACAAATTTCTGTTCTCCCCAACTCTACTCAATATCTCCTCATTAGTTATGTGACCTACCCATCTAACCTTCAGCATTCTTCTGCAACACCACATTTCGAAAGTTTGTATTCTCTCTACTTAATATTTCTCTCTACTTAATTTCTGTCTACTTAATATTGACAAAAAATGTGACTGCAGACTTTATTTAGAATGGCGCATCACCTCCAGCGCTCGGCATTTCCCCTACAGTTCCTGCCCATAACCCCCACCAGTACCACTCTCCCCAGGCACGCCCCGCTGACTGTGAATCTACTGGTCACATTATTCTGTGTGGACTCTACATGCATGTAAACATGAACTGTAGGAAGGAGAGGGAAGGTACAAGGATAGCTGGGAAATCGTAATGGCTAGCCCTACAGTGCACTCGGGTAGTGCACTGGCAAAAGTTCAAAATTTGGTCGTACAGAAATGACACCACTCAGGTATCCACATTTTTCAAAAACAGGGTACCGACTTCTCGACGATAGTTTCAGTGTGAATGGATAAATATCGTTCTAATTCCTACTGGACTCAAAATTTGCGAGTAGAGGGTTTAATGGACGAAGTATTTTACGAAATGCGCTACCAGTGAAGTAGAATAATCATTCGATTTGAAAGATTAAAATCGGGAGGATGCACAACAAACTTGCAACATCATGCAAGGAGAAAAGATTCCTAGTGTTCTTTGAAAGAGAAGGAAATTTGATTGACATACGTTTAATGTTATTGACGTGCCACAAACTTCGGATAATAACGGCACGCTCAATTTTGTGGTTGTTTGAGGGTGAAAAATTGATAACCATCCAAAAGTGACGATGCAGGGAACTCATCAGCTCATAATATTTCGCTCTCAATGTCGCGGTGCCCGCCACGTTCACCTTTCCAAACTTTGCCGTAGATTGTGAGATAGACTTCGGCCGCAGCGTCAACCCGATATCTATCACGGCCTTCTATTCCTTCAACTTCTTTAGAATTTTTCAATCTTTGTTCGCAATCTACGTTTATTGCTGGAAATGAAGCGGTAAAAAACCGAAAATCGGTTATTACTAAAACCGACTGTTTTGAGTGGCGTTAATCGTCACGTTGACATGGAGACGAAAAGAACCAGTGTAACTGAAAACCATTTGTTTAGGGGATAACCACCATCCCTACAAGACGTGGGAATGGGAAAAACCGACCTGTTAAAAGCAATACCAGTACCGGAATTTTTCGGTGTTTGTGTGGTCTCGGTTATAACAGATTTTTTTACTTTTTACTAATAAGTCTGTGAAGAAACCGAAATAACAATTAGCTATAGCAACAGTGCTAAAATATTTCGATTTTAAATAAAGTTTTTCTTAAAAGAGTAGTAATTTTCATTCGCAAAATGTGCATTGGTTTTAAATGTTGTGTTACTATAGGAAATGGGAGAAGATATGTCCTACTTCTTAACATTTCTGACGAAGACGAGCAACGAAGACAAGACATGGCATAACAAGCGGTACAGCATTGCTGGGACATTAATGTCCCTGCAGAGGTGTGTCGTGGCTTAAGGTACGCGTATTCGTGCAGTATGCAATAGTTACCCTCATTTGGTCCATATGGTAGTTTTTCGCTGTCCCCGCCAGAGATCTGTTCTACTGTAGAATGACACCTACGCTAGTTTTGGAAATGTGTTTACAAAGTGACGTAGCAAAGAAGTACAATGCTTCATTTGCTTTAAAAAAAAAATTCTGCCATTTCTATGAAATAATAAAGTAGGAAAGAAAATATAGTAACAGTAATGTTCATAGCATAAAATAAAATTACGACGTATTTAATCTGGTGCCTTTGTCTACATAATATGCCTTTATCTGCCTGTAGCCCATGAAAACATACGAGTTGTGTTGTCCTCATCATTTCATCATCATTCATCGAAGTGGCGAGATTGGACTGAGCAAAGGTTGGGAAATTGTACAGGCGCTGATAACCGCGCAGTTGAGCGCCCCACAAACCAAACATCATCATCATCATCAACAACAACACACAAATTGACACGAAAAATAGAATTGTTCGACCTCAGTTTTCCTCCTATAGCACTGACCATTCGTAAAGCCCTAATAGTGCTATGATCCCGATTACGTGATTTATGAACAAGAGGAGAATACTATTTTCGACAAAAGCAGTGAATGGTGGAAAGACTATCTTTCGTATTACTTGTCTGTGTAAATTTTATTTTGGTTCCATGTTTCTCAAAGTAAGTGAGGCAAAATTTTTCAGTTTTTGCTCCATTTCTACATTTAATGAAGGGAACAGTAGGAGTTAAAAATCAGTAGTTTGTTATTTCAGACAGATTATCTTAAGCGGTTCGAACAGTTAGGTTAAACTGGTAAGGAAAAACCGATATAAGCGAAAACCAACTGAATGAAACACAATTTTCGTGCCACACGCGTTTCGCCTTTATTTTCTGCAAGGCATCTTCGGTGGCCTGGTCAATACCCAAAATGTAAACTAAATAGGAAAAATATGTACATATCCCTTTCACAGAAGATGACTTGCAAAAAATAGAGGCAAAACGCGTATGGCACGAAAATTTGGTTTCATTCAGTTGTAGTCAGACGATCCATGAAGTAAAAATTATCAGTATACCGTAATATAACACGCAAGAGAGGAAGACAGGACTACAAAAGTTGAAAAGAAGCGTAAACCAGTTGGTTGAGCGATGGCCGCCATCCCTAACTGTACGTGCGCGAACCGCCATCGTTTGTGAATCGGACCGTAGCCCAGGAAGCAGCCACTGAGGGACGGCGGCAACACCGGCCGTCGCGCCCAACATGGCGCGCATCGCCGGCGCGAACCGCTGTCCCCCGGCTGCCTCCCACAGCCCCGGCGCCGGCGTCAAGTTGTGGCTGTTCCGCTGTCACCCAGCAGGGCGCTTCCTGCTGTCGCTCTCGCCGCGCTGGCGCTGTGGTCGCCTGCTTTGAGGCTTCGCGCGATGTCTGGCGCGGCAGCAAAACACCAGCGCTGACGCCAGCGTACGAGTGGGACAGGAACTCCACTGCGTTGTGTGCTCCTAAATCACGGTATAATTCGATAAACATTACGAGCAGCAGTTTTTCACTAGTGGTATTTTCAGAATCCGTACTGTTTCTTTGAGAAAAGCTTTCTCTTCCTCCAGAATTGTTGTGAAATTTGAGAAGGAGAGAATAATAACCAGAATCCTACAATAATGTCGATAAATACAGGAAACGAATTCACAGTTACGAATATCCTTCGGCTATAAATTGGGATGACGACAATTAAATTTTGTGCCGGACTGGGACTCGAACCCGGATTTCCCGCTATAGGCGTGAGGTCACCTTATCTACTTTTTTTTTCTTTTTCTGAAAACCATGTATCCTAGCAACTTCGTTTTATTATTTTTTCCTTCATATTGTTTTCATTTTTAGCTTTTGTTTTTGCTATTTTTTTCGGCGCACTGTTATATTTCATGTCTACTATATCTTTAGTTCTGTCAAGGTTTGTGACTTCTGTGCGGTTCACCTTGCAGGTGACGTAGGTTTTTGCCTCGCCACAGGAGGGCGGGGCGTATTTACGGCACAGCTGGTACTGTGAGGCCGTCCACCCACCTACACCTGTTGGTAAAAACAATTACACTGAAGCTATCGTTAAACGGAAAGTTATCTCCGATTCAAAAAATAGTGTGTCAACAGGCTTCCTAGCCTATTCCCATCCCATTAAAAATTATTTTAAGCTCATTGGCGAACTGCTTTGTATGGGTTACATAATGACTCGTTTTTACATATTCCGCGCGCGGGATTAGCCGAGCGGTCTAGGGGCTGCAGTCATGGCCTGTGCGGCTGGTCCCGGCGGAGGTTAGAGCCCTCCCTCGGACATGGGTGTGTGTGTTTGTCCCTAGGATAATTTAGGTTAAGTAGTATGTAACCTTAGGGACTGATGACCTTAGCAGTTAAGTGCCATAAGATTTCACACACATTTCAACTTTTTTTTTTCATATTCCATTTCGACCTTGAAGTCCGTAAGACTGTCTCCACCGAGGTGATTGAAAATGTAACTAGTATGTTGCCTGCTTAACCATATAACGGCAATATGTTTTCCATTTTGGGTAGAACGTGTCATCTGGTCTGTACAGTGGTTTTGTGTCGACATGATGTGCAGAGGTTCTGGAGCCAATTCCAGGCGTGGATCCGGTCTCCGTCGTACCTAAACCTGAGTGGAACAATGTGCATGAGGTGACAACGAAGGCAGAGGTCTGTATCACTCAGTCCAATTGAATGAAGTCTTTCATTAGAGCTAACGACGTTGTTAACTGTCTTGTAAAGCGCTGATACAGTATTGCAAGAATGTACACTGCAATTAATATTCTTCCAGAGTGCTTCCCAGTTGACTCCATTGAACTTTAATTCAATTTTGTTCTGTCCTTCATGTTTCGTAACATATGCTAAGATATCCTTTGTAGTTAAATTACTGTATTGTTTGAGTTTAATTTTCAGATAACTTCATTCAATGCAATACTCCCGGATATATTCTAATTGACAGCTTATGTTTTGATCGTTTATCTGTGAATCTGTAATTTCTGACGTGGCTGCCCCGAATCACTTCGCTGTAAGACTCTCAGAGTTTCAGTGTATGAAAGTAGACATTCGTTTCACACACAGCGCCGCTGCTTTATTTTTGATGTCAGAGAGCAATCGGCTACGCGTCCGCGAATCACGGCGACCCGGACTTCCATATGTCGTCGCTGACGTGTTACAATCAGCCCTCGTACCATATTTATATTTCCGTCCAGGAAGATAAAAAAATGTTCAAATGTGTGTGAAATCTCATTGGACTTAACTGTTCAGGTCATCAGTCCCTAAGCTTACACACTACTTAACCTAAATTATCCTAAGAACAAACACACACACGCCCATGCCCGAGGGAGGACTCGAACCTCCGGCGGGACCAGCCGCACTGTCCATGACCAGGAAGATCATATTTGTTGTGAGTCGAGAGTCTGGTACTGGCGAATAAATAGGAAACAGATGTGCCTGTGTCCCTAAGGAATAAGATGCAATGTTTCTTTGGACAAGCAAGCATGCATCGTCTTTCTTAATAACACAAGCACTGCTGTTTCCTATTTATTCGCCAGTACCATGCCCTCGACTCACAACAAATATTGTCTTCCTGGACGGAAATATAACTGAGGTTAGAGTGCTGATAGTGACACGTCAGTGACGACATATGGAAGTACGGGTCACCGTGATTCGTGCACAGATAACCGAAGTGGTTAAAGCGATAGCTAGCGTAAAGCGGGAAATCCTAGTTTGAGTCGCAGTCTGGTGCAAATTTCCATTGACGTCATTCGAATACACAGATGAACGTGGTTCATATTCGCAACTGCGAATACATTTTCCGTATTTTTTGACGGCTGTTATCCGAGGTAACATTGTATCGTCTTTCTTCCCATGAACTTCTGTGTTGAATGCCGTTAATCTCCACGTACAGTAGGTGCACTAGTTGTGATATTAATGTTTTTTTTTTTTTCACCTCCGCTTCCTCTGATTTTACGTTCGCTTTCACTAATGCTTCTGTATCTTTTCGCAGGAAATCCAAGAGGTCAGTAACCAAATTGGAACGTAACAGCCATCTCGCAAGCTGTAAGTACCCTAAGAAACTTTTCAAAACGCAAAATATATTAAGATTTCTCCAGCATGTAAATGACAGTGCATTCTGGAAAGTCCAAACGAAGGCATCATTTGAAAGAGCTGATATATGTTGACAACGGTACTTCCGCGTTGAATCGGTCAAGTAGCGTTCAAAAAGTGAAATTTCTTGAAAATTCATCTAGACTGCGGATGAAGGTACACGGAAGTTCAGCTCAAAGTACCGGCAAATATTCTACATTGTGGAGCCATCGAGCATAAAAATTCTTCAAGAGAATGAATCCTGAGTTTGCTGTATCTGGCCACAAAAGTGTTATATCAGCAAACATTCCGCTTCGGGGCGAAACTCTCATTCTGATAAGAAAAACATTTTGCAGTGAATTTTGGTCGAAAAAGTTGAAAAACCAAGAAAACTGCTTAAGGAAGCGTAACGGAATTAAAGACAACATGCGTATGCCTTACAGATAGTTTCTCAATTAATGGTGCCTTTTAATCTGTTACGAAAAAACTGTAACTATTGGCACTCACTCCTACTTGGTACGAAAATAAACAAAACATATAATTCATTATAATATATGGTCTTTCAAATAAAATCATTTGATTATGCAAGACTATATCTTCTCCGTGAATAGAGACAAAAATTTAGGGTGAATTCTTACATAGAGCCACAAAATTTTTATTTTCTGGAAAGCATGTGAATCTATAAGGGCATATCTTTTACATGTTCGCCTTCACAGCGGAGTAGTCAGTGTAGACGGGTGCCACGCGGAGATATACCAAGCTCCTGGCAAACTCCTGAATTTGATGGGATTCACACCAAATCCTGAAAAACTCGGTGAATTGTACAAAAACATGTCTAAGGAAGTTTAGCTCTGACATTCTAATAACAGGATATATCTCTAAGGAGTACAATAAACTTAAAGCCATTACAATACTGAAGCTGAACAAACCGAAGAACCTATGTGAAAGCTGCCGCTCTACGGCACCAATAACTAGAAGGAACCATTCTAGAGCGAACAGCCCCTCTAACACTATATAACAGGCTGCATTCAAATGCCATCACAGTTGTGTTGACCAAGTTCTCAGTCTTACAACACACACTGAGGCTGCGAACAACAGCAGTTATACTGATTTGACTGCAGCATGGGCCACGCTTTCGAGAGAATGTCATCATTATAAACTTCTCAACGTGACACCACGCTACCGAATAACATCCACTTTATGTTACAGGCTCAGCGCCAGGCCACTCCGATTAATAATGGGAAACAGTAAGAATAAAATGAGACATCTAAATAATCGCTATCTCAAGGCTCAGTAATCGCCCATCTTGTTGACCTGTATGTTTCAGATATACCAAATACTATATATACAAAATTGATATATGCCGACGACCTTGCCCTTGATGCCCACAGTACGTTAATAGAGAAAGGCAGACCTTACAGCGCTGGGGAGATACTCTTCCCGTTGGAGACTAATTCTAAGGAATATCAAAGCGGAAGGGTTGTGCTTTCACTTTAATTATAAACAAGTAAGACTAGAGCCCCAAGTGTTCAACAACAACTTAGTTCGCTATATTCCTTTCCCAAAATAATTTGGGATAACAGTTTTTTAAAAATCATCTAGAAATCACTGTAGCGAAACGCAACCCCGCTAACAATATAATCCATAAATTGTACTTCAGGGGCGAACACAACCACCCTCAGCGTATCAGCACTTAGCCTTGTGTACTCAGCTGCCGAATACTACGCTCCAATCTGGTTAAAGACTGGAAGATTGTCACCAGACTGAATAAGACCGCTACCTCGGCTACCTGTTTCGAGCAATACTGCTTCTCCTCATATTCGTAGACAGGAAAGATAAAGATTAGTTAAGGAACAGACCAAAAATTTTGCCAGTCCACACCTTCCATTGCACAGTGACCTGGTTGATGCTGATCTACAGGGTTTAGTCTAGATGTAACCCACTGTCATTAACAAAATTACTTTTGATGGACAATTTCAAAATTAATGACATGTGGAGAGAACACTGGGAAGTGTTATTTAGTTTATCAGGTGAATTTTTCTTTTGTTACACCATGATTCTTTCTCTCGGAGATATTATCGTTTCTTATCAGTTTTACTTACGTGCATAAGTAAATATGAAACGGGTTCTTTAAGGGCCGCTGTTATTCGTGCACCAACTTTAGGTTTTGAACATTATGACTAAAATATAGTTGCCGTTAACTGCATTGTATGTAATTTTGTTAGTTTCTATTTATTTATTTATTGCGAAGAAAGGCTCGAGAGAATTTCGATTGTTGCCGTGGAGCGGCCAAGATAAAACTTACTGAACTCATGGAATCTGTATAATGTAAGAAATGAACTTTAACGTAAATTAATTATCTCTAGCAATTTAGAAAGGTTCTTACAACGAAATCTCTCGCATGTACAGTTACTGCTAACACTTTGAAAAATAAATTAATGCTTCGGCGCGTAATCGCCGACCAGAGGCTGCATCGGAAGATGAGCTTCACGCAGCGCAAATTATTGAAGAAATGCTCATTAAAAATAATTAGCCGCTGCGACAATTTGAGGTGACAACTATTACAAAGATTTCATTTTGTGGTAACAATCATTAGTTTATTTTAGCAGAATACCGAATAACTTACGTAAAATATGTGTAGCCGCTCAATGGCTGCCTTCCGTATCGCGAAACAAAACAGTGTGAGTACCATAAAGTACGTCCTTCCTCCTCGGCCGTACAATCGCGTCTCTTTACGATCCTTTTTTATTTTTATAGATATGTTTTAAATAAAGATGCTACTTTTAAATTATCGCTTCATATCTGTTGTTTCAAGAACATTGTATCTATTATACTACTTATGTTCATAAATTATTTTAGTTCACCCTTAACACTTCACAATATTGTTCACTGTTTACAACCGATATAAGTGTCAACATATATGTGACGTACAGTCACAGAAGCCACGAAACCGGCTAGTTCCACCCACTGTCGACCCTATTTCACCATTACCTGGAATGGAACTACCTTGCCACGCATGGGACACCCTCAATACAATAAGAACGTCACATGCTATCTGCCATGACTCATTCTACAAATGGAGAATAACCGAATCACTGACTTGCAGTTATTTTCTCGAAACATCAAACTCTGTGCTATAGTGGATTAATGGTCCCAACTTTAACATTTAAACTGATTGCATGCTCTGTTTTATCCTTGTGACTATATTGGGAAATTTTGTCAGTTTCATTCGCGTTATTTCTATACATTACACAAATTTATGTAAGCTAGTGGCTAAATAAATGAATAAAAAGTGCTATTTCCAAATTACGTAACCACCACACGAAATTCGAATATTTTACGATGAAAAACAGGACTCAATATGAGTTTATGATTGGTTCACCTTACATCATGCATTGCTGTGTACGAAATATAGGAAACATAATCAGTTTCGCTTTAGGCTTTGGAGGAGGCCTATATCAATCTCCAGTCTCGCGATAATACATCTTATGTAGCACATAAACTTCTTCCCGTGCATGCCACAATATATCACAAGTAAGTTATTCATAAACTCCATCGTAGTTCATAAAATGTACCAGATACCGAAGCAAGTTTTTGTAACAAGCTGAAATGTCACAAAAGCCTCGCCTGTGACAGAAGTAACTTATATACAAATAAAACGACTGATCGATCAGCAAAGAATATTGTATTAATACAGCCATTTATATAGGTAAAACTTATCCTAAGAGTACTGTAAATTTATTTTAATTTTTAATATTTATTTAGAAATTGTATAACAGTTCCATTAGTTAATTAATTACATGTTCCATAGATCATCTGAACGATTTTTCTATCGAAATGACGTCGAACAGATCAGTTTACAGGATGTGTAGACGTGATTACTGTTAACTTTAATAAACAGATTATCACTTTATTCCCACTCTCGCAAGCACACTTACTGGTTAAGCAGAAATTCTTCAGTGGAACAGAAGGAGTTGTCCCGGAGAAGTGATTTTAAATTGGATTTAAAACTTGTTTCATTATCTGTCAGACATCATATGGTATTTGGAAAATAATGAAAATTTTTTATTGCTGCTTGTTGAACTCCTCTCTGAGCCACTGACAGCTTTAAGAATGGGTAATAAAAGTCATTTCTTCCTCTAGTGTAGTATGTATGTAAACCACTATTTTTCTCAGATTGTGATGGATTATTTACAACGAATTTCATTAGCTAAAATATGTATTGTGAAGATGCCTAGCTCCTCGAAGACGTCCGTGGGTGAACACAAAAAAATTATTGTTAATGATTACTTTTTTTCAGTCAGTGATTTCCTTCTAAATGACTAGTTACCCAAAAATTACACCGTATGACTTTCGTGGTATCACTGAGTCGGTAATAACAGTACCATAGAACATGAGGAGGAAGTGCTACCCCAAATTGGTGATTACTTACTAAAATAGACTACTGAAATGAATGATAAGCTACACGACTCGCTGTTAGCCTACAAACGCAAGTTACCACGACCAAAGGAATACAGAAACAGCATGATTTTTATGTCTCAGGGATAAAACAAAGACGTTCGTCTGTGCTCGGTTTTGTTTGACGCACTACGTATGTTTTCACAAGGGAAAAGTAGAATAAACGAAAATACAATAATTTTGGACGAAATTAGTCTATTTTTCGTATTAAGCGTGGACTATAGCGTGAAACATATTTGAGATATTAGACCCTCCCTAATGGGACGCATTTGCAATTCTGTACGTAGCAACAGATAATTTTCGTCTTACACCTATCAAAGTGTCACGAAACACAGCATCGTTAAAGGCCATCTGATCCCGACAATCGGTCATTTCGTCTTGTCAGTGGTATTTTACAGCAGCAAGATCATGTACTCATCTTCCTTACCAACAGTAAGTCACGACTAGCCATTCACTGCTGCATGCCTGAGTAAGAGGGAACGAGTCGACGAGCATGAAGCGACCGCAGTGCCACAGTTCTCAGACTCGTCATATTCGCGGAACTACAGCATTTACGGAGGAGGCGCGTTTGCGGTCATCTAACAGCGGCTCCTTGATTTGTGAAATAAGCAACCCGAACATTGGACTCTTACTTACTCTGTTTTGGATCTCTAGTAACGACGTCTTGCTTCGGACTTGTTTCTTCACTGGATGTTCAAGCAAGTTCATGCAGGTTCGCCTCTATGGTGCAAGAATTCGATATCTTGGTGATAGAAGATGTAGGGAGGGCGGCAGTATATCAGTATATATATATATATATATATATATATATATATATGATACCGTCAGATTTCTCCTCCAATAACGTTCTATGTTGGCTAAGATATTTTACAAATACAACAAAATCTTCAAAAATTTTCACTGCAGGTAAATTCTTTTCTTGTTATCTATAAAATCAAAACATCTCCTCTTGTTGAAATAATTTTGAATAAACTTCTATAGACTCTGCACGTTAGGAAAACGTCACCTCTCTCTCAGCGGTTCATTAACAGTTAGACTCAAATTACCCTAATACCGCACTATAGCAGCAATCAGCAAAAGTAACTCCACAACTAAAAGTCATTGTGACAAAGATTGGAGATACCTTTGTTAATCGTAAAAAGGAAAGTTCTGATAGCAATTTTTGTTAGGTTGATGCACAAGTTTGTAGCGTTTTTCTAAAAGCTTAAGATACAAAACAAATACACATAACAGAGACTTTATTCATCAGTAATGTATCATTCTTCAGTGTTTACAAGTGTCTGCCAATGCTGCTGTAATTTTTCGATTCAGCAACTGTAGAAGACACGTCGTTTCGAGACGAGGAACTCGTCGAGCCATATAGGGAGTCTCTTTTACATCCATCGGAAAGCAAGTTCCTAGAAGGCTGAGTGGTAAAGATGAAAATCTGACGACGCAAGATTAGATGAATAAGGTGAGTGCGGAATGTCTTCGCAACACACCTCCTGTAAAGTGCTTTTTGTCAGTCTAGCAGAATACGGACTACCGTTATCCCCGAGAGGCAACACTTCACGCACTCTTCCTGGTTGCTGTTCTTGGATTCCGTCTGCAAGACGTCTCAATGACAGTAATGACAGTCATGACGGTTACACCTCAGGGAAGCAATTCGTAGTACATAAAACAGTCGTTGTTCCAACTGATGCACAACATTATCTTTTGAGGATGTGCGCAGGTCTTGGTACAAGGAGTTGCTGCTTTGTTTGGGTTCGACCATTCCTTTCCCTTGTTACGTCAGCATAAAGACACCATTAGATATCATTCCTCGTCATCAGTTACAATACTGGATAGGAATCGTAGCTGTTGTTCTCGAGTCAACTGATGACTAGCAAGTCACGTGCTAATCTTGGAATTTTGCTTCGAGCGTGTGGTACCCACACACCCCAGGTTTAAGACTTCCCCACTGTGTGCAAATGTCGCACGATGGTGGAATCATCACAGTTTATCACATTTGCCAGTTCTCGAGAATACTGACGTGGATCATTGTGGATTAATGCATTTAAGCTGTCTTCATCAAACCCTGAAGGTCTTACTGAACGTGGAGGGCCAGTGAGTCAAAGCGAATCTCCTAAAAACCAGGAAACCATTTCCTTGCCATGCTCTAAACAATGGCAAACACCATAAACGGCGCAAATGTTTTTGGCTGCCACTGCTGTTGTCATCCCACTATTGAACTCAAACAAAAGAATTTCTCTGAAATGTTCCGATTTCTTCACTTGGCACTGCATTTTTTAGCGTTACACTTACACTCAGTTATCTCGAAATGACAAAACGACAATACGTAGCCTCAATTAGCAACAGTAAATTACAAATAAAAAACGACAATCGATTAATAAACCCACGGAAACTGGAAAAACAACATGTAAAGCAAAAACGCAACGAACTTAGGCACCAAACTAATAATTCTTTGAACAACAGGTTTCGTGAAACCAGTGGACAACGCGTGGGCGTTCTCGGCTGTCAGTGGCTGTTGGCCATATTTATGTGGCTCGTCTCGACCCTGTGATGCGCTGTGCATTGGCCTCGTTATCCAACCACACGAAACGGGAAAGCTGACACCCTCCTCTGTAGCAACGTAAATATACACAGTTCCTGCCCGCATCTCGTGGTCGTGCGGTAGCGTTCTCGCTTCCCACGCCCGGGTTCCCGGGTTCGATTCCCGGCGGGGTCAGGGATTTTCTCTGCCTCGTGATGGCTGGGTGGTGTGTGCTGTCCTTAGGTTAGTCAGGTTTAAGTAGTTCTAAGTTCTAGGGGACTTATGACCACAGCAGTTGCGTCCCATAGTGCTCAGAGCCATTTACACAGTTCCATTAATAAACATTGCATATGCAGTTCAGTCAACCGATGCAACACAAATAAACATAAGGGGCCACACAGGCTGCGGCAGTAAACTGGTGTCCACGTACGTTAGGAACACTACACTCCACAGTTAACAGTTAATCTGTGCTCTGCATTAGGAAAGCCTTAAGGGGAACGTTCATGAAAAACACACACTATTTAAAAGATACATCAAATCCACAATTTTGGAGACACAGCAGTGAAGTTTAAATGAAATTAATAAATTTACTGGTAAGTTGCTAGAATTATATGTATTTAACATTTTTATAGATATCAAAATTTTTATTTTCACAAAATAATACCCGCATCTTATTCTGAGAAACATAATGTCTTTGCATATAGTAGGCTTATTTCACGAGGCTTTTGAATAGTTATATCGAATAGGAAAATTTTAATCATCTTTAATCGTAATTCTGTCAGTATAATTACAAAATTCATTCAAAATACAAAGCACTTTGCCCATATCTCGGATTAGTGAGAATTTCAATATATACTACAGAGACAACATTTATTGGTGTCATAGAAATAAGTGTGCAAAGTACCCTCATAGTTTCTGAGAAAAAGGTACTTGTACTGAAAGGTGGCTACACTGAGTCACAGCGCCAGAGATTGCGCCAAAGAGTATTATTCCGCCGCCTCCACTGGCGCAGTTGTTGTTCAGAGAATGTCCAGGGCAGTAGTAGTTCAGAGGTTGTCGTGGGAAGTGCTTGTTGAGACGATGTCGAGAGCTGTACTAGTTGAGAGCATGTCATGTGCAGTTGTTCTTCTGCTGGGCGAGAAAGTAGATGCTGTTCGGTAGGTGTAATGTATATATGGAAGATGTTGCAATGATCACAGTGTATTTTTCGTCAATATATATGGAGGTAACAAAACCTTTTTTTATTTCAAATTTCCTAAATAACAATGTCTCTTGGTCACAGGTTCAGTCAACAAAGCATCTGGCTCGTGTTCATGCGTTAGACTGTAATTCTGTTTTCTATGTGCAATTATAGTATTTCTGGTTTTTCAGTTAGTTCATTGTAAATGGTGTTTAAAATATCTTGTCGTATTGAGGAATAACCGTGCCAGATACGTGTACGTTGAATCGCACTTTCACACACAGATCAGTTACACTTGTGCTTTGTTCTTTCGTAGCCTTTATAGTTGCTGGGGACTTATTTAATCAATTGTGTTAAAGGAAATTTCTTGTCATTCTTTATTGTTATTTTATGCAGTCAGATTGCGTGCTAATACTAATCAGGGCCAACCGGTTACGAGACTTCGTAGCCGGACAGACAGTTACTAAAATTATTGCATTCATTTTATAATTAAACACCCATGCACGTCGTAAATTTTACTCTGAAAATGTTTGTACTATCACGCGATCTCTTTCTTCCTGTTCCCTATCCTGCTCCTTTTGTCTAATTTCTATTGAAAAATATCTATTTTTGTGAGAATTCAAAATCGGTTGTACTTCTTCTCTAATTTCTTTTTTTTAAATTCATCTTTCATGTTTTTGAAACATGTCCCTATTCGTGAGTCTAACCGTGTTTCTATTGTTCCCACATGAGTTTCAATTGTTCCTATTTGCGAGTCTAACTGTGTTGCCAATGTTCCCATCTCTGTTTTAATTGTTCCTATTTGTGAGTCTAACCATGTTGCCAATGTTCCCATATCAGTTTCTAACCGTGATCCCAAATTTAATGTTGCACTCATCAACTGCTCCATATTAACTGGTTCGAAATTCTTTTCGCCCCTAACATTTCCCGTAAAACTAACTTCCTTCGTCATAGCAGTAAAGCTATCTGTGTTCGATACTATTCCAGAATATTCTGTCGTTAATCTCGTATTCTGGAAATTTTTTGATTGTGAAATTGTTGAACTGGTCCCGGACTATTTTCTCGGCTTATTAAATTGTTTCTACTTCATTATTCATCCTACTGTTCTCCTGTGTTGGCGAGTTCGCCATGTTAACAATTTCGTCGTTCTGACTATCCATCATTTTTGCCTTTTTCATCGATCGCGTAATCATTTACAAAACATACAAAACTCGTCACTATACGAAAATTACACACAATATAACACTTTATCACCAACAATACCATTGACACGAAGTGCTTCCCGACAAACGCGATTAACAAACAATTAAAACCTTCACAATTGCAAAAAATTGTCAAACCCGTATACGAGACATCAAAAATTAAATTCTGCCAAAACACCATTAGAAGCATTAGAAGAATGACAAGACAACTACAAATGTTCAATTACCAAATCTACACGTGTAGTATAGACTACAATTACAAAACTACAAATTACTACAATAATACTACTGTCTGCTATTTCTACTGTCAAAAGAAATCAAAGAGACGATCCGAAGCAGCGGTCGCCACGTGCATGGGGGCTTAGTTATTAAATGAATGCAATAATTTTAGTAGCTGTGTGTCCGATTACGAAGTCTCTTAACCGGTTGCCCCTGACTAGTATTAGCACGCAATCAGACTGCATAAAATAGCAATAAAGAATGACAAGAAATTTCCGTTACCACAATTGATTAATTAAGTCCCCAGCAACGAAACAACAAAGCACAAGTGTAACTGTTCTGTGTGTGGAAGTGTAATTCAACGTACACGTATCTGGCACGGTTATTCCTCAATACGACGAGATATTTTAAACACCATTTAAAATGAACTAATTGAAAAACCAGAAATACTATAATTGCACATAGAAAACAGAATTACAGTCTAACGCATGAACACGAGCCAGATGCTTTGTTGACTGAACCTGCGACCAAGAGGCATTGTTATTTAGGAAATTTGAAATAAAAAAGTTTTTGTTACCTCCATATATATTGACGAAAAATACACTGTGATCATTGCAACATCTTCCATATATACATTACACCTACCGAACAGCATCTACTCTCTCACCCAGCAGAAGAACAACTGCACATGACATGCTCTCAACTAGTACAGCTCTCGACATCGTCTCAACAAGCACTTCTCACGACAACCTCTGAACTACTACTGCCCTGGACATTCTCTGAACAACAACTGCGCCAGTGGAGGCGGCGGAATAATACTCTTTGGCGCAATCTCTGGCGCTGTGACTCAGTGTAGCCACCTTTCAGTACTTCACAAAACATAAGATTCAAGAAGTTCAACCTAGTATTTGTTCTTGTGTCACATCCTCAGAAGGCCCCAAATTTGTACTCGGGGTCCACTTTCCTTCAAAGCTTCCTTTCTGGTTTCTTGTTTTGTGCCTTCTTGCCTTCACCAAGTCCTTAACCGATATTCTAGCTGTACAGAGGCGCTGTAAATATATTTCTTCGAGATGTCTTGAATGGAATATCCTATCTTAAAGCCCATTCTTTGTAATACCTTCATTCTGCCTATGTCCTCATGATTGTCCACAAAGATTGCGTCAAAAGGGGGAATTATGATCAAAATCCGTCCGAAGCACAAGTTAAAACAAATACTGTTTCTTCAAAAACGAAGCAACAGGTTTGTTATTGGCTCTAAGACACGAAACAGAGTCAGAGATGATTTGTGAAACCAGAGAGCCTTCTAGATGTATCCCGCTCAAGTTTCCTTGAATGTAATTCTCGGAATCGTCGTTCACCGAGCTACCGTGAAATGCTGCTTCACCAACTGGGTGTGACAGGAAGGTTGCGTCACACGTTTAATTATTTTTCAGGCACTTCGGATGCGATTTCATCATTGAAACTGTCGAATCGGGTTGTACATGAGTTGTAGCAATAACTAAACGATGTACTGAAAACTGACATTCTCGGTCAGTTTCATGAACGTCCTCCCGCCGCCCTTAGGGAGGCAGGAGTGGCAGTTTAGAGCGTGCCATTGGCTGTTCGTGCCACCAGATGCAGCTCGTACCCATAGCGAGGCAGAGCTGCTGCGAGCTGCCCAAGCCGCCTTCCTGCTCCCGCAACACTACAGCCCTCTCTGGAAGCTCCCAGGCGCTCTTACCGCGCCTGTTTAAGCGTAGCAGAGCACAGTGTCAGGGCTGGCAATTAGCAGAATTGTACTCGTGTCGAAGATGGGGGAGAAAGTTATTGTAAGCTCATCATTCCAAAACCGAGATTTTATTCGGGCATGTACCACGAAAGACTGCGAGAAAACATTTCTTGGTAATTTGTAGGGAATGAGATGCAACGTTCCTTGCACCATTGTTAATCTCTAGGAATTGAGATTCAAATGTGTTCTTCACAATCGTCAAACAATTACAATTGGGAGGCCCTCCTCACGTGAAGTATTCCTGTTTGCTTTTGTAGCTCTGTTTGTTTCTAGTCCTGAAGAAGAGGGCTTTAAATCTGCTGAAAACATGGTTAAGGTTAATTAAAATCCGCCATTTATTGCGACTGGTTGGTTGTCTTATTCCCCTGATATTTTGTAGCACTGTTAAGGAAGATTTGCTTCACTTCCTCTATGACGTGCGGTCGAACTGAGGATTTCTAAAGGCTTATCGAGTATCGAGTTCCGAAAAACCACTTACATTACTGGTAGATGGTAGGCCTACGGGAAGGATCTTAAACGCACTCTCTGAAAATTACGTTTCACAGCTGTTGCAGACTTCGATTCTCCAAAGAAAAATCGCAGCGAGAACACTCAGGACCAATGAAGGCAGCCGTCTTTGCTACCACTGTCGCTAGAAATTGCGGTGGTGTGTTTCGGTTATAGCATATTACCGAAGTCGAAATTTCATTTATTTTACTACAGTGTTGCTGCAAGACTAGTTCTGTTATGTGTAAATATCTTTGTGTGAATTTTAGAAGTTGTGAATTCTTTTATACACTCGGAACTTTTCGTGGCACCTTTGCATTACTTCGCATCAACATAAGGCCCACAGTCGCTAAAGAATAATACCAATTTCGTTGTGATTGCAACTAGTGGTGACACAGGGAAAATACAAGGAGCGATAAAAAAGTTTCCATTCGAAGGCCCTACGGTCAAGAATCTGCCTGGTATGGTCCTCGGTCCCAGGTACGAATCCTGACACCGGTTAAATTCACTCTACTAATAGCCTTTTCTAGGGGGAAGAGGAGCGGACAGGGAGGTTCAGGCCACTCTCTTGTCCTTTGGGTGGCAAAGTACCCCTAAAGGTGGAAGAATCAGCAATGATCAACGGCATGAGGATACAGAAGACACAGCAATGATCAACGGCATGAGGATACAGAAGGCACATAACATGTGTCCACACGACATGTGACCTATACTTGAAAAAGTGTCATGATGATCTCTCAATTGGCGAAAGATTCCGCAGTAGTTCCCCATTCTCATCTCTGGGAGGGGACTGCCGATGGGGAGGTGACCATAACCAAAAAAACTGAATAATCAACGAAAAAATAACGTTCTATGAGTTGGGGCGTGGACTGTCAGAAGCTTGAACGTGGTAGGGAAACTAGAAAATCTGAAAACGGAAATACAAAGGCTCAATCTCGGTACAACAGGGGTCAGTGAAGTGAAATGTAAAGAAGACACGGATTTCAGGTCAGATGAGAATAGGGCAATATCACCAGCAGCAGAAAATGGTATAACGGGAGTAGGATTCATTGTGAACAGGAAGGTACGGCAGAGAGTGTGTTGATGTGAACAGTTCAGTGATAGGGTTTTTCTTATCATAATAGAGAGTAAATCAATACCGACAGCGATAGTTCAGGTATATATGACGACGTTACAAACCGAAGATGAAGAAATAGAGAAAGAATTCGAGGATATTGAAAGGGAAACACGGTACGTAAAGGGTTATGAAAATCTGATAATCTGTGGTAGACTGGAATGCAGTTGTAGGGGAAGGAGAAAAGAAAACGTTACAGGAGAATGGGCTTGGGACAAGTGAGAGAGGAGAATGACTAATTGAGTTCTGTAACAAATTTCAGCTAGTAACAGCGAATACTCTGTTCAAGAATCAGAGGAGAAGGAGGTATACTTGGAAAAGACCGGGTGATACGGGAAGATTTCTGTTAGATTACATCATGGTCAGACAGAGATTCCGAAATCAGATTCTGGACAGTAATGCGTACGCACGAGCAGATGTAAACTCAGATAACAATGTAGTAGTGGTGAAGAGTAATCTCAAGCGTAAGAGATTTGTCAGGAAGAATCAATACGTAAGGAAGTGGGATACGGAAGTACTAAGGAAGGACGAAATGCGCTTGAAGTTCTCCAAATTTGTAGATACAGCAATAAAAAATGGTCCAGTAAGCTGTACAGTTGAAGAGGAATGGACATCTCTAGAAAGGGCAATCACAGAAGCTGGAAATAAAATCTTAAATACACAGAAAGTAGCTGCAAAGAAACTATGGGTAAGAGAAGAAATACTGTAGCTGATCGATGACAGAAGGAAGTAGAAACACTTTCAAGGAAATTAAGGAATACAGAAATAAAAGTCGCTGATGAATGAAATAAATAGGAAGTGCGGGAAAGCTAAGACGAAATGGCTGCATGAGAAACGTGAAGAAATCGAAAAAGAATTGATAGGCGGAAGGCCAGACTCAGTATACTGTATAAGAAAGCCAAAACAACCTTCAGTGAAATTAAACACAAGGGGCGGGGGGAGCGGGGGGGGGGGGGGGTTAACATGAGGAGCTCAACCGGAACTACATTGTTAAATGCAAAGGAAAGAGCGGATAGGTGGAAAGAGTACAATGAAGACCTCTATGAGGGGGGAGATTTATCTGGTGTGATACAAGAAGAAACAGGATTCGATATAGAAGAGACAGAGGATCCAGCATTAGAATCAGAATCCAAGGAATCTTTGGAGGACTTAAGATCAAATAAAGCAGAAGGAATGGATAAAATTCCATCAGGATTTCTAAGTGGCAGCAAGACGACTATTCACGTTGGTGAGTAGAATGTATGACTTTGGTGGCATACCATTTGACTTTTGGAAAAATATCCACACAGTTCCGAAGACTACGAGAGCTGACCAGTGCAACAATTATCGCACAGTCTGCTTAAGAGCTTATACATCCCAGTTGCTGACAAGAATAATATGCAGAAGAATGGAAAAAGATATTGAGGATGTGCTAGAGGACGACCAGTTTGGCTTTGGAAATGGTAAAGGCACGGGAGAGGTAATTCAGTCAAGACACATTGATAGGATTAGTCGTCGTGGAAAAGCGTTCGATGATGTAAAGTGGTGCACGAAGTTCGAAATTGTGGGAAAAATAGGGGTAAGTTACAGTGGCTGACGGGTAATATACAATACGTACAAGAGCCAAGAGGGACTAATAAGAGTAAACAAGAACGAAATGCTCGGATTAAAAAGGGTGTAAGACATCGATGTAGTCTTTCGCCCCTACTGTTCAATCTTTACATCGAAGAAGCAGTGATGGAAATAAAAGAAAGATTTAGGAGTGAAAGTGAAATTCATAGTGGAAGGATATCAATGATACGATTTGCTTATGACATTGCCATCCTGAGTAAAGAAGTACATGATCTGCTGAACGGCATGAACAATATAATGAGGACAGAATAAGGATTGAGAGTAAGTCGAAGAAAGACGGAAGTAATGAGAAGTAATAGAAATGAGAACAGCGAGACACTTAACATCAGGATTGATAATCACGAAGTAAATGAAGTTAAGGAATTGTGCTACCTATGCAGTAAAATAACCAATGACGGTCGGAGTAAGGAGGACATGAAAAGCAGACTAGCAATGGCAATAAGGACACTCCTGTCCAAGAGAATTCTGCTAGTATCAAACATAGGCCTTAATTTGAATAAGACATTTCTGGGAATGTACATTTGGAGTACAGCGTTGTACGGTAGTGAAACATGGTCTGTGAAAAAAGCGGAACAGAAGAGAATCGAAGCATTTGAAATGTGGTGCTACGGACGAATGTTGAAAATTAGGTGGACTGACAAGCTAAGGAATGTGGAGGTTCTGCGCAAAATCAGAGAGGAAAGGAATATTAGGAAAACACTGACAAGGAGAAGGGACAGGATGATAAGACATCTGTTTAGACATAAAGTGAGACATCCATGGTAATAGAGGGAGCTGTAGACTGCAGAAACGGTAGAGGAAGACAGAGATTGGAATAGATCCAGCAAATAATTAAGGACGTAGGTTACAAGTGCTACTCTGAGATGAAGAGGTTGGCACAGGAGCGGAATTCGTGACGGGCCGCATCAGATCGGTCAGAAGACTGATGATGATAAATAATGGTTAAATTAACGCTCTGTTGCTACGAGGTAAACACTCAACTTATAAAGAGAAACTTAACACAAAGACGCAAGCCAGGATTTCGCAACGTCTGAGAGGCTACGGCTAGACGGGAATAGGCGAGCCGCCCGAAAGCACGTTCACATCCGACACGGACAGGCTATGCCCGATGAACCGGCGGGCGACAGATAACACCCCGGGGCACCACCTCCATACGCTTCGAACAGCTCGGAAAGCCGCGAGCATACAAGCAAACATAGAATACATGCATAATAATAATCATAGAATACATAAAAACTCTCAGACCAAAACAAGAAGCTTAATGTGAGTGTGTCCCCAAGCCCCAAACAAACCTTACGTATTACAACGAGAATATTAGATATTTTAAAATAAGAATTACTGAAGGATTACCCGTGTAACCTTAGAATAAAATAAAAAAGAAGTTAACGTAATAACCAAGAAGTCACGGGGTATTCAACACATTACTTGAAAGGTAACAAGCTAATCTTGAGGGCTAACAATCAAACAACTACAATAGTGATTATATTTAAAACAATAAATATTAAATTTCTCTCATCAGAGTTGTGGAACTTAATTAGCCAAACGGGCCAAGATTCACCGAGCAGCTAGCGTTCGTTTAACATGGCAGTGAGGGAAGCAACAGCTTTCAATCTTGACCTCAGTGGTCATTAAGACACGTGGCGGCCTAGAACATATGAAACAATTTCAAGCCCGAACGACAAGACAAACAGACGCTGAACAAGTTGCAACTAAAATAAATTTAGAAACACGCCAACAAGGCACCCAGATAATTTAAACAGACGCACCAGGGGTACAATTAACACATCAGAAAGAGTGATGGAGAACCACAGGCAATCCAGCGAGGCGGGAGGAACTTTGACACGGGAGCACATGTGAGAATCAAGTAACGAGTGCCTTACCCCCAAAGGGCAGAACAGACGAAACTAGAAAATAAACAGCACTCCCACACCCACATCAGCAGCTATGCCATCTTAATCAAGGGTAAATCGACTGCATCGACATTAGGCCCAAGTTCTGGCGACCAACACAACTCTACCGACTACTGGTCTCTTAGCAACCGTGGACTCCATGAACGGTTCACCGTATGTCATATGTGCCTATTATCTCTTTTTCGCTCACTGCGACCGACTGCCTGCCCATATCGTCAGCAAGCCGCTCCGAGGAACCACTACCAAAGACTCAAATAACGGGCGACCGATTCGCCACAGGGCAACTAGATAGGGACGGATCGCGCCGGTTGGCAAAGATGTAAAACATAGAAAAAGCCGACACGGCTCAGCGAGTATCGCATTTCATGGCCTTGCTACAGTGGAAACGCCGATTTCCGTCAATGACCGAAATTGAGTTTTGTCGGGCTTGGCTACTGACCGTCCGTCTCTGCCGACCTTTTCTGACACTTGGAGTGCATTCGGCTCTTGTGAGAAAAATTGAGGAGTTACTTGACTGAGAAGTAGCGGCTCCGGTCTTGTAAAGTGACAGCGACCGCGAGAGCAGTCTGTAACCGGATCCAGTGACGCCGATGGGCTGAGGAATGATACTGCGGTTGGTCGATACTATTGGGCCTTCGAGGACTGTTCGGACGGAGTTTTGTTTTTAGCGTCGCAGTTCTAAACGAAAAGAATTCAATAACGTTTCATTCTGTAAAATTCAGTTAGTAGTATAGAAGAAATTAGAATATTTATGACTTAGGATTTGTCTGTTTGAGCATGAACCTGGTTGCCATCGGATGCCCAACGCCGCATTGCTATATGGAATTCAGGTTGATGGCACAGCTAAGACACTCTGCTTTTAAAAACAAAATACTGGAGAAACTCTTTTTAATGATACATGCGGTTGGGCTGACACACCAACTTGAACACAAAGAATGTCGAGATACACACTTATTTTGCAAAATGACAGAGCAACAGAGGATATCACAAAATGAAGAGTTTCATATCATTCCACTTGTATTACTTAATGTACGGAAAGTCAACAGTCTACGACAATCCATGCCTACAGGCACTGCCGCATGGACTTCTGGGCAAGCTGATTAAATTCCTTTGATATCATTGCGCATGTTTCAGAAATACACTTTTCAGCCAGAAAATTATGACCACTGACCTACTGTCGATATAGAATAGGCGATAGCAGAGCCACACGGTGAGGAATAACTGCTAGTCGGACGCATACAATGCATGGAGTATCAGCGAACGTGCTGTCCGTGACAAGAATGGGGAAGGTGCGCAATCAACTTGAGTATGACAGAGGGCACACTGTGATTTCCCGGAGGGTCGGCACGAGCATTTCGGAAACTGCACGCCTTGTTTGAGTGTTCGAGGGGTGCTGTGGTGAGTGTCTTCAAAACGTAGCGAAACCAAGGGGATCCCACGGCCAGACGACATGGGGTTGGGCGCCATCCCTTTTTACAGATATCGGATATCGTAGGCTGAGCAGACTGGTAAAACAGGACAAGCCGCAAACTGTGGCGGAACTCTCATGAGACTTTAACAATGGGCAGAGTACAAGTATGTCTGAACACACAGTGCACCGAAAAATCCTAGTGATGGGCCTCCGCAGCCGACGACACATGCAAGTCACAATGATAACAACACGACATCGGTAGCTGCCACTGAAATGGTCATGTGACCATCGGCACTGGACATTGGCGCAGTAGCAGAGCGTTACATGATCTAACGAATCCCGATACCTTCTTCATCATGTCAATAGGAGGGCGCGAATCCGTCGCATTCCAGAAGAACAGCTCCTTGACATCTGTACTGCAGGACGGAGACAAGCTGGCGGCGGCTCTTATACGTTGTGGTAAACATTCACATGGACATCCATGGCTCCAGTGTAGCTCGTGCAAGGTACCATTATAGCAAAGGAGTTTCTTATACTGGTTGCAGACCATGTGCACACCTTCATGACCACCATGTCTGCCGACGGCAGTGGTATATTTAGACAAGATAATGCGCCACGTTACAAGGCCAGGAGTGTGATGGAGTGGTTCGAGGACCACAGTGGCGGGTTTCTGTTAATGTGCTGGCCTCCCAGCTTGCTATATCTGAAGGCAGTCGAACACATCCTGGATGTGATTGAAAGTGACAGCAGAGCTCACCGCTTCGCCCTCTCTCCCGAATTTATGGCAATTATGTGACCTGTGTGTGCAGATGTGGTGTCAACGCCTTCCAGCGACCTACCAAGACTTCATTGCTTCCAAGCCACGGCACGTTACAAGTATTATCCTTGCCAAAGACAGGTATACCGGCTATTAGGTGGGTTATCATAATGTTCTGGCTCATTAGTGTTGTCTTAAATCCTTTTGGGTAATCAGAAGCTGTACGCAGGTCCTTCAGTAAGTAATTCAATAGTTTTTTCTTAAAGCTCTTGGTTTTCATTCAGGTTTCCAGTACACCATATTATTGCCCCCTCTTTTGGCTGCAATAAGCCATTTTTCAACATAATGTCCGTGTAATGCTACGCCATTAGTCCACCTTCCATGGAACCACTCTACTGGTCGATGCAGGCGTCAACGTCTCCGCGTCATCGACCTACTGTTTTCCGCGGAGTGCATCCTTCATTGGGCTAAACGGATTCAAGTCGAAAGGTTCGAGATCAGAGCTGTAGGGTGGATGAAAAAGAATAGTCCATTGAAATTCTGTGACCTCTCGGATGCGTATGCTTGTGTGAGGTCTTGCGTTGTTTTTGAGAAGATGTTCGTTTGAGCTTTTGTGGCGACGAGCACACTGTAGAAGTTACAGCTGTGTGCGACAGGCCGGCACGCGGGAAATTGGACAGGTCTGCGCGACCTTTCTGCAATGATTACGGACGCCTCTCCTAGAGTTAACTGTCAAATCTCGGTCAACATTTCACAAGCACCTCTGAATATCTGCGATGCTCTGGTTTTGTGCCACAATAAACTGAATGACAGCTCTCAGCATGGAACGCGCCTCCGTTACGGCCGCCATTTTGAAGAGCACGTACAGCGCTGCTACGTAACGGTACTTCATGAAACTGTAGGGGACGAAGAGGGAATATTCGAAGATGTCTCGCAACAAATCCTGAATTCTTTCAACAGGAATTGGCTGAGAAGAAAAATGTGTTGCATTATTTATTGAACGCTCCTCGTGCGTAAACTTCTTTAATTTACCCCAGAAAATCGTCCATTGGTGTTAAATAAGGTGAACATACAGAGCAACTCATAACGCCTTCACGACCCGTCCAGCGACCGGAAGAGAGGTAGTTGAGCTCTTTTATAGCCATAAGCGATTAGCGAACCTAGCTCCACAAACATCTACGTATCTCAAGAGGTACTTCCTCTAACGGAGCTGATAGCATTTCGGTGAGAACCTGCACATGTGACTTAACCGTGAAGATTATTTCAATGGAGTAAGGACCCAGCATTTTGTCTCTAGTACCCAGGCACCACACGTACTCAGTCTACTGCCTCTAAAGTACAAAGTGCCGCAACTAGTATGGATTCTCGGCTGTCCAACAGTGCATATTTGCCACCTTCAGCTTTCCGTGATTTGTGAATGTAGCTTCATCGGGAAAGAGAATTCTTTGAAGAAGTGCCGGACGAAAAACACTTAAGACATTCGGGTCATACTGTAGGGATTCCTAGCAGCTTCTGAAGGAGGTCAGTCAGATCGTACAACACACAAAAATTTCACTGTCCGGTCATATTAATGCGACTACCTGTCAAAGCATGTATAACCAACTTTTGCAGGCAGACCAAGGCGGGACGTATAATTGGAGAGTCAGTAAGGTACTGCAAGGTACCAACAGGGATGCGGAGCCATGCCTTTTCCAGTACAGCGGCAAGTTGTGGTAAGTTTCGCGGTTGAGGAGCCATGGGACGAACAGATTCTCGACTGGGTTTTAATGTGGGGGCGTTTGGTGGCCAGGACTGTACGGTAAACTCGTCCTGTTGCTCTCTGAACCACGCACGTACACTGCGACCTTCGTGACACGCTCCATTGCCCTGCTGATAAATGCCCTTGGGCCGAGGAAACACAAACAGCACGGAATGGTGGACATGGTCCCCAACAATAGATGCTTGTGTTGATCCATTGTGCCTTCCAGAATGAGGAAGTCACTCAGGGAAAGCCACAAAAACATTTTCCGGACCATAATGCTCCCACCTAGATTACTTTCGGACATTTCAGTCTCTACACACCAACAGCCACGAGTTCGATGGAGCCTGAAACCTGATTCAGCTAGAAAGGCCTGCTGTCCCTACTCAGTGGACGTCCAGTTCCGACACTGGCGTGATAATTCCAGCCTTCGTCAGCTGTCAGTACCGGTCAGCAATCAGTACGGGTGCATGAACCAGACGCCTGCTGTGGAGGACCATTGGCAGCAACGTTTGCTGAGCGCTCGTTGAGGAGATAATGTTAGTAGCCCATTGGTTCACCTGGGCAGCCTGTTGCTCAACAGTTGTACTTATGTTCCCTCTTACGCATTTCAGCAGCGGTCGTTCACCCCTGTAATCCCTTGACCGTGGTGTAGTTGCCTCGGTGCTAGTTCTCGATAGCCCCATTTTGCCATGTATGGTATACTGTAACCATGACAGCACGCAAACAATTTATATAAGTAACCATTTGGGGCATGGTCCACTCTTGACCCAAAGCGAATAATCACACCTTTTTTAACGTTACGTAAATTGCCCCATTTTCACATTACTACAACGGCTGCACTGATGTCCGCGATCTCCTAAACCGTCCCCCCACCCCTCTCCATCCCCACCCTTCAGACACTGCCTTATGTGACCACCACTTGTAGTACCGACACCTGCCGTCTGTGAATGATTATTGGGGTCGGCATTAGGGCACTTTATTGAAACGCGAACACTCTAAAATAGCTAACTTGGTAACAAATCATGTCCACAGAAATGTCACTATTATTTCGTCCTGTCGCTGCACACTGTAATTTATCACTTACTTTAGTCCAAAATCATTGTCATTTGTGAATGTATGATTGCCTTTTATTTTTCATACACAGTTCTAGGTTTTAATACAACTCGCGCCGTTGGATCTGAAGTAAGATGATGGTATCGTCTTAGGCAATGATTAGAGAGTTGGGTGGGCATCGCTGCTCTGTGATGTAAGTATTCTTCTGGCAGTGACGGCGTATGGACCCTCTTGATGGCGTGTCTACGCCGACGTCTCTCTTCCGTTGCCGAGTAAGGCAGTGACTGTCCTTACCGTCGTTCCTTCGTGATGTACCAACATTGACAGAAGACTTCGTGCTTCCGACGACTTCACCGTTACTGTCCTGATGGAGCATCAAAAATGAGATACATATATGCATGCTTCTTCTGTAGTCCTACCGATTAACCTGCTGGTAGAGTGGCACGTGACCGGGAGAGGAGTTCTGTCTGTGCAAAACTGCGAACGGGGCTAAATTGACTTACTCCAGAGGCAGGTTTGTCAGGGGCTAATATGTGGGTTACGGGCAATAGGTGCCAGAGCGCCTGTTTCATTCCGCTTTTTGGAGGTTCGCTCCTGACCTCCTTCGCAGTACTTCAGTGCATTCCAGTAACAATTGTCAGTACATTGCCTGAACTGACATTCTGGTTTGTTGGGATACTTTTGGGCCTAGAACTCATCTGTTTCCTTTGCAAATGTTCAAATGTGTGTGAACTCGTAAGGGACCAAACTGCTGAGGTCATCGGTCCCTAGACTTACACACTACTTAAGCTAACTTATGCTAAGAACAACACACACACCCATGCGTGAGGGAAGTCTCGAACCTCCGGCAGGAGGGGCCCCACAGTCCGTGACATGACGCCTCAAACCGTGCCCACTACGCGCGGCGTTTTCTTTGCGTTCCTTCTACATTATTTCTAAAGAAGCAGCATATTTTAGTTTCTTTTGGTTTGTGTAAGACATTTTCAAACTAAACAGCGCTTGACACACATGAACGTCACAAACAGAATGAAAGCTACATTTCATCTGTGCGCCTTTTATAATGGTATCCCAGCGGTGCACACACAGCTGCAAAAGGAGGCCTCTTTGTCGAGCAATGTCGTCACAGTTCCTGTAGTTCCTCGTGTCAGATGAAACATCGTAGGCTCAACTACTTCTACATCACCAGAAAAAGAGGAAGGACGTCACATTCCTATCTCTTGACAAGTGTTGGTTGTGGATGAACTGATCTTCTCTCCAATTTTCTTCTTCTCTGTCCGTTTGTTATTCCTCAATGTTTCAGTCGCATATGGCGGTGTTTCAAACAGAAAACCTTTTAAAATATTTGTTTTACCAGTCTCAGTTGCAGTTAGTCACACTAGATAACTATTTCCTATTGCACTTAATGACCATCTCCAGATATGATTACTTACAGGTTGCGAAAAGTCTAAATTCCTTAGAAAGGACATAGAAACCGTAAAATAAAAAGAACAGCCCTACATTACATTAGTGTCAATATTCAGTGGCATCTAACATTTTACTAAAGACACTAGATGCCACACGTAGTTGTCACGAGTTTACTATAGTGCTGTTCCTTTTATTTTAGAGCTAATGATTATATTTTTTAGAGAATTATGACCTTTCACAAATCATGATTAATGATATCTGAATATGCTTATTAAATGAGATAAAAACTAGTGCAGTCTGTTGCAGCTGTGACTGATACAGTAAATATTTTAAACATTTACTCAGCTGCGCAAACCTATTAATCGGTAATCAGACTTAACAGCATTCTGTTGACTGCAGTCATGTATCGTCGCTGGATGATCGTAAGAAATGAAAAATGACTTCGACAGTTTTTCTTCTGGGAAAATTTTATCTTAAGGTTTTACGTCTGTCTACGAAGAGATTGTTAGATAAAAAGCACATGTCGAAATTGTCGAAGGACGAGATAGAGAAGCGACCGTTTTCTTTACAGGGAAAATTTCCCGGCATATGACCTAAGGGAAACCACGAGAAACCTAATACTGGTTAGCAGGGATGGGATTTGAGCCGCCGTTTTCCTGAAAGTGCATCCAACGTCACACCACCTCAGTCTGTGTGTATCGTGGATGATAACGGGGTCTCTAGAAGTTAATCGAACCACAACGCTCCGTATGACATGGACGCGGTCTGTATCCATCCTCTCCCAAATGCAAGGGTTGGAAAAAATATGGGATCACTGCGAGAAAAGCATGCTTGAACTTAAATGCAGGTTGTAACCACTCCTATAGGAGCCACTGTCGTATCTGACCACGAACGACACCTGTCTAATGTCCTCACGTGCACCGAACAGTGTTCTGTGTAGTTGTGAGTGCATTATGCCAGTGACCTTGTAAGGTGTCAGGCAAACCCAACACCTTCCATGAAAACCCTCACATGATAAGCAATTCCGGCAGTATGTCACATAGCTCCGAATAAATCCTGACATTAAATTAACCAAAGTAATACGATCAACGAGTGAGCAAATGGAATACCACAGACTAACACGAGATCGCCTAAATGCATGTCATACCCTCCCACCGTGATACAGATGCAGTTCCGAGGGAAGAAACGAGAACAGAAGCCGAGAGCAGAACCGTGTTCAGCAAGAAGGCCCTACGATAAGATGCGGACACCCACATGGCCGGCTGACCGCCAGCACCACCCCCCAGCCCATGTTAAAAGATAGAGCCCTCCGGAAGAACAGTACAGATCTTACGATAACACTAAAAGGGCCACACCAGCCGCAAGTCTTAGCGTGAGACTTTTTCGCGTCTCTGTTACGTTGCAAAGGTTAAAAACATTGCCCCACCACGGAAAGTATAACGTTTCCCATTGGATAGACAGAATTTTTGTAGTCGGAGCTTAAAGTTAACATTGAGATGCTGATTGGTAAGTTGAAAACACAGCCAGATACCTTTTTTTAAAACCAACTTCGGTAAATTGTAGTAAGGAGAGGTTAGGAGAGAGTTGCTTCCGAGACGGCGAGATGTATGGAGCTGCTTCGCCCACCGCTTCCTGACGCTGCCTAACCAATGACAAGGTAATGAATGCACGCGATGCCACTTGAGAGCGCATAAACCTTCACTCAGAACTGCAGAAGTCTCATCTGTTACACCACCTTTTTACGTAATACTAGTGTCGATCGTCAATTAAAGCTCACGGTATTCACATTTGCTATTATAAGTTAAAATCTGAAACGCGATGAGTTTTCTGTTATATAATTATTGAGAAGCCACATCAGCCACTGAATTTACGACCAGTTAAATAAGTAATTAAAGATAATTGAGGGTCACTGTAGACGATTTTGATAGTTTTCTCTTTTATGAAACGTAACTTAAACCTAGATTATATATGTGATATGGCATAGGTCATCCTTCGATCCCTTCCACTAAATTTAGTTAGTATTAAGATTCTTTTACAGGGAGTGCAGTGGAGCTGACGCTGAAATCATTAAGTATTTGATTATATCATCGCTAGTCTCACTGAACTCTTCTGAACTCTACATGACGTGTGTTCTGGCGTCTCCTTACCAGCAACAGGTCCCAGGTTCCAACTAGTCAATTCCCTGAAAAACACGCTCAGAGCTTCGTTCCGCGAAAGTGGTAGGGAGACACGACTTAGAACAAACACCACGCAGAATTTTAGAGAATGGCGACCCTGCCATGATGGTAAAATACCATGATTGAAGGTCGACCACATGCTTAACTAGGTCAGAAAAATATTCTGTTGAAAAATTTTCGTAACAAAAAATTTTTCTTAAAGTTATACATAGTCGAAAACAGTAGCTGCAGCGATAGATAGTAAGAAAGTATTCAATAGAAAGTGAGACATTCTATCAGAGACAATAGCATAATTAAGTTATGAATTTTAATATTGTTAGAATTAAGTTTTCTCTCCAATGCAAGCGCACAGGTGGCGGATACATCGTTGACAAGTTGGTTCTGACCCAACAAGTAAGTGAATGGATTGTCAGTCTTGGGTATAATAAGTGTCAAGTCGTGTGAACAAAAAGTTTATGAAACGCGTGAGATCGTATGAGCGCATGTTGACGAGAAGTAGGGCGCGTGAATTGCTTTTAAAACAGAAAATAAGGGATTCGGAAATGGCAGATCGAGACATTGACCGAATTGAGGTAGGGACCCCGCATGAAGATGGACAGAGAATAGAGGACAGTACAACAGACGATGCAATATCGCGAGAAATAGGACAGATAACGCACCATAACGAGGATAATGTACGCCAAGGCATAGAAAACGTAGGTCAGCATACGACAGAGGAGCAGGAAACTAGAGAGACAGTCGATGAGGATTCTAACTTGCGTCTTGAATACGTAGAACCCATAGTACAAGTAATCAGAGCTCCCTCACAACAGAACACAAGGAATTCGAGCAGAAATGTGTCACCGCACAGTTCAATGCAATCGGTTGCGAACCAACATTTGGGCGAAAACACAGAGCATAGGACGTCGGAAGAAAACGCAATAGGACCCACCAATCTGGCAGAATTATTACAACAAATTACGGAAACCATGACAAGGCAAAATAAAGAAATAGAGAACCAAATTCAAATTCAGAATGCAGAAACCACGAGACAAATGCGTGAGATTAAAGAACAAAACAAAAAAGTTCAGTTACACCTAAGTCATATTGAAGACGAGGCAAAAGAATCTCGAGAAGTGATAGGAAACTTAATAAGAGGTCACAATCAATTGAGAACAGACATTGACAAGGTACAAGTGGATGTACAAACATTGCGTAATGACACTCACGACGAGATCAAAACATTACGTAACAACACCCAGGTAGAAGTCAAGAAACTAGAGAAACAGATAAACGTAATTGCTAGACAAGCAGCAGGCACAGCGCGTGAAATTGTTGAAAACAGTGTGTTACACAAACGTATCACAAAAGCAGCGCTGAAAAGATGTGATAACCGCATAGTCAAAATAGAAGCGCAAACGAAGCAACAATTTCAGAAATTGCGAGCAGAGTTGTTGCAAACCATTGAAGAACGTAGTGAACTAGATCGAACAAGCACTGAATCTGCAACCACATCCGTATCTGTAACAGCACCGGAAAAACAAGCAATTAACGAATATATTACGCATTTGCGATTCCAATCATAGGCGGAAAGAAACATACGTGATATCAGACAGCCTGCACAGCAACAAACACGTTTCGAAATTCTTGATGAACAAACGGCACCACAAACACATGCAGAACCACAAATGTATGTTTCAAGACAGTCTGGATCGTGCAATGAAGCGGTAAGGTTAGCCAGACAAGATACCGAACCAATACCTGACAATGGAAAGCCAGGTCGCGAAGAGTACAGTGCAATGCATTCAGCTACACGTTCACAAAAGATGGAAGAAAATAATAGCGTACCACTCCAACGATACTACGCAAGGGTAGGCGAAAGTTACAGTGGACAATATCCAATGGATCTCCCAAAACCGGAAAGAACGACGGGAGAAATGATCAGAAACAAACGTGGCGAAGAATCGCGAATTTCATATGGAACTATGACGAAGTACGACAACGATCATTTCCTCACAGTCAGAAAATTTCAACTTTCGAGAAGGAAACTCATTACATCCACGAACTTTTATTGATCAATTCCGTGTAGGATTACCAGAACGGTGGACGCTAGCACACAAATTACACTTTATATGTGCACACATGTCAGGAACAGTCGCAGAAACCATGCAGAATGTTGCAGCCACATGCCGATCGTACGATTTCAGAGAGAAGTTTCTCTCACGATATTGGTCCAGCGAAGCACAGAACAGAGTGAAGTACGAATTATTACAGAACCCATATTTTGAAAATTCAGAAGAGAAGAGTCCCGTGAAATTTTTCGAAGTAATGGCAAAGAAAAATCAATGCTTAGATGTACCATACAGTGATGGAGAGTTGATTAAATTACGTGCGATGAAGTTACCATTGAAATACCAGCAATCATGAGTAGGTCGCGGAGGCAACGACGTCGAAGCATTTAAAGGAATTCTAAGGGAACTTGAGTTCATAGTTTCGGAAGATGACGCAAGAAAAAGACGAAACGCATGTGACAACGAAAGTAAAAAGCAGTGAAATCCACAAGACACAGTACGAAGAAACAATAATTACGAACCACGTGATAACTTCGCACCAAGAAACGACAACAGATTTCAACAAAAAACACGCTTATGGATTTAGAAGAGAATACGGCAATAACTATAATTCACCCAGGAACGGCAACTATTACAGAGGGAACAATGACAACCAGAACGGGTATTGGAGAACCAAGAGACCGACAAATTATCAACAAAGGAACCAGTATCAACAAGCGGAACAAGAAAAGAGAATACATATAGAAGAGGTGGAGGTAAGACCACCAAACCCCGAAAACGTTCGAATTGACAGCTAAGCGCCCAAGCCAAAGAGAATGACGCACCGACCCAGGGTAATTGCTGCCACCTTGAACAGAGAAGTAAATACCTTATCACAAGAAGAGAAGAAGGAAGAAACAAAACCGCAGGGACCAGATGAAAATGAAGACAGGAAAATAACAATATCACGTTGTGACGAAATTAATTGGGAGAATACTGACGAGGAAGATGAATTACCAGAGGCATGCACAATGAATGTAGGAGGAAAGGACGAAGTAATGAGTATTGCAGAGCTATTTGAGATGAAAACCAGGGAAAGAGAATTCAATGAGGATAATGCGCAGTTGACAGAAGTTGAAAATAAGTTACTAGTGGGCACACAACCCAACGTATATAATGAAGGAAGTTATGAAGCGATAATTAGAACATTTAAATTCGATTATGTGGAAGTAGCGACGAAGAAGGAGAAGATAAACGAGGATGAGGAAAAAGTAGAGAATGTTGAAGAAAGCGTAAATGAAGGAAGAAATAGAGAAGAGGAAATAAAAGAGAGAGAAGTAGCAGACAAAGCTTATCCTACAGAAAGTTCGAATTCACAAGGGAAATTCCTGAAAAAGACTCATGTATGATTCAGTGGAGGATTCGTTGATGCAAGAAGAAGAAGAACTGAACCAACCCTTTCAAATTCAACCAATTGTAAAGGCTATGGTAGAGCATATCCCAGTCAATATTGTAATTGATAGCGGAAGTGAACTGACCGCGATCTCAGAAAATTTATTCATGCAGTGTAATGCCAATGAGGAATTGCCAGTTCTGAAAACACATAAGATTAAAGTAAGATGTCCTATTAGAAACAATGCTGCAGAAGTTATGAGACAAAAAAGGTTAACTCTTTCATGCCAAGGTCAAAAGATCGAAGCCAACTTCGTGATTATACCTAAACTAACTGTAGATTTGATTATAGGCACAGATTTTTTAAATGAGAGACGAGCGATAATAGATATGGGAAAAAGGTAGCGTAACATTCGGGAATGTCACACTTCTCTTTGAGCAAAAGCTAAAATTAGAAGAAATACCAGATATAAACAAACAATTAAGAATGATACAAGGTAAAGAGGATGAAGAACTAGAATAGTATGCACTAAAGGAGGAATCGCTTCAACTCATGTTAGAAGTCCATAAAGCAACTGACGAAAAATTAGCACAATATTTCAAGTTTATGTTGCAGATAATTTCGTCAGGAGAAATAAGAATGAAGAGAGAGGAAGGTGGGGAAAAGAAAGTAGTTTCAATAAAGACAAAAACAAGAATAACACCAATAGTAGCATAGATTAAGGTGAAGGGATAAAGCATAGATAATCTAACAGTAAGAAATACTAAAATTCAATACACCACAACACTACACAAAAATAAAAAACGAATTTGAGGATTCTTATAGAAGATAAGACTCAAAATATCTTCGAATTATAACATGGAAAGGGCGACTAAATTTGTAAAGCTTTTTAAAAAGGCATAAAGCAGTGTAGGTACTAGACATATGTTAGATGATTATAAATAAAACTTTTTGTAAGAACCATTGTAAAAACTCCAGCAAGAAGAAAATGCAACGACCCACAAGTTGCAACGAGAGAAGTATCAAGAAAGGAAAGGACGTAATTAGCAAGAAACAATTCCTACAAGGCAGAAGTGTCGAGAGAAGGGAAAGGACAGCGAGACCAACAAAGGGCACTTGTATCCAAAGTTGGCAGTAAATCTACTGCTAAAAGGGACCCATGCAGGGACAGACAAGCAAACACCGGACTTTCGCCGCTCGTAAACCCTGGGACGCCCCGACTCAGCGGAGCGAGCAAACAACGGCCCGACGAGAAGACCGCTTGGGCAAGCCACCACTGGCAAAAAATATGTGTAAAAGTCACACTACAGCTATTAAACAGCACACTGATGCACAAAACTGAAGAAAACTTCCACAAAGTATAACAGACACATCCAAACAATTTATCAAACTGTTACTAAGAGGAGAACTTCAAAGCGACTAGTTATCAATAAATATTCCCATATCCTGCCCTGAGAAGAACCAAGAATCAAGTAAGAAGCAGAGAAAAAGCAGGAAGAACAGAAGTTGAAGATTCGCAAGATTGAGACCAAGAAAGGAGATGGGTGAAGAACAGACTACATACCTTCCCAAATCCCTATCCTATTGCAAACTAGTCGTCTGCAAAGTACTACAAAGAAAAACGACCGCTTTCAGCGACACATTAACGATGACTTTCATGCATACAAAGCCAGTAAACCACTAAATTCTGCACTCACAGCTCAATTCCATTATGGGACCTCCGCAACAACAACACACAGTTGCAAAGCCGACAAGGAACGACGAACGAAGCTGTACATCAAATACTTGCCCACATCCATCTCGCTCAAGTCCATCAACTTCGTGGAAAAACATTTCTCAACCTCATGCATAAACATTCATAGGATACTGAAAAGTGAGAAATCGTGTGATGTAGGAATTGCGCATAAGACACGTGTCAAAAACTAAATAAGTAAAGCACAGCAGACAGCTAATAAACTACAAAATGACAGTCATTGACTATGGACACAAGTAAAAATAGACTATCGATAAAAATAAGGCACTACTTCTGAAATGGACAGTATATAAAGAGGAAAAGTAGGGCATAATAAACACTATAACTATATGCCACTTATTTTCTCCTCATAAAAATAAAGGAATAACTAAATTTTACTTATTTTCTCCTTATAAAAACAAAGAATACAAAATTACCTTGTTGTATGTTTCTCCTTTTCTCATTTGTACCATTTTTTAGGATAATATCTCAATACTTGTGTATGTATATTTCATTGTCAAAGGAACTCTAGGAAATAATTCTTATTTGTTAGTGTAACAATGTTGAAACGAGTGTCTAGAAACAAAAACATTTTACTTGTACATGATATTTAAGAAATGTGTTAGGAATAGATTTTACTTAATTATTACATTTATAAAAAAAATATTTCTAAGAAAATTGATGTGAAAGACTCCTCATGTTCGATAACAAATTTCTTAAAAAACAAACTTCACACTTAAATAAAGAAAGAAAATAATTAAAAATTAATAATGATAATAGCATAAAAATATTCTTCTGTTGTCAATATCAACATATTTTTGAGAAAATTGTGGAAGAATATAAAAATATAAATTAGTAATACAAACTAGCATAGATCTAGAATAACATGGCTGAACAATAGGCAACAAAATTTAGATAAGGAAACAATTTTTGAATGATTTAGACAATGATTCAAACATTGCCTAACTTCAATGCAAAAATTTAGTTCGAAGGGTGGTGATATGTAAGGAGTCAGGCAAATCCAACACCTTTCGTGAAAACCCTGACATGGTAAGCAAATCCGGCAGTATGTCACATAGCTCCGAATAAATCCTGACATTAACTTAACCAAAGTAATACGATCAATGAGTGAGCAAATGGAATACCACAGACTAAAACAAGAACGCCTAAATGCATGTCATAACCTCCCACCATGAAACAGACGCAGTTCCGAGGGAAGAACCAAGAACAGAAGCCGAGAGCAGAACCGTGTTAAGCTAGAAGGCCCTACGATAAGGGACGGACACCCACATCGCCGGATGACCTCCAGGACCACCCCCCAGCCCATGTTAAAAGATAGAGCCCTCCAGAAGAACAGTATAGATCTTACAATAACACTAAAAGGGCCACACCAGCGGCAAGTTTTAGCGTGAGACTTTTTCGCGTCTCTGTTCCGCTGCAAACGTTAAAAACATTGCCCCACCACGAAAAGTGTAACGTTTCCCATTGCATAGACAGAATTTTTGTAGGTGGAATTTAAAGTTAACATTGAGATGCTGATTGGTTAGTTGAAAACACAGCCAGATACCTTTTTTTAAAACCAACTTCGGTAAATTGCAGTAAGGAGAAGTTAGGAGAGAGCTGCTTCCGAGACAGTGAGATGTGTGGAGCTGCGCCACCCAACACCCCCTGATGCTGCCTAACCAACGACAAGGTAATGAACGCACCCGATGCCGCATGAGAGTGCATAAACCTTCACTCAGAACTGCAGAAGTTTCACGTGTTACACCCCCCTTTTTACGTAATACTAGTGTCGATCGTCAGTTAAAGCTCACGGTATTCACATTTGCTATTATAAATTAACATCTGAAATGCGATGATTTTTCTGTTATATAATTATTGAGAAGCCACATCAGCCACTGTTATTTACGACAAGTTAGATAAGTAATTAAAGATAATTGAGGGTCACTGTAGACCATTTTGATAGTTTTCTCTCTTGTGAAACTTAATTTAAACCTAGATTATAGATGTGATATGGCATAGGTCATCCTTCGATCCATTGTAGAACTTGGAAGTCCATTCATAGAATATTCGTTCACATTTTTGTTGAACATAGTTGGTTTTTATCATCCTGTATTAAAATTTTTCCTTTTATCAATAGTGCAATTTATAAACAATATTTTGTGAGTAGAATAAAATTTCCAGTGGTAAACTTAACTGCTTCTTCGACGTTATTTTACCAGCTAGCTAAAAATAGGAAAGCCTTGAACCTCTTCCACTAAATTTAGTTAGTATTAAGACTCTTTTACAGGGATGCAGTGGAGCTGACGCTGAAATCATTAAGTATTTGATTATATCATCGCTGGTCTCACTGAACTCTTCTGAACTCTACATGTCATGTGTGGTCTGGCGTCTCCTTACCAGCAACAGGTTCTAGGTTCAAACTAGTTAATTCCCTAAGAAACACGTTCAGAGCGTCGTTGCGCGAAAGTGGTAGGGAGACACGATTTAGAACAGACACCACGCAGAATGTTAGAAGCTAAGTGAAGTCGAGCGTCAGCAAACTGTTGGTGCTCGTGTGGTGTGTGCTCCCATGACAAGGGAACAGAACTGTTTGGTGTTTCTAGAGGCACTGCGTCGAAGATTTATACCACATATAGGAAAGCAAGAAACACCATCCGCTAAGCCACAATGTGGATAATCTTTTGTTGTGACTGATCGTGATGTACGGCCATTGAAGAGTATTCTTATGAAAAACATAAGGACAAAAAGTGCAAAAGTCACAGCGAAACTAAATGTCGCCATCGTGAATCCTGTGAGCACCGAAACAACACTAAGTGAGCTCCATAATCAGGGAATTTCAGGGTTAGAGGAATACAAAACCATTGATTACTCATGCAGATGCCCGTAGTAGGGAAACGTGGTGCAGGAGCCTTAAAGTCTGGACTATGGAGCAATTGAAGAAGTCATTTCGCTAGATGACTCTAGTTTCGCACTGTTTCCAACTTCTGATGAAGTTTAAGTTCAAGACTGATCATATGGGCAGCTGTGTCGTGGTATTTCATGCCCCCCCCCCCCTCCCCATGAGACAGCAAAATCTCATTTCTGACAAGGATTAGGTGGCCATTTTGGCTGATCATTCCGTGGTACAATTCCAAGACGACAGTACCTACGTTCACGTAGCTCGCTTCGTCCAGGGCTGGTTTTGTAATGTGGATGAGTTGTTGCATGTCTGCTGGCCTCCATACTCATCATATCTCAATATTACTGAGCTTTGTGGTCTACTTTGGAGAGAAGGACTCGTGATAGCAATATGTCTCCATCAACAATACCCGAACTTGGCACTATTTTTCGGAAGAAAGGTATAAGATTCCCTTTAAAACCATATAAGGCCTGTATTTTTCGATTCTGACACTCGTGGAAGCTGTCTTAGATACTAGTGGGTTTCTCACACCATCTTAGGCACGTGTTTTTTTATATTTTCTTATTTTTTCCGCTCCCGATAGTTGGGATTGTGCTCCATCTCTAGTGACCTCGATGTCGACGGCATGATGAACTCCTTAGAGTCGTTCCTCTACTGACTGACATATTCTGAAGGTTACCGAGTTTTCAACGCCAGGCGTGAACATGCCCTAGAAACTCGCATACATTTCTTGACTTAGATTCATGACGGTTTTGGAATACAAAGGGTACGTGGGATTGTCGTGGTGTTCTCGGTTTAGTTGGTCTCTTCCGTTTGCGGAACCTGTAACTGCTTGCCCTGAAAGACCAAAGCCGCGAATGAAAGAGCTCTCTCTCTCATAAATCTGTTCGCAGGGATCGGGAAACGACGAACGCTCCACGTCTAGCGGTTTCCATTGTCCGCTGTCACAGTCAGACACCGGGAAATTCTTTCATTGCTTCCTTGTGAACGTGTGTGTGTGTGTGTGTGTGTGTGTGTGTGTGTGTGTGTGTGCGTGCGCGTGTGTGTATGTGGTGCAGAAAGCAGGGCGAGTTAGTGGTGGGAGGCGTGGAAGGGTGGAGGGACGGGGGGAAAGAGAGGGTGGTACGGCTGCGTAGACTATGAGAACAAAAAGCGGGCTCAAAAGTAATTGTATTTTTACGATAGCGGTGTAAGGCGGACGGCGCGGCGTGGAGTTGAATTAGGACTGGCGGCAGTGGGGTGGTTTTTTCCTCCCCCAAGCGGCTCCTGGCTCGCTTGGCACCGCGCCGTCTGCTGATGGAAAAACCCCGCCTTCTCTCACGACGCTCATTCCTCACGTCCGCTTCCTGGCTGCCAAAATTATCCGCTCAAGTTTTTGCGACGAGCCTCCGTGTGATATTGGAGCCGGCGTCCTATGCTGTACGGTTATGCGGAAATTCGTTTTCCTTTCAGGAAACAATGTCCATTGGCTGCCACTTTACAAATGTTGGTATCACTGGACTTGAGAGGAATTGCAGCCCTCGCTAACAGTGAGCTCTTAGAGCGTTTTACTCATTCAGTTACATGTCGTGCTGGTGACTAATAAAGTTTTCGTAAAATCAGCTATTCACGAAAACATTTCTAGCCATTTCGCTGCTACAGACGTGCTCTTTACGTTCCGTGCTGAGGGCAGTTTTTGTTATGGCTGTACTGCTCGAGAAATGCTGCTGCCAGTGCTGGGAGAAAGCGGTGTCACCGATGTGGAATACTTGTCATCCGATTTTTTGAAAACTAGTAGGTGAAAATATTTCTTTTTTTTTACACGTTACAGTGTGATATCCTTCATTGTCCATCATACTTACGGCTCTGCTTCAAATTAAGTAAAACATTGCCCGAGATTTTGTAGAGTTGAAAACGCATTGGGTAAACTTCGCGTATGGGTAGTTTACAGAACACATTGTAACAAATGAAATGCAGATAATATATCGACATTTCACGAGAGTAATCCCAAAGTAAGGTGTCCTATTTTTTTATACGTACATAGGCCTGTTTATTTCTACGATGGTTCACATCAGTTTACGGCTTTAACAGTTAGCTATTTTTCGACAAAATCACCATTTCTGTCGATGCATTTTTGTAGACGCTCTGGCAGTTTTTATATGCCCATGTCATACCAGCTCGCCGCCATGCTGTTCAGAAAGTTATGCACCTCTTCTTTCACCCCGTCGTCGGAGCTGAATCGCTGGGACCACAATTAACGCTGACAGGTACTGTGAGACTCTGAAAAAACTCAAACGGGCAATTCAGAACCGGAGAAGAGGAATATTGAGCAAGGGCGTACACGTTCTCCATGACAACACTCGCCCACACATCGCTCGTCAAACCGTTGCTCTCTTGAAACAGTTTCAGTGGAATACAATCACCCACCCACCCTATAGTCCTGACTTGGCGCCCAGTGACTATCAGCTGTTCCCATGGTTAATAGAACATTTTGCCGCAAAGCGTTTCAGCTCCGAGGACAAGGTGAAAGAAGAGGTTCATAACTTTCTGACCAGCATGGCGGCGAGCTGGAATGACATGGGTATACAAAAACTGCCACAGCGTCTACAAAAATGCATCGACAAAAATGGTGATTATATCGAAAAATAGCTAAATAGTCGAGATGTAAACTGATGTAAACTATTGCAGAAATGAACAGGTCTATGTACTTATATAAAATAGGAAATCTTACTTTTGGATTACCCTCGTACTTAAAATTGCAAACAGAACGAAATCTCACTTCTTTCTCGAGTTACTGGGTTCTATACCTGACGGACGGTCCCACGCGCTGTGCCCATTCATGTCCTTGCACACCGCGAATCATGTGGTCATAATAGTCTTCATATATTATAAACGATTCAAGATATAAAACCGAGATTTTTTGCAAATGATAGCACACAATGAGGTACATGTGTCTTATGACAAGTACTCGAAACTTTTTCTTCGCCGAGATACGGCAGTAACTCGTCCGCAGCAGTGAGAGGTCGGTGGTTCAAGATACATACAAGCGTCCATAGCACTTGTATGAATGTGTGGTGTGTGTTCTTTCGGGCATGTCCGAAAGAACAGACACCACGCGGAATCCGCAGCAGTGATACGTATTACGTAAACTGAAGATAGAGTGGGAGAAAGAAAAGGGAAGGGACTATTGATGTCAACTGCATCAGTACTTTATGCAGAATCAGCGGCAACGCGTGGAAAAGTGTGCCGGATCTGGATTCGAACCCAGGATCTCCTGCTTATTAGGTAGTTGTGTTAACTGCTGCGATATCCAGACGCAATGTTCATTGCATTTGCGAGGACTCATCCGGTGTGCCTCCCGACCGATACGCATTCCCGCCTGGTACCTATTATCTGCTATTCCTGTTTATGTCCTCCGTGCTCGCTACTTTGAGATTGATTCCCGCAAGGGGTCGGACGTACGTGTGCATCAGCACTGAAGGTGGTGGATTCATTTCCCATCAAGGCAAATCAATTATATGAATACGTGCTGTTTGTTCTTTCGGGTATATTCTAAAGAACACACACCACGCGGAATCCGCAGCTGTGATACATGTTATGTAAAGCCACAATGTAGCTGACATCAATTGCCCCTTCCTTTTACCTTTCTCCCCCACCCATCTTCCATTTACAACCACCTTCAGTGCAGATGCACCATCATGTCCGATCTCCTGAGAATGGAGGACATGGATAGGCACTGCTCATAGGTGGCGCTCAGTAGGAATGTTGGTCAACCGAAAAGCGTCCCGAGACAGTCTGCGCAACTACAATTAATACTGTCTTCAGGTGGCCCCACCGTGGTTGACTCAAGTGTCTAACAAGCAGGAAATCGCACACATTTTTACTCGCCACCGCCGATTCCGCATTAAGCACCGACGCAGCTGACATCAATAGTCACTTCCCTTTCCCTCCCTCTCTCTCCACTCCACCTTCATCTTATGTAATAAGTCCGTAGCACTGTAGGGAAACCCCAGCAGGGCATGTACACACGACCACAGCACATGGCAAACCGTATAGCAGGACATGTAAACACGCCCACAGCAGCGAAAGGACTAAAATTCCAAAAGACTTTTGTAATAGCCCATCTAATTTTTTCTTGCAGTAAAATTACTACCCTAGACACTCACCCGCCTCAGTAGCTCAGAGTTCAGCTTGTCTGACTGCTATGTAGAGGACTCAAGTTTGTTTTCCGATTCCGCAGAGATTTTTCCCTGGTGGGAGGTCTAAAACGGAGTGTACTGGACTTCCTGATGCCAAGTGAGTGGTTGCCTGATTGAGAAGTAGTGACTCCAAGTTTAAGAGGGATGTGCTGTCTCCATACTGTGTCCGAATGACACCATCGGTAGCGGATGATAAGGCGTCGGTGTGGGCCCCGATTTGCCCGTCTTAGCCAGAACACGAAGTGTAGCTTTGATTTGCTATATCACTAACTTCTATTTGCAGCAGAACACTACAACGTAAGAGTTTAAACTTTATGACCTACCTGAAACTGACTTTTCCGCTGGAATCAAGATAGATTACGAACATGAGAAACCTAATTCATGTTCTTCACACATGACATTCTTTGTGTGATGAACAGAATAACGTAGGTGGATTTTATGTTCCTAGATGGGTGAAATGCTTTTGATTCAGTGCCTTACAGACTCCTTGTATGGAAAGTATATTCCAGTGGTAGAAAGGAAGGAAACAGAAATACGAGAGCTATCCGGAAAGTAAGTTCCGATCGCTCGCTAAATGGAGATCACTGTGAAAATCGGATGAAGCTTTGCATGGACGTTTTGGACAGTGTCTCTAGTACGCCCGTCGATCGCTTCACGTCGCTCTTTTAAGGTGTGAGCGTACTGTGAGCGCGTAAATATACCCACAAAATAGTGTCCCCCGGTGAGACATTTACCCCGAAGCTATGCAGCCCACATAACGTAACTGTCGTGCGGTTCCCCTTTCAAAACTTCTCTCAGTCGTATTCTTCAGAGGCAATGGAGATCCTCCTGCAGCGTTTTCGAAGAGAAATGTTTGATCACCCACAATACAGCCCGTAATTGGCTCCCTCTGAGTTTCATCTCTCCTCACATGAATCAGTGGCTGTGAAGCCAACATTTTGTCTCGGACAGCGAGCTGCAGACCAGTATAGAGAATTGGCGGCTGCTTCTATGGGGAGAATATTGGAAAGTTGCTACAACGCTATTATGAATGTCTAAGTCGGAGCGGCAACTAAGCAGATTAGTTTGTAGAAGGTGTAGCTAACTGTTGCAAAGAAAACATTTTTTATTTTCACAATGGTTTCCATTTCGCGGCCGATCGAAACTTACTTTCCGAATATCGCTTGCACTCTGGCGCATGCCAATAAAACTGTCATTAGTAACAGAACTCTACTGATTTCAGATTTTCATATGGAAATAAGGAATAAGTTTGAAACTGTTGGTTTGGAGCAGAACACTGTAGAGAAGTGGAACGTGGATTACCGGAAATTCGGAGAGGAAGAAACTGTTAGCAGTTGAATATTAAAATTTTAGTGAAGATGTAAAGTAAGAACTGAAGAAGCAGCGCAAAGAATACACGAAGAAAGCAGCCTTTTCTAGGTATAACAGAATTGGTTTTCAATATTTTTTGATTATCGACTAGTTTTTCTAAGCAAAATTATTTGTTTTCTTGTAAGTTTGAAATTCAATCCGTGTGTGAAACAAAATACGCTTTATCGGATTTGACATACATGTTGAACTACGATCTTCATCTACATTTTTAAGTTTTGCAATTTATATTACACTGAGTCATGTCGACAGGGAAATGCCAGGGGAATAATAACATTTCTCATATAAAAATTGTAATTCTTTGATACAATCACTAACCAGAGTCAATTTTATTTAATCATCGTACATTCATATTTAAACTGGATGAAGGTTGGACATAGTTTGTATTATTTTTATTAAAATGTAATTCCTCCAGCTGTACTTAAGATTTCTTATTTACTTCGCTACTAGTTTCGGCGTTGCGTCAACGCCATCTTCAGGCCCGTACACTTTGGTGTAATCAGTTGTGTGTGGCTCAGTCCAGAAGTCCGCGGTAAGATCAACAAGTGATCCACGTGGATGGCGGGCAGTAACTTGCTTTAATTCCCATCATGAGAATAAACTGCAATGGCAATTGCGTCTACGTTCTAAATTAGTGTATATTTACAAAAGTCAGAACTGGTAGCCTAGAACTTACATTTATGAGTGTGGAAGGTGAAGACGTCTTCGCACGCCCAACTCCGTTGACACCCAGTGATTAAAATACGTCCTTAGATTTACAAACGACTGCAATTTTCCATACGGTTTGCAGTCGCTATGAGTATCAACAAGGTATACGACCAGTCACTTCGTGTGGCAGATGTTAAACATGCCGGGCAACGCCGGGCACTGCAGTTGACTAGAAAATAATGATGAACTTAACTTTCACAACGAAATTAAAAGTTTACCCTTGCATCAATTGTAAGTTGCTGGTTCAGGTGATAGGCAATGAGCTACATCGCTCACTCGTTCATTACTCAATACGTATCCAGTCGTGATAGCGTTTCACGTTCTCCGATTTAAAAAGTCATCTACAAATGTGTGGGGAGATTTTCGGTCAAGAGTACGGCACTACCCTGCATTGGTCTCCGAGACCGATCTGATCTTCCGCTGTTTGATTTTTCTTCTTTTTTTGGTGCAGGTTTCTGAGAAAGATTTTGTGAACCTCCCTTTCCAACTCTGAGTGAACTAGTACACCACTTACGGGCAGCAAATGCTGTAACTGTAACATTTTTATGCTCATAAAAGTATGGGACGAATTTGATTAACATCTGGATGTTTGTCGTGCGTTCCGTGAAGCCACATTGAGAGCTTGTGAAAGGTAAATGAAATCATTCATCCTGTACGTAATTGTGAAAGTACCCCAAGGTTGTGTGTAATGCATGTAAAAGGGATTGGCTACCATTATAAATAAGAATGCTTGTTTTGAAAATGATAGCTTCTTATTCCTCCAGCTAATTTTGAATTCACTCCACGTTTCTGTATTCATTTACGCAGTCTCCTGAAATAGGATGAACCTTATTAGAACATTTTCTACACGTATTTTTTGTCAATGATTGGTACGAACAAAACTCTATGCCTGAAGAAAGACATCTGGACCTACGAGGTTCTCTTCGTATTGTCGTCATGGCTTCGTGCGTCTTAGGTTACTGTTGATACTAGGTACGCAAATCCGTTAGTTTTGTACATTCCGCGGATTTTATGTTTTTGTGCTTTCGCTCTGTGCTGGTCACTCTACTTTCTACGCAACCACTTCAAGGCTCCGCTGAAGTAGCCAAATTTACCTTCACGTATTTATGAGGTACCGCAGCCGTTAGGGGATAATGACAACTGAAGTTCACAGAATACCTGTTGCTACGTAAACGCTCCCATGAGAGGAATGGAACTTTTTAAATTTCTGCTGCCTGTTAACTCCCTCCCGACATCTTTCCAAATTATTCAGAGCTTTCTATTTAAACCAATGGAGAGCACTCTATAAAAGCTGTTCTGGAAAGAGCAATAAATGCTCTCATAATATCTTACGCGAAAACGTTGCAACGATGAGAGAATTTGAAGCACACGTCCCCACTAAAAGGCGTAACTGCGGCCTATAACAGCCATTGAGCTTTTACTTCACCCATTAAAATGCGAGAGGAACGTAAAACTCTGGGCTCAAACTTTTTATAACGGACTGTTAAATTACGGTGTATGAATTTCTTATGTGAAATGTCACTTTTTTCAGACGCAGGGTTCGATCGGGATGCCACGCAGAGCGTTTCTTGCAATGCGAATGAGTGAAAATTAAGCATCCTAGAGCTCCTTATATCTCCACCCGTTATAGAGGTGTCTCCACAGAATTTTCCAAAGGACATAACAGTAAAAGGAAAAAAAAGTAAGAAGGCTAGTGAATATTGTACTAAATGTTAACACTGCCCCGCAGGCTCCATTTTTGGATGGACTGTTGCATGGCTTATGTATTCATTACTACCAAAAATTATTCCACGAGACTCGAAGTACCTTTTCGTTACTGTTGGAAACTTTTCGTTACCCACCTGCTTTCTCTCCCATGTGTTCGTGCAGCTCGATAGCGTTTGTATTTCTCCAACGTCTTATTGTCAGCAGTGTAAGTTGTTCGTTACGCAGATTACCCAACAAACTCTCTCACGCGCCGTGTTTGCTTTCCCCGCCCCCCATGCAACTCGTGCCCGAACGCGCCCGACAGGCGGGCGCGGTAAAACGGTGGCGTGCCTGCCCTGGATCGAATCCGCTGGATGGCGACGAGGGCCGGTTAGTCGGCCAGCTTGATTTTGTTTTTAGGTGGTTTCCCACATCCGAATATGTGAATATACGGTTGGTGTCCACGTCTGGCTCCAGTTACACGACTTGCAAACATTTATGAAAAGTTATCGCATTTGCACATAAGATGGCACTAGACGCAGACATGTGGCGTACACAAATAACGTCGTGGTGCTGAGGGGCCGTGGGAGTGTGGAGCAGTAAGGGCGTTAGGAAAGACATCCGCCCGCCGACTACCACTAAATCGAAATAGACACATCAAAATAAAAAGTTTTGCATCACCCCAGTTCCCAGAACTTGTGAAGATAGACGTCAACTGTGGATATTGTATCACAGACACAGTCCTTTAGCTATTCAGAGACGTCACTAAACCCGCCCAAAGATGTAAACAATCATGCATGAACGGCGCCTATTGGACGGAGGGGGTCAGACAGCCGATCAGTTCCAGTCATTCCCACCAGGAAGGAGGTGCACGGCTCGTGTTGTCTGTGGTTCAACCATGCTTAGATCGTCAATATCGCGGTTCGATCATGTCCGCATTGTTACTTTGTGCCATGAAGGGCTCTCAACAAGGGAAATGTCCAAGTGTCTCGGAGTGAACCAAAGCGATGTTGTTCGGACATGGAGGAGGTACAGAGAGACAAGAATTGTCGATGACATTCCTCGCTCAGGCCGCCCAAGGGCTACTACTACAGTGGATGACCGCTACCTACGTACTATGGCTCAGAGAAACACTGACAGCAACGCCACAGTGTTCAATAATGCTTTTCGTGCGCAATAGGCAGCATGCTGCGCAACTTCAATCCCGACGTCCATGGCGAGGTCCATCTTTGCAACCACGACACCATGCAGCGCGGTGCAGATGGTCCAAAAACATGCCGAATGGACCGCTCAGGATTGGTATTACGTTCTCTTCACCGATGAGTGTCGCATATGCCTTGAGCCAGACAATTGTCGGAGACGTGTTTGAAGGCAACCTGGTCAGGCTGAACGCCTTACACACACTGCCTAGAGAGTGCAGAAAGGCGGAGGTTCTCTGACGTTTTGGGGTGGTATTATCTGGGGCAGACGTACACCGCTGGTGGTCATGGAAGGTGTCATAATGGCTGTAATATACGTGAATGCCATCCTCCGACCGATAGTGCAACCATATCGGCAGCATACTGGCGAGGCATTCGTCTTCATGGACGACAATTCGCACCCGCATCGTGCACATGTTGTGAATGTCTTCTTTCAGGATAACGACGTCGCTCGACTAGAGTGGCCAGCTTGTTCTCCAGACATGAACCATATCGAACATGTCGGGGATAGATTGAAAACGGCTGTTTATGGACGACGCGATCCACGAGCCACTCTGATGTATCTACGCCGAATCGCCGTTTGGGAGTGGGACAATCTGGACCAACATTGCTGTGATGAACTTGTGGATAGCATACCATAACGAATACAGCCATGCATCAATGCAAGAGGTCGTGCTACTGGCTATTAGATGTACCGGTCTTTACAACGATCTGGACCACCACCTCTGAAGGTCTCGCTGTATGGTGGTACAAGATGCAATGCGTGGTTTTCATGAGCAATAAAAAGGGCGGAAATGATGTTTATGTTGATCTCTATTCCATTTTTCTGTACAGGTTTCGGAACACTGAGTAATGGTCTGTCAACAGCTTGACACCAGGTGCCCTTTAGAACTTACTAGGCCTCAGCGCATCAACTACCCGCGTCACCAATGGAGACATTACATGGTCTGAAGATGGTATGACTGAAACTAGTTACCATGCCATAATAATTAACACCTTTTGCGATTTTGGCTGTTTTCCGTTACATTGTTCTGAACGACCTACAACAGAAACTTTACACTAATTTCCGTTAACTAAAGGAAAACACAATTTATTACAAACGTTAAACTTCATCCGAACAGGCCTTGAAGGTCCAACGGTATTGACCGACCGCCGTGTCATGCTCTGCCAGTAAGCATCATTGGATGCGTATGTGGAGTAGCATGTGATCAGCACACCATTCTCCCAGATGTTGTCAATTTTCGTGTGTGGAGCTGCTACTTCTCAATCAAATAGCTCCTCAATTGGCCTCACGAAGGCTGAGGTGCACTCAGCTTGCCAACAGCGCTCGCCAGGTTTCACTTCAAGCGCTAGCCAGGCCCGACAGAGGTTTACTTCGGTAATTTGACGGATACCGGTGTTAACATTCCGGCAATATTGTTGGCATATTACACGTTTTATGTTCACCATACTCTATTGCTGATAAAAGGTGACAGTTATGTAGTTAACTCATGTGCAGAAACAAAATGCACCCACAAATAACGTTCACCACGAAGACAGAGGAACAAAGTTCCTTTAACCATCTATAACTAATCCTTAACAAAGCATAAATTTTCTATTTTAAGGAAAAGTAGCTGTGCGGATCTCATCAATGCCAGTTCCTACAGTCCATCACTTTTCATCTTGGCCGTTAATGAACTGTCTAAAGATCTCCGTGTTCTAAAGTAAGTTGCAATAACCAATCGTTTCCAGCAAATGAAATTACTCTACCGTGCAACTGGCTAAAAAATAAACAGCAAAGAAACATACACTTGCCCAAAAAACGGAAGCAATAAAGAAAGAGCTAAAATAATTCAATTATAATTTTACAGTAGTACGTCCCGGCAAATCAAGAAATGGTTTAGAAAATGTAAAGTAAGAAGTAGTTTGTCCAGTAAAATGCAAACTAAGACTTGGCGTAAAACATAAGTTCAGAAACGTATATGACAAGATCGATGGCACAGGGGTGTGTAGGGTACGTAGTATTGACTGCCTTTTGTGACAGGTACGATATCAGCCAAACCGGCCACCCTTTTAATGTGAGTTTCATAGAACATTTACAAGCAAGCAACAGAATTTTTTAGGGCAGAATTTAGAGGAGACGTGTTCGGTGAGATAATAGACAGACTTGATTGATCTGAGAGGTCTTTTTTCCCAGTCTGATGTAATACTTTTTCACATCGACTGATGGTTCTGTTAAAGTAATGAGCATCTTCAGATGTGTTAAAAGTAAATTCAAGCATTCTTAAGTGTAAGACATCGTATAAAAGAACAGATGCAGAGCAAACAGTCGTTTGCAAATGCTCTGTTCAGAGTCCACGGACCACTAATGTAACTGCAAGCTCACTCCATACCCAGCGCTCATAGGTAGCACACCTCACCTCGACTCGTACACGTCCACCACGGCGCTGGGTGGTCATAGCACCGAGTAACGACTCCTGAAGATGGGCATATAAGAGCCAGAAACTGGTCATGCGATAATAAAAGAACTTTACAACTGTAGCGATATTTTCAACACTGTGGTAACCGCAAGGGATTTTATTTATCGACCGTGGATGCCGGTTGTCTTTTTTAAAAACAGCGGCCTCTTAAAAGGGTGAGCTATTCTGATTCTTCACATCACCTGTCCGCTAAGTTTGTTGCTTTCTCACTAGGCTTATTCGTCCTTATCCACTTGCTAATGCCGTGTAGAGTAGTATCTGTTACCCAACTTCAAGAACCACGGAGTCCTTCTCTCTCGGTGATAGAATATCCAAAGAGCACATTGTAATATCTATGATGCTGCGTTGCTAGAAGAGCCGTCGCGCGCAGGAATCGGGTAACTAAACTTCACAAGTTCGTGTAAGAAGATTACCACAATTTCATGTCGGCTGCGATGCCTTAGAAAATATGGCATGCGTCCTCATCTTCCCAGCGAGAAGAGAAAGGAGTCTGCTCAGAGTGTAGCTTGTGGAAATGTCTGCGAAAACGCCACAGTTAAAATTCAGCCGTGCTATCAAAGAGGACAGGAAACGTCACAATGAGTGTAGATGGGATTCTGTGGTCTAAAGAACCGTGTAGTGGATTATTACAAGTTCTTTCCTTGATGGTTCGCTCTTTTTTCCCGAGTCACATGCCTCTAAATAGTACGTACCTTAGATATGTCGTTGGGACTTCAGTCCCAGTTCTATACGCTTGCTTACCTGAGTGGTCGAGAAAAACATTACCTACTACGTGACTGCACCCAAACGAAGATAATAGCACTTCAGTATTCATGCGTATAGAAGCGTTTTATCGTCAGACTGACGCAAAGTTTAATTCAGATTTCTTACACAATGGAATGAATCACTTATGAAGCTGTTGTTGTGTCGAAACGCTGGGCTTCAAGTACGTGTTTTACAGCCATGATGCTAAAATAAATAAAACGCACTTATGAATACGTTGAATGTGTAGGACGCTGCCGAGGGAGGTATTGCTTCTAGATTTATCATTGTGGAAAATGTGTAGGACGCTCCCAAGGAAGTCATTGCTTTTAGATTTATCACTGTGGATGTGGACTGAGACAGCATCACGCTTTGCAGGGATAGCACTTATCACAGTACCGTGAAATAATTTTGGTGGATGCTGTTTTTTCGTCTTTAGCCCTAAGATTGATTAATTCAGCTCTCTGTTCCAGTCATTTGCCGAAACTGGTCCGCATATTATCACAACTGTGACATTCCAAACCACCCGTCATGTGTCTTTCTTGTGTCATCGGTCTTCGGATTGATTTGATGCAGAACGCCACGAATTGCTCGCCTGTGGCAATCTCTTTACCTCACAGTAGCACGGGCACCCAATGCGTTCTTCAATTGTTGGCTACATTTCACTCTCTCTCTTGCCTTCGGCTTCTACAGCTGCTTCACGTTATGCCTTGAAATCATAATTCGTGTCGTATTACATGGTCTCTTCTCGTTGACAATTCCCACATGCTCGTCACCCGCCGATTCTCCACAGAACGTCTTCACTTCATATCAGTCCAGCTAAATGTCAACATCCTTCTACAGCACCACGTCTGAATGGTTTTTTGATTTTGTTCTTTTGCAGTTTCCCCACAGTCCCTGATTCAATACCATACAATGAAGTGCTCCAGACGCAGAGACTCAGATATTTCTTTCTCAACTTGAACCGATTTTTAGCACTAGTAGAGTTCATTAAGTCGGGAAAGCCTACTTCGCCTGTGATAGTCTGCTATTTATGTCCTCCCTGCTTCATTCGTCCCCAGCTACTTTGCTTCCAAGATATCAAAATCTCTCATCCTCGTCTACTCCATGGTCTCCCATTTGTATGTTTGTTACTGCTACCCTTCATTACTTACGTTTTTCTGGTTTACTCTCTGTCCATAGCGTGTTCATTAACAGATTCACTCCTTTCAACAGATCTTACTATTATTCTTTACTTTCACTGCGGATAGCAACGTCATAAGCGAATCTTGTCATTGACTCTTTCACCAAGAACTTTAAACTCACCTCTGAACCATTCTTTTATTTCCGCCATTGCTTCTTCGATGTATGCATTAAACAGTATGGGCTAAAGACTATATCCCACTTTTTAATTACAGGACTTCGTTCTTGATATTCCATTCATACTCGTATTTCCCCCGTGTTTCTTATACATACTGCATGTCAGTCACGTTTCCTACAGTTTACACCTATTTTCCAGAGATCGCCGAACGGCTTTTCCACTGTACATAGGCGAACTTTTTTCTACTAGATCGTAAAATCATATGAACGTGTTTGCCTTATATTCTCATACCTAGGACTGTCCCTACGACTTTTTCCAACACCTACCCTGCACCTACATACATACTCTGGAAGCAACCACATGATGCATGGCGAAGAGTACCTTGTGTTATCACAAACCACTTCATTTTCTGTTGCACTCGCAAAAACTGCGACGGAAGAATGTCTGTTTATATGTCTCCGTAGGAACCGTAATTTCCTCTGTCTACGTCATCCCTACGTAAAAAGTATGTTGGCGTTGGTGGTAGCAGAATCGTTCTGCAGGCAGTTTCAAACCCCAGTTTTCTACATTCCCTCCTTCGCGAAAGTACGTCGTCTTCCCTCGAGAGATTGCCATTTGAGTTCTCGAAGCACTTGCGTAATACTTGCGTGCTGATAGAACCTACCGGTAGCAAATCTAGCAGCCCGCTTCTGAAACGCTTCGATGTCTTCTCTTAATCTCTCTTGGTCAGGATCACAAACACTCGAGCAGCACTCAAGAAAGGGTCGCACTAGTGTTCTAAACTCAGTTTCCCTTACAAATGGACTGCACTTTCATAAAGTTCTCTCAGTAAAACGATGTCGACCATTTGACGTTCTTGCTACAACCTTAACATGCGCGTGACTGTAACAAGCAGCACAATACTATTGCAAGATTCGAAAAATAAGGATTCATTTCTCCTATTCATATACATTAACTTACTTCTACATTTAGAGGTAGTTAGCCGGCCGCGGTGGTCGTGCGGTTCTAGGCGCTCCAGTCTGGAGCCGCGCTGCTGCTACGGTCGCAGGTTCGAATCCTGCCTCGGGCATGGGTGTGTGTGATGTCCTTAGGTTAGTTAGGTTTAATTAGTTCTAAGTTCTAGGGAACTGATGACCACAGCAGTTGAGTCCCATAGTGCTCAGAGCCATTTTTTTAGAGGTAGTTGACATTCATCAGACTAACTATAAATTTAGTGAGGCAATCTTGTATGCTCATATAGCAAACGACAGCATCATAAGCAAATAGTCGCAGCTTCTTGCTCATCCCGTTCGTCAAATCATTTATGTATATGGAGAATAAGAGCTCTTATCACACTTACCTGGGACACTCCTGACGCAACCTCTGTTTCTGGTGAACACTTGCTGTCGTTGACAACGTACTGAGTTCTAATTACATAACAAGTCTTCCAGCTACTCACGGATCCGGGACACTAATCCGTATGCTCGGACATTCGATATCGGCCATGGTTCGCAGGGTGCCATATGAGAACGGGCAAGCTGAGTTTCGTAGGAGCGTTGCTTTCAAAATCAATGCTCAGAAGCTTTTCTGTCTCAAGGAAATTTATTGTATTTGAAGTCACATTATGTTCAAGAACTCTGGAGCACACCGACATTAAGGACATCGGTCTGTAATTTTGCGGGCCCTTTATTTTATTGTTGTTATCTAAAGGAGTCACCTGCGCATTTTCCAGTAGCTTGGGACTTGCCACTGGGCAAGATCCGCGATAAATGCAAGTCAGTGCCATAGATCACTCTCTGTAAAACCGGTCTGGGATTCCATCCGCATCTGGTGACTTGTCTATTACTATGACTTCCGAACGGGATTCTGTGCGGCGGTCAAACGACGTTATGTTTGTGTGATCCTTCTGTCTGAATCATATGTTAAACGAGAAACTTAAAACTTATGCTTTTCTTTTGCTGTCTTCTATTGCCACGCTAGAGTGGTCGACGAATGACTGGATAGAAGTCTTCGACCCGCTTATCGATTTTACATTGGACCAGAATTTTCTCGGGTTGTCGGCACGACCTTTCGCTAAGGTACATCGGCGGCAATTGTATGCTTCGCTCATCTATCTTTTTTACTGGTTCACGAATATCTACTAGCTTCCGCGTGTCGAAATTTGGACAATCTTTGTTGAAACGAGAGTGTGACACGCTCTGCTTTCTCATAATTTCTCCAAGTTTCGTTATTTAATCGCGGTGGGTCATTTCCGTCCTTAACTCTCTTACTCGTCACATACTTATCTAGAGCGTGCTCTACAGTCAGTTTAAACTTCGTCCATAATTCATTCCATTTGTTGTCTAAGCAGGATGTTAACAATTGATAATCTACTGTTTCTATCAGAAATGCTCTACTTTCTTTCTTGATGGTGCTACTAACTGTAGTAACCAATTTACTATGATATAATGATTCAATACATGTCTCTACACCGACACTGTAGATCAGCTATCCGTTTGTAGCATCATGGCATAAAATGCACTGCGCAACAATATTGAAAGATCACTTTTTCGAAACCCCGTAATTGTCACCCATTGTGGGACACAGTTTTGAAATTTGTCTCAAAATTTACAACTTTCCTCGCGCTTTTCGATAAAAAAAGGCATCTTCAGATAGACAGGTGTAGAGTTGGAAAGTGGGTTTTAGGAGTCATGATTAGGGCATCGTCAAAAGTAGACTTCCCCGGTCACATGAACTAAAATAATTTGAAGCAACTATGTGCTGGCGTCATATCCTGAACCGATAACCTTGCAGGTTTGTGCAGCATATACCAGTGAATACACGGCCTGCTTTCACCAAAATGGGTGGTTTTAGAGGGACCATATTCTGTATTATTTACACTTGTGACTATGTCGCACCCCTCCGAGTTCACGCCACAAGATAGCATGAAACATGACCACTGGAAAAGCTTAACCACACTTTGCTCCTTGGGATTACGTTCGTATTTCGCCGAACGGTTTTGAATGGTCCATAGTGAGTCCACGCTACAGACCAGAGAAAAAAACTGGGGTCGCACTGCACTCCAAAGTGATGAAATAATGTTCTATGGGATTGCTAGCCGAAAATATCTGAGAGATGGGTTGAAGCGTGAGGTAGACGAAAACAGATTGTCAAGAACGTCTTCCTGTTGCTCGTCGTTTTCGACCGTGAAATGTGTGTGAATCAACGTCCCAAGGAAAGCGATGATCTTCTTGCCGCCCTTTATGCCAACCCTCGAGGATTTTTCGTTTCCATTCACAGTGGCAGTGTGTCAGAAATTTCTTCGGCCACTCCTAAGAAAACCGCGTGATTTCAACGCTGGGAGTCACGGTTCTCCATCGCAGAGGCGCCAGAAGGAGGGTTGAAATGTGGGTAGGAGGAGCTGTGACAACCTCCTCGTCGTCTGACACGCTCACGGTGCCCTTAGGGAGAATTGTGGTAAAATCTGGTGTCAGTGTAACGTTATTAACTCACTTCACATGTCACTCAAACTCAGACTTCTGGACTTGTTTTTTCCCATGTATCGACGCTTTGCTGTTTGAAGCGCCGTCCAGCTCGACGGTGACGTCGCAGGGCGCCACGCTTCTGCATCGTTACAAAGAAAGATTTTAGGCATCTTTGAGCCAAATGGGTAACAATTACGGGGTTTCGAATAAACATGACTCTTTAATTCGGCTGCACACTGTATTTCCATTGTTGGCAGTCGAACTAACTGCTTAAGACCAGGAGAGATTCTAGAAGTCGATCATGGGGTGTGGGTGGGGGGGGGGGGGGAGGGGGGGGAAGGGGTTTGGGGGAATGGAATATCGCTTAACAAAAGAAGAGTTTGGGTCCTCCACCGACGAAGTGGTAAAATTTGGTGTTGCTTAAAGTAGTTTTTGAAGTTCTGGGTAAAAAAAAAACTTATTTAACAAGGGGGATTTTACAAATTACATAAATCATAAAAAAGGTCAACTTACTACGAATAATGTTTGACTGATCGATTAATTGAGAGAGTATGGGACCAAACGGCGAGGTCATCAGTCGCACGATCCCGAAGTGGGTTACATAAGAAAGCGGGTATACTTAAAGTGGACGCACTCAGTCAGAGGAGTCCAATTATAAAAGAATGAACTTTAAACACAAACATTAAAAGCATAAAAGGTGAGACCAAATCTAAAAACTGGAAAAAAAGGGGGGGCGGTCATAGTGTCACAGACCGTGAAGACTGCAAAAAGAGTCCTAACCACAACCAACCTACCCCTGCTCCAAGACTAAAGGAGAACCTTATATCTGGAAATAAAAACCACTTCAATGGTGGAAACCGAAGACCGGGTCAACCATCCGCGGAACGTCTGCTAATATTAAATTTAAAGAAGCAGGAAGACTATAGTTATGAAAAGTCGAAAGAAAGGGACATACCACCAATATGTGGGATATCGTCAGTCTGCCGCCACAACCACATCGTGGAGTTGGGTCGTTACGTAGGAGGAAACAGTGGGTGAACCGGGTATGGCCAATGCGTAAACGGCATAAAACATATGACTCCTTCGGAGAGGGTTGAAAAGGAGTGCCCCAAACTGCAGTAGACTCCTTGATTGTGAGGAGTTTATTACTATAAGCAGTAGCAAAGAGAGATTTGACGGTAGACAATTTTGGCAACACATCCATGAGAATGACACCATCACTACCGTAACTTTCCTAGTAGGAGGAGTTGCCTTGAAGTTGTTCTTTGTGGTGATTTCGATCAGTGCTTGTTAGTTTCCGCCGGCCAGAATGGCCGTGCGGTTCTAGGCGCTTCAGTCTGGAACCGCGCGACCGCTACGGTCGCAGGTTCGAATCCTGCCTCGGGCATGGATGTGTGTGATGTCCTTAGATTAGGTAGGTTTAAGTAGTTCTAAATTCTAAGGGACTGATGACCTCAGAAGTTAAGTCCCATAGTGCTCAGAGCCATTTCAACCATTTTTGTTAATTTCCGTCTCAAAGTGATGTACTGCGGTGTCACCACATGTAACGATCCGTGACAGACTGGCCTTCCCATTGGCCCCAAAATGCTTCAGTAACTGAGATCGAGTGACTTTACTTTGAATCACGTAGTTCGTTGTGAGGATTAGTGGAACCCATCTTGAGCACACCTTTGTATATCTTAGATTGTCAATCTTGACCCACGCGCTTCCAATGCTCACCCATAGCTGTAGAGACAACTGTTTTTTTGGCAGAAGAACCAACACCGTGTTACTAGAGGAGGCCGAAATGCACGCGTTTTAGCTCACGCTGGCTGGCGTGAGGAGGTAAGGACTATACTGACGTGAGGTCTGGAACATGACAAGGAATTAGAATTCAGAAAGTGGACGTAATTAGATTGGTACTTAACTTTAATTCATTAATGATGAACGTCGCTCTTGACGGTACGTGAATCACAATATTATCTGTTCAGAAGACATAGTAACTGAAGATGGCGCCTTGCTAGGTCGTAGCAAATGACGTAGCTGAAGGCTATGCTAAACTGTCGTCCTTGCAATTGAGAGCGTCTGTATACAGTCGACCATCGCTAGCAAATTGGCTGTACAACTGGGGCGAGTGCTAGGGAGTCTCTCTAGACTTGCCGTGTGGCGGCGCTCGGTCTGCAATCACTGATAGTGGCGACACGCGGGTCCGACGTATACTAACGGACCGCGGCCAATTTATAGGCTACCACCCAGCAAGTGTGGTGTCTGACGTTGACACCACAACTGCTAAATTGCGATGTGCCGGGTTGTATCAATAATGGGATCCACCTGACGCTTTAACTGTCTTTACAAATTGCCCAACAGTACACCTATCAAAAGCCATATTCGTCATACAATGAACACAAACGCTTATGTATATTAACCACGCTTTTTTTCGCAAAAAAAATTCAATTAAAGCGCGTTTCTTGTAAATTCTGTCTTACGTAGGTGTCATATTAATCGTCCGTTAGCGCTGTCTCTATTGGCATTGTTCGAAATTTTGTACACGTCTTGAATAAATATCAAATCTGAAGCACCCAAAATGACTCCTCCTCTATACATGTTAACGGCTGTAAAAAAAATTAGGGGCATTATTTGCTCGACTACTCTCGTATAATTGCCTGCCGGACAAGCAATTACCTTTTATAACTTTCCATCACCAAGAGACATTCTTATTTTTGCTGTCTAGGGTTTTTGGAATTTAATCCAGCCTGATATTTGGCATTGTATACACATAGGTAGACTAGCACCTGATGACCTCGGACTTAGTGCAAACATATTACATATTACAGTCAGTTATAGCAACACAGAATATTGTAATGATGAATTTGTTTAAGCCCATCACTAAAATTATAGTTCTGTACTATAGAATATAGTTAAACCCTCGTTTTAGTGCCAATCAGGCTATTAATTACAAAATAATTGCACTCGAGTGCAATGTTTAGAAATAATTATGAATGAATGGATCAGACGCGCCAGCAAATGGGTTGTGAACAGAGTACATTACATACATATTGTAGAACAAAAGCAAACTGGTGCTTTTCATTTATTACGTTACAGTTATTATGAACAAATGTCTTGTTTTGGACCACAGGTAGTTAACGTTAGTTACCATTGCTAAAATCGATTACGAAACAGTCTCTATCATTTCAACATTATGACTAACATAACAACAGTAGTATGTCGAGTATATTAATGAATATCTCAGGGGGGATTCTCCGGGGTTTTAGTTATTACTCTCAGACAAATGAAATACTAGCAGGTCGATCGATAATGCTAATGGAGTTCTTTAGCGCATGTCCACTGCCAGGCAGCGATACAAACTGTTGGCGGTGAGGGCTGTAGGTACTGTGTGCTGCAGACATTAGCATGGATAGCGTGCCTGTGTGTGTGTGTGTGTGTGTGTGTGTGTGTGTTTGCCCTCCGGTGGGACTGTACGTAACGCGTCAACAACAATCATTCCCTCTGGCTGCATCGATTACGGCCACTGCGTGACCTCCCAGACGTCATTCTAATGCCTGACACGAGGAAACGTGTCTCTTAGGAAGACTAGCGGTAAAGCGTCCTCCCCTAGTGGGCTTATCGCGAGGGGAATCACAGTATTTTGAAATTCTCTGAAGCTGAATTCGAGGTATAGAAACTACATTGTACCTACGTGTCCCGGGACGTTTTCAAGTTTTTGACTCAATGTGTGTATTACAAGTTATTTGGTACTTCTCGAATACTAATAGGTTTGCAAGCTTCATGGTAACACCTCGTATTTAGTTATTATTAGTCTAAAAGTACAATGGCTCAAGGAATTTGGGTGACAAATTGTTTTCGTGAACAAATTCACTATAATTTAAAGATTGTTCATGCAGGTTTAGTATTATTTCTATACTCTGCCTTGTAATCTTAAGAGGCCCTGTGTGATAAAGACAAAACTTAAAAATTATAAAAAAAGTAATATTTACCTTACCATACTGTCAGCATCGATAGTACTGTGCCGGAATTTTCGGGGTATCGATATAATTGCAGGTATGGAATCTATTATTGGATCATCTACAGCGTTGTATCCAATCTCAGATGATGTTTAGATTCTTTTTACACATTGCGACATTAAGAAAACACTACAATTTTCAAACATTGTTTTTAAAATTCTTTGCCACGTTCCTTTATGAGTGTTTTAGAGATTTACTTGGAACTCAGAATGATTTGTAACACAAATACTCCTCTTCAAAACAAAAATCGGTTCACACGAATCGGATAGGTTGTCTCTGAAGAGACCTATTAATGGATATGTATCGAATCTGCTAAGTTAAGTCTTTGATCATCTACTCGTTATCTCATTTATCAACGTCCAGCTTCCACGAATGTTGCTGTTGTACTGGCAAAGGTTTTTAATCATTCGTTAGTGAAATGAGATTAAGACGAGTTGGCTGTACTTTTTCTGCCAATAGCAACTGATCTGTAGAACTCATTCGACAGAATGAAATTACAATGAAATCCAATCTATTAGTTGCTTACAGGCGTTGATAAATATCAACGGGGACAGTTGAAAATTCGTGCCCCGACCAGGACCCGAACTCTTGATCTCTTGCTAACATGGCAGACGCTCTATCTAGCTGAGCCATCGAGGACACACAGGATAGGGCAACTGCAGAGACTTATATCTGGCACGCTCCCCGTGAGACCCACACTTCCAACTTACTGTCCACACACTACATTTGTAGTGCCCCTGCCCACTATACTCATTACTCGTGGCAGTCAAACTACCGATTACCGTAAAAGTTGGAGCAATGTAATTGCATCCGCACTGAAGAAGATCATTGACGGTAATCCTTATGTATATGAAGGTGGTATCCGTTCTTTCGGACGTATGTCCGAAAGAACAGATAGCATCTTCTTCGAGAGAAGTTGTCGTTTATGCTGACGCGAACGTCTCACTACAGCCAGTATCGATTATAAAACTTTTACCTCGTTAAAAATATATTTTTTTGTTAATAAGGACGTTACACAGCAGACACCACTTTATTAACATGGAAAAGACATCCGAAGTACACAAGATTATGAAATAAAACTTGGTTTGTTAAGAAGGCCGAGAACTTTTCTGATGAAGCGATAGAAGAAGGAATAAGGGATCCAATATCTGAGTCAGAGTGTGATAGAGCAATGGAAGACTTCCGATCAATTGAGGCAAAAGAACACGTAACATTTCTGAAATTATTCGGGGAAGCGGCACGAAGCGACTGTTCAAGTTCGGGTGTAGAATCAATAAGTCTGGAGACATACTATCAGACTTTCGGAAAATGTCATCCACACAACCCCGAAGGTAGCTAGAACAGAACTGTCGCACAATCACTAAGTTATTGACCAGAATAATATACCTAATAATGGAAAAGAAAGTCGAAAAACTGTTATATGAACATCAGTTCGATTTCGGTTAAGTAAAGATACCTGAATGGCGGTTTTGACGTTGGACTTGTAATGGAAGCAAGACTTAAGAAAAATATGTCTAGCAACATTGAGGATGTTTGCGAAGCTACTCTGAGAGAAAGAGATTGGCACAATAGAGCAAGTCGTGGCGGGCCGCATCGAACAAGTCAGAAGACTGACATAAAAAGAGTACTATAACTCGTGGTTTCTCAGAAAGTGTTCGAAGGCGTCAGAAAAGTGCTTTGATTTGGAGCCCCAACCCCACATCCCACCACCCCTCACCCCCCATCCTCACCTCCTGAATTTAGGCAGCAGTGGCAGCAGCATTATGACGCTGTGATGGTTCATACCTTAAGGAAATCAGCTGTGGTACGTAAACAGGGTAGCCGGATCTTATACATCTGTTAAGTATAACAGCAACCACAAATTTATGTCCAGCTAATGGATAAATGTCAGAGCACTGAGACCTATACAACGTACACGGTTTTCGATCTTTCTGCACAATGAATCTCGTGAAGTGAAGTTATAAGAGCCTTGTAGGCAGCTAAGGAGAACAATAATTTCAAGAACAACTGCTATCGTTCCAGGCACAAAGCTCTCACTGACACTTACTACTTTGCCGCTTTGGCAGAGAGGCGACGCACTAGACAGCTTTGACGTACACGTGGATTGTAAGAAGATCAGGTACACTTCCAAACCTATGGACCATACCCTTTTGACTGTGAAGGTCTCAGTCTCTCTAGAGAATGATATTGAATCGAGTGAGGACGGGGGTGGTCACATGCCGAAAGATGATGGCAGTACTATCCGATGAAACGCTTTGTGACTGTGGAAATATGGTATCTAGGATCTCACATTTGACTTCCCTCACATATAGAGTGTCCCTCTTAAGGTCTTCATGCGCATTTTCTATGACGTTCCGGCAGATATTCGTTACTGCAACATGTAGCTGCAGTCAACCCAACCGAATCTTGTTCATCATGTCTTTCGTGCGACGCCCATTGTCGAGGGAAGGTGTCAGTTTTTTGCTCATTACAATCATATTTAAGGCAGAATCTTACGTGTCCATTCCATAAAATGGCCACACACTAGCCTAGCATAATGTTTAGTTTATCGATATGTAGCCACAGGTACTGTAAAACACGGAGCCTAAGAAGTACTTCAGTAAGGACTGTGCGGGCTGCCACACGACAGTAGCAAGCTTTCTAAATACGGAATGAGTAAATAAATAACTTTCTGACTTCGAGGCCCTTGAAAGATAAACAGAGTCACAAATGTGTATATTTCAATGTAGTGCTACTTTTTTTGTGAATCTCTTTCCTGTTATCTGTTACACGTTACTGAGGGAAATTGATGACCTTTAACGTGTTAAACTTGCTGGTGTTTAATAGTCCGCGTCCCTGCATGATACCGTCTGCGGCGCTGTTCCATGCATCTAAATAATTACAGACACCCTGCTTCCCATAATAATGTATTTTATATGGTTTAACTGTAATCACTATATTAAACGGACTCTGCTCTCGCTGGTATAAATTATGTCCGGACTCGTGTTTCACCTGTTTCCACGCAGTGCTAACTAAAATGCGCAAATCGGCACCCACTGTTTCCCTTCGCAACAAAAAGCACATACAGAAATGAGACAATTTTAGCTCTGCCTGCGTACGCAAACATTATGCGTAACAGCTTTGTAACATTCTGAACAATAGGAAGTGTAATTAAGCTTTTCAGATTTTTCCTTGCTGGTAATTATAATTATTATCCGTAGCTTTCGCTGTAATGTGCGCATTCGTTTCCTCTGCGTATAAAGCTGCACGCGTGAGTCATTACATGAACATGTGTATCTGCGGTAACGACTTTCTCGATGTATTCGGGCGGTAATTAACTATGAACTATGGATGTTACATGTAACTTTTATATTTGTGGTGTTCTGAATCACTAAATGAATGTCCCAGTCGAGTTGAGAGTATATGGGTATTGGTTTGGAATGTTAATCATTTAAACAGGACTCTATATAGGTATGCAAAGCAGAGCGAAAGCTCTAGTAATGCACATCCTTGTGTGGAAGTGTCACAATTAGGTTTAGGACGAAAACCAATGAGTACTTGGAACGACAGAGTAGTCAGCAGCAAAAAAGTACATAAATTCCAAAGGACAAACTCAGAGAAAGCGAAAAGGTGAAAGCTAAGAGTAGTTAACAGCGTACAAACGAAGTCACAATACCAAACGGAGAGAAATAACCAAGAGCAAGCGAGTAACTATGTGGGAAAGCTACATCGGCGATCGGTAAGCTTCAAAAACACCAACACAGCTGCGCAAAGGAAGCGTGCACAGCCCCCTGCCCGCCCATCAGAGGATGTTGCCAATTGACGCCAAGTCCACGCTGCTGGCGGTGCAGACTTGAAACCAAAGAATTCTTGACAGCCATCTCTGGTGCCTCCATCTTGTTTTCGAAGCCCGCCGTACATAATAAAAAGGCCATAGCGCAGCCTAGAATCGCAGTACAGTGTAAGAGCACTGCTCGAGTTTGATAAGAGTAATCTAGGAAAGTGGTAAGGAGTGTTTCCAACAGTTCAAATATGTTCAAATGTGTTTGAAATCTTATGGGACTTAACTGCTAAGGTCATCAGTCCCTAAGCTTACTCACTACTTAAACTAAATCATCCTAAGGACAAACAAACACACACACACCAATGCTCGAGGGAGGACTCGAACCTCCGCCGGGACCATATCCAACAGTTACTGGCCTTTCAGTGACTTATGTAATGATTCATTAGGTCAAGATCGCGGCTAACAGCTGCCATTCTTTGAGCGGTGCTGCTCAGATTCATTCAAATTCCCAGAGTATATCTGTCCCTTGTTTATTCGCTTCTGAGATTTTCTTGTTTTCATGGAGGCACTGGCCTCTCGATTTCAGCGATGATGGTCGCGAGAGGTCGCGATCGCCAGTACGGCGGACGGAGTGATCGATGTAAAGTAGTCTTGGGTAGCGGCTCTTGCCGGACGGAAGTGGCAGCCGGAGTTATTACGCAAACGCCAGAACGGACAGGAGGACGATTGGTGTTTGTGTTCGGTTGAAGAGGATCGTCGTCTGCCCTGGTCTGTTTTCCACTACTTAGTGACCTTCTGTAACTTCTGTTATTTGGTGGAGTGGCTGTAATAGTGTGATCCCAGGCACGAATTTTGATCCTAGCTACACAACTCTAATGGCTTAGAAAGAATTCAAAAGCCAAAATCGTTTAAATATTGTTTACTAGATGACCGGTTTCAACACACTAAAGGTGCCATCATCGGCTCTGTGAAGATATAACACGACATGTTTGAGGGAGGGCTTACATGAGTTACACTATATACATTACTATTAGTACAGTAGCACATACCTGAATGTAGCTTAACATGTATATATCATTTGGATATGCCGATACATGAGGCAGACCAGCTGATATAAAATCATTGTAGCAGAAATAAAAATTAGAAAACAACTGCACTCGTGATCATACTATTCCATCAGACATATAAAACCGAAGTCACAAGATAAATTTTAATGGGCACCTGAAGATGGGACATATATTCTGAAATCGGACAGTGCTTTCCATTCCAGAAATAAGTAATATTTACAACTGTAGCAGATTTTATCATTGGCTTTTAGTTCACCCCATAAATATTCACATTTACCAAAAAAGCTTTTATTTACTTCGGAAACGTCTTTATTGACTTCCTCGAGCCATTTTTACTGTCTCTAGATCCGATGTCACTTCAACTAGCTTCGAATTCCTCCGGTAGTGACTTCACTCACTGAGATATAGGCCTCTCGTATGCGTCTCAATACTGTCGCTCTGCTTTGCTTTTCTTCTTTAACTTATTAAGTTCCATTCTCTGAGTCTGTAGATACTGCAGGATTAAATTCTGGAACGCACCGAAGTCTAACATAGGCGCCGCTGGTGCGACTTCACCCTGCATAGTTTCTGGCCGGGTACATGATCTGTCTCGAGGGTGGGCACCTACAGTGCCCGCTGGGTAATCGCTTCTTGAGGGAACGCAGGGCCACTTGAGTCTCGGATAACGGGGAAGCTGCTGCCCGAAGTTCGCTTAAGTGGAACTCAAGTCGACACATTGTGCCTTCCGAGAAAGCTACTCGGGTCTGTAAAGAACGTTCTTCCCCACTTTTGATGAAGTATCGTTTCTCGCTTTCCCCTTGCAGGTATTTCATAATGCCTAAACTCAGGCAGCGATCGCGAACCTGTATGTGTAGCAAAAAAAAAAAAAAAAAAAAAAAAAAAAAAAAAAAAAAAAAAAAAAAAAAAAAATTACTGACACTTATCGTCACTTAGGACTGATAACCTTACACAAAATTTAATCCCCCAAGATTCACATAGGAGGAAAAAACAAAGACCAATCAACGCTGTGAAGGAAAGCCATGATTCAACGCCGCTGGTCCCTATGCAGATTATAGCTGCGTGGCTCCTGGAATAGAAATTCACATATTAAATACTATACCTAACCTAACCGCTAATCGACAGATCCCCGACATTGGAAATTCGAGTAGGTGTCGTCACGTGAAAAGTGCGACCATATAGCTCTTTCATAATTTAATTTCTGCTCTTGGTTATTTATGGGGCGTACTTTTATCGCCGTCTACTATGGACTTATTGCAGCTACTGTCCTTATTTTGGAGAGTGAGCAGAGCCCCTCTGTATCCATTTGCAATGTCGTGCCGTGTCACGTGAAATCGTTAAAAGAATATGAGACATTAAATTGTATCAACAGCGCAACCGAATCTGGATAACGATTTCACTCGACGGGCCAGGGAACTGATTCTATTAAGCTTATTTATACTATCGATCTTACAGAGGATGTGGGAAGATGGCGGAACGCACATGTGTGTGTTGGGGGGGGTAGGGGGGGGGGGGAGGGACGATATACGAACTGTTTTCCATGAGATTCAAGATTTAATGCCTTTTAAGCTCCCATTTTTCGACTCAGTCATTGCCCACCACCAATACGTAGAACACATTTATCGTTACAGCTTCTTAACGGGATTGGATATCCAATAAATATCAGCTTCGTGAAAAGATAATTATAAGGATGCACTTAGCAACATTAAACGCTCTAAGCACCTGTTAGACATATGAATCACGAGATGAAGGTACACAGCCAAGAGGTAACGCTATGACAGGTGAATGAGAAAACCCCAGAAACTAAGTTCACCATACTGGTGGAGATTCTAACAATCCCGAAAGATTTTTAGTCTATTACTATCTACTCTGGCTTGCCAGTTTTCATTATTTGTATTTATGGACAAGGATAAGCCTGCTTCCTTTTACATTTTTATTTTTTCGGACCGGCATCGAGTTACAGCGATATGAAACCAGATAAAATTACTACAGTATCTTTTGAAATACCAGAATACAATTCTATTACGGCCTAAAAACAAAATTTTCGATTGCTGACAATGAGCGCGTAGCTCGATATCGGTGAACAAATATACAAATATAAAAAAGAATCAGCGTTATCCTTGTCCATATACAGGGACAGTTTGGATCAAACTGAAACAGATGATCGTGGGTCCAAAATCAATAGAGTGAGAACCATTGGTCGGATACGGATATTTATTGTGTTCTGGACGTAAACCGCGTAACAACGTAGCTAATACTAACTGTTCAAAGCGACGACAGCCTATCTCAGTGTATGCAGGCGAAGGGTGCGCGAAGTTCTGTAGAACTCTCTCAAAGATCTTTGGTGTCTGCTGTAGCAGGAGACAGGCAGCTCGAACTCTGGCAGGCAAGTCTTCTTCCTTTTCTACGGTGGTTTCATACACCAGCATCTTGACGTAACCCCAGAGGAAAAGTGCCAGAGGTCTGAGGTCCGGCAGTCGCGCTTGTCATGGGACAGGAGCTCCCCTTCCAATCCAACGGTTAGGGTGCGTATTGTTCAGGTGCTCGCGTATGTTAACATCGATGTGTACAGGTGCACCATCGTGCTGAAACCACACCCTTTCGCGGACAACAAGGAGTACCGTCTCCAGGAACCGTGGCAGCACGTTTCGCAGGAACACCAGGTAATATGGTCCGGTCAAATAGGTTGACAGAAAATAAAGTCCTGTTAGGTGATCTTGGACAATGTCTTCCCATACGTCTACAGAGAATCGTTGCTGGTGGCCGCAGGTACGGGTAGTGTGAGGGTTGTCCTCACTCAGGGCATGTTGGAAACATCGTGATGTGTGAACCAGGTCTCATCCGTGAACATTACAAATTGTAAGAAGTTAAGCACTACAGCACTACGGTGGATAACCCTTCGACAGAAAAGCCGGCCGGAGTGGCCGAGCGGTTCTAGGCGCTACGGTCGCAGGTTCGAATCCACCCTCGGGCATGGATGTGTATGATGTCCTTAGGTTAGTTAGGTTCAAGTAGTTCCAAGTTCTAGGGGACTGATGACCTCTGAAGTTAAGTCCCATAGTGTTCAGAGCCATCTGAACCATTTTTGAACAGGGCTAAAAACCCGAAGGTTCTACTGCCTGAACACGTTCTTTATGATGCGGGTGTTATACCTGTTCCACCAGTACTCTGTACACTGTACTCATAGAAGTGCGCGGTTCATGGGCAAGTTGACAGGTGCTTCTCGTTGGGTGGTCGGCCACACGATCCAACGCCATCTACTCTGATGTTTAAACGTGTCCTTGGTAGAAAGTTTGGCCGGCTCACTTTGGTGTGAACCACCCCGTCCTTCGTAAAGTTGGAATACATGGAGATAAACTTCCATTTAAGACGACACCTGTTGGCAAAGCGTTCTCTGTACATTCGTGCTGCTTTACGGGTATACATTAAATGCCTATCCGACAGCTCAGTGACGAGTAACGTTTCATCTTTGACTATGTCTCATACACTGTACGCACTAATACATCTCACCATGGGCACATCGTAAGCTGTCTTATGCAATGGGCAATCGACACCAGTGATAGTGTGCGTGCGGCACAGGTTAATCCACCGGTGCTACGAGCTAAGTTGTATACAGTGCGTCTATTTGCTGGTCAGGGTCGAACGCTGTTTATCTCAAGCTGCCTGTTCCACTGTACAACAGACACGCTGGATCTTTGCGAGAGTGCGGCAGAACTGCAGGCACCGTTAGAATACATGCATTGAGATTGGCGGTAGTCGCTTTCAACTACATTTTTTTGAAGTGTACACTGTATATATCCATAATAAAAAAAATGGCTCTGAGCACTATGGGACTTAACTTCTGAGGTCATCAGTCCCCTAGAACTTAGAACTACTTAAACCTAACTAACCTAAGGACATCACGCACACCCACGCCCGAGGCAGGATTCGAACCTGCGACCGTAGCGGTCGCGCGGTTCCGGACTATAGCGCCTAGAACCGTTCGGCCATCGTGGCCGGCGAATATTTTTAAGTACTTTATCAACTGAAATATTATGTTCGATGTTATTCTTGCAATATAACGAGAATACTAGCTCAAAGTCAGGGGTGAACCATTATGAAATGGATAATAATGCGTATAAGTGACTCTTAATGGCCTAGGATTAAACCGGGACGGTTCAGGTCTCCAAAGTTTAAGACATTGTTGTGCAGCCGTACTAGTAGGACTGCAGAATTCCTAATTCCGTGACAGCATGTTGCGTTACGTTCCACCCGATATACTATTGAGTACGAGAGGGCTTCAGCTCGTAGAGAGGACATCTCTTTGATGTCCACATCTTTCCTCCCTGTCCTAAATACATGGTAAAACACTGTTATGATTAAGTAGTTTTGCAGGAGGAAGGGAGATATTCTTGTGCGCATTAGGGGATGGATTTCTGGCAGTCTACTGTAGCCATGTTTATTTAATGCGGCGCATTATGGCCGGAATCCGTGCGCCACGCTGCTGTAACGGTCCTTTACTGCAGCTTATTAAGCGCTGCACGAGGAAACGATAGAGAAAATATCGTATACTCAATTTCGGCAATCTTCTACAGAGGGCTGAATCCACCTTCACCGCAGGAGAGTACGGAAACGGTAAAAATTTTTCCTTCGATAACTCCCAGATAGCTAATCAAACCCATGTTAAAAAGCGAGTAGCAAATGTACAATTTTGCCCGTCGCTCTCTGCAATGCTAAATCAGTATTGTAGTAAAATCAGAGATAATCATTTCTAAAAATAAACGATAACTCTGTAATTAAAATAAAAGTATGTGCCCAGAATGAGATTTTCACTCTGCAGCGGAGTGTGCGCTGATATGAAACTTCCTGGCAGATTAAAACTGTGTGCCCGACCGAGACTCGAACTCGGCACCTTTGCCTTTCGCGGGCCAGTGCTCTACCATCTGAGCTACCGAAGCACGACTCACGCCCGGTACTCACAGCTTTACTTCTGCCAGTGTCTCGTCTCCTACCTTCCAAACTTCTGCAAGGTTCGCAGGAGAGCTTCTGTAAAGTTTGGAAGGTAGGAGACGAGATACTGGCAGAAGTAAAGCTGTGAGTACCGGGCGTGATTCGTGCTTCGGTAGCTCAGATGGTAGAGCACTTGCCCGCGAAAGGCAAAGGTCCCGAGTTCGAGTCTCGGTCGGGCACACAGTTTTAATCTGCCAGGAAGTTTCAAAAAGTATGTGGTTTAGGTTCCAGGATGGTGCGAATGCCTGTGGCTGGCCTGTTCGTTATGAAAACATTGTAATTGCATAAACCATTCAGAAGAAGGTTACTAGCTATTCTTATGCGTAGCTCTTGAAACAGAACTGTAGTCTACCGAGATAAGTGCGTTGCTATATTAATGTCCGTCGTAAACTGGAGATATGGTACGATTCATCGCTTCATAATTTCTAATCACTGCTGTATGACTTATTACACACTTAGGAGAGTGGAGTTACATCACTGTGTTGAAAGTTAATTGAAAGATTGTACGTCAAGGGAAAGTATTCCACGAACATTTTAATTCACTTGAGTACAATTACGTATGTTAGGAACAGTTGAATACAATCTTCATCACTCAGATAGTTGCCGGCCGGAGTGGCCGAGCGGTTAAAGGCGCTACAGTCTGGAACCGCACGACCGCTACGGTCGCAGGTTCGAATCCTGCCTCGGGCATGGATGTGTGTGATGTCCTTAGGTTAGTTAGGTTTAAGTAGTTCTAAGTTCTAGGCGACTTACGACCACAGCAGTTGAGTCCCATAGTGCTCAGAGCCATTTGAACCATTTTGAACTCAGATAGTTCCACAATATGTAACTCTTTAATGAAACGCAGATAACATTTAGACGACACAAACGCTATTCATTTTTGACTTACTGACGTAAGGAATCGTTCAGCTTGACGATAGATAAAAAAGGAAAGAACGACACTCTTTCCTCACAAATTTACCCCAATGGTAGAACGGACTTTTGAATAACGAGCCACTGATGAATAATACACTTCGTAGTCAAATACAGTAGAGCTGGAAGCAGTGGACCAGACGTAATTCCGCTTGGTAATATTTTGGAGGAGATTTCCAGTTCCAGAATTCGTCTACACCAAGAAAAACTCCCCTAAACCTTGACCAGAGACCATACAGAGGATTATTATTAATCCAGGGACAATATGTCCTAGAAAAAAATGTGAAATCGTGAAGTATTGTGACGTGTAGAAGTACATTTGCATAAGTGAGCACACAGTCAAGTCCATGACTTGCTGGATATATTCAGTGTACGCATGCAGTATTATTGAGGACGAAACAAACTAGGATTAAAGAGTTCCAGCCGACGTGCGGTGAAATATGATAATATGTACTTCAGTGATTATGTTCTTGTACTCCTTACAACGCAATCACAAAAACATTCCACAATAAAAGGAAGGCGTCTTCTAGTGAAGAGAAGGACATTGGATAATAGACATATAAACAAAGCCGAAGCGAATAGTTTTTCCATGCCCAAGCAAACGCCTCAACAATAATAAGTAAGTGTCTTCCCATGCTTGAATCGCAGCAACTGTGCGAGTGTAGCACGTGGACACGTAGTGACATCCGGAGGTTTTTCTCGGACCTGGTAGCGGGCTCGTATAGCCGAAGTGGTTAAGGCGACTGCTCGCTAAAAGTCGGAAATCCGGGTTCGAGTCCCATTCCAACACAAATTTCCATACGTCGCCAGTAAATTGCACAACTGGAGTCTCATCATATTCCCAATTACGAATACATTTCTATATTTCGTACACCTGCAGATCGCAGCAGTGTCTGGTTTGTAGATCGTTAAACACAGACACTACAAATAGGCCATATTTTTCTCGCATAAAGCCTGGTAAAATTAAAAATTTTGGCTTATTATTCATTTAAGGAAGGGTCCTACAGTTACGAAGGCGGATCGCAAACTAATCCACAAAATTGTATTTTGATCGCCTAGAATGCTGAAATTCCACTACGACATAGTTTGAAGTTTGCACTACTCAGAGTACTATGCTTTAATGTATATCTCTAGCGTAGAAGCCTCAGCTATGAAACAAACATGGCGCCCTGGTTCCTGTCGCCTTCTTGTCAAAGGCAGGGAAGTGCAGTTCGATATTTGTGACCAAAAGGCCGAATCCCAATGAAATTCGCAGGGACATGCGTGGGAGTGTAGGGACGACTGGATGGACCGAAGCAAGGTCTCCGTAGTAATGAATTCTTCCAAGAGGGCCGTGTGAATATGAATGATTCGCTACGCTCCTGGCGGGCAGTAACAGCTGCAACCCCGCAGAATGTCCGAACCATTGATCCAGCAATGTTGAACGACCGGCGTATATATCTGCGAGCCTTATTTCAGCAGTTCAACAAAAATGCGTTGTACGATGTTGTCCATAACGTGTTGAAATTTCCTAAAGTTAGTACTCGTTGCATGTCTAAGAACGCGGCAGAGAACCACAAGGGCCGAAGAATGACGACAAGCATAGACTACGTAACACGTTCCACCGCGGAAGGGCATGATTTTCTGAAAGGAATTGTCACTAGTGATAAGTCGTGAGCGTACTAATACACTCCCGAAACCAAGCAGGCTTCTAGGCAGTGGTAAAATGGTCGTTCCACAGTACAAAAAAATCTTAAAAGTAACTCAGTCCGCTAGGAATGTGATTGTGACAGTGTTCTGGGAAATGAATGGTGTGCTACTGGAGGACGTTGTTGAACACGGGATCCTTGTGAATGCTGCAGGCTACTTTCAGACTTTAGTTATGTTGCGTCGTGCCCATCGTGACAAACGCCGCAACATTAACGCTGACGGTGTAAAACTTCTTCATAACAATGCTCGCCCTCTTGTTGCTGTACCTGATCGTTAGAAAATTACAAAATTTGGAAGGAGGATGTTCAAGCATCCACCATACAGTCCGAATCTTGCACCATCAGGATTTCATCTGCTTGGTCCCATGAGGAAATTTATGTCCCGACAAGATATCCGACAAACGCGGAAGTGAAATCAGCAGTCCACAGTTGGCCAAACTCCAACCAAACGAACTTCTACGAACAGGGCATAATGTAACTGGTGTCACTATGGAAGAAATGTGGTGAAAAGTAGGTAAAAGGCGTAAGTTGATGTATGATTTATTTATTTATTTATTTATTTGCTTTGTTACCTGTTAAACTTCTTGCTATGAAAATAATTGTGTTTCACGCTCCGATTTGCCCTTGTATTTCAGCAATAAGGGATATAAAATTAATTTTACTTGACAGAAATTAGTGATATTTATCACTCCTTTTTGAATTATCATAGTGTTTTTCCGAGAAACCTTATCATGGTCATAACAGCTCCGGCAGAGTAATTTCATTCCACTAAAAGAATTCATGACGACCTTATCAGCCACTACCAGTTATCGCTGTATGTGCTCTACGGCTATTCGGAATAACTGCACTGGCTACTGATTTACTTGTCTCATAGTAAAGCTGCACTTCTTGTTTTCATATTTCACACATACTAGAAACTGAATATTGACATTCTGATTATGCTGCACCGGTCGTCAAATACGTGACTGGGTTTGATCACTTCATATGCACAACATTTGCAGTTATCGATAGTCTTGTAGTCTCCTTATGACTTATGAAAACATGTGTGAGTGGGTAATACAAATAGGGTATGATGCAGAATTCTAAAAACGACTTTCTAGGTTTAAGTCTCAATCACACAAACTCCTTCATGGCTTCGCGTCTAATCTTATGCGCTTGACACTAATACGATTCCTTTCCACCCTAGAAAATACTTAAGTACAAACATATTCCAGTATCGCACGTAATAAAAGTTTTCATCGACATGATACAGTAATTCCTTTACCTTACTGTCTTTGTCCTCCTCTCATTTGACTCTTAGATGGTTTACATATTTCGGTTACTCAATTTAATTACAGTGCTCATTAAGTCGCATTCTTTCTTTTTGCGACACCAGAAAGGTACTATGCTGGGCCCAATGGACTCGTCTGCTTCCAGTACTTTTTATTTGTTTTCAGCGTCAGTATGATGGGAGTCCGATCTGACTTCACATCGGAGGTACTGTACTTCGAATCAGCGGTGTTTTGTGTTGAACGGAATTTTGTCTTTGCCGTGATCTAAACCGGTGTTACACCTGAGTTGCAGCAGTATTTTCTCTGTTACTAAAAGACTTGAATGCGAGTTACTGGTAAGTAAAATGTGACGGAGTCCATGTCTTTTTACAGATCACCATAAGGCGGATGGAGCAATTCCTCTAGTAGGGAGTTACATTATCTACCATCTTGTAACAACTGCCTGAGACATGTGCTAAAATGTGTCAGTAGTGTTAGAATGGCTAAAGAAAGTAATGAACCTACACAAATTACTAGGTGTTAAACGTCAAGCAATCGGTGTTTCCTTAGTCAGTTGGAGAGAGACTTTAAATAAACATGTAGAATTTTCGTCTTTAAACCTTAAGGTTCCTGTAAATTTGTTTGTTAGGTTTGCTCTTTGCTTTCCATTGGTTTGTCAAAGAAGCGTGCAGTCATACATCCGAGATGGTCAAACTTAAAAAGATTAGGTTAGATCAGCGTTTCTGTTGGAGCAGCTTTCGTGTTGTGTAGTTAATCGCGATGCGAAATATTTAACAAAAGTGTGATTGGCTGTCAGTATAGGCAAAGCATTTTTACATCGACTTTAGCACTGCGTGTAAAGATAAAGAAAACAAGACACTAATCCAGGGAATGGTTGAAATTATAGATAAAAGTATCTATTAAAAACAGAACCTAATGATTACATCAACTTTCTCGACATGGGTAGTTAAAATTTAGTAACATGTTAGCATTACTTCGCTCTCATATTGAAAAAGAAGACACACTGATGTGAAAATCTATTCCATTTTCTCAATCATTATCTTAAACTTTAAGATATATAGCAATTACAGCAGTTTTCGAGGATTTGAAATTTGTGTCATGCATTGCTTGTTGAACAACAGTGGTATTAGCAGTAACCGGAAAGACTTGTTTCCCTATTTTATTACGCTCCTATTTATATGTAGTGCATAGAATATTTCTTTTTACCCCTTCCCCTGTCACACTGAGATGAGAAACTCTTAACATCTCTAATATTTCTTAATCTTTTATTGTTTCTTGTCCATACATTTCTTTTTTCTCAATTTACTCAATTGTGGGCACACACGATACAAAGGTAGGAGGTGCAATACGAATTCTTTTTAGGTCACAATGCGCAGCGAAACATCCGTCAATAAAAAATTTTAAGAAGTACACCGAACAAAATTTTCCTTTAACTGATACGTAAAACAAATCAGGATACTGCCGAATAATTCGACGAATACGTAACATTTGACCAAGACATGGGAATGCTATTTCCAGGATACTTAGACTACAATTTTCCGAAGGTCAAGTAATTCTAGCATCAGCCTAAAATGTGCATTATTGTTAAGCGAATTAAAATGAGGTTATAAGTATACGATCTGGTACGACCGCATTCAAGTCAAAATGGGTCGTACATGTAAAGAAATGGAAATCACTTGACAAGTTAAGACAAGCATCCGATAGACTTCGATTTGTTGTTAGAATAATGGGGAATTGCAATCAGCCTGTGAAGGAGAATCACTCGTGAGACCCATCCTAGAACATTGCTCACCTGTGTGGGACCCGTACCAAATAGAACTGGCAGGGGATAATGCACATACGCAGCGAAGAGCAGCACAGATGGTCGTGGGTTTGTTTCAACCGTAGGAGAGTGTCACAGACATGCCGAAGAAACTAACTAGCGAACTCCTAAGTGCTCCAGTCGCAATGAGGTGATGTTGTATACGGAAGGGCAGATATAAGAACTAATATCACATATGGTCATTGCAAACTGCCATTACGAACCCGCACTTGCTTTAAACAGTTTCTTCCCCTTAAGACAGTCAATCGCAGTGACACAATAATACAGATTGTCCCGAGAAAGCCTACTTAGAAATTTTCAAATACCAGTTTTAAATGATAACCCAAGGAATATATTACAACATTGACACAATGCGTATCGCTCCCGTAGGGATCGTGAGAACAAGATTATTTGCAGCACTTGAATGGAAAGGGAAAACTCTAATAACTGGTACAGGTTACTAACGTTGATATAAACACAATAAAAAATAGTAATTATACAAATAAGTAGGAGACAACAAGGCAGAAATAGTGAACAGATGTGGTCAAGTTAAAGCAACAAAATCACAAATATCGTGCTGTGAAGATATCACTAAGAATACAATACGGTAAATATACGAAAAAGTAAAAGAACTTGAAGATAGCTATGAGTTGGACGAAAGACGAAAAGAAGAGATGGCAGTCTACTATCAAAAAACAAACTAGGTGGTACGTCACAACCAGGGTTGGGATAACTTTGAGGAAAAACACGTGGAAGGTGGACACAAATATTTCTCCATTTGTCATTTCATGGAATATACTTTATTGCTTAACAAAAGCTATTATAATTACTAATAAAAAACCTTGTCAAAAAATTTACAACAGCTTTCGTAATAAAATAAAGAACTTGAACAGGATGAATTTATTAATAAGAATGTTTACTAATTTAACTAGGATTTTATAAGTTCCTGTTTACCGTTCCCGGCCAAAGAGCAAAAACATTTTTACAGCAACTCATACGACATAACGGACCATTGATCTCTATACATGTTCTCACCGGGCGAAATGATACAATCTGCAAAACAGTAAAAGATCTGTAAAGATATTGGACAATATAAACAGGATACCTTTCGAGTTGTCGTTGTAACTTATCTATGAGGTGAATAAAGACAAAAAGAAGGGAACGACGGTCTTCTTCCAAATAAAACCAGGATTTAATAGAGCTGTTGTTTATTGATTACGACGCAAGTATAAATATTTTTCTTTTTACAACGTAAAGCAACATATGACACAGAGACCACTGATTTCAGCACACGTTCTCACCGGGCAAAATGAAACATAGCTAATAAAAACATCTACGTCACAGACGTGTTCATACTTAATCTAAGGCACAAATCAGTGTCTTACAGGAAAATTCGTATTCACACAGTGACCACAAGGTGAAAACGACAAGGCGAAACCATCTGACCACTTCAAGAGTAATTTATCTCCTAACTGTATGTTCAGGGGTTGGATAAAAATGGAAACCCAGAGAGAAATGGATATTTGAACACAAATGCAGTTTCTAGCCCTGCCTGTACGTTCGGTTGTTTTATTTGACCAAGAATGACACCTGTGAGACGTAATCAATGAGTTTCAAGTGTGTGACGTGGTCCGAACAGTGTTCTGTGTAGTCGTGAGTGCTTTATGTTATTAGAAAGTTTTTACAAAGTAAATTCCGCCCTGGCTGTATGAATGATTTTTATTAAATGTGCGACGGGTTTCGCACCCTCAGGCAATATGCGCTATTTATAACGTAGTAACGTGAACATTGCCCTGTAGCCACTCCCCACCAATCACGTCCAATATATCGTCATCTAGTGAAAGCAGTAGTTAAAATTTAAAAATATATTTAAAAAATGACAGTGCAATAATTAGAAAGTGGGCCAGATGTTGGTACTAGTATGGTGGGTGATTCCGTAAGCAAGGAAGCAGAAGTGTTTGGTGTCTCAAGAGGCACCGTATCGAAGATTTATACCGCATTCAGGAAAAGCGGATAACCATCATCTGCTTAGTCACAACGCGGACGAAAGAGTGTGTTGAGTGATCGTGACAGACAGAGGACTGAGAAAAAAATATGAGGACGACAGCTCCAAAAGTCACTGCAGAGTTGATTACTGAACTCTCAGAACAAAGGCAGTTCCATAAGAAGGGAATTACAGGGCCAGCTGGAATTCCAAAACCCTTCATCAATGATGCAAATGCCATTCATAGGAAAAAGTTATGCCGAAACCCTAAAATCTGGACTGCCAAGCAAGGAAAGAGAGCTGTTTAATCGGATTAACCGTATTTCACACTGTTTACAAACTCTGATAGATGGCTGGAGTTCGGTAACGATTTGGACAGTCATGTTGCGGTATTCCATGTGTCTCATGTTTCTCTGCAAGGCCGTATTACTGCCAAGGAATATGGGAGCATTTTGGCTGACATGTCCATCCTATGACACAGCGTTTGTTCCTCAATGGTGATGCTGTGTTTTTAAGATGAAATAGCCGCTGTTGACACTGCTTGCATTGTCCAGGACTGGTTTTGTGACCACGAGAATGAATTGTCGCATCCCCCTTGGCCACGACAGTCGCCAGATCTGAATATTATTGAGGCTTTGCGATCTACTCCACCTCCATCATTGTTATCTTTATTTGCCATCCTTTTCGATGAATAATAGTATCAGTTTCCCTTGAAAACCGTACAGGACCAGTATTTATCCATTCAAAGACGACTCGAAGCTGCTTTAGAATGCCAGAGGGTTTACTACACTTTATTAGGCATGCCAATTTCTTGTGATTTGTGTCTGTCCATATTTCTGTCCTCTCCAATGTAGCAAATAAGGTAAGAAATGTAAGAAATATAATCCGTGGCCTTACCTCCCACAAAAACCAAATTAAAATACAAACCCCTGAAATTGTCTGTACACAGCGTTCTCGATACGCCACTTTCACGGTAAAGTGAAAACTCTTGCTTCAGACGTCACACAAAGGATGAGTTGGCTTCCAATAGTTCGCAAATCAGGCAACATATATCGTTATGTAAGAGTAAAAATGATTGTACGCCATATCACAAAAGAATTCAAACGCAAGGCAAAAGCACAGAGTGATAAAAATGAAACTGACCCGGTAATCAATCATACATCAAACGAAAGTCTTAACATGATGCATCGATCTTTAGTGTACACATGCTTTTCTTTTCTGATATTAAACGGCCCGCTTTGTTTGCGTTCACGAGTTCTGACAGACTGTGCTGGAAAACCGAGAATGCAAATGGCCCATGTCTAACCATTCAGGGATCACTGACATAATCGAGCATGCCCAAGTTGCACTGTTGGCTGTAACTTAAGCGAAAAAGGAGATCTATGCTGCTAAAGCTGCCATATAACTAAGTGTAATGAAAGAGAAACGAAACAGGAAATCGGCAGTAACCAGGGAAACTGCACCAGCCAACTTAGTAAAATACGCAAAGGACTCGAGTTCAACAGCGAATGAGTAGGGTGCCGAGCTAGTCCGTCTTACCGGGAGTAATTCATTAATACTTTATTAACAAAATAAATTTTGTTTCATGTTTAACGCTGAGATCATCTACCAGCGTGATTACCATAGTGCTTCAGTTCCTGATAGAACCATCAGCATCACACCACTGCTGACAACCAACAACCGACGACAACCACGTGGCCAAAAGGGAACATGGAAAACGAGTCACGCGTGTGGCTGCTGGCCGCATTTTGGAGGGCAGAGGGCAGCCCAGTCTCTCTCTTGTACTTCAGCCCTCAGAGCACACGGAATTTAGCTTCCTGCTCTTCAGCAAATCGGACGTGAATCGTCTCGTTTCACGTTTCCTATTCCCTTTATTTTGTTCGACCACCTAGCCTGGTAACCGCATACTCCTGTCCAGGTGAGCCCATCTGTCAACCTCAGTATGCTTCTTTCATTTCTAACAACCTCCCTGCTGACACCATCCCCAACCGCTACCAGGCCTCACTTCTGCACCTGTACACGAAATTGTATAATGTCCACGTACACACGGCTGTGCAAAACTTACGCACGAAAGTAACTTTCGCATGATATATCTTTGCTAACTGATGTAGCTCTATGACACTAGGGCGAAACATAGAAAGAATTGCTGCAGTAGAGTACAGTAGGTAACAGAAAGAAATATGCAGTGCGACTAATAGAAATTTCACTTCAGTTCGAAGACAGTCATTACCCTCAGATAACTGCGATTCGTGATGATTCCCCGCACAACCAAAGGGTGGGACATAGTTCTTAATATGGTATGTGATCACCACAGACAGCAGTGTATGCTCTACAAAGCCCTCATTGCTGGACAAGAACTTGGTAATAAGTTCTTGTGGTAGTGCGTTCCAGTCTTCCACCAATCCTCCTGACAATTGTTGCGTAGCTGTTGGGATTGGGAAACTGCACGCGCTGCATTAGGTCTCCCCAACACATCCCATACGTGTTCGATGGGGCTTAAGTCGGGAGAAACTGCATGCCATTAGCCGAATATCGTTCCAAGAGCTCGTCCACCTGCGCACTTCGGAGCAGTCGTGCACTGTTATCCTTAAAAATGAAGTCAGAGCCGAATGCGCTCTTGAAAAGACTCACACGAGGAAGAAGTACAGTGTCACAATAGCATTACCGGAAAGAGTAGCGTGTTCAGAGATTTGGGGCCAGGAAGCCCATACAACGTTCTGCCTTCCCACACAATAACACCTGGATCTCCAAAATAATCATATTCAACAGTGTTTATGCATGTACTGTGTGTTACGAGGCCTCGCCATTTGAGAGTACGCCCAGCACTGTTGAACATCACAGTTTAGTGGTCTAGGTGTGGGGAGCCATAACGTTGCATGGGCGTACTGATCTCCAAATCTTTTAAAACAGTACATTCAGTGATTAGCGTTATTGCGACACTGTAGTCCTTACCCATGTGCGTATTTCCATGGGTGCATTTGACACCGACTTAATATTTAGGTTTCAACGCCTCAATCGATAAAGACGGAATCCTTATAGGATCGATTTGTTGTCCGTCCGTCTGTCTGTCTGTCCGATTGTTAGACATCCTTGTTCTCAGGAACGGGTAGACGAATCAAGTTAAAATCTGTGTCACATGCTGAGGTCTATGGTTCTTTGGAGGTGTAAAAAGTTGCAGCGTCTAAGAAGTCAATGCAGTCAAAAGATACTCTCAAACTCACTCACCAAAACCTTTATGCCTCAAATCATGACATTTGGCAAAAGGGAAGGTATCACTGTATGACCAATGAAAAATCTGGAAACCATAAATATGTACACTGAAGCGCCAAAGAAACTGCTATTCACGTACAGAGACATGTAAACAGTCAGAATACGGCACTGCGGCCGGTAACTGCTGCGACAATAGCAGGTTATCATGATTTGAATGTGGTGTTCAAGTCGGCGCACGAGCGATGGGGCACAGCATCTCCGCGATAGCGATGAAGTGGGGATTTTCCCGTACGGCCATTTCACGAATGTACCGTTAATATTTGGGCGTCCGCTAAAATATCAAATCGCCAACATTGCTGCAGCCGGGAAAAGATCCTGCAAGAACTGGACCATAGACGACAGAAGAGAATCGTTCAACGTGACCCAAGTGCAACCCTTTCGCAAATTGCTGCAGATTTCAGTACTGGGCGATCAACATATGTCACAGTACGAACCATTCAACGAAACATCATCGACATGGAGTTTAGGAGCCGAAGGCCCACTCGTATACCCTTGATGACTGCATGACAATAAACTTTACGCCTCGCCTTGACCATCAGCACCGACTTTGATCTGTTAATGACTGTAAACATGCTGCCTAGTAGGACGAGTCTCGTTTCAAATTGTATCGAGAGGATGGTCGTGTACGGGTATGGAGACAACCTCATGAATCCATGATGGACTCCAAATGTCAGCAGGGGACTGTTCAAGCTGGCGGAGGTTCTGTAATGGTGTGGGGCGTGTGAAGTTGGAGTGATACGGGACTTCTGATACGTCTAGATACGATTATGAGAGGTTACACGTACGTACGCATCCTGTCTGATAACCTGCATCCATTCATTGTGCATTACAACGGATTTGGACAATTCCAGCAAGACAATGCGACACCCCTCATGCCCAGAATTGCTACAGTGTGGCTCCAGGAACTCTCGTCCGAGTTTGAACACATCCGTTGGCCACCAAACTCCCCAGAAATGAACATTATTGAGCATATCTAGGATGAGATCTCCACCACCCTCATACTTTTACGGATTTATGGACAGCCCAGCAGCATTTGTGGTGTCAGTTCCCTCAGCACTACTTCAGTACTGCGACACTTCTGCATGCCCTACACGATATTAGGCAGGTGTGTCAGTTCCTTTAGTTCTTCAGTGCAATTATATCACACGAAAAACATGTTACGTCATTTCTCATCTGACTCACTGTCCGTTCGTCCGTCTGTTAAGACCATTCCTTCTCAGGAACAGGTAGGCTTAGCAAGTCTAGCAAGGTCTATGACCCCTTGACGGAATAATAAACATTAGCTTCCTAAGTCAATGCAGTCTAATGGTACAGCCACTTGTGTCACAAATTTTTTAATACTTACAAACTCACTCATCATATCCAATTGGGTAATTCTCGTCGATCTACAGTGAAGAAATTTGGCAAGAAGCAAGCTTTCACAGTACAAGTAAAGGAAAAAATACGAAATCTGTTAGTTTTTAATTATAACACAGGAAAAAATATTTCCTTTGTCATTTGTTATCCAACGTCAAATATGAATTTAAAACAGTTAGTAGTTCTGCATTTAGGACACACTAATCGGGCAAGGGATGAGTTAATGCTTATATGACGTATTTCGGAATTTATCCATCCTCAAATGTCCAGGAGCGATTCCGAAACCCGTCATACGTCGAATAGTCATTTCTAATCTGATGTTTGACTTTTATCATTTTGACCCAGTCAGCCTAAATGGATAACTATTGTAATAATGTTCGACTGCCTCCTGTATGATACTATGTCACATTGATATTACTGAAATTAAAACATTCTAAAAAATTTAGGAATCCCTGGAACCGATATCTTACCAGTATCAATGTCGATAACAGTAAAAAATGGGCGATATTCTCTGTTTACGAAATACACTGAAGAGCCAAAGAAACTGGTGTACCTGCTAGATACCGTGTAGGGCACCCGCAAGCTCACAGTTGTGTCGCAGCACGACGTGTCACGGAATCGGCTAATGCGTGAATTAGTCCTGGCGGGAATTGACACCATGAATTCTGTAGAGCTGTACAGTAAGAGTACGAGGGGGTGGAGATATCTTCTGAACATGACGTTGCAAGTATCCAGATGTGCTCAGTAATGTTTATGTCTGGTGAGTTTAGTGACCAGCGTAAGTGTTTAAACTCGGAATAGTGTTCCTGGAGCCACTCTGTAGCAAATCTGGACGGGTGGGATGTCGCATTGTCCTTCTGGAATCGCCCAAGTCAGTTGGAATGCACAGTGGAAGTGAACAGATCCAGGTCATCAGACAGGATGCTTACGTACGTGTCACCTGTCAGAGTCGTATCTAGAAATATCAGGGGTCCGTATCACTCCAACTGATCACATCTCACACCGTTACAGAGCCTCCACCAGCTTGAACACTCCCCTTCTGACATGCAGGGTCCATGGATTCATGAGGTTATCTTCATATCCGTACATGTCCATCCGCTCGATACAATTAGAAACGAATCTCGTCCGACCGGGCAACATGTTTCCAGTCCTAAACAGTCCAATGTCGATGTCGACGGGCCCAGGCGAGGCGTAAAGCTTTGTGTCGTGCAGACAACAAGGGTGTACGAGAGGATATACGACTCCGAAAGCCCATATGGATGATGTTTCGTTGAATAGTTCACACGCTGACATCTGTTGGTGGTCTAGCATTAAAATCTGCAGCAATTTGCGGAAGGGTTGCACTTCTGCGACGCTGAACGTGCTCTTCAGTCGTCGTTGGTCCCGTTCTTGCATGATCTTTTTCCGACTGCAGCGATGTCGAAGAATTGAAATTTTACTGTGTTCCTGAGATTCAAAGTATACTCATAAAAAGGTCGCACGGGAGATCCCCTCTTCATCGCTACCTCGGAGACACTGTGTCCCGTCGCTCCTGGGCTGACTGTAACGCCACGGTCAAACTCACTTAAATCTTTATAACCTACCACTGTAGCACCAGTAACCGATCTAACAAATGTACATCACACTAGTTGTCTCATATAGGCGTTGTCGACCGCAGCGCCGTATTCTGCCTGTTTGCATCTCTCTGTATTTGAACGTGCTTGCCTGTATCAGTTTCTCTGGTGCTTCAGTGTGTATATAAGGGGCGTACAAAAAGAAACGAGGCGGAGGCATGATTACGGAAACCAGTACCTGTATGTTAGAAGTATTGACCTTGGCTGTCGAGACACTTGTCTCACTGTGACACAAGGCAGTGAAAGGCTGTCTCATAAAATTCCCGGGGCTGCGATGTTAACCAGTTTAGCACGTACAGCTGGACGTTGTCGTCCGAGGTGAATCGTTTGCCCCTCAGACCCTTTTAAGGGGACCCAAAATAGCGTAATCACAGGGAGAGAGTTCCGGACTGTATGGAGGTTGGCCGAGAACCTCCCATTTCAATCTCTGCAGGAGTGCCGCGACTGTGTTGGCCGTATGAGGCTTTGTATTGTCATGGAGCAGAATAAGATTGCCTGGACGTTTTCGTTTGATCGCTTCGCGAAGGACGGTCAAGGGTTGCGAGTAACGCCGGGCAATCACTGTTGTCCCGTGCTGCAGGAAGTGAATCAGAAGGGGCCATCTTGGTCAAAGAAGACGTTTTCGTTTGATCGCTTCGCGAAGGATGGTCAAAGGTTGCGAGTAACGCCGGGCAATCACTGTTGTCCCGTGCTGCAGGAAGTGAATCAGAAGGAGCCATCTTGGTCAAAGAAGATCATCAGCATGACCTTTCCTGCACTCGTGTGGATGGTCATGGCTTTTTTTGGTGGTGGTGACCATGGATGCTTTCACTGGAGACTTTATCGTTTTGATTCTAGTTCGAAGTGATGATACCATGACGCATCTAGAGCCACCACTCGTGCCAGGAAGGCATTCCCTGCCCGAGCCTAGCGCTGCAGATGAGCAGGACAGTGGCCCATTTGACATGCTTCCCCTGGTGTGGTTGAAGACTGTGCGGCACACATTGGGCACACACTGCGCATGTACAGTCGTTCCTTCATGATGGTGTGAACACTTCAAACGCTCAATCCGACCATGGCGGCGATGGCTTTCATTGTTACTCGGCGGTCGTGGGTAATGAGTGCATCCACCAGCTACAGACCGTGCATCATCGGCTAACGACACCCGTCCTTCCCTGAAGCTCTTGTGCCACGCCTTGTCCCTTGCAAGGGACTTGCAGTGTTTGCTGTGCACTTGTGGCATTCGTCAATGAATGTCCGTTCCTCCTACTCCTTTTGCCGGCAGCTGTGGCCGAGCAGTTCTAAGTGCTTCAGTCTGGAAGCACGCGGCTGCTATAATCGCAGGTTCGACTCCTGCCTGGGGCATGGATGTGTGTGATGTCGTTAGGTTAGTTAGGTTTAAGTAGTTCTAAGTCTAGGGGACTGATGATCTCACCTGTTAAGTCCCATACTGCTTAGAGCCATTTGAACCGACTCCATCCGCTAACGAAAAACACCTCTTTGCGCTTCTGTTGACGCCTCCATGTCACTGTTTGCATTGCGACTGGCAGCGTTGGTGCATGCTGCTGCTAGCTATGTATAGTCACGTAACGTGCATGCGTGCCCTCTAGTGACGGTCTGCGAACTTCCACGCTCTAATCGGAAACACACCTCGTTACACACGCCATATTTCCCACCTGTCACCGCATTCCAGACTCCGGCTCGTTTCTTTTTGAACGCCCCTTATATAATTAAGTTTGTACGGCACACTCAGTGCGCGATTCTTACTTGGACCTTGCCAGTTTTTATGAATGACAACGCGCGAAAAGAGCAGTTGGAGAAGCTCTTGGAACGAGAGGAGATTCGACTACTGGACTGACCTGCCCGTTCCCCAGACTTACACCCCATCGAACACTTACGTTGGGGTCACGTACTGCAGTACTTCCGTATGCACGAAAGACTATCCAGCAGTTGTGAACAGTGCTGATAGATGAAGGAATTGGACGCCCTACCAAAAGAACTCCTTGCCAACCTTGTGGCCAGCATGGAAGCATGTTGCACTGAATACGTTGCCATCCGTAGTGATCGCACACCCTATTAACAATCGTGACCCCTTTTGTAGCGTCACCCGGCCATCGTAAATCGCGGTGACTTCAGTGTATTTATTATCTTCCAATAGAAGTGTCGTTTCTGTTAGCCTCATTGCCTATCTCTGTGAGTTACTGTCTGCACTGTACTGTAGCATGGTCCAAGTTTCATCGAGCGATGTTACTTGGCTCTGTCACGTCACGTGAAAGTTACTTTAGTCCATACGTTTTCCACCCCATTGTATTTATGTATTAGATATTTATATGAATTACTTTCGTATCAGCTATTGAGAACAGTATTTTTCACAGAAACAAAATTGTATACAGTTTGCTAGGGAAAGAAAGAAAATCTACAATTCTTCACAGACCCCTGCTGCACTGAAAAGAAATCATCCGAGAATTACAAGTTTTTGCGTGAAAACAGTAATTAACGGTGAGAGTCCACCTGACGCACATTGGCTACACGTATATTCGAAATGCTAATCGCGCACATGGTTAGTGGCGACTGCACGAACGTTTCATTTTGCGTTAAAGTTTTGGAAATGTGACTCCAATTTTTTGGCCAGCGTGAATTACTGTCATTCCAAATAAACAAATTTCATGCAACCATGCTAAATATGCAAATGGAATCCCTTGTATGCAAATGGTCCGCGCGTACGGGACGTGTCGGAAGGGCGCCGAGAATTATGTAACGTGCGAACCAGGAAGTCCTGAATATCTCCAACAACTGTAATCAGTTTTTGTAAAATTGGAAAAACAAGTTCACGAACTTCTACATGTTTACATATCAGACATAAATAAATAAATTCTGATGTATTTTAGCTGTTCTGGTTCATATTTTTCCAAACGGTCAGTCTTTGATACTTATTCCCAACTTTTCCTAGGCGATATTTTTCGCAATAAAGGAATTTTTTGTGACATTTCTGTTAGTAAACTTGACAGGAGAGGGATTCTTGGCGGGCCGCATCAAACCAGTCAGAAGAGTGATGACAAAAAAAAAGAAAAGAAAATTGGAAAAACTCGTAACAGCATACGCTGTGCTTCACTGTACTTAATTAATTATTGCTTTATTTCTGGCACTGTACATATCTTGTGATTTTACTACGTTTTCGAGAACGTATGGATTGTGTTCATTTATCTTTACATCCACTTTTATATCACTTTCAAATACTCGTTTGCCGCGTGGGATTAGCCGAGCGGTGTAGGCGCTGCAGTCATGGCCTCTGCGGCTGGTCCCGGCGGAGGTTCGATTCCTTCCTCAGGCATGGGTGTGTGTGTTTGTCCTTAGGATAATTTAGGTTAAGTAGTGTCTAAGCTTAAGGACTGATGGCCTTAGCAGTTAAGTCCCATACAATTTCACACACACATTTCAACAAATACTCGTTTCATTTTTATAAGCTTGTGTAATTCACAAGATAGCATTTCTTTTCTTACATAAGCAGTTAGTAGGACTGAAAGAATACACGTTTATCTCCGGAATATACGTAACAATAAGGAATATGTGAATAAAGATTTCCAAAGCGACATCGTTATTTCAGGTTCCATTTCTGATATCAAATCTAGGATAAAGTAAACAACTCATCTTGAAACGCATGGTTAATTTTCTGTAGCTGCTGATTGTTCATATTTATCTTTACTTCATCCATTAAAATTATCTGGTGAAAGCTTGCGATAGAAAACATTATTTTGTTATAAAATAAAATCTGCTGCTATCAGTTACGAATCTCCTTTATTCATTTTTCAGTACGAGTCGTTTCGGAAAATAATTTTCTTTATCAAGTGCAGTAGCAAATATTATTTTATAACAAACAAAGATATTTGTTTCATATCACGTACATGTCAAATAACAACTATATGCAGCAACACATGGTGCAAGAAATTAAGGAAAATACCGATTACGGAAGTAAATGTTATTTTATAACAATCGATACCATTCACATTTCCCGGCATGCATCTTAGTAATACGTTCACTGGTTAAACTTTTTTATTTTACACTATAGTTAGCTTTGACTTTGGTTTAGAGCTTCTTGGAGTCAAATACATCTGGCAGGAACTATGAGCTATACTTTTCCATGGTGGGATTCCGCGACTCATATTCGTTGTGGAATATGTGAACATAGGTGTGACTAAAACAGCACCATTTACTTAGTTAACAATATCCTCTTCGAAATACCTAAGGTACTTATGGAACTACTTGTTAAGAGAAAGCGACAAACAATGGAATAACTTCAGCGTTAGCGGCGATTCGATTCATGTATCACAGAAGCTGTGAATCAGAAGTAGAGGATACTCGCCACATCCGCTTGACATCTACGGCCAAATGGTACGGGCGCTAAAGTTTGCTGTGTATGCTACAAATGTTGCTATGTTCGTAACAATTTTTTGATAGCATAAACTCTATATGAAATCTCATAATTCTGAATGGCTCAGATAAGGAATATAGGAATATAAAACCTCCGCCTAATTTCATGTATGGGTCGTAAATAGAATAAGACTATGCAAAGAAGGCATAAATTTAAATATGGTATTTAAACCAGTAACCACAAAGTTATCTTCCTGTGCGTCTGTTATTGCAAGAATAGTAACTCGTAAACTAAATTTGAGACTCAAATCATATAGTTAATGTTGAAATCTGAACATTATCTTTACTATGCTGTTCAACATTTGCTTTAGTGTTGTGCAAAAACGCCTTTTAATACAGCAGAGACAACTTCTTGTAACGCAGCTACACGTGACGGCATTACTAGAAAAGTAAAGTACGCAAAGGCAGATACACAATAACACGACCTGAAACAAATCTCAATACAGAATTGATCAGTGCAGATTTCTTGCTGGGAAGTTGTGAGAAATTGCATGTTTTACTACGGTATCAGATAATGGTACTCTGTGAGGTTTTATACTGAGCAGTGGCTGCTGGTACTAGTTAATAAAAATGTTATCAACGCTTCGGAAACAAGTAATTCCGCTTCAAAACGTTGTTGACACTGGTTGAAAAGATTCATATTGGATGTTTGCACGTTACTATGAGCAGGGTGTTAACTTATTATGAAACTTTCAAGTGGAAAAACTGCGCTTGTTCCCATATTATGCTGCAAATATTCATTCTGTAGCAAGCAGAAATTTTGACACTTTAGCCCTTCAGTCCTTTCCAATTTGCAAATATACATCTACATCTGCACGGATACTCTACATATCACACGTAAGTGCCTGGCAGAGGGTTAATCGAACCACCTTCACAATAATTCTCCAACATTGCAGTCACGAACAGCGCGCGCAAAAACCAAACACATATCTTTCCTAGTGAGCTCAGTTTCCCTTATTTTATTATGATGATCGTTTATCATCACGTAGGCCAGCGTCAAAAAAATATTTTTGCATTGAGAGGACAAAATTGGTGACTGAAATTTCGTGAGGAGATTGTGCCATAGCGAAAAACGCCTTTGTTTTAATTATGTCCACCCCAAACCCTGTATCATGTTAGAGACACTCTCTCCGATATTTCTCGATAATAAAAAAAAGTTGTGTTCTTCTGAACTTTCTCGATGTACTCTGGTAATCATATCTAACAACGACCCCTCGCCGCGATGCACTGCTGCAGAAGAATATATCATCTTTATCTAGTAACATGATCCATGAGTGGGCAGACACTCTTTCTGTTCGAACGTGAAATATCTTTTGTATACATTGATATGAAGATATTACCGGACAGCTCGTTAATCATTCCTAGAATGATAAGTTCATCTAGTACATTCATGAAGTACAGTGGGAAAGGTGTTTTTTCTCACACTTTTCTATTTTTACTTCAAAAAGAGAGATTTAAATTGCGACTCACTGTTCCACTTCCTTCATTTTCATTGTTTACGAGAGTAGCTCCTCTCACTTCTCTCCACAACAAAACAACTGTTTCGGAAAGAACGACATTTCGGTCATAGTGGAATTGACGATTCTGAAGTGGTTAATATTCCTGCACAGTGGCATAATTTCAACACGAATTTATCGCATTCGGACGGATGTTGAGATGATGAGGAGGAATCACTAGTTCATTACCAAGAAATTTGAGAAAACCATATTGTCATTTGACGTAGTCATGAGAGCGTAATTTCCTCAAAGTGACGTGTGTATGTGTGTGTGTGTGTGTGTGTGTGTGTGTGTGTGAACAATTGTTTCATTTCCTATGATCGGAAGATGTCCAGTGGCGGACGAAATCAGTATTTTACTTAGGTAATTATGTGTTTGTACAGGAAAATGAAACATTTCTAAAATTTAAATGAGCTGTGTCACGACATGACTTTCTTCTGTCCTTCAGTTGAATATAAGGAGTGATGAATTTATTGGGACAAGTGAAAATTCGGATAATCGCTAGGACGCAAATCCATCCTGGCCTGTGCTGTCATTACCAGGCTTATTATTCACTGATCGACCTAAAACTGGAGTAAGAAGCCTTACAAAATGCCGTAACTTGGTAACGGGCAACTGGAACCCAAGAGACAAATGAAAATTCGGATAATCGCGAGGGCTCGAATCCATCCTGGCCTGTGCTGTCGTTACCAGGCTTATAATTCACTGATCGACCTAAAACTAGAGTAAGAAGCCTTACAAAATGCTGTAACTTGATAACGGCCACCTGGAACCCAAGATGATAAGGTGACAAAGTGGTTGGCACTATGGATTCGCGTTAGGGAGAGCAACAGTTCAGATCCTATTTCAGACATCGAGCTATAAAGTTTCCTGTGGTTTCCTAACGTACTTTAAGGAATAGGCCAGAATGGCTCCATTAAACACGAAACGGCTCATTTTCTTGGTTACTCTGGTAACCAGTCCAAACTTGAACTCGGTCTCGAAACAGTCCGACGTTGACAGATCGCTAAACCCTAATCTTCCTTCCGTCTTTCCTTTTTCTGCATCAAACCTCTATCTAAACTTCCAGAAATACCTCTGAGAATACGGCGGTAGTCTTCATGACCACCATGCTTAAAGCTAGCATCTGCTTACTTTGCAATCAGTTTCTGAATGTGACCTAAATGGCTACAAAGTCCAAACATGGGGTGAAGCTAGCTCACAAATAATGTGTAATGATACGTTTCAGCTGAATGCCGTTTCACATTTCTCCCTGTCTCCCTATGTGTTTCACATAACTTTTCAAAAGTACGGGCAGCAAAGTCCTAGACTATTTTGTTTGCTTCAGACTTGTTGGTTGCTTCGGGAGACTGCTGAGCACCCGTCTAGGAATTGAGATTCAGTGGGAACAATGCTTTCTTATTTCGACCATTGTCTCGTGTACTGATATATTGTTTCTGTAATAGTCTACAACGTAAATTGTACCCTCATTGGTAAACAATGTTTCCCACAACCTGCTTTAACATGCAGGTGTTCGGTTCGCATTTCAACTGGAGTCTCAGTCTGGAGTAACGAAACAGCAGTTAAGATAACTAACAGACCAAACTCGTTATTTCTAAGGTTTAAAAAAGAATGAGGTTAAAGCACATAGACAGACGGATTACCTACAGCATCTGCAGTATGCAAATGCGAGAAAATTAATAAAAGTCTATGGGCGAGGAACATAACTTTTTGTTAGAAATGGCATATGGCAGCGTTGTAGCTTATCCTCTCTGTTGTTCAACGTGTACGTCAGAAAAAAGATGAAGGAAAAGATAATTTTGAAATAACAGTAAAATGCTATGGGAACAGATGACATGGACCTTCTAGCCGTATGTAGAGAATACATAGAACACCTATTGGCAGGAGCTGAGCTGAGTATAGAAAAGTGCGGGGTTAAACTCAGAAGAAAAACTTCAAAAAACCGAGATCGCAAATAATTTATTTATTTCGATAACGGTTTCCATAAGACTAAGGTATCACCTTCACATCTGCACTGGACAGAACTAATTTCACAGGATAATAGGTTTATAAGTGAAGTGTAACAATGTACAAAATCGTCCATACACTTGAAACGTAATAGATCTTATGGACTAAAAACTCACATAATCTCCTCCGTCTGTGCTATGTATCGTGTCACATCACGAATATACGTGGTAAGATCATGAAAATCACTGGAATCACGTTTCAGATTTAAAATAAACAATATGTATACAAGTAATCAGGCTCACACAAAGGCTGGCCACAGACTGAGATGCAGCTGTTCCATAAGCCCACCAGGTCGCTCTATGTTACTACGATTTGGAACCGTTTTGTGGACAGCGAAGACATGAATATACAAACCAAGTAACTGTTGTTATGATAACTGAAAAAAACAGCTTCCAGAAAACCATTATATGCGAAACTCAATCCAAATCAGAAACCATATCCATCTTAAAACAACAATTTTTATAAGAAGTTTTAGGGAAATCTTAAAAGCCTCCTGTCTATAAACATGTAAAACTGGTTTATCTAATAAAGTTATGACGTAATCAGTAAGTAATCAAGCCAACCATTCTTTATCCTGTGTGACATACATCGATAAACAAGAACAACGAAGTCAAACACTAAATGTACAAAGTATTACTTCCATACCAAGAAATGACAGTATATACACCTATTATGGGAAATAATACACGACTATCAATAGAGTATGATGTGTAGATACATCGTAATGTGTCGCTCGATGTGTAGGTTAATTTATGTTGTGGCTAAACATCGAAGAAGGCGTTAACCATTTTAATTTTCATCATAGATACATTTTATGTTCACAGTGTGTAAATAAGACCACTTCATTATAGAACCTGTACTATCCAGATTAATCTCGCTAGGTATACAAGTTCCCAGTGTCTAGGTGAATTTGTGTTATGGTTAGACATCGAATGGGGGCGTAAACCATTTTCGAATTACACCATAGATACAGAATAAGTTCATAGTAAGACCTCTTAATAAAGTAACGTGTACTGTGAAAATTCATTTCGTTACATGTAAAATTTGTTGCTCGCCGTCTAAGTATACAGTTTAACAGAATGTAGATACCGATCGGAAGCAAAGATCAATGGTAATCTAATATAAATTCACTGCTGAAACTACAGGAGAAAATCTAGTATAAAATAGATATTGACTCTGCATACAACTTAACAACCAACTGAAACGTTGATCATTTAATAACTTTTGATATCATCGTGAAAGAGTATATTTGGAGAATGGCAACCTATAAAAGTGAAACTTGGAATAATGTAGATCAGGAGAAGAAGGAAGCGAAATTATTTCTGAAGTGGAGTGTTGTCGGACAGATGAAGTACTAAAAAAATTATATATGGAAAGAAGTCTGTGAAACACCGTTAACAGAAGAAGGAAAAATACCGAACTTGTGCCAGACTGCAGGTCCTTGTTTCGTGTTCGCTTTGCAGCAGTGATAGTTAAGTTGCAATCGGCAGGTTTACCCTCTTCACACTGGCAAGTGGACAGAGTAGGTGTAACCGGATTGAGTGAGAAGCCTCAGTTGACGGGAGAACATGTCCGAAGGGTAGCGCAGGCAGCAGAGGCTTTCCTGCAATAGACGATAATAGTTAATGTAAACATTAGTTACAAATAAAACAACTTACCAGAAAGCATCAAATGGTTCAAATGGCTCTGAGCACTATGGGACTTAACTGCTAAGGTCATCAGTCCCCTAGAACTTAGAACTACTTAAACCTAATTAACCTAAGGACATCAAATATATCCATGCCCGAGGCAGGATTCGAACCTGCGACCGTAGCGGTCGGACGGTTCCAGACTGTAGCGCCTAGAACCGCTCGGCCACTCCGACCGGCCCAGAAAGCATCGTCAGTCATACTGGAAACTTTATATATACCATCATTTTATAAAAAATGATAATTAAATAACTAAGCATCATGAGCCGTGGTAAAAATTGCTGTTTTGAAGAGCGCGCCGCAGTTCGTAGTGTGATGCAGTCGCCCTCCGTTTCTGGCGGTGGCGTCGCTGTGGCAATCGCAGCTTTGGTATATCGCTCTGGTGGGAAAGGGGAAAGGTTGCCTGTTCACGTGCATTTAAGGGGCGCTATGAGCTCGCCAGTCGGTCAGTCTGGGTCAGTCTCTCGTCCCCAGCTTGCTAGTCTGTCTCTCGTCCTCATTTGTTAGGCAGTTAGTGTCTGTCTTTCGGAGTGCTAGTGTGTCTGTCGTTCGGATCAACCTTTAAATCCGGCAAAATGAGGGTCTTTCCACTCCGCCAGAAAGAGAACTCAGCGAGTGGTCGCCCGGTCGGGGCTTAGTTCCTGCATCGGCGTATACCGAGGGGTAGTGACTTCGCGGTCGACACGAGAGCAACAGGAGTCAACCCAAGACATCAGTCTGGCCGGTGAGAGCTGCGACGCCGTGAGACGGGAAATCGGCGTGCCTTCCTGCGTCCGTTGAAGAGGCTGGCAGCAAACGGTTCGGGAGAGCGATTTGAGAGTGCTGCGCCAGGTCTTCTCGAGAAATCGCAATTTATTAGAAGTTAACTGATTGGTGATATGTTGTTTGTTTTACTCTTGTTAAATTCTACTTGTTTTGTTGGTGAGGTCACCAGCCGTTTTGCTTTGGGGTCGTCCCACCATTCTTCTCCGTTTGCCCACCCGCGGGAAGGTGGTTGTTTATAAATTGGGTGGCCCGTTTTTCCCTTGTGGAGTAGGGACGGGTTAGAGCAACCTGCGGTTCGGGTTGTTCGGTAATCTCTCTATCAATCTACCGTACGTTAGTAGCTGCCTCTGTCATGTTTGTCGGATCTGGTGTGTCAACGAATTTATTGCTTGGAGTGTAATGGCCTAATACCTGAAATATGTTTTGATCTTTGGAAACTTTGATATAGTTGCCTATGATCGTGAGAGGCGGTATCTGTGTACTGTAGAGCATCTTAACTATTGTTTGCCCAACCTTGTATAATTTCATATGATTGCATTTCATGGGCTTTTATTTAAATGATCATTTTAGTATATAAAGTTACCACCCTTTCACCGTAGGACTTTTCGTAGAAGTTAAAATCAAGTTATACTTTCGGTGGCAAGGTTAATATTGTAATTGTTAGTGTTTTCTACTATTTCCATCCCTCCTACGGGGGGTGCATAGTTTGCGTGCATGTGTAAATTGTTAAAACTCTTAGTTTAAAGTAATCTGGTGTGTTGTAGATTAGCACCAGTGTAGTCTTTCAGAGGCTGTTGTGAGCGGCCGTAACTATGCCTGTGTCAAAAGGGAGCGGCAAAGTTCTCTGCCCGAAAGCTCATATAGTTAAAACTTGTTTCTTTCTGCCTCTGAATAAATTGTAACTGATATTTATAGGGTGCTTTTGGATTGTAATTTTAAATCTGTTTCTTTTAAATAATGCTTTTAGGCACTATTAAAGTGAATAAAATTCCCATTTGTTAAAAGGAATTTGGTTGTGATTTCATCAGTTACTCCCTGGCAACTACTTCCATGCTTACATAGTGTGATTAAATGTGTTAATGTTCTTCAGGAATCGCTAGTAAATAATATAAGTTGTTAAGAATATTCTTTGAAAATAAATCACGGTTCACATCAGAATAAAGTTAAACTCGCCTATCATAAACGAAAAGCAATTTTTGCGGAAAAAGTTAGAAACCTACAGTGAGGCATTGTCGCTCGTTGTTTTCTGAAGGAAACATATATGCCATCGCTGTGTGAACATGTTAGAGTTTAGCATTCAAAAGCTATAGAATCCGTGAAATTGCTTCAGGCAGTTTTTGATGTTATACAAAGTGACTTTCGCTTTTGAAAGGCAGTGGTATTAGGCATGATAGGAGCGGTGCTCGTAACTCTAATTCGGTATTGCAGACTTAGAATAAATGTTCAGTTGTGGATGATGTTAGCTTTCCTGCGGAACTAGCCTTAATACAGCTTCAAGTAAATGAGTCCTTTCCTTAACTGACATTGAAGAATAGATTAAAAATAAGGTGGCATCCCTTACTGAATTACACGACGTGTGAGAATTTGCTTCTGAATAGTAGTATCACTCCCAGTAGCCACACTTTTTGTTCAGTTGACGAAGAAGAGAATATGGGACCTACGAAGTAGAAATTCACTGGTAGAACAACGGGAGGTGTGCAAACCTTTCTTCCAGTTGTCAGCGAACCACCGAGTGCAGACTCGTACCAACTACGTAGCCTTCTATGTACAACTTCTCGTTAACAAGAACGCATGACCTTCATATATTTAGATGCGGTAATGTGTCGCGGTTGGAATGCGAATGCTACAATAGGTTTGTGAGACAGCTAAATTCGCGCTGAAAAAAACATTAGAAGAGAAAAAGCTACTAGCGGACAAAGATTAGAAACTGCGGAAGTTTATTATACACTCCTGGAAATGGAAAAAAGAACACATTGACACCGGTGTGTCAGACCCACCATACTTGCTCCGGACACTGCGAAAGGGCTGTACAAACAATGATCACACGCACGGCACAGCGGACATACCAGGAACCGCGGTGTTGGCCGTCGAATGGCGCTAGCTGCGCAGCATTTGTGCACCGCCGCCGTCAGTGTCAGCCAGTTTGCCGTGGCATACGGAGCTCCATCGCAGTCTTTAACACTGGTAGCATGCCGCGACAGCGTGGACGTGAACCGTATGTGCAGTTGACGGACTTTGAGCGAGGGCGTATAGTGGGCACGCGGGAGGCCGGGTGGACGTACCGCCGAATTGCTCAACACGTGGGGCGTGAGGTCTCCACAATACATCGATGTTGTCGCCAGTGGTCGGCGGAAGGTGCACGTGCCCGTCGACCTGGGACCGGACCGCAGCGACGCACAGATGCACGCCAAGACCGTAGGATCCTACGCAGTGCCGTAGGGGACCGCACCGCCACTTCCCAGCAAATTAGGGACACTTTTGCTCCTGCGGTATCGGCGAGGACCATTCGCAACCGTCTCCATGAAGCTGGGCTACGGTCCCGCACACCATTAGGGCGTCTTCCGCTCACGCCCCAACATCGTGCAGCCCGCCTCCAGTGGTGTCGCGACAGGCGTGAATGGAGGGACGAATGGAGACGTGTCGTCTTCAGCGATGAGAGTCGCTTCTGCCTTGGTGCCAATGATGGTCGTATGCGTGTTTGGCGCCGTGCAGGTGAGCGCCACAATCAGGACTGCATACGACCGAGGCACACAGGGCCAACACCCGGCATCATGGTGTGGGGAGCGATATCCTACACTGGCCGTACACCACTGGTGATCGTCGAGGGGACACTGAATAGTGCACGGTACGTCCAAACCGTCATCGAACCCATCGTTCTACCATTCCTAGACCGGCAAGGGAACTTGCTGTTCCAACAGGACAATGCACGTCCGCATGTATCCCGTGCCACCCAACGTGCCGTAGAAGGTGTAAGTCAACTACCGTGGCCAGCAAGATCTCCGGATCTGTCCCCCATTGAGCATGTTTGGGACTGGATGAAGCGTCGTCTCACGCGGTCTGCACGTCCAGCACGAACGCTGGTCCAACTGAGGCGCCAGGTGGAAATGGCATGGCAAGCCGTTCCATAGGACTACATCCAGCATCTCTACGATCGTCTCCATGGGAGAATAGCAGCCTGCATTGCTGCGAAAGGTGGATATACACTGTACTAGTGCCGACATTGTGCATGCTCTGTTGCCTGTGTCTATGTGCCTGTGGTTCTGTCAGTGTGATCATGTGATGTATCTGACCCCAGGAATGTGTCAATAAAGTTTCCCCTTCCTGGGACAATGAATTCACGGTGTTCTTATTTCAATTTCCAGGAGTGTATATTATGTTGGTTGTAGTAGTTGCGAAGAGACAAAATGATAAGTAAAGGTAGGCGAAGATAGTGTGTGCTATTTATAGAAAATTTGTACCAAGCAGATAGAAATGTGGTTAATAAGTCACAAGTCCTAGTGATAGGTAGACCATCGCTATGTTGTGACGTTGCTGTCTTGAGCTAAGGTCAGAATTCGCTTGGAAACAGCGTCTCTACCTTCTGCTTGGCTTGACTATGTAGACTTTCCTGTCGTATGGGTATATCAAATTATTGTCTAGTTTCCAGCCGGATCAGGCTGTCATCTCAGCACAATATTTCAGTGGTCTACCTGGCCGCCATCATCAGGTGAGAAAAGCTACGCTGCTCTCCGCGATAACTGATTCCACTCGCAAATGACTGCACCTTCATATACATCGGAAGTACATTATCGCAAGCGCTAGATACAGTGCGTTCGCGCTCAATCATTCCTGCTGCCCCCTGGCGCAAAAAGAGTTGCAGCGCCTCCGGTGATGAATACTGTTGAAAACGATATATTGTTACAAATGATTACTCATAGCCGGCTGATTCAGATGCCGTTGTTTCTTCATGTCTGATACCACAGTATTCCACGTTTTACTTAACGGGTACCCATTATCACGATTAATGATATTATCTGCTAGTCTGATTTCAACAGATTCTATTCAAACAAATCCCAGTACCTAGAAGCATTTGCAACTAATTGCGTCACATTGTATAGCATCCTGTGTCCCTCTGTAAGGCAATGCTCAGCCCCTGCAGATTTATCTGGTTGTAATAATCGCGTATGGCGATGATGTGCAATACACCTGTCGTTGACGGTACGAATAGTTTGGCCAATGTAAATCTTCCCTCACTCACATGGTATTTTGTAAACGTCAGGCTTCCTCAAACCTAAATCATCTTTGACACAGCCAAGAAGTGCTCGAATCTTAGCTCGCGGACGAAAAACACATCTGATCTCATATTTCTTCAAAAGTCATCTTGGTGGACACATTCCCAGCGTACAGAAGAAGAGCCACAGACCTAAAGGTGGACCGCTGAAATATTGTGTTCAGATGACAGTCTGATCCGGCTGGAAAACCGACAAGAATTTGGTATTCTGATTGGCTGTTTGGAGCACCTCCTTATATGGTAATGTTGAATTGCTTTTCCCTGAAGCTCCACTGTCACTGTCAGGAAGAGTGGATGTCTTTGGCCGACGAGTGCTCTCGCGAGCTTAAGGTCAATGGATTGGGAGTTTGTAAAGCGTATTAACCACTCAGAAATTTATTCGTGGAAGTGTTAATCGCATTACGAAGTTACACTGAGAGTTGTATGGCGGTGTTATCTGAGTGCGGTTCTGTATGTTAAGTCAGATAAGTTATTAAATGCCAAGAATTACTATACTGTTCGCTGCTATTGATTCAGTAAAGGCCCGCATCTCGTGGTCGTGCGGTAGCGTTCTCGCTTCCCACCCCCGGGTTCCCGGGTTCGATTCCCGGCGCGGTCAGGGATTTTCTCTGCCTCGTGATGGCTGGGTGTTGTGTGCTGTCCTTTGGTTAGTTAGGTTTAAGTAGTTCTAAGTTATAGGGGACTGATGACCATAGATGTTAAGTCCCATAGTGCTCAGAGCCAGCTTTTCAGTAAAGTATGGTCAACATTACAATTCGTGAGTGTCAAATAGTGATTTACACAGGTCGAACGTATTGTAATAGTTCTTGTGTAATTTTAAATGTGCTGTGGCCAGAATTGCAGCACTAAATAAATGTTAGGCATCCTTTAAAAGAAACTTACGTTCTCTTTGCCAAAAAGCAGACCCTTGTTTTCCAGCAGTCACAACAGTTGCATCGCCACTACTTAAATGGAACCACGACAGATTGCGATTTTCTGCAGCGAGAGGGACAAACCCACGATGTATACCAAATGCTTTAGACGTCCAAATACATACCAGGCTGTCAACCCAAGCCACGGGGCACGTCTTTCAGAGTGGAGGTGTTGTAAGAAATTGTGAAGATTTAGTAGAAACTTGTTAAATACCAGCCGGCCGAAGTGGCCGTGCGGTTAAAGGCGCTGCAGTCTGGAACCGCAAGGTTCGAATCCTGCCTCGGGCATGGATGTTTGTGATGTCCTTAGGTTAGTTAGGTTTAACTAGTTCTAAGTTCTAGGGGACTAATGACCTCAGCAGTTGAGTCCCATAGTGCTCAGAGCCATTTGAACCATTTGTTAAATACCTTGTATATATTATCATCCGATGGGGAACATCACAGCGTACGTTATTAACCTAGCAGCTGTAGTTTAAAAGTAGTACTATATTAATACACATTCCTGTTATGTTCACGAGAGGAGAAGTGCGATGGTAACATGGGCCGATCGGTGAAGCGGAACATGGTGAACTTAGAAAGATGCGATGACCTTTTCTTCTCTTTTGGGGAAAAAGTAATCTATGTTCCCTGATTCCGTCTAGCAGCTACAAGAGAGATGTGGTATCTCACTAGATTGGAGTACAAAATCAATAGGTCAACTGCTGGCTAGCATGAAGAGGAAGAAGACCCGTATCGGTTCTCTCTCTGGCTTACCGGTCAGGATTTTTCATCGTGCTGGGATGGCATCGGTGGCAAGAATAGCGGTACCGTAAGCCTGCACGAACAAAGGAACAGCTCTCCACACTGGGACTGTGCGAGCCAGAGGAAGGGAGGGAGAGAGAGAGAGAGAGAGAGAGAGACTGATACAGAGAGACAGACGGAGGGCAGATGAAAGCGACGTCGACAGCGGAGCTGAGAGCAACAGTTGTGTGCAACTTGTCGTCTGGTTTGCCGGTGAACTGGCTGGCGCTGCTCGGTTATCGCGCGCCTCGCACGGCACCAAACTTTGAGCAGGCGACAGCTACTATTCCGCAAAGTAACTGAACTCGGCGCCCGACTGTGTCCTTGGGGTGAACACGCGGTACCTGCAGTGCCCAGTACCACCAGGCCACTATTTATGGTTTATTGACTGCTATTCTCTACCTGTGGTGTGGGTAACACCCCCAAAATAGGTCACAGACACACACAGAAACACGACACACACACACGCACACAATCAACAATAGCGCCCGGCCGAACTGTACAATGAGAAACAGCTTTCACTGACCGACTGTATTTTTTGAAGTGACGAAACATAAGAAACACTTGGCTTTTGTTAGTGTTTTATTTCATCACGAACTAATGAGACAATTCGTTCAAAAATGGTTCAAATGGTTCTGAGCACTATGGGACTTAACTTCTGAGGTCATCAGTCCCCTAGAACTTCAAACTACTTAAACCTAACTAACCTAAGGATACCACACACATCCATGCCCAAGTCAGGATTCCTACCTGTTACCGTAGCGGTCGCGGGGCTCCAGACTGTAGTGCCTAGAACCGCTCGTCCATCCCGGCCGGCAGATAATTGGTACCATTTTCCTCTATCTCTTTTTTGTACTGTAGAATGATAAAGTATGTCTCAATGAATCGTGAGTTCTATCTACAACTCTTTCTCACAGAAGACAGTCGACTATCCACATTGAGGGTAGACAGTTTGAAACTTCTTTATTTAAACGAGTGTGGATGTACTTAAATTGCTGAACGACTGAGACCCACAAATCCTATCGCAACGCAATCTTACTGCACAAAAAAGAAGATAACGCGGCTTCAAATAATTAATTCAAAAGAATGGCCCTGATTAAAAAGAAATCCTAACAATAACCTATACATTTCATTAAACACTTACGTCACAAAAATCTTCATTACGCGAACTACTGCAATACAGCGAACGTCAATACTGCCAGCTAAATAAAAGACTCCAACTACTAAAGCCACTAACTACTAATAGGCATGTGATTAGCAGAGGAAGGATTTTGTTGCAAACCAAATAATGTAATTTTTTTTACCTTAATAATGTGACATCCAGTTCAAACACCAACATAAAGCGTCATTGGCATCTAGTATAAAGGTATACAACCATGAAAAATATTCAGTCTCCAAGTCGAACATGTACAGTTCGTTAACCTACGCTAACACTTCAGATCTCTACCCTCCCTTAATGCTAACTTCTCACATGTAACATCCATCACTACTGGCTGTTCACCTCCAACTGCCCAACAGTACTTTCATCACTGCTGGCGACTAACTTCCAACTGCCCAACACTACTGGCGATTAACTTCCAACGACGAGTCCAACCAGCCACAGAGTCTCTTACAAAGAAAGCGCAGTCAGAGATCCAATGCGAAGCCCTACACGGCGCTGCCAACACAGAAGCAGCCCACTTACAACTTATTACAAAACTGCTTCCTCTGCAGCACTCCTCTCCCTAGCGACATTTTCTTCATCCACACCCAGCACCCGCATTTCAAAATCAACAAAGTTAAAACGGGTGCTCTATACTTAGCGTTCGTAAATACAGTCAGAACCAGTTATAACAACTTCAAAGGCAGCGATGGTTTACGGTGATTATTGCCGACAGTCATAGAGACTATTGTTTCGTTTTGTTCTCCCATAAAAATTTCGTATCTGTAATTTAAGCTCCCATAGAGTTAACACTTCAAAAAGTAACAGATATGCAGTATACGTATAGTTTTCACAATACAGTATTTTTGGAGAGGGATTGAGGAGGAACTTTTCTTGTGTTTATGCTGTTAGTACACCGATAAAATCCCAGCAAAATTATAAAATCTGTGCTAAGGAAAGAAAGAACTAGCAACAATGTAAATTGTTAAATAATGTTGAAGCCGTTCTTGAAGAATGAATGAGGTAATATACTGAGCATGTATAAAACGCAGTGTGGTGTATTGTACGAGTATAACAGTCATGAATCACCCAAGTTCGTTAGTTTTTCAACAGTAGCTAAATGAACAGTATTATATATACAAATTACATTAAGCCTACTTTTTGTCCTACGTTCTTCTGTAAATGTGACGTACTGTACATCACCCACTGAAAGTATCTAACACACATAACCAAAAAGCATCGTTTTCGAATACACTATTATTCCACTTCTATACTTTAAAGCAATATCACATGTTGGGATTTAATTATCTAGTTTTCTACAGTCACACCAAAGACAGTGGTGTTTAGTTTTTCAACCAGTTTCTTTAACTTCAAATGCAATACAGTGACACATACTACAGTGTACTGTCCTACTCAATGTAATCAGTTACCTTTGTTTGATTTTTGCATTAATATATGCGTGCGTATTTGGCCTTCGACGATGCATTCCGTTAACGCCTAATTTGAAACAGAGAATTTATAGAAAACAAGAGTTTGAAAATAAGTGTTACATTGTTGTTAGTAACCCCAAATATGCAACAAAGAAAGTGGAACGTTCGTCGTTACAGCCAACATGTTCCACCGAAAATGTAATAAAAATACTCGTTTTGCACGATGCGGCGCAATAAGCGATGTCGCAATAAGCAATTTTTTAAAAATATAACGTTTACATAGGATTCACACGAGACCCTTAGATTTCGCTGTTAAAGCCAATACGTCGTTAAAAGCGATGTCGCTATAAGCGGTATCGACTTAACGTGATTTGTGGTCTCCATACTTCTGAAATGGCAAAAGCTGGTAGGCCTCATGTTGCCGATGCTTTCTGACTGGCCAGTGCCACTAATAACAATAATAATACTGTTTAGGCCCTACATCAGTGTAGTAGCCGTTGCATTGCTAACGTTGTCATGTACTGGTAATTTGGTTCGCTGTGGCAACGTTAAAGATGAAGCAATCTCTGATACAGTGCAGGAACTACCTACAACTCAGAGAAAGCATTTGCGTTGACATTTAAGCGTATGTGATAGATATGCCTCGATTTTAGTGTCATAGATGCATGGTATAACATGCAAAACACGCATGTAGTAAGTGGACTGTGTAAGGAAGAAAGCCATTCAGTATTTTTACAAGCTGTAGCCTCCACCGCATTAGGTAACGCGGTATATCTAGCATTCCATAAAAAATTGTCATTCTTGGAAACTTATATAATCAGTATCCAATAGAGGTAACAGTAATGAATTTTATTAAATAATTTAGTTTCGTGACAGAAACACAACAGAACTTTTTGTTATACCCCATTTAAAACCCAGGTTGGGAACTAATGCTGTAGAGCTGTTACCAAATTAATAGCATATAACGCAGCATTTAAAATTTAATGTTTAATTGCATAAGACTTTAGTATACAGTTTAAGGTTACCGTAATAGCCTTGTTTGATATTACTTTGTCGTTTATTCATCTACGACGGCTGGTATGGGCAGTAAACGACAACTGTTTGTAACGTTCCACAGTGGCTTCGATTAAGTCGAGGTGAATAATTACTTGTAGGACAGTTGTGGTCGAATAGGCCGGGAAACAGCTTCAAGTTGCCCAATAACAGCATATAATGTTTACAAAAGACTTTTCTCTTTCAATATCCTCACAAAAACGTTTAAATCTCCCGTGGCACGCTTGCGTTGTAGTTTAGATATCTTCTGTAGGCCAGTTTGAAGGTGTTTCCCGTCTTGATGGACCGACAGTTGCAACTATATTGCGACTGCAATGATAGTCACAACAATCATAACATTACGCTAAAGATGTTGACAAATTTTTGGAGTTGTCCCACATTGGTAATACTCGAGCAAAGTATTTTTAGGATAATATTTCCGTATTTTTAACACATTTGTTTGAGTTTTGAAATTCCCACTAAAAAGCTGACTGCGCTCGCACGACCTTGGCATGGAGTCACTAGTGAGTAAGCTGACCGATGGTGTGGAGCTAAAGACAAATTATACGTTTTCTGCAATAGCTTCCTAGTGAATATGTTATCTGAAAATGATTCTCTGTGGCTTCAAGGGCTCAAGAATCTACACTTGGAATAGAAAAAGAAAAAACGTGTTAGATACTAGTTTTGATGAAATAAGGTTATGGATAAATCGACTTTTCGTGAGATCTGAAATCACTTCAAAGTGTCAAAATTAAATTGGCGATTTTGCCAACTGACGCACCACGCTTTGAGCGGGCACCACTGGGAACCTGAAGCGAGCGAGCGCGATGTTTGAGAGGAGAATGATAAAATATTTAGCTGAATAAACTTATACAAAGCAACAACGTAACAAAGTAATTACTTCTTTCGCAAGGGGACAGCCCGGCTCCTCCAATGACAATGCGCACTATATCTCCAGAGCAGACTCGCCGAAAACATTGCCATGTGGGTTGCATAAAGCGACATCTGTAGGAGCAGCTGAATAACCCTGTATATGTCTAGAGACTTATTACATTCGCACTTTTTGCTATCTCGAGTTAATTTCGCTGTTTCTGATGGTGAAACATGTTTTATAAGGCAAGGTTTCTGAACCATTTACGAAAGATTCAGTACTGTAAACGGAATAAACATAGAGAGACATATAGAACTTGTTGACTACACAGCTAGGTAGCAAAGAAAGATTAGAGACCTTCGCATAAGTACGGCAGAAGGAAGGTATATTTTGATCCAAAAATACCATGAACGTCCTGGCCAATGCTCACTTGTATATTTTACAGTATGATGCTGTTTGCTGACAGTCGCCCAAAGCACTGAGATGGAATTTACATAGCCTTTCTGGATACTATTTCTGATATACTTTAGATGTAGCTTGCAGAAGAGGACATTGGTAGGAGCAGCTGACTCACCCTTACATCTGTCCTCTCTGGGGCTAATTGCATGAGGATGCTGGACTCTTCTGGGGCGCTGAATATGACCCTACTGAATCCATCGATGACTCATTCGATAGTAAATGCTAGCAGAAGTACCTCTGAACGATAAGCCACATTCAAGTTGGCCACGATCCTGTCGCTGTCAGATTCCAACACATGCTGGTAAACATTTCTCCGTCACGACTCGATCTTCTCACAACCAACCAACATTCAACTGTTTCTTTGGAGTATGAATGAATCCTTTAGCTGCATTTAAAATTCAGTTTATTTTCTATCGAATTCGGCGCCAGCAGGCCCATTTAAGTTAACCTGGTTAATCATGGGGATAACCGAGTAACTTCCCTAATAAACCTCGATAGCCAGCACAATCAAATCGATGTCCGCGGTGATAAATACCTTCATTCGTGGTACCATTATCCACAGTGCCAGCACATCAAGCAGTTTCGTTGATATGCTGGTGCCGAAGGATTCGTTCACACTTTAAAAAAACATAGTAACTGTGAGCGTTCCCTAGTCTATCTGAAGACAGATACAGGGAGAAATTCAATTACGATATCTGAATCAGAAACCCATTGCGTAATCGTCCGTCGTACAGGGTTTTTCTTACTTCATATGACAGGTTTCTAGTGGTTGCGGAATGGCGTTTCGATAACTGATACATGCCCGAAAATGTATCGTTTGGATACATAAGATGCTTGAAGATGTGATCACTCTCAAATCTCCGTGTTCATTGCAACCACACAAACACAAAACAGGCCGCCGTCGTCAGTCACTCGAGTACTTACGAAGTCACGTACCAATTTCGTCCAACTATAGCAACGACTGCCAGAAACCTGTATGTACGCAACTAGGTTGGCTGACTGCAGTCCTCCAAGGACGTCCTGCAGTTTCAAATTCGTCCATCCACACGCAGAAGAGAATTTGACGACAAGTTCATTCCATGGGCTCCGGAAGTGTGAAGCACACAGGGCAGAGATGATTTTCTCCGCTGTGTGCGGACCGTGAAGCGAGAGATATGATAGTGATCTGCTTTCCAAATTCAGTTTACATTGAAACGGTATAATTCCCGGCATAGGTTCCTTATCAAACATTCATCTACTAAGCGCCCTCTACAACTACTGTAAGCCTGTACTCTGTGCTGTGAAGCACCTTGTGTACAGAAGGTACGTGTCTTCACTCCAACTTGCTGCGAGCTGAAATACAGAACATTTACATACACTGAACCGTAGCACCCTTCACGCTTATCTGACGTTTGCTGCATGTCACCTTCTTGCTGGTGCAATTTTAATTTCCAGCTGTGCATTTAGTAGGTTATATTGAAGGTGCGATACGAATAAAACACGTGAACATCAGGCTAGTGGGAGGCTGGTCGGGAAAGTTACATTTCTTGCAGGTGCACTGGAAAAATGCACCGCTTCCGTAAAGGAAATGGAATGCTTGACACAAGTTAGAGAAATACTAGAGCGTCGTTCAAGAGTTGACATGACTGCAGATATCAAACGAATTTAGAGATGCTAGGACTATTTGGAAAGCAGTGTCCGATAGGTCGCGAAATGGAAACCACAGTGAAATTCAAAAACGTTTTAGTGACATCAGTTAGCTATAACGTTCAGCTAGTTCTCTAAATAGTCACTGCTCCGAGTAAGATATTTGTCATAGCATTGTTAACAACTGTACAATATCCTCGTCGTAGAAGGCAGCCTCCAGTGCTTTCTGCCAGTTCTCTACGCAGATCTTCAGCTTGTTGTCTGTGCAGAAATGATATTTTCATATTCAGCGATTCATGTGGGCAGAGATGAAAATCTGAGGGAGTCAAGTCAGGCTGTCCTGTGGGTAATCGAACACTTCTCAGCGAAAATGCTGCAGGAGCGACCTCTTTGCCCCAGTGTGCGACGGAGATTTATCATGAAGAAGGAAATGCATGGCGGTTACGTTGTGTAGGCCACATGAAATCAGGCGAAATCTCTCAGGAGCACTCCAACTTGGTGTGAGACTCTATTTTCTAGGCATCTTTGCGTGCTCACTGTGCACTCAGAAATGAAAAAAGGGACGCGATCGACTCGCATACTGGAGACATTTTCCGAATATCCCTAGTGTTACATTAGGAATGCTGGCATAGTTCATGTGGAGATGTTACAATCAAGAGCATATAAATTACATGGGAATATTTGCCGTAATTATTACGAAAACCTGTTGCGTAAAATAAGAGAACAAGTATTCGATGATGAGTGTTACACAGAGCTGCTACCAGGATCGGACATGAGACTAAGACAGAACAGTTTAGGAGGCGTGCAGGGAGACATAGTCGTCATTTTCTCGCTCTATACGGGAATGGAGCTGGACGACAAGTCGCTGATGTTGGTAGTAAGTACACTGCGCCACACATCTACAGCAGCTTGCGCAATATACATGCAGATATTGCTCACCTTGCGCCATATGCTATTTCACGCAGGCATTATTCCTCTTCCGTTAAATAACCACACCGTCCGTTCCACAGTAAAGGTGACTGATGTAGAAAAAAATAGAAAGCTTTCTTTATTTTTAGTCTACATCACTTTTTATTCAAAGTGTTCTCCTTGTGAGTTAATACGCTGCTGGAAGTGTCCAATTCACGGTGTGATCATACAAAATGCCAACAGATGTCCGTACAATCGTGTTCTACACGGAAGATAGCCTTCCGGTTAACGGACAACCACGTCAACAATGGCGTCAGGGCACCTTCAAAAGAGGCAGCGTTTGCCGAGTAGTTCCACATCCCCAGTCGCTGTGTATACAGTCACAGACGGTGCAGGTGCAGTGTGGCACAGAGATGACGCCTACCAGACTCTGTGTGGTGGAAGACCATAAGAAACGGATGTAACCCGAAGGCTTAAAGTGAATCGTTCTGTGGTTTCTCGGATGTGACTACGATGTATAGAGATCGAAACGGTAGCCTGAAGACCAGGGCAGGGCCGCCCACGTATGATATTAGAAAGAGTGGAGCGTTATTTCACCACCTTGGTACTGCCCAACAACTGGCATCTGACCTCGCAGCATCCACTGGACATTTTGTATCGAGACAAATGGTGTACAGAAGACTTCGGCGGGGTAGCCTTTATTGTCGCAGACCTTCTATATGTGTACCTCTGATGCATCTTCACAGAAGACCAATGGATTCGTCGATATGCCAACTGGAAATTTGTGGTAAGATCTTATGGGACCAAACTGCTGAGGTCATCGGTCCCTAAGAATACACACTATTTAATCTAACTTAAACTAACTTTAGCTACGGACGACACACACACCCATGCCCGAGAGAGGACTCGAACCTCCGACGGAGGGAGCCGCGCGGACCGTGACAGGATGCCTCAGACTGGATGCCAACTGGATGGTCGAGCAATCCTCTATGTTCTTTTCGCAAATGAGATCCGATTTGGTCTGGAGAATTATTCTCGACGTGTTCGTATCTGGAGGAAACGTGGAACACTATTTCACGAAAGAGATCGATGTCGTGGAACATCATGAATTATGTTGACCACTCGAATACCTCTGCAAGGTATTGTACGGTTGAATCGGCAAGGTTTAATTGCTGTCAGGTATAACGACGAGAGTTTGGGACCCCGTGTGCGGTTGTTGAGAGTTAGTGTGGTTCCAGACTTCGTACTGACTGACGATATTGCTGACCTCACAGGGAACGGATAGCTGACGTGGGCCTGGAAACGGGAGATATTGCAAGCAAGACGTGGCCTGCTCACTCTCTCGATTTGAATTCCGTAGAGCACGTCTGGGATGCACTAGGGAGACATTTTGCACCACGTCAGCATCCACCAACCAGTCTCAAAGACTTGCGAGCAGCTCTTCAGGATGAATGGACATTATTACCTCAACACGAGACTAATGACATCACTCACAGCATGCTCCGTCATTCTCAGTCCTGTACTGCTGCCAGACTTTGTCACACCCCATGCTGAGCACATTAAGCAGTTGCCAGAATGTGTGTACAAATCCGTTAAGTTGGAAAAAAGAAGAGCATTCTTGCCCTCCGTTATGCAAATGGTAGTTGTTTACGGTCTGTGTTGTTTACAATGTTTCTTCTTTACTACCATCTGTTTACACTCTTTCGTGACAAAATAGACGCAGCTTTGTAACATTTCCGTTTATCGCTTTAAGTTTGGACACCAGTGCGGTATCGAAACGCTTTCCTTTCACTGCCTTTTTGAGTTTTGCAGAGAACCAGAAATCACATGGAAGCGAATCAGGCGATGGATTGCGTTCATCGATCTCGAGTCATTTTTGAGCCAAGAAATAGCTTACGATCTTACCTTTGTGCTCCGGAACATTGTCGCTCAACCAACAACGTGTTTCTTGATTCCGATATTTAGGTCGAACACCAATAATCGTCTCCCATAAACGATTTAAAAAACCCAGGCGTTAATCTTCACTGACCTTTGGAGCGAATTACTAATAGTAAGTGTCTTGACACGGGTTTTCTGCGCGTGCACTTTTTTTCGGTCTCAGAGATTGTTGATATTTCTATTCCGAGCTTCAGCGCTTAGTACATGGCTCGTACCTAAACGACCATATTTCATCACCTGTCACGATGTACTAAATGATCTCTGGTTTTCTAGCTCCCAATCTTTTCACGTCTCCGCAGTGTTTCACCCGCAATGTTTTCGATCTTCAGTGAGTAAGTGGGACACATAGCGACAACAGAACTCTTTGCCCACATTTTTAGTTACGATTCGTTGCACAGTTGTCCCCAACTAACGTGGTAGATGCAAATGAACATGAACATTAAAAGAATTTCAATCTCTTTCAGAAAATTTGCTGTTCGTGGACGTGGATCACCTTCAACACTCTCTCTTCCATCACAAAACTTCAAATGTCACTTAAATACGTTTTTAGGACCCATTCCTTCACTACCATAAAAAGCCTGTCAGTGACACTTTTGCCCAATTTAAAAAAAATGGTTTATGTTCTCACGTTGCTCCATTGTTCCTTCACCGAGCGATGTTCAAACATTTACAATGAGTGAGTATTTCACTAATTTACAGTCTTCATGACCAGCCGAGATTTCAGTTTTGCATTGCACAGAAGACATTACCTCTCGTCGGCTAGTAGAATATATTGGTACAATATATTGTGCATTTCTAAGTGTTTCTCACTCTTTGTCAATGTGTATCTGAAGTAGTCTCGAAGAGCAAATCTAATATTAGCAGAAATGAAAGTAAAAGATCCAATTAAAGGCGCCGTCTCAGAGGTTGTAGTTCATTAAATCGAAGAAGAAGTTATACAGACGAAACAGACCAATAAAATGCCCCAAAAACCATCGCAGATAAGAAGAACTGTACTGCAGCTAAACTAATGGATGCAGGTGATGGTTACCTCACATGGCAAATATCAATAGCGCAGTTACATTCAATGAGTTACCCTCTTCTGTGCCATAAATATGAGCACTGTAATGTGGTTTTTGTGTACTGTGTTTTAGTGCTAGACGTTTGGCTGTACTGGTGCACTTGTGTTATCTATTTAGTTCCTTTCTGTGATGTTAATAACGGTAATAAACTGTGTTCTTTCGGTCCCTTTCAAATGCAGTGTGCTACGTATTTGTTAATGTAGATCACTGGACGCCGGGTGTGATCTAGTTTCTTTTTCGTGTATACTGTCACATTGTAGATACCGATGTTTCAATTCTACTATTCCATTTTCCTAAGGTGCCCTGTGTGCACGCCTTTTAGAGATTTATCCACCCCCTATGACGTATATTCGACTTTGCAAATCACAACACCATTGCAGAGATACTGAATTTTTTTGGCCTTGACGGCACGAAGATTAATGGTTAGTTTCAAATTTGACTCCTATGAAACAGTGAATGATGTTAGACATATCAGGAAGTTTTGTCTTTGAGTCATCTTCTGACTGAGCGGAAATCAGTACCTGCGTTCCATTAGGTCCGATATTGAATCTATTTCCGTTTCTGCTATATAAGGGCGTTTGCCAACTTACCGTGATAGAACAGAAAGAATACATTTTACTGACAGTACCGCTATCAGCCCAGTAGAGACGCGCCAATACAAGAATGATACACGAAATTCTTACAAATATTTTTGATCAGTTTTCTAGATATGGTTCGTCATTTAATTAAAATAAATATACAGATGCTACTCATTAATTTATGCATGTTCAAAATGCCTGGTTGTGTACATTGATTAGAACTTGAATCCTAATTCTCATTTTACGTTATCTGAAACGCTTACGTTCAGCAACTCTTTGTATGATTACTGATCTTGGTGATGTACGTATTGCAAAATTGTTTTACATTTTAAGCCTAATTCGATTTTTGTGACATAGAAATAAATTTCTGGGCATTTCCACTCTTATATGGAACGTATTCTAGTGTAAGTCACCGACCTTCATGAAGGCCATTGTTTAAACATGCTGACATACTAATAAAAGTTCCACAACAGTGGAGTCTTTTAAGAATCGGCCACAATTTTAAGTACAAATAGCATTCGTAGTCGTAAAGCTACGAACGAAAATGGGTGTACAAATCACAAATTAACTTAATATTTCGAAAGAAGAGAGCACATTCCTTGTGAATGAAAGTGAATGACAATGAAACCGCTCTCTAAAACTACTGACAACACTTGCTTGACAACGCTTCTTACGCTCTAGAGATGTTGTGACTGGACTAAGCTACAAAATTTAATTGCATTTCATGTTCAGTATAGAAGATAACTGTATACATGTTCGTCATATATATCCACATTTTGAAACTGGATATGTATTTGCAAATCAAGTGCCACATTCGAAAAACATACCAGTTCTAAATTGAATTCGCTGTATCTGGTTCTCTGATATAGTGTTACTACTTTCTGTTCCATTGCAATCGAATTTGTTTTTATCACTGAGTGGCATTAATGCAGTAAATACACCATTAATTAGTTTGACTTCTCACGGTAAACAAAATGTGAAGTAACAATTTTCCAGATTAATAACTCTATAATCGTGCAGCGACTTTCATAGTACACTTAATGCTATTGTGTTGCCCTTTTTGTGGTAGTTGCGCTTCAAAAAAATGGTTCAAATGGCTCTGAGCACTATGTGACTTAACTGCTGAGGTCATCAGTCCCCTAGAACTTAGAACCTTAAACCTAACTAACCTAAGGACATCACACACATCCATGCCCGAGGCAGGATTCAAACCTGCGACCGTAGCGGTCGCGCAGCTCCAGACTGTAGCGCGTAGAACCGCTCGGCCACTTCGGCCGGAGTTGCGCTTCCATACGATGCATTGTTCGCTCTGTTTACTTTCCTCGTGCGCATTCCGTCGTACCTCTCGTCATTTAGACGCTTATATCAGGGTTCTCTGCAGGTCCTTATTCGAGAGACATTCATTACCAAATGACAGTTTCCTTTCATACGGTTTGGAGCTGTTTGCAAATGTTGCTTCACACACATTTCTATATGTATAAAACAATATAATACTAACAGACATGTAGTTTAGAAATTGTTAGTTAAAGCCCATTAGTATTAACTCGATACTTGAATTCGAATATAATATAATTCACTTGTGAAGCATCTCAATTGCCTTAATTTGAGTGAAAATTACTTATAATTAATTTAATAATAATTATTTACGAATGATGCAAAGTTTGTAGAAGCGAACGTAAGAACGTGCAACGTGAAAATTCATGAGAACGTAGAGGCGTCTACACAACTTTTCGTAACTAGACTTGCCTCCGGACCGGAAATTTCGTAAGTTCATCGTTTGACCTTTACAGGCAGATTATACATAACTGGGTATAAAGTTATCTGCAGAGGTCTGGATTGGCTGTGAAGTCTTCTTTTTGTGAGAGAAATATTCTTAAGTTTGTTCTGCTGTTTTACTTATACCATCTGTTTTTGAGAGCTCTTAAAAATGCAAATAATTTTGATGAGTGACATTCGGAATATGTACCTGCAAGTACTGCACATATCCATCAGTGCACTTTATTTTCAAACTAGATAATGATAACCGATAATCAAAGTGCAGTATGACTATTTTACACGAGTCAATTGGTTATTGCTTTCCATAGGAAGTCTACACTGATAAGCCAAAACATTATGACTACTGTATACCGTGACGCCGGATGCCACGTGGTGCCGCTGCGTGCACGCGAAGCAGTAATAGAAGAATGTTAGCGGAGCCGACACGGACGGAGATCACCTAGCAAAGATATGGGCTGTAAATGGGAAATCCACTGAGATAAGCCATTTTGACAAAAGGGCACATTTTAGTGTGCAGAGCCTGTGAAGGAGTATCTCGAAAACGGCGAAACTGGTCGAATGTTCACGTGCTGCTGTCGTGAGCATCTACGGAAAGAGGTAGGAGGACGATGACTCTACCACCGGCCGCTAAATGTTTAGACGTCCACTACTGTTCACAGTGTTTTGGAGCACCCCGCGCATCGTACACTGTAGAACATAGAGCTCCATACGTGTACACATGTTGATCCAACGACACCGTCAATTACGATTATAGTGGGCGCGGGACCATCTGGATTCGACCGTCGATCAATGGCAAACTGTCGACTCCTTGGCCTAATCACATTTTTGCTGCACTATGTATATTGTCTCCACAAACGCCGTCATCGAAGTGAACGGCGGCTTGAAACGTGCAGCGTGCCATGGACGCAGGCTGGTAGGGGAGACATTCTCCTGCGCTTGCATGAGACCTTTGGTAGTAATCAAAGACACGCTGACAGCTGCCAACCATCTGCATCCCTTCAAGCTTGATGTCTTCCCCGAGGGCGATGTCATATTTCAGCCGTATAACTGTTAGTGTCTGGGAACCAGAAGCGTGCTACGGTGGTCTGCGAAGCATTATAGTGAATTGATGTTGATATCTCAGCGACCAAACTCGCCTAATGTAAATCCTACGGAACACATCAGGGTCGCTATCAGGCGCCATCTCCGCGTGCGCAAATCAGCGGCATGTTATGTACACGAATTGCAGGGACTGCGCGTAGACATCGAATGCCACATACCTCCACAAACCCATCAAAAAACGGTGGGATCCCTGCTACGCATAATCAGTTAGGTATTTCGTTCCAGACACTGACGAACAAGCTATTAAGCAGCTGGTCATTACGATTTGGCTCATCAATGTGTGTAGATGAATTCAAGGGATTACAAACGTTCTTAATCTGGCTAATCTTGTTCAACTGGAATATGCTGGAAGCTCATCGGACGCGCAAAGGAACCTAAGTTCGAAATCAATGTAACATTTCATCTTGGAAGCTAATAATACTTTCAACCCTTCGTTACTGTCTTGGTGTTTCGCATACCCCAGTCGATGTAGTTCACAACGTTGCTATGGGATGGTGTATAATTGTTCTTGAACATTTCAGTAGCTCACTTTTACAAGCTGTAGATGTTATTTTAGTTAACAGCTGCTTAGCTTGGTTTGTGGAAGAAGACAGATGCGTTTTGTGTTTCAGGGGCTTATCAAACCCCATCACGCAGTAGTGGCGTGTTTCTGTCTTCACAAATATGATAAGCTGAAATAGTAATAAGAAATGTGTTATATGCAGTTTACGAGTTACTTATAATACACTTGTTCAGTAAGTAGTGTTCAACCGTTACCATCTGAGAAATGTTGTGATGGAGGAATTATCCTCCTCATCATCCTTGTTGTGATGGAGGAAATTTCCTTGGGGTAATGAATTTCCATGTGAATCTTGCATCGACGGTGGAAACGAAATGTAGCACAGATTGCCATGAAACTACTTCTGAAAGTGTATTGCAACAAAGCAGGCGTGTGGCATGTTCCAGATCCAAAAACTAAGCATCGGTTCCGTATATGCAGTAAATTACTGTGCTTTGAACTCATTGTTACAATGTGTGAAAAGTGTTTCAGGAATGATGAAGGCACTGGATAAACGTAGTTTGCTTTAACATAGTTTTCTACAAATACTACATGTAAGCATACTACACATTATAACTAAAATTAGTGCAATATGAGTGTACTTATTTTTGAAAATGTGTGCATTATGTTCGACATTTACAAAACTTTTCAGAACACTCAGGAAGAAATGCTGTTATGAAAAAGTTAAAAATTTTCGAAGTATATATGTTGATATAGTTCATCAATAATGTTTTTACCAATGTTTGGAACAAAATAGGATTCTTAAAAATTTCTGATTAGTTCTCTTATCTTTTTACCTAGGATATACCATTCACCTGCTTTGTTATGGTATTTCTTTTACGTATAGTTTCATGGTCATTTGTGTAAAACTTCCGTTAATCGTTACACCATCACCCTCTTGGCCAAACTGCGCTTTGCTGGAATAGTTTTAAATTTGACGATTATATGTTCATCAGAATGATCGCGATTACCAAAATAATAAAATGAGTAAATTATTTAGACACTGTTCGCTTCATAATTTAAGCAGTGGTCGCGTTTTTTCTAAGTCGTAATATCTTCAGTTATGAAATAAGTGAACACTTAACGATGAAGATGCAGCACATGGAAGCGCACAGATTATAAATAAAAAAAATAATGACAAGCGTTGCAAGTGCTCAACCAACATAATTTGGCAGCGTATTACTTACGAAATTCAATCCTTGGCCGAACATGAAATACTAAAGCCTCAGAGATTTACGAAACTGTTTCTTTGTGCAAATATGATGTCAATGATATTTTGTCGAGCGAGAGCTCAATGTTTTCAAAGCTCTTTACAAACGCTAACCGCCTTGGAATACATTAATGCTTCCACTGCGTTCCATAGGATTTTACCGACGAATGATTTCGAACAAAACTATTCGAAGCATTTCTGTTTCCGGAAGCGAGATCTATGTGGATGGAGCTAGTGCTGCGTAAACGATACTCTCGAACGAGCCAGATATTTCCCGATACGCCGCATAGCAGCATACGGTATCAAGCGCTGCTCGAACAGTCACGTGATACTCAACTCGCTCAGCACGTGTGGAAGCGATACGCAAGGATCAACGAACTAGCCACAGCAACAAGCTAGGGGTCTGCTTGAAATATAATTTGTGAAACACGGGACAAAATAGCATTAAATGCTACCACACTACAAATAGCTGTACTATTTGAATCAATTGGGAAGCTGAGTTCTCATACGTCACATGTGGATACGCAGAGTGTGTCGCGTAAAACGTAACACCTATTTTATTTCGTATATTATTCAAGATGTCGACACAAGGATTTCGGATAATGATGATAATCTGCAGGGTGATACGTAATTCTGATGCACTGTTAATACTTTCGACGCTTGTACCCACCGAGCTCTTGAAAAGAGATGTTTAAATTTTTTGTTAGTCTATATATCTTTGACACTTACAAGCTCATAAAAAGAATAGTACAGTAATATTATCACTCTTGCTGATTTTGGCATGGAATCTTCGCAAAAACGTCTGAGTAATTTGCTGAAGGTGTGTTGGTTAGTTGGCAGCAACGACGTCCACGTGTCTGGCATTATGTGACCTTTTGTAAAGGGTTGATCCTGTTATTCTGCGCATGTGCCTCTATTGTTCCATTTTGGTTCGTGTGGAATAGCGGACGTGCATTCGTTGTCGAGATTGGGTGTTGACGTCAGCGGCTATTCTGAGTTCACACTAAAATCATACAGCGCCAATATTTTTAGCGACGATTTAGCTTAGGGAGCTGGTTGTTGAAGGTCCTACCGTATGCTTGTATTATAATGTGTGGTGAGACTAGTCCCTGGTTAGTGATAAGGTTTATCCTCCTCCTATAATCTGGAAATTTAAACTATGGCTAACACCGATTAGTATAAGAGGCCCGCCACACTATAATTGTCTATAATTTTATTATAAATGCCTACTGGTATGGCTTAAGCCACGTTAAGTTAGCAAAGAGAGCTTTAGTTAAGAAGTTTGGGTTTCGGTTACTCTTTATTAATGTGTGGTCAATATTCGTACTGTCTGCGTACATCAAATGTGTAAGTGTGTGACTATGCTGTGGACAGTGTAGTTTCGTAATGGTTGTATCTTTTGTAAGGCTTGTAGTTTATTTTCGGTATTCAAGGAAAGTAATGTGAGATTTATATTTCCATTCAATATATTGTATTTCATAGTTATATGCTAAACGTTTTTCAAACAATTTTCAATAGTCAACACTTTAGACCAAAGAGGTATTGAGTACAAGCAATGTTATCTTTGGTTGCTAGTAGCATTGTCGTTGCCCTGTAAACGTTCTAACAAGAGAAGCTATTTGGTGAGTTGGGTGTTTACTGTGCTACTGAGTGGATGGAAATAGATTGCGGAGCACAGTCCTAAAGTCCTAAAGGTACAGAGGAGAAATATTTGGTAAAGATTAATTGGAGAAATAAAGACTGTGAGGCAAAGTTGTTGCTGCACTGCTTGCTTGCACATAATTCTTCTGTTATGGAAAATGGAAAGTTTTAGTAGGATTTTTCTTCATTGTATTGGGGAAGTTATATTATTATTCAGGAAATAACAGTTCACATGGCTTGCACTGAGGAATTAGTTGTACGAGTCTTACCATTTCCAGTTATGAATTCGTAGCCCAGCAATTTTTCTTATACACAATATCTTCAAAGATCATTGTAGGTGATACGGAGCGACCAACAATTTTCGGAATACCGTTTTTTAAAGATTAATTACTTTCGATCACGTAGTAAATCCGAATTCTGCCACTGCCTCCTCACGATGAATGACATTTTTCTGATTATGTGCGTCGCCGCAGAGGCACAGAGCGGAAACACTTGCTTAAAAGGTGAAGTATGATCTACTCAGACCACCTGCACGTCATTGCACTGCAGTGCTCAAGACTTCCTGTCCCTTTAGCTTGCTTGCTGCTGCGCTGTATATTTTATATTCATCGTTTCGAGTAATACCAAGTTTCCGTAGCCACAGGTAAACCATGAGAAATTACTAGGGCCAGCTACAGTGCAGCCCAATTACAAAGACAATTTAGAGTTAGATGTTGCTTTTGAAAATTCATTACGAGGTCAAACTGGGTAAAGTTTAGATCAGATTACATTTTAAATGTAGGTAGTTTTATTTTTCGCAGTGCAGTGTTATACATTCGTGTCTACTACTCAGTGTTTGGAAATTTATTCACTGAGATAGCGTACGTAAAATCACAACAGATTTTAGGTGGAATAATTTGATTATTTATTCTTTCAAAATTCGTTTGGTAAATGTATGTAGCACTTTTATCCTGTTAGCTTGTGTGTAAGAAATGCAATCGATTTAAATGTACATAGCACTGCATTGTTGTTATTGTGGTCTTCAGTCCTGAGACTGGTTTGATGCAGCTCTCCATGCTACTCTATCCTGCGCAAGCTTCTTCATTTCCAAGTACCTACTGCAACCTACATCCTTCTGAATCTGCTTAGTGCATTCATTGCTTGGTCTCCCTATACGATTTTTACCCTCCACGCTGCCCTCAGGTACTAAATTGGAGATCCCTTGATGCCTCAGAACATGCCCTACTCACCGAACCCTTCTACTAGTCAAGTTGTGCCACAAACTCTTCTTCTCCCCAATTCTATTCAATACCTCCTCATTAGTTATGTGATCTACCGATCTAATCTTCAGCATTCTCCTGTAGCACCAAATTTCGAAAACTTCTATTCTCTTCTTGTCTAAACTACACTCCTGGAAATTGAAATAAGAACACCGTGAATTCATTGTCCCTGGAAGGGGAAACTTTATTGACACATTCCTGGGGTCAGATACATCACATGATCACACTGACAGAACCACAGGCACATAGACACAGGCAACAGAACATGTACAATGTCGGCACTAGTACAGTGTATATCCACCTTTCGCAGCAATGCAGGCTGCTATTCTCCCATGGAGACGATCGTAGAGATGCTGGATGTAGTCCTGTGGAACGGCTTGCCATGCCATTTCCACCTGGCGCCTCAGTTGGACCAGCGTTCGTGCTGGACGTGCAGACCGCGTGAGACGACGCTTCATCCAGTCCCAAACATGCTCAATGGGGGACAGATCCGGAGACCTTGCTGGCCAGGGTAGTTGACTTACACCTTCTAGAGCACGTTGGGTGGCACGGGATACATGCGGACGTGCATTGTCCTGTTGGAACAGCAAGTTCCCTTGCCGGTCTAAAAATGGTAGAACGATGGGTTCGATGACGGTTTGGATGTACCGTGCACTATTCAGTGTCCCCTCGACGATCACCAGTGGTGTACGGCCAGTGTAGGAGATCGCTCCCCACACCATGATGCCGAGTGTTGGCCCTGTGTGCCTCGGTCGTATGCAGTCCTGATTGTGGCGCTCACCTGCACGACGCCAAACACGCATACGACCATCATTGGCACCAAGGCAGAAGCGACTCTCATCGCTGAAGACGACACGTCTCCATTCGTCCCTCCATTCACGCCTGTCGCGACACCACTGGAGGCGGGCTGCACGATGTTGGGGCGTGAGCGGAAGACGGCCTAACGGTGTGCGGGACCGTAGCCCAGCTTCATGGAGACGGTTGCGAATGGTCCTCGCCGATACCCCAGGAGCAACAGTGTCCCTAATTTGCTGGGAAGTGGCGGTGCGGTCCCCTACGGCACTGCGTAGGATCCTACGGTCTTGGCGTGCATCTGTGCGTCGCTGCGGTCCGGTCCCAGGTCGACGGGCACGTGCACCTTCCGCCGACCACTGGCGACAACATCGATGTACTGTGGAGACCTCACGCCCCACGTGTTGAGCAATTCGGCGGTACATCCACCCGGCCTCCCGCATGCCCACTATACGCCCTCGCTCAAAGTCCGTCAACTGCACATACGGTTCACGTCCACGCTGTCGCGGCATGCTACCAGTGTTAAAGACTGCGATGGAGCACCGTATGCCACGGCAAACTAGCTGACACTGACGGCGGCGGTGCACAAATGCTGCGCAGCTAGCGCCATTCGACGGCCAACACCGCGGTTCCTGGTGTGTGGGCTGTGCCGTGCGTGTGATCATTGCTTGTACAGCCCTCTCGCAGTGTCCGGAGCAAGTATGGTGGGTCTGACACACCGGTGTCAATGTGTTTTTTCCATTTCCAGGAGTGTATTTATCGTCCATGTTTCACTTCCAAACATGGCTACACTCCATACACATCCTTTCAGAAACGACTTCATGACACTTAAATCTACACAGGGTGTTAACAAATTTCTCTTCTTCAGAAACGCTTTCCTTGCCATTGCCGGTCTACATTTCATATCCTCTCTACTTCGACCATCATCACTTACTTTGCTCCCCAAATAGCAAAACTCCTTTACTACTTTAAGTGTCTCATTTCCTAATCTAATACCCGCAATATCACCCGACTTAATTCGACTACATTCCATTATCCTCGTTTTGGTTTTGTTGATGTTCATCTTATACCCTCCTTTCAATACACTGACCATTCTGTTCAACTGCTCTTCCAAGCCCTTTGCTGTCTCTGACAGAATTACAATGTCATCGGCGAACCTCAAAGTTTTTATCTCTTCTCCATGGATTTTAATACCTACTCCGAACTTTTCTTTCGTTTCCTTTACTGCTTGCTCAATATATAGATTGAATAGAAACGGCGAGAGGCTACAACCCTGTTTCACTCCCTTCACAACCACTGCTTCCCTTTCACGTCCCTCGACTCTTGTAACTGTCATCTGGTTTCTGTACAAATTGTAAATAGCCTTTCGCTCCCTGTATTTTACACCTGCCGCCTTTAGAATTTGTATTCCAGTCAACATTGTCAAAAGCTTTGTTTAAATCTACAAATGCTAGAAACGTAGGTTTGCCTTTCCTTAATCTTTCTTCTAAGACATGTCGTAACGTCAGTATTGCCTCACGTGTTCCAACATTTCTACGTAATCCAAACTGATCTTCCCCTAGGTCGGCTTCTACTAGCTTTTCCATTCGTCTGTAAAGAATTCGCGTTAGTATTTGCAGCCGTGACTTATTAAACTGATAGTTCGGTAATTTTCACATCTGTTAACACCTGCTGTCTGTGGGATTGGAATTATTACACTCTTCTTGAAGTCTGAGGGTATTTCGCCTGTCTCATACATCTTGCTCACCAGATGGTAGAGTTTTGTCAGGACTGGCTCTCACAAGGCCGTCAGTAGTTCTAATGGAATGTTGTCTACTCCCGGGGCCTTGTTTCGACTCAGGTCTTTCAGTGCTCTGTCAAACTCTTCACGCAGTATCATATCTCCCATTTCATCTTCATTTACATCCTCTCCCATTTCCATAATATTGTCCTCAAGTACATCGCCCTTGTATAGATCCTCTACATACTGCTTCCACCTTTCTGCTTTCCCTTCTTTGCTTAGAACTGGGTTTCCATCTGAGCTCTTAATATTCATACAAGTGGTTCTCTTTTCTCCAAAGGCTCTTTAATTTTCCTGTAGGCAGTATCTATCTTACCCTTGTGAGATAAGCCTCTACATCCTTACATTTATCCTCTAGCCATCCCTGCTTAGCCGTTTTGCACTTCCTGTCGATCTCATTTTTGAGACGTTTGTATTCCTTTTTGCCTGCTTCATTTACTTCATTTTTATATATTCTCCTTTCATCAATTAAATTCGATATTTCTTCTGTTACCCAAGGGTTTCTACTAGCCCTCGTCTTTATACCTACTTGATCCTCTGCAGCCTTTACTATATCATCCCTCAAAGCTACCCATTCTTCTTCTACTGTATTTCTTTCCCCCATTCCTGCCATTTGTTCCCTTACGATCCCCCTGAAACTCTGTACAACCTCTTGTTTAGTCAGTTTATCCAGATCCCATCTCCTTAAATTCCCACCTTTTTGCAGTTTCTTCTGTTATAATCTACTGTTCATAACCAATAGATTGTGGTCAGAGTCCACATCTGCCCTTGGAAATGTCTTACAATTTAAAACCTGGTTCCTAAATGTCTGTCTTACCATTATATAATCTATCTGAAATCAGTCAGTATCTCCAGGCTTCTTCCAAGTATACAACCTTCTTTTATGATTCTTGAACCAAGTGGTAGTTATGATTAAGTTGTGCTCTGTGCAAAATTCTACCAGGCGGCTTCCTCTTTCATTTCTTACACCCCCTCCATATTCACCTACTACGTTTCCTCCTCTCCCTTTTCCTACTACCGAATTACACTTTTCCTACTACCGAATTACAGTCACCCATGACTATTAAATTTACGTCTCCCTTCACTATCTGAATAATTTCTTTTATTTCGTCATAGACTTCAATTTCTTCGTCATCTGCAGAGCTAGTTGGCATATAAACTTGTGCTACTGTAGTAGGCGTGGGCTTCGTATCTATCTTGGCCACAATAATGCGTTCACTATGCTGTTTGTAGTAGCTTACCCGCATTCCTATTTTTTTATTCATTATTAAACCTACTCCTGCATTACCCCTATTTGACTTTGTATTTATAACCCTGTATTCGCCTGACCAAAAGTCTTGTTCCTCCTGCCACAGAACTTCACTAATTCCCACTATATCTAACTTTAACCTATCCATTTCCCTTTTTAAATATTCTAACCAAACTGCCCGATTAGGGTATCTGACATTCCACGCTCCGATCCGTAGAACACCAGTTTTTTTTCTCCTGATAACGACGTCCTCTTGAGTAGTCCCCGCCCGGAGATCCGAATGGGGGACTATTTTACCTCCGGAATATTTTACCCAAGAGGACGCCATCATCATTAACCATACAGTAAAGCTGCATGCCCTCGGGAAAAATTACGGCTATACTTTCCCCTTGCTTTCAACCGTTCGCAGTACCAGCACAGCAAGGCCGCTTTTGTTAGTGTTACAAGGCCAGATCAGTCAATCATCCAGACTGTTGCCCCTGCAACTACTGAAAAGGCTGCTGCCCCTCTTCAGGAACCACACGTTTGTCTGGCCTCTCAACAGATACCCCTCCGTTGTGGTTGCACCTACAGTACGGCTATCTGTATCGCTGAGGCACGCAAGCCTCCCCACCAACGGCAAGGTCCATGGTTCATTATGAAATGATATATAGCCTACTGTAAAACACATTTTTGAGTAAACTCCCTTATTTAACATCTAAACCGCGTACAAGAATAGTGGTTGGTCGGAATTTGTGTTAACAATTTTACCATTGTCAACAAGCTCGGATAGAACGATAAAGAGGTATATATCGGAGGATTTTTAAAGTATGATGTGTGCTGACACACTGTCTTTTGCTGCATACCACTTGATAATGGCCTTAAAGCCAAAATTGCGGTTGAGGAAAATAAATAATTCCTACAGTCGATGACGAATATGACGTCTCTTAAAATGTTCTACATGACTGTGAATCCCTACATGACTGTGAACCCCAACTATGTGAATTCTTAAATTCGACGATCAGAAGAAAAATTGACGCTTAATCTTACAGAAAGTAATACTGTAAAATTGTAGACAAATAAAAATTACTTAAAAGTATTAGTGGTAGAATATTGCAGTGAAGTATCTAGATACCCAGATGGATAATAATCTGTGGTTGCCTCAACGAGTACATAAACTAACCAAAGCTCTTAGTTCTGACTATTTTGCACTTTAAAATTTCTTTTACTGTTTAGACCTGCACACATGATTGTTAGGCTACTATTTGTACAGTCACTCGATAGGCCAAATCTGCAATTGCAACTCAGCTTCATGGAAAAAGTATTTTATTTTATAGAAGCATGGAGTAAGAATATTATGCTCGCTGCGTAATCGAACATCTTCCGGAAATTTCTTCAGTGACAACCACTATGCACTTAGATCTTCTTCTGTGTGATCTGCATCTGCGATAAAATAATGTGGGACTTGTCGGCCTGCTACGATGTTGCACACAAAAAAGAGAAATACACTATTGACAAGCTATCATAAAAGCTGGTTCTAGGAGAAGAAACATAATGTTTGCGTCATGGTGTATCAATAAATCCCATGTTGCTGTTCACGGAGCTTCGGATTCTTACAATTACATGCCACTACATATACGTCTGAATGGTATTAATAATAGGAGTCAGTGTAAGATGTACTGTGATATTCACCGTTAAAGTTTTAGATGTAAAATAATTTACTTTCAGAGTTCAGACTTTGTTAGACAGGTTGCTACAAATGTCTTTTAAGAGGAAGACATCAGTTACATAATTAGAAATATCCAGTTATTCATAAAGAAGGTGAACCTTGATAAATACTCTTATAATTTGGACTAGGGGTGTAAATTCCGATTACGGTAATATTCGAATGATGCAGATTTTAATTTTTCAAATATATAGACACTTGTTAGCAGTCTCTGAACTCAGTTAAGTTACAGGAGATGTTAGTGTGGAGTAGTAGGCAAAGTAGCAGCAGAGCAGTAAAAGAGAGAGAGCAGAGGCGTTTGAAAGGGGAAGGGGGGGGGGGGGGAGTAATCAGATCAGTCTTCCAAATGGTTTGATGCAGCCCATCATGACTGCTGTCCTATGTAAACGTCTTTATCTCACAGTAGCCCATACACCCAGTCTTCAGTGGTATTTTTGGTTGTATTCCAATATCTCTACAGCCAGAACCATGGAAGTTATTCCCTGTTGCCTTAACAAATGTCCCTTTAACATGTCCGTTCTCATTGTCTTTTTTCCAGATATTTCTTTCCACGCCGTCACTGTGAAGAACCTTCTCATTCTTTAACTGATCAGTCCACGTAATTGTCAATATCCCTCTATACAATCACATCACAGACATTTCGACTCTTCTCTTTTCGTTTACCAAAAGCCCGTGATTCACTTTCATACAATACTGTGCTCTTCTTAAAATTATGACCTACTTTTGATATCTGTAGACTTCTTTTCTAAAATACACAAAATCGTGATTATCGAGGCGTAAGGAGCCATCTTAGATATAACAACTGTAGTAGGTTAGCAATAGACGTAACTGGTTGTTATTGTATTTGACAAAAGTAACTAGAAACTGACTTTAGTTGTTCCACGTTTCTGAAGGTTTCCCTTCGTGACGCGACATACGACACACAGTAGGTGGTCTAATGTTGCACAGCAACCCTCTTCCCGGTGCACAAGCAAATTACCGAAGCTACACTGGGCACAAACGGAAAAAGAAGAGAGTCGCACTCAGATCGTGTTATAACTGTAGTCGAGAGCAGGTGAAAAGTGCCAATATTTTGGAAACAGGGCAATTCCCATGTTTCGTTTCTATACGAGAAGCGGAGCTATAGCAAGGAGCGGAAACAGTGAAATATTACAGAATCCAGAATGTCGTTCTGCCATCTCAACAATACACACTAATACAATACAACAACAGACCTTCGCCACTGCAAGGCGTGCTCCTAATGATGAGAAATTCAGAGACAGGAGAGAGAAAGAGAGAGAGAGAGTTGGGACCATTTATCAGAATACTCTTGTATTTATCAAAGATAACGGTTTTTGAAGACCATGAGAGTTGTTCAGCTGCCTAATCGGGAAGGGAATTTGACAATGGCCCATTTCCTCGCAAAAGATAACTGTATCATAACTATCTGTTATGCACCGTGAACGCCGCCAAGCTTGAAGTCCCTATTTGCCGAACGTATCACTATGGACAGATGGACAGTGTCACACACTCTCACTTAATGAGATATTGCGGAAAGGTTAGAAATTTACTCCAGAGTATCAGCAACTCTACACCTCCATCGCTTATCCCCTTACCGGCCAAACACTGATGTTGAAAATTCCAAACATCAACAGGACTTGAACTAAGATATTTCGAACTCGAGCCCCAGCGTACGGTACGACGAAGGACGCCGTGAGAATTACATCTATACACGAAATTTAGTTTTGTTCTGTTGTGATCGGTACCCGACAACTTTGTCATACAGCAACGTTAACAGACCTCGCAAGGTCCAACGGTACCAAACGACCGCAGTGTCAGCCTCAGTCGACAGGCGTCACCAGCTGTGGATATGCAGCAGCATGTGGTCAGAACACCGCTCTCCCGACGTTGTGACCGGAGCCGTTACTTCTCAAGCAAGTAGTTACTCAGCTGGCCCCAAAAGGGCTGAGTGCACCCCTCTTGCTAACAGCGCTCGGCAGCCCTGACGGTCAACCCATCGAATTGGTAGCGAAGTCCAACAGCGCCTAACTTCGGTGATTTGACAGCAACCGGTGTTGCGATGGCTGCAGAGGCGTTAGCACTGTAACCTTAATATTTCGGATGAAATATCGCAAGATTCTGAGCATCGTGAACATTTTTGGAAGAAATAGTTATAAGCGGTCAGGCGAAGGTAACACTACACTCGGAACCATGCTTAGCAGGAGGAAACCTCGAAAGCGTAACCCTTTTATAACGAGAGCTGTTTTAAATGTGCTACGTTAATTAAATGGAATTGTGCGTTTTAATTTGGGCAGTGGAATGTACGCTTGAAAATAAAAGGGGCCGCTCGTGTAGTTTTAATTTTAGCAGCAACGTCCGTCTTCAGCGCTGAAATTTAAGGTCTCGTTAGAATGCATAGAATCGGCAGTAGAAAACAGGGCGCGAAACACACGTCACGGGACATCGTGCAAGTGTCTGCGGAGGTGAACGGAGAGCCATTGAAGCTGATGACCATATTTATTGGACGTAATGGATTTTCGGCGGACCTCGTGTCGACGATTCCGAGAGCAGTAAATGGGAAAAATGTCACCGCTGGAAACATTACAAACACGCGATATTTGCTATGTACTTTCGTATCAGGGGTTTGCAGTTTCCGGTGTAAATAAATGTCATTAGATTTAGTACCCTGATTTATCTTTGTATCTGCACTGCACTGAAAATATCAACACAGCAGTGCAAAGGTCGATGGTATGCTGTATATATATATATATATGTGTGTGTGTGTGTGTGTGTGTGTAAACTTGTTCCGTTTACTCACGGTACGAGCTGTTGACCGCAGTAATGCTCACTTTCCTCTTCGTCCTCAAGCTTGCATACAGTACTGCTCGATTCTGTCTCGGCATTATTTTTCTTGCAGTGTTTGTTGTATTTTACATATACATATACATAAATGCTCCGCAAGCCACAGCTCGGTGCGTGGCGGAGGGTACGTTGTACCACTACAAGTTGTTTCCTTTCCCGTTCCCAAATGCAGGTAGAGTGAGAGAAAAACGACTGTCAATATGTATCTATACATCTGACGGCCTTGGGAGAACCAGTCCTGATAAAACTCTACCATCTGGTGAGCAAGATGTATGAGACAGGGGAAATACCCTCAGACTTCAAGAAGAATATAATAATTCCAATCCTAAAGAAAGCAGGTGTTGATAGATGTGAAAATTACCGAACTATCAGTTTAATAAGTCACAGCTGCAAAATACTAACGCGAATTCTTCACAGCCGAATGGATAAACTATTAGAAGCCAACCTCGGCGAAGATCAGTTTGGAATCCGTAGAAATGTTGGAACACGTGAGGCAATACTGACGTTACGACTTGTCTTAGAAGAAAGATTAAGGAAAGGCAAACCTACGTTTCTAGCATTTGTAGACTTAAACAAAGCTTTTGACAATGTTGACTGGAATACAAATTCTAAAGGCGGCAGGGGTAAAATACAGGGAGCGAAAGGCTATTTACAATTTGTACAGAAACCAGATGACAGTTACAAGAGTCGAGGGACGTGAAAGGGAAGCAGTGGTTGTGAAGGGAGTGAAACAGGGTTGTAGCCTCTCCCCGTTTCTATTCAATCTATATATTGAGCAAGCAGTAAAGGAAACGAAAGAAAAGTTCGGAGTAGGTATTAAAATCCATGGAGAAGAGATAAAAACTTTGAGGTTCGCCGATGACATTGTAATTCTGTCAGAGACAGCAAAGGGCTTGGAAGAGCAGTTGAACAGAATGGTCAGTGTCTTGAAAGGAGGGTATAAGATGAACATCAACAAAACCAAAACGAGGATAATGGAATGTAGTCGAATTGAGTCGGGTGATATTGCGGGTATTAGATTAGGAAATGGGACACTTAAAGCAGTAAAGCAGTTTTGCTATTTGGGGAGCAAAATAACTGATGATGGTCAAAGTAGAGAGGATATAAAATGTAGACTGGCAATGGCAAGCAAAGCGTTTCTGAAGAAGAGAAATTTGTTAACATCGAGTATAGATTTTAGTGTCAGGAAGTCGTTTCTGAAAGGATGTGTATGGAGTGTAGCCATGTCTGGAAGTGAAACATGGACGATAAATAGTTTGGAAAAGAAGAGAATAGAGGCTATCGAAATGTGGTGCTACAGAAGAATGCTGAATATTCGATGGGTAGATCACATAACTAATGAGGAGGTATTGAAGAGAATTGGGGAGAAGAGGAGGTTGTGGCACAACTCTACAAGAAGAAGGGACCGTTTGGTAGGGCATGTTCTGAGGCATCAAGGGATCACAAATTTAGCAATGGAGGGCAGCATGAAGGGTAAAAATCGTAGAGGGAGACCAAGAGATGAGTACACTAAGCAGATTCAGAAGGATGTAGTTTGCAGTAAATACTGGGAGATGAAGAAGTTTGCACAGGATAGAGTAGCATGGAGAGCTGCATCAAACCAGTCTCAGGACGGAATAGTACACAAAAACAACAACATATGTCTCCGTATGACCCCAAATTTCTCGTATTTTCGTGTTCCCTGAGCGAAATGTATGATGGTGGCAGTAGGGTCGCTCTGGAGTCAGTTTCAAATGCCGGTTTCTTAAACTTTCTCCGTAATGTTCTTCAAAATGAATGTCTTCTTCCCTCCACTGGAGTTCTCAAAGCATACCGGTAATAGCTGCATCTGACTGGTAAAAAAAGTAGCAGCTCCTTGTGAACTGCTTCGATGTCTTCTTTCAATCCGATCTCGTGCGGATTTCGAGTAGCATTCAAAAACAGGTCGCACTTCTGTCCTATATGCAGTCTCCTTTACAGATGAACCATACGTTCCTAAAATTCTCCCAATGAACCGAAGTCGACGATTCGCCTTTCGTACCACAATCCTCACATGTCCGTTCCATTTCGTTTCGGTTCCACTGTTATTCCCAGATGTTTCAAAGACGTGACTTTGTCAAGAAAGACACTACTAATGTTATATGCGAACATTTCGGGTTTGTTTTTCCTACTCATCCGCATTAACTTAAATTTCTCCACATTTGGAGCCAGTCGCCATTTATCACAACAACTAAAAATCTTGCCTTTGTCATCTTGTATCATCCTACTGTCACTGACCCCTTCGACACCTTCCAGTACACCACTGCGTCATCAGTCACCAGCAGATTGCTGCCCAACATGTCCGCCAGCGCAACGGTCCTATCTCACTTCCTGGGGCACCCCTGATATTACTCGCCGTCGAGGACAACATATTGCGTTCTGCTACCTAAGAAGTCTTCTAGAGGGCACGTATCTGGGAGTATATTACGTATGCTCGTACCCTCGTTAAGTCTGCAGTGGGATAGCATGTCGACTGCTTTTCGGAAATCTAGAAATATGGAAGCTGCCTGTTGTCCTTCGTCCACACTTTGCAGTGTGAGAAAAGAGCAAGCTTGGTTTCGCACGAGCGATGCTTTCTAAAGCAGTGTGATTCGTGGTCATGGGCTTTTCAGTCTCTAGGAAAGTTATTATATTGTAACTCATAATGTGCTCTAGAATTCTGCAGCAAACCGATGTTAAGGATATAGCCCTGCAATTTTGCGGGTCTGTTATTTTACCCATCTTATATACAGGAGTCACCTGCGCTTCTTTCCAGCCGCTTGGCACCTTGTGGTGGTCGAGAGATTTGCGATAAATGCAGGCTAAGTGATGGACCTATGACGTAGACTGCTCCGAAGTAAAACCGAATTATGATTCCATCCCGTTCTGAGGACTTACTTATTTTCAGCTTTTCAGTTGTTTCTCTGCGCCAGGGATGCTTATTACTATGTCGTCCATACGGGACTCTGTGTGATGGTAAACGACGGTATGTTTGTACAATTTTCCTGCGTGAACGATTTCTTAAACTTGGTATCTAAAACCTCGGCCTTCCTTTTGCTACCTTTCTACCGCCAAATCACACTGATCAACGAGTGATTGGATAGAAGCCTTAGACAAGCATAGCAATTTTACGTAGGTCCAGAATTCGTTGTGGGTCTCCGCAAGATTTAACAGCAATAAACAGCAGTTAGGATAGGTTTTCTGATGAAGAGCTACGAAAGCTGCAGATGCAAACGTACAGTGTGGTTGTAATCAAACTTTCGCTGTTTGAACCAGCGTAAACGGGGAACTACACTCCTGGAAATTGAAATAAGAACACCGTGAATTCATTGTCCCAGGAAGGGGAAACTTTATTGACACATTCCTGGGGTCAGATACATCACATGATCACACTGACAGAACCACAGGCACATAGACACAGGCCACAGAGCATGCACAATGTCGGCACTAGTACAGTGTATATCCACCTTTCGCAGCAATGCAGGCTGCTATTCTAGCATGGAGACGATCGTAGAGATGCTGGATGCAGTCCTGTGGAACGGCTTGCCATGCCATTTCCACCTGGCACCTCAGTTGGACCAGCGTTCGTGCTGGACGTGCAGACCGCGTGAGACGACGCTTCATCCAGTCCCAAACATGCTCAATGGGGGACAGATCCGGAGATCTTGCTGGTCAGGGTAGTCGACTTACACCTTCTAGAGCACGTTGGGTGGCACGGGATACATGCGGACGTGCATTGTCCTGTTGGAACAGCAAGTTCCCTTGCCGGTCTAGGAATGGTAGAACGATGGGTTCGATGACGGTTTGGATGTACCGTGCACTATTCAGTGTCCCCTCGACGATCACCAGTGGTGTACGGCCAGTGTAGGAGATCGCTCCCCACACCATGATGCCGGGTGTTGGCCCTGTGTGCCTCGGTCGTATGCAGTCCTGATTGTGGCGCTCACCTGCACGGCGCCAAACACGCATACGACCATCATTGGCACCAAGGCAGAAGCGACTCTCATCGCTGAAGACGACACGTCTCCATTCGTCCCTCCATTCACGCCTGTCGCGACACCACTGGAGGCGGGCTGCACGATGTTGGGGCGTGAGCGGAAGACGGCCTAACGGTGTGCGGGACCGTAGCCCAGCTTCATGGAGACGGTTGCGAATGGTCCTCGCCGATACCCCAGGAGCAACAGTGTCCCTAATTTGCTGGGAAGTGGCGGTGCGGTCCCCTACGGCACTGCGTAGGATCCTACGGTCTTGGCTTGCATCCGTGCGTCGCTGCGGTCCGGTCCCAGGTCGACGGGCACGTGCACCTTCCGCCGACCACTGGCGACAACATCGATGTACTGTGGAGACCTCACGCCCCACGTGTTGAGCAATTCGGCGGTACGTGCACCCGGCCTCCCGCATGCCCACTATACGCCCTCGCTCAAAGTCCGTCAACTGCACATACGGTTCACGTCCACGCTGTCGCGGCATGCTACCAGTGTTAAAGACTGCGATGGAGCTCCGTATGCCACGGCAAACTGGCTGACACTGACGGCGGCGGTGCACAAATGCTGCGCAGCTAGCGCCATTCGACGGCCAACACCGCGGTTCCTGGTGTGTCCGCTGTGCCGTGCGTGTGATCATTGCTTGTACAGCCCTCTCGCAGTGTCCGGAGCAAGTATGGTGGGTCTGACACACCGGTGTCAATGTGTTCTTTTTTCCATTTCCAGGAGTGTATTTATCGTACAGATACCGACCTTGCAGGAGTGATGTTCAGACTGTGCGCTGCAAGATTTGCGTTGTTAGTAGTATTAGTGCCACAACGTGCCGTTAGGCACCGGTATTGGTAAGGAGACGTAAGACTGGAACACTCATAAAGCTCTGATCAAAATAACAGTAATAGTGGTGCTGCTGTTTGCGAATATCGACGCACTAAAGGGGGTTTTGTAAAGAATCAGGTTTGCCGAACCAAGGTTAGAGACCTGCAGCACTTGAAGACACGCGTTCGCAATGCATTTGAGCATGTCGCCAAGGAGATTTTGATTTCTACGTGGAGAGAAATGGAAATACGTCTAGACATTACCTCAACACCAAGGATGGCCACATAAATGTGTATGTATGAGGGAAAAAGTTACTGAATTATATTATCACATGTTGAAACCCATTCGTTAATATCTAGCATATTTTAAAGGTATTAAAATCTTTATCTGTAAAGATAATTTATGGGCAGACATTGTTGTCGGGGAAGGCATCAAGCATGAAGAGATGCAACTGGTTCATTGCTGGCAGCGTGTCTTCATTTGCTACCAAGCATCCCAAGTAAGCGCAGAGAATGTCTCCTGTACCATGGTAATACTCCCACCAGCCCGCGTCCGTGGCGCGTTGCACGTCACCGCTCAGTACGATGACGTCATTTTTGACGACGACCATCAACGTAGTGTAGCAAATATCTGATTCAGAGGGAGAGCTGACACCTTTCCGTCGGAGGTTGACCTGCGATGGTCCCCTGCCCACCGCAACCGTAATTAACGATGTCGATGTCTTTGGGTCAATATGTGAAGACGTAGGAATGGTCCGCTGTGGAGCTCCATGTTCAGGAATGTACGATGAATAGTGTGCTCCGGAACGCTAGTGTGCCCACTAGCATTGTGCTCTATCGGCAGAGGTGCTACAGATCACCATGTATCTTCAGAGCAGAAAAGCCTCCGAACCCCACATTCTGGCTGGCTCTGAGCACAACGGGACTTAACTTCTGAGATCATTAGTCCCCTAGAACTTAGAACTACTTAAACCTAACTAACCTAAGGACATCACACACATCCATGGCCGAGGCAGGATTCGAACCTGCGACCGCAGCGGTCGCGCGGATCCAGACTGTAGCGCCTAGAACCGCTCGGCCACTCCGGCCGGCCCCCACGTTCTACGAAGAGTCGTGGACGTCCAACCGTTTAGCATCTACTGGTAGTTTCACTGTCCCACATGTCTCGGTAGATGCTCACGACAGTAGCATGTGAACATTCGATCAGCTCCGCAGTTTTCGACATACTCTTTCAGAGCATCTTCGTAATAATATGCTCTTTGTCAAAGTCGCTAGTCCAAATTGATTTCTCCACTTGCAGCCCATATCTTCACTACGGAGTTCCCCAGGTTAGGAGATCGTAGCGGCCATCGAAAAGGACCATCGTGTCCACCTATCCGGAAACATTTCATTTATAAATTGATGGACAGTTAGTGACCGGGGGGGGTGGTACCCCATCCTTCTGAAATATGACATCAGGTTGCAGGAGTTCCAGTGGTGGTACAGCAAACTCTTTTAACATGTCTAGGTGAACAGTACCGATGACGGCAAAATGTATCAAAAAGGATGGGTCAATGATGCAACTCTGCATCATTTCGCACAAGGCGTTGGCCCTAGGACTGTCTTTTCATTTCACCTGTAACACGAGGATGGTATGAACCCCGTATAGGAACGTTATGCAGACCATCTGCTGCATACACGAAATTTTGCCTAGTCGGAGAAATTAATCTTTCCCAAGAACTCATTGTTTGCGTCAGTCTTCCCATTGAGGTCCACTAAACTGATCGCGCTGAGTTTTGTCCGTAGGCTTTAATTCTTGAAGCAGCTGCACCTTGTAGGGATACAGCCGCAACCTCTTATGCAAGTCATTATGCATTGTTGATCATCTCTTTACCAATCTCTGGCCGCCGCGCCGTAAGCACCGATTTTGTCGGAATCCTTGTAAACGCCTGACGCACCTGGACCACGTTGGCGTCCGAAACAAATGGGCGACCCACCCCATATTATGGACAAAACAACCTGTTTCCATAAATGACATATCAAGCCCGAGTAGTTGGTCGGGACGAAGGTTGCCTTCCATACCGTATTCGAAAGTTTTCTTGCACTTGGGTGACTGACGGCGTCTGTATGAACCAGGCCACATGCTGAGCTTTCACCTATGGCGTCCACATTTTATGTTTTGAAGTTCAGTTTTTGGTCAAAATGCTTCACCTGGAAGATAAAAAACTTATCACTTGTTAAAAGGCATTTGTTAATATTTAGTATAGTTTTAAACTTATTAATGTCTTCATTAGTAACGAATTTATGGCGGTCATCGAAATGGACCATCTCGTGCAATCGATCTACACGAAAACTTTTCAGCTTGAAATCGACGGACATTTACGGACCAGTGCGGTGGTGCCACATCCTGCTTGAATATGACTTCGGTCTGCAGGTGTTACTGTGACGCAGCAAACCCTTGTAACACGTCCCTTTATTCATGATATATTCAAATGTGCCTCAAGTAGGGCGCCACGATCTTCAAGTAAAATAACTGATGAAGTGAAAGTCACTAATGATTATGGCCAGTGAGCCACGAATGGAGCTTGACAATAATATTAAATTCATTCTCTTTGCGTGATAGACAGTTTTCAGGAATGGAACAAGGTAAGAAGATGCGTGTTGCTGTGTCGCAGGGCACTGGCGTCACAATATAAGAGGGTTGAAAATCACTACTTGAATTAATCTCCTGTGAGCGTGGATTTTAAGTGTTCCTTGGGTTAAGGAAAATACTATCATAGATCTAGCAGAATTCCCGATTACTGCGTCTCACTGACAATTATGTTTCGAAAACTATAAAGGTCACGCAACGTTAGACAACCCATAAAAAAGATGAAAGGGTTTATAGATGAGAGATACTTTACATTATTTATTTTGTGCGGCGCTGACTTGCTTACGTTCTTGTTCATTAAACTTGCACTACCTAGTGTTCCCTTTTCAAACCACTCCCTGACGTTAAATAATTTAGCTTGGCGAAGTGCAGGGCGCTAATTTGCATTTAGATGACTTTCTGCTCAAAATGCTTCTGAATAAAATAGCGTTCACATAGTTGGGCAAATTACAGCGAAAATACTTCAAGCTAATGTGAATGGTGGAAGAGGATTTATATCAGTATCAATAAACGGGCCTCTTGAGGTTTCTCGTAAATAACATGCAGTATACAGGGAGACTGCCAACGGCCTTGTCACAGTGGTAACATCGATTCCCATCAGATCACCGAATCTGTCTGCCACGCCATACCCGCATCCCAAGCCGCCTGTCAGCAGAGGGTGACATGGTGGTACCGCGGTTACGTTGGGCTTTCCAAGCCATATTCTGACTGAGGTTAGCTTTGTATAGTTTAGTAATACACGGAGATCACATTACTAGAGGAAAGAATAGAAATGCTATCCCCGAAGAATGTGGAACACAGGATACAACATCAAAATGTGTTCCCCTGAGATTTCTCTCAAATGCGGGCAGTACACAGGGAGACTGTATTGTTAGGAGGCGTTGAGTTGTGATATCCAAGAAGATATGTAGATTCTGATTTATCCATGATAATGGTCGTTGAGCATTGTGGCTGTGGATTAAATTACTTTAAGGAATACAGAAACGAGTTATAATATCTATAAATTGAGATCTATAAATTTACTAGTGCCAGGATGCGTTTCGAGTTTCTACCTACCTGCAGCTGGAGTAAAACATTTATTTCTGCCTAAGTATTCGCTTAATATCTACTACATTTTGATGGCTGGAGCTAGATTTTTCCTGTTACTTACAGTTTCTTATTTCAATGTTATATGCCTACACAACACCTTTAGAGTCAGTGCATCAGAAGCGCATCACAGCATTCGCCTTGTAGCCGTTGACAATACAAATGATAAGAAACTATATATGGCGACCAAGATGTTTCAGTCTGAGGACGATGCTGCAGCGTATATGCAACGTAGCACGACTTCGGTGTGAGTATATAAGCACCGACATGTAGGCAAAATATTACTGTGGCATCCGTTTCGGCATGCGGGCGGTTAATGCGGAAACGTCATCTATGGAGACATATTAGCTAACTGCGTCCAAGAAGGACCAACGTGCGGTTATTCTGTTCTTGACTCCCAGACATCCATCGGGTACTTAAGAATGTGTATATGGCAGCATGTCTGTCCAAAAGCATCGTTGTAATAACGAAAACTGCGGCAGAGTGTACTGCTACTTTTTGATAACGCACATCCCCATATTGCAAATGTCGTAACGCAGAAGTTACGCCAACTCAAATGGGAGACACTGAAGACCCCGCCCTATAGTGCTGGTCTCTACCCATGCGATTATGAAGCGTCTGATCCCTTAAAAGGAGCCTTGAAGGGTCGACGATCCCTGTCAGACGAGGATGTGCAGTAGATAGTTATGGACTTCTTCACGCAGAAGGTCACCGTGTTTCACCAAATGGATGTCTTCAACCTGGTACATCGGTAGGATGATTGCCTCAATGCTCATGGCAATTTTGTCTGATTTGCAGACCGCTTCTGGACTCTACCGCCTTAGAACGGAAGCGTTCTGGACCCACCTTATATAAGGGACTGTCAAATGAAAATAAGATTAATGGAAAACGCAGGTAAATTGTTTATTATTTGAAAAATAATCTCCAAAACTCTTACTAAAGTTATCCCAAGAGAGAAGACGATCAATGCCTTCATAGAAAAATGTCTGTGATTGCCTGTGGAACCAAGATTGTGAGCTGGTCCATAAGTTGCCAAAGTTGTTTCGACTATGACACAGAGATTTCTCTGGGAACCCCGTTACACATCCTCAACAAAGTCTCAATTTATTACCATGCGATTTTCATATTTTTGGATCGCCGTAGAAAGAAATTTGTGGCCGTCTATTTCCTTCGGACGAAGAGGTGTACGCTAGGCTACTTAGCTTGCGTTTATCGCGCATCTCTTGGCCAGTGCAGTCCCAAGCAACTGGAAGAGCTGAGCTGACTCCTGTTTACAAAAAGTCTAAAAGATCGAAGTAGCAAAATTACAGGACTATATCTTTAAGACCGATATGCTGCAGAATCCTTGAACGTATTCTACGTTAAAATACAATAAATTCCTTTGAGACAGTAAAGCTTCGTTTAACAAATCAACGAGTTCTTTGTAAACATCGCTCGTACGGATCTCAGCTTCCCCATTAGTCACCTGATATTCTGCAAACCATGGGTGAAGGGCAATGGGCTGAGTCCATACTCCTAGAGCCGGGCGGGTGGCCGAGCGGTTCTAGGCGCTACAGTCTGGAACCGCGCGACCGCTACGGTCGCAGGTTCGAATCCTGCCTCGGGCATGGATGTGTGTGATGTCCTTAGGATCGTTAGGTTTAAGTAGTTCTAAGTTCTAGGGGACTGATGACCTTAGAACTTAAGTCCCATAGTGCTCAGAGCCATTTGAACCATTTGAACACTCCTAGATATCCGGAAAGCGTTTGACACGGTGTTCTACGGCAGACTGTTAATGAAAGTCCGAACGTACGGATTGGGTCCCCAGATATGGTGAGAGGATCGAATATTTCTTAAGTAATGGAACCCAGTACCGTGTCCACGACGGCGAGTGATCGTCAGAGACAAGCGTATAATTAGAACAAACCCAGGGAAGTGTGACAGGATCACTCTTGTTCTCTATGTACATAAATGATCTGACGTATGTAATGAGCGGCAGTTTTCGGTGTTTGCTGATGAAACTGTAGTGTACGGGAAAGTGTCGGCGTTGGGTGACTAAGAGAATGTTAAACAGAATTTATAGCAGGTGTGACGAATGACAACTGGCTGCAAATGTAGAAAAATGTAAGATAATGCAGATTAGTAGCAAAAACTATCCTGAATGTTCGAAGACAGCATTAGCGGTGTGCTGCTTGACACAATCACGACTACTAACTACTTGGATGTAATGTAGCAAAACAGTATGACATGAAATGAGCACACAAAGAAGGTAGAAGATAAAGTGATTGATCGACATCGGTTTATTGGCAACGTTTTAGAGATCTGTAGCTCACCTGTAAAAGGAGATAGCGTACAGAGCACTAGTGGAACCCATTCTTGAATACTTCCACTAGTTCGGATTAAAAGAAGATATCGGAGACGTCCAGAGGCGTGTTTCTAGATCTCTTCAGCACGTAGAGGGGGGGGGGGGGGGCGATGAAGATGACCTTCCATTACTGTGCTCCTCCCATCAACAGACCCTGATAAGTCTAAACGCCGCTGTGGCGAGCGGTTCTAGGCGCTTCAGTCCGGAACCGCGCTGCTACTACGGTCGCAGGTTGAATCCTGCCTCGGGCATGGATGTGTGTGATTTCCTTATGTTAGTTAGGTTTAAGTAGTTGTAATTCTAGGGGACTGATAACCGCAGATGTTAGGTCCCATAGTGCTTACAGTCATTTCTGATAAGTCTAAACATTGCGACCATTGCCCACCGTGACGTTGGATGCTGCCTCGTGGCGTTGCGGGCACATGACGCGGTAACAAGAGTATGTAAGCGAAGCAGACACGGACTGGGGACTACCCCACTAAAGTCATGTGCTGCAAACGGGGAAATGTATTGAGATAAGCGACTTTGACAAGGCCATAATGTTATAACCTAGAGCCTGTGAACAAGATTCTCAAAAACCGCGAAGCTGGTCAAATATTCACTGTCTTGAACATCTACAGAGAGACACTGTTGGGCACTGAAACTACCAGTAGCTGCTAAACGGTTGGACGTCAACGACTCTTCATAGAACGTGAGGTTCGGAGGTTTGTCTGCTCTGAAAAGTAGCATACATGGTGATCCGTAGCATATCTGTAGAAAGAGCATAATGCTGGTGCATATACGAGTGTTTCAGAACACACCATTCATCGTACATTCTTCAACATGGAACTCCCCAGCAGACCAACCCTACGTTTTCACTTGTTGACCCAAAGACTTCAACATCTTCAATTACGGTTTGTAGTGGGCACGGGACCATCAGTATTTGACCTTCGATCAATGGAAACGTGTCGGCTCTACAGTCGCATCACATGTTTCCTACACTAAGTCGTTGGTCGTCTTCAGAAACGCCATCATCGTGCTGAACCGTGGTTCGAAACGTGCAGAGAGCCACGGATGCAGGCTGGTGGGAGCAGTTCTATGGTACGGGAGACAATCTCGTGCGCTTGTATGGAACCTGTGGTAGTAAATGAAGACACGCTGTCAGGTGCGAACCCATTGCATTCCTTCACGCTTGATGTCTTCCCCAACAGCGACATCATCTTTCAGCAGTATAACTGGCTGTGTCTCGGAGCCAGAACCGTGTTACAGTGGCTTGAGGAGCATCCTAGTGATCTCACGTTGATGGCTCAGCGACCAGATTGGCTAAATGAAAATCCTATGGAACCCATCTGGGTCGCTATGGGGCACCATCACTTCGTACGCGGATCAGCGACCCGTTTTTTAAGCGAATTACATAACCTGCGCGAAGATAAGTACTGCCACATATCTCCACGAAACGACCAAGAAACTGTTGGATCCCGGATACGGAGAAGTAGTGATGTATTTCGTTCTTAATACGGACAAAGAAGCTATTAAGCAGGTGGTCATAAGGTTTTAGCTCTTCAGTGTGCTTTCACGTAAGGACTGCGAAGAAAATAAAAATTAGTGGTTGTACCATATATTGGCTTGCGGAGTATATACTGTACATAAATGCAAATGTAGACGTAGATGTATATGTATTTATAGAAGATGATAAATGAATTTCCCCAATGCCTATGGCTGGGAGTTAGAAACGTTTTTACCATAAGCAAATTATACAAAAAGTGCCTGGTGGCTGTATTTATTCGACTAAAGCCCGCTGATGTTCTTTATTCGGTACAAAAGTTAAGTGATCTACAGCATTGGCAAATGTGAAGGAATGCGATGAAATATGTGAACTTGCCCGGTGTTGTTACATTACGCCATCGGCGAGAATGCTGTACAATAAATTGTGAGCGCCAAATATTTGAAGGAGCGAGTCTCATCCTACGCCGTGGTGAAGAGATTGGCAATGGTGGTGGTGGTTTGTTTAAAGCAAAAAATGTTCTAATCCGGTTTAGAAAATCATGATGATTGCATTTTCCCAATTTCAGCTTTTGATTTCTCTCTACTAATCTTTATCTTAATGCTTTTGTTTTAGTTTGTGGATCATATTGTTCTTTCATCTTTCTAGTGTAAGTGTGTATCACTCCAGACGTTGAAGAGTTCCGTACAAATAAAGGTGTAAAATGCCGTTCTCGATCAATAACGGCTGTGGAAAAATTCCTGTTTAATTCCAACGATTTCTCGTGCAAGGTCTTTTCCATCTGTATTGTGATGAATATTTCTGTTACGGTCAGACCGATGTGCAAGGGAGCACGACACCGTCGTATTATTTCTCAAGTATCGCAGCCGTCCAATTTACAGAGAGTAATTGGCTCTTCTTGTGCAGCAAGGCGTAAATCCAATTGTCACAGATTAACAGGACGTAATTATATAATTCTGGATAAAGGTTTATAATGACTGTGCATGTTATCTCAAACGAAAAAAATGGCTTGTCCACTTCTGCTCAAAGTTGTCACAGTCAACGTGCAATAGAGTGATTATACCTAATGTCTTACTATTACTTAACACTTACTCTTTCACGCGAAGAAGAGCAAATTTTAAAGAACCAGAGACGGATTTGCTTAGCTATAAGAACCATTTATGTAACTGTGATGAACTTTCCAATTTGAATTTTGTTGTTGCCTTCTTGACTAGCTGGTAATCCTCACTTGGTGAGAAGTCTATTAACATGCTCTCTAACTAACTAATCTGAAAGAGTTTCCATAAAATTAATATGAGTAATAGACAGTGGCTTGTAAAATAATGAAGCAACATTTCGGCCACTGTCGCAATTGGCTTTCATAAAGATATATACTGTAATTTCATTGCCAGTCACGAGAAAGAATAAATGTTGCCAGATCATCATTTTAAGAGACGGATTACGGTCTTTACATTTACAGCAGCAAGACTGAGAATAGACATACGGTAACGTTGCTCCTGCGTGATATAGACGCAACCGCTTCATACGGACTGACTTGTATTGTAAGCTGCATCTATAAATATTTCATTACTCACAACGAGTGATCACAATTGGAATGATAATTAAATCAAGACCCTAAGCTGTTGACAGGCGTTGATATACATCAACGGGGACAGTTGAAAATGTGTGTTACGACCGGGATTCGTACCCGGGATCTCCTGCTTACATAGCAGACGCTCTATCCATTTTTTATTTTTCTTAATCTCATTTTGTTCGTTTTCGTTCGTTGGATCAGCTCGGGGCGGACGTCGTAAGACACCCGTTTAAGTTCGTCGTTGATCGACTAACTCATTTTTTTTTAATTACAGACGGCAGCTAACCCTCTGACCGAACACACTGAGCTACCATGCCGGCTAACTTCTTTGATGACCTCAGTTTGTTCTATTTTGTTCGTTGTATATGTTCGGGGCGGACGTCACATGACACCCGTTCAGGTTGTTCGTTGATCCCTTCACTCGTCTTTTTTTTAAGAGGGTAGCTAACTCTCTCACCGAACACGCTGTGCTACCGTGCCGGCGATAACTTTGTGCCCGACCGAGACACGAAATCATTTTCGTTCGCTTTCGTTCGTTGTATCTGATCGGGGCGGACGTCGTAAGCCATCCGTTTAAGTTCGTTGTTGATCGATTAACTCAGGTTTTTTTTTTATTACAGAGGGCCGGTAACCCTCTGACCGAACACGCTGAGCTACAGTGCCGGCATTAGCAAAATACAGGGTAGTCCATTGATAGTGACCGGGCCAAATATCTCAGGAAATTAGCATCAAACGGAAAAATAAGAACAACAAATCTGTTCCAGCGTGACGGGGGGAAACAGATGGCGCAATGGATGGCCCACTAGATGGTGCTGCCATAGGTCAAATTGATATAACTGCATTTTTTAAAAAGATACCCCGTTTTTTAATACTTCTTCGTATAGTACGTAAATAAATATGAATATTTGATTTGTAACACTTGTTTCGCTTTGTGATGGATAGCGCTCTAATATTCCAACACTTATAATATGCCTCACTCATTTAGATGAACAGATGGTAGCAACGTGGTTTTTTAAATTAAAACACAAGAAGTAGTTACATGTGGACTTTATTTCTGTTGTTCCAAGGTGATACATTTACTTTTGTGACTTTATCAATTATGCAAACGCATGCTGTTACTGCGTGAGCAATCTCAATAATCTCATTAACGTAATAAATGCTCAAGATGATTTCCTTCAGCTTCCATGCATTTGACAATAGGCGTAACGAAATCCCTCTCAACAGCGAGGAGGTCGCCTTCAGTAATTGTCGCACATGGATTGACAAGGAGCTGACATGTTTTCGGGCGTTGTCGGTGGATCACGGTAACAAATATGCTTCGATTTTCGCCAAAGAAAAGAAGTCCGGTGAACGTGCAGACCATGGTATCGTGTTTCTACGACCAATCCCCCTGTCATTAAATATTCTATTTAATACCGCTTCAACTGCACGCGTGCTATGTGCCAGACGTCCATCATGTTGAAATTACACCGTTATTCTGTCACGAAGTGAAACATCGGGTAGAAAAATCGGTAAAACATTAATTACGAATTAGCTATACATTGCATCATGTATATTGCCATCGATAAAATAAGGGCTAATTGGATGTCCTTCCATAATTCTACACCATACATTAAACTCCCAGGGTTGATGATATTCCACTTGTCGCAGCCATCGGTTATTTTCCGTTGCCCGATAGTGCAAATTACGACGGTTTACGTTACCTGTGTTTATGAATAACGTTAGGACACTAAATAGAACTCTTGAAAAAACCTGTTATCTCTCGCAATTTATTTTGTACCCAGAGGCAAAAATTTACACGACGTTCAAAATCATCGCCATACAATTCCTGGTGCATAGAAATATGTTAAGGCTGAAATGTATGACGGTGTAGAATTCACATAACCGGCGTTTCTGAAATTTATGATTCCCACTCAATATGTCTGCTACTGATGTATGGATTAGCCTCAACTGCAGCTAAAACACTTCATTGGGCATCCTCATTTGTTGCAGTTCTTGGTTGCGTCTTCATTGGCTGAACACTTCCGGTTTCTGTAAATACATTAACTATCCGACAAAAGGTCCGGACACCTGGATGCTGTCTGTCAGGATAATGTTCAACATACATAGCACGAGCTTGTTGGGCATTTTGATCACTATAGTCGTAAATAAACACCATACCTACCTATTCTGCGAGTGTTAAACGTTCTATTGTAAGAATATTATGTCTGACTGAACAAGCGTATAATCATACCTAATGTAAGTAATGAATTGCACACAATGCTGTCGGGTGCGTTGCTACATTTTTAAGAATATTACAGCGCCATCTGTCACAAAGCGAAACAAAGGTTCCAAATCAAACATTCCTATATATTTACATACTATACGAATATGTAATAAAAATGAGGGTACATATTTAAAAATTCTGTTTCTATCAATTTGACTTATGGCTGCGCCATCTAGTGTACCATCCATAGCGCCATCCGTTTTGCTCCGTCACGCTCGAACAGATTTCTTGTTCTTATTTTTTCGTTTGATGCTAATTTAGTGAGGTATTTGGTCCGGTCACTATCAATGGACTACCCTGTGTACCGTGTAAATAGTGTGGCGTACTACTTTGGCGATTACGAGAAAATCGCAAGAGAATTTTCAAGCGTCATTGATGTACCAGTTCGTTGCTACCCTCATTACGAACTGAAGGCGGTGATGTGGTTAGCTATCAAACTGCAGAGTGAAAATCTCATTCGTAAACGAAGAATCGCTGCAACGAGAGCCGCTCACCTTTTTTCTTCATTTTTCAACAGTAGTCATTATTTCGTACATACTTCATATGAAAAGTAATATGATTAAAAGGCACACGAACTTCAATGAAATGTTATTGAAATTCCAATGTTATTTGGCTATTTACTAATTATTATTATTTTCGTTAAATGTTATGCGACTTCTGTTTATATAGGCAAGTTAAAACTTTATCAGGCGCTTTCAAACTTTTTCACTTTTGGCTGACTATGAACGATACATTTCCCAAAACAAAGACCTGGGGGTGGGGGGGGGGGGGGAGTGGAGGGAGTTAGATTGCCGTCATGCTGATACTTCACCTCCACCATCACTATTACTAACTGAAGTTGGCTCGAAAGGACACGCATCCGTTTCCTTGTTTTAGGATTCTGCGCCCAATAGCTGATTGGGGTAATCTTACGGACAACCTCTTCTAACAACAGAGGCAACTTACTATGCGCCCAAAGGTTTTTCACGTACACATACAGAAGAATGGAAAAGAAAATTGAGAATGCGCTAGGTGTCGATCAGTTTGGCTTTAGGAAAAGTAAAGGGACGAGAGAGGCAATTCTGACGTTACGGCTAATAGTGGAAGCAAGGCTAAAGAAAAATCAAGACACTTTCATAGGATTTGTCGACCTGGAAAAAGCGTTCGACAGTATAAAATGGTGCAAGCTGTTCGAGATTCTGAAAAAAGTAGGGGTAAGCTATAGGGAGAGACGGGTCATATACAATATGTACAACAACCAAGAGGGAATAATAAGAGTAGACGATCAAGAACGAAGTGCTCGTGTTAAGAAGAGTGTAAGACAAGGCTGTAGCCTTTCGCCCCTACTCTTCAATCTGTACATCGAGGAAGCAATGATGGAAATAAAAGAAAGGTTCAGGAGTGGAATTAAAATACAAGGTGAAAGGATATCAATGATACGATTCGCTGATGACATTGCTATCCTGAGTGAAAGTGAAGAAGAATTAAATGATCTGCTGAACGGAATGAACAGTCTAATGAGTACACAGTATGGTTTGAGAGTAAATCGGAGAAAGACAAAGGTAATGAGAAGTAGTAGAAATGAGAACAGCGAGAAACTTAACAGCAGGATTGATGGTCACGAAGTCAATGAAGTTAAGGAAATCTGCTACCTAGGCAGTAAAATAACCATTGACGGACGGAGCAAGGAGGACATCAAACGCAGACTCGCTATGGCAAAAAAGGCATTTCTGGACAAGAGAAGTCTACTAATATCAAATACCGGCCTCAATTTGAGGAAGAAATTTCTGAGGATGTACGTCTGGAGTACAGCATTGTATGGTAGTGAAACATGGACTGTGGGAAAACCGGAACAGAAAAGAATGGAAGCATTTGAGATGTGGTGCTATAGACGAATGTTGAAAATTAGGTGGACTGATAAGGTAAGGAATGAGGAGGTTCTACTCAGAATCGGAGAGGAAAGGAATATGTGGAAAACACTGATAAGGAGAAGGGACAGGATGATAGGTCATCTGCTAAGACATGAGGGAATGACTTCCATGGTACTAGAGGGAGCTGCAGAGGGCAAAAACTGTAAAGGAAGACAGAGATTGGAATACGTCAAGCAAATAATTGAGGACGTAGCTTGCAAGTGCTACTCGGAGATGAAGAGGTTAGCACAGGAAAGGAATTCGTGGCGGGCCGCATCAAACCAGTCAGTAGACTGATGACCCCAAAAAAAAAAAAAAAAAAAAAGTGCCCCCGGCGCCATGTGAACGTCCACTGCGTCCTATGTTCTCAGGTCACTGATCGTCCACAGATGACTATGAAGGGAGTTAATCGGACAGGCCAACATAAACTTGACAGGAGTAGCTATATGGGTTTCACGAACCGCAGTTTAAAGGCAAACTCCTGATCGAACCATCCCATGCGTCTCATTACGAGAGTGATAATAATGCAGAGATAACTGTTAAAAGGTGGATGTTGAAAATAAGGTTTGGTGGTCACATGATAGATGGCATGATCAAAACAAAATCTTTTAAACGTAAGGGAAAAATGGTGCAGCATTATCACAGACCAGGACCTAGAGCAGGATAAAACTGGCAAAAATAGCTGATAGATGTTGAATGGTCACATCGGCAGTAAGTGATCTATTGGATATCAACCAGACGAATCCACTGAACGCATCTATTGCGACAAATATATACCAGTACCCGGTCATAGAAAGTGGCAAGTGTCTTACGGAGCCAATAAATATTTTATCCTGGGGGCTACTTTCCCGGGAGAAGCATAAGAACTCACAGCAGATATCGGAATTAGGTTTCGCCGTCTTGCACAGTTAACTTTGCCCAGGAAGTCTTAATTTCCTTCACAATACCATTCCTTAGTCTTGTAGACGGTCTTAGTACGACCCAGTTGTCCTTCACACAAAGAACCGTGGAAATACGTAAATGCCACTTGTACAGGAACCGGGGCAAGCAGATTTTCATACGGTTGCCAAATCAGGATTGGTAACACAGTAGTCCCTTTGAAATACAATACATGTCGACTTTCTCTCCCCGACGCAATCTCTCAAAAATGCTGCGACTGCTTCAGATTACCAGTCAATAACTGGGTCTCAGTCAAGCCAGCAGCAACGCCTTCTGCAGCGTTTTCCAGCCCATATGAACCCAGCTTGGACGGCTACTCCAGGAACTTCTGAATCAAGGTGTCGGCAATCTGATATTGGGAATTATGTATGTGTTTGACCCGCAATTTAAGGGTCGAAATACGGACCACCCAACGGGCGCTACGGTCAGTCTTTCAAGACCTCGCCAACACCCAGCTCAGTGCGTGATGATCGGTGTCCAACTCTAATTCCTTAAGTTCAAGATAAAACTTAAACGTCTCTAGTGCACTTAGAAGAAAGTCTCAATTTCATACTATTTCCGTTCCGACTCCGAGAAACAGCGCGAAGCATAAGTGAGTGACCTGCGCGGACATCCCTCATCCTGAAGCAACAAGGGAGCAGGTCCACTGTTCAAGGCATGTGCTGGCACCCCCAATAGGGGTTTAATACCTACAGCTCTCTTCAGGGAATCAAACGCTGCCTGCTGTAAATGAGTCCAGCAAAAGCTTCGATCTATCTTGTGCAGCTGATCAAGCGGTGCGGCAAGCTTAGCGAAATTAGGATTGAATTTCATACGAACATTATCATCCCATTGAACCAGGCAACGCCCTTTTTGTCCCTAGATGACTTCAAATGGTTCAAATGGCTCTAAGCACTATGGGACTTAACATCTGAGGTCATCAATCCCATTGACTTAGAACTGCCTAAACTAACTTCCCAAGGACATCACACACATCCATACCCGAGACAGGATTTGAGCCTGCGACCGTAGTAGCAGTGCGGTTCCGGACAGAAGCGCCTACAACCGCTCGGCCACTGCGGCCGGCCTTGGATGGCTTCAAATGATAAACTGCTTTAGTTCGACCCTGATCTATAGCTAACCCCTTACTCGACAAAATGTGTCCAAGGAAGGATATTCGAATGAACCGAGATGACCTTAGATAGCTTAACTGTTAAACCAGCTTCCCTCAGCCGATGTAAAACCTCACTCAGGTGCCCCAGACGTTCATCAAAAGTCTTGTTGTATATCACAACATCAAAATAGTTGTAGACTCATCGAAACCTTAAATTCACATGGCAGTGCCCAATAATCGCGAAAGAACCGCAGCTCCCGTAGCCAACGCAAAGGGAATACGATTGAATTCGTAAGGATCGTAATCAGTACAGAAAATAATAGTTGCATTAGGCTCATCCGCCAAGAGGATATGATAGTACGCTTGGTTCAATTTAACAGTGCTGATAAAATAAACGCAAGAAAACCAAGAAAAAAATTATGTCAGTACAGCTTTCTAATTCAAGACACGACAGTCCACCACCGTTCAGTACACAGATCGACTGTTAATTGCTGAATCTGCAGACAACAGGCGACCTCTGTATTTACCAATGTCAAATCCAAGATGCGATTCTATAAATGATTACAATATGCCTGAACGCGCAAAACCTGCCACTGTTGAAGACCCTGTTGCTCTAAGGTTTCAGCATACACTCAGGTATCACACAACAGTTAAAAGCAAGCAGTGCAAGCGCTACTCACCCCGCGGACAGTGTTCATGAGGATGTTAACCGATCGGTCCGGGAGAATCCTCAACCTATGTACGAGTTCAGAAATTCTACCTTCAGTCGAGGCCTCCCGAATCTGAAGTTCAAATACCAAACACGCTTCCTTCAAATATATTACTCCCAGTACCGTACACGGGACAGACTCCATTATGAAACAGTTAACAAAACAACCAGTACCAAATACGAGTACCTATACAGGTCCTACCGTACGCCCACTGCCACCACGACTGAATTTGCGAATGCTACCAATGAGCAGCCTTAATCGCACTATTGGACAAAAACTTAAGCACACATAATTCTGTCGTGGAAGGTCCGTGCCCACAAACCGAGAAAAGAACTCCGTCTTCAGGCCACGAGTGGCCTACCGGGCCATCCGACCGCCGTGTCATCCTCAGAGGAGGATGCGGATAGGAGGCGCGTGGGGTCAGCTCACTGGTCTCCCGGTCGTTATGATAGATTCTTGAACGAAGCGGCTACTATTCGGTCGAGTAGCTCCTCAACTGGCATCACGAGGCTGAGTGCACCCCGAAAACTGGCTACAGTGGATGGCGGCTGGATGGTCACCCATCCTAGTGCCGGCCGCGCCCAACAGCGCTTCACTTTGTTGATCTCACGGGAACCGGTGTATCCACTGCAGCAAGGCAGTCTCCACACAAACCGAGAGAAACATACAATTAAAACACATCTATTCAAAAATAAATTATCACACAAATAACACTCAGAATAGTTTATAAAAGTTAACAGTGACGTAGTCATCCTGCAAACGGTATAGCCTCAAAACAAACAGCCCCTACACCCTTGCTGACGGCTGCCCTGAAAGAATACAATAACACATGTCACGTGCAGGCTAAATCTAAAACATATACATTAAAAAATTACCTAGGGTACATTGACAAATAATCAATCAACGTAATTGGAATGGAAAGCAGCTTGGCACTTATGTAGCCATTCTTGGAATGAAAATCAAGTTAAATTAGGCCAGTTTAAGAGCCAGTAATAAAACTTAATATTCACTAGGAAGGGGATTCCCAGGAAAGTCAAAAGCTCCGTACATTTTACCTTAATGTAGAATTTTAACGCTAGCAACTTACATAAACTCAACTTCAGCTCAGTACATTCAGATGACAGAGCCACAAGGCATTACAAGCTAGCAGTGATCTTTCCTAACTTGCTTGAAGCATGATAACACTTTTAATTGAAAATTAACTACAATAAGATTATCGGCACAAAATTAAGTGGACCAACACATCAGAAACGGTTAAAAGTACGGTCTCAACAAACATTTAACGAATCTTAAGAATTTAACCTCTGTTCTCACAACAATTGATTCTTAAACGAACAGAAGCCTCAGGGCCATTTACATTCAGGAAATTCGAAGCCCAGTCACACACCCGAACGTTCGTATAAAAAATAAGCCACTTTTCCTAATGCCAGTAAAAAACCGTGTGTATCCAAATGTGACGCTCACCATGCACTGAAGTGTTGTCTTGGTCTCCATCAGCAAACATATCTCGGGAAGATCCACAGTGGGCGAGTAATGTGGTAAGTGGCTGACAACTCATTCTGGAGTTTCTGATCTCCGATATGCAGTACCTCTATTAACAGGCTGTATATTATAACCATCCACTATGGCTACCATGGTTATCCCACTGCAAGGTGCACTCCGTCTGCCATGGAACAATACCACGCATCCAACTGGCAGAGCGCAACCGCACAACTTCCTAAGGACATTCTCTCATCCGCAACTCACAACAGCAACAGACTTTGCGGTGTAAACAGTACTCATCCGACGTCACTTACAGCACGGATGGCGGACGGACTCAGAACCAATTATCCGGTCCGTCCGTGCTCCTGTATTTCATTGAGTCGCGACTCTCTCTCTCCTAGCGAGGCGGCAAGGTAGCGCGACCTCGAACGGGGCCCGAAATCTCTGACAATCTACACTACTGGCCATTAAAATTGCTACACCACGAAGATGACGTGGTACAGACGCGAATCGGTAATACGGAGGGTAATACGGAACGCCGTGCTGGATCCCAACGGCCTCCTATCACTAGCAGTCGAGATGACAGGCATCTTATCCGCATGTCTGTAACGGATCGTGCAGCCACGTCTCGATCCCTGAGTCAACCGATGGGGACGTTTGCAAGACAACAACCATCTGCACGAACAGTTCGACGACGTTTGCAGCAGCATGGACTATCAGCTCGGAGACCATGGCTGCGGTTACCCTTGACGCTGAATCACAGACGGGAGCGCCTGCGATGGTGTACTCAACGACGAACCTGGGTACACGAATGGCAAAACTTCATTTTTTCGGATGAATTCAGGTTCTGTTTACAGCATCGTGATTGTCGCATACGTGTTTGGCGACATTGCGGTGAACGCACATTGGTAGCGTATATTCGTCATTGCCATACTGGCGTATCACCCAGCGTGATGGTATGGGGTGTCAGTGGTTACACGTCTCGGTCACCTCTTGTTCGCATTGACGGCACTTTGAACAGTGGACGTTACATTTCAGATGTGTTACGATCCGTGGCTCTACCCTTCATTCGATCCCTGCCAAACCCTACATTCCTGCAGGATGATACACGACCTCATGTTGCAGGTCCTGTACGGGCCTTTTTGGCTACAGAAAATGTTCGACTGTTACCCTGGCCAGCACATTCTCCAGATCTCTCACCAATTGAAAACGTCTGGTCAATGGAGGCCGAGCAACTGGCTCGTCACAAAATGCCTGTCACTACACTTGATGAACTGTGGTATCGTGTTGAAGCTGCATGGGCAGCTGTACCTGTACACGCCATTCAAGCTTCGTTTGACTCAATGCCCAGGCGTATCAAGGCCGTCATTACGGCCAGAGGTGGTTGTTCTGGGTACTGATTTCTCAGGATTTATGCACCCAAATTGCGTGAAAATGTAATCACGTGTCAGTTCTAGTATAATATATTTGTCGAATGAATACCCGTTTATCATCTGCATTTCTTCTTGGTGTAGCAATTTTAATGACCAGTAGTATATTTCGGACCGGCTTACGTACATCGCCAATCTTCCTTTGTACATGATTTGTATCCTGATTGTCGGAGGAAAGAGATTTTTCTTTTTTCAAAAAGTCAAAGAACTTCGATTTCCCTTAGAAATTCTGAAGATACCTTGTGCATGCGGGAAGATTTAATTCATACGTTGTAGTAGATGCAGTGTTAATTTATGTTGTCCTTGTCTGTATGAAAAATATCATGCTGCAACAATGTCGACAGCACATCCGATGATTAATCGTACATTATCATCAAATGCTGATGTATTGTAACTCAATGTATTATTGAATGAAGCTATTTATAGCTTTTTCAACGATGAGTGGCTTAAACTTCCAAGCCTTTCCGTCGTATTTGAAACCTGGGTCTACAGATCGAAGCGTTCGCTCATCTTCGTGCAGAAAGGCGTAAGTCTAATTTTCAGACATTAAGAAGACTTAAGTAAATAATTCTGGCTAAAGGGTTACAATGATTATGCATGTTGTCTCAAATTAGAAGAGCTTATACACTTCCACTCAAAGATGTCACTATTCCCTGTAATATTGCTTGACTCTTACACGTTGTTTGCCGAACCAGAAACCGAACATGAGGTTTGCTTACGTATAAAAACCGTTTATGTAACTGTGGTGAACTTTCCAATTCGGATTTGGTTGTTCCCTTCTTGACACGCTGGTAATCATCCTCTCTTGGTGAGAAGTTTGTTAACATGCGCTCAGCCTAAATACTCTGGATTTCAATAAAATTAATTTGGGTAGTAGGCAGCGTTTCGAGTCCTCCCTCGGGCATCGGGTGTGTGTTGTTGTTAGCGTAAGTTAGTTTAAGTAGTGTTTAAGTCTAGGGACCGATGCCCTCAGCAGTTTGGTCACATAAGAATTCACATACATATTGTAGACAGCGTCATGTTGTAAAATCGTGAAGCAACATTTCGGCCACTATCGCAAATGTCTTTCATCCGGGTATATATTGTAATTCCATTGCCAGTCATGAGAAACAACAAATGTTGCCAGATGATCATTTTAAGAGACCTCAAGGTTCCTTGTGCATGCGAGAAAATTGTATTCATTCGTTGTAGTAGGTGCAGCTTTAATTTATGTTTCTCGTGTCTGTATGAAAAATATCATCCTGCAACTTGCAATATCGAAAGCACACGCGATGATTAATCGTATATTATCTTCTTACTCCGGGGTGTTGTAACTCAATCTATTATTGAATAAAGTTATTTACATATTTATTTATCGACGTCTGACTTAAATTCCCAATCCTTTCCGCAATTCTCGAGACCTGAGTCTACAGATCGAAGCGTTCACTTACAAAGTAGTTCTTGGTACCTTATTCGGTTGCAGGTCTAAGTGGTTTCGGGAACCACGACAGGCATAGACTTACAGGAAAATTTTATGCATTCGTTCACTTATCGCTATCATAAATGTAACGTTTGTTGTGGTAATAAAAATTCGCAAACAATAAAATGACATTGGAAATTCAAATGTTCATGCAATTACATGTGTCCTTTCATAATATGACCTTTTTAATATGTTATGTACTAGTTTTGAAGAAAAGTTAGTTGAAAATGAGTGAGACTCGACCTAATGATCTACCGATTACGGAGCTAGAACACGAACCACACGACAGCCGTCAGCTCGTGCTCGAGATAGCAACGCACCAGTACATCAATGACGCTGGAAATTTCTCTCGTTATTTTCTCAAAATCGCCTGTGTATTACCCTTTACTAATCGCACATTATGTTGTCCTACTGGACTACTAAAAGTGTACAAAGTCTGAAGTAAATCCGTGATCCAAATGTAGTGGCCTGCCCTTGTCAGTACATTGTGTAATATTAAATTGAGGATTAAAGTAATCGCATTATTTGGTACAGATTGAGTTGCACTGTTATTTGACCTTGCATCTGCATCTATGTATATAACATTACTCGGTACATCGTGCAATATTAAATTGATGATTCAGACCATAGTATTTTTTCAAAATTCTGGTACTTCCAAATGGTAACATTGCAACAAATATCATCTCAAGTTTTAGAGAAATATTGCCAGATCTACAAACTCCGATTTCATGTACTTATGTTATGATTAAAATATTATTGAAGTATATTGAAATTACGTAATTTTGGTTACACTAAGTAACTAATGAAAGGTCGTTACTGAATTAAGTAGAACACGGGCAGATTGAAGACATGAAATTCTGCGATCAGTACACATTCAGTTTAGCGTAGTAAGTTTCCCGTACACAGCAGCCGATCACGAAGCTGCTACAGCCAGTTCGCTGCAGAGATGTGTCCGTATCACCTGCCTGAGACGTCAACAAATAGTTCCTTGCATCGCATCGGCTGTCGAATGCTGCTACTGAGCTAGTACACAGGGTGTAAGAAAAAGGTACGGCCAAACTTTCAGAAAACGTTCCTCACACACAAAGAAAGAAAATATATGTGGAAATGTGTCCGGAGCTCATTTTATTACTCCTCTTCAAATCACATTAATCATGGAATGGAAACACACAGCAACAGAAAGTTCCAGCGTGACTTCAAACATTTTGTTACAGGAAATGTTCAAAATGTCCTCCGTTAGCGAGGATACATGCATCCACCCTCCGTCGCATGGAATCCCTGATGCGCTGATGCAGCCCTGTAGAATGGCGTATTGTATCACAGCCGTCCACAATACGAGCACAAAGAGTCTCTACATTTGGTACCGGGGTTGTGTAGACAAGAGCTTTCAAATGCCCCCATAAATGAAAGTCAAGAGGGTTGAGGTCAGGAGAGCGTGGAGGCCATGGAATTGGTCCTCCTCTACCAATACATCGGTCACCGAATCTGTTGTTGAGAAGCGTATGAACACTTCGACTGAAATGTGCAGGACCTCCATCGTGCATGAACCACATGTTGTGTCGTACTTGTAAACGCACATGTTCTAGCAGCACAGGTACATTATCCCGTATGAAATCATGATAACGTGCTCCATTGAGCGTAGGTGGTAGAACATGGGGCCCAATCAAGACATCACCAACAATACCTGCCCAAACGTTCGCAGAATATCTGTGTTGATGACGTGATTGCTCAGTTGCGTGCGGATTCTCGTCAGCCCACACATGTTGATTGTGAAAATTTACATTCTGATCATGTTGGAATGAAGCCTCATCCGTAAAGAGAACATTTGCAGTGAAATGAGGATTGACACATTGTTGGATGAACCATTCGCAGAAGTGTACCCGTGGAGGCCAATCAGCTGCTGATAGTGCCTGCACACGCTGTGCATGGTACGGAAACAACTGTTTCTCCCGTAGCACTCTCCATACAGTGACGGGGTCAACGTTACCTTGTACAGCAGCAACTTCTCTGACGCTGACATTAGGGTTATCGCCAACTGCACGAAGAATTGCCTCTTCCATTGCAGGTGTCCTCGTCGTTCTAGGCCTTCCCCAGCCGCGAGTCATAGGCTGGAATGTTCCGTGCTCCCTAAGACGCCGATCAATTGCATCGAACGTCTTCCTGTCGGGGCACCTTCTTTCTGGAAACCTGTCTCGATACAAACGTACCGGGCCACGGCTATTGCCCCGTGCTAATCCATACTTCAAATGGGCATCTGCAAACTCTGCATTTGTAAACATTGCACTGGCTGCAAAACCACGTTCGTGATGAACACTAACCTGTTAATGCTACTTACTGATCTGCTTGAGCAATGAGTCGCATGTCAACACAAGCACCGAAGTCAACATTACCTTCCTTTAATTGGGCCAACTGGCGGTGAATCGAGGAAGTACAGTACATACTGACGAAACTAAAATGAGCTCTAACATGGAAATTAAGCGTTTCCGGTCACATGTCCACATAACATGTTTTCTTTATTTGTGTGTGAGGAATGTTTCCTGAAAGTTTGGCCGTACCTTTTTGTAACACACTGTATATCAGTAATGCTGAACGCCACGCCATATCTTTCTATCCCTGCAACAAACGTTTTCGTAGTTAACAGTAGGAAGATGATAAAGCAAAGACCAACTGTCTCTGTAGTTTAAAGTTAAGACTTACTTTATTAGTCATTCACACTCTGTGGCTCCCCGTCAGGTGGTAAGATGCGCTTTGGGGATAACGTTTAGATATCAAATATCTTCCACCAAAAAGCTAAGAAACTTGAGTAACCATTTTGTGAACATATGATTTTACATCGGACAGTCACCTTGGTTATGAGTCGCAATATCAGAATCATAGAAGCCAGGTAAAGCCACGGCTGTCGCATCACAAATTTGAAGACAATTTTAAATATTTCACGAAGGTGGGCTTCATACCGGTACACCGGAGCGCGTATTTTCGTAGCCGTCCTGTTTTTATTACTTGTCCGTATTGTAAATATGTGTTTGTATGTTTTTGGTATGACAGTTACGTGTAATACTGAATGGTTGAGCGATGCTGCGGTACGCGTACTTGAAGAGCTTCAGAGAAAAGCTACCTTCATTTCTTACCTTAGGAGTCAAGAAATTTTACTACTAACCCGTTGAAACTCCCTGATAGATTAAAACTGTGTGGTGTACCGAGACTAGAACTCGGGACCTCCTCCCTTTGCGGGCAAGTGCTCTACCATCTGAATTACCCAAGCATAACTTACGACCCGTCCTCACGGCTCCAATTCTGCCAGTACCTCGTCTCTTACCTTCCAAAATTCACAGAAGCTCTTCTGGTATTAACCTGTTTCTTGACTGTAAATACCTTCGCTGTACGGACTGTTTGTGATATCTATTAAAGTGGGTTTAGTGCTGGTGCTGCAAGCGTCTGCCATGACGCCGACGTAAAGTGATTTTGTTCACCTTTCTATGGTAAAGTCTTCTTGTCTGTGTTGCTACTAGGAAGCTTAGGGCTTCGCTCAGTTGCTATTTATTTCAGTTCTAATACCTTGTAATAGCGGTAATAACTGTCAGCGATATTCTCAATATGTGAAGTAGTCTCTGACGTAGAGCACACAGTGTAACGGACTGTCGTGACAATGCGTCTCGTTTTTGTCATCCACTGCTAGAGCAGCGCACCAAGCTACAAGCTACACTTCTGATTACGATATGGATGAGTGCGAGCAGTAATGTTTATATTGATTTGTAATCTAGTTTTAACAATGGGGAGCGAATGTAGTTCTACAAAGAGCGACAATAACTTAAAAATGATGTCACATTTGTCTTTGCGTAGTTTCTTAAAGACCCTGGGAGGCATGAATAGATACAGCAGAGGGCAGTTTATTTGCCATTCTCTTGTAACGTACAGATAATCATTGAAAACTTCCGTTTTCCTTTAAGAACAAAACTATATCGCTAGTAAACAGCAGAAGACCTTGCTTTTTCGTAGAAAGACGTCATATTCCTGCCCAATGATGTGAAGCTTCGTTCTATACACCTTCAGCTAAGTCACTGAAAGTGGAACGTAGGAAACTTATGTGGAATGCAATACTTACACTATTTTAACACATCACATAAGCTATCACACCTGTACCTGAAGAGAAAATTACACAAACGAGACAACAAAACTTTAGAAGCAGTAATACTGTTTTGAAACACAGAAAAAACCAATTCTGCAATTATTGCTACCTCTGAGCCACAAACGGATACAATCTTCATCACAGTAGTCTTTCTAAGATCAAGTAGTTCATTTACAAAAATATTGGTGCATTCGAAAGTCGAATGAAGTATGAGAAATCGTGAATTCTTAGATTCCAGGCAAAACAGATACATGTCAATAAAACTATCACAGTAATAACTCACAGCATCAGAAATGTAGCCTATGTTTCTCATGCATGAAACAGTGAATCTATATTGTATTGCTTTCAGCGGAGTCTGCGGCAGTTATACATGTATTCGAAAGTATTTCCTCATCGACAAATTGTAGGTTATGTCACTGAATCAGTGGAATTCCTCTCTTTTGTTCTTTACTTTACAACAATTCATGTGTCTTGGTAATTTATTATTTCTGGAACGCAAAAATATAATAGCTATTTCCCTAACTGAGTAAAAGAATAATTAAAAACAAACATTAGTCTTGCGACACATGTGAATGTCTTCTTTCTCACCGCTTGGAGCGCTATCGTCGGTCAAGCTGTCGAACGTTAACAACTTTCGCAGCAGTGTGTGTCGCGACTGTATATATTTAGAATATAGTGGGCAACAGCCAGAGAACATGAACAACATGCTGACTGTACCGTCCAATCCTTGGCCAAATTTGGAGCATACATAAATGAGACACTTTTCATTACGCGAACTTAGTGCATGGGGATAGATAAAACTTCGGGTTACAAGACGTATGGTGTGCAATCACACATTAATAAGAAAAAATATATTTATCGGAGAGAAAGCGAATCGAATATAGGTACGGCAAGAGAAGCGATGCGTCAGGAATGTATACCACGACCAATGAGCTAAATACCACGACACACCTCAAAATTTGAAAAAGAGGACATATTTATAGTAAACCAATCCAAGCAAGTACCACAAAACGCACTTTACTTACATGGCGAAGACTGCGTTGCCTAGTTAGGAATATATATGTGTACCAACAGCTGAATGAATAATTTATCGCAATAACAATTCGCATCATTTGTCAAAAAAAGGAGTTTCGTATCGTTAAAAAGTGCAACAGCTGTATACGAGACCATCATACATAGCACGAACTGAGGCAATACATTTTTATAGTTAGACAAATAAAGCGACGAAGTAATTGAATTTCCGCCGTAAAATAACAGACAATATTTGTTTGTCTTACACAGCAGAGAATTTTTCTTAATTGTCTCAAAACAAACGAAAATATGAAGACGAATAGCGCTATAAGGAAATCGAATTCAAAATATGCATCAGTAGAAGACGGCAGAGGAGCCATTCCCATCTTATCAAGGGCCGAGGCTGACGAATAGCATCACATATTCTCTTATTCTCTATCAACCATTACACAAGGAAAAATAAACAGAACTTATTGACTGAAGTTGTCAATAACTGCATTATGATATTGACTAAAAAAGTGAGTAGTAATAAACAATGATCGCAATAGAAAGACTGCTTCGCACAAATGCTGCCGTTGTAGATAAATACTTGCTGTAAGCAGATTGCTATAATATGTCAATTATACACACAACAGCTACCCTGTAAAAAGCGCATCATTTACATCCATACGCAATGGTATACAACATCTGCCATAATTGACTAATGATTTAAGAAACAAAACGAAAGAGAAGAGTTGAAATTCTGCTATTAAATCACAGAAAATATACTCAGACTTGTTTAAAGTTCTGTTTATTACTGTAGTAAATATAAGACGCAAATAATATGTGAAATATTATGGAAAAATGTTATCGTTGTTTTCCAGAAATACAAAAATGTTTATATGTAATAATTTCTGCAAGGGAGATACTATCGTAAGTTTCCTTCAGAAGTACACAAAATAACTTCCCTCTTTACAATGCACTATGTCGAGCTTTAGGCATACACCTTTAGCCGCACTTACATTATAATAAATAGCTCATTTTCATTTAATTGCACAGGTCGCCGTATTTACTTAAGATATAAGCGAAATAGAATTTTCGGTGCCCATCGTTTCCTAGAACTTCCGATGTCAACTTAGATTATAGGTCAAAATCTCCAAGCTTCAGTTATATGGTGGCAGTGTATTTCGTTTACAATGAAAGGCGATTTAAAACTAGGGCGTTGTTAGTTATGCGGGAAAAGTGTCGTATCAGTAGCCCTCGCGCACCAAAACGTCAGCTACTCATAGTGTCAAAGACAGCTTCAGAATGCGCACGGCCCTATATACGTCAACAAAGAACAGAAAGCAATGTTAAATGGATTGTAATAATAAATACCAACAAGATAATGAAGAGGTATGAGGGGCGTTAATGAAGATACCAGTGTTGCCTTATAATGAAACCAGAACGATACACAAAGAATATGAACAATGGATTCAACTGTTAATCACTGCAGGAAACAGCAGTAGAAAAGTGTGACCTGTGAGAAATAGTGATCCTACGGTATCACTATTCGACGTGTGTACTAAACTACAATATCACGTCTATGAAAGCGCTAACTCCAGTTGTAATTGTACCCCTTCCAGCTGTACTTGGGAGCCAAATATACCCTCACCCCATTGTACATGAATGTGACAACCCCTTGATAGGCTGTGCGGGGCACACCACTTTTGACGTCATCCATCAGGCGGAAGGTTAGCGCCACCTGTCTAAAGTTGTACTGCGAACCGTACGTGATCCGGACAGGCCCGCTGTCGCTGATACTACGACGTAGGAGCTGTTCCTTGGTGACCACTGGGCTACCACTCACAGTCCTGTTGAAACGCGGGTCGTAGTTGTCCTTCAGCAGGTGATCGAGGCGGAACTGGGTGAATGGCACGAAATGCTTGCTGAGGACTACTCGTCTGATGTGTTCCTCGAAGTAGTAGCCCCTGCTGACGCCATAAGCTGCGAAAACTCGCGTCCGGGAGATCTCGGGCCTCAGACACGCGCGGCCGAGGCGTTGCTCTGGTCTTCGCAGCCAGTCGTCCCAGAAGGCTTTCGGCCACCCTGGAGCCAACCTGGCCCACTCTTTCCGGGCCAGCATCCAGCCCAAACCCGGGAAGAAGTCGGTGCGGTGGATCAGTGCACCCGCCTCGAGATCCACGAGGTGAGACTTCCCGTTGTCGTTCCACGCGGAGACGCACCACAGGGATGGATCTCGTTCCAGGAGCTTCCTCGTCGCTGCGAAGTACTCGAAGAAATCTGGAGCAGTGTCGATGTCGTCCTCGACGACGATGGCGAAGTCGAAGCCGACGGTGTCGAATATGAGGTTGAGGAGCCAGCGGTAGTGGCGCGCCACTTTGTAGTATCCTAGTAGATGCTTCTCCTCATGCGGTATGGCGATTGAGGACTGGTCCGGCTGCCGCAAGCTGAAGACATTACGGCCAGTGTAGGAGGCGATAACAGCTGCAGTCTCAATGTGATCGCAGTCTCGGCTCACCACAATAGGGAACTGACGCTTGGATGGTCGGTGTTTGAGGAGCTGGTCCAAGCAGCGACCAACTGTGACGCGGTCACACGCCAACACGAGAACAGCCATCACCGGAGAATCGTCTGCGAGTTTGGTCAGAGCAGCTTCTTTCAGCAGTTTTAACGTTGTGTTTGCATCTACCTCAGAGGCTTCACCCATTGCATTACTTACATCAGTAGCACTTTCTTCTTCATCAGTAATCATTTGTTCCACCCACTTTATCAACATCTTGACACCAGTATTTTTCTTATACCAGCCGAGATGATCCAACTCTTTTAATGTGATAGCATTTCCAGAATCAAAGCGCTCATCCAGGGCAGAATCTACAGATCGGAGCCACATCAGCAAATCCTTGAGCGTCGCTGAGCGACTCTTTATAACGTATTCTGTCCCATAGTGAGTTTCCGCTGGACGGTTTGCATTAAGGCAATAGTAGAAAACGGCAAAAGAAAGGGAACATAAGAAAAGTAGCACTACCTTTGCCACTTTCCTCACTTGCATTTCGTTCTGAAGTTAGCTCTTCCACAAGCGCAGCACTCATGCATGTATTAGTTTAATACGCACATCGTCAGTGCACAGACGTTCTTCCTTCTTTCAGCCCAGTCTTAATAATGCGTGTTTATGACTGGAACACACCTGTACATGATAACTGGAACACACCTGTACATCATAACATACTGAGCAGAGATGTCGATGAATGATACACAGCATACACAAACCTTCCTGTGACACTTCGTTTATAACAACACACAACAATATCTTCTTTTCAGTTACGTAATAGGCAGTGTGGCAGAATTCTTACTGTTCCTCTGTGGTGAAATTTCATTCATGCACTAACGATTAATTGACAAATAAAACGTAACCATCCACACGTCAACTGTGTCAGGTTTGTTCTTCTATCCACCAAAAATCACACTCGTCACAGATAATCTTTGTAATGGAATGTTTGTTATCGCTGCTCGAATACTATGTTCTCTTGTTCCAGCGGTATACTGTTTCTTACAAACAACTTAGGTTAGGAACGCAGATACTCTAGTTCTTGAAATGCACTCAATTTTTCATTTACACGCGTGATAACTCAGAAAAAATATTATTCAATTACCTTAGTATCTTCTAGCTGGAGATTTTGTTTCCAAGTTCCTACAATAATAAATAAAGTCGATACCTGGGAGATACATATGGCTTCTACGAAAATACTACTCAGACGCAGCGGGCGTACATTCCCGATATTTACACCTGATTTTCTACGTTTCCGCGTTATGGACACTATGCTTTATACAGTTAATGTTAATCTAGAGCTTCTCGCCAGATGATATTGCTACAAGTGCTGAATATTCCGCCAGGCAAAATTTCCATCCTCGTCTGTCAGTGCTTAATTTTCTTAAAGGTTTGTATTTGAAATTTTGAGTAATATTTTATTAACTACCTTGCAGTGACAGAGAGACTCTTGCAACGAATTTGCGCAGTCGCTGATCAGAAAGAAGGCAGTGCTTGGGCACGAACAGGATTAAATGAAAAAGATTCCCTGATAGTACGACTTCGGTTATATTATCTAACATGAATTTAAAATACAAAGTTTTTCAAAATATTTTCTTATCACCTGCGGAATGCCGCAAATTTTTGTAAAGTCTTATCGTCGTCATCTACCTAGCTACATACACTGCACGCGAACATTTGTCTTTCGTTATATGTTCCAACCTCCTCACCTATCTCGTTCAGAAGTCCACAAAACTGCAGCTCTCCAGTTACTGCTGAGGAACGCTCGTTTATCGAATCAAAAGTCCATGTCTTACTGTCGCAAATGGAAAGTGGTAATACCCGTACAAAACATTTCAGAGTGTCAAAAACACGTATCTAGAGACCATGTATACTCAACTATCTATTTCTTTTCCGTTCGACCCATCGATTGATCTACATCTGCTCCAAATACATAAGCTCTAAGAAGTGGTTGTTTCAGTTCATCTGATTTTCTTTACAATATATTTGTGATACATCATTGTAATCATATTATAACTTTTCTTCAGTCTTACTTTCTAATTTTCTCTACTGAGATTTGTCGCTCAGTGTTGACGTTTGTCTGCACCAGAGGTAAGCAGCATAATACCATCAGCGAAACTAATTTGCTTAGAAACCATTAACAAACATTCGTTCGTAGCTTCCGTACTTTCAGTACCTAAAAACTTCCACTAGAGTTGCTGAGAAATGCTTTTGTGGTACAGAACTTTCTTGTCTCATCCTTATTTCAGTTCATAATCTGCTACTAGATGAATTCTAATGAAACCGAACGCCGTGACTTACGTAGTCTTCCGTATGCTAACACAGATTAAGACAACTCTTTAGTTCTCTAAGGAAACAGACCGACTAAGTAGTGGTTCATGTTCTCGAAAATGGTAAACGCTTGCAAATCATCCATTGTGCTTGCAAGACCAGCTGGCTTCTTTTCCAAAATACCGTCAACGTGAGGCAATGATTGCATCAATGTACAGCATTTTTCTGACAAGCACTTCGCTGAATGTCGGTCTTGCTGCCCCCCCCCCCCTCCCCGCCCCCACCTCTAACAGCCCACCTGCCCATCTCTCCAGCCTCCTGGCACTTGCTATGCAAATGCAAAGGAGTTGTTATTACAATGACAGCCGGTATCGCGAGCTGTTTATGTGTCGTCGATCTACGCTATCAGACCGTTCGGTTGACCCACGTCTATAGAAATACATGATTATGTGTATACAAATACAAAAACTGGATTCTCAGTTCAATCTTCTTTTCTCTGCAGCATTAAGTTTTACTAGAAGGTTACAACAATAGAACGTACAGCTTGCGATTAGTTAACGTGTAAGTCCAAGAAATCATCTGACAGTTAACTTATAGTTGCAAGAAAATAACCAAAGATCAAAGACTACACATTACATTAATGTCAGTTCTCTCGGGAATGTTATCTTTTAAATTTTTAATGATTGTGCCCAGGGCCGTCGCTACGATTTTCGGCTCCCAGGTAAGCGAGCATTCTTAGGACCCTTACTCAGACTTGTTTTTAAACTTCTGGTTTTTGGATAAAATCAAAAAATTGTAATGCAAAAACTGACATTGCTCTTAAAAAAAACTTTTTGAATGGTCACAATTACATAAATTCTATACTTTGTAAACTAACACTCCTTTCTAGCTTTTTTTAGATACGAACTCTTTCATAATTCATGTACAATCTAAATAGTGGGCCTACTCTGACACTATTACTATCATACTTTATGCAACAAGCCGCTCTCGCCCCATTGTATTTCTCTAACAGTTCTAAACTCTTGCGTGTTACATACGCATAAGTGTATTAGAAACAATACTACACCTTCAGAGAAGGACTCCAGCACACAGTTCTTTTGTTCAAAATCATAGCTGCAGATTTTCAGATTTTAAAGCTTATATTTGATTTTTGCTCTCTCAGACATCCGTGCTGGCAGTCCCAGGGAACTTCTATCCCGCTCCTCACCGCCCCCTTCCCTCCTCTTCCCCCCCCCCCCCCCCGAACTCAACAAACCACGGCTAACGCCGGCCTTTGTTATGTCTTCTTAGTTCCATGTTTCATGTCTACTAGTAACGCTCTGATGAGTTGTGTTAGAATTGCCATTCCGAGTCCCTGTAATTTCATTCATAAATAACTTCTGCTGAGCGTCATTAAAGAGATGTAAACTGACGTGTAAATTTCACTTTTGATCTAGAAGAGACAGACTTTTCTTATACTTTTAAATAACTTTCAGTAGCAGCTGTGTGAAGTGAATTGCAGCGCCCAATAAATTCCGTATATGAGTGACAAATAACCTGCAAATTAAAACAACTGTCTATACCAATAATTATTTCTAAGAAATAGACGAAGAATAAACTGCGAGTGATAGAGCACGGTGAAGCATTCCGCTGCACCCACTGTGTGTACTCGTTGGTCAGACTAACTGACAGTATAAGCAACATTGAAAACTAATTGAAGTGAAACTGTAACCACGCCTCCATGTGCGCAACATCCCACTACCGCTGAGCGTAATTTACATTTCATTGCAAAACATTTTTCTATACATTGCAGCATGATGATTTTATAACCCTTAATTGCCTGTAATGTGGTATTCAGAGCTCTTGTGACAGGATGTATAGTTACACTCACCTACAGCTTAACCAGTAATGTTCGAAGCAAAATTTTGTTGCTTAGGTTTTATCATATCAGGACATATGAGTTACTCACTGACGACAAAAAAATCACAATACCTAAACATGATATTTCGGGAATACGTATGTCTAGGAGACATATTTAGATGATTATCATTATATCATCGCAGGTTAATGTAAACGAGAGATAAGCCATTTAAAATGTGCATGATGGTACACTAATAACCGTTGTAACGGCCAGAGTGTTAAATGCAAGTAGGCAAACGCACGTGTATCGTGCTGCACAGGTGCAGATGTCAGTTTGTGCGATGGAGTTCCACGCCTGTTACACTTGTCGGTCAGTACAGGTAGGGTTAATGCTGTTTGTGGATGATGCTGAAGTCGTCGTCCGGCGTTGTCCCAACCGTGTTTCATTCGAGACGGAGCTGGAGATCTAGCAGGTCAAGGCAACATGTCGACTCCCGGTAGAGATTGTGGGGTTACAACAGCGGTATTTGGGCGAGCGTTATCCAGTTAGAAAACACCCGCTGGAATTCTGTTCATAAATGTCAGCACAGTAGGTCGGATCACCAGATTTGCGCCAGACGTACGTCAGGTTGGTTGGTTCTTTCGGGGTAGGAGACCAGACAGCGAGGTCATCGGTCTCATCGGATTAGGGAAGGACGGGGAAGGAAGTCGGCCGTGCCCTTTGAAAGGAACCATCCCGGCATTTGCCTGGAGCGATTTAGGGAAATCACGAAAAACCTAAATCAGGAGGTCCGGACGCGGGATTGAACCGTCGTCCTCCCGAATGCGAGTCCAGTGTCTAACCACTGCGCCACCTCGCACGGTCGTACGTCAGGGTGCGTGGGATAATGCTCTTGCTGTCATACGAAATCGCCCCCCATATCATAACTGTCGGCTTAGCTCCAGCGTAACTACAAGCAGACAGATTTGTTGAAGGCCTTAAACTGCCATCCTTCTAACCATCACATCGCCACTCATTGGTACCGATGCAGAACATCAGAAAGTACAACAGATATCCAACCTGCCCTCCAATTAGCTCTTGCTTGACACCACTGAAGTCGCAAATGGCGGTGGTTTGGGATCAGTGGAATGCACGATACAGGGCGTCTCGCTAGGAGCTGTCCTTGAAGCAACCCCGTTTGTAACAATTCGTTGTGTCACTGTGATCTTAAATGCTGCACCAATTGCTGCTGCAGAGACAGTACTATGCGACTGAGCCACACGCCGAACACGATGATCTTCCCTCTCGGTAGTACCAAGTGGCCGTCCGGAGCCCAGTCGTCTTGCTATCGTACTTTATCGTAGCCACCGCTGCCAGCCATCATGTACACTACTGGCCATTAAAATTGCTACACCAAGAAGAAATGCAGATGATAAACGGGTATTCAGTGGACAAATATATTATACTAGAACTGACATATGATTACATTTTCACGCAATGTGGGTGCATAGATCCTGAGAAATCAGTACCCAGAACAACCACCTCTGGCCGTAATAACGGCCTAGATACGCCTGGGCATTGAGTCAAACAGAGCTTGGATGGCGTGCACAGGTACAGCTGCCCATGCAGCTTCAACACGATACCACATTTCATCAAGAGTAGTGACTGGCGTATTGTGACGAGCCAGTTGCTCGGCCACCATTGACCAGACGTTTTCAATTGGTGAGAGATCTGGAGAATATGCTGGCCATGGCAGCAGTCGAACATTTTCTGTATCCAGAAAGGCTCGTACAGGACCTGCAACATGCGGTCGCGCATTATCCTGCTCAAATGTAGGGTTTCGCAGTGGTCGACGCCAGTATGGCGATGACGAATGCACGCTTGCAATGTGCGTTCACCGCGATGTCGCAAACACGGATGGGACCATCATGATGCTGTAAACAGAACCTGGATTCATCCGAAAAAACATGTTTTGCCATTCGTGCACCCAGGTTCGTCGTTGACTACACTTTTGCAGGCGCTACTGTCTGTGATACAGCGTCAAGGGTAACCGCAACCATGGTCTCCGCCCTGATAGTCCATGCTGCTGCAAACGTCGTCGAACTATTCGTGCAGATGGTTGTTGTCTCGCAAACGTCCCCATCTGTTGACTAAGGGATCGAGACGTGGCTGCACGATCCGTTACAGCCATGCGGATAAGATGCCTGTCATCTCGACTGCTAGTGATACGAGGCCGTTGGGATCCAGCACGGCATTTCGTATTACCCTACTGAATCCACCGATTCCATATTCTGCTAACAGTCATTGGATCTCGACCAACGCGAGCAGCAATGTCGCGATACGATAAACCGCAATCGCGATAGGCTGGAATCAGACCTTTACCAAAGTCGGAAACGTGACTGTACGCATTTCTCCTCCATACACGAGGCATTACAACAACGTTTCACCATGCAACGCCGGTCAACTGCTGTTTGTGTATGAGAAATTGGTTGGAAACTTTCCTCATGTCAGCACATTGTAGGTGTCGCCACCGGCGCTAACCTTATGTGAATGCTCTGAAAAGCTAATCATTGGAATATCACAGCATCTACTTCCTGTCGGTTAAATTTCGCGTCTGTAGCACGTCGTCTTCGTGGTGGAGCAATTTTAAGGGCCAGTAGTGTACATGACTATATTTCTGCCAAGTCTTTCTGCAGTATCGCAGAAGGGACATTTAGCTTCTCCGTAACCCTATTACACGACTTCGATCAAACCCAGTAAGGTGCAGATAACGGCGTTTCTGTCGCCTTAAAGGCATTCCTGACTAACATCAACCCACCACTCCAGCCTCAAGGGTAACTAACTCTCAAGTTCGTTACAGCGTGTATTTAAAACAATCCTGATTTGCATCTACATAGTAGCCCTACTATCGCCACTCTTTTAGGAATTAGGCTAAATTTAATTAGTCGTCACGTTCAGATGTAGAAACACGTAGACGTCATTTTCCACTTAAGGGGCAATTTAGAAATATATCCCTTTCCAACCTATGTCTATTGTTCCGACTTTGGTGCTCCTGCAAACTTTCTTTTATGCCACAAAACTCCTTGTTGGTGTTGCGATTTCCCTTTACGTCAGCGTTTTTACTGCTCTGTCTTTCTCAGTGGTAATGCGCATATGTTTTAGTAGTCATGTACTACATTAATACATTTCGTTCACGTAATTCCGTACTACTTTATCTGCCGCCGAATTGGTGCCTGTAAAGAGAGTACCTATGAATTATTTTAAAATTATGCGACACCCGTAGCCTAGGTCTACGACGTTGTCTGCCATCTATGGTATAACTAAAAGCAAAGAGCAGTTCATCAAGTAAAATGACATTGTTCATAGTCAAATCTGAATTCAACATCGTTTTCTTTCATTCCCATTGCTTACTGAAGTAAGGAAGAAATATCAAGACATAAAGTGCCGTCGACGACGAGGTTATTAATGACACAGGACAATCTCAGATTTGGGGGAGGGAAGTGGAGGGACACTAGCTGTGTCCTCCTCAAAGCAGACGTCATTTGCCACTTAAGGAACACTTTAGAAACTATATCCCTATCCAACCTATGTCTACTGTTTCAACATCCGTGATCCTTTTTATTGAGGACGAAGTGTGGGATGCCTGAAGATTTTTCAAGCCGCTCTTGTCTGCCAGACGAATTTCAACAGATGGATTTTTTCATCAAACATTTTCTTTCCAAGTGGAAATGGCGAGCCTTTGAAAATTCTTCACACGTTTCCGCCAAATTCCAGCTACCTGGCGGTGTAGAAGAGGGGTGCACAATTGGCAATATTTGTGACAGGTCGCGTGAGCAGCAGAGCTACAGGCACAAGCGTGTTTCTCTCATCGATAGCACATGCCATATGAAAAACTACAGTTATCACAAGTATCGAGAAACGAAACGGGAAGTCTTGTTTCAGCGCGGGAGCGGTGATATTACATGAGTTCAGCTGGTTTTTGTTTGTTTCTAGGACTAAATTATGTTTTACCGTGTGTAACACAATTTTCGTAAATTATTCGTCGCGTAATGAACAGGCATGGTTATTATTTTTTGATCTGTACTCTGAAGGATACAGTTAATCACGAATGTGTAATACACTAACGTTCAGGAAAAAACACAACACCTTGAAGAACTAGGGATAGGATGTTCATATTAATAGAATATGCACATTAGTATGTTCTGCAGAAACGCTTACCATTTGACTCGTCTCGGCCCTCGGGTTCAAGGTCAACATCGTCATAGCTGCGTCACACCAGTTACCGGTAAAATATGCCTGCGGCTTCCGTTGTCACTATAAAACGAAGGGAACGGATCAGTGTGACTTGACCAGCCGTGCAAGATTCCTCGCAGACGTATTGCACGAACCGTACCGTCAATTCAGTGAGCTTCGAAGAGGGCGCATTATTGGCATAAGAGAATGTGATACATCCATCCGGCACAATGGTTCGTGGAAGGACGTAGAACACGACGAGATGAGTCAGGTCGCACCGGCAACACCACGCCCCAGGAAGATCGACAGCTCAGCCGAATGGCATAGCAGGACAGATCTGCGTCCTCCCCGGCTCTCGCGCAACAGTGGAACAGTGTAACACGTGGTTCACTGTCAGGGGTGATAGTCCGCTCACCGTTTATTACGGCATTGGTTACGTGCGCGTCGTCCACTTCTCTGCTTTCTTTCAATGCACGTGCAGAAACATGTTAGATAGCAATGGCTTATTGAACGACGTCAATGGGGACAGGAACGGCATCAGATAATGTATTCGGACGAATCCGGGTTCTAGTACTTGAAAACGATGGCCGCATTTCGGTTCGTTGCAGGCAGAGGGATCGGCATTACACTGGCGGCGTTCGCATAAGACATACAGCGGCAATTCAAATTGCTTTCTGATGTGGGGGGGGGGGGGGCTTTTAGATACAACCACAAATCACATCTGTTGCGTGTCCAGCACTGTGAACTGTGTGACCTACATGAGAGGCGTCCTGTGATCCGTAGCCATACACTTTCCGCAAAATACCCCAGACGTCATGTTTCAGGAAGACAATGCACGGCCACATGTTGCTGCACGAGCACGTGCCTTATTGGTGTCACAGGATGTCTATCTTTTGCCCTGACCAGCCAGATCGCCGGACTTGTCGCCAATCGAAAATGTGTGGGACATGGTGAAACGACGGGTGCAGCGCTGTGACCCAATGCCAACTGCTAGAGATGAACTTAGGAACCAGGAGAATGTAGCATGGATTACTATACCACAGGGCGCCATTCGCGCCTTATACGCATCGATACCATCACGTACGGGACAAGTTATCAAGGCCCATGGCGGACCCTGTACCAACTAGGCAACGTGACACACGTTGAACCGAAGTGACTGAAATGCTTATTTCCACAGAACATACCACTGTACATGAATATGAACGTCGTCTCTAGTCGTTCAAGATCTTCTGTTTTTTCTTAACATTAGTATATATGTAGCGTTGTCTGTGCCCTATTTAACAGACGTTTGGAGTAAGTTGCAGGACACCAAATCATAAGAAGTGCAAGGCCCGTGTCGATACGGAGTCAGAGCCCGGAAGTGAAACATATACAGGACAATATGATGAGAAAATCTGTATTCTTGGTGTCTGAAATATGTGTATAAGATGATAACATTTTTCATTTTTACTTTATGGGTCAATCTCATAGTCTGGGATAAAGAGTGTAGTTGGAATCGTTTTTGCGACCTTATGAAGCAGTATATTGGAGAAATCTCAATCAAAAACTAAGATTAACAGCTCGTAGCCGGTGTTTATATTGATGTAAAATTTTAAAAATGATATCGTGTTCGCCTTTTGATTGTAAAATTATTTATTAGCAACGTCCAGTATTGCAATTCTGCAAATTTGGCCGTGTGGCCGTTATCAGTTGTGAATAACTGCGCTTTAGCACTTGTCAAAACCTAAAAATCATATGACATGACTTAAAACAGCATTCTATTCCTGATTACAGCGTCTTGAAATTACTGCACTTTCAGAATTACTTTGTGTTGCTCCCATTCTGACTAACTTTTCCTTGCACCAATAATATAGTATTGCGGGGATGGGGCGAGGATAACTATATTCATATCTGTTTTTGTTTCGTATAAATCTAAGGTTGGTTTTGCTGCACGGCAGTCTGTTGTCTCATGTCCATCTGCTACTGATAACAAGGTCGCTCTTACGTTTTCATCACTTTTTTGGGAATGATTATCACATCCACAAGAAAACCTAAATCGGGCAAGGTAGAAGAATCTTTTTACCCATTCGCCAAGTGAACAAGTTAGGTGGGTCGACAACATATTCCTGTCATGTGACGCACATGCTGTCACCAGTGTCGTATAGAATATATCAGACGTGTTTTCCTGTGGAGGAATCGGTTGACCTATGACCTTGCGATCAAATGTTTTCGGTTTCCACTGGAGAAGCACGTCCTTTCGTCTACTAATCGCACGGTTTTGCGGTGCGGTCGCAAAACACAGACACTAAACTTATTACAGTAAACCGAGACGTCAATGAACGAACGGACAGATCAAAACTTTGCAAAAATAAAGATTGCAAACATTTCACTCGAGGGAAGATTTGAACCAAGGACCTCTCGTTCCGTAGCTGCTCACGCTAACCACGGGACCACGGCGCTCCTAAGCTCACATTATTCTTGATATTACCTCTCTTGCACATGGACTACTCAGTTTTGTATATTTTTCTTATTTTTCATAGTTCCACACAACTTCTTCCTGTTTTCTCGATTGATCTGTGTTCAGTTTTTCATGGCCTATCCATTGTGCCAACTTATAACTAAATCTAAGGGGGGTGCGATGGGGAGGTTCCCTTGTTAGAACCAGAACTGTAACGAAAAAGATGTACGTTCACGCTTGGCTATAATGGCTCTGAGCACTATGGGACTCAACATCTTAGGTCATAAGTCCCCTAGAACTTAGAACTACTTAAACCTAACTAACCTAAGGACATCACACACACCCATGCCCGAGGCAGGATTCGAACCTGCGACCGTAGCAGTCCCGCGGTTCCGGACTGCAGCGCCAGAACCGCTAGACCACCGCGGCCGGCACTTGGCTATAATCTCATTGCTAACAATGGTAACTGCATGTAAGTGGCACAATAAAAGGCGTCCGATAGGTCCGTCGTTCGGTTTCGTCACATATCGGATTTGTCCGAAACACGTCATGTTGACTTCCTGTTTTTTTCATTTCTGCAAACGCTAGTGAACTAGCAGTCGTAGTGTCAAAATTTCCTGGCGAGGTTAAACGTTGCAGTTTCTGTTGGTAGCGCCGAGCGCCGATTACGTCAGCATTTACCCTCACACGTCTCCGTCCACCACAAAGACAAGTCTTTCGTTTAGATTTTTGTTCATTAGTTTCTGCAACTGTTTTTGAATAATGCCGATGTGAAAAAATTGCACACCAGCTGCGTTAAGAAGAATTTGTTTTTTAACGCTGCTGGCGTGCTATTTCTTCTCATCGGATTTCTTGTTATTCCATTCACACCACCACCACCCATTTTTTGGGCTTCTTCTTTATGCCATCTATACTTGCTTCATACAGTCAATGAGAAAGACTGGACGCGATAAAGCTCGGAAAGTAGTAAGACTCCTTCACACAGTGAAAGTACAATTATGTTCTACTGCACTTCCAAAAGAACCTCTTCAAATATTTACCGAAAATTGCGAAAAACATTACAATAAAAATATCAGCATTCGATATTGCAATTTTGATATCGGTATACTGACACATCAATGAAAAAATATCGCCTGTATATACATCGATATTTTTGAAGAACCCCCCCCCCCCCCACCCCCCGCCCATGAACAATGGACCTTCCCGTTGGTGAGGAGGCTTCCGTGCCTCAGCGATACAGATAGCCGTACCGTAGGTGCAACCACAACGGAGGGGTATCTGTTGAGAGGTCAGACAAACGTGTAGTTCCTGAAGAGGGGCAGCAGCCTTTTCAGTAGTTGCAGGGGCAGCAGTCTGGATGATCGACTGATCTGGCCTTGTAACATCAACCAAAATGGCCGTGCTGCGCTGGTACTGCGAACGTCTGAAAGCAAGAGGAAACTACAGCCGTAATTTTTCCCGAGGGCATGCAGCTCTACTGTGCGGTTAGATGATGTTGGTATCCTCTTGGGTAAAAAATTCCGGAGATAAAATAGTCCCCCATTCGGATCTCCGGGAAAGGATTACTCAGAAAGACGTCGTTATCAGGAGAAATAAAACTGGCGTTCTACGGATCGGAGCGTGGAATGTCAGATCCCTTAATCGGGCAGGTAGATTAGAAAATTTAAAAGGGAAATGGATAGGTTAAAGTTAGATATAGTGGGAATTGGTGAAGTTCGGTGGCAGGAGGAACAGGACTTCTGGTCAAATGACATTCTCGTGACCACCGCTGCCAGCAGTCATTTGCAATGTCTAGATTCCTGCCAAGCCTTTCGCAGTATCGCAGAAGGATCATCCAGCTTCTCGTAGCCCTATTAACGACCTTGTTCAGTCTCAGTGAGGTGCTGATAATGGCGTCTTTGTAGCTTAAAGTCATTCTTGACTATCGACGTATCACGTCAAAGGTAACTAATGTTTACGACTGTTAAAGCCTGTATTTAAAGCAAAGCTGATTTGTATCCTCGTAGTGGTGCTACTTGCGCCACTCGTATGCGACTGGCGCGAAATTCGAATAGGCATCGTTATTCAGATCTATAAACACGCCCAACCACTTTGCACAGCTCCATTTGGCTGCGGCTTTTTAGCTTGAGTGTATATTACTAGCATTCTAAGTTATTTTTCTTCGCATCCGTTTTTCGTAATTTCTCAGATTTAGTGAAGGCTTTCGTAATTTTCTTTGGAATGTGAGGATAATTCTACTACACTGATTTGTACTAAAATATATTGCTCGCGCTCGCTATTAATAACGTGTGAACACATTTGTTTAACTACTTTGTAATACTAACATTTCCAAGGAAGAATGCTCTAGTCACAAAGGGTACAATACTCGTCTACGATTGCATCCATACTCTGCAAACCAACGACGTAAATAATTATACAGGGTGATTCAAAAAGAATACCACAACTTTAAAAATGTGTATTTAATGAAAGAAACATAAGATAGCCTTCTGTTATACATCATTACAAAGAGTATTTAAAAAGGTTTCTTTTCACTCAAAAACTAGTTCAGAGATGTTCAATATGGCCCCCTCCAGACACTCGAGCAATATCAACCCGATACTCCAACTCGTTCCACACTCTCTGTAGCATATCAGACGTAACAGTTTGGATAGCTGCTGTTATTTCTCGTTTCAAATCATCAATGGTGGCTGGGAGAGGTGGCCGAAACACCATATCCTTAACATACCCCCATAAGAAAAATTCGCAGGGGGTAAGATCATGGCTTCTTGGAGGCCAGTGATGAAGTGCTCTGTCACGGGCCTGGCGGCCGATCCATCGCCTCGGGTAGTGGACGTTCAGGTAGTTACTGACAGATAAGTGCCAATGTGGTGGCGCTCCATCCTGCTGAAATATGAATTGTTGTGCTTCTTGTTCGAGCTGAGGGAACGGCCAATTCTCTAACGTCTCTAGAGAGTGTGGAACGAGTTGGAGTATCGGGTTGATATTGCTCGAGTGTCTGGAGGGGGCCATATTGAACATCTCTGAACTTGTTTTTGAGTGAAAAAAAACCTTTTTAAATACTCTTTGTAATTATGTATAACAGAAGGTTATATTATCTTTCATTAAGTACACATTTTTAAAGTTGTGGTATTCTTTTTGAATCACCCTGTATTTTTCAGTTTTTTACTACGAAAACGTATTTATGTTTAACTTAAGTAAATGCTTGTGACATTAAAAATTAAATGAAAGTGTGATCTCAGCATGTCCATTGTGCCCCCCGCCCCCCCATGGAGAAGTCTGGAACATGACACGCGATTAAATAGTTACTACCGCTCATAACTGACTACGAGACCAGATGCAGTGGATTAGAAGAAAATAAGGGAACAAATTAATTATTCTGAAAAAAAAGATAGAAACGTATAACTTTTAAAGAAATCATCGTCGCCTTTGACTGTTGAAACAATTTGTTCATAAAATCCACATAGCCTTATGAGCTGTTATCCATTTTCAAATTGAGTACATGGAAAATGGGCGTTCAGAACGAGTCAAAGTAACGAGAAAACGTGAGTTCTATGATCCTTGGACCGACTATTTAACGTTGTTGGTACAATACGTTTCTAGAAATTTTCCCGCCAGACAGAATATGTCATAACGACTCGGGTGTGCCTCCGAAACGGCATTATTTCTTGTTCTCATATTTCGGCCGACAAACGTGCAGCCAACCTCAAGGTGAGTCGATGATTGACTTGAAATCACAGTGTGTGAGCGTGTCAAGCGATTTTAATTCAGTCTCCGACTCATCTTGCTGCTGGTTCTGCCGTAATCAGCTGACATATCGAAGGAGGGAAATAGTGCCGTTTCGGAGGCACGTCAGAAAGATTATGAATTGTTGATACGACCTCCATAAATAATATTAAATCACTACACATTTGACTGTTAAATGGACAAGTCTAATGTCACTCATGTAAAAGACACGAACAATGTTAAATTCTCAGCCTACCAACGCTAAGAATAAGGGCGTACATACGCGCGAGCAGGAGGAAGAAGTGAAACGTCCCCTTAGAAAAATTAATGAATTACTGTGCTGATAAACCTCTTACGTTATTTGATTTTCAAACAGCTGAGCAGAACTGTGCCAATACTGCCAGTTAAATAAAAGATTCTAAGTACTGAAGGCACTAAATACTGATAGGATGGTTAGCAACTGAAAGATTTCAATAGAGAACAAACAATGTATTTACCTTAATAATGTTGAAAAGTCATCATATATACATCAGTTCATGACATACAGTATTACAAATTTACTCTCTCTGGTGGACACCCGTCCAGAGCATCCGCTCTCAAAACTGCCATCTCTCTCCCCACATCCACCACGGCTGGCGGCTCACCTCCAACTGCACAACGCTACACGCTGTTCACATCCAACTGCCCAACCCTACAATAGCGAATCTTCCAACAATGCCAACCAGCCTCAGCTGCACAGGGCACAGCCAGTGATTTTCATACACAGCTCTACGTGTCGTTACCAATATAAAAACCTAAACAGCCTACTTCTTACATAAGGAGGAGGGGGGGGGGGGGTGGGAGGGGGTGCGCAGCCGCCTATGGAAACGCGAAGGTATAGAGTAGTCAGGTGTTTTTCTTTCAAGAATAATTTAAAAGTCGATATGGCGCAGGGTTGGAACTGAAGATCTACTTTGAGTACTTGGAAATCACCACTCGTCTTTCAAAACGTTGAAAATACTCCATACCCCCATGTCTAACCGACACCCCCCTAAAAACTGTCGTATGGGCATCCTTGGCAAAGACTACTGCGCAACAATGGTTGCGCGTTGTCAGACGAGAATATATGTTCTGGGTTTGCTGCAGACACAGTACCGCTGTGGTACCGTTAACATGTCCATCACAATGTGCGATTGAAATGAAGCGGCAGCACTGGAAACGTGCTTCGAAGTTATAGTATACGTGACAGTACTAATATTTGGGGGCAAACTGTAAATTCCACACAGCTTCACCATGGAATTCTGGGGGTATATAGACTAAATGCAGCGATCAGCAATACTAAAATGGTGCCAAGAATGAGACCAAGGCCAGTGATGCTGATCTTGAAGAAGAGCCATCGACATTGACCACCGAGGGCATTATGCAAAGAATCAACGAACTAATTACGAGCTATCACAGATTTTCCAATGAATGAGGTTCTCGAAAGGATGCGTGACAGGGGAGCGGATTTCTATCGTCTAGGAACCGAATACGTGTAGTAAAACACTCAGTAAAAGTTAAAAGTTAATTGGCACCTCATAATAATGCGAAACCTTTTTTAAATCCTTCTAGTAAGAGTCAGATTTTTAAATTTTTTATTTTTTTACACGTCGGCCAACTGAAGCACAAAATTTGTCCCATAATCCTCATAGAAAAGTCCAAACGGTCGAAGCTGTGATACTGGATTTTGGAAAAAAAAATTTGTAACGGTCAAATGCGACGACCATGCATTTCATAACGTTCTATGAGGCAGGGTTATTTCCAGCAGCGAAAAATTAATGCCTCGGTTCGATGGACCCATCAAGGCACACGGTATTATTAAATATGGAAGGCAAACACGCCCTCCGGCGGGCAGTGCCAAGCCTGAAGAGGTGACTTTTGGCGCTGAGTAAACACCAGTTAGAAGTCAGCCCGTCAGACCTGACGAGGCGGCAGAATTAAGTCAGCGCCAACTCCGGCGGCTCATCGCGCCAACTTGTCCCGAATGTAACAGGAATTTGCTTTTAAGGGCGGAGAACTACGCCGCGGCGGTCGCCCTTTCGTTACGCCCCCCCGTCAATTCTTGGTTCGGGCGTGGAATGGGATCTTCCGTCGAGTTGGCGGCTTCCGCGGTGCGCCGATAGTTCGCTAACTTTGTGCCTCTCCTTGAGAGCATCCTCGGATCACGCATCTGCGCATCTCGCGACTCGCATATACTTCCCCAAAAGGTGGAGGGAGTGAAGAGGTGATCGAGTGTCTGTAAATAATACGAGCAACAAATGATTTCTTTGACACAAGCGGTATTAACAAGGATAACATGAATTTAAACTATTAGACCAATAATATTTCTCTTATAAACAATGTTTCTCCGAAGAAGTAACAGTAAATCTCAGACAAAATTGTATACGCAACGATGTGCTGTTTGCTTTTCTTTCTCAGTCAGTTCTAACAGAAAACTTCTATATTAGGAAAGACATATTTATTGCTTCTCGGCTTCTGATTGGAACACAGTGCCAGAAATACTGAGTTTTACGAGCTAACTTTACAGGTGTTTCTGGATATTCTCCTATATTTCCTGCTGTGTGGACAAGTCTTGAATCGCTGTAAAAAGTTGATTGTAGTATTAACTTCTCAAGAAATTATTGACGCTTCTGTAGCCACTTCTTGCCGTATTGCCTTTGGTTTTCGTCTCGGGATTTTCAGCTGACATTTGTTTCGTCATTTTTCTAACGTTTCGCCAGCTCGAGTGGCTGTTATGTTCTCAGAAATCCACGCTCTGTTGTCTGTGACGCACTGGAGTCGAACACGTGGCTGGAGGGTCTATGTATTTTCCGTGCTGCAGTCCGAGGGACGAATTTTCCTGGTCATTGTCGCTATACTTTCTCCATTGTCACCGGTAACAAGGAAGTTTAGGATCCGTTTAGAAAAGCGTTCTTCTTCAACTATACTCAAGTTAATGGATTCCGAAATGTCCCTCAAATAACTCGGAAAGTTCTTAACCGATTTGTTTCTAATTTTTTTCACTATACTCAAATAAACATTCGCATGGACACAGGTTACGTACCATTTTCTTAACGACACTGCATAAATTCCCTGTTAAATCCTTCCGTTAGAAAGAAAATTTTGTACTGAACTATGAAAATTTGTGGTTTTGATTTCTTTGACACAAGCGGTATTAACTAGGATAACATGAATTTAAACTATTAGACCAATAATATTTCTCTTATAAACAATGTTTCTCCGAAGAAGTAACAGTAATTCTCAGACAAAATTGTATACACAACAATGTGCTGTTTGCTTTTCTTTCTCAGTCAGTTTTAACAGAAAACTTCTGTATTAGGAAAGACATCTTTATTGCTTCTCGGCTTCTGATTGGAATACTTCTACGCAATCTCAATAGTCCTAAACTTTCTAGTGCTACACATTCACAGAGCAAAACAATGCGAAACAATGCTATTGGTGTCATTATCCTCACAGATTATACATAGTTATCTCATACAGTCATACCATGGGTACCAGTTAAGGTTTTACAGGAACATTACAGAAGGCTCAGGTTCTTTGGTTTTTTTTTATGTTGCCCTTTCACGAACTGGTAGTTCGGAAAACCAATTTACACTCCTACCACACAGTATCCAAAAAATGAAAAAGTGGTATATTCTGGAGTTTTGCAACTGTTTTGTGCACAAAAACTTACAAAATTACAACAAATAAAGCAAAAAACGAAAACAAATGAGTCTTTATCATTCACATGCTATGACATCTATTCTAATTTCGAGACTCATACCTTCGAGGTGAATTAAGTAGCAGCGAGGAGCTGAAACTGGCGTCCTGACACAGTTCCTAGGGATATTACAGATTAGGACTTATATCCAATTGGGTCTATATTTACGACTTTTAATATTAACTGATCTGTTCTTTGTAGAACAATGCACAACCCATCGCCTAATATATCTTTCCTTAACGAATTTTTCACTCTGCAGCGGAGTGTACGCAGATATGAAGCTTTCTGGCAGATTAAAACTGTGTGCCAGACCGAGACTCCACTTGCCCGCAAAACGCAAAGGTCTCGAGTTCGAGTCTCGCTCCGGCACACAGTTTTAATCTGCCAGGTAGTTTCGTATCTTTCCTTACTATCGAATACATGTTTATGACACTGTCCGTTCCGTTCACCTGCTGTTCCAAGTTATTTGCTTTCTCTGACAGAGGCCACCTGAAAGATTTGCTTCTTGCCCATAAATTTTAATTCCCTTTCGAAACTCCTGCCTGCTTTTGTTCACAGCTTGCTCTATATACCGACTGAATAACGTCGTAGATAGTTTACAATCCAGTCTCATTCTCTTCTCGACTGGTGCTCCCCTTACATGTCTTTGGACTCTTGTAACTTCATCGGATATCTGTGCATGTCATAGATCCCAGCTATTTTTTCAGTTTATTCCAATCAATATTGTAAATTTTTTTTTCTAAATCGACAAATACTAAGATAGCAGGTGTGTCTTTCTGCAGTCTGTGTTGTAAAATAGCTGTAAGATGGCATTGCCTCGCCTATTCCCTATACCCAAACTGATCTCGCAATAGCGCTTGCTCCCTTCCTAGGTTTACAGAATGTTCCTCAAACACTGGAAGCGCTGCTATTGGATCAGAAATTTAAAATTATATTGATTCGTTTATTTATACATAATCACCCTCATTTTCTCATTTCCTTGAAATACTGGAAGAAATTCCTGTTGCGCAGAGGGTGTCGAAAGAAGGTTGATAGTGACGTTGTTTTTGATCTTGATGTTGATGAAGATGATGACCCTGATGATGATGATCAGTATGATGACACTGACGACCAGTCGAAGTTGTCCATATCAATGACTTTTACTATATTATCACACTTTATCAACAGTTACTTTAAATAACGAACGAAACGAACACGTTACCGCAGTGCGCTGTGTTCTAAGCAGACCGCTACATGAGAATGTAACACTTTCTTTGGCTACTGCCTTTATTCCGCATTGGGCGCAGGGTCAAGTAAGGAGTTGACATGGTTAATTCTAAGGGGTGGCCGGATGCCCTTCCTGCCGCCGCCCCATACTCCCCAGGACGGAATTAGTGTACCCCAGCTGTCTGCATCTAGTGTAAATTGTGAAATAGTGTGAATGTGTGTCAGGTGTCTGCGAGTCATGTAACTGGGGTGGGACGTGGGGACCAGTCCGGTATTCACCTAGTAGAATGTGGAAAACCACCTAAAAACCACAGCCAGGCTGGCCGGCACACCGGCCGTCGTTGTTAATCCGCCGGGCGGATTCGATCGAGGGCCAGAGCGCCTACCCGAGTCCAGGAAGCAGCGCGTTAGCGCTCTCGGCTGTCCTGGTGGGTACACGAGAATGTAACACTATTATATACTCGTATTAAATGTAGCAAGGAGCTTAAGGTATTATAGGAGGATGTTTTTGCTAAGGATTTTGCCACGTTAGTAAGACTCTATTACTCAGTAACGACGTTACACATGAAATACAATGTACGGAAAGTGAAAGCAAAACTAGCCTTAAATCTATGGTTCGTTTGAAAACCGCAGTGATTTACTAAGCATGGCTCTGGTAACGGCGGTATATGCTCACTTTCCTTCGAACCGTAAAAATTAGTTGTTACTAACAAAATATGATTCATAGCTACGATCTATGCAATGTGAGGGAAACATGGGGATATCTGAATACGATTACAGCATCAGTACTAACAAATGACAAGCACTAAAAATTTTCATAGCCTTTATGTGGCAATATTACAAATCAGATGAGACTCTACTGGAGTATCTCTACACTTTGTGGAAGTCACCAAGAAACTGCAGTTACTTTTAGCTTGTCCGCCAGACACTGAAATATTGAGAACTACTCTTTCATTGGTGCAAGTCACAGATACAGATACGTACTGAAGGCGTTTGTGTATCATGGGTTTAAAGCCCAGTTGGCTCGGTAAGGCATAAATTTGCTGGAGTCCATTTAAGTAATGTGCATGCAGCGGGTGCTCTGTTATGTATAGAAATTGCGTGACATCTCCTAAGAAATGTTATTCCACCTGCTCGGCCTCGGATCGAGGACTGGAATACATTCGAAAACAATTCGTAACTGCCAGCCAACGGTGGACCAACAATTTTTCAGCTAGTCATCACTGTATAAACACTGGCTAGTTCAAATACCGTATTCAGGAAACTATAACTTGATGCATTTTTGTCAGTTACAGCATTCACAAAACACGAGTCAACATACGCAAATAACGCTTCTGAAGTTGGTCAATGTATATATATTGTAAAATAATATTTTTTTTGTGTAATGAAACTTCTGAATCGTTTACAGCAGCACATTACGAGTAACTCACCTATGGAAATCTTTTCATTTCTGGCAGCACTTACACCCAACATTTTCAATTATTAGTTGGATATATGCGTGCTACAAGTTTTCTCTCAAGTACTCCCTGTTTTACAGTACCAGAGAAATTATTCCCCGATGTCCTGAAGGATATGATGTGCGAAAATAAAGTAATGAGACTGATGTGAAAAAAATGTTGCTTATCGTATTCAAAAATGGTTCAGACGGCTCTAAGCACTATGGGACTTAACATCTGAGGTCATCAGCCGTAGAACTTAGAACTACTTAAACCTAACTAACCTAAGGACAACATACACACCCATGCCCGAGGCAGGATTCGAACCTGCGACCGTAGCGGTCGCGCGATTCCAGACTGTAGCGCCCAGAACCGCTCGGCCACTCCGGCCGGCCTTACCGTATTAGTCGAGTGTTGTCGCCATCAAAGTAGTTCACTTCTGATTACACACACTTTTTCCAGCGCTTCTGCCATTGATTTTAACATTTCTGAAACTCATCTTGTGTAATATCCTCCACGACCTATATCACAGCTTTTTGGACATCTTGTGTTGTTTGAAAATGGTGTCCCTTGACCGCCGTTTTGACTCTTGAAAATAGAAAAAAGTCTCACGGAGTGATATCTGGTGGATAAGGTGGTTGTGGTAGTACTGAAATTAGTTTTGAGGTTAAAAACTGCTGTACTGGCAGAGCAGTGTGGGATAGCGCATTATCGTGATGCAGAATCCTATTACCAGCAATGTTGGCACGGACACGAAGAACTCTTGAACGAAGTCTTTCTAAAATTTCTTTCTTCTGCAATCATTTTCATGGATAACCTTCGATCAGATCGTAAGAGTTCACGCACTCTGGCCAAGTTGACATCTGTCCGTAATGTTGATGGTCGTCCACTGCGGTCTTCATCTCCAACATTCGTTCTGCCTTCACTAAACATTTTATACCAACGAAAAACTTCGTCTCTTGGCATAACCTCCTCTCCAAACACCTTCTGAAGCTTACCGTAAGTTGTGGTCACGTATTCACCCAATTTAACGAAAAAAGAAATGACATACCTTTGCGCAATATTATGCAGTTCCATTTCCGTGACGAGAGACACAAACACATGTTAACTTATTACAGCACAACTCACGACTAAGCAGTTGCATCGATGTGTCACTTGGGCTAGAAGCAGCTTAAAGACCAAGGTCAAAGGTATTGTGCCTACGGAAGCCCGTAGGGTTGCCACATCTTGCAAAGAAAATCAGTCTCACTACTTTATTGTCGCACCTCGTATGTTGTCATTGTACCCATTTTTTTCAGCTCGAGTTTCCCACAAATACTTTTCCCCGTTGATTATCAGGTGATCCTTTTCCTTTTTTTCTTATCAGTCCTCTTAATTTTAAGCACATTTCTGTAGCGTCACGTCTCATACAATTCTTCTTCCGTTTTGCAGTAGTCCCAGATTCACTTCCAAATGCTGAGCCCCATGCACAAGTTGTCAGACAATTATTCCTAAAGTAAGGTCTATTTTTAACGTTAGAAGAATACTCCTGGAGGGGAATGTTTTCTTTTTACCTCTGCTGTTATATGTGTTAGATTTGTTTCGCTTCGTCCGTCATGTCTAATTTTGCTAATAATGTGTGAGGTTTCCATCATTTTGTTTTTTAAGAGGTTCATAATTTTGATATTAAATTTGTCGCTAATTTTATTTCAATTGCCTCCCAGTATGTGTTTCTAAGATTTACTCAGAGTCCATATTGTGTGCTTGGTTCCAGTCAACAAGAACCGTGATTGTTTACCATTTTACAGAGGATAGCAATGTCATCACCAACCCTATCATTCAAATACTTTAACCTTGTAATCTTTGTATTGCGCAAAAGGAAATATCTTGAATGATTGAAACAACGTCACAAAGCCCAAACTGCTAAGGGCAGGAACTTGAAATTTGGAGAAGATGTTGATCTCGTACTGTAGGCATCGTTTATGAAGAGATTTTTCGTAATTCTACCCTGAGGGGTGAAATACGGGATGACAGGTTTTCTGAAAATATTTGGCTATTACGTCAGTTTTGAAGCTACGACTACGAACATTGGTATTTGGTTAGTCGGTCAGAAATCAAAACTTAGTGTTTTTTGAAAAAATGTCTCTATTAAGGCAATATTAAAGCTAGAGCTAGGAAAATTGGTATTCGTTTTCTCGGTCAGAAATAAAAAAATATGTGTTTCATCAGTTCTGGAAATTCAGTTTCTCAGAGGGTGAAATAAGGTTGAAATCTTTTTTTAAATAAACCATTGTAAAAAAAATTACCGAAGCATTTTTAGTGCTACGTCTACCAAAACCGATATTTGACTTCTCTTCTACAAATCAAAAAAACTACGTGTTTAGGTATTTTTCGAAATTCAATGCCTAAAGGGGTGAAATAGTGAGTGAAAAGATCATGAAAGCAGGATCACTATTTTGGTAGAAGTACATTCGGAAAGACTATGCTTCTATGGCCTTCATTGGTGTGAAAAATGTAGATGGTATTCCCATTAGTGAAGTAAATGAAAGAAAGCTATTTAACAGTCAAATCGGATTTGTCAGAACTGCTTTGAAAAAGATACTAGTCTCTAATAGACGTAGAGGAATTACAGGCATTGGCTGCGAGCAGGAATTAATTTAAATCAATGAGGAAAGCTGAAAATTTGTGTCGGGCCGGGATTCGAAGCCGGGTCTCATGCCCGAAAGAACACTCTCACTCTCTCTCTCTCTCTCTCTCTCTCTCTCTCTGTCCCTCTTCCTCTCTCTGTCTCTCTCTCTCTCTCTCTCTCTCTCTCTCTCTCTCTCTCTCTCACACACACACACACACACACACACACACACACACACACACACACATACATACACACACACACGCCCATACGAATATATACGTACATATATAAGGTGAGACGGCCGACGATCTTTTCATCGCAGTTGCACACGAGGTTCGAACTCTTACGGGAATCAGCGAAATACCGCGAATAGCAAGGGGCACTTCATTTGTGGTGTGTTGATAATTTTAGAATTCGAGTCTGACTGGAGGCAGGCTAGGATAGTCCGTGCAGTTGCGATGACCACTGTGTCCGGATGGCGCCTGCTTAGTAAGCAGGAGACCTGGGTGCGCATTCAGGTCCGGCAAAATTTTCAACTTTCCCCATTGATTTAAATCAATGCCCGCAAGCAGCCAATGTCCGTAATTCCTCTGTGGCTTAATTCATAGTGGCTGCTAGACCAAAATCGAGTCCGTCCTTTAGGACATGTCTGAAAGAACAGACATGACGTACATGTATCATCTGTAAAACATTAATTTTCGAGTGGGCTTAACGTATGTTTGTAAAGTTATTTCTGTTATAATCACTGCGCATATTAATCATTACTGTTGGCAAAACAGAGCCACGTTTAAATGGGATTCCATGTACAGCAAAATCAACTTGACATCAGGGAATTAAGTGCTGGGTATAAGACGCGGTAATAACTATAGAACCACTTATACGATTTCTCTCTTTCTTTTCTTAACTCGTTATATGAAATTAAATTAAACTCGTTGCAATACTTTAACTATGCAAAAGTTGGCGGCCTTGTAAAGGGTCATTAACTCTTATGTAGTGTGTAGATTTACTCTTGAGCAGTGGAAGTAAGAACATACAAATTGGATGAAAGAAAAGAAAGCTCTGTGCAGATCACATAGTCTACTCAGCAGCTGTGCGAGAGCTAAGGTAATTTAATGTTAATTATCAACCTTTCTGTTATTTGCAGTCATTCTTCTTTTATTTTTGTTTATACACAAATAACCTAATGCTAATATGCAGTTGTGTTCTAAGCCATTCTTTGGAACAGCATTTATATTTTTAGCGATGTTTCTTCTGGAGATTTTGACGTAGCGTGCAGAAACGATTTGTTTACAGTTGGCAGAAATGAAACGATTCCAGGAACGAATGTATTACCTATGATATTACGTTGTCTCATGTTCACGTTCAAAACCTGGTACAAGTATTTTCCCCGCCCTTCTAGATAGATGAACGGAAACAAAATTTGCATCATAACTTCAATGCAAATTCTGACGCGCATATGGCTTCGGATTCGCCAATACCTATATATTTCATCACTGAGGTGGCTGTTCGCTTACTCATTCCGTTATTCTCTTGCGCTATTTCCTGTCCATCGGTCCGGGTGTCTGTTCGGAAGCGACTTTCCTCGTCCGACACAATGGCCGTTTCACAGGTGCGTTCCGTATAACCTTAAGTGTATCTGTAGAGTGCAGGTGGCTAAAACGTGCAAATGTATATAGTGCTGACAGATTTTCTTCGAAACAGTCTCCATTATTATGAGTATAACTTATGACATAGTGGAGAACTGAGAAAAGACACAGTTTGGCAACTGTGTTGCGTGGTCTACTACGGAACGAAGTGCAACTGTACCATATAACATAAGGTGTAGAGTGACAGCTTTCAAAGCAAGGAGATAGAGCCGTAGCGAGGTGGTCCTGTGCCGCTAGCAGAACTTCAAAAGCTGCTGCCCCATCTCTCTCCCCCCCTTCATCCTCTCCGCCTCTTCTTGTAAGACCATCCCTTGAATTTTTTTCTGAACAGATATTAATTTATAAGTACATTTAATGAAAGTTAAGCATTATCGAAATAGTATTGTTTTTATGAACTATTTTTATACAAAATATTGCAGACGACAAATTAAATGTATTACTGTACTACACGAATCACAAAGCATATAATCTTTGTACAAAAATTGGAAGAAAAATGAAATCTGTATTTATTGTTTATGGAAGCTACAGTATAATATATAATAAAGAACAGATTTTATTTGTTCCTCTCAAAATTATTAATGGCGGATAAGTTACCAGTTACTTAAGGAGTTAAGAAAATATTCCTTTCCAGGGATTATTTTTCACTGTAATTTTACTTTGATTGCCTTGCTTTGAGCGAAGCGAACACATTTATTATGTCGTTGGGCTGAAATTTAGATGCTATCGAGTCATATTGACAAACAACTTGACAGTATTAGCACACTTAACAGTATCAAACTGCACCGCTGCGGCCTGGATGAACGCACTGATTCGGTTGGGTAGGAAGTTATAACGCAGTTGTATTGTCTCCTGAAGCATACTGGCCCACAGCTGTTGTAATTGGTGTTTGATATACCGCATACTGGGAATGAGACAAAGTTCGTTCTGGTCCCACACATGTTCTTATGGGGCGAGAAATGGGTATCTTGCCGGCCACGGGAGTTCCTAAACACAATGCTGGCCGGGTGTGGACGTGCATTGTCCTGTTGAAAAATGGAACCAAGATATTGTGGCACGAGAGGTAACACATAAGGACATAGGATACCCGTGATGTACCCTTCTACGGACGAAGTTCTCTGAGTCACTACCAGCTCTCACGAATTATGAAGGTTTTGTAAAACGCGATTCCCATCGATAAAAAGCAACATGGATTCCGCAAACAGAGGTACAGCAAAAGTCAGAGTTCATCTGCTCCTCCACGAGGTCCAAAGTGCTGTAGATATCAGTGCTCAGGTTGACGCCGTGTTCCTTGACTTCAGGATGATATTTTGAGAAAGGTGTGCACTGTCTTTTAGTGAAAAAAATAATAGCTTATACAGTATCGGACCAGATTAGTGACTATATTCAAGACTTCCGTGCATAACACTCTTAACGGAACTAAATCGGCAGATGTAAAGGCAATTTATGGAGTATCCCAAGGAACTGTAATATGACCATTACTAGCAGCTAACGCCGCAAGCACCATGATGAGCCTTTTGCAGATGATGCGGTTGTCTATAAGAAGGAGACTGAGGTGAAATGCTGGAAGAGCTGCAGAGGATTGAGGAACTTGTTTCAGGGTTTGGCAGTTAACCCTGAACGTAAATAAACGTAACATTGAGCACATATACGTGAAGAAATCCATTACCGTACACTTCTGTTACTGGTGACAAACTGCTGGAAACAGTAACTACTTTAAAATGTGTAGCAGTGACCATCCGGGGCGACCTTAAGATGAATGACCACATGACACAAGCATTAGGAATAGCGGGTACCAGACAGATTTGTAGAAAGAACCTTAAATAAATGTATTTCATCCACAAAAGGAGTGACTTGCAACCGATCGATTCTTGAGCATTGGTTGAGTGTAGTCTGGGATCCTTACCAGCATGCGTAGAGTAGATCCAAAGAAGAGCAGAGCGTTTCGTTACGGGTCCTTTTACTCGGCGCGAAAGCGTTAAGGACCTCATCAACAAACTCCCTTGGGAGATGCTAGAAGAGTGGCTTTGTGCACCACGGAGCGCTTTGCTATTGAAATTCCAAGAGAGTATCTTCCAGGTAGATCGGTTCAAATGGCTCTGAGCACTATGGGACTTAACATCTGTGGTCATCAGTCCCCTAGAACTTAGAACTACTTAAACCTAACCAACCTAAGGACATCACACAACACCCAGTCAACACGAGGCAGAGAAAATCCCTGACCCCGCCGGGAATCGAACCCGGGAACCCGGGCGTGGGAAGCGAGAACGCTACCGCACGACCACGAGCTGCGGACCAGGTAGATCGGACAATACATTACATCTTGCCACGCATGTCTCGCGAATAAGCTCAAGGATACAACTGGAAAAATTAGAGCTAATGCGGAGAGCTATCGATAATCATCCTTCTAGTGCGCTAAACACGAATGCAGTAGTTAAGAAGGGGATGAGACAGTAACAGAATTGCCATTCGCCACACACTGTGAGATGGCTTATGGGATATGAATGTTGTAGATCAGAAAAGTAAAATTCGGAAACTCGTTCATGGATGATTTCATACTTGGTGTTTCTGCACAAGACGCACTGATTGTATATATTTTAATTAGTTTTAGCTCCGAAAGTGGCTCCATCAGTACGCCGTGTAAGAGTAACCGTCCGAATGCTGCATGGGCCCCCCAATTCTCTTTCAGCATCCTGTTCGCAAGTACACCGCTTAGAGAAGATACTTCCAAGATACGAATAGTGACCAGTGTGCCCCAGAGCTGTGTCTAGGATGGAGATACTGAACTCAGGGCGAGTTAATCCTAGGGCAGATCCTTTTTCCACACTAAGATCAAAACGATCACATGCAGGTTTAAAGCAGTTGATTTACTGATGTAACTGTATCGGTGTTAAAACAGGAGGTGCTGTATTTTCAGGATACTGTAGTTTTGTCACCCGGGTAACCTGTGGAATCAATGCGATGCAGAATTACTGCGAAGGACGTGGTCAGACATGCCATCATGAATGAATCAGTTCCACAAAGCGTTCAGTACATCCAAAGTGTCTTAGTTCCTAACACATGGCAGAAATTGGAAATTTGTGGTAAGTTCTACGGGACCAAACTGCTGAGGTCATCGGTCCCAAGGCTCGCACATTACTTAATCTAACTTAAACTAACTTACGGTAAGGCCAACACCCACACCCATGCCCAAGGGAGGAACCGCGCGAACCGTGGCAAGGCGCCCTTAGACCGCACGGCTACCTCACACGGCTTCACATGGCGGATGTAGGTACTGAATCAAAGGCTTTTTCCAGGTCATGGAAAACTAGATATAGAGGCTTCTGTTCGTCCCTGCATTTTCCCCTGAGTTGTCTAACGCAGAACGTCGTATCTGTTGTGCTTCTGGCGGTTCGGAAAGTACATTGAATTTCAGGCAAAATCCACTTCAGAACAATATGGAGTTGGTTTAATAAAATTCCTGTGAGAAGTCCAGGTACTGAGTTATAAAGCAGAACTGACGAAACTCCTGTCTTTAAATAATATCGCTTTATGCCTGATGAACGTGAATGTGATGCAAAAGTGAGAAACTAACAAGCAGAATTTTCAAGACGGTAACTGTGCTCAACCTGTAAACCAAGGATATGGATCGCTAATTACTGCAGCAGCATTATCAGCACTTCTATAGCCGCTGAAACATATTTGCTACAATTCCAGATAGGTACACCTGGTCAGTATGCGAATTCTTGCCCCCAGTCACTGAAAAATATTCAGTGTTGACGTGGCCGAATTAGATTTCTCTTGCCTGAATCCCAAGTGTTTTAGGTAATTCTGGCACTTTTCCGGAATTACAAAAGAATATCTAAAGCCTCTTCGCAGAGATGCATCATTACACAACGAATGACGTAAACATTGTGAACACCACCTCGGATGCATTTGACAGTTTTATCACCAGAAAACCTCCTGTTATACTTGAACAAGGGCAATGGCAATGAGGAGCGGCCATGACGCTCTCAATAGTTCCCACTCGTTTCCAATGAGTGATGTATAACCTTTTTAGAATAAACGGTGTTAGATTCTGATAAGTCTTTTTAATGTTACCTAATTTTCCTCTAGTTTGAAATTCTGTAGTTAGTTTTTTTTGATTTGCAGCAGCTGTACGGCAATCTAAGGTTCACTATTCTGTTCCTCTTTATCGATTGGCCTGAAAAATATTTCACCGGAAAAAGGTCAAAATCACAGTTTCTGAGAAAAAGTGTATGTACGATAGGTCTCATGCATCCCATACAGCGTGTACCATAAGTGATAACGAAAAGTGGCCACGGTGAAAGTATACGATAGTTGAAGAGAAAACGGTAAACATGCGTTGAGCGAATATATAGTTACGAATCGCCATTGATTTCATTATGAAATACTATCCTAGATAGGAAAGATCCATTTGAAATATAATCTTTTCGATGAAGTGTCCATCACATTGGGCTCATGTTTCCTGAAACTGAATGTTTTTTCTTGTATTATCGTACAATTATCCTCTTAATTTGGGAAACTAGAGAAGTACATGATTACTTCAATTATGCTACCGTCGTCATTTTCTTCAAGGAAGGAGACCGTAGTGTATGTGGGAACTAGCGTGATATATTCTTATTGTCAATTGCGGGCAAAATTATCACAAGAATTCTATTAAACCAGCTCCAGATTATTCCAGAGTGGATTTTGCCTGAATCTCAAAGTGGTTTCCGAAGCTCCAGAAGCAGAACAGACACGACGTTCTGAGCTAGACAACTCCTGGAAAAAGTAGGGAGTAACAGAAGCCTCTATATCTAATTTGCTGTGACCTGGAAAAATCCTTAGATTCAGTACCTACATCTGCCTTGTGGAATGTACCAAGACACTTTGGATGTCCTGAACGCTGGGTGTAACTGAGTGTTTCAAGCTCGCCATGATGGCATGTCAGGGCACATCTTCCATGGTAAGTCTGCATCGGATTTGTTCCCAATTACTCACGATTTGAAACAAGGCTATGTGCTTCCACCAACATTCTTTTCACCGTACATGGCTGCCATGCTGCGTCAAACATCTGCAAACAGCCAATGCATGGAGATTAAGTTTCGTTTTCATGCAGGTCTCTTCAGCCTCGCAAGATTTCGTTCGTAAAGGCGTCCAGATTACTTGGGTGACAGAACTACAGTCTTCCAATGAGGTAGCATCTCTTGCTCTAACACCAGTAGAGTTGCAACAGTCCGTCAACCGCTTAAGACTGCGTCTGACTGCATTGATCTTACGAACAGTGTGTAAAAAGAATCTGCCCTAGGATTAACTCGCCCTGAGTTCAATATCTCCAGCCTAGACGCAATCCTGGAGCAGACTGACCACCTTTCATATCTTGTAACGATCTTCTCTAAGCGGTGTAATTGCGAACATGATGATGAAAAAAGAATTGGGACTGCCAATACTGCATTTGGACGGTTAATACACAGTCTTCGCGAATAAAGACCTAAAGCTTTTGTTGTTTCCATGCTCCTGTATGGCTCTGAATCTTCGACACTATCGCCGTGATGTCAAAATACTTGATACGCCTTGACTAGTAAAAGGGAGGATCATATGACCAACACTGCGGTTTTCGAGAAAGCTCATCTAAACCGCAGTGAGGCAATCATAATCGCGCCTCAGTTGAGATGGATAGATCATGTTCATCGTTGTAAGGACCAGCGGAGAAGCATCACGAAGACGACTCTTATAAACATGGGAAGAACGTGCTGTGGACAGCTTACATTGGAGTGCTGTTAACTTGTTTGAAGGAGAGCGCCACAGATATGAAGAATCCAAGCGACAAGCAAACTAGCTTCGTCAGTTACAACCGCGCCACCGTCTAGCCATTCAGTGCCACCTGTGTGTCCGTATGACTTATGCCACGACTGGTCTGTTCAGCCACCGAAACACATCCACAAGCTCAGCTTAAAAGCTCACTCCATGTAGGACGAAGTTGTGCATAGTCGGAATCGAGTTGCAGCCGACGACGATCGTATACATCTGTGTGAGATCTGAGCATTTATGATACACCTTGTATATAAGAATATGATGTCTTGATAGTTTTATTCAAGCACACAACTGCAATGCTGCGAGTGTACTATTTCTGTACACCTATTTTCATTGTTTTGGATTCGTCGTTTTATTCTAGATCTGAAGATGACTCGCACTGGCTGAAACGGATTATTTGATTATTTATTACACAAAACTGTGTTTATCTCAAACATTTCGCAGTGTAAAATAATGAATTATTCACCTATACACTTATAACGTAAATACGAGGAGCACTCAAAAAAGCAATACAACACAGTTTTTTCTGAGAGCAGGTTGGTTTTATTCAGGATTCCAATACAACATTTATTTCACACTATTTTGGCTACAAATTTTTTTTAGCATAATCTCCGGTGTACGCGACGGCCTTACTCCACTTTATTGGGAGGTGCATCATTCGTTGGGTCAAACAGCTGGAAGTTGGAAGGTGCGGGACCCATGCTCTAGAGTGGATGAAGAAAAACAGTCCAGTTTTGTGACCTCCTCTCGGGTGCGCAGAGACGGAGAAGTTCGCCTGCATTTTTGTGGTGGCAAACATCCTAAAGTCGATTTTTCAGTTTCTTGAGGATAGCACAATACACTTTCGATGTGATCGTTGCACCATGGGGTACGACACCCAACAGAATTACCCCCTGAGGGTCGCAGAAGATCATCGACATGAGGGTGAGACTTTGTACTTTTTCTTCAGAGGAGAGGTGGTGTGGAGCCTCTCCACGGATTGCTGTTTTTGCTTCCGTTTCGAAGTGACGAACCCATGTTTCATCTCCTGTGACGATGTTGAACAAAAAATTGTCACAGGCAGAATCGTAACGCACAAGTACTTCCGTACTGATCATCCTGCACTGCTCTTTATGGTCTTCTGTTAGACGGCGAGGAACCCTGCGGGCACACGCTTTAGAGTACTCCAGCACGTGGACGAGTGTTTCAGTACTACCAACAGAGACGTCCTGGTAAGCAGCTACGTGTCCGCAGGGTCCATCGTTGCAGTAGTTAAACCTGTGTGCGGTCGGCCGGCACGCGAGACATCGGACCGATTTGCGCCACCTTGTTCCGATGACGACAGACGCCTCGCCCAACGACTCACCGATGACTGCCGGGTATCCGTGGACATTCTGCAAGCGCCTAAAGATATCTGCTATTCTCTGGTTTTACACCAAAAGAAACTAAGCGACAACTCGGTGCTTGGAATGAACCTTCCGTTAGACGCCATTTTGACGGCTACATACAGCTCCCTCATCTATTGGGACTTCGTAAGACTATAGGGACTTTAGAAAATATATTCCCCGATGTATTTTTGCATTTTGTCTGTGGTGTCACCGCCAGACACCACACTTGCTAGGTGGTAGCCTTTAAATCGGCCGCGGTCCGCTAGTATACGTCGGACACGCGTGTCGCACTATCAGTGATCGCAGACCGAGAGCCGCCAAACGGCAGGTTTAGTCTAGAGAGACTCCCTAGCACTCGCCCCAGTTGTACAGCCGACTTTGCTAGCGATGTTTCACTGTCTACATACGCTCTCATTTGTAGAGACGACAGTTTAGCATAGCCTTCAGCTACGTCATTTCCTACGACCTAGCAAGGCGCTATATTCAGTTACTATAATTACCATCTTCAAGAATGTATTCTGAACAGATAATATTGTGAATCACGTACCGTCAAGACCGACGTTCATACACTCCTGGAAATTGAAATAAGAACGCCGTGAATTCATTGTCCCAGGAAGGGGAAACTTTATTGACACATTCCTGGGGTCAGATACATCACATGATCACACTGACAGAACCACAGGCACATAGACACAGGCAACAGAGCATGCACAATGTCGGCACTAGTACAGTGTATATCCACCTTTCGCAGCAATGCAGGCTGCTATTCTCCCATGGAGACGATCGTAGAGATGCTGGATGTAGTCCTGTGGAACGGCTTGCCATGCCATTTCCACCTGGCGCCTCAGTTGGACCAGCGTTCGTGCTGGACGTGCAGACCGCGTGAGACGACACTTCATCCAGTCCCAAACATGCTCAATGGGGGACAGATCCGGAGATCTTGCTGGCCAGGGTAGTTGACTTACACCTTCTAGAGCACGTAGGGTGGCACGGGATACATGCAGACGTGCATTGTCCTGTTGGAACAGAACGTTCACTTGCCGGTCTAGGAATGGTAGAACGATGGGTTCGATGACGGTTTGGAAGTACCGTGCACTATTCAGTGTCCCCTCGACGATCACCAGTGGTGTACGGCCAGTGTAGGAGATCGCTCCCCACACCATGATGCCGGGTGTTGACCCTGTGTGCCTCGGTCGTATGCAGTCCTGATTGTGGCGCTCACCTGCACGGCGCCAAACACGCATACGACCATCATTGGCACCAAGGCAGAAGCGACTCTCATCGCTGAAGACGACACGTCTCCATTCGTCCCTCCATTCACGCCTGTCGCGACACCACTGGAGGCGGGCTGCACGATTTTGGGGCGTGAGCGGAAGACAGCCTAACGGTGTGCGGGACCGTAGCCCAGCTTCATGGAGACGGTTGCGAATGGTCCTCGCCGATACCCCAGGAGCAACAGTGTCCCTAATTTGCTGGGAGGTGGCGGTGCGGTCCCCTACGGCACTGCGTAGGATCCTACGTTCTTGGCGTGCATCCGTGCGTCGCTGCCGTCCGGTCCCAGGTCGACGGGCACGTGCACCTTCCGCCAACCACTGGCGACAACATCGATGTACTGTGGAGACATCTCGCCCCACGTGTTGAGCAATTCTGCGGTACGTCCACCCGGCCTCCCGCATGCCCACTATACGCCCTCGCTCAAAGTCCGTCAACTGCACATACGGTTCACGTCCACGCTGTCGCGGCATGCTACCAGTGTTAAAGACTGCGATGGAGCTCCGTATGCCACGGCAAACTGGCTGACACTGACGGCGGCGGTGCACAAATGCTGCGCAGCTAGCGCCATTCGACGGCCAACACCGCGGTTCCTGGTGTGTCCGCTGTGCCGTGCGTGTGATCATTGCTTGTACAGCCCTCTCGCAGTGTCCGGAGCAAGTATGGTGGGTCTGACACACCGGTGTCAATGTGTTCTTTTTTCCATTTCCAGGAGTGTATTTAAGGGATAAAAGTTAAGTGTCAAACTAATTACGTCCGCTCTCTGAATTCTCATTCCTTGTCATATTCCAGACCTCACGTCAGTATAGTTCTTCCCTCCTCACGCCAGCCTGCGTGAGCTAAAACGCGTGCATTGCGGCCTCCACTCGTAACACGGTGTTGGCTCTTCTGCTAACACAAAATTGTCAACTCAGATTGGCAGAGAAAGCAAAACGTGTTGTATTACTTATGGAACGCCCTATTATAAACCTATCTGTAGTCCAGCGGCATGCGCGCATACGCGAGCAATCACTTAAGGAGCGTTCCATTTTCTGCATTTAAAGGAAGTGTTCAGAATAGCCTTGGTGTTGAATACAGCAAAGGACTTGGCTGGCGAGAAGGGAAACATGGCGTGAGGGTGGGAAAAGGGAGGGGTGAGGAGGAGAAAACCACTTGTTGCTTCCTCGTGGGACTCTAGCGTATAACAGCAGCGAGAAAAGACATTTGCCTGCGGAGGATCCTCAGCTGCAGAATTTACAGAAGTCAGGCGCCTTTACTGCTGATGTCTCATCCAGAGTGCTGCGTTAATTATGTCTTAAACTAAAAGCTGCAGAGACTAACAAATTTTCGGTGCAATTAAAATTATTCGTCCATCATTGATTCAAAAATACCAGAATACTTAACACGAGATACAGCAAGTTTCATACAGGTAGTAAGTGTGATAATTTTAAAAAATATATTTAACACGGAACTAATCTATTTCTTAGGGTTTCATTTGCGCTACAGATTATTTCCTTTTTTTCCCAAATTACATCTTCAACTACTTGAAGTTAGCATAATTGGGCATATTACCACTCCAAGAAATTCCATCTCGTTCAGTTTGTTTCAGTTTTCCATTGCCCAACGGGGAAAAAATGTTTTTGGCTTTACCTTGCCTCTTGCTGTCGTCACTATAGCCCTATCAGCGTGTGCCAATTACGGTCGCAAGCGTCATTCGTGGTCAGAACAGTCTTCTGTGTCGTTATGAGTGCGTAATGTCATAGCTAAATTCATTCGAACGTGGGCAAATTTGTGCTGCCGGAGGTTTTTCCGGAACCAAGGTAGCAGAAGTGATTGGTGTTTCAAGAGGCACCGTATCGAAGTTTTATGTCGAATACAGGCAAAATGGATAAACGTAACACGGTGGGAAAAATTATATTTAACTTAACGAAGTGAACGAAGCCGCCGGCCGGAGTGACCGAGCGGTTCTAGGCGCTACAGTTTGGAAGCGCGTGACCACTAAGGTCGCAGGTTCGAATCCTGCCTCGGGCATGGATGTGTGTGATGTCCTTAGGTTAGTTAGGTTTAAGTAGTTCTGAGTTCTAGGGGACTGATGACCTCAGCAGTTGACCGAGCGAGGTGGCGCAGTGGTTAGCACACTGGACTCGCATTCGGGAGGACGACGGTTCAATCCCGCGTCCGGCCATCCTGATTTAGGTTTTCAGTGATTTTCCTAAATCGACCCAAGCAAATGCTGGGATGGTACCTTTGAAAGGGCACGGCCGACTTCCTTCCTCATCCGATGAAACCGATGACCTCGCTGTTTGGTCTCTTCCCTCCAAACAAACAACAACAACAACAACCTCAGCAGTTGAGTCCCATAGTGCTCAGAGCCATTTGAACCATTTGAACGAAGCCGTGTGTTCAATGATCGTGACGGACGCTCATTGAAGAAGATTGTGACGAAAAATAAGAGGGCGACAGCTGCACAGTCACCGCAGAGCTGAATGTCGCACTCGCAAACCAAGGCAGGGTCAAAACAGCGCTAAGGAAGCTCCATAAGCAGAAAATTAAAAGGTGAGCCGGAATTCCAAAATCACTCTTTAGTAGTACAAAATTCAATTACCTTACCGAGGTGGGCACATCGCTACCGTCAAATTACCGATATCAAGCACCCTAGAGCGTAGGCAACAATCCGTGTGCCTTTGACAATTTTCTCCTTGTTTTTACAATAGAAACGACAGGAAGGGAGGTGGCGCACAGTCCCTCATCCACAGTCTTCCCGTCAGTGTCCTGGATTCAGTTCAAAGCCTCTCCGCAGTGTGTCATGAAGTGAAAGCACCGGTACTGTTGATGGCGATCCGTTCGCCGGATGGGGACATTTACCTCTGCGGCTCCCGTGATGCGCGTTGACAGTAGTAGCCCACGTGGCGACTCTGGGTTTCACCCTCTCACTTCTCTCATTTCCAACACGAACATGAAGCTACACTACACGGACACCCCTTACAGTCGCCTACACTTAACAGATACTCTTCTCGTATTTCACGTAGAAAAGGTGTTTGCAGACACTGTGAATAGGAAGAACCTTTCCAATTAGACTGCTGAGCCTGCTCTTTGGAATCTCCCAGTCATTACGACTTCACTCCAGTTTACTTGAGTTAGTGATGCAAATGCCCGTAACAGGAATATGGGGTGACGAAGCCATAATAAATGGAAGAAAGGGCTCTCATCGGACGAATCTTGATTCACACTTTTTGCAACTTCTGGCCATGTTTAAATTCCATGAGTGAAATATGACGGGGTTTTGGGAAAGAATTTGGCAGCCTTATGGTGGTGTTCCATGGGCCGATTACTTACTCTGGAGGGTCGCATTACTGCCGATCATTATGTCCCATTTAGCCTCTTCAGGTGCGTCCATGGGACTATGTTTGTTCCCAAATGGTGATGCTGTGTTCCAAGACGACAGGATCCCTTTCAACATGACCCGCATTGTACAGCACTGACTATCTGAGCAGGAGGATGATTTGTCACATCTCTCCTGGCCACTACAGACACCAGATGTCAATGTTAGTGATCATTTGTGGTTTACTTTGGAAAGAAGGGTGCGTGATCACTGTCCACTATTTTGCACGAAGTTTGGTGTAGGATTCGCTTGAAAACCATACAGTGTCTGTATTTATCCATTCTGAGATGACCAGAAGCTCATCTGGATGTCAGCGAGATTCCTACATCATATTATGTATGTTGCCATTGTTGTTGGTGGTAGTGTTGTAGTCTTTAGTCCGAAGACTGGCTTGATGCAACTCACTCTGCTACTATGTCCTTTGCGCGCCTCTTCATCTCCAAAACTTACTTGTTTCTGAATCTTGCTTACTGTTTTCATCACTAGATCTCCTTCTACGATTTTTACCCTGACACTTTCCCCCAATACTAAATTTGTGATCCTTTGATGTTTGAGACTGTGTCCTATCAACTGATCGCCTGTTTTGGTCAAATTGTGCCATCAATTTATTGTCTCCCCAATTCTATTCAGTACCTCCTCATTACTTACATGATTGACCCATCTAATCTTCAGCATTCTTCTGTAACATTTCGAAAGCTTCTGTTCTTCTTTTATCTAAATTGTTAGTCGTCCATGTTTGTCTTCCACACATGGCTACACTCCAGACAAACACCTTCAGAAAAGATTTCCTAACACTTACATCTGTTTCGATGTTAACAGATTTCTCTTCTCCAGAAATCCTTTACTTGCCATTGGCAACCTACATTTTATGCCCTCTTTACTATGAGCATCAGCAGTTATTTTGCTGCCCAAATCGTAAAATTCATCCACTACTTTAAGTGCCTCGTTCCCTAATCTGATTCCCTTAGTATCGCCTGATTCAGTTCGGCTACATTCCATTATTTGTTGATGTTTATCTTACATGCTCCTTTCACAATACTGTCCATTCTTTTCAAGTGCTCTTCCATGTCCTTTGCTGGCTGTGACATAATTAAAATATCATAAAATTCTTTATTTCTTCTCCCTCAACATTACTTCTTACTCCAAATTTTCCATTGGTTTCCTTGACTGCTTTTTCAAAACCCATATTGAATAACATCGGGGGTAGGCTACAAACCTGTCTCACTCCCGTTACAACCACTGCCTCCCTTTTATGCCCCTCGACTGGTATAACTGCCGTCTCGTTTCTGTACAAGTTGTAAATAGCCTTTTGCTAGCAGTATTTTACCCCTGCTACCGTTACCACTTCAAAGAAAGTATTCCAGGTTAACATTGTCAAAAGCTTTCTCTAACTCTACAAATCGTATAAAATGTATGTTTGCCTTTTCTTACCCTATCTTCGAAGATAAGTCGTAGGGTCAGTATTGCCTCAAGTGTTTCCGCATTTCTCCAGAATGCCAACTGATCTTCCCCGAGGTCTACTTTTACATTTTTTTCCATTCTTCTGTACAGAATTCGTGTTAGTATGTTGCAATCATGACTTATTAAATTCATAGTTCGATAATTTTTACACCTATCAGCAACTGCTTTCTTTGGAACAGAATTTACCACATTATTCTTGAACTCTGAGGGTATTTTGCCTGCCCCATACATCTTGCATACCAGATGGAAGGGTTTTGTCATATCTGGCTCTTCCTAGGCTATAAGCCGCTCTGACGGTATGTCGTGTAATACCGGGGCCTTGTTTCGACTTACATCATTCAGTGTTTTGTCAAATTCTTATCGCAGTATCGTGTCTCCCATCTCATCTTTTCCTATGTCTACTTACCTTTCTATAATATTCATCTCCCTTGCATGGACCGTCTATACACTCCTTTCACCCTTCAGCTTTCCTTTCTTTTCTTAGAACTGGTTTACCATATGACCTCTTGATATTCATAGAGCTGCTCTTTTTTTCTGAAAGCCCTCTTTAACATTCTTGTAGACGGTATCTATATTTTCCTTACTGAAATATGCTTCTAAATCTTTGAATTGGTCCTCTGTCTATTCCTGCTTAATAGTTTAGCTCTTGCTGTCAGTCTTACATTTCAGGCGTTTGTATTCCCTTTCGCCTGCTTCATTTTCTGCAGTTTTAAAAGTTTACTTTCCTCACTTAAATTCATTATCTCTTGTGTTAGCCAAGGATTGCTACTAGACCTTGTCTTTCTACCTATTTGATCCTCTGCTGCCTTCACTATTTCATCTCTTAAAACTACCCATTCGTCTACTACTGAATTCATTTCCCCTGTTCCAGTTAACCATTGCCTGATGCTCCCTCTGAAGCTCTCAACAACCTCTGGTTCATTCACCTTTCTTAAGGCCAGCTCCTCATATTATGCGTGGGAATGCGTTAATGAATTATATTTTGGTATTCCCATGCCTTTACCCATCTCCAGTAACACTTAAGCTTTTTCTTGACTGACTCGATGATTCCATCGACCTTTTAAGTTGTTATCACTTATTTGTGCATTTTCTCCACAGTCACTGTTTACTGCATCTGTTCCATGTTCATGCACATGCCGTATTACATTGTTGGCTGGGATACCCTACGTTAGAGGTTCAGTCGCCTTTCGGAAAGGCTGTTCTCTCTCCGCTGACATTTGTCTCTTTTCTTGCGGATATGAGATGAATACACTAAACAGATTCAGAAGTATGTAGGTTGCAGTAGGTACTGGGAGATGAAGAAGCTTGCACAGGATAGAGTAGCATGGAGAGCTGCATCAAACCAGTCTCTGGGCTGAAGACCACAACAATAACAACATGTGAGTGTTGTGCCTTTTTGTGTATATTTCGAGTTTAGGTGAGTGTCATGTAATTGATGTAGTGATATGTTTGGGTTGTTTGATCATTATGATCGAAGGGAGAGGGTGAAACGAGGTGCCGACAGAGGACCAATTCAACGATTTAATAGTACACAGGATGAGAAAGGGGGTAGCGAGTTTGCGCCGAGGTTAACGTCCCCTTCCGACGGACGAATCATTATCAAGAGTGTTGTATGTCCTCACTTGAGACACTGGGGCGAGGTGGCACAAACACAGGTGGTCAGGAATTTTTCGTCAACACATCTTCTCCCAATGTAGGTGAAAAACTGGCAGTGAAAACTTTCATCCGTCACCAGTATTAGAAACCCGCTTACCCCGTGCCGAGCGCCATCACACAAGCGTGCTTTTGCGACTTGAGGTAGGGAGACAGGTTTCGTTCTCATGTTGAGAGTGGTACGCAGTATTTTTCATTACCAAGGAACGAAGAGATTTCAGATCCTGGACGATGTCTTTGGTGGCAGCGCGGCACATACGACACCGTTAAGCCGGAAGCGACGGACCGACAGAAACGGACACATAAAGGATCTGGAAACATAGCACAAAACTGAGAAAAATGATAACATTCATACAGTTTACATCCCTACGCTTCGAAGCTTTAGAAAAAGTCTCCAATAATCTACACACACCGCCATGGTCCTTCACCCCAATGGCTTATCCAGCGCATTGGATACTGAAAACTGACGAACAAATAAACGGATATAAGTCTCTCCTCTGCCAACTGAAATGCTTCTCTTCACGATCCTCATATTTTAAGTAACTTACTTTCAAAAGAACTATATTAAAAGTTTATTGGAAATGGGTAACGCTTAAGTTTCAGAGTGACGAGATACGTTCATGAAGGTTTGACGTAACCAAGCCGTACAAAAGCGGTGAGCTGTGTGAGACCTATTAGGTGCTAGATGCCACGTGATCTTTTATTTTCATTTTGTTACTTTGGTGTCGGAAGAATGAATACTTTCAGGCAGACTTTGTCGATTCACATTTATGAAACATGAGCAGGTACGTTTACACTGCTTTACGTGAAAACTAAATGATATTTTAGGCATTGGAATGAGTTACTTGCTGATGAGCCGTAAGATAGGGGGCCAAAATTACGTCATCTCGGTAGGTTATGACCTGTATTCTGTATTAATCCTGAAAAATTATGGAAAAGCCTCCAGCTGCAAGAACAGACGTACGAAAAAAGCATTCGTAATTTCCTTCCTCATAAAAATTATCAAAAGTACAATTAATTTAAAGATATTTTTTCATTCTAACATTACTAAACCTTTTCACTATTATAAATCACTCGAAGGTCACCAGTGAACAATGTTTCCAAGTTATTTTCAATCTTCTAAACATGTGGCACACACAAATTTCTATACCTGTGTAGATGACGAGCATGCTTAGTGATATCAAATAAGGAATTTCGTGCAAATAGTCCATTTGTGGCCGGTTGCGTTTTTCTACCAGGAAAAGTAAAATAATCGTCGCATGCAGTATAGCATATAAAATCAAATGTTAACAACAGTTTCAAATTTTGTCCCCAGGACGAAAATAGAAACAGCAAGACGGACGAAACAGCGAACCTTTCCATCTTAATTATAATGGCAGCTACAGTAACAAGTGACAAACTCTTGACTATAACGACTGCGTGCCAGAAACTAAAACATACGACTCATATACAACTCAATATTTGAACACAAATCAATACTCTTACTACAAAGAGCAGGTTCTTAATTTGACTGCTGCACTGACTGACACCAGTGTAAGAAAACAAGTTCCCTTTCGCATCGAAGCTAAGCGCACTGCACGCAACAAACTCCGTACACAAGCCAATTGAATGAGGTATGCAAGCGTATACAACAAAATATTAATTACGAACTCTGGAAATTGGAAATTTCTAGGCTGAAGAAATTAGGAGCATCCACAGAATGAGGACCCTTAATCTTCTCTCTCTCTCTCTCTCTCTCTCTCTCTCACTCACTCACTCACTCACTCACTCTCTCTTTAAATAAACAACTAGAATTTGTTATTTTTTCTCAGTTGTAGGTGTAATGCAGTTTAAGAGAGTTTGTCGCCAGACGCTTTACACTGATAGAGCATGATCAGTGGTGATTTTGTAAATATTTTGCAGGCGTAATAGGTATTTACATCATGATTTATACAGAGTTAAAAACGGTTTTACCTCGAATATGATGTTCGTTTTACTAACAGTGGTTATTCTTGTTTCTTCCTTGGCTAGCAGCGTCTGTTTTCTCGCTTTTAGAAACACACTTTTCCTTTAACTGTATTTGGATTTCTGCGATTCACTCTAGTTTCATAAAACTTCACTGCCGGCCGAAGTGGCCGTGCGGTTAAAGGCGCTGCAGTCTGGAACCGCAAGACCGCTACCTTCGCAGGTTCGATTCCTGCCTCGGGCATGGATGTTTGTGATGTTCTTAGGTTAGTTAGGTTTAACTAGTTCTAAGTTCTAGGGGACTAATGACCACAGCAGTTGAGTCCCATAGTGCTCAGAGCCTGCCATAAAACTTCACCCAAGTTCACTAATTTTTCTGTGCTGAATAACGAAGTGGTTACAAGCGAAATTGTGAACGATACTAAAGTGAAAATAGTCAAAGATATTTTTTATCCAGGAGGTAAGGTTGAACTGGATAACTGAAGCAAAGATGTTACTGGGAATAGATCTCCAATGGCGAAAAATGCTCCCTTCAGTAAAAGAGCTGTAGTGGTTCGTATCAGATGGCTGCATATGGAGCTAAGCATTGAAAAAAGTGGACACCAGAAATTCAGAGATACGGGAAATTTGGTGCCATCTAGGAAAGTGTAAGTTAAGTGCAGAGATAAAATGCAGTCTCACGACTTTCTGGAAGAGGTCAGGAAAATTGTTTGCGAAAGACCAATACAAGATAAAGACACAAGGTGGTCCATCTTCGGCAGTGGTCGCAAGGCGGCGAGAATCGCGTGCTCGTATGGTCCGTTCTTTCAGTAGTATTTTGTAACACTACGCATCTAGCAACAAACAGTCGAATCCAAAAACGCCAACTAACATTTAGAGTTTCTCAAGAGTGGACGTTGCCTGATAAGTAAGAAACAAACGCTTAAAGGGACAGTAATATTTTAAGATGTGCAAATATTTGTGACTGTCTCATATTGCATAGTGCATCTATGTACAAGTGCTGTTGAAAAATACAGTTATGGATAAAGGAATGCAAGACGAAAGGTTAGGACCCATGTATCATCATGTGTCATTTCCTGTTACTCCCTTTTGACACAAATGCCCTGAAAGAGGTAGGCATTTTGCAATCACAATTTCGGTTATTACAACACAGATTGAGTAAGATATCAGGTCCCTATAATAACGCAATAAGAACCGGTAGACCTTGATTAATAAGAGGTTCAGTAAATTAAGAAATAGCTCTTAATTTAATTAAAAGGGAACGCCGGCCGGTGTGCCCGTGCGGTTCTAGGCACTTCAGTCTGGAACTGCGTGACCGCTACGGTCGCAGGTTCGAATCCTGCCTCTGGCATGGATGTGTGTGATGTCCTTAGGTTAGTTAGGTTTAATTAGTTCTACGTTCTAGGCGACTGATGACCTCAGAAGTTAAGTCGCATAGTGCTCAGAGCCAGCCGATTAAAAGGGAACAGGCATGCCTTCAATAAAAACGGCGTCAGTTAAGTAAAATTAGCAAATAGAAAACAGGCAGCCTTCAATAATAACAGCTTAGGTTAAGCAAAATTACCAAATGTAAAACAGGCAGACTTTCAACGCGAACAGCTTCGGTTAAGTAAAATTACCAAATACAAAACCAAATGCAAAATAGGCAGGCCTTCTTCAATAACCGCTTCAGCTAAGTAAGATTGCTGTCGTTGTTGTTGTGGTCTTCAGTCCTGAGATTGATTTGATGCAGCTCTCCATGCTACCCTATCCTGTGCCAGCTTCTTCATCTCCCAGTACTTACTGCGACCTACATCCTTCTGAATCTGATTAGTATATTCATCTCTTGGTCTCCCTCTACGATTTTTACCCTCCACGTTGCCCTCCAATACTAAATTGGTGATCCCTTGCTGCCTCAGAACATGTCCTACCAACCGATCCCTTCTTCTAGTCAAGTTGTGCCACAAATTCCTCTTCTCTCCAATTATATTCAATACCTCCTCATTAGTTACGTGATCTACCCATCTAATCTTCAGCATTCTTCTGCAGCACCACATTTCGAGAGCTTCTATTCTCTTCTTGTCCAAACTATTTATCGTCCATGTTTCACTTCCATACATGGCTATACTCCATACAAATACTTTCAGAAACGACTTCCTAACACTTAAATCTATACTCGATGTTAACAAATTTCTCTTCTTCAGAAACGCTTTCCTTGCCATTGCCAGTCTACATTTTATATCCTCTCTACTTCGACCATCAGCAAAACTCCTTTACTACTTTAAGTGTCTCATATCCTAACCTAATTCCCTCTGCATCATATGACTTGATTCGACTACATTCCATTATCCTCGTTTTGCTTTTGTTGATGTTCATCTTATATCCTCCTTTCAAGACACTGTCCATTCCGTTCAACTGCTCTTCCAAGTCCTTTGCTGTCTCTGACCGAAGTACAATGTCATTGGCGAACCTCAAAGTTTTTAATACCTACACCGATTTTTCTTTTGTTTCCTTTACTGCCTGTTCAATATACAGATTGAATGACATCGGGGTAAGGCTACAACGCTGTCTCACTCCCTTCCCAACCACTACTTCCCTTTCATGTCCCTCGTCGCTTATAAATTGCCATCTGGTTCCGGTACAATTTGTAAATAGCCTTTCGCTACCTGTATTTTACCCCTGCCACCTTCAGAATTTGAAAGCTTTCTCTAAGTCTACAAATGCTAGAAACGTAGGTTTGCCTTTCCTTAATCTTTCTTCTAAGATAAGTCGTAGGGCCAGTATTGCCTCACGTGTTCCAACATTTCTACGGAATCCATACTGATCTTACCCGAGGTCGGCTTCTATCAGTTTTTCCATTCGTCTGTAAAGAATTCGCATTAGTATTTTGTAGCTGTGACTTATTAAACTTATAGTTCGATATTTTTCACATCTTTCAACAACTGCTTTCTTTGGGATTGGAATTAGTATATTCTTCTTGAAGTCTGAGGGAATTTCACCTGTCTCATACATCTTGCTCACCAGATGGTAGAGTTTTGTTAGGACTGGCTCTCCCAAAGCTGTCAGTAGTTCTAATGGAATGTTGTCTACTCGCGGGGCCTTGTTTCGACTCAGATCTTTCAGTGCTCTGTCAAACTCTTTACGCAGTATCGTATGTCCCATTTCATCTTCATCTACATTCTCTTCCATTTCCATAATATTGTCCTCAAGTACATCGCCCTTGTATAGACCCTCTATATACTCCTTCCACCTTTCTACTTTCCCATCTTTACTTAGAACGTGGTTTCCATCTGAGCTCTTGATATTCATACCTGAATAATTTCTTTTATCTCATCATACATTTCATCAATTTCTTCATCATATGCAGAGCTAGTTGGCATACAAACTTGTACTACTGTAGTAGGCGTGGTCTCCGTGTCTTTCTTGGCCACAATAATGCGTTCACTATGCTGTTTGTAGTAGCTTACCCGCACTCTTATTTTTTATTCGTTATTAAACCTACTCCTGCATTACCCCTATTTGGTTTTGTATTTATAACCCTGTATTCACCTGACCAAAAGTCTTGTTCCTCCTGCCACCGAACTGCATAATTCCCGCTATATATAACTTTAACCTATCCATTTCCCTTTTTAAATTTTCTAACCTACCTGCCCGATTAAGGGATCTGACATTCCACGCTCCGATTCGTAGAACGCTAGTTTTCTTTCTCCTGATAACGACGTCCTCTTGAGTAGTCCCCGTCCGGAAATCCGAGTGGGGGACTAATTTACCTCCGGAATATTTTACCCATGAGGACGCCATAATCATTTAACCATACAGTAAAGCTGCAAGCCCTCGGGAAAAATTATGGCTGTAGTTTCCCCTTGCTTTCAGCCGTTCGCAGTACCAGCACAGCAAGGCCGTTTTGGTTAGTGTTACAAGGCCAGATCAGTCAATCATCCAGACTGTGGCCCCTGCAACTATTGAAAAGGCTGCTGCCCCTCTTCAGGAACCACACATTTGTCTGGCCTCTCAACAGATACCCCTGTGTTGTGGTTGCACCTACAGTATGGCCATTTGTTTCGCTGAGGCACGCAAGCCTCCCCACCAACGGCAAGGTCCATGGCTCATGGGGGGGGGGGGGGGGATAAGTAAGATTACAAAATAGAAAACAGGTAGGACATCATGAGTAACTGCTTCAGCAAGTAACCAGGAGTTTGAATTTCCTCCTCACAAGGAGTGTACCAGAAGGCTTATACGCAAGGAACACAAGACTACACAAATAACAAGGACAGAAACGGTTAAAATGATAAACCCGGCCTTCGAAGGCGCTTTCCATTGTGTACAGACCGGCAAAAGAAATATTAACACAGCCAGGTTATTTACATGAAAGCAACAATAAGTAGCCGAGCAGTACACCCGCTTCACTGTAAGATACCGCCTCTACAATGACGGCCGGTAGAAAATTAGGCTGCCAAAGCTTATTACATAGCCTCAGAAATTGCAAATTATACGAGGCAGGCACCTCCAAAGCCAATCTGATTAACAGTGTGATGACGTCTGCAGTGCCCGAAGGTATCTCGAAACTGGCACCTGGCCATGCTGCAAGAGAAAGGTACCTATCTGGTGTTCGAAGACGTTTGGAAGGGCGGTCGTTTAGAACCCAACCATCTAGGTACTGGGTGACGACGGGCGGTCCGGCCACAGCGTAGGAGTAACTTGTTATCGCCCTGGCTCAGGAAACACTATCGGCTCACACATTTTAAAATATCCTGTTAACAAACAACCACGGCGAGCAACTAGTCAGGAAAAAGCAAACAACAGCCTCAATTCAAAGAACCAATTGGTGCTGAAATAGATCAGCTAAGAAAATGCAATTATCGTAACAGAGCTGTATGTGTCAATAAGAAAATAACAGTGAAGACCTCAAAATCCAGAACTTAACTGAAGTTCACGAATCGAAGCTGAAACTTCCTGGTACCAAAGGCGGCTCTGAATTCAGCACAGAGAAACTGGCTTTAACTCTCTGATCGGTGTGCCACATCCCTGAACTGGTTGGTTAGGCTACGCACGAATACCACTCGAAGGCAGCCACGGATTCAAATCGGCCCACAAATATGCCCAGCAGGCACTCGCCGGACTCCGTGCCCAAGACGCTTGCACGAGTGGCCGCCTTAACCGCTGGACGGACCGCACTCCGTTACCACTCCCCAACTACCCACGCCAAAACATGCCCCGTCCCCCATCAACAAACTCCAACAAAGATCTTAGTGGCCTCAGACCACAGAGACATCACACGACGGGTCGATACAGTGGCGCCATGAATTCGGAAGGCGACGCCACCATCCCCGCCACCAACCCCTCACACAGACAACACAACAACACACGTAATTACAGTGTCACAACTTTGGCATCGTTGAGGGTGGCAGCAAACTGAAACAGAGAAAGGCCAGCGACCAACTTATTGCGCCGCTAGTCTATTGGGGCCACTAACGTATTATTTTACCTAGGGAACGAATTAAAAATGAGATCGGTACATATCCAGCCCGAGGTGCCGCCCCACAACGTCAGTACTGGGTCTTGGCCAAAGAAATTTGATGACCGCTGATCTTGGGCGACCAGGTATAGTTACCCTGGCGATGGGAGGGGAATAACTGCAGAGCGACAAATAAAAGACTGTGGAAAGCTTCAAGATACGACGAAAGTTTGATTTCCAGTGTTTCAGATAGTTGTTGGCAGATTTTAAAAATTTAAAATTCTAACGTTACCTACTCAATAAGAGCTACAAAGTTACATTAAACGTTTAACAAATTAATTAGGGCAGTTACAAACACTGCATGTATTATACTATTCTTAGCTGTTATTTTTCAGCAATTGGACTACATATTTCACAATAAAAATTAAGCGTAAATTGAATTTATTATTATTTTGCTTTACTGCTTTCTAAAAATTTATTTTTCATTTTCAGAAGCCTGCAAAATGAGGAGTATTACAAATGTTACACTCTATGTGAAGTATAAGAAGTGTATTACAGAAACGTACTTACTGCGGGTTTAGCAGATGTCGATATCTTCTTCGCAGAAGCATAATGCCATGACACCTCTTGAAGTGTACATATTATATCTTTACTGTTAACACAGATTGACTGATTGGTAATTTAGAGTAATTGAATCACGATTGTGTAGGTACATGTCAAGCTGTTATACCAGCGGCAAGGAAAATACACAAAAACACACAGCTACGGTGTTTGAGGAAGTTATATATGTGTTTCTCGATTTTGAGATGTTTTGTAAAAGTTGACTTATATGTTCCTTACCGCTGATGCAGTTACCGTAAATCATTAGTCTTTCAGTCTGTGTTTACAATAATCACATACAATACGCAGGTTTTTGGATATGTCATGCCATTACTCTCCTAGGAAGAAGATATTGACATCTGCTAAACCACTAACTCATAAGTGTCCGCAGCACAATTCCAATACTTTACGTAAATGTATACCCAAGGTCTAAATATTAACAATATCCCTAATTTTGTAGGTTGATGAAGATAAAAAACTAATTTGACGGAAACAGTAAAGCGAAATAAAAATATATTGGCAGCTGACGACTGAATTTTATCCTGAAACTGCATAATTCTTGAGGCAGGATAACTCACGACTCGCAAATTGTCCAGATTATATTCGTTTAGCATTTAAGAATGAAGACACTTAAAGACTTTAACGAACTTAGCACGTAATTTCAAACCTATAAGAACTTTTTCCCACAAAACGTTGAAAAATCTGTCGCTCCGGCCAACGAGTTACACTGTTTATTCATTCGAAACTGCAGAGTTGATTTAATTTTTTTCCTCTCGATATCCTCTGTAAGAGAAATCTGAGAAGGTCTGAAGCGGACTGAAGGTGGAGGAGTAAAACAATAACTTAGTCGACAGAGTCCAATATCCCGCCTATTCCCTGGTGTGTGAGCGAAAAAATTAGATTGGTCCTCTTTGAGCTGAACTTCAATGTCTGAAAGAGAGAGTAATGGAGGTAGGTAAAGGAATTACTCCCGTCAGTCAATGTAGACGCGGATTCAAAGGCAATTTAAACTTCAGTTTAGCGGGGGACGGTGCTATTGGCAATTCACGTGCTGACAAGAAAAAAAATGGCCAACAGAACCTCGACACTCAAATAACAACACTTGTATGTTTGGTGATTTCAATAGATGTAGTTTATTACTTCTGTAGCGGCACTACCATCTGGGATAGGAAAAGTCAGTTTTGGTGCAATATTTCTGAGCGCACAAGTTACAGTGAGGCACAGGCCTGTTTACAGTGAGTTACACTCACCAGCAGTTGTGAAGTAAATTAGAGGCCACAGGGGCGTAGAACCGCCACAAAAAGTACACATAGTGGTTTGCATGGCACAAGTCACAGGCAGAAGGGCGCCACTGGCCAACCTAAGTGTTATGAGTATGTGACATGGAGTGGTGCATTTAGCAAAACAGAGGTGCACGGCAGCATATAAATAGGTGCCGGTTTATTAAAAAAGCATTAAAGTTTGGCAGTTCTCCTGGACGGCAGGGTGTGTCACACCACGGGCTACACACAACAGCAGATGGGGCGTCAGTGCTCTAATCCATGGCAGGTCACTGAGGCTGATACAGGGTCCATAGCCAGGCTGCTGTGGGCCACTCCATGGCTTACTACCACAGGCAGCTGTCTTGGCTCCCAACATGCACTGGAGACATCCAGGGCGAGGGCCGCAGATTCAGCTGCCGGATTGCGGGCGCTTGTTGTCGCCGCCACCCAAGCCATGCCGGCAGGGATGCACGGCATAGGCCACCTTGCAGTTGTTAGTGGGTGGTGCTGAGGCAGTGCGGGACGAAGGCTGCTGAGTTGGCTGCTAGCACAGCCCTGACGATGTCCTGCCAATGCGGCCGTACAAGGCCGACACATTAGCAGAGCGCTTGATGGGTTGCTGAGGTGGCGTCCTCAGCACTGCGGGACCCGGTGACACAGAGCGAGGGGAATGCAGCGATGTACTTGGAAACAACAAATCACGTGGAAAGCTTGGAGGAGCCTTAATACAGTGCCTTCTACCTCTTTCCATTACATTTGGTGTTGCTGTTACATTCGGTGTCTGAAATAGCCACTACACTTCATAACACTTCCTCCAAAGCGGCAATGTTATGTTAATATGCTTACCTATTTCAGTCCTAATTGATTCAACCTGAACCTGTGGGTCGTGAGTCAATTTTTTGCTAGGTGCAGTTACATTGTGGAAATTGAAGATTGAGGCAGAGACAGAAAAGGTCAAGAACTGATGATACTACCTGCAGCAGGTCTTTATGCGAAATCAGTGGCGATGGGTGAAAAAGTGTGCCGGGATGTCCTGCTTACTAGGAAGCTGCGTTCACCACTGTGCCAACTGGACACAGTGTCTATCACAAAATCGTGGTACTATCTCGGCATCCTCCCCAGGCGACTCACATTCCTAGCTAGCGCCACCTATGAGCACTCACCGTCCATGTCTTCCACGCTCGGTTTAGATTCCAACTGGAAGTCGAACGTAAATATACATCCGCACTGAAATTTGTGGATTCATCGCCCATCGAGCTGAATAGATTATATGAACGCCTGGTATTTATTCTATCGAACATGTCCGAAAGAACGGACACCACGTGCTCTTATAAACAATTATATTGCCTTTAATAATAAGTTGAAAATTTGTCTCAGGATCGGCTGATGATACGGCCAATAAAGGTCATATGTAGGACCATTTAATTATGTGTGACAAATTTCTTATTTACTCTCTCGTTTGTTACATGAATACCAACAGTGGAAAATAAATGATACTGAGAAATGTCTGTATGACTTTGGTAAAAAATTTCCACTGTAGCTTAAGCTCAGTCAAAAATTGTCACAGCTACTTAATATAATCTCAGACATCCTCTCTGAAACAGTAATTAATGTGATAATACGCCATGACATGCACCTCTTCAGGCCAACTGCACATGCTAAGTGCCAGAATTCCCCTAAAAAACTTCGAGCTGTCAATAAACTGACACAACTACTTTTTAAAACCTAGAGAATATCAAATGAGAACAGCAATGTAATTGTGTGGATGACTTTAACTCTCGACTATGTTGTGACGCAAACTAGAGATGTCATTCCTCTACCTAGTCCCGATGCCAACAGAACTGCTCAAATTCCGAACTGCAAGCCTACCCAGTTCCCAGAGGAAGGGCGAGCTAGTAACGGTATTTACTGTATACCGATCATCATATCCGCTTTCGTGATTTCAAAGGGAAAGATGCTCGCTTCTGATCTTGTATGAAAATTGTATTCTAGTTGGAATTCCTCGCATCTAAAGTAAGAAATTTGTCCCTAGAAGCGACAAGGAAGGAAGTAATACTCGAGTCAATGACAGCGTATTCATCAGAGACGTTACAGTAACCTAAATAGATTGCGCAGGGTAATCAGTGGTCTTATTCAGGGAACCATCCTAGTTTTCTAACGACTAAACGTTAGCTTTTGGTTCATAAAGTCGCTCTTTCGGGCATACGAGATCTAGTGAGGTTGCAGGAAACAGAGAAATATAAGTGAACTGTTTTCCTCTGGGAGTTGCAAACACTTTTCCTTTAGAAAATAGGTCTGATAAAGTATATTCCCCTTTCAGCGAAGCCATTTTGGTTAAGAACGTGCTGGGGATCGGGATACTGAAGAAACAAGTCCATCTCAGATAAATTTGTTGCATCAGCTACACTCTAATTAATATTCATTGTTTAATTCAGTGCTTTGGACTGAGTACCAGCAAGTTCAATATTAATCATTCACGCTGGAAAACCTGCGGTCACATCACTTTACTTTACGGGGAGCAGGTTGGGAGTAGGTTCCACAGCGTGCACAGGTTGGATAAGCTCCGCCAGAGGAAAAGTAGACTTCTGAGTATGCTGATCTTCCTAACAAGATGTCGAGATGAAGAAGTTGTTCGTACGTTGCCCAAAATCAGAAATCACTTTCAAATACCAGCGGCCAGTAGGAGCATGAGCCGTGCAACTGTGGCACTTACAAGAGAGAATTCGTGACATCCTACGAATGCGTGACGCCATTTCAAAAGAACTGCTTCATCTGGAAGCCTTATACGTCGCCTATGCTCTGAAAATTCTTGGGAATGGGTTTTCATTACGATATAGTCACAAACAGAATATCCACGCCAGAAGACAAAACCCGTTGTCTTGCACGAAAAGGCAATGTAAGATGCAAGGAGCCGTTCAGAAGTTAATCCCACTATCAAACATTTGGACGAAGAGACAGTAATGATCCTAGGTAAAGGGCTAATTTTCGCGCCCACTTCAAAAATACTACCAACAGAAGTTGCATCAGCTCCGTAGAGCACATTGTAGCTTTTCTCCCACAACAATCAGCAGAAAAAGTTCACCTTGAAAGGTGTAGATCATTTACCAGTGCTAAAATCTAACGTCTACGAGAAAGAAGTAACATTGCGAAATTTTCAGAATGGCAAGAAACCAAGATTCTGCCAGGCGACAATGGAAACGACACGATCCTAGTCATCTGTGGGCTACAATCAGAAGATTTTTGATCCTTTGAATTACGTTTCCCCATAGATAGATAGATGTTGACCTTACGAATAAAATCAAAAGAAAGACGTTATTTATCCTCAGAGAATCAGGCTTTCAGTGTAACGTCATTAAGGGTCTTAGAAACGAGCAGCTACGCCGCGACGAAGATACTGTCTCCCTAAGGTATCAAGAAAGGCATTCCACTAACCTACAGTAATATTGGCGCAGCTACATGCCAGCTGACAAAACATCTAAATCGCATTCGCAGCAAACATTTGGGGAAGTGCGAACATCGAATTTATTACTCTGCTCACTTTGTACAACACTTTAATTAATGGGCCTCTGGGATAAGGGTATTATGGTCAGTTTCCACATAGCTACTTATTTGCTAGAGTCCCACTTGAAACTAAACGCGGAAAAGTTAGTAACTGCTCAAAACAGGAACAGCCACAGGGATGAGTACGTGGAAGTTCACCATTAATCAATCATGCTGAGAAAACTTCAGAGATTAAAGCAAACAGTATTTCATGATTGCTATATGAACGCCTTTGCGCCTCAGACAAATTTCTAAGCAAATCCCTGCCACACTAAAACTGTTGCATGTTCGATTTTAAGTGCGCATTCTAAAACAAACGCTATATGAACGCCTTTGCGCCTCCAACAAATTTCTAAACAAATCCCTGGCACACTAAATCGATTGCATGTACGATTTTAAGTGCGCATTCTAAAACAAACTTACCACGTCAAATTTGAATAAAATCTCGAGCATTCGATGATTACGTCACTGCCGTCAGGGGCTATTTCAGAAGGCCGTAATGACGATGAAGGAGGTAACTGAAAGCTCGGGATTTTATCCAAATTTGGCGCGGCAACTTTACCGAGAACTTTTTATTCAAGAACTCCGTCGCGAAAGACTTAAGTACTTCTCTGAGCTACCCTTCTGAATAAGAAGAGAGCAGTATATTGACCTCTCACTCTCTCTCTCTCTCTCTCTCTCTCTCTCTCTCTCTCTCTCATTTAATTGAAACAGCCTGCCTGTTGGAACTGCTGCTGCATGTTTTCACATTGCCACCATTATTATAAAAGAAACTGCCAGAAAACAGCAAGACAAAAAGGAAATCACCGTTAATTGCTGTCTCGTTTGTGTGATTATAGCATCATATACTGCAGTAAGCGTCTGAAGAATTCTAACTATTATTGATCATAATTATTGAAACACTTGATTAAGTTTGTTCAAGCTCGAAGTGGAAATTGGAAGATTATACAGAAAGCAATCTCCGTACGTTACAGTGGAATGATTAAAGATAGAGCTCAGCTGACAAAATATTGTAAGGTGTGGCTTTGACAACTGTACAGGTGCCAAGATTTTATACTGTAATGGAGATTATGTAGTTAATAGTGGGTAGCATCTTTGTACACCAACCGACAGCTCCTGGATCCTAGCTAGGACACCTCCACTGCTTAGATTTCGAATAAAAATCACCAGATATGGCAACCGAACAAATGGCAACCTATCACTTCCACTACACTAAGTCATTTACATTCTTTTAACTGCCTTTTCACACAGTGCGGATGAGCTTAGCTGAGGGAACACACTTCACTCTCCAAATTGTCCCGCAGAAGAATGAGGGATGATCAACGGCTTGAGTATACGGAGGGGAATAGAATCCTCTATATAAAAGACACGTATATCTAGTACGCACCGGAAATGTATAATGACGATCTGTTCATTTGCAAAAGTTTCCGGATTAGTGCGCCCTATTATGATATTCGCGAAGCAACAGCAAATTTGACGACAGGTGCATGGGGGCTTAATTAAATATGATTGAAAATATTCTTAGTAGCTGTATGTCCGATTACGCTGTGTCTCGTAAACGGTTGGCCCTGACTAGTATTATTACGCTATCTGACTGCAAAGAACAACAACAAAGAATGAAATGAAAATTTTCGTTAACACAATTAATTAATTAAGTCCCCAGCAACTATAAAACCTACAAAATCCAAGCACAAATGTAATTGTTCTGTGTGTGGGAGTGTGACTCATCGCACATCTGGCACGGTTCTTCTTCAACAAGACAAGAATTTTTAAATACCAATTTTACTGACGTGATAAAAGAAAATTACAAATACTATAATCGCGTAATGAAAGCAGAATTACACTCTAATACAAGAACACAAGCCAGATGCTTTGTTGACTGAACCTGTAATGACGCATTATTTAGGATACTGAAATAAAAAGAAACGGAGTTAATTACCTCATTTATATTGATGAAAATCACTCTAATCCTTACATTATATCTCACACTAACTCTCTACTATCACATCTCAGCAAGCACTGCCTAATAACCCATCTCAACAAACACTCTCTGCTACAATATCTCACCACAGACTACCACGAGACCTCGACAGGCACTGACTACTACGAGCTCTCTCCAAGCACTCTACTACGAGTTCTTAACAAGCACTGTCTTCTACGAGCTCTTAACAGGCACTGACTTCTACGAGCTCTCGACAAGCACTGTGGTGGCGGCTTAATAATACTCTTTGGCGCAATCTCTGGCGCAGTGGCTCAGTGTAGCCACCTTTCATATGCCCCTCCTCCACAGGTCAGAATTTGATGGTATCTTTGCCAGCATTGGTGGTGAAAATACCACCAAATTCGTCCAGAAAAATACAGACAAAATAAAAGATAATATTAATACCTAAATATCACATAATTAGTTAAAATTTTGGCTTTGCACTGACCTTTCAATAACCTAATATATAAAATACAGTAGGCAATACAAATTCTTTTCATACATGTGGCTTTACATAATAGTTTGCACAATACACAAAAAATCAGTTTATACAAATGTTCAAATAAAATACTTTCAATGATTAGTTTATACAAAAAAAGACACCAACAGGTGACATCTTTTTAGTAGAAGCAGTCCATCAGTGGCACCCAGTAAAGTTTAGCAGGTGCAGACACCGACAAGTGACATCATTTCAGTGGAAGGAGTCCATCAGTTGCACCCAGCAATGTTGAGCAGGTGCAGACACTAACAAGTGACATCATTTCAGTAGAAGCAGTCCATCAGTTGCACCCAGCAATGTTGAGTAGGTGCAGACAGCAAGAAGTGACTTCATTTCCATACAAGTAGTCCATCAGTTGCACCTGGCAATGATGAGCAGGTCCAGAGAGCAGTCCATGATATTCAGTATCACCGATCACACTGTTCATCAGAGTATATAAGCACAAATTAAACATGTCCTAGTGGCACCAATCATGTAGAAAAAGTACAAGTAACAGTCCATAATATTCACTATCCCTGATCACACTGTTCATCAGCAGAAATTAAACATGTCCTAGTGGCACCAATCATGTAGAAAAAGTACAAGTAACAGTCCATAATATTCACTATCCCTGATCACACAGTTCATTAGCAGAAATTAATCATTCCTAAGTGTCACACATTATGTTGAAAAAGTGCAGGTAACAGTTCACAATATTTACCTTCACTAATCAGACAGTTCAGGCATGAACAATTGTTTGAATGCACATACAAATGCTTTTACACTAAACATACAAATCATAACAAACACACAAAAGATGTCAGATAATTTTCATATTAACTATTACAAATACTCAAATATCAGTAAACCTATAATATTTATGGGTGTCAGTGCAAGCCACTACAAACAAATAAAATAATATTTACGAGATAGGTGGGTAGGATTAGGAAAGGAAAACACACAAAACACACTCATTCATCTTTCGTCCACATTAAGTACTACTGTGTAATTGAATAGTGTTAACTGTGTAAATGTAATTCTGTCAAAATCTGATGTTCATCATGTGTATCAAGTAGTAGTGGCAGCAATGTATAACAGTCAATAATAGTTAGGTCAACGCCATAGTCATCATATCAAGACCAATGTTTGCCAAGCCAGATCAAATGTACTGTTGTTGAACAACTGTCAGTGAGCCAAGATATGCAAATACTTCCTCTCTTCAAAAAAAAGTATATACTGCTTAGTGATTTAACAAAGTGTGTGTATAGACTTTCTTCCTTCTACTTTAGTGTTCTAGTCTGCTATCTTCATCCTCCTTGTTCCATAAGACCAACAAAAAAATATGCATCTCACTTACTTTACCTCTTATCCACCAAAACTCCAATAATCATCAACTTCACACAATCTCAATAATACCTCAATAATACCTCTTCAATACGTCGATACATATAAACCTTATTGCCAATATATGCTCCTCACTTACTTTACCTCTTATCCACCAAAACTCCAATAATCATCAACTTCACATAATCTCTATACCTCAATAATACCTCTTCAATGCGTCGATACTTATAAACCTTATTACCACTATCATTTCACTTCCATAACAACTCTTTCCTCTAGTCAGTCTCCTCGAACAAGTACAGATAAAATCCTAATGCAAACCTCATCATCCCATACAATCCGAAGACACATTGTCAACACACAACCTCTGTGTAATCCATCTGAGCCAAATCTTCTACTCATTATGAATTATAAACAAAAGAAATGCATACATGACCTCTAACAGACTTAGTTCGAATAACTCTCAGTAATTAAGTACGATTACGGAATGTGAATGATCATAATATTTCACAGTGTGTACACCACTTCAAGAATTATGGCAGAAGCAAACATGTGGAGTATTTCTTGTGTCAAGTGTCACTTCCTATTTCAATTGCTCGCGAAAAATGCAGTGTAATAACTGTCAATGGTCTAAACCTAGTTTTGGTATGTCATGTCGTTAGCTTCCTTCCTATTAGCATAAATTTATACAACTTCCATAAACCTCCAGCTCATGTGACTTCAACGAAGTTCTTTGTACCAATGTCGTTCGTCGAATTATAGCAGTTCATTTTCTTATCTTAAAAATATAAGGCACTGAGCGTAAGCAAAACAAGCAATAGCGAGTAAATATACCAGTAGAGAACAGAATGTCAACAAGTGTATGCAGCACAATTGTTACAACGAGGCTCTGCCAAGCAAACAATCTATAATTAATACAATAGTGTGACCTAAACTCTATGTTCATACACAGTATATCAGCATTTCTATACACCAAATTAAAGAGTAGTTATGACAACAAACAGAAATGTATAAATATGCAATCCATACGCATAGCAGCAAACAGGTCATTAGCATCATATCAGCATAAGCAAATAAATGTTCATATGTCATCCTAATAAGTAAACATGAAGGCGCAAGCAGATAAATCACAAAGTATAACTTACATACCTAACCACAGCAGCACAATAAATCAGGTGACAATTATAATTTAAATAAATAAGCACAGCAGGCACATAATTTAAAAAAAATATGACATCAGTGAGAAAGCAGTGCAGCCAAGCGATGCATAATATACACAAGTTACAACCCAGTTCATTAATAATCATTGTCAAAATCAGTTAACGTACGCAAGCACATCGCTTCACAAGTAATTTCATAGAACATGAAATTTAGCACAAAGTATGAATCAGGTAATTGCGAGCAGCAAATTACGTCTAAAGTACGTACCTAAGTGGAAATATGTTACCTGAAAAATGAACTCAATTAATAGTTACCTTTTTAGTTTATTAGTTTCTTCTTGGAAATTACACTCTTTCTGAAAATTTCTCGATAGCAAGTCCTCTTAACGTCGGAGACACACAGAATTTACCTGAAGTTCTTAAATATTTTATAGAACCGTATCCTGAAAAGTACTGAATGTTAATAACATAATTCATCAAGTCACTATAGCTTTATACTGAATTTAGTCGGAGAAATTAAACTGTGTATTTGTTTACGGCTGTCAGTGCATTCGCACTGAGCGCTCGATCAGCTGTAGGCGCGTGACGTAGGAAGCAATTGTTCGCGGTCAACGACTGCCTTGTGCGGCGCGCAGACTTGACTGTTGCTTTGAGTATGTGCCGCCGCCAAAAAACAGCGCGGTATCCTTGTATTCTCTGCATGTTTACATGTAGCTGTGAGTTTCTCTAAATTTTGTCATTCCACAAAAATTTTGTTTAAAAGTATATCATTCCACAAAAATTTTGGAAACTACGAACCTCACGTTTTGTGGTAGGAACAGCATAACTACGAATAGCGTCCAATCTTTTTTGGATCAGGAAGAACACCTTCTGTAGAAATAAAGTGACCGAGAAATTTCACCTGAGAACGACCAAATTCAGATTTTTCTAAGTTCACTGTAATGCCAACTCTTGCAAAGATATGTAATAATGAATCCAAAATTTTGTTGTGCTCACTCCAAGAACGTTTAGCAATAAGAATATCGTCAACATATGAAGTAATATTGTCACGAAGATAAATAGGTAAAATTTCATTTAAACTACGAATGAATGCTGCAGAAGATACAGCAAGTCCAAACGGTAATTTCCGAAACCACATTTAGGTAAAATAGTCATATCAGGTTATTGTCTACTTACTCTCTAGATAGATTGATAGTCGAAGAGCTGGTTTGACAGATGCAAAGAATAGTAAAAGAGTAGGCAGCGGTACAGAAAACTAAAAGAGAAATAGCACCACTACAGCTCGGGGCCCTATGCTCGCTACGGCACATATTCACTTAGTGTAGTGAATCCCCTGAGGACACATATCCGGTTACTGTTTATCTACTGTCTTTTCCTACAATTTCGCCTTCTATTTGTTTGACTTGCTTTTTTAAAGCCTCAAATTCCCTTTTCACGCGTTCATTAAATTTTCCCTGATTTTCAACATGTTTATTTATGTTCTGATACTCTTCGGTTTCTGCAAATGGCAATGGTGCTGTATCATCCGAATCTTTGTCCCCATGTAAACTAATATTTGTCAGTTTATCTGAAATTTCCTCAACTCTTTCCGATAAATCACCTATTTGTTCTTTCTGTTTATTTACGTCTTCCGTAAGTGTCGCGCCTCGGGTTTCAGTATTAACACATTTAGTAGTTAACTGTTCATACTGTTGTGTTAGGTTATTTAATCTGTCATTTGGTACGGATTCCTCGATTCTCTCAAATATTTCTTCCTTATCCTTTGCACATTGTAAATTTAACTCTGAAAATTTCTGTACTATCACGCGATCTCTTTCTTCCTGTTCTCTATCCTGTTCCCTTTGTCTAATCTCTACTGCAATTAATCTATTATTGTGAGAATTCAAAATCGGTTGTACTTCTTCTCTGATTTCTTTCTTTAATTCATCTTTCATGTTTTTGAAGCATGTCCCTATTCGTGAGTCTAACCATGTTTCCATTGTTTCCATCTCTGTTTCTAAACGTGTTGCCACTATTTTTAATTCAGATCCCAAAGTTCCCATCTCTGTTTTAATTGTTCCAATCTCTGTTTTAAATTCAGATCCTAACCGTGTTTCCATTGTTCCCATATCAGTTTTTAATTCAGATCGCAAAGTTCCCATCTGTGATCCCAAATGTAATATAGCATCCATCAACTGCTCCATGTTAGCCGGTTCGAAATTCTTTTCGCCCCTAACATTTCCCGCAAAACTAACTTCCTTCTGCATAGCCATAAGGCTATCTGTGTTCGATACTATTCCAGAATCTTCTGTCGTTAATCTCAGATTCTGTGAATTTTCTGATTGAGAAAAATTTTGAAATGGTTCCGGACTGTCTTCCCGACTTATTAAATTATTTTCAACTCCATTATTCATCATACTGTTGTCCTGTTTTAGCGAGTTCGCCATGTCAACAATTTCATCATTCTCCCAATTTATCATTTTCGCCTTTTTCATAGATCGCGTAATCATTTACAAAACATACAAAAAATTCGTCACTGTATGAAAATTACACACAATGACTCTTTATCTCCAACAATACCATTCACATGAAATGTTTCCCTCAAACACGATTAACAAACAATTCACACAATTGCACTAGATTGTCAAATGCGTATACAAGACAACAAATCAAATTCTGAGAAAAAAATACCGTTAGAAGAATGACAATTACCAAATCTACACATGCAAAATAGACTACAATTACTAAACTACAGATTACTAAAACAATACTACTGTCTACTATTTTTACAATCAGAAGAATCCAAGGGACGATCCTGGCAGGGTCGCCACGTGCATGGGGGCTTAATTAAATAAGATTGAAAATATTCTTAGTAGCTGTATATCCGATTACGCTGTGTCTCGCAAACGGTTGGCCCTGACTAGTATTATTACGCTATCTGACTGCAAAGAACAACAACAAAGAATGAAATGAAAATTTTCGTTAACACAATTAATTAATTAAGTCCCCAGCAACTATAAAACCTACAAAACCCAAGCACAAATGTAATTGTTCTGTGTGTGGGAGTGTGAATCATCGCACATCTGGCACGGTTCTTCTTCAACAAGACAAGAATTTTTAAATACCAATTTTACTGACGTGATAAAAGAAAATTACAAATACTATAATCGCGTAATGAAAGCAGAATTACACTCTAATACAAGAACACAAGCCAGATGCTTTGTTGACTGAACCTGTAATGATGCATTATTTAGGATACTGAAATAAAAAGAAACGGAGTTAATTACCCAATTTATATTGATGAAAATCACTCTGATCCTTACATTATATCTCACACTAACTCTCTACTATCGCACCTCAGCAAGCACTGCCTAATAACCCATCTCAACAAACACTCTCTGCTACAATATCTCACCACAGACTACCACGAGACCTCGACAGGCACTGACTACTACGAGCTCTCTCCAAGCACTCTACTACGAGTTCTTAACAAGCACTGTCTTCTACGAGCTCTTAACAGGCACTGACTTCTACGAGCTCTCGACAAGCACTGTGGAGGCGGCTTAATAATACTCTTTGGCGCAATCTCTGACGCAGTGGCTCAGTGTAGCCACCTTTCACAGGAGAAATGAATAACTAACGAAAGAATAACATCCTATAAACAGGTCAGTGGAATGTCGAGTCTGAATCTGGCAGCGAAGCTATAAAATCAGAAAAGGAAAATTCAAAGGCACAGTCTACATATGTTAGAAACGAGTGAATGCTGGTCACATGAACGAAGGGTAAAATCAACAGTAGCAGAAAATGGTATAACAGGAGTAAGTTGGTTACGACTTTGAGGGCAGAGCAAAGAAAGAGTTACTCTTCGTGTGCGGGTCCACAACCTTCATGTAATATCTGACTGCTAAAGCTATTTCTTTATTTTTTATGCCCACCATAGGCTGTCAGGAATTTTTTACACGAATGAATTTCATTGAACGACGTATTAAATTACCGGGCAGAAATACTTCATAAAATCTAACTCCTATGCAAATTAAAAAACCTTAGGCAGCATGTGGTGGACATAAGATATGATTTTAACATTCAGAAATTACTGTAAGTCGCTCAGTGATAGACCTATTCTAATCAAAATTCATAATGAAATAATATCAGAAATTATGCTTCACTTACACAGGTGGATAATGTTGAGATATAGAGAGTGCTTGAATGACCTGGAATGGTAATTCAACATGTAAGAGGAATCTAGGAACCTAGATAATTTTTTGTTTGTTTATGTGTGTGTATGTGTGTGTGTGGGGGGGGGGGGGGATGGGTGTCTGATACGCTATAGGAGGGGAAGGAAGAGGAGGGTGGACTGTCGAATACAGGATCAGTAGTAGGAATTAGCGATGAGTAAGACGTCCTGAGCCGGCCGGAGTGACCAAGTGGTTCTAGGCGCTTCAGTCTGAAACCGCGTGACCGCTATGGTCGCAGGTTCGAATCCTGCCTCGGGCATGGATGTGTGTGATGTCCTTAGATTAGTTAGGTTTAAGTAGTTCTATGTTCTAGGGGACTGATGACCTCAGATGTTAAGTCCGATAGTGCTTAGAGCCATTTGAACCATTTTTAAGACGTCCTCAGATCTGCGGCAGAAGTTTGACGTACCTTCTTTTAACAAAAATCCAAGCGAAATCTGTTGAAGAGGAGCTCCTAATTGTGAATATTGTTAAGAAGATTATTACTTTCAGTTTCCATTGATATTCCACAGATTTAAAGACAGTCTCCCGTTCTTCTTCTGCCATAATCTGAAACAAAAGAAAGGAGAAATGAGTAAATCAGTATATTACCCCATCGCGTTCTTTGGCCTACTGCGATGATCCTATAATTGTACTATCTCCCGCGTTTCTCTTTGGATAATTCCGTAATGAAAAAGGTTCTGCAATCAGAAATGTGGTGCGTGGATGAAGAACATATTGCTCCATTCATTCATGATGCAGTCTCGTTGTTGCAGAGTTCATAATAAACAATTCAACTCAGCTCTGCTAAGGGTCCAGCAAACAGTGCAGTTGTTTGGAGCACGTTATGCATATTTTGTTGGGAGACTGCATCAGACGAATCTTCTGTAAGCTCTACTGACGTCTGGGAGACGTCAGTGGATCTCTTCGTTCTGTTAGGGCCAGATACCAGGCCCGCTGTAGAGTGCTTACTCTTGGTTGGGATTTTATTAGGTCCTTAAGGACATTCATCATGTATCGGGGCAGTTGTTGAAGCCTTCACATGACACTGAACTACACATTCAACTCTCCTGAGAACGTGATCTTCCTCAGGTGTTCAGAAGACTTTACAGTAAACCTTCAAAGGCCAGACCAAGGAGACAGAGGTAACACGACTCGCATATTATTAGCGTACACAACTCTATTTACTGTCACAGAATCACGTGACATAAAACGTTGTGTGTAGCAATTACAGCAGGAGCGGCACGGTAACGAGCGATATGGCACGTTAGTTACGAATCAGGAAACGGATGTGTTGCTATCCGGACAACAAACCTTTGCCATTGATCCAGATATCGACGTTCAGTGGAGTGGCGCTGTTGCCATGAAGGTGTTTGCAAAATCAACGTTAGCTACGTGGCCTCTCAAGCGTGTATTTCGTGCTCGTTACAATTTCGCACGTCATGCCCCAGTTCCGTCGGCACATGCCAGGAAAGTGTGGTTACAGAACTTTGAAGAAAGGGGGGTTCCGGTGCGAAAGAAGGGCGGAAGTGCAAAACGCGTGTGCACACCAGAGAATGTTGTATTAGTGCAGGAAGCCTTACACCAAAGTCTCAGACAGCATGAGCTGCAGCTTGTCATACCGGATTGCAATGTACGACGAATATTGAACAAGAAACTGCAATACACCCCATAGAACATTCAGATCGTACAAAATCTGAATGCGGAAGACTTTCCAAATAGTTTACGCTTTTGCTGGAAATTGTTAGAATCCGTGAATGACAACGCAAACCTGTGCGATAATCTGAACTCACGCAATGAGGTCAATTTTTACGTGTCAGGCTTTGTTAACAAACATGAATTTATGTGCTGGTCACGTGAAAGTCCTGAAATCCTTCATGAAACGCCTCTTCACAGTCAGGAAGTGTTAGCGTGATGCGGCGTACCATCGTTTCGGGTCATAGCACCCGATTTACATGAAGACGATCGCGGCAATTCTGTTACTGTGAATCCAGAACGTTATGCTCACGTGTGCAACCATTTCCTAATGCGACAGCTAGGTGATACTCCTGTAATTGAAAAAAAACATTGAATTTTCTCCTTTTGGAAAGACAGAACTATCTGATTTACTCGCTAAAAACACTCTTCCTTATTTAGAACGGTTTCGACAGACTTTGCTGTCATCTTCAGGACTTAAATAACTCTTTTTGTTATGAAACGTTTTCAACTTACAATCAACACGTTTCATAACAAAAAAAGACCTGAAGAATCCAAAAGCGATTGGTTAAGAAAAGAAATATTAATGCTATCTTGACTTTTGAGCGCTTTTAGCAAGCAAAAACATTCATCCCACAGCGAGCTACAGAATATCTTCCCTGGTATCTAATCTCCAAGAGCGACTGGGGGGAGGGGGAGGTTGAGGATGGAGGACACACTATCTAGCAACTGAAGGATTACGTTCGGGTGCAAGTTAATCGAATTACAGTGCCTCCTATAAGAAGTGATGGCTAACTCCTGTAGAAAGAAGGAAACTGGCGGCCAGCTACCTAGTATTATTGTCAAGTGATGGCGATTTTACATTGCAAATTCATGTTGTATTTCTTTTATGCCGTTGTGAAGAAATTAGTATCGATGGAGGAGGTTTTAAAATCACCCTTTTAGTGTCGCACCTGTTAAAACGATAAGAAAAAACTAAACTGGTTGAATACCGCATGGTGAGGCCACAGGTTGCAAATCGATGTTTTGACTGACGTAAGCAACTTTGGCAGAGGGAGGACTGATATGGCCCAGCGCTTGCAAACGAACATCTAAGAAAAAGGGAAAGCCGGCCGGCTATTGTCATACACATCTATGGATGGCTGAAGGGCGGTTAGACGAGTATTCGATAAGGTGTTTGTTGTCCACGCCTCAGCAACGGCCTTTGTGGTTGGAGCATTGCCTGTTATGTAAGGCAGGATAGGTAGCGAACTGTGGCAGATGTGACAACAGAGCACAGTGCTAATGCAGGCACAAGTGTTTTGAAGCAAAACGCTCAGCACACATTGTTGAACATGTAGCTGCGCAACAGTCGATCGCCAACAGTTCCCAAGGTGACCGGAAGACGGTGGTAGTGACTACGTGATCATCCAAATTGAACCGAGTATCAGTGTGAAATGGGTGGCCTGTTGGGATTAATCACGGTTCTTGTTACGCCATGTCACTGGTCATGTCCAGATACACCGTCATCAAGGCGAACGGCTGCTCGAAATGTCTACTGCGACACGAATACAGGCCGATGGGGCGATATTATGGTATGCCGAACCTTCACCTGGCTTCGTCATGCAGGAATCGTTCGACATGGAGCGCTTTGGGACGGGCGAAATCAAAGCAAAAAGTGAATCGCAATATCGCTTTGCGGTAGTTGTACTTCAAGACGTATCGTTAGGAATGACGTCACTGGGTTACGGCCGCCGGAAACAAGAACACCAGCTAGCTGCACCTCACTACCGGACACAGTCATATGCCCACTCCGTAGCACTATTGAAGATAAGCTGACTTAGCTATTGGGATGGCTCCCAGATAGTAATCTTCATCAGGTTACCTTCCATTCGGAATGAGGATGCACTCAGCGACTCTATGTGACTTATAAATTATAAGCATAGTAATCTGTTATTGTTTACGCTGCAAGCACTTGCAGCATTGAAAAAATTTCTCGTTTTGTAACTGCATTTCCTTTTGACTTATTGACGGTACTTGATTTTGCCAGATACACTTTTGTCTTGAATTGAGATGAGGAATCGGGTGCCCAGACCCAAGTGCGGCATTTTATCTTCGCCTTGTATATCAATATCTGGTAATTCAACGAACGCTCAGTTACACAATTACACAGTAAGGACGGAGAGAATGTAACTACCCTACTGCTGTTGTTGCATGTGAGTCAAAATTGGAGTCTAGTGCAGGAAATACACGTGAACTAGAAAACATGCTCCTTCGATACATAGTAGATTTGAAAAATATGTAAAAATCTGCCAACCGCTTGCATAGATTTTCTATATACCTTGACCAGGTTTCGTCACCTCTAAGGGTGACTTCATCAGAAGGTAAGGTAATTACCTAAAATGAATACATCAGATTAAATATCTTATCGAATAAAAGTTTACATTAATGTAAACGAGTGTAAAACAAATAGTACTTACATGAAGAACATATCGTCAAAGATGTACAGTGATTTAAGAGCTGAGATGCTCAAGTCATACATTAAAATGTAATACATAGTGTTCTTCAAAAAGTCAAACATTAAAACACAAGTGACACCGGTGTGATGTGAGGAGACTGACTGTCTGGCAAATAGTCACGCTGCCAAGAAAACGTATGGTTTATTTCAGAAAATGTGTAATATACAAAATTGTTTTGCTCACGTTACTAGTGGCCCGCTTGTGGCGCGCCCTACATTACGCTTTCATGGCAGCGTGACTAGTTGCCACACAGTCTCCTCACATCCCATCGGTGTTACTTATGTTTTAATGTTTGACTTTTTGAAGAACATTATGTGTTATGTTTTAATGTATGACTTGAGCAACTCAGCTCTTAAATCACTGTACATCTTTGACGATATGTTCTTCATGTAAGTACTATTTGTTTTACACTCGTTTAGATTAATGTAAACTTTTATTCGATAAGATATTTAATCTGATATATTCATTTTAGGTGATTACCATACCTTCTCATGAAGTCACCCTTAGAGGTGACGAAACCTGGTTAACGCACATCGAAAATCTATGAAACTGGTTGGCAGATTTTTACATATTTTTCAAATTTGTGTATACGTTTGCTGCAAACGTCAGCCATAGGCATAGTAGATTATTAACTGTTTGATCACAAAATGACGACAAGCGAAGAGGGCTGCGTACTCTTACTATTAGTAGTAAACAAATTAAGAAACATCGGGCTGCAGTAGCATTTGATGCGTGTATCTGTATCGAAGATACCCAAAAATAACTTGGCAATTAACACCATCAAGTGTGGACGAAGATACGTAACACTCCAATGGAAACGGAAATTTCAAATTAATGCTCGTCTCTTTTCTTGAATTAAAATCCTATCCCATCCTTTCCTAAGTCATAAGTCTTGATTTTAAATAACATCAGTTTTAAAACTAGCGTGAAAATTTATTCGAGATCTAACTTTGAAGCAGAAAATGATGGGAATAAGATGGAATGGTTTTCTGAGGGTAATAAACTATCTATCTACTGCTACCTTTGTTACACGAACACCAGATGCACAGTACCTGATAAATGTCTGTATGCCACGACCTCCCAGAAATTGTATCACCACGAAATATTAACGGAGTAAAATATTTGGCCGAAGTTTCATCTCTAACATCCTATCCCTGGTTTGCTGGGAGACTGCTGCCAGAGATTCTTCTGTAAGCTCTATTGATAATAAGTCTTTGAGACATGAATAGGTTTCGTCGGGCCATTAAAGTCTTACACCAAGCCAATTGAAGAGTCGTTCCACTTGCCTAGCGTTGTATCTGCCATGGAAACACACTAAGACGTTGGTGGCTCACGAACGCTACCGACCAAAAGTAACTAAACCAAATCTTGCGTACAGCGAGAGCAACACGACAATGCACAAAACATCATCGGAAGGTATTAGTTTTTAGCGCTGGGCCCTGCACAACCAGTTGCTGCTGCACGAATGTCGGTACATCACACCTCGAAGTGCAGTCACACCAAAGAATAAATTTATCATTAATACAAATGTCTATAGATTTTAAATAATAGTACGTCTATTGCGTGAGCATATAAGATACTAGCATGCCTCTACAAAACATATCAGAACCAAAAGAACAGAAACAGCTCTGATTCTCACAGAAATTGTGTTTAATATGTAACTAACTAATGCACATCATTGTAGTGCGTAGCAATTTAGTGCGTGTCTTTAGGAGTGCTTTTGTGCAATGCGGTGTGATGCTGGTCCGAATTTCGATGGACCGTGCCATCGACTGTGGGCGTAATCTGAACGCTGGCCCGCGCTAGCGGATCCCCGCGCAATTAGCCCGTCTCCCGACTTGATTACTCCCTGCTGTGCTGTCCCACATGGACACGGATCATTACCCTCACAATGTGATTACAGTCTGACACCGCAACGATCGGCAAAAGTGCTCAGAATATAGCTAAACGATAGAGAACTTAATAGCGGGTCCCCTGATTAAGTTTAATCGATTGAGAGTATGATTTCATCTATAGAGGTGTTTCGCGCGTGTGCCAAAATGCTCTCTAGGTCCTTACAGTTCAAACTAATTCAAGACATACCACTGTACTGCAGGCCAATATACACTACTGGACATTAAAATTGCTACACCACGAAGATGAAGTGCTACAGACGCGAAATTTAACCGACAGGAAGTAGATGTTTTGATATGGAAACTATTAGCTTTTCAGAGCATTCACAAAAGGTTGGCGCCTGTGGCGACACCTACAACGTGCTGACATGAGGAAAGTTTCCAACCGATTTCTCATACACAAACAACAGTTGACCGGCGTTGCCTGGTGAAACGTTGTTGTGATAACTCATGTAAGGAGGAGAAATGCGTACCATCACGTTTCCGACTTTGATGAAGGTTGGATTGTAGCCTATCGCGATTGAGGTTTATCGTATAGCGACATTGCTGCTCGCGTTGGTCGAGATACAATGACTGTTAGCAGAATATGGAATCGGTGGGTTCAGGAGGGTAATATGGAACGCCGTGCTGGATCACAAGTGCCTCGTATCAGTAGCAGTCGAGATTACAGGTATCGATCCCTGAGTCAACAGATGGGGACGTTTGCGAGACAACAACCATCTGCAGGAACAGTTCGACGACGTTTGCAGCAGCATGGACTATCAGTTCGGAGACCATGATTGAGGTTACCCTTGACACTGCGTCATAGACAGGAGCGTCGGCGATGGTGTACTCAACGACGAACCTGGGTGCACGAATGGCAAAACGTCATTATTTTCGGATGAATCCAGGTTCTGTTTACAGCATCATGATGATCGCATCCGTGTTTGGCGACATCGCGGTGAACGCACATTGGAAGCGTGTATTCGTCATCGCCATACTGGCGTATCACCCGGCGTGATGGTATGTGGTGCCATTGGTTACACGTCTTGGTCACCTCTTGTTCGTATTGACGGCACTTTGAGCAGTGGACGTTACATTCCATATGTGTTACGACCCGTGGCTCTACCCTTCATTCCATCTCTGCGAAATCCTACATTTCAGTAGGATAATGCACGACTGCTTATTGGAGGACCTATACGGGCCTTTCCGAACACAGAAAAATGTTAGACTGCTGCCTAAGCCAGTACATTCTCCAGATCTCTCACCAATTGAAAACGTGTGGTTAATGGTGGCCGAGCAACAGGCTCGTCACAATACGCCAGTCACTACTGTTGATGAACTGTGGTATCGTGTTGAAGCTGCATGGGCAGCTTTACCTGTACACGCCATCCAAGCTGTGTTTGACTCAATGCCCAATCGTATCAAGGCCGTTATTACGGCCAGAGGTGGTTGTTGTGGGTACTGATTTCTCAGGATCTATGCACCCAAACTGCTTGAAAATGTTATCAGGAGGTGGTTGTTCTAGATACTGATTCATCAGGAACTATGCACCCAAATTGCTTGAAAATGTAATCACATGTCAGTTCTAGTATAATATATTTGTCCAATGCGTTTCTCCTTGGTGTAGCAATTTTAATGGCCAGTAGTGTATAAAGGTGTTTCGCGCCTGTGCGAAAATGCTCTCTAGTTCTTTACAGTTCAAACTAATTCAAGACATACGACTATACTGCAGGCCAATACAATATCAACACTAAGACGGCGATCTGTTATTGTTATTGTTGTTATCGTCTTTAGTTCAAAGATTGTTTTGAAGGAGCTCTTCCACGTTAGTCTATCCTGTGCAAGACTCTCAATTTCTCCATAACTTTTCAACCTACATCCATGTGAACCTGCTTACTGTATTCAAACTTGTCTTTCTTCCTCTACAATTTTTATTCTCCACTTTTTCAGAATTAGTACATTAACAATTTCTTGATGCCTCAGGATGTGTTCTGTCAACTGGCCCTTTCTTCTTTCCTTCCCCTTGCCCGCTTCGGTTCAGTGTCTTGTAATTAGTCGCTCGATGCATCCTTCTGATTTCCTGCAATTTTCTGTAGCATCACGCTTCAAAAGCTTCTCTACTCTTCATATCTGAAATATTTGTCGTTTACGTTTCCCTTCCGTGCCAGGCTTCATTCCGACCAAATTCACTGAAAAAGAATTTCCTAACACTTAAATATTTCATCGACGCTAACGAATCCAGTTTTTAGGGTTGCGTACATCAACCGGTGAAAACGGAACCCTTACCGGAGCGCTTCGTTGTCTGTCTGTCCGTATGGCTGTTTGGTTCAAATGGCTCTGAGCAGTATGGGACTTAACTTCTGAGGTCATCAGTCCCCTAGAACTTAGAACTACTTGAACCTAACTAACCTAAGGAAATCACACACATCCATGCCCGAGGCAGGATTCGAACCTGCGACCGTAGCGGTCGCGGAGTTCCAGACTGTAGCGCCTAGAACCGCTCGGCCACTGCAGGCGGCACGGCTGTTTGTCCGAAAGTTAAAAACCCTTTTCCTCGGGAACGGGTATGCCTATCAAGTTGAAATTTATCTCACGTACTGAGATCTGTGGCCCCTTAGCGGTGTAAAAACTGAAGCTTCAAAGTTAGTGAATCACATATTTTGGCACCCGCAAATTAGCTCATCAACAGATACAGTGTACTCTCCGTTGACCTGGAATCATGAAATCTGGCAGGAAACAACGGTACATGAAAAGGAAAAAATCCGGAAATTGTAAATTTGTAATTATATCACACGAAAAAGTATCTTTTATTTGATTTCTTGTCCGACTTGCTGCCCGTCTGTCTCTTGAGACTCCTTCAACTCAGGAAATGCTACACGTATGAAGTTGTGTTTGGTTGGTGAATAAAATCATAGCGTTTTTCCATAAATTTAATAAACACAACACGGATACATATAAGGGAGACTTTATTCGCCAATAGTACATTCCCCCTCACCCACCAGGCCAGCCGAGCGCGTTAACGCCCTGCTTCCTGCACGCGGGTAGGCGCGCCGGTCCTGGATCGAATCCGCCCGGCGGAATAACGGCGAGGGCTGGTGTGCCGGCCAGCTTGGATGTGGTTTTTAGGCGGTTTTTCACATCCCGCTAGGTGAATACCGGGCTGGTCTCCACGTTCCGCGTCAGTTAGACTCGTCGCAGACATGAAAAACACGTTCGCACTCTTTCACGATTTACACTAGACACGGTCAGTTGGGGTACACTAATTCCTTCCTGGGGGGGGGGGGGGGGGAGGTAGCGGCTGGAAGGGCATCCGGCCACCCCTTATCATTAACATGCCAAATCCGTTTAACCATGGCCGACCCTGCGTAACTGGGGGACAAGGCGCAAGCGATAGATAGTACATTCCCCCTCACTATTTACAACGTTGGGGCCACTTTTCGGTTCCACTACTGCAGAAATCACGTGGATTGAAGGCGAAGAACTCGTTGAGCCATGTTCGGAGCGCATTTTCATCCGGAAAGGAAGTTCCCGTAAGGTTGCCCGTCGGCGAGCGGATCTGGTGAAAATCTGAGGGCACGGTATCAGATGAATGAGGTGGGTGTGGAACCTAGTTCCTCTATAGTGTTTTTTGCAGCAGAGGTGCACATGTGGCCATGTGCTGATTCTTGTGGTTTTGGCTTAAGGCGTGCGGTACCAGTTCAACCATTTTCGAACGTTCCCCACGGAGTGCAAATGTCACACAATGGTAGAGTGATCACAGGCTAACACTTTAGCCAGTTCTCGAATACACTGACGTGGATCGTTGTGGATTAATGCGTTTAGACTATATTCATCAAATGACGGTGCTCTTTCTGATTGTGGAGGGTCACTAATGTCAGAACTATCCTCCCTAGAACATGATCACCGTTTTCTTCCCGCGCTCTCTTCAATAGCTTCACCCCCATATGCGGCACAAATGTCTCTCGCCGCCTCCGTTGCTGTCACTCCTCTACTGAACTCAGACAAAAGAATATGTTGGAAGAGTTCCAATTTATCCACTTGGCACTCTATTTTCTAGCGTCCACAACTTCACTCAGTATTTCAAAATGACAAAATAGTTATATGTAAGCTCGAAGAGCCGGCCGAAGTGGCCAGCGGTTCTAGGCGCTACAGTCTGGAACCGCGTGGCCGCTACGGTAGCAGGTTCGAATCCCGCCTCGGGCATGGATGTGTGTGATGTCCTTAGGTTTAGGTAGTTCTAAGTTGTAGGGGACTGATGACCTCAGAAGTTAAGTCCCATAGTGCTCAGAGCCATTTGAACCATTTTTAAACTCGAGTAGCAACAGAGAACTACGAATAAAAAATGCGACTCGACAAATAAACCCATAGCAACCGGAATAGCAACATGGAAAACAAAAATGTTACCAACTTATTCACCAACCTAAAAATTTATGTCACATACTAAGGTCCATAATCCCTTAACTATATAATAGATGTAAGCGGCTAAGTCAATGCGATCATAAGATATGCTCATTTATGTCAAACGTTTTGATACTCGCAATCTCACCCTTCAATACCTATAGGGTATCGATGACATAGAATCATGAACTTTGGCAGGAAAAAATGTTTAACAGAACAAGTAAATGAAGCATATCCTGAACATGTTAATTTGTAATTACATAACACGAAAAAATTATTTTTGTGTCATTTAATTATGCGACTTCAGACTTAGAACTAAAACATTGTTGAAAGTCTTGGAACTCCCGGAGCCATTATCTTGCCAGTATCAATGTCGCTAATAGGCAGAAACTGCCAAGTTTCTCAATTCCCATGATGGATGCACTGTATGCATATATAAATAAGTTTGTTCGGCATCATCAGATCATGAGTTCCACTCGCACCCGGCCAATTTTATTTTTTAATGCTTTTCTTGCCATTACCTGCTTGTTCACCAGGGCAACAATCAAACTGCACTGTACCGAGGTACGTTATGACGAGATGTACAACACACATTATAACGTTGAAACATTAGTCACGGAGAGCTCGAGTACAGATGTCAACGCATCATAAATGAAATGCCTGCTGTCCAAATTAATGGCTGTGCAACGTCGGGGACGAAGAGCTAAATTTTTCAATATCAATTCTCCTCACAGCATCCACATAAAATCGATTTGATGCTGCATGTGGAACTGGGACTCGCCTGTAAAGACACGTCCTGGCATGTTGCACTTCATTACTAAAACGCGTAACAGTAGCTGCCGTCCCGTCTTTTAAAAGTTACTGATTCATCATTGAAAATAATTCAAAGTATTAACAACTGTGATTCGCCAGGGTAGCTAGTCACCCTACGAAACTCTCCCCCATTTCTTTTGTTGTTGTGTATAGTATGCCGCCGACAATACATTTCCATGTCGTAAACTGTAATTTTACTTTTGCCAACTGTACAGGACGCCCGCCATTGGCTGATGCTAGGGACGAGTCGAGGCGGTTCTTCCAGGTCACCCCCACTCGCACTTGTGCTGGCGTTGGAGCCAGCTGGTGGGTAGCTGACTCAATGGAATTGCTGGACGTCATCATTTTAATTATTTACTACATACGCTTCTTATTGATCTGTTCATCTTTAAAAGTGTGCATATGTACGTCCCTCATATCAATTTCGACGGCAATCTGACGGCTGCTACTTTGTCAGAAACGGCCCCAATAAACTGCTGCAACGCAGAGCCTGCCGGAAGCGTGCGTTATACAGAGAGCAGCAGAGAACCAACGCCACGGGGTAAAGATGTACGCCGTGAATGGAATCCATCCCGGTCGCAATCGGCAGCAGGGGGTAGCGGCGCAGCCCTTCTCGTTTCATCTGTATCTGCGGGGCTTAATCGGGTGGGCTCGCCCGTTGCCTTAATTGGTTCAGCGAGGTCGCTGCCGCTGCCGGGAGTGGGCGGTGGGTAATGGACGTCGTTCTGTTCGGCCGGAACAACACTGTCCGCCCTCAGCGGGTGGCTGAGTCATGCAAATGGGTCTCCCACACAGAGCGCCCTCACTCTCTTACACTCTACCTGGCACAGTGAATCTGTTCTCTACGGTGTTTCCACTGCCGTGTCGATGAGGCCAGTTTCGATTATTGCTCGTTAGTTGACATCTGTCACTGGCCGCTACAGTGCTGCCACATCGGCTGCTAACTACGGCTCGATTATGGCGACACAGAAACACGGAGGGTCAATTCGCAAGAGCTATTAATTAAAGGGGGGACGTTAATGAAGAACACGCATTATTTTAAAGATGCAGGAAAAATCCGAACCTTTGGAGATACGGCAATTTATTACCATGCTTAACATGACACGAAAGGTAATTTCCTCCCATTAGATACAGTGAGCCTTTTTATAGATTTTAAAAATTTTGCTTTCAAAAAATATACACGGTGTTACAGAAAGGTACGGCCAAACTTTCAGGAAACATTCCTCACACACAGATAAAGCAAAGATGTTATGTGGACATGTGTCCGGAAACGCTTCATTTCCATGTTAGAGCTCATTTTAGTTTCGGCGGTATGTACTGTACTTCCTCGATTCACTGCCAGTTGGCCCAATTGAAGGAAGGTAATGTTGACTTCGGTGCTTGTGTTGACATGCGACTCATTGCTCTACAGTACTAGCATCAAGCACATCAGTGCGTTCTTGATGACTGGGTGTTGTGTGCTGTCCTTAGGTTAGTTAGGTTTAAGTAGTTCTAAGTTCTAGGGGACTGATGGCCATAGATGTTAAGTCCCATGGTGCTCAGAGCCATTTGAGCCATCAGTACGTAGCATCAACAGGTTATTGTTAATCACGAACGTGGTTTTGCAGTCAGTGCAATGTTTACAAATGCGGAGTTGGCATATGCCCATTTGATGTATGGATTAGCACGGGGCAATAGCCGTGGCGCGGTACGTTTATATCGAGTCAGATTTCCAGAACGAAGGTGTCCCGACAGGAAGACGTTGGAAGCAATTGATCGGCGTCTTAGGGAGCACGGAACATTCCAGCCTATGACTCGCGACTGGGGACGACCTAGAACGACGAGGACACCTGCACCTGCAATGGACGAGGCAATTCTTCGTGCAGTAGACGATAACCCTAATGTCAGCGTCAGAGAAGTTGCTGCTGTACAAGGTAACGTTGACCACGTCACTGTATGGAGAGTGCTACGTGAGAACCAGTTGCTTCCGTACCATGTACAGCGTGTGCACGCACTATTAGCAGCTGATTGGCATCCACGGGTACACTTCTGCGAATGGTTCATCCAACAATGTGTCAATCTTCATTTCAGTGCAAATGTTCTATTTACGGATGAGGCTTCATTCCAACGTGATCAAATTGTAAATTTTCACAATCAGCATGTGTGGGCTGACGAGAATCCGCATGCAGTTGAGCAATCACGTCATAAACACAGATTTTCTGTGAAATTTTGGGCAAGCATTGTTGGTGATGTCTTGATTGGGCCCCATGTTCTACCACCTACGCTCAATGGAGCACGTTATCATGATTTCATACGGGATAATGTACCTGTGCTGCTAGAACATGTGCCTTTACAAGTACGACACAACATGTGGTTCATGCACGATGGAGCTCCTGCACATTTCAGTCGAAGTGGTCGTACGCTTCTCAACAACAGATTCGCTGACCGACGGATTGGTAGAGGCGGACCAATTCCATGGCCTCCACGCCCTCCTGACCTCAACCCTCTTGATTTTCATTTATGGGGGAATTTGAAAGCTCTTGTCTACGCAACCCCGGTACCAAATGTAGAGACTCTTCGTGCTCGTATTGTGGACGGCTGTGATACAATACGCCATTCTCCAGGGCTGCATCAGCGCATCAGGAATTCCATGCGACGTAGGGTGGATGCATGTATCCTCGCTAACGGAGGACATTTTGAACATTTCCTATAACAAAGTGTTTGAAGTCACGCTGGTACGTTCTGTTGCTGTGTGTTTCCATTCCATGATTAATGTGATTTGAAGAGAAGTAATAAAATAAGCTCTAACATGGAAAGCAAGCGTTTCCGGACACATGTCCACGTAACGAATGTTTCTGGAAAGTTTGGCCGTACCTCTTTGTAACACCCTGTATACAGGCTGACATTTATTGAGCGATGTGAAAAAAAATCATCATAAATTCTGAACGGTTTGCGTCAATACGTTGGATGGGTATTAGTATGGTATGTATGTTGTTGTTCAGCGATGAAGCCCACTTTCATTACGATTGTTTCGTCAATAAGCAAAATTGAAACATTGGGGGGACTGAGAATCCGCATTTCACGATCGAGAAGTATCTTCTCCCTCAGCTGGTGTCTGTGTGGTGTGCAGTATCCAGTCATGGAATAATCAGTGCGGTATTCCTTGATGACACGGTGACTATCGAACGGTACGTGAAAGTTTTGGAAGATGATTTCATTCCTATCATCCAGAGTGACCATGATTTCGAATAGTTTTGGTTCATGCAGGACGGAGCTCGACACTTTCGAAGGAGGAGAGTGTTTGATGTCCTGGATGAGCATTTTGGCGACGGCATTCTGGCTCTGGGGTACCCGGAGGCCACAGGTATGGTCCTCGATTGGCTACCGTGTTCTCTGGATCTGAATACATGCGATTCCTTTTTGTGGTGCTATATTAAAGACGAGGTGTACAGCGATAACCAAAAAACCATTGCTGAGCTGTAAACAGCCATCCAGGAGGTCTTAGGCAGCATCCATGTTCCGGCACTTCAGCGTGTCATGTAGAATTTCGCTATCCGCCTGTGCCAAGATGGCAGGAATATCGAACATGTCATAACCTAAATCCGAATATGTTTAGTGACGTTTACCTGTTCAATAAAATGTGTGCACGACGTTGTTTGCAAATAATTTACAATTTTTTTCATGTTGTTGTTGTTGTGGTCTTCAGTCCTGAGACGGGATGGATGCAGCTCTCCATGCTATTCTATCCTGTGCAAGCTTCTTCATCTCCCAGTACCTACTGCAGCCTACATCCTTCTGAATCTGCTTAGTGCATTCATCTCTTGGTCTCCCTCTACGATTTTTACCCTCCGCGCTGCCCTCCAATACTAAATTGGTGATCCCTCGATGCCCCAACACATGTCCTACCAACCGATTCCTTCTTCTAGTCAAGTTGTGCCACAAACTTCTCTTCTCCCCGATCCTATTCAATACTTCCTCATTAGTTATGTGATCTACCCATCTAATCCTCAGCATTATTCTGTAGCACCACATTTTAAAAGCTTCTATTCTCTTCTTGTCCAAACTATTTGTCGTCCATGTTTCACTTCCATACATGGCTAAACTCCATACAAATACTTTCAGAAATGACTTCCTGACACCTAAATCTATACTCGATGTTAACAAATTTCTCTTCTTCAGAAACGCTTTCCTTGCCATTGCCAGTCTACATTTTATATCCTCTCCACTTCGACCATCATCAGTTATTTTGCTCCCCAAATAGCAAAACTCCTTTACTACTTTAAGTGTCTCATTTCCTAATCTAATTCCCTCAGCATCACCCGATTTATTTCGACTACATTCCATTACCCTCGTTTTGCTTTTGTTGATGTTCATCTTATATCCTCCTTTCAAAACAATATCCATTCCATTCAACTGCTCTTCCAAGTCCTTTGCTGTCTCTGACAGAATTACAATGTCATCGGCGAACCTAAATTGTTTTATTTCTTCTCCATGGATTTTAATACCTACTCCGAATTTTTCTTTTGTTTCCTTCACTGCTAGCTCAATATACAGATTGAATAACATCGGGGAGAGACTACAAACCTTTCTCACTCCCTTCCCAACCACTGCTTCCCTTTCATGTCCCTCGATTCTTATAACTGCCATCTGGTTTCTGTACAAATTGTAAATAGCCTTTCGCTCCCTGTATTTTACCCCTGCCACCTTCAGAATTAGAAAGAGAGTATTCCCGTCAACATTGTCAAAAGCTTTCTCTAAGTCTACAAATGTAGGTTTGCCTTTCCTTAATCTTTCTTCTAAGATAAGTCGTAGGGTCAGTATTGCCTCACGTGTCCCAACATTTCTACGGAATCCAAACTGATCTTCCCCGAGGTCGGCTTCTACTAGTTTTTCCATTCGTCTGTAAAGAATCCGCGTTAGTATTTTGCAGCCGTGACTTATTACACTGATAGTTCGGTAATTTTCATATTTGTCAACACCTGCTTACTTTGGGATTCGAATAATTATATTCTTCTGGAAGTCTGAGGGTATTTCGCCTGTTTCATACATCTTGCTCACCAGATGGTAGAGTTTCGTCAGGACTGGCTCTCCCAAGGTTGTCAGTAGTTCTAGTGGAATGTTGTCTACTCCCGGGGCCTTGTTTCGACTCAGGTCTTTCAGTACTCTGTCAAACTCTTCACGCAGTATTATATCTCCCATTTCATCTTCATCCACATCCTCTTCCATTTCTATTACATTGTCCTCAAGTACATCGCCCTCGTATAGACCCTCTATATACTCCTTCCACCTTTCTGCTTTCCCTTCTTTGCTTAGAACTGGGTTTCCATCTGAACTTTTGATATTCATACAAGCGGTTCTCTTTTCTCTGAAGGTCTCTTTAACATTTCTGTAGGCTGTATCTATCTTACCCCTAGTGAGATAAGCCTCTACATCCGTACATTTGTTCTCTAGCAATCACTGCTTAGCTATTTTGCACTTCCTGTCGGTCTCATTTTTGAGATGTTTGTATTCCTTTTTGCCTGCTTCATATACAGAATTTTTATATTTTCTCCTTTCATCAATTAAATTCAGTATTTCTTCTGTCACCCAAGGATTTCTACTGGCCCTCGTCTTTTTACCTACTTGATCCTCTGCTGCCTTCACTACCTCATCCCTCAAAGCTACCCATTTTTCTTCTACTGTATTTCTTTCCCCCATTCCAGTCAATTGTTCCCTTATGCTCTCCCTGCAACTGTGTACAGCCTCTGGTTTAGTCAGTTTATTCAGGCCCCATCTCCTTAAATTCCCAACTTTTTGCAGTTTCTTCAGTTTTAATGTACAGGTCATAACCAATAGATTGTGGTCCGAATCCACATCTGCCCCTGGAAATGTCTTACAATTTAAAACCTGGTTCCTAAATCTCTGTCTTACCATTATATAACCTATCTGAAACCTGTCAGTATCTCCAGGATTCTTCCATGTATACAACCTTCTTTCATGATTCTTGAACCAATTGTTAGCTATGATTAAGTTGTGCTCTGTGCAAAATTCTACCAGGCGGCTTCCTCTTTCATTTCTTACCCCCAATCCATATTCACCTACTACGTTTCTTTCTCTCCCTTTTCCTACTGTCGAATTCCAGTCACCCATAACTATTAAATTTTCTTCTCCCTTCGCAATATGAATAATTTATTTTATTTCATCATACATTTCTTCAATTTCTTCGTCATCTTCAGAAGCTAGTTGGCATATAAACTTGTACTACTGTAGTAGGCGTCCGCTTCGTATCTATCTTGGCCACAACAATGGGTTCACTATGCTGTTTGTAGTAGTTTACCCGCATTCTTATTTTCCTATTCATTATTAAACCTACTCCTGCATTACCCCTATTTGATTTTGTGTTTATAACCCTGTATTCACCTGACTAGAACTCTTGTTCCTCCTGCCACCGAACTTCACTAATTCCCACTATATCTAACTTTAACCTATCCGTTTCCCTTTTTAAGTTTTCTAACGTACCTGCCCGATTAAGGGATCTGACATTCCACTCTCCGATCCGTAGAACGCCAGTTTTCTTTCTCCTGATAACGACATCCTCCTGAGTAGTCCCCGCCCGGAGATCCGAATGGGGGACTATTTTACCTCCGGAATATTTTACCCAACAGGACGCCATCATCATTCAACCATACAGTAAAGCTGCATGCCCCCGGGAAAAATTACGGCCGTAGTTTCCCCTTGCTTTCAGCCGTTCGCAGTACCAGCACAGCAAGGCCGTTTTGGTTATTGTTACAAGGCCAGATTAGTCAATCATCCAGACTGTTGCCCTTGCAACTACTGAAAAGGCTGCTGCCCCTCTTGAGGAACCACACGTTTGTCTGGCCTCTCAACAGATACCCCTCTGTTGTGGTTGCACCTATGGTACGGCTATCTGTATCCCTGAGTCACGCAAGCCTCCCCAACAACGGCAAGGTCCATGGTTCATGGGGGGATTTTTTTCATATAATTCAATAATTCTCACCCTCTATATTACCTTTTCCACCGAAACTAGCAGGAGATTCCTACAAAATTTTCTCTGAATATTCTATTTTCGTATAGTAAATTTCGCTCACGACTTTTTTTAATTATACAGAAGAGGAAATTTTAAATAACATTTTATTCACAGTTCTGTAAGTGTAAGACACAGAGGTAACAAAGTAATGGGCCAGCGATATGCACATATACAGGTTAGCACCATGGCGCACACAAGGTAAAAAAGGGCTGCGAATTGGCGGAGCTGTCATTTGTACTGAAGTTATTGATGTGAAAAGGTTTCCGTCATGATTGGAGCAGCACGAAGGGAGTTAACAGACTTTGAATGTGGAATGCTTTTGTAGCTACACAAATGGGACATTCCAATGCGGAAATCGGTAGACTGTTCTACATTCTTAGCAACATAGTGTCAAGAGTATGCCAAGGATACCAAATTTCAGGCATTACTTCTCACGACGAAAAATTTACTGGCCGACGGCCTTCACTTAACGACCGAGAGCAGCGGAATTTGACAGTGTTAAAGGAAAAGCAACACTGTGTGAAATAAACGCACACATCGATTTGGGACAGGTGACGAACGAATCCGTTACAACAGCGTGGCAAAATTTCCCTTTAATGTGCTATGCCAGTAGATGACCGATGGGACTGCGTCTGCTAACAGCACGACGCAGCCTGCGTCTCCACTCCAGGGCTCGTGACCTCATCGGTTGGACCCTAGACGACTGGAAAACCGTAGCTTGGTCTGGTGAGTCCCGATTTCAATTGGTAAGAGTTGATGGTAGGGTTGTCATGAAACCATGGACCCAAGTTGCCAACAAGGCCCTGTGCAAACTGGTGGTGGCACCATGATGGAGTGGACTGGGTTCTCTGGTCCTAGTGAACCTATCTTTGACTACAGATGGTTATGTTCGGCTATCAGGAGATCATTTGCAGCCATTAATGGACTTCATATTCCCAAAAAACGACAGAATTTTAATGGATGACAAAACACCTTGCCACTGGGCCACAATTCTACGCGATTAGTTTGAAGAACACTCTGGAAGGTTCGAGCGAATGATTTGGCCATCCAGGTCACCCGACATGAATTCCATGGAACGTTTATAAGACAAAATCGAGAGGTCAGTACATGCACAAAATACTGCACCGGCAACGCCGTAGCAATTATGGGTGGTTATAGAGGCAAAGTGACCCAATATTACTGCAGGGGACTCCCGACGGCATGTCACGTAGAGTTCCTGTACCACGGCGACATGATAGGAAGTATCCCATACATTTGTCACAGCAGTGTTCAAAATTCATGCAAATTCTAAGCACTGTATCTCAGCTTACATCAAATAATTCAAAATATCGTGTGGAGACATTATTTATTGGGTTTACTGGAATACGTGTACCAAATTTCGTAGTTCCACTCTTGATAGATTCTGAGAAAAACTCTAAGAGACATACTTTCCGGGAAGTGCATTTTAAAGTCCAGCCTAACGTCTTTTTTGTGTGTCACCTTTCCATAAGGCCTCCGATTGTAAGGCTCCTTTGCTGGTTTCTTGATTTCTGCCTTCTTTCTTTTAACAGGTCTTCAATGGACTTTTCACCTGCAGAAACAGGCTGTAGGTTTTTCTCAAGATGTGCGGAGTGAAATTACCTACCTTAAAGTCCGATCTCTCTAATACCGTCATCATCGCTACGTTCCTGTCATTAAATAAAACAACTGCACCATAAATTACAACTGTGGGAACTGTACTAGACGAAAATGTGGTTTTAGGGCACTGTTTCCATGTGAGTGATTTTAGAAACTCATTTCGATTCTGGACTCTGCAGTAAACCAGCATTTTTAGAAGTTCAGGATGGGTCAGAAACACGTACGTGGACTTGAAACCATCCACAATACAACTGGGAAGCCTCCTCTTGCGAATGTAATCCACGGAATCGTTCACCGAGATAGTTTTGAAATGTGCCTTCAAAACGTGGGCGTGGCAGTATGCTCATTTCACTTATTAAATTATTTCTTAGGCATTTCGGATGCGTTTTCATCATTGAAACTTTGCGAAAACTTTGTTTATTAGTTCTACTAACAAATAAAAAATGAATTGAAAATTGACATTTTCGGTGAGTTTGATGAACATGTAATGTGTAGCTCAGGTTAGTATGGGAAGCGCCCGTCGTGAGTTGTGACAGGAGAGCAAGATGTTCTGTCGATGATGACTGGCGAGTAACTGGTCCTCAGCAGAGGCGCGTTTTGTAGGCATGTATTTAAAATCGTCTCCGAACATACAAACAACCTTGTGATCTGCAGTGTATCCACCCTCCGGAGTGGCCGAGTGGTTCTAGGCGCTACAGTCTGGAACCGCGCGGCCGCTACGGTCCCAGGTTCGAATCCAGCCTCGGCCATGGATGTGTGTGATGTCCTTAGGTTAGTTAGGTTTAAGTTGTTCTAAGTTCTATGGGACTGATGACATCAGAAGTTAAGTTCTATAGTGCTCAGAGCCATTTGAACCATTTTTTGCAGTGTATCCGAGTCAACGACGGCCATAACTCTGTGCCAGAACTGTTAACCACGGTCGCCTTTTTCGCGGCGATTAGAGCTAACTTCTTCGATTAACTCAGGACGGAAAAGTTCCAGTTCGAGCACTAAAACAAACTGTAATTTTTCGCTTTCGTTGGTTACCTGAAACTATCCTCACACTGGCTACAGGAGCTGCCACGTTAGCGACCAATGATTAGTTCTTGTTAAGGGTTATAGGCAACAAATGAATAACGAATGGCCGGAAGAACAAATAAAAGATGATAAAAATGTCTGTATTATGAGGAAAATGTCACTGATTTTCGGAGGAGAGCAAGCGTCGTCTTGGCCTATTTTTTCTGGTGTTCTGTCCCTCGCATGTTTCAATTCTTGCGAAAGACGCGATCTGCAGATTATTCGCCCTCTAATTTTACTTCTGGCGTAGGCATTAAAGCGAAAGACACGCTTTCGGCAGTTACTGTGTCATAATGCTATATAGTTGTTTCATTTTCCGATATCTCAGGAAGACTGGCATTTTCATAAAAATACTATTGCACATACCACCAACGGAAAGAAGTCACCAAAAGATTAAGTAAGTACGCCAGTTTCAAAATCTTTTACCGTTATTACTAGTGACCCAAATGGATTAATGGGTATTTTTTTCCCATGTTGAAGAAGGAAATCTAGTGTTCTGATAATGGTTCTCGCCCATGTATAATACAGCTCTGGTCGTTGGACAACTGGAGAGATAATACTGTCAAATATTTGTTTAATGCAGTCACGTATGTAAAGAGAGAGAGAGAGAGAGAATGGCACACTTTTGATAAAATCATAAAATTTTATTTCAAAATTTGTTTAGTTGGTATTGAGTGATATTAAATCATAATTAACATTCTTTTACAAGCAGGCACATAAAGTTAGAAGTCGAAAATATTATATTAATTCATTTAATAATTTATTCAGTTGAAATCTCTATGAGCCGGTGTCCCCATTCACTTTGCAGACAAACAACAGGTTCAGTAATGATCTTCTCTGCCAGCACCTCCAGTATCGTCTCCTGCCGACGTGACATCATCAACATGTCCTCCTCATCCACTGTACTTGGTCACACATGAATATGTCCATTGGCTGCTGAGCCGGTATCCCCATTCACTTTCATTCACTTTACAGACACATAACAGTCTCAACCATGAATTTCGACATTGCCACCTCCAACAGACTCTCTAACAATGAGGCAAGGTTGGAATATACTCCTGATTCACTGTTTTCAGTCCGTCATGAATACGTTTAATGGCTACTGAACCAGTGTCCTCATCATCTTCGAAGACACACATCAGTCTTAGCATCAGTTCCTGATGAAGGTGTTTCGTGATTAGTGAACCAGTGTCCCAGTCCATTCTGCACATACACACACAACAGTCTTAGCCGTGACTTTCTCAGTCCAGCACCTACATCTCCCTCTACGACGACGAGACATTGGCGGGATGTCCTCCTCGTCCTCTGTTCTTGGTTCCATGCGAATATATTTATTGGCTAGCAAGCTGGTGGCCCGGTCCACTTAGCAGACACTCAAGAGTCTTAGCCGTGAGTTACTCTGGCCAGCATCTCCGACACCCTCTCCAACATTGAGGCATTCGTGGGATGTCCTCGTTATCAACTGTCCCAAGTCTCTCATTAATATGCTTATTGGGTAGTGAGCTGGTGTCCCTGTCCACTTTCTACACACACAACAGTCTCAGCATTGATTTTCTTCACGCAGCACCCAACACCATCACCCACTAAGAGGCACTGACGCGATATCTACGTCATGAATACGTTTAGTGGTTGGAGAGGCGGTGCGTCCGGCCTCCGTGTGGGCGCACAACAGTCTCCGCCCCGACTTTCTCTGCCCAGCACCTCCGACACCCTCTCCGGCGGCGAGGGTTCGGTGGGATGTCCTCGTCACACTCCGTCACTGGCGGCTGATGGACCTCGGCAGTCGTCAGAATCATACAGCCATCATTCACCTGCACAAAAGAGCCGTTCGTCACATTACAATACATAAAACTTTCAGCATGCAAGAACAGAAGCGAAAATTGTCTGGAGTCCTTGTAATTGAGGAAACGTACATTAAGATAACTTCCTATATTTGTGTGTGACAGAAGAAAAGGGAAGAGGCTTTCGACATTTTCATTAAACGGTGACGAGGATCATACTTGTTATCTTTCACCATTAATTATACTTCAGCCACTTTATAAAGGTCTCAAAAATGCTGTGTTGGATATAATCTGACTCATTTATTACTGGCAAGCTACTAATGAAGTCGTGTCTCCGGTGCCGCCTTACCTTCCCGACGACTTTGCCGCAGACTCCATCAGCAGCAGCAGGTTGCGGCCGGGTCTTCTCCGCCTGCGCTGCCAGCAGCACCAACTCGTCCACGTCTGAGCGCAGCCGCCAACGCTCGGCGCTCATCCTCTGTGGGAGATTTGTTTACACCGTCACAATTGAAATTCATTCAATGGTTTTCACATTTTTTCTTCCGTTTATATAAAATCTAATGTATTCTCGATGATTATTAAGGAAGTAAAATAAGTGTATTGACGTACTTGTTTTATCAAACGCGGCTGCCTGGCAACATTCAGCAAATGGGCAAAAAGGCCTGAGTTTTGGCAGCACACCGTTGGACTGTTTACCCAGACGGTCATAGGGCTACAGTATCGACAGTAATACACCTTTTTCCTGAATGGAACGGTGCTGTAATTAGTATAGCGGCTCAGGCGAAGTACCGACTATTCACGATTTAGGTGCCACCGATCTACGTGCACCACTCACAAATGCCCTTCACCAAAACTACCTTGAGAAGACTTTGACATATGGCTATATGAACAGAAGACAAGCAGTGTAATAAGTTATTAAATTACCTATAACTGGTATCTAACAAATTACACTTATAAGATTGTAATCTGATTTGTTCTGTACAAATATGGAAAGAAGGACGATTTGGATAGACTTCCCGTCCATAACTCAGTCATTAGAGAGGCTCAGATTGGGGAATGATGACCATCGATTTCAACCGTCTCCTTCTCTAAGAAACCACTTGAGGAAGTCCTGGAAGTACTGAAAACGTTTTGCCGGATGGGGATTAGAACCTCATGCAATTCGACGGTATCAGCCACCACGCCAACTTGTTCCGTGTTTTCTGTGCTAACTTGATGAAAATGTCGATAAACCAAAATGATTAGGGGCACAGCAGTTCTTTTCACTTGATCGTGTGACCACTCAATGTCATTCAATACGATCCCGACGACACCCCTCGATCGACGTTAGCACTCGTGGTGTCACTCGCCTTCATACATGGTAGCGGACGTTTGAAAGTTCGTGACGCTAGCTTAATGGTCGTCAATTGATTTAAAAGTTATTCCCGGCTGACTCTTAATTCAATTACTGCCACGGGTGTGAGGAGAAAGAACACATCCTGGTGATACCAGCATAATGCGTATTTAGATGTTCGATTAATCTGAATGGTTTGCAATGTTCCAGCGCTTCTATTCGAACTCTATGCTGATGTACCGACAAGGACCATTTTTGCAGATAAACATGCAAGTACGTGATGGATGTTCAGTTTCTGAATATAGTTCGTCGCACTCACACATTATACGTCCGCTGTAAGAACAATTTCATGCATTTACATTTTTTGGTGTCCCACAATATTGGTTGGCTAAATATTATGACGATACGTTGCATACAACTTCCACAGATATTGTTTATCATGTAGTCAAGACTACGCAATGAAGTCAAAGTCGTGGATAAAATTGAAATGTAGTTTGTTTATTAACACTTTTCTTTTCACTAACTAAATATGAAATGTGAATCGGGATTGGAGGTGATGATCCTATCCTTCTTTTCAGTATTAAAATGGTCGATATCGTGTTCTGACTAACGCGTGTCATATAATGTCCAAATATCGAAACGACCCAGGCTCTCAATTCGGCACTTAAATGTCTATTCTTCGCTCTCGAAATGTTCGATGTGATTGTCTTTCACACGCACCGTTCAATTTAACGGTGTATGCACTGTTTTTAGTATTTTAGATCCTCGTTAATTAATATCTGATAGTTAATAAGCGAACTATTTTTATGCTGGCGCGTTGTTTGTATCAGTTACCCCCGCAACCGTCCAAGGATAAGATTCTCTTAATGTTCCGCGCACACGCGTTTCACAATTTCATAAAATGCAGAATTACGTAAACTATAGCTTTCCGTTGCGTACAACTTTCATGGGTTCCACAACCATAATAGTTTCCCAAGAGTATTTTTCCCAGCTAACACAAAGTTCGAATTATGTTGTCGGAATCATTTTCGCTTCACCCGACAATAAACGTCTCTGATCACTTCGTCACACGTAATGTATTTAAACGTGCTTGAAGAGTCTTTAAATAATCTCCTTAACGAATTTCGCAGTCGCGTACCTATTTTTCATCGACTAGCCCGATCGCAATAACTGAAGGTAGAGAGCTCGATAATGTGTTACATGTTCTTTTATATGTATTAAAAAACAAACGCGCCCCTATGTCTTTCTGTCCCGCTTGGTCTTTGCTACTTTGCTTTTTATTACTTTTCATTATATTCCTTCTTAGTAATACTGTGCAGTTATTAATGTTTCGTATTACTTTCCCCTTTTTAATCCTTCCAAAATAAAGTCTATTTATCACCGATTTTAATTAATATGATGCTAATTGACACGCCTGCCCGCAAAGTACCGTTATAATCGGAATATCCATGTGACTAGTGAAATGGTCGTAATTTACCCAGTCAGTTTTCGGAAGAGTCCTAGCTTGCGCGTAGAATAATCATACTACAATTTAGAGGGAAACTTCTACAGTGATTAGACGGTGTATTAGCATGCGTTGTACTTGCTATAAAGTACATGGTTGCCGACATTGGGACTGTCAGAGACGAGTTTAAGGAGACATTTCCGTACGTGCTGTAAATTCTTATGGAGTTGTAATGTAAATATAACCGTTTCTTAAAAAGAGTAATTTCTTCCTGAATGGAGAATTCTCATTAAATCAATGTGTAAGTAGTCAATCGACACTTCCTTTGTATCATGCTACAAGCATCTTTACACGAACGTACAAAAGAGGCTACCTCTCTCCGATGATCTATTTATTACTACTAGTAACTCAGATAGATTTGCTAATTCAAGGATTGCTTAAGTAATCTGTGATGTATGGTTAACAGTCTTACTGAATAGAATCTGGCTGCTGTTAACACTGATAGTTGTTTTACAATACATCTAGGTATTCCTCACCTCAGGTTTTCCAACTATATCGGCGTCTATCAGATCTCCGTAGAAGTCATCCTCTGACTCCCTCCGAGGTCGGAAGCAGAACACGCCAAAAGGCCTCCGGAACATCTGCGAAGTAAAAATCAGAATCACGTCCAGTGTTGAGCCGAGCTTATACAGTAATCTAATAGAACTACAGGGTGGCGAATCAGAAAATTTGGAATGAGGACAGGGAGAGGGTCATAGGAAGACTTCTTACTGTAAACAGTATGATGTATGCTGATGGAACCAAAGGAAACGACAAAATCTCTTATAATGTAAGTATTAGTCACAAACACTTTATAAACTCTGGCCAGAGTAACGGATTTAGGTAATAAAATGATACACACAGAATAAACCTATTTTAAGATAGAAATAAATGAGTAAGGCCCAGTGGCGTTGTATTGGGGAGTAGAAGAGCCAAACAAATTGTTTTCGGGTTAGTGTTATGCTACATACATCACTACATACATCACTGTGAAGAGTGAAGGTATCAACTGCGAATTTCCAAACTTTGTACGAACAATACACATGATGCCATGGAACAAAATGCAGCGATATTGGTACCCACGAGGTACGCTTTTCTTTACGGTTTCATTATGTGTGTCTAATGTCAAATGACACAGTAAGGACCACCTATGGTTCCCACAAGGGTGCGATGCTCGACGCACTTGTGCTCTGCCCACTTATTTCCACATATTCTTCGCCTTGCCAGTTTAAACCCACTTCGACAAGAAAATGGGCTAACAGCAAGCTGCCCAGAAACCGCACGCAAAGAAAGAGAAACACGTGTGAAACTTACGAAATGTCTAGCCATACTCGTTCCTCTTCTTAATGAGTAACAACATGCACCGTGGAGCGTATTTTGTACCAAGGACGAGAAGGAATAGTTGAATGAAGTAGGAGAGTGTTAATTGTTCTTTCTATGCCTATACATGGGTTCAGAGTATCGGTCAATTATATTTACTGAGATTCGTTGTTGTCTTAGATACACTGCTTCAGGAGAAATATGGAATTTTGCATCAGCAAAGGAAATGATGGTTTGTTGCACAAGTTGTCCGATTCTACCACTGTCGAGATGGTGTCCTCAGTTTCCCTTTCTGTTGTCTGATGCTTAAGTTGGTGTAGGTGCCAACAAAGTCTAAAACTTTCCTTAATCAGATAGTAACTTTTTGAAATAGTAACCGTTGTATGTGAAGCAGTAATTGAGTTGCTTAACTTTCATTGCTTCATAATGCTACCAAAAACTACTGATCATTTCGGTTGGTGATTCTAGTATGATAAAAGAAAAAAAATAAGTTAAATATATTTCAATTTTTTAAGTTTTAATCTGATAATTATGTATATATTGTGTTTAATACTAGAATGTCGTGTTCCCAGTTTGGCACAGCTTTGCCACAGGAAACACGAAAGTGGTCGGAGGCGTCCGTCTTCTGGTCGGCTCCTGATCGTTGTCAGAAGGAGGCTAGTTTCTGATTACGCAAAGGCTTCTATTATTCGGAAAAGAACAACCCGGATTTCTTTACGTAATCAGCATGAATTTTATAATTACCTAAGGGACCTTTAATAATGAACAATAAAAAATGGCATTTGCAAATGAAATCATTAATAAATGGGGCATCTATGAGTTGTATACAAGACAAGGAGCGGCCTTCTGTCTACGACCAGGATGCTGCAGTATTCTCTGCTGCAGTAAAGGCTGTTTGACATTTATAAAAATAATATAACATGAAGGTAAAAAAATAAAGGAAAAGAATAGTATAATAAATCTGGTAAACACTAAATATAGCAAATAATTCCCACAAGGAATTAGGACTTATTTATAAACAGTATAACCTACATAAGTAATTTTCTGATTGTATGGTGCGATCAGATTTCAGCCCGTTCTGTGCTAACTCCTTGGTTCACGTTTTTGTCACAAATTACAGTCATTACTTTTCTCCTTTCTTCGAGACAGTTCTTGCACCATTCTACACCTTCATAACAATAACTTGCCGGTTTACAATATCGAACATAAATTAATGGAATTTTATTAATTAATAGTGTTGTCTGCATGCTGGCTAGACCGCTCACTTTTATGGCTTAAAGACGACCTTCTTTACGCTTTCACATTACAAGCAGAAGTACGATAAAATCTGAAGATCTACAAAGGTTTTTACTATCATCTTTTATTTAGATCGAAGCGAAACGCTCAGTTCAGCTTCTGTTAAAATGTTTCTTTGACTGCGCAATCAATGTATTAGCATCTGCGCCAGATGCGCATATATACAGTTACGTAAATTACATAAAACAAATGTCTTTCAAAGAATAGGTCTCATGTCATATATTGATCATATAATATACAGCTAGGTGAATGCCTTTCCAAGGGTACTCACAGCTTTCATACGACGGAAATCCCAATAATATTACAAGATCTCGTGGGACACATAGTAACCATAGTAACGTATCGTATCATAACTGGAACACCTGGGACGGAATGAGGAGAACTGACGTTTAGCAGCGTGTATCTTACGATTGCTGCCTCTACACTTTGGTCTGGTGAAACTAGTCTCAAATGAAATAGAATGTGCAGCATATATTGCTTACATTCTCATTGAGGTGGAACTCAACATGTTATCCTTGGATTTGCTCTATGTGTGTCCAGTTTGTAACTGTGTGTGTTCGTTACAGCTCCAATTGATTGATACGTGATTTGCAGTTAAGGCTCCACAAATCTCTGAATCGGGAGTAACGTTCGGGCTCATGGGAATGCACGCGCAACCGCAAACGCAACCAAATTTTCGGGGGGTGCTGTCCACCTAAGTCGCAATAGCCCTTAAACGTTAAGAATGATCGATAAAAGATGAAAATGGTATTTACCGAGAGATATATTTAGGAGAATGCTATAAATTACCTGACTTAGGCGAAGAGAAGCAGAGATAAGCTGGAAATATAGCACACGTCTCTGTTATCATCAGAATGTTTGAAATCGAGTGAAAATTTGACACGCTCAAGAATAATAACCACAAAACAATTATTGAAATAAAATTCAATTATTAATAAACCAGTTACTTCAATTTAGGTAAAAGGTGCAAAGTGATATCTCGTAGGGCCATATAGAGTCTTAATCTCATACAGGTAGTCTTGACAACCTCTAATTGTGATTTATCAATAAATATGAAAATATTTGTAGATTTAAAATGAAAACTGTCGAGCCCATGCTATAAGTGATGATTAGGAGGTGACCTAGTCATCCGTCACTTACATGTTACATGCCCCCCCCCCCCTCCAAGTTTTTGTTTTAGATCAGACAAGTATTCTCTCAAGCGTTATAAAATCACAGACACAAATTGTGAAGACTATCTGTGATTGGTTAGGATTCCTTACAGGTCTACGAGAAATTATGTAATACTTTCTATTTCGATTTAAGAAGGTAGTATATAAAAACTGGTTTTTATTTATATAATTATTTTCTGCTTGTACTCTAGTCTCAAGTGTGACTTTTCCACTCCATTTCAAACATTTTGATGGGATCACAACAATGATGTATCTTTCAAATTTATTTACATTCTCTTCACCTGAGGTAGCTAGTTTATCGTTTACTCCTATGTCTATCTCGGAAAAAGAGCGTGAAGGAAAAAAAAGAGAAAAGAGATATTTCAGCTGACACGGAGGCTTCTTGGCAACTGTTTTTCCCGTCACCCTTTCGCGACAGGAACAGGAAGTAGGGGTGGTAGCTGTGGTACATGAAGTTCTCTCCGCCACACACCAGACAAGACAGCCAGTTAACATTGCATTATGATCCACTTCTGAGGTACACTGAAAGTTTCGGATCTCTAGCTGAGGGGGATATGGCACTGGTAAGCAAAGTAATCTCCATCACATGCCAGAAAAAAAACGAGTTAACGTGACACTGTCAGTCAGTTTTGATCTATGTTGAAAGTTTCAAACGTCTAGTCGTCGGGACTTGACAGTGAGAAACAAAGCACTCACATCAGAAAAGAAAGAGATTTATTATTGCAATGTCATCCAGTTATGAGCCATGTTGATAGTTTTAAGACTCCAGCACATCGGTAAGTTAATTTAGGATCAATTACAAAGTCCGCAGCGAACAGACAGACAGACAACAAAGCGACCTGACGGTTTTCTGGCGAGATAATGTTATAAAGCATGCTCTGAAACCAGGAAACCAGCACGAGTAAGCACTGAGACATTCTGTACTTTTATACGCATATGTTAAATGAAGTTGAGGAGTAAGAAACAGGTAAACATGGGACAACAACGAGCTGTTGTATATGCGAGACCAGATGTGCGCCTGTGTGGAATGAGGCTCTTATTGACGAAATAAATAACTTGCTGGATTAGTGTTCCTGGGAAAAAGTGTAAGATCGAAGATGTAGATATCATTCTGCAACGAAATGTGTGTAACTGTATGTGAAAGACAATGAGTGGGAGAGGGACAAAGATAGAGATAGGGAGAAAGAAAGAGGGAGGGAAGTAATTAGTGAGGTATGGAGCGGGTTGGAAGGAGGGGGGGGGGAGAGAATAGACAGTCAGACTAAAGCCTTCATCTGAGCTCCGCAAGACGTGCTCGGATGGCTGAAGTGGTACCAGGGTTGTCCCTGAATCTCACAGCTCACAGTACTACTCAATGTCTGGCACACGAGTTCACATTCACTGGAAATAGGATTGCAGTCAACATACTCATACTATTGCAGATTTGAATAAATGATACTGAAACATACTCCCAACATCTTTTTTTGTTTAGGTCAATTTTCTTGTGAACTGAATCAACTAGTAAGTGACTCTTAATGTCTACATTTCTGAAACGATATTCCCTGGTGCACCCTTTAACAATAGGGAGAAATTTTATTTCCATAACTTCTACACTGCTAGTATCATTTTGCGTGGGAGTCCTGGAGTACGAACCATAAAGCGTGTTTAAGTACTGACATGACATAGTAAACTTCATCACGGTTTTTTGAGTGGTTTGTTTTTGTAACATTGTTCCAAATGTTGCGCAGCTTGCGTTAAATTTTTGGATTTTGATACTCATTTCTTGTCGAAATCTCGTTATTTGATCATCTGCGTATGTTGATCTGTATGCCTTAGGTGATACTTTATTTCCAAGCCCTGTCTAGGTAATCTATAATTAGGTTCCAAAGATATGAAGGCAGGACACAGTCTTGTCACACGGCCTGTGTTTGTTGTTATTTATACGAGATGTCGTCCACTCGTTTATAATTTTTCGTCTTTGTAAAGAGCTTCGACAGAGATGATTAGAAGCTTTGGGAAGCTTATTTTGTTCATAATCCACCAGAGTATTTTGTCAAAAGATTTCTCATAATCTACAAAAGGTATTACGTCTCTAAGTTGAATTCTTTCCGCTTCTCTACGAGTTGTCTTATACTAAATTATACTATCGTTACCGGATCAATATTTAGTGAAGCGAAAAGGCGTACAGATCAAAACTCAATGTTAAATAAAACATTACAAATGTAATACGTATAACACAGGTCTGGACAAAGCGTCAGAAGCAAAGATGAAATTACAATTAAATCAATACGATGATATGAATACCCTTAGCAGAATACAGGCGTAGATATACGTCAACGGGGACAGTTGAAAATGTGTGCCCCGACTGTGACTCGAACCTGGGATATCCTCCTTACATGGCAGACGCTCTAACCATCTTTTTTTTTTAAATCTAATTTTTTTCACTTTCATTCTTTGCATCTGCTCGGGGCGGACGTCGTAAGACGCCGGTTTAAGTTCATTGTTGATCGATTAACTCAGTTTTTTTATTACAGAGGGCAGCTAACCCTCTGACCGAAGATGCTGAGCCACCGTGCCGGCTCCATCTGAGCCACCGAGGACACAGAGGGTAGTGCGACTGCAGGGACTTATCTGTGGCACGCCTCCCGTGAGACCCACACTCCAAACTTATTGTCCCGCACTATATTCGTAGTGCCCCTGCCCATTACACTCATTACTCGCGGCTTTACCGATTCCTGTAAGAGTTCGGGCAATGTTTGTGCATCCACACAGAAGATGGTCAAATGGCCGATGAGCCTTAACTACACTCCTGGAAATTGAAATAAGAACACCGTGAATTCATTGTCCCAAGAAGGAGAAACTTTATTGACACATTCCTGGGGTCAGATACATCACATGATCACACTGACAGAACCACAGGCACATAGACACAGGCAACAGAGCATGCACAATGTCGGCACTAGTACAGTGTATATCCACCTTTCGCAGCAATGCAGGCTGCTATTCTCCCATGGAGACGATCGTATAGATGCTGGATGTAGTCCTGTGGAACGGCTTGCCATGCCATTTCCACCTGGCGCCTCAGTTGGACCAGCGTTCGTGCTGGACGTGCAGACCGCGTGAGACGACGCTTCATCCAGTCCCAAACATGCTCAATGGGGGACAGATCCGGAGATCTTGCTGGCCAGGGTAGTTGACTTACACCTTCTAGAGCACGTTGGGTGGCACGGGATACATGCGGACGTGCATTGTCCTGTTGGAACAGCAAGTTCCCTTGCCGGTCTAGGAATGGTAGAACGATGGGTTCGATGACGGTTTGGATGTACCGTGCACTATTCAGTGTCCCCTCGACGATCACCAGTGGTGTATGGCCAGTGTAGGAGACCGCTCCCCACACCATGATGCCGGGTGTTGGCCCTGTGTGCCTCGGTCGTATGCAGTCCTGATTGTGGCGCTCACCTGCACGGCGCCAAACACGCATACGACCATCATTGGCACCAAGGCAGAAGCAACTCTCATCGCTGAAGACGACACGTCTCCATTCGTCCCTCCATTCACGCCTGTCGCAACACCACTGGAGGCGGGCTGCACGATGTTGGGGCGTGAGCGGAAGACGGCCTAACGGTGTGCGGGACCGTAGCCCAGCTTCATGGAGACGGTTGCGAATGGTCCTCGCCGACACCCCAGGAGCAACAGTGTCCCTAATTTGCTGGGAAGTGGCGGTGCGGTCCCCTACGGCACTGCGTAGGATCCTATGGTCTTGGCGTGCATCCGTGCGTCGCTGCGGTCCGGTCCCAGGTCGACGGGCACGTGCACCTTCCGCCGACCACTGGCGACAACATCGATGTACTGTGGAGACCTCACGCCCCACGTGTTGAGCAATTCGGCGGTACGTCCACCCGGCCTCCCGCATGCCCACTATACGCCCTCGCTCAAAGTCCGCCAACTGCACATACGGTTCACGTCCACGCTGTCGCGGCATGCTACCAGTGTTAAAGACTGCGATGGAGCTCCGTATGGCACGGCAAACTGGCTGACACTGACGGCGGCGGTGCACAAATGCTGCGCAGCTAGCGCCATTCGACGGCCAACACCGCGGTTCCTGGTGTGTCCGCTGTGCCGTGCGTGTGATCATTGCTTGTACAGCCCTCTCGCAGTGTCCGGAGCAAGTATGGTGGGTCTGACACACCGGTGTCAATGTGTTCTTTTTCCATTTCCAGGAGTGTATATATATGAAGATGGTATCAGTTCTTTCGGACTTGTCAGAAAGAACAATGTTTCGGGGGCCACGATCGTACGACCTGGATGATTCATTTATATATTAACAATCGGTTTTCGAAGTTTCCATTATGTGATCAATATTTTGAATGCCCAGTTTGTTCTAGTTACATATACGGTACAGAATGTAGTGACGTAACAAGACTGTTACGCCACACGGTAGTAGCCAAAAGAAAGGCACGCTAGACTAATGCAGACGGGCGTGAAATCTGGAACATGAGAACTTATGAATGAATAAGAAGAAAAGTATGTAGATGCTTTTTACTTAACTTTTATTGATTCCTTGGAATACATCTCTCTTGAATACTCGAAGCTATAGGCACTGATACAAATGGCTCCTTGCTAGTTCGTAGCCATTAACTTCTGATGGCTATTCTGTCTCTCGGCTAATGAGAGAGAAAGGCTTCGTACAACTGGGCGATAGCTAGGTTCGCGTACAACTGGGCGGTAGCTTGGTTCTCGTACAACTGGGGGGCGAGTCCACTCTCGTATCACGAGACCTGCCTTGGTGGTGGCGCTAGGTCTGCGATCACAGTGGCGACACGCGGGTCCGACATGTACTACATGGACCGCGGCCGATTTAAGCTACCACCTAGCAAGTGTGGTGTCTGGCGGTGACACCACATTCCTCCCCCGCAAATCGGCGAACGGTCGTGAGATAAGGCTTCCGCCCGCCGTGGGGAGGACCACATGTTGACGTATGCGATGAGGTGGGGAGCCTAACAACAGGCGAGGCTGTGCCACCCGCACCCGGCCATCCGGTCCGAGGGGAGCTAGGAAACGCCTGCAAAACTAGTCCAGGGTGCACGTCAACATGCGGTGTATGCGCCCGTAAAGAAACAGGAGGGGCCAAAGTGTCGACCTCCATTGCGTCGGGGTAGCCGACGCGCGATGACGTCATGTGGTCCGGAGCGGTCGGGAGTTCCATGGCGGAGGACAGCTGGTCACGGGAAGCGATCGGCGGCGCGTGACCCTGGTAGGCGCTTGGCGGCTGCAACGAAGCGTCGAATGCGGTCGGCGGCGGCGGCGGCGGCTGCTGCTGCTGCTGCTGCTGCGGCGGCGGCGGCGGCGCGTCGCCATGGGGCAAAATGGAAGGCATCGTCGGTAACACCTGGGGATGAGGCGAGCCAGTAGATGGGTCCCCAGGGCGCTGACCGGACGGCACCGTCGCTGAAAGCAGACGGGGAGCGGCAGAACCCGAGCGACGACAGAGGCGCAGCTGATTGAGATGCCGACGCACCTCACCAGAGGCCCCCAAAACCAAATACATCGCGCGGCCGAGGCAGCGAAGAATGCGCCCTGCGAGCCAACGCCGTGAACCTCGATAGTTGCGATAAAATACAACGTCGCCTGGAGCAAAAGCAGGAGTCTGCCGCTGCACAGGAACCTGATGCGGCGGATGCAGCAAAGACATCAAGGTGCGATGAGGACGACCGTGGAGCAACTCAGCCGGCGAGCGACCATCTCGGGGCTGAGAGCGATACGAAGACAAAAAGAGCAACAATGCGTCCTCCCGAGAATGCTACTCTTTCAATTTCAACATCTGTGACTTGAAAGTCCGGACCAATCGTTCAGCGGCACCGTTGGACTGAGGCGAAAACGGCGCGGAAGTCAGATGTTGAATACCATTGGCCTGGCAGAATGACTGAAATTCTGCGGACATGAATTGTGGGCCATTGTCAGAAACAATAGTCTGCGGAAGACCTTCAATGCAAAAGATAGCAGACAACGCTTGGATGGTGGCGGAGGACGTCGTGGAAGACATCCGGACAACAAAAGGAAAATTACTGAAGGCGTCGACCAGAATCAACCATCGAGCATTCCAGAATGGACCAGCAAAATCAATGTGCAAGCGTTGCCAAGGGGAAGTGGCTTTTGGCCACGCAAAGGCTTTCCGCGGCGGTGCGGACTGTTGTTCGGCACACGCCGGGCACGAAGAACACATATTCGTAATCGCAGCATCGATTCCGAACCAAGTACAGTGCTGACGAGCAAGTTGTTTCGTTCGCACTATACCCCAATGTCCTTGGTGAAGAAGCCGTAAAACAGAGGACTGTAACGAACGTGGGACCACGACTCTGGACTGATCATTATCAGAACGCAACAACAAAACACCACGTCGAACAAAAAGTCTCTCCTTGTGAGCAAAAAATCGGCGAACCAACGGATCCTCGATCCGAGACTTTGACAAAGGCCATTGCGTAGCAAGAAAACGCAAAACAGTAGCAAGGACAGGGTCAGTAGCTGTGACTGTAGCGACACGACGAAAATCAATCGGAAACGATTCGACCACTTCATCGGTTTCCGAATCAATGAACATGCAAGCAAGTTCGGAAGAATCGAATGCTTTATCCTCAGCAACAGGCAAACGGGACAACTCTTGCCAGGTCTCTTGGTTCGGGTCGTAGTGCCTAAAAGGCGGTGCAACGGCAGGTTGTGGCTGCGGTAGCGGTGAAGCGGCTGCGGCCGCATCGGTGTGCAGCGCACGTTGACCCTGGACGAGCTGTCCAAGGGCATCCAGTAACGCCTGCGTCTGCTGATTCTGCAAGCGATAAAATTCGGACAGTACATCTGGAGAATGTGGCGAAGCCATGACACAATGAAATGTAAGCAATCAGAACACTTTAAAGCGGCGCCAACGTGGCAAATGAATTAATACAAACTCTTTTTCTCGTCGCCAATCTGTAGTGACGTAACAAGACTGTTACGCCACACGGTAGTAGCCAAAAGAAAGGCACGCTAGACTAATGCAGACGGGCGTGAAATCTGGAACATGAGAACTTATGAATGAATAAGAAGAAAAGTATGTAGATGCTTTTTACTTAACTTTTATTGATTCCTTGGAATACATCTCTCTTGAATACTCGAAGCTATAGGCACTGATACAAATGGCTCCTTGCTAGTTCGTAGCCATTAACTTCTGATGGCTATTCTGTCTCTCGGCTAATGAGAGAGAAAGGCTTCGTACAACTGGGCGATAGCTAGGTTCGCGTACAACTGGGCGGTAGCTTGGTTCTCGTACAACTGGGGGGCGAGTCCACTCTCGTATCACGAGACCTGCCTTGGTGGTGGCGCTAGGTCTGCGATCACAGTGGCGACACGCGGGTCCGACATGTACTACATGGACCGCGGCCGATTTAAGCTACCACCTAGCAAGTGTGGTGTCTGGCGGTGACACCACACAGAACAGGCGCGTACCTTGAATGTGTGACAGGAATGAGTTGATAGGGAGGGGTCGTAGGCAAGTCATAGCAGATTTGCTGTGTAGATTGAAATGGCGTAGATATATCACGACACCGGCCGGTAGTCAACACCCAATACACGTTCGCCTTACTTCACACTGATACTGAATTTTTAAGTCTCTCTGCTTGACGAGATAAAAGACTAGTATCTTTCTAGCGAGGAAAGCTGCCACCCCTACCCTCTTCTTCCACCTGGGTACACCCACGATACAGTACAAGCAAAAACTAATTCATTACGTGGTGAGTCATGTGTAGAATGTATCGTTACAATATACACGTTATGCAGCAAGTACGGCACTTATTAAGTTTAGGGGGACTAATCGAGAATTGGGGACAATATTTTCGAAAATATTGTTTCCCACTTTTTGATCGGTTAGATTATGTTGATCTCGAAGATGTTATTTATTTTCATCCCCGATAAAAACATTTCAATATATCGAGAGAAAAAAATTTTTTTATTAAATTTTTTTTCATTTTTTGACCAGACCACGAACATGTTATTTGAAACATCATTCAAGCTAAATCGTAGCACATCTAATCACTCGGATAAAATCGCCTCATTCAGTTTACACTAAAGTCAAATAACAGTGTAGTTAAGGTTAAGTTCGGTGTTTGTTCAACTAACTCGTAATGACTAGAATTTTCCCTGATTTAACCGAATTTTGAATGGTAAATTTGTTCAACGTTTGCCGTGATAGTGATTCAGCTACTGAATGGGTTTTCGGTCAGCATAGTCAAATTCACGGTAATCGGTAAAAAATCCAAGATTTCATGGGTGTCCCCCTAAACTCGATAAGTGCCGCAAGTACCATGATACTGTATGCTAATGGACGCAGAACATCGCTGGCGCATAGACAATTAACCCGTTTCGTAATGGAAGCATAAAGTCATCAGGATGCATCATTTATCGAAAGAAAGTCCCAAGAATTTGTAAAAATATTCCCGGACGGTGAATATCAACTAGGATCACTGGCATAGATAGTTCTTTTCCGTAAATATATCTGGTAAGTATAGACATCGAAATGAAGCTGGGTACGGCTTATTTGATGCGTGACAACAGAGTTCAGCACTAGTAGATTACAGGCGACATTAACAGCAAAGGATGCTACTTTGAGTGAGAAAAGACCGAGAGAAGATCGTGACGGTTCCGTACAGCGTCCCACCCAACGCAGGTCTTGTGCGTTCTTCTATCTGAAGACTGTTCTCGACAAGCAGTTGAGATATTCAGTTAATGAGCTTGTCTCGCACAAATATAAGCACTACAGCACAAAGAACTCTCAATAAAAATCACGTTAGCACAGACAATACGTTTACGATTCACGATTCGCAATCGCAATGTTGCCAGGCGATTGCCCGCGTCGTGGTGTGCGATATATCATTGTTGACAAATTAGCTTAGGACCAAAGCTAAACAGCGACGACAGCTTCCGATCGTACCAAAGCGCTTCATCAACCATACACAATAAGTAACTGGCCTCTCACGAACATAATATCCAAGAATTAATGCAGTATATAAGTTCAATAAACATGAAAATTTGTAACTTTCATCACTGAATCTTTGTCTGTGATTCATCATTCGCTTTTTAAGTAAGATAAGGCTATAATGTGTAGCAGCAAATGTCTCGAAATCAAGGTAATGTTGTGATACAGGTCGATGAATGTGACAGCAGCTACAGGCAGATGACTGTAGGATTGTGTAATAATTTTTTTATAGAAGCAAGCATTGGACTTACACCAATACCGATATTTGTACGATGACTACAACATGTCTCTTTGGTCAGAGATATACCTTCAATGGTTTTGTAATGAGTTGTGTGGTGATGGTGAAGACTCCTGATGAATATGAATATATTCGAAACATCCACACCTTGTGAAGTTTAAATAACACTGAACCTTTAGTTGAAAAGTATGTTTGCCGGAAATACTTATCTACAAATTTTAAGATTTATGAATCGACGAAGTAAGAGGGTGTGTGGTTCGTTCGGATCTGAAAATGCGTCTTTTCAGACCTTGACTGTAATCAAGACGGAGCTCGAGCAGAGGGAGCGTCGAAAGAGAATGCGAAATTGATACAATGGTTTCAAAAGGCCTCTGTAGTTCGCTAAAATCCATACGACTTGATCTCAGGAGGCGAAGCTGTTTTGTGAGACACCATCGAACTGCGTATACGGTAATAAGTACTAGGATCCCCAAGTGATTTTATGTCATTAGTGTGGAAAGTTCCAACATGAAGCATTTTGTGATGGTACGAAAGTGTTACAGACCCGACATTTGCCACACAGTTCCTAGGTCACTGTCGGATGTGAAATATGCGAAAAATGGGGATTGAGTTACAAATTTATTATAAACAATGGGAAAATTTTAGATCACAATTAATGGAAAATATCTCATACTATTCCTGCACCCAAAGGTGAGAGATAATGAACAGAGCATACTTTTGAACGTAACGCCTGAATGGCTAAAAAATATGTGGAAGCTAAATCACAAGACGTACACATTCAAAAGTATCGAAAGATGTATTTCATTCAATATCCAAAAACAACTACCTAGATAAAAAAAATGGTTCAAATGGCTCAGAGCACTATGGGACTTAACGTCTGTGGTCATCAGTTCCCTAGAACTTAGAACTACTTAAATCTAACTAACCTAAGGACATCACACACATCCATGACCGAGGCTGAATTATAACCTGCGACCGTAGCGGTCGCACGGTTCCAGACTCTAGCACCTAGAACCGCTCGGCCACTTCAGCCGGCACCTAGATAAAAGAACCAGTAAAAGTTACATCCTTCCTGCTGCCACAAGACAGGTAAATATTGAGGAAGACACATTGATTAATTCTCTTTCACACATGCCCATTACCGTCTTCCTGAATTAAATAAAAAAACTTAAGGAAGACACATCTAGGTCACCGCACCCCTAATTGAGTAAATTCTGAAATAAAATTTCCATATCATACTGGCCACAGGTTTCTGGAAACGTGAAAAATTTTAGACAAACTTTGTTTTCCTTAATATCGACAAAAAATGTGGAATAGAAACTCGTTTTGTGTATAAATGCTACTGCAAACATACCTGATTTGCACAATTAGACATTGAACATAATTTTTTTCCTCAGAAATGGTTTAGTAGCAGTGGGGAATGTTCTCCCCAGCTCTTGATCTTGTGCTCTCGCTTTCGTTGCTCGTAAATATTCAGCTGCCGACGTCCCACTTATGTTTGATCGTCCTCGCTACCCATGATCCACCACTCAGTCATGACACAACGGAAAAGCTGGGCACACCGTAACTGCTCTTTTGCTGAACACTGGTCCGATAATTTACACCTGGGCACACACGTTGTTGTACTAACGGAGGATAGTTGCTCTTCAAGGTTTTTGGTACTTGTGCCAAATGCTAGAGACACAAGCACTATGTATTTGGAAAACCAAGAAAACGACCCTGAAACTGCTAAGGTGTTAATACTCTGATCTGCTGACATATTCGGACACACATGTGTGAATTTTGCGACAAGAGTCTTATTAGCTAAATAAATGTTTTATTTACGCCCGTGGAAAAATGTACAAGATCACCGATGAAGTTTTCATTCTGCAACAATATGTACGTGTATGTATGAGGAAGAAAGAGAGATAATGAAAAGAGAGAGAGAGAGAGAGAGAGAGAGAGAGAGAGAGAGAGAGAGATGGAGAGAGCGAGAGAGCCGGAGAGCGAGAGAGCGAGAGAGAGCGAGGGAGGGAGAGTGCCAGAAAGCGATCTAAGAAAACTGTGGTAAAGAATGAAGGATTTTCTGGTGATGCATTAGACATATTCAGAGATGTTCCTTGTTCCGCTATCTCTTGCCGAATACCCTCTTGTTCCGCCATTACTCAGCAGATTCACGAGCAACGCTGCAGTTGTTGGACACATCACTGGAAGAAACGTTAAGAAAACTTAATAGACGACGGACGTACTACCCAGAAGAGTCACCAGCGACCAAAACATCTTGTCGTGAAGGACTCCATTGTATGGTCAATTTTTGAATGTCCTTTTAATTGTACTAAATAACAGATTGTCGCAGATGATGGTGCTATCTACAAGAAGACGGCATCGATTTGCGAAAGGACCTGCAGAGGGATAGTAAATGGTACCGGTTCCAGCAGTTGACCATGAACACAAATTCATATAACATATTACCCATGCGTAAGTGATGGAATATATTTCTTTACATCTGTACTATTGATGACAAACTTTTATATATCACCCAATTAAATGTTCTGTCTTATGTAACTGCCCAACGTGGGAAGTCTTCGTCTCTGTTCATATTCATCATTACCTTTTAATTCAAATCTCTTTATGAGTTACATAAGGTAGCGCTCAGACCAAAGATACGTATCGTAGTCATCGACGATATGGGGATACGGTAATAAGACGAGTTCTGGTTATCAAAGCGAACTTATTACACAATTTTGCTGGCACCTCGTTGTAGCCGCTCTCAGGTGTAAAAAATTCTGCCAGCACACGACTGCCTTACTTTTTTCGTACGTATACGTCAATCCGGACCGACCTTAAGTGCAATGACCACAAGAAACAAATAGCAGGAAACTAGATGCCAAACTGAGGTCCATAGGATGAATGTTAGGGAAAGTGAACTCATCCACGAAAGAAGTGGCTTACATAACACTTTTCGACCGATTCTTGAATACCGATCTCCCTGACGGGAGTTGTATGAGCTTGTGTGTAAGTGGGTGTGTTTACAAGTAAATTTTTTATGTTTTTTTTTGATTAACATGAAGCTCATCATCTGCTCAAAACGTTTCCCTAACACAAAATTAAACTTCATTAAATTTCCTACAAAACAGATACTGTTATTTATTTCTCTAGGACTAGTAGTTTCCACGTGGCTGGGTTTCAAAAAATTGCAAATTACTAAAAACTCAGTTTAATGGTAAATAATTAATTATTATTGTTAAATGATGTGGATTATTGTGGATTATGAACAATTATAAGATGTATGAAGTATGTAACACATTAAAGTGCATCAGAAGGATATTAAGGATTCGGCTGTGTTTTTGGAGTGTAATTAGATGGAGTAAGAGGGTGGGGTTTGGAAGTGTGAGTGAAGGTAGGTCCCCAGTCATATATGTCGTGTGTCACTCCTTCACAGGTCTTAAAAGTGAATGGCATGCTGGTTATATCCTACTCTCTCTCTCTCTCTCTCTCTCTCTCTCTCTCTCTCTCTCTCTCTCTGTGTGTGTGTGTGTGTGTGTGTGTGTGTGTGTGTGTGTGTGTGTCTCTCTCTCTATTCCACAGAGTCACAAGTAGGAACCACAGGATGTTTCACAAAGTTATACCGACTTTTCGGGAGCACGGACATAAACCAGGACATGTAACGCAAATACGGCTTACTAATAATACTAACGCAAGAGACGCATCTGGTCAACATCTACGTTAGTCTCTCCACACTGTACTATGCTGCTAGAAGGGAAATTGATTCTCGGTCATCTTGTACAGTAGCTGTAGCTTTCTTATGGGAAAGGCAAACTTGTCCCACCATGAGCGCTGTTACAGATTATACCTATCCGACTTTTCGTGTCAAGTTCTATTATGTAGGTAGACGAAATAACTTCACAGAGCACATGTTTGTGCGAGTACAGCGGTATCATTTTCATTTAATTAGGTGAAATCTGATTTATAGTATTTATGTGAGATGTTATATAAAACACCACAATGAACTGCCTGTCCTAAGAGTAACTTTCTGTCATTATGGGTTCGACAGTGTGAAATTCATTGACTCTAATGTAAGCTCTTTTTAGAGCTCTTCCAACATCTTAAGCGGCCCAGCGCCTGATATTTGTTGTCTCTGCAACAGATGGTTTTATGGAACTTCGGATATTTCAACGTAAGTCATGCTATGGTTTACGACAGTTTACTGTTCATCACTTGAATTTGATCGGTCCCATTCCATTAGACATTTGCACACCCACCTTGCAAGTGTGCTGTGGATGTGTGGTAAGTGGCTACACTCTGCGCAACTCACTATTGGTGCTTCCTGAATGGCAGAGATGTATGTAGTCTACCTGTACCACGATACGTGACGAGAAAACTTCAATAACTTTCTGTTGCTCAATTAGTTCGCCATTTACTACAGCTTGATTTTGAGGCGTTACAGCACGCTGTCAACGATAAACACCAACAGCGCGCCAGGTTTACCGATCGTATTCCGTTCGCACCAACGTTATATAGGTTACTGACAGAGTCACACTTACAAATTAAATACTTAAAAACCACTGCTCATACAAACCTATTTTACGCAATTGGTCTGTTAACATGAAAACCGGTACTAAATAAACAAACATAAGGTAAATCCACAACATAAAGACGAGCACAGTAATTTTTTTTTTGAGGGGGGGGGGGGATTTGTGGTAAGGTTCTATGGGACCAAACTGCTGAGGTTATCGGTCCCTCGGCTTACACACACATTAAACGAATGTAAACTAACTTAATCTAAGGACAACAACCTCATGCATGCTGGAGGTAGGACTCGAGTCTCCGACGGTGGGAGCCGCGCGAACCGTGACAAGAAGCCTAAGACCACGCGGCTACCCCATGCAGCACAGTGAACTTATTTCATGTACCAACGTAAGAGTACTGGCCAATATATGACGGAGGTGTATAGCCTGTGTACAGACTGAATAGAGAGCAGCACTCGTATTAGAGGAAGTTGCCTTTGCTAGAAGAGCCCTACCGTCTGTTGTACAGGATGACTGGAAATCAGTTTTCCGTCTGGCAGTGCGGAACAGTGTCGAGTATATACGTAGAAATCCTCCATATGCTTCTTTTGCGTTGGTATTATTAGTAGCTGAAATCTGTATTCCTTGTAGCGCCAGCACGCTTTTTGGAAAATGGGCACAGCTCTGGGCATGCTGCACGGTGCCTCGCCAGTGATTCATAATGCGAGCGGAGGGGCCGGCATAACTTTCTGAGTCGCTCTGTCTCTTGCTTCTTGTAACGTGGTGGGGTAGAAAGAGAGAGATTGAGCGAGAAAGAGAAAGAGAGGGGGGGGGGGGGGGGGGGAGGAACTGTCTAGTTGCTCTTTAGTTTTCAGGCCTACGGACAAGGAAATCTCGCCATATGCCGGCGACCTGCGTTTCCTCATGCGTGTACCATTCACCCTCCCCCCTGTCACCCCAGCCTGTCACAGCCGAAGAAAACAATTCACCCCTTAAAAAAGCTCTACTGCACTTAGATTTGGTATATATATTTAATATTTGTAACTAACCACCTCCATTTAACAATAAACATTAATTTTACACCACAAGTCATTAATTTCAATGGATTACTGTTCTTCTGTCGGTTGTAACACTAGGAATATTCGTACTCACTCGTCGGCTTTGAGCAGTGAAGTCATATCTAAGGCAGAGAGGCTACATAGAGGCAGTCTTTGAAAGCAACTCAGCATGTACTTAAACAAGAATGTAGCATACGCTAAACCTACAGTCACAGTTCTCGTGATTAATTACTCAGCCAAGACAAGAATTAAAAGTAACGATACTAAATAAGAACAGAATAAGATAAGTACAAATGTCTGAAATAAATTATTATCCTATTATGCTAGTAAGAAAAGCACGGAAAACCCTTATATCCATTTCAGTATAGCGCATGATGAAGTCATAATAGTCCTAAATAACGTTAACTTTTAATAATAATAACTAAATCTAACGGTTGTAATGTACAAGTGTCAAAAATTAACGAAAAGTTGGGTCTCACAAATACTGGAATGGGTTACTTGAACTGACCTACACAGGTTAATTCTAGTTACCGATTCCAACATTTCCATGGTTCGTTATTTAGGCCGTTTTATCAAGTGTGTGCACTAAAGTGTTACTGGGTTAAACACATGCCTTTGGCAAATTATAGGTAATATTTTGAATTACCACCGCTGCAATTTCCCTTGTCGTGATCGTTCTGACTGTTAGGTTGTGGAAGAAAACCTTAAAATCAGCCGTTTCGAGGATAATATGGTTCAAATGATTTGTCTGGAACCCTAAGAAAGTAAAGAGATGTAAAGCCGCAGTAAGCTCCACCGAAGTCACTTCGCACCAGCAGAGAAAAATCTGAAAAATGGTTTGGAAAATGAACATTACAATCAATTTCATCGTTGGTTAGAAAATAAGTAAACTGACCTTTAATGTTGCAGAAACAGAGACATTCTCAGTTAAATTTAATAAATGGTAATATTATAAGTTAATAATGACAGTACAAGCATTCAAAAATAATTATGATGAATTACATGACGTATTCCGTATCGAAAACATTGATATTTTTTCATGCTTCTGAAAATCGAATTTTACTGGAAATAAAGTGTGACTGGCGAGGAGTCCGACTGAGTGGATTATCTATAGAATTTCCGTCCTGATTTACGATTCTGTTGTAAATTCCAGTGACCAAACAGTAGCTGGGTGCGAATTGGTGCTTTATAGATGTTACAAGACGCGCCCCAGCCCACGCTCGGCCCAAGTGATTACCGTTCCCCCAGCGGGTGCCGTTGAGATGGGAATCCCTCCTGAAGGCACTGCCGTAAGGTCTGAGTCTGTTTAGGTTACACTAACATCCTCAGACAATGCTAAATGTGTCCCCCTACCAGCCAATATGAAGGAGCAAAATCGTTACGAGGCGATTGAGGAGCAATCCGGAAGGAAGCGTTCTGAAGTCAAGTTCGCGGTTTCAAGCTCTCCTCCCGGCTAAACGTGTTCCCTAGTTTCCTAGACGTGTTCATTTCTGGAACACAACCTACGACCAGCTTAGAGATAGAAGTGATGAAACTTTCTGCAGGACCTGACCTTTTTGCAGGACACTGTTCAAGTAAGTACAGTGCAAGCTGTTAGTGATTTGTTTGACTGATGGGGCTGCTAAGTGCTATACCATCTACTACACTCCACTGACTTAAGCCCTCGTGAGTTCAACTCGATTTCTATACTGAAGGAAACACTTCGCGGCATTCGCTTCACAACTGCTACAAATTCGTCGGGCAATAGACAGCGCCGCTCTAACTGTCAACACTGGCACTGCTAGGAGTATCCTACGACTTCCACATCGCTGGAAAGGGGTTATATATAATGGTGGTGACTGCTTTGAAACACGTATTTATTTGTACGAGCTGTAAATAAATAGTTGCCACTATTAAAGTTCCAACCCTCGTATTTCCTTATTCTCTTATTTCTTTCAATGTCTTACTACAGTAGGCTATAACAAAGTTGAAGCACCATAGCTAAAAACATTTGAAAATCGCGTTATATTATGTAAAATAATGTTTCCAAAACCGTCTCATTTGGGCAGCTTCATTTGAAGTTCTTTTAAAGTTTCGTCCTGTCTGATAAGTTTGTTGTATAGTATTCTAGGTTTTTTCCGTATGTTGCTCATCAACACTCAGGAATTCTTCTAGGTCAGTGACAGTATTGTGGAAAACTTGTGCATTTCTAAATACCGTCACAAAAATATGATGAAGACTGTATTCGCTTTCTAAACATGCTCCACTTAGCGCTTATTATCCCTAATACACGTTAAATTAATCGTTGTGGTCTGGGAAAGCTTTTGCCGAAATATTCTACCACTAGATCTAAAACCCATCAGCTGCAACAGTTGGTAAAATGGTTCAACCGCGGATATGCCCCATCTCCAATGAACACAAAAGGCAAAAGGCAACACACCAGATGTTGCTTCTAGAGACTCTGGCGGTCTATTATACTCCCCTTCTTGCATCAAGCAAAATACATTGCAGTAATCATATCTACCGTCTTCTCTTTCCTTCCCGTATCACCAGATACCGATTATAGCGAATTTTCTACGAGGAGCTGCAACTTCATGTAAGATGATTATAAACATGGTACCAGAGTTTTGTGATCGTTTTAGACACACATCGCCGACCGAATGTGGAAAGTTCTATCAGTTGTACAAACCGTTTACAGTCTTTAGAAAATTATCTTCAGAAGACACTCATTCATGTGTTGTGGTCGGGGGCCATCCCAAAACAGTTATGTAGTTGATTTCACAATCCTGAGCCGGCCGCTGTGACCGAGTGGTTCTAGGCGCTTCAGTCCGGAACCGCGCTGCTGCTACGGTCGCAGGCTCGAATCCTGCCACGGGCATGGATGTGTGTGATGTCCTTAGGTTAGTTAGGTTTAAGTAGTTCTACGTCTAAACGACTGATGACCTCAGATGTTGAGTCCCATAGTGCTTAGAGCCATTTGAACCATTCATTTCACAATCCTGACAATGTTTATGAATCCTGCTGCGAATGTCGGAGCCATGTCACGATAAACAGCTTCTGGTTTTCTAGTAACTGGTACCAATGCTCGTTTCACCAGCTGTCAATGAAGCTTATAAAAATTACATTGTTCCGTTGAAAAAAATCTGTAGTTACTCGTATATTTCCCTTGATAAGTAAGTTATGCATACTAACGATGTGGTAACCTACTCTCCTCTTTGCATTCTATCATTTGCAAAGGCCTTTTTCTGATATCCCAAACTGTTTATCAGATAGAAGTGTCTTGTAAGTATTTAATTCTCGCATTATCGTCTGGGTTTCGCAACAGAATCGAGTGCGCTATATGTGATCAATTTTGTCGAGAGTAGGGTGAGTTAAATATCCCATTTCAAGTTTACCACTTGTTAACAATATGTTAACTACATGTTCTACGCAGCTACATATGACCTAAGGTGCTACAAAAGCAAACTCATTGCGACCTCTATTTTTCGTTGCAAACCATTCGAGTTTCTTGCTGTAGCTCGCTTAATTGTGAAATTTCATTACAACTACGACAATTAAAGAAATGATAAGCAATTCGTTAAGAATGTGAAGAATAATTCTATGAGATCCACGAGATACAATTTGTTTCTCGCGTAGTTTAAAATCATTTGATGAAAATTGAAGGTGGTCTGCTTTGTGGGTTGGCCGTCCATGCAATCAAGCGAAAGTGGCTGCTGCCGCTCCGCTCCCTGGTCCCATTCTACCTGGGCGGTAAGCAGCGCCACGGCAACCACAAGGCGCTCAGATCAGCCCCGCTGTGGTGATGCGACACAATGGTAGAAATCAGCTATCAGCTCTGGACATGCCCATGTCAATGATGGCAGGCATCGCAGGTTCGAATCGTGCCTCGGGCATTGGATGTGTGTGATGTCCTTAGGTTGGTTAGGCTTAAAATGTTCTAAGCCTAGGGGACTCTTGTCTTCAGATGTTAAGTCCCATAGTGGTTAGAGCCATTTGAACCATATGATGGCAGGCATATCAACATGTCATAACGTAAATCCGAATAACTGTAGTGACATTTACATGTTGAATGAAGTGTGCGCATACCTTAGTTTGAAACTAAATTACGTTTTTTTGTCATATGGTTTCATAACTGTCACTGTCTATATTACGTTGTACTCAGAAAGTAGCAAGGGATTAAATTTTTTTCTTTTTTTTTGGGTATATAGAACAGGGAAATTTAAATAATCGTCTATTGATAATTCTATAATTATAAGACAGAGTAGACAAAAGTAGTGAAATAGCGATCTCCACATATGCAAATCTGCAGCCTCGCACACACAGGGTAGACAACTGCTGCGCATTTGCCGAGCTGTCATTTGTACTCAAGTGTTGATGTGAAAAGCTTTCCAACATGATTATGGAAACGCGTAGGGAGTTAACAGACTTTGATCGTGGACTGGTTTTGTAGCTGGACGCATGGGACATTCCATTGCGTAAATCGTTACTGCGTTCAAATTCCTAGAATAACACTGTCGAGAGTATGCCGAGAATACCAAATTTGAGGCATTACCTCTCCCGATGGTCAAAGCAGTGCTTAACGACCGAGAGCAGAGGCGTTTCAGTAGAATTATTAGCGTTAAAGGACAAGAAATACTGCGTGAATTAAACGCAGATGTCAATGTAGCATGTACGACAAACGAAGCCGTTAGGACAGTGTGGCGAAATTTGGCGTTAATGTGCTACGGCAGCAGACGACCGATGCGACTGCCTTTGCTAACAGCACGACGTCACCTGCAGCTCCCCTTCTGCGCTTGTGACCAAATCGGTTGGACCCTAGATGACTGGAAAACCGTGGGTTGGTCTCGTGAGTCCCGATATCAGTTGGTAAGAGCTTATGGGGTTCTGACGAAACCATGGGCCCAAGTTGTCAACAAGGCAATGTGCAAGCTGGTGGTGGCTCCATGTGTTTACATACCATGGACTCGGTTCTCTAGTCCGACTGAACCCATCATTGTCTGCAAGTCGTTATCTTCGGCTACCTTAGCTCATTTGCAGCATTTCATGGACTTCATGTTGCCAAAACAATTTACATTTTAATGGATGAAAAAACACCATGCCACTCTGTCATAATTCTATGCGACTGGCTTGTAGAACATTCTGGTAAGTTCAAACGAATGCTTTGGCTACCCATGGCGGCCGACATGAATCCCATCGAACATAATTGAGAGGTCAGTACGTGCACAAAATCCTGCACCCTCAAAACCTTCGTGATTAATTGGTTTCTATAGCGGCAAAGTGATTCAATATTTCTGCAGAGGACTTCAGACGACTTGTTGAGTCCATGGCACGTCGAGTTGCTGTACCGCGGTGGCATGATTTTAGCAAATATCCCATGACCTTCATCACCGCTATGTACAAAAGTCATGCAAATTCCAAGCACATTGCACCATATCGCAGCTTACACTAAGAAACTAAAATTTAGTCTCGAGACAGCATTTATAAGGTTAATAGAAATAATTGTGCTATATTTCATAGTTCCAGCCTAGATAGGTTCTGAGAAAAAGTTAGATAAACTCTAAGAGACACACCTATCGGACATGAAATAAAAGTTCAGCCAATGTTTTTTCCATATATCACTTCTTCATAAGCCCCCCCGATATTTACACAGGGTCCTCTTCCCCTTCAAGTCTTCTTTTCTGGTCCCTTGATTTCTGCCTTATTTCCTTTACCAGTGCCTGAAATGGCATTTCAGGCGCAGAAAGACGCTGTAAATTTTTCTCATGATGTGTTCATTGAAATTTCCTACATTAAAGCCCATTCAAATACATTCATCCTCGCTACGTTCCCGTCACTAAAGAAAAAACTACCTCACAAATTACAACTGTAGGAACTGTACCTGTCGAAAATGTAGTTTTAGGGCGCCGTTTCCGTGCGAGTGAATTTAGAAACTCATTTCGATTATAGGCTTTGCGGTGAACACGCTATTTTAGAAGCTCAGGATCGACCACAAAAATGTAAGGGGGCTTGATAACATGCAAGATACGAATTGGAAGCCGCCGCTCCTGAATGTAAGCCACTGAATCGTTGTTCACCGAGCTAGTATTGAAGAGTGCCTTCAAAAAGTGGGGGTGGCAGAAAGGTCACCTCATATATTAAATTGTTTTTTTAGGAATTTCAGCTTTCATCATTTAAACTTTTGGGGCCTTTTGTTATTAGTTCTGCTAATAAATAAAAATAAATTGAAAAAATGACAGTTCCAGTCAGTTTGATGAACATATAACGTGCAACGCAGTGTAGTATACGAAACGCCAGCCGTGAGTTATGACAGGAACGGAAAATGCTCTGTCGATAGCTGAGAGGAGTAATTGATCCGTGGCAGAGGCCGCGCTTTGTAGGCCTGTATTTAAACTCGTGTCCGAATCTGAACACAACCTTTGATGTGTAGTCTATCTGAGAAAACGACAGTCAACTATCTGTGACAGAAATATTAACCATGCTCGCCTTCTTCACGGCGATTAAAGGTAACCTCTTCGATCAACTCAAGAAGTAAAAATTCCAGTTCGAGCGCTAAGAGTAAAACGTAGTTTCTCGCTTTCACTGGTTACCTGAAACTGAGCTCACACTCACTAGATTACCTGCGGTTTAACGGGCAAATGTGTAGTCCTGTTTACGTGTTATGGACAACACATGCAGATTTCAAACGGAAAAAGAATGATCGGAAGTATAAATAAAAGTTGATAAAAAAAGTCAATACGATGATGTCACTGATGTTCAGAGGACAGCAAGAGTCTTCTTGGCTTATTTTTGCTATAGTTTAGTTCGTCGGATGTTTCAATCGACTGGAGATCGATCCTACTTTGTCTTCACTTTTGGCGTAGGCATTCAAGCGAAAGACACGCCTTCACACATTGGTGTGTTATAATGTTATGTGGCTACTTAATCTTCCAGTATCTCAGGAACACAGGAGCTTTAGTAACAACACTATTGCACGGAGAACCAACGGAAATAAGTCATTAAAGGTTAAGTTAAACTAGACAATTCCTAAAATTTATACGGTTGTTTTTGATGTTAAAGAAAATCTAGTGTTCTGATACCTGTCGTAGTCCGTGTGTAACATAGCTCTCGACGATGGACTACTAAAAAGGTATTACTGTCAAATGTTTATCAACATACAGTCACATATGTAAACATAGAGAGAAGGAGAGATTAGTAAAACTCTGATAAAATTAGTAAATTTTATTTTCAATTTGTTTAATAAGAGTTGAGTGATATTAAATCATGATTATCATTGTTTTACAAGCAAGCATATTACATCAGAGGTCGAAGATATTTTATCAATTCAATTAATAGTTTATTCAGTTTAAATATTTGTGGACCAGTGTCCCCATTCACTTTGCAGACAAACAACAGTTTTAGTCTTGGTTTTCTCTGACAGCATCTCCAGCATCGTCTCCTGGCGACGAGGCATCAGCGAAATGCTCTTCTCATTCACTGTCCTTTGTTCCACACGAATATGCTCATTGGCTGCTGACCCGGGATCCCCGTCCACCTTGCAGACAAACAACAGCCACAGCCCTTACATTCTCCTTGCAGCACCTTGAAGTGCCTTTCATGTAATGTGGCATCAGTAGTACGTCCTCTTCATTCACTATCCTCAGCTCGTCACAAATAAAATTATTGGCTAGTCAGCTGGTGCCTCCAACCACTTTACAGACACGCAACAGTCCCAGCACTGAATTTCTCCACCGCCACATCCAAACCTCTCTCCAAAAATGAGGCACCGATTGTATGTACTCCTCATCCACTTCATTCAGTTCCTCATGAATATGTATATAGACCAGTAAGACGGAGTCCCCATCAACTTAGAAGAGAAACAACAGTTTTAGTCTCAGCTCTTCATGAATGTGTTTATTGGTTAGTGAGTCAATGTCCCGGTCCAATCTGTATACACACACGCACAACAGTCTTATCCCCGACTTTCTGAGTCCAGCATCTACATCTCCCTCTACGACGACGAGACATTGGTGGGATGTCCTCCTCGTCCTCTGTTCTTGGTTCCATGCGATTATATTTATTGACTAGTTAGCTGGTGGCCCCTCTCACTTTGCAGACACACTAGCCTTAGCCGTGAGTTTCTCTGGCCAGCACCTCTGACACCCCTTCCAAATTTGAGGCATTGATGGGATGTTCTTCTTATCAACTGTCCCCATTATCTTATTATCAGGCTTATTGGGTAGTGAGCCGGTGTCCCTGTCCAATTTCAACAGGCACAACAGTCTCAGCATTGATTTTCTTCACGCAGCGCCCCAACACCATCACACACTAAGAGGCACTGACACAATGTCCTGGTCATGAATACGTTTAGTGGCTGGTGAAGCGGTGCGTCCGGCCACCGTGTGGGCGCACAACAGTCTCCGCCCCGACTTTCTCCGCCCAGCACCTACGACACCCTCTCCGACGGCGAGGGGTCGGTGGGATGTCCTCGTCACACTCCGTCACTGGCGGCCGATGGACCTCGGCAGTCGTCACAATCATCCAGCCATCATTCACCTGCACAAAAGAGCAGTTCTTCACGTTAAAATACGTAAAACATTCATCGAGCTACAACAGTAGCAATAATTCTATAGAATCTTTGCGATGGAGGAATCGTACATTAAGAGAGAACTACCACTTATTATAGTATGACAGTTGGAAAGGTAAGAGGGTTCTTACATGTTCATTAATGGTGACAAGGATCATACTTGTCATCTTTCACCATTAATTAAACTTCTGCTACTTTATAAAGATCTCAAAAATGCTATGTTGGATGTAATCTAACTCATTAATTACTGACGAGCTATTATTGAATTTGTGTCTCCGGTGCGGCCTTACCTTCCCGACGACTTTGCCGCAGACTCCATCAACAGCAGCAGGCTGCGGCCGGGTTTTCTCCGCCTGCGCTGCCAGCAGCAGCAACTCGTCCACGTCTGAGCGCAGCCGCCAACGCTCGGCGCTCATCCTCTGTGGGAGATTTGTTTACACCGTCACAATTGAATCATTTGTTGGTTGTTACGTGTTTTCTACCGTTTATGTAAAATCTAACGTTCTATGGATGTTTATTTACGATGTAAAATAAAAATAGTGAAGTACTTCTTTATCAAACGCGGCAGCATTACATCATTTAGCAAAAGGTAAAAAATACTGTGTTTTGGCAGCACACGTTGAATTGTTTTCCAGGCGGCCTTAGGGCAACAGTATCGACAGTATTTTATCATATTTCAACATGGAAAATGTGTTGTAATTAGTATAGCGATTCATGCGAAGTACCGACGATACACGGAGTACGTGTCACCGCTCTCTATCGCTCATAAATACCCTTCAGCAAAACTACTTTCAGAAGACTTTCACATGTGACGATATGAACCGAGAACTAGCGGTGCTTGAAGTTATTAAATTACCTCCAGCTGGTATCTAATAAATTGGACTCGTAAGATTGGAATGTGGTTTGTTTTGTACAAAAATGGAAGGACGATTAGGATAGAAGTCCAATTTATAACTCAGTCATTAGAGAGGCTAAGATAGGGGAATGAAGACCAACGATTTCAACCGTCTACTTCTCTAAGGAACCACGTGAGGAAGTCCTCGAAGTACTGAAAATGTATTGTCGCTTAGGATATGAAGCTCATGTAATTCCTCTGTATCAGCCACCACGGCAACTTGTTTCGTGTTTTCTGTGTTAACTTGATGCAAATGTCGGGAAACCATAATGATTAGGGGCAAAGCAGTTTTTTTCACTTGATCAGAAAGAATATCTACGTGACTAGTAACATGGTCGTAATTTACCCAGTCAGTTTGTGGAAGAGTCCTAGCTTGCGTCCACAATAATTATACTATAACTTCCACAGTGATTAGATGGTGTATTAGCATACGTTGTACTTGCTGTAAAGTACATGGTTGCCCAATTTGGGACCATCAGAGACGAGTTTAAGCAAACATTTCTATACGTGCTGTAAATTCCAATGGAGTTGTAATGTACATATAACCGTTTCTTAAAAAGAGTAATTTCTTCCTGTATAGAGCATTCTCATAAAATCAATGTGTAGGTAATCAAACGACGTTTCCTTTGTATCATGCTAAAAGTATCTTTAGATGGACGTACAAAATAAGCAGACTCTCCCCGGTGTACTATTTATTACTACGAATAACTTAGATAGATTTGCTAACTCCAGGATTGGTTAACTAATCTGTGATCTATGGTTAACTGTCTTACTAAACTGAAACTGGCTGCTATTAACACTGATAGTTGTTTTACAATACATGTAGGTGTTCCTCACCTCAGGTTTTCCAGCTAAATCGACGTCTATCAGACCTCCGTAGAAGTCATGCTCTGACTCCCATCGAGATCGGAGGCAGAACACACCGAAAAGCCTTCGGAACATCTGCGAAGAAAAAATCAAAATCACGTCTAGTGTAGAGCCGAGCTTATACAGTAATCGAATGGAACTACAGCGTAGCCAGTCAGAAAGTTTGGAATGAGGACAGGGCGAGGGTCATAGGAAGACTTCTTACTGTAAACAGTATGGTATATGCAGATGGAATCAAAGGAATCGACAAAATCTCTGATAATGTAGGACTTTTTCCGAAATGTAAATATCAGTTCACAAACAATTTATAAACTATGATCAGAGTAACGGATTTAGTTAATAAAATGATGCACACAGAATAAACCTATTATAAGGAATAAATAAATTAGTAAGGCTCAGTGGCGTTGTATTTGGGAGTATAAGAGCCCAACCAATTGTTTTAGTATTAGTGTTATGCTGCATACATCACTGCATATGTAACGGTGAAGAGTGAGGGGATCAGCTGTGAATTTCCAAACGTTGTACCAACAATACACGTGATGTCATAGAAAAAAAATGTAGCGTTACGGGTTATCCGTGGAGTACGCTCTTCTTTTCGGTTTTTCGTTCTGTTCTGAAAGTAAAATGACACCGTAATGACAATTTATCGTTGACATGCGAGTGTGCTGCTTGACGAATTTGTGACCCCCTTCCCCCCCCCCCCCCCCCCAACATTTTACTAAAAATTAATCGCTTTAGAGCTACTTCGACTTGGAAATGGGATCCCAGCAATCTGTCTTGAAAAAGACAGAAAAAGTGAAACCGATGGGAAAAGTACCAAATGTCTAGCCATATGCCGTCTCTTCTTAATCAATGACGACATGCTCCGTGGCGCATATTTTATACTCAGGACGAGAATGAATATTAGAGTGAAGTATTAATGTGTTACTTGTGCTTTCTACGGCTGTATATGGGTTCACATTATCGTTTATCCGTATTAATTGAGTTTTGTAGTTGCCTTAGATACCCTCAATCATGATTAAGATTGAATTTCGCATCTGAAGACGTATGGTGGTGTGTCGCACATAGCGGACCGATTCTACCACCGACGAGATGGTGTCTTCAATTTATCTTTCTATTGTCTGATGATTCTCTCGTAGGCAAAGGTCTCAACAAACTCCAAAATTTCCCTGAATCACATGACAACGTTTTCAAAGAGTAGCCTTTGTGTATGATCTAGCAACTGGGTTGCTTAACTTTAATTCCTTAATGATGGTACCAAAAACCACTGATCGTTTCAATTGTGGATCTAGTTGCTTAATTTTCATTGCTTCTTGATGCTACTAAAAACTACTGATCATTTCAATCGGATATCTTGAAGGATTCATAGAAACTATAGAATCGTCTTATACCATAATTGGACCACTTGGGACAAAATGAGAAGAACTGACATTTAGCAGCGTGTATCTTCCGATTACTGCATCTACACCGTCGCCTGACGAAACTTGTGTCAAATAAAGTAGCATAGATAGCATGTATTTCTCACATTCGCATTAAGGTGAAACTCAGCATACTGTCCGTGAATTTGCTTGTATGGTAGCCCCGTTTGTAAATGTGTGTGCTGATCGCAGCTACCATTGAATACCTGATTTACAGTTAAAGCAATAAAAAATATCTCAAATGGAGGTAACGCTCGGGCTTTAGGAATGCACGCGCAACCGCAAGCATATTTACGGTGGTGATGTACACTAAGTCGTAAGAACACTTAAAAGTTAAGAATGATAGAGAAAAGAAGAAAATGGAATTTAACGCCAGATGTTGTTAGGAGAATTTCAATGAAATAGTAGAATTTGGTGGAGGGCTACGGTCGCAGATTCGAATCCTGCCTCGGGCATGAATGTGTGTGATGTCCTTAGGTTAGTAAGGTTTAATTAGTTCTAAGTTCTAGGCGACTGATGACCTCAGAAGTTAAGTCGCATAGTGCTCAGAGCCATTTGAAGAAGTCATTTGGAGAGAAGAAGAAATAATCCGAAAATATGCCACACGTCGACGCGCTCAAGAGTAAGAACAACAAAACCATTATTCAAATAAAAATGAGATTTTAATATATCACAGATTTAAATCGGAGTAAAAAGTACAAAATGATATATCGTAGATCCGTAAAGATTCCTAACCCCACACAGATGAAACGTCTGATTGTAAATTAATAATGAATATGAAAATACTTCTAAATATAAAACGAATACCTTGGAGCGCATGCAGTTAGTTATTGTCAGCAGGTGAGCTCTTCATGCATCAATTATATGTCACATGCGCCCCCAGTTCTCCGGTTTAGATCAGACATGTATTTTCACAGGCGTTATAATATTACAGTCAACAATTCTGAAGACCCTCTGTATGTTGTTAGCATGGGGCTACGAGAAATTATTTAATAATTTCTAGCTTTTTAAAAACGTAGCATATCAAAAATTGGTTTTCATTATGTAATTATTTTCAGGTTGTACTCTAGTTTTCGTTGCTTTTTTCACTGGATTTCAAACATTTTGACGATATCGCAACAACGGGGTACATTTCAGGTTTACCTCCGTTTGAAAAATGGTTCAAATGGCTCTGAGCACTATGGGACTTAACATCTGTGGTCATCAGTCCCCTAGAACGTAGAACTACTTAAACCTAACTAACCTAAGGACATCATACAAATCCATGCCCGAGGCAGGATTCGACCGGAGACCTCCGTTTCTCTTCACCTGATACAACCAGTTTATCGTTTACTCCTGGGTCTGTCCGCGATAAGACCGTGAAGGGAACAAAGAGAGATATCAGCTGACACGAAGGCTTATTGGCCACCCTTCTTCCCGCGACAGATTCGCGACAGGAGATAACAGGGGTAGAAGAAGTACCCTCCGCCACACACCATATAAAGTAGTTAATACTGGATTGCCATCCTCTTCTGACCTACATCTCTAGATTTAGGGAAAATTGCAGTGGTGAAGAAAGTACCCTCAATCACACGCCAGAGAGAAAAATGCAGTTAACGTAGCACTGTCAGCCTGTTTTGAACTACGTTGAAAGTTACAAATGTCTAGTGGTCGGGACCTCATAGTGTTAAAGCACTCACACCAGAAAAGAAAGAGATATGTTATATCAATGTCATCCACTTATGAACTATGTTGATAGTTTCAAGACTAGCACATCGGTTAAGTTTATTTATAGTCAATTGAAAAATCTGTACCAAACAGACTGAGAGACAAAAGAAAACGACCTAAGAGAAATGTGGCGAAAACTGGCAATATCCTTGCGATACGATGTTACAGAAATATGCTGTGAAACCACGAATCCATCCAAAGTAACCACTTAGATATTGTATAATTTTATACTCATATATTAATTGAAGTTTAATAGTCCGAAACAGGGAAACATGTCAGAACTACGTACTGCTGACATATTCGAGACCAGATCTTCGCGTGTGTGCTCCAAGGCTCTTATTTGGTAAATAAATAACTTGCTGTGTCAGTTTTCCTGGGAAAAAAATGTGACACCGAAGCTGAGGATTTCATTCTGCAACGACATGTATGTAACTGCATGAGAGAGACAAAGAGTAACACAGAGAGGGACAGAGAGAGGCAGAGTGAGAGAGGGTGGGAGGGAGGGAGCGAGCGTGCAAGGGGGCGTTGGATGGATGGGGGAAAGAACAGACGGATAGACTACAGCCTTGAACTCGGCCCTGCGTGACGCACTTGGATGGCTCAAGTGGTACTAGGGTGCCCCTGAAAGCCACAGCTGCGAGTACTAGCCAATGTCTGGCACACGACATCAGCTTAACTGGAAACTGGATTGCAGTCAACATACTCGTATCACTGCAGATAGAAATGAACGATACTGAAACATACTCCAACACGTGTTCCTGTTCAGGTCTATGTTGTTATGGATTGAATGAGCTGGTAATTTATTTTTAATGTCTACATTTCTGAAACGATATTCCCTGGTGCATCCTTCAGCAAAACGTATTAGTCGTTTTTCACAACATATATGCTGTCACAAACTTTTGCATGGGAGCATTGGATTATGATCCATAGAGCGTCTTACGTAATGGCATGATTCACTATACTTCATCACAGTTTTTGTAGTTTTTTGTAGCATATTTATAATTATCGCGGAGAATGCGTTAAAATGTAGGATCTTGTTACTAATTTCTAGTCGAAATCACATCCTTTGCTCATCTGCATATTTAGGAGTATTAAACTATTTCTCCCATTTGGTCTGTATGCCTTGGGTGATACTTTGTTTCCAAGTCCTGACTACGTCAACTATATAGAGGTTCCCAAGATCTGGAGACAGGACACATTCTTGTCGTACTGCCTGTGATGTAGTTAATTATTGAGAGAAGTCGTCCCCTATTTCGTCTATAATATTTTATCTTTGTAAAGAGGTTCAACAGAGATGATAAGAAGCTTTGGGAAGCTTCTTTTGTCTATAATCAACCAGAGCATTTAGTCAAAAGGTTTTTGATAATCTACAAAATATATTACGTCTCTGATTACAATTCTTTCCACTTCTCTACCAGTAGACTGATACTAAAATGTACAATAATTACATAGCCCAACATTTAGAGAATCGAAACGACGTGTGGATCAAAACTCACTGATAAATAAAATATTAAACAGATAAGATGTCCAACTCAGCTCTGGGTAAAGCACCAGAAAGAAAGAATTTTCGTGGGCCACGATCGTACAATCCGGAAAATTCACCTTTTTCTGAACAACCGGACGTGGAAGCTTCCATTATGTGATCGATATATTGAAAGTTAAATTTATTCTAATTACCTAACACACACACAAAGTGATAGCCAGTATGTATTTATGTTACACAACGAGTGTGTACCTCGAATGTGTGATAGGAATGGGAAGATGAGGGAAGTGTTTTAGGCAAGTCCTATTAGTTTTGCTGTGCACTGTAGATTGCAGTAGATGTATCACGACACATGCCACCAGTCAGCACCCAATCCATGTTCCGCTTTTCTTCCAACCGACACTGCATTTTTACTTCCCTCTGGTTGGCGTGACGGGAGGCTAATATCATTCTAGGGAGGAAAGCTGCCACCCCCCTACAATCTTCTTTCATCAGGGTAAACCACGATCCAGAACCAGCAAAAACAAATTCAGTACCTATATGTTCAGTGGGTGAGTCACATGTAAAGAAAAAGTACCTTTTTGATATACACGTTATGCTGTACGTAATATGATACAGTATGCTAATGGGAGCAGAACAACGTTGGCGTATAGATATTTAACCCGCTTTGTAATGGAATCATAAAGTCATCTGAATTTACAGAATGAAAAAAACTGATCATGGTACATCATTTATCGAAACAACGACTGCAGAATCTATAAAACTATTTCCGTACGTTGAACATACACTGAGTTCTCTCGAATGGTTCGTTCGTTTCTCAAAATTGTAGCTGGTACGATTAAACATCCAAATGAAGTTGGGTACGACCTATTTAATGCGAGAGCCACAGTGTTCAGCACTAGTACTTTACAGTCGACATCAACAGTAAAGAATGTTAGTTTCGATGAGAGAAGACGAAGAGAAGAAGTTCACTTACGGTTCCGTACAGCGTCCCAACCAACGCTGGGCTTGTGTGCTCTTCTATCTGAAGACTGTTCTAGACAAGCAGTTCAGATATTCAGTTAATAGGCTTTAGTCGCCCAAGTATAAGCACTACAGCTCAAGGAACTCTCAAGACCAATCACGTAAGCACAGACAATACGTTTACGATTCACGATTCGTAATCGCAATGTTGCCGGGCAACTGCTCGCGTTATGATGTACGATATATCATTGTTGACAAATTCACCGAGATGTTAACTAAGGAGCGATGTCCGCTTCCGATTGTCTCATAGCGCTTCATCAACGATACATAATTCGTAACTGGCCTGTCACGATCATATCTCAGAATAAATGTAGTATAAATGCAAAAATTCAATAAACAAGAATATTTGTACCTTTCATCACTGAATCTTATTCTGTGATTCATTATTCATCTTTTAAGTAAGATAAAGGATTGATGTATATTAGGAAATGTCTCAAAATTAAGATAATGTTGTGATAAAGGTCGCTAAATGTATGCGCAGCTACAGGCAGGTGTCCGCAGGATTGTGCAATAAGTTTGCTATAGAAGCAGGAATACCCATATTTGTACGGTGACTACAACATGTCTATTCGATCAGAGCGGCACCTTCGATCACTTCGTAATTATCTGTAGAGTGATGGTGGTGACTACTGATGAATAACGAGCATGTATGAAACATCCACATTTAGTTTGAATAACACTGAATTCTTAGTTGGAAAGTATGTCTGCATCAGATATTTACTAAGAAATTTTAAGATTTGTGAGTCGACAGACTAAGGGGATGTATGGTTCGTAGGGATGTGAAAATGTATATTTCCAGGTGTTGAATGAAATTAAGATTGTACTCGAACAGAGGGAATGTCGAAGAGACTACGAAATTGATACAATGATTTCAAAGGGCCTCTGCACTTCGCTAAGAAGACACATCCAATACAATGTCGAATTCATTTCAGGAGGCGACACACGGTCGACCTGCGTATACGGTGATAAGTACTAGGATACTCAAGTGATTTTATGTCATTACTAATGACCATTTACACAAACGTGTAGAAAGATCCAACTAGAAGCATTATGTGAGGGCACGAAAGAGTTACAGACGCAACACTTGGCTCACTGTTCGTAGCTCATTGCCGGACGAGAAACATGCGAAAAATAGGGATGGAGCGTTACAAATTTATTATAAACAATGGGAAAATTTTCTTTCACAATTAATGGGAAATATCTCATACTATCGTTGCACCTAAAAGTGAGACATAATGAACACAGCATACTTTTGAACATAACGTCAGAAGAGCTACAAAATTTGTGGAAGCTAAATCACAAGACATAGCCATACAAAAGTATCGAAAAATGTAGTTTATTCAATATCCAAAAATACCGATCTAGAGAAGAGAACCTATAAACTGTACATTCCTCCCACTGCCACAAGACAGATATATACTGTAGAAGACGCTCTTATTAATTCTCTTTCACACATGTCCAGTTCCTTTTGTACTATATTAAACAAAAAAGTTATGAGGGACACATCCTGGTCACCACAGGCTTACATGAAAAAATTCTGAAATAATTTATCCATTTAATATTTGCCACAGCTTTATGTAAACGTGGAAAACATCAGAAAAATTTGATTTTTCTGCTGAACACATACGTGATGTGCACGATTAGACTGAAATTTTTTCTCAGAAATGATTTAGTAGCAGCTGATAATCTTCTTACCCACTCATGATCTTGCGCTTTCGTTTTCGTTACCTGTCACTAATCAGCTACCGACGTCCGATATATGTTTTGCTTTCCACGCTACCCATGATACGCCACTCAGTTACCAACTTCATAATACAACGGAAAAGCTAGGCGCACCGTAACTTAACTTTCAATGACCATAGGCCCGATATTTTTCAGCTGCATACACAAGCAGACACAGTAACGGAGGACAGATTACCGTCAAGGTTTTCGGTACCTGTGTCAAATGCTAGAGATACAAACACTATGTGTTTGGATACCCAAGAATTCGATTATGAAACTTCTAACATGTTAAAACTGTGATCTGCCGACATATTCTAACCCACATGTGAGGATTTGGCGGCACGGATTATTTGCGCCCAAGGAAAAATGTACAAGATCGCAGATGAAGTTTTCATTCTACAACAGTATGTATGAGCCTGTATGAGGAAAAGAGGCAGAGGGAGAGAAAGAGAGAGAGAGAGAGAGAGAGAGAGGTATAGGGAGGAAGAAGGCCAGAAAGCGTTCTAAAGAACCTGTGGTGAAAAACGATGATGCATTCGACATATGCAGCGATGCTTCTTGTTCCACTATCTCTTGCTAACCGATCTCTTGTTTCGCCATGACATTGCAGAATCAGGATCAACATGGAAGTTGCCCAACGCGTCACTAGAAGAAACGTTGGAAAAGTTCCATAGATCACGGACAAATTACTCAGAAGATTCCCCAGCATCATAGACATCTGGTCGTGAAGGACTCCATTGTATGATCCACATTCTGTACGTTCCATTTACTGTGATTACATAACACATTAACGCAGATGATGGTGTTATTTATAAAAAGACGGTATCAGTCTGCGAAGGGGCCTGAAAAGGGTTAGTGAATGGTATATGAACACAAATTCATATATCATATTGCCCATACAAAATCGTTGGAATCTACTACTTTACAGCTGTACCATTGATGGGAAAGATTAATATATCGCCCAATTAAGCGTTCTGTGTTATGAAACTTCACAACATGTGGATGCTTCGAATTTGTTCATATTCATCAGCATCTATTAATACAAAGCTCATTATAAGTTACGTAAGGTAGCGCTCATACCTAAGACACGTGTTGTAGTCATCGACGATATAGGGGTACGGTTATAAGACAAGTTCGTCTTATTAAAACAAACTTATTACACAATTTTGCGTCACCTCGTAGAAGCCGCAGTCAGATGCAACAATTTCTACTACCACACGATTGCCTTACTTGCTATATAGGTATATGTCAATCCTGAGCGATCTCAAGTGGAATGACCACATGAAACAGATAATAGAAGACTCAGATGCCTAACTGAGATTCGTGGGACGTAGCTTAAGGACAGGTAATTGAACCACGAAGGAAGTGAGTTACAAAACACTTTTCGACGTATTCTTGAATACTGATCATGGTGGGATCCTTACCAGGCAGAAATAATAGAAGACTGGTGCGCTTCGTCACACGATCGCTAAGTCGGTGCGAGGTCGTTACGAAGAGGCTCAACAAATTCCACCGGCAGGCGCTACAAGAAATGCGTTGAGCATCAGGTTTGCTATTGGAGTTCCGTGAGAGTACTTACCCGGAAGAAATGGACTGTTTACTTACTTCCTCTTACACACGTCTCACGAAAAGACCAAAAGTGGAAAGTAGATCTCATGTAGAGGTTTACCGACCATCATTCTTGCCACTCACTTTTTGCAAATGTAATAACAACGGCGAAATCTGTTCGTAGTTCAACAAGTACCCTGTTCCGCATATCATTAGGTAGCTTGTGGAGTGCTGATGCAGATCTAGGAAACAGACACTACGTGTTAAATACTATGTACTGACCTTGTATAATAAGTATATACTTGGATGTGTGGTGGGGATGTGCAGAGAAGGGGAGTCGGAGGGTTGGGCAAATCATGTTATTTTAGCAGTGAAGAGTGAAACGGCCAGAGTGTCCAATACACATACCAGTAGTCGGCGCCCATAATATGCTCTGATTGACTTCATACTTATACTGAATTTTGTCTCTGTCTGGTTGGCGAAAGAGAATCCGTTCTTCAAGATAATTTCTTTATAGGTAAGAAAGCTGCTCTCTCCTATCCCCATTGGGTACGGCCATTTCACAGAATCAGCAAAACCAATTTTTTCCGAATATTTACAGCTAGTGAGTCACATATTGACACATTGTCCAGTCAACGATGGGACATTAGGGGAAAAATTGGTGTGGTCACAAATTTTTGTACAGAGGTAGGACTGAGTGCCATGAACAAGATGCAAAAAATCCTGACGGGAAGGATATGAGCTTGTCTATAAGTGGTTATGTTTAAAATTCATGTTTTAATGTTTTACTTGAATAAACTAAAGCTGCGTCATCTGTTTAAAATCTTCCCCCGTCACAAAATTAAACTATATTAAATTTTCTGTGAAACAAGTACCGTTATTTATTTATTTAGCGCTAGTAGTTTCTACGTGACTGTGTTTGGAAAAATTACAAGTTACTAAAAATCCAGTTTTAAGGGTAAATAATTAATACTTAGTTAAAATTTTTGGAAATTTGTGGTAATTTTCTGTGGCACCAAACTGTTGACGTCTTCAGTTCTTAAGCTTACACACTACTAAATCTAACTTAAACTAACGTACGCTAACGACAACACAGACACCCATACCCGCGGGAGGACTCGAACCTGCGACGGGGGCAGCCGCGCAAACCGTGGTAAACCTAAGATCGCACGGCTACCCGCGTGGATATTGTTAAATGATGTGAATTACACACAATTACAAAATGGATGTGTCATACCGATGTGCACAGAGGCATATTCAGGAATCGTCTGTGCTCTTAGAGTGTAATTGGGTGAAGTAGGGGTGGGAGTTGGAAGTGTGAGTGATAGTAGGTCGCCAGTCATATATGGTCATATGTGTCGTGTGTTACCCCTTACACGTCTTAAAAGTGAATAGCATGGTGGCGATTCTGTACTCTCTATCTCTGCTCCACACCGTCACAAGAGGGGACTACAAGATGTTTCACAAAATTATACCGACATATTTGTTCCGTAAGGATGCGGTGGATGTGTGGTACGTGGCTCCGTTCAAGGTAACTCACTGTAGGTGCTAGCAGTTCTTGAATGGAAGAGACGTATGTAGTCTACTTGTACGCCGATATATGACGAGAAAATTTCAGTTACTTTCTGTTGGCCAATTAGTTCACCATTGACTATAATTTGATTTTGAGGTGCAACAGTGCGCTGTCAACGATGAACACCAGCAGGGTTCCAGGTTTACCAATCGTATTCCTTCCGCACCTTCCATTATAAGGACTACTGACAACGTCACACTTAGAAATTAAACACCAAAAGGCATTGTGTATAAGAACGTATTTTACACAATAACTCTGTTAACATATTCAAATATGTACTCATTCAATAAACATACGTTAATTCCACTACATAAATACGAGCACAAAGAAGTTATTTTGTATACCAGCATAAGAAAACTGGCCAGTAAATGACGGAGGTGTATAGCCTGCCTACAGACTGAATAAAGAGCAGCACTCGTGGTAGGGAAAGTTGCCCTAGCTAGAATAGCCCAACAAACTGTTGTACAAGATGACTAAAAATCAGTTGTCTCGCAGTGTGGAACAGTGTGCAGAGAGATACGTAGAATCCTTCCATATGCTTTCCTTGCGTTGATATTATTAGTTGCTCAAATCTCTTTTTCTTGTAGTGTCAACAAACTTTTAGAAAAATGAACACTGCTTTGAGCATGCTGTACAGTGCCCGACAAGTGATTCATAACGCAAGCTGCTTGCGTTATGAATCACTTGTTGGGCACTGTTCGGTATAACTTTCTGAATCGCCCTGCTGTTCCTTCCTGTGACGTAGTAGGGTAGAGAGAGAGAGAGAGAGAGAAAGAGAGAGAGAGAGAGAGAGAGAGAGAGTAGGGAATTGTATTGTAGCTCTTCAGTTTACAGTCTTACGAACAGGGATGTCCATCGATATGCCGGCGACGTGCATCTCCTCATGCTAAGCCATTCAGCCTCCTACCTATCACCACACCCTGTCACAGCCCAAGAAAAACTATTCACCCCTTAAGAAAGCGCTACTGCACTTTGATTTGGTACATCCATTTAAAATATATAACTAATCAACGTCGTTTAACAATAAACATGAATTTTGTACCACAAGTCATTTTTTCAACAAACTACAGTTTTTCCATCGGCTGCAACACTAAAAATTTTTGTCATAGAGAAAAATGAATTGGACACTTTTTGTAGGAAATTTAATGTATTTTGATTGTGTACGGAGAGACATCTTTGAATGACGCCTCGGATTTCTAGTTATCTAAGAAAAACAATCACTCATCTTCAAACCCACCACACCATCCAGCTCACATCCTAGTGGTCTGCATATTAAATCTATTGCTCTTGGGACTCTCTCCTACCAACGTACCAAAATTTTCAAGTATGCGAATTTTTTCCCCAATCCGACAAGTTATGGTCTTTGTTGCTTGGACTGAGAGCGAAGAACGTAAGATTGTACAGTTCTCAGACACCATGCAGGACAATGTCGAAGCACAGAAATTTAATCAGGCCAATAATGCAAACGAAAACCCCATCAGCATTTATTAAACGCTAAGCACACAGCATGGTACGTCAAAATCCAAAACAGTGCCCACAGATTTAGTAAAAGTATTTTCGTTGTTCGATCCCCAACTCGGATGACTGGAAATAATTGTTTTTTTGTTCAGTAATAAGTAACTAGTAGGCTTTAAATACTAAATAAATCTAAATACATCTGATCAACGTGTAAGGCCATAGTGTTCAGATGTAGTAGGTTACAGAGGATATCAAAAGCAAAGAATGTTAGCCTGACTAAGAAAAGACCAAGAGAAGTAGTTCACTGGTCACTTACGGTTCCATACAGCGTCCCACCCAACGCTGGCCTTGTGCGTTCTTCTATCTGAAGACTGTTCTCGACAAGCAGTTAAGATATTCAGTGAATGAGCTTGCCTCGCACAAGTATAAGCACTACAACACAGAGAACTGCGGAAGAAAAACCTCGTAAGCTCAGACAATATGTCTACGAATCACGATTCGCAATCGCAATGTTGCCGGGCAACTGCTCTCGTCGTTATGTGCGATACATCATTGTTGACAAATTCGCCTCGGGTATTAGCTAAAGAGTGACGACCGCTTCCGATTGTACCACAGCGCTTTATCAATCGTACGTAGTACCTAACTGGTCTGCCACGATCATAATATCCCAGAACAACTGCAGTACAGATGTACCTCCCTGTTGACGTAGATCGTTTTTTAATGGCCTATGAATTGATAGAGTGACTAGTTATGAATATGAACAGATACGAAACGTATGTATCTTGTTAAGATTAGATGACACTGAACTTTTAGTTCGTCGATATATGTTTGAATCACACATTTACTACGAAATTATTGATATTTGTGGACCGGTGTTGTGAATGAATCTGCGGCTGGGCTGTGCAGATACTTCTTTAAGATGCAGAAAAATACTAAGATGAAGTACGAATCGTTCGGGAGTCAAAAGAGACGATGAAAAAGAGGCGACAGTTTGAAAAGGTCACTTTAGTCCTAATACGGACACTTCCAATATGATTTACTGAGGACGAATTCATGCAGTAGGTGAATCTCAGGTTTAAAAGAGGTTCTAAATGTAATTGCGGAAGTAATTACTATGTCTCACAATCGAATTAACCTCTCTAATGTAGCCGATGGGCACGCCCGATCGAACAGCTACTGTGCATAACATTAGGTGGTAGTACGAACGTCACAGACGTGATAGTTTGCCTCCAATTCCTACGTCGGTGCCGTATGTATAATATGAAGAGAACAATCAAAGAACGAGATAATTTCGTTAACTATGACGGGGAAATTACATATATGTGATGAAAATTTATGGAAAAGTGCGTTACATACCGAATACTATGCCCGTATTAAAGTGAGACTTCACGAACTTTTGAAAATAATGTCAGAAGAGCAACAAAATGTGTTGCAACTTAATCATTTGTCATCAGCCGTACAGCAGTATTAGGAACTTATAATTACCAATTTTCAGAATCCAGAAATAGTTATGCAGCGAAAAGTAATATACCGTTAATCGCTTCCGCTACGATACAGCAGATAACACGTATGGTTGTCAAAATATACAACCAATGGATCAACTGCTAAACATCGATTAATTCCGTTTAAAACTGGCATTTTATTCCAGGAGACATTCAAGGATGATACATCAAGTCCTTCACCACAAATCTTTTAAATATTTTCCAATTCAGTTTTTCACAATTTTCTGAAACGTGAAGAATTTAAGTAAACACCTATGTTTTCACTATTAATGGACCAAATCCGGTAACAGATACAATAAATGTCACTAATCAATAACTTGGTGTGAGGAAACACATACTGAATGTTTGAATGAATCATTAAAAATGATTCAGTTCAAAGAAGAGCAGACCGTTTTGCGCTATTGCGAAGTAAGGGTATGATACGGGAATTGGCTTGGCAGTTATTAAAACAAACGCATTTTTCGGTGCGACAGGATCTCTCATGAAATTTCGATTACCAGTCCTCCGCCGAATGCGAAATATTTGGTTGGCGCCCACCTACACAGGGAAGAATGATCAACATAAAAAATAAGACAGAGCTCAGCCCACCAGGAAAGATTTAAGTTTTCGTTTCTGTCGCGCAATTTTCAATAATATAATGATAAAGAAATAGCAAGAAGGTGGTTCTGTGAATGCTCTGTTTGTCACTTAAATGTGAAGTGCAGAATAATGGCGTAAATGTAGATACAGATGTGGTTGCTGTTTGGTGTTTTGCACCCCCTCCAGCAACGGTGTGCAAAATAAATTGTTCTGCAGTTGCAACTTTTGTGAAATTCCTCGTAACAGTGGATGAGTTTGTAATCTCTTTATGCACATTACTCTTTTCTGTTTTTTTTTTCAATTCCACTTTTGTACTCAGGACAGTAGATCATGTTGATTCTGCGCTTATGGAAAACTTAACGACGGCGTCTTCAGAAATAATAGGCAAACGACGAGAACTCGATTTTTAAAAAGGAAGCTGAATCTCTTTAACGCAGATAGTATTTTTGTGCATAGCTTATATTCTCCCCTTTTCTGCAATATAGCTTGTGTTGCATTCTACCTAATCGCTGTATGAACATCAACCTCAAACAAGGACAGTCATACTTTCAGCAGTTGTATACCAGAGACAGTTGGAACACTAAGGCAACAGATTTGCTGGCTTCCAGATAAATATTGCAATTTTTTTTTTTTTTTTTTTTTTTTAGCTGATCGACTAACAGGGTATCGTAAGGGATTGAAACGCTTCTGATGAAAAGAGAAAAATATTCACTTTACTGAAAGAAATATTATCACAGCAAAATAAATGAAACTGATCTTTCAAGTGAAAACGGCGTTTAACGACCAGTTAGTATTAATTCCGGTTAATGGTATACGAAAAGATACCATTTGGAACATTTCCACTTACTCCAGATTTCTTGCCAATCACCTTGGTATAGTTGCTACGTGATAAAGGAGAGTACACGAAATCCAAGTATAGTAAACTGCACAGGATCATGCGCTTCATTGCTACGTGTCACGTAAATATTTCCAGCATATTTCGTCCGGGATTTTCTAAATCTATTGGAAAGCATCATGTGAAAAATAAGAACAAGGTTGCTCAGTATTGTCTTACCGTTCATACATCATGTAGGCGACCTGTATTTTTTGCTGTCGTATCATATAATACTGTGCAGTGTTGCCGGTTATATCCCTGTTCTCCAGTGTTGGGTAAATATCAACGGCTTGTTCTTCTGCTGGAGGCGATGGAGTCTCAGGGAATACCAGCCATTACTACTTGCCTTTAACAGCTACTATTACTGAGATTATCACCCTTTTCAACGGGTGTGAATGCTGGCAGCTGTATTTCATCGTCGTGGAACACTTGTTCTCTGGAGTCAATAAAGCTTCATCGCTTGTTTCTGATCCATGTAGTTGACGAACAGTAAAACAAAATTCCATTTCTTCGTTGTTGTTGTTGTGGTCTTCGTAAGACCTTTCAATAGTGGAATGTTGCACTGAAATGAAGTTCACTGATTTTTGTTCGTTGTAAAAATACTCTACACTTCCCTTTGAATGTTCCAAGTCATTAGTATGTCAAAAAGATGGTCCATCGTCAGCACGAACAGGTATCTCTTTTCCATTTCCATTGCTGTATATCTAAAAAATCTTACTGCATTTCATCATAGTGTTTGAATGTTTACAGATGTAACGATCATTTTTTCTGGGAGGATTCGAGGCTTTTGCCAATAATAGGTAACATTTTGAATAACCACTTTGCAGTTTCCCTTGTTGTGAGAATTCTGACTGTAAGTTTCTTTAAGAAAACCTTAAAATAAGCTGTTTCGAGGATAGTGTGTTCTGAATTATTTGTCTGGAATCGTACGCAATTAAGGAGATGTAAGGCCGGCGTAAGCTCCAACGGAGTCGCTTTGCACAAGCAGAGAAAACTCTGAAACATAACTTGAAAAATAAACATGAAAATCAATTTCACATTGGTTACAAAATAAGTAAACCAAGCTTTAATATTGCAGGAACATACAGATTCTCAGTTAAATGTAACAAATTATTGTAAGTTTAAGAATAACAGTATAAGTTCATTCAGCAACATTTATGGTAAATTACATGACGTAGTTCGTATCGAAAACATTGCTGTTATTCATGCAGCTACAAACCACGAGCTACTCGAATTAAAGTGTGCGTGATGATAAGTCCGACTGAGTGGAATATCTATAGAATTTCCATCCTGTTTTACGATACTGTTACAGAGTCCTATAACGAAGCAGTGGCCGGGCTCGGACTGCTGCGTACCAGATGTTACAAGCCGCGCCCCAGCACACGCTCGGTTCACGTGGTTAGCGTTCCCATAGTGGGGGCGGATGAGAAGGGACTTTCTCCAGAAGGCACTGCTATGGGACGCCTAAAGGTGCTCCTGTACCAGCCGATAGGAATGCTGAAAGTCGTTAAGAGCAGGTCCGGAGGCAAGCATTCGGAAGTCACGATAACGCCTTCAAGCTCTCCTCCCGACTAGGAGTGTTTCCTAGTTCCTCTCCTAGGACACTACACCTTCGGTCAGGCTGGGGCAGCCTCCTGACGCTGTAGCACACATCACCTGTATCCCTTAACTTAGCTTTAGGTCTTGGAGACAGTAAACTCCAGATGTGACAGTTAAGTTTTCTTGTTATGGTTTTCACGTCGAGAAATCACCTAAATACTGCCGGGCGCCCACATCCTGACTTGGCCATCACTGCACAAACTGGTGTCCTTCCCTGCCTCAACGACCGTTTCTTAGCCCAGCAGCCACTACTTGTGCTCTTTCCACGCCACACACGATAGTTCTGTGTCGCCTGTCCCAGTGAACTGCTCACTAAAACCGCTGGCATCGGGAACTGATGGCACTTATCATCATCACCGCGCCGTCCGATATGGTTCCATACCGACGCCGAAGCCGCCGGGTCCATTGTTGGTGATACAACGATGCCATGCCTTCATGCTTCTCCACTTGCAACTGGAAAGAAGTGGGCTATGTAAGTTCCCCTGCTATGTACACTTACTTCATATGGTAATTCTTCAAAGAGCTGCCGCCGACTGACGTTTCCCTGATAGGTTTCTACGGTAGTTAGATGGTGAGAGATTCATCTCCTTTGTAACGTTTTTACGGTCTCTAACAGCTTGGCTTCCAATTCAGTAACCTTGCTTGACACGAGCTCCGGGGTGAATGGGCTGAAGGAACGGCAGGAACTCGCTGTTGTCGGTATGCTGAGACAGATAATGCCACCCTGATCTAAAAGATAGAGTAGGTTCTCCATTGTTGTAATGTTTAGAAAATGACATTAACAGAACCCTTGATAGCAGTTATTTGTATCTGGGGTAATTTACGGAATCAGTGAAAGAAGTATCATCAGAAATAGTTCATTTTGGACAGATGGTGGCATTAGCATCACAAATCAGAAGTACAGAATGCATTTCCTTAATGTCTTATTTCTTTCATTGTCTTACAACGATAGGCGATAGTGCAACTGAAGTATCATACCAGACAAACCCATGAGAGTTGCATTGCATTATGTGAAATAATGTTTAAAAACCGTCTGATATGAATCACTTCATTTGAAGTTCTCTTAAAGTTTCGCCCTGTGCCTTGCACGGAACTCATGTTGCTCATCGACGCTCGAGGATTCTTATAGGTCAATGACAATATTTTGGAGAACGTGTACATTTCACAAACTCGTCAGCTAACTCTGGTGAAGAAAGGATTCGTTCCCTATATGTGCTTCACTTATCGTTCATTATTCCTAGAGTAGTAAATGAATCATAGTGATCAGGTAAAACTTTTGTCGAAATTATCTGTCAGTGGATCTAAAACCCATCGACTGCAAGAGTTGAGAAATAGTCTCATCAGTGGATAAGCCCCGTCTCCAATGAACACAAAAGGCAACATACCAGATGTCTTTGCTACTGGAGACTCTGGCGGTATATTTATCTGCCCTTCTTGCATCAAGACAAATACACTGCATTAATGGTATCTATTACCATTTTTTTCCTTCCTATAACATCAAAACTCGATTATAATGACTATCGTTTGAGGATCTATAGCTGCTTGTAGGATGATAATAAACATTGTACAAGCATTTTGTGAGGGTTTAGACGAATGTGTTTTCTGTCATCACCGAATGGTTGTGGAAGGTTCTGTATGTTGTATCAATCATTTACAGTATGTAGAAAATTATCTTCAGAAGGCACTCATTCATATGTTGTGGCCGGAGCAATCCCATAACACTTTGATAATTGGTTCCACAATCCTTACAGTGGTTGTGAATCCTGCTGTGAATGTAAGAGCCCTGTCTTGAAATCTTCTTCTGGATTTCTAGCAACCGGTACCAATTCTCCTTTCACCAACTGTCAATGACCCTTAAAAACTATATTATTCCGTTGACAAAAATCTGTTATACATGCTGACCATATGGTAACCTACTTTTCTCTTTGCATGCTTTCATTTGCCAAAATCTTTTTCTGAAATCTCAAATCTTTTATAAGATACAAATGTCTTAAGAATATTTCATTCTTGCCCTATCGTCTGGACTTGCAGCAGTATGTAATGATCAGTTTTGTCTAGAACAGGGCGAGTTATAGATCCATTCCCATGTTTAAAAAATTTTTCGATATCTTAACTACATTTGGTATGCAGTAACATATGACATAAGGTGCAGTAAATGTAAATTCATAGCGACCTCCATTTTTCATTGTAAACTGTTCGATTTTGTTGCTGTAGTTTGCTTAATTTTGAAATATCACAATAACTACGACTATTAACGAAATGATAAGCAGTTTAGCAGTTGAAGTGCGCCAGGATCAATTAGTTTCCAAGTAGTTTCTTTCAAATCGTTGGTGAAGATTAAAGACCGCCCACTTTGTGGGTTTGGCGTCCATGCAGTCAAGCGAACCTGCCTGCTTCTGCTCCGCTCCCTGGTACCAGTCTATCTGGCCGCTAAGCTGTGCTGCGGCAACCGGGCTGCGCACAGATCAGCTTCTCTCTGTTGTCCTTCTCCTCTATAATCTGGGACCTAGTCATGGCACTGAAGTGACGCGTATACGCGAGTCGTATCGAATCAGTACAGTAAGATGGGTAGATGTGGTGATGTGACACAATAGCGGAAAAACAGCTATCAGGTGCGGGGATGCCCATGGCTACACCATGAATGAAGTCCAAGTAGACGGACCAACGTGTCTACAGAGTATTGTACACCACGTGTATCTAGCCGACAAGGATCGTACGTCAGTTGAAAGTAGCCTGTTGGTGAGTATTAGCTACCTGATCTGATATCAGAACACCACTTTCAACGGATGGGAACCGTCACTGGTTATTTCTCACACTATCTTCTGGGCCTACTATCCACAATGGGTCTCATTTAGGATCAAATTTCCATGCTTAAGGCTTGCAAACATGTAGTTTCACTACTTGTGCGCACAACAGATGACACAGGGATGGAAACATGAATTGGAAACGTGCTGTAACATATAGAACTTCATACCTTGAACAAGAAACTTTCTTTTTATTAGAGTAATTATTAAAATTTTTTCCTGAATGGGTATCATTAAGAACAGCACATCAATCACCAGGAATAACTTTATGGCAACATACTAAATTTTAATCTCAATTTTGCACATGTTTAAACAAAACACAAACCATAACAGAATATCTGTGCAAATGATAATAGCTCCTGTAGGTCACATATGTTAATGGCCTAATATTTGAAATACCAGCTGCTCTTTCATCGTGTTCAATATAAATCGCCCATTCATTCAAGAAACAAGATATAAGACTTTGTACCCATGATTTTTGACAGAATCAGGTGGTGCAAGAGTGATGGGGGCGATATGTGACAAAAACTGAATTTGAAAAAAAAAAAAAAATCATTCACATCTTTTGACACACACACACACACACACACACACAGTGAGAGAGAGAGAGAGAGAGAGGGAGATGGAGACACACACATTCACTCATACACACTTACACTCACTCACACACACACACACACACACACACACACACATATATATATATATATATATATATATATATATATATATATATATATATATATTCATACACATAAAGCTAGAGAAAAGAATTCTTATCCCATTACATGGGTAGCCACGAGTTTACAAAAATATGTTAAGTATCTTAAAAATCGGATTTTGCACAAATAAAGACATATTATGTAGACGTAGCGTGGAATTCTGCTTTCTGTTCACTGAATGAGCAGGTTTAGGTGCTGACTCACACAAGAGAAACATGTGCACAACTCTCCTCAGGAGCTTGACAATGTAAAAAAGCAGTGACAGTGTCGAAATTCATATTGAGTTTCCTTATCGCTGGTATCACTTAGCAAAAAGGAATGAGAATCATAAAGTGGCAGCTTTAATTGAATGGACTTGTGAACACATGTGGTGAACAGGAAGAAAACCATATCTTTCGTAAGATTCACAGGATTTAACTGCATATCTTACCAAATACGTTATTAAGTAAGTGCTGAAAGAATATACACCTAAAATTTTCTGGGAAAGCAAATGGCATTGGTCTCATCAACAACACGAGGGAAGCTTCTGAACAATGACACAACTTTTAAGATGACACAAGACCAACAAAATTAGCCAGCGGTCACAAGAATTAACAATGGAAAGTTTAAGGCGAGAATTAAAGTTATCACTTCCATATCTGTGTATACCTTGTGATGTAACAAAATAAAATAAAAATTGTTCTGAGCACTATGGGACTTAACATCTGTGGTCATCAGCCCCCTAGAACTTAGAACTACTTAAATATAACTAACCTAAGGACATCACACACATCCATGCCCGAGGCAGGATTCGAACCTGCGACCGTAGCAGTCGTAACAAAATAAAAGTGAGGTTGTTATTCAATGGGAAAGTGGGAAATTGAGATTTCGCTTACTGTTTTATCAATCACAATTGGCGTAACAATCATGGATTGACCATTGTCATAAAATATTGCATTATGATATGTGAATAGTTTTTACTTACAGTTTCGCGTGGCTTGAAGTAGTCACTGCTAACGTGCTATTGATTAAGAAATTGCATTATCGTCTTTCTAATTACTTCATGGTCGTAGGTTGTGAAGTTATTGTTACGACAAAACAATTGCCTAAGGAACCAGAAAGTTCTTAAGGGCGCAAAAACAACTGTAACATCACATAAAAGGGAAATTCAATATTAAAGCTGATGCAAGAACACGATAAAACAGTTTTCTTTTTATCAATGTAACACGCACATTGGACTGCTGGTATTGGTGTCTGTAATCTTAGCAAAATACATAATTAAAATGAAAATAATACTGAGGAGGTTATAGGAATGAGCACTGCTAAATGATTCAGTATTCCCAGAACAAATATTTATTATAACTGAAACATATATCGTACCTTAAGCTTAGTACTACAATGACAGTAGATTTTTATGTCCGTTTCATGTACATTGAGCGCTCTTTTATATAGCCACTGTCCTCTTTGAGTCGCTCGTGCGTCGTCACGTAATAACAGTTCTTCTTTCTACACTTCACGTTTTTATACATCTAGTAAAAATTAGATCAGACTGCCACAAATCCGAGTCCGTCTTACTTGAGAAAAACAGTACAAGTGTTTAGCGCTCAAGGCTTCATTCGTTCTCCAGAGAACAAAATAGTGAAGGATCGCATATCTATCCGTATTCTTCTGTTTATATTGCCGCCCAAAGACGACGAATTACATTATCTAGGAAACTCCACCGTCACTATGTCACGCCTTATTATACATTAATCATTCTTTATAAACAAGTATTTACCTTCTGGCTGAAAGTATTAACTATTTGCTGTTTTAATGAAGTCAAAAATAGAGAATGTAACAACCTATAAGTGGACCTAAGGGAAAGCCATAGCACGTGTACGACTTACAAACAACACAAGACCAATTGCTTCTACGGAACAGATGAGTGTCCCGAGAATTTAACAGCGGAATAAACCCTTTATTAACTAGTAACACCCACAATGAAATTAGCTTTGGGATAAATGTAGGCAGTCACATTGAAACTATTCTCCTACTTGTCATAGGGCAGGTTCAACGTCAAGATCGCTCAGACTGAGGTATTCTGATATACCTGCTCCTCGAAACGAAAAGAAGTGCTTGCTGACACAAGCAGTTCATACTCAACATCCTCACTTTAGCAAACAAATCCCTTGTGACAGCCCAATCACATTTATCACTCTTGCCATAATGAGTGAAACTGACATAACCTAGCAAAGTACCTTTCTCTGAAGCAGGCTTGGGAGAATGAGGTGCTGTATCTGGATAGTCACAAGGCTGTACAATGGCGGCTGCTCAAGTCCTCCCCCCCCCCCCCCCCAACCATACTTGTGCTGGGCTGCTGGTTCGCAGAAGTGTTGTGGCTACACGCTGGACGGTTTTCTTTTTCTGTGAGGTGGAATGGGCCTTGGAAGCTATAGCAGGTTGATAACAAATTTCCTCGTCTTTTTGGTGCGATGAATCTGAATTCCTTTTCGGAGGTTGCAATCAAGCAACGCAGAAATACTACGATGTTCAGAGTGGGAAAGATCCACCTTCTAACTGTCTGAATTATGTCAGCAAATCAGAAGTATCGTCAGTATAAGCGCTGATGCCTGAACGTCTGAACCAATGAGTGGCGACGCAGTGTATGCAGTGTACTAATATCTAACCATCTAAGGTGCATACTGTAAGTGCTACGGAAAGTTTTTGCAAGGCTTCCCCTGTGTTGCAGCGTAATGAGAGGAATTCTTGGTCTTCACTGTGGCGATATCTGTGAATCTCCTAACTCGCCAAACTGTAGTTTTCTGGAAACACAGATGGTGTGGAGACGTGTGACCTAGACGTCACATCGAGAGAGAGAAAGAGAGACAGAGAGAGAGAGAGAGAGAGAGAGAGAGACCTGGCCACATCTGATGCAGTTTTCGGTGAATTGATCGAGTAAGTTTCTCTTTTCTGAGCTAGTGCAGCATTTTCTCAGACATCTTATAATCCGCACTGTCAATTACGCAACCGTTGTTAAGTTTCCAGTGTCTCAGCTTATTTGGATCTTGGATCCTGTTTTAACTTGTGCTTGTAAGCAGCACAGGTTTTGGGAGAACTGTCTGTCTTAGTGAGCTTTCCTCAGGCAACCACTTATGGTATTTCTGAAAACATAAATGTGGATGCCACTGTGGAATTAGAATTGTTAGATTTTTCTGTTGTAGGGACAATTTGTTTCTTTTATGATGCTCAAATAAGTAACCTATGATAGAGTCATTCCTAGTAAATGTTTACCTAATTGTGATTCAAATGAAAGAAAACGGACAGTGTTTTAAAAGAATGATTCGAAATTCGTTTTTCTTCGCTTTTCTTACTCCTACAACAGATTATGCCAGATGACACACAAATAATAAATATGACCGATTCCCTCTACGTAAGTGAATTGTGTATACATTATGGTTGTGTTCAATTACGAAGCAGAAGCCAATACATGGAACAGTTTATTTGTGGAGTAGTTTTAGTGTATTTTACACGACAAAAGGTTGGTGAGAAGTTCTCTCATTTATACGAGTATTTACAAGTTTAATAGTCACAGAGCATTTTCAGTTACTATGATTAGCAATTTTCTAGGTTAAAGACATATCAGGCTTACACCAGTCAGACTATCGTTTTGTGTCGAGCGTGCGAGAGTGGGCGGCAGGCAGCACTCTCTAGTGACGAGTCCTGGCGTGTCACGCACTCACATTACAACTTAACACTCTCTGGCTGCCGAAACGATGTTAAACGCAAAAACTTCCCGTGACGTGCATTCTGGATACAGACAAGCGTCTTATTTCCTCTCGTCTCCATCTCAAGTTGGTAGAACTGCCATGGTGTTCTACAGTTTACAGCCAACTGCGAAAGTTTCTAAACTAATACCAGTCGCACATTCTTGCATACGCAGGCATGCCCTGTTTCTAAGCTTCACATTCGGTCGCATAGCTACCTCACGATTTGTTGGATTTGTTCCATTCTCGCTTTTCCTCTACAGTTCTTACGCTTTACATCTTCCTCTAGTACAGTACGTGTTGTTTCCTGACATTTAAATGAATACCCTGTCATCACGCCCCGTCTTGTTTTCAGCGTTTTCCAAATATTTCTGTTCTCGGCGATTCTGCGGAGGACATCCCTGTTTCTTACTGTAGCAGTTCACCCAATTTTCAGCAGCCTCTGTTGCATCATATATCAGACTCTTCCAATCTCTTCTTCTCAGCACCCCCCACAGACCTTGACTTACTTCCCTAAATTCTTTGCTTCAGATGTACATTCTCAGAAAATAATTTCTTAAATTAATGCCAATATTTGTTTCTCGTAGACTTCTTTTGGCCAGGATCTCATTCTTTTCCTCTGCTTGTCTGCATTTTATATCATACTTGTTTCGTCTTATATACGTAATTTTCCTTCCGAGATTGCAAGCTTCCTTCTCTTCATCTGCTTTGTGGCCCTGGGTTTTATTATTAAATTTATCTCTAATATCATTTAAGGTAAACCTCATGGCCTTCGTCCTTCTTCGTTCTACTTTTCCATTGAAGGTAGCAATGTCATCAGCGAATAGTGTCATTGAAGTCCTTTCACCCAGAATGTTATTCGCACTTTTGAATATACAAACACCAAAAAAAGATTTTCATCACCCAGGTTACCAGAACTCCTGAAGATAGGCGTTGACTGTGGATGTTGTATCACAGACACAGTCCGTTTGACTATACACATATGTCACTAACCCTACCCAAAGATGTAAACAACGATGCATGAGCAACACCTTTTAGATGGAGGTGTCCGACAGCCGATCTGTTCCAGTCATTCCATCAGGAAGGATGTACACGGCTCGTGTTGTCTGTAGTTTAACCATGCCCAGATGGTCAATACCGCGATTCAACCGCGTCCGCATTGTAACTTTGTGCCAGGACGGGCTCTCAACAAGCAAAGTGTCCAGGGCTCTCAGAGTGAACGAAAGTGATGTTGTTCGGACATGGAGGACATACAGAGAGATAGGAACTGTTGATGACATGCCTCGCTCAGGCCGCCCTAGGGATACTACGACAGTGCATGACCGCTGCCTACGGATTATGACTCGGCAGAACCCTGACAGCAACGCCACCATGTTGAATAACGCTATTGGTGCAGCCACAGGACGTCGTGCTACGACTCAAACTGTACACAATAGACAGCATGGTGCGCAATTTCACTTCCGACGTCCATGGCGAGGTCCATCAACCCAACCACGACACCATGCAGCGCGGTACATAAGGCCCAACAACATGCCGAATTGACCGCTCAGGATTGGCATTACGTTCTCTTCACCCATGAGTGTCGCATATGCCTTCAACCAGACAATCGTCGGAACGTGTTTGGAGGCAACCCGGTAAGGGTGAACGCCTTAGACACACTATCGAGCGAGAGTAGTAAGTGGGGGGTTCCCTGGTGTTTTGGGGTGGCATGATGTGGGGCGACGTACGCCGCAGGTGGTCATGGAAGGCGCCATAACGGCTGTACGATATGTGAATGCCATCCTCCGACCGCTAGTGCAACCGTATCGGCAGCACATTGGCGAGGCATTCGTCTTCATGGACGACAATCCATGCCCCTATCGCGCACTTCGTGTGAATTACTTCCTGCAGGATAACGATATCGCTCGACTAGAGTGGGCAGCATGATCTCCAGACATTAACCCTACCGAATATGCCTGGGATATTTTGAAAAAGGGCTGTTCATGGACGACGTGAACCACCAACCACTCTGAGGGACCTACTCCGAGTCGCCGTTGAGGAGTGGGACAATCTGGGCCAACAGTGCCGTGATGAACTTACGGATAGTATGCCACGATGAATACAGGCATGCATTAATGCAAGAGGACGTACTACTGGCCGGCCGAAGTGGCCGCGCGGTTCCGGCGCTGCAGTCTGGAACCGCGAGACCGCTACGGTCGCAGGTTCGAATCCTGCCTCGGGCATGGATGTGTGTGATGTCCTTAGGTTAGTTAGGTTTAACTAGTTCTAAGTTCTAGGGGACTAATGACCTCAGCAGTTGAGTCCCATAGTGCTCAGAGCCATTTTTTGAACCACGTACTACTGGTTTTTAGAGTAACCGGTGTGTACAGCAATCTGGACCACCACCTCTGAAGGGCTCGGTGTATGGTGGTACAACATGTAATATGTGGTTTTCATGAGTAATAAAAATGGCGGAAATAATGTTCATGTTGATCTCTATTCCAATTTTCTGTACACGTTCCGGAGCTCTCGGAAGCGAAGTGATGTAGAACCTTTTTGATGTCTGTATTTTTATTTCCGACATTTCTTATTCGATCTACAGAGAACAATAGAGGAGAAGCCTTACACCCTTTTCTGTCATCATTTCTAAAGCGATTACTTCGTCGTCTATTTTTTTAATGTTGTTGCTTATTAGTTCTTAAATATGTTGTACATTATCTGGCTGTTCCTATTGCTTACACCTAGTTTACCGAGAATTTTGAACATCTCGCGTTTTTTACACGTAATCGTGTTCATGTTTTATAAATTCTTAAAACCACTGTAAAACATAACTGTAGGACTGCCTGTCTTATACCTTACTCTTTCTTGAAGTCAGACTGGTCAATAACAGAACCTCAATTTTCTTCATTTCCCCTTTTATTAATCTCGACAGCAACATTGATGGATGATCTGCAAACACGATTGTACGTTAGCTTCAACCCTTGCTATATTCATTTTTTTCGGAAATCGGATGGCATATTTCGAGAGTCATGTCGTCTACAACCGACTTGAATAGTTGTTTGTTACTCCCACCATCGATTTCAGACATTTCGAAGGAATGTTACATACGCTTTCAGCGTTATTTGACCACAAGTCTTCTAGATATGTGGTAAGCTCTGACTGAATTCATCAGACGGTTACTCATCGTCTCAGAGACCTTCAATGTATTTTTTCTAGCTATCCATTTAGATCTATGACGTTTAACAGTAAAAATCCTCTTACACCACTTATTTTGCCGAGTTAGCATTTAATGTCATGAAATGCAGCTTCTACTGTTCTATTCTGAATCTGTTCTGACGACCGTTTATCACTCTGTTTCTTCACATTTTTCGTGGATGAAAACTCTATCTAGCGCTCGGTACGTGCTGAATGTAGTTAGACAAGTTATTACATCCTTGAGATGATGTCGTGTTCCAAAAGTGTTATGCTCACCCAAATGTACCTCTCGAAACTCATCGTGCTCTGCGAGTCGTGCAGAAACTTCCCTGGCCAGCACGACTTGTCTTCAATCAAGCATATGTGTGATACTATGGAATGTGACTCGTCAGCTAGCAAGTCTTACAGAACTTTGTGAACCGGTCGAACAAGCGTGCCACAACGTATCTCACGACAGTATTCTCCATTTGTTCTATCGACTCCATGGCAGATTCGGAGCCTACATTGCCGCCAGTGGAGGCTACACCATGCAATAGTATGGGTGTTTCAGCATTGGTCAACAACTGGTACCTCAGAACCGCTTGTGATATTTATCTGTAAATGTAATCATTTCGTGAACTCCTTACGCAACACTAAATCTCGAGAGAACTGGACACCTCCAAAAGGGTGTACTAATTTTTTTTCGGCTGTGTAACCTCCAGGTTTCCTGTTGAGGTCGTAAATAGCACGAGAGAGAAACGACTATAAGTATGCTTCGATACGAGCCCTAATTTCTCTTATCCTGTTTTCGTGGTCCTTACCAGAAATCTACGTTGGTCGTAATAGAATCCTTCTGAAGTCAGCTTCAAGTGCCGGTTCTCCAAATACATAGTGTTCCTCGAAAATAACGTGGCTTTCTTTCCAGGGATTCCCATTTGAGTTCCAAAGGCTTCTCCATAACACTTACAAATCTAGACCACTCTTCTGAACTACTTCGATGCCTGCTTTTAATCCCACCTGGTGCAGATCCCAAACACACGATCCATAGGAATGGTACGCACTAGTGTCCTATATGCATTCCTGAAATTCTTCCAATAAACAGAACTCCATCATTTGCTTTCCCTACTATAGTTCTCCATTTCATTTCGCTTTGAAACGTAGATTTTTAATTGATTCGACTGTGTTAAACAGGACACTACTAACGTTGTATTCGAACATTACGGGTTTGTTTTTCCTACTCATCTATACTAACTTAAATTTTTCTGTATTTAGAGCTAACTATCATTCATCATAAAACGATGGCACCTTTCAATACGCCACAGAATCGTCAGCAAATAGTCGCAGATTGCTGTTCACCCTGTCCACCAGATCATTTGTGTATATAGTGAATAATAGCGGTCATTTCGCACTCTCCTGCAGCCCTCCCATGTCTCTCATGAACACTCACCGTCGAAGTCGACGTACTTGGTTCTATTACTTTATAAAAATCCAATCCACTCCCATATATCTGGAAACATATTCCGTATTCTCGTACCTATGTTAACCGTATCCAATGCTTCTCGGAATTCCAGGAATATGGAATTTCTCGTTGCCACTCTTCCATAGTTTGCAAGCTGTCATGGAAGCTGAGTTTCGCACGAGCTATGCTTTCTAAAACACACTGATGATCCGTGGACATAAACTTGTCTGTCTCTAGTACATTTATTGTACTCGAACTCAGAATATGTTCAAGAATTCTGCAGGAGAGCTGATGTTAAGAATATTTGTAATTTTGAGGGTCTGTTCCTTTATTCTTCTTATAAACAGTCGTCAGTAACTTTATGTAGTATCAAGCACTGATACCACCCCACGGGTGTCATAGCAACCGATTTGCAAGTTTCCGCCTGACGGCGATAATGGTCGCTTGGGATCTGCCGGATCCAGTGGGGCGTGCGCATCGGCTGAGGCACGCTGACAGCAGCTCAGGACTCTGAACGCCCTCTGCCGCCGCGATGGAGGACCGGCGGGAGCCACTCAACCCACTTATCTGGGAGCTTCATTGCTGTGACAACTTCGTTCGTGCTCAGTGGAGCGAGCCCGATCCTGTTTGATATTGAATGAGCTGCACTATAATCCTTGCTGAATTATACAACGAAACTTCGTACACTACGAGAAATAAATGTGTTTGTTGTGTTGACACGTATGTTTTGGTTTAGTGACGGGGCCCACTTTCATTTGGATAGTTTCGTCAATAAGCAAAATCGGTGCAATTTGGGGACTGAGAATCCACATTTCGCGACCCAGAAGTCTCTTCACCCTCAACACATGACTGTGTGGTATGCAATGTCCACTCACTAAATAATCGGTGCGATATTCCTTGATGGTTCGCTGACTACCGAACAGTATGTGAAAAATTTGCAACATGATTTCATCCCCATAATCCAAAGCGACTTTTATTTCGACAAAATGTGTTTCATGCAAGACGGAGATCGACACCATCGAAGCAGGAGAATGAGGTCCTCGAGGAGAATTTTGCGGACCACATTTTGGCTCTGGGGTACACAGAAGACTCTGGCATGGGCTTATATTGGCCGCTATATTATCTGGATCTGAACAAATGCGACTCCTTCTTGTGGGGATATATTAAACACAAGGTATAGAGCTATAATCCCAAAACCATCGATTAGCTGAAAACAGCCATTCAAGAGGTCATCGGCAACATCGATGTATCGAAACTTCAGCGGCTCATGCAAGATTTCGCTATTCGTCTGTGCAACAGCATCACCAGTGATTTCAGGCATATCGACCAAGTCACAACCTAAATCCGAATATTTTTAGAGACATTAACATGTTGAATAAAGTGTGTGTACGCCGTAGTTTGAAGTAATAAAAGTTTTTTCCAGATACTTCACTAATTGTCAATCTCTATATTAAATTTTCCTCAGAAACTACTCGTGACCAAAATTATCCGGACACCTCTGAAAACATGCGTTCTTCATATTAGGTGCATTTTACTGCCACCTACTGCACAGGTACTCCATATCAGTGACATCAGTACTCATTAGACATCGTGAGAGAGCACAATACGGCGCTCCACGGAACTCACGGACATCGAACTTGGTCAGGTGATTGGGTGTCACTTGTGTCAAATATCTGTACGCGACAGTTCTACACTCCTAAACGTCCCTAACTCCACTCTTTTCGATGTGATAGTGAAGTGGAAACGTGAAGCGACACGTACAACACAAAAGCATACAGGCCGAACTAGTCTGTTGACTAACAGAGCCTGCCGACAGTTGAAGAGGGTCGTAATGTGTAATAGCCAGACATCTATCCTGACCATCACACAGGAATTCCAAACACCATTAGGATCCATTGCATGTTCTATGACAGGCGGGAGGTCAGAAAACTTGTATTTCATGGTCGAGCAGCAGCTTATGTGCCATACATCACGCCGGTAAATGCCAAACGACGCCTAGTTTGTTGTAAGAAGCGTGGAAAAACGATGTGTGGAATCACGGTACACAATATGGCGATCCTATGGCAGGGTTTGGATATGCTAAATGCCTGGTGAACGTCATCTGCCAACGTGTGTAGTGCCAGAAGTAAAATTCGGAGAAAGTAGTGTTATGATCTGGTCGTGCTTTTCATGGAGGGGGCTTGTACCCCTTCTTGTTTTGCGTGGCACTATCACAACACAGGCCTACATTGATGTTTTAAGTACCTTCTTGCTTCCCACTGTTGAAGAGCAATTCGGGGATGGCGACTGCATCTTTCAACACCCTCGAGCACCTGTGCATAGTGCACGGCCCGTGGCGGAGTGATTACAAGACAATAACATCCCTTTAATGGACTGACCTGCACAAAGTCCTGACCTGAATCCTATAGAAAACTTTTGGGATGTTTTCGTGCCAGGCCTCACCGAGCAATGTCAGTACCGCTCCAAAGTCCAGCCCTTTGTGAAGAATGGGCTGCCATTCCCAAGAAACCTTCCAGCACCTGATTGAAAGTGTGTCAATGAGAGTGGAAGCTGTCATCAAGGGTGAGGGTGGGGCAACAACATATTGAATTCCAGCATTACCGATGGAGGACGCCACGAACTTGTAAGTCATTTTCAGCTAGGTGTCCGGTTACTTTTGATTTCATATTGCAGCAAGATATTTCTACAAATTTTTCTCTGTATATTCTGTTTGCATATAGTAAGATTTTCTCATGAGTTCTTTTGGTTATATAGAACAGGAATATTTAAATAAATTTTAAATCATAATTCTGTAAGTATAAGACACAAACATGAAAAAAGAAATTGGATAGCGATATGCACATATACAAGTCAGCAGCTTCGCGTACACAGGGTGGAAAAGATCTGCACATTTGCGGAGCTATCACTTGTAATCAAGTGATTCATGTGAAAAGGTTCCCAACATGATTATGGAAGAGCGGAAGGAATTAACAGAGTTTGAACGTGGACTGATTCTGTGGCTATACGCATGGGACATTCCATTGCGGAAATAGTTACTGCGTTCAACATTCCTATGATAATAGTGCCGAGAGTGTCTGCATAGATCTGTCAGTGTTAAAGGACAAGCAACACTACGTGAAATAAACGAAGATGTTAAGGGGGGGGGGGCGGCGAAAATTGGCGTTAGTGTGCTATGGGAGCATATGGCATCGCTATTGATCTTCAACCACAATGAAAGCGCTATATGCGCTCTTAGGATTGTAATAAGATTGATCTTCGTCTCTTAGTATATAAGAAAAGAATTTTTGATTCTTTGTGCTCTGCTTCTCTTTCGTCTTCTTGGTTCTGACGTCACAGCTGAAGGTCGCATATAGATCTCGGTCTGTAATAAATTTAACTGTATATAGTGTATTTATAACTTTTGTTAAATATATTTTTCAGTATTTAATGCAGCATGTTTGGCTAACTAGAGATAATGAAAATGTCGTGTGACTAGGGTCTCACGTCGGATGGACCATTCGCCGGGAGCAAGTCTTTCGATTTGACGCCGTTTCGGCGAATTGCGCGTCGATGGTGATGAAATGATGATGATTAGGACACCACAACACCAAGTCCCTGAGCGGAGAAAATCTCGCACCCAGCGGGGAATCGAACCCGGGCCCTTAGGACTTTCATTCTGTGGCTCTGGCCACTCAGCTACCTGTGGCGGACAACTAGAGATCATTTGCAGCATTTCGTGGACTTCATGTTCCCAAAACCTACGAAATTTTAATGGGTGACAAAACGACATGACACTGGGTCATAATTATTCGCGATTGGTTTCAAGAACATTCTGGAGAGTTCTAACGATTGATTTGGCTATGCTGGGTGCCCGACATGGTTCCCATCGAACATAATCGAGAGATCAGTAAGTGCCCAAAATCAAGCACCGGCATCACCTTCGCAATTATGGATGGCTATAGAGGAAAAATGATTCAATGGTTCAAATTGCTCTAAGCACTGTGAAACTTAACATCTGGTGTCATCAGTCCCCTATACTTGGAACAACCTAAACCTAACTAACCTAAGGACATCACACACATCCATGCGCGAAGCAGGGCTCGAACCTGCGACCGTAGCATCAGCGCAGTTCCGGATTGAAGCGCCTAGAACCGCTAGGCCACAGCGACCTGCTGTGATTCAATATTTCTGCAGAGGACTTCAGACGACTTGTTGAGGCCATGCCACGTCGAGTTGCTGTACCACGCCGACATGATTTTAGCAAGTATCCCATGACCTTCGTCATCGCAGTGTACAAAAGTCATGCAAATTCCAAGTACTTTGCACCGTATCTCAGCTTAAGTAAGAATTTAATATTTAGTCTGGAGACCACATTCGTTTGCTCAATAGAAATACTTGTACAAAATTTTGTTGTTCCAGTATTGATAGATTCTGAGAAAAAGTAACATAAACTCTAAGGGACATACATTTCGGAATATGCAATTTAAAGTTCATCCTAATGTTTTTTCCGGAAGTCACTTCTTCATAAGACCCGTAATTGGTACACAGGCTGCTCTTTCCCTTCAAAGCTCCTTTCTGGTTTCTTGATTTCTGCCATATTTCCTTTACCAAGGCTTCAACTGACCTTTCAACTGCCCAGAGATGCTGTAATTTTTTCTCATGGTGTGTTGAGTGAAATTTCCTATGTGGACGCTCATTGTTAATAATGTCTTTATCCTCGCTACGTTACCGTAATTAAATAAAAGAACTGCATAATAACTTACAACTGTGGCGACTGTACCAGACGAAATTAAGGTTTTAGTGCACAGTTTCCATGTCAGTGAAATTAGAAACTCTTTTTGCTTATGGGCTTTGCGGTGAACAGACATTTTTTAGAAGTTCAGAATCGGCCAGAAATTTGTAAGGGGGCTTGATAACATGCACGATACAATTTGGAAGCCGCTCCTTCTGAATCTAAGCCACGAAATTGTTGTTCACCGGACTAGTACTGAAGTCCAGCTTCAAAAAGTGGGGGAGGGGGGAAGGTCAACTCACATACGAAATTATTTTTTGGGCATTTCGGTTTTCATCATTAAAACTTTTGGGGACACTTTGCACATTAATTCCGCTATAAAGTAAAAAACTAATTAAAAATTGACATTTACGGTCAATTTGATGAACATGTAACGTGTAACGCAAAGAAGTATGGGAAACGCCAGCAGTGTGGTATGTCAGGAATGGAAGATGTTCTGTCGATAGCTGAGTGGCGGGTAACTGATCCGTGGCAAAGGCCGCGTTTTGTAGGCCTGAATTTAAACTCGTCACTGAACCTGAACACAACCTTGTGAGCCGGCCGTGGTGGCCGAGCGGTTGTAGGAGCTTCAGTCTGGAACGGCGCGACCACCACGTCGCAGGTTCGAATCCTGCCTCGGGCATGGATGTGTCTGATGTCCTTAGGTTAGTTAGGTTTAAGTAGTTCTAAGTTCTAGGCAACTGATGGCCTCAGATGTTAAGTCCCATAGTGCTCAGAGCCAACCTTGTGATGGGCAGTGTATCCGAAAAAACGACGGTCAACAATGTGTGGGTGAACTGTTAACTACGGCAGCCGTTTTCACAGCGATTAAAGGTAACCTCATCGAACAACTCAAGACGTAAAGATTCCAGTTCGAACTCTGAAAGAAAAATGAAATTTCTCGCTTTCATTGGTTGCCAGAAGCTATGTTCATACTGACTACACTAGCTCCGGCTTAACGCACAAATGAGTAGTCTTTCTTACGGGTTATAGACAACACATGCAGATTTCAAATGAAATACGAATGATCGGATGAACAAATAGAAGTTGATAAGAAAAGTCAATACGATGATGAATATGTCACTGATGTTCAAAGGAGAGCAAGAGTCTTCTTGCCTTATCTTTGCTAGAATTTATTTCATCGCAGCTTTCAATCGATGTGCTGTTTGTTCATTCTCTGTCTGTACTGGCGTATTCATTCAAGCGAAAGCGACGATGTGCAGATTGTTCGTCCTCAGTTTTCAATTCTGGCGTAGGCATTCAAGCGAAAGACACGCTTTAAGATATTTCTGTATCATAATGATATACGTGGCTATTTAATTTTCCGAAATCTCACTAACACAGGAATTTAAGTGCAAACACTATTACACAGAGCACCAACGGAAAGAAATCGTTAAAAGTTAAGGTAAACTAGAGAATTTCGAAAACTTATACGGTGGTTAGTAGTGAACAAATATTTGTTCTAGTCCTGAGTACAAAATATGAGCCACGACGCATGTCGTAATGGATTAAGAAGAGGCGACGTGTTGCTAGACATTTGGTACTTATCCCATCCGTGTCTCTCTATCTTTGTGTGAGGTTTCCCGACAGATTGCTGGTAGCCTAGTTACATGGCTATAAACTGGTAAAGCGAAGAATGTAAGGAAATCTGTGGTTTGGGTCACAAATGCGACGAGGCACACAAAAGTCTTAGCCATGACTTTCTCTGGCCAGCAACATCGACACCATCTGCAACACTGAAGCATTCTGATCAACTGTCCCCAGTACCTCATTAACATGCTTATTGGGTAGTGAGCCGATGTCCCTGTCCAATTTCTACACGCACAACAGTCTCAGCATTGATTTTATTCACGCAGCGCCCCAACACCTCCCACTAAGAGGCACTGACGCGATATCCACGTCATGAATACGTTTAGTGGCGACTGAGGCGGTGCGTCCGGCCTCCGTGTGGGCGCACAACAGTCTCCGCCCAGACTTTCTCCGCCCAGCGCCTCCGACACCCTCTCCGGCGGCGAGGGACGGTGGGATGTCCTCGTCACACTCCGTCACTGGCAGCTGATGGACCTCGGCAGTCGTCAGAATCATCCAGCCGTCATTCACCTGCACCGAATAGCAGTTCTTCACATTAAAATACGTAAAACATTCATCAAGCTACAACAGTAGCAAAAATTCTGTAGAGTCTAGGTGTGGAGGAATCCTACAATAAGAGAGGACAACTTATTTTAGTGTGCGTTGGATGGGAAGGTAGGGGGCATCCTACAAGTTCATTAATGGCGACAAGGATCATACTCGTTATCTTTCACTATCAATTATACTTCAGGCACTTTATAAAGGTATGGAAAATGCTATGTAGGATGTAATGTAACTCATTCTTTACTGGCCAGTTACTAATGAAGTCGTGTCTTCGGTGCAGCCTCACCGTACCGACGACTTTGCCGCAGACTCCATCAGCAGCAGCAGGTTGCGGCCGGGTCTTCTCCGCCTGCGCTGCCAGCAGCAGCAACTCGTCCACGTCTGAGCGCAGCCGTCAACGCTCGGCACTCATCCTCTGTGGGAGATTTGTTTACAACGTCACAAATGATTCTTTTGTTATTTTTCACATTTTTCTTACCGTTTATATCAAATGAATTATTTTCTGGATGTTTAGTTACGAAGTAAAATAAAAATTATTGAAGTACTTGTTTTATCAAAGGCGGTAGCTTTGTAACATTCAGCAAATGGGCAAAAACACGGAGTTTTGGCAACACACCATTGGTCTGTTTTCCAGGCGGTCAGAGGGCAACAATACCGACAGTAATTTACCTTTTTTCTGGATGAAAAGTGTGTTGTAATTTATATAGTGGTTCATCCGACTATACACGATTTAGGTGCTACCGATCCATATCACTCATAAATGCCCTTCAGAAAAACTACTTTGAGAAGACTCTGACATATGGCCATATGAACCGAGAACAATCAGTGTAATAAGTTATTAAATTACCTCCAGCTGGTATCTAACAAATTACACTCATAAGATTGTAATCTGGTGCGTTCTGTACAAAAATTCAAGGAAGGATGATTAGGACAGAAGTGCCGTCAAAAACGTGGTCATTACAGAGGCTCTGATTGGGGAATAATGACCAACGATTTCAGCCTAGTCCTTCTCTAAGGAACCGTGTCAGTGAGTCCTGGAAATACTGAAATAGGATTCCGGGATGGGGACCTAAGCCTCATTTAATTCCACTGTATCTGCCACCACACCACCTTGTTCCGTGTTTTCTATGCAAGCTTGATGCAAAGTAAGTATGTCGATAAATCAAAATGATTAAAGGCAAAGCAGTTCTTTTCACCTAACCAGAACATCTATGTGACTCACGAATTTTACCTAGTCAGTTTGTCGGAGACTCCTATGATGCGTCAGTATGCCTCAATATATTTGTAGAATAATTACAGTAAAATTTGGAGGGAACATTCCACAGTGATAGCATACGTTGTACCTGCTGTAAAGTACAGGTTTGCCGACTCTGGACGCATCAGAGACGAGTTTAAGGTGATATTTCCCCAAATGCTGAAAATTCTTACGGAGTTTTAATGTAACCATAAGCGTTTCTTAAAAACAGTAATTTATTCCATTATGGCGATTTCTCATTAAATTAATGTGTAAGCAATCAACCGAGACGTCCTTTATTTGATGCTACAAGCACTTTTACACCAAGTTACCAAAGAAGCTGTTGTTCCTCATTGTACTGCTTATATCTACAAGTAACTAAGATAGATTTGGTAATTCCAGAAGTTGTTAAGTAATTTCTGATCTGCTGCTCTTAACACTGATTGTTGTTTTTCTAATACATCTCGGTGTTCCTCACCTCTGGTTTTCCAACTAAATCGGCGTCTATCAGATCTCCATAGAAGTAATCATCGGTCTCCCTCAGAGATCGGAGGCAGAACACGCCAAAAAGCCTCCGGAACATCTGCGAAGAAAAAATCAAAGTCACGTGAAGTGTTCATCTAAACTTGTGCATTAATCTAAAAGAATACAACGAGTCCATTGCGGACTGATGGCCAGTCAGAAAGTGTAGAATGAGGCTAGGGCGAGAGTCCTAGGAAGCCTTCTTACTGTAAACAGTATGGTGTAAGCAGATGAAACCAACAAACGGCAAAATCTCTGATAATGTACGACATTTTCCGAAATGTAAATATTAGTTCACAAACAATTTTTAAGCTCTGCACAGGGTAACGGTTTTAGGAAATAAAACGATACTCACTGAATAAACCTATTTTAAGAAAGAAATCAATTAGTAAGTCTCTGTGGCGTTATATTGGGGAGAAGAAGAGCGAAAGAAACTATTTTCAAATTAGTGTTATGCTACATACATCACTACATGCATCACTGTGAAGAATGAGGGGATAAACCGTAAATTTTTAAACTTTGTACGAACAAAACCTATGATGTCACATAACAAAATGTAGCGTTATAGATTATCCGTGGAGTACGCTTTTCTTTTCGGTTTGTCTTCTGTTCTTAAAGTAAAATGACACCGCAAGGACGATTTATGGTTGACACGCGGGCGTGATGCTCGTCGCATTTGTGACCCAAACCACAGATTTCCTTACATTCTTCGCTTTACCACTTTAAAGCCAATTCGACATGTAACTAGGCTACCAGCAATCTGTCGGGAAACCGCACACAAAGAAAGAGAGACACCGATGGGATAAGTACCAAATGTCTAGCAACACGTCGCCTCTTCTTAATCAATTACGACATGCGTCGTGGCTCATATTTTGTACTCAGGACTAGAACAAATATTTGTGTGAAGTAATAAGAGCCTCTACGCCTATGAAGGGGTTCAGAATGTCATTTATCCATGTTAATTGAGATTTGTAGTTGTCTTAGATACCCTCTATTAGGAGAAAAATGAAATTTCTCTTCTGAAAAGGATACAGTGGTTTGTCGCTTATAGTGGTTCGAGTCTACCACCGACGAGATGGTGTCCTCAATTTCTCATTCTGCTGTCTGATGCTTCTCTCGTAGGCGTAAGTCCTAACAAAGTATATGAACTAGCAATAGAGTTGCTTAACTTTCATTCCTTAACGATGCTACCAAAACCACTGACCATTTCAAATGGAGATCTAGTAGAATACAGAGAAACTATAGTATCGTCTCATACCATAATTGGACTATTTGGGGCAAAATGAGAAGAACTGATGTTTAATAGCGTGTATCTTCCGAATACTGCATCTACATTTTGCCTGGTGAAACTAGTTTGAAATTAAGTAGCATATATAGCATCTATTGCTGACATTCTCATTGAGGTGGAACTCAGCATGCTGTCCTCTAATTTGCTTCTATACGTGCCCCGATTGTAAATGTGTGTGTTCGTCGCAGCTGTCATTGAATGATACGTGATTTGCAGTTAAGGCTACAAAAAATCTCTCAAACTGGTGTAGCGCTCGGGTTCATAGGAATGCACGCGCAACCGCAAGCAAATTTTCGGTGGTGATGTCCACCTAAATCGCAATAACCCTTAAAATTTAGGAATGATTGGGAAAAGGAGAAAACAGGATTTAGCGCGAGATATATGTAGGAGAATGCACTGAAGTAGTTGATTTAGGCGGAGAGAAGCAAAAAGTATACCGAGAACATACCAACGTCTCTGTTGTATTCTCATCATCATGTTTGAAATCGAGTGAAAAAGTTGCTTCGCTCAAGAGTAAGATCACAAAACAGTTATACAAATATAGAGATTCCTAACCCTTCCTAACCCCTACACAGATAGTCTTGGAAACATCTGGTTGTGAATTATTAATCGATAATAAAACGGTTCTAAATTTAAAGCGAAACCTTGGAGCGTAAGCAATAAGTGATTATCAGGAGGTGATCTATGCATGCATTAATTATCTGTTGCATGCGCCCCACGTTCTACGGTTTAGATCAGACAAGTATTTTCACAGGCGTTATACAATCACAATCACGAATTCTAAAGACTGTCTGTATTTTGCTAGGAATCTGCATGGGTCTGCGAGAAATTAATAATTTCTAGTTCGGTTTAAAAATATTACATATTAAAAACTGGTTTTCATTTATGTAATTATTTTTTGGTTGTACTCTAGTATTCGTGGCATTTTTAACTGGATTTCAAACATTTTGATGATATCGCAACAATGAGGTATATTTCAGGTTTATTTCCGCTTCTCTTCACCTGATACGACCAGTTTATCGTTTACTCCTGCGTCGGTCTCGCGATAAGACCGTGACAGGGAAAAAAAAAGAGAGATATCAGCTCACACGAAGGCTTATTGGCAACCCTTCTTCCCGCCACCCATTCGCGAAGGAGATAGCAGTGGTAAACGAAGTACCCTCTGCCACACACCACATAAAGTAGTTAATACTGGATTCCCATCCACTTCTGACCTACATATCTCCAGCTTAAGGGGGAATTGCAGTGGTGAGGAAAGTACCCTCCATCACACACCAGAGAAAAAATTGTGTTAAGATAGCATTATCTACCTGTTTTGATCTACGTTGAAAGTTTGAAATGTCTAGTCGTTGGGACCTCATAGAGGTAAAGTACTCACACCAGATTTATTATGGCAATGTCATTCAGATATGATCTATGTTGATAGTTTCAAGATTGTAGCGCATCCATAAGTTGATTTAGAGTCAATTGCAAAATATGTACCAAACAGACTGAGAAACAAGAAAGCTACCTAACAGAAATGTGGCGAAAAGTGGTACTTTTCTTGCGATAAGATGTTACAGAAACATGCTGTGAAACCACGAAACCATCCAAAGTAACCACTAAGATATTCTGTAATTTTATACTTTATATGTTAAAGTTTACGCGTCCGAAACTGGTAAACATGCCACAGCTATGTACTGCTGACATATTCGAGACCAGATCGTCGCCTGTGTGCATCAAGGCTCTTGTTAGATAGATAAATAAATAACTTGCTGTGTTAGTTTTCCTGGGAAAAAATGTGACACCGTAGATGAAGATTTCATTCTGCAACGAAATGTATGTAACTGCACGAGAGAGACAAAAAGTAACAGACACAGGGTTAGAAGGAGAGAGTGAGAGAGGGAGGAAGGGAGGGAGCGTGCATGGAAGGGGGCGTGTGGGGGGATGGGGGGACAGTACAGGCAGACTGACTGCAGCCTTGAACTAGGCCTCGCGGGAAGTACTCGGATGGCTCAAGTGGTACCAGTGTGCTCCCGAAAGTCTCAGCTGCGAATACTAGCCAATGATTGGCAGACGACATCAGTTTCGCTGGAAACTGGATTGCGGTCAAAATATTCGTACTACTTCAGGTTTAAATACAGGATACTCTAAAGTACTCCAACATGTTTTCTGTTTAGGTCTATTGTTTCATGAATTGAATGAACTGGTAATTGATTCTTAATGTCTACACAACTTGTGAGTTGAATGAACTGGTAATTGATTCTTAATTCTACATTTCTGATGTGTCCTGGTACTCCCTTCAGCAAAAGGGTTAAATCTTATTTCCGTAACTTGTATATATATATATATATATATATATATATATATATATATATATATGACCAACTATATCGACGATTGGCTTAGGATGTTGTTACTCATCTCTTGTCGAACTTTCATCCCTTGATCATATGCATGTTTAGGAGTATCAAACTATTTCTCCCTATTTATCTGTATGCCTTAGGGGATACTTTGTTTCCAAGTCATTACTACGTCATCTATATAGAGATTCCAAAGATCTGGAGGCAGGACACATTCTTGTCGTACTGCCTGTGACGTAGTTTTTTATTGAGAGAAGTCGTCCCCTATTTTGCCTATAGTTTTTCATCTATGTAAAGAGCTTCAATAGATATGATTAGGAGCTATGGGAAGCCTCTTAGTCGATAATCAACCAGAGCGTTTTGTCAAAACATTTTTCATAACCTACAAAATATATTACGTCTCTGAGTACAATTCTTTTCACTTCTCTACGAGCTGACTGATATTAAAACATACAATCATTACAGAATCGAAATTTAGTGAAGCGAAACGACTTATGTATCAAAACTCAATTGTAAATAAAATATTAGAAAGCTAATACGTCCAACACAGCGCTGGACAAATCGTCTGAAGCAAAGATGTTTCGTGGGCCACCATCGTACAATCAGGAACATCCACCTATATTGAACAACATGTCGTGGAAGTTTCCATTATGTGATCAGTATTTTGAGTGTTCAGTTTATTCTGATTACACATATGCACGTGACAAAAAACATGTATTTAAACTACAGAAAAAGTGCATACATTGAATGTGTGATTGATTGAATGGTTGATGGGGAAGGGGTTGTAGGCAAGTCATACCAGCTTTGCTATCCAGTTTGGAATGGCGTTGATATGTCATGAGTCATGCCGGTAGTCAGATCCCAATACACGTTCGGCTTTTCTTCACACTGATACTGAATTTTTACGTCTCTCTGGTTGGCGTGACATGAGGCTAATATTTTTCTGGAGAGGAAAGCTGCCACCCCCTAAAATCTTCTTCCACTTGGGTACCCCCGAACCAGAACCAGAAAAAACACATTGAGTACGTATATCTTCAGTTGCTGAGTCAAGTATAAAGGAAAAGTACCTTTTTAATACACACGTTATGCAGTACGTAATATGATGGACGCAGAACAACGTTGGCGTATGAACTTTCATCCCGCTTCGTAATGGAAACATAAAGTCATGGGAATTTATAGAATGCAAAAAAATGATCAGGGTACATCTTTTATCGAAGCAGCATCCAAAGAATATGTAAAACTATTTTCGTACGTTGAACATCAACTAGGATCTCTTAAATGGTTCGTTCGTTTCGCTAAATTATAGCTGGTACGATTAAACATCCAAATGAAGCTAGGCCCGACCTATTTGATGCGTGAGCCACAGAGTTCAACCCTAGTAGTTTACAGTCGACATCAACATCAAAGGGTGTTAGTTTGGGCAAGAGAACACCAAGAGAAGATGCTGACTGGTCACTTACGGTTCCGTACAGCGTCCCACCCAACGCTGGCCTTGTGCGTTCTTCTATCTGAAGACTGTTCTCGACAAGCAGTTGAGATATTCAGTTAATGAGCTTGCATCGCACAAGTATAAGCACTACAGCACAAAGAACTCTCAAGAAAAATCACGTAAGCACAGACAATATGTCTACGAATCACGATTCGCAATCGCAATGTTGCCAGGCAGCTGCTCCCGTCGTGATGTGCGATACATCATTGTTGACAAATTCGCCTGGGATATTGGCTAAAGAGCGACGACCGCTACCGATTGTACCACAGCGATTTACCAACGATACATAATACGTAACCCGGCTGTCACAACCTTAATATCTCAGGATAAATGCAGTATAAAATTCAAAGTTCAATAAACAAGTAAATTGGTAACTTTCTTCACTGAATCTTACTCACTATTCGCCTTTTAAGTAGGATAAAGGAACAATGTATAGTAGGAAATGTTTCGAAATGAAGGTAATCCTGTGATACAGGTCGATAAATGTACGAGCAGCAACAGGCAGGTTTCTGCAGGATCGTGTAATAATTTTGTTATAGAAGCAAGCAGTGGACTTACGCCCATACCATATTTGTACGATGAGTACAAAATGTTTCTTTGGTCAGAGCGGTACCTTCCATCGTTTTGTAATGAGTTGTGTGGTGATGGTGATGGTGATGACCGCTGATGAGATGAACATATTTGAAATATCCACATCTTGTGAAGTTTGAATAAAACTGAACGTTTAGTTGAAGAGTATGTTTGCATCAGATATTTACCGAGAAATTTTAAGAATTTTGAGTCGACGAACTAAGAAGATGTGTGGTTAGTTGGGATGTGAAAATGCGTGTTTTCGGACCTTGAATGAAATTAAGACGGAGTTCGAACAGAGGGAGCGTTGAAAGGAACTGCAAAGTAGATACAATGGTATCAAAAGGCCTCGGCAGTTCGCTAAGACCACAAATCCAATTCAATGACGAACTAATTTCAGGAGGCGAAGCTGTATTGTGAGACACCGTCGATCTGCGTATACGGTAACGAGTACTAGGATCCCCAAGCGATTTTATGTCATTAATAATGACCATTTATACAAACGTGTGGAAATTTCCAACATGAAGCATTTTGTAATGGTACGAAAGTGTTACAGGAGCAAGAATTGCCACACAGTTCCTAGGTCCGTGTCGGATGTGAAATATTCGAAAAATGGGGATAGAGTGTTACAAATTTATTATAAAGAATGTGAAAATTTTCGATCACAATTAATGGAAAATATCTCATACTATTCTTGCACCCAAATGTGAGACATAGCGAACACAGCATACTTTTGAACATAACGTCAGAAGAGCTATAAAATTTGTGGAAGCTAAATCACAAGACATAGCCTCACAACAGTATCGAAAGATGTATTTAATTCAATATCCAAAGATAACTACCTAGATAAAAGAACCAATAAACTATACATCCTTACTGCGGCCACAAGACACGTAAATACTATGGAAGACACATTGAATAATTCACTTTCACACCTGTCCGTTGCCGTCTGTCCAGTTTAAATAAAAAAAAACTGAAGGAAGCACATCTAGGTCACTACAGCCCTAATTGAGAAAATTCTGAAATAAACTACCCATATAATATTTGCCACAGCTTCCGGGAAACCTGAAAAATTTTAAAAAATCTTTGTTTTCTTTAACATGGACAAAACATGTGGAATAGAAATTCCTTTTTGTTTAGAAATGGTACTGAGCCCATATCTGACGTGCACGATTAGACGCTGAAAATTATTTTTTCTCAGAAATGAAGTAGTAGTAGTAGGGAATCTTTTCACCAGCTCTTGATCTTGCGCTCTCGTTTTCGTTGTTCGTAAATCACCAGCTTCCGGCGTCCAACCTATGTTTGTTCGTCCTCGCTACCCATGATACACCACCCAGTTACCAACTTCATGACACAACGGGAAGTCTAGGCACACAGTAACTGCACTTTTATTGAGCACTGATCCGATAATTTATACCTGCACACTTAATCTGATGCACTAACGGAGGACAGTTCCTCGTCAAGGTTTTCAGTACTTGTGCCAGATGCTAGAGATACGGGCGCTATGTATTTGGAAAACCAAGAATACGAACCTGAAAGTTGTAAGTTACTAAAACTGTGAACTGCTGACGTATTCGAACGTACATGTGTGGATTTTGTGAGAAGGCTCTAATTAGCTAAATAAATGTCCTGTTTTATTTGCACCCGTGGAAAAATATACAAGATACCTGATAAAGTTTTCATTCTGCAACAATATATATGGATTCAAAAATGGTTCAAATGAGGTCATCAGTCCCCTAGAACTTAGAACTACTTAAACCTAACTAACCTAAGGACATCACACACATCCATGCCCGAGGCAGGATTCGAACCTGCGACCGTAGCGGTCGCGCGGTTCTAGAACTTAGAACTACTTAAACCTAACTAACCTAAGGACATCTCACACATCCATGCCCGAGGCAGGATTCGAACCTGCGACCGTAGCGGTCGCGCGGTTCCAGACTGAAGAGCCTAGAACCGCTCGGCCACTGCGGTCGGCATATATGAGTGTGTATGAGAAAAATAGAGAGAGAGAGAGAGAGAGAGAGAGAGAGAGAGAGAGGGATGGAGGGTGAGAGCCTGAAAGCGATCTAAGAAAATGGTGGTAAGAAATGGAGGATTTTCTGGTGATGCATTAGACATATTCAGAGATGCTCCTTGTTCCACTATGCCTTGCCGACTAACCTCTTGTTTCGCCATGCCTCAGCAGAATCAGGAGCAACACTGAAGTTGTCCGATGCAGCGTGGGAAGAAACAGTGGGAAAGTTTCATAGGCCATGAACTTACCACTCAGAAGGTTCACCAGCAACCGAGACATCTTGTCGTGAGGGACTCTATTGTATGAACAAAATTCTGAATGTTCCGTTTATTGTGAATGCAAAACAGATTACTGCAGATGATGGTGTTACCTACAAAAAGACGGCACTGATTTGCGAAAGTGCCTGCACAGGGTTAGCGGGTCCTAGCAGTTAACCATGAACACAAATCCGCATAACGTATTGCCAATACATAAGCTATGGGATCTATTACTTTACAGCTGTACCATTGGTCATAAAGTTTAATATATCGCCCAATTACGTGTTCTGTACTATGAAACTTCACAACATGTGGATGCTTCGAATCTGTTCATATTTGTCAGTATTTATTAATTGAAAGCTCATTAAATGTTATATAAAGTGGCGTTCAGACCAAAGACATGTATTGTAGTCATCGACGGCATAGGGTACGGTTATAGGGCGAGTTCTTGACATTAAAGCGAACTTATTACACAATTTTTCTGGCACCTATTTGTAGCCGCTCTCAGATGTAACGATTTCTAATACTACACAATTGCCTTACTTGCGTAATAGGCATATGTCAATCGAGAGCGACCTTAAGTGGAATGGCTACATGAAACAAATAGTAGAACACTCAGATGCCCAGCCTAGAAGCGTGAAATGGCACAGAGATTTCGCGCCTCATACCACTAGCCCGTGCTTGTAATATGACTTCATATTTATACTGAGTTTTGTGTCTGTCTGGTTAGCGAAAGAGAATTCGGTTGGTGAAGATAATTTCTTCCTGCCCCTTCCTATCCCCGTTGGGTACGGCCATGTCACAAAATCAGCAAAACCAATTTATATTCGTATATTTACAGCTAAGGAGCCACATATTGACGCATAGTCCAGTCAACGAAGGGACATTAGGGGAATAATTCGTGTCGTCGCAAATTTTTGTACAGAGGTAGGAGTGAGTGACATGCACAAAATGCAAAAAATCCTGACGTGAGGGGAATGAGCTTGTGTGTAAGTGGTTGTGTTTAAAAGTCAATTTATTATGTTTTTCTTGAATTACCTAAAGCTGAGTCATCTGTAGAAAAGGTTTCCCCATTATAAAGTTAAAATACGTTCAGTTTCATACAAAACAAATACTGTTATTTGTTGCTCTAGGGGTTTGTAAAAATTGCAAGTTACTAAAATTTCAGTTTTAATTGTAAATAATTAATACTTATTGTTAAATTATTTGGATTACGTTCCAATGGTTTGAACGGCTCTAAGCACTATGGGACTTAACATCTGAGGTCATCAGTCCCCTAGACCTAGAACTATTTAAGCCTAAATAATCTAAAGACATCACACACATCCATGCCCGAGGCAGGATTCGAATCTGCGACCGTAGCAGCAGCGCGGTTCCGGACTGAAGTGCTTAAAACCGCTCGGCCACTGTGGCTGGCTTGGATTATGAACAATTATAAAATGTTTATAATATATCAAATTCTGGAGCCATTTGGAATTGACAGAAAAATCAGAGAGATAGTAAAGCAAACACTGACAGATACCAAGCCCAAAGTCAAATTTCGAGGCAAGATTTCTGAACCTTTTAAGACCCAAACGGGTTTGAGACAAGGGGATGGACCCTCCCCAATTCTATTCAACATCACTTTGGAAAAGATTATGAGGTAGACATTGGAGGAATACACACAACAAAAAGTAAAGGGAATTTCTTTTGGAGGATCAGTTAAGGGCCTTACGATACATGCACTAGCCTTTGCAGATTACATTGTTCTACTATCCACAGATATAGCTGATGCATTTAAGCAAATAGAAATCTTACCAAAGCATGCAGCTCAATTTGGTTTACAGATATCACAAGAAAAAAATAAATTCATGTCCAACAAATGCAATGAAATCAAAGAATTGCAAACAGTTACTGGATGTATTGAAATGGTTAAGCACTTTAGTTATTTGGGAGAAACAATAACGGATACTGGTAGAGAAAAAAAACCGGCAAACTTCGAGTACGGTAGCTAAACTTAGGACGGCACACATTTTACCGCAGAAGCTGTACAACAAAAAATTCCTATCTGGAAATGCAAAGTTATCACACAAGAATACAGAGACGAGAAGTTCAATATGCAACTGAAATACTCTCCCCCAAGTCCGAAAGACTAATAAATGACTTCGAGAAAAAGGAAAGAGTAATTCTGACGAAGATTCTTGGTGGACGCAAAAAAAGGTCAAAAATGGGTAAAGATGAGCAATGAGAAGATCTACCAATTTATTAAACCAGTCACAACGGAAATGAGAAAGAGAAGAATGATGTTCTTTGGTCATCTGGTGAGAATGGATGGTGGCAGATCAGCACAGAAAAAAAAATGGTTCAAATGGATCTGAGCACTATGTGACTTAACATCTGAGGTCATCAGTCCCCCAGAACTTAGAACTACTTAAACCTAACTAACCTAAGGACATCACACACATCCATGCCCGACGCAGTATTCGAACGGGCGACCGTAGCGGTCGCGTGGTTCCAGACTGAAGCGCTTAGAACCGCTCGGCCACACCGGCCGGCCTCAACGAAGAGAATCGTCAATATAATTCAACAGAGAACTTAGACTTACAGAAATGGACGCAATGAATAGGGACCAGTACAGAAAGGCAATAACTGAATTCGAGGTTTCTCAGGAGGCTCCAAAACCGAAGACGAACATGAAACTAACAGCTGAACATTTGGCAAAAATTTCAGCAGATAGAAGAGCAGCCCGAGAAAAGATAAGGAAAATAGTGAACATGATATAGAATTTGTAACGCGGTCCTTAGTTGGCCAATTCGTGTAAATAAGGAAAAAATGCATCAGAGGCGCATTAAGGATACGGCTGTGCTTTGGTGTGTAATCCGTTGGGCTAAGGGGGCAGGGGTTGGAAGTGTGAGTGAAGGTAGGTCGCCAGTCATATATGGTCATATATGTCCTGTGTCACTCCTTCACAGATCTTAAAAATGAGTATCATGGTGGCAATTTCCTACTCTCTCTCTCTCTCTCTCTCTCTCTCTCTCTCTTTCTACTCCATGGCGTCACAAGAAGGGTGTATTTCTCAAAGCTATACAGTCCTTTCGGTAGAACGGACATACACGAGAGGTGTTTATTTTGTAAGTAGGCTGTTTAGGTTTCTTTATTGGTAACGCCACCTCTGTATGAAAATCACTGGCTGTGCTGTGTGCAGTCTGTGGCTAGTTTGCATTGTTGTCTGCCATTGTAGTGTTGGGCAGCGGCAGCTGGATGTGAACAGCGCGTAGCGTTGCGCAGTTGGAGGTGAGCCGCCAGCAGTGGTGGATGTGGGGAGAGAGATGGCGGAGTTTTGAAATTTGTCATGAACAGCTATATTTATATATGATGATATCAAGGTAAATACATTGTTTGTTCTCTATTAATATCTTTCATTTGCTAACTATCCCTATCAGTAGTTAGTGCCTTCCATAGTTTGAATCTTTTATTTAGCTGGCAGTAGTGGCGCTCGCTGTATTGCAGTAGCTTGAGCAGCGAAGATTTTTGTGAGGTAAGTGATTTGTGAAAGGTATAGTTTAATGTTAGTCAGGGCCATTCTTTTGTAGGGAATATTGAAAGTCAAATTGCGTTGCGCTAACAAAATATTGTGTGTCAGTTTAAGCACAGTCGTGTATAATTGTTCAAAAGGGGACGTTTCATATGTCGACCCTTAGCCGAGGATACCTCACTGGAATCTTCTGATTTTTTTTCTTGTAGTTTGTGTAAGTAGTGTAGATTTTGTTTATTGATAGCGCGTAATCATAGAGAGAATTTCCTTTGTAGTTGTAGTTTTTCATTGTTGTACAGTAAAACAGTTGTGGCATGCATGTAGATTTGCACCAAGTATTTCGCAGCTGCGCTGGCAATTAAGTAGACATTATTTGCATTGCTATGTTGTTTTATTTTGCTCTTCAAATTGTGCTTTTCTGTGTTATCGTGTGAAATATTGTGACAATTATGGCGTGTGAAAAACGTAATACTAGGCTCCAAAGTAAACTGAGAAATGACAGTGAAGACGGAAGCAGTGTGTTAGCGCCGCAGAGTAATGAATTAACTGATGTTCAAAGTAGTAATTTGATAATTGTGCATAGGGAAATGGAGTGGGCGGCAAACAATGGCGTGGGCAGTGAAACAATTAGTGAAGAGGGAAGCATTATCGATCGATCGGTCGGCAATAGCTCGCCTCAGGAAGCCGAAATGACACGACACTATTTCGCAAATACTGTAGATTCAGGTTTTGGATCCTCACCGTTTTCTCAAATAAGTCAAGACACATTTTCTGCTTGTCAAAATGTGAATGTTTCCGGTGCAAATTCACTGCCGAAAAGCACTGAGGAACATGTTTCAGACACCAATGCATTGTTATTACAGTTAATACAACAAATGGGACAAACACAGCAAAAGCTTCAAAAGTTAGACACAATGGAACCAAATCAGAGACAAACACAGCAAAAGCTTCAAAAGTTAGACACAATGGAACAAAATCTCAAAAAGTTAGACACAATGGAACAAAATCTTCAAAAGTTAGACACTACACTTGAACAAACACGTGAAGATTTAACCACTGAGTTACATAACATTGAATCGAAATGTCAGAAAGTGTGTAATGACGTAAAAACACAAATTTGTGAGCATTTTCAACCTATTTTTTCGCGGCATGAAAATGCATTACAGAATCACGAAGCAGCCATAAAATAACTGCAAACCATTGTTCATGAAAATCATGAGACCTTGTGGGCTAAAATTGACTCAGTTGCATCTACGGATTCGGTTACACAACTTGCAAAAACTCAGGAAAACTTAAAGGACACAGTAGATTCGATTTCAACACAAATGGACACTCTGAAGCTTGGTTCAGAAAAACACACTGAGGAAATGTGTTCATTATCAGAGAAAGTAGTTGAACTTTCGGATCAGCTAAATAATTTATCTACGAAGGTAGATGATAATCTGAATGACACAAAACCGGTAGTCTTTAATAACACAGAAGAGAGCGAACAAATTAGGAAACTGAAACAAAATCTGAATCAAATTGATACGCAACACCAAAGAGAAATCCGGGAAGTACAAGATCAGCTAACACAGGTAATACAAGAATTACGTATTTCAGAGGACACTCGCGCCCCAATAAGGGAAGAGGGACATAGAAATACGGAACAGCCACAAAATAATAACACAGGGCATTTCGGAAGTTATGAAAGAAATTGGCAATGTGCACCGAATTTTGAGATGGAACGGCCGACACGACCTAACAATGACCGATATGCGACTCGCCGACATGATGATTTTGACTATAAGCTGTTCATTACTACACGTAAATTCAAAACATTTAAGAATTCTGGCAACGACATTCATCCACAAGCATGGCTCCATCAATTCTCTCATTGTTTTCCTCCCAACTGGTCATTGGAACACAGATTAGAATTTATGTGTGGCTACTTAGAGAATGAACCAGCTGTAAGAATGCGATCGGTAATTCACGATTGCCACAGTGAAGGAGAGTTTTACCATGCCTTCCTCTCAGCATATTGGTCTCAAGCTACACAAGACCGTGTAAAACATAGCATCATGATGATGAAACACTTTGAACAATCTGAATTTTCGAGTCTTATGAAATATTTTGAAGACATGTTGCATAAGAATCAGTATCTTTCAAACGCATACAGCCCCTCAGAACTCATCCGCATTTGCTTACTCAAATTGCCTGAACATTTACGGCATATTATTTTAGCAGGACGTTGCAAAGATGACATTGAAGCTTTTCAGGGACTGTTACAAGAATTAGAAATCGACACAGACAGTCGCGGGATGCGAAAACAGGAAAACAATCACTACAGGTCACATCCGTCACAATTCCGTGACGACAGAAACAATAACTGGACACGACAAGTCTATTCTTACAACGCAAATCGTGACCAAAACAGACACCACCCATATGACAACCACTGGCAAGGTAATAATAGTTACAGAGAAAGATCGCATTTCCGTAGTAATGACTATCACAGAGACAATCAGAGAAACAGACAATATGGGAACCAAAACAATTATTATCAAGGGAGGCAGAATAACTTCAGACGCAACAGTTCGGCGCACAATCACGTGTCAGGGAGAAATTCTCCACCACGTGACGGACAAGGAAGAAACTACGGAATCTACCGACATGACGACAGACGATATATTCGTAACGACAGACCTGAATTGCATCAGAACTGGCGGGATTCTAACAGAGCTGGGCCCTCTCGGCAAGGCGAATTTGTAGAAGTTAGGTTCCTAATCCCAATAACAACGCGCGCCAACAAAGAGACCGACAATGACTCGCGCAGCAGGCACCCACGTGCGCCGGCTGGCTCAGAGAAAAATAACATTGACGCTAACCCTGTGAAAAATTCCAGTATTCTTTACCGACGTATACCGCATGACAATCGCATTCGAGTTCAAACTCTGAGTACTATGAAGGGTAAAGGATTTCACCACACTTCACATATAAAACCGTTTATTGAAAGATAATCTGCATTTTAACTTAGTCTTTGCCATAAAATTTTTCGCTTCACATTACTAATATGCATTGTCAGACTTAGAATCTGTTAACATACAACAATGTTTGAAGTTAAATATCCAATCAAGAACCAAGAGAACTTACTTAAACAGAAATGACGAATGCATTGTTATAGTGAACAGACGTCACAGTGTTATTGTGTGTGTACATTCTTGCTTGTTAGTTGCACGATTATGGAACGACTATAAGGCTCACACACTTAGAACATTTACCAGTACTGCTAATGAGATTTTAATGCAACATTTTGGTTGACCTGAAAATATATTCTGGATTTAAAGTACTTTCAGTGAGATACCAGATGGCACAGTGGTTAGTTTATGTGACAGTTACACGATTTTATCACGACGCTACTAATGAGTGACAATTTACAATGTTGCTTTTGTAGTGTTTCTGTTTTATTTCTGCACAGTTTTTCTGTTTTATTCTGCAAAGTAAAACATGTTTTAGTGGTAACTTTTGTGGTATAGCTACAATGAGATTGCCTTTTCCGTAGCACAACAATACGTTACAGCACAGTACTTTCTTCATCACGGCAATAAGCGTAATAACTAAGATATCTATACACAAAGCATTTCACTTTTGTTTATCATGAGGTAAGTACATTGACTTCTGCAGAACTTGGCTTTCGGAGGACGATAAGTACGACACTTCCACAGAATTATCTTACAGCAAGACGCACATTTAGCGCTACAGGACACGCATTTGAGAGATTTTGTACTTAAGCCATTTATTTTTCAAGATTTTTGAATTACAAAGAAAGTTTTCCGTGATATATTTCATTCTATTGCTGTAATCTGTAACACCTGAGGGTATAATTACATTAATCCTCAGGGGGGTACACGCCTACTTTGTGTACCATGTGTTTGGCAAGCACAAGGAACCCTAGCTAATATGGTATTTGCTTATACAACTTTACACATCGGTACCATATTTCTCTAACACACAAATTACACAGCTATCTGATCATTTAACTGAGAGAGACAAACATTTATTTTACTACATCAGTGACACATGTTTACGCAGTTACACAGTTGGATAACTTCACACTTATGAAACTGTATTTTGTCTGTACTTTGTAAACTGTTCATATTTTTCGGAACCATTGTGATACTATGAGAGCTTTGAATGATGTATTTGGTATGAGATCATGATTTTTAAAGTACGTTTGAGGTAGATGACACTATTTAAATGAGCAGAGAATTCTTTTTAGGCTTAGAAATTATTGGAGGAAGTTACGACGATTTTGAGATTTGACTGAAGTTTTATGATGTTATTATTACGACGACGATGTGTATTATGTTGTTGAGGAATGTTTATTATGCTACGTATTTCTCACGATGAAATATTGAAGAAGTGTCGACGAATATGTATATGTATAATGAGGTAAGGAATAATGAGTAGTGTTTAGGGACTCTGATTTATGAAAAGGATGTTGGAAACCAAGAAACGTACTTTAAGAGTTATGAAATGTGTGACTGTATCACAATGCTGACGAATATTTTTTTTGGACACTTATATTTATAGGATTTTGTTTCTACAGATTTGCAACGCTAATTCTTGACCTGTGAAATATTTTTATATGAGACTGCAACGGTATCAGAAACTGCTGTCGTAAATATTTCCGTACGAAAGTTAAGTGACCACCTGCACGTAACGCGTCGCGGGCACCCAGCTGTGTCAGACGCCTGGAGAAAAAGCCATTATTGCGAGCCCTTTTCAGCGGCACAGGTAGAACAAAAAAAAGGGGAGGCCATTATCCTCGGAAATATTCTTACATATGCAAACCTGATAATGACAAGTGTCTTTCTACGAGAATTGAGAGCTACTGACTTACGAAATGCCACATAGCTATTGAATGATGTTTTTATGCTTTGGTTTGCGTAATTGCTTATTTCATTTGATATCTGGTTTCCAGCTGTGTTGCAGCATTGCTTTTATAAAATAAAATGCATTTGCTAATGTGAACACTTTCTGTCAACAGATCTATTAAATAATTATTTTATGATCCACATTCTTTAAAAAAGGAGCACTTGGAAAGGAAAGAACAATAAGAAGGGACTAGTAACAGTAACACGTAATTTTCTTTTCAAGTACATGATAATATTTCTTTTACAATAAGTTGTTGTGGTGCACCACTATAATTACATAGACATTAAGATATGATTATACATTTCCCTTATCTGCATTGTTGTTTTTACTGTAATATCTTTTCTGCTTGAGCTTTGTCATGTATAGATATAAGTTTTATATTTTTTATATTTTTTTATTTGCTGCTGCTGTTTGCCAGGCATGGTGCTACTGAATTTTAAATTGTGTTACTCTGTTAAGCTAGTTTTACTACTGACTTATTTTTTTGTTGCTGCACATTGGCTCATATTAGTTGTAATGTTGAATTGCTTGGTAATTTAGATTTACTGTAGCTTGCTTTGCGATTTTCCATTTTTTTCATTGCTGTTTATATTATTTGTTTTATGTGCTGCTGCATTGCCTCGTCCCTTACTTTAGCATCTGAGCTCAGTAGATTTAAGTTAGCTTAAGAGGGGGTAGACTATAGAAGAGAATGAGTTGCGATGAATTGGAAGAAATGCACTGAGAGGCTACACGAGAAAAGTACAGAAAGCAGGTATAGATAGGACTTTTTGGGAATAATGACGAATGAAGGGAGATCTCCGAGAAGTAAAGAAAGTTTTGTTTGCAAAATACTGCAGTACAACAAACCCTGTCCTTTCTTTTTGTGTTATCCCACTATATGTTTGTGTACCCTTGTGTATTTTTCTTCCTGTCTCTGTGTAGTTTCATAGAATTTTTTCTTCTTTTAATATTAAGCTACATTCACTATGATGAGGAATATTGTTATCCTCGAATATAATTGGCATTAATAATATGTTATTTACTTTGTAAAGATGTTAGACATTATTAATTCCGTTCTGTTTAATGCTCATGTGTAAAGTTGATGTTTCAAAAGTTATTCTGATCTTTTATGTATTTACGTATGTCATAATTCCTGTAACATTGATGTATATGTCTATTTCTATTCTTTTGTAAAGTCTGTGTTACTACAAATGTTATCTGTACTATTATGTTCTTTACTGATGTATTTTGTACCTTTGTTATTGTATTCTTATGTTATAAAATTGTAATTGTTACCAGTTCATGATATTATTAACTTGTTAGTTACATTTCACTGCACACGTTTCTGTTGGTCATAGTATATGGACAATATGTGAAAAGTAAGGACTGATAGTGTTTGCACGTGTGTTAATGATTCAGCAAGGGACTGGATAACAGCATTGCTGGTTCTAAGGACAATTTCAAAAACTTTGTGAGTGCACAAGTGGTGGTTTATGGACTTGCTATATTATCCGCAAGACTCTTTAACGGTGATTGTGCACCTGCACAGTCACAACAGATGGCTGCTGGCTATCTCTACAAGGACTACAGTGGGTCTGCATCTATGATGACCCACCATGCCATTATTTCTACAAGGACTGCAGTGGGTCTGCACCTCTGGTGGCCCACCAATACCGTAATCTCTACCAGGACTACAGTGGGTCTGCTCTGTGATGACCTACCTACCAATACTCTTCAAAATTTCGACTGACTCTGCTGTGGGTTTGCTCTGTTGTGGCCCATTACCTGTCTGCATGTCGAGAGTCAGCACTGTCTTTCCATTGGAAGGACAACATTACTTCTTCAAGACTGCATGGAAATCCACTACTTCTGTGTGCATTTTCTTTTACTGCTCAGACTTTGAGAAAAACACTGCTATTCTCCTGTTATGTACGATTAGGACTGTCTTTATGGACTGTGAGACAATTTTAGCTTTTGACCAACATTGTATCAATAAGTGTGTGCATTTGATTTCTTTGTTATTGTAATTATGAAAAAAAAAATTTTCAAATCTGTATTGGCCACTGCCCAATCCCATTTGTAAAAATTTTTGTGGGGAGCATGGGGGCTATGTAAGTAGGCTGTTTAGGTTTTTTTATTGGTAACGCCACCTCTGTATGAAAATCACTGGCTGTGCTGTGTGCAGTCTGTGGCTAGTTTGCATTGTTGTCTGCCATTGTAGTGTTGGGCAGCGGCAGCTGGATGTGAACAGCACGTAGCGTTGCGCAGTTGGAGGTGAGCCGCCAGCAGTGGTGGATGTGGGGAGAGAGATGGCGGAGTTTTGAAATTTGTCATGAACTGCTATATTTATATATGATGATATCAAGGTAAATACATTGTTTGTTCTCTATTAATATCTTTCATTTGCTAACTATCCCTATCAGTAGTTAGTGCCTTCCATAGTTTGAATCTTTTATTTAGCTGGCAGTAGTGGCGCTCGCTGTATTGCAGTAGCTTGAGCAGCGAAGATTTCTGTGAGGTAAGTGATTTGTGAAAGGTATAGTTTAATGTTAGTCAGGGCCATTCTTTTGTAGGGAATATTGAAAGTCAGATTGCGTTGCGCTAACAAAATATTGTGTGTCAGTTTAAGCACAGTCGTGTATAATTGTTCAAAGGGGACGTTTCAATTTCTCACAACCTGCATTAACACGACATGTTGCGCAGATACGGCTTCCTAACAATATTAAAGCAAGAAACGTATATGGACAGACTCTACGCCATTTTCTGCACACTGTTCTATGGTGCTAGGAGGGAAATTGGTTCTTGATCGTCCTGTACAATAGCCGAAGCCTTCTCATGGGAAAGGCAAACTTCCCCACCATGAGCGCTGTCCGCTTCAATGTTCAGATATTATACCTATCCGGCTTTTCCTGTCAAGTTATGTCATGTAGGTAGACGAAATAACTTTACTGAGCTCGTGTTTGTATGAGTATAGCGGTGTTACTTTCAATTACTTATGTGTAATTTTATTTCTAGTTTTCAATTGAGATGTTTTGTAAAATTCCACACTGTGGTGCCTGTCTTGAGAGTAACTTTCTGTCAATATGCGTTCGACATTGTCAAAATCATTCTCTCCAATGTCTTTACTTGTCAGAGTATCAAGGATATCGACTGAATCACCATATCCTTAGCTTTTTCCGACATCTTTAGCGGCCGAAGGGCTGATATTTTTTCTCTCTGCAACAGATGGTACAATGGAACTTCAGATATTTCAGCGTAAGTCATGCTATGTTGTACAACAGTTTACTGTTCATCACTTCCATTTTATCAGTCCTATTCCAGCAGATATTTGCACACCCACCTTGTAAGTATCCTGTGGTAGTAAGAGGCTCCATTCAGCGCAGCTCACAATAGGAGCAAGCAGTTCCTGAATGTAGGACATTTATGTAGTCTAGCAGTACCATGAAACATGACGACAAAACTGCAGTAATATTCTGTTCATCCATTAGTTCATTATTGACTATATTTTGATAATGCGGCGTTACATTACGCTGTCAACGATGAACATCAGCAATGTGCCAGTTTCACCGATCGTATTCCTTCCGCTCCAACGTTATATAGGCTACTGGCTATAGGCACTTACAAATTAAACACTTAAAAACCACTGTTTATAAGAAAGTATTTTACTCAATTGCTCTGTAAAAATACGCAAATAGGTACTCATTCAATAAACGTATGGTAATTCCACTACATAAAGACGATCACAGAGAAGTTATTTTGTGTACCAACATGCGAGAACTGGTCAGTAAATGACGGAGATGTATAGCCTGTCTACAGACTGAATAGCGAGCAGCACTCGTGGTAGAGAAAGTTGTCTTTGCTAAGAGACCTACAGAGTGTTGTACAAGATGACTGAAATTCAGCTTTCCGTCTGGCAGTGCGGAACAGTGTAGAGTATATACGTAGAAATCCTTCATATGCTTTTCCTGCGTTGCTATTATTAGTAGCTCAAATCTCTACTTCTTTTAGTGACAACACAGTCTTTAGAAAAAGAACACCGCTTTGGGCATGCTCCACAGTGCTTCGCCGGTGATTCATAACGCGAGCAGCGGAGGGGTCGGTATAACTTTCTGAATCACGTGTAGTTGTTTTTTCTGACGTGGTGGGTAGAGAGAGAGAGAGATAGATAGATAGAGAGAGAGAGAGAGAGAGAGAGAGAGGGGAGGTAGGGAGGGAGGGTGAGAGCAGATAATTGTCCATTCGTTCTTAATTTCCAGGCCTACGAAGAGGGAAGTCTTCCCATATGTCGGCGATCTGCGTTTCCTCATGAGTGTATCATTCATCCTCGCCCCTATTAACCAACCCCGTCACAGCTCAAGAAAACAATTCACTCCTTAAAAGGCTCTACGGCACTTAGATTTGGCATATCCATTTAATATTTGTAACTAATCAGCTCCTCTTAACAATAAACATTAATTTTATTCCAAAGTCATTATTTTCAATAAACTACCGTTTTGCAACGGCTACAACACTAAGAATATTTGTCCTAGAGAAAAATGAAGAAGATAATTTTTGAAGCAAATTTAATCTATTTTGATTGTGTACGGAGAGACATCTTTGTATAATGCCTCGCTATTCTAGTTCCCTTCAAACGCTCCACACCGTCTAGTTGACATCCTAGAGGTCCGGATATTAAATCTATTCTTCTTGGCGGTCCATCCTACCAATGTACAAAAAGTTGCTGCTTTACGAAATTTTCCACAATTCGACGTGATTTGGTCTTCGTTGCTTGGGGTGGGAACGAAGAACGTACGGATATACAGTGCAGAACAACGTCGCAGCACAGAAAATAAATCAGCACGGTAATGCAAAAGAAAACCCCATTTGCTTATATATAACGCTACGAACACAGCATGGTACGTCAAAATCAAAAACGATGTCCTCAGATTTCATAAAAAATATTTTCGAAGTTCGATCCCCAACTCGGATAACTGGAAATGGTCGTTTCTCTGTTCTGTAATATGTAGCTAGTTTGACTTAAACAAAAAATACATGTAAATACATCTAACTGACGTCTAAGGCCATCGTCTTCAGCTGTAGCACGTTACAGAGGGCATCAAAACCAAAGAATATTAGCGAGACCAAGACAAGAGCGAGACAAGACGCTGACTGGTGACTTACGGTTCCGTACAGCGTCCCACCCAACGCTGTCCTCGTGCGTTCTTCTATCTGAAGACTGTTCTCGATAAGCAGTTCAGATATTCAGTTAATGAGCTTGCCTCGCAGAAGTATAACCACTACAGCACAAACAATTGCTCAAGAAGAATCACGTAAGCATAGACAATAGTTTGTGAAACACGATTCACAATCGCAATGTTGCCGCGCAACTATCCGCGTCGTGATGTGCGATATATCATTGTTGACAAATTCACCTGGTTTATTAGCTAAAAAGCGACGACCGTTTGCGGTTGTACCACAGCGCTTTAGCAACCGTACGTAACACGTATCTGTTCTCTCACGATCATAATATCCCAGAAAAACTGCGGTAGAACAGAAATGCCGGCTGGAGTGGCCGAGCGGGTCTAGGCGCTTCCGTCTGGAACCACGCGACCGCTACGGTCGCAGGTTCGAATCCTGCCTCGGGCGTGGATGTGTGTGGTGTCCTTAGGTTACTTAGGTTTAAGTAGTTCTAAGTTCTACGGGACTGATGACCTTAGAAGTTAAGTCCCATAGTGCTCAGAGCCATTTGAACCATTTTTTTAGAACAGAAATCTTCTATAAACATGTCGCTTTGGCGTACCTCACTGGTGACTTGGTCGTTTCGTAAAGAGCTATGGAGTGGAATATGAACGGATATGAAATATATGTATCTTGTGAAGATTAGATAACACCGAAATTTTTGTTCGACGATGTACGTTTGCACCACACATATACAACGAAATTGCTGAGATTTGTGGACCGATACAGTGAGTGGATCTGTGGGTCGCTGGTGTGTCAGGAACTTCTTTCAGATGCTGAAAAAAAATTAAGATGAAACACGAAACGTTCGCGTGTCAAAAGTATCTAAGGAAAACAGGCGAGACTTTGAATAGTTCGCTTTAGTCCAAAATACCGACATTTCCAATAGGATGGTGAAATAACTGAGGAGGAATTAATGCAGTATTTGAAGCTCCGTTTTAAAAGAGGCTTAAAATGCGTATTTGGTAATAATTACTGTGCCCCACAATCGAATTAATGTCTCTAATAAAGCCCATGGGCGCGCAGGGTTTAACGCTGACGAGGCAAAACATTATGTGATACTACGGAAGTGACAGACGTGTTAGTCTGCGTTCACTTCCTAGGTCAGTGCCGAACATGGAGTGTGCAGTTAACATTCAAAGAGTGAAATAATTTCGTTACGTATGACGGGAAAATTAGATATATTTGATGAAAATTAATGGAAAAGTACGTTACATTCCGAAGACTAAGCCCATAACAAAGTGATACTTCACGAACTTTTTAAAATAACGTCAGAAGCTCTCCGTATTCAGGCCACGAGTGGCCTACCGGGACCATCCGACCGCCGTGTCATCTTCAGAGGAAGATGCGGATAGGAGGGGCGTGGGGTCAGCACATCGCTCTCCCAGTCGTTATGCTGGTATACTTGACCGAAGCCGCTACTGTTCGGTCGAATAGCTCCTCAACTGGCATCACGAAGCTGAGTGCACCCCGAAAAATGGCAACAGTGCATGGCGGCTGGATGGTCACCCATCCAAGTGCCGGTCACGCCCAACAGCGCTTAACTTCGCTGATCTCACGGGAAGCGGTGTATCCATTGCGGCAAGGTCATTGCCCAAAATAACGTCAGAAGAGCTACAGAATTTGTTGAAACTTAATCATTTAAGTGTCAGAAAGTCGTTTCTGAAAGTATTTGTATGGAGTGTAGCCATGTATGGAAGTGAAACATGGACGATAAATAGTTTGGACAAGAAGACAATAGAGGCTTTTGAAATGTGGTGCTACAGAGGAAGGCTCAAGATTTGATGGTAGATCACGTAACTAATGAGGAGCTATTGAATAGAATTGGGGAGAAGAGGAGTTTGTGGCAAAACCTGACTAGAAGAAGGGATCGGTTGGTAGGGCATGTTCTGAGGCATCAAGGGATCACCAATTTAGTATTGGGGAGCAGCGTGGAGGGTAAAAATCGTAGAGGGAGATCAAGAGATGAATATACTAAGAAAATGCAGAAGGATGTAGTAAGTACTGGGAGATGAAGCGGCTTCTACAGGATAGAGTGGCATGGAGAGCTGCATCAAACGAGGCTCAGGACTGAAGACCACAACAACAACAACCCTAGCGGTCGCGCGGTTCCAGACTGAAGCGCCTAGAACCGCTTGGCCACACCTCTACTTTTGTAATCAGGACAATAGTTCAAGTTGATGAAGATTTCAGCTGTGACGGAAAATATCATGATGATATCTTTAGTAACAATAGACACAAAGAAGAGAACTCGATTATTGTAAAGGAAGCAGAATCTAACGCACATAGTGCTTTTGTGGATAGCTTACTTTCTCCTTCTTTCTGCAACATAACTTGTGTCCTACATAATCACTGCATGAGCGCGAACAGCCATACATCAGGAGCTGTATGCTAGAGGCAGCTGGAACACTAAGGAAACGAATTTACTGGGTTCCAGATCAAACAGTAAATTTTTTTTTAGCTGACCGAGTAGTAGGAAATTGTATGGGTTTTAAACTGCTTCCGATGAAAACAGAAAAGTATTCACTCTACTGAAAGAGATATTATCACGACAAAACAAATGTAAATGATTTTGCAAGTGAACACCGTCTTCAGTGACCCTCTAGAATGACTTCCGACTAGTGGTATACGAAAAGATACCATTCGGAAACTGACACTTAACTCCTGAAGTTCTCGCCAATCACCTCGGTATCGTTGTTACGTACAAAGGTATTGTACAAATATTGAAATGTGTGTGAAACCTTATGGGACTTAACTGCTAAGTTCATCAGTCCCTAAGCTTACACACTACTTAACCTAAATTATTCTGAAGACAAACACACACACACCCATGCCCCAGGGAGGACTCTAACCTCCGCCGGGGCCAGCCACACAGTCCATGACTGCAGCGCCCTAGACCGCTCGGGTACTGTACACGTAATCCGATTATTGTAAGCCGCAAACGATCATGCGTTTCATTGCTATATGTCACGTAAATATTACCAACATATTTCGTCCGGGATTCTCTAAACCTTTTCGAAAGCATCATGTCAAAAATAAGATCAAGGTTGCTCAATATTGTCTTACCGTTCATGCAGAACGTTGGTGACATGTGTCTATTGTTGTCGTATCACATAATACTGAGCGAATGTTGTCGGTTAAATCCCACTTCTCCACTTTTGGGTAATATCCACGGCATGTTCTTCTGCTGCAGACTATGGAATCTCAGGGACTATCTACAATTATTACTTGCCTTGATCAGCTACTCTTACTGAGATTATCAACCTTCTCAACAGGTGTGAATACTGGCAGCAGTATTTCATCGCCGTGGGACACTTGTTCTTTGCTATCATTAAAATTCTATCGTCTGTTTCTGATTCATAAAGTTGATGAATAGTGACACAAAGTTACACTTCTTCGTAAGACTTTTTAATAGTGGAATTTTGTCCTGGAATGAACTTCACTGATCTTCCCTCGTTGAATTTTGGTTGCTTATTTCACTTCACCATGGAAGCTGGTGGTCCATTGGGTTGTGGAAAAGTAAGAAAAATACTCCATACTTCCCTTTGATCTGTTCCAAGTCATTAGTATGTCAAAGAGATAGCCCATCATAAGCACGAAAAAGTATCTCTCTTCCCTTTCCCTTGTATGTACATCTAATAAAATCTTACTACATTTTGTCAGTGTTTGAATCTTTACAGATGTCGTGATCATTTCTTCTGGAAGAATTCGTGTCTTTTCCAATAGTAGGTACGCAACTAAAGAGATGTAAAGATGAAATAAGCTTCACCGAAGTCACTTCGCAACAGCAGGGAAAATTTTGAGACATTACTTGAAAAATGAACACGACAATCAGTTTCATCGTTGGTTACAAAAATAAGTCAACCAAACTTTAATGCTGCAGAAACAGAGAGATTCTCAGTCAGATTCAACAAATTGCATTATTATACGTTTAATAATAACAGTATAAGTTCATTCAGTAACATTTATGATATGTTATATGACATAGTTCTTATCGAAAACATTGGTACTTTTTCGAGCTGTAGCATATCGCATACTGCTGGAAATAAAGTGCGCGTGGTGACAAGTCCAACTGTGTGGATTATCTACATAATTTTACGATACTGTTATAAACTGCTATGACGAAGCAGTGGCTTGTCGTACACTGCTGCGTACCAGATGTTACAAGTCGCGCCCCAGCCCACGCTCGGTTGACGTGATTAGCGTTCCCACAGTGGGGGCCGATGAGAAGGGACTTTCCCCAGAAGGCACTGCTGTGGGGTGCAGAAAGGTGTCCCTCTACCAGCCAAAAGGAAAGCTGAAAATCGTCACGGAGGGGGGGAGTCGTGGAGCAATCTGGAAGGAAGCATTCTGAAGACACGGTCACACTTCCAAGCTCTCCTCCCTGCTGTACGTGTTTCCTACTTCCTCCTAGGACACTACACCCTCAGTCTGGCTGCGGATGCCTCCTGACGCTGTAGCACACATCATCTCTATCACTAAACTTTAGGTTTTGGAGACAATAAACCTAACATGTGGTTTCAAATGGCTCTGAGCACTATGGGACTTAATATCTGAGGTGATCAGTCCCCTAGAACTTAGAAGTGCTTGAACCTAACTAACCTACGGACATGACACACATCCATGCCCGGGGCAGGATTCGAACCTGCGACCGTAGCGGTCGCACGGTTCCAGGCTGTAGCGCCTAGAACCTAACATGTGACAGCTAAATCTTTTTATTAGGGTTTTCATGTCGAGAACTTACCTAAACACTGCCGGGCCACCACATCCCGCCTTCATCTTGACTTGGCAACCATTGAACAAACTAGTGTCTTTCTTTGCCTCAACGAGCGTTTCTTAGGAGTAGCAGCCGCTGCCTGTGCGTTATCCACGCCACACGCTAAGGGGCTGTGGTGGTTGACCCAGCGCACTCATCAGTAAATCTGCTGGCATCGGCAGCTGATCACGCTTCTCATCATTACCGCGCCATCCGCTAGGGTTCATGCCGACGCCGACGTAGACGGGTCCATCGTTGGCGACACTACGCTGGCGTGCTGCTCGCCTCACCGATGCTGCTAGTGGAAAGAAGTAAGCCATGTAAGTCCTCTTGCTGTGCACACTTACTTCATATGACAATTATTCGGAGAGCTGCCTGCGATGGGCGTCTTCCTGATACGGTTTTTATTTTTGTCAAATTATAGCACCTCCATTTCCCTTGTAACGGCTTCGTTCCCTAGCAGTTGGCCTCAAATTTTGCAACCTTACCTTTCAAGAGCTCTGGGGCGAATGGGCCACTGGAACATCAAGAAATCGCTGCTGCCGGAAATGTTGGGACAGATAATGCCGCCCTGATAAAACAGACAGAATAACAACTGTGTCTTGTCGTACATATGCGTTGGGAAAAGATGCCACGTTAAATGCTGTTCTTACTGAGGAAGCTAAAGCAAGAGCTACTGATTTTTGTACCGGCGGAATAAATCCACTAATAGGGACTGGGGTTAAGATGGCATTCCCCATCTCACAAATTAAGCCATTAGACCGGCTCTGCTGTTGGAAGAATCGGAGCGATTTGTTTCAGCCCCTGCACACAGACTGAGCCGCGCCACGTTTTTGTAAATGATAAGAGACTGTCAGCGCTGTGCAAAATGGAACCATATAAATGAGCGTTGTTGTGCTCCTCGTTGAACGAAATGTCGTTCGATAGGGCATGCAACTGATGGCTGCCTGCAAAGTCGGGGGCACAGCTTTCTACAGCAGAAGACATCGCAAAGTAATAGGCGGAATGACAGGTCGCCAAGGGGAAACGAAAATGCACAGTGGAGAAACGTGTGAGAATAGGGCCCCACCACCAACTCTCACACCCTACGAGGACAATGAACCCCGTGACAAGCGGAGAAGTCAGTAAGATGGCAAACGTTGTATTAGAAGCAGGCTCAGATGAAGGTCCAGCGAAATGTTAATAAATACAGGAGCTCATATTAATGTTTTATTTGTTTCACAAAATGATAAGAGTGCACTCAGGCCGCTATTGTATAAGTGGTTTAGGTGAGGAGATAAGCGTTCCTACCACTAACTACCTGCTAGATTTGCGGATTGACAGGAGAAAGTATGATTTCAACACGGAAGTGATGAGCATGCGCTGACGGGATTTTGATATAATTTTGGGACCAGCGTCCTAAACCGTTTTGAGGCAGTGGCTGATTATAGGATGAAAATTGTGCAATTCAGTAAGACAACTCACTATTTTGACAGTATGTGCGTGTTTCATTCGCGAGGAGCAAGTTGCGTAAGACTACCTCCGCAGGTTCTGGTAGAACCGTTTGTGTGGACGTTAAGAAAAAGCATCCCTCTCACAGTCAGTCGAGGTAAGAGAAACGTTTGCGGGAGTTATGTCAAAACTGGGATACCACCAAGACCAAAATTTTCGGTTGATCCACTTAGCCACAACGACGTACTAGACCAGTTGTAAATTCATGTGAAAAAAAGCATAAGTAAAGTAGATGCAGATGGAAAGAAGGTTCGAGTACCGATGCGTGTAATTATAGTTTGGTCAGATAGATGTAGAGGTCCCAAGCCGAAGTACAAGTGGAGAGGCTAGTGGAGAGGAAGTAATTGAAGAAGTCGTTCAGGGTGAGAAGCAGCTTAAGCAGAACAGGAAGAAGCAGTTGGCTGGGTGATAGGTTTTTGCTGTTATTCCTTTAATTATGAATCAATTACGAGAGAACACAGTGCATTTACTTGAGTCACAAGAGAAGGACCCAGTTCCGGAGGAATATATGCGATCCCTACAGAAGTCACTACACTGACCGCTCAGAAACAATATAGACTTCAAGTTCTTCCACAATCTGTTGTCCTGGAAACTATTGAGCAACAGCTGTCTGCAAGGATAATGCAACCTGATGCCAGGCCGTTGTCACCACTAATCTTCATTGTACCAAACAAGTCAGGTAAAGAAGGGAAAACCTATCATGCATGTGACGATATGAGAGCGGTAAATAAGGTAATGACACACGGCACTTACCCTCTAACCTGTATCAACAAAACACTGGACAGATTAGGAAACATTGGTATTTAACCACCCTTGACGTGTGCTCTAATTACCATCAAATTTCGATTGCACCGCAAGATCAACCACAGACTCTTTTGTGGTTCCTTTCGGACTGTATGTGTTTCACCATATGCCTTTTGGTGTATGTAATGTGCTTGCAATGTTTAAGAGATTCACTTATTTATTATTGAGAAGTTTGAAACACACTGTATGTCTCGTGTATTTAAATTCTACAAAAAAATTTTTCAGTAGCAAATGAGGAACATAGTGAAGAAGTCTGTAGTCCATGCTGAAAGTGCCTATTTGAATGTTAAGGCTTCAGAGTGCCCATTTGTGCCTGAAGACAGAAAAATTCAGATATTGAGATCATTGGTACCTTAATATGTTCCATCTTCAGTGTGGTAGTTTTTTTTTACTGTGTCTAGCAGTCTTCCCACAAACACCTCATCTGATATTTTCTGCATGGTCACAACTGCACCACTACTTGGACTACTCTTGTGTGTGTAGAGTAACCGTTCAGCATCTATGCATCCAACATCGATACCTGACGTACTGCTTTTGCCACTTGTACTTGGAGGTACTAACCGATCTAAAAACATACTGCTCCTAATAGCTGTTATTATTAGTCCGCAAATGAAATAAATCCTGATATAATACTGTTTAGCGCTCTGCCCTAACTCAACAACCACAAAATCTATACTTATTCCCCAACATCCTGTGTATATGGTTGTTTCCCTGCCCCCATAATTGTCTCTTTTTGCAGCCTACAGTGTTATATCTGACATTAAAAAGTATGCTTGCGTTTTGAGAATTCTCTTGCACGCTGCACGACAACTATTAGGCCTTAAAAAATAGAGTCCATAATTTTCGAGTTATTCAAGGAAAACGTGCAAAAGTGACCTTCAGACTCACCCTCACTCCCACACTCAGCCCCAATATGTCAGGATACTCCCTCCTACCACTGTACAAAAAACTTTCAACTGCAAGAACTATTTCCAACATTCGACTTTTTTAGTCTTCGTTGACTGCCCTTATTACGCCAGCGGCTTAGTTGCGACTCACAAATTACAAAACTGAAGTTTGTATAAACTCTAAAACCATAGCCTTAAGCGAAAACGAATCCAAATACGAAATTTAGCTATATTAAAATCAGCTACATTCGGTAGGGGCAGCTGAACCACGTTGTGTGTAGTGGTTGATAGTGTATGAAAGAGTTGCCTTACCGTCTCACTCTGGCGCAAAACGATTTCATAGATATATGAATACAGATTTGGAGCATTCTGTGTTTAAGTGAGTCTGTCTAAGGGATCATAGTATGCTGAAATATATTTGGTTAGGAAGGTTTAGCTGTGACCACGTTGTTCACCGATGTGTTAAGTTTTTGGGACCATACACTGAATTCACACGATTTGTACATTACACACAGTGTGATGAGGGTACTGACTTCGAATATCGTAGTCACTTACAATAGGACGTGTTCTGGTATACATAAACGATTTTGAAACGTAATTAAAATTTTGATGACAGTCTTAGCTGACCCAGTTTTGTAGTGCAGCAGGCATTATAGGTAGTAGCTAAGACCCTATTAACTCGTTCCACATCGCTTTGATAAAAGAATTGTTGAAAAGGTTCGTGCGATGTGAAATTAACTAACAAACAAACAACTGAATCTTTACATTTCTCCATTTGTAATGAGCGCTTCTCTCTCTTCCATACATTTACATTTATGAATTGACGTTTATTTTCAGGTCCTACTCCGAGAGAATACACGCTCAACTACCAGTAACACATAAGAATTCCTTTTCGTTTATGCAGGGCAATTACTCCATTAAAGCTCTTAGTCACACCTCCCTTCGACGTCCTGAACCTTGTTATATAGTTTAATATCGTTTGTGATTCAAGAGTTTGATAAAAGACACCAACTAGTTGGCTGTGTGGACCAAAAGATGGTTTATAAAGATATTGCAATATATTAATTCATTAGTAACTAAATTTACGAGGATTTCTCAAAAAGTATCGAAAATTTATTGCCACAAATAGTTTTGTCGTTTTTGAGGTACAGAACTCTAATCCCCTTCAACGTAGTCTCGTTATGCGCGCACTTTCATTGCCATTGTGGGAAATGCTTCTAGAGTCTTTAAAAAGACTGTCCCCATGATGTCTTCTTTTGACTCTAATAGTGTTCCTTTCACGGAAATTTTCAGCTTTGGAAGTAGACATAAGCTTTTCGTGGCCATGGAAGATTTTCGCGAGAAATATCTGAATGGGATTCTCAGAGTAGACGGATGCGATATCATGATGGAGCACCCAAGTTTTTGCTGCCCGCAACACATGCTGTCGTTTGCACAGCGCTGCATCTCGAAGGCATCGATGGACTTGATGCTAGCTTTTTTTAAATTTTTTATTTTTTCCTCGGGGATGTCGGCTGTCCAAACTCAGACGACTGCGTCTTGCTTTGCAAGCCTTACGCATAAACTGACGTCTCATCACGTGTGTTCGTGGTTTTGAGAATGTTGACCTGATGTCTGCTTGTCTAGCAAGTTGTGTTCCATTTCCAGAAGGCGTTGCATCTGCTCAGTTGTCAGCAGTTCCATTATGAATTTATTTGACACTCTGTTAATGCACACACCATCGATCAGAATTGAATGTACCAATCCAATGCATATCCCTGCCTCATTCGCAACGAAATCCCGCACTTGGTCAGTGACATTTTGGCTCGTTGACGATCTGCCTGACGGTGGTTGGCTGTACGTTGATGTGCGGCCACCTTCGAAGCCGTTGTACCACTCCTTTATCCGTTATTTTGTCTAACACGTATTTAAATTTGTTTTGATCTTATGATGCCTTTACTAGGGGTTAACGACAGCATCATTTGGAAACAAAGTAAGAGGGCTGCTCAGTCTGTCTCCCATAACGTTTATGTGCATTAGGAACAACAGAGGGAATATAATGCAGACTTGGAGAACGCCAGGTATCACTTCCGTTTTACTTGATGACTTTTCGTCGATTGCTACTATAAAAGAAATCGTGAATCCAGTCTCAGAACTGAGACGTTACTCCATAGCTACGTAATCTGATTAGAGGCAGCTTGTGAGGAACGGTGTGAAAAGCTTTCTCGCAATCTAGAAACACATTATCATTTTGACATCCCCTGTCTATAATCTCTCATTACCGCTTGTGCATAGTCAGCTAGTCGTGTTTCACAACAACGATATTTTCTGAATATGTGCAGGATGTGAATCACTAGATCGGTACCTTCGAGGTCATTCATTATATTCGAACACATTGAATGTTCCAAAATTGTACTACAAAACGACGTCAGTGACATGGGTATGTAATTTAGCCAATTACTCCTTTTTCCATTCTGGAGTATTGGTGTGATCTGTGCAACTTTGCAAACTTTTAGTACAAATGTTTCGTCGATCCAGCTGTAGTATATGATTGCTAAGTATGGAAGTAAAGCAAACTCGGAAAAGAACCTAACTGGTATACAGTCTATAACGGAAGACTTGCCTTGATTAAGTTACTTCCCCCATAGAGGATATCTACTTCTAAGTAACTCAAGTGAAATACATGAAGAAGTAATTAGTAAGACACTAGATATGATATGAAACCCGCTATCGCCAATACGAATGTCGGAAGGGAGACCATTTGGGGGGGGGGGGGGGTAGGGGGAGAGCAGTGTGGACTGAAAGTGCCGAAACTAACGGTAATAGAGTGAGACAACCTATCTGTGCAAGAGCAGCCAACTTAGGGCCTATGAGCATATATTTTCCTCGGAAGGCAACCTGAATATCGTCAAATGGTAGAACGACACACCGAATTGTTACTAAAGCAGTGCTTAAATGTGAAAACCATGAGAGGATCCGAGGCAAGCACAGAATACTTGTCATTATACAAGTACAGCAACAAATAGCAATAGAAAATCCAAGTGGAGGAAAGAGTACAGTAGAAAGAAACATTGACGTAGGGAAAGTGAAGGAGAGTGACAAGATAGAGGAGTTTGTCATTAAGCTTCAAGACAGATTTGGGTTCCAGTAATGGGCGAAAACCTCAACATTGAAAACCAGAGGGAAATAATAAAATTAAATGTGGAGGAATTAGCAGTAGAAATGTGGAGACAAAGAAAAATGAGGAAGAAAAATACATGGTCAGAATAATGTGAACCCAAAGAAAAAAGAAATTAGAAGAGGGAAGAAAAAACGTAAATAATATTAAATAAGCGCAGTACACATGGAAAAGTCAGCAGATAAACCAAAAATTCTCTCTGAAGGAAAAAGAGGTTAAATGTTACTAGTCTAAATAAAAGGGAAGAACAGTAATAAAACTACAAGGAATGCAAGAGATTGCGTTAGTTACTTCTTCAGGGTATAATCTATTGATGCGAGGCAAAATGTATGGATATTTGGAAGGAATATTTTGAGGAGTTTCTAATTGTTGAACATGGAGTATAGAAAAGGAGGAACGAAACAAATATCAGAACGTAGATCGCTTAGATGGACCACCCACAGTGGTGGTGAGATATGGAATGTTAGGTGACCACTTAAGAAGTGAGGAGATAAAACAATAATAAAAAAACGCCTTGTGAAACTCGTTACCAACATTTGAAACTATGGAAGAATGACAGAGATTATTAAGCTGAAGCAACCAAAGCAGGAGTCTACGAAAATGGAGATAAACTGGAATGCTGGAATCAAAACAAGCATCTAATTAATTAGCGCAGCATACAAAGTTTTCTCAAAGAGTCTCCAGAAAATATTGGAACCATATTTAAAAAAGGTTATAGACGAGAAAAAAGCAAGATTGATGAAGAATGGATCCAACGCTCCACAGATACTAGCACGAAGAGAAGCCACTTTAAAATATTTGGAATATATGAAAATAATAGCAATGTTGTTGGTTGTTTTAAGACAGCCTACGATAGCATATACAGAGCAAAGTTGTCGGAGAAAACGCAGAAGCTTTGCTCGAAAGGTATAATGAAAATGAATGGAGAGTATTTCAAGGCTTTTGACATAAAAACAGCAGCCAGTGAAGAGATGTGATGTAACTTCTCTGAAGCAACATGATAATACAAGAAGCACTGGATGCAGAAAACGAAACAAAAGAGACAATTGGCTTAGTAATAAAAATGTGTGTACTGACCTTTGCCGATGGTGTACAACCAGTCGCTGAAAATCAGGAAGACCTGAATATACTGGTAACCAAGGTGTATAAAAAAGCGAAGGTAGTAGAATTTGACGTAAAAATCACGAGAAAACGAAACTGGTGGGTGTAAAAACAATCACGAAGGTGGGAAACTCAGCAGTTGATAATCACAGAGTTGAAGAAGTAGATGCGTTTAAATATGTGGCGGTGGAAACAAAACAACAGAAAAGATGAAAAAAAAGTACGAGAATCAAAGCAACACTGGGAGTGTCATATTCACACAGAAAATACTGTCATCCAAAACCTTTTTACTAGGAACCAAAATAATGATATTTACAACTATAAGCAGACCATAGTTACTACATAGAGAATAGATAAGTATATGGAGAGAAAAATAAAGATTTTTAAAAATTAATTCTAGCGAAAGATATTTGGGCCAGTCTGTGAGTGAGGAGAATGGAGGAGAAGAAAGAACATGGAGCTCAGAGAAGTGCACTGTGAACCAAATATTGATCCGGAAACCAACACATGGAGACTTAGATGGGTCGGGCACGTCTATATACGGGGGGAGGGAGACAGAAGTGTCAGGGAAGAAACCCAAAGGACTAAGGCCTGGAGAGACCAGGTGACCAAGCATCTTCATATACTTGGAGCTAGGGAAGAAGGTGCCAAATACTGTAGAGGAGGTTATCTCATGAGCCAAAAAGCAACTGCGGTTTATGTGACCAGGTGAGTAAGTAAGAGAAAGGATGGTACTCATGTTGGCAGCTATTCTTGACTGGAATTCCGGATTATTTATTCCTCTTCTTTCAAGAAAAACATTCGGAAATACGTGTGTAGTAACACTGCTTTAGTGCGTGGCCTAAGGAACATAATTGCTATCGCACTGGTAAGGCATTCATTGTGTATTGCCTCTGGTGTACTATACGTACGACCAGAATACTCTGACAGATGTCGAGACAGGGCTTCCTCGTGGAAATTATTAAAAATGTCTGGCATTGAAGTCATTACAAAGTTTCGAGCTTTAGTAAGAAATTGCCAATCTGGGAAATTTTGCGTCCTTTTTAAGTTACAAAGGAAATGGACAGAATAACATAAGCCGCTCCTAGTTAGAAGCTCTTAAAACAGTTCACAAACAAAATGCCATGCTCCAATTGGCTGCTGCATGGATGGACGTGCTTCCTAACTGAGGTGTCTTACAGTTGTAATTGCCTGCTTCAAACAAAATCAAATTACTGTTGTGGTAGAGATGGGCAACTATAACACATGTATTAAAACGCAGAACTGTGCCTGGTAAAAACACAAAAAATCAAGAAATTTAAGAACTCAGGCTGTAAAGCACACAGAAAAATCAATGTAATTCATAGGTCTATTGCTATCGAGTGACGATTTGTACAAGGCCGTCCCCTAGCACATCAACACGGCAGGAAACTAAGACGCTTAACTGGTTGGAGCTGGAGTGAAGAAGATTCGATACTTTCTGAACTCGTATTTCTTTATCACATCATCAAGGTAACGGGAGAGTTTTTGGACCAGTGAGGAATATGTGCGGGCTTCTGTCTTCTGTAGATTTTTCGTGATGCTATTGGTAACATTTTGGTAGCGATAGTCACTCATGACTGCTCACATGTGTTTGCAAATGCCACCCATTGATTATTAATTTACTTTGGGTTACTGTGTTTGTGCTTATGAACTGAACAAAATTCTCTTCTGATGTCGACAAATGTTCTCGTGAGAGTTTGATAGCCACTACGAGATAAATGCCTCATCCCAGCTTATGCACACATTATTCTCTGTTCAGGCCGTCGACATGATCGTTACTTATCTCTTTAAACCCATCAACAGCTTCCTTGGCGCTACCGTTTATTTTCTCATGACACCTACAACATTTAGTAATTAACCAGGGTATTGTTTTAAGATTATTGTATGTACCCTATGATTATGCAGTATGAACACAATTTTAGAACTTGCGTCATTGGTCCATCTATTATCCACTCGCCTACTTATATGTCCCCCTCCCCTCTCCATTCAACCTGCATTGCAATTCTACTACAGTAGTAACTACGGCTTCTACTGTCATCTTTTCACAGCTCATTATGTTTGATCTCGCCTGACACATAATCCTTTCAGTATGCATCCTTCTATCGTTCAATGAGAAATCATCGGTTGTGGATTAGGTTTTCATTTTAAAATCCATCTCTCACTGTCATACCTCAATGTGGTAATACACACTGATATCTACGAGTACTTTTCGAGTCCCTTGTAAGGGCATACTAATTGCTTTGCAACCCGGCAGTTGGTGTTGGTCTGCAACCATAGCCTCCACCATTGACTTAAGGCAGCGGTTATGACGGAGGAGTGAGTAAGGTCAGAGCAGTGCAGTGGGTGCACAGAGCAGCGTCGGTGAAACAAACCGGTACTGCTCAAGAAACGTTGGGCAACAGAAGATATACTTTAGTTAATCGACCAAAGAAGGACATACAAAAATGCTCAGAAAAGGACTGGAACAAAGCAATATGAGTCACGTAAACTGTAATAAATAGGAAATGCAGGGAAGCTAATGCAAAATGGCTGCTGGAAAAATGTGAAGAAACAGAATGAGAAATGGTTGTCAGAAGAACAGATTCAGCTTACAGAAAAGTCAAAATAACATTTGATCACATTAAAACATAACCAGTCAACATAAAGGGAGGAAGAGGATTTTTACTGTTAAACGTCGGAGGTTTGAATCGATACGTCAAAAGAATACATTAAAGGTCTCTAAGAAGGTGAGGAACTGTCTGATGACATGATAGAGTCACTACAGATGACTACAGTCAGAGCTCAATAAACATCTAAAAGACTTGTCGTCAGATAACGTGGAAAGCATTTTAACATTCATTCGAAATAGAAATTGTAGGTGAAAGTGGCAACCAATCAACTACCCAAGTTGCTGTGTAGACCACATGACGCTGGAAATATACCCTCCAACTTTCGAAAGAAATGAAGATAGCTAGGGCGAAAACTGTCATACAATCAGGTTAAAAGATCATACATCCATGTTCCTGTAGAGATTAATAAACAGAATAATGAAAAAAAAAGATTCAGTTACATGACTAGTTTGACTTCAAGAAAAAATTGATGTATCAGGGAGGCAGTCTTGCAATTATGCTTGATAATGGAAGCAAGGATTAAAAAAAAAAATAAAAGAAAACAGGAACATACCTTCATAGGAGATGAAAAATTCGACTAGATGTAATATTTCGAGACGTTCAGAATTCTCAGAAAAATAGGTGTATGCAGTAGAAAAAGGGAGGTAATATTCAAAATATTTGAAAAGTAATAAGGAACAACAGTAGTGGTAATAAAGGATGAAGTCATCGATTGAGAAAGGATGTTCGAGAATCATGTAAGTCTTTCTCCCCTATTGTTCTCTTTACATCGAATAAGAATTATCGGAAATGAAACATACGTTCAGATGTGGGAATAAAATTCGGGGTGAAAGAGCACCATTGATACGATTTGCTGATGACATTGCTATCTTCAGTGGAAAAGTAAAAGGAAGAAGGACGGGAGTCATGAGGTTTAGCTTAAATGATATTAGAGATATATTTAACTTTAAAATTCAGGGCCACAAAGTAGATGGAGAGAAGGAATCTTGCAACCTGGAAAGGAAAATAACCTACATCAGACGAAACAAGTGTGATATAAAATGCAGACTATCATAGGCAAGGCCGTCCGGAGTGGCCGTGCGGTTCTAGGCTCTACAGTCTGGAGCCGAGCGACCTCCCCGGTTGCAGGTTCGAATCCGGCCTCGGGTGTGGATGTGTGCGATGTCCTTAGGTTAGTTAGGTTTAATTAGTTCTAAGTTCTAGGCGACTGATGACCTCAGAAGTTAAGTCGCATAGTGCTCAGAGCCATTTTATCATAGGCAAGGAGCTAGTTCGAGTGCAAAAGAAACCTACAAAACTGAAATATTGGCTCTAATTTCTGGCACAAATTTCGGGGAAAGTATGTCTGAAGCACACAATTTAGGGAAGTAAAACAAGGACGATGGGGGATGCTGAGAAGAAGAGATTCGAGGCGTCTGAGAGATAGTGCCATGGAAGGCTGGTGCAAAGTAGGCGAACTGCTAAAGTAAGGAACAGGAATATCCTCTGCAGAATCGCCGAGAGCAGAAAATGTGGAAAACATTGAAAAGAAGAAGTGGCGTGACGAGAGGGCATTTGTTAAGACATTCGGAAACAACTTCTATGGTACCAGACGAAGACGTAGAGCTTAAGAAACTATAGAGGAAAAGCGAGAATGGAATATACACAACAAACTATGGAGGTAGTTCGGTGAGGAAGTGTGACTCTTAGAGACAGGGCATGTATGTGTGACCAAGGCTATGCCATTGGTTTTATTACAGAAATATAACTGTAAACTGTAGACTAGCATGGTAGTTCTACCAATTTGAGATGGAGAGGAAGAAAATGAGTATTTTGTCTGCATCCACAATGCACGAGACGGGGAGTTTTTGTATCCCCTAGATGTTTGGTACATAAGTTAAGAATATTCATTACAGTAACCTCGTGTTATAACCCAAAGCAACCAGCGCGTCAGCCCTTGTGGGAGTTCAACATGCCATCAGTCCGTGGCATTGGTTCCAGGGTTGGCCCGGTAGTCATTTCGGACTAAGTCGATATCGGAAGTGTAGGGCTTGTGGTTCCATCCTAGTACGTTTAGATCCAGGTTTGAATCAGTTTCTCCTGCGTTAAAGTGAGCCATGTTAGTAACTGAGCTACGACAGCCCCAACTTATGCTTATAGTAACAGTATAATTTACTTTATAACAGAACAGCCCTTTTTTGATAAAGATCATAAAGAAAGATAACGGTTTTAAAAATAATCGAGACTTCCCTGAAAACTTATACGACACGCTGCCATTCATAGGTTCCTACAGAAGTTTTGGAAATTTGGCGCTTGTGCGTTCCCTTACTTGCGCCATTTTGCCTTTTATATGTTATTTTCTACTGTGTCCACTTGACTATCATGTCTCACGCTCATGAAATTTAAGGTTTGTTGGTTTGCCGACACATTCACCGTCATAGAATTATTTTTATTGAATGGCAAACATCCTTTGTTTCTACAATCTTTCTAGTATTTTCTATGTGCTCTTTATGCCAGTTTTTGTTTCTTTTGAGACACACCAATCATATGGTGCTTTGATTCTCCAGTCTTACTATTTCAAAAGGGTTCTGCATTTTGTACACATTCTCGCATTACTACTCGGAAATCCTACAAAGTGTAGTTCTGTATATTTTCCAGTGAACTTATGCTCTTACTTAGCCGTACTTCTATTGTATCTTAGTGTCATTTCCTGGACGTGTCTCCTTTTTTTGTCTCTGTGTCCTCTTTCTTCCTATTAATTCATTGAACACGCAACAATTATTTTTTGCGGTTCGCTCATGTATCGTTAACGATCCTAAAAAGATATTTGTGACTTTGGACACACGCTCTCTGTCGTGCCTGGTTCTTGGCTAGAAATGTTTGCTAGTACCCCCCTTCGACTGTACGAACTGTGATCAAAAAGTAACCAGAATGTTTTAATCTCACAGGATTTATAATCTGATTTTCAATTTTTTTTATCCTGTTGTTAGAGAAGTTCTTCATGTATATGGACATATTCAGTTGTTTTGAATATTTAGTTTGTTGTCGAAAAATTTGTACGTGTTTTCGAGTGCTTGGCGAATGGTTACTTCCGAAAAAGACAGATAAAAAATCTGCATTACAATTTGCTTGAAGAATGGAATAAAGTGTAGCACAGCATTCGAAATGTTGACTGTATTTTGGTGAATCTACGATGAGTAAGACAACGGCTTATGGTTCGTGTAAACGTTTCAAAGAGGAGCGAGACGTTGGAAATCAAAATAGCCTTGGACGCCCTACCACGTCAATTATTGATGACAATGTGGAAGAAGTACTGTAGAAAATAGTTAATCATGACCAGAGAAGTTCCTGATGATGTCGGAATATCCTATGGCTCATGCCAAGCAATATTTTTCATTTATTTTTTGTGTTTTAAGCGTGAAACATTTAGCAGGAAAGTCTGTTCCGAAACGTCGTATAGAGATCGCTCAGGAATTTCTGAATGAAGTCGACAAAGACTTCAAAGTCACTTCTAAGGAATTTGCAACAGGTCAGGAAACATTGATAATAGGTATGACCAGGACCCAGTCGTCCCAATGGAAAGTGCCTGAGGAGCAAGACTGAGGAAGTTCGAGTAGTTCCATCACATATGAAGGTTCTTCTCACTGTTTTCTTCGAATGCTATGGGCTAGTGCATCGTGAGTTGCTGACTAATGGTCGTATGGTCAATAACGAATACCACCTGGAAGAAGTCTAAGAAAACGACCAGAATTGTGGAATAACCATTCGCGGGAGTTGCACCAAAATAATGCTCCCTCTCATACGTCAATGCTTGTTCATGATTTCTTGGCAAAAAAGCAAACAAATTCTATTGCCTCAGCCACCGACGACTTCTTTCACTTCCCGAGGCTGAAGAGGACCATGAAAGGATGTCTCATTTTGCCACCACTGATGAGAAAAACAGAATCGCAGAAGGAGCTGAACACGGAAAGTGACATTGAGACGTGTTTACAACATTGGAAAGACGATGGCACAAGTGTATTATATTTGAGGGGGATTACTTTGAAGGGGACTGAGTTGGTGTCGCTGAATAAATAAAGACTGTTTAAGAAAAATAAAAATTCTCGTTAGTTCTTGACCACCCCTTGTACATTCCTTTCTGCTCGATAGTTAACGGCACGTGGCACGCTTCTTCTTACGTTATTGTTCACTTTGTTCGTGCTGCCGCATTATTGTTGGCACATTTTCATCCACTGAAGTATTTTCATTTAACCGAATTTTAATTTATGTCTCCTGCTTTCTATTTTTATTAACTGCTTCTTCACTGAAGAACAGGGTGGTGTCACCTTGACCCGCATATAAGCCATCATTAATATACTTTTACCACAATTTTATTAATTGTAGTAAGCACACTACGCGACAGTATTAAAGGATCACTTCTTCGAAACCCCCTAATTGCCTCCCACTGCAACGCATAAGATTGAAATTAGGCACACACATCTTACAACCTTCCTCTGCAATGGCGTAACACGACGCTCCAAACAGCAAGGTGTCGACACAAACGAAAAACATGTCACAGCTCTGGTGTTCAGATGAGCTGTGAGGTCCGTTAATGACGTCACATTGGCCCAAATTTCACTACATTTCTGTCAAAGCCTCCGTGAGTGAGTCACACGTTGGGAAGGTCATCACAGTGCCTCTTACCCATGTTTCACCCATTATTTTGACGATTCTACGATGGAGGTCACAACGGCGGCACTCAGTGTTAAAATCACGTGATTTTCTGATGGGTCCCTGTGGAAAACATTACACACATTCCGTGCTCATAGTAGACACGAAAAGGCCCCAGGGTGTGGCACAAAGGACTTCAGTGAAACCATCCCTTTCCCTGGGACGTTGATTCCTACAAATTTTGCAGAGCGATGAGCAAAACGAAGATGTACCTGACACTCTTTGAGACTGCTAGCACCCTCGACGTTTCACCCATTCTCTAAGTACATTATGAGGCTGCATCGCCACCGTAGGTGATCGCATAGCTTTGAAGTGCAGCACGACTGCATTTTTTGCTCTCCGATACAGGTCATAACCGCTAGGGACTGTTCAAAACCTTTACACGAAATCTGAAACGTGATCCGATTCAGGAAAGAGTCCTTAGGCTTCTTCTAGTCTCTTGTTTTGCGCCCTCTTGTTGTGTTGTCACAAGAGAGCGGAACTATCACTCGTGAATGACTAAAACGTCAAAGTGTCACTCTGAGAGGCCACAGTTCGGCAACACCCCCAATGTCACCACGCGCCTTTGTTGAGCACGTTAGAAATGTAGCTTCAGAAATTTCGATACCACATTAGCGTGGCGGCTGCACTAGTATCTGAAGGTTAGGCAGCTGCTTCGGTACCCCTTGTGTGGTATTAGCCTAGTTTCAGGCGCTACGTCAGCCACCAGGCTGAATTTTGTTATCGTTTCTGACAGGTATATTTGTGATGTGCTCAAGAAAGTTGCGTGTGCTGCACCGATGGTGTTGCCAAAGTGGGAAGGGGGTGGGGCGGGGGACAAATCAGAGGGACCTTTGCAGTCTTATTCACGCACATGTTAATGTTGTACCCCTTTGAAATCAAACCACAGGAGAGTGGAAACTGCAGGGCTGGATTAGTATAAGCATCCTTTGCTCATTCGGATCTCGTTCACTTTTGTTTAATGGTTCCATCCTGTACCCAAGAGCAAAAATTGCAGTCTAGCGGCGCTCCAAAAGGCTGCGATCATATTTAGAGGAGGACTGAAACGTCCTTATTTGTCAGCAGTGTCACAGCTTGTCAACAACATCGTGCTGTCACTCATCATACTGCGAACTGTCGTTCTTAATAGCAGAATGTATGGAACTGAATGCCCCTAGGAAAGGGATGGTTTCACTAAAGCCCTTTATGCCACCTACTGCGGTCTATTTGTGTCTGAAATGTTTTCTTCGACCACTCATAAGAAAACAGTGTGATTTCGACGCAGAGTGTCGTACTTCTGACCGTCACAGAGGCGTCAAAACATAGGTGAAATGTAACAGAGATCGTGAAAAACTGTGGTGCAATTTGGTGCCAATGTGACATCATTAACCTGCCTTCAGTTCACAACACACTATTACTATTGTACTATTAATGATTAGAAAAGCCGTGCATAATATCAGCCCAAGACAGGTTTCAGCTTACTTTGGGATTTATTGTAAAATACACTGAAGATCCAGAGACACTGGTATAGGCATGCATATTCAGATATGTTGTTGTTGTTGTGGTCTTCAGTCCTGAGACTGGCTTGATGCAGCTCTCCATGCTACTCTATCCTGTGCAAGCTTCTTCATCTCCCAGTACCTACTGCAACCTACATCCTTCTGAATCTGCTTAGTGTATTCATCTCTTGGTCTCCCCCTACGATTTTTACCCTTCACGCTGCCCTCCAATACTAAATTGGTGATCCCTTGATGCCTCAGAACATGTCCTACCAACCGATCCTTTCTTCTGGTCAAGTTGTGCCACAAACTTCTCTTCTCCCCAATCTTATTCAATACTTCCTCATTAGTTATGTGATCTACCCATCTAATCTTCAGCATTCTTCTGTAGCACCACATTTGAAAAGCTTCTATTCTCTTCTTGTCCAAACTATTTACCGTCCATGTTTCACTTCCATACATGGCTACACTCCATACAAACACTTTCAGAAATAACTTCCTGACACTTAAATCTATACTCGATGTTAACAAATTTCTCTTCTTCAGAAACGCCTTCCTTGCCATTGCCAGTCTACATTTTATATCCTCTCTACTTCGTCCATCATCAGTTATTTTGCTCCCCAAATAGCAAAACTCCTTTACTACTTTAAGTGTCTCATTTCCTAATCTAATACCCTCAACATTACCCGACTTAACTCGACTACATTCCATTATCCTCGTTTTGCTTTTGTTGATGTTCATCTTATATCCTCCCTTCAAGACACTGTCCATTCCGTTCAACTGCTCTTCCAAGTCCTTTGCTGTCTCTGTGCAAAATTCTATCAGGCGGCTTCCTCTTTCATTTCTTAGCCCCAATCCATATTCACCTACTACGTTTCCTTCTCTCCCTTTTCCTACACTCGAATTCCAGTCACCCATGACTATTAAATTTTCGTCTCCCTTCACTATCTGAATAATTTCTTTTATTTCATCATACATTTCTTCAATTTCTTCGTCATGCAGAGGTAGTTGGCATATAAACTTGTACTACTGTAGTAGGTGTGGGCTTCGTATCTATCTTGGCCACAATAATGCGTTCACTATGGTGTTTGTAGTAGCTTACCCGCATTCCTATTTTCCTATTCATTGTTGAACCTACTCCAGCATTACCCCTATTTGACTTTGTGTTTATAACCCTGTAGTCACCTGACCAGAAGTCTTGTTCCTCCTGCCACCGAACTTCACTAATTCCCACTATATCTAACTTTAACCTATCCATTTCCCTTTTTAAATTTTCTAACCTACCTGCCCGATTAAGGGATCTGATATTCCACGCTCCGATCCGTAGAACGCCAGTTTTCTTTCTCCTGATAACGACATCCTCTTGAGTAGTCCCCGCCCGGAGATCCGAATGGGGGACTATTTTACCTCCGGAATATTTCACCCAATAGGACGCCAACATCATTTAATCATACAGTAAAGCTGCATGCCCTCGGGAAAAATTACGGCCGTAGTTTCCCCTTGCTTTCAGCCGTTCGCAGTACCAGCACAGCAAGGCCGTTTTGGTTATTGTTACAAGGTCAGATCAGTCAATCATCCAGACTGTTGCCCTTGCAACAACTGAAAAGGCTGCTGCCCCTCTTCAGGAACCACACGCTTGTCTGGCCTCTCAACAGATACCCCTCCGTTGTGGTTGTACCTACGGTACGGCTATCTGTATCGCTGAGGCGATATGTAAACAGGCAGAATACGGCGTTGCGGTCAGCGACGCATATATTTGACAAGTGTATGGCGCTGTTGTTACATCGTTTACTGCTGCTAAAATGGCAGATTATCAAGATTTAAGTAAGTTTGAATGTAGTGTTACAATCTGCGCACGAGCGATGGAACACAGCCCTCAGAGGCAGCGATGAAGTGGCGAGTTTCCCGTACGACTATTTCACAAGTGTAACGCGTATATCAGGAATTCGGTAAAACATCAAATCTCCAACATCGCTGAGGCCGTAAAGAGATCCTGCAAGATCGGGACCAACGATGACTGAAAAGAATCGTTGAACGTGATACAAGTGCAATCCTCCAGCGAAGTGTTGCAGATTTCTGTGCTGCGCCACCAACAAGTGGCGGCATGCGAACCATTCAAAAAACCATCATAGATATGGGTTTTCAGAGCCGAAGACCCACTGTGTACCCTTGATGACTGCACGACACAAACCCTTACGCCTCGCCTGGGCCCGTCAACACCGACATTTCACTGTTAATGACTGTAAACATGTTGCCTGGTTGACAAAGTCTCGTTTCAAATTATATCGAGCGGACGGACGCGTACGTGTATGGAGACAATCTCATGATTCCATGGACCCTGCATGTGAGCAGGGGAGTGTTGAAGCTGGTGGAGGCTCTGTAATGGTGTGGGGTGTCTGTAGTTTGAGTAATATGGGACCCTTGCTTCTTCGAGATACGACACGTACGTAAGCATCCTATCTGATCACCTGCATCCATTCATGTCCATAGTGCATTCAGATCGACTTGGGCAATTCCAGCAGAACAATGCGAGACCTCTCATGTCCACAATTTCTACAGAGTGGCTCCAGGAACACTCTTCTGAGTTTAAACAGTTCCGCTGGCCACCAAACTCCCCAGACATGAACATTATTGAGCATATCTTGGATGCCTTGCAACGTGCTATTTAAAGACCTCCTTCCCCTCGTACTTTTACGTATTTATGGAGAGCCCTGCAGGAGTCACTGCGTAATTTCCGTCCAGCACTGCTTCAGACATTAGTCGAGTACATGCCACGTCGTGATGCGGCGGTTCTGCGTGGTCGCGGGGACCTTACATGATATTAGGCGGGTGTACCTTTTTCTTAGGTACTTCAGTGTATGAGTCGCTAGGATTTATTGATGTTACTCGCATATTGCAGTAATTGCAAAGCTACCTTTCATACCAGCAATAATTCTTCCTCTTGTTTGTAATAATCGATGTAAGATACATCTGCGTAAATCACCCGCGGTATCATTTCATATCTCGTCTTTTTACTAACTGCTTTAAATTCAGTTTAATAAATTTATTGCGTCCACGTGTCTTGCGTCGATTCTCCGGATCCAAAACCCACAATGCTACTTCAAATATTGTCTATCGGCCGCAGTAGGATGCTGAAGCTCAAGGAGAACCAATGGCGGAATATACACCTCTACTGGCAGTTACATGAAATGTGTTCGCGATTGCGAATATGGGCAACAACCAGCTGTAAAATGGAATGAAGACATTGGAAGATTGTAGCGGACCGGGATTTCGCTCTTACCGCGGGCAGTCACCTTACCATTAGGCTGCGGAAACATGACTTACAGCCTACGCAAAATTATATATGTCGTGAGACATCTGTCTTCAACTTGCAGTCGTACGTCTGCTATGTATCTTCCAGAAAAGGGTAGAAATTTTAAAGTCGCTTGCCCTCCGTATAAATACGATATTGCAGGTCCGAAGGACCATTGCATCGTACTTCTGAACAACATAGGCCACGCAGTATCTTACGAACCGTACCGTTTTTCCTGACTAAGATGAGCAGTATGTTTACAGTATGTTTACACTATATAATGCACAGACATTGAATACATTTTAACTGTCGATAAACAAACATTTTATCCAAAGTCATTGGATACTTCTAATACCGACGTTCTTATTGCTTACGGTACTAAGAAAGTGTGGAATGATTAATACGAATATCGATAACGTGGTTACTGAAAGCAGAGTATCGGTACTCGCTTATATCCATAATATAATAGGTTTTTTTCTAATTTACCGTATCATTAGCGTTCATTTCGCTTCGCCCTGCTTCCCTGTCAGCTCCGTTTTCGTGAAACTGTACCACCATTTGAGAGACGAACCGTTCTGAATACTCTATGAGCCAATTACTGTTAATCGAGCTTAAAAAGTACAACCGTGGCCCGTGCTGAGACCTTTCACATTTGACACTCCAGTAATCCGGACATGATACTCAGCAGGCAGACAAATACCTGTGTGCTCGTCCCTTCCCTTCATCAGCAGAGGGCCGGACCAGCGCTTGTGAAGCGTAATTAATTAGCGACCAGGGCTCACAGGGCAGAGCGACCACTTGGCCTTTATTGATGACATTCAAAGCGCCAATTTGTTAAAGCTCAGCGATGCCAGTGCCCTCTAGGTTACGTGTATTTTTCGAGGTTGCACACGCCGACATGGGACCTTCAAAGACTAATAACCACCGCAGCACTCACATTCGTCGGGGATTATTCACGCTGAAACTCAACGGCTGCCACATAACAAGGTCTATCACAGTCGTGTCACTGAGCTCTTATTCTGCTCGCGGGAGTCAGTAATTGTATATCGATAATCTGTGGGCCAGAAAGGACGTGCAAACTGGGTTCCTGAATTCGTTTTCTCTTTCATTAATACACTGAGGTCACAAAAAGTCGGGGGGGGGGGGGGGCGGGGGGGTAGCGATATGCACGTATACAGATGGCGTTACTGTCGCATACACAAGGTATAAAAGGGCAGTGCACTGGCGGAGCTGGAGCTGTCATTTGTACTCAGGTGACACACGTGGAAAGATTTCCGACCAGATTACGGCCGCACGACGGGAATTACCAGGTCTAACGCGTGGCAGTCGTGGACCGTGTGGCTGATCCCGGCGGAGGTTCGAGTCCTCCCTCGGGTATGTGTTTGTCCTTAGGATATGTTTGGTTAAGTAGTGTGTAAGCTTAGGGACTGATGACTTAGCAGTTAAGTCCCATAAGATGTCACACACATTTGAACTTTGTTTCTTTGGAATTAACAGACCTTCAAACGGAATGGTATTTGGAGCTAGACACATGGGACATTCCTTTTCGGAAATCGTTAGGAAATTCAATATTCCGGGAACCACAGTGTCAAGTGTGTGTCAGGAATATCAAATTTCATCATTATCTCAGATCACGAAGAACGCAGTGGCCGACGGCCTTCACTTAACGACCGAGAGCAGTAACGTTTGCATAACGTTGTAATTGCTAACAGAAAGGAACACTGCGTACAATAACCGCAGAAATCAAGGTGAAGCTTACGATGAAAGTATCCGTTAGTGCGGCGAAATTTGGCCTTAATTAGCTGTGGCAGCAGACGGCCGAGTCGAGTACCTTTGGTACAATCACGACAGCTTACTGCAGCGCCTGCACTCGGCTGGTGATGTGCTATACTAAACAGCGCAAAAGGATATCGGACACTATATGAGAAGGTATCCTATTACTTTTCTGACTTCAGTGTAAATCATTCCATTGCCTCACTCTTTACTGTACAAATAGCTATCATAAAGTGCGGGAACTTACGACATCCGCTCAAGTAATGTTACAGATTTTGTTTTACTCACTTCTGGGAGTAGATAGAAACGAGTGATTTGGCTTGAAATGCCCTGCAATTGTTGGTGCAAATTTTATGTTGACAAACCAACATAACTCGAAAAATAAACTCCACACGAAAAAATTTGTAGAATCCAAAGTTGATTATTTCCGAGGTGGACATCTGCTGTTGCTAAAATTAGCCCGCCACCCCAGCCCTCTTGGGGGTGGGGGCGGGAGGTAACTTTAAAATTTCAAATGAGAACCCGAATTTTTATTGCAGAATCTGGTTATTCATAAAAAACTACGTACATTTTGTCTTAAACATTTGTTTTGATACTTGGTAGTTGGCGCTGTAATTCAAGAAAATCTTTTACTTTGTTTACTCTCTTAGTTAATGAGTTCACTCTTTAGTAAGTAGGATGTCTGGTTAGTTAGTTAGCTAGTCACATGATCTGTTTGATAATTAAAAGTTGTGTGGCCTCATGACCACGAAACAAACAAAACTTATCCGAATCTGCGGAAAAAAATTAATATGTGGGTAAACATTTGTAAAACTCTAATTCCTCTCTCTCAAACCCCACCCTACGGAGAGAGAGGGAGAGTTTTAGTTTTAGCGAATCAAAATTTACGAAGTAAATAAGTACTTTTATTTATCTGTAAACATTTTCCGCGCAAGAATGAGAACATGGATTTTCTAGAATCACAGTGCCAACTACCAAGAATCAAAACACATGTTTAAGACAAAATGTACAAAGTTTTTTATGTAGAATCTGTTTCTGCAATAAAAAATGGAGGTTCCCATTCGAAATTTTAAAGTTGCCTCCTGGCCCACCCCTAGGGGGCTGGGGTGGCTGGCTAATTTTAGCACCAGCAGATGTCCCCCTCGAAAATGATCAACTTTGGATTCTACACAATTTTTCGTGTGAAGCTTATATTCCCGAGTTTCTCTGGTTTGTCAACTTAAATTTACACCCTGTATGTGGGTGTCACAGATTGTAGCATCGCTTGTGACATAAAGCCCACTAACAGTTATCGCGGTTGTGTGAGACATTTCATATATACAAAGAATGAACTTTCGTGGGGGTAATAGTGGAAAGAAGACGTAACATAGTGTGACACCAAAACCAAAACAATCTATGCCGTGCAACAGCCCGTCAGACAGCATTGTCGCGCTAAAGGGGGACGTTGCTTAGGAGGATCTCCAATGGACACTAAGGCGACAGATGTAAGATACATACGTGTCTTCAAGAACAACCTGTTTCCAGCATTGTGAGATAAAGGAGCAGGAAAGACATGTGTGCGGCTCTATCATGGCAGTTCACCAGGGCATCGAGCGAACGTGACCCTAGAGTTTTTACTTGAAAAAAAAAAAAAAAGCTTTGACGTTCTTCATACTCCTCGCTCACTTCAGTGTGCTTCTCGCGACTTTTAGCTGTTGCCAATGATGAATTTCTCTTCCCAGTTGTGCCAGTATTGCAACAGCGCTTTCCCACTAAGCAAAAGAGACTCCTAAAAAACGTTCGCTGCGGACATAGAACCGTGGCGTCGAAGTTGCCGAAAGCATGCAGGCCCACAGAGATTACGTTGAGAAATAACGATTGTAGTCTTTATGCAGGTAATGCAGCGTATCCCGCGACTTATAGCCCGGCCGTATACTCATATTTGTACGTGAATTATTGTTGGTTCCAGGAACGCCACTTCACATGCGACTGAGATTACCTGAATCACTTTTTGGTGTCTGATTTACTCATCTGTTCAATGTAGAGAATAAATACCTATCGAGTGAGTATTGGGATGCGCGAAACGAGAATTCTGTCCGCAACATCTCCTGCCGCCAAAGTCACGTGATTTTGGGACGGCGCATTTTAGCACGAGTACCAGTGTACGTCTTTTCAGCGTCATTACTTCGCTGTTAAAAATAGGTCACTTTCAGAAGTATCTTAAGACTTTGTATATGCATTTTATAAGTATCTTAATCTGATACCAGGAACTGAACTTGGCTTAAAGATTTGAAGAGCATTGGTACTCTGTTTCTTCGCAACACACAGCTCAGATTCCACTTGATTTAAAATTTTTCGATAGCGGGATAAACAGTGAGAGTCAAAATTTTTCTTTTACGTTTTATATTGCACTTATTCATATTGTAGTATCTCTGTTCTAATTAATTACGTTACAATTACACTGTAGATGGAACCGAAGTCTCAAGAAAAGACGATCTGTTTGGATCTATGAAATTGTTATCGGAAATACAAGCGATTTGCTCCACCAGCTTCTCCATTGTTATTTTCAGTTTCTCTTTATTTACACTTTTGCTTTTTATAGACAAGTAAAATATCTATAATATATTTTCACCGTCTCACCAGAAAAGTAAAAGCACATCACAGAAAATAAAAATTCTAGATAAATGCTCGAATTTTAAAGTAATAAAATAAGTGTCAGCAAAAACATTTTTTCTAGATTTTCAATTGCGCTGATTCATATTGCTGAAAATTTGTAATGAATTACGACACAATGACACTGTATAGTGAAGTGTCACATGCTAAAATATTTACACACAAAGGTTTTAGAACCTGCATAAATAGGAGGAATGTATAAATTTTATCTTCACATAAACACAACACCAATACGTATACACCGACTGAAAATTTACTGAAACACAGGATGCAGATTTATCTAGCATTTGTTTTGTTAAGACATGGCCATAAAAGCGCAGAAATTATCTCTAAAATACAAAACTTTAAAATAGTGTGTCTCGGTAAGTTTCAACATATTAAATGCCTCCGATCAAGGTGTCAATTAGAATTAGACATTTTTTGTACATATATATGAAACGTTTGGTCCTCCTTTCACATAATTCTCTTTGAATCCATGACGGCCACAACAGTGCACCACAGATGTTCCTAAAACTCAAACATGCAGAAACATATAAAACAAGGCGTAAACGTGAAATAGTTAAGTTTCGCTATTATCGCAAATTGTAGACAAGCTGAGTAATCCTAAAATCACGTGATTAGCCCAGTTTTGTGTTACGAACGTCCTCTCTCCATAGATATAAACTGATAAGCCAAAACATTATGACCACTGCCCACCGCGACGTTGGATGCCGCCTTGTAGTGTTGTGAGCACGTGACACGGCGTCAAATGTATGTAAGCGGAGCTGACACGGACGGGGAATCACTCTAGCGAAGGTATGGGCTACAAATGGGGAAACCCATTGATATAAGCGGTTTTGACAAAGGTAGATTATTAGCACGCAGAGCCTCTGAAAGAGCATCTCGAAAATGGCGAAACTGGTCGAATGTCCACGTGCTACTGCTGTGAGCATCTACAAAAAGAGGTAGGACAGTGAAACTACCACTAGACGCTAAGTGGTTGGACGTCCACGATTTTTCACAGAACGTAGGGTTCGGAGGCTTATCTAGTCTGTATAGTAGGATAGATGGTGATCTGTGGCATATTTGCCGAATGAGCGCAATACTGGTGCACACACAAGTGTTTCGGCGCACACCGTTCATCGTACATTGTTGAGCATGGAGCTCCGCAGCAGACCATCCCTACGTGTTCACATGTAGACCTAACGACGTTGTCAACTACCATTGCAATGGGCACAGAACCATCGGTATTTGACCGTCGATCAATGGAAACTTGTCGGCTCCTCGTGTGAATCAAATTTGTACTGAGAATTGGCTGGTCATCTCCACAAACGCGGTCATCGAGGTGACGGCGGCTCGAAACGTACAGCGCCTCGTTCGCAGGCTGGTGGAAGCAGTATTATGCTACGGGTTCCATTATTCTGCGCTTGTGTGGGCCCGGTGGTAGTAATCGAAGACATGCTGACACTTGCGAAGCACATGCATCCCTTCAGGCTTGATGTCTTTCCACACGGGGGTGTCACTTTTCTGCAATATAACTGTCCGTGTCTCTGAGCCTGAACGGTGCTGCAGTTGTTTGAGGTGTATTGTGGTAAACTAATGTTGATGTCTCCGTGACCAAATTCGCCTGATATAAATCCTATGGAATCTATCTGGGTCGCTATCGGGCGCTACCATAGCTTACGCAAATCAGAGGCTCGTTATTTAGGCGAATTACATGACTTTTGCGTAGACATCTACTGCCACATACCTCCACGAACCTACCAACAAACTGTCGGATCCCTGATACAATCAGTGATGTATTTCGTTCCAAAGACGGACAAACAAGCTATTAAGCACGTGGCTATAATATTAGGGCTCCTCAGTGTACATACTCTACGGTTAAACACTAAAATACTCTACGAAACGAAACATTAGCATACTGTAACACCAGCGTGTCACCACCAAGCTTTATTTTGATATCCCATCAGTTTATATGAACAGCTGTCGAACTAAAGCTGGAATTATAAATCAAATGAAAGCTTATAATACGTGGTTTATTATGACGACCCACGCTATTGACTAGTAGTGCTGGCTTAACACACTGTCAGTAAGATACTTCATCTTATATATTGGTGCTTAAGAAGGTCTACTGACCTAGGTGTAGATACGCATTAGGCCATCAAAATGTTCATGTAACTTTCCTGAGCCAGTTTCCACTAACACATAAGCAGCTGTGTGTGCTACTTAATCACGTCCGACTCCTAGCTCGATTGTGGAGTAGTACAGGTGATCCTTTGTTCTGGAACGAGGTGAAGGTGTTCTCGTCAATGCCCACACTAGAACTCTGGCGGTTGTTTAAACTTCTAAGAAATTGTAGACTCAGATACGCACGAAATACTGCACGAATTGAAAGACGGAGTACCGAGCATTCTTGAGCCCCATTATCTTCCGTTGGGCTTCCACAGCATATGCAGCTCGCATATGTCGCCGTAATCCCCTTTGGATATCCTTCAAAACAACTTTGTACACTCGCCTGGCTATGTTGCCTGACAGACTGCTACGAGGCAGAGATTGCATTGGTTTGTGGTTACACGACTTTCTGCCTTGTCTCGTGCGTCTTTAGGAAGGTGCTGCTAGGCACCTAACCATACTTGTCCGTTCCTTTCCATCCTATGTCGTTTGAACAGCTTAGAGCCACCCACATTTAGAACCTCGCAGTTTCACCCATGCTATGCAGTAAATGATAAATGATACGGAATCCCAATCCCCTCTGGTCTCTCTGACAGATCGAAAGTGCTTTTTCCGTACCATTCTCGTTTCACCACCCCGTCGTCCACACTCTACACTAGGGTGCAAAGTTAAATCAATATTGGTGCGACTTCTCTCGCAAATTTGTGAAAGAAAACCAGAGACTTTCGAATATTAATGAACCTCGTACATGAAGGCTGGCCCTTATAACTTCGATGTCTTCAACGTTTTTAAAATAGCTATTGGTTTTTAAACGAAATATCCTGTAAAGTAAATCCGCAATGATGCAGTAAACAGTAGCAATGGTGACAGCTGTACCTTTTTCATCTATCCAGTGTAAGTGGCACAGCGAAATAGTGACATGGTGTAGTAGGAAACAGTAAGCTTCCAATTTCTAAAACTATCGAACTCCCATGTATAAAACAGCTTCCAAATTCTGGTTACTTTACAAATGAGTTGTGTTAAATACTTGACATGAAGTATGTAAGAGAGGAAAAGTTTAGAAAAGGTTTGAAACTATTTTTAAAACTTTTTGGAAGTCGCTAAGTGCTTTAATTATCAAATACTGGATAAGTATATTGTGGGTAATTTGCGATCAGTTTCAAACAAAGTCTAATTTTTCACACATATCAGTGTTTATAACATCAAATCTCCTAAAGCATGTGTCTAACCAAATTGCGAGCAGAATCGGTAGTACAGAAGTAGCAAATGAAAACATGGTGCTGTCATTCTCAAATACAGGATGAATCAAAATCAAATTCATACTATTGCTGCCGGCCGCGGTTGTCTAGCGGTTCTAGGCGCTCAGTCCGGATCCGCGCGACTGCTACGGTCGCAGGTTCGAATCCTGCCTCGGGCATGGCTGGGTGTGATGTCC